>NC_069697.1:8234721-13034721 GCF_023699985.2 Odocoileus virginianus
ACACACACAGACACACACACACAGAGACACACACACAGGCGCACACACACACACAGACACAACACACACACAGAGACACACACACACACACGCAGAGACACACAGGCGCACAGAGACACACAGACACAGACACAGACACACAGACATAGAAAGAGACACACACACACACACACACACACAGAGGCACACAACACACACAGACACAGACACACAGGCGCACACACACACACAGACACAACACACACACAGAGACACACACACACACACCGTGCCACGGGGGGAGTTTGGTCTAGGGGAGCCTTTGGACGCCCTCGTTCCCGCTCAGCCTGGTTAGGGAAAGGCACGTGGGCCAGCGGAAGCTTCCGAGGCTGGAGGAGAACCCAGGGCCCTAGCACGAATCTTGAATCAGGATTTCCCCCTAGTATCACTTGCTGGAACCGTGGGGAGAATCTCGGGAGCCTCAGAGGCAGCTCCGCTGGCAAGAATCCTCGCGCTTTCTGCCTCTCCCTCCCTCCCCGTTTCCCACACACCCGCCGGGAGCTTCCCGGGGGAAACTTGCCGGGAATCTGCAGGACTCCTGCGGCTGACTCGCCCAGGCCTCAGACGCACCACTGGGGGGCAGTGTCGTCACTAATCCGGTAAACGGCCCGGGTCTCCTCAGGCGGCAGGGTTCGGGCAGGCCCGGCCGCACATCCTGTGACAGGATGTTTCAGAACTTTTCCTTCCACTCATTGTAAATAAACAACCTCGGGGTGGATCCATCCAGATGCACTTCACAGTGCAGCATGAACTGCCCAGGCCAAAGTTTCCGGGCTATCTGTAACCATCTTGCTGAACCACGTGGTACAGGTCAGAAGCCGGAGCTTTCAACTTGCATGTTGGTCCTCCTGAATTTCTGCCTGCATTCCGGAATTCCTCTGCCCTCAGGAGCAAAAGGAATTTTCAAAGGAATGAACGGTTAAACAATCATGCACAGCCTTTTTTGTACAAAACTCTGCTCTCCGTGTTAAGTTGCAAGAGATCAGCTTACTCCAAAGCGAGGCTGGGCAGAAGCGATTTAGTAGATTAGTCATGTGTGCAAACGAGGGGATGGGGGTGGGGGGAGGGACGGACATGTTTCTGCTGGAGATTCTGGGAGTGTGAGTTGGGGCCCAGTAGACTCAGTCCTAGTTGGTGCCAAGAAAAGCAAAGTTACTGGAAGCTTTGGGCTTCTTTGGCAGAATTTCCCTTCCTGTGAGTTCCACTGGTGCTCTGAGGCCCAGGGGACAGGCTCCTATCTGACTTCTGAGATTAGCATTTGAAGAAGCCATGCAAGCGAACCCACTGATTGAAGGTGGGGGGAAGTGACACATCAGGGAGGATTAGAGGAACCAGGTTAGGACTGGGACCTGGGCGTGGATATCGCTCTCCCAACACTGGTGCTGTACTTCTGGCAACAGCCAACACCTAACATCCAGCTCATCTTCAGTCTGTCAGCAGACGCAGATAAGGTGAACCATTTGCAGCCAGAGGGATAGCTGGAATTTTCCTACAATGCTGAAATACCGTCCAGAGTTCAAGTGGGCCATATTTGGACAGAGGTTGCTGTTTGGTTTCTTTTTTTCTCTTTTGTGTTTTCACTGCCATATAATAACATTAACACTCTTTAAACAAGGTCAGTACTATTTACCTAAGACTTTCCCAAAGGTCTTTCTTCTCCTTTCCCATTCTCTCCCCTCAAAGGATCATGAGTCCATACTGTGCTTTTGAGGGGAAAAATAAAATACAGGAAAAGTTTATTGAAATGAGCCAGGTGGGGATTTGTAACTCTGGGAATCCACGTGTACTGACGGGAAGACAGAAGCTGAAAACTACTCCCAAAATTTAAAAGTATTTCAAGAGGAAGCTCCTAGGTTGGGCCCCCCGTATCATACAGCAGGTGAAGAGAGGAAAAAGTACAGAAAAACAAAGAAGAAAATGCTATGTAGGATGACTCCCCACGGAGCAAAACCTGACTAGGCAGAATGTTGACAAAGGGTGGAGACCCGATTCAACAGTTTTGCAGGTGGCACCTGTGGCCCTCACCACCCACTCACCCCAGGAACATTATCAAGAAGGCATCGTGGCCATTTCTTTAAAAGGCACTTTCCTTACAGGACATGGCCCGCCCCAGGAAATGAGGGAAGAAGCACCTCTTTGCTTCCAGCTCACCTTTACAAATCCAAGATTTGAGGACATGTTAAAACAGAGAGCTCGGAAAGGATAAACAGTAGATGAGATCGCAGCTGTAACTTGGCTAAATAGAGTGCTTTCAGAACATGACAACCAAGCTGCCATCTGTATTATTTGGAATGTATACTCAATGTGGTCTGTCTGTTTCCAGGAAAGGAACTTTTGTTCTGTTCTTTTTCTTCTCCAGTTTCACTTGCAATGAATGGGTTTCTCTTCAGGCAATGTTCACTTGCCCTCAGAAAATGTGTTTGGAATAGAAGGACTCCCCGGAATCACAGATTAAAATGCCAGCGGAGCTGAGCTGAGCATGTTCTTCCCCGCTCTGAGCTGGTGAAATGAGCATTCATGCTGTTCTCCATGTGGGGAGCTTCTCAGGTAGGACTATTAAAGCCATGGAGTCAGCTACTTAGTGAGGTTATCAAACCCTACAGCACCCTCGGAAGAGTGTGTGCACTTGCAGCCAGCACATCTTTTCCCATTCCAGTGCCTGTCTTTCCTGGGTTTATAGACACAAAGCAAATAGCTAAGCTTCAGGTCTTCTCACCCATTTTGCAGATATTAATTGGACAATGACTCAGTGTGTTAGGCATTGAAGTACAATAATGAATAAGATCTAGCCTAGTCTTTGCCTTCATAGAGTTTAGTCATGAGAGAAAAAAGCCAGTTAAAAGTCAATTATAACTTCACACCCACAAAGGTGGCTGTAACCTAAAACAAAACACAAGGAAAGAATAAAAAACAAAATAACAAACGATAGTTAAGGATGTGGAGAAATTAGAATGCTCAAACATTGCCAGCAGGAATTGTAAAACAGTATTGCTGCTGCGAAAAACAGTTACCATATGGGCTTCCCAGGTGGTGCTTCTGGGAAGCACCTGCCTGCCAATGCAGGAGACATTGTAAGAGACATGGGTTAGGTCCCTGGGTCAGGAAGATCCCCTGGAAGAGGGCATGGCAACCCACTTCAGTATTCTTGCCTGGAGAATCCCATGGACAGAGTCTGGGGGACGACGGTCCATGGGGTCGCAAAGAGTCGGACATGACTGACGTGACTGAGCACACACAACATACAATCCAGCAATTTCACTCCTACGCACACATCCAAGGAAATGGGAAACATATCATCGTACAAAAACTTGTACACAGATATGCAGAGAAGCATTGTTCATAATGACCAAAAAGAGAGAACAATGCAAATGTTCCCTGACTGAAGGAATAAACAAAACGTCGCTTTTCCATACAATGGAATCATGTCTGGCCATAGAAAGGAATGCAGTGCTGTTACATGCTACATGGATGAACCTTGAACACATTATGCTGAATGGAAGAAGCCAGACACCAAAGGAGAAATATTATGAGATTTCATTTACATGAAAGGCCTGGAAGAGACAAATCCATAGGCACAGACATTAAACTAGTACTTGCCAGAGTATGGGGTCAGAGGGGAGTGGGGAGGGACTTGATGGGTGTGGGGCTTTTTCTAGGGTGATGAAAATGTTCTGAAATTAGATAGTGGTGATGACTGCATCTGAACTGCATACACTTTAAAAGGGTGAGTTTTATGGGATGTGGATTGTATCTCACTAAGATGAAGTATTTATAAGGCAGTCTGATGAGTGCTTTCTGAAAGAAGGCACTTTTAAGCAGAGACCATAAAAGACAAGTAAGAGGAAGAGGGACAGAGGAGGAAGAATAAGAACACTCTAGGACCAGCAGAGCAGCCGGATGCTGAGGGGGGAACACTGAATTGTCCCGTGAGCTGAAACAACGCTTGTGGTGGGCAGCAGAGAGAAGTGAGGTCTAGGGTTGGAGGGGCTAACAGGCCAGGCTGGGGAATCTGGACTTTATTGAGAGTCTAGAGAGGCTGGGAGATTAGTGAGAAGTTATTTCTCTGAACTAAGTCAGAACTGACCATAGCGGGAGAACTGGAAGGTACGCTGGGCTGGGCCGAGAAGCGAGAGGCCGTCTCCTGAAGAGGTGGTGCTGAGGTTGCCAGCACACCTCCTGGTAGGTCCTACCCCGCTTCTTGCCGCTGTGCCTTCCCTTTCAGAGCACCAGGACCCTAACAGCCTGCCTGCTTTGGAAACACAGCCTGCTCTTTATTGGCTATGGAACTGGAGGCAGGGACACTGAGTTCCAATTCCTGCTCCAACATTTTCAAGCTACCTGATCCTTACTAAGTCATCTCATCTCTGAGCTCAGTTTCCTTAAGTGAGGAAGAAGAAAGTACGTATCTCACAGTTTTTTCCCTGGTGGCTCAGAGCTAAAGAATCTGCCTGCCAATGCAGGAGATGTGAGCTCAATCCCGGGGTCAGGATGATCCTCAGAGCAGGAAATGGCAATCCACTCCAGCATTCTTGCCTGGAGAATCCCATGGACAGAGGAGCCTGGTGCTCTACAGTCCATGGGGTCACAAAAGGCCACGACTTAGCCACTAAACAACAGCATAAATAACCATATATATTAAAAAAGCCTTGTACCGGGCCTACTCTGTAATGGATGCTCAATAAACTTGTTTTCTGGACATTTCAAGCCCTCTTAAGATTTTAACTGTGGTTTTAGTCAAAGTCATAATTCTTCTATGCAACCATTGAGTCTAAAGGGTACCTTCTGCTGTCAATGTATTAGTGAAGGAGGAAACACTTACAACTATCCTAGAAATAGGTGTTTGCTGAGATGACAAAGATAAGTCATTTGCATCCAGGTTCTTTAAATACCATTTCAAAATCAAATGTATTTAAATTAATTCCTAAAAAGAAAGATCTGAGAGCTCCTCAGACAAGTCATGGAATTGGGCTTGTTTACGCTCTAGCAGGAAGGCCAAAGGTCCAGGTGAGATACCCCTTTCAGGAGTGCAGCATAACTCCAGGGCAGCAGACCATATAAATAGTTGGAGGCACTGAACAAATGGAATGTCGTCTGGAATGATAATGTGAAAAGAGAAAAACAGTCATGTATACAGGGCAGGCGATTTAATTTAAAGAAGCTCATTTAACAATAAACAACCTAGAGCTCTGGAGGTACAAGTGAAAGGAACACATCTAAAAAACAGGAGGATAGAAAGTGTCAAAATGTGTTTTAAAACCTTATTAAATAGGAGCTTACTGTTATCAACACTGAAACCAAAGTCTTTACTCTTCTCCTTTGCCAGGCTGCAGGTCCTAGTCACAAAATAAAATGTTAATGCTAATGTCATCTAGTAAACAGTCCCCCAAAACTTTAAAAAATCTCTCTCACACACACACACAATGTACCTTTCGTGCATCTGGAATGTTCCCCTCTCATCCTCCTACATGATGAAAATGCAATATCAAGGAAATACCTACCTGCCTGAGTTTTTCTTTCTTCTTTGATCACTGTAATGGGTTGCAGAAAGCACAAGGTGGCAGAAGCACACTACAAATGCAAGTAGAACAAGCTCCTGGGCATCATGGAAACTGCAGCAACAAGCAATTTATTTTCATAAAAATAAAAGAGCCTTTTCATGGTACTGTTGAACCTATCTGCAGGGCAAGACGTAGAGACTGGATCTGTGGCCACAGCAGGGGGAGGAGAGGGTGGGACGAAGAGAGAGTAGCACTGACACAAACACATAAAACAGAGAGCTGGTGAGCAGCTGTAGCGCCTGGCGCTCCCTGACAACCCAGAGGCGGCGGTGGGGTGGGGAGTGGAGGGAGGCTCAAGAGGGAGGCGACACCTATGTACACTCACAGCTGATTCGCGCTGCTGTATGGCAGAAACCAATACAGCATCGTAAAGTAATTATCCTTCAATTAAAAATAAAGATAATAAAAGATTTTTCCATTATAAGAACAAATATGCTCAAAGTTTGGAAAATATTACTATGAAAAGAGAATTCTGTCACCCAGAGATAAGGACAAATGTTTAATTCTTCCTGCCATGATGAGTAGTTGTGATTATACTAGATGTGCTCTTTTAAACTTTAGCAAAGTGAGCATTTTAAAATCTTATTTATTCATGCATCCCCTTGTTTCAAAAAAGATTTAAGGCATCTGTATGTAACCCTCCATATTTTTATAAACACTTTAAAGAGATCATTTATTAGGATGCATCTTATTTAATCTAACCATTTCAACAGTTACTTTAAGTGAAATATTATCAGTAGTGCCTGAGCGAGTTTACATTTCTAAGCTGTAAAAACAAAAAAGCTAGTTATCAGGGAATGAACTATCAGAACTGAACTAATCAAATGGTAACCATCTCTTCTTTCCTAAAACAGAAAATGAAATCATGGTATCCTTTCTGTCGGAACAGCATTCATGCTAAGACCTTTGTACTCCAGTAAAAAAAGTACAGAAAATATTATTTCTTTGGCTGGCCTGTATGTACTTTATCTTTGTTTTCTTATTTTAAAACTTGTATCAATAGTGCATAATACGTATTTTACAAGTGTATGTATGAAGATGAAAATTACTCAGTCGTGTCCAACTCATTGTGACCCTGTATAGTCCATGGCATTCTCCAGGCCAGAATACTGGAGTGGGTAGCCGTTCCCTTCTCCAGGGGATCTTCCCAACCCAGGGATCGAACCCAGGTCTCCCACATTGCAGGTGGATTTTTTGCCAGCTGAGTCATCAGGGAAGCCCACGTATTTTACAACTGAATGTATAATTGTATATATGTGCATAATTTTATATATACACAAAATATTACCTAACAAAATATTTTTTAAAATACTTAAGAGTATTGCTGAAGCAGCCAAAAATCCTTTATACTTTTAGAAGACTGTCACTAACTAGATCTGCTCCTGGAAAACTAACCAAAGCCATAATTCATTTGCTGCTTTGGAATCATTAATCTGAGTTCTTAAAACAATTGCACAAAACCATTTGGTCTAGCTGCCTGCTTTAGACAAAAGAAAAGCCATTATTATTTCCCTCTACTCAGGCAAATGAAGCCTTCAACAACAGCAGACAGCCAAGTGGGAGACAGGGTACTTAGAATGCTGTAGGAAGCACGGGAGATAATCCACATCATCTCCCCATGTGTCACTAATGTCATCCTTAATTTATCCCTTTGATCCACAGGTAAAATATGAAAAATTAAATAATGACTCTTTCCCCTTTTTAAGTGAAAACTTAATTTGCTTTATTAAAGGAACAAAATATTGACTTCCATGGGAGGGGAAATTCAATTGTCAAGAACAAATATTACTACATTCCAGAAACTCCAAAGGTAAATCTTCATTCTCTCCTTTGTAAGAACTTACTAGGCAATCACATGAAACTTTCTTCAGGAAACAATCTCATTCAGATTTCCCTGGTGATTCAGTGCTTAAGACTCCACACTCCCAATATAGGGGACCTGGGTTCAATCCTTGGTCCGGGAACTAGATCCCGCATGACACTACTAAGAGTTTACATGCTACAACTAAGAATTCTCATGTCCCAAATAAAGATCCTACATGCCGCCACTAAGACCCGGGACAGCCAAATAAATAAGTACTAAAAAACATTTAACAATCCCATTCAGACTCCTGGCCCCAGTCAGAACTCCAGACTAAAGGGTCTCCCACTCTCAGTGGCTTTACTTATGCCTTCCTGCCGCCCCTCTTCCCAGGTAGCTTTGAAGATGTTTCCCATTTTATTCAGATGCTCTCAGCCAGCCCTGAAAGGGGATTTCCTGAAGTCTGAGCACCAAAGTTGTCTTCAATCATCCAATATATTGCAAGCTGGAAATGACTGAAGGGAGGTCAGCTTAAAGAAATTACCAGTCGAAGAATCGAGAGCACTTTCTCAACATTTCTTTGCCTATGGACCGCATCAGAGGCTCAAGACTTGAGTCTGGATGATTTAACTAGATACTTTTTTTGCCTCTCTAGTAGCTGAGGTTTCCCAAAGATTGGGCTTTTCCATTTGCAGAGCCCTGGAGAAGATTAAAAAGCATGAAATATATGAAGTAGCATGCCTTTTGCAGGGAGTATCCATATTTTAAAAGCTTAGAGATTCTGGCTTGGGAAAACTAGAAAAGTAAACACCAGCTATGAAGATTGGAGAAGTTAGTCTTTCCATTGCTGAATCTTGTCCCCAAACTTTTAATAAAAATAATTTAGGTTTTGACCCTTGGAACTATTCCTTACAGAAACTGCTTATCGTTATACAAGAATAGTTTCCACTATTTTCTGCTTATTTGTTTTTCCTCTATTTCTATTCTTTCCCACATAGATTAAACCAAAATTAGATTAGCCAGACCTAATTTGATTCCAATCCAAGCCACACACCCTATGTATTTCATTCCAAATCAAGTTTAATTTACTAACTTCCTTGGGGCCCAACTGAATGACCTTCTGGAATTCATGAAAGAGGTCACAGAATAGTATTGCAGGCCAAGAAAAAAAAAAAAAAAGGAATGTGAAAAACACAAACAAGCCTAGAAACTGACTGACCCAAACACATGACTTGGTTAAGATGCTTCTTGTGGAATGTCAATGGTGAAAAGGCTGTCTTTCAACAGGAAAAGCAGCCAAGGGAGAAGCAGATGCATTTATGGACATTTACTCATCATTCATTCATTCACTCATGGACAAACATTTATTGAGCAGCTGTTATACAATCAGACCTCATACTTTTACTACAGTAAAAGGGACTTTAGGAGACTATTTGCTTTTCTGGTGTCGAGGTCTAAAGTCCGTCTCCCCTCTGCCTTTGGTATTCCTTGTGTATGTTGTGAAATCTGTGAACATAAGCTTTACATTTACCTACTTCTATCTTTTGATAATTTAGAAGCTGAATTAAAAACTTTCCTTTTAATTCTGGCAACCAATAACTTTTGGATTCTTTTCATCTCCAGGATTTTAGACCTACTTTAAAAAAAAAAATCTTCTGAAGTCAAGATTTACCTCTAACACAAAGTCAATTTCATTTGCTAACAATATAAGAGCTAATAAAACAGATACATATGGTTTTATACTAGTGATAAATCACTAACATTGTCACAGTTCATGTCACAAACTTCCATTGTATTTCGAATCCTCAAAATCACTTTCATGAAACAGGAAAGATATTATTATGTTGTGGTGTATTTTGTAGATTAAGAAGTGGAGGCTAAAGAAGGGGAAATGACACATCCAAGATCATTTAGTAGGTAGTGCATCCAAATCTTAAGACTATCTGAGCAGTGTGCTTTTCTACTTTTCCTCAATCTTAGTTTAAAATGTACACTTTTGGCTGTTTGTACTTAGGGAGTGGGATTCTGTTATGCTACAAACACATGATTCAGAAGATTCCTGCTTAGTCCTAAATCTTTGGCTTTGTTTAACAACATACCATCCAGCCCACTTGAATTAAAAATGAAAAAATTAAACACATGGTAACAGCAGACCATAGGTGTATCAGACTTCCATAAATAGAACAAAAACGCTCCTATTTAGAGTATGTCATTTTGGTGAACAAGAAATCAGGAAAACTACTTTAGTTTCCACTTCAGCATTATTCAGCTAATTAATCCTCTGAGTCAAGCTCTGTGACACAGTTTTACACACTATAAAATGAGTATAAAAAGTGTTATTTAAATTTTATATGAAGAACAATCATTAATTCTAAAATATTTTATATAGTACCTAGTGCTACTGTTATACAAATTCTGAAGAGAGAGAAAAAAAAGTCCATTGCCAGTTTCAGCTCAGCAATATCTTAGAAGAGAAGGTACATTTTTTTGAGGTTTCTTATATAGTATCTAGAATATCATAATCACAATCAGTTAATGCTTTAAATTCCTCTTACAGACATCCCTTTGGACCATGAATCCAAAATTATGCAGGCATTTCCCTATTACACTATTAGACTGATGGGTTTGCACAAGGTACACAGTAACTTAGCAGCAGGATCAAGGGACAAAATCTCTGATCAATATCATAACTGTGCCAGGATCAACAGGTCACAGTTTGCTAACAAGATAAAACGGTGACACTCTCTTTACTCTCAACAGAATGCTCCAAGCCAAGCCTTATTTTAGCCATCAGGTTTTTTTTTTCAGTTCCCATGCTAAATCTTACCAGATCTGCTTCTTTCTGTTTCTCTATTCATGCTTAGCAAAGAAACAGATAAAGCAAAGCTGTAAATGTGGAGCAAAGAATATAAATAATCCACAAACCAAAAAAACCTGACTAAACAAGAGTTAACTAAATTGATTTCTACAGTTTAGAAAGTGAGTTTTCTTAAATCATATGACGAGTTCCAGGATTCAGCAGGCTACAATGGAAATCTGTATTAGAATTTTATTTTCATGAAACAAAATTTCAGAGTCACAATATTAAAGTAAGAAAATGCAAAAGTTGGCTTACAGAAAGAGAAAGAAAAAATACTGATCAGAACTTGGTCCCAAGACAAAACTGTAAAAAGTCACAAAAATCTTTCAGAAAGGGTAATCTAGTCACTCAAAGAAACTTATAAATTGACTGAAGAGCTACTGAAAAATATAGACACCATCCATAACAGATCAGTAAGAAATGTGTGAAGTAGGTAGACAAAGCATATGTGGAAATAGTACTAATAGTTCTGCATTTGCCATGTATGAATAACACATATTTGACCTCAGTTTTTTAAAAAAATCTTATTTAATTCCTTAAAAATGCTAGACCCTTAAGTAGTTTCACTAACCCTTCAAAGTAATCCATCTATCTAAATCCATATTACCATATTATGTGTGCGTGCGTGCCAAGTCACTTCAGTCGTATCTGACTCTTTGCAACCCCTGCTAGGTTCCTCTGTCCATGGGGTTCTCCAGGCAAGAATACTGGAGTGGGTTGTCATGCCCCCCTCCAGGGAATCTTCCCAACCCCGGGAACCCACATCTCCTGCCTCTCCTGCACTGCAATCAGATTCTTTCCCGCTGAGCCACCAGGGAAGCCCATTACCTTTCATAACCCCCACCAATTTAAACTGAAGTTCCAAATATTTTTAGTTGAAAA
Organism: Odocoileus virginianus; assembly: GCF_023699985.2. NCBI lineage: Eukaryota > Metazoa > Chordata > Mammalia > Artiodactyla > Cervidae > Odocoileus > Odocoileus virginianus. The sequence goes on from NC_069697.1 coordinate 8,245,862, forward strand.
GTCTCTCTTACTTGCTTTAATTTTTCTCATCAATATCATTCATGGAGAAAGAAAAAACATTCCTCCTATTTCTGAACTTAATTAAAATAGAGATTAAACTTTCATTTTTATATTCCACAAATTTCTTATGACAATACACACATTTGAGCTGAGCAGAGTACTTTTCTACTTGAGTGATAATGCACATGTAAGGCGTAAGAATGGTCAAGCGTTAAGATCCAAGATAATATCGGAGGAGAAAATACAACAAAAGGAATTACGCTGTGTGTATGATTTCAAATACATACATAAAACTAGAAAAAACAAAGCATCCACATTCCAGTTAAGAGTCTTTTTCTAGGTCATAAGACAAACATTACTTTCAAACTTGTGCAATTCAGGAGGGGGGAAAATGTTCTAGCCCTTTCGGTTGCCACTGTCGTGTTCTGCCTCAGTGACTTCATAAAATACAAGTCCCTAGTAGGACACCTGGAACTGCGCTCTGCCACCTTATATTAACAGTACACACATCCAAGTCAACAGAAACTGCTGTTGTTATACAGGAGCAGGTCAGAGGACAAACAGCCTCTCGCTTTGATATACTTCCTGTTTTCTGCTATCAGGACATACCAGTCTCTAGTAATCAGGTACATTGAAAAAACAAGAGCAGAAGTAGAGAAAAGAAACTGACTTGTTGCCAGCCTTTCTGAATTCAAGCTGATTCACCGTGTTTGGTTTCCGTATCAGCTCGGTTAATGATACTCCTCTGGAATATATTTGTTCAGGAGTCCAGGCAGAGAGATTTCTTGGTGGAGAAACAGGCCCAGGTTGAGTCTGGGGATTTGAAAGGAAGAGAAAGCTAACTGAGAAATAATAGTGTGAGCTTCTCAAGTAAACTAAATCAAGAAGCTGTTTCTTTCTAAAGTATGTTTGCCTCCAAACAAGATTTCCTTCAGTGTTTCGTGCCTAGTCACAGTTTTCCAGGGGCTATAGAGATCATGTTACACTTGTCTCAACACAGTGCAACATTCTTTTTTAGGGCAGAGTTCTGACTTGCTTCCATTGGACTTCTGAGTACAGATAGTCTCCCTAGCAAAACAGATATATAAGACCAGATGGCAGTTTTATTACTCATCAGAGCTTCCTGATTACTTTTTGCTTAATTTCAGGGAAGATAATCATTATAATTTCAATTTCTTCATTGGTACAGATCACACTATAAAAGGTACTTCATTTTCATTCTTCTCCCATCATAAACAGACACTGTATCACATTTTCATTTAACCTTCACAATTAGACAGCCAAGTTAGGCACTAGTTTGTCCTGGCAGTAGATGAGGAGATTATAAAGAAATGTGTCCGAGGTCACACAGGGAGTAGCGGTATAGCCAGATTCTGAATTCAAGGAGGTGTTTCTTGAAGTGTGGTAGTCCCTCCAACCCTGCCTCAGCATCACCTGGAGTTCACAGGGACACTCAGACGAGTCAGACTGTTCTCAAAATGCATACAAATTGTTAAAGAATTAGACGGGAGGTGCACAACTAGGAAGAGATTAATCCCTTAAAGGACTAAGGAGACATCTTTAGGAGCTAGAATATGATGCAGGTTTAAAGGAATTGGGGAGGGAGGGTTGGTGTCAGTCATAGTCAGGGTTATTTAGCAAAATATACTCAACATCTGATAAACCATGGTTTCCCACCCAAGGGTTACAGCTAAGGTTCTTCACCACCTAATGAAGTGCTGGCTTCCAAGTTCACGTGTCACGTGCTAAGTTGCTTCAGTCATGTCCAACTCTCTGACCCCATGGACTGTTGACTGCCAGGCTCCTCTGTCCACGGGATTTCCCAGGCAAGAATACTGGAGTGAGTTGCCATTTCCTTCTCCAAGGGATATTCCCAACCCTCAGGATCCAACCCGTGTGTCTTACCTTTCCTGCATTGGCAGGCAGGTTCTTTACCACCTGGGAAGGTTGGCTTCCAAGTTAGACCTCCTCTAATTCACAATCTGGCTATACCACAACTACCTGAGTAAACTCGGACACATGAATTGAAATCATGCTCTCAAGAGATAAGGAGAAAAGTTAATTTCCATTCTCCCTCCATTCAAATAATTTTTAAGATTTCCTCTATCTTATGATTTTATAGTAAGCTTCCCAGGTGGCTCAATGGTACAGAATCTGCCTACCAAAAGGAGGCTGGGATTTGACCCCTGGGTCGGGAAGATCCCCTGGAGAAGGAAATGGCAATCCACTCCTGTATTCTTGGCCTGAGAAATCCCATGGACAAAGGAGCCTGGTGGGCTGCATGCAGTCCATGAGGTGGCCGAGTCGGACATGACTTAGCCACTAAACAACAACAACATGGCTTTAGTGTTATTTAATCTCTGACCTTTCTCTAAACAGACCAGTGTTGCAGAATAATCTTATCGTGGTCACCTCCATTTTCAGGCACTAGAAAGGTATCTGATTCTGCTTATATCACCATGTGATCTCAAGGTAAAACACTCCTCTCAGTCTTATTTCCCCATCAACATGGAGATATTCACCTTTTCAAAGTTAGGAAGATGTTATAAACCTGTCTCAGACAAAATAAGAGAAACTTCTCAAGTATCCTGGGAAAGGGAAATAACTCTTACCAATTTAAGTTATTTTAAGAGTGTTTTTAAAAATATAAGTATAAAAGGGAAAGTGCTATCCTGAGTTTATAAGTGAATCCAGGATTTATCCTTGATTTGTCCTTGCAAAACTGGTTCTACTTCCTCTACATAGGTTCTTCCCAAAAGAAATAAATCTTTAGGCAAAAATCACAGGAAAAGGATAAAGTATCCTGACCACTCAATCACAGAAAAGAAAAAAAAAGTAAATGGATGATGACTTCACCATAGGAGGAGGTTTCTCAAGTAACTAGATACCAAAAGCTTGTAAAGTTTACTGTACTTAGCTCCACCTCAATTGCAGAGCTCTGAAGGAAAGAAAAACACATGGAGAAGTAAGTTTTATTTAATCATGGTTGACTTTGGGAATTTTATGAGCTACAGGAATACAGATCCATATTTGGAAACTCATTATAAAATTAAGCACAGAAATGGTAAATAATTACAAATGCTTCAGATGATCAGAATGTACTGGAAAATGTAGAATCCTGACCTCCACTGAGAACTTACTAGCATTGGCCATTAAGGATATGATTTGGAGACAAACTCGTGCAACAAATTAATGAATTTATGCTCAAAATCCCAATTTCTCAAAATTAGGAGAATAAATTTGTCTTTCCCCAATATTAGACCTATCAGCATGATTTTTATGATGCAAACTATAGCCTGTGATATGTATTAAGTTTACTCTCTGTCAAAAGATGAGTGAATTTCAATTCTCATCTTTTGGAAAGTTCCAAAGGACATTCAGGAAGCATCCACCCTGTGCCTACATTCTCTTAGGGGCAACAGAGAAATAAATTGGTGTAGGCTAGGATTTGTCTTTTCCTTCACTATGATGTACTGAGTGCCCAGAACCAGAGATAGCACAAATATATAAGGAATATTTGTGAACCAATGCAAGATGCAAAATACAAGAATTCTAGAACTTCCTTGGTGGTCCAGTGGTTAAGAGTCTGCCTACCAATGCAGAGGACACTGGTTCAATCCCTGGTCTGAGAAGATTCCACGTGCTGTGAAGCAACGAAGTCCATGCACCACACCACTGAGCCTGCGCTCTAAAGCCTGCACTTCTCCGCAACGACAGAAACTCCTGCAGAGAGGGCCATGCACAAGAGCAGCCCCCACTCCCTGCAACCAGAGAAAGCTCATGTGCAGCAACGGAGACCCAGCACTCCCATAAAGAAAGAAAGAAATTAATTCTAGGCAACAGCTGGTTTCCGTATTTTGGAAGAAAAGAGAGGGTCCTTCTTTCTGGATGGAGGCACTGGCAGGAATAGAAGAAAGGTTTTGTCAGTGTTCATTATCAAGTGGTGTCCTAGGTGGCAGCGGCCAGCAGCCAGGCTTTACTCTAAAGAGCAAGGACTCCTGGGGGCTCGGTCACAGGGCAACTTCACCACCTGCCTCCAGTCGTCACCCAACACTCCTCTTCCCCTCACCACGACTGCCGCACGGCAACTGCGAAACTCACTCGGCTTGCACTGCGGAACTGAGCCTCACTCAGATGTGCCCAGTGGGCTAAATTTAAATGGGGGGGGGGGCACAATTTGGGTACCACTTTTATTATGATTTTATTAGCATACCTTATTATATAAGCTGATATTTCACATCCAACTCAATGAACACCTATACATGTTGACATTTCTTCTGTGCTGCATTCTAACTTGAACACCATTTTAATAGGATTTAACTACCAAAAAAACTTGAGTTTTATAGTAGTGTCCTGAGGTTCTTAACAGACATGAATAGATTTAAAATATTTTTCAAGTCAAGATATCTAAGATCTGCTTACCACTTGCACAGAAAATGAATGAATGAGAAATCGCAAAGAAACAAGGAGCTTTCCATCATTTAAAAATTTTCCAGTAGAAGTGCCAGTTGGAAAATGTTTCAAAGTCCTTGTAGCTTTTACAGTTAAGAGCTCTGCAAACACTCTCTGGTTTTTATTTCATCTGATAATTTAGATGATTATCATGGCTTTAATTTTCTACAAAAGAGAGGTAACCTTTAATTCCAGGTTCTAAAAAGGAAATGCACAAGATGACATTAGAACAACTAATGCCAGAAAAAAACAAGGAGGCTATCCATGACCAAAAGGACACAGAAGCCAACTTGGAAGGGGCACCCAGTGGGCCAAATATGAGATAAGCTGGGCATAATAAAAGACTGCAATGAACTAAACACTTTAACTACATAAAGCAAATGTATGACTTACCTTTGGAGGTTGCTTGGGCTCTGGTCCATTACTGTAAAACTGGTAAATAAAGGAAAAGGATGTGATCTTAGCTTCCTTATATTCTAGGGAAACCAGGTAATTGATGGAAGACTTTCTTTTTAAAGAATTCTCAGTACTTACGTAAACAGAATGAAAGAATATGAAAATTATCACTGCAATACCTATCAAAGTTTGCTAAAACCATTACATAAAAGGTTGATATGAAATTTTTAAATCAAGAAATCTAGTAACATCTGAATCTGTTAATCTGTCTTAGCATCATTAAAAATGAGACAACCCAGACATTATGTACCTTCTAATATGATTCAATGGAAGTACACAGTACCTATAAAATTACTGCCCAAAAGGTGTATATATTGAATCTAATAAAGTCCCTACATCTAATTAACAATTTACAGATAACAGAGGGGATAGAGGGACAAGTTTTAACAGCATCCTAAAGACAGAATCAGTCAAATCCAAAATGTGGGAAATTCTACAAGACAAATGGTCTAATTTTAACATGAAAAATGGTACAAAAGTGGGAGGTGTGTGTAATTTAGAGGTTAAAAAAGACTTAAGAGACATAGCAACCAAATGCAATGAACGACTCTCATTTTGGATCTTTATTTGGATAAACAGTAAAAGAACGTTTTTTGAGGTGCATGCAGAAATTTGAACAAAGTATTACAGGCTGCGACAGCCATGAAAATGGGCTTCTCCACTCTCCTACTGTAGGGTGGGCAATTAACTGACAGCTGCTGTGATCTGAATCTGCCGCGGTGTTCAGCTAAGACCCTGCTTCCTCCTGACTACGCCCTGACAACAAAGGAGCACAGCAGGAATACAAAGGCAAGCCCACTCCTGCAAGATGCAGGACTACTCTGATGAATGGGCATCTTTGGCAGGAGGACTTTTTAAGACTTGCTAAAACTTTCTTCAAACCTCACTATGGATGGAGACTTCCTGCTCAGCCATCCTTCTTCCCTCTCTTCTTCACTGCAGTCCGGTCTATACCAAGGTTACCCAACCTCCCCTAGATCCTTCCCCGTGTTTCCTCACAGGTGTTTTCCCCACTAAGTATCTTGCAGGCCTTCCAGGAGAATCCAAACTAAACAGATGGTATCAAGAAACGAGCATTAAATGCATTGGGTATGATCATACTGTGGTTATTTTTTAAGCCCTTATCTAATAGAGACACATACTCAGGTATTTACAGGTGAAATTTAACTGTAAAATACCTCAGCAAAAAAAAAAAGGGGGGGGGGCATAGATAAAATAAGATTGGGTAATTTCTCTTCTTTTGTGTATATCTGAAATGTCCATAGTAAGATATGAAAAATACCTGACCAGTAATCCTCAGAACTGTTGAGGTCATCAAAACAAGGAAAGTCTAAGAAACTGTCAGAATTTAGGGTCTAAGGAGGAGACAGGACAGCTAGATGTCATGTGCTATCGTAGAGTGGATCCTGGAACAGAGGAAGGACATTAGGGGAAAAGTGAGACTATCTGAACCAAGTATGAACGTCAGTAAATGATAATGCACCAATATGATTCATTAGTTGTCACAAATGCACCACACTAATGTCAGACATTAATAACAGAGGGAAACGGGTGTGGGGTTATTTGAGTATTCTCTGTTGTGTCTTCATAAGAATTCTGTCATCAAAACCTGCTCCAGAGCTTTTAGAAAGTTAAAAAAAAAAAAAAAAAAAGTAATTCTTTAACTACCTCTTAATATAAGAAAACAACGAACCCAAATAGACTTTAACTTTCTTTACTCATTGAGATGCAAGTTTGTGGATTTACCATCACTGGCCAATTAAGGAGAAAATGCTACTCAATTTCTGAGTCCACAGAGAGTAAGTTGAAAATTCAGTCTCCCCATGGACTACCCCACAGGATCTGTACACGCAAGAAAACAAAAACAAACCCATAACTCTGATGAAACATACATTTATTTGCTCCCATTAAGGTTTAAAGTTTAACAGAAATGCGTTTCTGATACCAAAAAGTTTCAGGCAATAAGAGATCGACCTTAACACAGAAAAACAAAGATTTCATTCCACAGAGTCTTGGACTTAAGAATTCATTTGAGTTCCAGAGATAATACTAAACTAATAGGTTTATGTCAAGCTGCCAGTATCCATGCTGAGGCTTTTCCTGATACAATCTTTTGCAACATAAGCAACACTGAAAAGATCACTTTTTTAAAAAACAAGTTCTTGTTATATTACTTATACAATGTCCAAAGACAAAAGACCAACCAAGATCTTTGCTTAAAAATAGAAATGCATAATGCAAATTTGCAAGCTTTGACCTGCATCAGAATCATTTGAAGGGCTTGTTAAAACAGATTGTTGGGCCTCACCTCATTCTGTTGTTGGGTGGGGCCCAAGAATTTGTATTCTAACAGGCTTCTAAGTGAAGCCAAGGATACCAGTGTGGGGACCAGACTCTGAGAACCACTGGGAAAATATTTAATAGGACAGTGATTATGTCATAAAAGTATGTCATAGCAAAAGGTATAAAACACTGCTTTGTCACCTTGAGCAAATTAATCTCCCAATCTCTTTCTTGCATAAGTTTAAGGAATCAAATAAATACTTACAGCACTGAACACAATGCCTGGCATATATGGCTACCGAGTTACTAACTACCGAATGTTTTCACGATATATGAAATTGTTAAGGCACTAGAGGTTGTGACTGACCCTTTTGCCATCCCATGGACTGTAGCCTGCGGGGTTTCTCTGTCCATGGAATTCTCCAGGCAAGAATACTGGAGTGGGTTGCCATTTCCTTTTCCAGGGGATCTTCCTGACCTAGGGATTGAACCCAAGACTCCTGCAATGGCAGGCAGATTCTTTACCACTGAGCCACTCAGGAAGCCCTATACGAAATTAAAGTTATGTTCAAATTGTTAACTGAGTTACTCTGCTTAATCAAACTGAAGATATATTGCTCTCAAAGGAGTTACAAGAGGCTTCTATTGATCATTAATTAGCATTCTGAAATGTCCATTCATTCAATTACAATTTTCACTGATTAACCAATTTACTTCAAATAATAAATATGGTTAATGTGAAAATTACTGGGATAATTTTACTTCAAGTTAGTGATGTTTACTGTCCTGAACTATTCATACATGAAACTTTCAATCTGCTACAAAAGGCTATAATTTTCCCACTTTTCTGAACACTGTATAAGATGAATGTACTCTTACCAAAAGTGACTTGCAGGTTCTTCAAATGAACTTTCCTATGCCTCTGACTGATATCTTTATTTATATTTCTGCACTACAAGAATAATAAAAGGAATCAGACACCTTTCTACTATTTTTCTTAAAAATTTGCTTCCAAAAGCTAAAATGTCCACGGATGACATCATTTACCTTTGTTTAATCATAGAAAATAATAATAGTTTACATTTTAAAGAAACACAAATACTTCCCTGGATAAAAGCCTGTATGGTCATACAAACACTGTAAATTTCATGTCCCATAGTATATCTAAACATGTACAGCAGCTGATCATATATGGATTGACTATAATTTATACTGAGTAATTCTGCATATTTCAACACAGAATACAGTTAACATGAAAATTACTGGCATAATTTTCTTTAGTGATTTAAATCTACCTTTCCTAACTGGGTCATATTCATTTCTTTTTCATATCACTCAACTAACTGACACCAAGTAGCTTTCTCAAAGCATCTTTATTCAGTCACAGCAGTTTTTTGAAAGTGACAGTTGAATTGTGCATTTGGTCCAGAATTAAGAGATAAATTTTGCTTTCTTTTTAGCCTTACATGGTTAGACATCCAAAAAAGGGGGAGGGAGATTGTAAAGGGTATTATAACTAGTTTTATTTCTTTAACATAAAGGTATATTACATAATTCTTTCCAAGAAGCTGACCAGGAATAAAATGTGACCGCTTGTGTAAGTGGGAAGAAAACACTAGAGGCATGAGATTAAAAAATTATGTAGGTAGTTTAAAGCTACTCATAGAATTGTGTGCACCCACTGAGTGAATCTAGATGGGGGGGGGGGGGGAGGGATTTGATGAAGATAAAGGGCTCCAGTTCCAGTGCAGATAGGAGATTTTGCAAAATTCTTTTAATAAGCTTGCTAATAGAGTACATTCTTACATAAGGACTTGAGACATTATCAAAACAACCTGACTGAAAGATGCTTCTTCACTTGTTAGACATGTATGACATTACTGAGAAGATTAATCTACAGTTTTAGAAGAAGACTGATTAGCCTGGGAAGGTGTATGAAGAATGACACATTAGGCAAAAGGTTCTATAAACCATTTACTATAAAAAACAGACTGGATTTTTACATTCCTAGATCTCTACTTATCTTTTCTAACTATAAGGGACCTGAAATTCTTTGACCACCATCCGACTTAGTGGATGATAGATCCAAGTTTGGATTAAGAAATTTTTTGTGTAGCTTCAAAACACAAAGACAATTATGTGTACACTTCCTATTTCAAAAAGCCCCACCACAAATGTATTCAGATTTATTAATACTATATTTTTGTTTTTTAAAACACAATTCCTTCTACAATTATATTCTAAAGATTTTAAAGTATTGCATATTCTTTCAGTAAGAGACACAAAAGTTAATTCGAATATTAGCACTGTCCTTTAACTTTGAAAATAAAACTCAAGGTCAGGGTTTTACTGATGGTAGAGGAAGGAAGAAAAAATTAACCAGTGTTAAAAATTAAATGAAAATTTACTTTTTTATTGAATATTTGTTATTTTACATGCAAAGCATATTAGAAGTGAATCTTTATCATGTTGACTACCCCAGTAAAAACCTATGCAATGAGAATTATGAGAGTTGTCTACACAATACTAAAGTGATCAATAAATTATCAGATGTTTCTCTACAAATAATTGGATTAGCTGAATTAGCTGACTTTTTCAACAAAACAGTAAATTTTAGCTTTCATATGGTCTTTACTAGTAACAGCAGACATCTTAGACTTAAATTTAAAAGAAAAGCATAACACCCTGAATAGCATAGTCAAAACTTTCAAGAAACAAGTTCACCAGAAAAAAAAAAAAGTAATATACATCTATCAGGTATCCAGAAGGGGAAACAAAACAAGCATGTAATAAATGTCCATCAAGTGATCATCACTAATATTCCATTATTACCAAAGTGACTGCCAATATGTGAACTGTTTATTAGACTTAAATACCTAAAAACAAATCAGTAATCAATAATGTATACAAAAAAACTAGCATAAAATCACATCTGAATAGCATCAACAGTTGGGTGTATCTGACATACTCTGAATTCTTTTTACTTCATTACTGCCCCAAATGCATTAAAATGTTCTTTTCATAATATATAATTATCTGAAAGAAACATGGAAAGATACTTCCCCAGTATGTTCAGGTCTTTCCACCATTCAGTAAATGCTGCAGCAAATTAAACAGTACCTATTATCCAGAACTAAAATACAATGGCTGGATAATTAATATAAAAGGAATACTTTTGAATGAACTATTCAGATTAGACCAGCTAATGCTACTTATATACCATCACAGATTATACACTGCTAGATATAAGTGCTGGTCCAAGTCCACTGTTTTGAAACTTCTGTAATATCTAGAATTGTATACCCAGTTGATTAATAAATACTTGCTAAAAGAGTAAGTATGCAAATTTAACATACTCCCCTAACCATACCTTTTTCACATATTCAAACGTAATTATTTAGGGGTGGGAGTGGGGATATGACCTTAATATGCTGTGAGATTCTAGCTAAGTAAACTAAAAAAACAACACGGGCTCAGGTTTTCTTGGGCAATGATTCAAGCCTACACTGAGAATCAAATGACCAACTTCTACACATCAGTGAGGAAACCAACAGCATGGGGGGAAGTGCCTTTGTTGATGGATTTGATTAGCAAAATATTTGCTATCTAACTAGTACTATGTCTTCAGTTCATTGAAACAACAAAAGAAAAGTGTCACTAGTTCTCAGGTAAGTAATACTAGTTACAATCCTTATCAGTGGGAAGTCCTTTATTTATGAGAGCACAGTTCCAGTGCAAAAGAAAGTTTACTGTTACATATTAGGGATGGTTTAGATATAACAACATTTACCACTGACTTTAGCATGTTATCTTAAAGTTCTAATTCCCAAATGCTAGTTCCTCCTCACTTAGTAAATTCTCCTCAATGAAAAGCTGGTGTGTTTGTCTTTTTTTGTGTTGCAAGATGAAAACATATGCCTGAATCTTATAACAGGTTATTAACAACATTATGAGTAGTTATTAAATAAGTGCCAATACTGCATGAACTTACTAGGTACTGAGTCAAGATTAAAGAATTACAAAAATGTGAAAGATAGTCATCTTATACATATAAGATGTACATATACATAGTCATCATTATACATATCAATATTGTCTAGGACATCCAATTAACCATCAAACCCAAGGTCCATCCTACTGTGTCTTTCAGTATTGAACATGTGGACATTCTACTACATTGACTTTCATTGTTTTCCACAAAGTATAAGTGGACTTAAAAACTTGCATCTTAGTTTCTAATTATAAAAATCCAGATTAATCCAGAAAATATAAGCCACGTGTTAATTGAGGTAGGATTTTCACCTTTAGGAATACACTGCTTTCTAATGGAATTAAAAAGTTATTTTAAAAGATCCACTGCTTCAGGTATCTACTGATGCTTAATTTTCTATGTTATAAACTACTTGAGCAAGTATGAGAAGCTACACTACTTGAGCAGGTTTGACAAGCTATTTACAACATTTAGTAAATTCCCTTAGAAATACACACCAGAAAGCCTTCCTCTTCCTCTCTAAAGGTAACTGTAGTGCAACAAAATCAGTAACAATTTTAGAAAGATGAAACAGATTACTTTACTAATTCACAAGTTAATATATGCCAGAAATCAAGGAAGCAAGTCATGTTTATCCTAAATATAATAAACTTATTGTTTGGAAAATAGTATCATAAACATATAAACTGGATATGCTTTATTATGCCATAAATTTTCAGGAAATAATAAGAAATATTTCTGAATGGGACTATTAATTTCACAAATACTAACACTTTATTGACAAGTCAAGTATTTTAAGATAGTGTACATTTAAGTAACCTTTTAAAAATCTCAATGCTTTTTATAAAATTTAAAGGAAAACTGTAGCAGATCCTACTTTGCTTTTCAATATTCAGTGTAAAAACCTGTATGTGACATAAATTTACATTTTAAGCTTGGAAGGAGGACGGCACATGAACTGCTTTGCCAAAGGTGTCAGGCTCCATCCTGCATTTGTACTACATACCACTATGTAAAAGATCATTGTTGGAAACGTTCCTGATAAACCAAAATAAAGGAAAAATTTTAAAACGGCCTTGTCTTTAAAAGCATTAATACCTGGTATAAATTTAAAAAGGGAAATGAGGTATTTCTTTACTTCCCAATGGATTAAACAGAAAATTCAAAATACTTCTCTTATTTGGAAAATGAGTACACTAATATATTTTAAGGCTGGATACTGACACCATTTTCACAATATATAAACTACGATGGGAAACAAGGCAATACTGATATTTCTGCCATACATTCAAGGGTAAAGAAAGGGGAGATGAGGACAGCCAAAGCCAGTGACTGAGCCTGGCATGCCACTTTGACAAGTGGGCAGCAAACCACTACTCCCATGCTGGGAACAGTCTCCAAAAAGGATGCCCTTATGCAGTAATTCTACAACTATACCAAGTTTGGTAATCTATCACTGAACTTTTTGGTAAATATATATACATATATGGACATATGAGAAGTTTCCCAGAGACAAAGTTAATGATTAAATAAACTAAAGGGTGAAATAATGCTGATAGCTAAAATTATGTTAATTTCAGTGATTCCAACAGAAGATATGGGAGGAAAGAGGCACGAGGCGCTGTTTCCAAATTGAAATTACGACCAGAATCACCACGTGCTGAGCTTACTCTATCTAAGGTCTCAACCTAACCCTACCTGGAAGTGGTAACTCAGGGACCCCTTTTAAGCAACCAGGTGACTCTGATGATTACTGAAAACTGAACCTCTGAAGTGAAGGAGTGTGGCAGGTGAGAGGGTACAAGCCAGGCTATTGGAAGAGCTTCAGAATTCAGCATCTGATATTTACCATTTACTCTGCAATTTCCCTCCCTATTTTCTAACAGTGAATCATGAAGTGACTCAGCAAGTGATGAGTCGGTAGGTACCCAAAATGGATTTTACTATGTTCAAGCTATTTACATACATTAACTGGTGTACTATTAGAGATTCAACATCAGACAGACCATTCTTAATGTATCTTAAAGGAGAAAATTTCTTTACTCAACATGAAAATGTAACATAAAACAAGTCTAAATACTATTATTATTTAATGAAAGAAAATTTTCATAATTCTTCAAAGTAATTGTTTTTAAAAATCCAAAGTTAAGAGGAAAATTCCTTAAATTTGAGGTAGGGGAATAATTTTCTCATATGAGAACAGCTGTGTCACAGTGTTATCTGCCAAGTCAGAAATTAAGCAAAGTATTTCAGTACTATTTCTGTTTATGCACTGCTTTGTTACTGTAAATATAAATCTTTTAAATGTGGATAAGTATTTTTGTTTGATTTTAATACATGTAGTTAAAAATATGAATTGTTTTTCTTATACAGTCACTGAAATTATACATACTGTCTAGGCTTGATGAATAAACAACTTTTAAAATACTCCATGTTCACTTATAAACCTTGGAATAATAATAAAAAAAGCAGTACCTACATAAGAAATTACACATTAAAATTACAACTGTATGTTTTTCCAAAGTCAAAGTGATTTAAATTTTTTTTCAATATCTGAATACAAAATAGTACATTTTAATTTACTATATATAGCACAATTCAAGTATTCTCATATTTTATATTTAGCCAACTAGTACATGATATTAAGTGACTTTTTTAGCTTTCCTTTTTAAAGATGACTGTTACAAAAAGTGTGACTATGTTCTTCTAACTTGATTAGAATAAGCTGAGAAAAAAAATGACAGTAGACAAAGACCTTTATGAAATATCATTAACATATAAAAAGTTGCACACATCAGTAATAAGGCATTTGCAGGTAATTCCCCCAAAAGTATCTGAATTCATGTAAACAAAGATTAAGTATATTCTTTAAGGGAGAAAACATACTATCATACATGCAATATATTCAGATGGTTGTGACTTTAAACCATATATTTTTGAATATAACACAAAACCAAGAGGCCTAACCTACCAGTTTAGTAACTAAAAGATGTTACTTATTCATGGAGTAAAAGGTTGATACTTTTTTAAAATGATAATGAAAAAGAAATATTTTGAAAAGAAACACCCACTGTTTTCTAGAAATAAATATACATAGTTAGTTTAATGCATTACAGCATAGGAATATTGTCCTAGCATTAACCATAACATTCAGTAGTTTTAAAATATTTTTCCACACTGAGCCTTGAATCTTCTACCTTGTTAGCTGCCCAACAACCTTCAAAAGAGTTTTATTCTCCTGCTTTAGTTGTTCATTTTCATCTTCTATGTCATCTAGGTCCTTTAGGAAACAAAAAGGAAAATAATATAAAAGCTTTTTAAATGCTTAAAAATATTTTGAAGGTGATAAAAAAAACACTTCAAAATGCACATTCAAAGATAATTCATATAAACAATTTGGAAACATGGATGATTTCTGAAAACAATTTTGGAAGGAATATGCACCCCAGGTAAAGGCAGCATGCACTCTTAGACTCCTCACTAGCATGATGATGATGCAGGCCAGCTCTTGTCAGATCTTTCAGGTTTTAAAGAGAAGTCAGAAAGCAGAACTGTGTTGTGAACCTTCCAATTTTTAATCATAAATGACAAGTTTTTAGTTAAAACAAATCCCTCCTTCCCCAAACTGAGGGCTAAATACATATGCAGTCAGTAAGAGGTCTGGGGCCTCGGACTGCAAACGTGTGTCACATTAGGCATTAAGAAGGATTCAAGCACAAGTTCTATATAGACTCCCATCACCTTGGGTGATCTTAACAAGTGTTCATGTTGAGGAGTGAGAATCTGGGGAGGTGACGTAACTGAGGCACAGAAAAGGAGATCAGGGGCTTACCAAGTTGATCTGGTTCAATTTACGTTAGGGTTTCTCTATGATAATTTTTTTTAGAGAAAGGTTTTTGAGTTTACAAAAATGCAAAAGCCACTATGTAATTACCCTCCAGCTTTAAAGTTATCAGATTCCAGGTCTATGTTGTCTATGTTAATCCTAGTGCCCTAAATACAATCACTCGATAAATACAAAGACAATCCACTGTAATTTTCAGTTTGAAGAAACACAATTTCAAGGCAGACTATTTACTGATGAATGGAAAAGCAGACATTTATAGATTTACCCTTGCGTTCAAAATACTAAACTTGGGAGAAATAAATTTGAATTCTAAGTATAGTATTGGACAGCAGCATTCTGATACATTTAGTATACTGTCTTTGAATTGAGTTCTAAAAGTACAAACACAGAATTTGTAATTTACTCACAAACTAAATAAATGATATTAGGAAAGTAATTTGTTGGGACCAAAAAACCAATAATAAAGATATGAGATTCCTAAAAGTACTACAACTGAGACCTACCTAAGATTTATCATTAAATCATAAAATAATATTCATATATCATTATTAGGTTATAAACTCTGTAAAGATAAGTGTTTTACGCTTTTTAATAAACACAGTGCCTAAGGCAGTGCCAATACATCACAGACATCAAACATATTTGCAGATTTTATTAAATCACATTCTATAGCCAATAGAGGAATGCCCATGTTCTGAACCAAGATGAAAGGCAGTCAAGAAGAATGAAAGACCTTACTTAA
This sequence comes from Odocoileus virginianus, assembly GCF_023699985.2. Taxonomy (NCBI): domain Eukaryota; kingdom Metazoa; phylum Chordata; class Mammalia; order Artiodactyla; family Cervidae; genus Odocoileus; species Odocoileus virginianus. The sequence continues at coordinate 8,261,633 of NC_069697.1, forward strand.
AATTAAGACTATTGAATACCTGAAGGTCAATTACTGGCTCATCATATAACTATGCAATTCCTACACACGACCTTCAGCAAGTTAAACCCCGAGTTTCAGTGTCCTCCTGCACACCTTACTGTTAATGCCATGGAGCTGTATTAGAATGAGTCTGCATATAATGCAGCTTTCTAGTTTCTCTGCTTCTAGAATTAGAGCTAAGACTAGATTAATTAATTAAGATTAAGACACATGGAGTTTCTTATGGCAAGAAAGAGTAATTTCAGTTCTTCTTTGAGGCAACTCTGAGCCAGTACTGTTGGATGTGTTATGTGTGGCGCTGACCAAGCTGCCTCTTACCTCCAGACTCCAACAAAACACAAAATAAATCCATTCACTGGTTCATCCCCAGAAGAATAACATAAATACAAGTGATAATTGGCCAGAGGAAATCAGTTTGTGGAATGAAATGACAGTCCTGACTACCACAAATTACTATGACATTAACAAAGGAATGAACTATTCAGTTCACATTATTAAATAAAATTGCTTCATATTTATGTATTTTCATCCAATTGACAGGAAAAAACAAAACCATTAAAATGAAATATGTGAATACTCACTCTATTTAACAAATCAATTTCTTCTTTGAGTTTTCCAATTATTTCCTCTTTATCTTGCATTAATCTCACAAGTCTTAAGTTTTCTTGCCTCTCTCTTACCACCTCCTGGTACATAAAATTACAAAGTATTAATTGAGAAGTAACAAGTTGTTTCTAATCTTAAATAGTATACATCCACTAAATCTGGTAAAGTATCTTAGATATATGAAGATTTACAGTGACTTTCTTAAGTCACCTGGGGAGGGAAGGAGGAACCTATCCCACAGAAAGAACCAGGGAATGAGAGGAATACAGGAGTTGTAAAATATATTTCCGATTAAATCAATGTTTACCCAAGTTTTTAACAAATACCAATACTCAAATGGGCTTCCTTAGTGGCTCAGATGGTAAAGAATCTGCCTACAATGCGGGGACCTGGGTTGGGAAGGCTGCCTGGATGAAGGCATGGCAACCCTCTCCAGTCTTCTTGCCTGGAGAATCTCGTGGACAGACGAGCCTGGTGGGCTACAGTCCACGGGGTTGCAAAGAGTCGGACATGAATGAGCAACTAAGCACAATGACTTTAGCTCTTTAGTTGATCACCACCATTAGTAATAAAATCTCTTAATATTAAATGACTAATACCCTGCTGAAGGAAATTCAAAATTTTTGTTCAAAATACAAAGTTTAAGAAAAGGAGATTGCTCTGTGAAAAACAGAAAAATAACGATCCTCCATTTTACTTTTGGCTCTGCCAGTTAATTGATAAATGGGTAAAATGAAGGAGCTGAAAATGATTATTAGCTTTTAAACTTTTTCTCCAGTTAAACAATGCAGTGACTTCCCCAGTCATCCAGTAGTTAAGACTTTAAGGTTCCAAATGCAGGGGCTGTGGGTCTGATCCCTGATTGGGGAAATTAAGATCCACCAAGCCATGCAGTGAGGCCAAAATAAACAAACAAAAAGAAACAATGCAACACCTTTTTCAAAGAAATCTTATTTAGTACCCAGGACTTTAGGCTGGGTCAGACATCTTAGAAGCAAAAGTGAAGCTGAACTGAAAAGGTCTCAGCCGAATTTGGCTTCTTTCTTATGACCTCAGAGGAAAGTAGTCAGACAGTCTCATTAATCAGCTTCTGCCAACAACTCAGTCCAAACTTCTGTGAATTTTAAAAGCCTTCTTTGATGAACCCCCTTGAAAACTATTAAGGCTTCCCAGATGTCTCAGAAGTAAAGAATCTGCCTGCAATGCAGGAGACACAGGTTCAATCCCTGGGTCAGGAAGATCCCCTGGAGGAGAACATGGCAACCCACTGCAGTGTTCTTGCCTGACAAACCCAAGGACGGAGGAGCCTGGCAGGTGAGAGTTCAAAGGGTTACAAAGAGTCAGACACAGCTGAGTGACTGAGCGTGCACAGACTTGAAGACTATTATACTATATATCCCTTAAAGCTGTTCAATGTATTTATTTTTTTAAAGCTGTTCAATTTAAACTCACAGAAACCAGTGTAAAAGTTCAAACATGAACTAAAAATAATCATGTTATAAAAAAGAATAAAATTCAATCTCTACTTAAAACAACTTTTATAAGGAATTATTTCAATTCAACAAGATATGCTTTCAACAATCAGAAAGTAATTCAGCACCATTATTAATTTTAGGGATTGAATGTCTAAAGAACAAACTTGAGAACCCATGGTTAATAAATTAATGCCAATATTCATTTGACATGTTCTCAAGTGTTAGTCGCTCAGCAGTGTCCGACTCTTGACGACTCCATGGACTGTGGCCCGTCAGGTTCCTCTGTCCATGGGATTCTCCAGGCAAGAACACTGGAGTGGGTAGCCATTCCCTTCTCCAGGGTGGACATTCCTGACCCAGGGATGAAACCCACGGTTCTTTCATTGCAGGCCAATTCTTCACTGTCTGAGCCACGAAGATAACTCTTAAACAGGTTTACTCTTAAAATTGTTGCAAGTATCACAGCAGCTCTAGGCTCTAACTCAGAATGTAGAGGAAAGTCTACAAACTGTATAGATTATATAATAATAAACACACAGTAGCAGACACTGCTAGCATAGACTTCTAACCATTTCAAAGGCAGACTGTTTTCTATATATCAATATTAAAGATAACACTTGGCAGAATGAGAGGAGCCATTAAATACTAAGCAATTCAAGAACTGGCTCCATTTCTAAAAGTTTTAACATCAACAGAATTGGATAGAACAGTACTAAGAAATCAGAAAACGCTCAGCCACTTCGCGTCTAGGAAATATCTAATTAAGAGTGGTTCAAAGTTGCTGTCTGACTACACGTGGGAGTACAATTAACGCTCACAGTAGCTCCCATCATGCCTCTCATTTCTTCCCTTTTCTGGTACTGCCTCTTCCGTACAGATTTCAATTTTTCTCTTTCAGCTGCTATGAAAGTGAAAAAGGAATCCTAATGGTATATTAATTTTATAGGTCTTAAATAATTTATAATTCATACCTTTTCAAGATCTTCAATTTTCTTTTCCAATGTGCTACTTGAGACCAAATTACCTGAAGCATTTGCATCCCTGTTATACCTGCTGAATCCACTTCTATCTGTTCGGGGAAATCTACTTGAGACATCTTCTTCAGAGGCAGTGGTTGTGCTATGGAAATTAAAAAGATACATTTTTTTAAAGATACCTCATATTCAGTTTTTCAATACAACAAAAATACAAAAAAAAAATAATTCTTTTGATTAATATCTACTGAGAAGCTGCTAAGTACCAGACATTGTTTTGAGTACTGGGGGTGTGACAGGAAACACAGACATGGACTCTGACTTTCATAGAACTTTCAGTGTAACAAGAACATAACCAATGACCATAAAGCAAGACAACCATCACAATAAGGTTAAGTGTAAGGTACTCTGAGAACTATGACAAGGGACCTAACGTAGACTAATAGAAATATACAAGGTAGTGAAGAACTACTTTCTGTTTCCTTTTATTTTTAAATTCCATTACATCATGGGCCAATATTTTAGTAAGATCAAGTAGAAATGAACTGGAAAGATAAAAGTGAAAAACATCACACAAAATGTAAGCCTAAATGTTAAATTAGATTCAGACCCGTAAAATTATATTTTAGTAATAGGCTAAACAAGAAAAAGAATTACATTAAAATGAGTCATCATCATTGGAAGTATGCATATAGGCAATTATTGTCAAAAAACAGCTGTCAACTGGCAACTTTTGTCATTTTGTAATTCTTAATTATTTGACCAAAAGTTATCAGTGAAATAGCAATTCTTCATATTAAATACCAATTCACACTGAACTAATAGCATATGTCTTTAATATATCAAATAAGCTTGCTTCTTATTTTTTTGCATTAGTTATCTATTACTGCATAAAAAATTATACCAAAATTTAGTGGCTTAAAACAACACAATTATTTGACAGTTTCTGTTGGTCAGGAATCTGGAAGCAAATTAGCTGTGTGTTTATAATTCAGGGTCTCTTACTGGTCAGGACTACAGTCATCTGAAGGCTTGCCTGGACTGGAGGGGACTTTGGCTGTAAGCTCATTCACACGACTGATGGCAAAACACCTCAGCTTCAAACCGGCTACTAGTCAAAAGCCTCAGTACTCAGTATGCGGGCTCCTCTGCCGGACTGTTCACCACAGACAGAGAGCTTCCAGGGACAGAGTGACACAAAGCCAGGACAGCACCGCAGCCTCTCACGGCCTAACCTCAGAAGTGACAGGATCACATCAGCCCTGGGCGGGGTGTGGGGAAGGGCTGCACAAGGTGACACCACCAGGAAGCAGAGCTTCCTGGGCGCGCTCTTGGAGACTAGAATCATTCTTGCTAATCAACCTACTCTAGGCTGGACTGATGACAATGCTGATCACAAGGGGTAAAGTATATCTAAACTACCTCTATGATTTAATAGCATTCACAATAGAAAAATTAGTTTCACAGATGTATATTGACCAGAAGAGACGTTAAAGCAATTTTAGCAAGCTCAGTATACTCATTTTTAACTTTTACCCAATATGCAGAAAATGACACTTTTCAAAGTTTGTCCTCAATGCTTTACTGGTAGCCAGTTCCAATCATTTACCCATCAAAATTACAGCTAAATCTGAAACAATTTCTGCTGAAAGATAATAGGATTTTGATCCATTAACACCCTATGCATGGGTTTTCTTTTGATGGAAAATAAAATTCAAAGTGTATCTTATCAAATTTGTAAGGTAATGGATTATAACATTTTGCAAATGTGCAATACTAAAATCATCACTTACTGATGTATTGTAGAACGAACCATAACAATTTGAAAAATATTTCTGCCAATTTCTAACTTTCTTTTTTTTTTTGTCTTTATGTAACACTGAAAACATATGACATTTCTTTCTTGCACAAAAGTCTAATTAAGATCATTTTGTAAAAAAAAGAATGATGCAATCAGACAGACAAGTCTCATACACATATTTAAAAGGCTAGGGATCAAACTAGTTTCTTTTTTTTTAAATTGAAATATTTCTAGTTGTTCAGTTGGTCAGTTGTGTCCAACTCTTTGCGATCCCATGGACTGCAGCACACCAGACTTCCCCCCACCCCACCCCCCCGTCCTTCTCCAACTCCCAGAGTTTGCTCAAACTCATGTTCATTTAGTCAGTGATGCCATCCAACCATCTCGTCCTCTGTCATCTCCTTCTCCTCATGCCCTCAATCTTTCCCAGCATCAGGGTATTTCTAATGAGTCAGTTCTTCACATCAGGTGGCCAAAGTACTGGAGCTTCAGCTTCAGCATCAGGCTTCCCAATGAATATTCAGGGTTGATTTCCTTTAGGATTGACTGGTTTGATCTCCTTGCAGTCCAAGGGACTCTCAAATAGTCTTCTCCAGCATCATAGTGCAAAAACATCAATTCTTCGGTGCTCAACTTTCTTTATGGGCCAACTCTCCCATCCATACATGACTACTGGAAAAACCATAGCTTTGACTAGACATACTTTTGTTGGCAAAGTGATGTCTCTGCTTTTTAATATGCTGTCTAAATTTGTTCTCCCCATCTATTTGCCATGAACTGATGGGACCAGATGCCATGATCTTGTTTTTGAAAGTTGAGTTTTAGGCTACCTTTTTCATTCTCCTCTTTCACCTTCATCAAGAAGCTCTTTAGTTCCTCTTTGCTTTCTGTCATAAGGGTGGCATCATCTGTGTTTCTGAGGTTATTGGTATTTCTCCTAGATATCTTCATTCCAGCTTGTGCTTCATCCAGCCCAGCATTTTGCATGATGTACTCTGCATATAATTTAAATAAGCAGGGTGACAATATACAGCCTTGACGTACTCCTTTCCCAATTTGGAACCAGTCCGTTGTTCCATGTCTGGTTATATCTGTTGCTTCTTGGCCTGCATATATGTTTCTCAGGAGGCAGGTAAGGGCCTGGTATTCCATCTCTTTAAAGAATTTTCCACAGTTTGTTGTGATCCATACAGTCAAAGGCTTTAGCATAGTCAATGAAGCAGAAGTAGATGTTTTTCTGGAATTCTCTTGCTTTTTCTATGATCCAATGGATGTTGGCAATTTGATCTCTGGTTCCTCTGCCTTTTCTAAATCCAGCTTGATCACCTGGAAGTTCTCGGTTCACATACTGTTGAAGCCTAGCTTGAAAAATTTTGAGCATTACTTTGCTAGCATAAGAAATGAGTACAATTGTGCGGTAGTTTGTACATTCTTTGGCATTGACTTTTTTGGGGATTAGAATGAAGATTGAAGTAGAGTTGATTTATAAAACCTGTTTTTTTGCTTGTAAAAACATGAAGTGTTCATCCCAAAAGTCAAACATTTTTGTCAGAATGTTTCCCTTTAAAAATTACTGTATATGTCAGCATAAGGTAACAGTTAATATCTTTTAATTTTCTTTAAACCTCAAATTTAATATATTAGCATTTAAGTAGTTCACACTTATAGTGACTGTTAATTTCGTTGATCTAAAGCACACTGTTTAGTTCACCTGGCCTAACAAGACTCTGTCAATGAAAGAAGCAGACACTGATTTACACTCGGGCACAAGTTTGCAGCACTTCTTCCCTGTCACTGTCTCTATATAATCAGAACATACTCCTGCAAACCTCATCTTTGACCCTTCAAAGTTTTATATACCTCAGAGCAAGCTGTGTTTGTCAGCAAAGAAGGTGAAAAGTAACTTCTTTCTTCACATTACTGTTAAATCAAGGTACTGATCATATTGTAACAACTGTATCCCTAAACTGTCCCTAAATATAACAAATTATGGGCATAGCTGGGGCGCATTACATTAACTATCTACTTTGCTACAGACTCATCCAACACCTTTTGGCAAACATCTTTCACTTGTCATACCTAGTTTTTTAATGTCAGCAACCTGAAGTCAGACTGGAAAAGAAACTCACAAAACACTAATGAAATCCTGATGATCTGCTGCTGTCAGGTTCTTAAAAGTGACAGTCTTTCTTTCAAATAAGCCATTTGTGGTTGTGAATATAATGCCGTGCATATAAATGCCACTTAAAGTTGGTGGTTTTATTGTTTTAGCAGCCAGTACATCGCTGCAAATAACCCCACTGTGGTTTTAGCACCTCCCTATCAATAATGGCTAAAAACTGAACTCACTATAGGAGGGATAATACCTCCCAACAAAACAAGTACAAACTCTTTTGGTCTGTATCTCTTTGAAATTACTTTCATCATCATCATAATTTGGTTTGCCACTTCTGTCACATTCAAAAAAAGATATATCTTTTCTATTAAAAAGTCTAGTAAAGTTTGTTTCATCATAAGTAAATTAAGATTAAAAATAAAGAATGTAAAATTTACTTCCTAGATTTAGATAATACTAACAAAAGCAGAAGTTGAAAAGAATAAAAAAGATTTTTAGCTTTTACTCGCTTATTTTATGTTTACTTCTTAATTATTTATGGAACAAGAATATGTCTGATTAAATGTAACACAAAATTTCTAAGGTAAATATATCTTCACATCTTCTTCAATTCTTACACATTTTGGTTTACAAATGACTAACATAAAACTAACACAGGCATAGCAGAATATACATTCTTTTCTAGCTTGCAAGATGACCAAGATAAGCCAAATTCTGGGTCATAAAACCCACCGTCACAAATTTAAAAGAATAGAAATCATATTGTGCCTGGTCTTAGACCACAATAGAATTAGACTAGACCTAATAACAGAAACATAACTAGAAAACTCCTGAATAACATGGACATTAAACAATGCATTTCTAAATAACACATGCATCAAAGAAATCTCAAGAGAAATTTTAAAGTATTTTGAACAAAACAAACAAAAAAAAAAACTTACACTTATCATCTGTGGAATGCAGTGAAAGTAGTGGTTACAGAAATGTGTCCACTGAATGCATGTATTAGAAAAGACAGATCTAAAATCAATACTCTTAAGTTCCTACCTTAGGAAACTGGGAAAGAAAGAGCATATTAAATCCAAAATAAGCAGAATAAAAGAATAACAAGAACTAGAGAAGAAATTAATGAAACTGAAAACAATAAACCAATACAGAATAATCAATGAACCAAAAGCTATTTCTTTAAAAATATCAACAAAACCAATAGGCATCTAGCCAAGCTAAGAAAAAGAGAGGACACAGACTACTAACATCAGAAATGAAAGAGGGCATATTACTGAAGATTGCATGGACATTAAAATAATAATAAAGGAATACTCTGACCACAAATTTGATAACATAGATGAAACAGATCAATTGCTTGGAAGCTACAATCTGCCAAAATTCACAAAAAAAAAAACAAATAATCTCAATAGGCTGGTATGTATTAAAGAAATTGAATCAATAATTAATAACTTTGCAAACAGAAAGTACCAGGCCACAGTGAACCCATCCAAAATCTAAGGAAGAAATTATATGAATTGGTAAAATCCCTTTCAGAAGTAAAAATAGAAGGAATACATCTTAATTTATGAGGCCAGCATTACTCTAATACCAAAATCAGACAGATATCATAAGAAAACTAAAAACTAAAGATTAAGATCTCTCATGAACATTGATGCAAAAATCCTCAACAAAATATTCACACATTGAGTTTGAGAATGTATAGAAAAAATTATACACCAAAAATCAAATGGAATTTATTCAAGGCAGGTTCTGTTTAAAAACACACACACACACACACACACACACAATTATGTAATCTATTTCAGTAACAGGCTAGAGAAGGATCACATGTAACACAGACACAGAAAAAGCATTTGACAAAATCTAACATCTATATATGATTAAAAAAAAAAAACAAACTGTACAAACTAAGCACAGAGTGGAATTTCCTAAACCTGATAAAGAATATCTACCAAAAAACCCCAAAACACAAAAAACCTACATCATACCTAGTGGTGAGACATTCAAAGCTTTCCTGCTAAGATCAAGAACAAGGCAAGAATGTCCCCCTTTTACCAACTCCTTTTCAGTATCTTACTGGAAGTCTAGGTAATACAACCAGACAAGAAAAGGAAATAAAAGGTATACAGACTGGGAAGGAAGAAATAAAACTTCCTTTGTTCACAGATCATCTATGGAGAAAATTTGAAAGGACCAACACAAAAAAATTCCTGAAACTAATAAGTAATCATAGCAAGGCTGCAAGATATAAGCGTAATACACAAAAGTCAATAGGTTTCCTACAGAGTAGCAATGAACAAGTGAGATTTGAAATTTAAAACAATACATTTACATTAGCTCTCTACAAAATGAGATACTTATGTACAAATCTAACAAAATGTATAACATATATATGAGGAAAACAACAAAAACTGATGAAAGATATCAAAGAAGAACTAGGTAAATGGAGAAACCAGTTAGTGGACAGGAAGAGTCAATGTTGGTAACATGCCACTTCTTCCCAACTTTGATTTCCCACTGATCTCTCGGCTCAATGCAAGCCCAATCAAAATCCTAACAAGCTATTTTGTGGCTACTGACAAACTAATTCTACAGTTCACATGGAGAGGCCAGATCCAGAACAGGCAACAATATTAATTAACAAAGTTGGAGGGCTAACACCACCCAACTTCAAGGCTTAGTTTAAAGCCACATTAACAAGACAGTGCAGTACTGGTAAAAGAACGGACAAGCAGAGCAATGGAACAGCAACAGAAGTAGAAAGAGACTCACATAAATAACCCACAATAACCCACAACTCTGACAAGGAGTACAGGCAATATAATGGAGCAAAACTGTCTTTTCAACAGATGGAAAACAACTGGACATGTGCATGCAATGAAAAATGAAACAAAGAACTTACACCCGTAACAAAAGTTAATTCAAAACGGATCAAGACCTAAATGAAAAATGCAAAACTGCTAATACGTAATCTCATAGAAGACAACTAACACAGAGAGAAAATGTAGAAGACTCTGGGTATGCTGATGACTTCTCAGGTAAAACATCAAAGGCACAATCCATGAAAAATAGTTGATAGTTGCTGCTGTTTAGTCACCAAGTGACTTCTGCAACCCCTCGGACTGCAGCCCATCAGGACCCTCCATCCACTGGATTTCCAAGGCAAGTGTACTGGAGTGGTCTGCCTTTTCCTCTCCAGGAGACCTTCCTGACCCAGGGATCGAAGCTGCGTCTCCTGCACTGCAGGCAGATTCTCTACCACTGAGCCACCTAGGAAGCCATGACTGATGGCTGAACTTCATTAAAATTTTAAAAATCTCTGCTCTGTGAAAGACAATGCTAAAAGAACAAGACACGCCAGCCTGGAAAATATTTATATCTGATAAAGAACTATTATCCAAAACATACACAGAATTCTACAATTTAACAATAACAAACCATAAGACTGAAAAATGAACCAAAAAACTTAATAGACACCTCAGAAAATAAGATATACAGATGGCAAATAAGCATATGAGAAGATGTTCCATATCATCTGTTATCAGGGAAATGCAAATTAAGATCAGATACTGCTACACACACATTAAAGTGGCTAAAACCAGGATCAGCACTGGTGAGGATGCAGAGCAACACTGACCCTTATTCCTGCTGGCAGGAATGTAAACTGGCACAGCCGCTTCTGAGACAGTTTGGTGGTTTCTTACAAAACTAAGAAAAAAAAAAAAAAAAACCATGGCTCATGCTCCTTGGTATTAATCTAAAAGAGCTGAAAACGTATGTCTACACAAAAACCTACACATGGATGTTTACATAGCTTTATTCATAACTGCCAAACTTGAGAGCAATCACATTGCCCTTTCCTACGTAAATGGATAAACTGTGGTATATCCAGAAAACAGAATATTATTCAGCACATAAAAAGAAATAAGCTATTAAACCATGAAACGATACAGAGGAAATTTAAATTGTACATTGCTGAGTGAAAGAAGCCAAGCTGAGAAGGCTATATACTGTTTAGTTTCAGTTATATCACTCTGTGGCAAAGGCACAACTATGGAGCATAAAAAGATACCATAGTATCATTTTACACAGTGACAGAGACACGTCATTATATATTTGTCCAAATTTACAGAAGGTACACCACCAAGAGTGAACCATATAAACTAGGGACTTTGGTTATGATGTGTCAGTGTAAGTTCATCAACTGTAACAAACGTGCCTCCCTGTAGGAACATTAATGAGGGAGGCTATCCATGTGTGAGGATAGGTATATATGGGAAATCTGTGTACCTTTTCCTCAATTTTGCTCTAAAAGGTTAGAGCAAAGGTTAAAAAAACACACACATATGTACCACAGTACTTGAATTAAGTGGATATCCTGTTCATAAAAGAGTCCACTTATCATGCACTTGGGTGTGATGATGACAATGTAAAAATGAAATTCAGGCTTCTAAATATTTACTTTTATGTTTTATTCTTACTTTGTCATGGGTTAGAAACAAACAGTTCAAGGACCACACTTTGAGCAGCATTAAAAGAATGTTTAAACTCAGACTTAAAAGAGGAATAAGAATGTGCAAATATGAAAGAGTATGTGGTCTACTGAGAAACAGAAAAATCCAATACGGCTAAAGCATAAAATGTAAACATAGGAATGATAAGATATGACACTGGAAAAGCAAGCAGGAGACTGAAAACTATTTTAAGAAGAATTTCAACTAATGCTTTCTAAATTTAGTCACTATGTACACACTGGTATGTATATTATCTACTATTTTACAATATGATTTATAATATTATATGTGATTATATATAATATATTCATATATAATTTATTATACAAATGTATATGTAAATTAAATGCTATGATTTAGAATATGATATTATGGAATTTAGAAAGATGGCAACGATAACCCTATATGCAAAACAGAAAAAGAGACTCAGATGTATAGAACAGACTTGTGGACTCTGGGAGAAGGCGAGGGTGGGATGTTTCAAGAGAACAGCATTGAAACATGTATACTATCTAGGGTGAAACAGATCACCAGCCCAGGTTGGGTGCATGAGACAAGTGCTCGAGCCTGGTGCACTGGGAAGACCCAGAGGGATCGGGTGGAGAGGGAGGTGGGAGGGGGGACTGGGATGGGGAATACATGTAAATCCATGGCTAATTCATTTCAATGTATGACAAAAACCACTGCAATGATGTAAAGTAATTAGCCTCCAACTAATAAAAATAAATGGAAAAAAAATAGAATATGATATTATTAAAATATTATTATCTGTATCACAAAAAAATAGAACATAAAGGATGAAAAGAATTTTAAGTGTACATTTTAACTATGGTTTAAGTTTTCTTTGTTTGCACAAAAATTGACTATAATGTTTTTAATGAAAGTATAATTTGAAGATGCATCTTCTTCTGAGGAACTTATTTTAACTTTTCATGAAATATAAAGATTCAAAGATGCAGTTCTAAGATGAGCATGCATATTTGATTTTTAATGGCTATAACAGAAAGAGATGCCTCACAGTTTTTAAATTTTTCACTTAAAAATCCAAAGCATCAAAATAATTTTTTCTAATTTGTAAAAACAGATCTGATTTTATGTATCTTGCCAACAAAAAACCCCACATGATCACGTTTGCATTTATATACTTGGTTTGATATTCTCCTTAAGTTTCCCCCCACCAGACTTACTGATTTTATGAGTATTAAACTACATAATAAATTGTAAATCCATTTAACCATTCAAATTACAGTATTATATAAGATTTACAAGGTAATCAAACAGAATACACTTTCTTCAGGACACTTCCAGTGTCAAATAATCATCTGATACATAGAACAAGGGAATAACAAGTTAGTAACTAGCACATGTGAGTTACCAAGCATCATTGGGTCCTATGAATCTGTGGGTTCTATATCTACAAACTGAACCAATCCACACGGAAAATATTCAGAGTAAGGGAATTCCAGAAATTTCCAAAATGCAAAACTTATATTCATATAGCACTTACATTGTATTAGGTACTGTAAGCATTCTAGAGACTTAAAGTATACAGGAAGATGTGCATAGATTATACACAAATACATTATTTTACATAAGGGACTTGAGCATCCACAGATTTTGGTATCCTTGGTGGTCCTGGACCCAAAACTCCACATATCAAGAGATGAGTGTAAATGTCTTAGTGTCTTTTAGATTAAAAGGTAAATACAAATAGAAGATCTAATATTTTCCTCCTGCAGCCAGCATTATCTTGAGTATCACCCTGCCTTGGAAACTAGCTTAGACTCATTTAAAGGTCACAGGAAGTCATGAAAGCAGGGAAAGTTGAGTCATTTTAACAAAGTGGACTGGAAATAAGCAAAACTGAAGGCAGGAAGACCAGTGTGTAACGTATTGTAATCATCTATGTAAGAGATGAAGGTATCCTAGATTGGTGGGTAGGCACTAGAGCTATACAGTAAGTAAATTCAACAAGTTTTTGTAAATGATTGAATGGAAGTGAGGTAGTGAAGGGAAAAAGAAAAAAGAAGGGTCACAGCAATGTCCAGATTTCTGACTAGAGTAAGAATGGATTTTGATACCAACTACTGAAATCTAAGCTTCACCAAGTTTGCTTTTGAACTTGCTGAGTTTAAGATGCTTCTAACAGATCCAACCAGTCCATCCTAAAGGAGATCAGTCCTGGGTGTTCATTGGAAGGATTGATGCTGAAGCTGAAACTCCAATACTTTGGCCACCTCATGCTAAGAGTTGACTCATTGGAAAAGACCCTGATGCTGGGAAGGATTGGGGGCAGGAGGAGAAGGGGACGACAGAGGATGAGATGGCTGGATGGCATCACTGACTCGATGGACATGGGTTTGGGTGCACTCCGGGAGTTGGTGATGGACAGGGAGGCCTGGCGTGCTGTGATTCACGGGGTTGCAAAGAGTCGTACACGACTGAGCAACTGAACTGAACTGAACTGAAGATATCTAAAAACAGATATTTAAAAGTTGTTGATTATATAGGAATGGAGCTAATGATTTGGAATCAGCACAGGTATATACAATAACTGAAGTCATCAGAGTGAAAAAAATTTTCTAGTACAAATAAACAGAACAAAAAGAGTAAGACAAAGTGCTGAGTAACACCAACACATAAAGAGTAAGTACAGGAAAGGAAGAACTACAAATAAAACTGGGAAATACCAGCAGAGGGGTAGAAAGAAAATCAATAGTAAGGTATCATCTAAGTTGCAGCATATATAAAAGAGAACTGGAATCATTTTAAAGTCCTCTTTTCACTTAAAAAAAGTCCACTCACCTGCATCAACCACATGATTATTCAAATAAAAACCACAATGCTGACAACTACAAATAAAAACCAAAACATGTGGATATACCTTAGTATGTCTATATTTGCTTGATGTACATACAAGCTTAAAATAAGATTTCAAAAAGTTTAACCTATTAATACTTTAAAAAATCCTTCATATTAGGCTTTAGACAAATGATCATATACAAATTCAAACCAAGGAATATTACTGAAAAAAAATCAGTGATTTATCCCCACTATGTATTATGTTTGTAAAGAATACTTGTCATAATTGTGAATTAACTGTGCTACTAGCTCTTATTGCCAAATTTAGCTCTGTTTATTTTAAAAACAGAAATGTTTTAACCAATTTTCAGGGCTAGATATGTATAGTGCACAATACCCAGAATAAAAGGTTGCTTTATTAACTCCAACAAGATTACAACGATCTACTCAGGAATGTTAACACAAATCTCTAACTAATACAACTCCAAAAAGAATCCTCCTCTGCCCTTAGTACAAAGTTATTAACCAAAATGTTCAGAAAAGGAAAAAGAATAAACAGTATTATCAAGGACAAACACCACCATTTACTGAAAATATTCCCCCTCTGGGAATTTTCATATCTTCTGTGGGAAGAGCAGAAGGTGTTGTGTTGGGAGATAAAACACTGTTATTCTAAAACTACCATGAGGACAAGACTGGCAGCACCATGAGATTATTTTAAAGTTTTGCAATTAGACGTAATACAAGACTCATGAGTAAAATCCTCTTTTTAGAAAGTGCTCAAAAGTAATGGATACATCTGAGTCTCTTTTTCTGTTTTGCATATAGGGTTATCGTTATCATCTTTCTAAAGTCCATATATATGTGTTAGTATACTGTAATGGTCTTTATCTTTCTGGCTTACTTCGCTCTGTATCGCTCTGTATCTGGGAGAAGGCGAGGGTGGGATGTTTCAAAAGAACAGCATTGAAACATGTATATTATCTAGGGTGAAACAGATAACCAGCCCAGGTTGGGTACATGAGACAAGTGCTCGGGCCTGGTGCACTGGGAAGACCCAGAGGGATCGGGTGGAGAGGGAGGTGGGAGGGGGGACTGGGATGGGGAATACATGTAAATCCATGGCTAATTCATTTCAATGTATGACAAAAACCACTGCAATGATGTAAAGTAATTAGCCTCCAACTAATAAAAATGGAAAAAAAAATAAATTAAAAAAAAATAAAAAAATAAATTATTTCTCAGACTCTATTAAAATTATGATACATATTCACTGTGGGAAACAGATAGTATGATCAATCTCTCCAGTAACCCCAATAACCCACAGACAACAGATGTTATGAAAGTCAAAGTGAAAGTCGCTCTGTCGTGTCCAACTCTTTGCGACCCCATGAACTACACAGTCCATGAATTCTCCAGGTCAGATTACCAGAGTGGGGAGCCTTTCCCTTCTCCAGAGGATCTTCCCAACCCAGGGATCAAACCCAGGTCTCCCGTATTGCAGGTGAATTCTTTACCAGCTGAGCCACAATTCCACAATATATCAATATTAGTAGTTCATAACCTTTTTGGATTGCAGATCCCTTTGAAAATCTGATGAAAAATATAGCTCTTCTCCCAAATAAGCATGATATTCTTTTACACAGAAATTTAGCAGATTGTCAATAGAGTTCAAGTTTAGAACACTTTATATAAGAGACACTGTTTTATTATCATACCCTTTGTTATATGCTCTCCCTCTGCTCGTTTAATATAAATAGGTAATAATTTTCCTATAATTATTAATTCTTATAGGTAACATTTTCTACATCAGTTTAATGTCCGTATTGTAACTTTACATTAATATATTACAGCATATACGCTATCTCATTGTTATAAATTTAAGTTTTTCCATTAGGGGCTATCATATATGTTCTTTTCTGATATGTTAAATACAGTAAATTATCTTAAAGAGATCACTATAAACTTAACCAAGTAAACATTCTATTACGAAAATTACACACACTGGGGAGGAAAAAAACCCCATAAACACATGACCACTGGTCCACCCTTCCTAAACCTTAAGTTTCAGAAGCTTTATGACCCCCACCTCCAAATAATTTTCCAAAGTTATTGAAACATAGCTGTTTTAAAAAAAAAAAAAAATATTTCTTTGGCTGTGTCAGGTCTTACTTGCAGCACACAGGGATCTTCAATCTCTGCTGTGGCATGCGGAATCTTTAGCTGCAGCATACAAACTCTTAGCAGTGGCATGTGGGATCTAGTTCCCTGATCAGGGATCAAAGCTGCACTGGGAGCGCAAAGCCTTAACCACTAGACCACCAGGGAAGCCCCATTTAAACATGTTTTATAAAAAGGAGTTCAGTGAATATTTAAGAGATGTTCTAGGTAAACGAATTGACTCAATAAAATAGGGCATAACTAGAGTCACTGCTTAATAAATTCAATGCATCCTTGATATCTGTAAGAAAAAATATTTAATTCATAATTTATAAGAACACACCAACTGGTCTTGTGGATGGCTTATATCCTCTAATGACTTTTTAAGTTTGTCTAGCCATATGTATAAGTTATTTGGTTAACTGAAAATATTTTCTAACATATAATGCCAAATATCTATCCTTTAGCCCATTCCTCCTTTTTTTATCCCCATTAATCAGCAGACATCCTAAGAAATATACATTCTTCAGTCTTTGTTGCAACTTGACAGATTAATGAATGTAATGAACTGTTGATATACAATACAACAAATTCCTCTAGATAAGGCACTGATAAGTTCAGATCTAGATTTTGTTTATCTTATGTCTGAGTTGCAATGAGTTTGTGAATAATGATTAGTAACTTTAAAAAATGTTTGTTTTTTTAGTAGTATTAAACATGGCTAAACCTTTGAGAGTTGAAAAGTAACAAACCACATGTTCTAGGCTATGAAAATAAAAGAAGCAACAAGTGTACGAACAGGTCACAAGTAAAATAATGGTCTAAAAAGCTTAAAAATAAAAACATACACCATGTGAAATCAATTGTCTTCCTGATTTAACACAATGATAAATGGTAGATAAATGATAAATGGTAAATAAAGCTTTTGATGAAGATTTGTAAGGAAATTATTCCCCTAATGACTCTAACTAAAGAATGCAAATCTGAAAAGTGCCAATTATAATTTAAAGTGTACTACTTAAGAACTAAATGTGTATGAATGATACAACAAATGCTAAGTTAGTGAAGTTCATTTTTATTTCCCGAAACAAAAACTTGATAAAAATATTTTGGTTTGAGAACGTGGCCTGCAAACAGGCCAAATCAAAGCTTTTTGATTGGCAATGCTTGTTAGCAAACAAAAAAAGATTCTTTCCAGTTTAAACTAGTCATGCTAAGTAAAAGTTTCCAAACAATGCTTACATGTTAGAAGTTTAAAGGAACTACAGGTTTCATTATACCTATATCAAAATTACTCAGAAATTAAAATAAAAGCAGTAGCAGTGACAAATATATCAGATTTACTTACTCAGTTGTTGATTAGCTTAGCCTTCTTAAACATTGTTTTATCACTAAATATTTAAATCTTTTCTATTAAATAACTTAGTAATAAAATTACAGCTCTTCTTAATATTTCATTTATATACACTGTAACAATTACAACTTTTAACCATATATTTTAAACTTAACATCAAACAGAGGAAAACAGAGGTTTTACACATATAAATCTAGGTAGATTGTCTCGCACAGGCATGTGGGTTCTGGAGTCAGGTTGCCTGAGTTCAAATCTGGGCTCATACTGACTAGTTTTGTAACCACAGTGAAATGATTCTACCTCTTTATCTCATTTCCCTCACCTACAAAGTAAAAGTAAATATTTTACCAACAGTACCTTCTTTATACGATAACTGCAAGAATTGAATGAGTTCTCTGTAAAGCACCCTGGACATTATATATAAGACTTGATGAGATTTATCATTATTCTATAATTATTAGCACAAGCATGATGACCACATCTTTTGCAACTTTATGGCTTCAACAGAGAAGGACGCTACTACTTCAGGCGTCTCTGTTAAACAAGTTCTCATAATTCTGGTCTTCCTCCTATACATGAGCACATACACTCAAACATAAATTCTCGTAAAAAGCATTATTCAATTGTGAATAGGTGGTGCTATGGACTTGCTATGGTTTGAATGCTTGTGTCCCTCCAAATTCTTATGCTGAAATCCTAATGTCCAATGTAAGGGTACTAGGTGGTGAGACTCTGGAAGGGGCCTAGGTCACAAAGTTTGAGTCCTTATGCACTTTTCTAAGCACAGTAATGCCACAGAGCTCTCTAGCCCCTTCCACTATGTGAGGACACGGTGACAAGCTGTTATGTTAGTCTGCAACTGGCAAGAGGGCCTTCACCCACAGAATCTGACCAAATTACCCACTCTCTCTCCATCACGTGAGGATACAGTGAGTAGGCAGTTCTCTGAGAGTCAGGAAGAAAACCCTCATCAGAACCAGACCATGCTGGCACTCTGACTGATTTTGGATTTTATAGCCTCCAGAACTGTGAGAAAATAAATTTCTATTTTAGCCATCCTGTCTATGGCATTTTGTTATGGCATTTCTTTTCAGTGTTTAAATACACAAATGAAAATGACTAAGTTTTCTTTTGCTAGGTTCACCAAACCTTCACAAATCCATGCTGTGTGTGGTTTTCAAAGACTGCAGAGTATGTGAGAATAAGTTGTGGTCTACCTACAATGTCATTTCTTTTTAAGAGGACAATTAAGGTTTCTGACATTACACTTATGTCTACAATAGGTTCTTAGTCATAACTTAAGGATTCTTACCTTTTGTATCTGCCTGAAACTGTTCTAGAGGGCTCCTGTAAAATAAAAATAACAACATATCAGTTTGGGTATGTGTAAAAGCACGCACAATTCCAGGTTATATAAAACAACTGATAGAGAATATTGCAACAATTACCATTACTTTTAAAAATTCACATTGCTGATCAAACTAAACAATATTCTACATTTGATTTTTCAGACAAAACCAATCACTGCTTAAAAATCATATCTTTAATTTGGAAGCATTTTAAAAGCTTAGAAAAAATTTTTAAACGGTTATCATTCATCAATCAATCTAAACCTTTTTGGAAGTCGAGCATTAAAAAACACAACCTATTCCCCCTTCGAGTGTTTTCTATGCTCTCCATTTATCTTTTTTTTCATTTATTTTTTATTAGTTGGAGGCTGATTACTTCACAATATTGTAGTGCTTTTTGCCATACCTTGACATGAATCAGCCACGGATGTGCTCTCAGTTAAAAAAAAAAAAAAAAAGTACAACTCACCACAGACATATAATGATTAATGCTTATTTTTTAAAATAGCTAAAAATAAAAGGTGACAAAATATTTTTTATGCTGATTTTAAGCTAGACCTCCCCCCAAAAAGATAGCTATAAGTTAATATTAAGCATTGGGGTGAGAAAGCTATTGTTGTTGTTGCTATTTAGTCACTAAGTCATGTCTGACTCTTTCACAACCCCATGGACTGTAGCCCACCAGGCTCCTCTGTCCACGGGATTTCCCAGCCAAGCATACTAGAGTGGGTTGCCATTTCCTCCTCCAAGGAATCGTCCCCACCCAGGGATCAAACCTGCATCCCCTGCTTAGCACGTGGATTCTCTACCACTGAGCCACCAGGGAAATGGGAAACTATGTTGCCTTGCAACCAACAGGGCAATCATTTCTGTTTTGCCTTCTGCAGTTTCATTTTAATAACATAGTCAAAATGAGGGCTCCCTTGGTGGCTGAGATAGTAAAGTAGAGTCTGCCTGCAATGCAGGAGACCCAAGTTTAATCCCTGGGTCAGGAACATCCCCTGGAGAAGGAAATGGCAAGCCACTCCAGTATTCTTGCCTGGAAAATCCCACTGATGGAGGAGCCTGGCGGACTATAGTCCATGGGGTAGCAAAGAGTTGGACACGACTGAGCAACTAACACAGTCAAAATTAAATGATAAGTCTTAATTAACAGATTACAAATCAACTATACTCCTATAATTTTTTAATTTTTAAATAAGTAAGTCTTTGATTCTGCAACTCGATGGACTGCAGTCAGCCAGATTCCTCTGTCCATGGAATTTTTCAGGCAAGAATACTGGAATGGGTAGGCATTCCCTTCTCCAGGGCATCTTCCAGACACTGGGATCAAACCCAGATTTCCTGCATTGCAGGCAGGTTCTTGACCATGTGAGCCACGAGGGAAGCCCCTGAGATGATCAGATCCCAGCCTAAAATAGCAAATGCTACATGGCACAGTGAAGAATGTGTCAGTGTGGGAAAACAAGACAGAAAACCACACAGTTATGAGTAGGATTCAGATTCAAGTTCCAACCAGACAGGCCGCCCAGCAGCTGTGAAACTGTGGGTAAGTTATTTAACCTCCATCAGTCTCAGTTTCTTCATCTCTAAAATAAGAATAAAAACAATGTCTATTTTACCAGCTTGTTGTGGGAATTAAATGATGGAAGTGATAAAAAACAATTAGCAAAACTCCTTTACAACAGGTTAATAATTTAAAATTGACAGCGAAGGTTTTTTAAAAAACCTAGGATGTGGAAAAATCTTTACTGAATTTTATGAGCAGAACTTTAATAAATCTGACTTAATTTCTCCAAATCAATAAATTCCCATTACAACAGCCTACAAGGAAACGGGATCCCGCTCCAGTATTCTTGCCTGGAAAATTCCACGGACAGAGGAGCCTGGTGGGCTCCAGTCCGTGGAGTCACAGAGTTGGACATTGACCTGAGCACACACAGCACACACCACAACAGCCTACATCACTTCTTTAAATATGACTTTATCGCATTTTTAAGTAATGCAATAAAGGGGTAGCAGGGGTCTCTCTTCTTTGATTTCCTTTTCCCCAAAAAACCTCAGTATAAACAGTATGCAATAAATATATATTGACAACCTATGGAAATAACTTTCCTGGTAATCTGCAGTTACAGAAAAAGCATCACCTTGGAATTAAAAAGTTGTCAAAAGTAACCAGGTGATACGATACAAGAAGTGCCCATGTGTGTGGGCCTGGTCCTTTAATAGGATCACCCCTGGAGAAGTCTTGGTCCAACAGCTGGTTCAAAGACATTTTACCCTCTTCTGGGCACCAACTGATCTCAGAGCAGGGACAGTAGCAAAAGCCTAGCAAGTCAACTTTAAACAGTTTCTTATCTACCTGTCATTAAACTACGAGACCCTAAAGATAAGAGGGATGATCTTTGTACTCTAACACCAAACATGTAAAACAGAGCTCCTGTTTATAAAAATATGATATCTCTAAGTGAATAACAACAAAGAATACACTTTACAAAATCTAGTTTTTTAAAACTATTTTTGAAACCATAATAACTAGATTAAAATGTTTAATCCTGGCTATTTAGATAAAGCAGAAAGAAATACTAAAGTTATGTGTACACACTCAAAGTAATGATTTTAACTGCAGCTTTTCCCCTTAAGTTTTATAAGCAGTATTCCAACTAATATTTTATCAAGGTTTTCTTTCATAATATTCCCTAATCTTATTATATATGAACTAAAACTTTAGGCACAGACCTTAAAGAATGTTCATCTAAATATGCATTGGAAAAGATGCTAATAACAAGGTAAAGTCCAAAACATAAACACCTCTCTGCTTTTGGTTATAACTGAAATATTTCAAAAAATGACATCAGCGTGATTATCCAGACTACTTCTTACTGCAATGAAATCAGCGTAACTGCTGAACAGTAAGAGCCTCTCCTGCATTTACGGATTTGTGTGCAGTTGACACACTGGCTGTAATGGTATGGAAACCTGGCAATAAAAAAGTTCTGAGGCTTCATGTAGGCATTTTCCCCTAACATGGCAGAACTAGAGACTAACACACATTTAGATTAGAATTTTAATATGTACAGAAATGTGAAATGCAGGATGTTTTTAGCAACACTACACTATAGTGGCATGATACTACTGTTACACTGACCTACCTATAAATTACTTAAAGTCAGTATTAGACAAATTTCCATTGTACTATTAATAATAAGAAGTTGTATGTTACTAATTTTTTACATTTCGTACAGCTTTTTAAAAAACAACTAGTCACTTGAAAGGCGCTTTGCAGGTGGCACAGTGGTAAAGAATCCGCCTGCCAATGCAGGAGGTGTGGGTTCAATCCCTGGGTCGGCAAGATCCTCTGGAGTAGCAAAGGGCAATCCATTCCATTATTCTTGCCTGGAAAAATTCCATGGGCAGCAGAGCCTGGCGGGCTATGGTCCACGGGATTGCAAAGAGTCAGACATAACTGAGCGACTGAGCACACAGTCACTTAAAACATATCTCAAGTTTTATAGTATTTTCTGTACAACTCATCTGGTACAACTGATAAAATTATAAACTCAGACATAACCTGGACCAAATTACTCCATGCTCAAGTCCAAGATATGTAAACAATCAGATTTAAGTCTATTTCTACATAACTAATATTCAAGTTAAGATTCTAAAGCAGACCAACACTCTTAAGCTTATTGCTTACTGGCCAGATTTGAAAACTGTTATTATTAGATTATAGATTTTGTAGCTAAATGTTATTTCACAGTGACTCTGGTAACCAAATTCCATTGCTTAACAACCAAATGTTCCTCAAATCAGACAGACTACACTAGTATTAGCAGAGACTGAGAGGGATGGCAGCCTGCTTCTCACGTGTATTCAAAACTGATATTTACAGATGGGTGTTTAAAGCCATCTTTATGCCCTGACAAAAAGACAAAACTGAAATGTTAGAAGGAAAAAACAATCAACACCTATAGTGCAGTGTAACAGTCCCTTACAATTTTGAGGAGGAAAATGCTTGATGCTTCTATGTATTAATACACAATTCTGTACAAATATAACTATAAGCCTCTATATTTCAGGACCACAAAGACTTCTGAGCAAACAGTGATAACTTAACAATTACTATAACTGTTAAATAGTTGGCAATTTTAATCTAAACGTGGGGGCAGGAGAGAAGAAAACATTTTCACTATCACTGAAACTGCTTATAAAAAATACAAATGTTAAGACTATACTGGTCTTTAAAGTTTCAAAGACGATGTAATTAGACCTTCAATAACTCCAAAGTCTATTATACTACTGATTTAAAACATACTTTTCCTGAAATAATCTTCCTTGCAATGGAATGGTTTATATTACAAAAGGAAAGCAGAAAGATCTATGTAGAGCTTAGAAAATGCTGGCAAAGCAAATTGGTTTATGTAAGTTTAAATTAAACATTCTGCTTCATTCAAGCTTACAATGCTCAGTAAGAAAATCCCACTAACACTGTCTTCAGAGCTGCAATGGGAGACCACAGCTTGTAAAGTATGAACAAATATAAAAGCAAATGTGAAGTAAGATCAGACAAATACAGGCCCAGTAGAATATAGTAAAATGACACTCAAGTTATTCAAATTTATTTGAGCCCTCAGTAAAACTATGGTATACCACGTTAACTGACTTTCAGGACTAAATTATAATACCTATACTAGTATACAAAATGTACTGATACTAAAGATACAAAGTTGGAGATGAATGAAGAATGGAGCATCTGTAAGGTATAACTGATAAAATACTTAAAAATGAAAATAAAAAAACCAAACAGAATGCACACACAGCAGGGGAACGTGGCCTGGCATGAGAGACCAGAGCCTGAGCAGAGGTCAGAAGGGAGCCCCAGGAAGGGATGCCGAGAGCCCCGAACCTCGGGAGGGCGTGACAGTCATCCAGGGAGCAGGGTGGCCCAAAGTGGGGGTTTCGCCCAGACGGGTAAAGAAGGTATTCCCTGGAAGAGGTGGCCCGGCATGGAGAACCCCCAGGCTTGTAGGGTGTGCAGAGGCTCTCTGTAGGGATGTGCTACAGCCCAAATGAACAGGGTGAAGAGCGTCCACAGAGTGGGAGCCTGGTGTGGGTGTGTCAAAGCCCAGGCAGGCTGGTCAGGCGTCCCCAGGGAGGGGTAACCCAGCATGAGGGCAAAGACAGACCCGAGGGAAGAGCAGCCTGTCCTGGGCCGGCAGCAGCTAAGTGGGTGAGCAGGGGACCCCCGGGGCAGTGACCTGCCGTGAGGAGTCAGAACTCAAGCAGGGTAAAGAGGGCGCTCTGCAGCCTCACAAGGGAACGGCCACGCCTGGAGAAAGTGAAGCGTGTTCCTGCACGAGGTAGAGCCAGTGTGTGGCGTCAGAACCCACCTGCGGTGAGGAGCGCAGCAGTGTGCAGGAGTGACAATGGGAGAGAGGTTACATGCGGGGGAACTGAATAAATAAGAAAACATATTAAGAATAATGTGAAAACAGGTTACCCAATGTCAGAAAAAGGCGTTACAAATACTAGACTGAGCCTTGTGATATTAGATTATAATTGGCCATACTGGTATAAATTAGTTTCAATATCTACACAGATGTAGCTAGCTAGATAGGTAAGCAAGCAGCAAACAGATATGTATACCTATGTATGTGCACACAGACACACAAAGTAGGTCTGTACATAGAGAGGCACTAGGAATGGTGACACCTCAACAACATGAACACAAATACAGCCCAGATCTTGGCTTCGTAATATCAGTTTCAATAAAAGGAATCAGGGCTCCTTAGAGACACAGCTGCTTTCAAGGCTGGAGTAAGAAAGCTCCAGATGAGTCTGCAATACCTTATTATGCCAGAAAAGAAAGAAGTATTCCAAGAAAGACAGAGATGCACCAAACAATACAAAAGGTTAAAGGGGTGCCCACTGGCCAAATCTGGGATAATGTGAATATTAAAATAAACAGTGATGGTGTGGTAGAGCAAACTCAGGGAGATAGTGAGACAAGGAAGCCTGGCGTGCTGCAGTTGATGGGGCTGCAAGGAGTCAGATATGACTTAGCAACTGAACAACAAGGTAAAATAATAATGATCCTCAAAGATGTTCACATCTTAATCTCTAAAACCTTGAACATGTTAGGTTACATAACAGAGGGAAATTAAGGTTGCTAATCAATGACCTTAAATAGGGAGATTATACTGGGTTATCTAATGGACCCACTGTAATCACAATGGTCACTCAAAGTGGAAGAAAGAGGCAGAAAGTCAGAGGGAGATAGAGCAAAGCAGAAAAGTCACAATTTTGACTTTGAAGAAGGAAGATGGACAAAGAATTCAGGTAGCTCGTACGAGCTGGAAGAGGCAAGGAAATGGATTCTCACCTATAGCATCCAAAAAGGAATGCAGTCCTGATTTTACCCTTTGATATCGGTCCACAATTTTACTGGTCCAATGAGACTGCCAACTTAAAAACACTGTAAATTGATAAATTTGTGTTGTTTTAAGATTCCAAATTTGTGGCAATCAAACCAATACAGAGTATAACAAGGTAAAATCCATCAGATAAAATGGGTAGTAGTGAGTTGATACAGATATACAGATGACAGACAAATGGGTAGAGACAATAGAGAGCTTGATGGAGACAAAGATATCTACATGGTTCAGTGGTTCAGAGAACTTATCCACAAAACACTTATTAAGCAGCAGCAGGGAAGCCTGGCAAACACTACCTTAATCACATGACCAAAGTGATCAGCAGCAGCACTGGAACAAATTAAAATCATGTGTCACCTGACAGGCTACACATTGAGAAGAACACTGTCAATTCTGTGCTATTCCTGAAGACACACGGCATGAATCTAATCAGAAGTAAATATTAGATAACCCAAACTGAAGGTCATATGACAAAAATAAATGACCCATAACCTTAAAAACATCATGAGAAACGCTGGGCTGGAAGAAGCACAAGATGGAATCAAGATTGCTTGGAGAAATATCAATAACCTCAGATATGCAGATGACACCACCCTTATGGCAGAAAGTGAAGAGGAACTAAAGTTGGCTTAAAGCTCAACATTCAGAAAGCTAAGATCATGGCATCTGGTCACATCACTTCATGGGAAATAGAGGTGGAAACAGTGTCAGACTTTATTTTGGGGGGGCTCCAAAATCACTGCAGTTAGTGATTGCAGCCATGAAATTAAAAGACGCTTACTCCTTGGAAGGAAAGTTATGACCAACCTAGATAGCATATTAAAAAGCAGAGACATTACTTTGCCAACAAAGGTCCATCCAATCAAGGCTATGGTTTTTCCAGTGGTCATGTATGGATGTGAGAGTTGGACTGTGAAGAAAGCTGAGCGCTGAAAAATTGATGCTTTTGAACTGTGTGGTGTTGGAGAAGACTCTTGAGAGTCCCCTGGACTGCAAGGAGATCCAACCAGTCCATCCTAAAGATTAATCCTGGGTATTCATTGGAAGGACTGATGCTGAAGCTGAAACTCCAAAAGTTTGGCCACCTGATGTGAAGAGTTGACTCATTGGAAAAGACCCTGATGCTGGGAGGGATTGGGGGCAGGAGGAGAAGGGGACGACAGAGGATGAGATGGATGAATGGCATCACTGACTCGATGCACATGAGTTTGAGTAAGCTCCGGGAGTTGGTGATGGATAGGGAGGCCTGGCGTGCTGCGATTCATGGGGTCGCAGAGAGTTGGACATGACTGAGCGACTGAACTGAACCTTAAAAGGTGCTAAGATTAAGAAAGCTAAGGAAAGACTGTATCAAACTAAAGGAAACTAAGGAGATACAGCAACTAAACAGAATATGTGATTCTGAACTAGACCCTTTTGCTCTAATTTAGGATATGATTGGGACAACTGGTGAAATTTGATGGTATCTGAATAAACTAGATGGTAAAAAAATGTGTCAATGTCAATTTTAATTTTCTATTTTGAAGAGCTATGTTGCAGTTACGCAGGAGATCTTCTTTGTAGAAAACACACAGGGAGGTACTGGGGGTAATAAGGCATCAAGTTAGCAACTTACTCTCAAACATTTTAAGGGTAAAAAAAAATTCTCTACACAGTACTTGTAACTTTTCAGTTAGGCTGAGAATGTTTTAAAAGGAAAATCAATAAATGAATCAAAGAAAGAAGTAAAATAAAATTCATAAATGCCCTCTCACAAAATGCTCTTGATTATATACTGATAAACTTTTCTTCATAAGTAATTTAGGCAATATGTTGAGAAATTTTTAGCCTTAAACATGCATTTTATGGGGAATTCCCTGGTGGTCCCTTGTGGCTCAGCTGGTAAAGAATCCACCTGCAAAACAAGAGACCTGGGTTTGATCCCTGGGTTGGGAAGATCCCCTGGAGAAGGGAAAGGCTACCCACTCCAGTGTTCTGGCCTGGAGAATTCCACGGACTACAGTCCATGGTGTTGCAGAGTCAGACACGACTGAGCAACTTCCATTTTCACTGGTGGTCCAGCAATTAAGATTTTGTGCTTCCACTGCAGGAAGAACTGGTTCGATCCCTGGTGGGGAACTAAGATCCTGCAAGTCATGAGGGATAGCTAATAAATAATTTTTAAATATTACGACCTTTGACCCAATAAGTTTATCTCTGGTAATCTGGCCAAGAAAATAATTCAAAAAGTTTAATTTATATAGATGTTAATTTCAGTAGTACTTATAATAGTAAAAATGTTTAACCACTGAGGAATCCTATTAATGGGAAATTTGTGTCAACTACTACTCACATTAAAAAAGAAAATTCTATGCCAGTGAAAATAATATATAAAGAGATTTGAACAACATGAAAAAAATGTTCATGCTCTAACACTTACAAAGAGAATTTTGGCAATGTCATCAAAATTACAAACATGTATTCCTTTTCACTCAGAAATTCCAGTGCTAGAGGGTTTTATCCTACTGATTTATACACACATATAAAAAGACTGTAAGTTTCTTATATATTGAAAGGTTTTTTACCACTACATTGTTTGTAGCATCAAAAACTTACATGTTTCAACTAAATGTCCATCAAGTCAGAAAAATTACATCTATAAAACAATATTCTGTGGTTTCAAAAAAGAAAACAAGGAAGTTCTTTATGTACTATCGCAGAAGCCTCTCTACAATATTAAATGAAAAGAACAAGCTGCAGGAGTGTGCCTAAAATTAGGAATATATATATTATACACACAGAGAGAAACATAAACTTATTTCTGGACTACCTCGAGAAGAATGTACAAGAAAAAGAAAGCACTAGTTGCCTCCAAAGAAGGTAACCAGGTAGCTGAGAGGGACTTTTTACTATTTTATTCCTTTCTATGCTTTTTGCATTTTTTAGCATGTGACATTATGTTTCCTTCTAAATTAATTAAGCCTAATGCTGAAAATTTAATAAAGAGTTTACAAAAATACATAAAGAAAGGCACTTTCCTGTCTTTCACATTTTCTTTTTTTCATGTTTTCCATTGATCCTGTATTATTTAGTCAGAGATTTAATATATTACTTTAAAAAGTGACAGGATTAGGCATGACTACCTAGGGAAAAACGTGGTTAAAATGTGTAACATCAAACGTAAAAATGAAAGAAAAAATTTTAAAGGCTCATATTTTATTACTACTACTCCATATTATTTGAAAAAAGCCAAACAGAAACTTAAAATACTCTAACCTTTCATAAAGCATACTGTTACCGCAAATCCATGTTCCCACTTCATTCTTCATTTCAAACAACTTGTTTCACTGAATGGCTAAGACTCACGTGCCCTGTGTGCCCAGTCCTGCCGGACTCCTGGCGACCCCACGGACTGCAGCCCGCCAGGCTCTTCTGCCCATGGGGTTTCCCAGGTAAGAACACTAGAACGGGTTGCCATTTCCTCCTCCAGGGGATCTTCCCGACCCAGGGATGGAACCTGTGTCTCTCGTGTCCCCTGCACTGTAGGTGGATTCTTTACCACTGTGCTACCACATAGATAAGGCTAAGAGACAAAGTCTTTCTCTCTGATCTGTTCAAAAAAAGAAAGCCTTAGAACAACCAATGAAGACTTCCTTGGTGGTCCAGTGGTTAAGAATCTGCCTGCCAATACAGGGGACATGGGTTCAATCCCTGGTCCAGGAAGATTCCACATGCTGCAGGACAACCAAGTCCATTCACCACAACTACTGACCTGAGCGCCCTGGGCCAGTGCTCTACATCAAGAGAAGCCTCCACAGCGAGAAGCCCGAGCACCGCAGCCAGAGAGGAGCCTCCACCTGCCCCCACGAGAGAAGCCCTCAGGCAGCAATGGAGACCCAGAGCAGCCATAAATACATAACACATTTTTTTGGAATGCCAACATTTTCTTTCTGTTTATTGTTTTTGAAGTTGGAATTATAAATAAAATCTATCCTATCTTAAGAGTAACAAAATATATGAGTTTAGGTAGTA
The DNA here is from genome assembly GCF_023699985.2 of Odocoileus virginianus. Classification (NCBI taxonomy): domain Eukaryota; kingdom Metazoa; phylum Chordata; class Mammalia; order Artiodactyla; family Cervidae; genus Odocoileus; species Odocoileus virginianus. The sequence goes on from NC_069697.1 coordinate 8,291,259, forward strand.
ACTCAGAGAGAGGCCAACTATGTAGACAGGAAGAGTTCTTGTTCCCATTCCAACTTCAATGTGGCAATCTGCAATCCATGGGAGACTCTGCTTCTCTTTCATCCTAAGCACACAGCCTGAAAAACAGATACTTAAAACCAAGATCACCAGTGAGTCACATCCCAACTGCTAATGAAATAAATAAAAATGAGAGAAATGAAGGGGAGATCTAGGAAGAGACTAGTAAAGCTACAGGAAAGAAGTTAAACTGCAAGAGACCAGATCAGTTGACACTTCTCCATATCTGGGTTTAAACCTGGGAATAAGCTAAACACTAAGCTCCCCAGCTCCAAAACGGTAAGGACTTCATTCAACACAAATAAATCAGCACTCTTTCCAAAAGTTGCTGCCTAATGTTAAGTGACATGACCAAGAACTGAACCAGGTCTAGATTCTTAATCAAAATGCTATATTGTCTCTATCCTAACAAATTAAGCCTATTTCTTCACCTGGAATATGTACAGGTTTCATTTCAACTTTGTTGTGATACACAAAGGATATAAAGTAGTTTAATGCAATAGGGTACTACTTCTCCTAGTAGTAGAAACTGTGATACGGGGGAGCAGACAAGCCTGTGTTACTCTACGATTCACCACCTCAATATCTGCCTCAAAGAGAAGAGGAAAGAGAAATTTTGCATTCATATCCAGACCACTTCAAAATATTTTGCCTCTTTCAGCTAAGTGCCTTCTATTATAACCCTGCAAGTTAATAGACAAGCTTATATTTCATCTTTTATCATCAGTAAAACAGGGAGATGTATGTATTGCTTGGAAACCCCTTTTAAAGTGGTATCATAATAAAATGGATTAAAAATATCAAATGCTGAAAAGACAACACGGTAGTTTAACATATCAAAATATCATCAAATTAATTTAAGATTAAATATATACAGATCATTCCCCCAAATGACAGTTTATATGGAATGATTCTGCAGAGCAATCTGCTTTAAACTGAGGCACTCCAATGCCAATATCTTCCAATTCTCTGTGCCACAAGAAGCCAAGATAACCGCTAATTTGAAACTGACCTAAATTTTCTTTTGAAAAGTATTTTATAATTACACAGAAACACTGATGTATCTGGCAATTCACAATACTACATATTGTGTTTTATTATGTTTAAACATTTCACTTAGTAGAAACTTGTTATTCAACTCTACTTGGTATGTAATTCTAAAGTAAATATCAGCCGAGAACAGAACTGTCTGCTAAACCTTACTTCTTTAAGAGCAAAAAAGCTAATTACTTTTCCTGGTTATTTTCACAATGGATACTGTTTAAACCTGCTTGGTTAATCAGTAAATATTCATTGATCAGGATTTAAGGACCAAATACTGCTTACATCAAAAGATATTTACACATAAGAAAATACATAGTTAAATTCATTTAAAGTACTTCAGTGGAGCTGATGCAATTAAAATAAAATTGGAAAAATTACTGACAGTAACTTAAAAAAACTATTGTTAAAGTAGCTAGTGACATTCTAGAATTTCTAAATACTCACTTGTAGCAGGTAAGCACTTCCTGGATCTAACAAGCTCACAGCCTCGTTCTGTACTGTGTTCTGCTGTGTGATCGCATCTTCTCGTTTCCGCTCTTTCTGCCCAGCTTCGTCATCTTCATACTCATCTAAGCACTGAAAGAAAGAATAGCTTTCATTTTATTTCTATATAATATTAATAAAATGTTTTAATAGTACGTGGAGATAAATTTGATAGCGAGTAGAAATATGGAGCATTCAGAAACTACACAATAAAAGTGTTCCTTTCAATAACAGGTACATTTAATTCCTATAAACTAAATTATCTGCTTAAAACCCAAATCTCCACATTCACACCCCTGTCAACATCTTTTCTCAAGGCTCTGACTACTGACAGGGTTTGCTTAAAGCTAGGGTTCATTTTTTCTCTCTCACTCTATCTTCAAGTAAATGGACTGTGTACCTTAAAGCACTTCTTGGAGGGTAATAAAAGATATACCACACAGACACAGAATGCAGAATCTAATGGAAGATGTGTACACATGTGTGTGTATGTGCACAGATAACTCAATGATAGTAGCCCTTTTTCTACCTTAGTAGTACCTATGAGTATTTTCACTTCAAGAGTAAGTCTTCAACAAAAGACTCTGTAGATCTTGTAACTTAAAAAATGAGTTTAATTTGGAACTGCAAATACAGGAAAAAGAATTTCAGATGATGGGAAGCGCATATGGAAAAGCTTGCATGAAAAAGCACTGTTTAAAAAATTGAATCAACACCTGCATTATCTACCTCCAGGCTTTGTCCATTGGGGGGGGACCCACAAACAAAAAACAAAACCCTATCCATTACACCTAATGTGAAACGGTGGTCATCTAATCCTTGTAACTGAACACATTCTTAACCAATACAGTGCCTTTGTGTGTTCTGTAAGAGACAAAAAATAAATAATATCTCTGCAGGCACTCTGAGATACACCTACAGCAGGACGGCAGGAAAGACAACAGGATTCATATATTGTACACAAAGAGAAAGACTGAAGCTGATGTGCAAACCCAGGATCACTGGCACTTACGGCACAGGAGGACACGGAAAGTCAGCAGCACGTTCAGACACAGGGGCCACGTGGGGGATGTGGAAGAAGCATCTGTCTGAGACAAAGTCTTAAATCAAGACGTAATGGAGAGAAAGCTGGGGGACGGAACGGAAGGGATGAATTAAAGAAACAAGTAGGCTGAGACTCCAGAAAACATTCAGGGTTCCTCCTGTAATGCAACTAACTGTGTACAGGAGTCGCCTGGCCCTCATCTCCTCACCCTGGGGAAACTAGGGCTTAGGTAACTAGTACAAGAAATGTGGTAAGATTGTGGCTGCCGCTATTGCTGTAACAAACTGCTCTTGACTCTGACCCAGGAGACTAGTGTCTTCTACCAGGATCCATGAACCCATAGGAGGATAACTAACTCATTAGCCTATGAGAGGCTAAGATCTCAGATCCTTTAAAGTTCTTGACAGAGGCGAGTAATGGAAAGGCATATGCTCTGTTCACAAAGAAATACAGATAATAAATAGCCTTAGAAGTCTGCACTTTTGATTACATAACATGGAAAGATGTTCTGATACAATTCCCTGGAATATAAATAAAACATGGTCAAGACTGACTTGGGGCAGGAACTTGTACCAGCAGTTCAGAGTTCTGACTAATAGGGACAGGGACCAAAAGCGGAAAGACTAGTTAAACAACATAGCAGGCAATGTGGTCCTATGAAAAATGATATATTCGGGAATTCCCTGTCGATCCAGTGGTTAAGACAGTGCTTTCACTTCTGGGGCCCACATTCAATCCCTGGTTGGGGAACTAAGATCCCACAAGCTGTGCAGCAGGGGCAAAAAAAAAAAAAAAAAAAGATATATCTGAGGTAGGAAACAGACTCAATAAAAGAAATCTAGTAAAGGGTACCAAAGTTTAAGAAATTAGTACTGATGAGAAGAAGAAAAACATCTCTTAGGACTTTTAAAAAGACTTTTTCAAACCAACAGATAAATGTTTTATGCCAAAATAACAACAAAATTTAAAAGCAAAGCCATACTTAAAAGACACCGATGTCCACTATCAACACAGATGTTAACATCACTCTGGAAGTGCTATCTGATAAAACTAGGGAAGAAGAATAAGAGATTTCAGCATTAGAAACAAATTTTCACCATTTCAAGTGTATGAAAACTTATGATAAAGATGCTAGAAAAGAGAAAGGAGTACAGAAATTCCTCAATAAATAGTACCAAGGGGTCAACAGAGGCTTTCCAGGGGGCGCTAGTGGTAAAGAACCCGCCTGCCAATGCAGGCGATACAAGAGACACAGGTTCAATCCCTGGGTAAGGAAGATCCCTGGAGAAGGAAATGGCAACCCACTCCAGTATTCTTGTCTGGAAAATTTCACGGACAGAAGAGTCTGGCAAGTTACAGTTTATGGGGTCACAAAGAGTCAGACACAACTAAGCAACTAACACTTTCACTTCACAAAGAAAGAAATGTTAGTGGAGGTATTAAAATGCATTCTATGTTAGAGTTAAAAATGATAAGAATTTGGATTTTGGAATCTGAGAGATAAAGATTCAAATTCCAGGTTGGTCACTTAAAATAGTAATAGCATCTACTAATAACTGAGTATCATCTAGGTGTGTAGACCACTGTTAACACTGACAGCTAGTATTTCAAACACAGGTAATTTTCACCAAAATCACAGAAGGTGTGTACTACTGTATGTAAGAAGAATGTGAGGATTAGAATTAAGTAAGAGGCTGAAGGACACAGAGTTGTTGAGGGGTGCAGTCAGAACTCCAGCCCAAGCAGCTTAAACCACAAATTCAATTTTCCAACTACCATGTATAACCTATTTATCAGACATGAAATCCATTTAGTGCACCATAACCCAGAGTTCAAACGAAGAAAAAGAACAGAAGATATCAGTGAGCGCTTTTCAGTGGAACTTTGGTTTCATACTGTTTGTGAGGGTCTTAGGTCAATTTACAGAACAGAGTTACTGGAAGTTACAGGACAAATGGAGCAGCTAAGAGCTAACCATTGCTGTAGCTGGAAAACAGTTATATATTCATCTACTCTGTAGTTCTGCATATGTTAACATTTCTACCTCTGTTTTTCCATTTTAAAGGGACTTTGAGGAATTCTATCAGGTCTCATTTCCATGTTTATTTCAGTCACTGACAGCAGACCAAACTTCCCCAGGTCTCATCCAACACTAGCACAGACTCTTCTTTCCATACTGCCTGGTACATTCCTTAATCTGGCCCAATCCTTTGTCCCACCTCTCCCTTCTAAATCATTCCTTAGTGTCCTCTGAATTCCTGCTGACTAACATTTTGCTTTCCTCAGCTACAGAATGAAATCTAGCTGGTTCCTTGAAAAAGACCTTTCTCCAGTAAGTTTCACTCAACTTGAACCTATTTGTTTTTGAAGTTCTTTCATACCTTTGGGCCTGGTGAAAGGATTCCCTATTCTTTGACTGTTTCTCTGGCCAATGATTCTTACTCAGTCAATATCACATCCTACAAAGCAGGCAATTTTGTGGAGGAATTTCTGCTCATGTTTAATTTAAAAAAATTACTTGTTTATGGATCAGAAGCATGAAATGGATATCTTGCATCTGAAAAATTAGTCCCTCTAAGAAAGAACTGACTCACATCCCATCCAAATGTAGACTGTAATACTGAACAGTCATGCAGAAGAAAAATCTATTTAAAATTTAGTCAGTTCAGTTCAGTCAACTCAGCCGTGCCTGACCCTGCGACCGCACGGACTGCAGCATGCCAGACTTCCCTGTCCATCACCAACTCCTGGAGTTTACTCAAACTCATGTCCATTGAGTTGGTGATGCCATCCAGCCATCTCATCCTCTGTCATCTCCTTCTCCTGCCTTCAGTCTTTCCCAGCATCAGGGTCTTTTCCAATGAGTCAGCTCTTTACATCAGGTGGGCAAACTTTTGGAGTTTCAGCTTCAGCATCAGTCCTTCCAATGAATGCTCAGGACTGATTTCCTTTAGGATGGACTGGTTGGATCTCCTTGAAGTCCAGGGGACCCTCAAGAGTCTTCCCCAACACTACAGTTCAAAGGCATCAATTCTTTGCTGCTCAGCTTTCTTTATCGTCCAACTCTCACATTCATACATGACTACTGGAAAAACCATAGCCTTGACTAACGGACCTTTGTTGACAAAGTAATGTCTCTGTTTTTGAATATGCTGTCAAGGTTGGTCATAACTTTTCTTCCAAGGACCGTTTTTTAATTTCATGGCTGCAGTCACCATCTGGGGTGATCATGGAGCCCAAAAATAACCCGAGCCTAAACACATTTTAGAAGCAGCAGCTGTGCGACAGTGCAGGAGACAGTAGCTGAGAGGAGCTACCCCAAGTCCGAAGTAAGGAGCAGTGGCTGCGCTTTGCTGAAGCAGCTGTGAAGAGACACCCCACGTCCAAGCTAAGAGAAACCCAAGTAAGACGGCATGTGCTGAGAGAGGGCGTCACAGGGCAGACAGACTGAAACCACAACCACAGACAACTAGCCAACCTGATCACATGGAACACAGCCTTGTCTGACTCAATGAAACTAAGACATGCCGTGTGGGGCCACCCAAGACGGATGGGACGTGGTGGAGAGGTCTGACAGAATGTGGTCCACTGGAGAAGGGAATGGCAAACCACTTCAGTATTCTTGCCTTGAGAACCCCATGAACAGCATGAAAAGGCAAAAAGACAGGACACTGAAAGAGGAGCTCCCCAGGTCAGTAGGTGCCCAGTATGCTACTGGAGAGCAGTGGACAAATAAGAGTGAAGGGAGGGAGCCAAAGCAAAACAACACCCAGCTGTGGGTGTGACTCGTGATAGAAGCAAGATTCGATGCTGTGAAGAGCAATACTGCATAGGAACCTGGGATGTTAGGTCCATGAATCAAGGCAAATTGGAAGTGCTCAAACAGGAGATGGCAAGAGTGAACACTGACATTTTAGGAATCAGCAAACTAAGATGGACTGGAATGGGTGAATTCAACTCAGATGACCATTATATCTATTACTGTGGGCAGGAGTTCCTTAGAAGAAATGGAGTAGCCATCATAGTCAACAAGAGAGTCCTAAATGCAGGACTTGGATGCAATCTCAAAAACGACAGAATGATCTCTGTTCGTTTACAAGGCAAACCATTCAATATCACAGTAATCCAAGTCTATGCCCCGACCAGTAACGCTGAAGAAGCTGAAGTTGAACGGTTCTATGAAAACCTACAAGACCACTTAGAACTCACACCCAAAAAAGATGTCCTTTTCATTATAGGGGACTGGAATGCAAAAGTAGGAAGTCAAGAGATACCTGGAGTAACTGGCAAATTTGGCCTTAGAGTACAGAATGAAGCAGGTGAAAGCCTGATAAGAGTTTTGCCAAGAGAACGCACTGGTCATAGCAAACACCCTCTTCCTACAACAAAAGAGAAGACTCTACACATGGACATCACCAGATGGTCAACACCGAAATCAGACTGATTATATTCTTTGCAACCAAAGATGGAGAAGCTCTATATAGTCAGCAAAAACAAGACCGGGAGCAGTTCAGATCATGAACCCCTTATTTCCAAATTCAGAATTAAATTGAAGAAAGTGGGGAAAACCACTAGACCATTCAGGTATGACCTAAATCAAATCCCTTATGATTACACAGTGGAAATGAGAAATAGATTTAAGGGACTAGATCTGATAGACAGAGAGCCTGATGAACTATGGTTGGAGGTTCATGACATTGCACAGGAGACGGGGATCAAGACCATCCCCATGGAGTAAGTAAGTAAAGTCGTTCAGTCGTGTCCGACTCTTTGCAACCCCATGGACTGTAGCCTAGCAGGCTCCTCTGTCCATGGGATTTTCCAGATAAGAGTACTGGAGTGGGTTGCCATTTCCTTCTCCAAGGGATCTTCCTGACTCAGAGATCAAACCCGGGTCTCCAGCATCGCAGACAGACGCTTTGCCGTCTAAGCCACCAGGGAAGCCCAATGGAAAAGAAATGCCAAACAGCAAAACGGCCGTCTGAGGAGGCCTTACAGATAGCTGTGAAAAGAAGAGAAGAGAAAAGGAAAGATATACCCATTTGAATGCAGAGTTCCAAAGAATAGCAAGGAGGGATAAGAAAGCCTTCCTCAGTGATCAATGTAAAGAAACAGAGGAAAATAATAGAACAGGAAAGACTAGAAATCTCTTCAAGAAAATTAGATACACCAAGGGAACATTTCATGCAAAGATGGGCACAATAAAGGACAGAAATGGTATGGACCTAACAGAAGCTGAAGATATTAAGAGAGGTGGCAAGAATACACAGAAGAACTATATAAAAATTATCTTCACGACCCAGATAATCACGATAGTGTGATCACTCACCTAGAGCCAGATATCCTGGAATGTGAAGTCAAGTGGGCCTTAGGAAGTATCAATACGAACAAAGCTAGTGGAGGTGATGGAACTCCAGCTGAGCTATTTCAAATCCTAAAAGATGATGCTGTGGAAGTGTTGCACTCAATATGCCAGCAAATTTGGAAAACTCAGCAGTGGCCACAGGATTGGAAAAGGTCAGTTTTCATTTCAATCCCAAAGAAAGGCATTGCCAAAGAATGCTCAAACTACCACACAATTGCACTCATCTCACAAGCTAGTAAAGTACCTTCACATTCCACTTTTCACTTTCATGCACTGGAGAAGCAACTGGCAACCCAGTCCAGTGTTCTTGCCTGTAGACTCCCACGGATGGCAGAGCCTGGTGGGTGGCCGTCTATGGGGTCACACCGTCGGACACAATTGAAGGGACTCAGCAGCAGCAGCAGTAGTAAAGTAACACTCTAAATTCTCCCAGCCAGGCGTCAGCAATACATGAACCATGAACTTCCAGATGTTCAAGTTGGTTTTAGAAAAGTCAGAGGAACCAGAGATCAAATTGACAGCATCTGCTGGATCATTGAAAAAGCAAGAGAGCTCCAGAAAAACATCTATTTCTGCTTTATTGACTATGCCAAAGCCTTTGACTGTGTGGATCACAAGAAACTGTGGGAAATTCTTAAAAGAGATGGGAATACCAGACCACCTGACCTGCCTCTTGAGAAACCTATATGTAGGTCAGGAATCAACAGTTAGAACTGGACATGGAACAGCAGACTGGTTCCAAATAGGAAAAGGAGTACGTTAAGGCTGTATATTGTCACCCTGCTTATTTAACTTATATGCAGAGTACATCATGAGAAATGCTGGGCTGGAAAAAGCACAAGCTGGAATCAAGACTGCCAGGAGAAATATCAATCACCTCAGATATGCAGATGACACCACCCTTATGGCAGAAAGTGAAGAGGAACTAAAGAGCCTCTTGATGAAAGTTAAAGAGGAGAGTGAAAAAGTTGGCTTTAAAGCTCAACATTCAGAAAACTAAGATCATGGCATCCGGTCCCATCACTTCATGGCAAATAGATGGGCAAATAGTGGAAACAGTGGCTGACTTTATTTTTCTGGGCTCCAAAATCACTGTGATGGTGATTGCAGCCGTGAAGTTAAAAGACGCTTACTCCTTGGAAGCAAACTTATGACCAATCTAGACTGCATATTAGAAAGCAGGGACATTACTTTGCCAACAAAGGTCCATCTAGTCAAGGCTATGGTTTCTCCAGTAGTCATGTATGGATGTGAGAGTTGGATTATAATGAAAGCTGAGCGGCAACGAATTGATGTTTTTGAACTGTGGTGCTGGAGAAGACTCTTGAGAGTCCCTTGGACTGCAAGGAGATCCAACTTGTCCATCATAAAACAAATCAGTCCTGGGTTTGTTCATTGGAAGGACTGATGCTGAAGCTGAAACTCCAACACTTTGGCCACTTGATGCGAAGATCTGACTCACGTGAAAAGACCCTGATGCTGGGAAAGACTGAAGGCAGGAGGAGAAGGGGACAACAGAGGATGACATGGTTGGATGGCATCACCGACTCAATGGAGATGGGTTTGGGTGGACTCTGGGAGTTGGTGACGGACAGGGAGACCTGGTGTGCTGCAGTTCATGGGGTCGCAAAGAGTCGGACACGACTGAGTGACTAAACTGACCTGAACTGAAGACACATTTTATGGGGCTGGGAAGAGAATGTTGGGGGTGGATGTTTCAGGATTTTAAAATACATATGGATTTTTTTCCCAACAAAATAACTAACCTTTAAAAGCAGAGAATAAGATATTTCATTTTTGTTAATAATATTATTTTTTTAAGTTGATCAACATTTTGGAAAATGTCACTGGCAGCAAAGCTATTTGTAGTATTTGACTCACTAATAAAGCACACTTTTATCAGTCCAAAAAAAAGGTTTTAAGATATCAAACATTTAGTAAGTTCAAAGATCAAATTAACTAAAGAAGACCCATTTCATGATAGCTTTTCACTTCCAATTTTAAAAAGGAGACTCCCACAGAATTCAGGAATCTAGAAAAAAGCAACCAACATATCATATGCCTACTTTAAACACAATATGTATTAACTTATTTTTTCTTTCTTCACAATATCCTTTTTAAGTGCTTCTATATACGGAGAGGGGCTTCCCAGGTGACACTAATGGTAAAGAATCTGCTGACCAATGGAGGAGACAGAAGAGATGCAGGTTTGATCCCTGGGTCAGCAGGATCTCCTGGAGGGCATGGCAACCTACTCCAGTATTCTTGCCTGGAGAATCCCAGGGACAGAGAAGCCTAGTGGGTTACAGTCCATACAGTCGCAAGCGTCTGACATGACTGAAGCGACTCGGCGTGCTTGCATATATGGAGAAGAGATATATTCAACAGAGCTTTTTACTTATATCAATTAGAATTCTTGGACAGTAAAGGTATACCTACGCACAACAATCATTGCTCAGAACTATTATTTTTCTGAAACTATGCACATTCAACTAAAAAAAGTACAATTTAAAAAAATGTCATATGCATTAGAAATCATTTAAATTAATTTTTAATATAATAAATGCCTAAGCCAGGTTTTGACACTTCCATAATTAGAATAAATTGTGTGGTCTACTATCTAGTTTTTTAAAAACCTAGCTAGAGACTGCTTCACATTCCTTTTCCTCATTTGTTCCCTTTCATAAGTGAGGAGTCTTACAAATGAATCGAACAATTCATTCACCTCCAAACATTAGTTCAAAAAATCCATTTAAAAATATTAGTTTCCTTAATTTTCAGAATCCCTCCCCCAAAACGTAATATTTTATTTTTCTTTCCAAATGCCTCAGTCTCTGTGACCTATGCACATCTGATCTTAATATAAGGAATCCATACAAATTCTACAGGTGTTTTAGTTTTTCAGTATATTTTTGCATAATATAATTACTTCTCTATAAGATGCTAACACTAGGGAATAGCAGTACATTTTCATCATATGAATCAGAATGAAGCACATAATTACAACAGAACTAAACACCCAAGTAAGCTTAATTATATAAATGTGCCAATAAATCATACAAATGTGGCTCTAAAAGCATGCTGATGTCCCTTTGCATTTTAAAGAAAATCAATTAAGCAATCTAAGCAAAGCTTTTAGAAAAAAGAAATAACTATACAGCTCCAGGGGAGGGGGAAAATTCTGTATTTGGGATCACACAATTATAAACCATGAATTTGGTTTATAAGTGCATGTGCTCCCCAAAATGAAAGTTACTATGTCCATGAAAGATATTAGGAGAGTTTAAAGATAGATTCCACTCATTTTCTTCAGAGAGACCATGGCAATCCTATCAGCACCACTGTTGCTTTATCTGCCTCCCTCTTGGTAATATACTTTTTCCCATCCTTCATTAGTCCTTTATCTAGCATATACTACTCTGTCATCACTCAACCTCTGCCTAGCTTTTCCTAGCCTTCCCACTCTGCTCCGAAGTCAAGAAATGGTTAAACAAAAGAAACTACAGCACAGCAAAAAGAATACTGAAATAAGATCAAATTAATATAAGCATTTTTATGTAAAAACAACTAAGCAAAATAAATGACTGTGGTTCTTACATTAGGTAGCTGAAAAAGGTCCCATGTATCTGTAATACAATGATTTTAAACTGCTACAAACAAGCATGTGCACATGTAGACACCCACACACACACAGCCTTAAGCTAGAAAAAGTTTGAGAACTAAGTGGGGTAAATTAAAATGTAGGAATTTTCAATACTAATCATTAAACGTCCTGATTAATGTTGTAAACTAGCAACCAATTTCATCTATCACACTGAATCAGTTACGCTGTCTAACAACTTGGTAACATACAACGTAAGTACTTTGAGTTCATGAATTTAAAAGCTAAATTTGCACCAAGGTTAGACCTTGGACTAAAAAAAGCAATCTTACTTGTAAAGAATCTGAAAATATAACACTGTAAAAAACAGAAAATGAAAACAGAATTTCATTTTCCACAATTTTAAAGTACCTTCCCCACCCACAAATTCTACACTGATGCTATCAGACAGGACTCAGCCAAGGACAATTCAACCATACTACCTCCTGCTGGGATTCCATCAGCTCTCAGGGCTCAGCAGTGTCAAGGTCTCTGAAGAGCAACAACATTCAGGATTAGAGAGGCAGCACTCTCATTTTCAGCAAACGCAACAAATAATAATAACAGCTTAAAAACTATAGTTACTTTTTAAACAGAAAATGAGATTTTTTGCCTAATTATAAAATTAAAGTACAAGAAAACTTTTTAAATAGAGAAAAGAAGAAATTAAAAATCACCTTTTATTTTAAAATAAACAACCACCATCACTTTGATACAGATCACCCTACTAGAACTTTTCCTTTTTTAAGTCCATATTATTGTAGGCATCTTGTTTTGAGATTTAGTCATATCCATGTCCAACTCTGCAACCCCACAGACCATTGCCTGCCAGGCTCCTCTGTCCATGGAATTTTCCCAGGAAGAATACTGGAGTGAGTTGCCATGACCTCCTCCAAGGGATCTTCCTGACCCAGGGATTGAACCGGTGTCTCCTGAGTTGGTAGCAGGATATTTACCACTAGAGCCACTTGGGAAGCCATTTTCACAAAAATGTTAGTAGTTGCATAGTATGATATTAGATTAAGAACACAGCATGATTTATTTAATCAGATCTATGTTGTGGGAATATATAAGCTAAACAGCCTTTCAAATAAATTTTTGTGCCCATCTCTAATTTTTATAGCTCTCTAAACACGCTGTCAAATCTTCCTGCAAGAACGTTAAGGTTGTCTCACTGGCCTTCCCAGGTGGTCCAGTGGTAAAGAATCCCCTGCCAATGCTGGAGATGCTAGAGACAAGGGTTTGATCCCTGGGTCAGGAAGATCCACTAGAGTAGAAAATGGCAACCCACTTCAGTATTCTTGCCTGGAAAATTCCACTGACAGAGGAGCCTGGCAGACTACAGTCCATGGGGTCACAAAGAGTCGGACACAGCTGAACACACTGTTGTTATGACTGTTTCAACTCTCGCCGAACGTATTGGGCAAATAATGGTTTCACTGAATCCTAGTTAGCAGGATGGACTTCTGTTCCCTTTTTACTGGCTTTATGTAGTTCTTTACATATTTTCACTTTTTTTTTTTTTTTACTGATACCCTCTCTCAATTTTTATTCTGCTTTATTCATTTATTTTATTTCCAAAAGCTCTTCATATAATAAGATGATAACTCTTGTCTAGCATTACTGTCAATTTATTGTTCTAGCTCACTCACCTTTTAATTGTTTAAGTTTTCCTTCCGGGATTTTCTTCCTGTGGTTTTATCTTAATAAAATGTTTTCCCCCACTTTAAAGACCTAATAAGCCCGTATTTTAATTTTTACTATCTCATTTTTTAAACTCTTTCATCTCATATTCAATTTCTTGTATAGTGAGTGAGTCTGGATTCTAATAATTTTTAATAAGCAAGTGTCCTAGTCACAGACAGGGACAGCCCGAAGCTGCAGCACTGGCAGGAGGCCGTGTGAATTAATGGTTCCAGGTTCACCCTCTGGGGTTCTAAGCAATCCCTAGCTCCGCACCGCCAATTCAGAATGGCATCTTTGTATTTTTATATATGGCTATGTTTTAGCTTTCTATTATGTTCTACTGATCTAGTTATGTTAATGCCCAAATCACATTATTTTTATCATTAAAATTTAATAGGATTAAGGGTTTCCCTGGTGGCTCAGACAGTAAAGAATCTACAATGCTGGAGACCCAGGTTTGATCACTGGGTGGGGAAGATCCCCAAGAGAAGGAAATGGCAACCCACTCCAGTATTCTTGCCTGGGAAACCCCATGGACAGGGGAGCCTGGCGGGCTACAGTCCCTGGGGTCGCAAAGAGTCGGACACGACAGAGCAACTAAAACACACACGCTGTCTCTAGCAGTTTCCCTTCAACAGTATTCATTTTGAAAACTGTCTGGCCATTCTCAGACAACAAATTCTCCTGATAGAATAATTATTTCAATATATGTGAATTAAGGTATAAATCATTTGGAGAAAACCAGACAACATTAATTAGCTGTGTGATCTTATAAAATGGGAGCATTACAGGGTTGTGCAATGAGTTAGAACTGAGGAAATGAAAGTAGATAAGAACTGTGGACAGACACAGCCAAGAGCAGTGGAACCTGAATGAACTGGAACTGAAAAGCAGTAAGCAGCAGTAAGCAACACAGCTCCTAGACTCCTAGTTCACGGTATCATCCTGGCACACAGATAATCTAGACAGGAAAAATGGCGAGAAGTTTGGTGCTGAGCATTTAAAATGTCTGTAGCACATGTAAGAGGAAAGGAAGGACGAAGGGAGAAGTCAGAGGCCAAACCTTTTCTAGTAAAACTGCGAGGGAGGCTCTCAAGATGGCTCAAATGCAGGTAAGTCAGACAATACAGGCAAACAAAAACTGAAACAGTTCTGACAGAGGCTTCTCTAGCTTCTCTGAGAAGTAACTGTGCTTATCTGCTGACAAGCATGGGTAAAAGTTTAGGACAAGGTAGTGGGGTATAGGCTTCAAGGTTTAAAATACGTATTTGTAGGAAATATGAAACTGAGTTAAAAATATGTAAAGGATTTCCAGACAAGTACTGAGGGTCCAGCTCAGAAAGAAAACCCTAAGACGTCAAAAAGGCATCAATCTGTAATATCAGCTGTTACTAATTTAAAGCTCATCACTGCTGCGAGTCCAATTTTATATAGAAACTTAATTCATAAATACTTTCACGAAGTTGTCTAATTTTTGGAATGAGTAAGGAGGGTCTCCGCATGTCCTTTAACTGTTCAAACAGGTAACTCAAAACCAAGTCTTATCCAACAGGCTATTATCTGTGCAATTATACTTGAACATAACAACTCTGTTAATATCATCTTCTACCAATATCTGACTTTCTCCCACTGGAGTTTTTTTTTTTTTAGCTTACCGACCTTTGTAAGAAAGACTCCAGAATCATACTACTTTTAGGTGTAAATTCTTTCCACAATCTTTATACTACACACTTTCTTTTATTATCTACAACCCAAGTCTCAACATAACTGTGTATTTGTTTTAATGCTTAGTAGTTCCAAGTACTAGGCTTTTGTATTTACAACACAAAAATTCCTCAACATGAGTCACACAAACAATGCTAGGGAAACAAGCTAGGCACTAGAATAAGGAGAGAGACTATCTTCAAAAGGAACTACAAAAAAAAGAGACAAATATGTAAAATATATTCTATCTTAAAAGTATCAATGATGGTTCTTAGTTAGTTTAGTGCTGAGGTTGAAAAACAAACATCACACTCTTAAAGCTCAGTAGTTCAAAAGCTATTGATTATATTCCCAGAGAAGCAATGAGTAAGCAAAGAAAACAAACAACCCAAAATACCCATATTTAGCTTTCAATAGATATAAACATCGTATAAGATTTTCAGCTTACAACATAGTTTAAATGAAAATAAAAACAGTGAAACCTTCGAACATTTCTTTTTTTTTTTTTAATTTTAGAGATACCTTTGAACATTTAGACCATCCTGGTGGCTCAGATGGTAAAGAATCTGCCTGCAATGCAGGAGACCTGAGTTCGATCCCTGGGTTGGGAAGATCCCCTGGAGAAAAGGATGGCAACCCACTCCCCTATTCTTGCCTGGAGAATCTCATGGACAGAGGAGCCTGGCGGGCTACAGTCCATGGGGTCACAAAGAGTCAGACAATGACTAAGCGACTAACATTTTCACAGTTTGAACATTTAATTGATGCTTATATTTTAAAAGTAATGTCACTCATGTCAATGCCATAATTTCTCTCTTTTTAATTAAAAATCACTTTAATTCTGAAACCCAAGCTAGGCAGTAAATTGGCTATGTGTACAAACAAGTTTTAGCAAAGGGTAGAAAGATGGAGATACTCAGTCTAAATGAAATTAGCTAAAGATCCAGGTGGCATATTTATGAACATGTCTTGTTTAACATGGGCTTCACAGGTGGTGATAGTGGTAAAGAATCCACCTGCCAATGCAAAAGACATGGGTTCAATCCCTGGAGTAGGAAATGGCAACCTGCTCCAATATTCTTGCCTGGAAAATTCCGAGGGCAGAGGAGCCTGGGATGCAGTACAATCCATGGGATTGCAAAGAGCTGGATATGACTGAGCACACAGCACACCCGTTTAATACACTCTGAAAAGTACAGTACAGCTTATTAGAGGTTCCATATTTCTGTACTGGGATTCCAAGATGGCTCAGTAGTAAAGAATTCACCTGCCAATGCAGGAGATGCAACAGACCCGGGTTCGATCCCTAAGTTGGGAAAATACCCTGGAGGAGGAAACGGCAAGCCATTCCAGTATTCTTGCTTGGGAAATACCATGGACAGAGGAGTCTGGCGGGCTACAAACGGAGGGGTTGCAAAATGTCGGACACGACTGAGCGACTGAACACATTGTCTAGTTTAAGCAATCCAGTACTCACAACCTTTCCTCAGCTACATCCAATGATGCGTGCTAGTCATATGATCATTATTCTTCAACTTCCTAGATGTTTGGGCAATAATATACTTAATTACTCTATGCTTCAGTTTTTTTTTAATCTTAAAATGGGGATGACAATAATTATGTCCCATAAATTTTAAGGATTAAAGGAAATAGGTATACAAAAAGCTAAAACCTAGTGATGTACAAAGCAACATAACAACTTAGTAAACGTTTTATTGTCATTACAACAGCTCCTGGCAAAGAGCAGGCAGATGCACAAGTGAACAAGCTAACAGTGCCAGCGAGCTCTCACGGACACTCACAGTGCGCTAGGCACTGTTTTAACACCTTACTTGGGTTATTGCATTTAATCCTCACAGGTACACACTAGGACAGACGCCTTTGCTCAATGCTGTTTCAACTGGGATTGCTTTCTCCCTTCTCTTCTGTGTTAATCCAACCACAAGTATGGTAGGTGCTTTGTATTTAACAAATGAAACCTTGTCTAATTATTTCAAATGTAAAACAGCAGATTATAAATTCTCAATTCCTTAATTTTTAACTCATTTAGTTCTTGATTATATACACTATATATATATATAGCACTGGTGCCTTTTATGTTGCAAATTCTACCTACTTAATTAGGTCTCAAGGTTTCCAAACTGCAGAGACCTCATCCAGTTATTATTTCTGGATCTTTCAGCTTCTTGTCAGTAACACCTATACAATGGGAACATAATGAATATACTTGCAAATTCCCCAACAATCTTTCCAAAGACTGTCCTATGGCTTTCCTGACGGCCCAGTGGTAAAGAAACTACCTATCAAAGCAGGAGATGCGAGCTTGATCCCTGGGTTGGGAAGATCCTCTGGAGAAGGAAATGGCAAACCACACCAGTATTCTTGCCTGGGAAATCCTATGGACAGAGGAAGTGGGCTACAGTCCATGGGGTCACATAAGAGTTGGACTCAGCTACTAAACAACAAGAAAACTGTCCTATAAAAATTTTCAACAATTTTAACAGCATATTTATTCACTTTTATTCAAAAACATTCCTCCTGCTTAAAAACACATTTTGAAAAATCTGTAATCACATTGAAATAACTTCTGATAATCACAGTCAATTTCATTATAGATTCTAAGGAGAAACAGGATTTTCAAAAACTCGCTGTATACAGAATACTATAAGAAACACTATGTAAATGCAGTAAAGACTCATTTCTTCAGCAATGAACAAGCAATACTTTCCTCTTAATAATGAATATGGATCATTCTCAGCCTCAAATCCCTCCTCCTGAAGAATGAAAACTAGTGATTAATAAATTTAGAGGATCCAAAACTAAAACAAGTCTAAAAGGACTGTAGGCAGAAGCTCTGAACTTTTAAAATATGTTCTCTTACTAGCTTTTGTGAGTATGGGTATTTATAAAAACACTCAGAATTTCCCATAGTCAAACCACCTGTTGAAGTTTTAGGTGGCAGGGAGACAAAAGATTATATTTAATTGAACAGAAGGCAATCTAACACATGATATTTCCCCAATGAAATTTGCTTTTATAAGAATTCAGAAATATTTGGAAAAACACAATGAAGAATAATTTGTATACATATTTGAACAAAAAAGAATGATAGCACCAAATCCTCTGAAAATGAGCAGTCATCCTAGAATCCTCTTTTCTGCTTATAGAAACAAAACCACCAAACAGCTTCTCTGTTTCCTTTGGCCAGAATTTTCCCCAATGGTCAGTACTATTAAAAAGTAACTAAATAAGGAAAGGTTATAGGAAAAGGGATCCTAGAGAAGAATATGTGGAGAGTCATAATTTTGCTACAGGGTGCACATGCACAGCTAAAGCTCTGTACAGGTCCTACAGAGATGACATAGCTTTTTGATGTGATGTCTATAAAGCTCATTTTCAGTCCTCTCTCTCCTTCAGGAGCATTTGTCTAGCCCCATCAAGAAGCTTTACATTTCTGTTTAAATTTCCTTGTCCCCTATGCATATCCTTTCATCCCCCAAATAGTCAATCTGAAAGCAATCTAATTTAAATTTATCATATAAATCATTCATACTAGTATATACTTCCATTTTTAAGAACAGTTTCTCTCACAGAAAAATACAAAGTTTTGTCTATGTAAAAAACTAAAACTGACCTTGACTCTAAGTCAGCACTTAACACAGAGGCTGGCATACTACAGGTACTGGAATACTAATAAATGAATGAGCCACTTCACAAGTAAACTCACTAGTCTACTTGAGCGCAGCATGTTCCTCACCCACAAAGGGTCTTTCCTTAGCACTCCCCTGGCCCTAAATCCTTCATGTCTCTCTCGTCCCGTGGCCCCAAAACTCAAGGACTCAGTCCTAGTTGCTGTTCCACTTTCCTTTATCCCAAGCTTCCAATCATAATATGAGCCAAGTAAGCAACTCAATCTGTATGACCAGGAGATTCCAGTTTCTCAAGCTCTTTGATACTCTGGATACACATATCTTGGGTATGAAGAAGATACAGGGACTAGGAGAGAACTGAGCAGTTGGGAGTATAAGAATGCAGCTTAAAGAAACTCAAACCTGGAATGGTTTGATGGGAAGGAATCTTGGATGAGAAATTATGAGTATATGTGTACATGCATCTAAGAGTCTGAAGTTAGGGGAAATAATTCAACTGTATTGGCAGTGGCTAGATAAAGAAAGTATCAATAAAAAGGGAACTAAACACTTAAACTAAATTTTGTCTAACTACCGTATTAGACAAACAGGTTCATTTTGCTTTAACTTTCATTAGATAACAAACTCTATTTGTGTCCTTAATTCTCAAGTATACTGATTATACAAAGTTAGTTAACTGTTATTTTTTTTACATGTTTTTAGAGAGACCACCATTTGTGTTAACTCAAATATAAAAATAACAAGAACACTACATTTATATAGCAACTATATGCCAGGCATATTGTTTGAAGTATTTTTCAGAGCATAACTCTTTTAATCTACACAACAACCCTATAAGATAGAAACTGTTATCATCCTTATTTTACAAATTTGGAAGCAGTTAAGCAACTTGCAGAGGAGCCTGGCAGGCTGCAGTCCAGAGTCACAGAGAATTGGACATGACTGAGCACACATACACTCACAAGCAATTTGCCTCAAGTCACACACCTAACGAGTGAAGGAACTGCTACTTAAACACCGACAACTTGGCTGTAGAACCTAGGTTCTTAATCACTAGGCCATATTTACCATTCTGTGTGACTGAGCTTGTTCCTTACTTTCACTGTTATAAAAAAGCGTCTCAAATACAGCAAGTATTTTATACAATGCTTACTAATAGGATTAAGAATGTCTAATGATTTACCAAGGGAATATGAGTAACAATTCTTTCCTGAGAATTTTCAGGAATCACGAACATTCATTAATCTGAGATGCTATCGGGTGAATCTAGGGTGGGGGGAAGCAGATGATCAGAAAAACATCTCACTGTAACTAAAGATGCCACTGACTGAAAACACTGTTGCTGTTGTTCAGTCAGTTGTGTTCGATTTTGGGGACCCTGTGGACTGCAGCCCACCAGGCTTTCCTATTTCCCAGAGCTTGCTCAAATTCACGTCCATTGAGTCAGTGATGCCATGCCACCACCGCATCCTCTGGTGCCACCTTTGCCTCCTGCCTCAATCTTTCCCAGCATCAAGGTCTTTTCCAATGAGTTAGCTCTTCACATCAGGTGGCCAAAGTATTGGAGTTTCAGCTTCAGCATCATTTCTTCCAATGAAAATTCAAGACTGATTTCCTTTAGGATTGACTGGTTTGATCTCCTTGCAGGGACTCTCAAGAGTCTTCTCCAACACCACAGTTCAAAAGCATCAATTCTTCGGCACTTGGCCTTCTTTATGGTCCAACTCTCACATCTATACATGACTACTGGGGAAAACCACAGCTCTGACTATACGGACCTTTGTCAGCAAAGCGACGTCTCTGTTTTTTAATATGCTCTCTAGGTTTGTCATGCTTTTCTTCTAAGGAGCAAGGGTCTTTTAATTTCATGGCTGCGGTCACCATCCACAATGATTTTGGAGCCCAAGAAAATAAAGCCTGTCACTGTTTCCACTGTTTCCCCATTTATTGGCCATGAAGTGATGGGACCAAATCCTGTGATCTTAGTTTTTTGAATGTTGAGTTTTAAGGCAGCTTTTTCTCTCTCTTGTTTCACCTTCATCAAGAGGCTCTTTAGTTCCTCTTCACTTTCTGTCATCAAGTGGTGTCATCTGCAGATCTGAGGTTATTGATATTTCTCCCAGCAATCTTGATTCCAGCCTGTACTTCATCCAGTCTGGCGTTTCGCCTGAGGTATGCAGCACAGAAGTTAAATAAGGAGGCTGACGATACACAGCCTTGACGTGCCCAATGCTCAATTCTGAACCAGCCTGCTGTTCCATGTCTGGTTCTAATCAGTATGTCCAACTCTTTGTGACCCCAGGGACTGCAGCATGCAAGGCTTCCCTGTGCTTCACGAACTCCTGGAGCTTGCTTAAACTCACATCCATTGAGTCAGTGATGCCATCTATTTGCCACGAAGTGATTGCCAGTTCTAATACCGTTATTTTTATGTGCCACTGAGAAAGAAAATTTCACCAAACTATAATATACCATTATTTTAAAACATGTGAAAAGAAGCTAGAGCTATGTAATATTTTCAACTGTCTAGGAATATCAGAAAGAAAGCAATATTTAAATGTTTCATTGGGAACTTAACCATATGAGAAATATTTTCAATGCTACTGGACTGAATAACAGATACATAAACTAAGGTGGACTATTTTTGGTCTACTATTTGATTTGTGTCCATGTCTTCTTTATAAATACAGACCATTTAGTATAAAAACAAATATTAAGATAATAACGCTTAATCTCACATATCTGAATCAATGAACGTTGACAAACAATAGTTACTTATTATTTAGAAAGGAGAGCATTCCTTCAGTACAAATATGATTGTGGTTTCTTTTCTTTATAATTGAAATTTAAGATTGGTTTAAATTGTCAAAATCCCCTATCACTGAGTTGCAGTTTATTTTAAAAGGATCCAAAGTTCTTGAACTCATTATGTCAGAAGAAATGAACCAGACTTTTATAATGAGACAGAAAACAAAATGTCTATAGTAAATGATAAGTTCATTTTGTCTTAATTCTGACATTTACTGAAAAATGCTCTTGTGTAGCCTACTTTCAAAGTCTTTAAAGGAATGATAATAATATGCCTTCCCATTACATAGTTCAGATCAAATTATATGCCTAACAATTACAAGCATGAAGTATTCATTTACATACCTTCCTTCAGTGTTCAGAACACATTTACTGTTGACCAAATGACTTACAAAAAAGATTTAAATAGGACACTAGGTAACAAAAATTCCATTTCTCCTTGGCCTTAGCTGCTTTCCTATTCCCTTTATCAAACAACTAGTATTTCAATATTGCCCTTTTTCAGAAAGTTTAAAAAAATAACTTTTACTTACAACAATGATTAACTTTTAAAGTCTGTGAGCAGAGAGAAAGTTTCGTATATTTGTTACTTTCACTATAAATATATTTTCCTTTTAAAGACTAGAAACCTAAAGTAAAGACAACTTATGTGAAGTCTAAATTGAAACCAGGTTTCAAATTGAAAGTTAGATTTTAAATAAATTTGAGTCTACACATTCTGTATCTAATAATTCTTAAATAAGGATGATGGTCCCCAAACAGCACACTAAGGTACAGTAAACCCACAAGCTCCTCCAAGGGAAACAAATTTACTATTTTTTGCCATCTGTGGAATACTGCATGAGCCACGAGCTCAAAGGAGTTCAGTTTCAAATTAGATCCTACTGCATTCCTTTATACATACTCATTATCTTGCAAAACTAAGCCTCTGTAACTAAATAAAAAATTTTTAAAGGGTAAGAAAAAAATAATGGCCAAAACAAAAAATAAAAGTGTAAAATGAAATGAGAGAAGTTCCCATCTCATTTCATTCTAAGTTGTCTAGTATTAATATAAGGTGTACATATCCCATTAGAAAAAAATTTTAGCTACTTAAGAATAAAATTACAGTATTTCTTGGGGTAAGTCCTTGGGAGTCCAGTGCTTAGGACTCTGTGCTTCCACTGGAGGGGCCATGGGTTTGATCCCTAATCAAGGAACTAAGATTCCACATGCAGTGTGGCATGGTTGAAGTAAAAAAAAAAAAAAAAACTTTCTTCTTTGAAGAAAGTAAAGGAATTCCTATTCATTATTTAGTCGTTAGAACATAAATACTTAAGCTGTTTAGACCTAACTACTAACTATTAATAAATGGTGTAATTTGGTATTTCTTTGAAGGAATTACTGGCACAGTAGGGGTGTGGTGAACTGAGAAAGTTTGGGAACCTTCTTGAGTAAAAATGAAATGCCACTGGGGCTGTCACTAAACTTTTTTTTTAACCTTGCCTCTTGTTTTATGTATTTGGGAAGAAGAGAGGCAGCAGAGGGTTGTATGGACAAAACCTAGAAACCTCCCTCCTGCCTTATGCTGCTTCTTTCTAACAACCTTAAAACCCTTTAAAAGACTGTGGAATCCTTTCTTTCCTTTAAGTCCCTGCAATTGGGGGTATCTCTTTTTTCCTACAAATCTAAAATAGGGTACATATCATCAATGACACAATCTGCTACAGACCTCGGTCGGTGCCTCCTTAGATTATCACAGAGAACTAGGTTTCATGTGTAGCCTAAGTATTTCCCCCTAAATAATAATATGTAAACCTAAAAAGGCCAAAGTTGATGACATTCTCTGTGGGAACTATCAATAAAATTAATGAAACAGTAAGTGACTATATTATCCTCAAAAGACCATATATAAGTGTCACCACGTAGGCTCTAAGAACTCTTTCTACAAATGCCTGAAGCAGTCCTCACCTTTTTAAAGAACATTCTCCAACCCTCCCTGTTGCTCAACTGAAGTCCAGTTCTTCTCTAAAGAGTTTAGTCCCTCTGCAGCTATCTCTCAGATAAAATACTCCTAAGTCTTCATTTGGGCTGCCACAAATTCATCTTCTTTTTTCCATAATTGGGAAAACAACGACATAGTGTTCTTATGATAAAGACTCAGTTTCTTCAACAAATTCACATGGGTTGTGGTAACAATAAATATAACATTGACAATGTCAATATTATACAAAAGTTCTCCAAAGTATAATACTTTCAGAACCATATTCTGAATTAACAGTATACTCATTATCCCAACAATAGTATTCCTCTGTACAATTTCAAGGCCCACAAAGCCCAATGTTGATCTGGTTATAGCAATTCAAAAGGCTTTTCAGTTGTACCAAGCTCAGGATCTCAATTAAGAACAAGGGGGAGCAGTCAAGATCTGCTACCACTAACTTTAAGCAAGTTCCACTTCCTCCCAAGTACCAGCATTTTCTACCATAAGCAGGGTCATTTGTTTTTATAACCACACTGAAGAATATTCAAATGAAATTATGCTCATTCAGCACTTCATAACATGTTACTTATTATACAAACAAATGGATCCATCATTCTCTCAAACATATACATGCCAATAGCAATGGAGCAAACAAAAACAAGACAAATAATTCTCTCCTCATGGAATTCAGATTCTATTGATAGTTGGGAAATACATATTTAATCTCAGCTCCCTTCCACTAAAATGACAATGGAGAAATGTTTAAAAACAAATTAGCACTTATCAACAAAAATTGAGACGAGAGAGATGACAGCTAAATTTTGGCTTTTAAAAGCAGATGAACTGCTTATTTCAGAGCAAAGAAAGCTGAAACCTACATTTCAACCAGAAAAGGGAGGAAAAATTATACCAAGAAATTGGGGAAAAGATTTAGGAACTGAAAGTTCAAACATCCCTAAAGGCAAGGGAGAGGACTGGTGAAAACCAGGGGGAATGGTGAGAAGTCTGTATAAGAGGGAGTTAGGACACTCCACTCCCTGTCCTCTTCAGACAACTATCCTATTCCCATGGAAAAGGTTTACTCTACAAACATTCAAAATTCTCTAAGCCAGGCTTCAACAGTATGTGAACCGTGAACTTCCAGATATTCAAGCTGGGTTTAGAAAAGGCAGAGGAACCAGAGATCAAATTGCCAACATCCACTGGATCATCACAAAAGCAAGAGAGTCCCAGAAAAATATTTACTTCTGCTTCATTGACTATGCCAAAGCCTTTGACTGTGCGGATCACAGCAAACTGTGGAAAATTCTTAAAAGAGATGGGATACCAGATCACCTGACCTGCCTCTTGAGAAACCTGTATGCAGGTCAGGAAGCAACAGTTAGAACTGGACAAGGAACAACAGACTGGTTCCCAAGATGGAAAGAAGCACGTCAAGGCTGTATATTGTCACCCCGCTTATTTAACTTATATACAGAGTACATCATGAGAAACGCTGGGCTGGAGGAAGCACAACCGGGAATCAAGATTGCCGGGAGAAATATCAATAACCTCAGATATGCAGATGACACCACCCTTATGGCAGAAGGTGAACTAAAGAGCCTCTTGATGAAAGTGAAAGAGGAGAGTGGAAAAGTTGGCTTAAAGCTCAACATTCAGAAAACTAAGATCATGGCATCCGGTCCCATCACTTCATGGTAAATAGATGGGGAAACAGTGGAAACAGTGATAGACTATTTTTGGGGGCTCCAAAATCAGTGCAGATGGTGACTGCAGCCGTGAAATTAAAAGATGCTTGCTCCTTGGAAGAAAAGTTATGCCCAATCTAGACAGCATATTAAAAAGCAGAGACATTACTTTGCCAACAAAGGTCCATCTAGTCAAAGCTATGGTTTTTCCAGTAGTCAGGTGAGAGTTGGACTATAAAGAAAGCTAAGCACCGAAGAATTGACGCTTTTGAACTGTGGTATTGAAGACTCTTGAGAGTCCCTCGGACTGCAAGGAGATCCAACCAGTCCATCCTAAAGGAGATCAGTTCTAAATATTCATTGGAAGGACCACTGCTGAAGCTGAAACTCCAATACTTTGGCCACCTGATGCACAGAACTGGCTCACTAGAAAAGACCCTAATGCTGGGAAAGACTGAAGGCGGGAGGAGAGGGGGATGACAGAGGATGAGATGGTTGGATGGCATCACCAACACGATGGACGTGAGTCTGAGCAGGCTCCAGGAGTTGCTGATGGGACAGTGAAGCCTGGTGTGCTGCAGTCCATGGGGTGGCAAAGAGTTGAACACAACTAAGCAACTGAACCGAACTGAACAAACACTGAACCAAAGAAGCACCTGACTCTGAAATATTAGTAACAGTCAAGGGTGGAGGTGAGGCAGGGATCCTGCTGAAACCAGTGAAAATCTACATATCAAATAGCAGTATTTCCAGTCTCCTTCCCCAAGTGGATATCTTAAAATACTGAAGTGGAAAAAGTATATTAAATATTCCCCATATTTTGAGACTTATCAGGTAGCTGTATGCAGTATTTATAATGGTTCCTGTTTCCCTGGTGGCTCAGGAAGTAAAAAATCCACCAGCAATGCGGGAGACACAGGTTCAATCGCTGGGCTAGGAAGATCCCCTGTAGAAGGGAGTGACAATCCACTCCAGTAGTCTTGCCTGGAGAATCCCATGGACAGAGGAGCCTGGCGGGCCACGGGGCCGCAAAGAATCAGACATGACTGAGAGACTAACACTGTTCACCAAAAAGCCATATTTCACTTACTAAAAAAGAGTTATCATGTTCAAGTGTACATAGAAAGGGAGAGAAACAAGAAAGAAAGGTAATTATATTCAGAGGCTAGATGATCATCTTGTCAGGGAAACTTTAGGCAATTAATAAAAGGTCATTCAATACAATTTTAAACAGTCACAAAATTATAATTAATATACATTAGAAATAATATAGCTAGTTTACAGAACCTATAACTTCAAAACTATTGCTGCTCATCTAAGGCTAACTTTAAAAACTATTCAGTAACTATTAACTTAAGCACTTCGCAGAAACAGCAGATGAGCTTCTATTACATACTAGGCACTGAGTTAGCCAGGCAGTAGAGGAAATCTTTACACAACTCCCTTTTACATATTAAAATTCTAAGACTCAGAAAGTGCTAGTCACTCAGTCATGTCTGCCTCTTTGTGACCCCATGGGCTGTAGTCCACCAGGCTCCTCTGTCCATGGAATTCTCCAAGCAAGTATCCTGGAGTAGGTAGCCTCTCCCTTCTCCAGGGGATCTTCCCGAACCAGGAATCGAACCCACATATCCCACACTGCAGGCAGACTCAGAAGTAATTTACTTAAGGATCCAGCTGGAGGAAAGAAGGGTAGCTGAATGGGAAAAAGTGTGATATAAGGGGAAAACATTATTTATTAATCCACTAAGTTTCACAATTACATTCCCAGTACTAAAATTTTCTACATTCCTAACCTTTGGAAATCTGCATAAAAATCCATAAGTAAATGACTAAAGACTAATAGGTAAACAAAGACTAAAGACTAGTAGGTAAACAAATGGCCAATAAATTAAATTTACTCCATTTTGCACTCCACAGAGGTACTGTACCTACCCAGATAATAAACTTTGATTTGATAAAGTATATTCATATGTTCATCTTATCATAAATTTAGTCGCTCAGTCGTGTCCGACTCTTTGCAACCCCATGGATTGTAGGCTACCAGGCTCCTCCGCCCATGGGATTTTCCAGGCAAGAGCACTGGAGTGGGTTGCCATTTCCTTCTCCAGAGGATCTTCCCGACCCAGGGATCGAACCCAGGCCTCCCACATTGTAGGCAGACACTTTACCATCTGAGCCACCAGGTAAGTCCCCATCTTATTACAGCTGAGGACTTAATTACATTGCTAATTCAGCCAATGAAAAGACATAGCAAAAAATGGCCAAAACTTCTCAAATGGTCACACTTTCAATTAAAAGTCAGAAGTTACTGAGCAGCTCAACCAAACAACAAAAACAACTGACTCATACTTTGTAATTCTATGATCTGTGTCTTTAAAGTGTCACAGAAAGTTTAGCAGTTAAACTCTTTACGTTTTCAGAAATCCTCTGATATTTGCATTATCATAAAAAAAGCAGCAATTCTGTAAAACTGAAGGGAGATTCTGCTATTCATGCTTTTAAAATGTGCTTTTAATTCTTCTGACTACTAAAGGCTTTAATAATGTCACTTGGATAACAGGAAGCTGAGTGAGCATCTGAGGGTAAAAGGAATGTTTTCACAGGCGCAGCTGGTAAATACCACTGGCTCTAGATGAGCATTCTTCCCTAACTGGAAGCCAATCACAATTTAACTTTTAAAATCTCCTTGTTACATAGAGCAACGGGAGATCATATTATCTGAATTACCCCTTCACATAAAACCCAAAGTTGAACTAATACTTTAAACATAATCAAATTCTTCTCCTTTTTACTCTGCTTCGAACTAAGTCTATACCCTGAGTCAAGATTTAGCTAAACTAGTCAACAGACTTAGATGTTAGTTCTCTGGTTTGGGATTACCAAAAGATGGTTTTTATACTCCATGCTTTCCATTTTGATTATGCAAACATTCAACTTGCAAGTTATAATATCTCACCAGTGCTCTCAGAGAAGAATAGCTTGTGAGACCCAAATCAAACTTTAACGTCATAGCACTCCATCACTGTATTACAAAACAGCAGTGTGAATGAGGCTAGTATGGCATGGGAAGAAACAATTCAATACAAGCACATTTTATAGCTATGAATCTGCAACCAATAAATCTAGGAAACTTGGATACTAGAGTAAATGATCTTGAACAGACAAAACCAGATGCCTGAGAAATGAATAAAGCATAATCACAAGAAATAAATATAAATTTTAAAATAAAGCAATTACATTTCTCAAGTTTAAAGTCATTTTCTTTCTTCACACTTAGATTTTTATGCTAAGCGATGAACAGGATATATACCATAAACATGAACAGGCAATTCGGGAAATACAAATAGTAAGTTATTGTAATGTAAACACGTACAATTTCAAAGAAAGGCAAATGACAACCAAAAGAGAACTGGTGACAGAAATCATGGCACATATATAATTTGCATTTGCAGCTTTCCCTTCCAGGCCTGAATCCTGGATCCCAGCCCTCAGGCTTTCATATCTCAGCTCAGTCTTTGAGAACAATTGTCTCCTGTGGTATTGCAGTGTAGATCTGGCTGGATCATCAGACTATTCTCAAATCCAGGCTGGTCTCACGAAACAAAGCCTCAAGTGACAAGGAGAAAAATCATGGAAGAAAGAGTCAGTCCCGAAGCGTAGATCCCTTGATCCCCTTCTATAATGGATTTCTGAACCACTTTTGTAAAACACTAGAAGTGACTGATACAATCAGTATCTTGAATTTGTGCTACAATAAATTCAGCACAAAAGGAAAGAAAAGGAAGCAACTCAGTATCATTTGATCCATGAATGGATAAACAAAAAATCATATACATGTGTAGTGGAATATTATTCACCCTTGATAAGGAAATTCTGACACATGCTACAACACAGATGAAACTTTGAAGATACTATGCTAAATGAAATAAGCCAGTAATGAACAAATATGTAGATATGAATCTACTTCTGTGAGGTACCTGAAGTACTCAAATTCACGGACAGAAACAAGGGTGGCTGTTAGGAGTAGGAGGCAGCCAGGCAGGAAAAATAAGGAGTTACTGTTTGGTGGAGTTTCAGTTTGGGAAGATGAATTTAAAAAGTGGTTGCTTGACAATGTAAATATACTTAATGCACTGAAATGTACATTTTAAGATAGTTAACATGGCAAATTTTGTTATGTATTATGTATTTTACCACCATAAAAAAAGGAAAAGGAAAAGATAAAAACAATTTGCAATAAAACAATAAAAACACATCTGCAAAGACCCTGAAAAACTCTGAAGAACATTAGTGTCATTTAAGTATTTAATACACCAAGCAACACAGAGATGCTCATTGGCTAAATATACCTTGTAATGCAGACCACAACCTGACAAATATGAGTATTTGAGCTGATTAAACAAAGGCTTTCAAAAAGAATCACTCTTAATTGTTTATATAAAAAAGCTTCAGATTTGTGATTCTGTAGGGAATGTCTTTTCAATAACCCTTTGGAAAGAGTTCAATCATAAAAAAAAAAAAGACAAAAATATGGACCATCGTGCACTTACTTCATTTTCCAACCTCTCTGTTAACCTGTCCCTAAAATGTATTTACAAAGAATGCAGCAAATCTTTTCATCAATCACCATGAGAAAACCTTTGGCAGGGACACTGTGCATTCCTGGGAGGATTTAAATTAGTTTGTGAGGGACGGAAACCTGGCTTAAAAGCAAAGAATTGGATTTAGGATTTGACAAAGAGTTTCTTTTCTGAGGAACCTAACAGGTTCTATCGTGAGTTTTCACAATTTATTTTCTCCATCATTAGCAAAGACACAAAATAACAAAGAATTTCAATTAAAATGATCCTTTGATAATTTTCTACACATTATTGTGTTATCTGTCTACAACAACACAGTATTTGAAATCACATTTCTACTTTAAGCAAAAACAGGACTAAATTAAATATTCCAAATGCAGGAAATCCTGTTTCAACTGTACACTTAAAATTCTAAATTGATCTACTTACAAGAGTTCTCTATCACAAAGTAGGATAATTTTTTTAATTGATGCAATTTCAATCTCCTTAAACACTTTTCATGTGAACATATCAGTATTTATTAAAAAAAAAAAACCTATCTTTCATCAATTTCAAATTCTAGTTTACTTTTTAAACTGCTAGTTTGACAAATTATTTTCATTGCAGACAACAGGCAACTTAATTTAATTCGTAATTTTTAGTTTAGGCCTAAAAACGCAAGTTGTTCCAAAGGATCCTTACACGTAGCATGGCAAATCACAGAAATGCAAGTAAGTACTCTAGAGGTACTATGTGAATAATATGCACTCTTTCTGTAAGAGTCAAATTGTCACATCAGGTTAGTTTAAGCAGTCAAACAGCAGTGGAAGAGCTGCTGCAAACCTGAGAGAACAAGATTAACAAAAATAAACCGACAGTCCTTGGAGAACAGAAATAGGAAAACCGAGAAGATGCTTGTGATAATAGTGAAATATTCCAATACTATGACTCAGGGAAATAATGCCCTTATTGGTGAAAAATAGGGATTGGAATAATGGATGAAAGTCTATCCACAATCGCAGCACCCTCCATTTGTATAAATAATATGTTTAGTTAAATGTGACTACATTTAAATTTTATCTTAATTACAAATACTATTTCACTGAAGTATCAGCAAAGAACGTGTGTGCGGGAACACTTGGACTAGCCAATCCAAAATAGTTGCACTATGGCCAAAAATAACAAGAAGAATACCAGCAATAAGGTAGTATCTATAATCAATATATTAAAAAGAGAGGCTATGGTCAAATATAACAGACAAAGCTTTGGAATAATTCTAAGACAATGGCTCAAAAGATAGCCCTCTTGTTCCTCTATGTAAAATGTGTTCCACCTTTCCATAAATCTATCAACCAAGGAAGACTCTTAAGATGGAAAGCTCCTCAAAAAGCCTAATTCTGGTGTTGCTTTACCACCCCTTGGGAGAGGGAATTATCACTTGGGTTCTGGGGACTGCAATATTTAAATGCCCTTTCTTTTCTGCTCAGTAACAGTGGAGGAATCTGCAACAGTTTCAGCGTGTGAAGTACTGCAGTTGTACTGAGCCGGGGGAAAAAAATCAAGGAAATAAAAGGAAGTACAAGTTTGTTTTCATTAAAATTTCTTAACATCACATTTAGTTTTCTAATGCATTTACTCTTGCTAAAAAGTACAATCTCAGGCTGCACCCCACCCCACTTCACCCTCACTTTCAACAAAATCTGCATTTTTACAAAAGCTTCAGGTGATTTGCACATAAGATTAAATCTGAGGGATCCGGAAAGATGGACAGCCAAAAGCCCTGTACCTCATTACGTATTACTACTTTCCAAATATTTTAAAACTTCAGAATGGAAGTATGAAAGCAACTCAAAATCTGAACATAGCTCTGATACTGGAGAAAGTGTTGAACTAACTAAAAATTTTGGACTTCCTAAATCCTTTTCCAACAGGAAAATTGTATGAATTTATTTGTGTTTTGAAATCTAGCTCTGACAAGATGGAGAATAGACTGGGGCAGATAAAGTAATTAGGAGCTACTACCGTGATCCAAGTGAGTGGTATCAGTGGCATGAAACAGTACAGCAGTCCTTAGGATACGAGAGAAGTAGACGAACCTGAGCACCATCCAGGAACTAGAGTTGACAACATGTGGTAAATGAATGGATGTGACATGGAGGTGGGGCAGGGAAATACGGAAGATATTCATGTAATTCAGAATATTAGTATCAGTAAACTGGAAAAGCTAGGTAGATGGCTGTACTGTTTATTCACAAGTTAAGGAACACAAGAACAACAAGGTTTAGCATAGAAGACTACGTATTTTTAGAGAAAAAACGCAGAAATGTTTAATAGGCAGACTGACACACAAGTATAAAGCTCGAGAGGAAAAGAGGCACTGGAAATACAGATTTATCAATTAACAGAAATGACATCCACTCTGGCCAAGTTGGAGAAACAAGGACCAGATTTACCTGCCTGCCTGAAACAACAGCATAGATAAAATGCATGAAACAATGGTTTTCAGACAGTAACTATAAGCACACAATAATGCATACTGAGAGAAGGAAAACTAAGCGTAACTCTGTAATTACTTCTTAGAGAGAGTTTCCAGAGTACAGCGCAGTGAGAAAGAACCTGGGCAGAGACCCATAATCTCCCTGAACTGAAGAAGTGGATGTGGCAGTCCAGAAAGGCCAAAGTAGCTGGAGTAGGCAGAACAGAGTTCTGAACAGAAAAGAGCGGCACAAAAATCTCAAGGGACCTGAAAGGGTCTCCTCTCTAGATTTAAGCTAGGCATTGAGGCTTCCCTGGTGCTTCAGTGTAAAGAATCCACCTGCCAATGCAGGAAATTCAGGTTTGAGGCCTGGATTGGGAAGATCCCCTGGAGAAGGAAATGGCAACCCACTCCAGTGTTCTTGTGTGGAGAATCCCATGAACAGAGGAGCCTGGCAAGCTACAGTCCATGAGGTTGCAAAAGAGCCTGCAGACACAATTCAGCAACTGAACAACACTGACCAGTGCACGCACGTGAGGATGCACCCCAAGGCTAATCCATCTGAAAGGATTAGTGGGAAACCAATACAGGCCAAACAACTATGCTAAATGAAGCCAGAGCTTTCCTTTAATATTTATTTGGCTGAGCCAGGTCTTAGTTGCAGCATGCAGGATATTCAGTAATGTGAACTCCTAGTTGCAGCATGTAGGGTTTAGCTCCCTGACCAGGATTAGAACCTGAGTCCTTTGCACTGGGAGCACAGTCTTTGCCAGCAGACCACCAGGGAAGTCTCAAAGCCAGATTTTAAAGAGTATACCCTGTATGATTACATTTATATAAAATTGTAGAAAATGCCAAGTAATCTATTGTAACAGAAAGCCGATCAGTGGTTTCCTTGGATGGGGGAGAAATTACAAAGGATCTTGGGTAAACTTTTGGGGGTGATGGATGTGTTCAATATCTTGTTATAATGGTTTCATGAGTGTATACATGTCAAAACTTATCAAATGGTACATTTCAAATTTATGCAGTTTATTATATGTCAATCTATGTCCACAAAGAAATTAAATTATCAACATACATACAGAAACTAAAGCTACAGGAGTGGTTGAGATTGCTGAGCAATTATATACAGATTCAGAAGGCCTAGGAGAAGACCACAAAGAATACCAACATTTAATAAGTAATAAAGCAAAGAAATTATGGAGTGTGTTCAAAGAATTAGAGGAGAAATTTGGAGAATGAGTCATAACTGAAGCAAAGAAAAAAGTTTCTCTCAGGGAGTCTTTCAAGGAAAGAGCAATCTATAACATCAAATGTAAGATAAATCCTCAAGAAAGTTCAATGTACAACAGAGAAGAAGATTATGAGGTAGGCCTGGTGTACCTCACAGGTAGGAGAAAGAACACCAAGGCAGTCATCCTTGATCAAATAATATGCTTCTTTAACTACAAAGACAGTAAAAAAATGTATTTAAGGTTAATACAGTTAAGAAAAATCATGAATCTCAGATGCTAGTAGATTATTTTTCATCTGGCCTTGGCACCCTCCTAACTAATACTCTATATTTAACATAAACAACAGTAATTAACTGTCCTTGAGTCTTTAAAGGAAATTAATTCAGATTCAAGCTAAGAGTTATTAATGCATATACTCATTAAGCATGAGAGGAAGTCCAACTTAAAGGTCTATCTTCCCATCTAAATTTAATAGGCAACTAAATACTTGAAATTCTTCCAGTTTTTCTTTTTTGATGAGTAATAGGGTTATTTATGTTCACCCTGTAAGTCAACCAAGCAGAGTAAGATTTTTTTGCCTCATGTTAGAATAAAAATTTATGTTTATATACAGATGCACATCAGTACACATAAGAATTTAATTTAGTAAATTAAATTAAATGAACTATCTTCCAAACAAATGCAGATTTATATATCTAACATTAAAATTCCAAGAGACTAAACTAGTCATTCTTCAAAGTAAATAACACCAGTAAGTAGTCATGTTTTAATTGCTTCTTTAAAATGTTTACACAGATAGAATTGTTTAACTGTTTTTGTTTCATTTTGGAATATTTATTAAATTCAATCTGTTAAGTCTCTTGACTATTAACATACTTATAAAAATCTAAGCTCGAGGTAAAAATCTCTAATACTTTGCAGCAGTAGCATTTTAGATACTCAATAAAATAGGTCAATGTAGAAGGCCAAATTCTGCTTATTATTCACAAACAGAAGCAAGCTTTATTTGTCTGTTTATTTATTTGTTTATTTATTTATTTATTTATTTGGCTGTGCCATGTCTTAGTTGGGGCATGTGGGATCTAGTTCCCTGACTAGGGATCAAACCCGGGCCACCCTGCATTGGGAGATGAAGTCTTAGCCACTGGACCACCAAGGAAGTCCAGCTTTATTTGTTCCTATCATTACAAACACTGGCCCTGGGACTTCCCTGCTGGCCCAGTGGTTAACACTTCGCCTTCCAATGCAGAGGGTGCAGGTTCAATCCCTGGTTGGGGGGCTAAGATCCCATACGCCCATGGCCAAGAAACCAGGACATAAACAACAGAAGCAATACTGCAACAAATTCCATAAAGACTTAATTTAAAACAAACAAACAAAAAACACCTGCCTTGCTCTCTACGTCGTCTTAGGAGCTTCATCTCCATGTATACAGTAGTAATAAATGTCTGGAGAAAGCCTGTGAGCTCACAATATTGTCCAGACCAACTAATTCTTAAAAAAACTAAAATGTTAAAAAGTTTCACAGTAAATCTGATTTTAAAAATACGACCATTTCTATCCGTAATCATTCATAACATCAATTATATTCTTATATAATGTAAGAGAAAGGAAATAAGCTATAGTAACTTGAGGCCAGACATTCATTAAAAACTTATCAATGATACAGACAGAACATGAGAAGTTCTAAAAAATTATTTTCTGTGATTTTTAGTAAGGTGTCAGTGGCTCATCCTGTTTTCATTTTTTCCCCAATATTTAACAAAAGAGAATATTTGAGTTTAAAAGACTACATACTCCCCAGAAGCAGTTTTACAAATTATATGCGAGATGAAAGGTGGAGGTGCGAGGGGTGGGCCTGGGAACAGAAGATTCCCTCTTCTTTTGGTGTGCACGGTGGCGGGGTGGGGGAGGAACATGTTATCATTATTGTGCTTCCCAAGCGGCTCAATGGTAAAGAATCCACCTGCCCATGTGCCAATGCACAAGACATAGGCTCAATCCCTGGGTCAGGAAGATCCCCTAGAGAAGGGAATGGCTACCCACTCCAGTATTTTCACCTGGAGAATTCCATGGACAGCGGAGAGACTGGTGGGCTAGAGTCCACAGTCTCAAAGAGTCCGACACAACTGAGCATACACACGTTATTATTAAATACTCATTTATTTCATTTATCTGGCTGTACAAGGTCTTAGTTGTGGCATGTGAGATTTAGTTTCCTGATGGGATCAAACTTGGACCCCCCTACACTGGAAACACCGAGTCCTAGCCAACAGACTACAAAGTCCCAAGATTCACTCCTTCTAGTCAACTATTTTATTAGACATGGATGCAACAAATAAAGTTTAAAAACAAAGCTGAAGACAATCTAGTACTCATTATGTTTAGTGCCAGGCCCACAATAACAGTTTAGGAGACATAGCTAGCCATTTGGAGAAGGCAGTGGAAACCCACTCCAGTACTCTTGCCTGGAAAACCCCATGAATGGAGGAGCCTGGTGGGCTGCTGTCTATGGAGTCGCGCAGAGTCGGACACAACTGACATGACTTAGCAGCAGCAGCAGCAGCAGCTAGCCATTAAAAGCAAATCTACCAGAGACCTTGTGCTAAGTCGCTTCAGTTATGTCCAACTCTTTGTGACCCCATGGACTGTAGCCCACCAGGCTCCTCTGCCCATGGGATTCTCCAGGCAAGAATACTGGAGTGGGCTGCCACTCCCTTCTCCAACAGACAAAGTGGGTTATAAACACAAGTACTCGGAGCTCCGCAGTCAGCTGTGATGAGCAGCCTCTGACTGGTTTACCCTAGTCGGGAGTATCAGAGGAAATGAATGAAGGAAACAGAAGACAGCACAGATAAAATCTTTTTTCCAAGAGTAAACTTCAATGCGGCATTGACAGGAATCTGGTTCTTTCCTGATCAACTGACCAAGCTATAAACCAGGAATGAAAGCAGACATGAAAGCACCACAGGACCACTCAAGATAACAGAGCGCTGGGACTGAGAGACGCAAAGAAGAGTGAGAGAAGGAAAGCAAACAGGGCTAAAAACACTTCATACGCACACACCACAACCACCACCCTCACCCCCTCAGAAGACGGGAATGCTCCGCTGTGTTACACAGCTTCATAACAGCGTGCATCAAAGTCTTTGAGCTCTACCACCCACTAGCATTACCTGGAGAGCTCACTAAGACAGCAGGTCTGGAGAGAAACCCAAGAATCTGCATTTTTCACAAGATCCCAGGTGACGATAATGTTAGACCCAAAACCACACTTTAAGATGCACTACCCTATTCTTACCCTTTTGTGACATTCATCCCACTCATGATCACTTAATACTTGTTGCCTGGAAAGCAGGGGGAAACTCTCTATTAAACTCATCACTGTATCTCTACCACCTAGCACAATACTGAATATATAATAAGCCTCCAAATACTGTTTACTGACTAAAGACCATTGTGAAAAACACAGAATGTAGTGTGAATGGAGTGAGAGGGGGTTAAAAAAGGAATACAATTATAAAGACATAGAAAACAAAAGCACAATATAAATGTACAAGTATTTGCAAAAAGAACTGCCCAAGTCTTAATGAGAACGGCAATAACTGGACATCAATCTAATTTCATAGGGAAAGTATAAGCCATAGAAATTCAACAAATGCAAAAAAGTTAGAAGTAAAAGAAGAAAAATCAATGAATATTTTGCATCATTATAAAGATGATATTTTTAAAGAGCAAGAGTGATAAATTCAAGAGGAGAAGAGAATTCATTATGGATATACTACCATTAGGTATCTATGATCTTAATCATCATCACTAAAACTCACTAAGTATCTATGAGTCAGAGAGTAACACTTAAAAGTTACATTTACACAACCACCCCAGATAACTACTTTCCACATTTTAGAGATAACTAGGGACTTCCCAGGTGGCTCAGTAAATAATCTGTCTGCCAATGAAGGAGACACAGGCTTAATTGCTGGGTCAGGAATATCTTCTGGAGAAGGAAATGACAACCTAGCCCAGTATTCTTCCTGGGAAATCCCATGGAGAGAGAAGCCTGGTAGGCTACAGTTAATGGGGTCACAAAAGAGTAGGACACGACTTACTGACTAAAGAACAAAATAACTAAGCTGTAAGTAATGAAATCATTTGCCTTTAGAGTCGAATGGATCCCCAGATTCAAATCTCTGTTTTTCCTAAATTATCTCCTAGTAGAATGGGTGCCTGAGTGCTAAGTCGCTGTAGTCGTGTCCGACTCTTTGCACCCCCATGGACTACAGCCCACCAGGCTCCTCTGTCCATGGGATTCTCTAGGCAAGAGTACTGGAGTGGGTTACCATGCCCTTCTCCACCTAGTAGAATGGTCCTGAGCAAATGTTTTGGCCTTTTAACCTCTGGCTTGACTGTCACTCTTTCTATTCCGTCAGTGTTTTTTGTTATAGCCATTTTGTTTTGTGCTTATTTATTAACCTATTGCCATTTAATGAGTACTCTGTATGCTGGAAGGCTACAGTCTTTGCAGTTTCAGGGTGAGAGACAATTTAGTGACCAAACAACAATAGTTAAAGTGAAAGTTGCTCAGTTGCATCCGAGTCTTTGCGACCTCATGGACTGTACAGTCCATGGAATTCTCTAGGCCAGAATACTGGAGTGGGTAGCCATTCCCTTCTCCAGGGGATCATCCCAACCCAGGGATTGAACCCAGGTCTCCCACTTTGCAAGCAAACTCTATACCAGCTGAGCCACAAGGGAAACCCAGAATACTGGAGTGGGTAGCCTATCCATTCTCCAGCGGATCTTCCTGATCCAGGAATCGAACCAGGGTTTCCTGCATTGCAGGAGGATTCTTTACCACTTGAGCCACCAGGGAAGCCCATGGGTCTGGTAATATCTTTCTATTGTTAGTTCTAATCCCATTATCTTAAGACTTATGTTGTGGGAGTGGGTCTGGTAAAAGTATGTAAGGCCTTGATAAGACTAGTGAGGGGGTCACTCTCTGCCCCCTTCTGATGTCTATGTCAGAAGCTTCCTCTTGTCCCTTTTCTTACTTTAATAGAACTCTGCTACACAAAAGGTCTTGAGTGACCAAGCCTGGTCCCTGGTCAGGAAGATAAATCTTCTTCCAAGATCACGAATCCAACACCATTCTGTAAGCTATCAGGGAAGCCCAACAACATCAGCTGTGTGCTAAATAACATGGCGGTCAAGGGCATTAATGTGTAAATTCAAGGAACACAACAGTGCATGAATCTGAATTTCAAATAAAGCCAATTTCTTCATTTATAAAATAGGAGTAATAATACCAATCACCCAAGGCTTGGAAGAGTGTCTAGTAATAAAACCTAGTAGCTTCTACTGTCATTATCATGAATGCCATTATGACTACTGACCCATATATCAACACCAAAATGAATTAGTCCCATTTTATAAGAGAGCAAATTGAAGTTAAAAGAGATTAAGTCCTCAGATTTGTGATTACTGTATCTAGTTAGGTACTTGGTGAATTTGGTTATTTTACCTATAATAAAAGTGTTGTTAACTAAAATTTTGTTTTTAAAAATTGCAGTTTATAAAGGGTATTTAGTCTTCTCATTTTTAGGAAAAAATTTTGTATATGTGATGGGATAGAGGGAGACCTTGTGCAACAGAATTAACCTCCAATTAAGAATAGTTTCAATACTGTAAAAAAGAAAGCAGAGGCATCATCTTCTCCTATGTTATATCCAGAACTCATAAAAGAGGCCTTCAAGGAACACTTGACCTGATACAGCTCTACTCTCTTCACAGCTGTACTGCTGACTCTCCATGGAAATGCCCGCCATGCACAGAGGCACGGCGCGTACG
The DNA here is from genome assembly GCF_023699985.2 of Odocoileus virginianus. Taxonomy (NCBI): domain Eukaryota; kingdom Metazoa; phylum Chordata; class Mammalia; order Artiodactyla; family Cervidae; genus Odocoileus; species Odocoileus virginianus. The sequence continues at coordinate 8,330,515 of NC_069697.1, forward strand.
TGACCTATCCCGGAAGCGCTCGGTGTGCTCAGAGACCGAGGCGCACACGGACTCTCCATGGAAATGCCCGCCATGCACAGAGGCACGGCGCGTACGTGACCTATCCCGGAAGCGCTCGGTGTGCTCAGAGACCGGGGCGGGAAGAGCCGAACAGCACATGCACGCCTGCTCACTCCCTCAGTCGCGTCTAACTGTCACCCCACGGACTGCAGCCGGCCAGGCTCCTCTGTCCATGGCATTTTCCTGGCAAGAATACTGGGGTGGGTTACCATTTCCTTCTCGAGGTGATCGTCCAACCCAAAGATCAAACATGGCATCTCCTGCACTGCCAGGCGGATTCTTTACCACTGAGGCACAGGGGAATCCTGCTGAATAGTACAGAAGACCTCAAAGAACTGGGCAACTATACAATTCGGGCCACCTGGGAGATAAACTATGTCCTCTCCTACTCAGAGTTGCTTGGTGGCAGTTTGAGTACCACTGGTTTGTATAATAAACCTATTAGTGGCATTAACATTAAATCTGTTTCTACAACTACCAAAAATGAGGTCAATATGATCAGATAATATATGTTCATTTTCTTCAAACTGGCAAGCCTTATCTATGTAAATTAGTATAAATGTCTACTTAGTTTTTTAAAAACTATGGCTCACCTCTTTGAGGAAAGGGCACATTAATAAACAGCTGTTTTCTCTCTCCAAAGTCATTTATATAATTAATGCTTATTAAAAAAAGAAAACAAAAAAAAATTATAGAAGAGTCTCTACCACTACATCTTTTGAATACACATGCTAATTGCTATTGCCAAGCAATTTAAAGATATGTGTTCATCTTTTCGTTAAGATTCACTGTCTAGTTATTGCCTCCTTTCCCTTTCATCCACTGACAAATGCCAAAGTAATAAAAGTTGCATGTTTCCACTGGGTTCCTCCTCTTCCCATATCGATGCTGTCAAATGGAAACAAAATGTAAGCCACATGTAGTATTAAATTTTCTAAGTAGCCACATTTAAAAAAGTAAAACAGATAAAATTTTGATATATTTTATTTGATCCAATAGCTCAAAATTATTTCTATAATTCATGTAAAGCATTATATATGTTTAATATTTTAATAATGTTTAATAATTTAATATTAACATTTTTTCAAAGTCTTCAAAATCCAGTGTGTCTTTTAAACTCTCAGCACATCTCAACTAGTCACATTTCAGGAGCTCAGTAGCCACCTGTGGTAGTGATTCTAGACAGGGAAACAGTGTATGGTGATACCAACAAGAGATTCTCTGACCTGAAGGCTACAAATACCTAACATTCAAGCTTACCTATTCTGCTAAAGCTATTAAAAGAGAAGGCCTTTATTTCTTCCCACTCTTTTTATTCTGTATCAGAGTAAAACTGCAAAACTTAATGCAAAAAGGGTATGAGTAATTCAATAAATCAATACAAAATTATAAATCTCTATACTAGCAAAATTAAAAAAGATTCTGTGGTATATCAACAAACCAGAACCCAAAAAAAGATTATCTGGTGAAAGTTATAATTTATTGAGTACCTACTGTGTCTAACAGTGGCAGACTTTATATTTTGGGGGGCTCCAAAATCACTGCAGATGGTGACTGCAGCCATGAAATTAAAAGACGCTTACTCTTAGAAGCAAAGTTTTAACCAACCTAGACAGCATATTAAAAAGCAGAGACATTACTTTGCCAACAAAAGTCCGTCTAGTCAAGGCTACAGTTTTCCCAGTAGTCACGTATGGATGTGAGAGTTGGACTATAAAGAAAGCTGAGTGCAGAAGAACTGATGGTTTTGAACTGTGGTGTTAGAGAGGACTCTTGAAAGGCCCTTGGACTGAAAGGAGATCCAACCAGTCCATCCTAAAAGAAAATCAGTCCTGAATATTCACTGGAACGACTGATGCTGAAGCTTAAACTCCAATACTCTGGCCACCTCATGTGAAGAGTTGACTCATTGGAAAAGACCCTGATGCTGGGAGGGATTGGGGGCAGGAGGAGAAGGGGACGACAGAAGCTGAGCTGGTTGGATGGCATCACCGACTCAATGGACACGAGTTTGAGTAAACTCCGGGAGTTGGTGATGGAAAGGGAGGCCTGGCATGCTGCAGTCCATGGGGTCACAAAGAGTCGAATGTGACCGAGTGACTGAACTGAACTGATTGTATCTAACATTATATTTTAAAAAAAAATTACAAATACAAGGATCAGTCAATGATTCTCAAACATGGCTTGAATTCAAGCACAGGCAAACTGACTTCACAATTAGGAAACTCCGCTAGGCCCTTTGTACTGATACCATGTCCCTCGTCATACATTCAGACAACTTTGCTTTTGTTAACTGCCAAACCTCCCTTGGCCTAGAGGAAATGGTAAACAGTCCCTACTGCAACCCTTTCTTTCTGCCCTCAAGGCAGACACACAGAATCATTCTTTAAAACATCTGATTCTTTTCTTAGGAATTTCAAGAGTGATAAAACACAAAAGATCTTCTTCCACATTTACTTAACCACCTGAACTTTCCTCCTTCACCTGGCAGCACCTCACCCTATCTCACCCCACCCTTTGCCTCCATTAATTAAAGGGACTCAGCCCTCAGAACTTCAGCTCTTTTACACCCAAGCTAACTCAATCTGTCTACTTTCACATGGTTTAAACAGAACAGATCACTGATGCTCAAAGTGCAGAATCACAGTAGCATCAGTATCACTCTGGAACAAGTTAGAAATGCACTTCTGGGACACCTACCCAGACCTACTGAATTGGACACTGGGTGGACTCCAGTAATGTGTGTATAACAAGCCCTCCAAGGGATGATATGTGCTAAAACACAAAAACCACTACTGTAAACCGACTACCTCCAAACCGTTATCTCTTGGCCAGACCTCTCCCCTAAAATCCAGATACGGTCTTTCCAGCAAGACTGTAAAAAAGCATTTTATTGGATTTTGAAAAAAGATGAAATCATACAAACTGGAGAATACAAATAGTAACTATATTATATATTTAAAGCTAAGGAAAAAATCTGCCCTTAAGAACTTCAAACTCTTAGCCATAATATATCTAACCTGGAAATTACTAACAAACGATTTCAAATTCATGACAGTGTTCATCATCAGCCTTGAAAGAAAGAATCTTAGGATATCCATACATATTTATTGGCAAAAGTAGAGAGTATCTCTGGAAGGCACACAAGAAAGTAATTGGTTGCCTGTACCATTTGAAATTTTATCATGGGCATGTAACTTAAAATTTAATTTATTACATTTAAGGTAATATTTCACTTTTAGTTATAAGAAGATAGCTTTCTTATTTACTCCCCCCAAATTCTTGTAGTAGTAACACCTAAATTTAAAGCCCTATCAGAACTAGGAAATTTGTTAACTACCAAGTTCAATGCCGCGTTTGCACCAGGTTACATTAAACCAAAGCTCCCTCCCTTCATCACTTTCCCTTATCTCCATAAAAAGTTATTTCAGTAAGCATCTATGAAAAGCCTGTGTGTCTTCAGTAAAAAGATACTACAATCAAAAGGGCCATACCTTTAAGCAGGGCTCAGAGGAGAGAGGATTCAGGGAATTATAGAAGGGTATAGCCTGGTTAATCATATTTACAAAGTAAAATGGGAAAGCAATAAAAAGTAAAAATAAATAAAAATATCCTAAATGAAAACCCAAATGTTGCCACTTGCAAAAATGCTAGAAAATATTCTCAAACTAAAAAACAACCTTTTCAAAAGAAGCTGAAGTGCAGTAAACGTTATCTGAAATACAGAGAAATCTTCGTCAATAAGTACAGTAGAGCTTAAAAGATACAGACATCTGAGACAGGAACGCATAAACGCATTTGCAGGGATACTACTTTACACTCATTTGATTCTCACAATAGTCCTGTAAATAGGCTGTGATATTAGAATAACTGCATCAAGATGTATCCTAACAAATCGAAGATCAGGAAAGCTAGGTAAAAGCTACAGAAAAATAAAAAAATCTTTCAAGTCTTTAGCCTATATCTCTCTAATGTGTCTAGCCCTTTCTTCTGCACCTCCATATGGGTAAATCAAGACAGCCTGGGATCATTAACCTCTTACATCCTTCTTCTGGCCATCACTCATGGACCTACCACATCATCAAAGAGAACTAGAATTCAGTTCAGCTTGCTTCCCTGTATCCTTTCTTCAAGACAAAGGCATCATTCACACATTAAGATCAAAGGGAGAACTCAACTCTTACAGATTCCAGAGTAAGAAATCCACAATGGCTTACACCAAATCATGTAACGTCCATTTATGCATCAGCAAAACTTCAACTCATAAAATGGCACTCATTCCCATCAGGTCTATTTCCAGAGGATAGAGGACAGAAAATAAATGCTAAAATGTGGAATCAACACTTAAAATCATGAGAGAGATAAGAAAAATGGGCAGGAAACCAAAAAGAATCTTAGCAGGTCTTTGTATTCCATATGAAAAAAGATGGTTAATTCAGAGTAAGTGACTGGGGTTCCAAGGCAACACCAAGGGAGCAATTTGAGGGAACATAAACATTCACATTACCAAATACCTATCTACTCATCATTTTCTCATTATACAAATTTTGTTACTGTAATGATAATTATTAAGAATTATTAATTTCAAATATTTATTCTTCATATTATTCTTAATAAGTACCATTGAATACTGTTAACTATTAACAATGCTAATTATTAAGAAGGATGGATTCCAGGATGAGATAAACACGGATTTCAACCTTGGTTACATTAGTTATTACTTGTGTAAAACTGATCAAGTGCAGATTTCTCATTAGGGAAGTGGAGATTCACTCACCTATCTTTTTAAGGTTAGGGTTAAATAAATTAAATGCACTTACCTAAAATATTTGTCAAGTAAAAACCCTCATATAAGTTGTGGCTATTTTTATTTACAATGACAACACAGTATCATTTTCATTATTTCTTTATGATTAGTGATCAGCATTGTTTAAATAGCATTTTCACAATACTTCCTTACTCTACCTTCACAGGCAAAATACCAAATATTTAATAACTCTAAGAAGTCTTTTAAAAAGTAATTTTTGAAAGCCAAGATAAATAAACTGGAGATTTAAACTGAGTAACATATTTCAGGTAACATGAAGTTATTAATAAATTCTATAAATCAGAATTTTTCAAAGGTACTGCTGATGGTCCACATTCACCAAAATTATCTGGTAGAATCTTTAAAATGAAAATTCATGGGTACTATCCTAAACTTACTAAATCTCCCTTAGTGATTATTTGACAACTAAAGTTTTATAAATTTGTTTTAAACAGGCTAGTGTGAACTTCTGACACAGCAACTTATAAATGAAATAAAGTCATACTATATGTAGCAGTTAACCAGGCTATGTGTTTATGGTGTAATAAAATTTAAAAAAAAAATTAAAAATAAATCCAACTACAAAGTACATGCAAAATAAACACTCCAGGAGAAGTACTAAGTATTGGCAAATATGAAATTATCAAAGAGAATAACTGTTCATATCTTAGTACCTTTGGGCTGCCATAAACAAAATACCATAGACTAGGTGACTTACAAACAGAGATTTATTTCTCACAGTCTTGCGGCTAGGATCAAGGCCCTGGCAGACTGAGTCTTCGGTCAAGAGCCACTTCCCGGTTCACAGATGAAGGTCTCTTTGCTCTTCTTAGTGGTGCAAGGAGCAAGATAAATCACTAGAACCTCCTTGATAGGGGCCCTAATCCCATTCATGAGGCCTCCACCTTCATGACCCAATCAATTCCCAAAGACAACTCCTTCAAATACCAGCACACCGGGGACTAAGCTTCAATATAAAAATTTAGGGGAGAAGACGAGCATTCAGCAGTAGCAGCTTATAGTAAAGAAGTTTATTTTACATCCTAAATAAAAATATACCTATTAAAAATAACCAGACCTAGTAAGAAATTTAACAGGATTATTTACCTATTTTTTCATAAATGGTTATTTTCAAAAAGCTATACAAAGCTAAAAACAGTCCTTTAAATAGTGAGTCACTAGAGACTACCAATTCAAGGTCTGGGGCTATAACTAATTCCCAAATGGTTTTCTGAAGTGAGTTTTCATTACTTGAAAGGCTATGTGCACGCTCAGCTGCTCAGTCACGTCTGACTCTTTTGGACCCCATGGACTGCAGCCCTCCAGGCTTCTCTGTCCATGGAATTCTCCAAGCAAGAATACTGGAGCAGGTTGCCATTTCCAACTCCAGGGATCTGCCCAACCCAGGTATCGAACCCATGTCTTCTCTACCTCCTGCTGCAATTGGCAGGAGAATTCTTTTTCATTGTGCCACCTAGGAACCCAGCAAGATCAGAATGATCCTTCTTTTTCATTACGGGTTAGGCAGATTCTTTACTGGTCTGAGCCACCAGGGAAGTCCCATTCTTTCACTATACCTCTACAAAATCCTCCCTCCATTAAAAAAAAATACGTGTGTGTGTGTGTGTGTGTGTGTATGTGTAAAACAAATTAAACCCAAAAAGTTTCTTTACTGCCTTAAGTCTTCTCTAAATGTTGACCCTTTAGGGTCATGTCATACTTTTATATAGATTATCAGTTACTACAAACTATCATACCACGTTTTTATATTGAATCTATATTTACTTGAACATGCCCTGAAAGTATATTTTTGTTTATGTTTTTAAACCCATGGAATTAGCTTGTTTTGGGTCATATATTGTTTTTCAGAAAGTTATTTAAAGCTTTTAAATACAGCATTAAGAAGAAAGTCCTAAATGTGATACCAACCCATTTCAAAGTTCTAACTGTGATAATGAAGTATTTCAAAGTCAAAGTAAGCATTTTTTTGGGTAAAGTTCCAAAGCCTTTCCTTTATAAAAAAAGAGAAAGCAAAACATATATTGATAATTGTGTAAATACAGTAAATATGCATCTATCACTACTTTTATCAAAACATTTTTTAACTTTGTAGTGAACATCCAGTCACTTCATTCTTCATTAAAAACTAGAAAATTCTTAAACTTCCAGGAAGGAAGGCCAAGTTCACCAAATATTTTTCCAAAATTCAACAACATTTATAAGGTTCAACTATAAAGAGGTTTGATATATTACCTCCGATATATAAGGTGAAGAAAACTATTAAAAGAATGAAAAGATTTAATTTCTTTTCCAAACAGGTATTTTTCCATGGAATGATGGTGGCTACTCAAATGATTCTCCCAAAAAATGTTAACTTTTTTCAATGAACTTCTATAAATAAAAGTATTATTCAATATTTATCAAATAGTATTATTCAAATATTATTCAAAATATATATTTTTTCCTTTACTTTTTATTAGTTGGAGGCTAATTACTTTACAATATTGTAGTGGTTTTTGCCATACATTGACATGAATCAGCCATGGATTTACATGTGTTCCCCATCCTGAACCCCCATCCCACCTCCCACTCCATCCCATCCCTCTGGGTCATCCCAGTGCACCAGCCCTGAGCACCTGTCTCATGCATCCAACCTGGACTGGCGATCTGTTTCACATTTGATAATATACATGTTTTGATGCTATTCTCTCAGATCATCCCACCCTCGCCTTCTCCCACAGTCCAAAAGTCTGTTCTATACATCTGTGTCTCTTTTTCTGTCTTGCATATAGGGTTATAGTTACCATCTTTCTAAATTCCATATACATGCGTTAGTATACTATATTGGTGTTTATCTTTCTGGCTTACTTCACTCTGTATAATGTGCTCCAGTTTCATCCATCTCATTAGAACTGATTCAAATGTATTCTTTTTAATGGCTGAGTAATATTCCATTGTGTATATGTACCATAGCTTTCTTATCCATTTGTCTGCTGATGGGCATCTAGGTTGCTTCCATGTCCTAGCTATTATAAACAGTGCTGCGATGAACATTGGGGTACACGTGTCTCTTTCAGTTCTTGTTTCCTTGGTGTGTATGCCCAGGAGTGGGATTGCTGGGTCATATGGCAGTTCTATTTCCAGTTTTTTAAGGAATCTCCACACTGTTCTCCATAGTGGCTGTACTAGTTTGCATTCCCACCAACAGTGTAAGAAGGTTCCCTTTTCTCCACACCCTCTCCAGGATTTATTGCTTGTAGACTTTTGGATAGCACCATTCTGACTGGCATGTAATGGTACCTCATTGTGGTTTTGATTTGCATTTCTCTGAAAATGAGTGATGTTGAGCATCTTTTCATGTGTTTGTTAGCCATCTGTATGTCTTCTTTGGAGAAATGTCTGTTTAGATCTTTGGCCCATTTTTTGATTGGGTCATTTATTTTTCTAGAATTCAGCTGCAGGAGTTGCTTGTATATTTTTGAGATTAATCCTTTGTCTGTTGCTTCATTTGCTATTATTTTCTCCCAATCTGAGGGCTGTCTTTTCACCTTGCTTATAGTTTCCTTTGTTGTGCAAAAGCTTTTAAGTTTCATTAGGTCCCATTTGCTTATTTTTGGTTTTATTTCCATTGCTCTGGGAGGTGGGTCATAGAGGATCTTGCTGTGATTTATGTCGGAGAGTGTTTTGCCTATGTTCTCCTCTAGAGTTTTATAGTTTCTGGTCTTACATTTAGATCTTTAATCCATTTTGAGTTTATTTTTGTGTATGGCGTTGAAAGTGTTCTAGTTTCATTCTTTTACAAGTGGTTGACCTGGACCACCTGCTAAAGAGGTTGTCTTTTTTCCATTGTATATTCTTGCCTCATTTGTAGAAGATAAGGTGTCCATAGGTACATGGATTTATCTCTGGGCTTTCTATTTTGTTCCATTGATCTATATTTTTGTCTTTGTGCCAGTACCATCCTGTCTTGATGACTGTGGCTTTGTAGTAGAGCCTGAAGTCAGGCAGGTTGATTCCTCCAGTTCCATTCTTCTTTCTCAAGATTGCTTTGGCTATTCTGAGGTTTTTTGTTTTTCCATACAAACTGTGAAATTATTTGTTCTAGTTCTGTGAAAAATACCGTTGGTAGCTTGATAGGGATCGCATTGAATTTACAGATTGCTTTGGGTAGTACAGTCATCAAAATATATAAATATTTAAAAATTTTTCTTATAGTCTACAAATAAAACTAAAACAGATACCATCTAACCATAACTATGCTATTAAATTCTAATCTCTAAAATAATTTTTACCAGGTCCAAAAACAACAAGAGATTAAGTCTACTAGAAAAGATTTATTTTGCTGACAGATTATTCTGTTTGGTTCAACTTATATCCTTCAACTCACATCGTTCTCACTTCCAGTCCACATTAAATAGCTATTTAAACTGCCAAATATTTTAAGATCTATAGATGGCTGGCTCAATAAACTCATCTCAGCATATTTCTATTGTATCATAAAAATTCCAAAAGTTAACTAAAATAAAAATTGTTAAGTACAGGAAAACTGGCTACATTTCATCTCAAGTATACACAAGTAAGAAATTAAGATGACTTTCCCCTTTCATTTATGGGGAAGATGAATTAAGAAATTAAGTTTTATTATGCCTAATTAATCTATTGCTTATACTGCTCTGACACATATCTTCTCTCTCCAAACTTCATTCCATTCCAAGTTTCAGTTTCTGGATTTTATCATTTATGACAGCTTACAACTCCCAGTGTTGCTTCAAGAGTGCTCAAATTGGGGAAGCAATTCTGGAATTAGATTAGAAAGCTCAGTTTTCTAAAATCAAACTGCAGCAAAACTTAATATCCCATAAGAAAGCCTATATTCTTCCTTCTATGGAGTTAACAGTAATATATTTCACAATATACAAGAGCTTTAAACAATTCACAGACATTATCTTGTTAATCTTCACCAATTTCTAAAAGCCTCAGATACCCTGGAAGCCTTCAATCCTTTTTAGCTTCTTCTAGTAGTTTCTTAAAAAGATTACAATGTTATATAATGTACTACTAAATAAGAAACCTGTAAGATACAAACTACACCTTAATAATTTAAGAAGGCAACTCAAATGTATTAGCAGAGGGCTTCCCTTCCCTTCTAGAAGATTCTAACTGTAAGCAATAGCTTCAATTAGTACAAAGAGGGGCTTCATGGTCCCTTCTCTTACATGGTGAAACAAATGCAATAAAGCTTCCATCTCTCTAAAGGGAAAGAATCAAGCATTGAGCCTACCTTATTTGTAAAAACCACATCTCAAGATAATTATTAATAAATAGTTGATAAAAGAAAAGCATTCTTTATAAAACACTCCAACTAATAAATTCCAAGGTAATAAGAATTAGAGTATCACCATTTTGCAACTCCCTAATAAAATGAAGATAAATTAGCAGACACCAAAACGAGGTCCAAGGAACCCCTGTGGGTCCCCAAAACCCTTTCAGAGAATTTGCAGAATCAAAAATATTCTACAATAATTACTGTTGTTGTTCAGTTGTTAAGTTGTGTCCCACTCTTTGCGACCCCGTGGACTAGAGCATGCCAGGCTTCCCTGTCTTTCACAATCTCCCAGAGGTGGCTCAAACTCATGTCCATTGAGTCAGTGATGCTCTCTAACCATCTCGTCTTCTGCCTACCTCTTCTCCTTTTGCCTTCAATCTTTGTCAGCATCAGGGTCTTTCCAATGAGTCAGCTCTTCACATCAAGTGGCCAAAGTAGTGTAGGTTCAGCATCAGTCCTTCCAATGAATATTCAGTGCTGATCTCCTTCAGGATTGACTGATTTGATCTCACTGCAGACAGAGGCCTCTCCAGTCTTCTCCAGAACCACAATTTGAAACCATTAACTCTTCAGCACTCAGCCTTCTTTATAGTTCAACTCTCACATCCATACACAACTACTAGAAAAATGACAGCTTTAGACTATATTATTACAATGATACTAAATATTATTACAGTGATACTAAGATGTTACTCACTCCCCCCACACACACAAACACTCTCATGAGTGTACATGCAAGTTTCCAGACATTAAATGATAAGTAATATCATGACAGACTAAAGAATAAAGCAGACATGAGAATCCAGCTGTCTTCTTTTAAGCCAGACAATAAAGAGATTTACAAAAATGTAAAATAAGACCATTCTTCTCACTAAGTTTCTGTTTCGTAAAATAGTTTTCAGAAAAATGTTTATTTAAACATACAGTGAGTTTATTTTTGTTATTTTTCAATAAAAGACATTTCTAAATTTTTTTAGCTTTTTTTCTAATAAGGTAAACATCAATAGATATAATAACATTTACAATAAACAAATGTCCTTAGGGTTTTTGATAATTTTTAAGAATATAAAAATTCAGTGAAAAAGCTGGCTTAAAACTTCACATTCCAAAAACAAAGATCACGGCATACAATCCCATCACTTCATGTCAAATACAAGGGGAAAAAATGGAAACAGTGAGAGACTTTATTTTCTTGGGTTCCAAAATCACCGTGGATGGTGACTGCAGCCATGAAATTAAAAGACGCTTGCACCTTGGAAAAAAAGCTGTGACAAATCTAGACAGTGTATTAAAAAGCAGAGACATAACTTGCCCACAAAGGTCCATCTCATCAAAGCTGTGGCTTTTGCAGTAGTCATGTATGGATGTGAGAGTTGGACTATAAAGAAAGCTGAGCATCAAAGAATTGATGCTTTTGAACTGTTGTGTTGGACAAGACTCTTAAGAGCCCCGAGGACATCAAGGAGATCAAACCAGTCAATCCTAAAGGAAACCAACCCTGAATATTCACTGAAAGGATTGATACTAAATCTGAAGCTCCGATAAATACTTTGGCCACCTGAGCAAAGAGTCAACTCACTGGAAAAGACCCTGATGCTGGGAAAGATTGAGGCCAGGAGTACAAGGGGGCGACAGAGGATGATATGGTTGGATGGCATCACTGACTCAATGGACATGAGTTTGAGCAAGATCCAGGAGACAGTGAAGGACAGGGAAGCCTGGCTGCAGTCCATGGGGTTGCAAAGAGTCGGATACAACTAAATGACTGAACAACAACAAAGAATATAAAGGTATCCTGAAACTAAAAAAGCTTGGGGACAGATGATCTAGGGAATTCATCAATACCGGCTAACATCATAGAAAAAGAGTTGACCAGGGTTTTAATCCTCCTGGGAATACGAAGTACTACCTATTAAGTATTCTTGAGAAAATAATACTGAACATGAATCTGATCAAACATCTAGTTGAAATCAAAATCTACATGTTTACAGGAAATACAAATTAAGAGGATTGTATTCAATACCACCATGCGGATGCAGTCAGCACAGGACAATCAGCTTTAATCAAACAATAAACTGCAAAAGAATAAAAGAGGAAGAACGTGAAGATTAAAAGAAATTTAAGAGGCACAACAACCAACTGCATTGAACTACAGATCTTATTTGGGCAAAATGTAAAAAACATGCATGAGATAATCATGGAAATCTGAACACTGGATATTTGATATTAAGGAATTATTATTTATACATAATAGTGGTATTGTGGTTATTATTAAGGAACTCTTATCTTTATAAATTTATACTGTTTACAATGAAATGGCATGATTCTACAATTGCCTCAAAATAATGGGAACTGGGGGAAATAGATGAAATAAGATTGCCCAAAGTTGAAAATTATTGACCTGGGTATTATATTTACACACAGGGTACATACTTATAACCAGTATTTCTTCTCATTAAGCTGCCTGTAATCCTGAACAGTATGTCTTTGGTTATTCCAGCATCTTATTTCTGAACTCTTCACCTTCAAGAGTATCAAACAAAATGCAAAAACAAAACAACATCTGGTAAGAAAGAAGGTTATAGACAGGACAAATGAAAAGAGAAGGATCAAGATAGCATGCTGGGACTTCTCACTAGAAGGATACTGTCTCAGAGACAAACATCAACATGCTTACACACACATGTTTCTAATTGTGTGCTATGGCCAAGACCCTGAAATGAAGAAAAAGGTCAAACCAAGCCATGGAATGGAAGGAATGGGTGCACGCTAAAAATTCACTCCTGTCCTTTTCTATTTCAGATATGGACTTTGATGAGTCTTCTTTACATTTTGCTCTCAAAAGTCTTTAGTCCTAGAGGTGCTGAAAGACTAGCCCTAAAAGTTATTGGCTTGAGCTATATATAAGATTCCCCATCCAATGGAGGCTACATAAAGATTGAGGATATAAGACCAGTAATATTACACTGAGGGTTTCCTGCACTGATTTTAACAGAATTTTAAGTAACTTGCAGAATAGATTTATGAACCACACAAACCTCAAGACTTTCTCCACATGACAAGAGTAAGCCATACCATAGCCTAGGGTCATGTCTATTCTTCCAGTATCATCCAGGTTTCAAATACTTTGCCTTGTCATCAGGTCATATATCGTTATTATTGGTTTGAGAAATACAGTCATCATAACCATAGAACTAAGAAACATATTTAAATAGCATCTCCCCATCCAATAATCACCCCAAATTAGGCTTCATTTGCAAGCCCTCCAAAAGAAGCAACTCTAACAAATATCTTGATAATCTATTATTAGTTGAACAACTCTCAAATGCTCTTTTAAAAAAATAATAGGTAATAAATGGAAAACTACAATGAAACTGTTGAATAACTTCAGTTCAGGCACTCAGTTGTGTCCGACTCTTCGCGACGCCATGGGCTGCAGCATGTCAGACTTTCTTGCCCATCACCAACTCCCAGAGTTTACTCAAACTCATCTCCATTGAGTCAGTGATGCCATCCAACCACCTCATTCTCTGTTGTCCCTTTCTCCTCCTGCCTTCAATCTTTCCCAGCATCAGGGTCTTTTGAAACGAGTCAGTTCTTCGCATCAAGTGGTCAAAGTATTGGAGTTTCAGCTTCAGAATCAGTCCTTCCAATGAACACCCAGGACTGATCTCCTTTAAGACTGGTTGGATCTCCTTGCAGTCCAAGGGACTCTCAAAAGTCTTCTCCAACACCACAGTTCAAAAGCATCAATTCTGCCATTTTACATTCGAGCCCAAGGCAATTCTAGAGGTTGTCCAGAATTAACACTTCTTGTCCTAGTGTAATTACTGAAAGAGCCCCCTTTCAAGGTCAGAAGTGTTCCTGGTGGGGAACAAATCATACATTCTCTCCCTAGTTCTTCTCGTTTGGGTTACAGATAGGGATGGGGGAAGGGAGGACGTGAACAGGCAAGAGGCGTTCTCTCTAATGGGTCTCTTGCTCGACTTCCGGTGGCATTTCGAATATAGACTCGTGGGGGCACCTACGATTGCATCTTTGCTGTTTTAACAACAACTGTGCTCATTGAAGTGGTTAAAGGCTTATTTTTGAACTTCTCTCAATAAACTCTGAGAAAGTAACAGTGTTTCCTGAAACCATCAAGAAAGAAAATGTCGGTGACATTGCATACAGATGTAGGTGATATTAAAATAGAAGTCTTCTTCAAAGTTGCAAACAGAAGCGGTGATTATGTTGCAGTCAGACTTGTCAGGACCAAGAAGAGGGTAGGATTGTTGAAGTCCGAAACATAGTTGAAGAAAAGTCAGAGGATTCTAAATCAATTTTTTTAAATGGCCTGAAGTTACGGGGGAAAATCTAATGGATCCAGACAGACAAGTATTTGCTTTATTCATTGAGATCAACAGAACTGTGCAACTGTGGAGTAAAAGTAAAGAATTGTTACTGTCAGAGGTAGAGCTTGGCTCCAGACCTTAAAGATGGACTATGAGATCGTTTTAGTAGTTTTGGGGGGCAATAAAAGCTCTTACTGTTAAGATTTGGAAAATATAGATGACATTATGAAAAAGTAAAGATATCAGAAAAATTGCTGTCACAATACACCATGATTGTTATCACTCTAGTCAACATCCTTCTAGACATGTCTCTAGATACACACTTGCACACAGTACATTTACAGGGTCATAGCAAATGTTATTTTTAGCAATTATTATGGATTGCTTTCCATGTCAATAAGTATGAATTTGCACCCTTTTATACTGGTATTAGGATAATCTGTTATTAATCCAGTACCTTATTAATCCATTATCATAAATTTGAAACTTATACTGATTCCATACTTTTATCAATCATTAAAAAAATAAGACTACTTTTAAAAAAAAAAAATAAAAAATAAAATAAAATAGAAGTCTTCTGTGAAAGGACACCCAAAACATATGAAAATTTCTTGGCTCTTTGTGCCAGTAATTACTACAATGGCTGCATATTTCACAGAAATATCAAGGGTTTCATGGTTCAACCGGCAGATCCAACAGGTACCAACCAGAAAGGGAGGTAACAGTATCTGGGGCAAGAAGTTTGGAGACGAATATAGTGAATATCTTAAGCACAATGTTAGAGGTGTTGTATCTATGGTTAATAATGGTCCAAATACTAATGGATCTCAGTTTTTCATCACCTATGGGAAGCAGCCACATCTGGACATGAAATACACAGTATTTGGCAAGGTGATAGATGGTCTGGAGACTCTAGATGAACTGGAGAAGTTACCCGTAAATGAGAAGACATATCGACCTCTTAATGATGTATGTAAGGACATAACTATTCATGCCAACCCATTTGCTCAGTAGCTATAATAGACCTGGACAAATATTTGGCAAACTATTCAAGGAACACACCTATTATGGTTCACTCAGTTTTAATTACGTCAAAGATTGCAGCTTTGTTTACAACTAAGATCTTCTGTGAGGTGCTGGTCCAAGAGGGGACAAACAGTGTTTAGTCCTGTTTTTAGAGCATATTCTATGACTATTATCTAATGCATTTCTTTAATTAAAAAAAAAAAGCATCAATTCTTCAGTGCTCAGCTTTCTTTATAGTCCAACTCTCACATCCATACATGACCACTGGAAAAACCATACATAGCCTTGACTAGATGGACCTTTGTTGACAAAGTAATGTCTCTGTTTTTGAATATGCTGTCTAGGTTGGTCTTAACTTTCCTTCCAAGGAGTAAGCATCTTTTAATTTCATTGCTGCAGTCACCATCTGCAGTGATTTGGGAGCCCAAAAAAATAAAGTCAGTCACTGTATCTCCATCTATTTGCCATGAAGTGATGGGACCAGAAGCCATGATCTTAGTTTTCTGAAAGCTGAGCTTTAAGCCAACTTTTTCACTCTCCTCTTTCAATTTCATCAAGAGGGTCTTTAGTTCTTGTACACTTTCTGCCATAAGAGTGGTGTCATCTGCATATCTGAGGTGATTGATATTTCTCCCAGCAATCTTGATTCCAGCTTATGCTTCTGCCAGCCCAGCATTTCTCATGATGTACTCTGCACATAAGTTAAATAAGCAGGGTGACAATATACAGCCTTGACGTACTCCTTTTCCTATTTGGAACCAGTCTGTTGGTCCATGTCCAGTTCTAACTGTTGATTCCTGACCTGGATACAGGTTTCTCAAGAGGCAGGTCAAGTGGTCTGGTATTCCCATCTCTTTCAGAATTTTCCACAGTTTACTGTGATCTACACAGTCAAAGGCTTTGGCATAGTCAATAAAGCAGAAATAGATGTTTTTCTGGAACTCTCTTGCTTTTTCGATGATCCAGCGGATGTTGGCAACTTGATTTCTGGTTCCTCTGCCTTTTCTAAACCCAGCTTGAACATGTGGAAGTTCATGTATTGCTGAAGCCTGGCTTGGAGAATTTTGAGCATTACTTTACTAGCGTGTGACATGAGTGCAATTGTTCGATAGTTTGAGCATTCTTTGGCATTGCCTTTCTTTGGGACTGGAATGAAAACTGACCTTTTCCAGTCCTGTGGCCACTGCTCCATTTCCCAAATGTGCTGGCATATTGAGTACAGCACTTCCACAGCATCAACATCAACCAGAATTCCATCACTTCCTCTAGCTTTGTTCTTAGTGATGCCTCCTAAGGCCACTTGACTTCACATTCCAGAATGTCTGGCTCTAGGTGAGTGATCACACCATCGTGATTATCTGGGTCGTGAAGATCTTTTTTGTAAAGTTCTTCTGTGTGTTCTTGCCATGTCTTCTTAATATCTTCTGCTTCTGTTAGGTCCCTACCATTTCTGTCCTTTATTGAGCCCATCTTTGCATGAAATGTTCCCTTGGTATCTCTAACTTTCTTGAAGAGATCTCTAGTCTTTCCAACTCTACTGTTTCCTGACCTGCTGTTTTCCTGATTGAAAGAAGGCTTTATCTCTCCTTGCTATTCGCTGGAACTCTGCATTCAAATCGGTATATCTTTTCTTTTCTTCTTTGCTTTTCGCTTCTCTTCTTTTCACAGCTATTTGTTAAGGCCTCCTCAGACAGCCATTTTGCCTTTTTGCATTTCTTTTTCGTGGGGATGGTCTTGATCCCTGTCGCCTATACAGTGTCTCAAACCTCCATCCATAGTTCATCAGACTCTCTATCACATCTAGTCCCTTAAATCTATTTCTCATTTCCACTGTATAATCATAAGGGATTTGATTTAGGTCATACCTGAATGGTCTAGTGGTTTTCCCTACTTTCTTCAATTTAAGTCTGAATTTGGCAATAAGGAGTTCATGATCTGAGTCACAGTCAGCTCCCAGTCTTGTTTTGGCTGACTGTATAGAGCTTCTCCATCTTTGGCTGCAAAGGATATAATCAGTCTGATTTCGGTGTTGACCATCTGGTGATGTCCACGTGTAGAGTCTTCTCTTTTGTTGTTGGAAGATGCTGTTTGCTATGACCAATGTGTTCTCTTGGCAGAACTACTAGCCTTTGCCCTACTTCTGTACTCCAAGGCCAAATCTGCCTGTTACTCCAGGTGTTTCTTGACTTCCTACTTTTGCATTCCCGTCCCCTACAATGAAAAGGACATCTTTTTTGGGTGTGAGTTCTAAAAGGTCTTGTAGGTCTTCATAGAACCATTCAACTTCAGCTTCTTCATCATTACTGGTCGGGGCATAGACTTGGATTACCATGATATTGAATGGCTTGCCTTGTAAATCAACAGAGATCATTCTGTCATTTTTGAGATTACATCCAAGTACTGCATTTCAGACTCTTTTGTTGACTATGAGGGCTACTCCATTTCTTCTAAGGGATTCTTGCCCACAGAAGTAGATATAATGGTCATCTGAGTTAAATTCACCCATTCCAGTCCACTTTAGTTCTTTGATTCCTAAAATGTTAACGTTCACTCTTACCATCTCCTGTTTGGCCACTTTCAATTTGCCTTGATTCATGGACCTAACATTCCAGGTTCCTATGCAATATTGCTCTTTACAGCATCAGACCCTGCATTATCACCAGTCACATCCACAACTGGGTGTTTTGCTTTGGCTCCATCTCTTCGTTTTTTCTAGAATTATTTCTCCACTAGCCTCCAGTAGCATATTGGGCATCTACCGACCTGGTGAGTTCATCTTTCAGTGTCCTATCTTTTTGCCTTTTCACACTGTTCATGGGGTTCTCAAGGCAAGAATACTGAAGTGATTTGAAATTCCCTTCTCCAGTGGACCACATTTTGTATAACTCATTCCTTAAATACCAGTTATTCTTTGTTTTTAATGGATTACCTTTCTAAAAAAAGAATGCCAGTATCGTTAACCCACGGATGCATAAAAAGCTAAAGATAAGTGTTTGTTTTAAACAAGAAAGAAATAAAAGTTGTTAATCATACTGCTTCATTCTTTGCACTAAAGCAAATTTGTTATTATTTTCCCCCATTTTAACAAAGTAAACAGTTTTAACAACTTTTTAAAAGCTTCCATATTTGATAGTATGTAACCAAAGTCTAAAAGAAAAATGCATGGAAAGTTAATAAATTACAAAGAGATCTTACTATTTTTAAAACTATTCTCAAAGATTACCATGCAATCAGGTAATTTAAACTTAAAAAATGAAACTATCATCCCAGTTAATGTAGTAAGAAAAGGAAGTAAAATGTATACAGATTGGGAAGGAAGAAATAATACTGTTCACAGATGACATGATCACCTATGTATAAAAACTGAAAGATGAAAGAATCGTCAAAAAATCTCTAGAATGATCAATTACAGCAAGGCTGCAGAATATATGCTTATTATTTTCAAAATCAATAATTTTCCTATATACCAGCAATGAACAAGTGGAATTTGAAATTAAAAACAAAATATATTTACATTAGCTCTCCCTAAAATGAAATATTTAGGTAAATTTAATGAAACACACGCAACAGCTATATGAGGAAAATGATTCTGATGAAACGATACCAGAAGAACTAAATACAGACATTCTGTGTTCACGGTCAGAAAAATCCAACACTGTCAAGATTTCAGTTCTTTCCAACCTGATCTATGGATTCACCGAGAGCAGAATCAGAAGGCCAGCAAGTGATTTTCATAGGTATTGACAAACTGATTCTAAAGTTTATATAGAGAGGCCAAAGACCCAGAGTAGTCAACACAATATTGAAGAAGATCAAAGCTGGAGTACTGACACGATACAACTTCAAGACTCAGTATAAAGCGATAGTAATCAAGACACTGTGGCACTGGTGAAAGAACAGGCCAACAGGAGAAATGAAACAGAGAGCCCAGAAATAGATCCACATAAATACAGTTAACTGACAAAGGAGTAAAGATAAAATGGTCTGGAACAACTGGACATCCACGTGCAAAAGAAAGAATTAAGATTCAGACCTATACCATTCATAAAAATTAACTCAAAATGGATCACAAATCTAAATGCAAAGCTTAAAATTATAAAGCGCATAGAAGACTACTCACATAGAAGAAAATCTAGATGACCTTGGGTCTGGCAATGATCTGTTTTTTTTATTTAATTTTTAAAATTATTTTTGGCTGCAGTGGATCTTAATTGCAGTGTTTGGGCTTTTTCTCTCTAGTTGCAGTGGGTGGCAACTGGGCTTAGTTGCCCCCAGGCACATTCGATCTTAGCTCCGGACCAAGGATCAAACCTGGGTCCCCTGCAGTGGAAGCACAGATTCTTAACCACTGAACCACCAGGAAGTCCCTGGCGATGATGTTTTAGATACAACACCAAAGGTACAATCTATGAAGAGAAATAATTGATGAACTAGACATTAGAATTAAAACTTTCTGCTCTGCAAAAGACACTGTCAAGAGGACAAGACGACAAATCACAGTTAGACAGAAAACACTTAGAAAAGACACATCTTAGGACTTCCCTGGCAGTCTAGTGGTTAAGACTTCCATGCTTCCACTGAAGGGAGCACAGGTTCCATCTCTGGTAGGGAACTAAGATCCCGCATGCCTTGCATGCCATGTGGCATGGCCAAAAAAAGACAAGTCTGAAAAAGGACTGTTATCCTAAATATACAAAGAACTCTAAAGCTCAACAAAATAAACAAGTCAATTTGAAAATGGGCCAAAAAAAAAAACAAACACAAAAACAAAGCAAAAACAAAAAAATGGGCCAAAGACCTGTTAACAGACACTTCATCAGAAAGATACACAGATGGCAAACAAGCATATAAAAAGATGCTCCACATTATGAATCATCAGGGAAGTGTAAATTAAAACAAAGTACCATCACGTATCTATTAGAATGGCCAAAATCAGGAACAGTAACAACCCCAAATGCTGTTGAAGATACAGAGCAACAGAAACTTTTATTCATTGCTGATGGAAATAATACAGCCACTCCTTAAAGATAAACGTTTGACAGTTTCTTAAAAAGCTAAACATAGTCTTACCATATAATTTATCAATCATGCTCCTTGGTATTTACCCAAAGAAGCTGAAAACTATGTCCACACAAAACCCTGTACATGGATGTTTATAACAGCTTTATTTATAACTGCCAAAATGCGGAAGCAACCAAGGTATCTTTCAGTAGATGAATGGATAAATAAACCAGACAATGGACTATGATTCAGTGCTAAAAAGATATGAGCTATCAAGTCATGAAAAGATATGGAAGAAACTTAAATGCATATTACTAAGCAAAGAAGCCAATATGAAAAGACTACCTACTGCATGATAGCTACTGTATGATGCAGTAAAAGGCAAACTCTGGAGACAGGAGTAAGATCAGCGCTTGCCAGGGGTAAGGAGCAGGTCTGCACAGGTAGAGCACAGACGATTTTCAGGGCGGTGGAACTACTCTGTACAGCACTATGTCGGTAGATGTGTATCTTTATACACTTGTCCAAACCCACAGAACTTACAACACCAAGAGTGAATCAGGATGTAAACCATGGACTTAGGGTGTCTGTGTAGGTTCATCAGCTCTTACAAATATACTGCTCTGTTGATAATGGGGAAAGCTCTGCACATGGAGGGGGAGGAGACATGTGGGCAATCTCCACAACTCACACTAAGTTTACTGTGACCCTAAGACCGCTCTTAAAAATAAAGACTATTGAAAAATAACAACAAATGAAACTATCAAATCTGTCCCTAGATTTGTCAAAATAAAACTAAATGGGCAAACTATTTTATCATTATCATGCCCATCTTATGTGATACTACTAAAAATTCTTTTTCCTGAACAACAAATTCCAATCAGTAACAATGAAACTCTTCATAGAAAAATTAGTGGGTTATAAAACGCTAAAAAATCTTTAACGCAGTTTCATTCTAAAAAATTCCACTTGACATTAAAATAAAAGGTTTCCTGAGACACAAATGATGCAAAGGGAATAATTTACAAAATTGCAAAATAACAGCAATTACTGTAACTGACTCTTATGCCCACAAATTTCTTGGCAGGTATTTTCTAGTATTTGTTATCCTCAACTATTCACTGGAATGGGTAGCATTACCTACTCTAGCTCACAATAAAAAAAGGCTATCATCAACTGAACTCCAATTTCAAGTCAACTTCAAGATTTTGTGATTTTTAGAGGAGGAATCCAGGAGGAAGTATAATTTATAAATGAAATCATTTATTCAGAAATATCTACCTCATTCTCAATAAAGTCTTAATTATTCATTAGCAAGCAATGAGCTAAGAGTTAAGGACATTAAAATAAATGGCATATCAATGAAAGGTAAGCTTCAAAAAGGAAAACACCACATTCAAGTACTTATTTCAGAACCAGGTATAGCTTAAAGCTGCTTTGTTTCTGCTCTGCTATTCTCTTTGCTAACTTGCTGTTGCTGCTGTGGCACCGGGCCGTCACTGCTGCAGGCAGGCTCCTCTGTCGCGGTGAAGGGCCCTTCACTGCAGTGGCAGGCCCCTCGCTGCAGTGGCGGGCCCCTCTGTCGCGGTGAAGGGCCCCTCGCTGCAGTGGCGGGCCCCTCTGTCGCGGTGAAGGGCCCCTCGCTGCAGTGGCTCACTTCTGCTGCAGGGCACAGGCTGTGGCAGTGCGGCATGTGGGCTCAGCAGCCGTGGCGCACAAGCTTAACCGCTCTATGACACGGAAAACTTTCCCCAACCAGGGATCAGACCCGCATCCCCTGCATTGGCAGGCAGATTCTTATCCACTGCACCATCAGGGAAGTCCTTTTAATCTTGGATTCAACAAAATGAAAAATTGAGGAATGTAATTAAAGTCCCTTTCTCTGATTATTTTTCCACCTAAAATATTGCACCAAACTCAAGACTGAATCTCTTCTCTGGGAGAAGAATGTGGATACATTTCATAAGCTGGAAACACAGGCCTTGTTGTTCAATCTCTCAGTCGTGTCCGACTCTGCAACCCCATGGACTGCAGCTGCAGCACGCCAGGCCTCCGTGTCCTTCACCATCTCCCAGAATTTGCTCAAACTCATGTCCATTGAGTTGCTGATGCCATCCAACCATCTCATCCTCTGTTGTTTCCTTCTCCTTCTGCCTTCAAGCTTTGCCAGCATTAGAGTCTTTTCAAATGAGTCAGTTCTTTGCATCAGATGGCCAAAGTACTGGAGCTTCAGCTTCGCATCAGCCTTTCCAATGAATATTCAGGGTTGATTTCCTTTATGATTGACTGGTTGGATCTCTTTGCAGTCCGAGAATCCTAAGAGTCTTCTCCAACACCACAGTTCAAAAGCATCAATTCTTCGATACTCAGCCTTCTTTATGGTCCAACTCTCATATCCACACATGACTATTGGAAAAACCATAGCTTTGACTAGATGGACTTGTGTCGGCAAAGTGATGTCTCTGCTTTTTAATATGCTGTCTAAGTTGGTCAAAGCTTTATCTTCCAAGGAGCAAGTGCATTTTAATTTCATGGCTGCAGTCACCATCTGCAGTGATTTTGGAGCCCAATAAATAAAGTCTCTCACTATTTCCATTTTTTCCCCATCTATTTGCCATGAAGTGATGGGACTGGATGCCATGATCTTAGTTTTCTGAATGTTGAGTTTTAAGCCAGCTTTTCACTCTCCTCTTTCACCTTCATCAAGAGGTTCTTTAACTCCTCTTCCCTTTCTGCAAGAGTGGTGTTATCTGCATATTTGACGTTACTGATATCTCTCTCGGCAATCTTGATTCCAACTTGTGCTGGAATTAACTTGGTCTTAAATTCTATATACTGAAGGTGGAAGTAACTTTTTTTTTTTGGAAGTAACTTTCTTAATTCAAATATATTGTCATCCAGAAATCAAGTCAGGCAGAAAGAAAGCACTTAAGCTCTAGATTGTTTACCCTTCTGACACTTCATTGAATAAGTAAGAAAAATGAGCATCCCTTTCTGAGGATCTTTGGAAAGTCAAAGATTTTGACAGACTGTGAAAACATAGGTTTAGATATTTGGTGAAAAACCACATAAAAAGTTACAAATGTGGACTAGAAAGCAAAAGCAATGTGATTAATATTTTAACAAACATATTCTAATTGACACGATCAAATAAGCAATAGGACCTTCTCAAGGCTTTATATACAACTTATGAAGTTGCACGCATTTTATGAAAATACCATCATTAACCAAAATATTTTTAGTGCTCCTCTTTTGGAATTCCCACTAGAGCTTTAGCATATTCTTCTGAAAAACTGTTCATCTGATAAACACTGATTCACCACCTCATTTATGCTGTAACTCTGTACTGGTGACAACTGTTTGGCATCTGAGGGTAGATAGACTCTTTGAAAGTAACTATCCCAGATCATCCTGGGGTAACTTAGGTGACTAGGTTAATTAATATATTATGATTTTAAAAAATAAAATGTTAGAACCTTAAATGCATGTTGCTAAAATCAAAGAAGCCAGTCTGAAAAGGCTGCATAACAGGATTCCAATCTTAGGACATTTAGATTAGGCAAAACTATAGGGAAAGTGGGTAGATCAGTGGTTGCCAGGGAAGAGGAGGAGGTGAAGCATAGGGAAATGTTTTAGGGCAGTAAACTATTCCCCATGATACTGCAATGGTAGATACATGATATTACACATTCAACTATCTATCTATATATATAAAAGCTGCATAACAAAGACTGAACAGTATGGTATGTACATTTTTAAAAATACAATGCTAAGAAACTATAGTATTCCTATAGTGTACTCATAACTTTTACATGCACTAAGAAACCAAAAAATTCATGTGATTTGCTTCACTGCAATGTTTATTATGGTGAACTAGAACAAAATCTGAAGTATGCCTATAATTGAAAAAGAAGTATTACTATGAACAAACTTCAGTACTTCAGCGGATCTGCAGAGTAGAGCTGTGAAGGTAACACCCAAGCACCAACTGTAATACCTGTATCCTTCTACTGTGTGTTTGAAAGCTGAGACACATTTTCTAACATAAACCCTTTATCCCAGGAATTCCCTGGTAGTCCAATGGTTAGAACTCAGTGCTCCTGCTGCCGGGTCCTGGGTTCTAATCCTGGCTGGAGAACTAAGATAGTGCAAGCTGCATGGCATAGCCGATAAACAAACAAACAAAGCCTCTATCCCAAGGGCTGCTAATTCCCACCTTCCTACCACAGCCCACTCTGATCTCTCTCAATCTGAAATATGATTCTCATTTTCATCTGCCCATTTCTAATCAGTCCTTCAAGATCAACGCAAACCTCATACACCCTCGATGAAATTTCCTGGACTATTCAGTCTTCTTTGGGAACTCTCACTTCTCTATATTAACAGGACGGCACAATATTCAACACCTTATTATACACTTTTTAAATGTTTCAAAATTATCTCATATAACCTTATTCCTCCACATTAGATTTCAAATTCTCAAGAGAAAAACAGAATTAAGAGTTTGTCCAAATCCTAGCAATGCTAAGAACAGAACAGATATAGCAACACAAATGCCCAAAGGCCAAGTTCAGTGTCTAACAATCTGTACTAAGAAGGAAGTGAAATGTGTTGCAGCTTTACTGGAACATTAAATTATGAAATATTCTGTAGCCACTAAGAATCACAGCACAGTTACACATTCACTGACATATAAAGATGATCTAAGAGAGGCTTCGGAGCAACCAAGCCCAGTGGACCACAGCTTCGGAGCCTGTGCCCCAGAGCCCACGCGCCACGCCTGCTAAAGCCGCGCGCCCCAGAGCCCACGCTCCGCAACAGGAGGCAGCCGCGGTGAGAAGCCGGCACGCCACATGAAGAGCAGCCTCTGCTCAGCAGAGCCGGAGGGAAACCTCCGCAGCCGCAAAGACCCAGCACAGCCAAAACTAAATAAAGTTAAAAAGAAGAAAAAATGTATTGATAAGAAAAAGGTTATAGTATTGTACAATGACTAAATTTCTGGATTTCGATGTCTATTTTAGGTGTATGTCCAAAAATATCTCAGGAATTGTATATTAAAACTATAAATAGCTATCATTGGATAGTGGAAATTACATTTATAAAACCAAAAAATATGCAGCAGTTAACATCTTTGCTTTCAAAAAAAAGCTTAAAAGGGAATAATAATATTTATGATATCAAGTTTAAAGATCAGTTGTAAAAATGTATATAGTGTATAATCCCAAATAATAAAAATAAAAATGAAAGAATATATGTCAAATTGATACTAGTAATCTATAGCTGATGCTTTGCACAATCCTGTTTTGGCTGTTTAATTTCAAACTGTATACAATAAAAAGATATTATCTTTAAATTATCAAATATAAATACTCCTAAAATGTGATTTAGAGAAGCACTTCCTCAAAGAGAAGGCAGAAGGAAGGGAGAAAGGGAACATCTGTAGAGCTGAGAGAATAATAAGCAGTAAAGATACAAAGGTGATACCCATCCTTTAGCACCTGTATTCCAAGCATCTATATCCCAAGATGAACTAAAAAAGAATCTGGGAATGGAAATTAACACCTGCTTTTACGAGAAATACAAGGAAAAATCTAAACCAAGGGATAGTATTAACCTATAAACCTCCTATAATTATACCCAGAACAGACTCTGACAATTTAATGTCACCAGAGTCACCAGAGCATCCATCTTCACTCCATCCTGCTCCCCAAAGGCATCCCCAAATCTATTTTCAGTACAGAATTATTTTTGTAATAAAGAGTCACTTGGTATGACTTTGCTTAGAGCCTATCCTCTCATTTTTTTAAACCCATGTGAAAATATGGATTTAATTATTCTATTATATGCATATTATTTTTATAGGATTTTATATTGTTTACCATGCTTGAATATCTACCTGTCTGTGAACAAGAAAATTCCCTTAATAACTGCCAAAAAGGCAGGCAAAACTTACTCCAGAAGCTGTCAGACTTATTGTATAAATAGATATGGACAAAGGAAGGAAATGCCCAGCCAACAGTGCTAACAAAGAATAGCAGAATAAAGTCTGAATCCCCTGGCGTGACATTCAGATCCATCACAAGTGGTCCTTATCATTCTTACTGAGTGTTCTCCATTCACTTTCAACCGTGAATTCGCTGCACATCAAAATCTCCTCAGTTAGAACATATCCCTCCCTCTTTCCAACAATGATAACCAACGTGTGAGCATGGGCACCTAAACCAATGTGGAATCATCCAAGTTTGCCAGTATAACCTTTGGGCAAGTCACACTTCTCTGAGGCTGAACTTCCTCATTTCGTAAAATGAGAAAAAAATTTTTTTTTTCTTTTTAAAAAATCTATGTTGTGAGCCAATGCGAAGATGAGGAAATAATGCACAGAAAGCCCCCAGCACAGTGCTGGGCACACAGTTCACACACAATATACCGCTATTTTCTCCTGGTTCTGGGCCTTCCTTTATCCAGAATGTTAGTGTGTCCCCTCTGCACTTGGGAAGTCCTCATTAGTTAAGTCACAGGGCTTAATACCATATATCTGGTGGCTCCCTTTTCTGAGCTAGTTCAGTACTTTGTTTTCTCCATCACAGTTTTTATAACATCAAATTTATAATTATCTGCTACGGACTGAGTGAGTATACTTCCCCAACATCCCTATGTGGGTGGGGATCATCAACTCCAATGTGATTTTAGAAGATGGGGCCTTGGGGAGGAGATTAGGTCACAAGGCTAGAGTCCTCACGGATGGGATTAGTGTTCTGATAAAAGAGACCCCAGAGATCTCTCATTCCCTTCCACCATGTGAGGACAAGTGAACTAGAAAGCAGGCTCTCACCAAACGCAGATTCTGCTGCAGTCTTGATTTTGGCCTCACAGCCTCCAGAACTGTGAGAAATAAACTTCTGTTGTCTGTAAACCACCCAGTCTATGATACTCTTGTGATAGCTGCCTAAACTAAAACAGTGTTTTTTTTAATCCCTGAGAGAAGTTCCTTAAAGACAGGTGATAATGGATAATGTGACTCACTGTATCAGCTAGCACTGTGCCTCAGGCACAGAGAAGGCTGGCCAATGTTTTTGAGTAAACCAACTGAAAAAGAATCTACCAAAAGTGCTGCAGCCCCCAAGGGAAAGGAGTGATGCTAAAGAAAGGTCAGGTGCATGAAAATAGAAAAGAAGTGGTCACGTTTGGCAAGTATGAGACTACAAGCAAACCTGGCAAAACAGATTTTTAAAAAGTAGTGAGACTGAGCAGTTAAATGGGAGTTGGCAGGTGAAAACAATGTCTTTAAGTTAAGCAATTAAGGAAGGAAAAGTAAGCTGAAGGTGAAGGAGAATTAAGGGAACATTCCTTAATGGCAAGATGAGAGAGAGAGGTTGAGTATTTAAGAAGGAATAAAATCAGCAAGATTCTGAATAGTAATCAGGATAGAGCTGAAGGGCAGGTGGAAGACAGCAACACTCAGCTGGAGTTAAGACTGAGGCTGACAGACAACTTCAGTTTTAGTAGTCTGGGAATACCAAATTAATACTTTTTTGTATGGAACAGATGATCTCTAAAGACTTTTCCAGTTCAAAACATCCAGTTATGTAATTTTCAAATGCCAATAAAAAATGTCTAAAATCCATCCACTGTTTTCCTTTTCTACTACCTCTGTCCTAGCAATCAGTGTCAGTATAAGCTCTTAAACAAGCATTTTCAGTTCTAGACCTTTCTCTACCTCATTACTTGGACTTTACATGTTAGATTATCGGATTCATGGTTATGCATAGAGATATGCACTTCCCAAGCGGTGCAGTGGTAAAGAAACTGCCTGCCAATGCAGGAGATGCAAGAGACATGGGTTTGATCCCTGGGTCAAGAAGATCTCTTGAAGGAGGAAATAGTGATCTGCCCCAGTAGTCTTACCTAGAAAGTTCATGGACAGAGGAGCCTGGCAGGCTACAGTCCATGGGGCTGCAAAGAGTCAGACACTGAGCTCACATACACACACACACGTATATAGATATAGACAGACACACAGATGATGTACATTTATGGGCACACACCTCCCCCCCAATACTGTGACACTTGCTTAGAAAATTCAATTTACGCGCACACACACACTCCCCACATACTTGCTTAGAAAAATTCAATTTGCTCCTAAGCAACTAATATGTTACGGAGCAAGTTGAGCACAACCCAAATTTCAAATTTGCTTTGTGCAACTGCAAGAAACACTAGGCAGAGAAAACACAACTCAGCTGCAAAGAAACTCACAAAATACACACACCACAAACTTTTACCATGCAGCTAAGTTCACTGCATGTGTTATCAGCCACACTCATCTGAATCTGGTGTTACACTTTTAATCCAACTTCAGATGACCCTTCTTCCATCACTTCACAAATCTCAACCCTTTTGAGACCCACTTCTGTAAGCAAACCAGCTCGTTTACAAAGTCGTGTCATATTAATTCAAGTATTTTTATATTTCTTAACCATTTAACATGTATAAAATTGCACTAGTCCTTACAAGGTTTCTGTCTTTTCACATGTCACTGAGTTTTTGAGTGTTTTTCCCCTAAACTCCATCTTTCCATATACCCTGTGGTTTTTAATCATGATTTCTGCATACCATGTTGAATTTTATGAACTTAAAGGCTGAGTTACAGCTTACACGTGCTTGTAATTACTACAGTTCCACTCAATTTCCCACTAAAATCAAAGGCAATAGAGGCGATTTAAAAAAAAAATCTCTGGGCATCTTTCACAATTATCTGAAGGTGCCCATACCTATAAGATGCTTTGAATGACCCAAACACTTTTCAGGAGACACAATATATGAAAAGAAATAAATAGCTGTTTAACACTAGGGTATTTTTCAAAATAAAGCAATGCTTAAATATTTTAATATCAAATAACACAAACATATTCATTCCTAAAGGCAGAAGTATATTGGTGGTTGTCTGAGGCTGGAGGGGGAGGGTAGAATGGAGAGTTATTATTTAACAAGTATACAGCTTTATACAATGCAAGAGTTATGGGGATGGCTAGTGGTAAATTCTGCACAACAATCTGAATGTATTTAATAGCACTGATTAAAAATGATTTAAGATCTTATGTATGGTTCAGTTCAGTTCAGTCGCTCAGTCCTGTCCGACTCTTTGCGACCCCATGAATCGCAGCATGCGAGGCCTCCCAGTCCATCACCAACTCCCAGAGTTTACTGAAACTCATGTCCATCGAGTCAGTGATGCCATTCGTCCATCTCATCCTCTGTTGTCCCCTTCTCCTCCTGCCCCCAACCCCTCCCAACATCAGGGTCTTTTCAAATGAGTCAACTCTTCCCGTGAGCTTCAGCATCAGTCCTTCCAGTGAACACCCAGAACTGATCTCCTTTAGGATGGACTGGTTGGATCTCCTTGCAGTCCAAGGGACTCTCAAGAGTCTTCTCCAACACCACCGTTCAAAAGCATCAATTTTTCCGGCACTCAGCTTTCTTCACAGTCCAACTCTCACACCCATACATGACTACTGGAAAAATCATAGCCTTGACCAGGCGGACCTTTGTTGGCAAAGAAATGTCTCTGCTTTTTAATATGCTATCTAGGTAGGTCATAACTTTCCTTCCAAGGAGTAAGTGTCTTTTAATTTTATGGCTGCAATCACCATCTGCAGTGATTTGGGAGCCCAAAAAAATAAAGTGTGACACTGCTTCCACTGTTCCCCCATCTATTTCCCATGAAGTGATGGGACCAGATGCCATGATCTTAGTTTTCTGAATGTTGAGTTTAAAGTCAACTTTTTCACTCTTCTCTTTCACTTTCCTCAAGAGGCTCTTTAGTTGTTCTTCATTTTCTGCCATAACTGCATTATCTGAGGTGATTGATATTTCTCCTGGCAATCTTGATTCAAGCTTGTGCTTCTTCCAGCCCGGTGTTTCTCATGATGTCCTCTGCATATCAGCTGAAGAAGCAGGGTGACAATATATAGCCTTGACGTACTCCTTTCCCAATTTGGAATGAGTCTGTTGGCCCATGTCCAGTTCTAACTGTTGCTTCCTGACCTGCATACAGGTTTCTCAAGAGGTGGGTCATTACCACAATTTTTTTAAAATCCATCCTTATTTTTGAAGAGTAACACCATAAAAATACTCATAATGAAAGACTAAATATACATACAAATCTGTATAGTGTGGCTCCATTTTTTATGGAGACAAAAGATTAGAAACAATATGTATAAGATAAGAGGAGATAGGTTTCACTATCTTTTTTGTACTTACACAGGAGAACTACAAGGAACACATTACTTTTTTAACACAGTTTTTACCAGCAGGAGAAAAAAAAATAAGTTTATACAAATTTGGTTTGGATCAACTTTTGCTTGCATTACAGAATATCAAGAAGTCTTTCAAGAATTCGAGACTTAATGCAGCTTCTCTATGTCAGCTAAAATATTTTTTAATCATATTCCTCAAGCACCATCTTCTGAATGTTAATTTTGCTCTTCATAACTCAGATTTCCATTCTTTTTAAATACTACTAAAAATATACTGCAAAGAATTCCAAAAGAAATAGAAAAATCATTTCGTAGTTTATACAACCTGAAAATTTCTCAAACAAATAAGATTAAATGGTTCACTTATATGCCCACAGATTAGCTGAATATTAAAAGGTATCATTTAAAGTTAATTTTATTACAAAACTTGTTTTCAACTGTATTTCAAACTGACATTTTATTATTCTTATTTATCTTATTCAGTCAGTCTCTTACAGTTTAAAAAAAAGAAGTCTGCAAACACAATTTAGCTGTCACATAACTGTAATCTACAACCGAAGTCCTCTCCTACATGCTCATTTCAGCAAAACTCTAAAAAATATGTACTTTCAGAATACAACAGCCCTTTTTCTTTAAATTCAACTTATAAAACAAATAAAACTATTACTGAAAAACACTGTAACCTATACAACTCTGGTGAAGGAAATGTCTAAAGACTATCACGGAATAAATGTTTATTAACCAATTCACATGCTAAGTTTCTAACTCACTAGAGATGTTTTTACCCTTTAAGTAAATAATTTTACTGTTTTTAAAAATTAAATGTTCTTCTAATTTCATTCTGACATAGAGCCTGGTATATCTGTAAGTAACCTAAGTAGAATGTAATACATGGCTGATGCTCACCTTTAACACCAGTCTGCATGCAGCTATAGACAAAAACGCACATGACTTACAGTGAAAGCTGCCTCAGCAATAAGCAGATGTGCTAAGACCCAACCGGCGAGTTACGGACGCCAACAGGTCAAATGTGTACGAGTAACAGGAAAAAGGGAAAGACTTCACTTGAGAACATTTTAATAAGATGGACAAAACCGGTTTCAAGGGTTTGAACTAATTATTAAACATTTACAAACATACACTTTCCCTTAAAGAATACAAAAAAGAAAAATGAGTGAACGTAAAGTTCAAATTACACATTAAGAATTAGAGGTTTTTTCTGTAGGCGAGGCTTCTTCATGAAGCCAGGCAGACACAACATTTTGGACTAAATATATGATGTAAATGTTTAAGTTACTTTGAATTTCCAAGTATCTCAAGTTGCATCTGTTAAAGTATCTATAAAGTTCTTAATTAAGTGGAAAAAGTAAAAATGTTTAACATCCCAGTAAGAAATTTCCATTAGACATCAATAACCAGTTATCAATGTATTATACCTATATAACTATAATTTATCATTAAATCATTCTTAAACATTTTCAGAAACATTATCTCACAGGACTACTAAATGAATTAATAAAATAATCACTATCAATTTCATTTCACAGATCAGTAAGCCAGTATAGGGCATTTAACTCAGTTCTTCTTGAACTTCAGTATGTACAAGAATCACGTGAGCATATGTTTAAATGAAGTCTCAGGTAACTCTTCCCTGAGGTAGATCCCAGAAATCTGCATTTTAAATAAATAACATAGGTGATAATGGTACAGATACTCCCACCCACTGCCACATCTTTTGGGACCCTGACTTAAGTAATAAATGACTAAGTTTAATCGCCTAAAACTCCATGTTCACTCTGAATCAAAGTTCCCAAATGTTTAGATGGTAGAGCTTTGTAGATCTCCATGAAAGATATGTAAAATTTTAAACAAGTTGAAAATACTACCTTCAGTTAAATTACGTACCTCTTATACTAAATTCTAGTAAAAACAAGTGGTAGTAGAGGTCTAAGTTTTAAGAAACTAAAAACAGACGATTCTACCATTTCATTTTCTCTGTGAAATACAGGGAAAGCAGATAGTATATTAATTTAATGGCTTCTCCTGGTTTGAATACTGTTGCACTTTACTGAGTAGGGAGCTAAAATTTACCACAAATACCACAGGTTCTATGAACATAATAAAAAATTAAGATGAAAATGTAAAAGCACTTAGAGCACAACTTTGGGAACACACTAAAACCACTGATGCACACTTTAAAAAGGTGAATTTTATGATATGCAAATTATACCTCACTTTTTGAAAAGAAAACAAGTGTTGGAAAATTTCAAACTCTTTAATATTTCCAGTAATTTTAAACTTCTAAGATATCAGCATTACTATCAAAGAGCATAATTATTTCTGACCCATATCACATGTGCTGTAAACCAGTGTAGAGATAATGAAGAGCATTCGTAAGGCTACTAGCTTGACAAAAATTTTAAATAAGAATTTTAATGCCACTGTTTATGTATTTATTTGCTCTTGAATTTTTCCAATAAAGTCCCACTTCATGTCTTTTTTAACATGGTCATTTTCAAATTCTACAGTAATTTACTAGCTTCTTATAAAATAATCCTTGTATTTCTTAAACTGGGTATACACTTATACAACACAGTGAAATATAATATAATGGTTCTTAAGAACCAGGCTTTGAAGACAGATTATCTGTGCTTTTTCCCTCAGGCAAGTAACCGGCCCTTTCTGTCCCATTTTCCCATAGGATGTAGTAAGAATTAAATGCACCAGTATATATAAGGCACTTAAATCAGTGACTGGGTGCTTAATAAACATACCATATATATCATCTGCTTTAATTACATAATTATTATTTTTATGGAAAAAGGTCTCTCAGCTTAGA
The DNA here is from genome assembly GCF_023699985.2 of Odocoileus virginianus. Classification (NCBI taxonomy): domain Eukaryota; kingdom Metazoa; phylum Chordata; class Mammalia; order Artiodactyla; family Cervidae; genus Odocoileus; species Odocoileus virginianus. The sequence goes on from NC_069697.1 coordinate 8,364,164, forward strand.
AAACTCACTAAAAATTCTGATAATATTAAAATTTCAATTTATCAATGAGTTCAAACATTTAGAAAGGCTTGGACTAAAATCTTATTAAGAAATCTCAGTATTTATGCTGTATCTACTCTATTCACTAGTCCAATTTTCTCCAACTCTGAATCACTGTTAGTCCTTTCCCTGACTCATCACATTGAAAGGTAGACAGTCTAGAATATAATGGGCATACCAAAAGGCATTTCTTAAGCTACCTGGATTTATAAGACTTACTAAGTGGAACTTGTCCTATATAATGGTCAGTAAATATGCTGAATAATTGCGACTTAAATTGTGTTCACTTAGAAGAGTTTCTATATATCAAATGTTCCTTCAAACTATGGAGTAGGTATTATAATCCCATCTTGACTGAAAAAACAAGGCATTACTTAAGAAAAATCAAAGATCCACACTTTCTGACTGCTAGCCAAAAGCAGACTTGTATTTTGCTGATGATTCAGTGTTCAAAATTTTGCTAAGCAAACTACAGACTACAGGGTTAGAAACAAACTCTGAGCCTACAAATTTAACCTTAATTTCTACTCCATTTCATACTTTCATTGTTTTCCCCATTTATGTTTAAATCATTTAAGATCAACCTCTAATTTTTTTTATTGAAAAAAATCTAAAAAATAAGCTAAATAATGCAAGATTGATTTAACTCTTAAAAACTCCTTTTTTTAAAAAAAAAAAAAAACCTCCTTTTTCCCTAGACACACACACATACACAAAAACCCAAAAACTTTTAAAATACTACTCTACCATTTATTCACTTCCCATGTGATCTTGAGTCATTTAAACTCTCTAAGCCTCCATTTTCTCCTCTGGAAATGGGGATTAAAAACAGTAACTGTAACTACCATTGGAGACTGCTGTGAGCATTAATTAAGACAATATGTAAAGCACTTTAGCTGACCACAATGAAAACAGTTAAGTTTCAATAAATTTTAACTTTTATACTTAAATCCAAACTTCAGTGTCACTTGACCTCCATCTGAGACTTCCCGGGTGGCGGAAGCGTAAAGAACCTGTGTGCCAATGCAAGAGAGAGAGGGAAGATCCCCTGGAGAAGGACCTGGCAACCCACTCCAGTATTCTTGCCTGGAGCATCCCAGGGACAGGTGAGCCTGGTGAGCTACAGTCCACGGGGTCGCAAAGAGTTTTCACAATTGAAAGCAACTTAGCACTAGATCTCTATCTATTGAAAGATTGTGTTTTCTATGAAAACCACCTCTGTTAATCCATTCATGCACACCTACCCAATGGCAATAACCTCACAAGCACTCTGAAAACGTGGGTATAAATGTCGAGGAAGCATTCCCCAACTAACCCTCTTGAGGTAGGTACCCTTCTCAGGAAAGAGTCCGCACTTAACACTGTACTACCTAATACAGTTCCCTGTATTACTTAAGAACCCCTCTGTGGGCAAGGCCTGTGTCCTATTCATTTCTGCATCCCTAGAATGCAACCCAATAATTCTAAATCCCGACTCACATGGGGAGCTTATCAAAATACTAATACCTGGGATCCATCCCAGACCCATTAAATGCAAGAGGTCAAGGAGAGAGAAGTCAAATAATCAGCAAAGGGGAAGCATTTTTTAATTTCCTCACATAGTGTTGATATGACACCACAGCTAAGAACCACTGCACTTTGACATTTAAACTACTATATAAACAGGTATATATGCATTTATGTGTGAATATATGTATAAACATCATCTCTTTCCTTTAAACAGAGGACAATTTTAATTAACAATTAGTTACATGCTGTGTTAAGATGGCTTCTAAACTGTTAACTCAGTACGTACTTAAGTTTCATGTAATTATGCCTTCTTCCTAGATTACAGTTTTGCTACTTGAAAATATACACTGCCTTATTCTTGTTTTCTCCAGAGTGCTTATGATAGTGCCTTGAACAGAGACATGTAATAAATATGTGGCTGATCTAATAAATGTATAAAAAGTATCAGCAGGAAGTATGTTACATTCAAGTTATCCAATTCGGGCTAGTACTCAAAAAAAAAAAAAAAAAAGAAAAGGTAAAAATTTAGGAAAAAGTTTTTTTAAAAAAACTCTTACTTAGTAAACAAGAGCAACTAAAGTTTATCTCACGAATGAGCATCTGTATATTTGCATTTATTATAGCCATCACATGCAGTATCCCACCACCTACACATTAGGATTCTGAACTGCTTCCTTACTAAAACTATCCTCCAGTTGCTTGTATCATCTTTATCTGCTGTCAGGTTCTTTTGAAATAATTTTATAGTTACTCTGTAATCAGTAAAATAAGTTAATGAAAGTCACAACAAATGTTTTACACAGATGCTTAATAAATATATTGAAGAAATTTAATGTTTATCAAACACTAAAACAGACTCTTTGCATACAAGTTACATGCTAAACTACTAATATAAACTTGGTTGGGAATAAGGCCTGAAAATAAGAGATTAGTCACGCAACACTATATACATATATATATATGTGTGTGTGTATATATATATATATATAAAAAAAATACAAGTCTACTTTTGAATATTGACTGATGATCTTTTTATATTTTATAATACTTTTATATTTTATGCCTGAAAATTTCATAAATTATATGACTTTTTAAAATAGTAGTGTTAAACTGTATTATACAAGAAACTCCACAGCAACTGGCATTTACAAACTACTAACAGAAATGAATGGCACATGATTAACATAATCTGAAAAGCTTTATTTTTTCAAAAACTGAAAATATGGGGAGGAGGAACTCAAGAAATATGCCTGCTAATTAGATACTGTGGTAAAACATTACCATGTTTTGTTGGGTCCTACAGCATGAAACAGATAAAGCCATAGTTACCACAAAAAGAAAGCAGTACTCAATTCCCTATTCAATAAAAAAGGTTCAAATTCCACAGACAAAAAAATGGTACCCTGGGTTGTTTGTTTTTAAGGAAGATTAAATTTAGGAGGTGCCAACACCCAAACGAAAAACATTCCAGAGTATCAGACTCAATTGTAACGGGGAATCATCTACATTCTCAGCACTGTGTTCCCTTACCCAAAACACGAATATTAACATAGGATGTTTCTTAGGACCTCACAAGATACACCATACTTATTTCTCCCAGTAAACATTACCCTTCTTAAAAACACAAACACAAAAAGGTATTGAGAAAGAACAATTTTAGCATAAGCAGCTAGACAAAAAAATGAAGTTTAACATCTGCCAAGAGATCTCCCAAAATAAGACCCCTGTCAAATGAACAATGAGGAAAAGACTGGAAATGACAAATTATTTTATTTGGACCATCAGCTATATTTAAAAATAACGCTGAGGAATGTAACTTTTCCAAAGCCTTCTCTTCAGTTTCCCCTTAATCTTCATATTTTTAACTTAAAAAAAAACCCTAGAAATTTGATTACCACTCTCATGAATTCCTTTTAAAGCAATTTAATGAATAACAGATCTTTTGTGCAAGTAGCAAACCACAAAGGACAGTTTTGCTGGCTGATAGAAATCTTCCTGAAACATGCATAAAAATATACCCTTCAAAGACAAACTGATTTTCTAGGTATGGAAATCATATTAAGACTCAAAAATTTGGTATGTTTGATACACACTCTAACTTATTGCAGATGTTTTTATCTGAACCACAATTAAAGTTGGTGAATTCTTACTATTTACTTACTGTGTGTCAAAGTTGAATACATTAGCAGGCCAGGAGGGGAAAAAAAAAAAAAAAGGTTAAAACCTCAGAGCCAATGAGCAAAAGATGCAACTACTTCGGGTGAAACATGATTGTCGAATCACTTCCCCAAGCCAGTGAGTTACTATTAAAGCAACTAAAAACTTGTTGATTGTTTCGTTGAGTAGAGAGAAGTGCTGTTATACCATAAGTAAAAAAGTTTCATCAGGCAATCTAATGGGAAGGTGCTGCTGCTGCCCACAGAAATGTTTTTGAGACTGCTCAAAAATACCCAAAAAGAGAAAAAAATCAACCACCACTCCCCCTCCGAAAAAAAATTCCCAAACCTACCACAAATGTTTTCCAGAATACATAGGGTCAAATACTCCAACACAAGGAGAGAGCAAAAGAACTGTGGGTTGCTACAGCGTTCCTACTGTCCAGAATACCACTCAGGAAAAAAGTGTTTGTGTATATGTGTGTGTGTGTGTGTGTGTGTGCGCGTGCGCGCGCGCGGTTTCCAACAGCTGGTGTATATATGAAATAGTACATATGCTCGGTTGGATATACTTCTTGGGTTCACTGAAAGATAAAGCTGTCTGGGTAGTGCTAAGGCCAAGTTTTCTTTACGGGTGCTATTAAACACTGCTAAAAGGGAAGAGATAAACGATCCGATAACTTAAGACCGACACCTGGGAAATTAGAGTACGTCATCATCACCATTCACCAATTTTTCTAACTGATCAAGCAGAAACGAGGTAGGCAAGTTCTGAAGCCCCATGCTATCTTTCCACCAGTGAAAAGAAGGCTCTGGTGTCTGAGATCTTAGCCAGGAAGCCTGAAAAGCACGTGTCCGACTCTGGGTTGGGGAACTTCCCAGGAAGCGTTTGTTGAGAGTAAAACTCCATCACCCCCTGCCTGCCTACTCTGAGAAAGGCTAAGAAGTGCAGGCTCGAGGGGGAAAGCTCTGGGTCCCGGAGAGATGAGACCTGGAGGCGGCTGCCCTCCAGGGTCCGGCCGCGGCCCCGCCCGGCTCACCTCTGCGGCGGGGATGTTGACCACGCCGGTGGATCGCCGCTTCTCCCGCAGCTTCCTCTTCTCGATCTGTCCCTTGCCTTTCCTGGCGCTGGGGCCCGAGCTCTTGCCCTTCTCCGGGGCGCAGTCCCGCTCCTCCTCGCCGCTCCGGGCGGGCGCTGCCCCCGAAGTGGCGGCGGCGCTGGGGGGGGACTCGTCCTCCGGCCGCCGCGGGGCGGGGGCGGCGCGGCTCAGCGGCGCGGGGCCCACGGCGCAGTTCACGCCCCCGGGGCCGGGGGCGGCAGGTGCGGCGGCGGCGGCACCGCCGCCCGGGAGGTTGTTGTTGAGCTCGTTGGCTGCCGCAGCGGCGGCCGAGGTGCCTAGGGCCCCCGGCGGGAGCTTCCCAGCCGCGTCGCCGGTGCCCCCGGCGGGGGCGGCCGGGCCCGCGGGATTCTGCTTGGCGCGCATCTTCTCGCGCTTCGCCTTCCACTCCTCCAGGAAGTCTGTGGTGCTGCCGCCGCCGCCGCCGGTCCGGTAGCCACCGGTCGCCATATTCCCAGCGGGGCCGGCCAGGCTCTCACCTCAGGCCGCCCGCCCCGACTCCGGCCGCCGCCGCCTCTTCCTTCCCGCCGCCCGGAGGAGGCGAGGGGACGACCCCCGGGGCGCTGGGGCGGCCGCGCCTCCCGCCGGGACCGGCTAGTCTGCAGGGGAAACACAAAAGGGGGCGGGGAAGGGAAGCGTGAGGCCCTCGCCCGGCTCGAGGGTCTGCCCCGGGGCCGCGCCCCTCAGGGCCCTCCTCTCCGAGAGCGCCCCCACTCAGCCCCGCAGGCGAGGTGGCGAGGAGGCAACTCCTCGCCTCCTCGCCACCCCGCCGAGTTTCTCCGACGCACCTACACGGCTGGGCCCGCACGGTCGCCGCCCCTGGAGGGGAGGAGAGAGGCAGGGTCCCCGTCCCCGGCGGTCGCGGGGGACCCGAGCCAGACCCGCCACCTGCCGGCCCGTCGCATCTCCAGCCCTCGCTCCGCTCTGGGCTGCCCACCGCCGACACCCTCATCATCGCGGGGCGAGGCGCCGAGCCCCCTGACCGACTCGCGGAGGAGGCGGGACGGGTTCCGACCCAGCCGTCCAGCCGAGTCCAGGAGCACAGACTGGCGTGGAGAGCGCGCACTGCCCCGGAGGCCCCTTACCTGAGAGGACTGGGGGGGGACGAGGAACGGGGCTGGGAGCTGGCGCCCAGGTGAGCCGAAGCGGCCGCGAGCGAGAAGCCACGGCCAACTCGCCGTCCGGAGCCCGCGGTTCTCCCGGGCTGGGAGGGAGGGAAGGAGGGAGGGGAGGGAGGGGAAGGAGCGGAGCCGAGCGACGCCGAAGCGCGGGCGGAAAGGACCGAGGCGGCGCGCGAGGGGCGCGGCGCGCGGCGGGGGGCTGTGCCCGCCGACGCCCCGCCCCCCGGCGCTCAGGTGCGCGGCGCCGGGTCCGGCCCGCCGCCGCCAGCCCCGCGGACGCCGCGGCGACCGCGCATTCCTGGGCGTGCAGCCGCGCGGCCTCCGGCCTCCGGGCGCCTCCGACTCTGGAGCGCGAAAGGGCCCCCACGCCCTTCTGCCCGCTCCTCTTCTCCGCCTCTCCTGTCTCCCACCACTCTTCCTTTTAAGTACAAGACATACTCTTCCAGAGAAAAGTCTCCAATGCTGCTGGCTGAAGGGGAAAAGGCAATCAACTGGTGATGATTTAGGGCCTGACTAGCCAGGATGGGAAAAGACTCTCGCTTCTCTTTTCCTCGTCGCTGCGTCCTTTTCAGATGCACTAGGGTGGCAGGCAGGAGAGTAGGAAGAACTGAAACCCAGTTTCCCCCTCCTTATATGTCTGTGGTCTCAGGTGAGAGTGTCGGCTGAAAGGAGGGGCTTCAATTGTCAGTGTATTATCAAGGCTTTGACTATTATCTTAGGCTTGCAGGAACAAAATGTTAAACTCATTTTAAAATATATTGTATCGGCGATCCCAATCAAATTGGAGTTTCCTCTTAACTCTGCCTCTACACCTCCTCTTCACAGATAGTGAATGTAGCCCCAAAGCTTCCTCCCAAAGTCCTAAAGCTGCTTTGAGGCTGATTTGATATGAGCTGGGACGGTGATTGTCTCTATTCTTCTGCCGTTAACGTGCCATAGGATAAATCTTATCTTCAGATTCAGATCATCTCAGATTTCCGGATCAGGGTAGGCTGAACTGCCCCCGTCAGGCACCTGAAGGGGCAGACTTCACAGTATCAGAGTAATGCCAGGGCACATCACTGTCAAGTGTACAAATGCCCCGTCACCATTTTGTAAAAAGTAGGCGAGCACTGAGTCACTTTCTTACCTAACGTACATCTTTCTTCCTACTTAGTACTACCTGATTTGCCCAGGTGGCACATGGTGGGTGAGCCCTCAGCGTGGGCCTGCCCAGGAATAAGGACAGGACACAGTGATTCACATGATATTTATTTGTCAGAGGGGAAAGTCACCCAGTTCTCCTCTTTGGTCTGTCTGCTGGGAGTGAACATGTGGATAACCCGGATTGAGTTCTGGGAAAACCCTTTAAAAAATTAAAGGCCTTCCTCGGGAATCGGTTTAAAAGGCTGAGCCTGGCTGGTACCAACCTGGGTGCGCCACTTGAAACTCCTCAATTAATGATTCATTGCTCTGTTTTCTGAGTTTTAAGGCCAGGAGGGCAGGAGGGAGGAGGTTTGGGCATTAAACAGGTTCATGTTAATATGCTTTGTAACTTCCCAGAGGATTTTCTCTTGGAGGGACTGCAGGATATAGTGGAAAGAGGATATAATGTACCTGAATTCAAACATATAAACCACTGAGCGATCTTGGGCATGTTCTCTGAAACTCAGCTTTCTTTACTATAAAGCCAGTAATAACATATAAGTTAAGAATTGAACATTGCTTGGTCAAGGATAACACTCCATAAATGTAATCTCTTTTATTAATAGGATTTTTTTAATCTCTTTTATTAATAGGATATTGAACAGAGGCCTGTGTTTCTAAAAGTGAGGGGAGATAAAGACCAAAAAGATAAGATACTAAATACACATTATTAACTTGAAAACAATAGATCCTGAACGACCTAGGATAACACTCTGCCACATAATTTATCACTGCATCTCTTAGACCAGTTCTCTTAGTATTAACAAGCGCTGAGTCAGGAATGTTGGCTGCTGCTGACGTGTGACTTCGGGAAAGTTGCTTAACTTTTGTACCTCTGTTTACTTACATACAAAATGGGGATAATAATACTTCCTACATTGTGAGTGTGCTGTGAAAGTGCCTGAGATCCTTAGATAAAAGGTAGTATGTGAGTACCAGAGTAGTTTATATATAGTCTATAAAGTGTCCTAGGAATCAAGGATGAAAGCAATTATTGAGGTGCAAAGCACTGTGTATTATTATCATTTATTATATCTTTTGTCTTTACCTTACCATTCTCAATATTCCCAAAGATATATTTCACAGCCAGACTGCTTCCATCATTGCATCCAAATATTTAGCTGAGTCAGTTCTAAATTGCCACGCTTGCATGTCATCAGTCTTTCTGTACAAGCGTTCTGATGAAATAATCCCCAAAGACTCCAGGCCTGTTTTCTCAACTGCAGCACTGTGGACATTTGGGACTGGATAATTCTTTGGGGGTGTCGTCCTGTCCATTGCAGGATGTTTAGCAGCATCCTTGACTTCTGTCCTCCAGATACCTACCAGGAATTGCCTCCACACCCAGCTGTGACTTTGTCAAGTCCAGTTTCTATATGTCAGTCCCAATTTTCCCCCAAACTTTCTTCCTCTCAATGCAGTTAATCATGTCAGATGATCTGTCGGTTCTCCTTTTCTTGGAGGGATCTCTCCTGGAGCTCTCCACCCCCTACTCTACTCTGGACTGATTTTTAAGGCTCATCGCTCTGTGCTCATCCTGGGATTCTACTTGCCTAACATCCTGGGAATCATTTCCTATACAGACTCCTTGTTTCCTGAATTCCATATTGTCCTCTGTTCCTTTATTTTAGTTGAGTACTCCTTCGTATACTCTGGAGGTCAGATTGCACATTCTTGGAGACTATGTATGTTGAATACTGGTTTTCTTTTGTCTTCACACTTGGTTAATAGTTTGGCGGGGCTTAGAACTCTAGGTTGGAAATCATTTTCCTTTATAATTTTGAGGGCATCACTATATTGTCTTCTAGTTTCCAGAGTTACAGTTGCCAGAAAACCAGTGGCATTCAGATTCCTTTGTCTTTTCTCTCTTAAAGTTTTGGAACTTATAACCCATCTTCTTAATTATCTTAAAGGTTTGCCATGGTTTATCTTTTTTCATTATATGTTAGGCACTCAGTGGGCCCTCTAAATCTGCCCTCTGGCCTTCAGCTGGGAAATTGTCTTTGGTAATTCTTCACTTCCATTTCCTCTATTCTCTTTCTGGAACCCCTGCTAAGTAGTTGAATTTCTAAGTGTTCCCTAGTAACTATTTGTCTTTTCTAGTTTCTGTCTGTTTGGCATATTATTCTGTTTTCAGGGATATTTTGTCTCTTATTTGCCAGACTTTCTATCGAATTTTCTGTTTCTGCCACCATTTTTTCTGAGATCTGTTTCTTAGTCTCTAAGTGTTCTTCCATATTTCCCTGTTCTTGTATCACATTCATTATCTTTTCTCTTTCTAAGGAAATTCCTTTAACTTTTCTTCTGCTGGTCCTACACTGCGTCTCTTATCTATATGTTCCCTTTCATCCTCTTGATTATTTCAGTCTTCATTTTTCATTTTCCTGTTTGTATCTTATCAGTCTGCTATTCATTCATATTTTATTTATTTATTTACTGGCCACTCTGTGTGGCCTGCAGGACCTTAGTTCCCTGACCAGGGATCAAACCTGTGCCCCCTGCAGTGGAAGGGCAGAGTCTTAACCACTGGACCACCAGGAAAGTCCCTGTTCATTCATATTTTAGACTGAAGCATTGAAAAGTTGACTGGATGCTCTTCTCTCAAAAGGCAGAATTTGTTGACTGATGGTCCCAATTTAGGGAGCTGGTATTTGGACCCAGGTGTTTTGTGGAGACATGTGTCAATTGTCAGCATCTTTGGGGTTTTCTCCTGGCCACATCAGTTTCCCAGAAAGAAACTGTTTCTGTCTGTGATGCTAGTTGTCAACTGTTTCAAGTGCCATGTAAAGAGAAGGAAGGGACTGGGGGAGTCTCCAAACTCAATATGCAGATTTCACTCAGTCCCTATGCTTGAATGCCTGTTGTGTTCAAGTTCAGTACATTTGTAATTCGGACAGCTCCAGCGCATGAACTTCCCAATCCTCTACCAATATAAGGAGAGACAGCAACCAGGAGAGACAGCCTCCCTGTTATTAGGCCTTAGAGCGAGGACTCGAGAATCTAATTGTCCTTTATGTAGATTTTTAGTCAATCCTTTTTTTTATTCCCATTCTTTCTTCCCTTTCTGAAGTATATGCTGTTGCCTCTAATTTCTGAGCTTTCTTCTTTAGGACATAAAGGAATCCTTCTTGCTGACTTTGTCTCTTGAAGGTGGTTAGAATTCACCTTTTTCTTCTCTGCTAATGTATGTTTTTCATCTTCCATCTTCCAAAATTTTGCTCTCATTTCCCATCTTCTTGGTTGTTACTGGTTTATCACTTTACTTTCATTTTAGTGAAGTTACTTGAGGGAGTAGTAGTGATAAGTGTGTTCAGTCTGTTATGTTTAACAGGAGGTCTAATGTATCCATTTTGCAGATTTCTAGATACTTTCACATCTGATCTGTGATGAGGCTAGACAAGTAGAGACCTCTGCCTCTTATTCTCACCCTGATTGAAGTACATCTTAAGTCCCTATTGAGTGACAGTATTGGGAAGAGCTCTATGAAATGTACTGTTTTCTGGAGGCTGTTTATGAAAATTACATCACATAATGTTCCCAGGAAAAAATGTCTGACATTAATACTAAGAATAATTGAATTTCCCTTTGTTACTTTTTTAACCATAGTAAAACTATGTGTTTTATAGCTAGAAAATATTCCCTTTTTCCATTGACTGCTGTTAAACCTTAGGCAAGATTTGTGGCCTATTTGGGGAAGATTTAGGTTTTGTTGTGTCTGAAGCTTATAAAACTTAGGGCACCTTCTTTAAGAAAAAATAGATTAAAAAAATAAATGTTTAGAATGAACAACTTTTAAAATTATAAATTTTTAACAAATTGAAAAGTGCCATAAACATCACAAAAATCCAGAAAAACAACCTAAACTATTCACTAGTTTACTCTTCAACATATTTCTATAATCCTGTTTATCTGCATTTTAATGATTGATTTTATTATTATGAGTTGATGCATAAAATATCTGGCTTCATACATGTATCCTCTATTTGTAGTACACAAATACATAGATTTGTGCACCATAAGCGCTGGACCTCTGATAAATTCTATTTGTACTATTTGAATCAAGAAATAAAATGATGTTTCATTTTACACCTTGAATTATGGAATATATAACTGATAGAAGAGAACTTCTGTTTTGACTGGATGTCAATGAAAGCAGAATCTTCTGCTAATTTTACACTTCTGATGATTAGAGCTATTTCCCACAGACTGAATTTAGTGCCATCAGACTTGCCGCCTCCTACAAAGAGCAACCTCCTTGCTGCTTTCACCAACCAACTTCCCAGTCACTCTGACTTACTAAGGACCTCTGCTCCTGGCTGACTATCTGTTTCTCCTGCTTATGTCAGCTCTTAGTGATAACGTGTGCAGAGATTATCCAGTATCCGGGCCTCTCAGATGCTTGAGCTCCTCACTTCTGATATCATTTTCTCTTTGCCCTTCTGTGGCTAGCCATTCCCACAGTTATGTCATTGCCTCCAAATTGTCAGTTTAAACATCCATTTTTCAACCATTCTTCCTCCCCTTTAGTACACTTACTCTGGTACCCCCACTCCAGCCAATTTATAATCTATTGATCCTGCCAGTTTTTTGTTATCTGACATGCCTTTTTCTTGTCCTAACTTCCTTACTCAGCTTAGATTTTATTTCTTTTCTTTTATTTTCTTTTTCAGCTTAGATTTTAAAGCTGGTCATTATTCGCCTCTTCTGTGCCTACAGCTGCTCAGCCAAAATAAGGTTAGTTAAAAACACCGAGGCATCCTTCCTATGCGTGCTGCTCAGTCACTAAGCGGTGTCCGACTCTTTTGCAATCCTGTGGACCGTAATCCGCCAGGCTCCTCTGTCCGTGGGATTCTCCAGGCAAGAAAACGAGTGGGTTGCCATTTCCTCCTCCAGGGGATCTTCCCGACCCACGGATCGGATCCACGTCTCTTGCAATGGCAGGTGGATTCTTTACCACCGGGCCACCTGGGAAGCGTTGCATGATCATAGCCTCAACCCGGTGACCAGGCAGCACATGTTGTCTGGCAGTCCTATAGTCTTATAAGTTTGCTCTCCTGTGCTGCAGAGTGAGAAGTTCACATCAGTCCATTAAGCCTCCAAAATCTCCTTATCCCACCCTTGGCTCTCCGTTGATGAACTTGCCTTCCCATTCATTGACTAAAGTAGGGTCTACCTGAGTGTGGCTTCTCCTCTTGCTAAGAAGACACCTCTACCCACCATCTGGATCTACCGCATGCCTCCTTACTTTTAGATGACGTTCACAGCTCCTTTCAAAGGCAGTCCTGCCACCTGTATCTTTCCCCTTTCGAGGGCTTCACTCCTACAATTAAACTCTTCTTTCATGCATAATTTCTTCTTTTAAGTAATTCCCTTCAACATACAGATGCGCTCTATATTAATCCCCTCTGTATTTGTTTTCTACTTACTGCTCTAACAAGCTTCCTCAGACTTGACATCTTCAACAACATGATTTTATCATCTTACAGTTCTGTAGATGTCTTACAGGGAATGGATCTTACTGAGTTAAAATGAAGGAACCAGCAGTGCTGCATTCCTTTCTGGACACTCTCTGGAAGAATCCATTTCCTTGCCCCTTCCAGCCTCTAGAGGCCGCCCACATTCCTTGGCGCTTGGTCGTCTTCAAAGCAAGCAATGACCCTTCTCTCTGTGCCTTGCTTCCATCGTCACATCTCTCTGTGACTCTCTTCTGCCTCCCTCTTCCACCTGTAAGGATCCTTGAGACTATATTGGGACCACCTAGATAATCTGTTTTAAAATCAGTTGACTAGCAATCTTAACTCCATCTTACACTGAGTCTCTTTTTGCCATATAATTTTTTAATATATTCACAAGTTCTGGGGATTAGGGCCTGGAATTCTTAGGGGTCATTGTTTTTCCTACTGTCGCTCTTAAAGAAAAATATTTCAGTGACTCTAGAATCTAATCTGGTCAATGTCCTTTCTCTCTGTCCATGTTCACAGTCAAAAGTCTTGGAAGAGCTATCTTCTTTCCCTGTTGCACTCTTGTAGGACTGAGCCATTAACCCGTGGGTTCTGTGCAAACTGGACAGTTAGTGTTATACCTGAATTGCAGGGCATCCAGTTGGTGTCCAGAGAGTGGGGGAACTGGTTAGTGTGGGAAACCCCTGCACACATTCGGAGTCAGATGTGTTCAAAGAAAGGAACACAGCGTTTCCTGTCTTACCTGGTCAAGATGAAAATGTGATTTCCTGACAGCCTAGCAGTTGCACTCTTAGGAATGTACCCTATAGAAACTAAGACATGAGCAGAGGGACACGTGGACATACGTGTTCACTGCAGCACTAATTAAATAGTGAGAAAATGGAAAAGTTACTTGTAGTTAGCAGGAGAGTGGATATATAAATTATAGTTTAGTAGTACAGTGGAACATTTATATCATTTCAGAACCATCATCTCAAATGAGTTTCAAATGGATATGTAGGGAATTCCCTGGCAGTCCAGTGGGTCCAGTGGTTAGAATTCCACTTTCACTGCCCAGTGCCTGGTCAGAAAACTAAGATCCCCCAAGCAGTGAAGTGCAGAAAAAAAGAAGAAGAAGAAGGATACATAAAGCATGACACTAGTCACGTAAATTTCCAAAAGGTACAATAGTACAATACTGTTGACAGATGCATACTTTTGTAATATAAATGCAAATATTCAGCTTATTGTTATTAATACTTCTGACGACAGATGGAAGGAAAAGGTATAGGAGCTATAATGTTACTGTTACTTATGTTTTATTTCTTTAAAAAGGAAACAGATCTAAGAAAAATGTGCGTTAACATTTGTTAAATCTCCGTGTAGGGGCTACTTAGATTATTTGTTATATCATTTTCTGGACTTTTGTATATTTGAAATATGCTGGAATTTAAAGTAATTTTTAAAGGAAAAAATGCTTGAATTTGTATAGTATAAATAGTTTCATGCAAAAAGTTGTGGTTTTAAAAGTCTGAAACTTTAACAAAATTGAACTTGCCTGACATGTCGCGTGACATGTCTTAGGATGAACTTAAAATGTCCCCTTTTTTTGCCAAGCGAAAGAAGACATCAAATTCTAGAAACTTTAATGAAGCCGTGCACCCTATAAATATTTGAAATGGTCTATGGCTTGAGGCAAAGGAAGAAAACCGAAGTCATGCCAGTATCAAAAGTCATGTTTCCCTTTAGAATCATGGATCCTTATCTGGAAATAAAGATCTAATAAATCATGGATCTAATATCTGGAAACAGATTCTTCAACTGATTCCTAAACCACTTACCTTGAACAGGCAAACAACCAGATGAAAGCACTGATGCCTCTCATTTTCACCAGATCTTCCATTATTGTTCTTTTTTTTCATACACTGGTGCCAGTGAACAAGTATTCCAGTTTTTCTGACCCCCTTTCGGAGACTTGGCAAGCCCTTGTCATTTTCCAAATGGTGAAAAAATGTCTTTGTCCTGGAAAACTTTATGTGACTGGAATATTTTGGTTTCTGGGTACAGAGGGAGCACCTGAACTCAGTAACACTCCTGGTTGGTCTTCTTCGCTAAGGACACTCCATGCACTGGCATGACTCATTGCTTTCAGCATCAGCAGGAATTGGGCTGTGCCCCCAGTTCCTAAATGAGACTTTGCTGCAGAGACTTTGCTGGTCCTGATAGCAGCCTTTTCAAGAAATTTTAACTAGAAAAGAGATCAGAAGAGGAAACTCTTCTCTATTATACTTAGTCCACTGACTTTCCAAAAAACAAATTGTAAAGTATGTGATTGAACTTCATGCATAAGTTGTAGATGTGCTCAATAGAGATAGAGAAGAAGAGAGAGAAACAACTGAGAGGTGTGCATTCCTAGTTTTGTTATGTCATAGGTGTATTTGACCATGACACTAAATAAATCTTTTGATCCGAGGTCCTACATAGGGCATTATGAATGCTGCTAAAAGAAACCCCATCAGCTCTTACAGCTCAGCTGTCATGTAAGGAAGTAAGGACAGAAAGCAAACAACAGTGTAAACTTTCCATTGAAGAGGAAGGACTTCCTGTGGTTTGAAGCTCAAAGTCTTGTTAGTGTCTCTGCAAGCAGAAATCTTCAGTACCCCAAAATACCATAAAATTCTTTTGAACGTTACTTGTACTTAGATCACTTTAAAATTAAAACACGAATTCATCATCCTTTTTGGCTCACAGAAAGCTTCAATAATGTATACCTCACCCAAGATGGTTCCATTGATTCACAGTGGTGACAAGGAGACATGAATTTAAATCAGCCTTGGAGTATGTACTTTAACCTATATTAAGCCACTATTTTCAGAGCTTTTTGCCATTAAAAGAAATAGAAATTAAATGGATGACATAGATGACATTACATGACTTCTTATTCAGATCAAAGGAGGCTTTCACTGGAATTTACTATTGAGTAAAGCTAAGATTGCCTTTTATTTTGCAGATGCCTAGGTTTAACTTAAATTAATAAAGATAACATTTTGCATTATAATGCTTATAGCAGTTATTTATTGCTTACTACAAGCTGAGCACCAGGCTATTAATTCATATACAGTGTCTAACCCTTTCAATATTAAATATTACATCCCTTTCATAGATCAGAGAATTGAGGCATTAGAGATTAAGTAACTTACCAGTGTCACACAGCTAATACATAATAAAACCAAATATTCAGCATGGATCTGTCTGACTCCACAGTCCATCCTTACATGTCAAAGGAATTAAATTTCAATGAAATAAACAACTTGACCAGCTCGGTTTCTGGACATTTTCCTATGAAAGATTTCTTTTGATTTTATTAAAATGTTAGGGCTTCATGCTCAGTGAATTTTAGGGCTGAGAACAAGTGGACCTGACGAACCACATAACGTGTGGGGTCCCCTGCACAGCGCCTCTCCTCCCTGTCCTTGCATCCATGGGCCTGGCAAACAGCGTACTCTCCGTACGAATATTTGTCAGACGGCGCGCTGGCAGGCTGGCTGTCCTGAGGTTGCCCTGGAAGTCAGCTGCCTGTCTCCCAGAGCTGTACTTGGGAGGTGGGCACAGTTTGGGGTGGGGACGTATTCCTTGATGTTTGTGCCATAGCCTTTGATCCTCCAGCTTTGCAGATTCAGAACCCTGATTTTGCCAGCATTTAAAGAGCTTATTAATGTCTCAGGGACACACAGTCACATTAACGTAGCTCACTTGCCTGGACTATATTTTCTAAGAGCCAAATAACTCAATTTATAATGAAAAATGTGAAGGTCAGAAATCCAGGAATGTTAAGGTCACTGTGAACAGTGTGTATTCAAGAAGGCAGACCTACATGGGAGTGAAAGCCGGCCTGGAAGCTTACTTGATAAGTATGGAAAAATGAACTGGAGGGGTTAATTAGAGGAATCCGGGTGTTTACCGGCCTCTGCTAAGAGAGCCTGAGACATTTATCTTCACAAATAGGGAGAGTCCTGCCAGACTGAAGACCACGGAATGGCTCTCCACAGGACCTTTGCATTCCTACTCTTGTTTGCTAAGGGGGCTGCTAACCCTGCGTCTGAGGGACACATTCTTCCTTTGCATATGCTAATGACTTTAATCTGGTTACGGTCCTATTTTATTGGTCAGACCTCTTTCAGGTGAATTTGCATATCATTGCAGAATCCATTTGATGACTTTTTTTAAAAGCTTAATTCCCCTAAGGCAATTTTATTGGTGGGCATTCTACTATAACTTTAGTGTACTCATTATGAGTATTTTCTAAGGCCACTCAATAGATCTTCCAGTAGAAACTGCTTCTCCTAATTTTAATGTCAGTATATAAGCTGTATGAAGAAGATTATATTCAGTCATTCACGCAGTGAGTATTTGAAGGTTACTACTATGCATCAGGCTTGTTCCACACAAGTTACTGTCTAAGCAATAGAGGACACAGGCAGTGACTCCTCCTGCCTTCCAGCAGCCTGCAGGTGTGCAAACACATGTAAACAAAAAGAGATCCCCAAAAAAGACCAAATAAAAAAGACTTGTGAACAAAATGATGATGTTTAGTTCTAAACAGAAATAAGAATGGGTTGTTATAAAACTAATAATAACCTACTGGGACTTCCCTGGTGGTCCAGTGGTTAAGACTCTATGTTCCCAATGCAGGAGACCCAGGTTGGATACCTGGGTCTGGAAGATCCCTTGGAGAAGGGAATGGCTACTTCATTATTCTTGGATGATAAAGAATGGGACATGACTGAGCAACAAACTCTTTCACTTTGAAGGAACTAGATCACACATGCTGCAACTAGGACCTGGTGCAGCCAAATAAATTTAAAAATGAAACAAACGAAACTAATATGGACCCGGTGGATACACAGGGAACTCTACTCAGTACTCTGCATAACCTGTATTGGTAGTCGCTCAGTCCTGTCCGACTCTTAGCGACCCCGTGGACTGCAGCCCGCCAGGCTCCTCTGGCCATGGGGTTCTCCAGGCAAGAGTACTGGAGTGGGCAGCCATTCCCTTCTGCAGGGGCTCTTCCCGACCCAGGGATCGAACCTGGGCCTCCTGCCTTGCAGGCGGATTCTTTACCATCTGAGCCACCGGGGAAGCCCTGTATGAGAAAAGACTCTAAGAGAGTGGATATATGTCTATGTGTCACTTTGCTGTACAGCAGAGACTAACACAACGTTGGAAATCAGCTATACTCAGACAGAAATTTTAAAATTAAAAACAGCCAAGTTGTTCAAGCACAGACTGAGGAAAAATGGCTTCAACAAGACTGAATGGGAAATGTTTTAAGTAGACAAGAGAGGAATTGTGCTCTCCAGTAGATGGGACCACTTATGCAAAGGTACAGAAATGTCAGTGCCTCCAAGCAATGGAGAAGGTGCTGCTCCTGGAAGGTCAGGAGTGGAGACAAATGTGGGCTAGAGGGGACACAGGCCCAGGACTGGGGCTACTTGAATCTACAGGGCCAAAGGCACAGGAGGCCTTTCCCACTTTCCCTCTGGAATTCTCACCTCTCTCTGTTTGCTTCTTGAGCCTCTGCCTGTTAATTCTCTGTTACCTTCAGAAGCATCTGCTTTCCTCAGGCGGTTCTTTAAATCAGCAATTTTTAAAAATAAACTTTTTTTTACTACATAATACATGTGTGTGGTAATATCCAAAAACTGTAAAGGCAATGTGTGACAAATCAAGTTCCCTTTGAATTACCATGGCCAGCCACAAAGTTCTGCCTTCTGCTCGTAGGGACTACCTCTGGTAACAGCTTCCTGCATATCCTTCTAGAACATCTCTGCAGAGATGAGTGTATGCACCTAGTGGCTCAGATGGTAAAGAATCCGCCTGCAATGCAGGAGACCCAGGTTCGAACCCTGGGTCTGGAAGACCCTCTAGAGAAGGGAATGGCTATCCACTCCAGTATTCCTGCCTGGAGAATTCCATGAACAGAGGAACCTGACGGGCTACAGTCCATGGGGTTGCAAAAAGTCAGACATGACTGAGTGACTCAGCACACATACACAAATGCGTGTGTGTGTGTGTGTGTGTGTGTGTGTGTGTAAACTAATACTAAAGAATAAACTACTACTGCATCTTGCTTTCTTGGCTTTAAAATAGATTTTGGAGATTTTTCCACTTTTATTTATCCTTTTATTCATTCATTTGACAAGTCTTTATGGATTACCTACCATAGGCAGTGTGGTCACTGTCACTGTTTCACGCTTTTTTTGTTACCCCAACACTATTCTAACAATTTTATACATACAGGACTATATGAAATGAATCTCTTCAAGGATTACAGGCTCTATCCAGAAGCAAAATGTCCTGGAAGAAAATGTAACTGATTGAAGTTTCAGAGTCTTGCTCTTAAATTGCTCACTCTTTAAGGGATATACCAGAGGAGAAAGAAATTGCCAAACAAAAGAATAGGGAGTATGAGATCCAAATAACCTGGTAGTATAGTAACTCATTAACCCCTAATTAGTCAAAACTTGGCTTTAATTTAGAGGCTATTTTTTTCCCAGATGTACAGAAATTTTGCCCCTGCTTGTCTTATATCAACACTCAACTTTTCCGGTCTAGAAAAACTGCCTTGAGATTGTGCAAAGGCTTTCACCTCTATTTTCCACGATGCCTTAAATACAACAGATGTTTAAAAAGATCTGTTGAATATGTGTTAGTTAGTGCACCTTGTGTGGTTTTAGATTAGCAATATGTCGCAATGTCTATGGAACAAAACAAAGGCTTTAGTTAGCCTAAATATGCATTAGCTTTTCAAAAAGCTAATGATGAATAGTTTCAAAATGTCATATTACTAGAAAACTATATTTATGGATTACTAACAATTGGATTTGTACTGAGTCTTTATAATTATTATGGCTAAAATTAATTCTATCTTTTGCTATTCTATTTTTCATTTTCCTTTTAAAATGCCCAAAAGGCACTGTAACCCTCTAAATCTGTTATTCATTAACAGCATGCATGTTGAGGTAAGGACATTTCTAAAGTCCCAAATTGCTGACTTTAAGAGGTTTTAGTCTCTTTGATTTTTTTCAAGTTTGCAGTGGTGGGAGGAAAGAGTTGAATAATTTAAGCACTGCTCTACATGTGATAAGATGAAACTAGGACAATTTTAATAGCCTGGAAAAGGTTTGTCAAAACAACCACTTTGGTTTCATTCTCCAAACTCTCTTTAGAAGGTCTGATTGATTGAATTGTCACAATATAGTATCACTTTCCAGCATGGATTTAGTCTTACCTCAACTTCCTACCTAACCTGTGGATCAGCAGCTTCTAAGCATTTTGACCACAATCTATAGTAATAAATATATTTTACATTGTGAAATTATGCATGCAAGTATATAGTTTTTTTCTGAATAATAGTTTACTATGCATATAACATATACCTCAAAAAGAATTCTAATACAATATACTACTCATCAAGCATCACAGTTTCTGCTTTTGCAATTTACACAAATTAACTGAATTTTAATATTTTAGGGAATGCTTACAAACACAACATACAACAGATTGTAATATTATGGATCATCCTTAACTTTTGAAAGTTTGGCTTATATTATCTCAAAGGAAAACTATTATTTATAATTCTCATTTTCCCACAGAATTAATTCATAACCCCCTTTAAAATTAATTTTTTAAAAAGAAGCTACCCTGTAAGCCTTTATCAATGGTAAATTGGAATGCAAACACCTGCAGGCTTTGATGAAATAAAAATAAACAGCTTATACGACTAGCACCTCATAAAACCAAAACCTCCTTTTGAAGTACAAAGTTCAATTCTTCTTGCCTTCTTAGTAAATGTTAACCTGAACTCTCCCCATCTAGAAACTGTTTTGGTTTGTTAACGTCACATAGTTTCTTAAGATGACACTTAATTGATCTAGATGTTTTATACTCTCCTATTTTTTTTTTTTTCTTCCAGAACTCTTGCAAACCAATTCCCCTTCCTCGATTTCCTTAATCTTTTTGATAAATAGGCCCTATAATCACATCTCCTTTCTTTTTTTTTTTCCCCTTTATTTTTATTAGTTGGAGGCTAATTACAATAATAATTTACATCATTGCAGTAGTTTTTTGTAAATCCATGGCTAATTCATTTCAATGTATACTCTCCTATTTTTTGTTCGTAATCTAACCTGTCCCCTGTCCTTCTGCTCTGGTCATTTAAAATATTGCTAGTTGTAACTTGTAACTCTGCAGTTTGAAAAATAATGCTATAGATCAGTGCTTCTCAGATTTTAATCACTTAGGGATCTTGATAAAAGTGCAGATTCTAATTGGGTAGGTTGGTCTGAGATCCTGCATTTCTAACAAACTCACAGATGCTGAGTTTGTAGGGCACACTTTGGAGAAGAAAGCCTGAACTTATTTGATTCTTGAGGCCCAACTTCTGATTTATTCTGCTGAGGCAAGGATCTTAGAATCTGATTAAATCCTTCTTTTGTTACTTTACAGTTTTACTGAGATCAACAATTTAATCTATAATTTCAGGTTGTAGTATTAATAAGTGCAGGCTGAAGGGAAAGATGGGGTCAGCAAAGGCCATTGAATATTTCAGGTCAGGTGTTTAGGCAACACCTAACTGGATCAGTGACAGTTGACAAAGACTTGACTGAGGGGAGAAAACTATGCAATCTGGAGGATGGACAGTCCAGGCAGAGAGAACAAAAAGGACAGGTCCTGAGGTGGGAAAATAATGGATGTTGTTGTAGGGTACAGTGTAAGGGCAGATCTGACTTCAGGCGAGTAAGAAGAAAGAGATCAGGTCACTAGCTAAGCAGCCCTGATCAAACAGGACCTGGTAAGCTGAGTTAAAGTCAGAGTTTATTCTAAGGGTGATGGGAAATGCCGCAGAGTTTTGAGCAGGGAAATGACATGAGATTTCAGTTTTAAATGATCTGTGGATACGTGGCAAATATACTATAGAAGAATTACAGCAGAAGTATGGAGACTGGTTATGACATTAGAGAAGTAGATCGTGTTGACTTCTTTCTAAAGATAGAATTGTGTCCATCTATTTTCTAGAACAGCTAGAGTTTCTACTTCCCAAATCTCTTAAATTCTTGCCCTGTTTTCCATTTTAGAAACTTATCTATTCTAGCCTGAATGACTTCCTTAACCATTAAGGTTGAACAGAAATGGTATTCCGAAATATATATCTGATGATTATACTATTAGATTAAAATCCTTCATTGTTTTCTAGTTTGCTTCAGGATAAAGTTAAATCTTAGCATAACCTAACACACTATGGAATCTTGTCTCTGATTCCTTTTAAAGTAGGTTCAGATACACAAAAACAAAAGTAGCATATAAAAATTTTATTCTCTCCTGTAGTAGCTTCCTCTGTCCCCTTTTCTGTCTTGGAAACACCTACTTATTCTTCATAAATTAGTTCAGATGTCACCTCCTCCAACTTGAAAGCCCACTCTCAGAGGACCTAGGTGCTTATTCCTCTGTAGCAGTCGGCTCCCAGTCCCTTGCTTTAGCCTTCATCCTATTTTATAATTATTTGTACTTTGGGACTGTGAGCCCTTCAAGGTCAACAACCATATTCCAGTCATTTTACGTCCTCAAAACATAGTATTGGTCCTGGCACACAAGCAGGCTCTTAGCAAATATTTGCCAAATGAATAAGTAAATGATACACAACTGAAAAAGAGCCACCCTTAATAAATAACAAGAGGGCTTCCCTGGTGGCTCAGTGGTAAAGAATCCGCCTGCCGGTGCAGGAGATGCAAGAGACATGGGTTCAATCCCTGGTCCGGGAGGATCTCACAGACCGTGGAGCAGCGAAGCCTGTGTGCCACATATACTGAGCCTGTGCGCCTAAGCCTGGGAGCCGCGACGACAGACACGCGGGCGCCACAGAGCCTGTTCTGCAGCGAGAGCAGCCACTGCGGGGAGAAGCCGCACACCACAACTAGGGGATGGCCCACCCAGCAGTGAAGGCCCAGCACAGCCCAGAATAAATAATCACCATTTAAGCAAAAATAACATGAGACGCCGATGTTGCGAAACATCCATCACTCTGGCTCGGAAGAGGGGAGCAGGTGAAAGGGAAGGCGTGGTCCCTCCTCCGCCTGCACTGTGAAGCCCACTGGTATTGTCTAGGGTCCCAGGGTCCCGGGGAACCTCGGGACCGCTTGTGTCTACAGGGTTCCCTGAACCCGTGTCTATGAGGCCGAGTAACCTGGAGGCCCACACAACCTTGTGTGTGTGTGTCTATTTGGCTCCTCAGAAGCCTCTCTTCATTTGTCAAACCTTTAAGAACGTTTGTTTGTTGAAGGCTGCCCCAGGCCTTCACCTCTGCTCTCGGGCTCCCCTTCCTGCAGATCACGGGCTCTAGACTGTGGGCTCGGTAGCCGTGGCGCCCCAGCTTAGCTGCTCGGCGCCAGGTGGGATCTTCCCGGACCAAGGGTTGAACCCATGTCCTCTGCGTTGGTGGGAGGATTGTTAACCTCCTGACCAACCAATCACAGAACTGGAAGTGCCTTATGGACAGCCACCTCCATACACAAGAAAAGGAATCCAGATTTACAACCAAATTATTTTAACTCTCAACCACAGTTTCACAAAAAAAAGTCATCATTGGTAATTTGCAATGTTAGTAACAATAAAGGAAGAGATCAATAGCTCCTGCAGATTTTTATGTATATGTAACTCTCACCTAAGCACAGATGTTGGAAACCAGAAAATTCCAAAGAAAACTTGAGAGTTAAATATTTAAGCAGTCCTTTAAATTCTTGTAGGCCAAGTTGAGTATTTTTCCCCCATGTTTTATTTTTCTACACCCTAGTGCCTCATAGAGTGCCAGCACCTATGTGTACTAAGTGTGGGTACTTAGCTCATGTTGATTGAAAAGTGTTGAAAGGAGACTCTTACTTTGAAATTTTTTTCCAACTTTATTTTTATCTTTCAAATCCAGGCAAATAACAAGGAAAAACATGCTCGTTATTTTTTAAACCACTAACAGTATGAGTGGTGCATGCGTGGGTGCTCAGTTGTGTCCAACTCTTTGCAATCCCATGGACTGTAGCCCAAATCAGCTCCTTTGTCCACGGGATTTTCCAAGAATACTGCAGTCAGGTCCCATTTCCTTCTCCAGTCCTTCTCCAAAACTGATATTAGTTTCTAAACCACTAACATCATGATGGGTATAATATAATTATCACAATAAATGTACAAAGCTGTGTTCAAAAGGTAGCAAGTCAGAAAGAAATAGGCCTGTACCACAGGGAAGCAAGTCCCAAATTTCTTATTCTACTTGTATGGTCTACAGAGTTAAAAGTTTGAATACTAAGACACAGTATAAGCTATCAAGAAGTCAAGGGAGGGGAAAGAGTTATATTGAGAAAGTATGGGATATTTGGCCATTTTGTAAATAGTTGAATATCACCAATTTCATATGGTTCAACCTAATAGCAAAAAGAAAAGGAAAATTGAGGGCAAGTATTTCTAAAATAAAAGATATGTACATGCCATGTTAATGCTTTGAAGGACTCCACAAAATGAAGATGGCCCTTCTGTATTAGAACCATCAGGGGCTGAATAGCATATTGTTAAGATATGAGTTTCAAAGTCAGACTTCATTTAATTGAATTCTGTATATGCCACTTACTGTGTGGTCTTGTCTTCTGCCTTAGTTTCTTTGCCTGTAAAAGGGGAAAATAATTATACCTCATTGGTGTTTTGAGTAGATTAAATAAAATGAAAGTGTAATGAGCTTAGAAATGTGCTTTCATAGCAACCAATTTTTTACTACATGCCTGATGTTACTTCTATCAACCAGAAAGGAAACCATAATGTTAGCATTCATTTCTGTGAGAGCAAATAAGAATTTGGAGTTCCTAAGTATCTTTGTGTATTTACTAGAGAAGATCAGGCTTTGGGGTCAAACATCTGGATTTGTCTTTGCTGGAATTTATTTAAGTATCATCTTTTTCAATTGAAAAATGAGCAAAAGATGTAGCTAATTCACATGGTGGTTGTGAAAAGTAAATGAAATTATGTATGTAAAATCCTCAAAGGAAAACTCATGAAGCACTTAATCAATTTAGCTATTACTATTAATAACTAACTACATTGACCTGAATGTATCACTGACCTGCATATATTATTACAGTTTCCTAAAATTAACCAATTCAAAAAAAAAGGTTAAAATGTAATTTATTTTACAAAGTTATCCTTGAATTTTCTGTAATAGTCATTGGTTAATTTTTTTAAAAGTGAGCTAGAATTTTTAAAAATATAAATTCTGTAGATGCATTCAGTTTCATATAATTTGTATGTGTAAACAATGTTGTAATTTCAAAATGAGTACCACATAGAAACACTAAAAATACTGTTTAATATATCTTAAAAATTACAGTGTCTAGTTGTAGAGTTCTATATGACAAAACATGAAAAAAAAAACAATGAAACAAAAATTTTCTCAGGTCTCCCGGTAAACAAAGGCTTGCTGTTGTTGATGTTGCATAGTCACTCAGTCAGGTTCAGCTTCGATTCTGCGGCCCCATGGACTGTAGCCCGCCAGGCTCCTCTGTTCATGGGATTTCCCAGGCAAGAATGCTGGAGTAGTTGCTATTTCCTTCTCGAGGGGACCATCCCAACCCAGGCATTTGCAGGAGGATTCTTTACCACTGAGCCCCCAGGGAAGCCCAGACAAAGTATGTTTGGTTGTTTATTACAATACAGGAGGCAAGGAGGCAACAACAGGACTGACAGGGCCTAGCGAGAGTGGTGCCATCCATCTCAAGGGACCTTCCTTAAATCTCCATTTAGCTCTGACACAGTGGTGCTGCCATTCATAAGCTTCAATTCTAAGGAAATGTTCTTCCAAACAGAATGTTCCTAAAAGTGATGTAATTTAAAAGGTGGGGAAGAAAAAGCAAGCGTATTTGCTAAAATCAACTCAGAAGATTTGGAGACAAGCAGATAGAACATAAATGAGAAAAGATCAGCTCAGACTGAATCTTCAAGTTGCTGTGAGAGGCATTTGTTTAGAAAGACACTAATCAGAATCCATCTGTGCAAAGAGAAAAAGAATGGACTGAAAGATGATATCATTGAGATGTATTTGATTAATGTAAAGGATAACACTAATGGTTATAGAAAAAGGGCTTTTATAGAACTTGAAGAGATAGAATTGATACACAACTTCGTAAGACTTCATTGGCCAGGAATGTATTTTCCCCTGAGGCTCAGAAGCTTTAAAGCCACATAAAATATTTCATTGTTTTGTGATTCATGGTGCTAGGACATCTTACATCACACTCAATTAAAGAACAGGGCCTGTTTTCCCCACATCATCTTTGCACAGAGAAACAGGAACACGAAAGCCAGTGACATAGTCAGGAGTAAAATCGTCACTTTTATATTAAACATTTCTGTTCATTTCTTGTTTTGTATCTCCACACCTTATTTTGAACTTGGTGCTTCCAATATGACTTTGTACTCATATATTTTTCAATATCTATCAGTCTGCTACAGTTTAGTTTTGGTTTGAACTAGAAAGATGGTGCCTGAAGGTCCCTTCTACAGGCATTTGTTTTGACTTTCAAAGGAATGAGTCAGTATGACAGAGTGGTTGAAGTTCAGTATTTGGTTTCAGACAAGCCCAGTTTAAATGCAAGACCTGGCTTATTTACTTCAAGTCTTTAAGTCTCACTTTCCTTAACTGTAAAATAGGTAGCTGTAATAATTCTTACTGCACTTGATTATTGAGAGTATTAATCGCATATAAGACAACCAACAGAGTGCCTGGCACATGGTAAAAACTAAAGGCACAGTAAATCATTTTAGAGCTCTTCATTAGATAATGTTTCAAAAATTGTAGGAATAGCATTTACTTATTAGGATGGGAAGTCAAGTCCTTCTTGATTCATGAAGTGTCCTTAAGTTATAACAATCTCTTCTGCATTTGACACTAATTGCACACTTAAGATACCTCTATTATTATTTTCCATGGCAGGGTAGAGATTATTGCCTCAAAGCATTAGATAAAAAGATCAGAAAATAGACTTCTACTTCTGGCAAGAGGGAGGAGATATACTTTTCCCTACTTCTCTCACTAAGTATACTTAAACAGTCCACACATTCTCTGTAAAACAAACACAAAGAGACTCTGAAAGGTGGAGAAAAGAAGGCAGACCAGCTAGGAATTTGGAACCCAAGGAAAGACATGACGATAAATTCCCTGAGTTTTCTCTCTGCCTCATGCATCCTGGACTGGGGGCTTCCCTTGTGGCTTAGTGATAAAGAATTTAAAAAGAATCTTAAAATTCTTTGATTAAAAAAGACCCATAGCTAAAAACGGAATTCTTAAAAAAATGTTTAAGTAACCCATAGAAAGACAGGAAAGAGAAAACAGAAATTGACGGTGAATGATAATGCTTTCCTCCTAAGATCAGGAATAAGGAAAGGATGTCTGCTCTCACCACTGTTCTTCAACATAGCTCTAGAAGGTTCTAGCCAGTGCAGTATAGCAAGAAAAGGAAATAAAAGGCATACTGATCAGAAAGGTAGAGATAAAACTGTTTCTATTTGCAAATGACATAATTGTCTATAGAAAATCCTAGAGAATCTACAAAAAACTTAAAATCAGTGAGCTCATCAAGGTCATGTAATACAAAGTAAGCATATTAAAGCTGATTCTGTTTCTATATACCAGCAATTAACATGTGGACACTAACATTAAAATATAATATTACGCTACAATAACCCTACAATCACTCCATGGCAAATAGAAGGGGAAAAAACGGAAACAGATTCCATGGCAAATAGAAGGGGAAAAAACGGAAACAGAAACAGAGACTTGGGCTCCAAAATCACTGTGGGTGGTGACTGCAGCCACAAAATTAAAAGATGCTCACTCCTTGGAAGAAAAGCTATGACAAACCTAGACAGCATATTAAAAAGCAGACAGCACTTTGCTAACAAAGACTCGTCTAGTCAAAGCTATGGTTTTTCCAGGAGGCATATACGGATGTGAGTTCAACCATAAAGGGGGAGGCTGAGCACTGAAGAATCGATGCTTTTGAACTGTGGTGCTGGAGAAGACTTGGGAGTCCATTAGACATCAAGGAAATCAAACCAGTCAATCCTAAAGGAAACCAACCCTGAATATTCATTGGAAGGACTTATGCTGAAGCTGAAGCTCCAATACTTTGACCACCTGATACGAAGAGCTGACTCACTGAAAAAGACCCTGATGCTGGGAAATATTGAGGGCAAGAAGAGAAAGGGGTGACAGAAGATGAGATGGCATCATTGACTCAATGGACATGAGTTTGAGCAAACTCTGGGAGATAGTGAAGGGCAGGGAAGCCTAGTGTGCTGCAGCCCAGGGGGTCACAAAGAATTGCATATGACTTAGCAACTGAACAACAAAAATAACAAAAAAATGAAATACTTAGGTGTAAATATCACAAAACATGTGTAGGCTTTCTATGCTGAAAACGACAAAACACCAGTGGAAATAGGAATAAAGATCTAAATAAATGGAGAAATATACTGTTTTTGTGGGTTGGAAGAATCAACATGGTAAAGATAACAATACTCCCTGATTTGACATACTAAATTAATGTATGGAGAAGGAAATGGCAACCCACTCCAGTATTCTTGCCTGGAAAAGTCCATGGACAGAGGAGCCTGGCGGGCTGCAGTCCATGGGATTACATGACTGAGCATGTGTGCACGAGGCTGGAGGGAGATGGGTTGGTAGCAATAAAGTGGTAGAACTAAAAAAAAAAAAAAAAAGCTAACGTAACTGTTATCCAAATTCCAGTATGACTTTTGTAGATATAAACAAAATGACTCTAAAATGTATATAGAAATATATATATAAAGGAAGTAAAATAGTTAAGACAATTTTGGAAAAGAAAAGATTGAAATGAGAGGAATCAATATTTTCAATTTCAAAATTTATTATATAGCTTCTTTAAGCAAGACAGTCTGGTATTGATGGAAAGTTAGATACATAGATCAGTGGGATGGATTAGAGAGCCCAGAAAAAGACCCACATAAATATGTACAACAGATTTTTGACAAAGGTACAAGTCTTATTCAATGGAAGAAAGGTAGCCTTTTAAAAAAACGGTGCTAGAGCAACTGGACATTCATTTAAAAAGAATTTCAACCTAATCTCAGATCTTACCCAAAAAGTTAAATCAAACTGGATCATGAACATAAATGTAAAATATTAGGCAAGAAACCAACACAATTCTGTAAAGCAATTATCCTTCAATTAAAAAATAAATAAATAAAAATTTTAGACAGAAACATAAGAGAAAATCTTTGAGATCTAGAAACAAAGCATTCTTAGACCTGACACCAAAACCCTGATCTATCAAAGGAAAAACTGATAAATTGAACTTCATCAAAATTTTAAAATTTACTGTACAAAAGATCTTGTTAAGAGGATGAAAAGACAAAGACTAGTGTTTAAAAGACATAAAGAATTCTCAAAACTTAACAGCTAAAAAAAATCCAGTTAGAAAATCAGCAAAAGACATGGCAACATTTCGTTGAAAAGAATAATAGTAAATAAGCACACGAAAAGATGTTTAACAAAATTAGCACCAATAGGGAAATACGAATTAAGAAAACAGTGATAAATCACTACAATACCTATCAGAAAGGCTGAAATAAAAAGTAGTAGTGAAAATCCTGGTGAGGACAGGGGAAAGTTGGATCATTCCTACATTGCTGGTAGAAATGTACAATGGCACATTCTCTGGAAAATAGTTTAGCAATTTCTTTAAAAAATAAACATGCAACTACATAACGGCCCAATAATTGTGCTTCTGGGCATTTATCCCAGAGAAATAAAAACTTATGTTCTCACAAAACCTGTATACAAACGCTCATAGCAGCTTTATTTATAAGAGCCCAGAACTGAAAACCATCTAGATGTCCTTCAGTGGATCAACAGTTATATGTCGCTGGTACACTCATCATGGAATACTCTTCAGCAATAAAAACTTATGAACTCTTGATACATGAACAATCTAGATAAATCTCCAGAGAAGTATGAAGAGAGTAAATGTAAACCATAAAAGTTTATATACTATACGATTCCATCTATAATTTTTGAGTTGATAAAATTGTAGTTCCAGGGGCTAAGTAGGGGGTAGGCATAGGAGGGAAGTGTGCGTAGCACAACAGAGGGATTCTTTTTTTAATTTTTTTAATTAAAGGATAATTGCTTTACAGAATTGTGTTAGTTTCTGTTAAACATTAACATCAATCACCCATAGGTATACGTATGTCCCTCCCCCCTTGAGCCTCCTGCCCACCTTCCTCCCCATCCCACCCCTCTAGGTTGTTACAGAGCCCCAGTTTGAGTTCCTTGAGTCAGTGGAGAATTTCCATTGGCTATCTATTTTACATATGGTAATGTAAGTTTCCATGTTACTCAATTGAGGGATTCTTGTGTTGTTGTAATTGATCTGTATCTTAACTTTATTAATATCAGTATCCCGGTTGTGAAATGGTACTATAATTATATAAAATATTACCATTGGGGGAAACTGGGTAAATGGTACATAGAATTTCTATGTTGTCTTTATAACTGCATGTGAATATGTAATTTTCTGAAAGTAAAAAATTTAATTAAAAAAAAAAAAAAAGGATCAGAAGTCCTGGATTCTGGTCCTATGTGTAGGTGATTTTTAAGAAGACATTAAATTACTCCGCTTTAGTTTACTCATCTGTAAAATGGAAGAAATGATATCTGCACTATATCCTGAAGTGAAGTGAAATAAAAGTCTCTCAGGTGTGTCCAACTCTTTGCAACCCCATGGACTATACAGTCCATGGAATTCTCCAGGCCTGGATACTGGAGTGGGTAGCCTTTCCCTTCTCAGGGGGTCTTCCGAACCCAGGGATGGAACCCCGGTCTCCCACATTGCAGGCGGACTCTTTACCAGCTGAGCCACAGGGGAAGCCCTATATCCTGGAAGTGGCAAATAAAGAGAAAAAAATGTTAAGAATTTTCACAGAGCTGCATACCTGGAATCAGCTTCTAGAACAGGAGGGATATTAGTAATTTCTTAAGTCATTGGTATCCAAAGTATCTTTTTTTCTGGACCATAGGGACTGCAGTTTGGGCATTATGGAAAACTTTGAGGAGCGGAGTAGAAAGTGCTTCTTATACAGCCTTCTCCTTCTAACCATTCCACCCCTGTTCCCTCCCCACTCAAGCTTGTTTTCATTTATTTTCCATATTAGAATTCTGAAGGATCTTGTAGAAGTGTTTCTTACTTAAGGCATTTCAAAAACAATTCTTCTAGTCCTAATCTTTCATTTTATGGACTAGAAGACTGGTAACCAGAGAGGTTTAGAGGTTTGGTGACTTATTCAGGACATTAAGATGGTTGGTGGTGGAGCTGAGAATAGAACGAGGACTGTGGACCCTTAGTCCAGCCCCCCTCCAGCCCCCACCCCCCAATCATGGTGTAAATAGCTTAAGCAGGTAATCAATTTGCTAAAGTAGTAACATTTATTGTTGTCTAGAGACGTAACTTTACACAGCTTTCTTTAAACAGATGGGTTGAATTCAGACATGTTGGTAATGGTACTACTGGATATTGTTTATAGGTGGGTGGAATTCAAGGAGTATTCAGACTTCAGCTAGTGTACATATTTGGAAAAAGCTTGTTGGTGCCACCTAGTGGTTCAAGAGACAGATATTACTAGTACTTCAGAAGACATTTTATGTCCCCACTTTTATTAATGCTATTTTAATTAATGTGCTAAAAGTCATTGCCAGCTACCTCAGCCACTTTACTTCTATGATGTTTTAGGTGAAAACGCTTTTCTACATATAAAATAAAAGACACATTTGGTTTAGCTATAAAGTTTATTTCTGCTAATTAAAAACTTTCTTTTTATAGACAAAATTATTTATTTTCAAACCCAGACTATTTGTTAATTAGAACTAATTTTTAAGAATAGTGAATCTTTACTTAGTACAGATCCTTAGTATTTCCTGTGAAACTAACAGCCAGGTTTAAAAGTACTAACATTTTTTTTTTTTTTTACAAAATCTGCAACTCAGACCTTTTACTAAATCAAATATTACTCTGTGTAAAAAAAATTTATGACCATGTTAAAGACATAAGGATTGCAATTAGAATTAAGTGCATAATCTATTAGAAAGGTTTTAACTCTTTTAAGTTTTCTAACGTGCCTATATTTCTTACAATGAAAACTTATACGTTAAGAGATATAATTCTTTCCTAACATCAAAGCAATTATTTGAGCAAACCAATCCCTTGCAACAACTATTGAAAACTTAAAATGCTTAATTACTTCTATATTCTCACCATATAACAATTTTCCTTCTTTTATGAAGGGTCATGGAAGGAGTGAATCATAAAATAATTTGTTTGCTAAAGATGTTATTAACTTTAGAAATTGCTGGTCCTCTGGGCTGGCCCACTTACCAAAGCTATTTTCAGAACAATTATGACAATGATGACTAAATACTCAAGTACGTAAAAGATCCTTGGCAGACAAGTATAAGGGAAATTGTTAACCAGCCAGTGGAGGGAATCTGAATAAATTCAAGAAGAGCAGGACGCAAAAGCAGACATTGAGAAAAATGGAACCAGTGACAGAAAAAGAAGAGAAAAACAGTTAAGGAACTGAGGTGAGGTACCATCATGGGCAAAAGTGAAAAAGTCCTGAGAAAATGCTGAAAAAAGTTTAACTACAGGAGAACTTTAGAAAACTTAGTTACATGCTCACTTAAAAATTTCAACCTGTGCAAAGCTGAACAAAAATTTCAACCTGGACAATGTATGCTGTTGTTTCTGATTTATTTTAGTAATTGAATGTTTTTAACTATTGAGTGGAGGTACATTTTAACACCACCAATTTAAAAAGAGATTAAGAAAACATGTAAATGTAGCCCCTTTCCAAGGGCTGGGATCAGAGATGAAGTTTATGGGTAGTACTCATTAGTCACGTCAGGTAATATTAAGTTCTTTATGCAAGTTACCTACTGACTAACCGAAGCTCTTTCCTCCTTAAAAAATATCTGAACTCTATTGGAATACCTTCAGATTTTTGCAGTAAAGACAGTTCAGACTGAATGTTGAAGACAGGTGGGAACAAAATAGATTTTGAAAGGAAAGTACGTGAGGTCTTTTGCGCAGACTTCTGAAGTCACAGGAAATGGAATGGACATAGAGTCAGATGCCGGTCAGATCCTGGCTTTGTTGCTTATGCCGT
This sequence comes from Odocoileus virginianus, assembly GCF_023699985.2. Taxonomy (NCBI): domain Eukaryota; kingdom Metazoa; phylum Chordata; class Mammalia; order Artiodactyla; family Cervidae; genus Odocoileus; species Odocoileus virginianus. The sequence continues at coordinate 8,397,022 of NC_069697.1, forward strand.
GAGCTCACGACTTCACTTTCTTCCTCTGTAAAGTGGGAATCATACAGCCTCTTATGGTTAAGAGGATTAAATCATACACACACACACACACACACACACACATTAAGGTGCTTATAATGCTTGGCATACAGTGGGTGATTAAGAAATGTTAATTTCTTTTTTCTTTGGGACTAAACATACCAGACAATATTTAGTAAAGCAGTCAGCAAAGCATTCTTTCCCATGGTCTTTTGGTTTCACTGGCAGCACAGACTTGAACTGGCAAAGAAGTCACGAGCTGTTTTTAATAAGTCTCACATAAAATTCTTAATGCCCTAAGAATCTATTATTACACATAATTATAACAAGTAGATTTTGTGCCTAGGGATACATATTTTTAAATCTTCTAATAATTACAAGATAGGGAAATTCACTTGTTCCCTTTTAACTTGAGGTCACAATTTTTTTACTTTAGAGCCCACATGAAACTTTTCAAAGAATAAGGGAATAATAAGTATGTAGGCTACAAAAAGAGTATTTCTACTTTTAGGATTGCAAGTGTGCTTAAGTTGCTTCAGTTGTGTCCGACTCTGTGATGCTATGGACTGTAGCCTGCCAGGCTCCTCTGTCCATAGGGATTCTCCAAGCAAGAATACTGGAGTGAGTTGACGTGCCCTCCTCCAGGGGATCTTCCCAACCCAGGGATCAAAGCAGAACCAGAGTCTCTTAAGTCTCTTGCATTGGCAGTTCTTTACCACTAGTGCCACCTGGGAAGTCCCTTTTTAGGATTAGTGTCAACCAAACGGAATTCCTTGGTGGCTCAGATGGTAAAGAATCTGCCTGCAAAGTGGGAGACTGAGTTTAATCAACCAAACGTGAAAAGCCAGTGGCATCCAAAGAGATTACTGTACTAAGATTTGAGAAAATACTCTTGCTCTTACTAACATTTGCAAAGATGTATAAATAAACACAGACCATAAACTTAAAGGATTCTATTTAAGACTCACTATCCCTTCCAATGTTATTACTGTTCAAAATCCAAAACATAAACATGCCATAACTGGTAAAATGTCACTACTGAGATGCAGTGTCTACATGAGGGCTCCTCAACAATTTAAAACTCACACACTCTCATCACGTTAATAAGTTGTGCCTATAGGCATCCAGTCTTAATGCAGTAGTTTACTAATGAATGAAGCAAAAGGAAAAAGATGGTTGGCATATTGATAAAGGACAAGTTCAGCCCTTTTTTAAAAAATCTGGAAATATAAAATTTAAATAAACTTTTAAAAACTTTGAGTACTAGTTATATGTAAGAAATAGTATCTAAGTACGACTACTTATATAGCTTTGCCATTTGAAATCTTGCTTAATATTTCTGTTAAGTCACTAAATATGTCTGTTTTCTCTAATTTAAAACATAAAAGTCCTTCAACATTGTTCTTTGCTTTCTCAGATTCATTGTACTGTCTCTTTATTTGCATCTAATATCATTCTGTTTGGCTGGTCATTCAGCTGTTCATTTGTTCTCTCAGAGCGGGGTGTGTCTGACAATCCGGGGAGGTGTGGTGTGCAGTGTTGTTCCTTGTGCACGCATTCTAGCCAGGGCTGCAGGAGACACACAGGAGTACATTTCTTCAATCTGAGCACTTACTGAACTTGCCATCGGCGTGGTTACAGTTCACCTCTTAGCCTCCTTGCTTCTATCTCAGGGCAAGAGGTATCTGTGCAAATGAGGAGCGGGGCTTCCAAACGTCCCAGTCCCCAGATCCCGACGGAAAGGAAAGATGCGGTGAGCCACACAGTGCGGCCCACCGGCGTGTGCTCAGAAGCCCTGAAGGCATGAGGACAGGGAGGGCCTTTCACACCTGCGATGTGAGCTGCCAGCCCCCACCTCCCTTGCTCTTCACTTACACCTCTCTAACATCCCAGCCTATTTGCCCAAGGATTCTTTTGCCCGATTAGGAGAGACTGACCAAAAGACCAGTCCCAACTCTGTGATTCTAGTGTTCAATACATCTTTCTTTTTATTAAATCTCATCAGTGACAAAATGCTTCACTAAACAGATAATACTATAATACTCTTGTTAAAATAATGAATATCTTCTTTTTGTTATAATAAACAAAATGTTTATTATATGTCACTGAGCTGGTTTTATCTCCTAGCATATCATACACATTGTTCTTTCGTGCTTAAAATAGCCTCTAGAATGGATTCAACTTGTACAACTGTAAAGGGAAGGAATGACTCATTTCAGGGCCTTAGACAAAAATAAGATGTGTTACTGACTTACGGTCTGGTGGAAGGAACTGATGTACTCATGGTCAATTGTAACTACTGTGGCAGAGGCAGAAAGTGGTGCCACGAGAACCCAAAGGACACCAGGCTTCTTGAGAAGGGTGCATTTTAGCTGCATTGAGACAGCTGCCTAGGAAACAAGGTAGGCGGTGGGCAAAGGCCCACAAAGTCCAAAGCCTGTTCTAAGAATGCAACTTTGTTTTCATGGATGGAGTGTAAAGAGGGTAAATCAAAGTAGGATCAAAGAATTAAACCTGGCACAGTGCTTGATGCCAGTCACACATTGTTTCCTCTGCTGAATTAGGGAGGAAGCTGCCTCATTGGGACACACTATAGAGGTGTGTTATCTTCTACCTTCCTGATGACAAAGAAACACACATTCATGATACAAATACAAGCATGGTGGAAAGAGATAATGAAGAAAGTTAAGGATTCGTGCAATTTCTTTCCCCTAGAAATCCCCGTCAATGAGTTCATTACTATGTTATTGTTCAGTTGCTAGGTCGTGGTAACTCTTTGCGACCCCATGAACTGCAGCACACCAGGCTTCCCTGTCCTTCACTATCTCTTGGGAGTTTGCTCAACCTCATATCCATTGAGTCAGTGGACATACAACCATCTCAACCTCCTTCGTCCCCTTCTCCTTCTGCCCTCAATCTTGCCTAGCATTTTCCAATACATCTTTTCCTGTCTTTTCCAGTGAGTCAGCTCTTTGCATTCATTAGGTGGCAAAAGTACTGGAGCTTCAACTTCAGCATCAGTCCTTCCAGTGAATACATGTATCACATTAGCTCCTTTAAAGCATGAGCCTGGGGACTTCTCTGGTAGTCCAGTGGCTAAGACTCTGTGCTACCATGCAGGGGTCATGGGTTCAATCCCCGATCAGGGAACTAGATCCCACATACTGCAAGAAAAGATCCTGCATGCCATAACTAAGATTGGAGTACAGGTTATACCAGGCAGGAAGGTTACTACTAAGAGCCAGGAGAAAGTGATGCAAATGAAATGTGCTATTTAAAATAGGGGAAAAGGGCTTGAGCAGAGATTGAAAGTGAATGAGAAAGCATCAGTTGCTCAGTTTTGTCTGACTCTGCAACCCCACAAGGCTGTTCTGTCCATGGAATTCTCCAGGCAAGATACTGGAGTGGGTGGCCATTCCCTTTGCCAGGGGATCTTCCCGACCCAGGGATCGAACCTGGGTTTCTTGCATTGCAGGCAGATTCTTTTTTTTTTTTGCAGGCAGATTCTTTACCATCTGAGTCACCACGGAATCTTAAATTATTTAAAATAGAGTTTCTCTCAGTCTGTTGCCTTACAGAGGTGCCTTCTCTAAACCAGTCATGATTTGTGTAATCAATAATTTTAAGTAATAGTTGAAATAGAACTGGTATATTGCATGTGGCAGGCATTCAGTAAATATCTATTAAATGACGAATTAATGTTTTCTATTTAATAAGTTAGAGTAGAATCAGAGTTCCTTTGAAAATAATGTTCTCAGTTACTTGAATTCTAATATACTACCCAGAGTGGGAGAGAAAAGGAGAGGCAGTATCTTACTGAAGACTGAAAGGAAATTTCTGATGGTCATCAGGGTGTTTTATCCACGCCAGGGGCCACCATCGAGGAATTCCCTGAATGTGACAGTCACCCATTAAGTATGTCATGGTGGGAACAGTAAGATCCACTCCTTTAAACATCATCATCTCCAAATTTATCACTCTACAAATTATTTTCTCCATTTTCCATATCCCTTGCTGATTTGTATCCAAATGTATACATATGAGTTATATATGTATACTTTATTCATTATTTTGTTGTTGTTGTGCAGCCCCTAAATTATGTCAGACTCTTCTGCAACCCCATGGACTGGAGCCCATCAAGCTCCCCTGTCCACGAGATTTCCCAGGCAAAAATACTAGAGTGGGTTGCCATTTCCTTCTCCAGGGGATCTTCCGAACCCAGGGATCAAACTCACATTTCCTGTGTTTCCTGCACTGATTCTTTATCACTGAACCACCAGAGAAGCCCCATTCATTATTTTAAATAATATTAATTTGGACATTTTAAAAAAAAATAGGTTTTCTATGGCAGATTCAGTTCAGTTATTCTTCTACTATATAAGGTAATCCAACAGGTTTATAACTCAGGCATTTAACAATGAATTGAGGCTAATTGCCTTTGAATATGGTAGAGTTTCCTGGTTTCTTTAAGCTTCTCCAATACACCTTTGGAAAACCAATCCATCCCCACCCAACAGCTGACCAAAGAATGACTCATGTTCTTCACATAAACACACCTTTTACTTTAGTTTATATACTTCCTACTATCTGGGATGCTTCTCACTCCATGAAAATTTTACTTTTAATAAGTTTAATTAAAAATATAATATTACAGAAAAATTTGAAAACAGAAGGAAAAATATTACTTATACAGCTATTCCCTAAAATAAAATGTATTTTGGTCCCCTTGTTCAAGACATTTTTTTTCCCAAGCCTTTTTTAGTTTTAAATTATAAAAGTAATAAAGATTTTGTTTCTAGTCATGACAGAGTAGCTTATATTGGGTGAAGCTTTCCTACAGCTAATAATTTTGAACTTAAAAAATTATTTATTTGGTTGAGTCAGGTCTTAATTTCCACATGTGGGAGCTAGTTCTGTGATCAGGGAATGGAACTCAGCCCCCTGCACTGGGAGCTTGGAGTCTTAGACACTGGATCCCTAGGGAAGCCCCAATAATTATGGACTTTGGATAAAATATATAAAAGAACTGAAATGACCAAAAGCAGTTACAAACTGGAGAGGACTTAGCCCTAGAGAAAAGGGAACTACTCTTGGTGACATCCACGTTTCAACAGATTGACTCCTAAGGACATTACTTCCCCAGTGAGTAGAGAGTAACTAAAAATTTAGCTGCAGCCTTATTGGCTTGAGGTATCAGAGGACAGCATTTGGGGCTGCCAGACCAGTTGGAAATTCAGGGGGAAAATTTTAGAAATGAAAGCCATTAAGATGGGACTATCAAAATCGGTGCACAAACTTCTTTCAAATTCTTGGATGACCTCTGAGTTGCACATAACATGGTCTCAAAAAAGTCCAGGAAAGCAACAGCTAGAAAATGCTGAGTAGAGTTTCAATTGTCACCCCCTATAAACAGACAGAGTTTGGAGTCCGAATCCTACTCTCTTAGTTTACATGGGCTACCATAATAAAGGGAAGGCAAAGGGAATGGCAAACCACTTCAGAATTCTTGCCTTGAGAACCCCATGAACAGTATGAAAAGGCAAAAAGATAGGACACTTAAAGTTGAACTCCCCAGTCGGTAGGTGCCCAGTATGCTACTGGGTATCGGTGAAGAAATAACCCCAGGAAGAATGAAGAGACAGACCAAAGTAAAAACAACACCCAGTTGCAGATGTGACTGGTAACGGAAGTAAAGTCCGATGCTGTAAAGAACAATACCGCATAGGAACCTGGTGTGTTAGATCCATGAATCAAGGTAAACTGGCAGTGGTCAAACAGGAGATGGCAAGAATGAATGACGACATTTTAGGAATCAGTGAACTAAAATGGACTGGAGTGGGCTAATTTAACTCAGATGACCATTATATCATTTCATGCAAAGATGGGCTCAATTAAGGACAGAAATGGTATGGACCTAACAGAAGCAGAAGATATTAAGAACAGGTGGCAAGAACACACAGAAGAACTATACAAAAAATATCTTCATGACCCAGATAATCACGATGGTGTGATCACTCACCTACAGCCAGACATCCTGGAGAGTGAAGTCAAGTGGGCCTTAGGAAGCATCACTGCGAACCAAACTAGTGGAGGTAATGGAATTCCAAATTCTAGAATTCCATTTTAGGATTTCAAATCCTAAAAGATGATGCTATGAAAGTGCTGCACTTAATATGCCAGCAAATTTGGAAAACTCAGCAGTGGTCACAGGGCTGGAAAAGGACAGTTGTCATTCCAATCCTGAAGAAAGGCAATGCCAAAGAATGTTCAAACTACTGTACAATTGCACTCATCTCACATGCTAGCAAAGTAACGCTCAAAATCTCCCAAACCAGGCTTTAACAATACCTGAATTGCGAAATTCCAGATGTTCAAGCTCGACTTAGAAAAGGCAGAGGAACCAGAGATCATATTGCCAACATCTGCTGGATCATCAAAAAAGCAAGAGAGTTCTAGAAAAATAGCTACTTTTGCTTTATTGACTATGCCAAAGCCTTTGACTGTGTGGATCACAAGAAACTGTGGAAAATTCTGAAAGAGATAGGAATACCAGACCACCTTACCTGCCTCCTGAGAAATATGTATGCAGGTCAAGAAACAACAGTTAGATCTGGACATGGAACAACAGACTAGTTCCAAATAGGGAAAGGAGTATGTCAAGGCTGTATATTGTCACCCTGCTTATTTAACTTATATGCAGAGTACATCATGAGAAATGCTGGGCTGGATGAAGCACAAGCTGGAATCAAGATTGATTGGAGAAATATCAGTAACCTCAGATATGCAGATGACAGCACCTTTATGGCAGAAAGTGAAGAAGAACTAGAGAGCCTCTTGATGAAAGTGAAAGAGAGTGAAAAAGTTGGCTTAAAACTCAGCTTTCAGAAAACTAAGATCATGGCAAACAGTCCCATCACTTCATGGCAGATAGGGAAACAGTGGAAACAGTGACAGACTTTTATTTTTTGGGGGCTCCAAAATCACTGCAGATGGTGACTGCAGTCATGAAATTAAAAGATGCTTGCTCCTTGGCTTATGACCAACCTAGACAGCATATTAAAAAGCAGAGACATTACTCTGCCAACAAAGGTCCGTCTAGTCAAAGCTATGGACTTTCCAGTAGTCATGTATGCATGTGAGAGTTGGACTATAAAGAAAGCTGAGTGCTGAAGAATCGATGCCTTTGAACCGTGGTGTTGGAGAAGACTCTTGAGAGTCCCTTGGACTGCAAGGAGATCCAACCAGTCCATCCTAAAGGAAATCAGTCCTGAATATTCATTGGAAGGACTGATGCTGAAGCTGAAGCTCCAATACTTTGGCCACCTGAAGCAAAGAACCGACTCATTGCAAAAGACCTGATGCTGGGAAGGACTGAAGTGAGAGGAGAAGGGGACGACAGAGGATGAGATGGTTGGGTGGCATCACTGACTTGACGGACATGAGTTTGAGTAAGCTCCAGGATTTGGTGATGGACAGGGAAGCTTGGCATGCTGCAGTCCATGGGGTCGCAAGAGTCAGACAAGATTGAGCAACTGAACTGAACTGACCATAATAAAATATCACAGGCTAGGTGGCTTATAAACAATAGAAATTTATTTCTCACAGTTGTAGAGGCTGGTAGTCTAAGATCAGTGTTCCTGCACAGTTGAGTGAGGGTGGTCTTCCAGGTCATAGGCTTGCTATACCCTCACCTGGCAGAAAGAGGCAGGGAGCTCTGTGGGATCTCTTTTATAAAAGTACCTACCCTATTCATGAGAGCTTTACCCTCATGACCTAATCATCTCCCCCAAGGACCTAATCCTTCATTGGGTATTAGGATTTCAACATGTGAATTTGAAGGTGACACATTCAGACCATAGCTCCTACCAAGTCTGAGGGGCTTGGTAAACACTTCAAGTTTGTAATCAAAACTCGATGCCACACCTTTGAACTAAAGACTATTTCCTAGAACTGAAGATTCATTCTAAGACTAAGAGTAAAATTGAAATAGTTATTTTAATAGTAAATTATTTCAAACTTCTTCACTATTCCTCCAATGTGTTGAGCATTACTGCATTAAATAGACATTCAAGTGAATGAATGAATGAGCCTCTCTCCTACAGTATTTTTTACACAATATGTCCACCTCAAAAAGCCACCAGTAGCTGACTCCTGGCTTGCCTGGTAGCTCAAATGGTAAAGAACCTGCCTGCAATGCAGGAGACCTGGGTTTGATCCCTGGGTCAGGAAGATCCCCTGGAGAAGGGAATGGCAACCCACTCCAGTATTCTTGCCTGGAAAATCACATGGACAGAGAAGCCTGGTGGGCTAGTCTATAGGGTCACAAAGAGTGAGACACTACTGAGCGACCAGCACACACACATATATATATAAAGTAAACTTACACAAGTTTAAAAGGCTTACCTGGTAGCTCAGATGGTAAAAAAATCCACCTGCAATGTGGAAGACCCAGGTTTGATCCCTAGGTCAGGAATATCTCCTAGAGAAGGGAACAAAAACCCACTTTAGTATTCTTGCCTGGAGAACCCAATGGACAGAGGAGCCTGGGAGGCTATAATTCATGGGGTTGCCAAGAGTCAGATGTGACTGAGCAACTAACACACACACACACACACACACACACACACACACACAAGTTTAAAGTCATCAGCTGGTGACTCAGCTGCTAGAATGGAAATCAGAACTTTTCAGAGGAAGATGAACTTGTGTATTATCTATAATGTCTAGAATTAAAAATATATATATTAGACATGTAAGGACTCAGGAAAATGTGACCCAGGATCAAGAAAAAAGTAGTCAACAGAAACAGACCCTGGGTGACCTCTATGTTAGAATTAGCAGACAAGGACTTTATTATAGATATTTTCAAAAAGTTAATAGAAAAAGAAAGTCATAACGAATAAACAGAAAGTGGAATTTCAGGAAAAAAATAAGTTATTGACTCAACGGTAAAGCATCTACTGCAATGAGGGAGACCTGGGTTTGATACCTGGGTCGGGAAGATCCCCTGGAGAAGGGAATGGCTACCCACCCCAGTATTCTTGCCTGGAGAATCCCATGGCAAGCATTCTTGTCATGGTATATTACAGTACATGGGGTTGCAAAGAATTGCACATGATTGAGCAGCTAACACGCTGTTAAAAAAAAAAAAAAAAAGACTAAAATGAAATTCTAGAACTGAAAAGTACAATATCTAAAATAAAAAATTCACTGGATGAGCATAACACCAGTCTGAAGATGCCAAAAGGGTCCATCAACTAGAAGAAAGCTCAGGAGAAAATACCCAAACTGAAGATCAGAGAGAAAAAGGATGAAGAATGAACAGTGGGGTGCATGTATCCTTTCAGAGCATGTTTTTCTCGGAGATATATGCCCAGGAGTGGGATTGCAGAGTCATACAGTAGCTCTATTTTTAGCTTTTTAAGGAACCTCCATACTGTTCTCAATAATGGCTGTACCAATTTACATTCCCACCAACAGTGCACAAGGGTTCTCTTCTCTCCACACCCTCTCCGTTTTTGCTTTTTTCTGTCTATCAGTAAGTACTGATTGCTTGCTGCACATAATATGTAGAGCCACAGAGGTTGAGACACAGTATTTATTATGAGGTATGACATTTTCACTAGGTCAGTGGAAGGCTGAGTCAATATAGTGGAGTTGAGCTGGGTTTGTCTTTGGTTGTGCTATATTTACCACTGGTTTTAAATTTCACTGGACGTGGCTTACTAGAGACTTTACCTCAACATTCTGCTTCTACCTTAAGTCTCCTCTATTAGTTTCTTCCTCACAGGGGTGTTTCTTTGCTCTTGCTCCTTCCCCCACCACACACTCCTGTTGCCTGGTCCGGTTGCCTGGTTCTTATTATTTGGTGCTTGCTTGGCAGTGGGGTGGGCAATGAGAGGCTGGGAGAGCTGTGGTCCTGCTTCAGCCTCAGACGCAGCCAAGCCCTGTATCTCTGGTCTCAGAAATGGAGTTTCTTCAATGATCTTGTACCTCACCCAGATGCAGCAGTCCTCTAATGGATAGAAATGTCACTTTTACTTAAGCACTGAATAATAAAGTCATTTTTATAGTATAACCTTATCTTCCCTCAAACAAAAATCTCCTGTTGGATTCTTTTTGTAGGCATCCTTTAAAGGTGATGGGCTTCCCAGGTGGCACTAGCAGTAAAGAACCTGCTTGCCAATGCAGAAGACAGATGTAAGTATGATTCCTGGGTTGGGAAGATCCCCTGGAAGAGAGGCATGGCAACCCAGTCCAGTATTCCTGCCTGGAGAATCCCATGAACAGAGGAGCCTAGCGGGCTACAGTCCATGGGGTTGCAAAGAGTCAGACTTGACTGAAATGACTTAGCACACAGGCACATATTAAAGGTGATGCACTCTTCCTGTGAGGTCAGTCTGCTCAGCCTCAGGTTAATTTTACGATTATGAACCTCCTCATTCAAGTTTCAAGAGTAAAAGTAAACTTTTCCTTTTTATTTTTCACATTGAGTGGAAACAGTAGTATTATGCTTCTAACGTAGCTAGAGATTTCTCTCCCCGATAATCCTTTTCTTCTCTACTAGTGGTAGAGAATTCTTTTTAACATTCAGTTCCATTTCAGCCCAGGTGATCTAGATTTGAAACCTATAGACCTACAGGCTAGTAGTTCTTAAATTTTATCTTGCATGATATTCCCTTGAGGTCTTGGTGGGCTCTATCTTGTTTCCAATTCAGTAAGTTTGGGGTGAAGCCAAAGAATTTGCATTTCTAATCAATTCCCAGGTGATGCTGACACTGCTGGTCTTGTGCTGATTTCATGATGATCTACCGATACAGATAAAATGTGTACACACATATATGAACTGATTACGTCCAGCTTCCCTAATCCAAAGTTTAGCTATAGGAAGTAGCAGCCTTGGTGTATCTAGTCACTGAAGACTGCAGTAAACACGGGTGCACAGTTTTAGACTAGCTGAGGCCCTACAGCAAGCCCTGCAGTAGGTGGTTATATATCTATGGTGGTTATATGGAATGTAAGCAGCACAGGCCTCAGTGGTGAGAAGGCGGTTGTGTTGTTTTCCTAACTTAACCTTGTAAGAGACTGAGATTTTAGGACATTTGCCTCTCCATAACTGGAATTGAAGGCATTTTCTCTCTCTCTAGCAAGAAGAGAAAAGGCAAAGGGGATTTGCTACCCCTCTTCTGATCAAAGGTATGGGCTTGTTACCTAGGTGCTTGTTTCATATAAATATATGTATAAATCCTTGTACATTTCCAGTTGATTTCCTGGTAAACTGGACTCAATTTGTCTGCACGTGTCCTCCCCAAACAGGTGTACATGGTATGACTGGACACACAATCTTCTATTTTTAGACTATCATTGGTGTTACTCAAGGTTTGGCATATTTGAACTTTCTTTTAACTGTTAACATAGGAGATCTACATTTTATCTTCTCACAGGGGATTTTACTTTTGAATTCTCCATTTCCATTCAGAAGATAAAGGCCTGATATTATAACACAGCAGATCTCAATATGATCCCTGGACCAGCAGTCTCAGCCCTACCTACAAACGTGATGGAAATGCTCATTCACTTGTCCCATCCCAGACACCAAATACTGAATTAGAAAACAGAAGTGGAGCCTCAGCTACATCTGAACGAGCTCTCTAGATGATTCCAGTGTGAGAAACACACTGCTGTGGTGAAATGACTAAGCTAACTAGTCCTGAGACATTCCTGGGACAAGAAAGATAAGTGAATACTTCACACTTGGATGAAATTACATCTCTTGAAATTACACTTTAGTATTTGTGGAAGCACACCTTCCACAAATATAGATTGTGCTTTTGAAAGTATAAAAAAGAAATGGTCATTTGAAGAGAAATGCTATCCCGAAAAGCAGAGATAGATGACAATGTACATTGGGTATACAGACCAACTATAAAACCAATGAGAAAATTCATTACTGAGAAGTGATCCAAAATGTTTATTTTGCCCACTGAACTGATGTACTTTTTTACATAGTAATGATATTTGTAATAGTCCATTTTTTCCATTTCTAATTTGGTTGTCAAGGAGTTTTAGCAAATGTTTTACATCATATGAGTAAGTTTCCCCTTAGGAAAATTAGCCTAGATTTTCTAGTATAATTATTCTCCCCAATTTATAATCAAATTCTTATTATCTCTTATAAAAACTAATTTTACAAAAGTGTGTGACTTTTATTATAAAGAGTTACAAAATATCCTTGGGATATCGGTATAGAGAGAGATGCAGTCAAGTTCTTGAAGCAGCAAGGCCGGTGCACAGCATATGGTCAAAAGCCATCTGAACACGCCCTTCATCCAGCTCTCAGATGCTTCTCCAACTTCTTCTACTGCTCTGCTTCTTGCTCACTTGGCTATGTAACCACACTAGCCTTACTGTTCGTCAAAACACTCAAGCGCATCTGCACCTCAAGGCCTTTGCTTACGTGGCTCCGCCTGCCTAGACATGCTCTTCTCTCAAACACCTGCAGTTTTTGTCTTCCCTTTCTTTCAGTTTTGGCTCAGATGTTACCTTCTCAGTGAAGCCTTCTCTGACTAGCTCACCCCCCTTCCTTGCTCTATTTTTCCCACAGTAGCTACTATCTCCTAAAATAGTGTAACTGCTTATTTTCCATTTTCCTCTTCCCTGAAACGAAACTCCACAAGGCAGCTCTTGTCTTTGCTTGTTGGCTTCTGGGAGTATTCCTACCCCACAGGGCTGCTTGGTATGGAAGTGCTACTAAGAATGTTTTGTTTTGTTTATTTAATTTATTTATTTTACTTTACAACATTGTATTGGTTTTGCCATACACTGAGTTGAATCCGCCATGGGTTGAATGACTGAAACAAAGTCTGCAGGACTCAACATCTTACAAAGTTTTCTTTGAAGTCTAGATGACAGTCAATATTTTTTCCTCCACAATATATATGTATCACAATTATTCATATTTACTCATTCCTTTTAAAAACATCAAGTAAATACACATTATGTGCCAGGCACTATTATTAATGGCTGAGAACAAAGATGAAAAAGACTGTGTCCTTTCACAAAGCTCATAGTAGAATAAAATAAAATAAACAGATTAAAAATCACTTAAAACCAGAAAAACACAGTATGTATAGGATCTGGAACACTGAAAATACTAAGATCTAGCTCCCCTCCTCTGGCTTTTTACTAGTTACAGTAAAGGAAGTACTAGACGTCAGAGGTACAGTCTAAAACTGAGATGGGCAGGACTCTTAAATTTCAGACATAGGCGAGATTATACAACTCTTACACAGAAGATTATGCAACAAGGTCGGCCTTGATCTGTAGGCTGATAAATGGCCCAGATGACCTCATGATATCTTCTGAGAAGCATTATGCAAACTTTAGAAGCATCCAAAAGTACTGATAATTCTGACATTTCAATAACTATGACTTTTAATGAAAAATTAAAATTTTAGAGTAACAAATAACATTACATACTCATTAAAACACTTACTAGCCCATACTTACCAACTCCGCCTCTTCCATGGCAAATACATTTTGTATAGCACGTCTATAAATTCTTGACACTTTCTCCTTTTTTGATAATAGGAACGGGGTCCACAGATGGATTAGATTCACACAAAAGTCAGTATTCCTGGAATCTGTTAGGACAGATGTGGCATGGTTACAGAGGTGTATGGTATTTTTTCCTTCTTTCCAATGGTTGTAGGAGGTCCTCCAAAATCCACCTCATTTATTTCTCCCTTACTGATCCCAGAATAAAAATAGGTGTTTATGGTTAACTGGGTAAATTAATCTAAAATTTTGCTTTAATATATTCTAAGAAGAAACAATCCTATTAATTTTTTTTATCATGAAGAGATTCTTTGGCAATGCTATTTATCAACATTTATCAAACGATCCTAGCAGAAACATTCTAAAGTAGATTAGTAGTTTTAAAAGTCACAGTGATAAATGCAATTTCTTCAATGTAATAATATATTTGTTCCACATCAATCCACTAAGCTCCATGAATTGTTCAAGGCACTTTATACAGATATGTCATTTACCTGAAAAAGTGGGCCTGAAATGTTAATCTGGCCAATGTCAGACAATTATAAAGTGGTGTAGCTGAGGTTTTAATCTAGATCTGACCAAATCCAAAGCTCCTTCCACACTGTCAAGTGTTTAAAAAATCAGCACTCTATAGGCTCTGCAAAGGCATTCTACGGATCCCACAAAATTTTGATTCAAACCATTTGCTAAAAATGCTTTCATCAAATTAAAAAAAAATACACTTAGACACACAGGGAATTGTAAAACACTGGAGAGAACTAACATACTAAGTTATGCTGTAAAGTTATCCCACTTTTGTGTGGAGCTGCTTCTGCTCTGTGCTTGGTCTTGATTTTCTTTAGCTGAGAACATATTCACATACACTAATGTATCGCTAGAACACATTTAGCCCATTTGTTATAAAAGCAAGAGCAGGCAAGGTCCATCTATTATACAGTAACCAGTTAGAGTCATGCTGCTGCCATGCGTATCTTAGAGAGATCTATTGTATGTTTTGAGTACAAGTGTCCTTCCGTGTCTGTGGGGGATTGGCTCCAGGATTGCCATGGATACCAAAATCTGTGGATACTCAAGTTCCTCAAATAGCACATAGTACAGTACATCTTACAGATGCAGAGGGCCAACTGTGTTTTCTTTTCGGGTGGGGTCATTTCTATGAGTTAATGTGAATACAAATTTTACCCAGTGTACATATTGGTATTCCACATGTTTACAATGGGGGAGAAAAATTTGCTGCTAAAACCATAGCACTACCAATGCTGCCTATCTTACTTGGGAATAAGAAAGATTTCAAATTTAAGCTCTCATCATCAATTAAAAAATCTATTTTTTTTAAGGATACAAAAGATCTTTTGCACATATATGAAAATCTTTTTACAAATTTATGATGGTCTACTAGGCATAGTTGGAATTTGCACCAGGAAATCAACTAGTTGCTTAAGCATTAAAAGCATTAAATCTTTTAAGAATCTCAGTATAGGGCAAACAGTTTAGTAAAGTCCTAAGGAGAAAAAAATTTAGTGGGTGTGAGAGCAAGAATGTGGGATTAGAGAAAGAATGTAGAAGAGAAGGAAAAAAAAAAAAACAAAAAACCCAAGAAACACCATCTCAACATGTAAAACTATAAAACTAAGCAATACAGAGGGGAAAGTCCTAGATGAGGATTTGGGAAAAACAATGATAACCACCACTAAATTTAGGTAAGAGATTAGCTTTGTACTAGGCTTGGAATGTTGACCCAGTTAGTAATCTGTGCATCTCAGCTTTCTCACCGATAGCCACCCAGCCTGTTGTTTAAAGATCAAACTAGATAGCCTATTGAAACAGACCTGTATCAAAACAAATCTATGCGTAATCTGAGTGTGGGGAAGGGGAGAGAAGGTAACTCCTTCTCTTTTTCACTTCCATTCTCATTAGACCTGCAAGACAAACTACAGGCTTGACAAACTCAATGTTATCCAGGACAAAATCTAAGATTGCTCACTTCTTCTCACAGTTCCCTTTCTTTTCCTCTTCAGCTTTTTAAAATTAATTAAAAGACAGTTAATTTCTGTAACCTGTATGTTTACTGAAATTTAAGCAATGACAAGTTAGGACAACCTGGCTCAAAAATGCCTACTTCTAATAAACTTTAGAAAACTTTTGTAAAGTTTTAAGCTACAGTAGTAAGAATTATTTATGTCATTTTATTATAGAATTTTAAACTTCTGGCTCCTATGTTTTTAAATTCATCACTTTGTAATCTGATCATCTGGTGGGCTTGGAGCAGCAACATGACACCAGAGAAAGCACTGTTGTTTCACAGCACATAACCCGAGAACCTTTCTAAAATGAAAGTCAAGAAACGTACTTAGCTACTTAAAGATATTTAATAGGAAAATAAGTACTTCATTCTACACCCAACCCTTTTTGGACAACTCTCATATGCACACTCTGACAGAGACCACACACAGTGTAAAACATGGAACATCACAGAAAAGACTGCTTATCAGTCAGCTTTCATCTCTGCAACCAAAGGTTTTCTCTAGCAAGATATAACAACTAATGGATTGTTAAAAACTGGTCAGAGAGTTAGTTCTGTATTCTGCTTATAATGACAAAGTGGAGGACAACCTACAAGGCTGTTATTTCTTACGGGAAATACAGTGTACTAGTTTGGAAACAATTTGACTTCTGGATGTTTGATTTTTATACCACTCACTCAGTGCTGACACTGGGAGTCCTGACTGTCTCAGATTTGCCAGGAAAGACTAAGTGGTAATAAACCCTTAGGAGGAAAAGGGGATGAGAGAGGAGGAGATGGTTGGATGGCATCACTGACTTGATGGACATGGGTTTGAGCAAGCTTTGGGAGTTGGTGATGGACAGGGAAGCCTGGTGTGCTGCAGCCCACGGGATCGCAGAGTTGGACACGACTGAGCAACTGAACTAATAAACTCTTAAGCAAATGAATAAAGCAGCCTAATGAATTAGTGAATATCTACTTTACTTTTGATATGAATACTCTCCTAGATAGTTCTATAGCCATTTTGCATTTGGTTTGACGTATTTGCACGTGAAATTCTTTTCTGTATGCAGGAAAAACAACAGGAATATCTATCATTCTGTAAGCATGTACTGGAAGTGGAAACAAGAGAATTCAAGTCTTGCTGTATTAATTTGTTAAACACAGGCTTTACCACTGCAAGTCCTCTACCAAAGTTCCCAAACCAGAAATGTCTCTTATCTACGTGCAGATGTATAGTTAGATTGGGGTTGAAATTTAGGACAGTTCTAGGTTGCAGAATGATCTACTACTTTACGTTTCAATGGAATATTATCTTTATATGTATTCCCAAGTCTACGTCTACAATTAAGAAAAAGCACAGGTTTAATTTAGAAGCCACGAAATACTTAGGTAAAAGAAGTCTTACGCTTACAAAGCTACTATCTTGAAACTCACTTTCATCATTATTCTTTACCCACTTATCATAAAAAAACTAGTTCTCAGATTCTGCACACAGATAGCTTTATGTAAAATATATAAACATTTGTTCAAATTGATACACAGATTGCATAAATATGGCAATTAAGCTTAAATTTACAGATGTGCATGTACAATGTTGTGCAAGTTATCACAATATTACAATTTCAAAAAGTATTCCAATGGAATCCAAGTAAAGCAGTTAGTGAAGATACCCATGCAGAATTTAAATATCTCAGAACAAAGTTTTTAAATGTCTTCAGTAAAAGTTCACACATTTAAAATAGTTTTATTCATTTTATTTGTATATGTCAAAATACATTTTTATTTCCAAAATAGTGGGTTTTGCAACTAGTTTCATGCAGAAACAAGGTCTGCTCAATACTACCAATAAAATCAATATAGCACAGTAGCTGTTCAGTTTTAGATACAAAGAATAAATAACCTAAATACAAAACACTAAAATATTAGAAACACGTATTTAATCATTCTTCACAGGCATCCAAACTTCACAAATATAATCCTTAGCATGCCTAACTGTTGTGCAACCAGAATATGTTGCAGTCACTCAAACTGATCAATTATCTGTATGTTTTACGTCCACGTAAGACCATGGAAATTCTCTATATTCAGACCCACCATTCATACAGTTCAAATGTAACCAAAAATAAAATTCCCACAACTATCCTTGTACCTTTAAATTCAAGAATCCTGAGCTTGGTAGTAAGAGCATAACCTTATATCTTCATAAAACCAATCAAGAGAGGACTTAAAATCCTGCTTACCAAAACACCCTTTCCCAACCCCAAAGTAATCTAAAATAGGCAGTAGAACACAATGACCTTTTAAAATGAAGGGGTACAAATTCACATTTAATATAGTATACAATACAATCAATAATACAATTAGCTACTATAAGCTTTACAATGTACAATTTATTCAAATGGCTGAACTGTTCAGTGGTTAAGGAGACAGTTATGTGCCAGAAAGATATAGTACTTTTTGCATGGTTTAATGAAAATATAAAAGCTATTTGTCCAAATAAATGCCATCTTCACTATTTACTTGGTTTTGCTTTTCTTTCTTTCTTTCTTTTTTTTTAAAAAAGGCCACTGAAATGTATAAAATGGTCTGAACATGATGGTGGTATCAAAGTCAATGCCTCTTCACATGGCAATAACAGTGCATTTAACACGAACTCACGGGTTAAGTCTGCAAATGATTTTATAGCATTACTTTGGCTAGCACAACAGTTTTAGACAGCACTCAGATAAATATAGGTATGTGAAATGTGAAGCAATTATCTTATGCAACTTTAATTATGGTTGAATACTATCAAATGAAAACTGCAAATAAAAGTAAAAGCATTTTACAGTAGAAAACTTTTGTAAAGATAGGGCTCCACATAATGTGTTAATTTAAGTCTTTATATCACTTTGTTAGTAAATTTTGTTCTTAACACTATTATGGAGTAGCCTACTTTGCATTAACAGACATTTGAAATAATAGTCAAGCATGCCATGTGGTGGTCTAAAAATCAAACAGTACACTTATTTATATATACAGCATCACTCAGTACCTGCTAAAATGAATGTGAAGATTACAGAACCTAACATCTTATACTACAATAATAGAAAACAAACAAAAACAAAAAGTGACCAATGAAGGCAGAAAATAGGACTTAAAGAATCTAATCTCAATGGACTTTAAAGCATTCATAAAAGGAATAAATGCATATTGCACAAACAGTGAAAGCAAATGTTCCACCAAGCAATTCAGTTCCAGGTGGGGACAACAGCATTAGCCTAATATATGACAATGATTTCAGAGGAGCAAGTGTTCTTTTCTGTAAATGAGAAAGCTGTGAGACAACAGAAAGTCTGCCACATGAAGAGTTAGAAGGAAAAGATACAAACCCAAACTTAGATGTAAAGCAAAAAAAAAAAACAAAAAAAAAAACCACAAAAATAAAATAAAATTAAATATTGAAAAACTGGAAACTGTGGCACATCAAAAAATGCTGAATAACTGTCTTCTGTGAGAGCTGAGTTTTTGTTGACACAAAAGTATTTATGTACAACTAAGGCTTACTGGTTAAATATCTGAGGCATATCTGGCCTTGAACACTTTCCTTATATGCTGGAGCTGTAAACAAGTTTTCTCAGTCATAAAAAAAATTCTTCTCAGCAGCTGCATTAACATGAAACAATGGTCTTGATACAAGAAAAAAAAAAAAACCAGAAAATTAAACAAAACTCCTAGATAAGAGGGCATTTGGCAGGATATCCAAAAATGACAGTCTCCAAGGATTCTTCCCAGGCTTCCAGTGACGGTCAATTATGGTCCACTGGGTTACTAATATGTGCAATTCCATTACTTGCTGCTTTTTTTATTTGGAAAGTTTGCTTATAACTCTGATCAAGGCCCCATTTTCATCTTTTAGCCTCTGGTTGTCTGCTTTCAGGTCTGGTAACATCTGTGAGAGGAAAAATAGAAGAAAAAGTTTGAATTCAATAGTGAGATTAAAGTGTTCCTCTTTAAATGTTATGTTTTTACCACAAGACACATGAACAAGCTTTGTCAGTTATATATACTTCTAATGACTAAAACATATATCAGGAAAAAAGAGGTCCCTCCCCACAATTTGTGAAGCTAATTAGTTTAATAAATGATGAAATGAAAGGTTTATTCTCCCAAAGTTATCAACTGAAATGTACTAAATCACTTGACATCATGACTCACAAGCATACCATATTAGAGCAGCCAAGGAAAGGAAGACTCTTTTTATGTTAGAATAGGCTCTTAAAGGGAATTCCTTTAAGAGTTTCTGTTAGCCTAAATTAAGGCCTTTTGCTTTGTTTATGTCAGACCTCAAAAGCACACTGTTACTCCACAAGAAAACCCAACTATTTAGGGAAGTTTTGAGGGAATCAGACTTCTTTTAAATGATTAAAATTACTTAAATGATTTACCTTGTATTAAGTTTAAATGCCTAGTACATAATGTTTGACCCAAGATAGGTGCTCAATTAAATAATAAAGCAATTACTACTATCATTAGACTAAAATAATTTACAAGCCAAAGTAATAAGCCTGAATGTCTTAAAATATCCAAGCATAAAAAATACTACTAGTGTTTGGAGTAAACAGAAACACACACCCTTACACCAGAAAACCAATAAGTTTTTTTTATAGACAAAGTGAAGGAGGGGGTGGAAATACTGTAAGTCAACTGGGTTCTCTACTAAAAATGATTCAAGTGACATGTGCTCCGCCAGATTTGATAGGAAATGGAATAGCTTCTATTTTGGACATTAAAACATATTTTCCAAGATAATTAGGTCTCTTTCCTCAGCTTTCAAAATGTACTAGGTTATGTATTTAGATAAAAGTAAAACTACTTGCAAAACTATCTTAAATTTTATGTGGAACCAATCAATTCTTAACCTGTGCTCAGAATGTATGGATATAAAATATAGTAATCTGAAGTTTATCTATTAGGATACCTCTAGAATAGAGAACTGAGTAATATTAATTAAGATGGTTCTGACTGAAATGACATTATTTTGAAAAGCAGATAATTCATGTTTAATCTTCAGCTTCCACATATATTAATTATATATAAAATACATGTTACACTGTTTGTGTTCCATTTTCTAGTAAAGAATTTTAAAGTCATATTTTTAAGTGCTAAAAAATTTGTAGAGCCAAAAATGTGCACAAGCTTTGTAAAAGTGCAGGTAAGTCTTTTACCTAAATGCTGAGATCATTCCCTTAGTTTACTGCAGTTTATCAGTCACAATACACAATTAGTAACACTTTCTAACATTCTGAGAAGCCATGCACAATTAAACAGTTACACGACAAGTTCCAGACACAATGGCATTAATTCGTAAAAGTGAGCTCAAGACACGCTTACTAATACAAAAACACCTGCCTGGCTCTACTAAGAAGAAATGATGAAACTACAAATTATAGATTCACAGACTGCAGTTGCCTACAGAACCCTGAGCGCTTGGCTACCACTCTTGTCAAGGCCCTATTCTCAGTCAGCAGTCGCTCATTTAACTCTCTCAGAGTTTGAATTTGCTTTATTTGGTGCAGATTCTGCAGGAATCAGAACATAAAGAAATAGAAAATAAAAATAAGAAAGTGGAAGAGTACAATGGAAATATAAAGAATCATAGGCAACAAATATAAGAAGAAAAAATTAAGAGTCTTAAGAGAATATCCCATGAAATTTATATAAGTAAACAGTGCAGTTCTAAAATTCCTTAGCAAACAAAATACACAAACAAAATCCAAAAAAATTTTCTCCAAAGTTATTCAATAATGTTCCAATAAGAAACCAAATAATTCAATAGAAAAACATTTAAATCTTAAAATTCTAATTCTATGGGCATAATATCCTATGTGTTAGTTCATTAATTTATAATATGATTATTTTATACAAGCCAATGTAATAAGAGGTAATCAATTAATTATATTATGCTTTTCTTCCTGCAATATTCAAATATTCAAATACTCAATATTCCTTCCAATATTCAAAACCAATCTATTTTCACAGGTGATGCAGAGTTCAATAAGCTGTACCTCTGTCCACAAATCTAATGTCCTTCATTTTCAAAGAACATTTTTGCATGATCCCCGTTCACCATTTTCTCCCCAGGGAACAAAATATTTGAAATGTAAAGAATAAATGATACATCCCAAGTCTTAGTCAATATCATCTTATTTATTCTATACCTGAACATCAAAAGTGCCATAAAAACAGATTATCAAAAGAATTTGAGTTTTAAATACTTTTCTAGCTCACCTAAAACCTGACTTTAGGAAGAAATAGAAGCACAAGACATAGATAACTCACAAACTGCATAAGCAACTTTAAGAACAATGAATAAACATAGTATCTATACTAGTATTGTGAAATTTGAGTTTATACCACAGCACTGTTTACTTACTTTGAGCTCTTCTTCCATTTCAGATATTCTTCTTTCTAGAGCTCTTCGTTCCTAGATGAATTTAAGGTATTAATGTTACTGATATAATTAATTATACTCTTAAATTTTCTTCTAAATTGTGAAACAGTGACAATTTAGAATAAAAAATCAAATCAGGAGCAGTGTAGAAAAAGATGTGATGCCGGTGATATGTAAAGAGCTTTCCAAAATTTGAGAGAAATAAATATGAAGATCATTACTTTACTACTTCCTATAAGCTCTTTCTTTAAAGCTTTGACCTTCTGGTAAAATGCCACATAACACGTTCAAACTGTTTTTAGTTTACATAAAACTAGGGATAGAGGAAACTGATACTCAAGACTGAAGACTGCACAGAAAAGAAAAAAGCAAAAAAAAAAAGCAAAAACTCACACAGATGCAATTACTCTACAGTGATAAGAAGCAAGAAGCAAACGTGAATAAAGTATGTGTATTTTAAAATTTCAAAACGGTCTAAAAGATGGTTATTCCTCCACCCACAATGTATACCAGTCATCATTTGTCCAGTCGACTTTAGAGCTTTGTATTTAGTTTTATACTCTGTGCAGCATTAATGCAGTGAATCTAATAAAGAAGCAACTGTAGCATTTATTTTAAGCCACTTCGTTTCAAAGAGTGACAGGCAAAGGCAACATACAGTATATTACTGCAGTGTGCACTTTTATTCTCCCTTAAATAATAAGCATTCTAGGGTGTTATGCAAGAAGCAAGCAGCAGTAATTAATGTGCTTAAAACTTTGGTTAGGTCATACCGCCGCGAAGATACTGACTCTTGCCGGTCACCTTTCAGATACAAACCATTTAAATTTAGTTTAATCACATTGACACTATTTCCAAGACATTCTTTCCCAGATTAATAATTAATGCTGATACTTAGTAAAGCAGTACATTTACTGTAAATGTTAAGATTTTTAGAGTATGTGATTTTAAAAAACAGATGGAATCCTATTCATAGGCTTATAAGTATCATGTTTTTCTATTATATTAGCATGTTTAAACATTATTAGGTAGACAAAAATGTTATTTTTGATAAAAAGAACTTTCTCCTAGTTAACAATACAGCCACAACCCATTCATAAAAACCACTGCACTTCTCAGAATACCAGGACATGTAATATTTGATCCTCATAACTTTGTGCAATATCAGCAATAGAATATTTCCTCCAGCTGATGGGGAACACCCTCATCAGCCTTAATTTTATTATGTGTCTTCAAGATTTTAACTAATTAGTGGCAAAGCAAGACAAGAACACTGTACTGAATTGTCAAACTGCAAACTGTAAAGTTGCAGGCAATTTCTTATATCTGAGAAACTTAACTACCATTTAAAAATAGGGTTAAGAGAAAAAACTGCAGATATAAGTGCTTAACTCAGTGCCTGCCTGGTATGTAAGACAGTGCTAAATAAAAGCTAGCAGTTATTATTAGTACTGTGACTACAACATCTGTTAAACTGAGAGTAGATTAACTGCTTTGTAATTTATCTGCATTTGACAGGCAGAAAAAGAAGGTCAGGTGGGAATGTCAGAATATGAACATGGGTATATTATTTGAGTGCATAAGCCTAGATGAAAAACATTACTTATCTCTGCATGATAGGGAGATTTTACTTTCATCTTTTGCTAAAATTTTTGTAATAAACACATTTTCACAAAAAATGAAATATTCTTTTAAAATGTGACTATCTCAAAAACAAGTGATATTTTAAGTAAATGTCTTTCACCCCAACTATTAGTATGGAGAACTGAAAACATTTCTTTACTATTTCTACATATCTTGGATATAAAATTCCATACGTTATACTGTGATGTAATAACATTACATTTAATATAATAATTGATTCTAAAATTTAGCAATTACAAGTTAGATCAATAGGTTTTTAAAAAGCCTAGAACAATGATTTCTAAAACCTGATGAAATCATAATAAAACTAGTAGTTATTACACATTACAATTTAGTAAATGACATAGATAATTTTTTGTCTATTATTCTGCATTTATATCACTTTTCTCCTTTTTGGGGGGATTAAAAAGGTAAATTGGCTATTTTTGAAATGGAATGGAAGAAAATATACCAAGTACTCTTGACTCTCTTTGATCGAGAGATCACAGCTCCACAGTATGTAACTTCTTCTGTGGCTGAAACCTTGAAAATCTAGCCACTGCTCAGTAGTATTACAGGTACTCTTTAAGCATTTTTCCATTTACTTTTGATCATTTATATACATCTTCAACTGTTCAGACTAAACTTGTGCAGTTATTCCTATGCCCACTGCCAGATCCCTGAGCAGTAACAGTAATAATAAAGGGAGAAAAATACAAGTGAATATATCATAGCCAGACAAGAAACCGGAGAAAGACATAAAATGGTAAAAGGATTTTCTTATACTAATTTTTTGGTTTAATAGAGCCTACTTAAGTTAAATATTTAAGCTCAAAATTAAATATTATTAAATTAACTTTAAAAAGAATTCAAAAATTTGGTCTCCATACCTTTAAAAACTTTAATAATGGAAGTATTTTATTTTTGCAAAGAATTAAACCAAATATATATATGATTAATGTGTTTTAAGTGTTTCACCACAGATAATCAGAGAGATAAATGGCATTTAAAAAATATCAGATTCCCTACCACAATGTGTATGTTTCAGAATGAAGATATGTTTTTTGGTACATTAAAAGAATAACACAGTAAATTAAATTTTATTTAACAAGGTAATTTTATCCTGTAAGACTTTATTAAGAAGATAAGCTAGAAGACATTCATAATCAAATTAATAAATATCAATTTAAACTAATTAAAACTACAGTCCATAAAAACAAAACTAAAAGAAAACCTATTGCTTATGCAAAAAATAAAGGGGGAAAATGATTATTTATTCACTAAGATCAACACTTACCCTTTTTTCCATTTCTAATAGGGACCTATCAGCGAATCTTTCTTGTCTCTGTAAGGAGATAAGAAACACAAGGAGATGTAAGTGCAATAAGGATGGGGGAGGGGAGAGGACCACAGCAACGTGTGTCTGTGCTGTGTGTGCGCGCACATGCGTCTGACTCCTATGCCCCGGTGGACTGTAGCCTGCCATGCTCCTCTGTTCTTGTAATGCTATTCAGGAGGAGTAATGATACAGTGTGAGTAAAGAAAAGAGAAAACAGAATTTGTACCGAAATTAAAACCAAGATTTATTAGAGGAATGCTTGGCCATTCTCTATGTATCATTTTGCCTCAAGTCTTCACAGTTAAGCCGGGAGCAAGGATGGGTGACTACTGGGCACAAAGCCAAAACAGCCCCAGTCTTCCCTCCCGTGCTCAAGCTCTCTGTCTACATCACAGTGAAGAGAGGCTAACCCGAACGCTCAGATTCCAGGACCCTGACTGAAATGCAGTTTGGACAAGATGGTGTGCCTCTGTACCCATGCAGTCTGACCTGCAAATTGGCCTCTTCCCCTCTCTCATGGCTCTCTTAGTCTTGCTAGCTCTTTCTCTAAACTTTTCTTTTCTAACCATCCATGCTCCAAAATTGGTAAGAAGGATCACATCTCTTGTCACTTATAAGAAATCCCAGCTATATAGCTTTTCTCTTCCTGGCAAGCTCAGGTCTCATGTTTCTCTCTCCTGCTTCCTGCACTGTACAGTCAACTACAGCGATCTCGAGATGAAAGGGACCCTCGGGGCTTTAAGCCGCACGCTGCGTTCAAAACCAGGGAGCTGTGCATGCGGGTGCTGAGCACAGGGTGGGAAAAAAGCAAGTGCTTAGTTTTTATTTACAATGACCTCTGTTCATACATTTCCCTTGGGATTCCTGTTCGATTTACTGAAAATGAATTCATCAAAAGGTTCATCCCCCAGATGTGCTGAATAACCAATTTTAAAAATTTACCAAGAACAGTTTTTGCTAACTACTTAACAAGAATCCTCTTTTATGGTCATTAACTACAAAATATCCTTTAAAAAACTATCTACATACACACACACAAACAGTTCCTTGTGATTAAGCACAACTTCATTAATCTGGCAATTCAAAAACATTTAATATAGTTTTCTCTTCTGTCAATTCTTTCAACATTCATATTTTTGTACCATCAGGGTTTGTAAAGCAGTTACTCTTTGATCCTTCTTGCGAAATTTTTTTTATAGTTTTAGTATATAAATAAAGATCTAATCATGGCTGTCTCCCCTTCACAGATCACAGCCTTGTCGTTGTGAAGGGACTTGTGTAACTCAATGAAGCGATGAAACATGCTGTGCAGGGCCACTCAAGACAGACCGGTCACAGTGAAGAGGTCTGATAAAATGTGGTTCACTGGAAGAAGGAATGGCAAACCACTCCAGTATTCTTGTCGTGAGAACCTCACGAACAGTATGAAAAGACAAAAAAGACATGACACTGGAAGATAAGCCTCCACAGGTTGGAAGAGTGATTCCCAGGTGGCTCAGTGGTAAAGAATCCACTTGCCAGTGCAGGAGATGCTGGAGACATGGGTTTGATCCCTGGGTCGGGAAGATCTGGAGAATGAAACGGTAACCCACTCTGATATTCTTGCCTGGAGAATCGCATCAACAGAGGAGCCTGGTGGGCTACAATCTGTGTGGTCGCAAAGAGCTGGACACGACTGAGCACTTACGTATGCACACAGGTCACAAGATGTCCAATATGCTACTAGGGAAGAGCAGAGGGCAATTACTAATAGTTTAATTGACTATGCAAAAGCCTCTGTGTAGATCACAAGCAGCTGTGGAAAATTCATTAAAAAAATGGGGATACCAAACTGTTGTATCTGTCTCCTGAGAAACCGGGAAGCCAGTCAAGCAATAGTTAGAACCAGACATGGAACAATGGACTGGCTATAAATTGGGAATTTAAATGGTCACTGTGCTTATTTAACTTATATGCAGAGTACATCAAGCAAAATGCTGTGCTGGATGAGTAACAAGCTGGAATTAAGACTGCCAGAAGAAATATCAACAATGTTAGATATGCAGATGATAGTACTCTAATGGCAGAAAGTTAAGAGGAACTAAAAAGCCCCTTGAAGAGGGTGAAAGAAAAGAGTGAAAAACAGCTTAAAATGCAACATTCAAAAAACTAAGACCATGGCATTTGGTCTCATCACTTCATGGCAAATAGATGAGGAAAGTTGGACAGTGACAGATTTTATTTTCTTGGGCTCCAACATCACTGAGGGCAGTGATTGCAGCCATGAAATCAAAAGACAGTTGCTCCTTGGAAGGAAAGCTATGACAAATCTAGACAGCGTATTAAAAAGCAGAGACATCACTTTGCCCACAAAGTCCGTACAGTCAAAGCTACGGTTTTTATAGTACTCACGTATGGATGTGAGAGTTGGACCAGAAAGAAGGCTAAGTGCCAAAGAATTGATGCTTTTGAACTTTGTGTTGGAGAAGACTCCTCAGAGTCCCCTGGACAGCAAGGAGATCAAACCAGTCAATCATAAAGAAAACCAATCCTGCATAATCACTGGAAGGACTGATGTTGAAGCGCCAACACTTCGGGCACCTGACCTCAAGAGCCAACTCACTGGTGAAGATACATACACGAGAAAGACTGAAGGCAAAGGCGAAGAGGGCAGCACAGGACAAGATAGTTAGATGGTGTCACCAACTCAACGGACATACATCTGAGCAAACTCTGGGAGACAGTGAAGGACAGGGGAGCCTGGCGTGCTGCAGCCCATGGGGTCATAAAGGTCATGACTTAAAGACTCAACAACAACAATCATGGCGATCCAATCTGTTGTTTTAGTTATTTTTATATATTTTAAATTTTAACTAAAAAGACTTTTGGCTACACCATGCAGCATGTGGTATCTTAGCACTCTGACCAGGGACCGGACCTGTGTCCACTGCAGTGGAAGAGCACAGTCCTAACCACTGGATTGCCAGGGAGTCCTCATACAACTGATTTTTAGGGGGGAGGAACCAACACCACCCAGCCTATGGGATCTTAAGTTCCTCAACCAGGGATCAAACGCAGGCCCTTGGTAATACAAGTGCAGAGTTCTAACCACTGGACCTCCAGGGAATTCTTAGTCTGTTATTTACATGTTTTCTGTTTTTTTTTGTGTGCTTACTCTTTCTGGAAAAAGAAAAGTTAGGTATTCCAGTTGCTTATTATTAAAAATCAAATTCAGAATTACAAATGAGATGAGACTGTTTCTAACAATTCTGATATACTTATGATGTCTTTGCTAGAAAAACAAAGGCTAAATATGCCACTTAAGCAAGTGCAAATGAATAGTAAAATGCTAAAAAGATTGTAAAATGTTAAAAAGACATTAAACAACAACTGAAAGAAATTAAAAATTGCTGGAACAGTGTCAAATACACATAAATTACTAAAATGTTAAATGGAAAATTAGCATTTTATTGTTTTTTTTTTTTTTCATATAGGGACAGTTCAGCAATTTTATGATTCATGTGCTAATATTTTAGGTTAAAAAAAAACAACTTTAATTTTTTTGGTAAATATTCCAGTTAAAGCTGTTAAAATCACATTGAGGAAACCTGGTGAATTGATATTTGACAAAATAATTATTCATCAACTGGTTTCTGGCAAATTAGCCTATTTCGCTCCCTTGGGGACTGTATAGGGAGCAGGGTGGCTGGACTAAGGCAGGATTCAACGATTCTGTAGTCCTTGGCAGAAAACTATGAAACAGACCTAAACGTCAAGCTTAATTTGTTTCTTCTTTTTTGGTCATGTGTGCAGCTTATAGGATCTCAGCTTCCTGGGCCCAAAGCAGTGAAAGTGTGGAGGCTCAACCACTGGACCACTAAGGAATTTCCAATTCTGTTTTTTCCTAGCTTGCTAAACATATCAGCCAATGATTGTTGAATTTTATAAAAAAATTTTGTCCACAATCTACTATTTCAAGATTAATTCTTAGTAAGATGATTGTTTTCCTTGGAAAAATTCCATGCAACTACTGGAATTTTTCAGTGCAATCAAAACTTCCACTATATGTGTATTCATAAATAGTCATCAAAGAAATGTTTAAAAAAATACACAGATTCACAGTAGACTTAAATACTCAGGGTAAATAACTCAATAAAGTTGAAAAAAAGTTTAACATTCTGTCACTTTTATTTTTACATGTACCCCTAAATTTTTGAAATGAAATTTATGCAGTGTTTCCAACTAAGATATTAGTTTTGAATATTTACTCGGTATCTCATACTCTAATTCAGTGACTTATTTTTCTGACCACAGTCAATGGGAACAGAAATTGGTACTTGACCCAAAGACAGCTTGCAATAATTGTCCAGTGTCCTGTGAAATGGATACAAATAGAACCATGGGCACTAACGAGACTGCTTCACGCTGATGATAACTGGCTAATTCTATCAGTTCTCCTCTCTTGTAGAGTCTGAATGAGAAAGTTACAGGAAGCATTAGACGACAACAGAGCAGGCAGAAAAGCAGAGAAACGTACAGAGAAGGCAGTGAGCAGGGTCACCACAGTGACACAATACTGCAGTAGGGGCAACGGTTGTTTTTATTTAGAAAGTATGATGACCAAATGTCTAGAACTAAAGCTATTTTCAGGGAACTAGTTATGATATTTTGCAGCGGCTCACTAAGCTATTAATGCAACCTAAAGAATGAGGACATTCCAGTTTACCATGAGACTTAAGTGTAAGCCAGCAAGTTTAAACTTGTGTGACATTCCAAGTTTTTATGACACCTCACTAGGAAATGTGTTCTTGTTCTACAGTATTTCTCTGTGTATCTTCAGAGTAAACTTTCATTACTTGAGTCTTTAGTCAAAGTAATGTCTCATTTATAGAACTGAAGATGCCATTCTAGATGACTACTTTCAAACTAGATTCTAAAAGTTTACCGTAGAAATGTGTTTATGCTACAAAGTCTTATGTTTAACATTAAACAAGTTGATTTCCTTATAATTTATAGGACTCCTTAGAGCCTTTAACATATAAATCAGCCCTGCTAAATCTCCAAGATACAGAATATACAGTATTTCTCAGTTACATGGGTCACAAAGCTCTTTTCTTTTTTTGTTTTGAAGTGGAGCAGGAGAAGAACGAGGAGGAAGAGGAGACAGCACTTATTATCTCCCAGAACTAGTGCTTTACGAAAAAAGAGCTTGGAAAACAATTCTTAGATCATACACATCCTAAATCCTATATACAAGGCTAGGATGTATATGATCTAAGGCCTAGTTCTGCTTGGCTATCCAAGTTTCTTTTCTAAAATTATCTCTGCCAGGTAGTTATTTTCTTTCAGAATTATTATTAAATCAGTTTTTTTTTTAACAGTAAACATTCTAAATGAATAAAAACTATTATAAAAAATTTTTATGGCTTTAAGAAGACTCTGTAATTATTGCTGTTATTTGCTAAGTTGTGTCTGACTGTTTTTGTGATCCCATGGACTATAGCCTGCCAGTCCTGTAGCTCCCCTGCCCACAGGATTTCCCAGGCAAGAATACTGGAGTGGGTTGCCATTTTCTTCTCCAGGGGATCTTCCTGACCCAGGAATTGAACCTGCATCTCCTGCACTGATAGGTGGATTCTTTACCACTGAGCTCCCAGGGAAGCCCAAGATTCTGTATAGATGCCTTTATTGCTTTCCTACATTTGGTATGTTGGAAATAAAACATTTAAAATCCTTCATGTACTAAAATATAGATTAAAAGGCTTAAAAATACTTCGACTTTCCACCATAAGGCTATACTTCTATATTAGAAAAACATAAAGTTACTAGTAAGCTGTATTATCTTGATTCCTTATTAATAAATAAGCTATTATCAATAACCAAACTTACATCCAGAACACAAGAGAAAATTACAATGCAATTTTTAGATGAAACAAATGACATTACCTCTAGAGTAACAAAGAGGAAAGAAGGCACAAACCTGGGTGGCTTTCTCCAGCTGCAACTTAAGATCCGTCAGCTCCATGTTCGTGTCATGCAGCTGTGCCTTCAGCTTTTCATTCTCAGCTAGAATTTGTTCGTAAAGCTATACGGATTAGTGGAGAAGGACAAATTACTTTCCTGCTTTCTATTTTAAGAAGATTTCCCAGTGATCACTTTGTAATATTAAAACAGGAAGATTCATGTAACACATGAGCTATTCAATAAATACATTAAATATATTGTATTTAAATGCTTTGTGGTCTCAAGGCAGAAACTTTTGGTTATGCAGGCGTCTCTGTCCCACATAAATTCTTCAAAAACTAGTTCCAGGATTTAAAACTTATGACTAAACTGAAAACCATGACTTTTCAGTTTCCATTTAAAAAACTCAGTTATCTGATAAAGAGGGACCACATACCTGTGCAGCGACCACAGCTGAGGTTATAAACAGCCGTTGTGATCTTTATTTGGGGTCTGTGAGCTTTTCTGCCTATCATGCCCTCTTTAATTCCTGACACTGAGATGGAACATCAGTGGCATTTATCACTATACTTGTATTATTTTTACTAAAGTTAAAAGGAAAGTGACTGATTTCTTAAATATTTTTAACACTTGAATCTACTACTTCTTTTTCCCTCATCTCTAATATTACAACCACACATGGCTACATTTATCTCTTACCTAGATATTTCCATTATTAGAATTGCTCTCTTGACCTCCTTCTAATCTACTGTATACAAAGCATCAAGAGTTAAATTTTCAAAATGACAATCTCTACCAGCCATACCAAAAATTTAATTACTTCAATACATCATGTACCTTCCCACCATCAGGCTGGTCCATGTGCTTGTAATTCCATCTGAAACATCTTTTTCTCCCATTTTGCCAGTTGATTACTAATTGTCTTTCTGTTCTTGGCTGAATTTTTACTTCTTTTGTTAAAAATTAATTTTTAAAAAAACTGAAGGATAGCTTCTTTACAAAATTGTCTTAGTTTCTGCCAAATATCAACATGAATCAGCCATAGTTATAAATATGTCCCCTCCCTCTTGAATTGCCCTCCCAGCTCCCTCCCATCCCACCCTCTAGGCTGTTACAGAGCCCTGATTGAGTTCCCTGAGTCACACAGCAGATTCCCATGGGCTGTCTATTTTACACATGGTCATGTACGCATCCATGTTTCTCTCTCTATACACCCCACCCTGTCCTTCTCCTCCCCTACCCCGCTCTCCAAAACCGTAAGTCTGTTCTCTATGTCTGTGTCTCCACTGCTGTTCTGCAAATAAGTTCATCAGCACCGTCTTTCTAGACCCCACATATATAAATGCTTAATATGAATAATTGTTTTTCTCTTTCTGACTTATTTCACTCTGTATAATTAGCTCGAGGTTCATCCACCTCATTAAAACTCACATGCATCCCTTTTTATGGCTGAGTAATATTCCACTATATGTATGTACCACAGGAAATCTACCCTCAGACCCTGTCACTTCCTTTTGCTATATACTTTTATAAAACTGTGTCTTTACTTCAGCATAATGGTTTCAAATTTAGAAATTATCCACTGATTTGTATGATTATATGATCAAGTCTGTCTGCCTACTCCATGGAAGATACTCATCAGAGCAGGAAAAGTATCTCCATCTCCACTGGCCACAAGTAGAACTTCACTACTGAGTTCACTTCAGTGTTCAGTTCTTTACTGAACAAATGACTGAATCTTATTCCTAACATAAACTGACCCCTATCTTCCTTCTGTTGATTTTACTTTCTTAATGGGCAATTTAAGATAGCTGCCAAATTTCTCTTGACATGTACAATTACTACAAACCTTCCTTTTCCTTCAATCAACTTCATTATATTTATTCAAAGTTTATAAATATGAAGAATCTTGATCTTCAAAATTCTAGATTGCTTTGTTTCCAGGACTTATTTCTTAATTAGTTTCATCCTTGATAGCACCTGAACTATCATTAAGTTTTCAGTTACCTAGAAAATATTATATTCTCTTGGGAAAAGTCATATTCTTTGTTTGGCTGCTTCCTGGTAACAAATAAAGAAAAGATGGCTCGCTCTCTCACACACACACGCACACTACCCACTCTGCTCCAAATCTACTCAATGTCCCTTTCAGCTCAACCATAGGACTGGCCTAAGAAACGTCAATGTGCAGGTGGTCCTGGTTACCTTCCCCTTTCCTTTAAAAAGGCAAGCAAATAGCTATTCATATTCTACTTACCATTAACTGCCAAAAACTGAAAAATTAAAGTTAAGTCATTTTAAGAAAGTGCTTTGAGTTTCCAGGAGTAATATCCAAACATAAAAATCTCAACAGAGATTATTTTTAATTAAATATAACTGAATAACCCAAGTACCTTTTTAAAGTCAGTTGAATCATCCTTTTCTAGCCTGCTACTGTAAGGTTTTCTTTCTTCTGAGTAACCGTATGATCCAGAGCGACCCAGCAAGGAATCATACCGATCACTAGCTGATGTAGAACTGAGTTCATATCTTCAAAAGATGAGTTTAAGTCAAAATCTTTATTATAGGCTTTCACATATTAACATGCATCCTAGTATATTTAACTAGATATTCCAAAATAGTAGATAATATTCTCCTTTATCAGTTATCTAATCAACTTTCATGATATGTAATAAATAAACGGGAAGTTATTTTTAATACTAACTTCCGTTGTTTGAGGAGGTGGTTCAAAATTCTCTATATCTGAAAGTCAAAACTGGTTTTACATCATGATAAATTATTTCAACAATTTAAAATCATATATTTTTTTCACATTTTAACATCTCTGAAATCAGAACATGGCTTACAACTGATGTGTATTACAGTTTAATTGGTAGCACTTTTCCTTTAAGTGGCATATGAATGTATTTTAAAATTAGTAACACCGTAGATGATGAATTAATTAGAGTCTATCCAGAGTAATAAACAGACAGTACTATGCCATTTTATATAGGGGATTTGCACATCTGTGGATTTTGAAACCCACTGGGTTGGGTGGGTGGGATAAGTTCTTGGAACCAAATCCTTGGAGATACTGAGAGATAACAGAAATAGGTTTGTCCTAAGGAAGAAGAACGTATCTCATTTGAAGATGAGGATCTTCTTATTATCTGGTTCTGAATTTGGTTTTTTTCTGATAAATGCTAATGCCTCCACATTTCAATTCAAAAGAATCATGAGAATATAAAAATTTGTCCTTGGTTTTATAAGGCTTTGGTTAACAATTATTGGCAAGAGAAGAGGAATAGAAATTAGACTCAAGTATTAATATATTGGTGGAGGTTCTCTGAAAAACTGAACAATCTGAGCTAGATGACACTTTTTAAAAGTGTCTTCATTGGCTTTTTCTTTTTTAATCTGAAGCAGGGATAAGGGAGAAGAGTCTGAGTACCTGATGAAATAAATTTTTGGTGGATTTCATTGGCTTCTAATGTGAATAATGAGATAGTTAATGTTGAAGTAACTTAGGAAGCTTAAGAAAACTATCACTGTTGCAAAGAAAATCTTTCTTAGCAACTTACTACAACAACTGAACTAGAAGTAAAGCCTTTGATGAAGAAAGTTATTAACACCTATCAGGTCATCTAAATATCTATAGATTTTTTTATTACTAAAATAATTCTATCAACTTAAAAAATTTATCAATATCTAGCAACATATTTTTAGAAAGTATAAAATGAGAAAAAGATCAATTAAAAAAAAAAAGTAAAACGTACCTAGAAATGGAATCCGTCTAAAAAGAGAAAAACATAAGGGTAGCTAAATTTTTATGCTTTAAATAACTCACTGATTAATCAAGAAAATTTAACTTCAATACTATTTTCACACTAATAAACTAATACATATCTAATCTATGCACTTTAACATCAATGTGGTTGTTTTGTAAAGAAATTCTAGAAAAAAGTCACCATATATTTCTACTCGTCCAATACTATACAATTACATTTCTCAATTTAAATTCATATTTTGTGAATTTCTACAAATGACACTATAATTAGGAGGGAAAAAAAGAAAGACTAAGACACATACCCATAACTTACAATTTACTTAGCAGGAGAAAGTAACATATTTACATTAAGAAATGCACGTTTATTATGTGACATCTCAAAGCAACTATCTTTCCCATTTTTCTGTTTTTGAGGTAATAACAGGAGAGACCAACAAATGAATACTAAAGTATTTAATGTACAACAGTATATACATATTTTGCTTACAATTTATTTTCTGGAAATCCAGCTATACAATCCTTCAAACTTTAGCAATGAGGGCATATAATTTTCTCAAGCAAGTGGTATGCTATACTGAAGTTTCAAAGCTCTTCTTAATGTAAATGGTGAAATGATTAATAGGATAAAATAGTCTCAATGGAGTTAAAGACTTTTTTGGGGATTAGCATCTTTAGCTCTTTCTATTGAAACATAATTTTCTATAAAGTAACTATTCAGAAATGGCTTAATTTCTGAATTTTAGATATCTGAATTTTCCCATTATATTTACTTTTAAATGTCTTGTGAAATCACTGGGTTCCTTTGGAACTGTTTTTGTCTCATTCAGATTAAAACTGTCTTACTAAAGTCTATTTAGGTTTCCTTTGCAAAACCAATTTTATACTTGCTGCCCATTTTTTTTTAATGTAATGCTTTACCTTATTGATTTATTCTTTAGTTTTATAATAATTATCAAATTAAATTTCAATTTTCGCAATGTAATTCAAATCCATAAGCTGCTGAAAGAATAGATTTTGAAAGTTCCTATCACAAGAAAATAATTATATCTATGTGTCTATGCGTGGTGATGGATGTTTACTGTACTAAACATTTCACAATACACAAATATTGAATAATAATGTGGAATATTTTATTTATCAATTATATCTCAATTAAAGAAAGCAGAAGCTAACAAAAAGATGTTATTTATTCAAATTCTGGAAAATATCCACATGTGAAATAAAATGTATACATATCGAATGAAAACATCACTTCTCACCTCAGTTTGAACTCTGGTTCACTGGTTTAACTTAAAGAATAAATAAAAACTTCTAGTAGTCACAGAAATCACTCAAATTCTATTTCTTTGTCTTTAAAAGTCATGGTGCTATTATTATGTTACATATATATTTGTTTTTGGCCATGCTGTGTGGCATGCAGGATCTGAGTTCCCCAAGCAGGGATGGAACACATGCCTCCCGCAGTGGTAGTTTGGAGTCCTAACCACTAGACTGCCAGGGAATTCTTGGTTATATTTTTTAAAAATTTTAGTAAAAAGCACATAAAACAAAAAATCATCCAAGTCACTTTTAATTAAGAGTATAGTTCAGTAACGCTAACTATATTCACACTGCTGTGTAACAGCTCTCTACAACTTTTTTCATGTTGCAAAACTAATTTTATACCCACTAGACAAATCTCCATACCCTCCTACTCTCAGCTCCTGGAAACCACAATTCTACTCTCTGTTACACAAGAGTTTGAATACGTTGGTGAGAGCGCAAGCGTGTCAGTTGTATTGGACTCTTTTAGACCCCATCAGCCACAGCCCACCAGACTCCTCTGTACGTGGAATTCTCCAGGCAAGAAAGCTGGAGTGGGTTGCCATTCCCCTTTCCAGGGGATCTTCCCTACCCTGGGAAATGGAACCTGGGCCTCCAGCATCGCAGGCAGATTCTTTACTGTCCGAGCAACAGGGAAGCCCGTGGAATCACACAGGTGTTTTCTGGTGACCTGTTTTATTTCACTTAGCATGATCCCTGTGTTTTTCCCCCCCGTGTGTTTTTAAAATGTTTTTCTGAGGTAAAAATATCCTTTAAGTTCTTCTGACTACAATACCATAAGATCATATACCATACTACAACAAAGTTCCTCTATAATTCCCCATCTCTCAAATGCCCTAGATAACTACT
Source organism: Odocoileus virginianus (assembly GCF_023699985.2). NCBI lineage: Eukaryota > Metazoa > Chordata > Mammalia > Artiodactyla > Cervidae > Odocoileus > Odocoileus virginianus. Next base: position 8,433,881 of record NC_069697.1, read on the forward strand.
GTTAATCTTTTCTGTATACATATCTATGTGAACACATAAAGTATCTATCCATACAAATACATTTCCACTATTCCCAACTAATAGACATTTTGAAAGTTTTTAATATTTTGCTTCAAAAGCCATGCTGCTATTAACACTTTAGACTTATCTTTGCATACGTAAGTCATTTCACTGGAAATAAATTTCTTGAAGTGGAACTGAAAAGCGAAGAGGCATGAACTTTTTCTGAAGGCTTCAGCTTTGTGTTGCTCAACTGATCTCTCAAGAAAATAAATTTATTATAGCCCCAAATTGTTATATGAGAATGCCTATTTCAAAACTAATCATGCCAAACCTTTGTCGATTTCACTTTGGTATTATTATGTCTTTGGTTATTAAAGAGAGTAAATGTATTTTAAGCTTATTGGCCATTTGTATTTCTTCTTTTGTTATGTTTATAAATTTCATGGATTCTGCTTCCAATTTTTTTTAAACTGTGTCTTTTAAATAATACAAATATTGATCTTTTAAATGCTATAAAAGAGGGCTACACTATTTACTTTTAAGTGAGCAAATGTGTCTCAATTTTAATAAAGATGTCTTTTTTGTAATTTCCTAGCTTTTCATGTTTAAATAATCAAATCTATTAATCCTTTCTTCACAGTTTCTTGCCATGCTTCCTTATTTAAATTTTTGATTTATTACTAATGTTCTTCACATGGTAGAAGTTTTACCATCCAATAGTTTAATGAAAGCAAATCGTAACAGCCTAAGCAACATAAGGCCCATTTATGGAATAATGAACCACACTATGATAAAGTAATTCAGGTTTTCTGGATCAAATTTTATTTTAATTTTTAAAAAATTTATATCCTAAAAAAAAAAATTTATATCCTGAAGGTAGTTTCAAAGGCAGTTCAAAAAATTTAACAACTTTCTGGTTAACTTAAGATTTACTTTTCTTTGAAGCAAAAAAGTATATGCCACAGTCATTTTTACAATTTGGTGAACTTGGATTCTATAACTGAGTAAAAGTTTTGTTATAAAACACACTTCTGAGGTAGTGATAACACTATTTCAAAAATGCACAGAATTGGGTTGATCATACTTTTTCACAGAAAAGCAAGGGCTGACACTACAAATTTTCATAAGAGAGCAACTCTCACTTGGTGGAAGCACTGTTCCAGTCTATTGAGGAAGACACTACAAGTCAGTGTCTTAACCTCCACTCTCCCTTTCTCTCAAGGTACAGCAGTCACTAAGTTTAGGTGAGGTGGTATGCAGCCCATATTCACAGCAAAACAGCTGAACTATCTCAGTGGAGGGCCTCATCTGGCCTAAACTAATTACCTAATTCCAGTCCTATGTTGTAAAGCAGCCTGAGGATGAAGTTGACACAGATGGTTGTATAATATAATTGACATACAGTAAATTATCTTTGCTTAATCCAGTTCAAGCTGAGTGTTGTGCTGCTTGTAAATTAAAAAATGCTAGCACAAAGCAAGCTCTAAATAATGCTCTATTTAAAATGAACAAAAACTACTTAAATTGTTTGGAACTAAGAAAATTTTTTTTTCATAAAAACAATATTCTACTCAATGTATATCATATATAATTTTAACAGTAAAACTTAAATATAACATATATCAATATGCTTCAAAACCACAAGTTTGGAAGCCAGAAAATCTTTCCCCTCCTACCCCAGCCTGGTGGGACCGGGGATCTGTGTGATATGGTGGTGAGAAGTGTCAGCTGGAAATGGTTTACTAATTCCCTCACTCTTGTTTATCTGTCCACTGTTTCTCCTTGAGAGATGAGAATTCATAGGGTGTCACTGGGCAAGGAAGATGATGGACAAGTTTACAGAAAATAATAAACAAGAGACATAGGTGAATGGGGAAGTGCTGACAACTGACAGGCAAAGGGTTTTAAAATTACAAAACTTGTCCTTTAAAAAATTCACCCTTGGAAGTAACTGATTCTTCAACTTGTCTGGCTACCTAAAGATAAAACAAAAAGTACCTTTTGGGTCAAAATACACAAACTTGGTCCTAAGAGTAATGTCCACAGTCACCTAGTACAGGGAACCAACTTCTGGTCACTTCACATTATTGTCAATCCCAACAACTAAAAGTAATCTTAACAGCTCTACATAGGAATGTCAAACCAAAATGAAGAAAATATGACCAGAATGCCGTTTCAGGCTGGACACTGTTCAATTTAAAACATTAAGACTAACTCATATTGTACAATCTATTCCCATGTAACAAAGTTCTTCCATGTATGTCAGCTTTGTGCAGAGCCAAACAATAGAAACAGAAGGGGAAAAAACAAGTGGGAAGAAACCTTGGTCATTTGACAGCTATGCAAACTTGTCAATCAAACTTGCCTCAATTTCTTTAATCAGTACTGGGGTTGAAGGGCAGGGAAACTTTTCCTGAAGATTACTGGAAAGATCAGCAGTGATAAAGAATGTAAAAGTCGTTTAGAGACACGAAATTTCTCAACAAATGTAAAGAAAGTTAAAATGACCTATTATCTTCTCCAGAATATAACTCCACTGTTAACAAAACTAAAATCTGGGTCTGGTAAGGTATGCGCTACTTCTGGATAGCCTTTAGATACTTTTCTTTGGTCAAAGGTTTAACAGGTAGTCCCTGCTTAAAGGCAAAAAGTGACAATAGCATTCAATGTGTTTTGCAGCAAGCCATTATAGAGGCAGAACTTGTTAAGGAGTAACAGAGGCCTCTCCAAGCTCCTTCCTGGGAACTACACTCAGTTTAAGTTGCCATAGCTTTTGACTGTGTGCACTGCAATTTATCTCAATTTACGCCATGCAACCGTTAGCAAGATGTGTTGTAAGGTAATTCCCTCTTTGCTTTATGTGGCTTACAAAAGATTACTGAACAGTCTACTTTTGGAGAGCAGTGGAAACCTGTTTTCTTGTTTTCTCTTTTCAACTTTGAAGGCTAACATACATACAATAAACTAGATCCACTTAAAGTATACAGTTTGATGAGTTTTGACAGTTGTGTATACCCAAAAAAACCCTCTCAATCAGGATCTAGAGCATTCCCAGTGTCTCTCAAATACTCTTTGTGACCCTTTCCAGTCCCTCCACACCTGATTCCAGAAAACCACTGATGGTCTAACCCCAGCATGCAGGTACAGTGTACAGTAACTGCCTTATATGAATAGATATAAACAAAAGTAAAAAGCAATCCTTAAAAATACAAAAATACAAATATTTCTAAATAAAAAAAATAATGCTAATTACCTGAACTTCTTTCTTATTGGATCCCTCCTCTGTATCTGATTGTTGTTCTTGTTCATTTTCATCACTCTAAAATAGATAATCAATTTATTTTAGAAAAGTAAAGATAATTTTGAAACAGTTAATATTTAAATATATTAAGGCTTTTCTAATTTAAAATGACTTGGGAAAACGTAACAGGAAAGGAAAACTGGTTTCTAAGTGGGAATTTTTCTACCCTCTTTACAGGAAGCCTGTTTTATCTGCATAGTACAATCTCATTAGGTTAGCATATATAGTGAAGAAAGACCATTTACCTAACATTCTGATTTAAGAAACACATTCATACTGGGGATGAGGATGCTGGAGGTTTAATGTGAAAATACGATACTCAATTTTATATTGTGACGTTATTGCATGTACTTTAATAGTCAAAACAGATACTATTTAGCTGCCCAAATATAATGAGGCAGCAAAAATAGGAAACATTAAAAAGAAAAGCTCTATTCTATAAGCTTGGTAAGATTTATATAGCAATCCTATTATGTTTAGGTAGTTTAGCTATCTAGCAATTTCTTGGGAATTTATAGCACACCAAATAGAAAACACAGGGCTTGGTAGGCTAAAAGCCTAGATTCAGCCAATGGGAATATTCTATCAGAAGGCTTAAAAACTCAATAAACCTTAAAGGGTTAAAAGAAAAGGGAAATACACAATCAACCCATCTGGCTCAGGCTCAATATAAAAATACAACAGACTTTAAGACTAAATCATCCTATTTCAGGCTGGTACAGCTATTTTCAGCTCTGTGAGTTAGGGTAAATTTAATAAAGAAAATTCTGAGTCATAGTTACCTCATCCATAAAGTGGGGATAAAAACATTACAGAATTGTCCTAAGGATTATAGAGGATCTTTATACAACCTATTGCGTGGTATCTAGCAAAAATGGTATTTGAAGTTACTAAGCAAACAGGAGAAATCAATGCTGCTACTACTAGCATTATTTATTAATATAAATGTATTAACTCCACAATATGAACTGGTTGTCTTTACGCATTACTGTTTCACAGAAGAATACAGGAACTGAAAATTTAAAAAATGGGGAGGCTCAGAGTTCTTGAAAAGTGGTAAGTAACTAAGAAAGAAAAAAAAGGAAACCTAAATAATAGCTTGCCTAACCATACACCACCCTTTCTTTGACAGAGCCCTTAAACTGTTTGATACAGGTTCAATCATGTGGCTATGGAAATGAAAGGACATTTGTGCTGATGGCTGATTAGAACACAATTCAATGCAAGGTCAAATTAAAAAGATGACTATTGCCTATACAGATCTCAGGAACAATCATTATAATGCTGGTTACGTGTATGACTCTAGAAAGTAGAGTTTTGAAGGGAGAGCTGGTCCAAATAAAACTGGGGAAAAATAAATACTGTATAAAAAAGCTTTGCTTACTAAACACCTAATACATATAAGTTATTAAAAATGTAAGAATTTTTAAGTAGTAAGAGTTACTAAGATGCTAAGACTGACAGGCTTTATTATTATTATTAAAATATTACTGGGCAATCAATTAAAATCAACCAGACATCACGTACATCCTGACAAAGGAAAAAAACACCCTGCCAAGAGAATACTGAACCAGAATCTGATCATTTCTACACCTCAAATTACCAATTTATAGGAAACACAAAAAACTACATGTATGTGTTCAACTATACTTCAGGAATATAACCCAATTCATTAAAAAATAATTGTAAGAAAAAAACGAGATGGAAGGAGTAACTGATTTTTTAAGAGACTTGAAAGAAAAAACTAATAATTTACGGTCCTTATTTGGATGCTAATCAAATCAGCAAAAAATAAAAATACAACAGACCATTTATGGCAATATGAGTCTGGAGGACATTAAAACTGACTGTCTATTCAACAGTAAGGATTTATTGTCAATTTATTTAAAATAAACATGATCATGGTATTATGATCACTCATTAAAAGATAATATTTATGTTTACTTTTAAAAAATAAAATTTTAATATTTTAAAAAGGAGTCCTCATCTCTTGAAAATTCATACTGAAATTTTATGTATATAGTATTACTAAAATTTTCTTCAAAATAATTGGGAGTTGGAAAAGTGGTAGAGATTTAACTTAACAATGAATATCTGGGGTAGGATGATATACTTCTTTATGTTTAAACGTTTCTGCATTTTTTTTTCTGGAAAAAAAGAAAAGGCTAAAAAAATAATCCCCCAAAACAAGATTAGTTTCGCCTTTCTGAGATATATGTTGTATTGAAATAGGATAAATTTCACATTAACTGTGTTATCCCATAGTTCTTCTTTCTCCTGCAAATGAACAGCAATGTCAGGCAAATAGAGATGAAGAAGAAAAAATTAAAATTTATAAGATTGCAGCCATTATTTCTTTATTCCAATACTGGGACAGTACTCTTGCTTGTAAGTAATGTCGGAAATCTGAGTTGTTTATTCTTAAAAAGAAAAACTCTTCTGATTTAAATAACTAGCTCAAACACATAGTGATGACCTAAAGAATACATAATCTGAGACATACAAGAAATTATTAGTGTACACTCCTAGAAATATTAAGAATACATCAATTAGTTATATTTTAACAGGCTCTCACATCTTGTGTCCAAAATGAAACTCCTGTAGATCTTCTTTTTTCTCTTGGTCGCCGTCGTTCTCTGATTGATTTAGGTTGTGATTTATCTTCCCCCTCTTTTTCTTCTTCTTTCTTTTCTCCCTCTGTTAAGGCTGAAAATTAATCATATGGCAGCAATGCATCTTGAGAGTATTTGCAAAGTAAGTATGAAAACAATTCTAAGTCAACCTCTGTGAAAGTTTCTGAAGTTCTCTAATCAGAAATAATTTTTGTCCCCTCATTGCTCCTGTAACACTTGGTTTAAACATGTCTGTATCTCCCATTTGATACACTCTTGAAATCAAGAACTAATTTTAATTACTTCATTTTTCTAGTGCTTAAAACAAAAATTTTGCTTAAAAGACACATTTCATAATATTTACTGAAGAGAAAATAAATGAATCCTATCAAGAGAATGGGGCCCTAGTTATTAATGTCTGACAGGAAAATAGTTATCATACCCAAACAGTTTGTAACAATGGAACAGCTAGTAGGCATACAAATTTATCAGCTTCTACCTCTACCATTCCCAGTCCTCACTGGGCAGTAGAATAAATAGAATAGTCTTTTAGTATTTCAGAGCAAACCTTTTTATCCCCCCTGGGAAAAAAATTATCTTTTATAAAAACAAATCAATGTAAAGTCTTCAAATTTGTTCCCTTCCTGGGATAGTTAAAATATCCTCAGACTCACATACTAGAAGACTATTAGAACCTCTGGATATGCTTTAAAAAGGAGACATATGGAGCAAAGTAATGCTAGAAATGATTGTCAAAAGGCTCCTGTGTCATCAGCAGGCTCCTTGTCTCCTGTGAAGAAAAGGCAGCAAAAGAAACTCCAAAATTCTAGTATTAAGAGGGGTTTAATGTTTTTAGAATTAGTTTAGTGCAAAGGCCTCAAACTCCAAAACCAACAGTGGTCATCCAGGTTATAGAAATGGGTAAAACCAACGGGTCAAACCAGGGGGGCACAACTCCAAAGGGCCTGCTATTTCTCAGCTCTAATCAATTGTTGATGTGAGAATTCAGATCCAGTGTTGCCATATCTTCCAATTTTTTAATAGAAGACAAAAATTTGAACTTTTATGCAAATATCCATAATTTAAATGTTGGCTCAAAATTTTTATAATTATTATACAGGCCTCACACTCAGAGGTTTAAAGAACTGAAATATTTCAATGACCAACAAAAGGAAGAGTCAGCTTGCAATTGAAAAAATTTTAATTTTCTGAAGCTTACTCCTATAGGACTACTGATATTATCATGACTAATACTATCTGATTTTGCTTTTAAAATATAAAATACCTACAATTGGAATACTTTTATTTAGCACCCATTTCTTAAAGTAGGAGTTAATCAGTGTTTATATAGGAAGTTTATATGCAATAATAGGAAATCTTAATAGTTAGCATCAACATGCCAATATACAGCTGAAAAAGAAAACTATTTTTCAAGAAATAAACATAGAAATAATTTTGGCAAGGAGTTTATATTTATATGTTAAATTATTTTTAAAACAATTTCACAATAAATAGTTAAAAGATGTGATCTACATAATATGCAAGAAATGACTTGAAACATCACTAAACTGTTCTTAGAAATAATCACCCCACCAGGTTTTCTATGTTGATCTACATAAAGATTTTTGAAGTCTTAGGCAATAAAGATACATGTATCAATGCCAGATCATACAATTTTCTGTTTTTATTTTCTACTTTTCTCATTCTCAACCATCATATTCTCTCTGGTTAGGTAGAACTGAGTCCCACTTTAGGATGTTGGTTCTTTTCTGTTAAACTATATTAATTAGGAAAAACCAACTCAAAGAATCATCTGAAGGAAACAAAGTGCTTTCAAATTTTCGTTCTTACCTCTTTCATTTTCCTTTGTTAATCCTCTGGAGTAGGCAGAAGTTATACCTACAAGACTATTTGGCCTGTTTAACTGACTTGAAGCATAAAGTGAACTGCTCATTGTAGAAAGTAAAGAGGAGGGAGTGGTTGAACTTGAAGTTGATACTGGTCTGTAGCGTTGATAAGTCTGTGAAACGTGAAAATTAACACCCATTTGTAATATTAAACACAGATAAAAACATAAAATATTTAAGTTCATTTTAAAGGAAAAGTAATGTTCTACTCATGTCAAAATAATTAAGACTTCCAGTTAAAATCCTTATGAGTAATTTGTATGTGGTTTGTTAGTAAATAAATCTCTTGCATTCTGAGAATCACAAGAACCAACCATGCCATGTGACCTGCTGTGCTGCTGGCATATTATTACCTCATCATATGTTCTGGAGTACTTTTGTTTGTACTCATCTTCTCTAGATGTTTCTGACTCCTTCTTTTCTTCCTGCTTCTCTTTATCCTGTTTCTCTTTTTCCTCTTTGTCTTCATTTTCTTGTTCTCTGGTTCGGGTGGAACGACTCCTCCCTATTGTTTTTTCAGCTTCCTGAAGATCAGTCAGTGTTACCCCCTACACACAAAAAAAGGTGAATTAAATTAAATATGAATGTATTAGAAGTCAAATATGCATGTTTAGAACTGGTCTGCAAATTTAAACAGAATTTCTACTTAGCAAGTCATATTCATTCTATGAAGAATCATCATGAGCAAGCACAATAATATGTACTGGTAAAGAAATAAAATATAATGCAAGAAATTGTCTCTATATTAAAGAAATTAACAAAACAGCACAGGAACTGACCGTATGAATATAAATATTCGTAAGAAGTTCAAAGAAAGAAGGAAAAGCCAATATATACACTATTTATACATTAAAGTTACATGTATTTATGAGTTTTTATATATGCAGATGCACAAAGAGAAGATTTCAGTAAAGCGGTAATTTTTGAAGGTTAAGTCCCCAAAAGGATAGATTGAATTTCAAGATGTAAAGGTACACAGACAGAAAAAACATGTTAAAAAAAAAATGTTAAGATCCTACCAAATACACAGTGTAACTTGAAATGTAAGTAATGGTAAGGATCTAATAGTTTAATCTGGACTTTGGAGCCCCTGAACTGAGGGAAAGGGAAGACAGAAAGAGATATAAGAGACAGAATCAGAATGGCAAGGAGGTAAGAAGATGATAATTAGCTGTAGTTGACATTTTCCTCATACTTGCACATTAGCTTTTTGAAATAACTAACATAAAATGCTTATTTCCCACCCCTTCCAAATACTCAGAATTATTTAATAATTATGAGTCATCATATGTGATTCATTTTTAACACTAATCAAATACTCTGAATCAGACACTATATTAGGAATAGAAACATAAATATTCAAAGAAATATACAAAGGCATATAAAACATGCCTTAACAGTAATAGCTATATGTAATATGAGATGAAATGTAATTAGACAAAATGTAGTATTAACACTATAGCCATATTTAAAAGGCTACAGTAGGATTACTAAAGCAACTTTTATATTTTAAGATTCATTCATACTATTTACTGAGATCAATATTTTCACAGAAATGCGAAAAGGGGAAACATAATTCTGAACTTTTATATATCACACACATTAAATATACCTGTGTTGATCTTCTAGACTGTCTTGCTTGTCTAGATCTTGCTTTTCTTTGGGATTCAGACTCTTCATCTCTAACAGGAGTGAGGTATGATCTACAGTAATAAATAAAAATCATCAGTGGGAAATACATTACCTATGAATGTAACCATACATGAATGTACATAAATGAAACATTTAAGTTCAGCATTTTAATGGATTTTAAGAAAGAGTCATCAGAAAATGGTTAGACCCATTCTGAAATTCAACAATGCAGTTTGATGGTTTTTTAAACTGGACTATTCATATTAACATATATTTTTAAAAGTTTTTACTGTCCATGGTTTTGTTTCTCCACACGTGTAGTATCATTTCTCTTAGCTCCTTTCTTGAGTCCCTGCAACATCATCCTAGATAATATGTGAAGTTATATGGCTAAACTCTAGACTGTCAATGTCTTTTTATGGTAAAATCTTTAGGACTGAATACAGTTTTTAGGATATGAGATGACTAGTGAAGAAGCATGACTCCCTGCACTCCTGTCATCCTGCATTTACTAAAAATATTTTTGGCAGTCATCACACTTTGCTCATACTTAAAGTCCTCTAAAAATTCAAGTGTTGTTATACATGAACTCCTTTAAAATCAGCATATTACTCGAGTCACTGATTTTCTGATACAGAATACAGCTTTTGGTATTATCTTCCCTAGATTTTATATTTAAAATCTAAGCCTAGGAGTGGCGGATGCATGGCCAAGAGAACCTGACCCTCATCCAAGGTCTCCAAGAGGAGCTACCCCATGTCGAAAGCAAGGAGCAGCAGCTGCGCTATGCTGAAGCAATCGTGAAGAGACACCCCACGTCCAAGCTAAGAGAAACCCAAGTAAGACGGCACGTGCTGAGAGAGGGCGTTGAAGGGCAGATACACTGAAACCACAACCACAGACAACTAGCCAATCTGATCAGACAGAACACAGCTTGTCTAACTCAATGAAACTAAGCCATGCCGTGTGGGGACCCCCAAGACGGACGGGACATGGTGGAGAGGTCTGACAGAATGTGGTCCACTGGAGAAGGGAATGGCAAACCACTTCAGTATTCTTGCCTTGAGAACCCCATGAACAGTATGAAAAGGCAAAAAGATAGGACACTGAAAGATGAACTCCCCAGCTCGGTAGGTGCCCAATATGCTACTGGAGATCAGTGGAGAAATAACTCCAGAAAGAAAGAAGGCATGGAGCCAAAGCAAAAACAACACCCAGCTGTGGATGTGACTGGTGACAGAAGCAAGATCTGATGCTGTAAAGAGCAATATTGCATAGGAACCTGGAATGTTAGGTCCATGAATCAAGGCAAATTGGAAGTGGTCAAACAGGAGATGTCAAGAGTGAACGTCGACATTTTAGGAATCAGTGAACTAAGATGGACTGGAAAGGGTGAATTTAACTCAGATGAATATTATATTTACTACTCTGGGCAGGAATCCCTTAGAAGAAATGGGAGTAGTCGTCATAGTCAACAAAAGAGTCTGAAATGCAGTACTTGGATGCAATCTCAAAAATGACAGAATGATCTCTGTTTGTTTCCCAGAGTTCAGTAATCCAAGCCTGTGCCCTGACAAGTAACACTGCAGAAGCTGAAGTTGAACGGTTCTATGAAGACCTACAAGACCTTTTAGAACTAACACCCAAAAAAGATGTCCTTTCATTATAGGGGACTGGAATGCAGAAGTAGGAAGCCAAGAAATACCTGGAGTAACGGGGAAATTTGGCCTTGGAGTACAGAATGAAGTAGGGCAAAGGCTAATAGAGTTTTGCCAAGAGAACGCACTGGTCATAGCAAACACCCTCTTCCAACAACACAAGGAGAAGACTCTACACATGGACATCACCAGATGGTCAACACCGAAATCAGACTGATTATATCCTTTGCAGCCAAAGATGGAGAAGCTCTATACAGTCAGCCAAAACAAGACCCGACACTGACTGTGGCTCAGATCATGAACTCCTTATTGCCAAATTCAGACTTAAATTGAAGAAAGTGGGGAAAATCACTAGACCATTCAGGTATGACCAAAATCGAATCCCTTATGATTATACAGTGGAGTGAGAAATAGATTTAAGGGGTTAGATCTGATAGACAGAGTGACTGATGAACTATGGACAGAGGTCAGTAACACTGTACAGGAGACAGGGATCAAGACCATCCCCAAGAAAAAGAAGTGCAAAAAAGCAAAATGGCTGTCTGAGGAGGGCTTACAAATAGCTGTGAAAAGAAGAGAAGCGAAAAGCAAAGGAGAAAAGGAAAGATATACCCATTTGAATGCAGAATTCCAAAGAATAGCAAGGAGATAAGAAAGCCTTCCTCAGCGATCAATGCAAAGAAACAGAGGAAAACAATAGAATGGGAAAGACCAGAGATCTCTTCAAGAAAATTAAAGATACCAAGGAACATTTAATGCGAAGATGGGCCCAATAAAGGACAGAAATGGCATGGACCTAACAGAAGCCAAAGATATTAAGAGAGGTGGCAAGAATACACAGAACTATGCAAAAAAAGACCTTCAAGACCTAGATAATCACGAAGGTGTGATCACTCACCTAGAGCCAGATATCCTGGAATGTGAAGTCAAGTGGGCCTTAGGAAGCATCACTACAAACAAAGCTAGTGGAGGTGATGGAATTCTAGTTGAGCTTTTTCAAATCCTGAAAGGTGATGCTGTGAAAGTGCTGCACTCAATATGCCAACCAATTTGGAAAACTTAGCAGTGGCCATAGGACTGAAAAAGGTCAGTTTTCACTTCAAGCTCACAGAAAGGCAATTCAAAGAATGCTCAAACGGCTGCACAACTGCACTCATCTCACACGCTAGCAAAGAAATGCTCACAATCCTCCAAGCCAGGATTCAACAGCACATAAACCGTGAACCGCCAGATGTTCAAGCTGGTTTTAGAAAAGGTAGAGGAACCAGAGATCAAATTGCCAACATCCGCTGGATCATCAAAAAAGCAAGAGAGCTCCAGAAAAACATCTACTTCTGCTTTATTGACTAGCACAGCATTTGACTGTGCAGATCACAATAAACTGTGGAAAATTCTGAAAGAGATGGGAATACCAGACCACCTTACCTGCCTCGGAAGAAAACTGTATGCAGGTCAGGAAGCAACAGTTAGAACTGGACATGGAACAACAGACTGGTTCCAAATCAGGAAAGGAGTATGACAAGGCTATATATTTTCACCATGCTTATTTAACTTATATGCAGAGTACATCATGAGACATGCTGGGCTGGATGAAGCACAAGCTGGAATCAAGATTGCCGGGAGTAATATCAACAACCTCAGATACGCAGATGACAGCACCCTTATGGCAGAAAGTGAAGAAGAACTAAAGAGCCTCTTGATGAAAGTGAGAGGAGAGTGAAAACATTGGCTTAAAACTCAACATTCAGAAAACTAAGATCGTGGCATTTGGTCCTATTACTTCGTGGCAAATAGATGGGGAAACCGTGGAAACAGTGACAGACTTTATTTTGGGGGTCTTACAAAAAAATCACTGCAGAAGGTGACTGCAACCATGAAATTAAAAGACACTTGCACCTTGGAAGAAAAGTTATGACCAACCTTGACAACATATTAAAAAGCAGAGACATTATTGCTAACAAAGGTCCATCTAGGCAAAGCTATGGTTTTCCCAGTAGTCATAGATGGATGTAAGAGCTGAATTATGAAGAAAACTGAGCATCAACAAATTGATGCTTTTGAACTGTGGTGTTGGAGAAGACTCTTGAGAGTTCCTTGGACTGAAAGGAGATTGAACCAGTCCATCCTAAAGGAGAACAGTCCTGAATATTCATTGGAAGGACTGATGCTGAAGCTGAAACTCCAATACTTTGGCCACCTGATGCGAAGAACTGACTCACTGGAAAAGACTGTAATGCTGGGCAAGATTGAAGGCGGTAGGAGAAGGGGACGACAGAGGATGAGATGGTTGGATGGCATCACCGACTCAATGGACATGAGTGTGAGTAAGCTCTGGGAGTTGGTGATGGACAGGGAGGCCTGGCATGCTGCAGTCCATTGGGTCACACAGAGTTGGACACAACTGAGCAACTGAACTGAATGACTGACATCTATTAAATGTATAAAAGTTCTCTGTGAAATATTAGCCTGTAAAACATGGTTCAATGGTTATTTTTTCATCCATCCAATTTATTTATGGACCTATTGGTCTTATGCAATTTATTGCTTTTGTACTTCCACCAGAGGAGGAGAAAAAATAAGAGAAAGAGATGAAACCTAAATGTGATACCACATCTAGTTAAACAGAAGTTTATAGCAGCCTACACAGGTGCTTGTATTACTTCAGCATTTCATGAGCTGCTCTGAAAAGTCAAATGAACATAAAAGGCTAAATTCTGATTTCTACTATATATGGTCAAAGTTTTTCAGATTTAGTTTAAAACAGTGAAATTTGCATGCCCTTTTACCCGCACTGAAAACAGTACTATCAACTATCACACTCTCTCCCAAGAAGCCTAGAATCTTTTTCAATACTTTCAAACTGCTATGAAAATTAATAAAACTATTTATCATATGCAGGTTAGGAGCATAAAAATTACTAGCTGAAAAATTGTAAGCTCTGTTCAGTTAAAATTTTCATAAAAACATTTGTCCTAAAATAGCATAAAAACCTAGCCTATCAATTTGTAATGCATATTTCCTATACATTTGATAGTCCCCATCTAATGTTTAGTTCCTTTCTCCTTTCTTGAGCTGTCTATACAGAGCAGACCTCTAAGAATAGAACATAGAGAAGACAGAAAATTCATGTTTTTAGTATGTTTTTAATTCCAAAGAGCTAGTCATCAAAAAAGGTGGCCCAATATACCAAATTTCATTGCTGCCTTAAACATTACTGTATCATACTGTCATGCTAGATTTCTTCCTTCTAACTACATAGGATGTGTAATTTTACTTCCTAGTCTTAGACTGCCCACTATTTTCTGAAGAAGCCAAAGGTTATTTCTAAATTAAGGACTTTTCCCCCAGTAAAAGCAATTATTCTGTATATTATTTCTTTCCCTAACATTTACTGGCTGAAACATTTATATTTATTTATAATGGGAAGCTCCCCTGGAGAAGGTAATGACTATCCACTCCAGTATTCTTGCCTGGAGAATTCCATGGACAGAGGGATCATGGGGTTGCAGAGAGTCAGACATGACAGAGCAACTAACACCTTTTTTTGGTTTGTTTCAATAAAATTTATATTTTGGTTAGTCAACCAAGTTACATCTCTAAAAAGCAATACCAACCCTTGCTTCTCACTCAGCATTTTTCCTTCCAGAGGGAAGATAAGTGGTCAAATGGGAGCTGGCTGAGTCAAGGGAAAATGGTAAAAATGAGTACTTATACGAAACCATGGGAATTCATACTACACATATGAAGTTATTAGTAAGGTAGTATTTTGCAGTTTGAAAAGGCTATGGAGAATTAGAAATACTTGAACAATGAAAGAATTTTTCATCATGCCCCACCTGTCTCTCTATCTTGCTATTCCCCGAGGCTTGCGGGATCTCAGTTCCTCCGTCAGAGACTGAACCCAGGCCATGGTAGTGAAAGTCAGGAATCCTAACCTCTAGGCCAATAGGGAACTCATCTATTTAAAGCAAGCTTCTCTGCTCTTCTCCCTGATGCCTCCTTCCTCCAATTAATCAACTCCAATTAATTAATTTTATAAAAACAGAAAATTCTCACCTAAACCTGATCAATAAAACCAGGAAAACTCAAGAATACTGTGGAACTTAATAGTGTACACGGTAACTTCATGTAGTATTGAAAAGTGCATGTGTGAGGATATATAAAATGGCATAAATGTATTAACATCTTTTTAAGCCGCAGAGTATTCAGGGCTTCCCAGGTGGCTCAGACAGTAACGAATCTGCCTGCAATGCAGAAGACTGGAGCTCAATTCCTGTTGGGAAGATCCACTGGAGAAGGGAATGGCAACCCCAAATCACCATATATACGATACAGGGGAAAATTTTCAACCACATACATTTTAAAATGATTAATAAAATTTACTTAAAAGATAAAACAGGGGAATTCCCTGGAAGTCCAGTGGTGAGGACTCTGAGCTTTCACTGCTAAGGGCTGAGGGTTCAATCCCTGATCAGGGAACTAAGATCCCACAAGATGAATGGCCAAAAAAAAAAAAAAAAAAAAAAAGAAGACAAACAGCAAGGCCAAAATTGCAAACAAGTATTTGACATCAAACAAAACACAAACATTAATATTACTGCAAACATCACTGAAACAAGACAAATTTTCTATAATATAGACTAGGAAAAATGTCAACAGACATTTTTTTCCTTACACTATTAGGACCTGCTGTGTCTTAACAATATTGCCAAATATTTAATTCTCAATCTTTAAAATCTTACAGGATTAATTCTAAAAGGCTGAAACTTAATACTTTCAACAACATAAAATAATAAAGAAATCTGGGATTAAGAATCATAATTTACTAGTTCTGAAACAACTGATGATTTTTGGGAGATAGTCATTGGCTTTAATTGTCACTGGAAAAAAATTTTAAAGTATGGAATGCTAGAAATAGAAAGGATTCTAGAAGTTAAAAATTGTAAATTAAATACCTGATTTTACAGAAGAAGAAATTCTGACCCACAGAGAACTCTTATTTTAGGATTAAGGCAGACAAGGAGTAAAAAAATCAAGAATTCTTAAGCCTTTTCCCCTTTAACTATCTTCCAAAAAAGCAAAGCCTTTAAATTTATTTTCACTAGAAGAGAATGAATGCCTATGATCCTCTAATTTCTGTGACTATGTGCTCTCACTAAAAACACTCCCAAACCTAAAACTTACTAAACTCAGAGAAAAATCAAGCAAGCATAATTAAAATGTGATATGACCTGTACTGGTATTCAAATCACAAAGTGCTAAGTGCTTGTAGGGCTCTCCAGGCAAGAATACTGGAGTGGGTTGCCATTTCCTTCTCCAGGGCATCTTCCAGACCCAGGGATTGAACCCAGGTCTCCTGCATTGCAGGCAGATACTTTACCGCCTGAGCCACCAGGGAAGCCCCGAAGTATCACTAAATTTCACCATAAAAATAGAAATGAAATATAAATATATTGACAGAAACTAAAGATGCAATGACAGAAAAGAAAAAATTTTTAATCTAAAAATATTTTCATTTTTTAAACATTTTTAAACATTTTTTTAACATTTAACATTTTGTTACTTTCCATATAATCACCACAAATTTACTGTAAAGATGCTACCGCTTTTACAGCAAGCCATGCATTCTGCTAGGCATCAGAGACAAAAGATATATCAGACTGTCTATATATGAATACTATGTGCCAGAAAGAAAACCAGATTAATCTGGTTGGTATTTTAGTTACAGAAAATATCAGTTATGTGGCTAATTCTGAAAGAATAAAATATTTAAAAAGGTTACATTTAGTTTCCTAAAATATGCTTTCCCAAGAGGTAAAACCAAATTCAAAGCTAGGGACAATGAGCAATATAGCGGACAGAAAGAAACCCCTGCACTGATTCTCCTGTAATCTTGGGCCTAGCCTTAGCTCTCACACTAATCATATCAAAGTGGAAAAGTCACTTAATATTGCTGGGACTCAGTTTTCTTCTGTAAAGGATATCATAAAAGATAATAGTAAGTTCCTTTCCACATCTATGATTCCATACCAACTGGCTACAACAGGAAGAAGAGAGCAGTGCTCTAAGTCTGTTTCAGCACACGAAATAAATTCACAGACTCTAAGAAATTTAACAGGTGTCTTCTATTTTTAAATACCAGAATTTAAACTAAGTGAATGTATTAAACATATGTAAAATTATTTGACTTACACAGATGCCTAAGAAGCCATTCTTCAACAAGGGAATTTTATTTTTTTAAGTTTTTAATTTTCTTCAACAAGGGAATTTTAAAATGAAATTCTCAAATATTAACAACAAAAGGGAACCTGTTAAGCATCAAATTTCTTAACAATGAGGCAGAAGGGGGAAACAATGAAAGAATAAAAAACTTTTCTTTTTCATGTTACATCTAATTTTCCATGAGTATGATTTGCTTGATATGTGTTTAGATGTTCACTACAAAAATTTTTTGAATTCTCACAACCATTAATACTAAGAAGGCTAAGTAAGATAACTGTCTGGCTCAGTGCCTTTAAACAAGAACTGTCAGAGGTGGGTTCCAAGCCTAAATGCTAATTGCTAATTATATCAATTTACAGAGTTCTGAGCTGACATAGGTTATCTCATTGTATTAACCTGCTGAAGAGATGGACACCAACTTCCCAAGATTAAAAACCAGAACAAAACAGACAATTTACATCATTGGGCAAGATATATCAGCAGTGCTGTTAGGACCTGTACACACCTGCGTCTCTCCCTGACCTCCGAAGTGGAGGAGACAGTGCCAGCAGTGGTTGTGGTCACGGTTGTGGTAGAGGCTGCAGCATTAACAACAGTTGGAGCAACAGGAATGGTCACTGCCGTAGGAACACTGTCCTTTTCCTTTTCAGTACTATCCTCAGCCCACAAACGATTTGAGGTACTATAGCATCATAAGCAGCAACACAAAAAGAGAAAAGGAAAACAGCTAAACAATGAAAGCACTTTCTAGCAGCTGAAAACATGTGACTACAGGGATGGATTTAAAAAAAAAAACAAAACACACAACGTGAGACATCGTTCAACCATGAACCAAAAAGTTCACCCAGAGCTGTCAGAGAGAAATTTACATTTTAAGAAGCTTAATTCAAGGAAAAGTTCTTAAGTCAGGAACTTAATTTTTTTCCCCAGACATATAGTTTCCTCTTTTGGAATCAATTTTTGGTTGTAAATAATTTTAACCAGGTCAATGAAAACTCCAGAGCCCCACAACCTTCTACACAAAATGCATGCACAAACAGAAGCACACAGGAGGCCTGAACACAAAGCGCATCTGAGACTCACCTGCTCTGTGTGCCTGCTGAGGAAGAACCCGGTGCAATCTTTGTAGTAGTGCTTGTGCTGGAAAGCAGGCTTTTCTGAAGCCCAGCTGCAGAGGTAACTGTTGGTGTTGATGTGGTGCTTGGAACACTAGAACTAATCAAATCATCTTGTCTTCTACCAAAGGAGCAACTAAAGGAAAGAGTCATATCTATATAGGATGTGTCTGTAGGTGTATTCTATAGTCAATGCCTATACATTACACAGATTCACAAGGCTAGGAAAAAAAATCTTAAAAGCTGTGTTCCTAAATACACCACCGGCTCCAGCACCAAGAGTTGCACCTACAACTTGCTAGAGTCTAAATGATTTCACTAATTTGGTAGTGTATCCTTTTACTAAACCCCCACCCACCAACAAGATTTAAATATGATCTGACAGCTTACGTTTCTGGAACAGTTCTATGTCATATGGACGTGCCTGGAAAAACACTTTGGTTTTACTCAGGGGAAGTTAAGACTAACACTTTTGAAAAAAAAAAAATGTTTTGGCAATGGATCAAAGCCTTAGGAGTGACCCATGCCTATATTATATCTGTCGATCTTTTAGTCATTTTGATTGCTCTCAGCAGAAAAAATAATGCACAGATCTTCCACTCCCTCTCCAATATGATATTACCAACATTCCAATTCAAGGCATTTCTACTACTCTGAGTTCTAACACAAATAAAAACTTTTCAAGTCACCAAATGAGATAAATCAGGTTACTATTTCAAATGCTCCAGTCAATTACTTAATTGACTTATATGTAATTATATACAGAGTTCCTTTTCAATATAATCTAAAAGATACTTCAAAATATTTAATTTAAAAATACATAATAGGAAGGCATAAGTAGGAGCAAACTTTCAACCTGTTGTTAAATATATACTCTGTGTCTTTAAATGAAAGTTTTATTTAAACAACAAAAAATATATAAAAGCACATTTTTAATATTAACCTGAGAGCCCCAAACAAAACTGCCTCATATTTTAATAAAAGAATACATGAACGTTACTTAAGAATTATATTATTACCTTTTATGATAAGTTGAGCCTTCATTAATGGAGCTATTCTTTTTAAGATCATCTTCCCATTTTCTTCTTGTATATGAACTACTTGTTCGCAAACTTGAAGAATCTCTGTGAAAAAAAAAATCCTTCAGATTCTGGCAGATAATTTTAAAATAGAGTTAAAGAAGTTGCACATTAATAAACATAGCAGAAGTAGAAACTGGTAAACTCCCTTAGAAAAACACTTTGGAATATTTGTTAAGAAATGAAAGCAATTCACTAAGATTCCAGTTCTAAGATTCTATACCTAAGGAATAATTGTACCTGTGAGGGGAAATAGAAATGTCTATGGGAGTTTTATTTATGATGACAAAATATTATATAATTTCAATGTCCATAGTTTGGGCAGGGGGAATGGTTACTTTAATATCAGCAGATCTACTCTACAAATACTATGTACTGATGAAAAACAATGTTTGTTGAAAACACACACTAACGTCAGTTCAGTTCAGCTGCTTAGTTGTGTCCAACTCTTGGTGACCCCAAAGATTGCAGCACACCAGGCTTCCCTATCCAGCACCAACTCCTTTGCTCAAACTCATGTCCATGAATCAGTATTGTCATCCAACCATCTCATTCTTTGTATCCCCTTCTCCTCCTGCCTTCTATCTTTCCCAGCATCAGGATCTAGTCTAAAGAATCAGTTCTTTGCATCAGGTGGCCAAAGTATTGGAACTTTCGCTTTAGCATCAGTCCTTCCAATGAACATTCAGGACTGATTTCCTTTAGGATTATTGACTGGTTTGATCTTCGTGCAGTCCAAAGGACTCTCAAGCATCTTCTCTAGCACCACAATTTGAAAGCATCAATTTTCAGCATGCAGCCTTTTTTATTGTCCAACTCACACATCCATACATGACTACTGGAGAAACCATAGCTTTGACTGTATGGACCTTTGTTGGCAGAGTGATGTCTCTGCTTTTTAATATGCTGTCTAGGTTGGTCATAGCTTTTCTTCCAAGAAGCAAGCGTCTTTTAATTTCATGGCTGTAGTCACCATCTGCAGTGATTTTGGAGCCCAAGAAATAAAGTCTGTCACTGTTTCCACTGTTTCCCCATCTATTTCCCATGAAGTGATGGGACCAGATGCCATGATCTTAGTTTTTGAACGCTGAGCTTTAAGCCAACTTTTTCACTCTCTTTCACTTTCAACAAGAGGCTCTTTAGTTCCTCTTCACTTTTGGCCATAAGGGTGGTGTCATCTGCATATCTGAGGTTACTGATATTTCTCAATCCTGCTTCCAGCTTGTGCTTCCTCCAGCCCAGCGTTTCTCATCATGTACTATGCACATAAGTTAAATAAGCAGGGTGACAATACACAGCTTTGTCATACTCCTTTCCCGATTTGGAACCAGTCTGTTGTTTCATGCCCGGTTCTAACTGTTGCTTCTTGACCCGAATACAGATTTCTCAAGAGGCAGGTCAGGAGGTTCTGGCATTCCCATCTCTTTAAGAATTTTCCACAGTTTGTTGTGGTCCACACAGTCAAAGGCTTTGGCAAAGCAGAAGTAGTTGTTACTCTGCAACTCTTACTTTTTCGGATGCTGGCAATTTGATCTCTGGTTCCTCTGCCTTTTCTAAATCCAGCTTGAACATCTGGACGTTCACGATTCATGTACTGCTGAAGCCTGGTTTGGAGAATTTTGAGCATTTCTTTGCTAGCGTGTGAGATGAGTGCAATTGTGCAGCAGTTTGAGCATTCTTTGGCATTGTCTTTCTTTGGGATTGGAATCAAAACTGATCCTTACAGTCCTGTAGCCACTGCTGAGTTTTCCAAATTTTCTGACATAATGAGTGCAGCACTTTCACAGCATCGTCTTTTAGGACCTGAAACAGCTCATCTGGGATTTCATCATCTCTACTAGGTCTGTTCGTAGCGATGCTTCCTAAGGCCCACTTGACTTCAGACTCCAGGAGTGAATATTGACATTTTAGTAATCAGTGAACCAAAATGGACTGGATGGGAGAATTTAATTTAGATGACCACTTTGTCTACTAGTGTGGGCAAGAATCCCTTAGAAAATATGGATCCCTCATAGTCAACATGCTAACATATAAGACTGCTTATGAGATCTCAGGTGAAAGAAAAAGACACAAACTGAATACTATAACATGACTACAATTAAAAAGTTGTCATACTCTATATGTATTGAAAAGTGAAGAAACAAACTAAAATGTTGTCAGTGGTCAAGTAATGGCTTTTTCTCCCTTCCTTCTCCTTTGGTATTACATTCCAAATATTTAGAAGCATACATACGCTATTCAGACAACCGTCCTCTCCCTCTGATACAACCATAAAGCCTTTATTTATACTGTTATTTCATGAACATACCAATTCTGTGCCCCCCCAGACCTGCGTACCTGATGCTGCTACTGTTAGGGATACCCTCCATTCCTTCCTGAAATCCATATCCCATATAATCACAACCACCCAACCCGCATATTTTAACTCTCATGCTAGAAAGTAAAGATTTCATAGTAAAAAAATAAATAAATAAAGCAAATCATAATGCACTCACCTGTTTTCTTTCTCTTCAATGTCAGATGTACTGCCGAGTCGTCTTGGTATTGTAGGCGCAACATATGCAAGCCTAGCTCCTTTACTATCTTTCTCCTACACAATGGCGAGAAACAGAGAGTGAAAATAAACCACTGAGATGATTACAGGTGCTGCTAAAAGTATGGAAAAAGTATGCAACTACATATAATTACACCATCATCACAGTTTACTTGATAATATTTCCATCATTCCTAGCTAAACTCTAAAACTGATGTTTATCAATACTCAAGTACTATAAGCACTAAATGACAGCCTGCTAAAATTAATTTTCTTTTCTTTCTCCTTTAATCTAGAATTAGATCATTTTAACATAAGAAAAATTCCTCCACATTTTAATGACTATTTCTAAAACTTCTGTAACATATTATTTACTGTAACATAGCATTATAAGACAAAACATCCTTATTTCTTTCAGAGAAAAGAGTTCTCAAATATGATTCATTGGTAAGTCTCAATTATTTACATTATATAAGCTATTTACTACTTTGATATTCTATGCTTTAAAAAATAACATTATACAAAACAAAAAATTATTTCAATTATATTTATCCAAATCTAAGAGTGTAGATGCCATGTAATGGAATCTGTTATATTCTCATTATATGGTATCCATCAAGTACTTGGAAGACAATAGGACAATAAATTTATACAAAATAAAAATCCTAAGATTACTTTATGAATAATTCATTTCTGAATTTCAATACATACAAATAAACATTCTTATATAGAGCAAGAAAGCTATATGGAAAAATATCTGAGTACTAAAAATGCAATGGAAAATAAACAATCCAATTACATAAAATAGCACTGAAAGAACTGTGGTGCATTGTATTTAATGCAATTTTAAATAATGCCTTTCAAAATACAGCTATTAAAATTGCTCACTAGGACAAAGCTGTGATGTATCATATGAAAAAGTAGGTAAAGAAATTGTAGATACTGAATAAATGCAACCTATGAGTATCATCACAGTCTAGAACAAATGCATTCCTAAAGTTTGAAAATCTTTCTTAATAAATAAAATTAGCTTGTTACTTGATAGATTTTACTGAGTAAAGAATTCCTTTACAGAGTAAAGGATTCCTATAATTGAGTACAGTCTCATAATTTATGTTTTGGGTAAATACATCTGATTTCCCCAATAATTATATTCCATATAGATATTGGCTGAAGGTAGGTACATTTGTATTTTCATGTCATTCTTTAAATCAATTGAATTAAATTGATATGTAGATATTATAATGATACACAGTGGAGAACCAATTGTTATAGTTCTTACAGAAACCAAATTGTGAAACAGATTACCTTTTCTTTATTATCCAAAGAGGAGGAAAGTCTGGGACTTGAAGCTGAGCGCATGACACCTGCAGTGTCTTTTTCCTTCTGAGCCTCTTTAGATGCTGTGATTTCTGCAAGTGCACCATAACTGCCCGTCTTTCTAAGTCCTAACCTCCAAGATGCAGGAGACTCATCTTTTCTCTCTTCTTCTTTGGGAGAAATTTTTGTAGCTGAAGTTGGAAACTGTTTTTATTTAATTTTTCAGGAAAAGGAAAAAAAATTATCAAGACCAATCAGTCCTTAAACTGGAAAGGAGAAGTTTACAGATTAAACACTTTAAAATTACAGTTAATAGTTTCAGGAGAAACACTTACTAAGCAGGTTAATGTCTTAGTCAAAATGTAAAGATCTAAAACTGAAAAAAGAAATATTACCTGTTGAGATGTTAGGTTTAAGAACACACACTCCACACTTTGTATCACACAGAAAAATTATGATGCAAATAGAGAAGAGAAATGAGCACACCATAATGACTTAAAACCATGCATCGTTGAAACCAATATTCACATTAAACTTGTTATGTTGTAACCTAACATAAATCCTTGCACATGGAAAAGCCTCACCATAGATTTTTCACCCTTACTGGGCACAAGAACAATGCCAGTTTTGCGCAAGCCCTGCCTCCACGATGCGGGATCTACTGATTCCACCACAGGCATGATAGGAGCAATGAAATCATACTAAAGCCAATTAAAATAAAACAGGTAAAGAGACACAGATTGAAAGTTTGAAAATATAAAAGGAAGTTATGAGCAAAACAAACTTTTCTCCTTTTTTAAAAGAATTTTATAATAAAGTAAAACCCCAATACTGGGTAGCTATCTAATCTTTAAGAATCACTGGGAATAAGTTTCAGTTTTAACATAAGAGCATCTGAAAAAAATCTAACTGAGAAACTTCTAAGGCAGTTAAAAGCACAGAGAGCTGGTAATATTCTAGTATGGAGTGAACAAACTACTGCACTTGAATTTTGTTTTTATTCACTTTGTACTTGGGTTAAGAAATTTTAAATCCATCATCATCAACAAAAGTAATCATCAATATATATTTAATTCATTAATATTTTAAATATCATAGTCTTAAATTTACCACTGGATTTTTCTACCAAACATTAAACATGTCAACTAAAAACTATTTTTGTACAAATATTTATTTCATTTCAGTTTTCCAACAGCCCTAAAAACGAAACACCCATAATCTTTAACTAGTTTACTCCATCAACTACACTTAAAGAGTTTAAATATTCAACCACAGCTAAATATAGATGGTTAACACAGCAACTAACTAGTTACTACAAGCATAGGATATGTGTAATTTAAAAATAAATAACCCAAAACAATCTTTCTTTCACATTTATAGCCCAGGTTTACTGTAACAGAAGTTTAAAGGAACTTGTTAAAAGCACCATAGTGTTGGAGGTCTACTTTTTAGACAAAAAAACCTCTAGTGTTTCCAGTAATTAATTCCTATCAATAGGGTTAAAAAGAGACTCAAGACATGCGGCATTTCTCAGTTCCCAAAATGTGAACTGAGGCATTCAAGATGCAAGAACAAAATCACAGGAGTGCTATGGAATGTTTTAAAATTTTAAGTGAAGTACAGTGACATCTGTTGGACACAGTGCAAACTGCCATTACTTTTTGTAGTAGCTACTTAATAAATGAAATAAACAGGTATTCCTTTGGGTCAAATGGCACTGTGAAAAAAAAAATCAGTAAAACACTCAAGTCTCCCTTGGCTGAGAAAGTCCAGGAAGCTCTGTAATATTTTACTCAGTATGATAGGCACAGGGATGATTCCTTACTGATTTCAGAGTTTAATGTCACGCTACTCAGGTTGAACACAGGTTGGCAAACTTTTTCTATGAAAGGTCAGGTTGTAAACTTTAGGCTTTAACTACTCATCTATGCTGTTACAGTACAAACCCATCCATAGGTAACACACAAGTGAAAGAATGTGGGTGTGTTACAATAAAACTTTATTTAGGGGCAGTGAAGTTAGAATTTGTGTCACGAAATACTCTTTTTCTTTTAATCTTCCCCTGCCTCTGCCAACCATTTAAAAATATTAAAAGCATTCTTATTTGCAGACTGTATAAAAAGCAGGTAGTGGGCCAGGTTTGGCCCACAGACTATGGTTTGCTAATCCTTCTCTGCCCCTAGAACCTTCCCCAAACTGGAAACAAATCTTACTCTTCCGTGATGAAACAGTAAATAGTATTTGCTGAATGTTACAGCAGAAGTGAACATTTAACAAATGTTCACTTGTGTCAGGCCTAAACTAAGTGCTTCATACTGGTTATCTCCTTTAGTCCTGCAACCACCCAATGAAATAGAACTTTACTATCATTTTAGAGTTGAGAAAAATGAGGCAGTATTATCAAGTTAGAGATTTTGTTGTACTGTTAAAAATGATATACTTCCTCTCTATCTAACATAAATTTCAATTTAAGAACTGGTTATCCGTTTAAAGGCATCTTTCTGTTTCTGGTGTATAAATGAACCTCTTTGAGAAACTCAAGTTTACTCATTCCCTGAAATTCTTCTTTTTGTTTTTATAACCAGGACAATATTTTGACTTTCCTATTTTGACTTTCCTATTCTTCTGACTATCCCCATTCTTGGTCTTTTTGTTGTAGCAACTTTCCTTGTCATCGTCCTGTAACATAAGCACTCCAACAGTCTGTTCTTATATATCCTATCTTCTCCTTATATTTTCTTCTGTGTGTTGGGAGTAGGGTCTTCTTTATATCCTCAAGCACTGTATTCAGCTTATTCTCAAACTTGCTATTCTGCAACTCAATCTCACTCCTAATTTCCTAGTCCTGAATTTCTATTTACCTGTAGAATAGACTATATATAAGGAAACTGGAACCTGAAACTGAAACAATGTTTAAAGTATAACACCTTTATTTCCAAACCAACTCATCCTTGGTTCCCTATTTCTGTTACTGGCATCAATAATCTATTCAATCCCTAAAAAATTTTTTTTGGCCACGTTGTGCAGGCATGTAGGATGTGGGATTTTAGTTCCCTGATCAGGGATCAAATCCATGGTCCCTGCAGTGAAAGCAGGGATTATTAACCACTGGACTGTGGAGCAAGCCCCAATCCCCTGAATTTGCAACTTGAAAGTCATGTTAGACCTCTTCTTTGTCATCTTCCTGCAATTATAAATTAAGTGACAAGTTTCTAAACCTCCTCCTCTCCTTTATATAAGACCACTGCCACTTTTCTGATTTATATTCTTTATCATGTTGGGAAACTTCAATGACTTTCTAATAAACCTTTCACTCAGTCTCTCACCTTCAAATACACCTGTACACTGGTGTCAGAATAATATTCTGTAAAGAATAATTCTCTTATGGCCTTGTTCAAATATCTATGATTCTCTATATCTATCAAATCACAAAAACGTTACCATTGGAATGAAAACATTTCACAGTTTGGCTCTACTTTTCCCATTTCACTTCATGTATGTATCCTGTAAATTAATCAAACTTGACAACTCATTTTTCCTGCAAAAATACTCCATATTATCCCTACTTGGATCACATCGTTTCTCTTCTCTTTCAACAAACTGTACAAACTCTCCTCTCTGTTAGGCTGAAATACTACCTACACATTCTTTAAAATCTATCATAAATGTTCTAACTCCACTATCTCAAATCAAAAATGATTTCTTCCATTTTAAAACCACTGTTTTACAATTATAAACTTTTACTGGTATACTTCATATACCCATAGCACATAGTCTTTTATTGGATTTTATTATGTTTGATAATTAGATTCAATTAGCAAGAACATGTAATCAAGAAAACTCTAAATTTTCATCATCTAGTGAAGAAAATATAGTTTACAAGTACTGGAATGTATGTGTAGATAACAGAATAGCTAATCTTTTTTAGAGATTCCAACAATATTTACTTTGACTACAGAGTTATATATATAAACAGTGTTAGTTAAACTTATTGTTAGTTAAAACATTAACTAACAATAAACCAACTGTTAAGATAAAATTTTAATATAATATAAAATATACATTATTTAACTTATTAAGTTAAATAATGAAATAAACTTACTAAGATCAAACTAATGGTTTTACAGTTAATATATCCACAAATTATAGGCTTGATCTCATTGCTACAGGAATTGTTTTGCAATTGTAGCTGACAAGTTAACAACTGAAGAGAAGAACTTTTTAAAGTGAACACCTCTGTTTCTCTGCAGTTATCAGCAGTTATGACAGAATATAAATGATATTTAATACTGTTTTAGAGCTTTCAGGGTTGTGATCTATTCCTTGCCATGAATGTTCATGTGTATGTGTGTCTATTTATGTAAGGCTAATGCATTGGTAGAAGAAGCTAGAGAACTTAAGATAGCTTTGTCTAAAAAACAGAAGCTGAGGAGTGAGAGGCAACCTAAACACAGAACTCTTAATTACAAAATCTTCTATGATACATTTATAAATTAAGAATTCATTTAAGGAAATTTGTTAGCTCTCTAAGTTACAGGGAAAATCTTAAAACGTTAAAAACAAAAACCTAAAATGCTAAAGTAAATACAGTATTACTGAATATAACAGGCTTTAAAAGTCATATATAGTACTGATTAAATTTTAAAATACTTCATTCTTTTGTACAAGACTTTATTATTTTGAATAAAATTTGGCCATAAAACATTAAGAACAAATACTGAGACAAAATAATCTTTAAAGTAATCTTCAACTTGAGAATAAAATGCAGTTTCCAAATATACAAATTAGACAAACAACTGTCATTAGGTCAACTTAATTAAGAATTAGAATCAATTCTGATTAATAACTAATAAGAATAAAATAAGAACTTTTATAGCAAAGAGATAATTGGCTCACTAATCTAACAGAGCTATTAAGTATTTGCTTTCAGTGAGGGTAGCTGGCATAAACTGAGAAGTAAACTGCCATAAATCTAGGGTTATGCTTGAGAAAAATATAATTGATAAGAAGCCTACTGTAATGACTTGACTACAGTACAAAAGACTAACAGCTGACTTCTTGGCTAGCTATGCCAAGGGAATGGAGCTTTTGGGAACTTTTTGATAAATTTGTAGTTCTAACAGAAAATAAATCAAAAGAGTTAAAGTTCAGTATTCACTGAAGAAGTAAAATGGGATTCTATAATTAAATAAACCTTTAGTTAAAGCAGCTCATGGTAACTCCAGTTATGATAACTATCTTGAAAATTTTGCAGATAGACTGCTTCTAGAGAATTTCATTTTAAAGCATATAAAAATTATGGCCATTTGAGGATAATTTCTAATTGCATTTAAGAAGACCTCAGTTCTAGAATGTAGAGAGTGAGAGGATTTAGTCAGAGTCTCCTGATATTCAAACTGTACAAGTGAAATTCATGTTATTTCTACCGCTAAAAATTCACACTACTGCTTTCCTTTGGAAGAGTTTCAGGGGAGGATTATTAATAATAGTACGGATCTTTCTCTAGCTTATGATTTTAAAAGGCTCAAATTGTGGCCACTTGGTATCAAATCCAAAGACTAGCAAAACTGACAATATGATAGAACTGCTGTGGGGATTTAAAATCAGTCCCCAAACCAATGCAAACCAAACGATGTCAGATAAGCAACAAAACAAGAAGTTCAAAGGCAAAGACACGATAAATGAATACAATGTGTAATTTGTGAATGGACCCTTAATTTGAAAAATCAAAAAATTTTTAAAAATAAAACAAAAATCTGAAAAGTCAAAAAAACCTAGATTTGAAAAATCTAGAAAGGTGCTACTAGGAGGACAACTGGGAAAATTCTGAGTATGGTTTGTATATTAGCATAAATAATGTTCTATATCAATGTTAAATTTTCTAAGTATGTTGATTTCACTGTGGTAATAAGGGATAATGCATTTGTACTTAAATATATTACTCAGGAATACTGTGTTACAGTGAAAGTAGTCAATTCTTAAAACAGTTCTGAGAAAAGGAAAAAAAAGCATTGAGTGCATATGTGTGTGCGCGTGCACAAACGTGTATGTGAGCATGTGTTACATAGAGAGGGAAATGAGTTTGCTCATAAAAGACAGGTAAGGGCTGGTAGGAGAAGCCTTTAAAAAGGGACCAGCAGGTTAAAGAAAGGGAAAAAAAAAACAACCCTCAGAAAAACCCTTAATCTTTAATTTGGGTTTAAAAAAGTATGGGTTCTGAAACATCAGGGAGAAGAAGTCCTGAACATCAAGACACTAGCTGGAAAGCACTGTTTGGTGGAGAAAGGAAAGTAAGAAGGATAATAAATAAATGGGGAACAAAGTAAGGAAGAGGAAGAAATGAAACTAACATTCTGGGAGCACTTAAGCCACCAGCCAAGCTCTTTCAATTACTGCTTAACAAGGATAGCTTATTTTCTCTCTGTGTTACCGTTTTTGTCTTGTCCTTTTTTAGGGAGAACACATAAGGAAGATAGCAACTCGCCTACAGTCGTAACCACTGACAAGAGGTGGGGTCAGCAGCTGACCTTTGGTGTGCTCAGACATACCTGGTGCTCTGTAAATGAACTAGAAAATCAAAGATTCCAGTTCTCTTAGTGACTTGTGGCAGGTTTTTTTATGCTTAACTTATACACATGTGAAATTACCAAAAAAATAAAAGATACCAAACTCTTGTTTCTCAAAAGTCAAAAGAAATAAAAAACTACCATGCTCAGTAGTTTTTCATAAGAAAAATCTTATTTTTCTGCTCTTTATTTTTTTAATGATTAACTAGTATCAACTGCAAAAAGTACTTGCAAAAAGAATGTAAAAGGTTCAGCAGAAATCTCAGTAAAATAAAGAAAAAATATTTTTACTCTAAAATCTTAAACTTAGAACTGTCTTCATGCTTTAACCAAATGGTACTTACACAGAATACATTTATTTTTTAACAAACACTATTTTGTCTTACCTTTTTAATAGGTGATGTAGGTGTTGGCTGACCAGATGACACAGTAGGTGTTGTAACAGCTACAGGAGCTGCTTGTGTACTAGAAGTATTGGCATTAGTTATAGAAGCCATGGGTTTTGTCTTATCTTAAGGAGGAAAAAAGAAAAAAAAATTAAGAGTCATGATTCTAGATGAGTTCAGTTTCAGAGGTATTGAAAATAGTATTTAATACTGTATTTTTGTTTAAGGTTTTGTTAATTTAGTCTTTTCCCACTATCATCCCTTTTAACAAGAGAATTTTTCAAGGAGTTTCTAGAAATGTCTCAATATGTATGAGACCTAAATAAGAACATGTCACATAACCAGACTTTTAAGGATAAAAAGCACAAATAAAAGCTGACTTTCGTACTTCTAACACTATGGAAATCTTTTAAAAATTATTAATTTTCAAAACCTGAACACTTGAATACAACACAACTTCAAAAAATTCAAGAGCTATGTATTTTCTAATGAGTAAAACAACTTATATTGCTTTTCTACAACTTATACCTCTTCTTTGCTGTAGGACATCTAAAATTGTTCTTTCAGTAATTAAATTCCTGTCAAACAGTTACATTTAAATGTCACAAAGAGCCTTCCTTCTCACCCCTAAAAGGTCTAAAGTTAAATGGGTACATCAGTTGAATTAGGTTAAATCTCTTCCCACAATGTATCAAGACAATTTCCAACTAATAACTGATCACTTAGAAAAAGATTTTCGAAATATTAGGAAAAAATCAATATGATGCTAGCAAAAATTCAAAGACTATTTGAACACAGAAATCAAACTAGCCTTTAGCACAAGTCACATATAAACTTAAACCTTTAAGGTAACTATAATTTATAAATGGGCTAGAAAAATTTACTTTTCAAATGGTCAAGTCATTTAACTGAGCTTTAAAGTATTCCTTTAGTTTCAAATGGGATAGAACAGGTATCTTTCTATACTTTTGGGAAGAAATATACTGCTTTTAAAGTTCTATGAGATATTCATTTTTACTATACTACCTTTTTTCCCTATGTTAATAGGGCTGAAAGCATAGTTTCAAACTATATCAAAGGACAAGGCCAAACTGACACATTTAAAAATCACTATTACCATAGCTTTTCATATAAACTGAATGAGCTAAACTCAGTCTAATAAGTTTTTTTTTCTCATTGTTAAATCTCTTTTCATTCAACAGAAGCTAAGCCTACTCAGCATAATTAAGTACAATTCATGTATACTCTTAATTAAACCATCCTCCTGGGAAACAATCCATTTAACTGGAGAGATTAATTCAATGAATATTTATTAAGTGCCTAATACCTCAAGCACTGGTCCTAGGCACTGGGGATATATCAGTCAATGAAAAGACAAAATAACTGCATAAAGCTTATAGTCTGGAAGGAGAAATAAAGTTCAGCGTATTTTTTTGCATGTTCTCCTTTTTTTCTATTTTCTCTAAGTTTAAAAATTTGTTTTGTATTATTGAAATAAATATATCAAAGAATGTATATGCACATATGCAAACATTTATGGTTGTTTACTAGTAATAATGAAACAAACCCCAGGTATCCATCATTCAACTTAAGTAAACATTATCAATGTTATTGAAGCCCTTTATATTCATTTAACTTCAATGAAGAATAAAAACTTCATGTCCTAAAGGGAAAAAAAAAAAAACTA
The DNA here is from genome assembly GCF_023699985.2 of Odocoileus virginianus. Classification (NCBI taxonomy): domain Eukaryota; kingdom Metazoa; phylum Chordata; class Mammalia; order Artiodactyla; family Cervidae; genus Odocoileus; species Odocoileus virginianus. The sequence continues at coordinate 8,465,902 of NC_069697.1, forward strand.
AAAGCAAAACTATGCTTCCCTTTCCTCATTCCCTCAACTACCTCTCAAAAGTTTATAAATCATTTGGAAGGAAATTAAACTTTTGGTTGAGTACCTATTTTCAATCTGATTTATATGAAACTGATTTAAAACTGGTTTTGTAAATATTTAACTAAAGAAAATCCAGCAAAATAGTTATTTAACATAAAATAGTTTCCCAAGGAAACAACACTGCAAAAAGAAAAAAGAAACAGTTTAGAAATTGTCAGGTCAAGCTGCAGCTCTACAGGGAAATGACTGCTTTCTCAAGCTTGCCAAATAAAGTATGATAAAGCCTTGTTGATATTAAAAGAGTGAGAGAGAAGGAACCACACAGCATTTACATGGGTTAATTCTTGAGATAGAGTCAAATTTTCCTGGCACAACTAGCTACTAGCAACAGGAAGAACACAATTATCAAGTACAATGCTTCAGAGAAACATTTAAAGTTAGCTTGCTGAGAAACTCAGCAGTGACTGGTACGCTTAAACTTCAAATTGGATGGGGAACACGTGTAAAGCCATTGTTGATTCATGTCAGTGTATGGCAAAAACCACTACAATACTGTAAAGTAATTAGCCTCCAACTAATAAAAATAAATGGAAAAAAACAAAAACAAAAAAAAACCTCATTCTTGCCCCCAGATCTATTGGGAACAGTGCTCCACTGCTTGTGAGGCACTGTACTTTCCCAATTCACGGATTGTTTCCCCTTGAATAAAGGACATCTGACCTGTTTAAAAAAAAAAAAACCTTCAAATTGGGAACTAACATAATACAATTTGATGGTAATTAGTTCTAAACTATCCAGATAACCTAGTCTAATTCTTTCCCAAGGAAATTTCAACCAAAAGGTCAGGAGATTTGCTAGTTAGCAGTGCCTAATACTGAGAGTTTGTATGTTGTTGCTGTTTAGTCGCATCCGACTCTGCGACCCTGTGGACTATAGTCCTCCAGACTCCTACATCCAAGGGATTCTTCTGGCAAGAATACTGGAGTGGGTTGCCATTTCCTTCTTCCAGGGATCTTCCTGACCCAGGGATCGAACCTGTGTTTCCTGCTTGGCAGGCAAATTGTTAAAAAAAAAAAAAAAAAAATTGCTATTTAGAAAGGCTGAGAAGACTGTATGCTAATTTGAACAGGTAAGCTGTACAAGAAAATTTCCTATCATTTTTTATATCCTCCAAGTTGGATTCCATTGTGTATGCTTTTTTCTTTCTTCAGACCTCTTTAACTTCAGACTGGAGTTGAGCAGAAACATGGCTTAGTCCTTTTCCCTCAAATCATTCTCAGGCTCCAGACAAGGAGCTGGACCTCTGAGAAATTTTAAGTGGCAGTGGAAGTTTTTAACTCTGGAGGCTTTTCAGGAGTATATAAGAACAAGGAACAAGCTGCTCCTCTCTCAGCTCTTTCCAGGAGTCAGACCCTAAGCAGATGGAAAGGCACTGTAAGACACATTAATCTACTGCCATCGGGACAACTTGCATTCACCCTGGGAGGCAGGTGAATCCCTGGGGATTGGTGATGAGACGCTGCAGCATCACCATAATCCACGCTGGGATAGGTCCTGTCCTGTCCTCCAACCTGGAAGCTCCTTTGAGTCAAACCACATTCTCATGAGAGCTCTTTGTGATCCGTGAGCATCTGAAGTGCATCCGAACCTGAAGCTGTGGAGGAATGAGTTGGCAGATGGATTCTTTACCATGAGTCACCAGGGAAGCCCAGTGAGTTGTGCAGAAGGGATCAATTAAGAAAAAATTAGGTAACAAAACCTCTGAGACATCTGGACTTTCAGTTCTTGAACTCTTCTGCATGAGCTGGGAGAGCTGTGTGCCAGTCGTGGTGTGCATGTGCACGTAGCTTGATTTGTAATGATGTGTTTCACTAGAGGACAAAAGAGCCTACTGTGTTGCACTCCTCGAGGTCAAACGAGTCAGACATGACTCAGGCTGAACAACAACAACATCTCACTAGAGACCAGGGGCCAAAGCCTATCTCAGAGAGGAGATTAACTACGTAAAAGTAATTCAAATACTTGTATTTGAGTCAGTTTAAATTTCAATGGTGTCATTTTACCTTTCAAATGAACTGAACAAATTTAACTGAAGTATTATTAGATAAACATGTACATTAATCATATTTAAAAGAGTAACTTTAATTTTATACAATATATGAAAATTAATATTTATTAGAGTAATTATTATATAGTATCCATGTAAAGCAGGTATTATTACCCTGATTTCACAGAGAAATCAGATTAAATAACTTACATCCACAATTACATGCATGAATCAGTTCATGTTCTTGAACACTGTACATGCTGATTTTCATATAATTTGCTTTCATAATTAGAAATATTTTAATTAGCATGTTATACAAATAAATTTTAATAGTCAATGACTACCTGTTGTTCTACTTCCAATTTTACTTATACTACTGTGTCATCAAGGCAAAAGATATGCTGACTTACCTGACCAGCAATGTGACAGCAATAAATAAAAAATTATCAATAAATCCCTAGACACTAAAACCTAGTCATTTTATAAACCTCAAAAACTCGTGTATTTCCAAAAAATAATTTACTTGTAGTACTAGTAAGTTCAAGAAAATAAAGAAATTCATAACGTATCACCTGGCAACAAAGCTAGCCTGTACCTAGTTGGCAGTATCTTGTTTTTAATGGGAAAGAGAATTAACAATATGTTCCTTGACATATTTATTTAGTAACTTTAACTTCTCACATTTTCTTAGAGAAAATATTTTGCTGAGTGAGTAAAAATAGTCTGATTCAAAACTGCTGTTGTTGAGTCCACAGGAAATAGGGGGAGCTTAAGGGATTCTAGGGTTCCTTTGTGTTTATCACTTGATCACCAAACTAGTCCTGAGATGATGATGACAGTTTTGCATTGATAAAAATCTTAATGGAAATGAAATACTATTTCTGGTAAATATATTAAAATGCCAAAATTCCAGGTTACACAACTCAAAGATGGCAATACTGGAATCTCAAACTCTTCAGAAGTTTTGAGTGATTAGGCGGTAAAGAATAAAAGCAATTCAGTGAACAAAATTTATAAAAATGTGAGCCAGAGGAAAAAAATGCAGAAATTGCACCTTGATAATAAAGAGGATTTAAATTGTTATAGTAAAACAATCTGACAGCATCTGTGAAGAATGAAAATATGACTCAATGATCCAACTTTTCAGTATATCTGTTAGAGAACCTCTTGGACATATATACAGGGAGATAATTATAAAATGACTGCTCCAGGACTGTTTACAATAAAACATTGGGAATTAGGCTAATTTTTTATCAAAAAGGAAATCAACATTTAATGAATATTATACAGCAACTGAAGGGATAGATTACCTATGAAAAGATACAGATAGAAACAAAACTTTTAAGTAAAAAAAGCAAGCTGCATAACGATTCTAGGGTACAAAATAAAAACACAAAACAACCTTATAATTACTATATATTATTTTTGAATGCAAGATAAGAGTATGACAATGGATTAGGAGATTCAGGAAAAAACTCATGATAGTGATTTGGGAAAGAAATGAAAGAGAAGTAGACTAGGGTGATGATTAAAGAAGACAACAGTTTTAATTTTATTAAAAGAAAATTAAAAACAAATAAGTTAAAAGTCAATAGCTATTTCGTTTTGGTAGTCTGAGTATGAATGTTTATTATATTTTCCTGTATCTTTAAAATTTCTCAACACAAAATAAATTTCCCCACACGTCTACAGGAAAAAGTCTTGGGACTCAGTCCCAACTTTCTAAAACTTTAGTATTACTCAGGAAATATTTGGGAGCCAGCTTCCTGTATTTGGGTCTCAGAAAGCAGCAGGAACATTCTTGAATTGCTGGGAACCCACCTAACCCTATCTGTACCACCCAAAAGGAGTCTTAGAAACCTCTTCATCTTCTTCAAAATAGGTCAGTAAAACACAGAGGTGATCAACAGCATCCAGGTAATTAGAGAATGATAAAATCACAACTACACTTAAAATCCCAACACTCCTGAAAGGTAATTTACAGGCTTGTTGCTGGCTTGGCAGGTATCTTAAATAGCATGTCAGTCTGAAAGGTTTCAAAATTAAATTGTGACCTCATCTTACTTTACACTCTCTCAAAATTTCACTGAAAATCCTTTTATCCTTCACATTTTACCTGTTTCAGCTTCTGATTCTGAGTCATCTTCCTCATCTTCTTCACTAGAGCAACTAGATTCATCTTTCTTTCCTTCTTCTTCATCATCAACCTTTTCTTGTTCCAGAGATTCAATACGTGATGCATTTTTCTCAGGCTCAATAATCAATGTCTCTTTGCTGTAAAAGGAAAAAAAGCCTTAAAATAATTATAAAAAAGGTCAAAATATAATATAAATGTATTAATTTTTCTCAGAACCACAAAATCTAATAATCATATCTGTGGTTATCTTGCTAACTCATTTTAAAAAATAACAAAATCTACTTAAATATTTTACTTACTTTTTAAAGGTCTTCTGTGACTGATTATTATCCATATTAGCTGTTGATTCAATTAGTGGAGATTTCTTTTCCCGTTTTTCACTATGGAGCTTTATAAAAGTTATGCAAAGAAAACTAAGAACACTATTAAAATAATATTAATCAGCAAAATACAGAATTTAAAATAGCAACAAAGTAGGTTCCCAAACACTAAATGAAAACAAAACAGATAGAACAAAGATTTAAATTTTACCTAAGAAGAAAAGGGCTTGGATAAAGAATAAAAAAGAACTAGACAGTTAAAAATCTCCACAAAGCAAACTTCTCTGGTGGTCCCATGGCTAAGATTCTACCCTTCTGTACAGAAGGCATAGGTTCAGTTCCTGGTTAAGGAACTAAGATATGCTATGCAGCCAAAAAAAAAAGGGGGGGGGGGGGAATGCTCCACAAAGGATTAAGTTGGATTTTTTTTTTTTTAAAGATCCCTCCAACTTTAGTTTACTGAAAAAGCCAGAGTCCATTAATCATTTAGGATGTCTGATAATACTTAAACAACTGCTTCCTAGTTATGTAACTGCTTGCTTTTCTAGGGTATGCTATTTTTGAAATCTGAGATTTTATAGTCTCCACCTTCTAAGCAAACTTCCTTATGAAATCAAAAAATCATTACTGAGAACATACACATTATACAGGGCTTCCCCGGTGGCTTAGTAGGTAAAAAAATCCACCTACAATGCAGGAGAAGGGGGTTCGATCCCTAGGTTGGGAAGTTCCCCTGGAGGAGGGCATGGCAACCCACTCCAGTATTCTTGCCTGGAGAATCCCCATGGACAGAGGATCCTGACAGGCTACACACAGTCCATGGGGTCTCAGAATTGGACACAAATTAGCAACTGAGCACACATGCACATACATTATCTAAGTATTCCTTTGGGAAGGGGAGGCTAGAGAAATGGGGAAAACAACACAAAAGGCTAAAAAAATACCATCACTACTCCTTTATTCTCATTTACTGTCATTTAATTTGTTTGCTGAGAATAACTTAAAACCAAACAGTACAAAATATTATAAGAACACCTTTTCAACTGTCTGAAATCAAAGTTATATGGGAATTCACCAAGAGAGACAATTTTTAGATAAGTCATCAAACGTACCAGATTTTGTTTCTTTTGCAGATCCTCTAGATACCCTAAAATGTCTTCATCTGCTACATCAAAGGCTGTCTGGCCCTACATAGAAAACAAAGGGTTGATGATGATAAAAAGTTGTCAATAAATTATGCCCTCAGTGATTCTCCATAATTCTACAGAAAGAATTAGGTAATTTTTTTTTATAGTAGGTACAAAACATGGTACAAATGACTTGAAGTAGATAAATGAAAAATCCATGTGAGCAAGAAGCAACTGATATACATCCTTACTTATTTTGGTAACAGCTTTATTGATCTATAGTTCACATACAAGTCAACTATTTAAAGTATGCAATCCAATGGTTTTTAGTATATCCACAAGTTTTACAACCATCACCACATCCAGTTTTAGAACATTTTCATCATCCTCAAAATAAATGACATACCCACTGCCATCTCCTCACCATTCCTCCTTGCTCTCCCAGTCTAAGACAACCACTAACGTACTTGCTGTTATTGTAGATTCTTGTTACTGTACTTATTCTGGACACTTCAAACCAAAGGAATCCTACAGCATATAGTCCTTTGCGATTGGCTTCCTTTATTTTACATACTGTTTTCAAGGTTCTTCCATGTTGCAGCAAGTATCTATTTCATTCCTTTTTTAATTGCTGAATAATATTTCATTGTATGATACACCACAGTTTGATAATTTATTCACTGGCTGATGGACTTCTGCATCTGCCTTTGCTTTTCTGATATATAATGAATAACACTGCTATGAACATTTGTATACAAGTTTTTGTATGGACATCTTTTAATTTTTTGGGGTATAACAGCTACAAGCAGAATTACTGGGTCATGTAGTAACTCCAAGTTTGCCTTTTTGAAATCTTATTTCTATTTTACCGCCATAAAAATTAATTAAATTCTTACTAGAGTAATAAAATTATGCATTTCAAATATATTTAAAAGTTCAGCTAGTCACAGGTATGACTTAGTTTCAAAAATCAGTACAGGTGAACATCTGTCAATCTGTTTTTATTCACAGTGGAAAAGACAATTTTAAAGAGCTGGTGGCCAAAAATAGTCTCATAATATTTTAAAGACTAAAACTGTATTTTTAAAAGTTAAATTATTTAAGGTACATTTAAAAGGCTTACCACTTTGTTGACCATCTCCATATCACACAGATTGTCCACTAAAATCCGACATGCTTCTTCTTTACCCCAATGAGCTGCAGCATGAAGAGGTGTCCAGCCATCATAATCTTTAATATTAACATCATAGCCTGCCTGTATTAAAAGTCTAAACAAATTACAGTGAATTAGATAATCATTAAAATCTAGAAATAAGTGAACATAATCAACAGCTATATACCATGCACTTAAACAAAAATTTGCAATATATTTCTTTTCATAGTTCGAAATTTCTCTTCCCCTCAACAAATTAACTAGGGCAAAAGAAAGTAATTCTCAGAAAACACTGGAATAGAGAATCTTGAGTTACTGCCATAATAATGAATTCAGTTTTAATTAATTCCTCATAATTATTCCTCTTACTGACTGTGTCTTACGGTTTGGTATGACACTGATTCTTATTAAGATGTTTCTAACTGAAATTTTCACAGGGAAGTCTATAATTTTTCAAAACTACTAGATCAATTTGTATGTTAAACTGATTTATCGTAGGAAATGGCTTCCATATGATATATCATCTCAGGCTGAACACGTTCTCAAAATACGGGATCAAACAAATTTGTAGTGTTATTGTTGCTTTGCAGTTAAGGAACTGGTTTGTGCAAGTTTTCATGAACCTTTATGATCTACCACTGGAAATTTTCACAGGAAAATGACAATCTGTTAGAAACAAAACAAAGCGGAACAAATATTCTGAGGGGTTGAGTCTACTTTCTGTAGCAGTAGAAAGCAAATATTCTAATCATCAACAAAGCTAGAAAACAGGAATACATTTTAATACAATGCAAGAAGTTGCATAAATGTTAGTATGCCCTTCTAACTATATATCGACATCAACCTTTATTTAGAAATTAAGCTCATAAGAGATCAAAGAATGGGTCTATAAATTGCACACAGCACAGCCCCACACACAAAGGCGAACACTAAATACCTCATAACTCAAATCTGGTTAACCTTTACCTTACTTTCCAAGATGTTGACCTTGAGAAGGGCTTCTTTTTACCTACAGGAGGTGGTAGTGATAGCTAACATATAATCATTTATTTATGTTTAAGAACTGATTTCCCTATTTCCTAACAATATCTAAAGAAGATGTTTCTATTTATGGCTCCATAGTGGAACCATCTTAAGAACTTGTTTAAAAAAAAAAAAAAAAAAGGATTCCCCAGCTCCACCCCAGTTCCACTGAATTAATCAGTATTTTGGGAGATGGGCCCTGTCAATCTGTATTTTTAATAAGTCCTCCATATGACCTCACATCACTGACTGTTTCTGATTGCAGATCAACATTTAAGAGCCACTGATCTAAAAAACAGGGTAGAAGATGTAAGTCTGAAGCTTTAAGTTAAAAAAATATGGGTACTAACACATACATCATCAGATTTTAACAGGGAAAAATAAAAATATATCCACCATTAGGAAATATGAACTATAATAATGTTAAATATCCTGAGTGGTATTCTAAGTACTGGGCAGTCTGTGTGGAGAGAAAGGAAGAAACATTCCCCTCTCCCCGCTTCCAAACATAAGGCTCTCTATATGCCAGGCCATGCAAGGATACTCCAAAGATAGAAGATGGTACTTATTATACTCAAGGAACTTCTAATGGAGGACAAAAGTCAAGTAAAACGACAATCAAGCCTCACAGACAGGTTCTATGGTGAAGCTGCCTTAGAAGTACAGGGCTGAAAATGCTAAAAGTCAGCCTAAAGGGGCTGTGTGTGTTTGCAGGAAGGGGATAAAGGGGGAGATAGCAAGATCTGAAATGGATCTCTTCTATTTATTTTTGATTTCATATTTTCTTTCCTAAGTAATATACGCCCAAGTTTCAAAAATAAAAAAGAACAAATGACTATACAGGAAAGTCACTTTCCCATTGCTGACCTTTAGCCAACCAGCTTCCCCTCCCCATAGATAATCATACTACTATTTTTTATTAGATCCTTATAGAGAGATTTTAGGCATATATAAACAGATAAAACTTAAATTAAAAAAATAAACACAAATGAGGCATAGTTCTATTCGTGGCCTGACACTTAACACATCCTATTGCTGCTTTCATATATTAAGTAGTGTTTTAATCATTATAGAGTATTCTAGTGAAAGGATGTATCATAATCTAAGCAATCATTATCCTACTCCAACCGTAAACAATGTTGCTAGCACATACCTTATTTCCTAAGGGAGAGTAAGAATATCTGTAAAAAAAATTCCCAGAGGTAATGCTGCTAAACCAAAGGATAACTGTCACTTTGATAAAATTTGCTCAATAGTCCTTTTTAGTTCTACCAATAACATAAGAGTGACTTTTCCCAACTTTGCCGACACTGTGCCAGGCATTTTGATCTTTGCCAGCACAGTAGATGGAAAATGATGATTCATTGCAGCTTTATCTGCAATTATCATGAATGAGGCTGAGCTTTGTTTCCCATAGACTGAAGAGCCTTGAACTGAGTCAAAGGATCAAAAGGAATTTAATTCCAAATTGAAGAGATGGTGAATGAAGGTATCTAGATAGAAATAAGAGTATGCTTTAAGACAGCATGACAGAACTTAAAGAGGATATATATAGTTGGACTCACGCATGCCTGAGGATCAGTGGTAGCAGCTTACCTTGAAAGAGAAACCAATGGCCAGATGACTAATGGTCTTATGTGCTAGGCTGAAGAGTTTAAAATTCATCACAATTTCTGCTAAGAATCTTAACGAAGGACATTAAGAGCCTGGATAACTGAATTACAAACACCACTTGGAAGCAGTCTAGAAATCCATTTAACAGGGCAATCCAGTACTCATTCACAGAAACAAGATTTTAAGAAACAAAATTATCTTCACCATATGTAATACTCTTTGATATTTTGAATTCTTTTCTTTTAAATGCTATTTGCAATTCACTAAGTTCACTTCATGACCCACACTAATGGGCCTTGAAAGTTTGGAAAAGTTTTGTACTAGAGAGAAACAGATGAGACAAGGAAACTAATTAAGAGTTAAATGTACCATTCTAGGAGAAGGCTTAAGTTCCTCAAGTGAGTAGAGACTGAAATAGGAGGAAATCTGGAATAACGGACCCACTTAAACTTCTTCACTGTTTTTACTGAAGAGGGGGAATAAGGAGGATGGATTTATATTAGAGGCCCAGGTGGAACAAATGTAACATAAAGGATGCAGGAGATTTTGCTCAGGGCCAGTCTTATTAGCTTTCACATACATACAACAAAAGTTATGCAATGAATTCTTTTTTTTATATAGTTGCCAACACCTTTGCATTGCATAAGAAAAAACCAAAACACAAATTTATTGTGACATAAAGGAGCTTTTCCTAAGGATATTTGCTGGTCAATAAGTCAGTCCCCTACATACGAATCTTTAAGTTTCGAACTTTCAAAGATGTGAACATGTATTCACATGCCCAATCATAGAAGTTAGTTCATGTGTCTGGCATAGACTACCATGTGTGTGCATCCACTAAAAGTGGCTGTGCTTCTGAGTACTTTACCATACAATACTGTATATAATACAGCAGTACAGTACCTTCATTTCAAGCCCAGGGTTCCAGAAGCAAGTGTAAAACCAGCATTGATGTACCTGGTACTGCTAAGAAGTACCAAGCAATAACAATGGAACCAAAGTGACAGTGATTAGAGTGGAATGACGTGAAAAGATGGAACTGGAGGCCCAGAGAAAGGACGAAGAGAGACAAGAGGAACAAGTTAACGGAAGCACAAAAGCGATTCACAACACGGGAAATGGCAAGGGGAGTTTCTTCATCTGAGGAGGCACGGGTAGCTTTTGAGTCACAGGCCCCGAATGTTAACAGGACAGGAAGGTTGCAGCAGCTGTCCAGAACGGCATCCAGTGCTACCGTGTGATCTACAAGAAGAGAAAAAGAGCTACTACCCAGACAACACTGGGTCATTTTTCCAAGAGGGTAGATAGAACTGAATCCAGCAAGCAGAACCTGGGCCGTCAACGTCACACACGAGTGACGCTGCAGCCTGTCCTCTGCTCCTGCTGCTGCTGCTCCTTCAGCTCTACCATCTCCTACCACCGCTCCCTCCGCAGGTCAGCAACTTCCTGTCTGCTCACTCAGTGCCCGCCCTGTATGCCAGGCAGTGTGCTGCAGTACTATACTTTTCAAGGTATTGTACTGTAAGATTAAACACATTTTATTTCTTGGTCATCTTTATGTATTATTTTTGTGGAAAGTATCATAAATCTATTAAGTACAGTACTAGATTGTGTTAGTTGGGTACCTGGGCTAACTCTGTTGGACTTACAAATTGGCGTTATGAATGCACTCCTGGAACAGAACTTGGTCATATATAGGGGACTTACTGTATAGTCTAAGTTGCTTATGGTTTAATATTATGCTAATAGCACTCTGAATTCCAGTGCTCACATAGTGAAAATATTAAAAAGAAAAAAAGAAAAAAAAAATCAGACAAATTTTATGTAAGTAAATAATCAGTACAAATCACGCTCTCAGAATTTGATAGTATGTATTATACACAACATTATTCTTAGTTTCTGTATCCAGAGCTCACCTATCTGGGAACCTCAAAGTGACTCTAATAATTTACCAGACCAGAAGGTAATGGTTGTCTGACACTTAAATTTTACTGATCAGAAAACTGCAATGGAAAAAAACAACAGGAGAATAATAAAAATTGGAGAATGAAAGAACTTCAGAAATAAAACAATAACATTCAACATTTAAGTAATTTTCAAAAACTGTTTCAAAATAATGTTAGCAGGTATCTTAAAAAAGGAAAAATGAAATAAAGAAAACAAAGCAGAAAAACAACTGTGAGAAGCAATACTTACTTTAAAACTTCTGTATAGCCCTTGGCGGCTGCAACGTGAAGTGCTGTACCTCCAGATTTTGCATGCCGGACATCATTTATATGACCACTATTTAACCACTGTCTGGCATCTCTAAGCATTATTCGTTCCTCTTCTTTTCGAGCTGCTTCTATATCAACCCCTGATATGATAAAAATAACTTTTTATTTTTTTCTCTATAGAAAATGTTTTTGCTCGGAAATAAAATTATCTAAATTATTTTAAGTGAAAATTAAAAGTGATATTATATTTTTGAAAACTGGGCTGCTTAGAACATGCTGGTTAAAGAAATGAGGGAATACTGTAGATATTTTATTAGCATTTTTTGTTAACTATTTAATTTTTGTCCTTACAATATTTTTTTGGCTTTTTTTAAAAAACCTTTTCTGCTTATTCCTTTTGTTTTTGAATATTTGAACATTCCTCAAGGTATATCTTCCTTTGGTCTAAAGAACAGATTTTTTTTTTTTAAGCACACTCATATATATTTAAGTCTCAATTTTCTATCCACCTGCTTTGACTAGTTCTCTGAACTCTAGCCTAGTAGGTATAAATGTTTATTGAACACCAACTTGGAGGTCCTGTCTTCATGTAAAATTTAACAGGCCTTAAGACAGATTATTGTTTTTTACCAACACAGTACACTGTTCATATCATTAGTATCAGTTTTATAATTTTAATAATAAGTTATACAGATGTTTATTCATTTAAAAGCCTGAAGCACTGTGCTAGGTTGAGGTGATAAGAGGAGGGGAATTCAGAATGGAATAGAACCTTCAAAGAGCTCAACATTCTAAGAAAAAAACTAAAAGAGAAAAGCTAATCCTGAAATTCTTCAGTAATCTCATGTTATCTTATGTTTTCAAATGCTATTTAAAAAACAGCACACACCACATCATTTACACTCTAGAAGATCGTTAAGTTTTAAGATTTTTTTAAAATGGTGAAGATACTGCCTTTTTATCTTCTATCCCAATCATCTGGATGGGTACTTGATATAAAGTAAAAAGGATCAGTAAATGTTTACTAAATGAATACTGTTTAGTTGCTAAGTCGTGTCCGATTCCTTTGCAACCCCAAGGATTGCAGTCTACCAGGCTCCTCTGTCCATGGGATTCTCCGGGCAAGAATAATGGAGTAGGTTGCCAGTTCCTTCTCCCGGGGATCTTCCTGACCCAGGTTTTGAATCGGAGTCGCCTGCATTGGCAGGAGGGTATTTCTTTACGCTGAGCCACCAGGGAAGCCTCAGGTTCCAACACTTGCCCAGAAACCCGGAGGTCATCCTTAATCCCTCCCCTTACCTTATTTCCAGCCCTCATCCAATTAGTCGGCAGATTTTGAGCTGCCACCTCCTAGAATGTCTTTTAATGGCTCCTTATACTATTTTAATTCATGTCTTATGTCTCACACTTTGATGACTACAGCTGGCCCTTAATTCATTTACCCCAGTCCCTTCTGAGTCATTCCCCATATGATCACAAGACTGGTTTTTCTATATCAAAATATGATCATCCCACTTTTCTGTAAAAACCCGTCAATGACTGCTAAGCTCCTATAAGACAAAGCTCAAGCCCGAGTGTAGCGTACGAAGCCGTTTATGAATTGATCTCAAGGCACCTTTAGTCTCTAGTCTTCCTCCCCTACCACCACCCAGTGTTCTAACCATCTAGGGTCTTCACACAGGTCAAGTACGCCGTGCTATTGTGCAAGCCGTTATCCTCCACCTGGGATGTAGCCTTATCTTGCTTGCTTTATTTATTCAAGACACAACTCAACTGTTGAACTGAAGCTCAATCTTAAAAAAGCAGGCAAAAACAGAAAAGTATTTTTAAAACCCCAAGATTACAGAAGTACCAGCTAAAGTCATCTTAAAACTAGAGATCTTATTACTACACATGAAAGAAACTCACAATAAGACTTTCCAAACTGACTTGATAAAACAATTATATATACAATATATAACAAATAAAACCCATTATCCTTATTTACAAAGCATCACCATTTCTATAAAAAAGCAATTTTATACATTATAAATTTCCTATCAAAAGATAAACAGCCCAACTTATTGAAGATGTCTTCTAATGTTATTCATAAAAGTAATTATAAGGCTGCAACTGTAATACATAAGAATAACCTTTCTACAAAATGACTTTTCTCAGACTGATTTATTTTCTTATGCTTTATTTTTTTACTATGTATTTTAAAACATGAACGTATTTATTATCTTTATCCCTTTTCTCTTTACCATCTTAAACAGCCTGACTGTTACTGTCTTTTATATTATTCTAAATTTCCTCTGGACTTGAAATAAATAAAATATCTGCTTCTTACTTCTGGATTTATCTAATTTCATGCTTTCTTTATCTTATTACAAAGCAATTACCCTCTGCTGCCACCAAATTGTGCCTTTATATAAATTATATATAAAAACAACTCAAGTCTAAAATTTAAGTATATGTGAAGGGAAATTTCTTATGTTTAAGTAAATTCAGTTACCAAAAAACCTAACAACAACAATTTTCTTGCTTTTAAAATCTTTTTAAAAATACCAATGATTAGAACGATGGACAATTACATTTTTTTAAACCTCATCAGACAATATAATATATATAGAGTGTATATATATATATATATATATATACATATATAAATAGAATATGTATATAGAGAGAACAATACTTGTTTTCTAATTCCAGTGTTTTAACTAGGCTAGTAACCTTCAGACAGCCATAACTTCTTTCAATATTAATATAATGAGTTAAGAACACAGATCTGAATCTACACTGCTTGGTTTCAATCCCTGATCTGCCACTTACTAGTTCTATCATCTTGAGCAAGACACAATCCACACTAGCATTCAATTTTTTTATATTTAAGTTAGGAATATACAAAGTACCTATCCACAATGTTGTTGTGAAGATTAAATTAATTAACAAATGTGAAGTATTTAGAAGAGGAATAAGCACTAAGGTGTTAATTATCACAATCAGTTCTAAAAGTCTATGATTCCGCTTCTCTTTTATTGCCTTGTGGACTAAGAGGAAAAAGACCCTATAAAGCGTTTTACTGGTCTTTAATTTACCTACCGGTCTTTAGTTTACCTAAATTTGCAATTACCTATAATTGCAAAACTTTTAAACAATGAAAACAATGTATACTGAACTAAATGGGGTATGATATAATAAAGTGACTAAACTATTTACCATCTGTCACTACTATTAAAAAATAGTAAATGTTGACTTATAAGAAAATGTTAGTCAATTTTCTTAGGTAAGAAAACATAAAACTGAATTGGAATTTGGTTAGATAAGAGATGCAAAAATTGACTTGTATTCCAAGCTAAATAAAGAAAATTACTTTAAAACATAAATCAGAAATACTTTCATCTATTCAATTATTACTACTTTCAAAGGAAATTTACTTAAGCATGACTAGTTGTTGATAATCAAGTATATTAGAATAAGAAACAAGAGCCAAAAGAATGATCAAAGAATTTTAAAATATTAAATAGTATCTTTCATACCAGGATAAATAATTTGAGAAATTTTGTCATTACTAATGATATATTTAGGAGGCTCCTTTTATAATTGTTCAACTCTACTGATAGATGAGAGAGAAGCGCCTATCTTTTTTTCTATGGAATAAAGCTATGTTATATAAATCATGTATTCCCATGAATAAATGAACATTAGGAAATATTTCTAGGAGACATCCCTAATAGAATGCAGTATGGTACTCTGAGGAAGAGTGTAGGGCTCAAGGTATCCGTTGAGCTGGCTGGGACGGAACCACATACAGCACCACTCCCTCCCTGTTTGACCGTGGGCAAATCGCTGAGCCTCCTTTTCTCATCTGTAGAACGCAGTGACAGCACCATTAACCTTGCAGAATTGCTAAAAGGGTGAAATGAAATAATGTACGTAAAGTCTTCTGCTCAACGCCTGGCAAATAACTAGTATTTAGATTATTTTAAAAAGAGTTAGCTTTTATTTTTAGTATCAGTGCTTCACTTTCAGTTTCAGGGTCATATTATATATTATTTCCCAGAATTTCTCATTATTTTTCCAGATTTACGTTTTCCATCCTGACACCTCCTAGATTCCAACATGTCATTTAGATGAACACTGCCATTTAGATGTGCTCTAGCAACCACAAGTTCAATACATATCAAAACAAACTCATGCACTTTCTCAATCTTTTCCTGCTTTGTTCCACATTTTTCCATGTGAATTCACCCAAAAATCACTTCTTAAACTGGAGGCAAATTAGGTGGCCTCAATTCTTCCTTCAACTCCATATTCAATTACTCACCAAGCTGTTTTAATTTTACCTTAACATTTTCTGAAAACAACCCTGGCTCTTTGCTCTTTTCCCTATTAAATATAATTATTTTGGCCCTACTGGTCTTTCTTCTGGATTAATTGAAGAGTCTTCCTCAGGGAAGGGATAACACCATGTATTCCCCATTTGAATTTATCCTCCAGATTACCATCAGTTTTATTACTAAACACTAAATCCAATCAGGTTAATTTCCTGCTTGGGGATCTTTGTTGCATCTGTCTAATGCCTATAAAATAGATGTCCACCATCTGGCTCTAGACTAATCTTTTCAAGTCTCAATCTCATACTAATTCCATCTTGATTTTCTTACTCCATTCCAATTCTAGTGAATTCTCTGCATTTGCTATGTTTCTGATCCCTTTTCTTTGCACTTGTTGATATCCCCATCTGACATGCCTTTTTTGTCCACCACCCCTCCTCTTTGCCAAGCAAACTCCCTCTCAAATGTCATCTTTCTCAAACCCTTCCTGACTACTGAAAGCAGTTAGTCATAGTCTTTTCTGTTCTCCCACATCATTCTGTTCCTATCTATATTTTAGCACACAGCACTGTAAAGCTCAGTTTATGTATCTGTCACTTCTACTACCCTGTGAAATCCTCAAGAGCAAAGTTTGTTTCTGTTGTTTTTTTTTTTAAATACCCAGCACTCAGAACAAATATGCTGGCACATTAATCAAAATCAAATGAATCATTACAACTAAAATCAGCTTTGCTAACAGTTTCCTTTATATAGAAATAAATTAAAGACAAAAAGTTTTCAGTACATCTCCACGCCTTTCCCAGCTGCTATCTACCTGGGCACTAATCAGGGCAAGATGGACAGATAAGGGACTCTTTCTTTCTAGGTTGTGATGCTTTATATACATTCTTCCAGTTTCTTTAAGTCTTGACTATCCCATTACTCCAAAATTGCCTGCTTAGGACAGAACTGTTAAAAAGCTCTTCTGTGGATTGCTCCAAGCTCTAGTTTATGACTGCTGTTATAACATGGGCCTTGTTTCTTCTGGACTCCAGGTACCTTCAGCTGTTACTTCAACTCTATTTAAGCATTTAAATACTTCCTCAGTTTTAGTGCCCAAGATTTGTTTTTTAAACAACCAGGAGTGTATGTGTGTTCAGTCATGTCCAACTCTTTGCGACCCCATGGATGGTAGCCCACTAGGCTCTTCTGTCCATGGAATTTTCCAGGCAAGAATACTATTTCCTACTCCATTTCCTACTCCAGGGGATTCTCTACCACAAGAGTGAACCTGAGTCTCTCATGTCTCGTGCACTGACAGGCGGGTTCTTTACCCTGTGTCACCTGGGAAGCCCCAAAGCCACCAGGCAGTCCTTATGAATTATCCCAATCCCAAGAAATAAAAATTTCTTTTCACTTAGCTTTTATTTCTTTGCTTTTAATGAACCACACTTCAGCAAGACTCAACCCTCTCTAAACCAATACTCCATATCTTATACAACATAGCTCTCTTCTGATAATACTCATTTAATCACTGCCTAGACATAAGAATACAATGGAAATCACAGTAATTTATATATGTACGCTTTTTAAAAACTGAAGTAAAATACACATAATAAAATTTACTATCTTAATAATCATTTTAAGTAGACAGTTCAGCAATGTTAAGTACATTTACATTGTTGCTCAGTCTTCAGAAACACTTTTTATCTTGCAAAATTGAAATGCTATGCTAATTAAACAACAAATCCCCATTCCCACCTCCTCCCAACTCCTGACAACCATCATTCCACCTTCTCTATGATTTTGCGTACTTGAGGTACCTCATGTAAGTGGAATCAGAAAGTAATTGTCTTTTTGTGACTGCCTTATTTCACATAGTATAATGCTCTCAAGGTTCAACCAGGCTACAGCATATGTCAGAATTTCCTTCTTAATGCTGAACACTATTTCATTGTAAGTATATACTATATATTGTTTATTCATCCACCCATTGATGAACATTTGGTTTTCTTCCATCTTTCAGTTATTATGAATAATGCTATAAACATGGGTGTATAAAAGTCTCTGAAACCTTCCTTTTAATTCTTTGGTTATGTGCCCAGAAGACGAATTGCTTTATATTTATTGAGATGTAATTCACACAATTTAAAGTAAACAATTTAGTGGTTTTTAGTAAATTTTCGGAGTTGTGCAACCATTACCACAATCAGTTTTAGAACACTCATCACTCCTAAAAGAAATTCTGTCCATAAGCAATCATCTATCACTACAAATTCACATCTCCCAAATTCATATCTCGAGCTGTACCTCTCTCTACTAACCTATTCAACTGCCTGGATATCTTAGCAGGCAAAACAAGTTTAACATGTCTGAAAAATGAACCCCTGAACCTTTCCCTATAAAACTTACTTTTCCCACAATATTCACATCTCTCATAAAAACTTCACCTGTCTAGTTGCTCAAACCAAAAATCTTAGAATCTTCCCTGCCTTCTTACACACCCTACTTTTAATCATGCAATGATCTGCTTGGTCGTATCTTCACAACATACCTAACACCCAAACTTCTCCTCACTTTGTCTACTACCAGCCTACTTCTCCCCTTGCCGTTCTCCTACTTCTGCCTTTGCTTTGCTACAATCCATTCTCAACACAGCAGCCCCCGAGATCCTTTCTACAAGTCAGATCATGTCATTCCCCTATCTGTCTCTCCACTGACCCCCAGTTTCACTCAGATTAAAAGCTAAAGTCCTCCCAACAGCCCCCACGGGCTGGGGTGAGATGGTCCACTGATGCTCTGCAACCTCCTCTCCTCCCAGCCTCTTCCAGGTTCTGTCTGCTGCAGTCACACTGGTCTCATTCGCTGCTCCTCTGAAAACACCAGGCACCCCCCCACCATACGCGAATTCACTGCTCCCACTGGACGCAGTGTTCTTTCCCCAGACCTGTATGATTCACTCCATCGCCTGGATAAGATCTTAGCTTAAATACATCCTTGTCAGTGAGGACGTCTTAACTGTTCTATTTAAATGGGTCCTATTCACCCCATACACTTGTCTGTTTTACTTATCTCCAAAGCTTTTACTGACAGGTAATTTTGTGCCTGATCCTACCACTTACAATACTTCTTTCAACTTGAAAAATATTAAAAAGGCGTAGAGTTAAGAATCATACAGTTATTCAAGTAGAACCTTACTGCACATATTATTAAGTAAACTCATTTTTTCACACACAAATTATAATTGTCCTTCAATGCCAACAATTATTTATTGAAAAAGTCAAGTATCATACTTTTCACAAGACAGTTTTACACGTATTTTCCATTTAGGGTGGTTTACATTACCTTGCCGATTAACTTCATTCTGAAGTAGCTCTTCCATTGCCTCCTCCTCAGCAATATCTAAAGGCGTGTCTCCTTCACTGTTGACAGCTCCTACATGTGCTCCCTGACCAATCAAAAACCTGTAGAATTAAAGGGAAGAGAGTTAAGCAATGATGGTATCATTGAAACAAGACTAAACGAATAGTTAATGAGGTAAGCTTCTATGCAAGAGCAGCAATAAAAACAAAGGAAAGCACAGGCACTATGTACGCTTTAAGAAACTATCTTAAGGCATGCTTTCTTTTTAAAATTTCGTATTTCCTAACTTTTCTGTAAGGAATACACTAATACAATACTAATAACGAACACTAATACTATACTAATATTGCAAAATACTAATACAAAAATGTCATTTAAAATATTACAAATATTTTAAAACAATTATGAAATCTTTCATAGGATTATTTCAGACTGTCTCCATTAAGATTTTTCATTATCTCCACATTGACTAGTTCCCTAACTGGTCTTCAAATTCCCAGTCTGATGTCATAAGCAAAAGTTCCTAACCTGAGATTCATGGACATAATTCAGCAAGTCATTCAGCTGGTACAGATATCTTAAAATACTGTTAATGCTCATCACTATTTTGAAATTAAGGTAATTAGCAGACAAACTACTAGGTCTTTTTAATGTGTTACTGAAGAATACACATACTTTGCACTATTTTATTTTATGCATCTGAAATACAATACTAAGAACAGATTCACAGGCTTCATCACACCTGCCAAAGGGATCAAGGGATCCAGATACAAAATGGTTATGAATCTCTTTCACTAAACCAACTGCACATCTTCCAGAATCATCTATTTGACACGACTGGAGTCAGTTCTCAATTTGAGATTCTCTGAGTGGTTGTCCATGCTAGGAGAAGACACACATGGCCCTCATTGATCTGGTTTTACCTTCTTTTCAGCCTCATTCTTCTTTCCACATTTTAGACTCCAACAGTATAGAACGGTTTGTAGTTCCAGACTAAACCATGTTCTTTTGGCATC
Organism: Odocoileus virginianus; assembly: GCF_023699985.2. NCBI lineage: Eukaryota > Metazoa > Chordata > Mammalia > Artiodactyla > Cervidae > Odocoileus > Odocoileus virginianus. The sequence goes on from NC_069697.1 coordinate 8,486,246, forward strand.
CGTGATTTTACTTTTCTTTACATAAAGAATGGTCCTTTTTTTTCTCATATTCCTAAATCAATCTACCCTTATTTGTTTATTTTTATAGGCTACATGACAATATATGCATTATAAAAACAGTGAATAAGAAAAAAAAGCCCACAGAGTTTTTAAAAAAGAAAAAACTCTATACCTCTTTTATTGTCATGTTCCCTCTCAGAGATAAACACTATCAATAGTATGGCAAGGATCTTTCTAGTACCTTTGCTATAAATTTATATGTTTGTATATAAACAAATATAGTTACTTTTGAGGTTCTTTAGGATTACTTTAAATGCACTTGAATGCAACACTTGCCTTCCAGTAGCTGAAAAATATTTCACAATATGATTGGATCAATTTAAAAAAAAATTTTTTTTTTTATTAATTGGAGGCTAATTACTTTACAATATTGTAGTGGTTTTTGTCATACATTGACATGAATCAGCCATGGATATACATGTATTCCCCATCCCAATCCCCCCTCCCACCTCCCTGGATCAATTTTTTTTAATACTATCTTGCTAATGGATGTGTTCTTAAATGGAGATTTGACATTATCAGTCTCTAAAATTTTTCTCAATGTGATGAGAATAAAGCACCTTATCATTTTATTTCCTGACTACACAGGAGGTTGAAAATATCTGGATGTGTTTACTAGTATTTGTATTTTCTCCTTTTGTGAACTTCCCATTTACATCTTTCACTTTTATTTTTAAAGTCTGCATTAATTCAACAAACACTTATGGGATGTTATAGACTGAATGACTTTGTATTCCTCCAAAATTCATCTTGAAACCCCAAACTACCAACGTGATGGTATTAGGAGGCAGGATTTGGGGAAGGTAATCTAGGTATAGATCAGATCATGAGGGTGGAGAATCCATGATGGGATGAATGTTTTTAAAGAAGAAAATATTTTTCTGGAGTTGAGCTGGAGGAGTTGCTTGTATATTTTTGAGATTAATCCTTTGTCTGTTGCTTCGTTTGCTATTATTTTCTCCCAATCTGAGGGCTGTCTTTTCACCTTGCTTATAGTTTCCTTTGTTGTGCAAAAGCTTTTAAGTTTCATTAGGTCCCATTTGTTTATTTTTGCTTTTATTTCTGAAATTCTGGGATGTGGGTCATAGAGGATCCTGCTGTGATTTATGTCGGAGAGTGTTTTGCCTATGTTTTCCTCTAGGAGTTTGACAGTTTCTGGTCTTACATTGAGATCTTTAATCCATTTTGAGTTTATTTTTGTGTATGGTGTTAGAAAGTGTTCTAGTTTCATTCTTTTACAGGTGGTTGACCAGTTTTCCCAGCACCACTTGTTAAAGAGGTTATCTTTTTTCCATTGTATCTCCTTGCCTCCTTTGTCGAAGATAAGGTGACCATAGGTTCGTGGATTTATCTCTGGGCTTTCTATTCTGTTCCATTGATCTATATTTCTGTCTTTGTGCCAGTACCATACTGTCTTGATGACTGTGGCTTTGTAGTAGAGTCTGAAGTCAGGCAGATTGATTCCTCCAGTTCCATTCTTCTTTCTCAGGATTACTTTGGCTATTCGAGGTTTTTTGTATTTCCATACAAATTGTGAAATTATTTGTTCTAGTTAATGACCCAATCAAAAAATGGGCCAAAGAACTCAACAGACATTTCTCCAAGGAAGACATACAGATGGCTAACAAACACATGAAAAGATGCTCAACATCACTCATTATCAGAGAAATGCAAATCAAAACCACAATGAGGTACCATTATACGCCAGTCAGGATGGCTGCTATCCAAAAGTCTACAAGCAATAAATGCTGGAGAGGGTATGGAGAAAAGGGAACCCTCTTACACTGTTGGTGGGAATGCAAATTAGTACAGCCACTATGGAAAACAGTGTGGAGATTTCTTAAAAACCTGGAAATAGAACTGCCATATGACCCAGCAATCCCACTTCTGGGCATACACACTGAGGAAACCAGATCTGAAAGAGACACGTGCACCCCAATGTTCATCGCAGCACTGTTTATAATAGCCAGGACATGGAAGCAACCTAGATGCCCATCAGCAGACAAATGGATGAGGAAGCTGTGGTACATATACACCATGGAATATTACTCAGCCATTAAAAAGAATTCATTTGAATCAGTTCTAATGAGATGGATGAAACTGGAGCCCATTATACAGAGCGAAGTAAGCCAGAAAGATAAAGACCATTACAGTATACTAACACATATATATGGACTTTAGAAAGATGGTAACGATAACCCTATATGCAAAACAGAAAAAGAGACTCAGATGTATAGAACAGACTTGTGGACTCTGGGAGAAGGCGAGGGTGGGATGTTTCAAGAGAACAGCATTGAAACATGTATATTATCTAGGGTGAAACAGATAACCAGCCCAGGTTGGGTACATGAGACAAGTGCTCAGGCCTGGTGCACTGGGAAGACCCAGAGGGATCGGGTGGAGAGGGAGGTGGGAGGGGGGACTGGGATGGGGAATACATGTAAATCCATGGCTAATTCATTTCAATGTATAACAAAAACTACTGTAATGATGTAAAGTAATTAGCCTCCAACTAATAAAAATAAATGGAAAAAAAAAAAAAAGCAAAATAAATAAATAAAGAAAGAAAGAAGAAAATAACAGAGCTCACCGTTTCTCTGCATTGAGTACACAGCAAGACGGTGGCCACCTCCAAGCCAGGAAAGGAGCCCTCCCAAGACACAGAGGTGTGTCTTGGACTCTCCAGTCTCCAGAGCTGTGAGGAACAAACGCCTGCTGTGTCAGCTTCCCAGTTCACATCACTTTCCCTACAGCAGTCAAAGCTGAGACAAGTGCCTGCTACGTATCGAGCACTCTGTCACATGTCAGGAACGTTAAGAGCAAACAGAAACAAACGCAGGGCTTCCCCTCAGCCATTTGATAATCTAGAAAGAGAGCTAGAATATTTACCTAAATTAATGTAAAACTTTGATGCCTTATGACAGAGGCTTTTACCTCTATAAGTGAATTAAGAGAATTTTGATTCAGTAAGGTCAGGAAAGGATTCCCTGAAGAACACATAGGTACTAGCAGCAACCGTAACGGAAGGAGTGTGTGTGCTGGAACAAAAGGCACCAAACCCCTGTGATGGGAAATGGGTACGGCTAGACAAGTGCTTGTGTGCATGCAAGTGGCTTCAGCAGTGTTTGACTCCGCAACCCTATGGACTATGGCTAGACAAGGGCCTGCTTCATTTTCCTGGGAGTAACTGAAATAGAATTAATCAATCTCTACATAGTTTCTGTCATGTACACTCCAAAGTTAGTGTTTATTTTGTAAGATCCTTAAATGATCATTTATGTGTTTCAAGATCACTTTGTGCACTACGGAAAACAAATACAATGGAGAAAGAAAGTAGGCACACCAGCTAATGAGCTACTGCAGCAGTTGAGAAAAATTATGTTGGAAGTTTGAATTTGATGGAGGAAATGGGTAAATTCCAGAGATATCTAGGAGATCCTAGATATCAGCGGGATGCAAGCAAAGGTGAGGAAGATATTTACGATAAACTGAAGTTTTTAATTTGTATGTAATGGATGGATGGCTATACTAATGAATGATTCACAAAAAACTAAGTTATTCCCTACTTCTAATAGACGTGTTGCAAGTATTTTTTTTACTACATTGTCACTACATTAAACAAAAATCTTTTCTGACAGTATTCTGTATATGAGTGAAGTTTAAAGGTTATATGAAGTCAGGTCTGTCAACCTTTTGCTTTAAGAAGGATTTTCCCAATTAGCTATGAATATCTATGTGGAGATACAACTTTTACAAGACACACAGACAGAAAGAGATAGAATAAGGAAAGAATATATACCATGAAGTTAACAGAGGTAACATTACGAGGGTTTTGCTTTTTTTAATCCCCAACCAGGGATTGAACCCACACCCTCCGCACTGGAAACACGGAGTCTTAACCACTGGACAACCAGGGAAATCTCGAATTAGGAGAGATTTGTATTAGGGAGGATTTTTCGGGCGGTGGGGGTCGGGGGAGGGAGGAAGTGGCATTTGTTATCCTAGTTTTCTGCAGCAAGTTCAATTTGTGTATGTATATCAGACCACAAAAATGGCTACCATGCCATTTTGTAGCCTGGTATTTTTAGACTTAATAGTATGTTATAAGCATTTCTCCTTATATGAAGCAATGTTTCATTTTTATGGTGTTCACAGTATGTCTACAAACAGAAGTCATATGTGAATTGAAGCAACTTTTTCTGTTGCAGTCTTTAAAGTTGTACTACAAAAGTAATGAATAACATACATATACTATCGTGTGTAAAACAGATATCAAGCAGGAAACTGCTCTGTAACACAGGGAGCGCAGCCTGGTGCTCCTGATGATCTAGAGGGGTGGGCTGCGGGGAGAGGGAGGGAGGCTTAAGAGGGAAGGGATGTAAATACAGGTGAAAGTGAAGTCGCTCAGTCGTGTCCAACGCTTTGCTACCCCAGGGACTGTAACCCACAGAATTTTTCAGGCAAGTGTACTGGAGTGGGTTGCCATTTCCTTCTCCAGGGGATCTTCCTGACCCAGGGATCAAACCTGGGTATCCCACATTGCAGACAGAGGCTTTACGTCTGAGCCACCAGGGGAAGTCCATATATATATATATATATATATATATATAAAATTATGACTGATTCATGTTGCTGTATGGCAGAAATCATAACAATGTAAAGCAATTATCCTCCAATAAAAAGAGAAAAGTAATGAAGAATATTTATGTACTATAAATGAATAAATCTGGAGGGAAAAAAAAAAGATATTAGTGAAATAGTAACTACTATGCTCCAGGAGAATATGTAAGCATTCCACTAGGCAAAATCTCAATCAAACAATCAGATATTTAAATAAAACCACTTATATTTTGCTTGTATGTGTGCTAAGTCACTTCAGCTGTGTCCGACTCTTTGTGACCCTATGGACTGTAGCCTGCCAGGCTCCTCTGTCCATGGGATTCTCCAGGCACGAATACTGGAATGGGTTGCCATTTCTTACTCCAGGGGATCTTCTGGACCCGGAGATCAAACCTGTGTCTCCTGTGACTCCTGCATTGCAGGTGGATTCTTTACAGTTGAGTCATCTATATTTTGCCTAGGTATTAAAAATCATTCACAAGATGTAAAGACAGAACAAAAGGAAGATCTCAGAGTGGCTGCAGTGCTTGCAGCAGAGGGAAGCAGAGTCTCAAGGAAATACCAGGTCAAAGCCAAAAAAGAGTCAATCTAAAATTTACATAAACAGGAAGGATCCGAAGAGAAACTAACAAGAGTAAAGTTCTGAAAACTGCTAGCAGAAAGTAGGGCCTGGAGCAATCCCTGAGCCAAAAGTTTAGGTATAAATATGTATGCATACAATTCACAAACTACTATTTGTAAATGTAAATTTTAAAAGAGATATCAATCAATCAATAAACCTCATGACATTTTAATTTATTACCATGAATAATCTGAAAAAAAAATCATTCAAGGATTGGTTTGGTGAGGGAAAAAAAAGCATAAACATTTAAATTCTGCAGACTTTGGGTTTGGTTCCCACTTCAGTTTCTTGACAGCTGTGTGATATTCATTAACTTAAAACATTTGAAACCTAGTTTATAGATAACTTACAGGGTTGTGTTAAGTTTAAATGAATTGATGTCTAAAAATAAAGTTAAAATTCTATCTTTATCACATCATGAAAAATCACCACATTCAGAAAGCAATGTTTAAGATAATGTGAAACAAAATAACGGCGATCTGGAATATCAGAAATTCACTCTGTGGGATGCTTGGAGATACTGAAAAGAGACGGCTAGATTTCCTTCTCAACAAAAAAGGATGGGTATTATAAGCAGCTCATGGGACTCCTGATTAGGAAAAACACACTATATTTATTTTAAGATTTCTTGAGGGAAAAATAAAAAAACACAAAGATTTCACATAGGAGTCCCAAAGTGGAAGTGAGAATATTAACATTTCAGGGTTTAAAAAAGAGGGAGGGGGCTGGCTTGCTCAGTCATGTTTGACTCTGCAACCCCATGGACTGTAGCCTGCCAGGCTCCTCTGTCCATGGGGATTCTCCAGGAAAGAATATTGGAGTGGATTGCCATGCCCTCCTCCAGGGGATCTTCCCAAACCAGGGATGGAACCCACATTTCCCACATTACGGGCGGATTCTTTACTGCCTGAGCCACCAGGGAAGCCCAGGAAATGCCACCTACTGAATGATTAAAATCATTATATATTATTGGAGTGAAAAACGGCGGATTACACTGCTAGGTTTACTGAGATTTATGATAATCTAACAGTTTTAAGTCAATAAATAATTTTGAATAATTAATAAACCTCAAAATCCAGACATGATCCAAAGAATTTATACAAAATTAACTGCATATGTGTTAATCTAAAAATCTAATAAAAGGTATAAAACTGTTAACCAAGTTACTTGTATGCAACTTGGATGTGGTATATTAGATGGGTAGGATTCTATCTTGGTTAGAATAGAACGATTCAGTGTCAACTGAATTTGAATGACGAATTTCATGGATTCTATTAATTATCTAGGATTCTGAGATTTGTCAAAAGCCAAACTACAGAAGAGACTGCTTGAGAAAGGGAAATAGTTCATTTTAAAATTCTGTCTTTAAATTAGAAGCTAATGAAAACACAGTGATTAGAGACAGAAATTTCATCAGCAAGAACTGAATAAAGTACACTGTCATTTACTGGAGAAAAACTAGTATCAAGAGGTTGTTTAAACCAATACAAACCATTTCATGTATTCAAATCCATAAATTTTTTAAAAATCGAAATGTCAGTGTAGCCTTAAGAAAAAAGTTGTTACATAGATGAATTCAAGGTCATTATGGTAAGCAAAATAAACTAGTCACAAAAAGCCAAATGCTATATGATTCCACTCATATGAAATGTCTAAAGTTGTCAAAATCATAAAAATAGCAGAGAGGAAGGTAGTTATCAAGGAACTAGGGGAGTCAGGAGGGGAAATTAGTGTTTATCAGGTAGAGTTTTAGTACTGTAAGATGAAAAAGTCTACCGAGATTTGTAGTAAAAAAAAAATATGAATATACTTAACATTATTAAAATTGAATATATTTCTATCACAATTAAAAAAACACAAAAGTCAGAAAACCACTTAAATAATTGTTTCTTGAAAATTCAAATGAATTACTCAAAACCATCCAATGAGACAGAAATTATGAAAATTAAGCCACCTGAACTTTTCAAAGGTGGTTAAGTAGAAAGAACATTAACTACAAAAATAAATGGTATTTACTTTTGAAGTCTCTGAGCAACATCATAAAATAAGTATAAATAACCTTACGCATCTTCAGTGGGAATGTACTCTGCTATATCTCATATTTAAAGTTCTTTATCATAATAAAAAATAGCTGAAAATAATTGTAACAATAAGAATCCAAACAAAAGTTATGACCTGGGACTTTTGAAATTTTTTTTTAAATTAAGTTCTTTCCTTCAGCACTTGACAAATGTTGTGCCACCTCTTTCTGGTCTCCATGTTTCTGAACAGACGTCTGTTTTAGTTCAATCCCCACCCCCCGCTCCAATCTTATAGTAATTTCTTTCTCATTGCTTCAAATTTTTACTTTGTCTTTAGCTTTCAGAACTGAAAGGTTTATCCTGTTTCAAATTTGTTAAACTTCTTGAATCTGTAGGTTTATAGTTTTGACAAGTTTAAGTAAGTTTTTAGCTATTATTTATTATTTCTTTAATTTCTTACTTCTTTAAACACTTCTTCAGTCATGCCCTTCCTCTTCTGGGACTGCAGAGGCACAAATGTGAGCTCTCTGGTACAGGCCCACTGGCCCCTGAGGCTGGTCATTAATTTTAGTCTAGTTTCTCTCTGTTGCCCAGATTTGGTCATTTCTATTGTTCTGTTTTTCAGTTCACCAATTCTTTCTTCTATCCCCTCCATTCTGCTGTTAAGCCTATCTGTTATTTATTTTGGTTATTAGATTTTTTTCAGTTCCAAAATTTCCATTTGATTCTTCATATCGTACATTTCTTTGAAGACTTTTTTTGGCTGCAACTTTTTTTTTTCCACTTGTTTCAAGCACACTTGTAATTGCTTGTTGAAGTATTTTTGTGATAGATGCTCTTATCTTTGTCAAATAATTTTAAGATTAGTTATCTCTGTAACCTCAAGGCTGGTCTCCACTGTCTTTTTCATTCAATTTGAGATTTTCCTTAGTATGACAACTGATTTTCATTTAAAATCTGGACACTTTGAACACTGATGCTGCTAAGTCACTTCAGTCATGTCCGACTCTGTGCGACCCCATAGACGGCAGCCCAACAGGCTCCCCTATCCCTGGGATTCTCCAGGCAAGAACACTGGAGTGGGTTGTCATTTCCTTCTCCAATGCATGAAAGTGAAAAGTGAAAGTGAAGTCGTTTAGGCGTGTCCGACTCTTAGCGACCCCATGGACTGTAGCCTACCAGGCTCCTCTGTCCATGAGACTCCAAATCATGCTTAATCTTCTATGTTTGCTGATGGATGTTTTTCGCCCTGCTCTAGCAGAAAAGATGGGAAGGGGCTATCTCATTATTACAAGGTAGTGGTAGAAGTTCGGGTTCCCCACTCAGCCTCCACTGATGCTAGAGATGGAGCAGCTCCCTGTTACCTCTGGTTCCCCACCAAGCCTTCACTGATACCTTCCTGGCTGAGAAGGTACAGGTGTCTCACTATGATGCCCTATGTGGCTTCCACTGATACCACAAGGGGAGAGTTAGGCATCTTTACTGATGGGCAATGGTGGAAGTATAACCTCTCTACTACGCCTCTTCTGACTTCACCTAAGTGGGGAGGTGGAGGGACTCCTTTTTACTACCAGGTTGGGGTATAAGTCCAGGCTTCCCACATGGTCTCCAGTGCAAATTATGGGAGGGCTAGTTAACCATCTGACGAGGATGAAAATCTCAGCTGGCTCTGTATCTCGCCTAATCTCACACCATGACAATAGGGGGTGCGATGGCAGCTCGTGATAGCCTAGTAATGTTGGAAGTCTACGTTCCCTACTTGGCCTGTGCTAGTGAGGGTCTGGGTGGGAACTGGGTTTTCTTCTGCAGGATTTGGTGGAGTCAAGAGTAGGTTTGTTTTTTTTTGTTTTTTAAAGGCTTCAGGGTGTCTCTCTCCCAGTACTGGGCTAAAAGGGGGAGGCTCTGTTGGGGCTTTCCTGAGGGCAGTGTGCGGCCACCGCTGCTCCTGGGTTGTCAGCTTCCTCTGTGGCACGCTGAAGCAAAGAGAAAAGCCACTCACTCACTCCTGTGTCACTGCTCGAGTCCTGAGATCCCAAGCTGTTCTGTTTCCCCTCTTCAGAGTCTTTGTTATCTTATAGATAATGTGTAAGGTTTTTAGTTGTACTTAGCAGGAAGAATAGGGAAAAGCATATATATTCTAAATTTCCCATAAACAGAAATTCTCATTTTTAATTGTCAGGAAATTATAATGTTTGTAACATTACCAATTTCAATCTTTAAAAAAAAAAATCAATTTGTCAAAATCCCATAGGTGGAAGCATTATTTTTATAGTAAATCACGTTATCAGTCCAATAACATGGATTAATGTGGTCCTGATACCTTGCCAAATACCTGGCTGAATTTCTGACATCATGGTTTCATAGTTATGCTCTAGATACAATAGCAAAGACCAGGCTAATACATGTGACAGAAATGAATTTATTGTGAAAGTGGGCTCTGTTTTCCAACTGTCTAGGCACCTGGATTGTCAAAACAAGACATAAAAACAAATTCAAAATGTGTGGAAATATTTACATTCCTCTCTTCTTTTTGCAGAGTACCTTTAAATAAAGGAAATTCAGAAGGTTCTGACTTCAGTATTTATTTCTTTTAATTACTCCCCAGAGCAGTGATGATACTTCTTTGACTGTGTGCTAACTCCTACTAAAGATGCATACTTCTCAAGACAGTATGGTACTGGCACAAAGACAGAAATATAGATCAATGGAACAGAATAGAAAGCCCAGAGATAAATCCATGAACCTATGGACACCTTATCTTCTACAAAGGAGGCAAGGAGATACAATGGAAAAAAGACAACCTCTTTAACAAGTGGTGCTGGGAAAACTGGTCAACCACTTGTAGAAGAATGAAACTAGAACACTTTCTAACACCATACACAAAAATAATCTCAAAATGGATTAAAGATCTAAATGTAAGACCAGAAACTATAAAACTCCTAGAGGAGAACATAGGCAAAACACTCTCCGACATAAATCACAGCAGGATCCTCTATGACCCACATCCCAGACTTTTAGAAACAAAAGCAAAAATAAACAAATGGGACCTAATGAAACTTAAAAGCTTTTGCACAACAAAGGAAACTATAAGCAAGGTGAAAAGACAGCCCTCAGATTGGGAGAAAATAATAGCAAATGAAGCAACAGACAAAGGATTAATCTCAAAAATATACAAGCAGCTCCTGCAGCTCAACTCCAGAAAAATAAATGACCCAATCAAAAAATGGGCCAAAGAACTAAACAGACATTTCTCCAAGGAAGACATACGGATGGCAAAAAAAAAACACATGAAAAGATGCTCAACATCACTCATTATCAGAGAAATGCAAATCAAAACCACAATGAGGTACCATTACACGCCAGTCAGGATGGCTGCTATCCAAAAGTCTACAAGCAATAAATGCTGGAGAGGGTGTGGAGAAAAGGGAACTGTTAGTGGGAATGCAAACTAGTACAGCCGCTATGGAGAACAGTGTGGAGATTCCTTAAAAAACTGGAAATAGAACTGCCATATGACCCAGCAAACTCACTCCTGGGCATACACACTGAGGAAACCAGATCTGAAAAGAGACGTGTGCACCCCAATGTTCATCGCAGCACTGTTTATAATTGCCAGGACATGGAAGCAACCTAGATGCCCAACAGCAGACGAATGGATAAGGAAGCTGTGGTACATATACACCATGGAATATTACTCAGCCATTAAAAAGAATTCATTTGAATCAGTTCTAATGAGATGGATGAAACTGGAGCCCATTATACAGAGTGAAGTAAGCCAGAAACATAAAGAACATTACAGCATACTAACACATATATATGGAATTTAGAAAGATGGTAATGATACCCTATATGCAAAACAGAAAGAGACAGAGATGTACAGAACAGACTTGGACTCTGTGGGAGAAGATGAGGGTGGGATGTTTCGAGAGAACAGCATCAAAACATGTATATTATCTAGGGTGAAACAGATCACCAGCCCAGGCTGGATGCATGAGACAAGTGCTCGGGCCCGGTGCACTGGGAAGACCCAAAGGGATCGGGTGGAGAGGGAGGTGGGAGCTGGGATCAGGATGGGGAATACATGTAAATCCATGGCTGATTCATATCAATGTATGACAAAAACCACTACAATACTGTAAAATAATTAGCCTCCAACTAATAAAAATAAATGAAAGAAAAAAATGCATACTTCTTTATTAAAATCAATTACATGCACTGCTGTCCTACTTTATTATTGCATCTCCCAATTCCCAGAGGCAAAAATCCTACTTATTGTGTAACAATTCTAAGGTGCAAATTCCCCCAGATTTTAATACTGCAAAAATCTACAAGCAATTGACCTTACAATCATACATACAATGGATAATGAACACAACATGGTTGTCTTTAACTGTCTTTATGTAACCCAGTCATAGCTATTCCTACTGTTTTCACTTCAACTAATTTATGTGCACCTATACCTTTAATTGGAGAAGGAAATGGCAACCCACTCCAGTGCTCTTGCCTGGAAAATCCCATGAACCAAGGAGCCTGGTAGGCTACAGTCCATGGGGTCGCAAAGAGTCGGACACGACTGAGCGACTTCACTTCACTTCATTTCATACCTTTAATACCTTATTTATTGAGCTTAACTGTTAACTTAAAAAATACCTTCCTGGATGGTGTTTGAAATTTTTTATTGATACCTTGTAGTAAGGTCAAGAAAGCACCACCAACAAAACCTGCAGGATGCTGTTAATATCAGTGGCTTAGAAGAAAATCCCAAAGGCAACAACAAGAAATTACAAGAAATATTCCTTATTATATTACAAGAAAATATTCTTTAGCAATGCTGCATCCATGACACTGCAACTGCATAAAGAATGATACTGTGTGGGGAAAAAAAAACAAACATCTCAAGGTGCTTAAAAACAAGAAACCATACACGCTGTGTTACATTTTTTTTTTTAACCTTTTAAGTCGGTACCTAAAATGATACCCTGTTACAATGATGAAATCAGATTTGATGAAATTTAGTATATGCATTATAAACATACCCCAAAAAGTCCTGGCTTCTTATTGCATCTTTTCAATTGGCATCTCAAACTAGGCCTATTTAAATCCACATTCCACTATACATTTTCCTCTGCTTCTTTCAATCTTCCTCTTCAATTACTTATTTTAGTTTAATGTTGTCCTTTTCCAATTACAAAGGCTAGAAGGGGAGGCAGAACAGTGTAGTGGAGACTTGACAAGACAGTCTAGGTTTAAATCCTAGCTCTGCCAATTACTGTGTGTGATTTCTCTTTCTGATTGTTTCCTCACCCATAAAATAAGAATTACAATATGCGCCACTCACTCACCTAAGCACGAATTTCAAAACTTGGCATATTTTGGAAAACTACCGAGTTTTCCAAACTCACTCCTACTGAGTCTGAGTCAGTCCTCCATAACCAAACATACTGATATTTTTGCAAAGATAAATTAACGCTTAAGTGGGGAGAAACAAAGACTATAAGTAGCCTTGTATCAGGTCTAGTCATGGTTTGCTGCCAAGTGAGTCTACACCAATCTTGCAACTTGTCATTTTTCAGAGTTTTGGGGTTTTAGAATTGTGCATCTAGGCTGTAGGGTAGTGGTAGCAATATATTTTCACGTAACTGTAAGGATGACCAAAATTACATACAGTTAAAAAGACTCTGAGCAGTGACTCAAAGTGCTCAGCAAATGTTAGGTTATTATCAGCATTATCACTACTGTTGATTTTTCTTCCAATCTTACTACCTAGATCCAGTCAATCACACCAAACCTTATTAATTTTATCTTCCAAATTTCTTTTAGATCTGCCCAACTTCCAAGCTCACTGCCACTGCCCTGGCTCTCTTGGCCACTCTCTAATCTGTCAAGGATTGTTTTCTGAAAGTACGGGGAAAGGACCACCATGCTCCCAAAAATGTCTCACCATTAAAGGTCAAAGTTAGCAAGGCACACAAATTCCTCCATGCTACAGCCCCAGTTCCGTCTTCCTGTCTTATCAGCTACTCTCGCCATATAACACTAATGTTCCTCTCCTGAAAACACCACGGCTCCAAAGAAGCCTGTTATCCAATGCAATCATGACAAGCACTGATTTGGTTAATCAGAAATGATTAAAATAGGGAATAGTAAAACATATCACATATGTGAAAATAAATAAATGCAAGACATTTATTTCAACATAGACGATAATGGAGAATGTCTCCAATGACTTAAATCCACAATCCCATTCTTGCATAAATGATACTCCTAATGTACTAAGACATCAAAATGTCTTAAAGTGAAACTAACATTTGCAGTCAACACAAGTGCAATCTGAGTATATAATCCTAGATATTTTTTTCTTTTAATTTTTCAGTTGTTGCACCCACATGCAATTAAAGAGCAATTATATTTTCAGGTTTCCCTTTATTGAGGCTTTTCAAAATAGTTAAGTTAATCATTAGCAATAATTTTCTTTTTTGTACACATTACATCAGTTTTGAGTGCTCTAATTAAATTATATTATCACTAACAAGGGAAATAGACATTAACAGGCCAGAACACACACAACTAACTTTTTAGGAGGCCTGCAATTCAACTAGTGGAAACAGAAGTAAGTGAGCTTAGTAGAGGTAGTCTACGTTACAATGGTCAATATTAACTTTATGGCAGTCATTCAATATGTCAGAACAAAAAAAAGTCAAATGTTAGTAATAGAGTGGATGTTAGTTAAAAGAGCTTTAAACATGTATTATTTCCCATTTATGAATATGACTTCTCTCAAATAGCTCTCAAGTTCTAGCGGCAAACACTCCGCTACTCTCTGGGCAGGGGGAAGCTGCTGTGTGCACAGGGAGCCCAGCTCAGTGCCCGGTGAGGACCTAGGGGGTGCGGCGGGTGGTGGGGCAGGAGGAAGGCTCACAGGGAGGGGGCACATACACAGACACAATCTGATTATATATTCATAGAGCTGATTCACGTGTTGTACAGCAGAAACAAATTCAACGCTATAAAGCAATTATACTCCATTAAAAAAAAACCTGCCCATTGTTTAATCTAATAATGTCACCTCCCCTGGAGTCTTTCTCTGAATGGTCTAAACAGAACTGATCACTTCTTTCTCAGTGTTCCTTCCACATCTCTTGGTCCATTTCTTCTATCAAGTATTCGTACTGACTTCATCTGTATCTGTAAGCTTGAAGATGAGGAGCAGTTGCACTCATCTTTACCTTTCAACATGCCTAAACTACTATAGGAGACAGTAATAATATAACAGAAAGAACATGAGAATTTGAGTCTTGAGAATGAGGGTCCAGTTCTGATTGTGAAATGGAAATAACTGAACATGTTCATAGAGTTGTTAAAAAAAAAACACAATAAGAATATATATCAGAATACTGTTGTTGGTGTTTAGTCACTAAGTCGTATATGACTCTTTTGCGACCCCTTGGACTGTAGCCTGCCACGCTCCTCTGTCCATGAGATAGCCCAGGCAAGAATATTGGAATGGGTTGCCATTTCCTTCTCCAGGGGATCTTCCTGATCCAAGGACTGAACCCTGTGTCTCAAGCACTATTCTTTACTGCTAAGCCACCAGGGAAGCATATATGAAAATATTAGTTTAGGGCAAATATACTCATTATTATTATAGCAAGATATAAATATCCTACAAATAAAATTTTAGTGTTTTCAAAGGATCTTAGATTCAATTTCACCTTCTGAGACTTTTAATCAAAATACATGGTCTGTTTACACTAGCAATGTATCATTCTTATAAGAAATGTGTAAACCGAAATGCATGGATTTGCCAACTCTTCTTGGAGTTCAAATAACCATATATCAAAGTAAATATGACAAATGACTACTTCCCTCTCCCCTGTTTCTTCCCCTGTTTCAGCTAGGTCTGCCCTAAGAGCAAATAATCAGATTATAGTTTTATTAAATAATCCAGGAGAACCAAGAGTTTAGCTATTTTTCACTTAAAGTAGTAACCAAAAATAGTAATACAAGTAATAACAATTAATTTAGCTAACTGTACTGATATTAAATATGAGCTATTCATTGTGCCAAGTGTTTTATAAATATGATCTCATCTAATCTTCACAATAATGTTATAAAGTAGGGATAAGTGCTACATTTCCACTTTATAGATAAGGAAACAGGTTCAGAAAAGTTGGTAATTTGTCTAAAGTTAACAGCAATTACTTAGCAGTTAAAAAGATTTGTCCCATTCCTGACCTTGAACTCAGGAATATTATAATGTTTTTCATAGGTGTGGTGATGTAGTTCATATAGTTCTTAAATTGGTAAGAATTTCTGATTCTTTCACCAAAAATAACATTATTGAATTCCAGACAGAGGAATCAGCAGGTGCAGACTATGAAGCAAGATGCCTAGTTTGTTTAAAGGCTCAGCAAGAAGACTAGCTTGGCTACAAGAGAGCCTGAAGAGTAGAGAAAATGACATCATGGATGTAACTAGGGGCCACCCATAGCCTCGCAGGCCACCAGAACCCTATTTTTTGAAAGCATTATAAACCCACTAGAGGGTGAAGGGCTTTGAATAAAATGGGATGCTATTTCATTTATAATATCTTACAAGGATCATTTTAGCTACTGTACAGAAAATAGATGGGGGAAAGAAGATGGTGATGGCTAGAATGATTCCAACTGCAATAATTCCAGTGAAGAACAGTGTCCAGGATCAGGGAGAAAGGAAAGAGGTGATGAAGTAGTTAGATACTGAATATATCTTGAAAGATAAGCCAAGAGAAGTTTTGAGGATTCTGTTGGATATTTATGATAAAGGTTATAGTGAAGAAGAAAAGACATGATATAAATAAGCCACTACAATATATTAAAAAGTTATATCCTTAAATAGTTGATTCTTTAATGATCAAATGACAAAACTAATGAAACTTTTTCCATGCTGTAAATAAGACCATGAAAATGTCACTGAATGTCATCATCAGTATTTTATGATGATATGAAATCTTCAACAGCAATGTCTTCAAAGCTACTTCAAACATGAAGGAAAATATATTAAATGCACTAATTAATCAACATTTCATTCTATATACTATGAAACAACATAATACTAACCTAACACAGGGCTAATTTTCTCTATTACTGAAAAATTTCAATGCAAACACTAGAGCTGCTTGAGATAAAAGCATTCCTTAAATATCTGTGGTGGAAGTCTAAAAAATGCAGTGATGAAATTTAAAAGATTATAATCATATTAATAACCAAGATGTTAATAAAACAAATCATTTAAGTTTTATTATTCAACTATGAAATGTTTTTCACATAAACAAAAATTCTTAAAATTTGCAAGAAGAAAAATAAAGACAATGCCAAGGAAAAGGTTATAGTCATTCAAATAAATAACATTCATCAGTCAATCAAGAAGGACAAGCTGAATTAACCACAATGACACTGTACAATGGAGTATGAATACTAAATCTAAAGAGAGCAATGAGAAATATCTCTATATCCCACTATATAGCAGTCTCCAGGAGAGACTGTTAAGTGAAAAGAGCAAAGTGGAGAAATAGTGTGTAATAATTTTTCATTTATCTACAAAGGTGGAATAATGCTCACATTAAAACACAAACTGGAAAAAAATAAATAAATAAAACATAAACTGGGATAAAATATAAAATTTAAAAATGTTACCTATAGGAAATAGAGTGGTAACTGCCATTAGAACCTGGTGTTTTATGTAAATTAGCTATCAAGCGGATTCTTTAGTAGACCAAAATTTTCTGTCACTGAAGTGTTCTGAAGTATATACCGTGATGTTTAAAAGAAACACTTGTTAAAGCAAGTTTTCATCTTCTGGGATATACTTTTTAAAACTTCCATCCCCTGTAGTTATGACTGCATGTGCCAGGCCTCTAGAAGTTAGTGTGTTAAGCTGAACCAACTTGATTGGAGTCGCTGTCCATACATAGGGCTTGTTTTCCAAAGAAAAATATTGTTTAGAGTAGCAAACTTATAAGCCTGCTCAGGCATGTTGTAAAGCCGCTGGAAAAGTAACTTGGAGCAAGTTTTGTGAATGGAAATGTAGTGCTCAAGTCACATTCTGCTTTAAAAAGTTGTAACAAATACAGATGACTTAAAAAAAAAAAAAAAAGAACCTGGTGTTTTATGTAAATTGTCAAACGAAATTAAACAAAAAACAAACTCTAAAAAAGAAACTTAACATAATGGTATATATAGTTAGTATCATAGCCACACAGAAAAGTACTATTCCAAGGGACTGCAACACACACAGTAATTCGATGGTATACTCCAACTGGGATACCATAAGGACAAAAAGATATGTCACCCCCCTCACTCCTGTCAGAAAACAAAACCAAAAACAAATCCCAAACGTCAAGCTGCTTTCAGTACTTATTATTGGTGGTGGTACAGTTGCAAGCAGTCTAATGTATGTGCAATATATAATGAAGCAAATTAGTATTTATGTATTATTTTAATTCTATAGTTCCTAGCAATGAAGGGAGAAAGAAAATACAGATAAAAGACAGAAGAGTTTAAGGAAAGATACCCTGTGGGTGCTGAATTTGAAAGAATGACCAATCCAGTATAAAAGGGACAGGTTTCCTCAGAGAAATGGCAATTCCAGAAATATAAAAGATGTGTCTGGAACATTTTTATACTACTAAAGAGCAACGAAGCTGTTAAAAATCACTTTACTGGGTCATATCTCAAGGTCTTAGAAACCAACATGCAGAGACTCTTGTTGACCAAAGATGGAACAATTTGCTAATCAATAAGGATAATAACTGCAATACACTGAAATACATCAAGTATGCTTAAATGCACGCACTCCTCAAGTTACTTAAAGCACACACACACATACACACACAAAATCAACTACTTCTTTCTGAAGGTAAGTAAACCAACTGACTATTTTAAAAACCAGTAGTATAAAGGGAAAGAATAAAGAATATATCCTGATTTCATATAAAACTTGTATTAGGGGTAACCAAATAGTAGACATGAATCCAAGTTTCCTTTACAAAAACGTTTCAGCTATAAAAAAGAACTACGTTTTCATATAATTATTCTTTCATCTATTCTTTCATTCATTACTATTTTGTGGTTATTGAAAGCCAAGTTACAGGATTTGATTTTCAATGCTTTGTACACAATAACTTAAATGTATAATCCAGTTATAGTTATTGGCTAGTTATAATTAACTGATCATCTTAGACTGGAACACTAAATTGAATACATTTTCTCGGACTCCATAATTGTTCAACTATGTACAAAAGTCATTATATATAATTTTGTTTTTACTCTACAGTCTAACGACATCGAACTATAACTTTTTGGGAAGAACACCTTGATGCAACAGTGAGAATTTTATACTGCTTATAAGAGACTGCTGCTGCTTCTGCTGCTGCTAAGTCGCTTCAGTCGTGTCCGACTCTGTGTGACCCCATAGATGGCAGCCCACCAGGCTCCCCCATCCCTGGGATTCTCCAGGTAAGAACACTAGAGTGGGTTGCCATTTCATTCTCCAATGTGTGAAAGTGAAAAGTGAAAGTGAAGTCACTCAGTTGGGTCTGACTCCCAGCGACCCCATGGACTGCAGTCCACCAGGCTCCTCTGTCCATGGGATTATACAGGCAAGAGAACTGGAGTGGGGTGCCATTGCCTTCTACGATTAGATTGCTAGTATAACCATAACAAAATACCATAGACAAACTGGATCAAACAATAGAAATTCATTTTCTCATAGTTCTAGAGGTGAGAAGGTCAAGATCAAGGTGTGGGCAGGTTTGGCTTCTATTGAGGTATCTCTCCTAAGCTTACAGATGGCCACCTTCTAGCAGTGGTATCTTCTTTGCTTGCTCTTCTGTGTGCAAGCCCTTGATGTCATTTTTTGTGTCCAAATTTAATCTCAAAAAGATGCAGTAAGATTGGATTAAGAACCACCCTAAGGGCCTCGGGTTAAGAGATGATAAAGGCCTCATCATCTCTTAAAAGACTCCATATATACAGTAACATTCCTATGTTCTGAGATTAGGCCGTCAACATATGAATCTTGTGGGAACATGATTCAGAGCATAACACTGCCAATTCATTTCAGTTCCGTTCAGTCGATCAGTTGTGTCCGACTCTTGCGACATCATGGACTGCAGCACTCCAGGCCTCCCTGTCCATGACTTGCTTCCAGAGTTTACTCAAACTCATGTCCATTGAGTCAGTGATGCCATCCAACCACCTCATCATTTTTTGTCCCGATCTCTTCCCACCTTCAATCTTTCCCAGCATCAGGGTCTTTTCAAATGAATCAGTTCTTCTCATCAGGTGACCAAAGTATTGGAGCTTCAGCTTCACAGCATCAGTCCTTCCAATGAATACTCAGGACTGATTTCCTTTAGGATGGACTGATTGGCTCTCCGTGCAATTCAAAGGACTCTCAACACCAACAGTTCAAACACCACAGTTCAAAAGCATCAATTCTTCGGTGCTCAGCCTTCTTTATAGTTCAATTCTCGCATCCATACATGACTACTGGAAAAACCACAGCTTTGACTAGACAGACCTTTGTTGGCAAAGTAATGTCTCTGCTTTTTAATATACTGTCAAGGCTGGTTACAGCTTTTCTGCCAAGGAGTAAGCATCTTTTAATTTCATGGCTGCAGTAACCATCTGCAGTGATTTTGGAGGCCCCCCCCCCCAATAAAAGTCTGTCACTGTTTCCACTGTTTCCTCATCTATTTCCCATGAAGTAATGGGACCAAATGCCATGATCTTAGTTTTCTGAAAGCTGAGTTTAAGCCAATGTTTTCACTGTCCTGTTTTATTTTCACCAAGAGGCTCTTTAGTCCTTCTTCATTTTATGCCATAAAGGTGGTGTCATCTGCATCTGTCATCTGAGGTTATAGATATTTCTCCCAGCAATCTTGATTCCAGCTTGTGCTTCATCCGGCCCAGCATTTCTCATGATGTACTCTGCATATAAGTTAAATAAGCAGGGTGACAATATACAGCCTTGACATACTCCTTTTCCTATTTGGAACCACTCTGTTGCTCCATGTCCAGTTCTAATTGTTGATTCCTGACCTGCATGTATGGTTTCTCAAGAGGCAGGTCAGGTGGTCTGGTATTCCCATCTCTTTCAGAACTTTCCAGTTTGTTGTGATCCACACAGTCAAAGGCTTTGGCATAGTCAATGAAGCAGAAACAGATGTTTTTCTGGAACTCTCTTGCTTTTCAATGATCCAGTGAGTGTTGGCAATTTGATCTCTGGCTCCTCTGCCTTTCTAAAACCAGCTTGAACATCTGGAAGTTCACAGTTCATGTATTGCTAAAGCTTGGCTTGGAGAATTTTGAGCATTAGTTTACTAGCGTGTGAGATGACTGCAATTGTGTGGTAGTCTGAGCACTCTTTGGTATTGCCTTTCTTTGGGATTGGAATGAAAATTGACCTTTTCCAGTCCTGTGGCCACTGTAGAATTTTCAAAATTTGCTGGCATAATGAGTGCAAGACTTTCACAGCATCATCTTTTAGGATTTGAAATAGCTCAACTAGAACTCGATCACCTCCACTAGGTTTGTTCATAGTGATGCTTCCTAAGGCACACTTGACTTCACATTCCAGGAATAGATTAAGAAAGCCTTCCTTAGTGATCAGTGCAAAGAAATAGAGGCAAACAACAGAATGAGAAAGACTAGAGATCTCTTGAAGAAAATCAGAGATATCAAGGGAATATTTCATGCAAAGATGGGCTCAATGAAGGACAGAAATGGTATGAACCTAACAGAAGCAGAAGATACTAAGAAGAGGTGGCAAGAATACTCAGCCAATTCAGTACCCCTCAAGAAAGAATGATGTTAATGCATACATTTCAAATCATGACCCATGAGTATATAGTAAAACAAGGCATAAGCTGGCCATTAACATTATATTCCCCAAATTCACTACATTAATTCTTCCTCTAATCCACTCTGGAGAAGAGGCATTATTATACTATCTGTTTTTCATTTCCCCTAAGATTTCCACCTCACTCAAAGCAGGGAGAAGCTGAAAGTAATACTCTGGTGAAAAGGTGAGCTAACTGAAGAGTCAGAATATGAAGAGCTATCACTCATCTACTCACTAGGTTCCTGCCAGGCTAGAGACCAGATGTGAAATTCTTAATTGTTTAGAAACTAAACTGTGACCTCACATTCTTTGTTCTACCATCTCTAATGTATAATAATGTACAACTACTGCCCTTTCTCTTTAGGTCAGTTTAAGTTTGATATGATTTATTATTGTGCAGTCACTCAGTCGTGTCTGAGGATTACCTGGATCTAAAATCATCCCAACTGACACAATGGGATATCAGCCAAGTATACAAGAGGAAGCGAAAAGCAAAGGAGAAAAGGAAAGATATTCCCATTTGAATGCAGAGTTCCAAAGAATAGCCAGGAGAGGTAAGAAAGCCTTCCTCAGCGATCAATGCAAAGAAATAGAGGAAAACAACAGAATGGGAAAGACTAGAGATCTCTTCAAGAAAATTAGAGACACCAAGGGAACATTTCATGCAAAAATGGGCTCAGTAAAGGACAGAAATGGTATGGGCCTAACAGAGGCAGAAGATATTAAGAAAAGGTGGCAAGAATACACAGAAGAACTGTACAAAAAAGATCTTCACGACCCAGATAATCACAATGGCGTGATCACTCACCTAGAGCCAGACACCCTGGAATATGAAGTCAAGTGGGCCTTAGAAAGCATCACTATGAACAAAGCTAGTGGAGGTGATGGAATTCCAGTTGAGCTATTTCAAATCCTGAAAGATGATACTGTGAAAGTGCTGTAATCAATATGCCAGCAAATTTGGAAAACTCAGCAGTGGCCACAGGACTGGAAAAGGTCAGTTTTCATCCCAATCCCTAAGAAAGGCAATCCCAAAGAATGCTCAAACTACCGCACAATTGCACTCATCTCACACGCTAGTAAAGTAATGCTCAAAATTCTCCAAGCCAGGCTTCAGCAATAAGTGAATCGAGAACTTTCAGATGTTCAAGTTGGTTTTAGAAAAGGCAGAGGAACCAGAGGTCAAATTGCCAATATCCGCTGGATCATCGAAAAAGCAAGAGAGTTCCAGAAAAACATCTATTTCTGCTTTAGTGACTACACCAAAGCCTCTGACTGTGTGGATCACAATAACCTGTGGAAAATTCTGAAAGAGATGGGAATACCAGACCACCTCATCTGCCCCTTGAGAAACCTGTATGCAGGTCAGGAAGCAAGAGTTAGAACTGGACGTGGAACAACAGACTGGTTCCAAATAGGAAAAGGAGTACGTCAAGACTGTATATTGTCATCCTGCTTATTTAACTTATATGCAGAGTACATCATGTGAAAAGCTGGGCTGGAAGAAGCACAAGCTGGAATCAAGATTGCCGGGAGAAATTTCAATAACCTCAGATGTGCAGATGACACCACCCTTATAGCAGAAAGTGAAGAAGAACTAAAAATCTTCTTGATGAAAGTCAAAGAGGAGAGTGAACAAGTTGGCTTAAAGCTCAACATTCAGAAAACTAAGAACATGGCATCTGGTCCCATCACCTCATGGGAAATAGATGGGGAGACAGTAGAAACAGTGTCAGAGTTTATATTTTTGGGCTCCCAAATCACTGCAGATGGTGACTGCAGCCATGAAATTAAAAGACGCTTACTCCTTGGAAGGAAAGTTATGACCAACCTACATAGCATATTAAAAAGCAGAGACATTACTTTGCCAACAAAGGTCCATCTAGTCAAGGCTATGGTTTTTCCAGTGGTCATGTATGGATGTGAGAGCTGGACTGTGAAGAAAGCTGAGCCCCGAAAAATTGATGCTTTTGAACTGTGGTGTTGGAGAAGACTCTTGAGAGTCCCTTGGACTGCAAGGAGATCCAACCAGTCCATCCTGAAGGAGATCAGTCCTGGGTGTTCATGGAAGGACTGATGCTGAAGCTGAAACTCCAATACTTTGGCCACCTCATGCAAAGAGTTGACTCGTTGGAAAAGACCCTGATGCTGGGAGGGATTGGGAGCAAGAGGAGAAGGGGACGACAGAGGATGATTTGGCTGGATGGCATCACTGACTTGATGGGCATGAGTTTGAGTCAACTCTGGGAGTTTGTGATGGACAGGGAGGCCTGGTGTGCTGCGATTCATAGGGTCGCAAAGAGTCGGACACGACTGAGTGACTGAACTGAACTGAACAAGTGGAAATTATTCAGAAAAATTATTGTCTGTTCAAACTCAGAAACATGAATTAAAAAATGAAACACAAGGATTGAACATATGAAGAAAGAAGTTGAATTCTCATTTTCCCAGAAAAGATAAACAAGATAATGGTCAAAAATTAATACATATGGAGTATTCAGGAACCATGTGCCAGGAACTCTGCTTGGTGGGTTACATCAGTTAACCCTCACAACAAACCTAGAAAATACTAATCCCTTACTATAGAGAAGATGGAAGTTTATAAACACTAAGCAACTTGCTCAAGGTCATACCCTTAGAGTGTGGTTGAGGAAGCCTTCATAATTCACTTTAGTTGACTCCAGAGCCTACATACCAAATATTTAAGGACAGCTGAAGATAAATACACATTAGCTATTTTTCTTCATCAAGATGAAATCCAAGCCCTTTCTTGAGCATGAAAAGAATAGAAAGGAGTAAAGAAGTTGAAAATCATGATTAAAATTATGAATAACCACTATTGTTTTACAATGGCAGGGAGACTCCTTCATTTTACACAGGAAGAAATCAAAGCCCAGAAAGAGGAAACAAATTGTCAAAAGATGTAGTGCAGTCAGTATTAGAGTCAGTAATAAAACTCAAATAGCTCAGCTCTTCTAATTCCTAAAGCACTTTTCATTTCACCAAACACTACCTTCCCCTTTAACCGCTATAATGTATCTCCAAAACACATGGCTGAGGGAATGGAGGGTGGAAGGATGGGGTGGGGTATACACGTGCATGAAATGAACAAAGAAAGAAAAATATGTAGAATTACTAAGAGACTCCCAGAGTCAGTCAGTTCAGTCGCTCAGTCGTGTCTAACTCCTTGAGACCCCATGGACTACAGAACTCCAGGCCTCCCTGTCCATCACCAACTCCTGGAGTTTACTCAAACTCGTGTCCATCGAGTCAGTGATGCCATCCAACCATCTCATCCTCTTTCAGTCCCTTCTCCTCTCGCCTTTAATCTTTCCCAGCATCAGGGTCTTTTCAAATGAGTCAGCTTTTGGCAACAGGTGGCCAAAGTATTGGAGTTTCAGCTTCAACATCAGTGCTTCCAATGAACATTCAGGACTGATTTCCTTTAGCATGGACTGGTTGGATCTCCTTGCAGTTCAAGGGACTCTCAAGAGTCTTCTCCAATACCACAGTTCAAAAGCGTCACTTCGTCGGTGCTCAGCTTTCTTTATAGTCCATACTGGAAAAAGCAGACACATTACTTTGCCAACAAAGGTCAGTCTAGTCAAGGCAATGGTTTCTCCAGTAGTCATGTATGGATGTGAGAGTTGGACTCTCAGAGTAGTACTATCATATTCAATACTTATTAGTTGATAAGCTTTGATGTGAGCAGATAAGACAATAAAAAATGTTTATGGTGCTGAATACATAGTAACAAGAAAAAATAAGATAACTTAATGACAAATTTACTTTGTCAGAATATCTATACTTCCTTGTTAAATGTTTGAAGAATCAAATTCGCTCAGAAAGTACTTCCCCGTTAGAGGCAGTTAAGAATAAACTAAAAGTAAAAGATGCCTGCTCCTTGGAAGAAAAGCTATGACCAATCTAGACACCATATTAGAAAGCAGAGACATTACTTTGCTGACAAACATCCATCTAGTCAAAGCTATGGTTTTTCTAGGAGTCACGTATGGATGTGAGAGTAGGACTATGAAGAAAGCTGAATGCCAAAGAATTGATGCTTTTGAACCGTGGTGTTGGAGAAGACTCTTGAGAGTCCCTTGGATTGCAAGGAGATCAAACTAGTCAATCCTAAAGGAAATCAACTTTTAGGATATTCACTGGAAGGACTGATGCTGAAGCTGAAACTCTAATACTCTGGCCATCTGATGTGAAGAAATGACTCACTGGAAATGAGTCTGATGCTGGGAAAGATTAAAGGCAGGAAAAGGGGACGACAGAGGATGACATGGTTGGATGGCATCACCAACTTGAAGGACATGAGTTTGAGCAAGTTCCAGGAGTTGGTGATGGACAAGGAGGCCTGGTGTGCTGCAATCTAAGAGGTTGCAAAGAGTTGGACATAACTGAGCGACTGAACTGAACAGAAGAATACAGTGACTATTTTTGATATTTTTAGAAAATAATAAAAAATAAGCATAAATACACTGAATAACTGGAGAACTATGTATCATATTCTCTTTTTAGCAAAGCAACATAATTCAGAACTATTGTTAATTTCCCCTAACAATTAATGATTACACAGGAATAGACTAGATTGTTAAATATTAAGATTAGTGAAAAATAATTGTGGTTTTGGACTTTGAATTTTAAATCATTATACCTAGACTCAAACACATCTTTATTAATCAAAATAGGAACCACTACAATCAACATATTTTTTGCCAATGAGAAACAAATTTATTCCTTTAGCATAAAATTGCATGCTTTGCAATTCGACAAACTCTTGGAAAGCACTTTTTGCTTCCTGCTGGTTGTGGAAGCATTTTCCCTGCAAAAAGTTGTGAAGATGCTTGAAGAAGTGGCAAGAGGTCAGGTGAATATGGCAGATGAGGCAAACTTCATAGCCCAATTCCTTCAACTTCTGAAGCACTGGTGTGAAAAGTGTGGTCGGGTGTTGTCCTGGAGAAGAATTGTGCCCATTTTATTGATTAGTGCTGGCTGCAGGCACTGCAGTTTTCAGTGCATCTCATCAATTTGCTGAGCATATTTCTCAGATGTAATGGTTTTGCCAGGATTCAGAAAGCTGTAGTGGATTAGAGGGGCAGCAGACCACCGAACAGTGACCGTGACCTTTTTTGGGTGCAAGTTTGACTTTGGGAAATGCTTTGTAGCTTCTTCTCAGTACAACCACTGAGCTGGTTGTTGTATAAAATCCACTTTTCATCATACAGCACAATCTGATTGAGAAATGGTTCATTGTTATTGAGTGAGAGAAGACAACACTTCAAAATAACGACTTTTAAAAACATTATTTATTTTTAACTGAAGGGTAATTACAACACTGTATTGGTTTCTGCCATACATCAACCTGAATCAGCCATAGGTACACAAATGTTTCCTCCCTCTTGAAGCTCACTCTCACCTCCTAGCCCATCCCAGCCCACAGGCAGCACAGAGTCCTGGCTGGAGTTTCCTGAGTCATACAGCAGATTCCCCACTGGCTACCTATTTTACATGTGTCAGTGTTTCCATACTAGTCTCTCCATTCATCCCGCTCTTTTTTACCTCCTCCCTACCCCATGTCCATAAGTCTGTTCTCTATGTCTTCACCTCCACTGCTGCCCGGCAAATAAGTTTATTAATACCATCTTTCTAGATTCCAGATAGATGGGTTAATAAACAATATTTGCTTTTCTCTTTCTGACTTACCTCACCCTGCGTAATAGGCTCTAGCTTCATCCACCTCATCAGCATGGACTCAGATGTGTTCCTTTTTGTGGCTGCATAATATTCCATTGTATATATGTATCCACAGACTCTTGAGGGTCCCTTGTACAGCAAGGAGATCAAACCAGTCATTCCTAAAGGAAATCAACCCTGAATATTCACTGGAAGGACTGAAGTGGAAGCTGAAGCCCCAATACTTTGTTGAGCTGATGCAAAGAGCCAACTTACTGGGAAAGACCCTGATGCCAGGAAAGACTGAAGGCAGAAGGAGAAGAGGGTGACGGAGGATGAGATGGTTGGATGGCAGCACCAATTCAATGAACATGACCTTGAGCAAACTCCAGGAGATGATTGAGGGACAGGGAAGCCTGGCGTGCTGCAGTCCATGGAGTTCCAGAGATTCAGACATGACTGAGCGACTGAACAACAACACTGGGATTGTTATGACATATGGTAATTTTATTCCTTTTATTTAAGGAATCTCCATACTGATCTCCACAGTGGCTGTATCAATTTACATTCCCACCAACAGTGCAAGAGTATTCCCTTTTCTCCATACCCTCTCCAGCATTTACAGTTTGTAGATTTTTTTGATGATGGCCATTCTGACTGATATGAGGTGGTATGTCACTGTAGTTTTGATTTGCATTTCTCTAATAGTGAGCGATGCCAACAAAGGTTCGTCTAGTCAAGGCTATGGTTTTTCCAGTGGTCATGTATGAATGTGAGAGTTGGGACTGTGAGGAAAGCTGAGTGCTGAAAACTTGATGCTTTTGAACTGTGGTGCTGGAGAAGACTCTTGAGAGTACCTTGGACTGCAAGGAGATCCAACCAGTCCATCCTAAAGGAGATCAGTCCTGGGTGTTCATTGGAAGGACTGATACTGAAGCTGAAACTCCAGTACTTTGGCCACCTAATGAGAAGAGTTGACTCACTGGAAAAGACCCTGATGCTGGGAGGGGTTGGGGGCAGGAGAAGGGGACGACAGAGGATGAGATGGCTGGATGACCAACTCGATGGACATGAGTTTGAGTGAACTGTGGGAGTTTGTGATGGACAGGGAGGCCTGGCGTGCTGCGATTCATGGGGTCGCAAAGAGTTGGACACGACTGAGCAACTGAACTGAATAATAAGCAATGTCGAGCAACTTTTCACATGTTTATTAGCCATCTGCATCACTTCTTTGGAGAAATGTCTGTTTAAATCTTTTGTCCACTTTTTGACTGATTGTTTGTTTTTTCTGGTATTGAATTGTATGAGCTGCTTGTATATTTTGGAAATTAATCCTTTGTCAGTTTTTTTCATTTGCCATTATTTTCTGCCATTCTTGGGGGTTGTCTTTTCACCTTCTTTGTAGTTTCCTTTGTTGTACAAAAGCTTTCAGATTTAATTAGGTTATACTTATTTATTTTTGTTTTTATTTCCATTACTCTTGAAGTGGGTCATAGATCTTGCTGTGATTTATGTCATAGAGTGTTCTAAGTTTTCCTCTAAGAGTTTTACAGTTTCTGGTCTTACATTTAGGTCTTTGTTCCATCTTGAGTTTATCTTTGTGTATGGCATTCTTTTACATGTAGCTGTCCAGTTTTCCCAGTACCACTTACTGAAGAGTTTATCTTTGCCCCATTGTATATTCTCGCCTCTTTTGCCAAAAGATAAGGTACCCATAGTGGTGTGGGTTTATCTCTGGGCTTTCTAGCTTGTTCCACTGGTCTGTATTTCTGTTTTTGTGCCAGCACCATAGTGTCTTGATGACTGTAGCTGTGTAGTACAGTCTAGAATCAGAAAGGTTGATTCCTCCAGCTCCATTCTTCTTTCTCAAGATTGCTTTGGCTATTTGGGATCTTCCGTGTTTCCATACAAATTGTGAGATTTTTTTGTTCTAGTTCTGTGAAAAATGCCATTGGTAATTTGATAGGGATAACAATGAATCTGCAGATAGAATTTGATAGTATAATGATTTTCACAATATTGATTCTTCCAACACAGGAGCATGGAATATCTCTCTATCTGTTTATACTGTCTTTGATTTCTTTCACCAGTGTCTTAAAGTTTTCTGTACACAGCTCTTTTGTCTCCTTAGGTAGGTTTATTCCTAAGTATTTTATTCTTTTTTGTTGCAATGGTAGGGGATTACGATGATTTTTTTGATATGCAGTCAGCTCATGAGGTACCCACTTACTGAGCTTTTTTGCCTTTCCAATTTGCTTTCAGCTGAAGTTCTAATACTTTGGCCACCTGATGTGAAGAACTGACTCATTGGAAAAGACCCTGATGCTGGGGAAAATTGAAGGCAGGAGGAGAAGGAGATGGCAGAGGATGACATGGTTGGATGGCATCATTGACTCGACGGACATGAGTTTGAGCAAGCTCCAGGAGTTGGTGATGGACAGAGAAGCCTGGCGTGCTACAGTCCGTAGGGTCACAAACAGTCAGACACGACTGAGCTGAACTGAATTTGCTTCAAATGCCAAATTACTGTAGAATGGTTGATGCTGAGTTCTTCGGCAACTTTTTGTGTAGTTGTAAGAGGATCAGCTTTGGTGACTGCTCTCAAATTGGCTGTCGTCAACTTCCAACAACTAGCCACTGAGCTCTGTCTTCAAGGCTATCATCTCCTTTGAAAAGTTCTTGAGCCACTGCTGCATTGTACATTGGTTAGCAATTCCTGGGCCAAATGTGCTGCTGATGCTGTGAGTTGTCTCTGCTGTTCTACGACGTATTTGGAACTTGAGTAAGAGAAATTGCTCAAATTTGCTTTTTGTCTAACATAATTTCCCTAGTCTAAAATAAATATAAAATAAACAGCAAGTAATAAGTCACTAGCAAAAAAACAAATAGCAAGAAATAAGCATTAAAATGTATAACATGACCACATTTATTTAGAAATGTATTCCAATATTAAAGAGCAAAATTCAATAATGCAAACCTGCAATTACTTTTGCACCAACCTAATATTAACCAAGTCATCTGACAACACTCTACATGTACTCAAGAGAATTACTCATATTAGTTCAAAGTATTAAAGTCAAAGACAGGAGGGAGACAAGAAGATGACAAGAAGATGACCTCACACCGAGAGACAATATCTGGATTCCCACAATCCACTTATTCTCTTTCCTAGGAAGAATAATTTTTATCAATTAAAGTAATATAACAGTTTTCTCATTTATCTATAATAATTTCTATAAAATCTCAAGTCTCTACAATAGTATTTGGATAAAAATAAACACAGCACTAGCTTACTCTGCAATATCAAGATATCCACAGGAAGCAGCTGCATGCAGAGGTATCCAGCCTTCATTATCAGGTTGGTTAATATTTGCTCCATTTTCTACCAGAAACTTCACCATATCAACATTGTCATCAATGCAAGCCTAAAAACAAAACAGAAAGCAGGATCAGAAAAACCTTGAATCAATACTCCCAATAACACATCAACAGAATAAAATTCCTATTCTGGAGCTTTTATAACAAATACGTTCTAAAAGGCAGTCTGCTGCTATCTTGACTGTATTGCTGTCAAGCAGGTAAATGGCACTAGCTAAATTTTAACAGTACTTGCTCAGACACACATAACAATACTGTATGGGACCAGACTCCTTATGCCAATCCCATGACAAAAACAAGTACATGCCCACACGGAAACAGTCAAAGCGTTATAATTAAGGACCAATAATATACTCTACAGCAGTGGTTCCCAAAACGTCATCTGATGAGGGAAGAGGGATCCTTTCAGAGAGCTGACAAGATCAAAACTATTTTCATAATAATATTAAGATGGCATTTCCCCTTTATACTCTGTTGACACGTGCACTTGATGGTGAAAAAGCGCTGGTTGTAAACATGCTTGTGTCGAAGCACAAACCAAGGTAGTGGAAGAAAAAAGAAAATATAGCACTCTATATAGCACTCTATTGTCATTGTATTCACAACTATACATTCACAGGTTTATTTTTTCCCCCAAGCCATTTTTACTTATGAATCTCCTTGACAATGCAGTAAAAACTATAAATCATATTAAATTTTGACTCAAATATACATCTTTTAAATATTTTATGAAACAAGACACGAAGCATGCATCAAGATTTCTTCCAAGTATAATGACTGCCCTGAAGAAAAATACCTGTGTAATTTGCAAGCTGATCTAGTCACTTTTTCCATGGAATATCATTTTCTAAAATAATTTTATTGGAGTATATTTACAAGGTTGTATTCATTTCAGGTGTACAGCAAAGTTATTCACACGGCCGCTGTTCCACATACAGCCACTGCTTTACATGCAGCCACTGTTCTACATACAGCCACTCATTTTTAGATTTTTTTCCCATACAGGCTACAATGGAATATGATTTTTACTTAAATGACAAATTATAGTTAGTCTAGCTTGGGCTGTGGCAGAAACTTTCTTGAAAATGAGCAAAGTAAGTCTGTCAAAACAACTAACAATATTTATTACTAATGATAAATTGAAGTTTTCAGGAGTAAACGAATTAGTTACTTTAAAAATGTCATTTACTTAACAGAGGTAAAGCACTGCTTTAACTCATTTAAAATGAATCAATAAATACATAAAGTCCTCCATTTTAACCTTCCCTGGTGGCTCAGCAGTAAAGAATCTGCCTGTCAATGTAGCAGACATGGGTTCAATCCCTGGGTCGGGAAGAGCCCCTAGAGAAAGAAAGGCAACCCACTCCAGTATTCTTGCCTG
Source organism: Odocoileus virginianus (assembly GCF_023699985.2). Taxonomy (NCBI): domain Eukaryota; kingdom Metazoa; phylum Chordata; class Mammalia; order Artiodactyla; family Cervidae; genus Odocoileus; species Odocoileus virginianus. The sequence goes on from NC_069697.1 coordinate 8,517,897, forward strand.
GAGAATTCCACGGACAGAGGGGCCTGGTGGGCTACAGTCCATGGGGTCACAAAAGAGTCAGACATGACTCAGTGACTAAACAACAACAAATTGTAAATAGTAATATATACACAGAAACAAGTTTCTTTTGAAGTCCTTCATAATGCTGTATCCCCAGCACTTTATATTATTCTTTGCATGTGGTAAGGGCTCCATAAATGAATAAATGAACAAGAAAGCTAAGATTCAAAGAGATTAATTAAGTAGGCTGAATAAGCCACAGAGATGGGAAATGATAGAGCTGAAATTCTATCACAGATGTTCAGATTCCCAAAAATAAGCTCCTTCCACGCTTAACACCATGTTGACAGATGTTCCTATTTTATCAACTATTTCTCATCTATTTGCAGTTTCTGAAACAGGATATCATACGTTCTAGGCACTAAACAGGGCTTCCCTGGTAGCTTAGCTAGTAAAGAATCCACCTGCAATCCAGGAGACCTAGGTTCAATTCCTGGGTTGGGAAGATCCCCAGGAGGAGGGCATGGTAATCCACTCCAGTATTCTGGTCCTGGAGAATCCCCATGGACAGAGCAGCCTGGTGGGCTACAGTGCATGGGGTTACACGGAGTCAGACACCACTGAGCAACTAACCACAACATACCACAGACACTTAATAAGTGCTTGCTGTGTAAGTAAAACAATTTTCCTTTACCTATCACAGACATAAAGAAAAATACTTTTAGTACTTCTTCCTTGGGGGAAAAAGACAAAGTTAGTGTCAAGAAAAGCACTAAGTACAAAGTACTTCACACCTGAAGCGGGAAAATTCTGACAGGTGTTGGATGTGGGCTCCAGTTCTAGCTCTGCCACAAATACTGTAGCTGGGAACAAGTAATTTAATCTTTTAGGGCTTTGTCTTTCAGGTGGAGGAAAGAAGTCGGTGGGTTATATATCTTTAAAATTCCCTGACATATTTACATTCTTATATATTCATGATTCTTCCGTTTGGAACAAGTTGGCAAGATCCGAAAGTGCCCAAATAGTACATATAGCAAATGGTAAATGAGTATATAAGCAACATTCACATAAACTTTGAGCATACACTGCTTGGGAAAAGAACTGTGTTTTTCAAGGAGCAGTGGTTAAAGGGTAGGAGAAATGTGAGGACTGCAGCTGTCTGATAACAAGAGAAGAAACATCCAAATTTTACTGCATTAGGAAGTAGTTTATAAAATGTTATTTGAGATAGCTAACGACTCACAGTGACTTAAATAATATTAGACCTATTTATAAGTTTAATCATTAATTTTCCTTGGGAAAAGATACTAAATTCTATTCTCTCTTTCAACCTCTCAATTCCTATAGGCACCAAAACAGTCTTCTGATGTTTATCACTGCTATAAAAATATAAAACCCTACCTGATAAATGCATTTAATACAAATATGATTTTTTTTTAAATGGAGAAAATTTCAAATAAGACATTATAGTAAGAGGTATGAGAAATGCTCACAACATAAAAGTTTCTTTAAAAAGATGTAAAATAGTTTGCCTGATTATAATTTTACTTTAAACAGTACACAAAGGATTAGAAGAATATATAATAAAATAGTCCTTATCACTGGTTGTGAGACTATGAATAATTTTTATTCTTTAAATTTTTATTTATTTTCAAAATGCGTATAATAGGCAATGCTTACATAAAAAGAAAATCTAAGCCTTGGTTCTTAAATGAAAAATATTAAATCTATTGTGTTGTAATATGGAGAAATACCAAACTGCTGGTAAAAGTGTAAAATTCGTATAACCCCTTTAGAAAACCATTTGACAGTATCTACTCAAGTTATAGTATTGTTAAATAAATGGGGTGGGATGTATGTGTATATGGGGAGATTCTATTCATGTAACAGAATCCTATAGATCAATGCAAAAAGAACAAACAAAAAGAACAAACTAATGCTACCTTCAACAACATATATAATCCTCTCAGACATATGACTGAGTGAAAAAGGGCAGACACAAAGGATACAGACTGTGAATTTCCAGGCAAAACTAATCTCCAGTTATAAAGCTCAGAATCACAGTTAACTCTGCGGGGAAATAATGGGAGGAGCATGAGGGAGCTTTTGGGAAGACTGAAAATGTTCCCCAGCTTTCTGATTTTTATAAAGGCATGTACAAATGTGAAAATTCACTGAATTATATGCTACATACTTTATTATACATAAATTTTACTTTGATTTTAAAAGTTAAGAAAATCAAAAAAGAACCAGCATGTATTAAAAACTTACTGTGCATTATCTTCAGTATAAAACATTTATCTTTTCCTAAATTGTACATGCTATCAAGTTGATGTCTGACAGAAAACAACAAAATTCTGTAAAGCAATTATCCTTCAATTAAAAAATTAACAAATTTAAAAAATAAGTAAATAATATAAAAAAACTCCTGCCTCCTGAGGTTCCAAGTATCAAAGAGAATCTCTTTTAACTGGTAACCCTTAAATATTATGAGTTTTCCCTGCCGCCCAAATTCTCACATTTTTTTTTTTAACTATCCTTAATTCCTCTGGCTACTCTTCACATTATATATGCTAAAAAGTACATATGCCAATGCCAAAAGAATAGAAAAAAATCACATTAGTATAGAATGCTAGTTCATAAACAACAATGATTACATAAGGGCATAATAGCAGTGGGTGGGAAGTACTAAAATATCCTTGGGAACATAAAGAGATCGTGTGATTAAGATGGTCCATATAGGTCTCATAAGAATATACATTTGAGCAAGATTCTGAAGACTGCATAGGAGTTGTTCAATTCAACTGGAATGTCACTGAGCAGATGCACTATGGTTTTTAGAAATGCATGGAACAAGCGAAGAGCAAGTCATGCGCACGGTATGTGGTCTCTGCACACTACAGGACAGAGTAGGGCTAGGTGCTAAAAGGGCTGAACATACTGCAGGTAAAAGATCTGAACATAAGGCAAAGATGACAGGATTTGACACTAGAGGTAGCTTTTGATCTACTTTCTACTCTACTCATCAAGAAAACCCGCAACATTTATATCAGTAATAGTGGCTCAATTCAGTAGTAGGGGCAAGTAGGAGAAAACACTGCAGAGTTTCAGGAAGATGATGTTTGAAAAAGCTACTCAGAGTTTATAAGCAGAGGGTTAACATGATCAGATTAGTATTTCAGGAAGATGACTGGAAACAGTGTGAAGCGGGAAGAGCCTGACCTGAGCAACAGTTATTCAGAATAAATATATATTACAAGAGAAGTTTAGGAGTAAACATACAAGGCTTAATTAAAGATTGGACATGAAGGGTGAGCAACAGGAGGAGGGCACTCATGAAAATAAACACCACAGGTATGAAAAACAAGTTGGAGGAAGAAAGATGATTTTTAGCTTTGGATATGCTGAATTTCTAATCATGCATTTCCAGGGGCCAACTGGATATGCAAATCTAGAGCTTAAAAACAAATGTGGGATGAAAATATAATTTGGGAATTACCTGCATTAAGGTAATAATTAAAATAATGGAACTTGAAATCATTCAGGGAGAGAATGTAGAGAAGTGATTTCTATGAAAATAGTTAAGAGAAAGGTTAAGATTAAATTATAATCACTATATTCTTCCTGGAAGACAAAGATATTTGTGTTATTTTATTCAGTCAAAGAGCATTCTCAAGAAGCTCACCATGTAGTATGGTGTTCAAATACACAAGTAAATAATAATATCAAAAGGGATATAATAAACATATGGCTGTATATTTGTTATGAAAGCTAAGAAAAGGAAGAATGGCTGTCATCATGGAATATTTCTCGAAGGAGGATCTACACATGAGTTTAACATATTAACCAGTAACAAAGATTTTTTGATTTATGAAGATACAAAGTCACATATGGGGAAGATAAAGGCAGGATCCAGAACAGGGTCTTATTTGCCATCTTATGAGTAATTCTTTGACACTGAAGATAGAAGAGTCTAAGAACAAATGACTAATTTTTAAAGTTTCTCCATTTTAAGAAGGTGACTACCCTAGTTCTTTGAAAAAATATAAAAAGTTATTTCTAAATAAATGAAATGTTGCTGATTTTTATTTTACATGTTTGTTTTAAGGTCAGTATAATGTAAGAAACATCAACAAAAATACCTAAAGCTGTTAATATTAACTCCGCTTGTGCCTTTCTTTACCTGTTTTTGAAATGTTTAAATATAAATTAAAAGCTAAAACACTGTCAGTAAGACATATATTATAAATGAATCTCAAGTTTGTGGTGTAAATTGTTCAGTGTTCTCCTGAACATTTACAAAGCATACACAAGAAACTGGCAGGCATGCCCATAAAAATATTGTTGCTAAGAAAATCAAAAGCTAACACATGCAGCACATTAAGAGATACAGGGCTTGCTGACTTTAAACAGTTGACTAAATATGGTCAGTATATTAAGTCATACATGGAAAGAAAGAGAGTGACTCAACTGTACTTCTAAAATCTTATCTGACATGATTTATCTGAAGTTTTTCAACATATCCCAAGCTATTACCAGTAACAGATGATTGTATGAAGACACTTTTGTCATTTAATTCCAGGTTACAGGCAGCTTTATCAACTTGAGCTATCAACTATTTCAAGAAACTAGTTCAAGTACATAAAACATCTGTTTTTATTGAAAAGAGGGCCTACTTATTTTTCTCAGCAAGTTAGCACAAGGACAACTTTGTTTCCCACTCATTTTTAGGAAAAAGTTGAAACACCTAATAACAAAGGATTGAATTATAAACAGCTGCACAAAATTGGCTCTAAGAAGACAGAATCCATGCCTTAAAGACAGATTATAGGTTAGGCATAGGAGTTGAAAATCATTGCATTTAATTTCTAGAAGAGATAAAAACAAATGCATTTAGCAACTGTAATTCAATTAAGTAAAATCACAATTACAAAATTAAAGGCATTTGAAATAAATTCTAACATGTTATATTCCTTTACATGAAGGTGGTTTTGCTCAATGTACAGACTCTAGAGCCAGACTGTCTGGGATTAATCCAGTTCTGCCAGTAGGCTGGTTGTTGTTGAGTCAATTATATGTATAAAACATCCTGTATGCCACAAATTCCTCTGGAAAATGAGGACAATAATAGTACCTACTTCAAAAGTTTACTATGAGAGGTATATGAATTAATTCATAAATTGCTTAGAGCCGTACTTTTCAAATAGTAGGTGCCGTTATGTTTATATCAAAATATAATCGGAAAGCTAAATCATCACCATTTAAATTTTTCTCTTTTTATATTCTAATCCAAAACTTACTATTTCATCCCTTATAAATTATAAAACAAAGTTAAATGATAGACACTTGTCAAATATTCTTTGTAGTACCACTTTTGGTAAAAGTCCTATCCAAAAATGATTTCTATGAAGATAATTAAATTTTAAAAGATGCACTAAGAAAATTTTAGGGATTTCAAACCTCCTTCCAACAAATTACATACAGTGCAGGAGGGTAAAATAAAGGAAATGATTTGGTTGTATAAATGTAATTACAACAACTTGGGTAAAAATATATAATTATAATAATTAGATGAAGTGAATATAGTTTGCATCTAATCATTAGTGACATAATTACTGATAGGCAAAAGACAAACTAACCCGAATACAGAAGTCCTCTAAAACAGTTTCCACTTCCTTGAAATAACTCTTTATGGCTCTTAGTAAGGAAAACTTAGTTCTGTTCAACTGGTGGTAACAGAAATTTGTAAATATACCATGAAATAGTCCAAGGCCTAAGCATTCAGGGTGATATAGAAATCAGAGAGTGTTCATAAAGAGGAAGTAAACTGGAGACATCCAAACAATCTTTTGTTCTATTTTAAAGGAAACTGAATTTGGACATATCAAAGGAGGAATTACAGATCTAGTTTATACAAGAAAAACAATGAAGAGCTCCAAGCAGTACTCCCTTAACAATAAAAAATAAATACCTTGGTCTTGCATTGAGACTGACAAGTAAATGAGCATATACAATCTTAGGAGATCACCTATTACATATTTTTTAACTAATGAGATTAATTCTTTACTTTTTTTTAGTTGGTAGAAAACTGCTTTACACTGTTGTGCTGGTTTCTGCCATGCAACACCAAGCGGTCATAGCTATACATACCCCTCCTCCCGAGCCCCTGCCCTCACCACCCCACTCCTCAAGGGCACCGCGGAGCGCCAGGCTTGGCTGCGGACGCGACTCGGAAACCTCCCCGCTGACCGCTCACACACAGCAGCACACACACCAACGCCGTTTCCTCCACTCGTCCACCCCTCCCTCCTTCCCCCGTCCATTCTCTACTAGGGGCATCAGTACCATTTTTCTAGACTCCATAATGCACTCATGCATCATGCATTAATAAACATTATTTATGCATTAATAAATAATACTTGTTTTCCTCTTTCTCACTTCACTCTGTGTAACAGGCTCTAGGTTCATCTGCCTCACTACAACTGACTCAAAGTCATTCCTCTTCACGGCTGAGTAATTTTCCATTGTATATATGTACCACATCCTCTTTATCCATCCATCAATGGACATCTAAGTTGCTTCCATGTCCTGGCTACTGTAACTACTGCTGCAATGAACACTGGGGTAGTTCAATTATTATATTTAATTATGAAAATAAGTTCAGCACTGCATTTTATTTAAATGACTTTTCTTTTGCCTTTCTTATTATATAAGCAGGTAGGACATAGGTGTAAAAGTAAAGGCCTGCTGATGCTAAGTCACGTCAGTCGTGTCCGACTCTGTGCAGGCCCATAGATGGCAGCCCACCAGGCTCCCGTCCCTGGGATTGTCCAGACAAGAACACTGAAGTGGATTGCCATTTCCTTCTCCCGTGCATGAAAGTGAAAAGTCAAAGTGAAGTCGCTCAGTCGTGTCTGACTCTTCGCAACCCCATGGACTGTAGCTCCTCCGTTCATTGGATTTCCCAGGCAAGAGTACTGGATGGAGTGGGATGCCACTGCCTTCTCCAAGTAGTCTTATCATAAATAACATTCATTATAAAATGAAAGAATAAATTCAAAACAGATTAGACACAATGGGTAAACCATGGGAAATTTTTCATTTGAATTAAGAAAAATTCAGACTTATGTATATACAATAGCCACAGGAGACACAATGCCTGACAAGAAGATTCAATTTATATTTGTGGATTCAATGAACTGGACAAGGCAAAGGGACTATAACAAAAATGCACAATTTTTTGTGAGACCTCTCCTCCCCCAAGACAAAAAAGTTTCGAGGGCAAAAGTATAGTCACCCACTGGTATTTGTGGGAGATTGGTTCCAGGACCCCCTGCAGGTACCAAAATCTGCAGATGCTCAAGTCCCTTATATAAAATCAAGGTAGTATTTGATTATAACCTGCGCACATCCGCCTGTATACTTTAAATCATCTCTAGGCTACTTAAAATACCTAATACAATGTAAATGGCTGTAAATACAATGCAAATGCTACATAAATAGGTGAAAGTTTGCAGCAATTTCAACTTTCAATTTTTTGGAACTTTCTGTAATTTTTCTGTGAACTATTTTCAACCCTGGTTGGTTGAATCTTTGGATGCAGAGGAGGGCTAACTATAATCTAAGCACTGCTTAAACATTCATTCATACTTCACCCAACAAGTATTACACTAAGTATCTGAATGAGAATGCCAAAAGTTGGAACGATAATTATTCAAAGATTTAAACACACCCTGTATGTACTCTTATTTCATAGGTGTTATTTCCTTTATTGATAAAGATCTACAAAGTAGTAAGTTAAACTTAGATCTTTAGATGCCAAAGACTTTCATTAGAGGACTTCATAAGGGAAGAAAATTACTTCTAGAGTTTAGAATCCTTGTCTGTGCTGTGCTAAATCACTTGAGTCATGTCCAGACTCTTTGTGGACCCTATGGACTGTAACCCACCACACTCCTCTGTTCATGGGATTCTTCAGGCAAGAATACTGGAGTGGGTTGCCATTTCCTTCTCCAGGGGATTTTCCCAACACAGGGAGTGAACCCGCGTCTCTTATGTCTCCTGCATAGGCAGGTGAGTTCTTCACCACTAGTGCCACATGGGAAGAAAGAATATAAAAATGTTAAACTATGGGATTATTCTTTGACACATGACTTTCACTGACTGCCTACTACACATAAAGCATTGAGCCATTCATTTTGATGGCTACAAAGACCAGCACTAGAGAGTATATTCTTTTCGATTCCTTTATGCATACTGCCTGTCATATAGCAAGTATGTAATACATGTAGAATGAATCAAAATAAAATGCTCATCTCTCCTTAATGAGCAGGTGTCTGTGACCTACTGTGTGTACATGTACATAAATCTGTACTATATGAGTACTATATGAGACATGCTGCCTTTATTACTTTCCATGTGTTCTCACAACTGGATTATTATCCTTTCAAACAGAAATTGTCTTATACACCCCACAATACTTAACAGTGCTACTTAATGAATTTTTCTTAACGGACTAAAACAAACGATCATGGAGTACTGTTCTCAGGATGTCTATAATATATTTAGGAAAGTAAGATAAGCAGATAAAGGAAAACAGTAAGCAATTTAAAAGCAGGACAGCATTAATAAAGGAAAAGTCAGCATGTGAGTAGAGATGAGTTGGAGAAAACTTTTTATAGAAAATCTTTTGCCAGATTTCATTACTGTCTGAGTTCTGGAGATAAAACACAGCTACAAGTATCTGTTTTCTTTGTTGAATACCTTTATCAGACATGATCACACACTGACCTAAAGGTGTTTAATCAATGGATATATACCAGTAAGAAAATAGTTTCAGGGGAAGTAATAAAAGCTCTTACATACTATTTTACTCAATTAAATTAACAACAACAATAGGTTACAAAGGAGTATGTATAATATGATTCAACTCTTGCAATTGATATTTCAGACTCTGGAAGAATACAGACATACTTCATTTTATTGTGCTTCAAAGACACTAATTTTTTTTTTTTTTTAACATTGCAGATACTACATTTTTTTTAACAAACTGAAAGCCTATGGCAACCCTGTGTCAAGCAAGTCTGCTAGTGCTGTTTTTCTCACCCTGTGTCTCTGCGTCACGTTTCAGTAGTTCTCCCAATATTTAAAAATTTCCCATTACTATTTGTTACGATAGTCTATAATCAGTTATCTTTGATGTTAATATTGCAAAAATACTATGACTCACTGAAGGCTCATGACAGCATTGCTGAGGAATAAATTTATTTTTTAATTAATGTATATACAATTTTTAAAGACATGATGCTATTTCACAGTTAACAGACTACACTATAATGTAAACACAACCATGATATGCACTACAAAACCCAAGAATTCATGTGACTTGCTATCATTTTGCTGCAGCGGCCTGGAACTGAATCTGCAATTTCCCTGCAGTATACCTCTATATGTCAAATATTAATCATCAGAAGTCAAAGTTATTGCACTAATTTCCAAAAACTCTACGGTAAGGCTGTAAAATTCTTATGGTTTTCCAAACAAAACAAAGAATTCACATAGTTAGCTATCTAATTGTTCACTGATGACTTTCTTCAGTGCTCAGTAAAATATATGGCCAATAAATAGCATGAAATCTTCATTAATTTAATAAATATTTATTGTAAGAGCCCACGACAGCCAGACACCACCATTCCAGCAGCTAGGAATACACTGGGGAAGGATATAAACCAGATTTCTGCATTCATTGAGCTTATAAAGTCCAGCAGGCAAGAAAGATAACTAAACAAACAATAACAATAGGTAGGATAAATGCTATGGACTTTAACTAGAGTACTGAACCTAGATTTAGGAGAAAGAGAGGAGAAATCAGAATCTCTGAGAATGGTGCTCAGGAATTTCCACTTTAAACTGGTTCCCCATCTATCTGTAAAAACACACTATATTAAGAACCACAGATATCCATGGTAACTGAAGCTAGAGAAATAAACAAGGCACCAAACAGCATATGTAAAATGTAATAAGAAAAGACTATATCAAACCTGCAGAGCTATGAGTATTTAAGAAAGGGGATACCAAATGAAAGGGAAGAAAAAATAAAAACTTAAAAAAAAAACTACACAGGTATGCAAGTATGCAAAAATCCAGGTAGAGACAGCAGTGTGAAAGAAAACGCAACTTGATAAAATAAAGGAAATGCCCCATATTTTGATGCTACTTACCAACACATTGAAAAAAAAAAAAAAAAACACACGAGATCAAAAAGATAATAAACCCTATTTAACAATAAATCCAGCCAATTAAAATAAATTCAGAAATCAAGACAGAATGGTCAAAACTCTTAAAAGTGAATAAAAAATAACGCAACTATTATAAATTCTAACCAGGTAGAAATATTAATAGAACTAACAAAACAAGACTGGGGAAAGAAGAGCAAAAATGGATGAGTGCTGAATTCCTAACCTTTCCAAATGGTAAGTACAATCTTTCTAAAACTCGAACATGGTTCAAAAAAATCCTACTGCAATGTATTATTGAGAGCCAAATACTTTGTAATTACAAAGAAAATTTATCTAAAATTTAACCATTACTTCAGTAATCAGGTTTTTTCTTTTGACAAAAATTAAAGCAAAACTGAATTTTATACTTTTTAATTAAAACAGTATATGTAATATGTAATATGTCCTTTTAATTAAAAGTATGTCACAGGATTTGCATAGAGATTCTAAAATAAATCTCCCTAAATGAATGATAATTACTTACGGATAATCAACATCCATTATTACTTTTTTGGGGGGAGGGGGGCATACAGCACATTTCCAAGCCCAAAGTTAAAAAGGAGCTAACCTCTTCCTGTAATAAATTCAATCTAATCAGAAACAAACATATATATAAGGTAAAAATTACAAAACGATAACCTCTCTAATCTAAAATTCTACTCATTCTAGTAGACATGGATTATCTCAGTATACCTTTTCTAAAACCTCAAGAATTAATGTCAAATTAAAAAAAAATTTTATATATTAAAAAAAAAATCAAACTAAGGAAAAGGGGAGAAATTCGGAAAGAGGCAAATTAGTTGTTATGCCATGACATAAATGGGTGGAAAAAAGCAGGGGAAAGACAAGTCTAAGCCGTGGAATCATATTTTTATACCCTTTTCAGAAACGAAAGAGCTCCAAGATGGTAATGATTCCTGCCTCACGGTAAATCACACCCGTAAATCACACCCATGTGTAAACTTCTCCCCCTGAGTGTGGACTGGACTGAGTGACTTGCTTCTAACAAAAGGAATGTGGTAGAAGTAATAGGATGTCACTTTTAAGTTAGGTTATTAAAAGATTGCAGCTTCCATCTTGGCATGAACTCTCTCTTGCCCTCTGCCAAACTGCTTAAAAATTGGGAAAATTTAATTGCAGTGTCAAGAAGCACTCTTACTAAGAGGCCCATATGGCAAAGAAGCAAGATCTGCCAATAATTGGCTTTGAAGTGGGTCCCTCTTCCACTCCACCCTAATTGAAGCCTTCAGATGACACGATCCCAGCCAACAGTGTGGAGTCAAAATACATCCAAATTCTTTAACTGTAGAAAATTTGCTAATGTTTGGAATTTCAACTTTAGAGGTAATCTGTGATGCAGTGATAAGCAACAGTTACATTGCTGGACTTTTTATGAACGTAGAAGGCATTTTTATCCATTTTCATTGCTTCAGTTTGTGTGTATCCAAACAGCATATTCCATTCTCTACTTAATCTCTGTCTAGTCTCCTATATTTCAACTCTTAAATGTGATAAGCTTGCTCTTTAAACTATTATTTAAATTTAGGCCTATCACTTTATTTCCACAAAATCAAAGCTCTAATCACACTGGACCACCCTCTATTTCTTGACTATGCAAAACAATTTGAAATTACAATTTCAAAAAGTAACAATCACCTGATAATGTACCAGTACTCTCATGCCTGATAGCCCTTCAATATTTATTTTTGATGAAGGAGGGCATATGAATAGCAAGAAGGAAAAAAAATCAGCTTTTACACATTCCTTTCAATTGAAGGAAAATAATATTTGTAATTTTCTATAGAACAGTTGAAGCTGAAGTTGAATGGTTCTATGAAGACCTAAAGACCTTTGAGAACTAACACCCAAAAAAGATGTCCTTTTCATTTTAGGCAACTGGAATGTAAGAGTAGGAAGTCAAGATACCCGAGTAACAGGCAAATTGGGTCTTGGAGTACAAAATGAAGCAGGACAAAGGCTAACAGAGTTTAGACAAGAAAACGAACTGGTCAAAGCAAACACCCTCTTCCAACAACACAAGAGAAGACTCTACACAAGGAGATCACCAGATGGCCAATACCAATATCAGACTGATTATATTCTTTGCAGCCAGAGATGGAGAAACTCTATACGGTCAGCAAAAACAAGACCGGGAGCTGACTGTAGCTCAGACCATGAACTCCTTATTGCCAAATTCAGACTTAAATTGGAGAAAGTAGAGAAAACCGCCAGACCATTCAGGTATGACCTAAATCAAATCCCTTAAGATTATACAGTGGAAGTGACATATAGATTCAAGGGACTAGATCTGATAAGAGTGCCTGAAGAACTATGGATGGAGGTTCGTGACATTGTACAAGAGGCAGTGATCAAGACCATCCCCCAGAAAAAGAAATGCAAAAAGGCAAAATGGTTGTCTGAGCAGGCCTTACAAATAGCTGAGAAAAGAAGAGAAGCGAAAGGCAAAGGAGAAAAAGAAAAATACTCCCATTTGAATGCAGAGTTCCAAAGAATAGCAAGGAGAGAGAAGAAAGCAGTGATCAATGCAAAGAAATAGAAAAACCAACAGAATGGGAAAGACTAGCGATCTCTTCAAGAAAACTAGAGATACCAAGGGAACATTTCATGCAAAGATGGGCACAATAAAGGACAGAAATGGTATGGACCTAACAGAAGCCAAAGATATTAAGAAGAGGTAGCAAGAATACACAGAAGAACTATACAAGAAAGATCTTCATGACCCAGATAACCGCGATGGTGTGATCACTCACCTACAGCCAGACATCCTGGAATATGAAGTCAAGTGGGCCTTAGGAAGCATCACTATGAACAAAGCTAGTGCAGGTGATGGAATTCCAGTTGAGCTATTTCAAATCCTAAAAGATGTTGCTTTAACAGTGCTGCACTCAATATGCCAGCATATTTGGAAAACTTGGCAGTAGCTACAGGACTGAAAAAGGTCAGTTTTCATTCCAATCCCAAAGAAAGGCATTGCCAAAGAATACTCAAACTACTCCACAAATGCACTCATCTCACCTGCTAGCAAAATGCTCAAAATCCTCCAAGACAGGTTTCAACAGTATGTGAACCACAAACTTCCAGATGTTCAAGCTGGATTTAGAAAAGGCAGAGGAACCAGAGATCAAATTGCCAACATCTGCTGGATCACTGAAAAAGCAAGAGAGTTCCAGAAAAACATCTACTTCTGCTTTACTGACTATGCCAAAGCCTTTGATTGTGTGGATTACAATAAACTTTGGAAAATTCTGAAAGAGATGGGAATATCAGACCACCTAACCTGCCTCTTGAGAAATCTGTATGCCAGTCAAGAAGCAACAGTTAATAAAACTCCTAGAGGAGAACATAGGCAAAACACTCTCCGACATAAATCACAGCAGGATCCTCTATGACCCACATCCCAGACTTTTAGAAACAAAAGCAAAAATAAACAAATGGGACCTAATGAAACTTAAAAGCTTTTGCACAACAAAGGAAACTATAAGCAAGGTGAAAAGACAGCCCTCAGATTGGGAGAAAATAATAGCAAACGAAGCAACAGACAAAGGATTAATCTCAAAAATATACAAGCAGCTCCTGCAGCTCAACTCCAGAAAAATAAATGACCCAATCAAAAAATGGGCCAAAGAACTAAACAGACATTTCTCCAAGGAAGACATACGGATGGCAAAAAAAACACATGAAAAGATGCTCAACATCACTCATTATCAGAGAAATGCAAATCAAAACCACAATGAGGTACCATTACACGCCAGTCAGGATGGCTGCTATCCAAAAGTCTACAAGCAATAAATGCTGGAGAGGGTGTGGAGAAAAGGGAACCCTCTTACACTGTTGGTGGGAATGCAAATTAGTACAGCCGCTATGGAAAACAGTGTGGAGATTCCTTAAAAAGCTGGAATTAGATCTGCCATATGACCCAGCAATACCACTTCTAGGCATACACACTGAGGAAACCAGATCCGAAAGAGACACGTGCACCCCAATGTTCATCGCAGCACTGTTTATAATAGCCAGGACATGGAAGCAACCTAGATGCCCATCAGCAGATGAATGGATGAGGAAGCTGTGGTACATATACACCATGGAATATTACTCAGCCATTAAAAAGAATTCATTTGAATCAGTTCTAATGAGATGGGTGAAACTGGAGCCCATTATACAGAGCGAAGTAAGCCAGAAGGATAAAGACCATTACAGTATACTAACACATATATATGGAATTTAGAAAGATGGTAACGATAACCCTATATGCAAAAAAAGAAAAAGAGACTCAGATGTATAGAACAGACTTGTGGACTCTGTGGGAGAAGGCGAGGGTGGGATGTTTCAAGAGAACAGCATTGAAACATGTATAGCTAGGGTGAAACAGATCACCAGCCCAGGTTGGATACATGAGACAAATGCTCGGGCCTGGTGCACTGAAGACCCAGAGGGATGGGGTGGAGAGGGAGGTGGGAGGGGGGACCGGGATGGGGAATACATGTAAATCCATGGCTAATTCATTTCAATGTATGACAAAAACCACTGCAATGTTGTAAAGTAATTAGCCTCCAACTAATAAAAATAAATGGGAAAAAAAAATGATCAAAAAAAAAAAAAGAAATAGATAGGGAAAAAAAAAAAAGCAACAGTTAGAACTGGACATGGAATAAAAGACTGGTTCCAAATCGGGAAAGGAGTACAAGGCTGTATATTGTCACCCTGTTTATTTAACTTACATGCAGAGTACATCATGTGAAACGCTGGGCTGGATGAAGCACAAGCTGGAAGCAAAATAGCCAGGAGTATATCAATAACCTCAGATATGTAGATGACACCACCCTTATGGCAGAAAGTGAAGAAGAACTAAAGAGCCTCTTGATGAAAGTGAAAGAGGAGAGTGAAAACGTTGGCTTAAAACTCAACATTCAGAAAACTATGATCATGGCATCTGGTCCCATCACTTCATGGCAAATAGATGGAGAAACAGTGGAAACAGTAACCAACTTTATTTTGGGGGGCTCCAAAAATCACTGCAGATGGCGACTGCAGCCATGAAATTAAAAGGCGCTTACTCCTTGAAAGAAAAGCTGTAACCAACCTTGACAGCATATTAAAAAGCAGAGACATTACTTTGCCAACAAAGGTCTGTCTAATCAAAGCTATAGTTTTTCCAGTAGTCATGTATGGATGTGAGAGCTGGACTATAAAGAAGGCTGAACACCGAAAAATTGATGCTTTTGAACTGTGGTGGTGGAGAAGACTCTTGAGAGTTCCTTGGACTGCAAGATTATTAAATCAGTCAACCCTAAAAAAAATCAGTTGTGAATATTCAAAGAAGGACAGATGCCGAAGCTCCAATACTGTGGCCACCTGATGCAAAGAACTGACTCATTGGAAAAGACCCTGATGCTGGGAAACATTGAAGGCAGGAGTAGAAAGGGAAGACAGAGGATGAGATGGTTGGATGGCATCACCGCCTTGATTGAAATGAGTTTGAGTAAGCTCTGGGAGTTGGTGATGGACAGGGAAACCTGGTGTGCTGCAGTCCATGGGATCACAAAGAGTCGGACACAACTGAGTAAAAGTGAAAGTCACTCAGTAATGTCTGACCCTTTGTGACCCCATGGACTCTACAGTCCATGGAATTCTCCAGGCCATAATACTGGACTGAGTAGCCTTTCCCTTCTCCGGGGGATCTTCCCAACCCAGGGATCGAACCCAGGTCTCCCACACTGCAGGCAGATTCTTTACCAGCTGAGCCACAAGGGAAGCCCAAGAATACTGGGGTGGGTAACTGATCCCTTCTCCAGCAGATCTTCCCAACCCAGGAATCAAACCAGGGTCTCCTGCATTGCAGGCAAATTCTTTACCAACTGAGCTATCAGGGAACTGAATTTTCCATTGCATAATTAATTCATTTGATCACTTTCCCAAAACTGTTGCAAAAATGTTAGTATTTTACATTTACAGATTAGAGTTTTGACATTCCTTTACATGTAGTAGTCAAAAGAGAAAGTAAAAAGGCAGAAATAAAAGCACCTAAATTTTCAATTTGCCTTCTGAAACAACTGTCACTATGCAGCCTTTTTGAAAGCAATTCATCACAAAAATTTACTGTAATATTTTCCAAACTATTTCCATGAAACTACTAACATGAAATGGTTAATAAATGGTCTATAGTAAAAGTGTTCTTAAAAATAGTTAAATTTAGGAAACAATGGATTAAACAGATTTCTTTACAGCAGAACTTGTCAGCAAATCTCTTTTTTCCTACTGATATCTATTTTTATCACTAAAATCTATTTTTATGTTCAAGTTAAGGCAGCCCATCTAGTCTGGGAACCACATATACAATGTATCTGTAACATAATAAACAAGTGTACCACTGCACTGTGAAATCCAAGTCTCTAACAGTCCATAATGAATAAATTCACAATTTTACACTACTTTTCACCTTTAAGGGAAAAATTTTATATGCAGATTTTGTGCACCAATAACTGCATGGAATCAAGAAATTTCTGGAAGGTTTTTGGTTGTTGTTATTTATCTAAACTAGACAATCAATAATTGAGTTGGCTAACAACACATTACTAATGAGATTTTCACCTTTTGAAGGTTTTCCAGCTATCTAAAAGACTTTGACACACACAGGCATCTCCATCAAAAAGACAGAAGCTATGAAATTCTGCTAAAGGATCTTTAGATAAAACAAAACACAGTGCTAAAAAACCCTAACAAAGCACACTCTCATGCTCCATCACAAAAAAGCAGGCTCACAGGAAGAACGGGTTGAGGCCAGTTACCAAGAAAAGTAACCTGATAAAAATCCAATTCTTTCAGATCTTAACTATGGCAGCTTGGGGCTTCTCGTGCAGAAGACAAAAGGAACCCAGGAGTAATGGCTGAGGCACTGCTAGGTCTCATAGTGTGCTGTGCTGTGCTTAGCTGCTCAGTCGTGTCCGACTCTGAGACCCCGTGGACTGTAGCCCATCAGGCTCTTCTGTCCATGTGGATTCTCTAGGCAAGAATAGTGGAGGGGGTTGCCATGCCCTCCTCCAGGGGATCTTTCCAATCCAGGGATGAACCCAGGTCTCCTGCATTGCAAAGAGATTCTTTACTGCCTGAGCCAGCAGGAAAGCCCATGAATACTAGAGTGGGTAGCCTATCCCCTTGCAGGGGATCTTCCCAACCCTAGGAATAGAACCAGAAGTCTCCTACACTGCAGACGGATTCTTTACCAGCGGAACTACCAGGGAAACCCTTATAGATCTCTCCTCAATTTAGTCTTCTTTTAGCTACTTTAATCTTTTATTTCTGACTTTTCCAGCCTACGTTCATGCAGATAGAGTTAAATTATTCTCTTCCATTTTCTGTAGTACTGTGAACACACCAGTCCTAATATGCTTAAAACATCGTGTTATAATTATCTACCCATTCTCCTCCGCGTTCATTCTCCTCTCTTACTGCTTTCACTATTAGGAGCTCTTAAAAGCAAGGACCCTATTTTGTATTCATAGGATAGTATCTAGACTACTTAGGCATTATCAAATGTTGAATGGAGGAAACTGAGTATGATCTAGCTTCAGTGATAGTACTCAAAAATACACTGCTCATTCTTTAGGAAAAGTGTTAAGTCACTCAGTCGTGTCCAATTCTTTGTGACCCCACAGACTGTAGCCTGCCAGGCTCCTCTGTCCATGGGGTTTCCCAGGAAAGAATATGAGAGTGGATGGCCATCCCCTTCTGCAGTGGATCTTCCTGACCCAGGGATCAAACCTAGGTCTCCTGCATTGCAGGCAGATTCTTGACCACTGAGACAGCAGGGAAGCCCACAGATGACTATATTAAAAAAACAAAAACAAAAACTGGTGACTATATCAAAAATCAGTTTTTCCATGTCATATCTGACTTACCTCAGTAGATAAGTTACAAAACATGTTGCAATCTTCTTATGTTAGGGGGAATAATACTTTCCTTTTTTTCCTACATGACAAATGTAACTAAAAATTTTAGTATCTATTAATCCAAAGTATTACACTATTTTGCAGCTAAATGTACAAATGAGTGATACAGATCACTCAGAAAAGTGACATTCTTCAAGCCAGAAAGATGACGAGCCAGGATCACACCAGGGCAAGAGGCCTGTTTCTGTCTCAGCAGCCCTCTGCCGTTGTCGCTGCTGCTTCTGACTGGCTACACCTTTCTCACCCGCCTGCCCTTCTCAGTCAGCAGGGATTCCAAGGCAGGAAAGACTCCAAGTAATTAATCACTTCACTTCACTTAGCTAATACCCGTCTTTAGTGAGACCTGCACTTCTTAACTGCTCCATATGCAGATAAGATCTCCTTCCCTCCTCTATAGTTAAGAGAAAATAAACCAAAACTACTTTTAACTTTCCTTTTAGAAAAATCAAATTATATAACCAATATCATGTAATGTTTTGTTAAAAATAACATTAGCATTCTAGCCTAAAACTACTGCCACAAAAGGAATTCCTTTTTTGTGTAAGACAGAGTCCCAATGCACATAAGGTTCTTAGTAATTTAGCTACTGTGGTAATAAAGGCAGCCAAGAAGAGAGCACTGAAGACAAAGTGAAGGCCAGCTAGGTTTTTTTTTTTTCTTTTTTGGAGTGGTGCCTTGCATTTCACTGAAAGTCTAAAAGCTAAGTCTTGACCATATAAGGCTTTGGGATTCCCATGGACAGAAATGCCTAGGCAACGGTCAAATCCAGTCAAAACCTTTAAATACATGAAACACAGGTACTAAACTATCGTTGAGAGGGTTCTTATTTTTTTCTTCTAGTTTCATTTAAATATATTCTTACAGATAATCCCAAAAGTGTTCCTGTAAATCATTATGGTCAAATCCACAAAGTTAAAATATATAAAAAGTACATATAAATCACAGAAAATCCCTTAAAAAGCAAACAACTTTTGATGGAAATCCTCCTAAAGTCTGTTATTTAAAAAATGTACCAAAAAATGAAATTTCATTTTTCTCTATTAACTCATTATGGTGTCCACTATTAAATTCTTGATGTTATATAACACTGTCCTTTTAGCCAGTCAATAGTATATACAGCTAAAATGATACCTAACGTGCTTTCTGAGAGTCATTTGCTTTTAGGCTTTCTACTTTCTATTTTGCTTCCATCTGTCACCTCCTGAAACTACCTGATAGTATCCTGTCTTCATCTTAATTTGTAGCTCTTAATTTGCCAAACATTAAAAAAAAAAAAAAGAAAGAAACCTGAGCCTAAAATAAGAGTATGGAGAAACTGTGCGAGCACTTCTAAGCAAACAAAGTACTTGTGCTTAAGCATGTAGATTCTGCGGCATCTGTTTCACTTCCATGAAGCACGCTTATATTCCAGCTATTATTTAAGTCATAAAGTTTCCAATAAGAGAAAAATGATTAGATAAATTACATAGGAGGCTATTCAAGTAATATCAAAACTGACATCTGCTGAAAAAAGAGAAGCTAATATATGTTACTGGCCAAGTTTTCTTTGCACTGCTGTTTGCTGTTTGGTTGCCAAGTCGTGTCCGACTCTTTTTCTGACCTCACGGGCTGCAGCCCATCAGGCTCCTCTGTCCATGGGATTTCCCACGCAAGAATACTGGAGTGGATTGCCATTCCCTTCTGCAGGGGCTCTTCCCTACCCAGATTGAACCTGCGTCTCCTGCATTGTAGGCAGATTCTTTACCACTGAGCCACCAGGGAAGCCCTTTGCATGTGGGGTGATTAAAAAGAACAAACATGGGATACAGCTAGCGCTGATCATGCCAGAGCTCCTGAAAAAACCAGTGATGACCCTAAGAAAATGAGCACAGATCCTAAGATCATAGTTTACTTTTACATTATCTATATTTTACTTACATCTGCATGCTCACGTGTTCAGAATAATAAGACATCCTGATAACTTACTGTGTGATTTAATTTTCAAGAATTCAAGAAAAAAGGGAAAACAGAAGTTCATTTCATGCAACAGTATGTAAAGCTCAGTGGACTAGCCATGTCTGATAACAAATGAAATCTTTTCTGATAGCTATTTAATGTTAATAAGAGAACAGGTTATAGAAATAATATAAATAACAGAGTATATAAATAAGGTACACCCCCCAAGTTCTGTCTTATCATAATAACACACTTCCTTTTCCAGAAAATATCTTTAGGAAGACCAAAAACAGCTTCTAGACTTTAATACCCTTTACCAGCACCACTACACAGTTCAGATCTTTTTCAGCAACTAGTGAGCATCTATCATTTACTAGGTACAGTATGCTGGGCACATAAAGATAAATCATGATTGATACAGATTCAAATGAGATATAAATAGAGTTTTAACTGGAAGCCAAAGAGGAAATCGTGTAAGTAACACAAGTACCTTACTGTGTAGGAGTTCTGAAGATAGGAACAGCCTAGGGAGGAGTCAGAGAGCCATGAGTACATGTCTTTAAAGAAAGAGTGATGGGTAAAACTATTTTCTTAAAAGTCAGGGAGCAGAATATCAGATAAAGAGCATTTGGTACTGCTAAACGATTATAAAGAGCAAGAAGGAATGATAGTGATTAGGGAGAATTAAGTAGAGATAAGAGAGGGAGACTGTGGCTGAACTTGCAAACCAGGCTAAGGAGACTTAACTGATTCTGTACTACATTATTTATCAAATATGAATAATACAAAGGTATCCCTCTAAAAGGAAAAAAAATCCCACAATCTTGCCTAAAATTGACTAAAATTACTTTTATGTCATTTAAATAGCTGCTAGCATAGACCTAGGCCTTAATACATGCCTCACTATATAAATAAATCTAAATAAATTTATAAATTTTCTCGCTACTTTTTTCTTCAGTTTGTAAAAGGGATTTGTGATGACCAGGAAATTACAATTCCCCATCCAATTGCAAACATGACATTTTCACTAAATTCATCTTGGTCTTTCCTCATTTGTTGCTCACAGTTAAATCTGTTATATTTGGCACAACAGCAACACAAATGCAAATATCTTCAACTGAAACTAAGAAGCAGTATTCACTTATAAAATAGTCATTCTATCTACCTGTGTTCCTAGCTACCCATGGTCATATTGTTTAGATTATCTTCACAATTTAGACATTCTTACTGATACAGTAAGAGAAAAAGTATCTAAAGAATGTCTCCTAAATTTCTGGCTTATGTGATTAGATGGAAGATGATGCCACCATATTCAAAATGTGTCACCTCTAAGATCTTAGAATTCTGAAACTCCCAGAGAAAAATACAGTACCCCACTGTACAGCCTTCCTCTCTTCTGACAGAATCTCTTCTTTTTCGGTCCTCACTATGAATTCCTGATTACTGATCCCTTCCAGTTCTTCCCAGTTCACCATTCACAGGCTGTACTTGCCTGCTCCATTTCAATTATTCACTCACCACCCCAGAATTTCCTGCCAATCTCTAGGGCTGAGTAACAGCATACATTTCCATCTTACAAAGATGCTGTCAAGCAATGCTAGGAAAATTATGAAACCATATTAATTTGGTTCACTATAACATACTTCTCTTTTTCCTAAATTCCTATCATTGTATCTACCATTTCAAATCTCCTCCAGTCTCCTTAAGATCTCTGATATTAAATTTTACTGCTCCGCAATGCCATCCAAGAGCTATACTTTTACACTATGAAGCAAAATGAAATGGTTAATGGCAATTTTCTACGATCTCACTCTTTTCCACATTAAAAGTTCTTTCATCTACACATTCCCCTTCTTCCTTCTCTTCGGTTTAGAAGCAGAAACGTCCCAACATTCCTAAACTAATTCCTAATAACTTACTACACAAATATATTTGTATCTCAAAATTTTACCCTATGCATCAGCCAAACTGAACCACTCACTAGTTCAATTCTCATCCTGGCATTTCTTCTAATGCTGCTCCCTCCTTCTGTAAGTTGTTATTCAGTTGCTAAGTCATGTCCGACTCTTTGCAACCCCATGGACTGCAGAACGCCAAGCTTCCCTGTCCTTCACTATCTCCCAGAGTTTGCTCAAACTCATGTCCACTGAGTGGTAATGCTATCTGCATATCTGCCTAGACTGTGCCCACTCCCCAACACAGCTTCTTTCCATTCCTCTACATCCTAAAAACCACATAAAACACAAAATATTTCTTTATTCTACTTTCCACATATATAATATTCCACTCTTTCCCTTTACATTTTATTATAAAAATGTTCAAATATATAGCAAAGTTGAAAGACTCTTACTGTGATTACCTAAGTATACATTAGACAGATTATATTGTTAACATGTTACTACTAGCTTGGCATATAGCTAACTACCTTTTATCCATCCATTAACCTAGTTACTTTAAAAAGCACCGAAAAAGTAAAACTGTAGCAATTAGTATAATCAGTAAATTACCTCCCTAAAATATCTCAGTTATGTAGAGATGTGAGAGGTGAACCATAAAGAAGACTGAGCGCCAAAGAATTGATGCTTTCGAACTGTGGTGCTGGAGAAGACTCCTGCAAGTTCCTTGGACAGCAAGGATATTAAGCCAGTCAATTCTCAAGGAAATCAATTCTGAATATTCAATCGAAGGACTGATGGTGAAGCTCCAATACTTGGCCACCTGATGGGAAAAGTCGACTCACTGGAAAAGACCCCGATACTGGGAAAAATTGAGGGTAGGAGAAGCGGGCGACAGAGGGTAAGATGGTTGGATGGCATCACCGACCCAATGGATATGAGTTTTAAGCAAAGTTCAAGAGAAAGTGAAGGACAGGGAAGCCTGGCATGTTGCAGTTCATGGGGTCACAAAAAGTCGGACATGACTTAGCAACTAAGCAACAACAAAATACTTTAGCATTTGTTTAATATTTGTTTAGTTTTCTTTCAATGCAAAATTTACATACTGTGAAATGCACGGAATTTAAATGTACATTTACTGTTTTAACTAACGCATAAATCTGTGTAACCCAAACCTCTATCAGTATTTAGAACCTGCCATGACTACAGTTCCTTCACGTCCCTTTCTAGTTAACTCCCATCCCCCTCCACAAAAGCAACCACTACTGTATTTTTTCCCACCACCACAAGTAAGATGTAGCTATTTTAAAGTTTCATGTAAGTAGAATCCGAGAGTATATCCTCTTATGTGAAAGCCTTCTAAGTGAAACGGTTTCTCCCTCATCCATGGAACGGGGGCACTGGCAGCTTGTCCTTTCTCTGCTGAGGGACTGCTCCCCGGTTTGGGCGTATCGTCATTTGTCCATTCCTCTACTGATGAGCGCCGAGGCTGTTTCCAGTTTGCAACTGGTAAGAATAAAGTTGCTATGAACATTCTGGTACAAGTCTTTTCAGAACACATGTTCTCAATTCTCTTGGGCAAACACTAGGAACAGAATTTCTGGGCAGGCCTAAGCTTTAAGAAACTGATGAACATTTTCCCAAAGCTGCTGTACTACCCATAACGAGAGTTTCTACTGCTCTTCACTCTCACCAACGTCTGATGATTTGAATTTTTCTTTTTCATTAGCATACATTCCCTTTTTTTGAAAATAACCGTTTGTACCTTTCTTCTCTGTCCTGTGCATTAGTCATTATGTACACTTGACTTGCCCCTTGACTATACACATTTCATGAAGTTATAAGTTGTTTTAGCTTCCTTCCCCTTACAATGTTTACAGCAGAGTGCTTTGCATATACTAGGACAATAAATATCAGTTTAATTTAGTTTATTATTAAAATTTATTTGTCCTTCCCATTCTGAATAAGTAATAAGAAAAAAAATCCAGAAGACACGTAAATGAAATTGAGGCTACAGACAATCAAAGATTGGTAACTTTCCTCCAATTTTATCACAATCCTGCACTAAAATGTTAACAACTCTGAAACCATTCGTATGCTGTTTTTTCCTACAACAGTGTGATAGCTAGACACACACATATAAAAACTTACAGAACAGAACATAAGCTCCAAGTAAACTTCACAAGTAAGGAAATCTTATTCTGCTTTTTTCACTGATGTATCTTAGGGTCTAGAATAGTGCCTACCTGATAATAAGCACACAAATATTTGCTGAGTACATACATATACATCTTTCTACAAATCTGCCTGTAAATTAATGGCAAGGAGCTTAAAATAACAAAGCTTCTTACAGTCACAGCTTTAACAAATTTAAATCCTAATACCTATGAATATACCCTTTTATAAATAGCTTCTGCCTAGGATTTTAAAATATTTTTCAAAGTATATCTTCACACAATCTGGAATGGTAATTCTCTTTAACTTAAGTATACAAGTTAGAGAAGCATACACTCTGAACTTCAGAGAAAGAAGGTGGCTTCTGAATAGCCTCCTCAGATGTACCAACTCAAGCTGACAATCAATGACACCGTATAGGACTAAAAATCTTAACTACTTAACCTGTACCTCTATGCACCAAATAAATCAAAGAGAGCAATTTCAAAATGTCCACTTCTATTCAAAGTCCTAAGATGAAGTCTTTGAAATGAGTCATTGTGAAGAGAATTCTTCATACCATTAAACACTGCCTGAATCTCTAGTAATCAGTATGTAATATGCTAGGTGCTCAGGCTATAAAGACAAAATTAAGGAACTTATATTTCAGTGGAAGAGGCACTCAAGTAAATAAACAATTACAAAATTGTGACAGAAATATGCAAGAGTTCAAGGATGACACACAAGACGGCTCTCGATGAGGAACAAGTTAGGATAAGCTTCTTGGCAAAAGTGACTGCCTGAGATACCTAATCACATAAACCAGAAAACTAGAGGTCATCTCTGAAGGAAAAATTCACTAGTAATCATTCTTATAAGTCTCACCTTTCTTTAGAGCAACTGATCCTCTTCAGGAGGGGGTCCTACAGTTATTGAAGAACAACTAAAAGACATTTGGATTCTGATATGACAATTGAAGGGCATTTGATTTGTTCCCAGTTCTTAATGATTATAAATAAAGTCACTATAAAATCTGCATATGAGTTTTCATGTGACAATATGTTTTCATTTTTCTTGCAGAGGCAAAAAAGAAAGTTTGTTTTAACTCGCTGCTCACTTTGTGGAGTTGTTGCCAAAAAAAAAGCATTGAACAATTTGTACAGCACTCTCAAAGGTAAATATTACCAGATAGTAATAACATTTATTTACTATATGAATTTGCCAAAAAGAAAGTGAAAAAGAGAAAAAGAAGCAAAGTAAAAACTGGATTGAAATCCAAAGAGGAGCTACTGAGTTTTAAAATTAAATCATGCAATAATTATTTACTAGGAACTCACTAGGCACTAAGATAAATGTTTGGGCTTCACTGGTAGATAAACAAACAAATGAATGAATAATTACACCCTAAGAGTCAGTTAGTCAGTAAGTTCAGTCCTGTCCGACTCTTTGTGACCCCATGGACCACAGCACGCCAGGCCTCCCTGTCCATCACCAATTCTCGGAGCTTAACCAAACTAATGTCCATTGAGTAGGTGATGCCATCCAACCATCTCATCCTCTGTCGTCCCCTCCTCCTCCTGCCCCCAATCGTTCCCAGCATCAGGGTCTTTTCAAATGAGTCAGTTCTTCACATCAGGTGGCCAAAGTATTGGAGTTTCAGCTTCAGCATCAGTCCTTCCAATGAACACCCAGGACTGATCTCCTTTAGGATGGACTGGTTGGATCTCCTTGCAGTCCAAGGACTCGCAAGATCTTCTCCAACACAATAGTTCAAAAGCATCAATTCTTTGGTGCTCAGCTTTCTTTAGAGTCCAACTCTCACATCCATACATGACCACTGGAAAAACCATAGCCTTGACTAGATGGACTTTTACTGGCAAAGTAATGTGTCTGCTTTTTAACATGCTGTCTAGGTTGGTCATAACTTTCCTTCCAAGGAGTAAGCATCTTTTAATTTCATGGCTGCAGTCACCATCTGCAGTGATTTGGGAGGCCAAAAAAATAAAGTCAGCCACTGTTTCCCCATCTATTTGCCATGAAGTGATGGGACCAGATGCCATGATCATAGTTTTCTGTATGCTGAGCTTTAAGCCAACTTTTTCACTCTCCTCTTCTACTTTCATCAAGAGGCTCTTTAGTCCTTTTTCACTTTCTGCCATAAGGTTGGTGTCATCTACATATCTGAGGTTACTGATATTTCTCCTGGCAATCTTGATTCCAGCTTGTGCTTCATCCAGCCCAGCGTTTCTCATGATGTACTCTGCATAGAAGTTAAATAAGCAGGGTGACAATATACAGGCTTGACATACTCCTTTCCTGATTTGGAACCAGCCTGTTCTTCCATGTCCAGTTCTAATTGTTGCTTCCTGACCTGCATACAGGTTTCTCAAGAGGCAGGTCAGGTGGTCTCGTATTCCCATCTCTTTAAGAATTTTCCACAGTTTATTGTGATCCACACAATCAAAGGCTTTGGCATAGTCAATAAAGTAGAAATAGTCAATAAATCAGAAATGGATGTTTCCCCATCTATCTGCCATGAAGTGAACGGACCAGATGCCATGATCTTCATTTTTTGAATGCTGAATTTTTCACTCTTCTCTCTCACTTTCATCAAGATACTCTTTAGTTCTTCTTCACTTTCTGCCATAAGGGCGGTGTCATCTGCATATTTGAGGTTATTGATATTTTTCTCGGCAATCTTGATTCCAGCTTGTGCTTCCTCCAGCCTGGTAGTTTGCATGATGTACTCTGCATAGAAGTTAAATAAGCAGGGTGACAATATACAGCCTTGACATACTCCTTTCCCAATGTGGAACCAGTCTGTTGTTCCATGTCCAGTTCTAACTGCTGCTTCTTGACCTGCATACAGATTTCTCAAGAGGCAGATAAGGTGGTCTGGTATTCCCATCTCTTTCAGAATTTTCCAGTTTGTTGTGATCTACACAGAAAAGGCTTTGGAGTAATCAATAAAGCCGAAGATGTTTTTCTGGAATTCTCTCTTGCTTTTTCGATGATCCAATGGATGTTAGCAATTTGATCTCTGGTTCCTCTGCCTTTTCTAAATCCAGCTTGAACATCTGAAAATTCTCAGTTCACGTAATGCTGAAGTCTAGCTTGGAGAATTTTGAGCATTACTTTGCTAGCGTGTGAGATGAGTGCAATTTTGTGGTTGTTTGAACATTCTTTGGCATTGCCTTTCTTTGGGATTGGAATGAAAACTGACCTTTTCCAGTCCTGTGGCCACTGCTGAGTTTTCCAAATTTGCTGGCATATTGAGTGCAAGACTTTAACAGCATCATCTTTTAGGATTTAAAATAGCTCAACTGGAATTCCATCACCTCCACTAGTTTTGCTCATAATGATGCTTCCTAAGGTCCCCTTGACTTCGCATGCCAGGATGTCTGGCTCTAGGTGAGTGATCACACCATCGTGATTATCTGGGTCATGAAGATCTTTTTTGTACAGTTCTTCTGTGTATTCTTGCCACCTCTTCTTAGTATCTTCAGCTTCTGTTAGGTCCATACCATTTCTGTCCTTTATTGTGCCCATCTTTGCATGAAATGTTCCCTTGGTATCTCTAATTTTCTTGAAGAGATCTCTAGTCTTTCCCATTCTATTGTTTTCCTCTGTTTCTTTGCATTGATCACTGAGGAAGGTTTTCTTATCTCTCCTTGCTATTCTTTGAAACTCTGCATTCACATGGGTATATCTTTCCTTTTCTCTTCTCTTCACAGCTCTTTGTAAGGCCTCCTCAGACAGCCATTTTGCCTTTCTTTTTCTTTTGGATGGTCTGGATCACTGACTGCCTTCTGTACAATGTCACAAACCTCCATCCATAGTTCTTCAGGCACTCTATCTACCAGATCTAATCCCTTGAATCTATTTGTCATTTCCACTGTATAATTCTAACGGATTTGATTTAGGTCAAACCCGAATGGTCTAGTGGTTTTCCCTACTTTCTTCAGTTTAAGTCTGAATTTGGCAATAAGGAGTTCATGATCTGAGCCACAGTCAGCTCCGGGTCTTGTTTTGGCTGACTGTATAGAGCTTCTGCATCTTTGGCTGCAAAGAATATAATCAATCTGATTTTGGTATTGATCATCAGGTGTTCTCCGTGTGTAGAATCTTCTCTTGTGTTGTTTGAAGAGGGTGTTTTCTATGACCAATTCGTTCTCTTGTCTAAACTCTGTTAGCCTTTGTCCTGCTTCATTTTGTACTCCAAGGCCAAATTTATCTGTTACTCCAAGTATCTCTTGACTTCCTACTTTTGTATTCCAGTCCCCTATGATGAAAATGACATTTTTTGGGGGCATTAGTTCTAGAAGATCTTGTAGGTCTTCAGAGAACCATTCAACTTCAGCTTCTTCAGCTTTACTGGTCTAAAGAAGACTTCACTGGCTTCATATTTAGCTTTTTGAAAAGCAAATAGCCCTAGGTACTTACAAGGGACAAATAAAAGTCTGTAGTAGAGATGTAAACCAGAAAGCAAGGTGAGAAAAGAGCTATTATTTAATTCTTCAAGACACATGGGAGCATCTTTACTTCGCTAGAAGTGACTACCAAGACCACACAAGCTTTAATATAAGTACAAAAACATTTCCCAAACTTAAAATAGAAAAATTCATATCTGAAAATCCACTTTAACATGTTATGCTGTAATTCAATTCACAGATGGCTTGGTTAATCTTTCTTCCAGCTGCCACGTTATCAAAATAACTTTTCTTCACTTATTTGTGTTTTACTATAGCTATTATATTCCTGCTTGCTATACTTAAAAGCCATCAAACAAGTTTACAGGTCATCTTCCCAATTTCTTTGTAAATATCTGTATAAAAAGTAAAACTGAAAAGCCCACTAATCTAAATACCATACCACGAGAGCTTAATATTATCCACTAATGGTAACAACAGTTGAGTGCTGGAGGTACATAAAGAAAAACTGCTCAAATATCCTACTCCTAGAATGTTTTTCTTCTTTTCATCTTCCTGTTACCTGAAGGGGAGGCATCACAGTACCTGTATATTCCAAATCTTCCTTGCCTTCCTGGGAAATCATTTTCCAAGCTTACATTATCCACATTTACAAAAGGGGAAACAACCTCAGAGAGACTATGTAAGAACAGCTGAAAAATGGCACGGGAAAGACTTAACCCTAAGACAGTAGCAGTGTTCTTCACAGCTATCAATACCTTCCCTCTACTTGCAGTGATAGATTTAACTAGCAATTTGTTACTTGGTATTATAACTATGTTTCCAATTAAACATATTTTGTTTGAACATCTGTTTAAGTTTTGGCTTCATTCCTAACTCCTGTGTATTTTTAATGATGATTTTTGAATCAGGCATTTTCTACTGAAAAACCACTAAAATAATTATGAAAAGGATTTCACTAAACATTTTTTACATTTATACAAATTTATCTGTAATATATTTAGATGCTAAAAACTATCTGTACCACTACACTCAACTGAAAGGGGCTGGTAATGTGTACAGTGCAAGTGAAGCTAGAGTAAAACAGACTTCCATTTCAAGCGGGCAGTCAGACTGGTGCAACCCTTAGGGAGCAATTTGGTTAGGCTTACAGTAAATAATTTAAAAAATATCCCTTCATCTTGATCCAGAAGATTCAGTTCCGAAAATCTATGCTTAAGAAATCATTCCACTTTGAGTGAAAAAGTTCTTATACCTTAAGATGCTTATCAAAATATGAGTGCCAAAGCAAGCACACAATAAATACTTGCTGGCTGAATGAACAAATGAATGAGTGAGTGAACTACGAATAATGAAAATTTAGAATTATAAACATCCTAAATCTGTTTTTTTTTAACAACTGGAAGACTGCTATATTCTATGGTACAGTGATCTATAAGAGTTCATAGCATTTATCTTTTAAAACTTTTACCTTTGTATTGGGATATAGCCGGTTAACAAATGATGTTGTAAGTTTCAGATAAACAGCAAAATGACTCAGCCATACACATACATGTATTCATTCTGCCCCAAACTCCCCTCCCATTGAAGCTGCCACATAACATTGAGCAGAGTTCCATGTGCTATACAGTAGTGGGTTCACCATTTAAAATATAGCACTGTGTACATGTCCATTCCAAGCTCTC
The DNA here is from genome assembly GCF_023699985.2 of Odocoileus virginianus. Lineage (NCBI taxonomy): Eukaryota > Metazoa > Chordata > Mammalia > Artiodactyla > Cervidae > Odocoileus > Odocoileus virginianus. The sequence continues at coordinate 8,548,240 of NC_069697.1, forward strand.
TAACTATCCCTTTCCCCATCATCGCCCCCACACCTTGCTCCTCACAATGGTAGGCTTGTTCTCAAGGTCTGTGAGTCTGTTTCTGTTTTGTAAGTTCACTTGTATCATTTCTTTTTAGATTCCACAACACAGTATGCTTCTATAATTAAAAAATTTTTAAAGTCTGGGTTCCTAAATGGCATGATTATTATGAGAGTCATTCATGATTGCAGCCATGAAATTAAGAATAGCTATGACAAACCTGGACAGTGTATTAAAAAGGAGAGACATCACTTTGCCAACAAAGGTCCATAAAGTCAAAGCTATGGTTTTTCCAGTAGTCATGGATGTGAGAGTTGGACTATAAAGAAGGCTGAGAGCCAAAGAATTGATGCTTTCGAACTGTGGTGCTGGAGAGGACTCTTGAGAGTTCCCTGGACAGCAAGGTGATCAAACCAGTCAATCATAATGGAAATCAACCCTGAATATTCATTGGAAGGACTGATGCTGAAGATCCAATACTTTGGCCACCTTATAGAAGAGCCGACTCACTGGAAAAGACCCTGATACCAGGAAAGACTGAGGGCAAAAGTGGGTGACAGGGAATGATATGCTTGGATGGTATCACTGACTCAATGGACATGAGTTTTAGCAAACTCCAGGAGATAGTGGAGGACAGGGAAGCCTGCTGTGCTGCAGTTCATGGCATCACAAAGAGTCAACATGACTTAGCAACTGAACGACAACATGTTATATATATATTAATAGTTCACTCCTTTTTACTGATAAGTATATTCCGTTGCATAAATACACCATAACTGTTGTATCCATTTACCTGTTGATGGACATTTGGATGGGGCTTCACTGGTGACTCAGGGGTAAAGAATCCACCTGCAATGCAGGAGACGCAAGATATGTGCTGGGAAGACCCAGAGGAATCGGATGGAGAGGGAGGTGGGAGGGGGGATAGGGATGGAGAATACATGTAAGTCCATGGCTGATTCATGTCAATGTATGACAAAAACCACTACAATATTGTAAAGTAATTAGCCTCCAACTAATAAAAATAAATGAAAAAAAAAAAAAAGATACGTAGGTTCAATCCCTGAGTAGGGAACATCCCCTGGAGAAGGAAATGGCAACCCACACCAGTATGCTTCCTGGGAAAATCTCACGGACAGAGAAGCCTGGCGGGCTATAGTCCATAAGGTCACAAAGAGTCAGACACGATGAAGTATGCATGCACGGATATTTGGATTATTCCCAGTCTTGGCTTTCACAAATAAAACTGCTATGAACACTCTTTAACAAGTCTTTGTAGGGATATAGTTCTTTTTCCTTGAATAATTATCTAGGGGGAGAACAGCTGGATCAAAAGGTAGATGTAAGGAAGCTCCTTAATTTTTTAAGAAGGTACCAAACTGCTTTCCAAAGCAATTTTACCATTTCTCATTCCCATCAGCAATGTCTGAGAGGTCTAGTTCCTCTATATCTTCACCAATACTTGGTATAGTCCGTCTTTTGAATTTAAGCCATTAAAGTGTGTAGTGCTGTTTCATTGAGGTTTTAATTTGTATTTTCTTAATGAATAATGATATTGAGCATCTTTTATACTTCTTAGGTATTCATATATATATGTGTGTGTGTGTGTGTGTGTGTGTATATATATATATATATGCTATAAAGTCTGTTTAAATCTTTTGCCCACTTAAAAAAATTTGGTTGTTTCACATTTTTGAGGTTTGAGAGTTAAAAAAAATATTCTGGAAACAAGGCTTTTATCAGATATATGCTTTGTAAAGAATTTCCCCTGGAGAAAATAATAGCAAATGAAGCAACAGACAAAGGATTAATCTCAAAAATATACAAGCAACTCCTCCAGCTCAACTCCAGAAAAATAAATGACCCAATCAAAAAATGGGCCAAAGAACTCAACAGACATTTCTCCAAGGAAGACATACAGATGGCTAAAAAACACATGAAAAGATGCTCAACATCACTCATTATCAGAGAAATGCAAATCAAAACCACAATGAGGTACCATTACACGCCAGTCAGGATGGCTGCTATCCAAAAGTCTACAAGCAATAAATGCTGGAGAGGGTGTGGAGAAAAGGGAACCCTCTTACACTGTTGGTGGGAATGCAAATTAGTACAGCCACTATGGAAAACAGTGTGGAGATTTCTTAAAAAGCTGGAAATAGAACTGCCATATGACCCAGCAATCCCACTTCTGGGCATACACACCAAGGAAACCAGATCTGAAAGAGCCATATGCACCCCAATGTTCATCGCAGCACTGTTTATAATAGCCAGGTCATGGAAGCAACCCAGATGCCCATCAGCAGACGAATGGATGAGGAAGCTGTGGTACATATACACCATGGAATATTACTCAGCCATTAAAAAGAATTCATTTGAATCAGTTCTAATGAGATGGATGAAACTGGAGCCCATTATACAGAGCGAAGTAAGCCAGAAAGATAAAGACCATTACAGTATACTAACACATATATATGGACTTTAGTAAGATGGTAACGATAACCCTATATGCAAAACAGAAAAAGAGACTCAGATGTATGGAACAGACTTGTGGACTCTGGGAGAAGGCGAGGGTGGGATGATTCAGGAGAACAGCATTGAAACATGTATATTATCTAGGGTGAAACAGATCACCAGCTCAGGTTGGGTACATGAGACAAGTGCTCGGGCCTGGTGCACTGGGAAGACCCAGAGGGATCGGGTGGAGAGGGAGGTGGGAGGGGGGACTGGGATGGGGAATACATGTAAATCCATGGCTAATTCATATCAATGTATAACAGAAACTACTGTAATGATGTAAAGTAATTAGCCTCCAACTAATAAAAATTAAAAAAAAAAAAAAAGAATTTCCCCTGGTTTGTGGCTTGTCTTTTAACTCTCTTAACAGTGACTTTTGAAAAACAAAGGTTTTCAATTATCATGAGGTTCAATTTATCAATTTGTTCTTTTATGGATTGTGCTTTTGGTACTGTAGCTAGGAAATCTCTATCTAATTCAATGTATTTTCTTCTCTGTATTATTCTAGAATTTTAGGTTTTTAAATTAATACTCTGTTGTTGTTTATGTATTTTGGCTGCACTGGGTCTCTGTTGCTGTGAGCAGGCTCTCTCTAGTTGCAGAGAGTGAGGGTTACTTTCCAGCTGTGGTGCATGGGCTTCTCACTGCTGGGGCTTCTCTTGTTGCGGAGCACAGGCTCTGGGGCTCATAGGCTTCCGTAGTTGAGGCTTGCAGGCTCCAGAGCACAGGCTCAATAGTTGTGGTGCACAGGCTTATTTGCCCTGGGGAATGTGGGATTTTCCAGATTAGGGATGGGGATTCTTAGCATTTTAAATGGAATGATCTCCACCATTAACCTAAGGAGCAATCAGACTGCTTAGTACCATAAACTTCCAAAAGAATAGAAGACATCTTTATATACATGGGTCTCTGGGACTGGAAATGTTTAGTCAGGATACTAACTCATAATTCATTTTCCCTATATAAAGATTTCTTTAAACAATGTTAAATCTTATAGAGTCTTGCAGAGTAAAAAGTGGAATCATTCCTAAAATTTACTTCTATTTAAAACAGGATGATGATCCAAAGCATTGCATTTAATTATTTCAAATCTTCAGAGAGTACAATCCTTGTGGTACTGTAAGTATCAGTGATAACCACCATACATAAACTAGGTGCTAGTTTTACTTTTATTCCAAAATAGGCAGAGAACAGTTAATAATAGAAAAAAACAGATGGATTTGAATTTTCTACTGAAACTAGTAACTGCTTTACTTGTAGTCTTTTCGTTTTTTATCTTTCTGTCATCCACAGTCCTATAAAACTCAGAAGTTCTAAACTTGGAATCAGATTATCCAATGAAAACAAACAAGCTTTTAGTAATGGAAAAAATGACTTAAGAGCAGAAGCTAGCAGAAAAGCAGGTATATGATCCCATACATGTAAACTGAAAATGACACAAATGCATTTAATAAGGCTTTATACATGATGTGTTCTGACAAGAGAACATCTAAAAGAACATAATGGAATTGTAAAATACTAATATAAGACTACTGACCTGTTCAGTCAGTTCAGTCGCTCAGTCATGTCCGACTCTTTGCGACCCCACGGACTGCAGCACGCCAGGCCTCCCTGTCCATCACCAATTCCTGGAGTCCACCCAAACCCATACCCATTGTCGGTGATGCCATCCAGCCATCTCATCCTGTCATCCCCTTCTCGTCCCACCTTCAATCTTTCCCAGCATCAGGGTCTTTTCAAATGAGTCAGTTCTTCACATCAGGTGGCCAAAGTATTGGAGGTTCAGCTTCAGCATAAGTCCTTCCAATGAATATCCAGGACTGACCTGTTAGCTTTGTAATATACTTTAGTCGTTATAGGAGTTAACATATTTCAGGTATTTAGAGCCAAAGACTGATTATTCAAAAACTAACCACACCCCTATTAGTCAGGGTTCTACATTTCTTGTCTAACAGTACCTAAAGAGCAAGCTCTAGGACAGTAATGCATATAAGCTGCAAAAGCAAACCTTAGTGTTCCCTGTCTATATACAGGAAGCTTCTGGGAATATCCCATTGGTACAGCTTTAGGAGATAACTGATCTACCAGACAGGCTCTAGCCCATCTACTGACCTATAATTAGCCCCAGGTATTCTTTAGGATACCAAAAGAGGTAGAATCTAATCATTCAAGTAGCCCAGAGGCACTATAACACTTTGAACAATGTTGAGTCAAATTACCCTATGGTTTTTCCAACAATCATGTACAGATGTGAGAAGTGGATCATAAAAAAGTCTGACTGCTGAAGAACTGATGCTTTTGAGTTGTGGTGCTGGAGAAGACTCTTCAAGAGTCCTTTGGATAGCAAGGAGATCAAATCAATCGTAAACGAAATCAACCCTGAATATTCACTGGAAGGACTGATGCTGAAGCTCCAATACTTTGGCCACCTGATGCGAAGAGCTGACTCACTGGAAAATACCTTGATGCTGCTTGAAAAGACTGAGGGTTGGAGGCAAACGGGGTGACAGAGGATGAGATGGTTGAATGGCATCATCAACTCAATGGACATGAGTTTGAACAAACTCTGGAAGATAAGTGAAGGACAGGGAAGCCTTGAGTGCTGCAGTTCATGGGGTCACAAAGAGTTGGAGAAGGAAATGGCAACCTACTGCAGTATTCTTGCCTGGATAATCCCATGGACTGAGGAGCCTGGTAGGCTACAGTCCACGGGGTCGCAAAGAGTCGGAAACGACTGAGCGACTTCACTTTCACTTAGCGACTGAAACCACCACCACCACCATCCAGGTTCAAATCCCAGCTGTGCAATGTATAAGCTTTGTTGTGACCTTGCAGTCACAAGTGTATCTCATTTTCTTCACTGGTATAATACAAAAATAAGAATAAACATATGGTATAATACAAAAATAAGAATAAACATATTTACTTCATATGACTATTTTGAGACAATACATGTGCCTATAAACAGTGTCTATTACCTGTGTGTGTTAGTTGCTCAGTCGTATCCAACTCTTTGCAACCCCATGGACTGTAGCCCACCAAGATCCTCTTCCACAGAATTCTCCAGGCAAGAACACTAGAGTGGGTTGCCATTTCCTTATCCAGGATCTCCTGCATTGCAGGTGGATGCTTTACTCTCTGAGCTACTAGGCAAGTCACAGGTAAACATAATTATTTGGGTTTACTATTATTCCCAGAGACAGGTCCTTGTAAAGATGGAAAGCTATGAATTTTCATGCTTTTTATAAGAACCTGTTACAAACTAAAAATTCTATGCCCTAACTATAGTTTCTACTTAATGCCATACTGCTTTCAAATAAAAAGGGGTGGAGCCATTTTGTAAATTGACAACAAATCGTATTTATCATTTGGGTGGGACTAAAGAGAGGAGAGAGGAGCTTCTGGAGAGAGGAAAGGGTCCATGTGAAAGAGCCAGTAAGACCAACTGAGAAAGAGCTGTGAGAGGCCACTACGGTAACAACTAGACGAATCTTCAACGTGTATCTCAAAACATCATCTCCACTAATTACTGCGTCCTTAAAAACATTTTCCTCATCTTTGTAAGAACTACACACAATTAACATAAATACTTCATGCTGTTCACTATGAATTTCACTCCTAAGGGGGGAAAAAAGTTAATGCATTAATAGAACAATATGAATAAAAAAAACCCACAAACCTTCAGTTCATGGGCTAGTCATTGTAAAAGATGAATACTATCAGTTCAAATTATTTAAGTATTTCTCAATTTAGTATTAAGTTTATGCAACTCTATTAAAACAGAGAATGTAGCTATAGCTAAGAAAGTTAGTGTTACTGACTTGAAAAGGGAAAGCAGAAAAAAATGTATCAATTCCTAACTTCTTATGATGTCTAATAAAAATCATTTTGTAACTTTACCACAAAATTCTGAAGATAAGAATTATAAAATACTGATTCAAAACCCAAGTCTTTCTCAGTAAATAGGAAACCTACAGTAGCAAATAAAATTAAAGGGAGACTAGAAAGAATAGTTTAAACTTTGAGCTGAACTACTGAAATGGCTTCCAAGCTGCTATTTTTCATAATTATCGAATTAATTCTCCAATAGACTTTAATTTATTAACTTCAGTGTTGCAAAACTTTACCATTTTATACACCAAGTATATACTTTTAGGCTTGCCACCACCCATTCTTGCAACCTTCTTCACAGACTATTATCCATTTCCGAAAACTGAACCTCCTTCAGACCCAAAACCCTGACTGCATCTCCATCACTTGGGCTTAGCTCCTTCCTCACTCGCCTCCTTCAGCACATTTTAAAGACAGCGAAAACTTCTAGCTTGTCCTTGTTTATGAAGCGTCTCAAACACACAAGCCGTAGAGCTGTCATGCCCTCCCCCACTTAGTACGCCTTTAAACACGTACAAATGCCAGTGTTCAGCTGAAGAGCCACCTGAGGAAAGATCTCTTGTCTGAACTATTGCAACAGCCTCTGGAATTGTTCTCCTGGTAGAACTTCCTCTTTCTTCCCCCATGCATATCTGATTACATTAAGACAATTAAGCCTCCAGTGCATTTCGAGAGCTCTCAGTATGAAATGTGTGGGCTTCCCTGGTGGCGCAAATGGTAAAAAGTTTGCCTGCTATGCAGGAGATTCGGATTTGATCCCTGGGTCGGGAAAATCCCCTGGAGAAGGAAATGCCAACCCATTCCAATATTTTTGCCTGGAAAATCCCATGGACAGAAGAGCCTGGTGGCCTACAGTCCACGGGTCACAGAGCCTGCACATGACTGAGCGACTTTCACTCACTGGGTCCTACTAGATCTGACCTCTGCCCACCTCTCTATACATCTTGTGGCACCACTCTTCTCCTCATTAATGCGCTCTGGACATACTTCCACTGGACTCTTCCATTCTTCCATTGGGCCACGCTCCCTCCCTCCTTCCTATGAAGGGCCTTTATATGTCGTTTTCTTCGTCCTACTCCTCAACATTTTACCACTAAGATTCTACCTCTCCTCCCCTCACCAACTCTACCAAGTTACACCAATTAATCCTTCAGCTCCCAGTTCAACCATCACTTTCAGAGACCCCACCTAAACTCTCAGATCCTTTTATCCCCTTTATTACTTAGTTTTAATTGAAATATACTGGATATACACAGTATTCTATGCTTTTCCTTCAAAATACTCAACACTGATTATCTGATTAATGAGAGCAAAGATTTGTCTGTATTCCTTAGCTCCTAGTACCAAGCTTGGCACATACAAGGCATTCAACAAACATTATTAAATTCATGAAATATTGATAGTTCAATCACCAGCTAATCAGGATAAGAGAATCTCTACCCTCTATAAACGTATATTCTACCAATTTTAGGAATGAATTAGTTTAGTAAGCAGCTTTAGCAGTCTCTTGTGAAATTTTAGCTTTAAAAAGTATACTGTGTTCAGTCGTTAAGTCACCTCCAACTCTTTGTGATGACATGGACTAGCCCGCCAGGCTCTGTCCATGGGATTTCTCAGGTAAGAATACTGGAGTGAGTTGCCATATCCTATTCCAGGGTATCTTTTCAACCCAGGGATCAAACCTGCTATTGGCAGGCGGATTCTTTACCACTGCACCACCTCAGAAGCCCAGAAAGTATATTAACCCACAGTAAATACTTCCACTGGTATTTTATATGTCTAATAACTTCTCAAAACATTTGAATTCATTTAAAATCTCATATACTTCTTATACCAGCAATATATAAGAATTCTGGTTTCTCTACATCCTTTCCAGTATTTAATATTATCACTCTTAAAATTTAGCCATTCTGGTGGATATACACTAATACCTTACTATGATGAACAATACTGAATATACTTTAACATATACTTTCATATATATATTGAAAATATAACAATTTACTTTCTCTGATGAACAATATTGAATAATTTTTTGTACGTTTATCACCATTTGAATATTTTCTTTTGTGATGTGCTTGTGTATTTTTTCTTACTGATTTGTAGTTTAATACATATATACACCAGGCTTCCCTGGTGCTCAGATGGTAAAGAATCTGCCTGCAATGTGGGAGACCTGGGTTTGATCCCTGAGTTGGAAGATCCCCTGGAGGAGGGAGGGCAACCCACTCAAGTATTCTTCCTGGAGAACCCCATGGACAGAGGAGCCTGGCGGGCTACAGTGCACGGGGTCACAAAGAGTCGGACACAGCTGAGCGACTAAGCACATATATATACACACATACATACACGTCCTTGAATATAAGCTCTATGTCAGCTCTTCCTATTCTGAAGCTTACTTCTCTTAATGTCATCTTCGGAGGGACAGAGATTCTTCACTGTAATGTACTCCAATTAATCAGTCTTTTCTTTTATGGTTAATGATTTTTGTGTCCAGTTTAAACATATTTTCCCTACCTCAGGTTTATAAAGACATCTTATTGTGTTACCTTCTTCAATAATCTATTATTACATATTTCATATTTAGATCTACAATCTATTTCAAATTTATCTTTGTGTATGATGTAAGGTATAGGATGTCAGCCATTTTTCCATATGGGTAGGCTGAGTGAGTTCCATTTATTTTCCATCAGAGGAAATAACTCTTTTCCCCTTTTTCGTTCTTTTTTAATTTTTATTTTATATTGGAGTAAAGTTGATTAACAGTGTTGTGTTAGTTTCAGGTATACAGCAAATGATTCAGTTATATATAATACATGTATCTATTTTTTAAAAATTCTTCTCCCATTTAGGTTATTAGAGTATTGAAAGTTCCCTGTGCTATTGAGTAGGTCCTTGTTGATTATCTATTTTAAATATAGCAGCACGTACATGTCAATTCCAAATTCCCAATCCGTCCCTTCCCCTGCACCTTTCTGTTTTAAAGATTAACCAGGCTATATTTGGCCTTTTTCATTGATCAGCAGACTGTCATTTCTCTTTCTCTCATATACGCACACAACCGGGATTTTGGTTCAGCTTGTGTTGAATCTGTGATTGGTTTAGAATTAACTTCTTTATAACAGTCAACCTTCCAAACCATAAACCTGGTATATCTTTTCATTTATTTAGCTCACAGGCTCTATGAAACCCTTACAGGAAGTCTGGCAAGGTTAACATTCTCATTCTCTCACAAATGCAATGGTGGAATTTTCCAGAAGCTATATATGTGAAATCACAACATACTACATGCAGAAATAGTTGTAAGAATCCATTTATCTTCTATTAAGCAAGACATTAAAAATTGCAAAATGTAAACTAATGCCATTCTTCATTAAATTTTTTGACTCGCAAAATGCTTATTTTCCATAACATGTTATTCACAAAATTTCTGGACAACCCAGTATATTTGCAGTTATATATGAGTTATTTTAAAACAAATTAACATTTTAAAGATCTTTGAGTTTTACTTTCTAACTCAGTAAATATTGGAAGACAGTCAACATAAACAAAAAGGTCTTTGGGTTCTTCCCCCTATTTTTTTCCATTAAAATAATAGTAGGTAAAAAATAATAGTAACCAACAAATTAGTATTATAGATTATTACAGGTAGTTTTAAGAAATAGATATTACTTGGCCCAGTTTTCCTTAATGATAAAGTTCTGTGAAAGCTATATACAGTAATATATCCATAACACGGACATCGATGTAATCCATCTAATTGAGATTTCCCCAGTTTTATGTAGCCTGTGTGGTGTAGTCTGTTTAAATTTTAAGAGCATAAAAGGGCTTTGAAACAGAAAGGTTTAAGAACTGCAGGTCTAAAAAAAAAAGAACTGCAGGTCTAAGATTTAAAATTTTTTATGCCTTTTCATTTTTATAGACTATATTTAAATAATCGATATTTGCTTCTTTATGAACTCAATTCTAGCTTTGTCTCCCTCATATTCTTATAAGACATTAGTCAGAATGACAGAGTAAGTCTGTTTGTTCAGAAAGAATCAGCCCCACCAGCTACTGCTGCTGCTCTCGGATGATACATGAGTAACCTAAAAGGTGGATCAATTGATTCCTTTCCCTGGGAACCCAGAATTAGAACTCAGAAGGTGATCAATCTCTCCAGATACCCAGACCAGACATAAACTCTGAAACTGTTGGTAGCCTTTGTTTTTCCTTCTGAACTGAGAAAACAAGAAACCTAGCTTGCTGTAAAAAAGAATAAACATTTGTTAGAAACAATGATAAGAAACACAGAAGACTTCCCGGGTTGCATATACTTCTTGGCTCTAATTCATTCCAGAAGCCCAAATTCTATAAGATATCTCTATAATCTTACAATGAACTACTTAAAACAAAGAATTCTAATTAGTATGTACAAGAGGTTCTTATACCATTTTCCTACTAGTGGCTCTCCTAATACCAAGGCTAAGTATTGATTTGTGGTTTTGAAAACTGCTCCCTTTGTGTTTTCAAGGGACTCAAAAGAAAATAGTTGAGCTGATGATTTTGGGGGGGGGGGTGTCTTAGGGTATATGAAGAATTACAAGTGTGTGTCTATAACTATGTATACATTTGTTAACAATTTTAGCAAAAGGATTGAAATACAGTTTTTTTTTTTCCCATAGAAATAATTTTGTTATACAAAGCCATTCAACTGGTGAGCAATGGAAAAAAAGCTGTCATTGGTAGGATCTGCTGAAACAGCCTACAAATAAAAACTGTAGGACTAGACACAGTTCTACAGATGTGATTTCACAATGTAAAGAAACAGATTTTTTAAAAAATCTGTACTAAATACTAATTTAGCTTTACACTGAATTAGTACATTTTAAAATGATTATACGCTGGTCAGACACTAGGTTTGCTTTTAAACTTTCAAGCAACTTTTTTCTCATGTTTGTCAAAGATGGTCTCTACCAACCTTAGTTATCAATATTTTAATGCAGAAATGTCAATTAATACCCATTATCTTTTCATTTTATTTTTTAAAACCTACTATTTCACACTGTTTGGAGTTCTCTCTCAGCTTCTACAGTTTTATCTATTTGGGGTTAGCTGAAAAGTTCATTTGAGTGTTTCCATACCATCTTATAGAAAAACTCAAACTTTTTGGCCAACCCAATACTACAATGTTGAATGAGATAGGGTCAAGAACATAAGGACCACTACTGTAGTCTTCCCTCTGGGTTGACACTGAGTGATTCATCAATAGGTTGATGAGTAGTGATGAGTATACAGTGGTTCATCCAGCGGTTCATCCATATAAGCCTGCTAATATTCATGTCAGATTTCTGTCACGTTGACCACAAAGATCTAACAAGAGCCTCTCCAAGTGCTGTACTGCAAAATCAAGCTACATTTGCAAAACTTCCCTCATTTGAACTTGCTAACCTTGCCAAAAAAAGGAAATGAAGATAGGTCAACACAAAACTTGTTTTCAGAAAACTCAAACTGGCATCTAGTGATCAACATAACCGCTTCTAAAACTACTCACTTAATAATGGATATTAGAATTCTGCCAGTCAGAGTAGTAGAACATTTTTAAGAAATGCACAGGTAAATTAAATGCTGTACCACCAGTTATTTCCTTCTTCCTAGTCTTGATCCATTTCACAACTTCTAACAGCCCTCTTTTCACTGTCTTCAAAAATGTTTTCATAAAATTCACGTAACTCTAGGCTTCAACATTCCTGATTCTTAGAGATTTGTAGCCATTTTTGCAATTCATTCTTAAAAGATATTCATCATTAAGTGGTTTTCATATTCATATAAAACAAGGTAAAAGAGCTCACCATGTAAAAATTGCTTTTCCAGCTTTTAAAATCTCTTGATTCTTCAAGACTATCTGCCATGGGACCTCCCTGGTGGTCCAGTAGTTAAGGATCCACCTTGCAAAGCAGGGGACTTAGGTTTCAATCTCTTGTTGGCGAACTAAGGTCCCATTTGCCATGGAGCAACTATGGTTGTGCCATAGCCTCTGAACACAAGCGCCACAACTACAGAGTCTGTGCACTGCAATTAAAGATCCCTTGTGCTGCAACTAAGACCCAACACAGCCAAATAAATATTTTAAAACAAACCAAAAACTCCAACTATCTGCTTTTTTGGAAATTATGCTTATTATTTTCTCAGTAGTCTATTTGCCAAAAGCTTCAAAATACATCCAACTAAACGCCTAATTCATTTTCTTACTTGTAAAACTCTCCCAAGGTGACCAACCTAATGATAATCAGTCTTTCCTTATGAAATAAAAGGTTCAGAAAAAAGACTCATATAATACAGACTTAACCACCAATACCAGCTTCCTTGAGTGGCTAAAGACTAAAACACTAATATTCATTATGTCAATGTCTCTATATTTAATCCTGAATACATTAGTGTAAGTGGCCATTTAGGCATTTTTCTCCAGTCCAGATTCATCTTCATTACTTTTTTCTGCTTGTTGTAAACAACTCAAAGATGGCATAATCTGAAATATCTATAATTCCCTCTCAGAGATAACCATTAAGAATAGGGGTAATATCCTCAGATTTACTTTCTATGCAAATGTTTTCCCCCAAATGGAATTATACATACTGTCTTGCAACTTTTTGTCACTTATGTGTATTTAAAAGGGAACAATTTACATATCATCAATCTCACACATAAAACAAACATGTACATAATCTTCCTCCATCACTAAGTAAGACTGGCTTTAAATGTCAAGGGTAAGTTAAAAAGGGCAGAAAAGGGACTCCCCTGACGGTCTAGTGGTTAAGATTCCATGCTCCCACTGCAGGGGGCAGGGTCTACTTGGTCAGGGAACTAAGGTCCCAACTGCCTCCTGTTACGGCCAGGGAAAAAAAGCTGTGGGGGGGGGAGGGGAAATGCCATGATAATTTTGAGTTGAGGTTTAGTATATAATAACCATTTCCTATTTCATTTAAGCTAAAACAAATCCAATGATGCCTGCTCAAGGTCAAAATAAACCACACAATCGTTTTGTAGAACTGCTACTTTTCTCATTAACTGTGTAACTTAAAAAAAAACAAAAAAGGCAAAATATGCAAAAAAAAGTCACAAATACTCAAAGGGACTCTACAAATATTTTCAGCAAAAAAGAAAAAATATATCAGTGTAAAAGTTTCTTGCCTAAAAACAGTATTTTACTTTTATTTTTCCAGAAAACACAACTTTGCAAATCTAAAAAGTGAAAGAAGTTGAGAGGCATTTTTTTCTTTTCTGGCCGCTCTGCAAGGTTTGCAGCTACTTAGTTCCCCAACCAGGAATCGAATCCATGATCCCTGCAATGAAGTCTGCAGTCCAAACCACTAGATTGCCAGGGAATTCCCAGAAGGTGTTGAATGATTTTTTAACTGTGCAATTTTAGCAAAAACAAACATGCTTTGAGAAAAAAGTACTCTCATCTTTCATTTTAACCTATGACCTTATTTTCACAGTGCATTATTTAAGGCAATAAAAGACTTCTGGATTGTTACTACTACCACTCCTTTATTGCTTTCCAACAGTTCTGTGCTCTAGCTCTCCCCATATGCCTAAAAATACACACTCCACCTTCTCCTACAATAGCATAAAAATAAATTTGACCTTAAAGTTCTTAATTCTTCTGAAGGGAAAGGCACACAAAACACACACACACACACACACACACACTTCTACATGTGTTTCTGGATAGTTCACCAAAAGCCTAAAAAAAAATCTAACCATGAATCCTTATCCTGTGGTTTCCCTGTGGCTTTGTAAATTCACTTCTATTTGCTAACCAAATACACCTAAGAAAATAGACACATCTAAGGAAACAAAGACCAAAAAACCCTCTTAACGATTTTTATGTATTATTTGTAAGTAAGCCACCTCTCAATATCCTACAGATCCTTTAGCATATATTTCACACTTGACTTTAATTTCTTGCTTACTGCCTGTCTGCCCCAAATAGCACTCAAATGTACTCTGCTTCTGACCTACAGAGCAAGCACAAAGCAAGCATTAACTGAATGAAAACACTCTGTGAAAAGCACTCCATTCACCTAGCTGTCCAAACTGGAAACCAAGTGCACACACATCTTTGCTTCTATTCCCTCATGTCAAACCACTTTCAACTCCTACCAATTCTATTTTTTGAGTATGTCCTGAGTCCATCTACTATTTTCCAACTAGAATGCCACTAAGCTAGTTCAACTCTCTTAGACTACTTACGTTTCTGAACTAGTTTCCCTGCCTCAAGTCTTGTCCTCTTTTCAGCTGCATTCTCCATGCTGCAGCCGAAATGATCCTTCTTAAAGAGAAAATCTGATTTTCTAATTTAACCTGATAAAATGCTTCAACACCTCTACATACCTCCAGGTCTTTGCACACACTAGTCCCTCTCTCTGAAACAGTTTGCTGGACTCTCTTCTTTCTTACAACTGTGGCTAACTTTTACTCACCACTCAACAGCTAAAAAAAATAACTTTCTTCAAGAAGTTTTCCCTTTCCCCAAATCAAGGTGACATGTGTCTTCATCAACTTCCATACCACTAAGTACTACAACCATTATATATCATCACACAACTGACATAAATGTATAATTTCATTAAGTATGTAATTTCCTTGTATGAAAAGTGAAAGCATTAGTTGCTCAGTCGTGTCTGACTCTTTGTGACCCCACGGAGTATAGCCTGTCAGGTTCCTCTGTCCATGGAATTCTCCAGGCAAGAATACTGGGGTGGGTTGCCATTCCCTTCTTCAGGGGATCTTCCCAACCCAAGGACTGAAACCGGGTCACTGCACTGTAGGCTGATACTTTACCGTTTGAAGCACTAGGGAAGTCCCATAATACCCTTTTATGGATCCATATATCTAATGCACTGCAAGCTGTGTTAGGGCAGGGACAATAACTGGCCATTTTCTAGGTAATCATAAGGAATACTAAGCCTAGACTGGGGCTGGGGAACTGGTAGAAGAGAATTACAGCCTCAATTTTTAGTGGTGAATAGTGATAAATACATAAAAAATACAACAGCTTACTGTAAATTTATTTACACATTATATAACAACTCATTTCAAATGTAAGAACAAAGTGAGTGGAGGTGATGGAATTCCAGCTGAGCTATTTCAAATCCTAAAAGATGCTGCTGCTAAAGTGCTCCACTCAATATGCCAGCAAATTTGGAAAACTCAGCCGTGGCCACAGGACTGGAAAAGGTCAGTCTTCATTCCAATCCCAAAGAAGGGCAATGCCAAAGAATGTTCAAACTACCACACAATTGTGCTCATTTTACATGCTAGCAAGGTAATACTCAAAACCCTTCAAGCTAGGCTTCAACAATGCATGAACCGAGAACTTCCAGATATTCAAGTTGGATTTAGAAAAGGCAGTGGAACCAGAGATCATTGCTAACATCCAATGGATCACAGAAAAAGCAAGAGAATTCCAGAAAAACATCTACTTCTGCTTCATTGACTATGTTAAAGCCTTTGACTCTGTGGATCACAACAAACTATGGAAAATTCCTAAAGAGATGGGAATACCAGACCACCTTACCTGCCTCCTTTGTGGCTCAGCTGGTAAAGAATCTGCCTGCTATACGGGAGACCTGGGTTTGATCCTTGGGTTGGGAAGATCCCCTGGAGGAGAAGGGAAAGGCTAACCACTCCAGTGTTCTGGCCGAGAGAATTCCATGGACTGTATAGCCCATGGGGTCACAAAGAGTAGGAAACGACTGAGTGACTTTCACTTTCACTTCACTTACCTGCCTCGCGAGAAATCAATATTCAGGTCAAAAAGCAACAGTTAGATCCGGACATAGAACAATGGGCTAGTTCAAAATTGGGAAATTATATTGTCAATGACAGACTTTATCTTCTTGGGCTCCAAAATCATTGCAGACGGTGACTGCACCCATGAAATTAAAAGATGCTTGCTCCTTGTAAGAAAAGCTACGACAAACCTAGACAGCATACTAAAAAGCAGAGACATTAATTTGCCAACAAAGGTCCATATAGTCGAAGCTGTGGTTTTTCCAGTAGTCAGGTACAGATGTGAGAGCTGAACCATAAAGAAGGCTGAGAACCAAAGAATTGATGCTTTTGAACTGTAGTGTTGGAGAAGACTCTTGAGAATCCTCTGGACAGTAAGGTGATCAAACCAGTCAATCCTAAAGGAAATCAATCCTAAACAGTCACTGGAAGGACTGATGGTGAAACTCTAATACTTTGGACAACCTGATGGGAAGAGCTGAACTATTGGAAATGATGCTGGGAAAGACTGAAGGTAGGGGTAGAAGGGGGCAACAGAGGATGAGATGGTTGGATGGCATCATCGACTCAACAGACATGAGTTCGAGCCAACTCTGGGAGATACTGAAGGACAGGGAAGCCTGGCATGCTGCAGTCCATGGGGTCACAAAGAGTTGGACACCACTGAGCAACTGAACTGAACTGATTCCAAGTGTGTAATTAAAAGGTTTTGGTATATTCAGAGTTATGCAACCATCACAACTAATTTTAGAACATCTTTATCACCCTAAAAAGAAATGCTATATCTATTAGCAGATATATGGGAAAAGGACATATATTTCCCCATTTCCCCTCAATACCTTCAGCCTTCGGCAAACACTAATCTACCATCTGTCTCTATGTATTCACCTATACTCAACATTTCATATAATGGAAACCTACGATATGTGGTCTTCTGTGACTGGTGCCTTTTACATTGTTTAATGTCTTTATGTTATAGCAAGTCTGTGTTGTAGCAAGTCTCAGTACTTAGTTTCTTTTTATTGACAAATAACATTCCACTGATTTCAATAACAAAACAACCACATTTTATTTATCTGTTTATCAGCTGATAGACATTTTGTGTTGGTTCCACTTTTTGACTATTATGTTAACACTGCCATAAACATTAACATACACATTTTGTTTTCAATTCTTTTGATGATATACTTAGGAGAACTGCTAGGTTATATGGCAACTATTCTGTTGCTAGGTTATATGGCAACTATTCTGTTGTTAGAACAGTCTAGTTCTGCAAGTAGTCGAAAATGGTTGCACCATTTTACATTACCACCAGCAGTGTAGGAGAAATGTAATTTCTCCATACTCCAGTCATACTTGTTATTATCTATTGTCTTTATTATAGTCATTCTATTAGGTGTGAAGTGGTATCTCATCATGGTTTTGATTTGCATGTTCCTGATGGCTAAGCAATTTCACTTTATGCTAAACTCTGTGAGGGTAGTGTTGATATCTCTTTTGTTTAAAGTATATCCTCCCAGTTCTTAATAGTGTGAGACACAGAATAGGCCTTTAATTATGTTAACTAAATATATTAAAAGATAGGATGAGTTTATAAGTTTTTTTTTTCAGGTGTGCATAATGAGAGATATTGACTGTATGTTGAAAG
This sequence comes from Odocoileus virginianus, assembly GCF_023699985.2. Classification (NCBI taxonomy): domain Eukaryota; kingdom Metazoa; phylum Chordata; class Mammalia; order Artiodactyla; family Cervidae; genus Odocoileus; species Odocoileus virginianus. Next base: position 8,566,094 of record NC_069697.1, read on the forward strand.
TGGAAGGAGAAAACACAAGACCCTGAGATTTAGTTTAGTAAATGGAAGACAGATGATGTAAAAAATAAGATGTATATTATATAAAAAGGAAAACAGAGCACATAAACAGAACAGCTGAAACTATAAGAATGAATGATATGGAAAAGAAAAAATAGAGACACACAGAGAACTTTGGGGTTTCCCAGGTAGTTCAATGGTAAAAGAATCTGCCTGCCAATGCAGGAGATGGGGATTCAATCCCTGAGTCAGGAAGATCCCTTGGAGAAGGAAATGGCAACCCACTCCAGTATTCTTGCCTGGAAAATCCCATGAACAGAGGAACCTGGAGGGCTACAGTCCATGGGGTCTCAAAGAGTTGGACACGACTTAGTGACTAAATAACAAAACAATGCAAAAGAACTTTGGAACATTTTTCTTCAAGAAGGAAAAAACGTGGTCCACTGGTGGTCCAATGGTTAAGAAGCCGTCTGCCAGTGGAGGGGAGACGGGTTCAATTCTTGGTCAAAAACTCCACATGTTGCAGGGCAAGTAAGCCCATGAGCTACCACAATTACTGAAGCCAGCATGTCTAGAGCCTGTGCTCCACAAGAGGAGTCACCACAATAAGAGGCCCATGCACCTCAACGAACAGTCGCCCCTGCAACTAGAGAAAGCCCACCGGCACCATGAAGACCCAGCACAGCCAAAAATAAATAAAAAAGCACATAAAATTTAAGAGGAAAGAAAGAGACCAGAAAAAGAAACCAAATAGGAGCATTCAGAAAACAAGGCTGGAAACGGGTCAAGAAAGATTCAAGTCACCTGTTAAGTTCCTTGTAACTTAAACATAGCTTTCTCAGGGATGTCTTTCCTGATATTCTAGGTTAAGTCCTCCCAGTAAAAAAATTCATTTCACCCTAGATCTCTATTCTACATTTTCTGGCACCTCCTCTTGATTATACACTACATGCAGACAGGGATCTTATGCTAGGCATATGATAAATAATGATTTATATATTTATGACTGAGTTAATCACTACATGAATAACAGCATCATTTATCAGTAAATACAAATACCGTGTAATATTTCAAACAACTTACAAACTTTGTTAACACACAGAGTAATAAAATAGATTTCCCTATAGGTACCTCGGAGAAGGAAGACGACATCATCCCATTATGAAAGCATGTGTGTCAGCAGAGTATGCCCAGGGTGAGTCTCCTGTGTTAAATGTACTAGTGAGTGGGTCAGTGCTCAGTCGCTAAGTCATAGTCAATGCTCTACCACCCCAAGGACTGTGGGTAGCCAGGCTCCTCTTCCACGGGATTTCCCAAACAAGAATACTACAGGGGGTTGCCATCTCCTACTCTGAGGGATCTTCCGGACTCAGGGAGTAAATCTGCATCTGCTGCATTGGCAGGTAGATTCTTTACCACTGTGCCACCGAGGAAGCCTGCATATACTAGAGATTTTACTAAAAATATCTTCTGAATAAACAAGCATTAGAATAGCATGCTATCTTGGGCAAAACATATAAAATTGCAAGTAAAACCTCTAAGAAACAATCTGAACAATATAATTTCATGAGTAAGATATACATAGTATAATATCTACCATTATCATGAGAAATTGAAAGTATACTATTCATCATCAGACAACTAGGAAAATAAACTTAAGGAATGTGCACATGTATTCACACAGTGGACCTAATAGTCATTACCACAGAATTATTTCTAAAAATTCATATTTAGAAGCAGGTTATAAACCAGAAAATAAATTATAACCTCATTTTTATAAAAGTACATATTGGATAGAGATGGATAAAGGGGGTTCACTTTTCAGTGGGGGCTAGCTAAGCTCCATGCCTGAGAATTTGAATAACATTGTTCTCTTTTTATATTCTTCTACGAATCTTTACTTAAATAATTATTATTCTTCAATTTTTGTTTCAGATAAAATACATATAAAACAACAAACTTGAAAGTAAGCAATGTTTAAGAACAAAAAAGATGGTGAAGACAAAAAGAAGAGTAGAAGGCAGTGAAAGCTTATTACTTGAGACATTTTCATGAGAATGCTTTTCTCAACCACATGGAGAAAATCAGAAATTTAAAGACATTTCAGTGTTTATAGAAAAAAAAGATGGCTGAAAGAGTTAAATAGCAATAGACATTCTGAAAGGGAAAAAACTTGAATATGAGGCAAAATTTGTATGCAGATCATTTCACACAATTAGAAAGGATATAAACTGTTGAACATTTCATCTGTTCTAATTTTTTAAGAAAAACAGTACAAATGAACATACCTTTGAGAAAATCAATAATGAAATACAGAGGCATGATTTAGCAACAGCAGCATCAAAATCTTTTGTGGAAAACACATTCATTAAAAAAAAAAAGACCATGGTCAATAAGCTACTGACTTCATGCAAAATTTAGAACAGAAACAAAGAGTACACAAAGTTAATCATAAAGAAATTCTGAAGCATACTAAAGTCCAAACAATGCAATTAGGAATTGACTAAAATCAAAGATGGACTCTTAATGACCATGTTCCAATTAAGAATAACCCTTTTAGAAAACACCATTCAATTACTGACAATATTTATTAACCATGATTACCCAGATCTACTTTATTCACCAGATATGTCTCCAATGTCTATCATTTTCAAAATTCACAAACTCTCCCCCAAAAAGTAAACACCACACAGGATATTCAAAAGAAGCTTCTGGAGCTGAAGCTCCAATAGAAAAGTTCCAGAAATATTCCAAGCAAAAAGGAGAAATACTAAATTAAGTTTAGAACCATTTAAAATGATTTTGAAGGCTAATAAAATGTATACACTTCAGTTTGTTCACTACAAAGTAAAGGTAACTGATGTGTGTATTTAAACTGATAAGAACAGATACTACATTTGATCTTAGCCAAAAGGCCGAGAAGCGATGATATGTGTATTTAACAGTTATTCCAGGAAACTATACTTTCCCATATGGTTAACTTCTAAAAAGGTGTCAATTCACAAAATTTCTCCTTTGCACTATTCAAGTATTCAAGAAAATGATATAAACTTTCTACAACCTTATCATTTTCTTTTGTTAGGAAACATGTTAAACATGTATTTTCAGCTCACATGAGTTAATAATCAAGTCAAAATAACGCTTGAGTCAGTGAAACTCTCTCCCTGTGGAATATCTCCCTCAATGAACATAATACATTTAAATAGATTACCCAAAAGGTGACAGCTGAGGAATGCCTTCATTTCCTTCCATGGTTTCTACTGAATGTAATTTGAAAAATGCCTATATAACACATGACAATGTGGAATGTCTCCACCCATGAAAGAGCATTCAAGTCAAGCAAGCAAACTTAGGGCAGTAACACGGAGCTCAACTTTGTCTTTTTATGGTTAGCCAGAACAACAATGAAAAGATAAACAACCAAAATACTAATAAGGGTAAGAAAAATACTGACATACAGGGATCCAAAGTGAAAAGTGTTGTTTAGGGGGAAAATGTGAATAAAATCATTAGAAAATATGAATTAGTTTCTAATGACAGTATGCTAGGGGTTCCATTTCTAAACCAACACTCAATGAGTTGTTTAAAGAAATTCATTTTTTAAAGTATGTTACATAAACTGCTCAAAATTCTACTTATTGGTAATCAGAAACACATCTGTTGCAAGAAAAAATCTAAGATCCTGCTAAATTCTAATTGTTATAATGGTTACCTTTATACTGTAATTATAAAGTAAATCATCAGTATAAAGATTCCACCTGCAATGCAGGAGACCCTGGTTCAATTCCTGGGTCAGGAAGATCCACTGGAAAAGGGATAAGCTACCCACTCCAAGATTCTTGAGTTTCTCGTGTGGCTCAGTTGGTAAAGAATCTGCCCGCAATGCGGGAGACCTGGGTTCAATCCCTGAGTTGGGAAGATCCCCTGGAGAAGGGAAAGGCTACCACCCCAGTGGGCTTTCCTGGTGACTCAGAGGTTAAAGCATCTGCCTGCAATGCAGGATTCGGGTTTCAATCCCTGGGTCAGGAAGATCCCCTGGAGAAGGAAATGGCAACCCACTCCAGTATTCTTGCCTGGAGAATCCCATGGATGGAGGAGCTTGGAGGGCCACAGTCCACGGGGTCACAAAGAGTCGGACACAACTGAGCGACTTAACTAACTAACTAACTAACCAACTAACCACTCCAGTATTCTGGCCTGGAGAATTCCATGGACTGTATAGTCTTCAGTTCATGGGGTCACAGAGTCGGACATGACTGAGTGACTTTCACACACTTTTTCATTAGAATATTTTTAATGTTTGCTAGCTGTTATATTTACTCACACCAACTGTCATCATTTTGTTCTCTACGAACTCTGGTCTTCACAAGATGAGTCTACTGTGTTCACTTTTTAAAAAAAATCAACATTTACTGTGCACCCGCTACAATAAAATGCAGAAACCGAAGGGGATTTACAGAAAAATGAATCAAAGTTCCCAATTGAAGGAATTCACTACTCTGTCTGGAGATAAGATACACTAACAATAGCAGGTAGTGTGCAAGTGCCAGACTTAGAGTTTAAACAGTAAGGGAAAAGAATTACTGTGCACCCCAGTGGTCAATGCTTTGAGCTGTGCCTTAATATAAATAAGCTGGGAAATACATTCCACAGAACGATTACACATGCAGAGACTTATGCAAATATAAATATGAAACCAGTGGTTCCTACAGAAAGCTTTCACCCATCTCCTGAATCTCTTCAGATAAATTTTTTTTTGCTCCTTATTGGGTGATCAGGAACAAGGCACTTGCATCCTGTGACACTGCATGCTACCACCTGTACTCTCTCCCATATCTACCAAATGGAGAACGTCAGGAATAGTTTTGAAATCTGCTCACCTTCAATTACTCGTACTTCATGAAGGAGTATCAAGTACATCTGTTCTCAGTATAGCAATAATCTTACAGATTGATATGAGTCCCTACTGTCCTTCATTCGGATACTAATCCTTATTTTGTTAAAGTATTTCTCTTATGAAATGATGACGGTAGGTGACAAAGCTGTTTGTTTTTAATGCCCTAACACAACAACAGAAATATTAGGTTCTCCTCTGTCAGTCATAAAAATAAAAAACAAAAACCATTTTACTGGTCATGAAATGTAAAATTCTGGGAACCAATGACTTGACAGGCAACAAGTAAATCATGTTTCAAATGGTGCTCTCACTCATTATCAACAAGAAAAAAGAAAATTCTATTGCCTTTTCCAAAGAAAGATCTGAAATGTAATTTTGCTAAATTTTGCAAAATCATTTAAGGAACAGAATATTCTTATGACTTGGATATTTCTACTAACTAAAGGCTTCTGATTAAAATCAAACATGATAAATATTTCAAAGTTTTACTAATTCAGAAGTTAATTCAGGTTTTACTAGCATTTCATATAAAGTCTTAAGTCCTAAGTTTAAATATCAGTAATCACTGTACAGAAAATTTCAGAAGATTAAGCTAAATGGTGGTGACAAGCCGGTGCTTGCTTTCCTTCTTTAATTATCACTGATAAAGAGTTTACCTATAATTTATATCTTTTCATTGAAAAAGTTGTATGTGTAGGTATGAAACATTTACTATAAATGAGTATATAAAAATGCCTAGAGCATTAGTATAAATTGCTATTAGGATAAAGAAAAATTGAGATGTTTAAAGACTAAGTAAACTCTGTTCTTTAAAAAGAGTTCTGTTGCTGTTGCAACTTCCTTTGTACCTTCCCAAAGCACTTATCAAGTATTATGCACATAATGGTCAGTGAAAAACAATCTTGGCAGTTCCTAAAATTTAGGATAGATTTTGAGATTAATTTAGATATAGTATTACTGCACTTCAATTACCACAGAAAGCTCTTAAAGTTTTGACTAGCTAAAATAAAACCAGATGAAGAAAAATTCTATGTATACATGTTTCATTTGATTCTCTGCTAATTACCACTGAAAAACTTCCAACTACTAATCACCAACCATAATGACTGAAAGATTTAAGAATACTTTCTTCTTCAGACTTAAAGGCCATGTAGCATAGTGTTAACACTTCCCTGATGGTTCAATGATAAAGAACCTACTTGCCAAGCAGGAGACCAGGGTTCTCTCCCTGGGCTGGGAAGATCCCCTGGAGAAAGAAAGGGTGACCGCCCGAGTACTAGTGTCTGGGAAACCCCATGGACAGAGAAGAGTGGCGGGCTACTGCCCCTGGGGCTGCAGAGTCGGACACGACCTAGCCACTAAGCAGTCACAGCACAGTGTTAAAGAAGTCTGGGCTCTTATATACCTGTGTCAGAACCAAGCTCTGCCATTTATTAACTTGGTAACCTTGAACAAGAGAAGGACTTGTGAGAATTAAGTGAGATACTGGTTATAAAACTATCACAGTATTTCACAAGCAACAAATCCTCAGCAAATGTTCACTAGCCAATCCCCCTTCTCAATGCAACACTGAGATAATGTAACACTACACAGTCAACTGCAACTTAGAAGAAACTCAAAATGACTGATGGAGATCTTAAACTTTTCAAGAAGATATATGCCAATACTGCATTTACCAACATGATTATGGAGCACCCCCATGCCCCCATCCCTCCAAACTTTCAAAAGAAAAGTGGAGTGAAAACTACAACTTTCGGCAGGCAGAAAGGTAAAGAAAATAGCGACTCTGGGAAATGTCAAGAAGTAACATGTTATAGAAGTAACAAAACAATGTTTCTATATCTTACCTCCCTCCAAGGGTTTCTAAGGGTTTCTGTTTTTTTAAATTACCTAACTAAACAGTTTTTAAAGTACATCTCCTATGTGAACAGCACTGTAAGATGTGGTAAGAAACAGATCATCAAAAAAACTTTTTTCCTCTATTCCATCTAATGTTTCTACCTAGCTACACTAGAAAATGCTCAGTCACAGCTTGCAATCACACTGTAGCTGAAAGCACATGAAAGATGGTCTTGGTTATGACACACTGCAAAGTCAGACCACAAAACTGTTGCCAGGAAGTGCAAAGGCATCATCAGCTGCAGAGAAGGCACTGTAACAGCAGCACTGTGGGCACTGGTGATCTACCAGCATACCCCATATATGGCTAGGGTTTTCCATTTATTTGCAGGAAGTGAGGGGCCAGTTCAGGGTTAGTTTTGTTTAGGTTTTATTTTTTATGGTTAGGATGTTTTCAATAAAAGGTCTGAAGAGCAATAAGCAACTTAAGTTATGTAGAAAAAGTATACTGTACTTTTTTAAACACAGATTTTAATATTGATTATAAGGGATCCAACAGATTCTTCCAAGATCTTACTATCCCTCACCAAAAAATAGTAAGTAAACAATTATAAACTCTACATTCAGTTTTAAAGAGATTTCTCATATATTACAATTATACTATTCTCTAACAAGAGACTCTATCCGCTACTTCCAGTCTCTTTTCCTTTTGGTTGGAAAACCCTTTAAGTAGCCCCATTAGAATACTATTTAAAAGAGAGTTACATTTCAGATTATGATTCAGTGAAAATGGCCTGGCTGAGACGATTAAGCATTTCAGAAAACACCACACAAAAGTATTTCTTTTATTGATTTCAAGAGGGGAGGTCACATATTTCTCAAAGAAGCTTCAAATGGCTCTTCTAAAAGTAGATAAAATTCATATTTTTAAGAGCAAAGGGATGCAATATTAAACTTATCTCCAAGTCTGTCTGTACTTAAAAGTAAAATATTTTAAAATTATAATAGCACAGAACATGGATTTAATTCTATTCTGTAGTATTCTGCCATAGGACCTAGTTCAGGTCTTTATAAAAAAGGTAGCAAATTAATTAATAACTAAAGTGAGTATTTTTCTATCTCTTAATCAACAGGTAAATTGGTTTAGGGTACTTTTTTAATAGGAAAAAGGTTAATATTTTATAAAGTTTTAAATCTCAATAGGAAAAAGGTTAATATTTTATAAAGTTTTAAATCTCAAGATATTAAAAATATCTGTTGAGAAGACTGACAAATTCAACCATGTGCTAGAATTATACTCTTAAGTATCTGGGTGTGAATGTTTGAATGATTTTATGACACACAACTAACTATAAAACTTCCTATCTATGGCATGAGGTAAAAGAGAAAATTAATCATTCTTTAGTGAGCACCTACTATGTGCCAGGATGTGGAAATATAAAAATGTGAAAGATTGGGTCCTTACAGTTGCCCACAGGGAAGACAAAATTTAAAACACACACTACTCAGTAAGAAACATTTTAATAGCAGCAAAAAAGCAAAACATAAGGTAAAATGAGTATCCCAAAGGAGAGTCTGTCCAGTGAAACAGTATCATACAAACTCAAAGGACAGAAAGAGCATTTCTGGATGGCAACTCGGTTGCACCTTGAAGAATGACTAGGATTTTGACTGGCAAAGAGTGAGGGAGTATAGTGGTGGAAAAGGCAAGACTGTAGATACAGAAGTAAAAAAAGTAAAAGATGTTACACAGTGGAGATACATCAGGTATAAGTAAATAGTGAAACACTTTAAATCTGAATTTATGGAGAGGAGAGACACAATCGAAATGGTACTGTTAAAAGATGAACGTGATAGCAGCATGAATGCTGGACTGGATCGACCACGGAAAAGAGGCAGGGAAAGCAATGAGGCTGTTACTGTATTCTAGGTATAAAGGTAATAAAGGTATGACCTAGATTGATAGTAAGACTGGCAAGAATTGATGAAAAGGCAGTTATGAATACTGATTGGATATATGTAGGCAAGGGGATAAGTAGATAATAATTAAAATGTTTAAAGCTTAATCTAGAGATTAATGACATGATTATCAACAGATGCATCAATGAAAATAGGCTTGGTAAAGAAAGAAAAAATTTCATTTCAGGTTGAATATAAAGAAATTCCTGATACTGATGTAAATAAATAGTTACCATTTTATGGCAAAGGGGGTAGACCTCTATTGACTATATCTCTACTTGAAGATGTTATTTTAAAATATAAAATCACAATATATTAAATAATATTTTACTTTTAACACTGTGTCATCAGTCGAAAAATGGAAATGAAGTACTGGAGCTGTGCAAGCAGTGTCTAAACTGGAAACTGACTTGGAAGTCACAGATACAGAGGAAGCAGAAACCAAAAGGCTAAACTCAAACTGTTAGAAGAAATCTCAGTGTTATATTTTATACACAACAGTATCAATAAGATTCAGCAATAAAGCATTCTACAGAAAACTATTATTACTCTCCTAAAACCTTTATAAAGCATACTGAAATATAGATACAGATCATATAGTATAAAACTCTACCAGTTAGGTCTTAAATCAAAGCCTAGTACTGCCCGCTAGTAAAAATGAAAATCTACTGTAGACCTCAGTTCTAGAATATCAGAAGTTTATATCATAACTTCAATACTGTTTTCTAGCTACTGGAGGGGTTAGGGAAAGGGGAGCTATTCCAGAGACCAATGTAGGAAATTTGTAGAAAACTCTGTCTTTTCTGCTATAATAAATGACCTATTTTTATACTCCCTAAAAAGATGAAAACTGATTATCTTTTGTAACTTCTAATGAGAAAGAACATTCAACCAATTAAAGAAATTTTTGAATATATGGTATTCACATTAAGATGGAAGTAAAATATTAAATTAAGAAGTTTATTTGTGGGCTGTAAAGTTCCTAAAACTTTTCTCCTGGCAGTGAAATTTAACACAATTGATCAAAATCAAAAATGTAAATGAACAGTCCAAAAGACTAACCAATAATCAATCTATTAAACAACCATTCTGGCTGTTCTATGCACTTTCAAGAGGTTAAATTAAAAAAAAAAATTATTCAAGGGTTATTTAACAAATCAATGGGTCAATTTTAGGTTTTGCAATTTAAGTATTTAAAGCAATCAATATTCAAGAGATTTTAAAGGTTAACATTTTCCTGTGATTATTTTTTTAAAGAGTTTTATTTATCACCTTTCACTATCTGTTGTTCTGAATTTGTCCAAAGCGAACTCCTTGTTCTGTCAGAAAGGCAAAAAAAGTACAAGAGTTAATCAAAAAAATGAGGGTGGAGAAAACATAATGAAAATTTTAATGCTTGATATTTTAAGACTTTGGCTTCACTGAGTTAAGGAATGTGCAAATACATACATTACAAAAAGATATTATGCAAATAGCGTAAACTTGGAAACTTCTGCTTAAGCCTTTGTCAGCTAAAACAAAATATCTAATAAAGACAACACCTATATAATGCCAAACTAACCACTGAATTCAGTTAATCAGGAAGATACTGATAAGTACGATAATTCTTGCAACATGTCCAAATTTAGAGGAGAAAATAAAAAAACTCTTAAGAATCCTGCTGGATATATTTTCTCTACATAAAATCAATAGTAACATAGTATTAAAATTTTTCCCCTTCCTCCAAGGCAATATAACTGGGTTCTTCAACATCTGTCGTAATTTTACATTTCTATAGAGCAATTTTAATAAAACATACTATTATTAATCTGTCTTTCTGAATTAATTCCATACTAAACCATGTAAATTACACTTGAAAGAAATTTGAAAAGACTTATCTTACATAATTATCATTTCTAATACCAAAAGTTTCTTTCAACATCATGTTTTTAGAATCTAGAGTTATGCTATAGCTTAAAATAAACCAGTCAAACAAAAAGTTTGTTTTACATTAGACGCTAAATTAATGGAACAGATAGAGAGCTAAAGACCATGCTATATTTTTACTGGGTGCCACATGCTAAATTCCAGATTTGTCCTGCAATTTGTCAGTCATTATAGTTCATCCAGGCAACTTGTAAACAAAGGCTATAAGCCAAGTTTGATATGAGAATTCAATTAAATAAAACTTAAAACGGTCAGCATTCACTAAACAGGAAGCAGTAAAAAGGAAAAATGCCACCACACACCTCTTTTATAAAGGCAGCAAAGTAATATGCATGAAATATCAAGCCTAAGTTTCACCCTCCCAAACAAGTTTTTGTTACAGTATTCATCGAAATAAAACTAGGATCTTTTCACCTATTAGCAAGGCAACTTTGACTTAGTTTACAAGTCTTTTTCATTGTAAGGGGAAGCTATAGCTGTAAAGTTGTTTTCCAGTCATTCCAAGTTGCCCACTAAGAAAATGTGAAGAGTTTATGTTTTGACACCTATTACCCTCACTGAAAAATTGCTTTTTATGCAGAACTCTACGTGGTTGTGTTGCTTTTGGCCTGTTAAAGGCAAAGCAACATTATCTCTGGATTGCCAATAGTTTCTCCTTATTTGGCTAACATTGAGAGATCCCAATCAGACTACTATAAAACTTTAACATGCACAAAGCATCCATTTTGAGAAAACTTCGTGACCAGCTTTCTTTTTTCCCACCCCCACTTCCAAAGAAAAACCAGAGCTTGGAAACCAGCTTTGAAAAGACTGCCTCGTATTTATTCTTCTCTTTCTAACCCCAACGCACACTCCAGGAACTGGGGCCAAAGGATCTCTGACACTGCGGCAAACTCGACTAGGAGTTAAGACTCTTCCGTACGTCCCGGTCCCGCGGTGGACAAACCCATTTAGAACGCTTCCTTACACTACCCACTTTCATACTCTCCCTTTCAGCCGGTGCAGATCAGCTAATTACACCGTTTCCCCCTCCCCGGTGACCAAGAGTAATAAAGGAGAAAACAGGAAACCGTCCGATCGGGGCACTCGGCTTAGGGCGCTCGATTACTATTATTATCATCACCATTTGTAATCAAGTCCTAAAAACTACAACAAATCCAAAGCCCACCTAACAAGCCAAAGACGTCCTTCTACCCAAGTGTCCCCAGGGCCTCTTGTTCGCCGTTTCCTTCAGCATCCTCCGTTCCCCTGGACGATCACCGACGTCGGGGACCCAGGCACAACCCCACTACACCGCTCCCCATCTCGACCCCAAATCCCAGACCCACGTCCACAAATGGCCCTGGGGCCCCAATCTGACCACAGGCCCGTTTCCCCTCGGCCCCGGAAATCGCCCGTTCCCTCACTCCACCACCAACCGGTCTGAAGGGGGCCTCAAGCCTAGAGCCCTCCCTCCACCAGCTCCCTCCCTCCTTCGCGGGAAGCCGCCCCCTCACCCCGCGGCAGGGAGTCTCCCGCCGCCCCCAGCCTCTGGAGACCAAGAGCGGAGGAGAGGCCCGAGCGGGAGGCCGACGAGGACTCGCAGGGTCGGGAGAGCGGCGGCGGGGCGCACAGACCTGGTGCAGGGCAGTGAGTCCGTCCACATTGGCGTAATTGATGTCGGCGCCGCGGTGCAGCAGCTTGAGAACCTCGTCCGTGTCGCCGCTGGAGCAAGCAGCCAGGAAGACGGCGCCATCATCGAACTTCACCTTGGTCTTCTGGCGCTTCACCACAGGAGGCTCGAGGTCCGTCTCGGAGCCGATCCAGCGCTTCAGCTGCTCGTTCCGCTTCTGCTTCGCGTCCGCCATCTTCATCCCCTCTCCTGCCGCCGGGTCTTCTTATCGCGAGGGGGGGAAGGGGGAGGCGGAGAGGGAAGAGAGGGGAGGCACGGGGTGTGTGACTGTTTCTATGAGTGCGGCCAGAGGAGGGCTGGGAACCAGGAGGAGACGCTCGAGACTTCCAGTATCCCACAGAGCACTGGGGCGGCGCGCCCGGCCGAACGGACCTCCCTTCCTACCTCAGAAGCCCTCCCGCCCCCGGCCCGGCCACCCGTCACCGGCGGCCAATCTAACGTAACTTCGCGAGATCCGGGCAGGGAGGCGCCCTTCGGCCAGTGCGCATGCGCTCTGGGCCTGTGCCCGCCCCAGGAAGAGCGCTCCCGCGAACTGCAGCGGGGGCGGCCAGGCCACCGGAGGGAAGCGGGTGTGGTCCGGGCCGCCCGGGCGGCTGGGGCTGGGACCGACCTGGAAGGGCGGAGACAGGGAAGGAAGGTTGTCCTTCCCCGCTGAGAGCTCCTGGGGTTCCAGAGGCCAACCGCCGGGCCGGAGTGCGGCCCTGCGGGACGGGCCTGCTTCCTGGGCTGTCTTGGCTAGGCCGAGTCGTTTCCTCAGGGCGGAGGATTTTCCTATTGGTTGCGTTGTTTGAATGGAATGGAGGCTAGATAGATAGGTCGAGAGTTAAGCGCTAGTGATTTCCCTTAGGAACTCACAGGAACTTTTAAAAGCAGAGTCTGTGTGTCGAGGTCTTTGGTAGTAGTTACACCAGATACCAGATCTCAGCCCAAGGTGACCGCCTGGTGACAAGGGTTGACCTGCAGTAATTGCAATGGCTTTCTGCCAGCCTCCACCTAAAGAAACGTCTTTCTTCGTATGCTTGTTTTTTCTTGCTTTGGGGTGTATGTATGTGTGTTGGGGGGGTAGGGTTTTTTTATTTGCTTTATTCTCTGACGCGTATTTTGGGTCCTCTTTCACTTCAATTCATTAATCTTATATACCCCTATCTTTGAGTTTAGCGCAGCCTTGTTACTGGTCCTGACCTTTGAAGGGATTTCTGGTTCCTGCTCCATTGCTTTCTAAGGATGGATAAAGACCCAACTGCTTCTAGAGTTCAAAAGGAATATTAATATTACGCAGTTGATTTAACCAGTATTTATTGAATACTTACTATGAGCCAGTCGTTGTTCTAGGCACTGGCGATATAATGGCGATAACAACATACTTAAACCACCTTTTGAGGTCACGTGTTCAAAATACTTTATAGTTTGTCACAATCATAAAAAAGGCTTTTAAACTTTGTCCTGTATGACACCCTCCCCCCACACACATGGTTTGTAACAAATACTAGTGTCTTTTGAGCCATATATTTGTAATCACCGATACTTTTCTAAACAATACAGTGTTTTTATTATTTTCTAGAGCATTTAGAGCAAAATAAGACAAGTCACAGAAGCTTTTCATTGAATGGAAGTTGAGGGAACATCTAGACTGAGTCCTTGAAGAACTAATTGACTTACCAAATTTTCCTCAGTAGCGGGATTAGGAGTCCATCAGGAAATATTATGTACCTCTACTGGATTAGGCATTGTTCTAGATGCTGGAGATACAACTGTGAACAACTGTGTGTGTTGTGTGTGCACGCGCGCACTTAGTTGCTCAATGGTGTCCCGCTGTTTGCCCCCCATGACTGTAGTCCACCAGGTTCCGCTGTCCTGGGTAGCATTTCCTTCTCCATTGGATCCTCTCTCCCAGGATCTCCTCATCTCACAGGATGAAACTTGTGTCTCCTGCATTGCAGGAGGATTCTTCAGGGTCTGAACCACCACTTTTAAATGAACAATTAAACTTCTCTTATTCTACAGTAGACTACAGTGGACTACTTTTTATCCAGTAGTAGTTGTAGTAGTCTACAGAGTAGACTATTTATTCTCCAGTAGACTGTTGCTGTTGTTGTTGTTGTTTAGTTGTGGTGTCCGACTCTTGGGACCCCAAGGACTGTAGCCTGCCAGGCTCCTCTGTCCATGGGATTTTCAGCCAAAAATACCAGAGTGGTTTGCCATTTCCTTCTCCAGAGGATCTTCTCCCAGGGATAGAACAGGCATCGCCTGTATTGGCAGGCAGATTTGTTACCACTGTGCCACCAGGGAAGACCCTAGAAGACTACCTTGTATTGTATTATTGTGTGTATTAGTTGCTCAGTGGTGCCCGACTCTGCAATCCCATGGACTGTAGCCTGCCAGGCTCCTCTGTCCATGGGATTCTCCAGGCAAGAATACTGGAGTGGGTTGCCATTTCCTACTCCAGGGGCTCTTCCCCACCCAGGGATCAAACCTGGGTCTCCTGCATAGCGGGCAGATTCTTTACCATCTGAGCTACCAGGGAAGAAGACTACCTTACAGGTTATCATTTTCAGAAATAAAAATGAGTAAACGGCGATTAGGAAACCACCTGCCTACAAGACCAAATTTTCTGAACAGCAATTACTAGGCAATACTAATAGAACCCAAGCAAGGATAATACTATTTATTCCAAAAGTATTGTAGAAACAGAAAGTGAGTGTAACAGACCTAAAATACACCAATGATAATATCAGACCTTTGACTAGCACTAAAATAGGAAATTCCTATCCACTTAAAAAACTCCAGAATACAGTTCTTAGAATAAAAGAAAAGAATTCGAGGATTGCCTTGTCAGATGTTCTATCTACCTAGAAAAATTGACAGCTTATCTTTACTATTTCCTAAGAATGTTATGGTCTATTTGGTAGCTCTTAAAAGTACCCTGGAATATAGATTGGTATCTCAAGTTTTGATATGGGCAAGAGTTTGGTGGGAAGTATGATATTTCTGATTCAGGTGCTTAACTTCAAAATGTAAAATTAATATGTGAAACTAGTTTATTAATAAACTGAATAGTTAAGTATCAGTTCCCAAAGGCTATCGGTCAAAAACAAAACAAAATAAAAACCCACCTGGGCCATTAATACATGAAAAATTCACTGAAGTTAGCTTTCCTTCTCCAGCTCTTAAGGGTCACGAAATTCTGTATTAATCTCATTGGAAGTGCTGTCAAGCTGTCACCTGTTTGCCTTTTTAGGTAGTTTTTTTTTTTTTTAATGTTTTGAATTAATGATAGAGTAGCTTGCTCCTTGGAATAAAAGCTATGACCAACCTAGACAGCATATTAAAAAGCAGAGACATTAGTTTGCCAACAAAGGTCCGTCCAATCAAAGCTATGGTTTTCCAGTAGTCATGTATGGATGTGAGAGTTGGACTATAAAGAAGCTGAGAGCCAAAGAATTGATGCTTTTGAACTGTTGTGTTGGAGAAGACTCTTGAGAGTCCCTTGGACTGCAAGGAGATCCAACCAGTTCATCCTAAAGGAAATTGGTCCTGAATGTCCATTGGAAGGATTTTGATGCTGAAGCTGAAACTCCAATACTCTGGCCACCTGATGAGAACTGACTCATTTGAAAAGACCCTGATGCTGGGAAACATCGAAGGCAGGAGGAGAAGGGGATGACAGATAATGAGATGGTTGAATGGCATCACCAACTCAATGGACATGAGTTTGAGGAAACTCCAGGAGTTGGTGATGGACAGGGAGGCCTGGCATGCTGCTGTTCATGGGTTGTAAAGAGTCGGACATGACCGAGCGACTAAATTGACTGAAGATCCACCACTAACTCCAGAAAAAAGAAAACTTTAAAAATTTTTTTATTTTTAATCGGAGGATAATTGCTTTACAGTGTTGTATTGGATTTTTGAATCAGTCACAACTATTATATATATATATATATATATATACACACACACACACACATATCCTCCCTCTGGAGTCTCCTTCCTACCCCACCTCCCATTCCATCCCTCTAGATCATCACTGAGCACCAAGCTGGGCTCTCTGTGTTATATAACAGCTTCCTATGAGCTATATTACACATGATAGTGTATATATGTCAGTGCTACTTTCTAAATTCATCCCATCCTCTCCTTTGCCCACTGTGTCCAGAAGTCCATTCTCTACGTTTAATAGGCTCATCAGTACCTTTTATCTAGATTCCGTATATATGCATTAATATATAATGTTTGTTTTTCTATTTCTGACTTCACTATGTATAACAAGCTCTAGGTTCACCCACCTCAGTTTAGCTGATTCACATTTGTTCCTTTTTATGGCTGAGTAATATTCCACTGTATATATGTACTACAACTTCTTTACCCATTCATCTGTCAGTGGACATCTAGATTGCTTCCTTGTCTTGGCTATGGTAAGCGGTGCTGCCATAAACATTGGGATGTATGTATCTTTTTTAATTATGGTTTTCTCAGGGTATATGGTAGTTTTATTCCTAGTTTATAAAGGAATCTCCATACTGTTCTCCATGGTGTCAGTTTGTGTTTATAGACTTTTTTCATGATAACCATTCTGGTTGGTATGAGGTAATAGGTCATTGCAGTTTTGACTTGCATTTCTCTAATAATGAGTGACATTGAGCATCTTTTCATGTGTTTATTGGCCTTCTATATGTCTTCTTTGGAGAAATATGTCTTTAGGTCTTCCACTCATTTTTTATTGCATTGTTTATATTTCCGATATTAAGTTGCATGAGCTGCTTGTGTATTTTGGAGATTAATCCTTTGTCAGTTGCATTGTTTGCAATTATTTTCTCCCATTCTGAGGGTTTTCTTTTCACCTTGTTTATAGTTTCCTTTGCTGTGCAAAAGGTTTTACGTTTAATTACGCCCCATTTGTTTATTTTTGTTTTTAAGAAAAGGCAAACCTTTTTTTTATTCA
The DNA here is from genome assembly GCF_023699985.2 of Odocoileus virginianus. Lineage (NCBI taxonomy): Eukaryota > Metazoa > Chordata > Mammalia > Artiodactyla > Cervidae > Odocoileus > Odocoileus virginianus. Next base: position 8,583,323 of record NC_069697.1, read on the forward strand.
TACACATTTTTATTCATATGCTATTAATGAGATCATTGCCAATACATACATTATTTTCCTTAACTTTTTTAAAATTAAGCCAGTAGATGTCATGCAGCCATCAAAAACCTTACAGTAAATTACACAGGTTTGTAGTCCAATTTATACTCTAGCTTCTTAGAATCAGCCACTTTCCTGACTGCTTTCATGAAGTCTTCCTGTACTACAGAATCATGATCAGCAAGAATTGCAAACATACCTGCTTCAGTGCAAACATTTCTTAGGTCTGCTCCATTAAAGCCATCTGAAAGCTTCACAATTACTTCATAATCTATTTCACCATGCTTTGTAATGGGACCTGCATGGATTTTCAATATATCTAACCTTGCTTGTTCGTTTGGTAAATCAATATGTATTTTTCTATCTAATCTGCCCGGACGAAGCAAAGCAGGATCCATTGTATCTGGTCTGTTGGTAGCCATGATCATTTTAACTCTTTCCAGAGTATCAAATCCATCCATTTGTTTCAGTAGCTCCATTAAAGTCCTCTGAATCTCTCTATCAGCTGAAGTACCCTCAGAAAACCGACGACCACCAATAGCATCTATTTCATCCATAAAAATGATGCATGGCTGATGGTCCCTGGAATAGTTAAACATTTCTCTGATCAAATGAGCACTTTCACTAATGTACTTGTCTACTATAGAATTAGATACAACCTTTAAGAAATTGCAATCCAGCTGGCTAGCCACAGCTCGTGCCAAGAGTGTTTCTCCTGTACCTGGTGGTCCATATAACAAACAGCCTTTTGGAGGAATTATTCCTACATGCTGGAATAATTCTGGGTTTGTAAGAGGTAATTCTGTTACCTCTCTTAATTCCTGAATCTGTTCTGAGAGCCCTCCAATCTCAGAATAAGAGACATTCCCAGGGTCCTCATGAGACATGTTGTAAACCAATGGATCCACTTCTCTTGGCAAATATCTCATGATAGTTAGTGTAGTCATATCCAAAGCAATTCTTGTTCCTGGCTTCAGCTTACTTTTGTCAAGCTGTCGACGACAACCCACAACATATCTTGGTCCATTTGTAGCTTTTCTTCAGTTAACTGCTTAAGTACTTCACCCACAATCTGCCCAACACTTTGTAGAGCCTTCAGATAATTTTCAGATTTTTCAGACTGCTTGGTAAGTTCTTTTAATTGTTCCCTTAACTCCTTGAGACAGCCGTCAATCTCTTTGTGCTCCAGCAGTTTCTTGCGGTAGTCCTGAAGCGCCTTATCTCTAGGGTGCGCCATGAAGAGAAGCCGTCGCTCATAGGGGATGCTGGGAATGGCCATCAAGGCAAAACTTTTTATTTAAAAAACAACACAAAGCTAGTCACTTCAAATTAGCTTAATAGCTTAATGAGCTTAATTTATCTAAGCAGAAGAAGAAATTGAAGAAATGCAAATATTTTCATTTATTAATGGCCTTTAAGTAGATTGGATTGTGAAGATACTCTTCAGTTCTTTTAAAGCAAATTAGACATTAAAATATAAGTTCAAATTACACTGTATTTATTAATTGCTGAATGTTTTCCTTTGTTGCTGCAGATCATTAATAATATTGGAGTCTTTAGTTATTACATGGAGGATAGTTTCAGTAGAGGATCTGTACTTATCTTTTTCAAGACTTAAGTACACTACCAATATCCCCTTAATTCAGTTCAGTCACTCAGTCATGTCTCACTCTTTGCAACCCCATGGACTGCAGCATGCCAGGCCGCCCTGTCCGTCAGCAATTCCCGGAGTTTATGCAAACTCATGTCCATTGAGTCAGTGATGCCACCCAACCATCTCATCCTCTGTCGTCCCCTTCTCCTCCTGCCTTCAATCCTCCCCAGCATCAGGGTCTTTTCCAGTGAGTCAGTTCTTCACATGAGGTGGCCAAAGTATTAGAGTTTCAGCTTCATCAGTCCTTCCAATGAATAATCAGGACTGATCTCCTTTAGGATGGACTGGTTGGATCTCCTTGCAGTCCAAGGGACTCTCAAGAGTCTTCTCCAACACCACAGTTCAAAAGCATCAATTCTTCAGTGCTCAGCTTTTGTTTTACTCCAACTGTCACATGCATACATGACTCCTGGAAAAACCATAGCTTTGACTAGATGGACCTTTGTTGGCAAAGTAATGTCTCTGCTTTTTAATATGTGGTCTAGGTTGGTCATAACTTTCCTTCCAAGGAGCAAGCATCTTTTAATTTCATGGCTGCAGTCAGCATCTGGAGTGATTTTGGAGCCCCCAAAAATAAAGTCTGTCACTGTTTCCACTGTTTCCCCATCTGTTTGCCATGAAGTGATGGGACCAGATGCCATGATCTTAGTTCTGAATGTTGAGTTTTAAGCCAACTTTTTCACTCTCCTCGTTCACTTTCATCAAAAGGCTCTTTAGTTCTTCACTTTTTCTGCAGTGTGATGTCATCTGAATATCTGAGGTTATTGATAATTCTCCTGCCAATCTTGATTCCAGATTGTGCTTCATCCAGCCCAGCGTTTCTCATGATATACTCTGCATATAAGCTAAATAAGCAGGGTGACAATATACAGCCTTGATGTACTCCTTTTCCTATTTGGAAGCAGTATGTTGTTCCATGTCCAGTTCTACCTGTTGTTTCCTGACCTACATACAGATTTCTCCAGAGGCGGTTCAGGTGGTCTGGTATTCCCATCTCTTTAAAAATTTTCCACAGTTTGTTGTGATCCACACAATCAAAGGTTTTGGCACAGTCAATAAAGCAGAAGTAGATGTTTTTCTGGAATTTACTTGTTGATTATCAACTTGAAGAGATTTTAATTAAATCATAAAATTTAAATAGTCACACTCATGCAAACCTTAAATTTTTTTTTTCCTGTTTTCTCTCTCTACAACTCTCTCTGTACCATTATCTAAAGAGTCCATGGAACTTCCCTGACAGTGTAGTGGTTAAGACTCGTTGCCTCAAAAAAGACAACTTCTTTAACAAGTGGTGCTGGGAAAACTGTTCAACCACCTGTAAAAGAATGAAACTAGAAGACTTTCTAACACCATACACAAAAATAAACTCAAAATGGATTAAAGATCTAAATGTAAGACCAGAAGCTATAAAACTCCTAGAGGAGAACATAGGCAAAACACTCTCTGACATATATCACAGCAGGATCCTCTATGACCCACATCCCAGAATTTTAGAAACAAAAGCAAAAATAAACAAATGGGACCTAATGAAACTTAAAAGCTTTTGCACAACAAAGGAAACTATAAGCAAGGTGAAAAGACAGCCATCAGATTGGGAGAAAATAATAGCAAACGAAGCAACAGACAAAGGATTAATCCCAAAAATATACAAGCAACTCCTGCAGCTCAACTCCAGAAAAATAAATGACCCAATCAAAAAATGGGCCAAAGAACTCAACAGACATTTCTCCAAGGAAGACATACAGATGGCTAACAAACACATGAAAAGATGCTCAACATCACTCATTATCAGAGAAATGCAAATCAAAACCACAATGAGGTACCATTACACGCCAGTCAGGATGGCTGCTATCCAAAAGTCTGCAAGCAATAAATGCTGGAGAGGGTGTGGAGAAAAGGGAACCCTCTTACACTGTTGGTGGGAATGCAAACTAGTACAGCCACTATGGAGAACAGTGTGGAGATTTCTTAAAAAGCTGGAAATAGAACTGCCATATGACCCAACAATCCCACTTCTGGGCATACACACTGAGGAAACCAGATCTGAAAGAGATACGTGCACCCCAATGTTCATCGCAGCACTGTTTATAATAGCCAGGACATGGAAGCAACCTAGATGCCCATCAGCAGATGAATGGATGAGGAAGCTGTGGTACATATACACCATGGAATATTACTCAGCCATTAAAAAGAATTCATTTGAATCAGTTCTAATGAGATGGATGAAACTGGAGCCCATTATACAGAGCGAAGTAAGCCAGAAAGATAAAGAACATTACAGTATACTAACACATATATATGGAATTTAGAAAGATGGTAACGATAACCCTATATGCAAAACAGAAAAAGAGACTCAGATGTATAGAACCGGCTTGTGGACTCTGGGAGAAGGCGAGGGTGGGATGTTTCAAGAAAACAGCATCGAAACATGTATATTATCTAGGGTGAAACAGATCACCAGCCCAGGTTGGGTGCATGAGACAAGTGCTTGGGCCTGGTGCACTGGGAAGACCCAGAGGGATCGGGTGGAGAGGGAGGTGGGAGGGGGGACCGGGATGGGGAATACATGTAAATCCATGGCTAATTCATTTCAATGTATGACAAAAACCACTGCAATGATGTAATTAGCCTCCAACTAATAAAAATAAATGGGAAAAAAAAAAAAAAAGACTCCTTGCCTCCAGCACAGAGGGCATAGGTTTGATCCCTGATCAGGGAACTAAGATACCACATGCTTCAAATCATGGCCAATATATAAATAAAATAAAGAGTCCATATAATATATTATGCTCACAGTCAAGTTTACTATTAACAAAATAACAAAAAAATGTGATAATGTAGATTGCTCCAACATCTGGGAAGAATGTTTACATGTGTGAGCTCCATCTTAGAACAATAACATTTAGTTGAAGGATTTATTCAAATGTCCTTCAACTGAAATCTTGGGGAAATCTTCTAAATTCCTCCAGATCCCAGAATGTAAAAAAAAAAAAGGACAGAGTAAAATATTAGTAAGAAGAAACATGTACAGATCACAGATAACATCACCGGTAAAGACTCTGCTTAGTGGGAGAAGGCGAGGGTGGGATGTTTCGAGAGAACAGCATCGAAACATTTATATTATCTATAGTGAAACAGATCACCAGCCCAGGTTGGATGCATGAGACAAGTGCTTGGGCCTGGTGCGCTGGGAAGACCCAGAGGAATTGGGTAGAGAGGGAGGTAGGAGGGGGGATGAGGATGGGGAATACATGTAAATCCATGGCTGATTCATGTCAATGTATGACAAAAACCACTACAATATTGTAATTAGCCTCCAACTAATAAAAATAAGTGAAAAAAAAAAGACTGCTCAATTTTGTCAGGTGGGAATGATACCAGCTTCATGTGGTTATTTTAAGATTAAATGAATAATATATATTAGAAAAAAATTGAGATTTTGTTTTCTTGTATTTGCCTCTTTTCCATCCCTACATTTAAGCTGATAGCAACTCTACTTCCTTGCCTCACGGGATGTTTGTGGCAAGGAAGAAAGCAGAAGTTGCTTTCAAAACACCTTCCTTCCTAGCTTGAAGTGACCACCCCAAATGTCTATTGAATAACATTTAGGGCCAGTAATCTGGATTAAGAATCTGGTTTAAAGTAGTGTACTAGGTGGCTAAGAATTTGTTAAAGCTATATTTGCATAGTATTATAGATCAATACAAGTAGGAACATTTATAAATTTACTTTTATTCTGACTTCTAAAAAATATTATTTCCTAATATTATGTAATTTATTTCTATTTAGGTGGAGAAAGGGGAATCAAGCAAAGGGATTCTCCCAAACCACTTTTGGGTGCTTCTGTGAAAAACAAAGATTTCATTGAGAATAAACTATGATGCCTAAGCTAAAAGGATGGGAAAGAAGTCAGCGAGCTTCTAGAGCAATGGGATATGCTCCCTGATCCCTGAAAGTGTCCCTAGAATGTGACAAGATTTCAGAGTGAATGGCTGAACGCTGCAGTCAACCTAAGCCTGGAACTCCCACTACTCAAACGTAGGTGTGCTTGGCTTGTTCTGTGCTGTGGTCTGAATGTTTATGTCCCCTCAAAATTCATATTGTGAAATCCCAATTTCTTTTTTATTTTGCATTTATTTTTATTAGTTGGAGGCTAATTACTTTACTATATTGTAGTGGTTTTTGCCATACATTGACATGAATCAGCCATGGATTTACATGTGTTCCCCATCCCGATCCCCCTTCCCGCCTCCCTCCCCATCCCATCCCTCTGGGTCTTCCCAGTGCACCAGCCCTAAGCACTTGTCTCATGCATCCAACCTGGGTTGATGATCTTTTTCACCCTTGATAGTATACTCGTTTCAATGCTATTCTCTCAGAACATCCCACCCTCGCCTTCTCCCACAGAGTCCCAAAGTCTGTTCTGTACATCTGTGTCTCTTTTTCTGTTTTGCATATTGGGTTATCGTTACCATTTTTTTTTACCATCTTTTAAAATTCTATATATATGCATTAGTATACAGTATTGGTCTTTATCTTTCTGGCTTACTTCACTCTGTATAATAGGCTTCAGTTTTATCCATCTCATTAGAACTGATTCAAATGAATTCTTTTTAATGGCTGAGTAATATTCCATGGTGTATATGTACCACAGCTTCCTTATCCATTCGTCTGCTGATGGACATCTAGGTTGCTTCCATGTCCTGGCAATTATAAACAGTGCTGCAATGAACATTGGGGTGCACGTATCTCTTTCAGATCTGGTTTCCTCAGTGTGTATGCCCAGGAGTGGGATTGCTGGGTCATATGGCAGTTCTATTTCCAGTTTTTTAAGAAATCTCCACACTGTTCTCCATAGTGGCTGTACTAGTTTGCATTCCCACCAACAGTGTAAGAGGGTTCCCTTTTCTCCACACCCTCTCCAGCATTTATTGCTTGTAGACTTTTGGATAGCAGCCATCCTGACTGGCGTGTAATGGTACCTCATTGAGGTTTTGATTTGCGTTTCTCTGATAATGAGTGATGTTGAGCATCTTTTCATGTGTTTGTTAGCCATCTGTATGTCTTCTTTGGAGAAATGTCTGTTTAGTTCTTTGGCCCATTTTTTGGGGTCATTTATTTTTCTGGAATTGAGCTGCAGGAGCTGCTTGTATATTTTTGGGATTAATCCTTTGTCTGTTGCTTCGTTTGCTATTATTTTCTCCCAATCTGATGGCTGTCTTTTCACCTTGCTTATAGCTTCCTTTGTTGTGCAAGCTTTTAAGTTTAATTAGGTCCCATTTGTTTATGTTTGCTTTTATTTCCAATATTCTGTGAGGTGGGTCATAGAGGATCCTGCTGTGATTTATGTCAGAGAGTGTTTTGCCTATGTTCTCCTCTAGGAGTTTTATAGCTTCTGGTCTTACATTTAGATCTTTAATCCATTTTGAGTTTATTTTTGTGTATGGTGTTAGAAAGTGCTCTAGTTTCATTCTTTTACAAGTGGTTGACCAGTTTTCCCAGCACCACATGTTAAAGAGGTTGTCTTTTTTCCATTGTATCTCCTTGCCTCCTTTGTAGAAGATAAGGTGTCCATAGATACGTGGATTTATCTCTGGGCTTTCTATTCTGTTCCATTGATCTATATTTTTGTCTTTGTGCCAGTACCATACTGTCTTGGTGACTGTGGCTTTGTAGTAGAGCCTGAAGTCAGGCAGGTTGATTCTTCCAGTTCCATTCTTGTTTCTCAAGATTGCTTTGGCTATTCGAGGTTTTTTGTATTTCCATACAAATTGTGAAATTATTTGTTGTAGTTCTGTGATGAATACCTTTGATAGCTTGATAGGGATTGCATTGAATCTATAGATTGCTTTGGGTAGTATAGCCATTTTCACAATATTGAGTCTTCTAATCCAAGAACACGGTATATTTCTCCATCTATTTGTGTCTTCTTTGATTTCTTTCATCAGTGTTTTATAGTTTTCTGTATATAGTTCTTTCGTTTCTTTAGGTAGATATACTCCTAAGTATTTTATTTTATTTTTTGCAATGGTGAATGGTATTGTTTCCTTAATTTCTCTTTCTGTTTTCTCATTGTTAGCATATAGGAATGCAAGGGATGAAATCCCAAGTTCTTTAGGTCATGTTGTTGTTGTTGTTTTTCAGTCATTCAGTCGTGTCTGACTCTTGTCACCACATGGACTGCAGCACTCCATAAGTCTCTGTCCATCACCAACTCCCAGAGCTTGCTCAAACTCACCTCCATTGAGTCGGTGATACCATCCAACCATCTCATCCTCTGAGTGTGGTGTCATCTGCATATCTGAGGTTATTGATATTTCTCCCAGCAGTCTTGATTCCAGCCCAGCTTCTTCCAGCCCAGCATTTCTCATGATGTACTCTGCATATAAGTCAAATAATCAGGGTGACAGTATACAGCCTTGACGTACTCCTTTCCCTATTTGGAACCAGTCTGTTGTTCCATGTCCAGTTCTAACTGTTGCTTCCTGACCTGCATACAGATTTCCCCAGAGGCAGATCAGGTGGTCTGGTATTCCCATCTCTTTCAGAATTTTCCACAGTTTATTGTGATCCACGCAGTCAAAGGCTTTGGCATAGTCAACAAAGCAGAAGTAGATGTTTTTCTGGAACTCTCTTGCTTTTTCTGTGATCCAATGGATGTTGGCAATTTGATCTCTAGTTCTTCTGCCATTTCTAAAGCCAGCTTGAACATCTAGAAGTTCTTGGTTCATGTACTCTTGAAGCCTAGCTTGGGAAATTCTGAGCATTACTTTGCTAGCATGTGAGATGAGTACAATTGTGCGGTAGTTTGAGCATTCTTTGGCATTGCCTTTCTTTGGGATTGGGATGAAAACTGAAGTGTTCCAGTCCTGTGGCCACTCCTGAGTTTTCCAAATTTGCTGGCATGTTGAATGCAGCATTTTCACAGCATCATCTTTTAGGATTTGAAATAGCTCAACTGGAATTCCATCACCTCCACTAGCTTTGCTTGTAGTGATGCTTCCTAAGGTCCACTTAACTTCACTCCAGGATGTTTGGCTCGAGGTGAGTGATCACACCATCATGGTTATCTGGGTCATGAAGATCTTTTTTGTATAGTTCTTCTGTGTATTCTTGCCACTTCTTACTATCTTCTGCTTCTGATAGGTCCATACCGTTTCTGTCCTTTACTGAGCCCATCTTTGCATGAAATTTTCCCTTGGTATCTCTAATTTTCTTTACGAGATCTCTACTCTTTCCAATTCTATTGTTTTTCTCTATTTCTTTGCATTCATTGTTCACTAGGAAGCCTTTCCTAACTCTCCTTGCTGTTCTTTTCTTATAGCAGCCTAAATGAAGACAGCCAAAATGCAGTTTAATAGACCAGAGGCTGATCAGTTAATATATATTGACACTTATTATTTGTCATCATTATACATTCTATGCATATAGGAAGGAATAAAACAATATGCCTGCCTTCGATTAACTTGCATTCTAGTAGGGAGGGGGAAAATGAACACATTTCAGGTGAATAAATCAATTTAGCTACTGCTAAGTATTTGAACTAAAAAATTAAAACGAGAGAAAATAAAAATTGTCTGAAGTTACTGGCAGTTAGGGGGATGTGAGGTAGGGAAGAAAAATTAGCTTTAATTAGTTAACAAGGGAAGTTCTAACCTGAAAAGGTGTCCAGTTTTGTGGTGCCCAACATTTATGCAACTTGGGGATTCCTCTTTAAGAAAAAGGTTATAAAATTGCAAACATTTAAATTAGGTGCAGGGCCTTCAGTTCAGTTCAGTCGCTCAGTTGGATCGACTCTTTGCGACCCCATGAACCGCAGCATGCCAGGCCTCCCTGTCTGTCACCAACTCCCAGAGTCCACCTAAGCACATGTCCATTGAGTCAGTGATGCCATTCAACCATCTTATCCTCTGCCGTCCCCTTCTCCTCCTGACCTCAATCTTTCCCAGCATCAGGGTCTTTTCAAATGAGTCAGCTCTTCGCATCAGGTGGCCAAAGTATTGGAGTTTGAGCTTCAACATCAGTCCTTCCAATGAACACCCAGGACTGATCTCCTTTAGGATGGACTGGTTGGATCTCCTTGCAGTCCAAGGGACTCTCAAGAGTCTTCTCCAACACCACAGTTCAAAAGCATCAATTCTTCGGCTCTCAGCTTTCTTTATAGTCCAACTCACATCCATACATGACCACGGGAAAAACCATAGCCTTGACTAGACAGACCTTCGTTGACAAAGTAATGTCTCTGCTTTTTAATATGCGGTCTAGGTTGGTCATAATTTTCCTTCCAAGGAGAAGCTTCTTTTAATTTCATGGCTGCAGTCATCATCTGCAGTGATTTGGGAGCCCCAAAAAATAAAGTCAGCCACTGTTTCCACTGTTTCCCCATCTATTTGCCATGAAGTGAGGGGACCAAATGCCATGATCTTAGTTTTCTGAATGTTGAGCTTTAAGCAAACTCCTCTTTCATTTTCATCAAGAGGCTCTTTAGGCCTTCTTCACTCTCTGACATAAGGGTGTCATCTGCATATTTGAGGTTATTGATATTTCTCCTGCCAATCTTGATTCCAGCTTGTGCTTCCTCCACCCCAGCGTTTCTCATGATGTACTCTGCACATAAGCTAAATAAGCAGGGTGACAATATACAGCCTTGACGTACTCCTTTTCTTATTTGGAAACAGTCTCTTGTTCCATGTCCAGTTCTAACTGTTGCTTCTGACCTGCATACAGGTTTCTCAAGAGGCAGATCAGGTGGTCTGGTATTCCCCTCTCTTTCAGAATTTTCCACAGTTTAGTGCCGACTCATTTGAAAAGACCCTGATGCTGGGAAAGATTGAGGGCAGGAGGAGAAGGGAATGACAGAGGATAATATGGTTGAATGGCATCACCGACTCGATGGACATGGGTTTGGGTATACTCCGGGAGTTTGTGATGGACAGGGAGGCCTGGTGTGCTGTGGTTCATGGGGTCTCAAACAGTCAGACAAGACTGAGGAATTGAACTGAACTGAACACAGTCAAAGCTTTTGGCATGGTCAGTAAAGCAGAAATGGATGTTTTTCTTGAACTCTCTTGCTTTTTCGATGATCCAGCGGATGTTGTCAGTTTGATCTCTGGTTCCCCTGCCATTTCTAAATCCAGCTTGAACATCTGGAAGTTCATGGTTCACGTATTGCTGAAGCCTTGTTTGGAGGATTTTAAGCATCAGTTTACTAGCATGTGAGATGAGTGCCATTGTGCAGTAGTTTGAGCATTCTTTGGCATTGCCTTCCTTTGGGATTGGAAAGAAAACTGACCATTTCCAGTCCTGTGGCCACTGCTGAGTTTTCCAAATTTGCTGGCATACTGAGTGCAGCACTTTCACAGCATCATCTTTCAGGATTTGAAATAGCTCAACTGGAATTCCATCACCTTCACTAACTTTGTTTGTAGTGATGTTTCCTAAGGTCCACTTGACTTCACATTCCAGGATGTCTGGCTCTAGATGAGTAATCACACCATCGTGATTATCTGGGTCATGAAGATCTTTTTTGTGTAATTCTTCTGTGTATTCTTGCCACCTCTTATTATCTTCTGCTTCTGTTAGGTCCCTACCATTTTTGTTCTTTATTGAGCCCATTTTAGAATGAAATGTTCCCTTGGTTTACTTGAAGAGATCTCTAGTCTTTCCCAATCTATGGTTTTCTTCTATTTCTTTGCATTGATTGCTGAGGAAGGCTTTCTTATCTCTCCTTGCTATTCTTTGGAACTCTGCATTCAAATGGGTGTATCTTTCCTTTTGGCCTTTGCTTTTCACTTCCCTTCTTTTCACAGCTGTTTGTAAGGCCTCCTCAGACAGCCATTTTGCGTTTTTGCATTTCTTTTCCTTGGGGATGGTCTTGATCCCTGTCTCCTGTACAATGTCATGAACCTCCGCCTTAGAAGGGACCTATTTAAGTGAGAAATAGATGGGGAAACAGTGGATACAGTGTCAGACTTTATTTTTTGGGGCTCCAAAATCACTGCAGTTGGTGATTGCAGCCATGAAATTAAAAGACGCTTACTCCTTGGAAGGAAAGTTATGACCAAACTAGATAGCACATTAAGAAGCAGAGACATTACTTTGCCAACAAAGGTCCATCTAGTCAAAGCTATGGTTTTTCCAGTGGTCATGTATGGATGTGAGAGTTGGACTATGAAGAAAGCTAAGCGCCATAAAATTGATGCTTTTGAACTGTGGTGTTGGAGAAGACTCTTGAGAGTCCCTTGGACTGCAAGGAGATCCAACCAGTCCATCCTGAAGGAGATCAGTCCTGGGTGTTCATTGGAAGGATTGATGCTGAAGCTGAAACTCCAATACTTTGGCCACCTCATGGGAAGAGTTGACTCATTGGAAAAGACCCTGATGCTGGGAGGGATTGGGGGCAGGAGGAGAAGGGAATCACAGAGGATGAGATGGCTGGATGGCATCACCGACTCGATGAGCATGAGTTTGAGTAAACTCCGGGAGCTGGTGACGGACAGGGAGGCCTGGCGTGCTGCAGTCCATGGGGTCGCAAAGAGTCGGACACGACGGAGCAACTGAACTGAACTGATTCAAGTGAGAGGCCCTTAAGTTTAACAGTACATCTTGCCCTAGCTGGAGCTTAAATGTCAGGAGCCACCTGAAGGGATCATTCAGGCTAAGATAGATGTTCCCGCATGAACTAGTGTGTAAACATGGCTGTAGCACTTTTAGTATAATCTCAGAAATTTGGCACACACCCTGTGGAGGTTAAGGACCCCCGGGAAGGACTGATACAGAATTCCTTACTGGCCAGGAGATGAAGTTACGTTATTTATAGAAATTTAGGCAAAATGAGTCTTTAAGTGAGATTCTTTCCAGATACATATATAGAGAGTCTTGCATGTAGCTGACATATAGTTCATTTTCTATTGGTGCCATAAGAAATTACCACAAACGTAACAACCCCTAGGTGTAAGTCAGAAGTCCAGGTGGGCTCAGCTGGGTTCTATGCTCAGGAGACCAAAAGCCAGGCATCAGCTGGGCTGGGCTCTTGGCTGGAGGCTCTTGGGAACTCAGTCCTGTTGGGGTTGCAGGACTGACGACCCCCGTCTTTGCTCGCGGTGGACCGGGAATGCCTCTCAGCTCCCAGTGGCCGCTTCCGTTTCTCACACAGCGCCCTCCATCTTCAGGGCCGACTGCAGTGTGTTAGCTCCTCCTCATATTCACTTCCTCTCTCTGACTTTCCCTCTGTCCTCAGCCTGAGAGAGGTGTCTGTTTTTAAGAGTTTCTGAGATAATCTCTCGTTTTAAGATTAACTGACCATATAATAGAATTTAGTCATAATATCCAATCTACAGGTTCCAGGGATAAAAGCAGGAATATCTCTGAGGGACTATTTTAGAAATCTTGCCTGACACAGGGCTCTATAAATAATAGTTTCTTACCATCTTCCACTTCACTGAACATTCCTTCATCATCTACTATAATCCAAGAACTAAGTTAAGGTGAATAAGACATTGCCCTTTAGGTTAAGGAGTTTACCCTTTAGTAGAGGAAACTGATACTGAAATAGGTAATTTTAATACAATGATAAGAGCTGCTACTTGGAATTTACAAAGGCCCATTCCTGTTAAAAGCACCGCTTGAGCATATCTCCTTACAAGGCAAAGGAAGGGGTACAGATAAAGTGGTGTGCACTACTGAAGCACAGAAGAGTGCACTTTGGATTGGGGGTGGGGAGGAAGGGGAGGAGCAAACAGACACAGCCTGTCAGGGAAATCCGAGAAGGCAGTGATACCTGAACTCACCGGAAGGAGGAGTAGGAATTGGTCAGGCACAAACACAGACGTGCGTGTCAAGGGGAGGGGCAGGGAGCGACGGAGTGGGAGTTTTGTATGCACAAAGGCAAAAAGGGACAGTTACATAGTATCAGAGCGAAAAGCATCCTTAACGTCATAGCAGGATACAAACTGGAGAAACAGTTTCGTCACAGCAAGTCTTATATGCAAAGAAGGAGGGGCGTATTTATCATTAAAATGATGTGGATGATTACAGATTTTTTAAAGGGTCACACAGTTATTCAGAGATAAAATGTGAAGGAGGCTTCTCTTTGGAACTTTTCTCTCCTCCCCAGGCATTTATCCTATGACTCATTCTTGCTATTAGAGATGTAATCAATTGTTGGCATAAACTGAGAATTAAGATCTTAGCTAATAAGGCTTAAAATGTGACCTATCTGTTGCATTTTAAAAGAAAATTCTCAAATACCTGAAAGTCATCAGGGCAGTGAAGCCACCAAAGCCGTCATATATCTAGGCCAGACTGGGCATAGCCTTTTCTTTCTGTTTGAAAGGTTAGTTTGAATGGCAGCTGGAGTTGTAAAGGGAAGCTAATGGGATAATGAGGACTGTGTGTCCTGCTATTTTCTTCCTCCGCTCATTTGTCCATTCTGATTGCATCTTGGAGCATTAGGCATATCCTACTGGGCTGTCCTCAATTATGCTTTAGTCGAAAGTGTTTGGCTAGACTAAATGACCTCACAGTTCCCCAGCATTTACAGAGAAAATTTATTTCTACTCTACCATCATAACTTAAATTTAAAAAAATGAATGAAGACTTGGAATACCACTATTAAGGTGATGGAGACTTGTGGTTAAAAATTATTACTAAAATTGGGAGAAACTAGATACAAAAGAATATATAGATAACTAGGCAACTTCTAAGTTAAAGTTATACTAAGTTACCACACTTAGTATAGTGAACAGCTGTTTTTTAATTTTACCTATCTGGTATGCCTTTCCTCTTCTATTAATAGTGATGCATAGGTTTTCTTGGAAGAGAGAAGAAATTGTTTATTTCATGGGACAGTCTTGGAATTATCTGTTGTTTCCTTGTCCAAGAGTAGACATGTGAACCAGTCAGAACTCTTGATTACAAACAAGATACTTCCTATTTGTATTAGATTTTTATTGCTGTGCAACAAGTTACAACAAATTCAGTGGCTTAATACAACACAGATTTTAAAATCATAGTTTCTGTGGGTCAGGAGTGGGAACATTTTTTTCGGGGATTTTTGAGGCTGAAATCAAGTCGTTGCTATTTGTACCCTCTGCTGAGGCCTGGGGTCCTCTTCCAAGCTTGCTACTCACTGGCAGCATTCAGTTCCTTTTGTTGTAGAAGGGAGGTCCTCATTTTCTTGCTTGCTGACAGCCAGAAACTGATCTCAGCAACTAAGGCTACCCTCAGGTCCTTGCCGTGTGGCCCCTTCATAAACAGCTCACAACATGGTGTCCAGGCCACCACCAGGAGAATCTCCCTCTAGGAAGGGCCCAGTCCCTCTCTGAAAGAGAGTTTTCCATATTAACTCAAGCCCATTCAGGGCCATCTCCTTTATTTAAAAAAAATATTTTTCATGTTTTTAAAATTTTAAATTAAAAAATGTTTTGTGGACTTCCCTGGTGGCACAGTGGATAGGAATGCACCTGCTAATGCAGGGCACATGGGTTCAATATCTGGTCTGGGAAGTTTCCATGTGCCACGCGCCAGAGCCCGTGCGCCACATCAGGAGAAGCCACAGCCATGAGAAGCCCGTGCGTGGCAGGAAGAGTAAAGCCCCCGCGAAACAACGAAGACCCAGGGCCGCCTAAATGAATAAATAAACAAAACTCTTTTTAGAATGCTTTGTGTTAAAATATACATACTGTAAAATTTACCATTTGAACCATTTTCCAAGTATACGGATTGCAGCATTAAGTACATCCTCACTGCAGTGCAGCCACCACCACCATTCACCCACAGTTAAAACTGAAAGTCTGTGCCCCTTACACAATAACTCTATCCACCCCACCCCCAAGCCCCAGGAAACAATTTTTCTACTTTCCATCTTTATGCATTTTACTACTCTAAGTATCTCATCTGAGAGGAATCATGCAGTATTTGTCTTTTTGTGACTGACTTATTTCACTTGAGTATCCTCATGGTTTATCCACATTGTAGCATGTGTCCAGCCCTTTTTTTTAGGGCCGAATGATATTTCATACATTTTGTTTTTTCATCTGTGGACACTTGGGCTGCTTCTGCCTTTTGGCTATTGTGAATAATATTGCTGAAATTATAGATGTACACATGCACCTGTTTTAAATTCTTTGGGTATATAGTCAGAAGTGGAATTACTAGATGATAAGGTAATTCTATTTTGAAATTTTTGAGCAACCACCATATTGTTCTCCATAGCATCTGTACTATTTTACATTCCCACCAAAAGGATAATCTGCTTTTGATTAACTCAAAATTAACTGATTTGGGTCATTAATTATACCTGCAAAATTCCTTCACCTTTTTCATATAACAATCATAAGAGTGACATCCACTGTATTCACAGTTCCTCTCAATACTCAAGATGAGGGGATTACACATGATTAATGGTTTATACCAGAGACAAGACCCTTGGGGGCATTTTAGAATTTTGCCCACTACAATTCCATAAGCAGAAAGGACATTTATGGAAAGGATATTGAATGGTTCCAGAATTAGTAAGAAGGCTGAAGAATGAACCCTTAAAATGAGGAAAAACAAATGTAAGCCAGGCAATAATAACAAATGTAGTCAAGATCACATTATAGGAAAACTCACAGAATGACCTTGCTGGTGCCACCACCAGATAGTAATTGTTATGACAGTTGTGGTAAACAACCTCCAGGGGGGGCCCCAATGATCCTCTCCTTGTGGTATTCACACCTTCTACGGTGTTCTCACATCCCTGGGTTGCTCTGACTGACCAATAGCATTCAGCACAAGTAATGATCTGTCACTCTTAAGATTAGGTAATAGAAGACGCTGTAGTTTCATCTTGGTTGCTTAATTACTCTCTAGGATCACTCATCCTGTGGGACTTGGGCTATCATGTGTAAATACACTCGGGCAGCATTTTGGAGAGGTCCACTTGGTGAGGAACTGAAGCCTCCAGCCAAATAAATGCGCCTCCTTGTAAGCAGATCCCCTGGCCTCAATCAAGCCTGCAAATAAATGACTGCAGCTCTGGCTGCCAGCAACCTAAGAAGGACCTTTACATCTTTGAGGGTTTTAAGCCAACAAAGACAAATATGGGAAAGAGATTACATGTAGACGCAATGTCTAAACTATTTACCATCTAGCCCTCCACAGATGAGGTCTGCTGATCCTCCTACCACCATTACTGAAGACAAACTTCCCAACATTTTCTCCAAATTCAAAGTCCTTGGTTTGAATGCTCAGTCAGTTAAATCTAGCTCAGGTGCCCAAAACCTAACTGCTGAAAAACTGGAAGAGAGAACGTCTAGCCCTATGTAGCTTCTCTAGCGGGTGGCATGGCCCTTTCTCTCAACAAGACTCACAAAATGGGAATTGTCCCCAGTTAAAAAGTGCTCAGATTCTAGGTAACCAATAGAAAAATGATTTAACTCCATCGAAACCAATCAGATTAGCTCTCCTTGCACTTAGCAGACAAAGCTGATGTGTCCAGATGATTATGACCCAAAGCGACTGTCTAGTATTCTTGTCATCACCTACATCAGTTCCTGTACTATTTGCTTTCTTAGCTTTTTTTTTTTTTTTTCAGTTTTGTGAACTATCCCATATCCTAACAAATTGATTTTTTTTTTTGCATAAAACTAGAGTCAGTTTCTGTGCTGAAACAAAGAACTCTGCCTAATAATAACATTATTGCTATTGTGTGAAGGTCATCAGAGAAGAATTCCAAACTTGTTAATAATATTTTACTTCTCCAGGACTTTTGTTCCACCAAGTGATATCTTTTCCCCATAGGACATAGTTCAATATTTCAAACATTCACTTCTCATGAGCAAATGATATCAGAATATGTGTTTCTGAACACTGGCATGATGATAATAATAATGAGTAGAATATTATATTCTTATTATGAAATAAGATTTAGAACTATGAAGAATACTCAATAATTTATTTCCTCAATTAGATCTATAACTAGCTATTCTAGAATTTGTGTATCAGAACTCTATTGCCTCTTGTTTGTTAGCTGTCGCTTATAATCAATTTATAAAGAAATCAGTTTACAACATTCATTTATTCAGTTGTTCATCCAGAAAATATTTATGATCACTTGCCATTTGCCAAACCTAGTATTAGTGCTAAAGTTACAACAATGTAAAACATATATCCCCTTAAATCAACAACAATCAATAACTCAATTCTGTGATTAAACATAGCAGCATAAATAATAGAACAGTCTTCACAATCAGCCCTTCTATTATCCGTGATATATCTTTGCCAAAAATGAATAGCTTGGGTCTAATCAGGCCTTTTAAATCAGATATCATTTTATTAAAAAAAGGGGAGGCAATAAGAACATATTAAATTAACCATAAGAATTTAATCAGAAAAACCCAAATGTGGAATAGCCTATGGGAAAATTGGCTTGGTATCATAAAAAAAAAAAAAAAATCAATGTTGTAAAAAATTTAAAAAGTGAAAATGCTTAGATTAAAAGAGACTGAAAAATATAACAACCAAATTAAACATGTAAAATTTGACTAGTTTCTAATTTGGAAAAGTTGAAATTGATTGTTGGGAAAATTTGAATATGGATTGGGTTTTAGATTGATATTAATTTTTTTGTTGGTTGTGTTCTAAGATGTGTGGGAATAATGTGATTACAAAATCTGTCCTTAATTTAAGGAAATGCATGTATAAAATGTCATGATGTTGACAACTTCCTTTCAAATGGTTTGACAAAATAAAAAATAAACACATAAGTAGATGAAGCAAATTTAGCAAGATGTTAACCATTTTTGAATCTAGCTAGTGGGTGTTTAAGTGTTTATTTTACTATTCTTTAAACTTTTCTGTTTGAAATTTCCCATACTAAAATGTTGAGAAAAAAAAAATGTTGAGAAAAAAAAGAGCCTTTTGTGGGGAGACTGTGCTGGGCTTCCCTAATGGGGCCAGCATCACTGTCCGAGAGGTATCTGGAAATGCAATGAGGGTAGTTTTGGTTTTCAAAATATCTGGGGAGCATTGTGATTTTGTGGGGTGGGAGGTGGCAGGGGTGCTAAATAACTTGCAATGTGAGGGAATTTTTCACTCAACAATAAATTACACTTCTCAAAATGCCACTATCTCTCTCCCCTGTTGAGAAGTACTAAAAATAAACCAATCAGTAACTCTTCATCCCAAAGTCTCCCACTTACAATTCTAGTGCATCTTCTTCCATCCGCAAAAAAAAAAAAAAAAAAAAACTTGATAGAGTAATATTTATTTATGGTTTCAACTTTCTCATTTTCTTTTCATTGGTTAATTCACTTTTTTTGATTTCACAATCACCATTCCTTAAAAGCTGATCTCTCAGAATGACCACTGATGTCATTGCTAAGTCCAGTGAACATTTTGCAGTATTTGATCATGATTAATACTTGTTCCTTCTTGAAAATTTCCCCTCATCTTTCTTCTTAATTCTCTGACTACTTTTAAGACTCCTCTCATACACTACCTTTTCTCTGCCTATGTTTAATTTCACAGGATTTCATCCGTAGCCTTCTTTTGTTTCATCTGACTAAGTTCTTTCCTCAGATCCCCACCTCAAGGTCAGATACTGCATCTAAGTTCTACACCTGTTTATACAATTGCTTATTGTTGTTTTAGTTGCCAAGTCATACCCAACTCTTTAGTCACTAGGTCATGCCCTGGACTGTAGTCCCACACGGTCCTCTGTCCATGAAATTTCCCAGGCAAGAATTCTGGAGTGAGTTGCCAGTTCCTTCTCCAGGGGCAATCCAGGGATGGAACCTGCATCTCCTGTACTGGCAGGTGGATTCTTTACCACTGAGCCGCCAAGGAAGCCCATACAATTGCTTACTGACATGAAATACCTGGGCCTAACAACTATAAAATGGAATCTAACAGTTTCCCACATAGACCTGGATCTACGTCATGCTTTGGGAACCTACTGTAAGGACATCTACCCTAGGTGGTAAGGGAAGGGAGGGATAGCATGGGGGGGCTTCTAGAAGGAGATGACACTTCACTGTGGCAGTTGATCATGGAGGAATTGAATGAAGTATTCGAGGGGGAGATGCAGTGAGTTGGGGAGTAGACTCCATAAGAACAGAAACATAAGAAGCACGAAGGCAAGTAAAACTACACTTCTCCTGGAAGTGAAAGTAATTCACAACCATGAAGCTTAGATGCTTTTTTGGCAGGAAGAATTGGTAGAGTTGTAAAGGTAGGAAGGAAATAGATCATGAAGAGTCATAAACGCCATGCTAAGGAGTTTGGATTTTATCCTTTCAGGTCGGAGTTGGCAGATTGATTGCCCACAGACCATACAAGGGATGGCTCCTACTGTGTTTTTAAAAAGTGGAATTAGTTGTCAACATTTTAAAATTGAGACGTTTCACGGATGAACCTGGACTTCTAGCCTGTTCTGAAGATTTGGGAATTCTGGCCTCATTTCCTTGAATTTGACAGGCGCTGCCATCAGTCCTTCCAACAGTCCCTATTGATCTGCTTTATTCAGATGTCACTTATGTGACCTGCCTCGACCCTGTGGCCATTGGCAGCTGCTACTTTTGCTTCAGATGCTGGGGAGCCACTGAAGAAATGTTAGCAGGGGGTAGTATCATCAGATATTGGGTCAGAAAGATCATTCTGGAAGAAAAATAGAGGTTAGATTCTGGAGCGTAGGAAAGGGAGCTGTAAAGAAATGAATCTATACATTCTAGAGCAGAGGTGGGTAACAGATTCCTTACCTTGCCCAGACACTGTTTACCCTCTGAAACACCTGGGTAGGTCAGAGGAGGCAAGGGCTTTTCAGGACTGGGTTGACATTGGAGACAGCCTCCTCCAGGGCTGAGACAGTACAATGGAAAGGAGGGACCAGAAATAAACTTAACCATTGTAGGGGAGGTGTAAAACATGGAAGAGTGTAGGAGATTTTCTGAATAGGTAATGAATGATAGTCTAATTTTGCTTAAAAGTTTTTTATCACGCTTCCTAGGAAAAGATAAGGTCTCTTGCATTATTAAATAGATTTGCTTTTAAGAGTGATCAGTTCACTAGATGTATTTTCACACATCCCTAGTAAATTACACACAGTAAATTACACACCATCTCTGAGTAATAGTCTAGGAAAGAAAATTGAACATGAAGTGAGTGAACAATTAAAGTTTCTTGAAATATGAGCCATGTTCAATTAAGCTCATCAGTTTATTTGTCTCTGTGTTTGTTTACTTAGTTAAGAATGTGGGACTTACCTGCTGGTCTACTGGCTAAGACTCCGAGGTTCCTATGCAGGGGGCCTGGGTTCGATCCTTGACCCAGGAACTAGATCCTGCATGCTGCAACTGAAGGTTCACATGCTGCATCAAAGATTGAAGATCCTGTGTGCCACAACTAAGACCTGGTGCAGTCAAATGAATAAATATTTTTTTTAAATGTGGAACTAGGTCAGAACAATGTAAAGAGACTGAGAGATACAAAGTTTTTGTTAGATGCTTTGCCTTGACAGCTATATGATAGACACTGGATTTCTTAGCCTGACAATTTCTCCAACTCTATCAGCTTTCCATTTTCTTTTAGTATACTCCACATTATCCTAGTCTCTATTTTTCCATTTTTTTTTCCTGTTCATTTTGGTTTGTTGTTATCAACATAGTGACTTATTTTTCTGCTTGTGTCTTTTGAATTTTCAATATTTCTAGATTTCCCAAATGATATGACTTATACGTAAATCTCCAGTGTTACTACACTCCTTATACATATGTTTAACCTCTGATTCATAAACTTTCATACATACATACACATATACTATATATATGTATATTATATATTATATGTAAGTTATAAGTAACTTCTCTCATTTTTTGAATTATTTTATTTCATTTTAATTTAATTCTATTTCACATTCATCCTTGTAAATTCAATCTTCTTATATCTTATTTTTAACTTTTATAGGTATAATTGTATAACATGTTCTTCATACCAATTTAATACTTACTACATGATTGGGCTTCCCTGGCAGCTCAGATGGTAGAGAATCTGCCTGCAATATGAGAGACCTGGGTTCAGTCCCTAGGTCGGGAAGATCCTCTGGAGAAGTGAATGGCTACGCACTCCAGTATTCTTGCCTGGAGAATTCCATGGACAGAGGAGCCTAGCAGCCTGTCATCCATAGGGTTTCAAAGAGTTTGACACTACTAAGCAACTAATACACACACAGCGTTATCTGAGTAGCTAAGGATAAAGAAGCTCATATGTGTTCCATTCACACTTAATGGTTGTAAAAGAAAATATGAAATATATACTGAGAGGGGTGAGGGTTATAGTTGCCAGATATGTATATACACACACATACATAGGTAGATAGATATGTAAGATAAATACATGAAATTATGAATGAGAATATCTATTTTTAATTAAATCAAAGTAGAAAATCTGCTAAGATTTTTCTATATGGGAAGGTAGCTGATTTTCTCTTTACTTTATCATAGGTTAAAAAGAAACCCTGGAATGGATAATAAAGGTAATTAATAAGGAATAACCATTCCTCTTCTTATTTGCATAAAAGTCATTGCAATGTTCTAATACTTCAGGTGTAAGAAATACAGGTACACCATCAGATTAGTTGAGACATGAAATGCAAGATTGAAAACTGGTTCCTCTAGCATTGGCGTTGTACATGTATAACCACTCAGTGTTTTCACTGTGGCACTCTCTTTGGCTGTGTCTCTACGAATTCTATCATAGTACAACCCTGTTTAACTCATTTCCAGAGATTAAAGTATAGTTTTCTCTATTGTAAAGATTTCTGGTATGTTATTGACTTAATTCTGAAGACAAACATTTCTTCTTTCCTAGGTAAAGGAAGAAAAGAGAAAAAGGGAGTATTACTACCTTGAATTGATGAAGTTGTTCTCTATTTGGATTATGTTGGTGGTTACACAATAGTATCAGTTCAGCTCAGTTCAGTTGCTCAGTCGTGTCCGACTCTTTGCAACCCCATGAACCGTAGCATGCCAGGCCTCCCTGTCCGTCACCGACTCCCAGGGTCCACTCAAACCCATGTCCATTGAGTTGGTGATGCCATCCAACCATCTCATCCTCTGTCGTCCCCTTCTCCTCCTGCCTTCAATCTCTCCCAGCATCAGGGTCGTCTCCAATGAGTCAGTTCTCCCATCAGGTGGCCAAAGTATTGGAGTTTGAGCTTCAACATCAGTCCTTCCAATGAACACCCAGGACTGATCTCCTTTAGGATGGACTGGTTGGATCTCCTTGCAGTCCAAGGGACTCTCAAGAGTCTTCTCCAACACCACAGTTCAAAAGCGTCAATTCTTCGGCTCTCAGCTTTCTTTATAGTCCAACTCTCACATCCATACATGACTCCTAGAAAAACCATAGCCTTGACTAGATGGACCTTTGTTGGCAGAGTAATGTCTCTGCTTTTTAATATGCTGTCTAGGTTGGTCATAACTTTCCTTCCAAGGAGTAAGCATCTTTTAATTTCATGGCTGCAGTCACCATCTACAGTGATTCAGGAGCCCCCCAAAAATAAAGTCAGCCGCTGTTTCCACTGTTTCCCCATCTATTTGCCATGAAGTGATGGGACCAGATGCCATGATCTTAGTTTTCTGATTGTTAAGCTTTAAGCCAACTTTTTCACTCTCCTCTTTCACTTTCATCAAGAGACTCTTTAGTTCTTCTTCACTTTCTGCCATAAGGATGATGTCATCTACATATTTGAGTTTATTGATATTTCTCCTGGAAATCTTGATTCCAGCTTGTGCTTCTTTCAGCCCAGCATTTCTCATGATGTACTGTGCATATAAGTTAAATAAGCAGGGTGACAATATACAGCCTTGACGTACTACTTTCCCTATTTGGAACCAGTCTGTTGTTCCATGTCCAGTTCTAACTGTTGCTTCCTGACCTGCATACAGGTTTCTCAAGAGGCAGGTCAGGTGGTCTGGTATGCCCATCTCTTTCAGAATTTTCCACAGTTTATTGTGATACACACAGTCAAAGGCTTTGGCATAGTCAATAAAGTAGAAATAGATGTTTTTCTGGAACTCCCTTGCTTTTTTGATGATCCAGTAGATGTTGGCAATTTGATCTCTGGTTCCTCTGCCTTTTCTAAAACCAGCTTGAACATCTGGAAGTTCACAGTTCATGTATTGCTGAAGGCTGGCTTGGAGAATTTTGTGCATTACTTTACTAGCGTGTGAGATGAGTGCAATTGTGTGGCAGTTTGAGCATTCTTTGGCATTGCCTTTCTTTAGTATACATTTGTCAAAAATTATAGAACTGTACATGAAAAAGAGTGAGATTTACTATTGGTGAAAAAAAAAATTGGAAAGAAAGAAACAAGTTAAGTTCTGAGACTGTCAAAGTTACAGCCAAAAAAGAAAAAATACTGATAAAGTCATATTCGGATGGTAATATTCCTCTTAAGGTAGTGAATATTACTAAGATAACCTTCAATATAGCTTAGTTACTCTCCTCTTTAAAACTTTGAAAGAAAAAGTTTATTCTTAAAAGCCATCTTATATTCAATCACTTGCTTTTCAGAAGTTTAAAGTTCAGTTAACAGTGTCAAACTGTTTAACTAAGTGGGGTAGAGAGCCAGACACCAAAATGGCCTCAGCAGTTCTCACTGCCTGGGTTCATATTTCTGTGTAGTTTACTCCCACCACCCAAAGGACTGACCTGTGTGATCAATAGCATATTGAGGATATCCCAGAGTGTTTCCTCTGTGATCCTCCAGGATCACTCACTCTGAGAGAAGCTGTTATGCCACAAGGACACTCACACAGCCCTGCTGAGATGCCCACATAGCAGAGAGATTTTTCCCTGCTCCTCTTGCCATTCCCTCTTTCTTCCCTTCTTTTTTCTCTCTGCTGCCTTCTCTCTTTCCTTCTGTATATCTTTCTTTTTTTTTTTTTTTTGCATCACCTCTCATCATTCATTCTATGTATTTTCTTTACCCTTCTCTTCTCTACCTGCCTTCAAACTTAAAATATTATGAAGATTCTAAAATCAATGTAATGGATCCCATTTAAAGTTTTCTAAAATACAAAATGTCTCAGAAACTTGGAGGTTATGAAAACCTGAGCAATCTTTGGTAGTATTGAGAATCTGGAAGATAACAAAGGTCTCAGAGTAACTCATGTTAATATCTCAAAGTCCCAGGAGTCCATGTACTTTACATATGAGAGTGCCTACATTTTCTTATCCAAGTTCTCTTTCCTAGCCTGCAGTAAATTAGTGTGTGTGTGTGTGGGGGGGGAGCTAGAGGAGGGGGTGCTGTTAAAGTCAGATTCTTGGTACCAAGTGATAGGTGGCATGTGGCACATGTCTAGAGCTAAATAGTACACAGATTAAAAATGACCACAGAAAGCAGACTCAAGAGCTGAGAGAACTTAAGAGTGTGGATCTAGTCAACAAAAGAACAGATAGTCCTATATTCTTCAGTAGTCTGGAGCAAATCTCTGTCTAATAATGGATATGCATTATAATAAATTATGGTGAAAGTAATTTTATTTAGATATTTAAGACTGCAGGAACATACTTTGTGAATATTTTAGTAAAATATTAAAAAGTATGCCCTTTAAAGTGTAAACTTTGGACATTAAGGAAATTTAGATATGAGGAATATCACACTTTTAGATGACTTTTAGTAAAAAGTTAATATATTACAGTCTGTTCGTTTTTTCCATTGCAGGATAAAAATTCAAAAATTAATAAATTTAACTTTTGGTACAGCAGAGACCAACAGATCCCAAGTACTAATAACCTTAAAATTAAAAATTTTAAATGATACAAAAAGCATTGGAGATCTGTATCAGACTCATCTTGGGTACAAGCATGAAATTGTTTCAACAAGCAGTTAAAAGACAAACTTCCTTCTTCCTTTGAACTTAAGTTAGCAAATTTTTCTTAATAGTTAATATAGTCCTTGCTAGTTAACAGCAAGAATGGATCATATCAGCGTGTTTTCATTGTTCAGCTAGTTCTAAGATCCTCCAAGGTAAACTGAGTCTCTTCTAGACTCCTGTGTTGTGAAGCATGATGTCCCTCACAATCATGCATGTTTAACAGATATTTCCCAGGTGGCTCAGTGGTAAAAACTCTGCCTGCCAAGCAGGAGATGCAGGAGACATGGGTTGGATCCCTGAGTTGGGAAGGTCCCCTGGAGAAGGGAATGGCAACCTACTCTAGTATTCTTGCCTGATAAATTCCATGGATGCAAGAGCCTGGCAGGCTACGGTCCTTGTGGTTGCAAACAGTCAGACACATGAGTGAGCATGCACATGCAACAAATGCTTAGACCACTCTACTGGCTGATACTGTCGTTTGCAACAGTATTGTGTCAAACATAATACGGTAGTTTTTTTATTTCCAAATATCTTACATATATGTACACTGAAATAATTTCTCAGGGATAATATATTAAACTCCCCACAAATGCTTATCAGAGTTATTTTGAAAAGTTTTTGCATTCTGATTATAAAGCTAATTTATTCTCATTGCAAAGTTATCAAGAAAAAAATTTAAATCTAAAGAAGAAAATAATGTCACATAATTCCATTATTCAGAGAGCTATTAACAATTTGAGATACAGCATATCTTCCAGATTGTTTTCTTTTAATATACTCATGCATACATACGCAGATTTATTTTTTAAAACATAACCCCCCAAAGTCGCTTTATACATAAATCTAGTACCTATCTTTTCATAGTGATATATCATGGGTATGTTCCCACATCAACAAATATAGGTCTACCATACATGACTATCATTCTGTGTAGTTTATTTCGTCAACCTTCTTTTAATGATTTTCATGTCTTATAAATTTTCAGTCATAAAAATGCACAGTTGAGCATATTTCATTCATCTTTCTTAAAGAAAATTCCTGGAAATGGGTTGCATAACAGGAGTTTGAGCTCCAAGCATATCAGTGAACACCTATTTATTCATCATCATACTATATTACTGCCTACGGGGACACAACTATTGTTTAGCTAATTTGGAACTGTTACTCTTTTAGCCATAGTGAGGATATACAAGTATATTTCCAAAGTACTTTTAAGTAGCTCCACTGACAAGTATTTTGAAACTGTTACTTAGTAAAGAAACTTCTGATAATCTTTGTGGTCTAAAGTTTTGGATAAACTCAATCAACTGTTAACTATCAAAGTGGTGATATCAATATCTGCCAAGGTGAAATACCAAACCAAAGTTGATTTTGTGGTAGCAGCTGTGCTAAGCGTTAGTAATATCTCTACCAGTGACAGAATGATTCTTTATCTTCATAGTTTGGTTATCTTGTATCAGAAGAAGTGGTAAATTCATATTAGAAATTAAAGCCTTTCTTTGGTAACTCAAAGATCTTGGGCAAATATTGACATTTTACCCTTAAGGGACTACCTAGTTAGCTGAATTCTAGAGAAAGTTTTTCAATGAACTTATGGTTAGACAAATTCATGAATTCTTGAATAGTATTAATACTTCCATGCATGCATGCTAAGTTGCTTCAGTTATGTTTGACTGTTTGCAACCTTATGGACTGTAGCTTGCCAGGCTCCTCTGTCCATGGCACTCTCTAGGTAAGAATACCTGGAGTGGGTTGCCATATCCTCCTCCAGGGGATTTTCCTGACCCAGAGATCGAATCCAGGTGTCCTAACGTTTCCTGAATTGTTGGTGGGTTCTCTACCACTAGTCCCACCTGGAAGTCCTCTTGAAAATGTTATGTAAGACAGTTAATCTAACTAAGCTGATAGAGCATAATGTTTAGGAATATATGGGCTTTGATATTTGACAACCTTAAGACTGAATTTCACTCTTTTCTCTGGGGGCATATAACAACTTCATTAAACATTAAAAATATGAAGATGATAATAATCTGAGTGTTGTTGAGAGGGTTAGATGTGATAATGAAAGGTGCCTGTCATATGATAATTACTAAAAAAAAAATCTCAGTTCTTTTTCTTCATAATCATGATGCTTTACATCCAGCAGATACTCATGAATGCTGTTGAGAGGAGTGTTTAACCTCAAAATATTAACAATGACTACTTAATTTCATATTCATGTAGAATTCTGCATAACTTTGTGTAATACAAATATGTAGAATCACACTGATTTTATTGTTAGAAAAAAAACCTGAATTAGTGAAAAAAAGCATGAATTACAGATTTTTTAAAAAGTGTTTGCACTATGTATAAGATAGATAACTAATGAGAACATACTGTATAGCACGGGAACTCTGCTCAGGGCTGTGTGGTGACTTAAATGGGAAGGAAATCCAAAAGAGAGGGGATATATGTGCACATAGAGCTAATTCACTTTGCTGTACAGTAGAAACCACCACAACATTGTAAAGCAATTATACGCCAATAAAAATGAATAAATCAGTAAAGCAAATTTGGAAAACTCAGCAGTGGCCGCTGGATTGGAAAAGGTCAGTTTTCATTCCACTCCCAAAGAAAAGCAATGCCAAAGAATGTTCAAATTACCGTACAATTGCATTCATTTCACATTCCAGCAAGATTTTGCCCAAAATCCTTAAGTTAGACTTCAGCAGTATGTGAACTGAGAACTTCCAGATGTATAAGCTGGATTTAGAAAAGGCAGAGGAACCAGAGATTAAATTGCCAACATCCATTGTATCATAGAAAAAGCAAGAGAAATCCAGAAAAATATCTCCTGCTTCATTGACTATGCTAAAGACTTTGATGGTGTGCACCACAACAAACTGTGGAATATTCCTAAAGAGATGAGGATATTAGACCACCTTACCTGCCTCCTAACAAACCTGTATGTTTGCAGGACAAGAAGCAACAGTTAGAACCGGACATGGAACGGACTGGTAAAAACTGAGAAAGGAGTACGTCAAGGCTGTATGTTGTCACCCTGCTTATGTAACTTCTATGCAGAGTACATCATGTGAAATGCCAGCCTAGATGAATCACAAACTGAAATTAAGATTGCTAGGAGAAATATCAACAACTTGATATATGCAGGTGATAGCACTCTAATGGCAGAAAGTGAAGAGGACTAAAGAACCTCTTGATGAAGGTGCAAGAGGAGAGTGAAAAAGCTGGTTTAAAACTAAACATGTGAAAGACTAAGATCATGGCATCTGGTCCTATCACTTCATGGCAAATAGACGGGGAAAATGTGGAAACAGTGTTAGATTTCATTTTCTTGGGCTCCAAAATCATTGTGGACAGTGACTACAGTCATGAAATTAAAAAGATGCTTGCTCCTTGGAAGAAGAGCTATGTCAAACCTAGACAATGTTTTAAAAAACAGAGACATCACTTTGCTGACAAAGATCGTATAATAGAAAGCTACGGTTTTTTCAGTAGTCATGTAAGGATGTGAGAGCTGGACATAACTCTCCAATCCTGAACACTGAAGAATTGATGCTTTCAAACTGTGGTGTTGGAGAAGACTCTTGAAAGTCCCTTGGACAGCAAGGAGATCAAACCATTCAATCCTAAAGGAAATCAACCCTGAATATTCATTGGAAGGACTGATCCTGAAGCTGAAGCTCCAATACTTTGGCCCCCTGATGTGAAGAGCTGACTCATTGGAAAAGACTCGGATGCTGGGAAAAATTGAGGGCAAGAGGGGAAGGGAGCAACATGAGGATGAGATGCTTGGATGATATCACTGACTCAATGGACATGAGTTTGAGCAAACTCAGAGAGATAGTGATGGACAGAGAAGCCTGGTGTGCTGCAAGTCATAGGGTCACAAAGAATTAAACACAACTTAGTGACTGAAAAACAACAACAAAGATAGTTACATTACTTTAAAATTTATTTAATAATTAAACTATAAGAAGGGTTTTCAGTGAGTCCTTTGGGGAATACATTTTGTTATAGATGCAAAATTAGCACTTTTTCACTTATAGATTGTTGATAAATTTTTATGTGCTATTGAAACTTCTTGCAATACCTGCACAGGTAATTTAAAAGATTTCCCCCCAGTGAAATTTCGTTGTCTAAGGCAGCGGTTCCCAACATTTTTGGCACCAGGGACCGGTTTCATGGAAGGCAGTTTTTCCAAGAACTGGGGTAGGGGATGGTTTGGGGATAATTCAAGTGTGTTACATTTATTTTTTAAATTTATTTTTAATTGGAGGATAATTGCTTTGCAATATTGTGTTGGTTTCTGCCATACAACAACATGAATCAGTCATAAGTGCACATAAGTCCACTGCTCTTGAACTTCCCCTCCACTTCCCACCCCATCCCATCCCTCTAGGTTGTCACAGAGAACCTCGTTGATCTCCCTGTGTTATACTGCAACTTCCCATTAGCTATGTGTTTTACATGTGGTAGTGTGTGTGTTTCAATGCTACTCTGTTCATTGTCCCCCCTTCCCCCGCTTTGTCTGTGAGTCTATTCTCTCTGTCTGTGTCTCTATTCCTGCCCTGCAAATAGGTTCATCAGTACCATTTTTCTAGACTCAACATTTATATAAATATGCATGCTAAGTCACTTCTGTCCTGTCTGACTCTTTGTGACCTTATGGAGTGTAGCCTACCAGACTCCTCTATCCAATGGGATTCTCCATACAAGAATACTGGAGTCGGTTGCCAGGCCATCCTCCAGAGGATCTTCTCAATGGGAAGATCTGGGAATGGAACCTGCATCTCATGTCTCCTGCATTGGCAGGCTGGTCTTTAACAATAGCACCACCCCTGAACCCCATGCATTAATATATGATATTTGCTTTTCTCTTTCTGACTTACTTCATTCTGTATAACAGGCTCTAGGTTCTTCCACCTCACTAGAACTGACTCACATGCATTCCTTTTTCAGTTCAGTTGCTCAGTTGTGTCCAGCTCTTTGCGACCCCGTGAACCTCAGCACGCCAGGTCTCCCTGTCCATCACCAACTCCCGGAGTCCACACAAACTCATGTCCATCGAATTGCTGATGCCATCCAACCATCTCATCCTCTGCCGTCCCCTTCTCCTCCTGACCTCAATCTTTCCCAGCATCAGGGTCTTTTCCAATGAATCAGCTCTTCTCATCAGATGGCCAGAGTATTGGAGTTTGAGCTTCAACATCAGTCCTTCCAATGAACACCCAGGACTGATCTCCTTTAGGATGGACTGGTTGGATCTCCTTGCAGTCCAAGGGACTCTCAAGAGTCTTCTCCAACACCACAGTTCAAAAGCATCAATTCTTCAGTGCTCAGCTTTCTTTGTAGTCCAACTCTCACATCCATACATGACTACTGGAAAAACCATAGCGTTGACTAGATGGACTTTAGTTGGCAGAGTAATGTCTCTGCTTTTTAATATGCTGTCTAGGTTGGTCATAACTTTCCTTCCAAGGAGTAAGCGTCTTTTAATTTCATGGCTGCAGTCGCCATCTGCAGTGATTTTTCAGCCCAGAAAAATAAAGTCAGCCACTGTTTCCACTGTTTTCCCATCTATTTGCCATGAAGTGATGGGACCAGATGCCATGATCTTAGTTTTCTGAATGTTGAGCTTTAAGCCAACTTTTTCACTCTCCTCTTTCACTTTCATCAAGAGGCTCTTTAGTTCTTCTTCACTTTCTGCCATAAGGGTGGTGTCATCTGCATATCTGAGTTTATTGATATTTCTTCCGGCAATCTTGATTCCAGCTTGTTCTTCCTCCAGCTCAGCATTTCTCATTTACTCTGCATAGAAGTTAAATAAGCAGGGTGGCATTCCTTTTTATGGCTGAGTAATATTCCATCATGTATATGTACCAAAACTTTATCCATTCATCTGATGATGGACATCTAGGTTGCTTCCATGTCATAGCTATTGTAAATACTGCTGCAGTGAACATTGAGGTACATGTGTCTTTTAAAATTATGGTTTTCTCATGGTATATGACCAGTAGTGGGATTGCTGGATCATGTGGTAGTTTCATTCCTAATTTTTTAAGGAACGTCTGTATTGTTCTCCATGGTTGGTGTATCAATTTATATACCCACCAACAGTGCAAGAGGGTTCCCTTTTCTCCACATCCTCTCCAGCATTTATTTTTTGTAGATATTTTGATGACAGCCATTCTCATCGGTGTGAAGTGATACCTTATTATAGTTTTTATTTTCATTTCTCTAATAATGAGTGATGTTGAGCATCTGTTTATTTGTTTATTGGTCATCTGTATATCTTCTTTGGAGATATGTCTGTTTAGGTCTTCCACCCATTTTTTGATTGGATTGTTTGTTTTTCTGGTATTGAGCTGCATGAATTGTCAGGTACATTACATTTCTTGTGCACGCTATTTCTATTATTACATCAGTCCCACCTCAGGTCATCAGGCATTAGATCCTGGGGGCTGGCGACCCCTGCTGTAAGAGAATCCCTTCCTCACTAAAGGCAAAATATGTCAACTCAGATTTTTTAAAGTACAGGTTCACTTACTATGATTTTTTTCACTGTGTTTTTTATATAAGCTGGGTAAAGAAAAATGTGGGGAAAATAATCTTTTCTCTGAGATTTTAGTTAATTTAAAACAACATTGAGGGACTTCCATGGCAGTGCAGTGATTGACACTCCATCCTTCCATGGCACGGGTGCCAGTTCCATCCTTGGTCAGGCACTAAGATCCCACACGCTGCACGCCAAAAAACAAAACAAAAACTGCAAAACCTTAACATTGAAAGTAATATTAAGCAATGTACTAGAAACCCTGGGGAACTTCTATGTAATTTAAGGAATAAATATTAAGCTCATATTATGAATCCAGCATTGTTTTAGGAATACAAAGATTAATTTAATGTGGATGTTAATGTCAAGAAGTAGTTTGGAGATAATTTAATATAAACCTCTCAACAGACAGGAGGAAATTAAGGCCTCTGAGAGATTAAGTAGCTTTCTCATAGTCAATGGGTAAGTAATAGAGCCAAGATGAGAATATTTCAAGTTTGGTATTCCTTGCATAGCCTCATGATCCCTACCTCAAGGTTTTACAAAAGACATTTGATACAGTTTTTACATCAACTAGAGCTCTTATGGCTGGGAAATCCCAACAAAGTGGATCAGGAAAATCTCCATGATAGTCAGCACCTGAAAATAGGAGGAGGTCAGTGCAGCTTTGTCCCTAATTCGGCAAGAAGGAAAGGAATTCTAATTACCCAAGTGGTGCTGGACAAACAGTCCCTCTCAACAAATATCTGATTGCTTGCCACGTGCCTCATTCTGGGTTATATCCTAGGAGTACAAAGTAGGCTGGAAACAGTCTTTTTTTCTGAAAGAAACTAGTAGTTTATTAAACTACAGAGGAATTGATGCTTCTGAACTATGGTGTTGGAGAAGACTCTTGAGAGTCCCTTGGACTGCAAGAAGATCCAACCAGTCCATCCTAAAGGCAATCAGTCCTGGGTGTTAATTGGAAGGATTGATGTTGAGGCTGAGACTCCAGTATTTTGGCCACCTGATGTGGAGAGCTTACTCATTGGAAAAGACCCTGATGCTGGGAAAGATTGTAGGTGGGAGCAGAAGGGGCCAACAGAGGATGAGATGGTTGGATGGCATCACCAACTCGATGGACATGGGTTTGGGTGAACTCCAGGAGTTTGCGATGGACAGGGAGGCCTGGCGTGCTATGGTTCATGGGGTCACAAAGAGTCAGACACGGCTGAGCGACTGAACTGAACTGAATTGAAACTACAGAGGAAACAAACCTATAAGGAAAGAATTTCAGTGACATTACATAGCCAAACCAATGCCTAGGAAAATGCATTCCAATATTTAGAAATTATTATTTTTAAAAATTTTGTTAATTTTAAGGTAGTTTGGCCAGGATACCATTACCCAAATCCTACTGAACACCCTCCAGAAAGTTCTTGTGGCAGAAATAGGTAAAAGAAACCAAGGCAAGGTAAACAGAGTCAGCACTGTGACTCCTAACCTCAATGCAGAGGAATATGATATTCTGACCTATTATTATAGGGGAGCAACCACTTTCCTAATCTAGTTAGATTTAAATGGCCCTAGGCCAAAGTACTATCTAACACTTACACCCACATTTATTCTGGTCACATGTAACAAAAGTAAGTGTGAGATTGAAGGCAATCTAGCTGTTTAAGTCTCTGACCTGCTAAACAGTCCCAGCTTAATACAATGATAGCTCTGGAAGGGAATCAGAGAGGGCCGTACCTTCCCGCTGCACCCCCCCCCCCCCCCCCGCCGCGGGTGGTGGTGGCGGAGGCAAACGTAATCTTAATTCCTGGACTAGGGATTGAACCTTCGCCCTCCCTTAAGGGGAAGCATGTGGTCTTAATCACTAGGTCACCAGGGAAGTCCCTGATCAGTGACTTTAAATTGAATCGATCCTTCTTCTTTACTTGGACAATTTGGTGCCCTTGCTTTGTTATTATTTTCAAGTGTTCTTTTCCCTTCTTCTTATCAGATAATCTCATCAAAAACTTAATTTGAATTTTATTTACAAAACTTAAAAAAAAATGTTATCAGATTTGGATCAATCTGTTTCTTTAGACCCTATCTCCTATTATGTTTATAAACACCTAAGATGTTTAGTATACTCTTATGAATTAACAGAAGACTCGAAAATTTTGACAGAGGAGCTGACCATCCATATAAGAGCTTTAAATATTTTTAGATGGGTCATGAGAAGTGGCACCAACATTTTGAATGATTACAGCACTTCAATTCTGCTGTAAACCTATTTTTATTTTTGAAACTCATTCGCCCAGTTAACGTTGACATTGCACAAGAAACGGACAGTGTGACAGAATCTGATGATTATCTCATGAGGAAGTATAGAGCTACATACAACAAAAAGCGACAACAGAGCAACTTTGGTCCAGAAACCTTTGCTTTTAATCTCATTTTTCCATAAACATGTTCAAAGCAACCCATAATACAAGAGTATTTGCTTTTTTAAGTTTATCCCTTAAAAAAACCCAAATAAACCTCCTAATGCGTTTATTTTAAAATGCGGGGTTGACAGGGAGGTTGGGGGGGGGGGGGTGATATTTAAGTTTCCCTCTGGGGGGAAAAAAAAATGTTCGGTGTTTCATTTCCTCGGCCACATCCACTAGCAAAATAAACCCTGGTGCGAGGGCCCTTGGGTTGCTCCGAAGTCTTGAAATAGATATGGAAAGAAATGCTGTCGAGTGTTCATACTGAGTGAATGCGCGCAGGGGGCTCCAGACACCTGGCAGGTGGAGCATCTCGGGCCTGGAGAGTCTCCTGTGGGGTCATGAGGAGACCGCCAGGCTTGCAGGCGTGTGGCTCTCAGGCTGGACACGGATGCTGTGCCCCCAACTGCTGGGGCAGGGGGGCTGGGGGAGGTCACCTACAACCCGGCTTGGAAACTGTGCGGGCTGGAAAGCCTTCCCTCGGGCCCTTGTGCTTGCGCGTGTCCCCCGCGACCCGGCTTAGGCGCCCCGTGTGGTCCAAGGGGTGGGCGGGCACAGTCCGAAGGTGCTAGAAAAGGGGAGGCCCGGCAGCGGGCATGAGGTGCTCAGGCCGGCGACGAAGTCGGAGCCTTGCTGACGGGCCCTCGCGACGAACATGGAAGCTCCCGCCCCCTGGGGCTCCGCTAAAAGGTGGCCCAGCTTGCGGTGCGGGGCCCCGGCGTCGCCACCGAGCCCCTGTGGTAAAGGCCGGAAGTCCGCCGGGAGACGTGCCGCACGGGCGGGGCTGGTGGCCCGCGGGCGGCGTGGAGGCCGCAGCGACGCTCCGGACGGGCCGAGCGGCGTCAGCACGCACGTCGCCGCTCCGCGCTGCTGCCGGGGCCCCCTGCCGGCCGTCGGCCCGGCCGTCCTCAGCTCCTCCAGGTAGTGTGCGCCCCCGGGGGCGTGTGAGGGGAGACGCCCTCATTGCGGGCCCCAAGCGCATCCTTCGGGCCTCGGCCACGCCTCACTCGTACCGCCCGGCACGGTAGAGGTCTGCGACCTGAGCTCCCCGCGGGCAGACCCCTCACCCTTGTCGAAGTCCTTGGCCAAGCGGTGGGGGAAGGGCTGCGCCTGCACGGGTGCTCCTCGTGTTTGCTGGGCTCCTTGGAGAGGCCAAACGAAGATTAGCCCTTGGGAATTACATCGGTCTCATAAATTGTTGTGTGTCAAACCTCAGTGGTTCCCCCCAGACCACATTTTTATACTCCCGTGAAAGCAAGCATTTTTAATGCGCTTGCTTTTCAGCTTACAATATGTAGGAGAGTTAATCACTCGATTTAGGTATTCGATTGAACACTCGTTGATTGTGGGCCTGCTACCTGGCAGGCATCTGTCAGGTGCTGGGAATACACAGTGATGGGTAAGGGTAGATCGTGTGTTTGCTCAGTCTTGTCCAACTCTTCGCGGCCCTGTGGACTGTAACCCGCCAGGCTTCTCTGTCCATGGAATTTCTCAGGCAAGAATACTGGAGTGGGTTGCCATTACTTCCTTCAGGGGATCTTCCCCATCCAGGGATCCAACTCAGCTCCTGCATCGACCTACATTGGTAGGCAGATTCTTTACCACTAGCGCCACCTGGTAGATAGACCAGACAATTATAATAATAAAATATTGATAAATGCTATAGGAGCACATTCCTAAAAGAAGGCAGAACATGGAGGCATAATTCTTCCTGGGTGAAAGGGAGAGCAGTGCTAGAGAAAAGTAACTTTGGGGACGGTTCCCACTACAATAAGGCATCCAGTTTCAGCTTCTCCCACAGTGCTTCTTGACATGTTGACTTTAGACTTTATCCGGCAGCTTCTTCCATTCCTTTTGCTGATTATTCCAGCATTCAAAATCTTTTATGTAATTCAGCCCTTTTCTTGTGTTTCATCTTCTTTTGCTCCTTGCCCTCTTCCCTTCCAAAAAACCACCGGCCTTCCTTGTTCACAGAGTAAATATTAATGATTTCTCTCACATAAACTCCCTCAGCTTCCTACTCTCATTTCCATTTTTCCCAGCCTTGGTGTTTCAAATGACACTTTGTTGTTGTTGTTGAGTGAATGCATGAATAAATATGTTAGGCACATTTGTGCTAGATGCTGGGGATTCATATGTTAGTAAGGTAGGTTTCCCTCTGTGCCCAAGCCAGTCACAGTGCATGGAGTCATATCTGCTACTCTGTTCTGTGATGGACTCTTGAGTTACTAGACTCATATTTTCATTGCTTTTATGATATTCCCATCTGTTTGTCCTCCATGTTCCTCAAATGTAACATATCCAATACTGTCTCCCCTTACGCCAGTGCTTACTCTTCCTCCTATTTCCTGACTCAGTGAGTAACTGCATCATCTGTTTAATGGATCCAGCCAGAAATGTGGGGTTCTAATTAATCACCAATAGCTATTTATACAGTCCTGTTAATTTCTCTCATTCCCTCTTTCCCACCACTTTCTCAGCCTGTCTTAGGATCCTTATTCTTTATCTCTTACTTGAATCTTTGAAATTGCCAGCCTGCTGTCTATTACTTTTAATTCTTCCATCTTATTCCTTGGATATCAAACTTTATATAATAATAAGCTTGTATAGCTGCTTCCCGATTTTTCAGATTTAGGCTTTATTTATTTACTGGTCACTTTAAAAGATGAAGATTTAATTTCTTTTTTTATCTTCTTCATACTTAAATACACACAGGACTTCCTTCTGCATACTGAGTCTAGCAATATCCTTATACTTTTATTCTAATTAAGCCCCTATTCGTTGTTTATATTATTATGACTATGAAAATGTTAGTCATAACTGAGGTTTGTTAAAATAGCTAGTATTACGTTTCCCTTCTGCACAGCCTTTTCCTCTGAAGATACTTTTTGACTTTTTGATCCCTTTGCTTTCTACTAAGCTGAAGTATATGAAATTGCCACTTTTATTAAATATTGGCATTGTGTCATTCAAGCTAGAATGTTCTTTTCATGAATTCAAGTTAAGTTCTCTAACAGTTATCCAAATAACTCAGTACTTTTAGATAACTGAAATATTCTGTAATTTTCAGCTTCTTGATACCTTCTGATGGATTAAGTGTCCTTTTCATTTCTGTGCTCCTGACGTAATCTCTCCTGGAGTCTTCTGACTTGCCCTAATCTGGACTTGTTAGCTCTACCAGGGAGACAACTATCATTCTAGGGCTTTTCTTCACTGGAATCTTGAATCTGTTCTTAATGTGCTGTGGCTTTCTGTTTCTTGGTTTATTCCCAAGAAATTGTCTTAGAGTATAATTATTTTTCCATATCATTAGGGAATGAAAACTCATATTAACAAGTTACAGAACATGTTCTGAGAACAATAAACCTTGCAGCCGACCAACAATCTTTATTAGAGATGCCGAGATAGAAATAATTACTAAATTTTCATCTAAATCTTCCTTGTTTTGGAGGATCACATCTTCTGATAGCTCCTTGAGAAAGAGTGCACAAAGGGTGAAGTTTCCATATCTTGCCTGCTTAAAATATCTGTACTCTGCCCTCTCAACTAGTTTGGTGTGCTATAGCATTCTTCATTTGAAAATAATTTTTTAAAAGAATTTTGAAGGTGTTTCCCCAACATCTTGTAGAGTCTAGGTTAGCTTTTGTTGTTGTTTATTCACTAAATCATGTCTGACTCTGTGCAACCCCATGGACTGTAGCCCTCCAGGCTCCTCTGTCCATGAGATTTCCTAGCCAAGAATACTAGAGTGGGTTGCTATTTCCTCCTCCAGGGGATCTTCCCGACTCAGAGATCAAACCTGTGTCTCCTTCATTGGCAGGCAAATTCTTTACTGCTGAGTGTCCACGTTAGCTGTGGAGAAGTCCAAAGTCATTCTATTTCTTGATCCTTTGTTTCTGACCAGATATTTCCTCCCAGAACCTTTTTCCTAGTTTTCTGAAATTTTATAATGTTTTTCCTTGGGGGCATCTGTTTTCATCCATTGGACTTAAAACTTAGTGGACACTTGAATCGCATTGGCCTAGCTTGGGTTCCGTGCTCACCTCTAAATAGTTCATGATGGACAGGAGGATGGTGTACACTGATGGATCAGTTCTATGGCATTTGTCCTTCTTTGGAACTGAGAGCTGTGACTGGGGGGTACGTGTACCGACAGTACAGGAAGGGTGGCTTCCCAGGGAAAGTCAGGGTATTGTTCCTAGAAGATACACAAAATATTGGACTGATAAAAGTAGAGATGTCCACTCCATAATGTAAACAAACTCTGTATGTGTAACTTGAAAAAAAATTGTTCCACAATTTTCTTTCTTGCCACCCCACATGTCTTATCAGGATCTTAGTTCCCTGACCGGGGATTGAATCAGAGCCCATGACGGTGAAAGCTCGAAGTTCTAACCCCTGGACCACCATGGGATTCACTGTTTGTGTGACTTGATGGAAGCCTAACTTGTAACTGGAATACTGAGTTTTGAATGACTGAATTTGCTGTGGTCCAAATGATCTGAATGGCTTTTAGTGACTCACATTCAGCATACTAAGAATGTAAGTCATGGTAGGGTGAAGTGGTATCTTGTGTTTTATAGAGCGTGCATTAACTTTTGTTTGTTTTTTCAGAAAATATTTTAAAATGTCTAATTAAATGGATTCTGCAGATACAGCTATAAGTTTATCTCTTTTCTAAAAGCCTGAGAATCCATGATCATGTACATTACACTTGTTTACAGAGTAGCCAGGAGCCAAATCATGTGAAAGAATTGGAATTATGTTCCCATATCAGATGATGAGAATGTTTACCACTGTCTCTTGCCAGGCCTTATTCTTGCAAAACTCTCATATAGCTAGAGCTTTGATGCCCTGTTTCCCATTCAGTCCCCCAGTGTGTTTTAGAGTACAGTTATTTCTCCATATCATTAGGGAATGAAAACTCATATTAAAAAGTTACAGAACATGTTCTGAGAACAAGAAACCTCACAGCCGACCAACAAGCTTTATTAGAAATGCTGAGATAGAAATAATGACTAACTTTGCATATACATCTTCCATAAGTACAAAAAAATTACTCAGGTATTTATTATCTCCATTTTATAGCATATTTGGTTTTGTTTAGATAGTACCTGAATCCAAGAGGAAAGCCCAGTGATTATCACTATAAAAGGCATTTATTGAAACTTCCTGTGATAGATACTTGAAACAATAGTGAACATGCATAAATGGCATGTTAGTAAATGTTAAGGGTAAGCAAAGGTAAAGTGCCTTTCATGTTAGGGTTACCAGATAAAACACAGGAGACTTCATTAAATTTGAATTTCAAATAAGAGTAAGTGAATGCTTTGGCATTAGTATGTCTCTATTTCATTCTCTATTTGACAATCGAATCAAACTGGACATTCTGTATTTTTACTTGGTAAATCTGGAAAATTAGCCACCATAGAATAGTGATTTAATTTCATATAAGAACACAAAGATTATGAGAAATTCTGTGCTGTGGAAGCTGCAGCTAGAAGGAATTTTTCAATTGGTTAGGTCACCTACCCTGTAAATTCAGTTCAATTTAAGCATCGTGTGTAGATATCTCCTATCCCCAGATGGAGACTTTGGGGCTGGATAATGTAGAGATGAATAAATTGTTTTCTGAAGGTTTTCAGAGCTCAAGTGAAGATATTTCAGTCCTATAGGGGCAGGTGGCCCAGAGATAGTGTGTGAAGAAGAGAAAGCAGTAACATGACCTTTGAGCAAACGAAGATTTGAGCAAATGTGACTGTTAGGGAATAGTTGGGTGGATAAATGGTGTAAAAAATGATGAGCAAGTAGAAACATCACTTTGAAAATATATAGTAGCAGATATTAATAATGTGCTACCTGAGAACTCCAGGTGGTTTTGTCCATGATTTTTGGTCTATATCTAG
Source organism: Odocoileus virginianus (assembly GCF_023699985.2). Taxonomy (NCBI): domain Eukaryota; kingdom Metazoa; phylum Chordata; class Mammalia; order Artiodactyla; family Cervidae; genus Odocoileus; species Odocoileus virginianus. The sequence continues at coordinate 8,623,795 of NC_069697.1, forward strand.
AAAAGAACCTCTCAGTAATTTATTTATGTAGCATTGAGCCTAACAGTTTACCCTAACTTGAGAATTTCTTCACATCACAGTTATAGTCTAAGAACTTTTTGCCTAAATTATCAGTTTTGGGATTTCACTATGCTCTACAACCTGATTCCAGTAATACTGGATAGCATCTATGAGGCAGTTTCTAAGTCCTTTGATGAATTAAAATATTTATTTCTCACAACTGTATGGGGTGAGAGCAGTTGTTATTTCCATTTTATAGTTGAGGCAAGTCCAGAGTAGAAAACTGAAGTGTCTGTCAGATTATGTAGGGAATATAATGAAGGTGGCAGACCAAGAGTGAGATAGTGAATGCAGGTGACAGCCTCAGAGTTGGGATGTAACAGGGAGACCAGGGACCTGGGAAGCAGGTAACCTCTCTCACGCACTTTCTGGATGGCTCGGACTTCCCACATCGTCTGTTTTTTCCTTGAGAAGCTGGAAATCCAAAATTTAAGTGACGTTTCCTATTTTTTGAGTGTTAAAAACTAGTTTAAAGCACTCAACTGATCAAACTAGAATTAGCTTCTGAGCAAATTTTGTCAACAGTTTGTCATTTCTTTAGATATATTTTATTTTTATAAGCTAAAAAGAGTAAATTGTTTTATGAAAATTGAAAATCACTGAACAAATCCTATTATGTAACACCAGTCCCATATTTTTAGACCTTAAGACTAGGTTGTGGCAGTGTGTGATGATCAATATGAAACATGAAAATTGAGCAGCTTGTATTCAGAGAAAGCAGGTATTCCTTTTCTGTTGAGTTGTGTTTCTCTATTTTTTTTTCTATTTTTAAAAATTACAGTTCACCTTAAAAATATTAATTTTACATCACATGTACTCTTACAAACATGTGTGCTTACGTATAAAATGTTTGCAAGAAACAATGTTCATTCTTAATACCTTTCATACATTCTGATACTTTCTGTTCTTTTCTATTTCATATTGTTTACTACATACTGAATTGATTTCATAGCCCACTAATAGGTCATGTCCAAGTTAAAAATCTCTGCAACAGAGAACAGAATAATACAACTCTTAGCACTGAGTGAAGTCAAATGTAAAAACTATCAAGTACTCTGTATCCAATTTCTATTGTGAAAATTCTGGCAATGAGAGATACCAGTGAGAGAGGTATGATCTAAATGCTCCCCTTGCATATTAATTTTGTCTCCCTGAGGGGATTAGAGCAGGACAGCTACTTTTTAAAAACTCATTGAAGGCAAGAGAATACTTTTTGTGTTCTCCCATAATGCTCAGCTCAGAGTTGTGGCTCAAGTTAAAACTTGTTGCTTTGATTGAAACAGCTATTGACATGTAGGTTATTGGTTCCTGACTGATTCTTAGAGTTTTCTGGAAAACTTAAAAAAATACAGAATCTTACTCAGGAAAATTATATTTGTATTTGTCTTTTGACCTAGAAATTATCTTTCTAGGAATCAGCACTGGTGACTAGTTGGTTAGTAAACTAGTGGTGATATCACCATTTTAATTATTATACAGCTTTAAAAAGAGAATGAGAAAGAGGTCTGTGTTAAGGGAAAAAAATCAACGTACATATATTTTGTTTATTTTTGCAAAATGAAATACAAGTAATATGAACAAAGAAGTATGATAGTTGTTTTTCATGGTGTGATTTTGAAATGGAATGAAGGGGAAAAGGAGAGATGAGACTTAGAAATCTAAATATGCTTTTCAATTTAACTTATTTTTTAAATCATATAAATATTTTATATATTCAGTTCAGTTCATTTCAGTCGCTCAGTTGTGTCTGGCTCTTTGCAACCCCATGAATCGCAGCATGCCAGGCCTCCCTGTCCATCACCAACTCTAGAAACACACAATTAATTTAAAAAGAAAAATTCTAAAATTGGAAACAGAAACAAATAAACCTTGACTGTGTATCAAATTGCTAACATAATGACACAGAGAATAAGAACTTATTTCCAGTGAATTATTTGCACAGGGTGAAAACCTTATGCTTGCAGTGGAGACTCCTGATCACCTGCTAACCTGCTAACATAGCTGTCACCTATTAACCCAGCTGTCGAACCTGGTGTCACTGACAGATAAGCTGAGTCACATGGTTCCAGGTGTGGTCACAGGGTTGTAGTGTTGAGTATCATGAAGCGTTTGTGTCAAAAATGTTTGATCTGTATTACGTTTTTAGATATGATATCCATTTTACAGGAGAAAGGAGGATTAAGAAAGAACAAATTTAATGACACCAGAAGGCAGGTCAAATTGCGAAAAGGCCATTTTTTTATGTGTAGCTACCAAAGGGTTTGATCAGAGAAGCCTGAAAGACCTTCTAGTCTTCAAGACAGATTAAGCAGGGATTGTTTCCCTCAGATTTTATGAAAACCCTTTTCCTTTATATGCATAACTTGCTGAAGCTGCTGGTCTAGGCATTTTATCCAATATAAAAGAATTTTTTAAAATGTTATACATAAGAACAATTCCAATTTCTTACATGAGAAAGCAATTAAAATTTGAGAAACATTGAGTTCTACCTAGAATTGGAGACCTTTTTCTAAATAAAAGAAGGAATTGTTTCTGTCTAAATACGGGCATTTTGATTGCTCACTTCCACTGAGCCCTTTTTGCTGCTTGCTACATTAAGTTCTCATTGAATGTGCATTTGCCTTCTTTGCAATGAAAACAGATTAATCCCTAACACGATTTTTCAAATGTTCTTTAGACCTCTAACTGGGTCATTTTTCGTTGATGCTGTTACACTATGGCATTTTGGGTTCAGTGAATGGCACTGAAAATCAACTTTTATTAAATTATATTAAAGCTTAGATGAAATAGCAAAGAAGAACATGATTCCTTCCTTCCCCACAGAATGGAGAGAGCTTAGGCTAAGGACCCTCCTTGGTTCAGTGGACAGAGAATTGGGGAGATGGCAGAGCAGCTACATCTGTTTTTGGGTGAGGAGAAAATTCAGGCTCCCTCTTTTAAAGCTGCCAGGCAGCATAGCTTCTGAGCAGAATTGCCCTATTTTTGCCACTGTCAACTCCACCCTGGCTGTTTATTCCCAGAAACACCCTCCAGTTTCCCCTCTTTTCAAACTGTGCCATCCCCCACTCCCCCACCACCACCATTCACTGATTAGCACACATCATCACTACTGTAAAATAACACATTTTCTTGTCTGATTTGGAGAAATCAATTTATTTTATGTTCTTGCCACGTGTGTGTTAAATCCTAGGTAGCATTTCTTTCATAGCGAGAACAAGAACTAGGCTCATAGTAGGAAAGGGGTTAATGTGTACCGGGATGGAGCAGCATAGAGTCTAGCAGTAATACATCCTCATGATCTAAGGTAGTAGTTCTCACTGTGTCATATTTAGACTTGCAGCATGAGCCTCACCTGGGGACTGGGTAAAATGACAAATCTGGGGGCCCAGCCCAGACTTCCTGAGTCAGAAATTCTTAGGATCGAGCCTAAGAATCTGTGTTTTGGCAACCCCTCCCCCCCCTCACCCCCCCCACCCCCCCGGCCAGGTGACTTCTTAGGCATACTAAAATTTAGGAACCACTCTAAGCCATGAAATTCCCTATTTTCTTTTATTAAGTCAGCAAATCTGTTTAGATACCTTCTGAGTACTATGATCCACAAAAAATAGTATAACAATCTTTGTTCAGAGGGTGGTAATGTGGAACATAGAGAGGACAGAGTTTATGCAAAAGGCTCTAACAGACATTTATTATTACCTGTCTTTCCAGCTTCTGGGTGTTGCCACGTTTGGCTCTGTGGGTATGAGTGGGTGAACCGTGTTAACCAAAGGTGAAGAGACAGAACTGGCATATATATTTGTAGCAAAGGGCAGACAGCTTCTGATGTGATTGAAGACAGAGTTTTCAGACTGAGTATAAAAAGAAGATCCTGTTCTATTTTATACTGAGAAAAAATTACTAGTAAAAATCTTGTGGAATGGTGGAAGAGATGGTAGGACTGGGATGATCTGATTTGAAGGGAAAATTTAAATTATATACCATCTGGATAAGCAGTTTTATCTAGCCTTAGCCTGTGGACTCAGCTGGTTAGAGTTCTGTCACAGGTTCAGTTCCCTACAGAGCCTGCTAAATTATTCTTGTTTTTGCCACAATCAACATCCTACTCACAATTTAAGTCATCAAGTACAGGTGGCATGGGGCATTGGGAGGATTGTATATTACTGTTCCTGGATGAACAGCTGAAGGCTACTCAACGTTTGTGGTAGAACCGTCTTTGTAAGAGGTAGTAGACAATAAATGGTAAATTTCTCAAACTCTTTCCCAAAGCTTTAATTGGTACAGAGTTTTTTTCTTTTCTTTTCACGCAAATTTACCTGTATGGAGAAATATCATAATAACGTCTCAAGGTAAGTTGGTAATGTTTTACTTAATGCTATTATAATTTATATGTTAACTTCTATAATGTCTCATTTGCTGAAATTACTTTATTAAAATATTTGTATCAGCATGTAAACATGTAGCTCTCTTTCTATGCACATTAAATAGATCTTGAAGCTATTTTTAAAAATTTAGATGTTAATCTCCTGCATCCTTATAAGGAGACAAAAATTGCCTAATTTTTAAATATAGCAGGCTACATCCACCAACACTAGCTAAGGATGCATCAATGTTTCCATAGCAGAACTTGTTTCTAACTCAGCCTTAGGAAAATGCCTTAAGGTAAAACTTGAATACTACATTTGCCTTTCAGTAGACTGTTTTATAAAGTTTCTGAGTTTAAAGTTACCATAAATATGGACAGTGTGTGAAATGTTCATATGATTGGTTTTCCCCTGCATCTGGCATTTAAACAAATAAAATTTTATAGTGGAAATAATAATAATACTGGATGTCAGTAGCAAAAATATTTTCTTTATGTTTTCCCATCATCATTCAATACTGAGAACTTCTCTTACACGCTTGAAGAAAAAATCCAAAAGATTGCTTTTATTTTTTTAAAATCATGTTTAATAATATAAAAGGCAGAATATGTGAATACACCTAGATACTTCCACGAGCTGATGGCTGGGTGCTTTGATCTTGGGCTACCTTCATGGAAATACGCTACACTTTATATATGAAAATAAGCAATGTTTTTCTAGTAAAGTGGTAAATAATTATATGGACATCTGAACTTATAAAATATATTTTAAAAATATGATAACCCTATTTTTATTTATATATGATTAAATAGAAATACTTGACTGGTTGAAAAATAGCCAATGAAAAGTATTTTGTTTTGTTTCTGTTTACAGTGTTGTAAGACACTTGCAGAGGATCATTTTGAAACCTAATAAACAGAATACTTTAGTTAAGGTATCAATATCCTCCACTACGGGCTTCCCAGGTGGCTCAGTGGGTAAAGAATCTGCCTTTAATACAGGAGACACGGGAGACATGGGTTTGATCCCTGGGTAAGGAAGATCCCCTAGAGGAGGGCATGACAACCCATTCCCGTATTCTTGGCTGGAGGATCCCATAGTGGGAAGGAAATAGAGAAGATAAATTTTGGATTAAGCAATTTACCGAAATAAATTAGACTCTCCCTGGAAACCAAAGACTGCAACCTCATATGTTTCCAGAAGCCAGGCAGGGTTACATGGATGAAGCAGGCTTTGGATAGCACGGAGACCATCTCGAACTGAAGCGTCAGGCAGCACTTAGCTCAAGCCATGTAATAGTGAGTGTCCAGTATTTCCAGAGCTTTTGTTTGTTGAGAAAAACTTCTAATGTAGATTTTTTACAAAACCTCCAAATTACTTAATACTGGGAGTTTTAAAAATAATAGTGTTTGTTAAACAAATCTATCTACTGGATAGATTTTCCCTGTGAACCACCAGTTTATGACCCTTCATCCTAAATAGTGGCATTCTCATCTTTCTCTGCTGCATAAAACATTGAATGCCAGCTGTAGATGATCATGTATTATTGTATAAATAAGGAAAAGACTCACAACTATTTAATATTTGGTAAATATTTTTTAGGAAAACTAATATAATTTGTATATTTGGACGAAGGCTTCACCAGGTATCAACACACACATACATACCCATGGGCGTGTGAACTTGTTTCCACTCAGTGGGTGAGATAGTAATGTTAATTTTACTGACCCAACACCACTGACTCACTGGGGGGAAAAACTGCCTTCTGTCTCTCTCTTTCTGATTACATGCACACATACACACACACACACAGAGGCACTGTGTAACATATATGCTTTGGTGGAAGTCACTATGCAGTTGAAAATCTGAAAGGCCAGGGTCCATATCTCTACAGATAAAGCTGTAATAATCTTCAGTCTAGTATATCAGTGCTGGTGTCCGGTAAGCATATGTAAGCATTGAATGACTAGAGTTTCCAGAACTTATTAGATCAGGCCATTTGAAAGTGACAGAAATCTTGACTTTACAGTTATTATCTTTATTTAACTTTTAATACAAGCTAGCACATTATAAATCATTAGTAGAAACAGGCAGTCCTTGCCATGAATTAAGAGCTGCGTGTTGAGAAAAAGATAAAATAACAGTTTTATTTTTTTGTGTTGATAGTTTAGAATTCATCATATCAAGGTGCCTATCATGTGTGTTCAGTTCAATTCAGTTCTCAGTCGTGTCCGACTCTTTGCGACCCCATGGACTACAGCACGCCAGGCTTCCCTCTCCATCACCAACTCCTGGAGCTTGCTCAAACTCATGTCCATTGAGTCGGTGATGCCATCCAACCATCTCATCCTCTGTTGTGCCCTTCTCCTCCTGCCTTCAATCTTTCCCAGCATCAGGGTCTTTTCCAATGAGTCAGTTCTTTGCATCAGGTGACCAATGTATTAGAGTTTCAGCTTCATCATCAGTCCTTCCAATGAATATTCAGGACTGATTTCCTTTAGGCTTGACTGGTTTGGTCTCCTTGCAGTCCAAGGGGACTTGCTCAAACTTGCAAAAACAAATTATATGTGTTAAAGGATGTGAAATTATTAAGTAAGCTTTTTAAATTAAAGTATAATGCATACATACAGAAAAATACAAAAATCATTAGATAGCTTAATGTATTATTTTCAAAGAATGAAACTAAACCTTTTGGAATGATTTGACAGTTCACTTTGTAAATTTGGTCAGTTCTAAAATATACCAGTATGCTTCTGAACATAACATTATCCCTAACTTGTGCCTCTTTTTTACCCTTGAGCTTTTGGTTAAACTTTAGATCACTTGTTTCTGTAAAATATCCATTACCTATAGTCTTTTCATCATACAGCACTGAGGCTATGTCTTGAGCAGATTCATCAATATTATTTCTGAATTATACATTGGAATTACAAGATAAATATTCTCTAAAATGATACATTAAAAAAAAAAAGAAAGACAAAAATAGTCCTTAAAAAGAGGTTTTGGTTACATTTTAAAATGTAACCATTTTAATGTGACCATTTGGTTATGTTATAAAAATGTAAAAAATCAATAGGTAATTTTACCCTTTTAAAATGAGAACTTTTTCCCCCTAAATTAAGGTTTTTGCAAAGAGTAGGAAGAAGGTACATTAAATAAAAATTCTTGGTATTAGAATCAGAGCCTATTATAGATTCATCTAAGCAATTTTTACTGTAAACATATACTTATAAACATAATGTCTCTTGACTGAATAGTTAAAGCAGGTCATATATCATAATCCAAACAAAGATAAACATATGTGGTAACCTAGAAACATGATTAAAATTTTTATTATCTTACATAATCAAAGCACCATTTAAGTAGGTGAGCCAAAATTATTACATCTAACCAAGTCTATTAATCCATAAATTCAGAAGAAAGTTCATTGTCTACTCATGGTAAGAATGTTGTGTCACTGTTTACCCAGAGCTTTTCATTGATTAAACAATGAATGTAACACACTATTATAATAGAGTTTTCAAATTGATGGAAAGATATTCTGGGTCTTCTTCAGAATGACAGTGTAAAGTAGGCTATCTATAATTATAATTAAGGGAGACAGCCCAAGTTTGGAATGTTTTTTTTTTTTTTCATTGTCACATGTATAATCTGCATGTACTGAACCTCAGGCCTCTGCATCTGCAAATCTCTGATTTAAATCATGTAGCCTAATCAGAAGATTCCAGTAAAATAGAACTTTGTTCACTAATTCAGAAAGATGTGCTGTGCTTAGTCATGTCCAGCTGTTTGCAACCCCATGTCTGTAGCCCGCCAGGCTCTTCTGTTCATGGGGATTCTCCAGGCAAGAATACTGGAGTGGGTTGCCATGCCCTCCTCCAGGAGATCTTCCCAACCCAGGGATCAAACCTGGGTCTCCTGCATTGCAGGCAGATTCTTTACCATCTGAGCTACCAGGGAAGCCTAAGAATACGGGCGTGGGTAGCCTATCCCTTCTCCAGGGGAACTTCCCAACCCAGTAATTGCACCGGGGTCTCCTGCATTGCAGGTGGACTCTACCAGCAGAGCTACCAGGGAAGCCCCCATACAAGAATACTGGCATGGAAATACCCCACATACTTTAATTTATCAGTGAATGCTACCATCTTTTCAACTTCACCAAAGCCAACCATATTCAAAGGAAGCATTTGAGAGCTTAACGTCAAATCCCACTTTAACTATACCTGCAGTCTTGCCTTTCCCATTAGTTTTAGTAATGGTTCTTAATCAAGTTGGCTCCTGACTGAGTCATACTTCTGTGAGTAACCTAAGTCACACTCCAAGACCTCCAGCATTACCTTACTCCAGTCAATGCTCCCAGATACTGGAACCTATTCTAGACCTCTCTCTTGAGTCCCTGCTGCAGAACTGCCCTGATTCAGGGCGGCACCCTCACATCTGGTCCCACTGCCTCAATGTTACATTTATTGTTTATGGAGCCCAGATTCATTCACACTTTTTCTCAGAAATAACTATAACCAGATTTCCCTTTGGTGAATCCTACCTTCTAATCTCTTTTGTCAGCACAGGTAGTTACTGTGAACACTGTATGCTATCCTCTAAGAGGCTTCAGACAATCAGTGCTTTGCATTTTCTTAACTTGTGTGCTCCAGTGAATGGCTCAAAAACAGCATATGTCCCAGGTAGAGGCAATGTAACATGCTCCACCCTCCTTGTGAGCCTCAGACCGTTCCAGCATGCTCCTGCCACATGGCTCAGTTGGTAAATCATCTGCCAAGTTCGATTCCTGGGTCGGGAAGATCCCCTGAAGAAAGAAATGGCAACCCACTCCAGTAATCTTGCCTGGAGAATCCCATGGACAGAGGAGCCTGACAGGCTGCAATCCAAGGGATCCCAAGAGTCAGACATGACTTAGCGACTAAATCGCCACCGCCGCTGACTACAAAGTTTGTCCCTTAGCTTTCTGTATCCCCTGCCCACCCCATTCATATGTGTGAATTTTCCTGCTGCATGTCTACAAAACATGTAGCTCTAGGAAGTGTTGATAGTCTAAGAATGAAGTCATTCAAAGGAAAAAATGAAGAGACTACAATCTGATGTTAATATTTGGGCCCTGCTTCTGTAGTCAAATCTAAACCTGGCTTGCTTAGTTATATTATTTTTGTTTGTTTGTTTCAGAAGTTAGAGCAGTTGCCTTCAATTGAAAAATAATCTTATTTGATTCATAATTTATTCACTCTATAAATAATCACTGAGGATGCCCAATACCCAAGAATTGGTTAGGTGTTGTGGATATGGAAGAGAAAGTCCCTGACCTCATGGAACTCACGTTTAGCTGCAGGACCAGTGTTCGATTTCCGTGATGCTGATTTCATGCCTGTCTGGACTTCTTCCCATTACCTGTAGACAGATACCCATGATTCTGAGCTTTGCTTGCTGGCCTGCCTCAGAGTCTCTAACACTAAACTTGCAAAGAATTCATTCTCTTGTCTGCAGACCTTTATAGCTGTGGGTTATCAGCTATGTGGACCATCTCATTTTAGCAGGTCTCTCTAGACTCTGGGTCTCAACTATTGCCTGTCTAACCTATACCACTGCTATTTGAGCTTCAGTATGTTATTTCTCATGTTTTACTTTATTTGTTTATTTTCATATGTCCATTGGAAATAAGGATTGAATAGCCTGTAGGAATCAGATGGTGAGAAGAAAGATGAGGACATCTTGTCCATTAGGAAAAGTTAGGTTTGTATTCATTTACCATGCATGTCTTCTTTCAGAGAAATATTTTAGAGCCACTTTGGTAAAAGAAAGTGAATAACAATAGTCATAATTTAAATTGATTACATAATCCTTCTTTCTCCTTCCTTCATCTGTATTTCCCCCTCTCCTTCCCTCCCTCTTCTTTTTCCTTCCTTCTAAGTGGAATGGTCATTAAACTACTTCTTGGTAGTGTTCTGGGTGATAAAGTGCAGCCTTAAACGTACAAAGTGTTTGCTCTTATGAAACTTGAGTTCTAAATTAATAAGGCATTGAGTTCAGAACTTTAACATGTAATTCCATTTTAACAATACAATGATTTCTTTTTACCAGTAAGGAAGTGGATTCAAAGTTATATGGTTATGTAATTTGTCTAAGATCAGAGCAAAGGCAGAGACAGGGTTCTGAATTAAGTGCATCTGACCCTGAAGCCCATTTTTGTAGGAGAAGCTATCAAACTAAGCACTTAAGTTCTGTGAGGAAAAATAGAGCAAGGTATATGGGATCCAGAGTGATGGGCCCCGGAAAGCTCTAGATTCAGAGGTAGAGTAGAGATCTGAATTAGGCCATGCAGAAAGCTAAGGGACAAACCTTGTAGGCAGAGGGAACAGCATGTGTGTCCGGAGGATGCTGGAAGGGTCTGAGGCTCACAAGAAGGGCAGTGCAGGAAGGAGAGGTTTGCAGAAGCGGAGGCCACAGGGACAGACAGACGCCTGATGATGGAGCACGTTATGGCCCATGGCAAGAACTTGGGGTTTAGATGATACTTGTCACTCTGCTCTGGTCCTAAAATGCAGTTCTTTCTGTTCAAGGTTCAGAGGGTTGAGAAGGAATGAATCAGAGGTAGGACTCTGAGAGCGCAGGGAGTGGATAAAACAGATGAGATAACAATGCTCAGACTCTGGCCAAATGCACATCCCACAAATGTAACCACACCCTGCGTGGATTTCATTTCTGTCTTTGAACTGGAGTTGAGCAGAATGGGAGTGTAAGAGTTGTGTTCTGATCTCTTTCCACTCTGTGCCTGGGCAGAGAAAAAGGAAGATCGGTGCAAGTGGGTGTGAGATCAGAGGAGAATTATGCAGCTGATACTGTGTTTAAAAGGAATTCCAGTGTTCACCCCCACTCCAAAATATCAACGGGCATTTCTGCCAACACACAGGCTGACACTGCAGTGTTATACTGATTGGCTTTCTATTTTATGAGGAAACATTTGTATAGCTTGCATAACTCAAAGGTATAAGTCAAAAGAGAAGACCCCATATAATGTAATCTGTAAACTTCTTATCTTACAGTTTAAAGTAAATCTCTCTGAAAGAATTGCATAGTTTATGCTGCTTAGAAAAATTTTCACTCTTTGTTTTAAATGTTAGGCCTCAAAGTGATTTTCTCTCTTCCACATTTTCTTTGTTGAATGAAAATTCATTCTTTAGGGAAAAAGAAACTTCCTTAAAGTAAGAAAGTTGTCATATTTATTTTGTATGAAAAATGTTTAATGTTACTACTGTAGGAAAGTGAATGACAGTACTCAGATTTGGGATTGGCAGAACAGAAGAATAGAATAGAATCTTTAAATCATCTCCAATTTTGTTTTTTTTAACATGAGAAAATTAAGTTTGGAGAAGTTCAGCTTAAGTTTGAAGTTTGTCTTCAAAACTAAGTAAGTTGTTCTTTGTTTTAAATTTTAACTTTTAGTTATCCCTGACCTTGTCAAAGTTAGTAATTTTTTATTATAGTTGTATTTTTGTAGATACTCATGAATATTATGGTGGAGAATGCCTTCCATGGGATTGGTGGTGGTATTTTGGGTGACTTTGTCAGCTATATTTTTACATAGCTATATATACTTATATCCCTGTTTAGCTATGTCTATATTTTTAAAATGTAATCCATAGAAAAAAATGTATTTTGTGTAGGGACCCAGCACACACACATCAGTTCAGTTCAGTTGCTCAGTCGTGTCTGACTCTTTGCGACCTCATGAACCATAGCACGCCAGGCTTAGCTGTCCATCGTCAACTTCCGGAGTCCACCCAAACCCATGTCCATTGAGTCGGTGATGCCATCCAACCATCTTATCCTCTGTTGTCCCCTTCTCCTCCTGCCCTCAATCTTTCCCAGCATCAGGATCTTTTCAAATGAGTCAGCTCTTTGCATCAGGTGGCCAAAGTATTGGAGTTTCAGCTTCAACATCAGTGCTTCCAATGAACACCCAGGACTGATCTCCTTTAGGATGGACTGGTTGGATCTCCTTGCAGTCCACAGGACTCCCAAGAGTCTTCTCCAATACCACAATTCAAAAGCATCAATTCTTCAGTGCTCAGCTTTCTTTATAGTCCAACTCTCACATCCATACATGATCACTGGAAAAACCATACCCTTGACTAGACAGACCTTTGTTGGCAAAGTAATGTCTCTGCTTTTTAATATGCTACCTAGGTTGGTCATAACTTTCCTTCTGAGGAGTAAGTGTCTTTTAATTTTATGGCTGCGATCACCATCTGCAGTGATTTGGGAGCCCCCAAAATAAAGTCAGCCACTGTTTCCACTGTTCCCCCATCTATTTGCCGTGAAGTGATGGGACCGGATGCCATGATCTTAGTTTTCTGAATGTGGAGCTTTAAGCCAACTTTTTCACTCTCCTCTTTCACCTTCATCAAGAGCTTTTTAATTCCTCTTCACTTTCTGCTATAAGGGTGGTGTCATCTGCATATCTGAGGTGATTGATATTTCTCCTGGCAGTCTTGATTCCAGCTTGTGCTTCTTCCAGCCCAGCGTTTCTCATGATGTACTCTGCATATAAGTTAAATAAGCAGGGTGAGAATTTACAGCCTTGCCATACTCCTTTTTCTATTTGGAACCAGTCTGTTGTTTCATGTCCAGTTCTAACTATTGCTTCCTGACCTGCATACAGGTTTCTCAAGAGGCAGGTCAGGTGGTCTGGTATTCCCATCTCTTTCAGAATTTTCCACAGTTTATTGTGATCCACACAGTCAAAGGCTTTGGCATAGTCAATAAAGCAGAAATAGATGTTTTTCTGGAACTCTCTTGCTTTTTCGATGATCCACACACACATGCACACACACAACTGAAGCATATGTTTTCTTTTTTCTCTTGCTTTCTCTGTGCTTCAGCTATATTTTCTTTTCTGCTTACTTAAAAATCTAGTTCCAATCCACTGAAATGAGTTTACAAACCCACTTATGGGTCTAAAGTCACAGTTAGTAAAGGCATTATTTTTTAAAAAATGCAATTGGCTCATGATGAAAATCCATATCTGCTGTGAAAAGAAGCTGAGGATGATTTTGGTATCAGTTCCTAGGCTTTGGTGGTTGCTGTCATAGAATCAACCCATTCTCTATTCCTGAACTAGATTGACAGTGGCCATGAGTTTGATCTCAAATAGCATTTATCTATTTATCTTTCTAGAATTTCTTGATGTCACTAATTAGCTCTATTGACCCTGCAGTACTGGAAAGAATGGCTACAAGTTCTTGAAGCACATTCTCTATGTATGCTAAGCTAATAGCTTTAGGACTTCAGATTTCAGTAGCTTGAGTGGAAGAGGGGAAGGGAGAGAGAGAGAGAGAAACCAAGAGAGAGCAAAGTTCATTAGTGTATTCAACAGGAGACTCAATCGTCAGTCCAAAGTGCACTTAGAACTTTCCACAAACTGAAAGCTTTAATTCTGTTCAATACTTAAAGTCACATGAATAACTGTATCATTTTCCTGCTCTTTATTCATTAGATAGCAACACTGTGTTAAACCTCACAGCAGAGGACAGTTTTTGTTTTTGCCAACTTGATATCCGTGAACTCTTCCTCCATGGACAGTAACTCACATTTTTTCTTGGAGACCATTTCCCTTGTCCCTCTATCAGTTCCTACAGTGAAAGTCATAACATCAGGGACCAAGTCTCAGCCTGTTTGTTGGATTCTGAAGTGCTTTCCTCCCCACTGCTGATTGCACTTGAACCCCAAAATATATTCAGCCTCATCCTGAACTCCAGGACCAGTACTGAGGAGGAACAGTAATCTGAACTGTCCTGTGATACATCATCATGCTTTTCCTCTTAAACTGGTTTCTGACTTTGTGCCTGAGTTCTGTTAATGGGCCACCCCCTTGATATGTGGGGCCTGTGCCACTGTATGTAACTTGCCCCTGAAAATCTGATGCTCTGCCTTATTCTTGCTAGAAATGCAGATTGTGAATACACTAACTGTCTGACCTCACAGGTGCTGCTGACATGACTTACTAGCCTTTCTGTGAACTCGGGGAGGACTGCCCTCCAGCATTTGGCCCCTCATGGTGAGAAGTGCTCCTGTTTCCCTGTAAAGGCCGCCTGAGGGACTCTTTCCTAGGCTACTACCCCTATTGTTTGTTGCAGTGTTGCAGACCCAGAGTGGTGTTCTCTCCCTGGGTCTCCTCCCAACATCTGAGGCAGAGTCAGTTCCAAATGCCTGTCCCCCTCCCACGTATGAGTGTCTTATCAGAGCCGAGCGTCTCCTTCATTACTCTGCTGTTAATGGGACTACATCTGGTAGATTCTCAAGATACATGGAACTTTTTTTTTCCTTTCTTTATGTCCAGTACAGTATTATGCTCAGGAAATAGTTGTTGAACAAGCATGCCTATTTGAAAATTTGCTTGTCACAGTTGTCATTTTTTTTGAGGGGTCACAAAAACTTGTACCTTGATAACTGTTTTAAATGAGAAAAATTTGGAAAGAATCTACTTTTCAAGACTTATTATGAAATAAAATGTCAAAAGGATGTTTATTAACTGCAAAATCCAGACTGTTTCATTTTGGTGCTACAGCTTTTGAGTGTGTTCCATGTAACCGCAGATAGCCTTAAAATATACATTTTTTTACCAAGATAAAAGTAAAATGTTTTGATATTAAATAGCTTCATGACACAGCAAAGTAAGAAGGAAAGAAAGGAAAAGAAAAAAACAGGAGGGAGGGAGAGAAGAGGGAGGGAGGGAGCAAGGAAAGATGGAAGGAAGGAGAGAAAACATTGCATTCCACTGTAGTCCCCTGATGGATGGTACTAAGATCTTGCACTCCGTTGGTTCATTTGGAAATTTTATTCTGAAGAAACAGCAGATTCAGTTTAATTAATATTGTTATGTGTCAAGTTACAGTTGGCAAAAACAATACCCTGTTAATAAGAGAAAAAAATAGATTGTTATGCTTCTTAAGGAAATGTGTTAAATTTGGGGTGTAATGACTGAGAGTACATTATGTTGATAAGTTATATATAAATTAACTAATAAAAGCATATTAGATGAATATATTAGATACTCCTCCCTGAAAATGCCCATGAGATTGAAAAGTCCTCTAAAATGTCTTTGTAGGCTTGGACATTCAATAATTTTAAAATACAATTGAAATATTTATTTGGCTGTTCTTACAGATAAGCTTGTCAACCTTGCATAGACAGATTTTTCTCCTGTGTCTGGGTCTGAGAAGAGCAAAAGGGAAGATTCAGCTGGGAAGGGATGAATGCAGCAAAGAAAATCAATGTAGTAAGAGAGATTGCAGGACAAAATACAGCTATAATTGTTTGAAATGCAGATCATGGACTGTTTGACTTTTGCCAGTTCTGCTTAAGCAACAGAATATATTAAAACTAGTTTTCAAGGAGCTCCTTGTCTCAGTACATAGGCAGATGTGCAGACAAATAATTGAGGTAGAATGTAATGGCAGAGCAGTGCAAAGAACAACAAACTGTCTGGTTAAGTGAGCCATGAAGGTTTCACGGTCTAGTTCTCCAAGGAAGCTAAGAGTTTGTTGGATGAAGAGGAAGAGAAAGGCTTTGCAGGGAAGAGAATAGTTAGAGCAAAGGTGTCAGGCAAAGGTGTCAAGCAAGAGGCATGTTGAGGGAAAGCGTAAATGGTCTGGTGTGGCTCTAGGAACAGTATATACTGGGGAAGGGGTTTCTGGCATGAAGTGATGAGAAAGGCAGATTGGAACCAAATGATAGAGGATGTTTGATGTCAGTTAGAGGATTTTGGACCTGATCGTTAGCAATTTAGGGGCTTCCCTGGTGGTTCAGATGGTAAAGAATCTGCCTGCAATGCAGGAGACCCGGGTTCGATCCCTGGATTGGGCAGATCTCCTGGAGAAGGGAATGGCAACCCACTCCAGTGTTCTGGCCCGGAGAATTCCAGGGACAGGGGAGCCTAACAGGCTATAGTTCATGAGGTCACAGAGTGGACATGACTGAGCGACTGACACAACGCTTGGAGATGGGACATTTGGAAGCAATCAGTTCCTCTGCTGAATGCAGCCATGATCTATACTTCTGAGGATTATATTAATAACAGGATAATACCATTTACTTGCATTGTTATTCCCTTTCCAGTATTGTTCTCTTGCCCCAGATGTGATCTTCACATGCTCCTTGGGCACAGATGCTGCTGTTTAATTTTAATGATAACTTCTTGTCCTTATATTTTTTCACCTTGGGTTGGTAAGCCTTGCTTGTGGTGTCTACACAAGGTGCTTAGAGCTGTCTTGAAGCAGTGTTTATCTCCTCCCTCAGACTCTTGTGGTATCATCAGAGGTTTTTAAAGAGGAAAAGTGGGATTGCTGGGTCATATGGCAGTTCTATTTCCAGCTTTTTAAGAAGTCTCCACACTGTTTTCCATAGTGGCTGTACTAATTTGCATTCCCACCAACAGTGTAAGAGGGTTCCCTTTTCTCCACACCCTCTCCAGCATTTATTGCTTGTAGACTTTTGGATAGCAGCCATCCTGACTGGCGTATAATGGTACCTCATTGTGGTTTTGATTTGCATTTCTCTGATAATGAGTGATATTGAGCATCTTTTCATGTGTTTGTTAGCCATCTGTATGTCTTCCTTGGAGAAATGTCTGTTGAGTTCTTTGGCCCACTTTTTGATTGGGTCATTTATTTTTCTGGAGTTGAGCTGCAGGAGTTGCTTGTATATTTTTGAGATTAATCCTTTGTCTGTTGCTTCGTTTGCTATTATTTTCTCCCAATCTGAGGGCTGTCTTTTCACCTTGCTTATAGTTTCCTTTGTTGTGCAAAAGCTTTTAAGTTTCATTAGGTCCCATTTGTTTATTTTTGCTTTTATTTCTAAAATTCTGGGATGTGGGTCATAGAAGATCCTGCTGTGATTTATGTCGGAGAGTGTTTTGCCTATGTTCTCCTCTAGGAGTTTGATAATTTCTGGTCTTACATTTAGATCTTTAATCCATTTTGAGTTTATTTTTGTGTATGGTGTTAGAAAGTCTTCTAGTTTCATTCTTTTTTTTTTTTTTTTTTTTAATTTTTATTAGTTGGAGACTAATTACTTTACATCATTACAGTAGTTTTTGTTATACATTGATATGAATTAGCCATGGATTTACATGTACTCCCCATCCCAGTCCCCCCTCCCACCTCCCTCTCCACCCGATCCCTCTGGGTCTTCCCAGTGCACCAGGCCCGAGCACTTGTCTCATGTACCCAACCTGAGCTGGTTATCCGTTTCACCCTAGATAATATACATGTTTCAATGCTGTTCTCCTGAAACATCCCACCCTCGCCTTCTCCCAGAGTCCACAAGTCTGTTCCATACATCTGAGTCTCTTTTTCTGTTTTGCATATAGGGTTATCGTTACCATCTTTCTAAAGTCCATATATATGTGTTAGTATACTGTAATGGTCTTTATCTTTCTGGCTTACTTCACTCTGTATAATGGGCTCCAGTTTCATCCATCTCATTAGAACTGATTCAAATGAATTCTTTTTGATGGCTGAGTAATATTCCATGGTGTATATGTACCACAGCTTCCTCATCCATTCGTCTGCTGATGGGCATCTAGGTTGCTTCCATGTCCTGGCTATTATAAACAGTGCTGCGATGAACATTGGGGTGCATGTGTCTCTTTCAGATCTGGTTTCCTTGGTGTGTATGCCCAGAAGTGGGATTGCTGGGTCATATGGCAGTTCTATTTCCAGCTTTTTAAGAAATCTCCACACTGTTTTCCATAGTGGCTGTACTAATTTGCATTCCCACCAACAGTGTAAGAGGGTTCCCTTTTCTCCACACCCTCTCCAGCATTTATTGCTTGTAGACTTTTGGATAGCAGCCATCCTGACTGGCGTGTAATGGTACCTCATTGTGGTTTTGATTTGCATTTCTCTGATAATGAGTGATGTTGAGCATCTTTTCATGTGTTTGTTAGCCATCTGTATGTCTTCCTTGGAGAAATGTCTGTTGAGTTCTTTGGCCCACTTTTTGATTGGGTCATTTATTTTTCTGGAGTTGAGCTGGAGGAGTTGCTTGTATATTTTTGAGATTAATCCTTTGTCTGTTGCTTCGTTTGCTATTATTTTCTCCCAATCTGAGGGCTGTCTTTTCACCTTGCTTATAGTTTCCTTTGTTGTGCAAAAGCTTTTAAGTTTCATTAGGTCCCATTTGTTTATTTTTGCTTTTATTTCTGAAACTCTGGGATGTGGGTCATAGAGGATCCTGCTGTGATTTATGTCGGAGAGTGTTTTGCCTATGTTCTCCTCTAGGAGTTTGATAATTTCTGGTCTTACATTTAGATCTTTAATCCATTTTGAGTTTATTTTTGTGTATGGTGTTAGAAAGTGTTCTAGTTTCATTCTTTTACAGGTGGTTGACCAGTTTTCCCAGCACCACTTGTTAAAGAGGTTATCTTTTTTCCATTGTATATCCTTGCCTCCTTTGTCGAAGATAAGGTGACCATAGGTTCGTGGACTTATCTCTGGGCTTTCTATTCTGTTCCATTGATCTATATTTCTGTCTTTGTGCCAGTACCATACTGTCTTGATGACTGTGGCTTTGTAGTAGAGTCTGAAGTCAGGCAGATTGATTCCTCCAGTTCCATTCTTCTTTCTCAGGATTACTTTGGCTATTCGAGGTTTTTTGTATTTCCATACAAATTGTGAAATTATTTGTTCTAGTTCTGTGAAAAATACTGTTGGTAGTTTGATAGGGATTGCATTGAATCTATAGATTACTTTGGGTAGTATAGCCATTTTGACAATATTGATTCTTCCAGTCCATGAACACGGTATATTTCTCCATCTGTTTGTGTCCTCTTTGATTTCTTTCATCAGTGTTTTATAGTTTTCTACGTATAGGTCTTTTGTTTCTTTAGGTAGATATACTCCTAAGTATTTTATTCTTTTTGTTGCAATGGTGAATGGTATCGATTCCTTAATTTCTCTTTCTGTTTTCTCATTGTTAGTGTATAGGAATGCAAGAGATTTCTGTGTGTTAATTTTATATCCTGCAACTTTACTGTATTCGTTGATTAGCTCTAGTAATTTTCTGGTAGAGTCTTTAGGGTTTTCTATGTAGAGGATCATGTCATCTGCAAAGAGAGAGAGTTTCACTTCTTCTTTTCCTATCTGGATTCCTTTTACTTCTTTTTCTGCCCTGATTGCTGTGGCCAAAACTTCCAAAACTATGTTGAATAGGAGTGGTGAGAGTGGGCACCCTTGTCTTGTTCCTGATTTCAGGGGAAATGCTTTCAATTTTTCACCATTGAGGGTGATGCTTGCTGTGGGTTTGTCATATGTAGCTTTTATTATGTTGAGGTATGTTCCTTCTATTCCTGCTTTCTGGAGAGTTTTAATCATAAATGGATGTTGAATTTTGTCAAAGGCTTTTTCTGCATCTACTGCCATATGACCCAGCAATCCCACTTCTGGGCATACACACCAAGGAAACCAGATCTGAAAGAGACATGTGCACCCCAATGTTCATCGCAGCACTGTTTATAATAGCCAGGACATGGAAGCAACCTAGATGCCCATCAGCAGACGAATGGATGAGGAAGCTGTGGTACATATACACCATGGAATATTACTCAGCCATTAAAAAGAATTCATTTGAATCAGTTCTAATGAGATGGATGAAACTGGAGCCCATTATACAGAGCGAAGTAAGCCAGAAAGATAAAGAACATTACAGTATACTAACACATATATATGGAATTTAGAAAGATGATAACGATAACCCTATATGCAAAACAGAAAAAGAGACTCAGATGTATAGAACCGGCTTGTGGACTCTGGGAGAAGGCGAGGGTGGGATGTTTCAAGAGAACAGCATTGAAACATGTATATTATCTAGGGTGAAACAGATCACCAGCCCAGGCTGGGTGCATGAGACAAGTGCTCGGGCCTGGTGCACTGGGAAGACCCAGAGGGATCGGGTGGAGAGGGAGGTGGGGGGGGGGGGGACCGGGATGGGGAATACATGTAAATCCATGGCTAATTCATTTCAATGTATGACAAAAACCACTTCAATGATGTAAAGTAATTAGCCTCCAACTAATAAAAATAAATGGAAAAAAAAATTTTTTTGCAAAAAAAAAAAAAGAGGAAAAGGACAAGGAGATGATTCAATAGTCTTCCTTCTAGGCAGTCTACCTGGAACACTAAGTTGAGAGCCTCATTAGAGGACATTGCTGCCCTCTTGGTCATTGGCACCTCTCGCTCATGCTCTCCAGTCTCAGCTAAGTGATATATCCATCACACGCCACTTTTAGTTTCCCAGGTGGCTCAGTGGTAAAGAATCTGCCTGCCAGTGCAGCAGATGCAGGTTTGATCCCTTGGTTGGAAAGGTTTGTCCTGGAGTAGGAAATGGCAACACACCCCAGTATTCTTGCCTGAAAAATGCCATGGACAGTGGAACCTGGTGGGCTACAGTCCATAGGGTCACAGAGAGTCAGACATGACTGGCTCACATGCACCACTCTTCCCAAACTTTCACAGCTTCCTTAAAACCCTACCAAGTGCCAATACCCTGTTTCTTTCTTTTCTCAAGCAACTGGTGATTGCCTTTGCTTCCCAGACTATATTTGATCCCTGGAGTATCTGAAGGTTTTATCTGTTTATCCGTGGTTAACCAAAGTCACCTAACATTCTTACCATTGTCATCCATGGCATGGATAGCCCTGGACATATGACATCTATGTCAGTTCAAGCAAGGCTTGCACCTGCTTCATAAAGTAGACTATCATTATTGAGTATGTATTATGTAAGGGATGTTTTAGACACTGAAGAGAAAAAGGAGAGTAAAACAAATGAGACATCTGTTCCCTGGAAGTTCATGGCTGTAACAGGGGTGGGCAGACTACAGCCTGTGGATCAAATCTGGCCCATCTTCTTTTTTGGAATATAAAAGTTTAGAAACATAGTCACGCTGCTTATGTATTGTCTATGGCTGCTTTCATGCTATAACTCCAAAGCTGTGCAATTGTAACAGAGACTGATAGGCCTGAAAAACCCACGTTTACTGTTTCGCTCTTTACAGGAAAAGTTTGCTGATCCCTGGCCAGAACAGTGCCTCTTGAACTATCTATTATCAAAGACCAGTTTTACTATAGATCATATTTTGTTTTGTAGTAAGAGGATCACTTAACATAAGATTTACCCTTTTAACCAGTTTCTCACTGTGTATTATTGTTGACTGCAGGTGCAGTGTTGAGCAGCAGATCTCTAGAGCTTGTTTATCTTCCTTGACTGAAATTGATTAGTAATTTCTCATTTCCCCCTCTCTCTAGCCCCTGGCAACCATCATTCCACTCTTTGATTCTATGAATCTGATTATTTTAGATACCTTATATTAGTGGAAATATTCAATATTTACCTTTCTGTGCTAGGCTTATTTTTCTTAGTATAATGTCTTCAAGGTTCACTTATGCTATTGCATATTGCAGAATTTCCTTTTTCTAATGTCAAAGAATACTCTATTGTTCATATATACCACGTTTTCTTTATCCATTCTTCTGTTGGTTGATATTTATGTTATTTCCACATTTTGGCTATTTTGAATATTGCTGTAATAAATGTAAAAGCACTAGTATCTTTCAGAGGTCCCAATTTAAATTCTTTTGAATTAATACCCACAAGTGGAACTGCTGGGTTATTGGTAGCTCTATTTTTAATTTTTAGGAAAAAATCCATATTGTTTTCCATAGCAGAGGCACCATCTTGCATTCCCACCAACAACATACAAGGGTTCCAGTTTCTCTGTATTCTCACCAATACTTCTTATCTTTGCGTGTGTGTGTTTTTGATGATAGCCAACTTGACAAGTGTGAGGTGATATCTCATTATGGTTTTGATTTGAATTTCTCTGATGATTAGTGATGTTGAACATTTTTTCATATACCATTGGCCTTTTGTATGTCTTCTTTAGAGAAATGTTTATTCAAGTCTTCAGTTCATTTTTTAAAAATGTGGTTTATTTCTGCTGTATGTGGGTTTTGTTCTAGTTTGGAGAGCGGGGGCCTTTCTCCAGTTGTGGAGAGCAGGAGCCTCTCTCTAGCTGCGGTGTGAGGGCTCCTCACTGAGGCGGCCTCTCTCGTGGAGCAGGGGCTTAGGGCCCCCGGGCGTGGGCGCAGGCTCAGTAGTTGTGGCACATGGCCTACTTGCTCTGCGGCGTGTGGCATCTTCCTGCATCAGGGATCTGACCTGAGTCTCCTGCGTTGGCAGGTGCATTCTTGACCACTCAGCCACCAGGGAAGCCCTTTAGTGTGTTTGGAAATTGGGTTATTAGTTTTTTTTTTAAACTATTGAGTTGTAGGAGTTCCTCATGTTATTTTAAAGAATAATCACTTTTCAGATATGTGATTTGCTAATATTTTCTCCCATTCCATAGGTTGCCTGTTCATTATTGCCTTTGTGAAGTGAAAGTGAAGTGAAGTGAAAGTCGCTCAGTTGTGTCCAACTCTTTGCAACCTCATGGACTGTACAGTCCATGGAATTCTCCAGGCCAGAATTCTGGAATGTAGCCTTTCCCTTCTCCAGGGGATCTTCCGAACCCAGGGATGGAACCCAGGTCTCCTGCACTGCAGGCGGAGTCTTTACCAGCTGAGCCACAGGGGAAGCCCAAGAACACTGGAGCGGGTGGCCTATTGCTTCTCCAGGGGAGCTTCCCGACCCAGGAATCGAACTGGGGTCTCCTGCACTGCAGGTGAACTCTTTACCACCTGAGCTATCATATCAGGGAAGGCAAAGAAATTATTGCCTTTACTGTGTAGAAACTTCTTCGTTTGATGTAGTATCACTTGTTTATTTTTGCTTTTGTTGCTTGTGCTTTTGGTGTCATATCTATGAAATCATTTCGAAGGCCAATGTCGTGAGGCTTTCCCCCTCTATGTTTTTTTCTAGGTGTTTTACAGTTTTGGGTATTATTTTTAAATCTTTAATCCATTTTGAGTTGATATTTGTGTATGTAAAGTAAGGATCCAGTTTCATTCTTTTGAATGTGGATATCCAGTTTCCCTACACTGTCTTTTTCCCATTGTGTATTCCTTGTCAAATATTAACTGACCACAAATTCATAGATATATTTCTGGGCTTTCCATTCTGTTTTGATTTTATGTTTGAATTAAAATGATATTGTGCCATATTATTTTGATTGTTCTAGTTTTGTACTATATTTTGAAATTAGGAACTGTGATTCTGCAGCTTTGTTCTTCTTTCTCAATATTGATTTGCCTATTCACTGTCTTTTGTGGTTTCATATAAATTTTAGGATTACTTTTTCTATTTCTGTAAAAAATGCCTCTGGTATATTGATAGTGCATTGAATCTATAGATTATTTTGGGTAGTATGGGCATTTTAACAATATTAATTCTTCCAGTCAGTGAACACAGAATATCTTCCATGTGTCTGTATCTTATTAATTTGTTTCATCAGTGATTTGTATTGATAGTTTTCAGTATACAGGTGTTTCACCTCTTTAGTTAAGGTTATTCTATTTCTTGCTATTATAAATAGGATTGTTTTCTTATATTCCTTTTCAGATAGTTCATTGTTAGTCTATAGAAATGTGACTGATTTTTGTATGCTGGTTTTGTAACTTGCAACTTTACTGATTTTATTAGTTCTAATAGCTTTTTTCTTCTAAACTTTTTTAAAATTGACTTTTAATTGGAGCAATAAATAATTGCTTTACAATATTATGTTGGTTTCTGACCTATAACATGAATCAACCATAAGTATACATATGTCCCCTTCTAATAACTTTTTAAAAAATGGAATTTTTAGGGTTTTCTGTACATGAGATTTGTCTTCCCATGTGGTGCTAGTAGTAAAGAACCTGCCTGCAAATGCAGGAGATGCAGGAGACATGGGTTTGGTCCTTGGGTCACGAAGATCCCCTGGAGGAGGGTATAGCAACCCACTGCAGTATTCTTGACTGGAGAATCCCATGGACAGAGGAGCCTGGCAGGCTATAGTCCATAGGGTTACAAAGAGTTGGACATGACTGAAGTGACTTAGAATAAACACATGCACATACATCATAAGATCATATTTTCTGCAAACATGAACACATTTATTTCTTTTCTAATTAGAATGGCTTTCATTTCCATTTCTTGCCTGATTTCTCTGGCTAAGGCTTCTGATACTGTGTTAAGTAAAAGGGTGAGAGTAGACATCCTTATCTTGTTTGTGATCTTAGAGGATAAGGTTTCAGCTTTTCATCATTGAGTATGTTGGTGTGGCTTGTCATATGTATTCTTTATAATGATGAGGTACATTGTTTTCTATACCTAGTTTATTAAGAGTTTTTATCATAAAAGTTGTTGGATTTTTTTCAGATGCTTTTTCTGCATCTCTTGAGATGATCATATGATTTTCATTCTTTATTCTATTAATGTTGTGTATCACATCAATTGGTTTTTGTATATTGAAACATCCTTGTATCCCAGGAATAAATCTCACTTTGTCATGCTTTATAATCATTTTACCATGCTGTTGAATTTGGTCTGTTAGAAGTTTGCTGTGGATTTTTGCACCTGTATACATCAGGGCTATTGGCATGGAGTTTTCTTGGGAAGTTTTTGTCTGGCTTACATATCAGAATAATGCTGGCCTCTTAAAATGAGTTTGGAAGTGTTCCTTCCTTTTCAGCTTTTTGAAAGAGGAGGATCGATGTTAATTGTCTTTAAATGTTTGGTAGAATTCATTAGTGAAGCCATCTGGTCCTGAACTTTTCTTTTTTGAGAAGTTTTTGGATTATTGATTCAACCTCTTTATTGGTTAGAGGTTTATTCATACCTTTTATTCCTTCATGATTTATTTATAGTATGTTTTTAGGAATTTACCCATTTCTTCTAGGTTACCCAATTTGTTGGCATACAATTGTGCATCACAGTCTCTTATGATCCTTTGTTTCTGTGGCATCAGCTGCAGTGTCTCTTCTTTTATATCTTAAAAAAATTAAAAAAAATTGGCTGAATCTTTGTTGTGGCACACGGAGGCTTCTCTAGTTGCGAAATACGGACTCTAGAGCGTGCAGCTGGGTAGCGGCAGTGCGTTCTGTGCCCCCTACATTGGATGGCGGATTCTCAACCACTAGACCACAGGGAAGTCCCTGTTCTTTCATTTCTAATTTTAATATTTAGAGCTTCTTTTTTTTTCTTAGACTGGCCAAATGCTGTTAACTTTATTTTTTTCAAAAAGACAACTCTTAAAAAAAAAAAAAGACAACTCTTAGCTTCACTCATTTTTTCCTGTTGGTTTTCTTTTTTTTAAAAGCTTTTTATTTTATGTTGGTGCATAGCTACTTAACAATGTGATAGTTTCAGATATACAGCAAAATGACTCAGCCATACAAATAGATGTATCTATTCTTCCCTAAACTCCCCTCCCATCCAGACTGCCATGTAACATTGAGCAGAGTTCCCTGTACTATACAGTAGGTCCTTGTTGGTTATCCATTTTAAATATACTTGCTATTGTTTCTTTATTTTCTGTTTCATTTATTTTCACTCTTGCCTTTGTTGTATCCTTCCTTCTGCTAGTTAGCTTGTTCCTCCTTTTTCCAGTTCCTTGACATGTAAAGGTAGGTTGTTTATTTGAAATATTTTGTGGTGTGATTTCAATCTTAAGTTTGTTAAGGCTTGTTTTTTGACCTAACATATGAGCTATCCAAGGGAAAGATCTGTGTGTGCTTGAGGAGAACGTACATTCTACTCTTGCGGGTAGAATGTTCTACATCTGTCTGTTAGCATATGGTTGCTCTGTGGTGTGCTTCAGGCCCTCTCTTTCTTATTAAAAAGTTGCGTATTTGTTTTTGGTTGCACTGGGTCTCTTGCTGTGCGTGGGCTTTCTCTGGTTTGCAGCGAATGGGGGCTCCTCTCTGTTGCAGCGCATGGTCTTCTCACGCGGTCACTGCTCTTGTTGTGGAGTGTGGGTTCTGGGCGCGTGGGCTTTGTTGTGTGGCTTGCAGGCTTCAGAGCTTAGGCCCAGGAGTCATGGTGCATGGGCCCAGTTGCTCCATGACATGTGGGATCTTCCTGGGCCAGGGATCAAACCCATGTCCCTTGCATTGTCAGATGATTCTTATCCACTGTGTCACCAGGGTAGCCCCAGGCCCTCTCTTTCTTTATTGATCTTCTGTTCAGATGTTCAAGTCCATTATTGAAGGTAGGAAATTGAACTCTTCTACTTTTGTTATACTGATGTTTATTTCTTTTTCAGTTATGTCGACATTTGTATGTACTGTTTAGGTGCTGTGACCTTGGATGCATATGTAATTCTTATATCTTCCTGGTGGATCAATCCTTTTATCAGTATATAATATCCTTTGTCTCTTGTGACTCTTTCGGTTATCATTTTTAAATGGAATATCCTTTTCAATCTGTGTTCTCTTTTGGTTACTGTTTCCATGGAATATCTTTTTCCATCTTTTCATTTTCGGCTTATGTGTGTCCTTAAATCTAAAGTGAATTTCTTATAGATAGCATGTAGTTGGGTCTTGTTTTTTTATTCATTCCTTCACGCTATGTCTTTTGATTGAAGAATCCAGTCCATTTGCATTTAAATTAATGATTGCTATGGAAAATTTTACTGTTACCATTTTATTAGTAGTTTCTGTTAAGATCAGTTAAAAAAATTTAAAAAGTCATTTGTGGACTGATGCTTTTGTGCATTATAATAAAAATGAATTACTAGAAAGACAAAAAGTCAAATATGGAAAATACAAGCCACAGTTATGCATCATATTGCTATAAAAGTTTCTAAACACTTAATTTTAGTTTCTGTCTCTCTCTCCCGGAGGGTAAGTAATAAATAATCTGCAGATCAGCGCTGGCTGGCAGACGGTACTTTGAGTAGCGCTACTCTGAAGGACAGAAGGAAATCAGTCAAATAATAACCCCGATAATTACTCTAGATTACATTTCAGTAACAGCTATGATTAAAAATCACCAAATTATATGTGACCTAGTTGCAGGGGAGATCAAAACAGGAATTTCTGAAGATAAGAGATCTGAGCTGAGGTTACTGCATGAATGTGAATTAATCATACAGAGTATACTTTTTCCAGAATCTGATGACAATAAGACAGGATCTATGGAAATAGAATTACTTGTGCAAAAACCTTGTAGTGGGAAGAAAATTAATACGTGTTTGGAACTGTGTTAAGCACGTTATGTGTTGTTGTTCAGTCACTCGGTTGTGTCTGACGCTCTGTGACTGCATGGGCCGCAGCAAGCCAGGTTTCCCTGTCCTTCACTTTCTCCCGGAGTTTGCTCCAACTCATGTCCATTGAGTCGATGATGCCATCCAACCATCCCATCCTCCGTTGCCCCCTTCTCCTCTTGCCTTCAATCTTTCCCAGCATCAGGGCCTTTCTGCCATTAGTGTGGTGTCATCTGCATATCTGAGGTTATCGATATTTCTCCCAGCAATCTTGATTCCAGCTTGTGCTTCATCCAGCCCATGATTTCACATGATGTACTCTGCATATAAGTTAAATAAGCAGGGTGACAGTATACAATCTTGATGTACCCATTTCCCAATTTTGAACCAGTCCATTGTGCCATGTCCAGTTCTAACTGTTTCTTCCTAACCTGCATACAGATTTCTCAGGAGACAAGAAGGTGGTTGGGTATTCCCATCTCTTAAAGAATTTTCCACAGTTTGTTGTGATCCACACAGTCAAAGGCTTTGGCATAGTCTATAAAGCAGAAATAGATGTTTTTCTGGAACTGTCTTGCTTTTTTGATAATCAAGCGGATGTTGGCAATTTAATCTCTGGTTCCTCTGCCTTTTCTAAATCCAGCTTGTACATCTGGAAGTTCTTGTTTCACATACTGTTGAAGCCTATCTTGAAGGATTTCGAGCATTAACTTGCTAGCATGTGAAATGAGTGCAATTGTATTGTTGTTTGAATGTTCTTTGGCACTGCCCTTCTTTGGTATTGGAATGAAAACTGACCTTTTCCAGTCCTGTGGCCATGCTGTATTATACAGCATTTTCACATATTCCCCTTAAGAAACCTGTGTATTTTTCGCTTATTCCCTGTAACAATCCTGTAAGCTCATTATCTTCTCACTCATGCTCTCTGTCCTCAGTTAAGCAATACATTAACATACCTCTTTTTATCATCTAATTAATAGATAAGATGCCTGAGGAGTAGAGATGTGAAATAACTTATTCAAAATCACTTAGCTGTCTAGTAGGGGGTAAAATTGGATTCCAAGACTGTTTGATGCCACAGTCTGTTCTTTTATTCACCATACTATGCTACTATCATATTTGACCTGAATAACCCGATTTCAACCCTGAGTCATTTGCCTCCAGTTCCAAGCAATCGTAAAATACTGCCTTATTTTTCCTGTCTTCCTTGGTAAAGCTGGAATCTATAATTTATCATACTTCCAATTGTTTCCACTGAGAAAATCGATGGAGAAGCAGAATATTCCATGCAGGCTAGTATTAGGCACCACAGCCATTTATAATATCTTTTTAAAGGAGAGGTATGTAGCTCATATCAGAATTAGGTTCATCTGTGAGTAGTAAGAACTCCAAAAACAATAGTTGCTTCAAGATTGAAAGTTGTTTCTCTATCATGTAAAACTCCAGAGACAGATAGCTTAGACCCTATTCTGCGAAATCATCAAGACTCTAGGCTTGTTTCCCGCCTATCTGACATCTGTAGCAAGCCATTTCATGACCCAAGATGACTGTTTAAGTGCAGTATTCATTTCCTAGGGCTGCTGTAACAAAGGCTACGAGCCAGGTGTCTTAAAATTATGGAAGTTTATTGTCTAACAGTTCTGGAGGCTGAAAATCTGCAATTAAGGAGTATGGCTGTACTCTCTCTACAGCAGGTGGTGAAGAATCCTTCTTTGCTTCTTCTCGCTTCTGCTGCCTGTTGGCATTCTTTGGGTTTCCTTGGCTTGTAGATGTATTAGTCTGATCTCTGCCTCTGTCATCACTGGGCTGTCTTCCTTCTGTGCCTGTCATGGTGTCTGCATGGTGTTGTTCCTCTATGTCTGTGTTCAGTTTCCTCTTAGAAGTTGTGTTAGCTTCAGGCTTGCTGTAACAACCTTATTTTAACTTGTTTACATCTGCAAATACCTTATTTCCAAATAAAGTATCATCCACAGGGACTGAGTGTTAGGAATTCACCGTATCTTATTTTTTAGAAGGAGGTATGACAGATTCCAACACTATATTTACCTTCCAACCTGCAAAAGTAATAAAGAAGAAAGCTATGATTCTTTCCTCTAAAGACATTTTCTATATGGTAGACAAAAGTTTTGCTTACGCTGGTCATAATTGGGTGCAAAGAATGCTGACCAATTGTTGACCAGCTAAACTGGAGATTCTGTTACTAAGGGAGAAGAAATGAATTCATGTTGAGTGACAGCAAGCAGCCTCTGCCATGTGGTCTAAAATTGCTCTTTGTTTTTTTAATTTTGAGAAGTCTGACTTTTAATTAACATTATTAATGGTATTAAGCAAATAGCTATACAGAAATACGCTTATTGCATTTTACAATGGAGGCATAGCAACAAGTTTACAAGAAAATGGGACTACAAAGAGAAACATTTACATTATCAATCCATTTGAGCAGTTCCTCATATAATATTATACTTAAAAGAAATATAAGGCATGGGCTGTGCTCTCAGAGAACATATAATCTATTTGAATGGGTCTGAACCAATAGCTTTTCTGGAGAATTAAAAATGGGAGGGACCGATAAGAGAGAGACATCAACCTATTTTTATTTATTGAATTTTGGCTGTACTGGGTCTTCTCGCTACGCGTGAATTTTCTCTGGTTGTGGTGCATGAACTTCTCATTGCTGCGGGGTCTCGTGTGGAGCACGGACTCTAAGAGCACGGGCTCAGGAGTCCTGGTGCACAGGCTTGGTTACCCCATGGCACGTGGAAATCTTCTGGACCAGAGAGCAAATCCATTTTCCCTGCATTGGCAGGTGGGTTCCTAACCACTGGACCACCAAGAAAGTCCTAAAATTGCTCTTCAAATCAGTTTCTCTGTTCTGTTGGATTGCATATTTCTATGCAAGCTGGTTTTAGAAAAGGCAGAGGAACCAGAGATCAAATTGCCAATATCCGCTGGATCATCAAAAAAGCAAGAGAGTTCCAGAAAAACATCTATTTCTGCTTTAATGACTATGCCAAAGCCTTTGACTGTGTGGATCACAATAAACTGTGGAAAATTCTGAAAGAGATGGGAATACCAGACCACCTGACCTGCCTCTTAAGAAACCTGTATGCAGGTCAGGAAGCAACAGTTAGAACTGGACATGGAACAACAGACTGGTTCCAAGTAGGAAAAGGAGTACATCAAGGCTGTATATTGTCACCCTGCTTATTTAACTCATATGCAGAGTACATCATGAAAAACGCTGGGCTGGATGAAGCACAAGCTGGAATCAAGATTTTCAGGAGAAATATCAATAACCTCAGATATGCAGATGACACCACCCTTATGGCAGAAAGTGAAGAGGAACTAAAAAGCCTCTTGATGAAAGTGAAAGAGGAGAGTGAAAAAGTTGGCTTAAAACTCAACATTCAGAAAACTAAGATCATGGCATCTGGTCCAATCACTTCATGGCAAATAGATGGGGAAACAGTGACAGACTATTTTTTTGGACTCCAAAATCACTGCAGATGGTGATTGCAGCCATGAAATTAAAAGACACTAACTCCTCGGAAGGAAAGTTTTGACCAACCTAGACAGCATATTAAAAAGCAGAGACATTACTTTGTCAACAAAGGTCCATCTAGGCAAGGCTATGGTTTTTCCAGTGGTCATGTATGGATGTGAGAGTTGGACTATACAGAAAGCTGAGCTCTGAAGAATTGATGCTTTTGAACTGTGGTGTTGGAGAAGACTCTTGAGAGTCCCTTGGACTGCAAGGAGATCCAACCAGTCCATCCTAAAAGAAGTCAGTCCTGAATATTCATTGGAAGGACTGATGTTGAAGTAGCAACTCTAATACTTTAACCACATGATGTGAAGAACTGACTCATTGGAAAAGACCCTGATGCTGGGAGGGATTGAGGGCAGGAGGAGAAGGGGATGACAAAGGATGAGATGACTGGATGGCATCACCGACTCCATGGATATGAGTCTGAGTAAACTCCGGGAGCTGGTGATGGACAAGGAGGCTTGGCGTGCTGCAGTCCATGGGGTTGCAAAGAGTCGGACATGACTGAGCGACTGAACTGACTGACTGATTGGATTGCAGTGTTTGATGCTCTCACAGAAAGCGCCATAGCATATCACCTGTTTTAGGCTGGGGCAGAGGTATGTGGCTTCCTGGAAGTTTCTAACAAGCCCGTACCATAGTGTGACTGTGACTTAGGCGTGTGATCCTGAGCTAGGTAGTCAACTTCTCTGAGTCTCAACTTCCTCATTTTTATATTAAGGATAATGTCTATTTCATGTAATTGATGTACAGCTTAAGTTGGATAATATATATGTGAAAGTTCCTGGCATAAATAAGTACTCTATGTCTGATTATTTTAATATGAATCCAGGAAGGAGAAAAACAGAAAAAGGAGGAGGAATGGAAAGAAAAATTGCTTTCTGTATGTAACATTCTAATGAAAAGAAAACCTTATGTAAAGGAAGTCTGTGTTTTCTTTAGTGTCTTTTTAAGCAAGTCATATTTCTTTTGAGAAAACATCAATCTACTTGCTCTCAGCAGTTTTTTTTGTGAGATATAAAGCCATCCCACACATTTTGGTGGAATTTTTATTTGAAGGGTACCTCTTAGCTTCCCTTGTGGCTCAGCTGGTAAAGAATCTGTCTGCAATGCTGGAGACCTGGGTCCGATCAGTTCCTCGGTTGAGAAGATCCCCTGGAAAAAGGAAAGGTTACCTACTCCAGTATTCTGGCCTAGAGAATTCCATGGACTGTATAGTCCATTGGGTCGCAAAGAGTCAGACACGACTGAGCGACTTTCGCTCACTCAGCAGATCATCTTTCATGACCTGATCAAGAGGCAGTTACTGCTATTATTACAACTGAGAGGAATTGTCCATATGACTCCTCAGGCATTGCATAGGTAATATGCTTAGCTTTTCCAATAAGTATTATAGCAGAGTCTGCTTGTTGTCCCCCAATATCCAGTCCCCTCTCTCTTTCTATGTGGTCGAATGTTTAGCTTGAGCACATGGCCACCCCACCCAATAATTGTATTTCTCAGCCCTTCTTGCCACTAGGTGTGGCCATATGATCTAGTCAATGTGTTTAACCTTAAGTAATGTATACAGCTTCTGGGGTCATGTCCTTAATCTTTCCCTGCATCTCTAGTCTCTTCCTGCTCTCTGAGATATGAATGTGATACTGAGATTTCTTTGATGACTGCAACTATTTAGGACAGGAGAAAAACAAGATAACATAAGCCCTATGTTCCTAATACAATGGAGCTGCCATATCAGCCAGTTCTGCATAAACTTGGATTGTTATGTGGACATAAACTATTTTGTTTAAATCACTGCTATTCTGGGTTTTATTATAGTCATTGAACCTGTATCTTAAAAAGTACAGAATTTGGTACCTAAAATGATCAGGTAGTAGTGGTACTGGAACACAGTTATTGCAGTCTGAATGCTATCATTATTATACAATTGAGTAAGATTTCAAAAACTGTCATCTGCAATAACTTGGATAGTGAACCAAACACTCATGGAAACCACAGCTCTACAAGAGAAGGTAAAACAAGCAAACAAACAAAAAAGTCAGGATATGGGCATCTATTGTCTGCTGCTTTAATTCTTTCAACAAAATTTTCAAGGCGAATATAGATTCAGACTGGATTGAGTCAATTGCAAGCAGAGATGGAAAGGAATGCAGCTTTCCAAAAAGGAGTTCTTTCTACCTAGGCTAGAAATCTAAGTTTACTAAGCATTGAGTAATTTAGGAAGAGTTGAAAGAACCAACTGATTCTGCAGACCAAACTAGCAATGGTAAAGGTGTTTGTTAATGGTAGGAGTGGCAAGAAGATGGTTTTGGTTCCTTATTAGTCTGTACCAACTGCTTCTCACAGCAAGTCCAAATTAAAAAATAATGCATTTTCAAATGTATTTCCTTCAGTGTTCTGTAAGAGCATCATTGCAAACTTTAATGGTTTATTGATTGGCACAAGCAACCTATGTAAAAAGACTGTGCTTTTTATGTAAAAGAAATCTCATATAAACTTATGTAGCTCAAAGATCTTCAAAGCAAAATATTTACATATTTTGTAAATATTTTGTAAATATTTTTGTAATATTTTGTAAATATTTTGTAAATATTTTGTAAGTAATCCTTGGGGTAAAAGGAGATATTCCAGTGGGTACTTGGACACATATAACTTTAAGAGGACCCATTTATAGGTATTAAACTTTCATGCTATTCTTTCCAAAAATTGATCTACCTAAGAATTTTTCCCATGGGTGAGAGTCATTATATTTCTGTTTTGCTGCCTTTCCTTTTAAAATTGTCCTCCCATTTGACTAAAAAAGGTCTACTGTTTGCTCATCTGCATTCTAGCATACTGCAAATGTGCAGTCCTTTATGATGTTTGCAATGATTGATGACTAATAGTAATGATGAGGAGCTTCCCTGGTAGATCAGCAGTAAAGGTCCACTTCCCTGGTGGGCCTTTGTTGGCAAATCTGCCTGTCAGTGCAAGAGATGTGAATTTGATCCCTTGGTCTGAAAGATCCCCTAGAGAAGAAAATGACAACCCACTCTAGTATTCTTGCCTGGGAAATCCCATGGACAGAGAAGCCTGGTGGGCTACAGTCCATGGGATTGTGAAAGAGTTGGATACAACTTAATGACTAAACAGCAACAATACTAATGCTAACCAGAAGACTTTTAATGAAACATTTTAGCCATTGTTGTTTTAGGGGAAAAACCATTTAATTTCAACTTTTATGCATAGTTTTATTGCAAAGAAATATTATGGAATGATTACTGTAAGACAGAAAGCACAAAATATATTACATCATGTAATTCTATGAGGGAAGTGAAAAGGAAATAAAAATTCAAGGAACAAAAGGAACTGTTAAAGAAGAACTAGTTCACATGTTTTTAAAATGAATGATGGTGGTGTCAAGTCGCTTATATTATTATTTACATTCTTTTTGACACATTTAAAAGAGTTGTTTTTCTTGTTGTTCAGTTGTGTGTGACTCTTTGTGACTGCATGGACTACAGGACTCCAGGTTTCCCAGTCCTTCACAATCTCTGGAGTTTGCTCAAACTCATGTCCATTGAGTTGACCATGCCATCCAACCATCTCATTCTCTGTCATCCTGTTCTCCTCTTGCCTTCAATCTTTCCCAGAATTAGGGTTTTTTCCAATGAGTCGGTTTTTCACATCAGGTGCCACTGTACTGGAGCTTCAGATTCAGCATCAGTCCTTCCAGTGAATATTTAGGGTTGATTTCCTTTAGGATTGACTGGTTTGATCTTCTTGCAGTCCAAGGGACTCTCAGGAGTCTTCCCCAGCACCACAATTTGAAAGCATCAATTACTTTGGTGCTCAGCCTTCTTTATGGTCCAACTCTCACATCCATACATGACCACTGGAAAAACCGTAGCTTTGACTACATGGACCTTTGTTGGCAAACTGATGTCTCTGCTTTTTAATATGCTGTCTAGGTTTGTGGCAGCTTTTGTTCCAAGGAGCAAGTGTCTTTTAATCATGGCTGCAGTCACCATTTGCAGTGATTTTGGATCCCAAGAAAATAAAGTCTGTCACTGTTTCCATTGTTTCCCCATCTTGAAGTGATGGGACCAGAGTTTTTGAATGTTGAGTTGTTTTGTTTAAATTTTTGTTTATTACTTATTTGACTGCATTGGGTCTTAGTTGAGACATATGAGATATAGTTCCCTGACCAGGGATTGAACTCGGGCCCACTACATTCCGAGCGTGGATCCTTAGCCCCTGGACCACCAGGGAAGTCCTGAATGTTGAGTTTTAAGCCAACCTCTTTCACCTTCATCAAGAGGCTCTTTAGTCTTCTTAGCTTTCTGCCGTTAGGGTGGTGTCATCTACATATCTGAGGTTATCGATATTTCTCCCTGCAATCTCCATTCCAGCTTGAGCTTCATCCAGCCTGGCATTTCACATGATGTTGTTACAATAACCATTTTATTAAAAAATCTCAATATGTACAACATGTCTGAATTGCACCTTTTTCTACTATTTAAACTTATGGGATAGAGGTTATATATTTAGGTTTTCAAATGTTGGTGGGGCTTCATAGTATTTAAGGATTCTTTAATTGTACACTCAAGCAAAAATGTTTGAGGACCCCATTTCTATTCCCTATTGTAACTGGATTACTCCCCATAAGCCCTTCCTATATAGAAGTATGGACCCATTGTTGCTCAGAGAAAATAATGCCTTTGTTTATAATTGCTGAAAATTTCCGAATGGTTCATATTTTCTATGAGAGCCGAATGAAATCAGTAGAAGTTTTGTCTGCGTAAGGTGTAGAGGAGGTTAAGCTTCAGACTTGGGTAGAATGGATGAGCCTTTCAGTTTAAGTCTGAACAGTAATATTAGGTTATTTGAAGTGAAGAAACTTACATGGAAACACTAATAATGTATGCTTGTCTTTTTTTCTTCTTTCCATGAGGTTTCCCTTTTTTTCTTTTTCCCATAAAAGGTTGAAAGTATATTTTCTCATTCCTTCCATATTTGATACTGTTACATGGAGATAATCTTGCTGAAACAATGTTATTGTACATGCTTTTCTTGTATCCAAAGCAAATACTAGTTTCCAGTCTTTTATATTTTTTCAAATAGAACTATTAAGAATTCCCAATTATGAACTGTATTAATCCTGCTATAGCTAGAAGGCTTGGCAAGTATGTTCTAATGAAACATAGTATACCTTATTAGGTTTGTTGCTTTTTTTTTTTTTTTTAACAAATCAGATTGGGAAGAATAAGTCAATGGAATGTTTTAAAAAAACACTTTAGCTTAATTTTCTAATAAGGAAAAAAGTGTCAGGCTTGTGTTAACATTCAGATCACCTTTTAAAAATACTGTATACGAATGGGGATTGAACCTCACTTTAACAGAACTTTACTTTCTCTGAACATAAATTTCCTCTCCACCCGAGTTCATATTAGTTGTTCCTATTAAAGTCAACCACAAAAAAGTAATAAATCATGGTATAATTTGTTTTGTGACTGGAATATGTTGATTTTCCATATTTTCTACCCATTTGAAATAAGAGGAATAAAATTTGCATTTATCTTATAAATGGAATCTATTTGTTTTTTAAATGTAATTTATTTTATAAAAGGAATAAAATATGTGTTTATTTTATCTGTGAAGTTGAATACTCGGTGGGGAATTTACTCAGTCACATTTCTCTGGGAACTGCTCATTCTGCCACAGGATATTTCCTTCCTATAATAATCTCATTTCTATGAAGATGCCCATTTTGGGCATGAAAGTAGTCAATTGATTGGACCCAGGGGTTGCAGCTGTCTTCTCCTCCCCAACCTGAGCTGAGCCAACCAGGCTGTCTTTTAGGAAGTTAGAATCAGAGTTGAGAGACTGGAGTTTGTTCTCCACCTGGGCCCATTGCTTGTAACCTTGGAGTTGGAATACAACCTGTCTTTGGGAAAGAATAACTGGTTTATCCATAACATTAATTGGGCCAGGAGCAAGAGTAGAAATGATGGCCCTCATATCATATATTTAAATGTTGGAAAAGAAAGAAAGTGAAAGAAAGCGAAGTTGCTCTGTCATATCTGATTCTTTGCAACCCCATGGACTGTAGCCCACTAGGCTCCTCCATCCATGGAATTTTCCAGGCAAGAGTACTGGAGTGGGTTACCATTTCCTTCTCTAGGAGATGTGCCCAACCCAGGGATCAAACCCAGTTCTCCCGCATTGCAGGCATCTGAGCTACCAGGAAAGCCCAAATGTTGGAAAGGCATACATTAAAAAAACAATTAATATGGTATTTTTACCTTCTTATCTTGACAAATATAATTTATAACAACCTTGGAGGTGAAGTTTGAAAATTTAAAGTTCTGAGGTTTTCAGAATTCTGCAAAGGAATGTGACTTTTTAGGGAGAGATGGTCTTTAGCTATTCCTCTTTCCATCAAGCACCACAAAGGGCCATTCACTGCGTATACTAAACATCTCAGGAGCTCATCAAAGCACCATCCACCTTGGCCACGTTTTGGAACTAGAGGGGCACACCTGCAGAACAGTATGTCCTCAGGAAAATAGACCCACAAAAGAGGCTAGTGCAGGTCCTGGGAATAAACTCAGGCCTGCTGGGGGCAGAGAGTCCTGTGGCCTGAGGTGTCCAGACCATTTGTTTTTTGAAAGGGCTATATGGGCTCTGGAAAAGCACAGTATTATGTTGTTGTTTGTTTGTTTTGCTTTTTTAAAAAAAGCTTTACTTTTTAGAGTTTTAGGTACGTGTTTAGCAATAGAGAGCCGAGGTTCTTATAGCAGCATTTCTATGTACTCTGTGTCCCTGTTCTTACATGGGAGAGACTATGCGAGTGTTGGGGGTATATCTTCTTAACCCATGGACTCTGCCTCATGGGAAAGGGCACAGTCTAGGAAGGGCACGATGTGGGCCTCTAAAGCTCTGAGGCCTGGGCACAGGTCACTCCTGCCTGGGTCTAAAGGTGACACTGGAGAAGAAGGAGATAGGTAGAACAAATAAAGTGAGAGACAAGACAGAAAAAATTTCAGGGATCTTCCAATTCCTGGTTTTAGCCCCTTGCAAGTTTCTGCTATTTTCCTGTTCTGGTTTTGTTTTGTTTTTTCAGATACTATGGTATTCTTTTTTTTTTTAATTGCAAAATTATTCACAGGTTGCAGGGTTTTTGTTTAATTTTTTAAGAACTGATGCATAGTTAATATACAATATTATATGTTATAGATGTTCAGTTCAGTTCAGTTGCTCAGTCATGTCTGACTCTTTGCAACCCCATGAATCACAGCATGCCAGGCCTCCCTGTCCATCACCAACTCCCGGAGTTTACTCAAACTCATGCCCATCAAGTCGGTGATGCCATCCAGCCATCTCATCCTCTGTCGTCCCCTTCTCCTCCTGCCCCCAATCCCTCCCAGCATCAGGGTCTTTTCCAATGAGTCAACTCTTCGCATCAGGTGGCCAAAGTACTGGAATTTCAGCTTCAGCATCAGTCCTTCCAGTGAACATCCAGGACTGATCTCCTCTAGGATGGACTGGTTGGATCTCCTTGCAGTCCAAGGGACTCTCAAGAGTCTTCTCCAACACCATAGTTCAAAAGCATCAATTTTTCGGCACTCAGCTTTCTTCACAGTCCAACTCTCATATCCATACATGACCACTGGAAAAACCATAGGCTTGACTAGATGGACCTTTGTTGGCAAAGTAATGTCTCTGCCCTTTAATATGCTGTCTAGGTTGGTCATAACTTTCCTTCCAAGGAGTAAATGTTTTTTAATTTCATGGCTGCAGTCAGCATCTAGAGTGATTTTGGAGCCCAAAAAAATGCAGTCTGACACTGTTTCCACTGTCTCCCCATCTATTTCCCATGAGGTGATGGGATCAGATGCCATGTTCTTAGTTTTCTGAATGTTGAGCTTTAAGCCAACTTTTTCCACTCTCCTCTTTCACTTTCATCAAGAGGCTTTTTAGTTCCTCTTCATTCTCTGCCATAAGGGTGGTGTCATCTGCATATCTGAGGTTATTGATATTTCTCCCAGCAATCTTGATTCCAGCTTGTGCTTCTTCCAGCCCAGCATTTCTCATGCATATATATACTCTGCAGATAAGTTAAATAAGCAGGGTGACAGTATACAGCCTTGACGTACTCCTTTTCCTATTTGGAACGTACAACATAGTGATTCACAGTTTTTAAAGGTTATACTCCATTATACTGAAGCTGAAGCTCCAATACTTTGGCCATCTGATCCAAACTCATTGGGAAAGACCCTGGTGTTGGGAAAGGTGAAGGCAGGAGGAGAAGGGAATGACAGAGGATGAGATAGTTGGATGGCATCACAGATTCCATCTCTTATGTCTCCTGCATTGGCAGGTGGGTTCTTTACCACTGCCGCCACCTGGGAAGCCATAAGTGATGTCATACATATTTGTCTTTCTCTGTTGACTTATTTCACCTAGCATAATACTCTCCAAGTCCATCCATGTGGTTGCAAATTGCAAGATTTTATTCTTTTTAATGGCTTTCCAGGTGGTGCAGTGGTAAAGAATCTGCCTGCCAATGCAAGAGTTGCAGGTTCAGTCTCTGGGTTTGGGATGATTCCCTGGACTAGGAAATGGCAACCCACTCCAGTACTCTTGCCTGGGAAATTTCCATGGACAGATGAGCCTGGTGGGCTGCAGTCCATCGGGTCGCACAGAGTCGGACACGACTGAAGTGACTTAGCAGTAGCAATAGTGTGTGAGCGTTCCCTTTGCTACACATCCTCACCAGCATTTGTCACTTGTGTTCTTTTTGATGATTACTGTTCTGAGAGGTGTGAGATGATACTTGTTGTGGTTTTTATTTGCGTCTCCCTGATTTTTAGTGATGCTGAGCATCCTTTCACGTGCCTGTTGGTCACTTGCATGTCTTCTTTGCAGAAATGTCTGTGTGGGTCTCCAGCCCATCTTTTGATCAGGTTGCATTTTTTGTTGTTGTTGAGTTGTATGACCTGTTTATATATATTGGATACGAATCCCTTATTGATCATATCATTTGCAAATATTTTCTCCCATTTAATATAGATTGTCTTTTCATTTTGTCATTGGCTTCTTTTGCTGTACAAAAGCTTTTAAGTTTAATCAGGCCCCATTTGTTTATTTCTGCTTTTATTTCCTTTGCTCTAGAATCCCAGGGATGGGGGAGCCTGGTGGGCTGCCGTCTGTGGGGTCGCAGAGAGTCGGACATGACTGAAGTGACTTAGCAGCAGCAGCAGGAGACTGATTCCAAAAAGATATTTCTATGGTTTGTGTCAAAGAATGTTCTGCCTGTGTTTTCTTCTAGGAGTTTTGTAGTTTCCAGTCATACATTTAGGTCTTTAATCCATCTTGAGTTTATGTTTGTATATGGTGTTAGAGGATTATCTAATTTCATTCTTTTACATGCAGCTGACCAGTTTTCCCATCACCACTTATGAAGAGACTGTATTTTCTCCACTGTATATTCTTGCCTCTTCTATCATAGACTAATTGATCACAGCTGCATAGGTTTATTTCTGGGCTCTCTCTTCTGTTCTGTTGGTCTATGAAGATACTATGGCATTCTTATAAAACATTTCTTCATTTTTCTTAAGCTAGTTTTATATGGTTTGCATTACTTGTAATCAGTAAGATCTAAGAATACTGTGATACCCAACTAGGAGACTTTGAGTTGCCAAAGCAATTAAAATTTAATTACTTGAATTTCACTATCTGAATTTACTTGAGTTTATATTGCACTTACTTTCAAAATGATGTCACACTCGTTTTATAATCCTTAGCATATCTTGTGAAGAATCACTGTTTCCATTTTGCATATATATATAGAAATGGGAGCTCAGCTAATTTGCCCACACTTCCAAATAAGATTTCCTTCTGGGAAAATAAGATTTCCTTCTGGGAAATCTTGTTTGAAAGAGATGGGACTTGGGTATCTCTCTCTCAGGCATTGGTATGCATGAGAAAGTACATCAGCAAATGGTAACAGTGAAGTCAGGCAGACAACTCTTCCCATGGAAAATTTTAGAAACAAGGTAACAATTGGTCAAAACATCATTTGTATTAATTTTTAAAACAAGGAGGATCCTTTTGAAATTCCCTCTTAAGAAAGTGCAAATGACAAGAATAGGAGACTTCAGTTGTCAACATCCTTTTCTTTCATGGCTCACACTAGGTGCTAAGCCAAAGGTGCACTTTCTGTGTGTGAGTAGGCAAGATGTAAACCCAAGAATACCTCTCCGTAGACTTAGTGGGAAGTTGGGATGGGAAAGGGAAGTAGGTGTTAAATTTCTCACTGAGGAGTGCAGAGATTCCTCAGAGTTTTAGACACCCACAGGTGTCTGGTACTATTTCTGGTTATGAAAAGAGAAGGTGTGGTGTGTGGGCAGAGAACTTTCCTGTGGTTTTGACAATCTGCCTCCCTAAAAATGGAGCTGGGGCAGGTGCCCAGAGAATCAGTTTGCTGGAGGTTAACAGCCCCTTTGAAGGTAGCACAAGGAATGGGGTGTATGTGTGTGTGTGTGTGTTGTGTATCTCAAGCCAAGATTGTTATGGAAAAACAGAGACCCTGTAAGAATAACCATCCAAAAAAGTCTTAAATAAAATATATTTATACAGTATAATGTGATGGGATAGGCTTTATTTTTCTCAATTTATGAGTGAGGAAACAGGCTCACAAATGAGGTAATTGGACCAAGATTATATAGTTAGTAATAATTAATTGCTAGACTTCTTCTTTTTAACCTTCAAGTAGATCAGGTCAATTCCAAAGTCCCAACGTAACGCAGTCCAACTATCAAATATAAACATGTTTGGTATTAGATAGAGCTGTTGCATCAAAACTGAGCATCGCAGGGTCATTTTTCTCTGCACCTGCATTGTCTTTGTTCAATGTTTTCCTGTAGCTCTGTCGCCCTGGGCCAGAGTTGCTCCCACCATCTTGCCCCGTGTGGCCTGACTCTGTGGTTCTCATATCGCACTCTACTGCCCACTTGTAGTGGATGGTTAGAGTCTACCGCAAATCTACGAATCTGAATCTCTAGGTATCAGCTGGGAGTTTGCATCTCATCACACCATTCCCAATAAATCTTAGGTACACTGAACATTGAGCAACATCAGGTAGATGTTTTTGGGGAGTGAGAGTTAGGAATAGGTACAAGAGGGTGAAGGGGGAGTCGCATTACATGTTGAATGTATGTAATGTACATATCATGTCACATATTTGATCTGCATATTTACGTATGTAAGCATGCTTGATTTCTCATGTTCATTTTAGTTATCTGGAGCCCAGCTTCAAATCCAAACTGAATTAGAAATCCCTAACAACAAACAAACCACACAGATTTTCCCTCATTGAGTGGAAATGTAACAGTATGAGAGCCCACACACCTAATTTTTTTAATTGATTAATTTTAATTGGAGGTTAATTGCTTTATAATATTGTGATGGTTTTTGCCATACATCCACATGAATTGGCCTTAGGTATACATGTATACCTGTGTCCCCCACCATTCTGAACCCCCTCCCATCTCCTTCCCCAACCTGTCCCTTGAGGTTGTCCCAGAGCACCAGCTTTGGGTGCCTTGCTTCAAGCATCGAACTCACACTGGTCATCTGTTTTACATATGGTAATGTATATGTCTCAATGCTGTTTTCTTAAACCATCCCACCCTTGCCTTCTCCTGCTGAGCCCGAAAGTCTGTTCTTGACATCTGTGTCTTCTTTGCGGCCCTGCATGTGGGATCGTTGGTACCATCTTTGTACATTCCATATGTATGCATTAATATACAGTGTTTGTCTTTCTGACTGACTTCACTCTGCATAATAGGCTCCAGGTTCACCCACCTTATTGAACTGACTCAGATGTGTTCCTTTTTATGGCTGAGTAATATTTCATTGTGTATATGTACCACAATTTCCTTATCCATTCATCTGCCGATGGATATCTAGGTTGCTTCCATGCCCTAGCTGTTGTAAATAGTGTTGCATTGAACACTGTGCTGGGAAAGATTGAGGGCAGGAGGAGAAGGGGACGACAGAGGATGAGATGGTTGGATGGCATCACTGACTCGATGGACATGAGTCTGGGTAAACTCCAGGAGTTGGTGATGGACAGGGAGGCCTGGAGTGCGGCGATTCATGGGGTCGCAAAGAGTCAGACACGACTGAGCGACTAAACTGAACTGAACTGGAGTAAATGTGTCTCTTTCAATTGTAGTTTCCTTGGGGTATATGCCCAGCACTGGGACTGCTGGGTCATGTGGCAGTTCTATTCCCTGTTTTTAAGGAGTCTCCACACTGTTCTCCATAGTGGCTGTCCCAGTTTGCATTCCCACCAACAGTGTAAGAGAGTTCCCTTTTCTACACACCCTCTCCAGCATTTACTGCTTGTAGACTTTTTGATGATGGCCATTCTGACTGGTGTGAGATGACACCATTATGGTTTTGATTTGCATTTATCTGATAATGAGTGATGGTGAGCATCTTTTCTTATGTTTGTTAGCCATCTGTATGTCTTCTTTGGAGAAATGTCAGTTAGGCCCTTTGCCCACTTTTTGATTTTGTTGTTTTCTGCTATTTACTTGTATGAGCTGCTTATGTGGCCATATAGCCTCAGTGATGAAGACTACATCTTAAAAACTCTTTCTAGAAAGACAAAAATTGTCAAGAAATGTTGTCAGTTGTATAGACATTTAGAACTAAATGGAGGCTCCTAATGTAAACAAGTAAGTGATCTATTTGTAATCTTCCCATTACATATGTCCTTTAAAAGTCTCATAGTTTAGTCTTTCACCCTTAACTCTTTAAAACATTTGTTTATTTTATTCATTTATTATTTTTAGCTGCTCTGGGTTCATTGCTGCACGCAGTCTTTCTCTCGTTTCGGTGAGAGGGGGCTGCTCTTCGTTGCGGTACAGAGACTTATTGCGGAGGCCTCTCTTAGGGCCGCACACCGGCTTGAGGTGTCCAGGCTTCAGTAGT
The DNA here is from genome assembly GCF_023699985.2 of Odocoileus virginianus. Classification (NCBI taxonomy): domain Eukaryota; kingdom Metazoa; phylum Chordata; class Mammalia; order Artiodactyla; family Cervidae; genus Odocoileus; species Odocoileus virginianus. Next base: position 8,667,940 of record NC_069697.1, read on the forward strand.
TCCAGCATATGAGAGCTCAATAGTTACGGCTTGTGGCTCAGTAGATGCTGCTCATGGGCTTTGGAGCACAGTCTTGGCAGCTGTGATACATGGGCTTAGTTGCTCTGCAACATGTGGAATCTTCCGAAACCAGGGATTGAACCCATGTCTCCTGCTTTGGTGGGCAGATTCCTATCCACTGTACCACCAGGGAAGTCTCACCTTTAAAATTTTAATCCACTGGCATTTGATCTGATTTTGTGTGTAACTGGGCTTCCCTGGTGGCCCAGATCATAAAGAATCTGCCTTCAATATAAGAGACCCAGATTCGATCCCCGGATGGTAAGATCCCCTGGAGAAGGCAATGGCAACCCACTCCAGTGTTCCCACCTGGAGAAGCCCATGGACAGAGGAGCCTGGTGGGCTGCAGTCTATGGGTCACAGTCGGACACAACTGAGTGACTGTCATTATCATGTGTGTTACTAGAGTCTCAATTTTCCTAGTGGCAATTATTGAACAGTTATCCTTTCACACCGTTCTGCAAAGTCTGTTCTTTCAAAAATTCATTTTTTTTCCATTTATTTTTATTAGTTGGAGGCTAATTACTTTACATCATTACAGTAGTTTTTGTTATACATTGAAATGAATTAGCCATGGATTTACATGTATTCCTCATCCCAGTCCCCCCTCCCACCTCCCTCTCCACCCGATCCCTCTGGGTCTTCCCAGTGCACCAGGCCCGAGCACTTATGTGCGACTGATTCTAGTCCTTTGACTGGTGTATTTCCTATGCCAATGGCAGTTCACTGTCTTTATTACTATGTCACAATAAATCTCTAAATTTGGTAGGCAGATCTCTCTGATCTTATTCGTCTTTAGAAATGTCTTAGTTCTGCGTGACCCCATGAGCTTCCATATAGATTTCAGAATGATTTTATAAAATATTATCAAGAATCCACTTGGGATTTTGATCATAATAGCTTTGACTTTATAAACCAGTTTGCATAGGTTGGCAGTTTTACAACATTAGGTCTTTTGTCTTCTCTTAAAATTTTCATTATGAAAAATTATCCATCACTTAACTTTAACAGATATAAACATTTTGACATACTTGTTTCATCTATTCTCCAATTATTTTTACTGAAGTATTTCAAAGCAGATCTCAGAATCATGTCATTTCAATCCCTTTGAAATGACAAATGCATATCAGAAAAGGGGGAGATATTTTCCTCATTACCACAGCAACATTATCACATCTTGTGTTATTTTAAATGCTTTTCATTCAGTTGTTGTTCAGTCACTCATCATGTCCAACTCTTTGTGACCCCATGGACCGCAGCATGCCAGGCTTCCCTGTCTTTCACTATTTCCTGGAGTCTGCACAAACTCATGTCCATTGAATCAATGATGCCATCCAATCATCTCATCCTCTGTCACCCCCTTCTCCTGCCCGAAATCTTTCCCAGTGTCAGGGTCTTTTTCAGTGAGTCAACCTTTCACATCAGGTGGCCAAAGTATTGAAGCTTCAACTTCAGCATCAGTCCTCCAATGAATATTCAAGGTTGATTTCCTTTAGGATTGACTAGTTTGATTACCTTGTTGTCCAGGGGACTCTCAAGAGTCTTCACCAGCACGACAGTTCGAAAACATCAGTTCCTTGGTGCTCAGTCTTCTTTATGGTCTAACACTCACATCCGTAGATGACTACTGTAAAAACCATGGCTTTGACTACAAGGACCTTTGTTGGCAAATTGATGTCTCTGCTTTTTAATATGCTGTCTAGGTTTCCCATAGCTTTTCTTCCAAGGAGCAAGTGTCTATAACTGTCCTCAGTGATTTTGGAGCTCAAGAAAATAAAATCTGTCACTGTACCCATTTTTTCCCCATCTGTTTGCCCTGAAGTGAAGGGACTATGTGCCATGATCTTAGTTTTTTGAATGTTGAGTTTTAAGCCAACTTTTTCATTCTCCTCTTTCACTTTCAGCAGGAGGCTCTTTAGTTTCTCTTCACTTTCTGCCATTAGGGTGATGTCATCTGCGTACCTGAGGTTATTGATAATACTCCCGGCAATCTTGATTTCAGCTTGAGTTTGATCCAGCCTGGCATTTCGCATGATGTACTCTGCATATAAGTTAAATAAGCAAGGTGATCATTTACAGCCTTGATGTACTCCTTTCCCAATTTTGAACCAGTTCATTGTTCCATGTCTGATTCTAACTATTACTTCTTGACCTGCATGCAGGTTTCTCAGGAGGCATGTAAGGTGGACTGGTATTACCAACTCTTGAAGAATTTTCCACAGTTTGTTGTAATCCTCACAGTCAAAGACTGGTGTAATCAATGGAGCAGAAGTAGATGTTTTTCTGGAATTCTCTTGCTTTTTCTATGAGCCAGTGGATGTTGGTAATCTGATCTCTGGTTGCTCTGCCTTTTCTAAATCCAGCTTGTACATCTGGAAGTTCTTGGTTCACATGCTGCTGAAGCCTATCTTAAAGGAGTTTGAGTATTACCTTGTTGGCATGTGAAATGAGTGCAATTGTGTAGTAATTTGAACTTTCTTTGGCATTGCCCTTGTAAAGTGCAGTACTTTCTTAGCATCATCTTTTAGGATTTGAAATAGCTCAGCTGGAATTCCATCATCTCCACTAGCTTTGTTCGTAGTGATGCTTCCTAAGGCCCACTTGACTTCACATTCCAAGATGTCTGGCTCTAGGTGAGTGATCACACCATCGTGGTTATCTGGGTTGTCAAGATCTTTTTTTGTACAGTTCTTCTGTGTATCCTTGCCATCTCTTCTTAATATCTTCAGCTTCCGTTAGATGCATACCATTTCTGCCCTTTATTGTGCACATCTTTGCATGAAATTTTCAAATTTTCAGTTCATATTCAGATTTCCCCAATTATCTAAAAATGTCTTTTTGAAGGAAATTTGATTTAGGATCCAAGCAAAGGAGTCTAACTATATTTGGATATTATGTCTTTTTTTGTGTGTTACTTCTAAAACACAACAGTACTCTCTTCTTTGGTTTTTCATCCTATTGACTTGTTGAAGAAACTGGATCAAGTGTCCTGAGAAACTCTGAATTTGGCACGTTTCTTCCTGTATTGTCATTTAACTTGTTTCTCTGTCTGTAATACTTCCTATAGACCAGAATTAGATGTAGAAAGTTAGGTTCAAATTATTTTGGCAAGAGTGTATCTTGGATAATTCTGTGTATTTTTCACATGTATTATTTCCTGTTCCATCAGATAACGTATAATGCAGGATTATTTCAAATTCTAAAGATGATGCTGTGAACATGTTGCACTCAATATGCCAGCAAATTTGGAAAACTCAGCAGTAGCCACAGGACTGGAAAAGGTCAGTTTTCATTCCAATCTCAAAGAAAGGCAGTGCCAAAGAATGTTCAAATTACTGCATAATTGCACTCATCTCACACGCTAGTAAAGTAATGCTCAAAATTCTCCAAGCAGGCGTCAACACTATGTGAACTGAGAACTTCCAAATGTTCAAACTGGATTTAGAAAAGGCAGAGGAACCAGAGATCATATTGCCAATATCTGCTGGATCATAGAAAAAGCAAGAGAATTCGAGAAAAACATCTACTTCTGCTTCATTGACTATGCTAAAGCCTTTGACTGTGTGAATCACAACAAACTGTGGAAAATTCTTTAACAGATGGGAATACCAGACCACCTTACCTGCCTCCTGAGAAACCTGTATGCAGGTCAAGAAGCAACAGTTAGAATGGAGTGTGGAATAATGAACTGGTTCAAAATTGGGAAAGGAGTACATCAAGGCTGTAAATGATCACCTTGCTTATTTGACTTATATGCAGAGTAGATCATGCGAAATGCCAGGCTGGATGAAGCACAAGCTGGAATCAAGATTTCTGGGGGAAATATCAAGAACCTCAGATATGCAAATGACACTACCCTTATGGCAGAAAGCGAAGAAGAACTAAAGAGTCTATTGATGAAGGTGGAAGAGGAGAATGAAAAAGCTGGCTTAAAACTCAGCATTCTAAAAACAAAGATCATGGCATCCAGTGCTATCACTTCATGGCAAATAAATGGGAAAAAATGGAAACAATGAGAGACTTTATTTTCTTGGGCTCCAAAATCACTGCAGATGGTGACTGCAGCCATGGAATTAAAAGATGCTTGCTCCTTGGAAGAAAAACTATGACAAATCTAAACAGCATTATTGAAAAGCAGAGACATTACTTTGCCAACAAAGGTCCATATAGTCAAAGCGATGGTTTTTTCAGTAGTCATGTATTTATGTGAGAGTTGGACCATAAAGACAGCTGAGCACCAAAGACTTGGTGTTTTTGAACTGTGATGTTGGTGAAGACTCTTGAGAATCACTGGGACTGCAAAGAAATCAAACCAGTCAATCCAGAAAATCAATCCTGAATATTTATTGGAAGAACTGATGCTGATGTTGAAGCTCCATTACTTTGGCTACCTGATGTGAAGAGCCAACTCACTAGAAAAGACCCTGGTGCTGGGAAAGATTGAAGGCAGGAGGAGAAGGGGACGACAGAGGGCAATTGACTGGATGGCATCACCGACTCAATGGACATGAATTTGAGCAGGCTCCGGGAGATGGTGAAGGACAGGGAAGTCTGGTGTGCTGCATTCCATCGGGTTGCAAAGAGTCAGACATGACTGAGCAATTGAACAACAAGAGTCTTACTTTAATGTTGTTTAGATTGCCCCATCAGTACAAGTAGGAATAGTCTGATCCCTTCATTTCATAGTTTCCCATCATCCATTAATCTAATGGTATTCCCATCCTTTGAGGAGCATAGGCTGAATCAATTACTTCATTAAGATTTTTACAAATGGCAACTTTCTAATATGTCATTTTATCTGCACTTATTAGCTGATATTTTTGATGAATGGAGCTACCTGTTCTCATCCACCAAAGATACTTGAAAGATAGTTTTTTCTCTCTGAAATTTAGAGAGACACAATAAATGTTTACTTTTTTTTTGTTTTTATTGTCAATTTACAGAGTGGTGATTTGTTACCCATGGAAATTTCCATAGTATCTAATGAGTTTTGTTTTGCCTCCCCTCACTTTTAAAGCATCCTTCTGAACTCATATTAACTTGTATATATTCACATTCATTACCAATTTGCAGCCTGGCACTCTTGGTCGCTACCCCTGACCTTGGGCAAGGGGTAGGGGTCCCGCCCCAGAGGAGCTGCCCCACCACCAAGGAACCGCTGCTGTGCAGGCCCAGGAGGGCTGAGAGGAGCTACTCCATGTTCAAGGTCAGGAGGGGCGGCCGTGAGAAGATACCCCTCGTCCAAGGTAAGGAGCAGCGGCTGCGCTTTGCTGGAACAGCCGTGAAGAGATACCCCACGTCCAAGGTAAGAGAAACCCAAGTAAGACGGTACGTGTTGTGAGAGGGCATGAGAGGGCAGACACACTAAGACCATAATCACAGAAAACTAGCCAATCTGATCACAGGACCACAGCCTTGTCTGACTCAATGAAAGTAAGCCATGCCGTGTGGGGCCACCCAAGACGGTCAGGTCATGGTGGAGAGGTCTGACAGAATGTGGTCCACTGGAGAAGGGAATGGCAAACCACTTCAGTATTCTTGCCTTGAGAACCCCATGAACAGTATGAGAAGGCAAAATGATAGGATACTGAAAGAGGAACTCCCCAGGTCGGTAGGTGCCCAATATGCTGCTGGACATCAGTGGAGAAATAACTCCAGAAAGAATGAAGGGATGGAGCCAAAGCAGAAACAATACCCAGATGTGGATGTGACTGGTAATAGAAGCAAGGTCCGATGCTGTAAAGAGCAATATTGCATAGGAACCTGGAATGTTAGGTCCATGAATCAAGGCAAGTTGGAAGTGGTCAAACAGGAGATGGCAAGAGTGAATGTCGACATTCTAGGAATCAGTGAACTAAAATGTACTGGAATGGGTGAATTTAACTAGGATGACCATTATATCTACTACTGTGGGCAAGAATCCCTTGGAAGAAATGGAGTAGCCATCATAGTCAACAAAAGAGTTTGAAATGCAGTACTTGGATGCAATCTCAAAAATGACAGAATGATCTCTGTTTCCAAGGCAAACCATTCAATATCATGGTAATCCAAGCCTATGCCCCAACCAGTAACGCTGAAGAAGCTGAAGTTGAATGGTTCTATGAAGACCTACAAGACCTTTTAAACTAACACCCAAAAAAGATGTCCTGTTTATTGTAGGGGACTGGATACAAAAGTAGGAGATCAAGAAACACCTGGAGTAACAGGCAAATTTGGCCTTGGAGTATGGAATGAAGCAGGGCAAAGGCTAATAGAGTTTTGCCAAGAAGATGCACTGGTCATAGCAAACACCCTCTTCCAACAACACAAGAGAAAACTCTACATGTGGACATCACTAGATGGTCAACACCAAAATCAGAATGATTATATTCTTTGCAGCCAAAGATGCAGAAGCTCTATACAGCCAGCAAAAACAAGACTGGGAGCTGACTGTGGCTCAGATCATGAACTCCTTATTGCCAAATTCAGACTTAAACTGAAGAAAGTAGGGATAACCACTAGACCATTCAGGTATGACGTAAATCAAATCCCTTATGACTATACAGTGGAAGTGAGAAATAGATAAGGGACTAGATCTGATTGACAGAGAGCCTGATGAACTATGGACGGAGGTTCGTGACACTGTACAGGAGACAGGGATCAAGACCATCTCCATGGAAAAGAAATGCAAAAAGGCAAAATGGTTGTCTGAGGAGGCCTTACAAATAGCTGTGAAAAGAAGAGAAGCGAAAAGCAAAGGAGAAAAGGAAAGATATTCCCATTTGAATGCAGAGTTCCAAAGAATAGCCAGGAGAGATAAGAAAGCCTTCCTCAGCGATCAATGCAAAGAAATAGAGGAAAACAACAGAATGGGAAAGACTAGAGATCTCTTCAAGAAAATTAGAGATACCAAGGAAATATTTCATGCAAAGATGGGCTCAATAAAGGACAGAAATGGTATGGACCTAACAGAAGCAGAAGATATTAAGAAGAGGTGGCAAGAATACACAGAAGAACTGTACCAAAAAGATCTTCATGACCCAGATAATCACAATGGTGTGATCACTCACCTAGAGCCAGACATCTTGGAATGTGAAGTCAAGTGGGCCTTAGAAAGCATCACTATAATCAAAGCTAGTGGATGTGATGGAATTCCAGTTGAGCTATTTCAAATCCTGAAAGATGATGCTGTGAAAGTGCTGCATCCAATATGCCAGGAAATTTGGAAAACTCAGCAGTGGCCACAGGACTGGAAAAGATCAGTTTTCATCCCAATCCCTAAGAAAGGCAATGCCAAAGAATGCTCAAACTACTGCACAATTGCACTCATCTCACATGCTAGTAAGGTAATGCTCAAAATTCTCCAAGCCAGGCTTTAGCAATATGTGAACTGAGAACTTCCAGATGTTCAAGTTGGTTTTAGAAAAGGCAGGGGAACCAGAGATCAAATTGCCAATATCCGCTGGATCATTGAAAAAGCAAGAGTTCCAAAAAATCAGCTATTTCTGCTTTATTGACTATGCCAAAGCCTTTGACTGTGTGTATCACAATAAACTGTGGAAAATTCTGAAAGAGATGGGAATACCAGACCACCTGACCTGCCTCTTGAGAAACCTGTATGCAGGTCAGGAAACAACAGTTAGAACTGGACATGGAACAACAGACTGGTTCCAAATAGGAAAAGGAGTACATCAAGGCTGCATATTGTCACCCTGCTTATTTAACTTCTGTGCAGAGTACATCATGAGAAATGCTGGGCTGGAAGAAGCACAAGCTGGAATCAAGATTGCTGGGAGAAATATCAATAACCTCAGATATGCAGATAATACCACCCTTATGGCAGAGAGTGAAGAGGAACTAAAAAGCCTCTTGATGAAAGTCAAAGAGGAGAGTGAAAAAGTTGGCTTAAAGCTCAACATTCAGAAAACTAAGAACATGGCATCTGATCCCATCACCTCATGGGAAATAGATGGGGAGACAGTGGAAACAGTGTCAGACTATTTTTTTGGGCTCCAAAATCACTGCAGACGGTGACTGCAGCCATGAAATTAAAAGACGTTTACTCCTTGGAAGGAAAGTTATAACCAACCTGGATAGCATATTAAAAAGCGGAGACATTACTTTTCCAACAAAGGTCCGTCTGGTCAAGGGTATGGTTTTTCTAGTGGTCATGTATGGATATGAGAGTTGGACTGTGAAGAAAGCTGAGCGCAGAAGAATTGATGTTTTCGAACTGTGGTGTTGGAGAAGACTCTTGAGAGTCCCTTGGACTGCAAGGAGATCCAACCAGTCCATCCTAAAGGAGATCAGTCCTGGGTGTTCATTGGAAGGACTGATGCTGAAGCTGAAACTCCAATACTTTGGCCACCTGATGCCAAGAGTTGACTCATTGGAAAAGACCCTGATGCTGGGAGGGATTGGGGGCAGGAGGAGAAGGGGACGACAGAGGATGAGGTGGATGGATAGCATCACCGACTCGATGGGCATGAGTTTCAGCAAACTCCAGGAGTTTGTGATGAACAGGGAAGCCTGGTGTGCTGCGATTTATGGGATTGCAGGGAGTCGGACATGACTGAGCGACTGAACTGAACTGATTCCTCTTGATTTCTAAGGGACTCTTCAAGCATGTTCCTATTTCCCTAGGACATGACCAGATCACTTTTTGATAACTTTTTTGCTCTCTGTAGTGACAAGATTTCTCAGACCCATATTTCCCATTTCTTGTCACAGACACTGGATCAACCATTTCTTAAAGAAGCTCCTGTTCCTTTATGTGGTGAATAGTGTGTGAAGACCAAGTGCAGGAATGACTTTACTTCTAGGCCTTTTCATTTTAAAATGAAAAAATTTTGCATAGATGTTACATAATTTGCATAATCAATTCTGTTTTCTGTAGAAAGGCTGCTTCTGCACTTTTCATCTTCTCTCATGCATTTATTGCACTCATAGCAAGATCTTTCTTCAGGAATTTCAGTCTCTACAGCTTTTGTTGTGGCTAACGCAGGCAATATTTAATGAGCCTGTTCTTATGATCATAATTTTGTCAATAATTCCTTTTTCCATCATATCCACAGAAGAGTTTTGTCTGAGATTATTTTATTTCATTATTAGTTATTTGTAGAATTCATTTGTGAACCCTGATGGGCTCGGGGATTTCTTTGTGGGAAGAAAAGGATTTCTTTGTTTGTTGAAAATGAATTTAACTTATTCAATAGGTATATGGCTATCCAGATTTATTATTTCATCTGTGTCAGTTTTTTTTTCCATATATTTTTATTAATTGGAGGCTAATTACTTTACATCATTGCAGTGGTTTTTGTCATACTTTGAAATGAATTAGCCATGGATTTACATGTATTCCCCATCCCGGTCCCCTCTCCCACCTCCCTCTCCACCCGATCCCTCTGGGTCTTCCCAGTGCACCAGGCCTGAGCACTTGTCTCATGCACCCAACCTGGGCTGGTGATCTGTTTCACCCTAGATAATATACATGTTTCGATGCTGTTCTCTTGAAACATCCCACCCTCGCCTTCTCCCAGAGTCCACAAGTCTGTTCTATACATCTGAGTTTCTTTTTCTGTTTTGCATATAGGGTTATCGTTACCATCTTTCTAAATTCCATATATATGTGTTAGTATACTGTAATGGACTTTATCTTTCTGGCTTACTTCGCTCTGTATAATGGGCTCCAGTTTCATCCATCTCATTAGAACTGTGTCAGTTTTATTAACATGTATTTTCAAAGAGATTTGTCTATTTCATTTAAGTTGCCTAAATTTGTGGCATAAATTAGCTCATAGTATTTCTTGTTGTTCTTTTAATATCCATAGAATTTGTAGTGATTTTATTTTCTGATGTTTATAGTTTATAGCTCTTTCTTTGTACTTACTGATCAATTTTAACTAAGGGTTTATAAATTTTGTTGACCTTTTTTCTTTTTGGCTTTGTTAACTTTTTCTATTATTTATTTTATATATCATTGATTTCTTTTCTGTATTATGTTCTTCTACTTTCTTTGGGTGATCTTTGGTTTTTTTTTTCTATAATTTCCTAGAGCTATTTTATATCTTTCTTTTTTTAAAAGTGAGCATTTAAAGCTATACATTTTCTTCTGGGAACAAATTTTAATATGTTGTATTTTCCTTGATATTTAGTTTGAAATTCCACAAAATTTGAAATATATTTTCATTGTCATTGTCAGGTGTAATTAATTGTCCATATTTTCAATATGGTCATTACTTTGTAAATATTTTCTAATTTCCCTTGTGATTCCTTCATCAACACATAAGCCATTTAAAGTATATTATAATTTCTAACTATTTTAGATACTTCTGACATTTTTGATTTTGAAAATTTTTTGGTTTCTAATTTATGTCCTTTATGCTCAGAGAACAAACTCTGTTTAGGCTTTCAATCCCTTAAAGTTATTTAAAATTCATTAAAACTTGTTTTAGAGCCCAGAGTATACTTTGTTTTGTAAGTGTTCCATGTGCAGTTGAAAGAATGTGTTTTCTGCTCTTGTCGGTCATAGTATTATATAAATTTATTTTGGTCAAGCAGATTGATACTGTTGTTTAATTTTCTGTATTTTTGTTGAGTTTGTCTGATTGTTCTATCAGTTTCTGAGAGACGGTGTTAAAATCTTCAGTGGTGGCTTTGTTTATATTTCTACTTAATTTTGTCACTTTTGTTTCATGATTTTGGAAGTTCTATTGTTAAGAGCATATACATTTATGACTGTGATGTATTCCTGGTGATTATTGAGTGTTTAATTGTTATAAAATGTGTCTATCTCTGGTAATGACCTTTGTCTTGAAGTGTATTTGAACAGATATTGATACATATCTTTCGCCTTCTTATGCTTACTATTTATACGGTAAATCTTTTTCTATCCAATTACTTTCACCCACTCTGTATGTTTATATTCAAGTTGTCTTTTGTAGGCAGCATAGAGTTCCTTTTTTGTCCATTCTAAAAATCATTTTCTTATTTTGCAGTCCCTATTTTTTTTTGCCTTATTTTGTTAGTAGGACCTCACGTACTATATTAAATAGTAGCAGTGATAACACTATTCCTCATCTTGTTCTGGATCCTGAGGAATTATATCTAAATTTTCACCATTAGCTGTAATGTTTGCTTTAGTTATTTTTGTAGATAGTCTTTATAAAATTAATGAAGTTCTAGTGTTCTTAGCTTTTCCTGCATATATGTGTTAAATCCATAAAATGCTTTTAAAAAATCTACTTAAATTATTATTTTTGGTATTTTTAAAGTTTTATCTGGAATAATAAAACAAATTAGTCTAGAGAATTTTTGGAATAATTTGTATAAGGAATAGATTACCTCTTACATGAAATTTTGGGTGCATACACTTATAAAATTATTTGCACATGGGGTTTCTTGGGGTGTTTTCTGAGGTCTTTGATTAATATTTTAACATATTTAATGAATATCAGTTTATTCAAGCTTTTTATTTGCATTTTAGCTTAAAGTTAAATTTATTAATTTCATCTAGTTTTATACTTATTGACATATTGTTATTTATAGTATTTCTTTTTTTTTTCCATTTATTTTTATTAGTTGGAGGCTAATTACTTTATAATATTGTGGTGGTTTTTGCCATACATTGACATGAATCAGCCATGGATTTACATGTGTTCCCCATCCTGATCCCCCCTCCCATCTCCCTCCCCATCCCATCCCTCTGGGTCATCCCAGTGCACCAGCCCTGAGCACTTGTCTCATGCATCCAGCCTGGACTGGCGATCTGTTTCACACTTGATAATATACATGTTTCAATGCTGTTCTCTCAGATCATCCCACCCTCACCTTCTCCCATGGAGTCCCAAAGCCTGTTCTATACATCTGTGTCTCTTTTTCTGTTTTGCATATAGGGTTATCGTTACCATCTTTCTAAATTCCATACATATGCGTTAGTATACTGTAATGGTCTTTATCTTTCTGGCTTACTTCGCTCTGTATAATGGGCTCCAGTTTCATCCATCTCATTAGAACTGATTCAAATGAATTCTTTTTAATGGCTGAGTAATATTCCATTGTGTATATGTACCACAGCTTTCTTATCCATTTGTCTGCTGATGGACATCTAGGTTGCTTCCATGTCCTGGCTAAACAGTGCTGCGATGAACATTGGGGTGCACGTGTCTCTTTCAGATCTGGTTTCCTCGGTGTGTAGGCCCAGGAGTGGGATTGCTGGTCATATGGCAGTTCTATTTCCAGTTTTTAAGGAATCTCCACACTGTTCTCCATAGCGGCTGTACTAGTTTGCATTCCCACCAACAGTGTAAGAGGGTTCCCTTTTCTCCTCACCCTCTCCAGCATTTATTGCGTGTAGACTTTTGGATAGCAGCCATTCTGACTGGCGTGTAATGGTACCTCATTGAGGTTTTGATTTGCATTTCTCTGATAATGAGTGATGTTGAGCATCTTTTCACGTGTTTGTTAGCCATCTGTATGTCTTCTTTGGAGAAATGTCTGTTTAGATCTTTGGCCCATTTTTTGATTGGGTCATTTATTTTTCTGGAATTGAGCTTCAGGAGTTGCTTGTATATTTTTGAGTATTTATAGTATTCTTAACCTCCATTATATTTGGCTTGTTTGTATGTATTTTTCTTCTTCTGTCTAATTTTAAAAGGCCTAGGTTACTCTCCTCTCAGTAGGGGAGGACAGATGATCCCAGGTTGGAGGGCCTCTGGGCTGGGCCACTTTCTTTCAGGTGGTCCTCTCACCCTGACTATATCCCATTTAGACTCTTCCCTGGGCTCATAGATCCTTTTAGAAGCTGTCTTCTGCAGCTGTAGCTATAACATTTGACCAATGGTGACAAACGATAGGAAAAAGAGTGAAGAAATGAGGGAAAGGAATGCTGAGGATGGAGTCTCGCCTGCCTGTTCTTGTAGTTTTTTATTCTAACTCCAGCTGAACTCCTGCGCTCCTGATGCTGTCTCCCCCATCTTGTTGGTTCTGGTTTGGAGAGGGGCAATGACACTTTAGGGTAGCATGTTAGAAATAAATGGCCGCTATTAGAAGGCCCTTTACCAGTCTTCCTCCTGTTGTTGCATCTCAGTCTTCTGCACTTGGTTGCCATCTTACCCTCACCCCTCTGCTCCCAGTTATATCAGGCCTTAACCTCTATCCCTAAGAGTTTGCTATACTTCTTGTAAAATATTCTGAGATTCCTCAACCTCCATCTGACTTCTTTGGCATCTTCAGAGGTTGATTTCTAGAGAGAGAGCCAGAAGCTCTTGTTAATTTTCCATATTTTCTAGGACAATCAATAGATTATTTGTAAAATAGAGAAGAAAGTGAAGAAGAACTAAAGAGCCTGTTGATGAACGTGAAAGAGGACAATGAAAAAGTTGGCTTAAAGTTCAACATTCAGAAAACTAAGATCATGGCATCCAGTCCCATCACTTCACGGCAAATAGATGGGGAAACAGTGGAAACAGTGTCAGACTTTATTTTTTTGGGCTCCAAAATCACTGCAGATGGTGATTGCAGCCATGAAATTAAAAGACACTTACTCCTTGGAAGGAAAGTTATGACCAACCTAGATAGCATATTAAAAAGCAGAGACATTACTTTGTCAACAAAGGTCCGTCTAGTCAAGGCTATGATTTTTTCAGTGGTCATGTATGGATGTGAGAGTTGGACTATAAAGAAAGCTGAGTGTTGAAGTATTGATGCTTTTGAACTGTGGTGTTGGAGAAGATTCTTGAGAGTCACTTGGACTGCAAAGAGATCCAACCAGTCCATCCTAAAGGAGATCAGTCCTGGCTGTTCATTAGAAGGACTGATGTTGAGGCTGAGACTCCAGTATTTTGGCCACCTGATGCGAAGTGCTGACTCATTTGAAAAGACCCTGATGTTGGGAAAGACTGAAGGTGGGAGGAAAAGGAGACAATAGAGGATGAGATGGTTGGATGGCATCACTGACTCAATGGACATGAGTTTGGGTAAATGCCGGGAGTTGGTGATGGACAGGGAGGCCTGGTGTGCTGTGGTTTGTGGGGTCGCAAAGAGTCGGAGGCGACTGAGTGACTGGACTGAACTGATTTAACCTGTATCTAATTCTAATTTATTTTTTCTTAATTGTGATAGTTATCAGTGCTGGTCATCAAAGTATTTTTGCTTTCTCCTAGGCACAGAGTAGGATTGGAGTTCCTTACTCTTTTGTTAAAATTTGGTGTGCCCAAGTGATTTGTTTTAGACAATGAAAGATGAGCCTGAATCTGTGTTTTACCTCTGGCTGGAAGCCGTAAGAGTCATTGCCTGATTTGCTCTTCTTTCCTATATTCTCTGCCATGCCCTAGTTCAAGAGTTAGCAGCATTTTTCTGTCAAGGACCAGATAATAAATATTTTAGACTTGTGCCCCCCATGGTGTTAGTTGCAGCTACCCAACTCTGTTGTAGTGGGAAAACAACCATAGGCAACACATAAATGAAAGAACATAGCTATATCCCAATAACAACTTTACTTATGGACATTGAAATAGAAATTTCATAGAGTTTTAATATGTCATAAAATACTATTCTTTCCAAAATTATTTCAACTCTTAAAGAATGTAAAAATCATTGTTAGTTCCTGGGTCAAACAAAATTAGGCAGCAGGCCAGATTTAGTCTGCAGGTCATAGTTTGTTGGCTCCTATTCTAGATAAAACTGCTCAATAGACCTGATTCCTGAGGGAAGGACAACAGAGCCAAGCCCTGAGCTGATCCACGAAGGATATCCTCTCCTGGGGGTGCGGGGCGGGGTAGGGGTGGGGACTTGTCGTCCTAAGCCACTAAGATGCTCTTTCAAATTACAGCATTAGCTAGTCCAATCCATTACACTAATTCTGCGTTTAAATGATAAGACAGAAACAAGTAACTAGAAGAGAAACATCAGTGGAAAGATAAAGAGAGAAAGGCAGCTGAGAAAGGACCAGGAGGAGTTTGGGTTGAAAGTTAAAGAGCTCATTAAAATTCTGACAGATTATTCATTCTTTTCTTCTGAATCTCATTTCTTTAAATCCCGATCATCTGCCTATTTGCACATTTAATACTATATCTTCTACTCTTTCTGGGACACTGGTATGTTTACTGTTTCAAATAATTAAGAAAAAAAAGAAGGTCATGGAAGTACTTAAAGTAGATCTGAAAACTGCGTCAAAAAGTCAGGAAGGCCAAAATAAGGAGCTCTGTTAAGAGACATTCCATCAACCAAAATATCTTTTCTCTTCTCTGCCATGGCAACTCCAAAATAGTACAGAATATGTAATATGCAGTATCCTTATTTGAACCAAGATGCTGAGAATTGTGCAGCCAACAAATGTCTATTTTGGTGGCAAAAAGCAGCAGAGTCTCAAAAGCAATTGTATTGAGATTAATGCTGTAGCATGTGTTGAGATTTCCCAATTGTTAGAGGGCAGATTCCAGAGACACTCAAGATATCCGCTTTCCAATGGCTTAAAACTGTATATTCACCTTGTGTGTCTTTGTAATTGCAGGAGCCCTGACTCTGACAGAGTTGGTGTGTGTTAGATAATCTTTTTGAATGTGCCAGAACAGGAAAGAGAAGAGATGTTTGTGGTGATAAAGGTTGCATTTGTAGGCCTCTTGCCCTAGAAATGTTGGTGGGAAAACAGTCCTTATTTGATCATTTTTGGGGTGAGGGAAATGAGAATAAGTTGTGTGTAGAGGCTCTAACTCCCTCAGGGCAGCTGAGTGGGAGAGAGTCTCTTTGGAAAACCTACAGTTTCTTCTTACAAAACAATGTAGCCTCTAAGAAGTTGAAAACATTTGGAGAAAGTGCAGCAATGAAAAGCATTATTGTGTGAAGTACAAAATCTCAAGAGAAAAAAAAAAAGAGGTTCTATAAAAGATTTACTTTTTTTTGGAAATCCTGTGGCCTACAGTAATATGATTTGTTTAAAATATGGCACTTAAATATTTAAATGTAGCAGGCCCTATGTGTTTAATTTCTTTGTTTAACTGATGCATAGTTTCCCAACTATGTAGTGACTGGTGTAAAATGTGAGGCTGTTCTATATTTATGTGGTTCAGCTTTCCAGAATATTTGGATACTGACTTTAAATATGTACAGTATCATTCCTTTACAGCAGTGTTGACAATGTCTGAATCTATTAATATTAGACCCCCTCCCCCATTGTCCACTTTTTTGAAGTATGGTTAGCAATGAAGAAAAGTAGATTAAATTTATCAAGTGGTTTATCAGAAACACAGGGTCTGCAGAGAGTTACTCAGTTAAATATCCTTTCACTGTATGGAAAGTCTGATGCCTGATAAATCTTTATTTACATTTTAAACAATTCTGGCTTTAGTATATGGATTGATTGTTTCTGCACTATCAGTGTGTGTTCTGATGGAATTACAAATATTTAATAGTATGAAACATAGAGCAAGGCATAAAGCATTTAAAAAATAATTAGCCACTTCTCTGTAAAAAGCAATGGGAAAAAAGTTTAGAAGGAAAACAGAAGTGAAATGTTAATATCCAGTTAATGGCTTTACACAGAATGCATCTGTCTTCTAACAAAGGTTTGATTATTCTGGTGCCCTGAAGCACCAATACATTGTTTTAAAGCGTAAAAGAGGGAGTGTGGATGGTCATGACCTCTCTGGATACAGGGAACCTCTCCCTGGGGCTGACGTTCACTGGAGGAAGGTCAGTGACAAGAATTCGGCCTTGACGGAATCATAAATGGATGAACAAGCAGAGAATATGAGAGAGTACATTTTTTATCAATCAACCTTTATGAGTCCCTAGGAAGAGTGTATATGTTTTAGAAAAAGAAGTCCCCACTCCTGTGAATTGGGGCCCAGGGCAAAAATGAATGAAAGAAGATGAAAACAGGTTAAGGGACAAAAGAAAGCTAAGGAGAATTTATATTATAATGTGTGTACTGAAGTTCATAATGTACAGTGTTCAAAGTAAACATGATTTTAAATAAAGCAGATAGTCCCAAGATATAAGCATTTTATGATTTTAAGAGTTCTTAGGCAGTTGCACAGACTTTTGTAGATCAAAGGGTGTGATAAAATGTTTCTGTGTATTCTTTAAGAGACCATTAATCTGAAAGATTTGGTATAGCACCCTAAAACAGTTTATCCACATTAGGAAAAATCTGTTTCTTAAAAGACTATTTTTTTTAATTTTGTTTTTGCTAGTCTAATTTTATTTTGTTTCTTTGAAATGTTTACTGAAATATATATATGGAGAAGAACACAAATAGCACATATATATTGACAGTTCAGATATTTTTTACAAAGTGAACACATCCTGGTAATTAGATGTACTCAGTTCAGGAAATAGAATATTATTAGAAAACCTCTGTCTTCTCCTCCCCCAAATATAACCACCATTCCTGTCTTTTAACTCTGTGTATTAGTTTTTCCTGGTTTTTTGTTACTGTTTATTTTATTTCGTTGAAACAGAATCATTAGTAGGTATTCCCTTGTATTAGTCTTCCTTTGCTCAACATTCTGTTGTAAAATTCATATTGTTTCATTAGCAATAGTTTATTCTGATTGTATGTTATTCCATTATTTGAATGTGTCACAATTCATTTATTGCTCTAATGTTGATAGAGATTTGAGTCACTTCCAGTTTCTGGCTATTACAAATAATGCTGCTATAAATATAGTCATACATGTTTTTGTGTGAACATACATATATAACTATATTGGAAATAAAATTACTGATTCTTAGGATATGAAGCAATTCACCTTAATTAAATGCCACCAAATAGCTTTTCAAATGGTTGTAAAAATTACCCTATCTTCTGCATTGGCTGTGGCTGGTAAGCTCCTATGAGACTGACTTTCACAGACACAATATAAATCCTAGACAACACGCAAGTATCAATTACCGGAAGGCATTAATAAAGGAATGAAATCAGGCAGAATCTGGAGGGGAGTAAATACTTAGGAGGAGGAAATGGAAAAGAGTGAGCTCACACTGTATTTCTTTTAGTCTAAAGACTGATAAAACTGGTTCTGCATGGGATGGCTGTTAGTGCATGTTGCCATTGGCCCTCCCTTAGAGCCTGTAGATGCCAGCTAACAGGGAGAGAGTGCAGCCCCACCTATCAGCAACTGGATTAAAGATTTACTGAGCATGGCCCTGCCCACCAGAGCAAGACCCAGTTTTCCCTATAGCTAGTCCCTCCCACCAGGAAGCTCACACAAGCCTCAGAGGGCAGACAGAAGAAGCAAGAACTACAGTCCCACAGCCTCTAGAATGAAAACCACTGTCACAGAAAGCTAGCCAAAGTGAAAAAAGAAAGCTATGAGCCATACCATGCAGGGCCAGTGGTGAGTCATGGTGGAGAGTTCTGACAAAACGTGGTCCACTGGAGAAGGGAATGGCAAACCACTCCAGTATTCTTGCCTCGAGAACACCATGAACAGTTTGAAAAAGGCAAAAAGATATGACACTGGAAGATGAGCCCTGCCCCGCCAGGTTGGTAGATGTCCAATATGCTACTGGCAAAGGGTGGAGAAATTGCTCCAGAAAGAATGAAGATACTGGACCAAAGCGGAAACAATGCTCAGTTGTGGATGTGTCTGTTGGTGAAAGTAAAGTCTGATGCTGTAAAGAATAATATTGCATAGGAACCTGGAATGTTAGGCCCATGAATCAGGTAAATTGGATGTGACTGCAGCCATGAAATTAAAAGACACTTGTTTCTTGGAAGGAAAGGTATGACAAACCTAGATAGCATATTAAAAAGCAGAGACATCACTTTGCCAACAAAGGTCCATATAGTCAAAGCTATGGTTTTTCCAGTAGACATATACAAATGTGAGAGCTGGACCATAAAGAAGGTTGGGTGCTGAAGAATTGATGCTTTCAAATTGTGGTGCTGGAGAAGATTCTTGAGAGTCCTTTGGACTGCAAGGAGATCAAACTGGTCAATCCTAAAGGAAATCAACCCTAAATGTTCACTGGAAGGACTAATGCTAAAGCTGAAGCTCCAATCCTTTGGCCATCTAATGCGAAGAGCCAACTCACTGGAAAAGCCCCTGATTCTGGGAAAGATTGAAGGTAAAGGGGAAGGGAATGGCAGAGGATGAGATAGCATCATCAATTCAATGGACATGAATTGGCACAAACTCTAAGAGATAGTGAAGGACAAGGGAGCATGGCATACTGCAGTCCATGGGATCACAAAGAGCTGGTCTCTAACACACTAACTATATGTGTGTGTGTGTACTCAGTCATGTCCGACTTTTTGTGACCCCATGGACTGTAGCCTGCCAGGTTCCTCTGTCCGTGGGATTCTCTAGGTAAGAATACTGGAGTGGATTGCCGTTTCTTCCTCCAGAGTATCTTCCTGACCCAGAGATCAAACCTGTGTCTCTTATGTCTCCTGCATTGACAGATGGATTCTTTGCTATTGAGCCACATCTTTTATATCCATTTATCTGTCGATAGACACTTAGGTTGCTTTCATGTCTTATCTATTGTAAATAGTGCTGCTATGAACATTGAGGTACATCTACCTTTCTGAATTATCATTTTCTCCAGATATATGCCCAGGAGTGGTACTGCTGGATCATGTGGTAACTCTGATTTTAGTTTCAGGAGCCTCCATACTGTTTTCCATAGTAGCTGTGACACTTTCCATTCCCACCAATAGTGTAGGAGGGTTCCTTTTTATCCACACCCTCTCCAGCATTTGCAATTTTTAGACTTTTTAATGATGGCCATTCTGACTGCTGCGATGTGGTACCTCACTGTAGTTTTGAGTGTTCATCTAATTTTAGATAAGAGAAGTGTTCTGGGCTGAATTGTGTCCCTGCCACAACCACCAAATTCATATGTGGAAGCCCTAACACCCAGTAGTTCAGAATGTGACTGCATTTGCAGATGGGACCTTTATAAACATGACTGAGTTAAAATGAGGTCTTCAGAGTGGGCCCTAATCCAGTCTGATGATTCCTTTCTCAACTCCCAGCTCTGTCAACTTGTTTTATTATAGGAGAACACAATTGGTCCCTAGACTGTGGCGTGTGGATTAGAAGCATGGATTTGGTGTGTGTGTTTGATCTTAATTCCAATTTTAGACAATCCACTGACTTTTAGTAACCCAGCCTATCCTTGTAGCTTTGAACAAGGCCATCCTAATCCCCTAGGCCTGCTCTAAGCTTGCCTCAAGCTCTGACTCCACCTTATTTGTTGAGTTAACCTTTTCTGGAATGCTGCCTTAATTGACCTTTCTTTTGTTGGGTTATACCCCACGTCCACAAAATTAGATCTTATAAAAAGCAAAAATCTTCATCTTGTTGAAAGTTTTGACCTTTGTCACCACAGAAAACTTTTGTAACTACTTCTCTGTATCTTACTTCTTATACCTTTAAATGCAAATGATAGTTATAGCTCCAGGATGCAGAAATATGCAAATATTTTTGATGTTTTGCAGTTCAATAAAAGCTAATTTCTCTCTCTCTTTTTCTGTAGAACACAATCATGATATTAACTATAATATAGGATAAGTGACCTCTTTTGGATACCAGATTATTAGGAACACTCAAAGAATTAAGACTAAAAGTATTGATTGGCTTCTCTGGGAATTGCAGATGCTTGTTAAACCCAGAATTTGGTGAAAGGAATAGTGCCCCAAAGTAATCACAATAAAGGGATGAAATGAAAAGCTGAGTTATAGCAGGGTAGTGGTATCAGCTCACAAACACGTGTATAAGAAAAGTATATTGTATAATTTTTCTGTAATTGAAATTAATATTCATTTTGAAAATTGTTACATGGAGTGGCTGAAACATCACCTCAGTCAGTTCAGGATTTCACCACCATTACATTTTCCTAAGCTTGTGGCTGGTTTGCAATACCATTTACAGAATATCAATGCAGCAGTGAGGAGGTTTTACATCTTCCCTGGATTATTTTATCCAATGCATGTGGGAATGTGCTGAGATGGACACTGTCTGGTCCTGTTCATCAGTACTTGCAGGTTGATGCTGAACTGTCCCTCGCGTATGGTAGTGGGAAGAAGAAATCTTTGTTTGCTAGTTGTCCCCTCTATGAGCTATAGGATTCCTATGAGTGGTCTTAGCCTCCTTCTGCCTGTACTTTCCCTTCATCCAGTACTACTACACTGGTCCTGTGCTTTACTAAATGCTAGAATCTCAGTTTCCCTAGTTTCTTGAGTATCTTCTGAGAAAGGGAATTCAATCCTCTTTCATTGTCCATATTCTCTCTTCCCTTGCCCTAATCCTAGACTTGGTGGTGGGAAAGTCAGGGCTGTATATTGTCACCCTGCTTATTTAACTTATATGCAGAGTACATCATGGGAGATGCTGGGCTAGATGAAGCACAAGCTGGAATCAAGATTGCTGGGAGAAATAGCAATAACCTCAGAATGCAGATGATATCACCCTTATAGCTAAAAGCAAAGAGGAGCTAAAGAGCCTCTTGATGAAAGTGAAAGGAGAGTAAAAAAGCTGGCTTAAAAGTCAACATTCAAAAAACCAAGATCATGGCCTCGGGTCCCATCACTTTATGGCAAATAGATGGGGAAACAATGGGAACAGTGACAGATTTTATATTTGTGGGCTCCAAAATTACTGCAGATGGTAACTGCAGCCGTGATATTAAAAGATGCTTGCTCCTTGGAAGAAAAGCTATGACAAACCTAGACAGTATATTAAAAAGCAGAGACATTGCCGACAAAGGTCCATCTAGTCAAAGCTGTGGTTTTTCCAGTAGTCATGTATGGATGTGAGAGTTGGACCATAAAGAAGGCTGAGTGCTGAAGAATTGGTGCTTTTGAATTGTGGTGTTCGAGAAGAGTCTTGAGAGTCCCTTGGACTGCAAGGAGATCAAATCAGTCAACCCTAAAGGAAATCAGCCCTGAATATTCACTGGAAGGACTGATGCTGGAGCTGAAGCTCCAGTATTTTGGCCACCTGATGTGAAGAACTGACTAATTTGAAAAGACCGTGATGCTGGGAAAGATTGAAGGCGGGAGGAGAAGGGGACGACAGAGGGTGAGGTGGTTGGATGGCATCACCGACTCAATGGACATGAGTTTGAGTAAACTCCAGGAGTTGGTGATGGACAGGGAGGCCTGGAGTGCTGCAGTCCATGGTGTTGCAAAGAGTCGGACATGACTGAGCGACTGAGCTGAACTGAAAGTCAGGACACAGGACTCCTGTAGAGACCCCAGAGTCCATATTCTTTTCTTTCATTCTCTGCATTGTCAGACCTGGTTTCCAAAGAGAGTCATAAATACTGCCTCTAAATGAAAATATGATTTCACAAAGATATTATTTATAGCATATGTTTATGCCCTGAGCTCTTTATTTAGCTACTTTTGAAGTTACATAGGTCAGGTCCTAGAGACTCAAAAGTTTTAAATGTTGACATTTCTTTGTTCTGAACTGCCTCAGCTGCCGCCTAATGGGATAATGGGTCATATGTGAGCAGGAAGTATGGAAAAATGAAATGAAATCAAATTAACCAGAACACACACAGTTAGTCATTATAACAAAACTGTAAGAGTGCATAGAATTGAAATGTAACTATTAATTCAAATCTATGAGCCAAAAATTTCAGTTGCCAGGGCTAAGAAGATAATCCAAACACTCAGTTAAGTTCAGTTCAGTCACTCAGTTGTGTCTGACTCTATGCGACCCCATGAATCACAGCACGCCAGGCCTCCCTGTCCATCACCAACTCCCGGAGTTTGCTCAAACTCATGTCCATTGAGTCGGTGATGCTATCCATCCATCTCATCCTCTGCCATCCCCTTTTCCTCCTGCCCCCAATCCCTTCCAACATCAGGGTCTTTTCAAATGAGTCAGCTCTTCGTATCAGGTGGCCAAAGTATTGGAGTTTCAGCTTCAGCATCAGTCCTTCCAATGAACACCCAGGACTGATCTCCTTTAGGATGGACTGGTTGGATCTCCTTGCAGTCCAAGGTACTCTCAAGAGTCTTCTCCAACACCACAGTTCAAAAGCATCAATTCTTCGGTGCTCAGCTTTCTTCACAGTCCAACTCTCACATCCATACATGAGCACTGGAAAAACCATAGCCTTGACTAGACGGACCTTTGTTGGCAAAGTAATGTCTCTGCTTTTTAATATGCTATGTAGGTTGGTCATAACTTTCCTTCCAAGTAGTAAGGGTCTTTTAATTTCATGGCTGCAATCACCATCTGCAGTGATTTTGGAACCCAGAAAAATAAAGTCTGACACTGTTTACACTGTCTCCCCATCTATTTCCCATGAGGTGACGGGACCAGATGCCATGATCTTCGTTTTCTGAATGTTGAGCGTTAAGCCAGCTTTTTCACTCTTCTCTTTCACTTTCATCAAGAGGCTTTTTAGTTCCTCTTCACTTTCTGCCATAAGGGTGGTGTCATCTGCATATCTGAGGTTATTGATATTTCTCCCAGCAATCTTGATTCCAGCTTGTGCTTCTTCCAGCCCAGCATTTCTCATGATGTACTCTGCATATAAGTTAAATAAGCAGGGTGACAATATACAGCCTTGACGTACTCCTTTCCCTATTTGGAACCAGTCTGTTGTTCCATATCCAGTTCTAACTGTTGCTTCCTGACCTGCATATAGGTTTCTCAAGAGGCAGGTCAGGTGGTCTGGTATCTCTTTCAGAATTTTCCACAGTTTGTTGTGATTCACACAATCAAAGCCTTTGGTGTAGTCAATAAAGCAGAAATAGATGTTTTTCTGGAACTCTCTTGCTTTTTTGATGGTCCAGTGGATGTTGGCAATTTGATCACTGGTTCCTCTGCCTTTTCTAAAACCAGCTTGAACACCTGGAAGTTCACGGTTCATGTATTGCTGAAGCCTGGGTTGGAGAATTTTGAGCATTACTTTACTAGCATGTGAGATGAGTGCAATTGTGCAGTAGTTTGAGCATTCTTTGGCATTGCCTTTCTTAGGGATTGGGATGAAAACTGACCTTTTCCAGTCCTGTGGCCACTGCTGAGTTTTCCAAATTTCCTGGCATATTGGATGCAGCACTTTCACAGCATCATTTTTTAGGATTTGAAATAGCTCAACTGAAATTCCATCACATCCACTAGCTTTGTTCGTAGTGATGCTTCCTAAGGCCCACTTGACTTTACATTTCAGGATGTCTGGCTCTAGGTTAGTGATCACACCATCGTGATTATCTGGGTCATGAAGATCTTTTTTGTATAGTTGTTCTGTGTATTCTTGCTACCTCTTCTTAATATCTTCTGCTTCTGTTAGGTCCATACCATTTCTGTCCTTTATTGAGCCCATTTTTGCATGAAATATTCCCTTGGTATCTCTAATTTTCCTGAAGAGATCTCTAGTCTTTCCCATTCTGTTGTTTTCCTCTATTTCTTTGCATTGATTGCTGAGGAAGGCTTTCTTATCTCTCCTGGCTATTCTTTGGAACTCTGCATTCAAATGGGAATATCTTTCCTTTTCTCCTTTGCTTTTCGCTTCTCTTCTTTTCACAGCTATTTGTAAGGCCTCCTCAGACAGCTATTTTGCTTTTTTGCATTTTTTTTCCATGGGGATGGTCTTGATCCCTGTCTCCTGTACAATGTCATGAACTTCCATCCATAGTTCATCAGGCACTCTGTCTATCAGATCTAGTCCCTTAAATCTATTTCTCATTTCCACTGTATAGTCATAAGGAATTTGATTTAAGTCATACCTGAATGGTGTAGTGGTTTTCTCCACTTTCTTCAATTTCTTTCTGAATTTGCAATAAGGAGTTCATGATCTGAGCCATACTCCACTCCTGGTCTTGTTTTTGCTGACTATGTAGAGCTTTTCCATCTTTGGCTGCAAAGAATATAATCAATCTGATTTTGGTGTGACCGTCTGGTGATGTCCATGTGTAGCATCTTCTCTTGTGTTATTGGAAGAGGGTGTTTTCTATGACCAAACACTAGACAGGTGTTAATCTATCTATCTTATCAGTGTTTTTAAATCGATGAATCTAGAAAGATTTAAAACAGGAATGAATTGAAAATGAGGTATAGTATTCAGTAGCAATGAGAGATGACCAGAAGATGGCCTAGAATAATTTTAAAATTCTTTTTAAATGCAGTGACTTCTTGCCTTAGATTTATGTTCAGGTCCAGTGAGTCATGGATGAGATGCAATTTCTTTTTTTTAAACATAGACCTGTTTTTCTCCCCGATTTTACTGAGTTGTAATTTCACATACAGTACTGTATGTGTATAAGATGTACAACATAATGATTTGACTTCAGGAAATGATTATCATAATAAGTTTAGTGAATAGCCATCATCTCAAATAGATAAAAAGTAAAAGAAAAAGAAAATAATGTATTTCTCTTGATGAGGGACAAGTTTTGCGTGCTTAGAGGCAGAGTGTGGATAGATATTCCGGCTACTATATCAGTCTACTAATGTCCAGTGGAGCTGACTTGGATCCAGATATGCTCTATAACTGCCTGAAAGAGTTTCGTTCTTTTAAACTCAGAACTTTATAATGATAATACAATGGACTGAGAATGACTGAAACCAGACTGAAGAATATACTACATACAGTTTGCGTTGATTATAAACTGTGACTCAGTGGTTATGAAAATAGACCTTACTGTTCAAAATGGCTTGGGCTAGAATCTTGGTTTTATTATTTACAGACTTTTTTATTGTAAGGAAATTTGTTCTTTGAATTTGTTTCTTTATTTGCAAAAATGGTAATAGTAATAGTAGCTGCCTCAAGGAGTTGTCAGGATTCAAAGTTCGAATGAATGAGTTCGTTTAAAATACTTTTGTAAGTCTTCAATAAAATTTAGCTATAGTTTTATTATATATGATCCTTATCATTATTGTATGACATATAGTCACAGCATTAACTTCCAACCCTTCCCACTAGAATGGCAAAATTCTTACAGAGATTTCATTAGGAGAAATTTGTTGATTTTTTCTGTCTTCTTTTCTAAGTTGATTCCCCTGATTCTCGGTCAGTCACTGCTTCTGCTCCAGTGTTAGCTCTTCCTCCACTCCTGTTTGTGTCCAGATGGTTACTCTGCATTGTTGGGAACATCCCACTTCCCTCCACTTTACCAAGGATGATCTCAGGTTTTCTATCAGCACTTGCTTGGATTTCATCCTTTCAGTTGTCCTCGACATTAATTGTACTTCTGCACTTCTCTTCCTACTTAGGGCTGTCTGCATCGGCGCAGCTGCTGAAGCTTACAGAAGTTGGAGCTCATTCACTCAGTAGGATTTACTGAGCTCCTGGTAAGTGCTGGGCACTGTGTTATGTCCCGCAGCACAGCATTCCTGCCCTCTTGAAGCCTTCAGAATACAGTAGGCTCTGTAAAATGCCTCAATAAAATGTCTTCCACCACTGCTCCTTCTTCCGGGGATGTCTGAGCATCCTCGGCCAGCCTCCTTGTTCTGCACATTCTCTGATATGCCGATGAGATGGGATAGATTTTTTTATTCTGCTTTGGCACTGAGGTGGGAGCAAAAAATGCCCATTTTTTCGTCGCTGTGCTTTTCTCTGCACAGAATCATTCATTCCATAATCTGTGCTGCAGCATTGCTTCTTTGGCTCCAGTAGTGCTTAAGACACCTTGCTTTCATCATCTCATATTCATTTTTTCTGTGAGGACTCTAGTGGGGATTGTGATTCTTTAAGTCCGTGTATTGAAGAAGAAAGTGGATTTACTGTAGTATAGGGTTTATTGGTAGTTCAATAAACTGAGATTATAGCTCTGATTCTTCAGCTTTTAAGCCATGTATTTTTGGGTAGCACTGTTAATACCAGACTCCTGTCTTCTCATATGTAAAAGGTGTAAAAGGGACTAATAACTCTTACCTTGAATGGTTGCTTTAAGAAAAGAGTTGATGCATATATAGTATCTGATGCAGTGCCTCAGAGTTATGCTGTAAAAGGAAAGTTATATTGAATTGTACAGTATATTCCATCATCCTCTCATTTGTGTTCCTGATGCTATAAAAATCTACCAGTATTTATTGACTATTTGCCATGTAATTTCTGGGCATGTTTCAGAGATTAAGAGAAAATATCCAGATGGCATTATCCTTTGGGTCAAGGAAAACCAAGGAAGAAAAGAGAGGGAGATAGGGGACATAAGAGAGTAAGAGAGATCATTTCAGGGACTTTTTTTTTTTTTGGTTATAGGACTTAAAACCTGAGTCAAGTAGCTTAAAGCAATGTTAGTTTATTATAAGAATTCTGGGATATTTTAAAGGATTCAGTGTAAGAAAATGCATTTGTTGCTTTATGAAGAAATGGAAAGATATCAGTAATTAAGAAAGATTTGTTCTCTCTTTTATTCCTGGTCTTATTTTTGCTTTCTCTTGTCACATAGCCTCATACCTCTGCCTGTTTCTGAATCTGTTATCTTGCTTTCTTCTCTCTGAAATCTCTCTGAAATCTGGTTCATTCTGCTTCCTTATTAGCACAGTTATACCTAAATGGCCACCCTTGTTCCAGTACAATGTCTTTCTAGCTCTAGTTGACTCCCACTTATTGGGTTTTTAGTTCCTAGTTCTCAAGTGAGAGGGTCTGATAGGACCAGAACAAGGGTCAGATGTCCACTCCAATCCAATCAGCTCTTGGTTGCAGAGGAATGAGGTTGTGTGATATAAACAGACAGATGAGGCAGCTCTCAGAAGAGGGCATGAGCTGGGCAAACACAAGTGTGTTCATGACAAGCAGTGAGCTGAATACCCAGGACAGTTTTAATTCAGAGTGTGGTTGCTGAGAAACCATTTGGAAAAACAGCTTATGGCAGAGGTTCCAAATGGTGTGTGTGTGTGAGAGAGAGAAAAAGAGAGAGAGAATACTGAATTCCCATTATAGAAACCAGTCCTAAACGGGAAAGGAACTAATCCCTCCGGATACCAAAAATGGGTGTAAGAACAGTAGGTTATCCTTGGGCTGGAGGATGGAAATTGTTTAGACTGTCCAGAAAACTGGAAACTGGGAGGAGGACAGTACTTAGAGGAAAAGCTCTCTGAAGGGGTGTGTGTGTTTGTGTGTGTGTATGTGTGTGTGTGAGAGAGACAGAGACAAAGGCTCTTAATAATTTCTTAGTGCAGTTTTAACTTACACATGTGCCTAGAATGGGTTTCCTGTACCTCTAAGGGGCTTAGATCATGCCAGCCCTCCAGCCTTCACGTAATAATACTTTTGTGTGAAATATTGTATAAATGAGAATAAATAATAAAAACAGAAGGCAGTTAGTAGAAATGAAAGAATGATGGGGGAAGGGGAGAAGGAGAGAGAGAAAGAAAGCGGGAAGGGAGGAGGAGACAGGAGGGAAGCTGGGGGAGAGATTGTTTGGTACTCTAAACTGAGATTTCACTAAGTACTGGGAAACTGCTTTAGAAACATTAACCTTTTAAAAACGTAGACCCAGAAATTCCCATCCAATAATGGTGAGTTGGTTGAGTCCTTGGACTGAGTGTGAAAGCTCTTCAGAAATGGAAGAGAAGAACTATGAGAGAGGAGTCAGAGAGAAAAGTTTAGGTCCAGGGCTATCGTTTTTTCCTAGAAAAATGTTGCTCTTTTTTTTCTTTTTAAAGTTTTGGTTAAGTGTTAACACTGTGTTGAAACTCTAACAATAGATGAATTTGGTGTCAAACTGTAAAGTGCCAGTTCCCAAGCACAATTTAAAAACACATATATACACAAGAAAGTGTTAGCAGTGATTATTCCTGGGGAGTAGGATTGAACTTGAGGAGGAGATAGGAAGAGGGATATCACTTTTTATTTTTTACTCCTCTGTAGTGTCTGACTTAAAAGAATAATTTAAAGTTTTATTATAGCTAGAAGAAAACAAAAAATATTATCTATGTTAAAAACTCCATGGAAACACATTAATTGGAACAACTGTTTATTTCCAACTTCATTGGGGTATTAGGTTTTTGTATAGTGGGTTTTGTTGTTCCTTTTTAAATTTCTGAAGTTTATCCTTCTTCAGTAGCAGCATTTCAATTATTTTTTTTCCCTTGTATCCCTTTTATTTACTTATCTTTTTTTTCATTTATTTTTATTAGTTGGAGGCTAATTACTTTACTATTTCAATTATTTTGAGTGAAAATCAAAGTTACATTCTGCTCCCTTGCCTTTAAAAAGCATATTTGATGGTACAGGGATATGATGATTAGGGTAGAAACTCAGACAAAAGTTTACAAAGTTCAGTAACTTGAATTTTATGTGAATTTCTAATTTAAAATAGAAATACAGCCTAATGCACAGTTGGAATGTCAGTTGTTCTTTTAAGAGTACAGTATTTGGTTCTAGGATTCTAAAATAAGGATATGGAAAACAATGAAAAAAAATGTTAAGTAATAATGACTTCTAAAGCCAACTGTTCTTAAGTATTTTAATATTAAACTGAGAAAAAGTTGATGCTATTTATTATTATAATCATGGCACTGTTATTTAAAATGGAAACCGAATCAAACCCAACATGTTGCCTAGCAACCACGAGAAACAAACATTTTACTTGTTTCTTAACTAACTGACATTAAAACGCTCCCAAAGATTCCTAAAAATACCTGCCTCTGAGTTCAGTTCTGGGTTAATCTTTTTAGTTCTCAAACACACTTTTTTCCCCATTAGACCATGTGACATTAAAATTCCTCAGATGCAATTTAGTACTTACACCAGTAATTTATCAACTTCTTTTCTTTTTGAAAAGAAGATCTTCAAATAATTTTAAATTGCTTTCAATGTTAGTACTCTAAGATAACAAATCAAATAGCTACAAACATGGATTACTTAGGAAAACTTTTCTTTTGGCTTAGAACTTAATTGTAAGGGAGATGGCGTCCAGCTGAAAAGTTTTGGTGCTTGCGATGTGTGTCGAACAAAATAGCTTGCAGTTGTCTTTTACAAGTGAGTTTCCGCTAACTGAATCCTCGTGCCACAGATGCATGTTTCACGCAGGAGGGGGTGGGCGCTCCATCACTTGTGCTGTGTTATCAGAGCAGGATTATAAGATATTATGTCTTTGAGATCAGGGCCTTGTCTAAATAGGAAATCTAGAAATCACCTAAACAAAGAGACAGGGATGTGACTCAGAGGAGAGTGAGTTTATACTTCTGCTATGAGAGATATCAGCAAGTCATTGCATTTTGAAAATATATTTTAAAAATATTGAATATTTAACAAGAGCAAATTATCTTTTGTCTCATTTGCTTAGAGGTAAATGGAGATAAATCAGGTGGAGAAGACATTTTGTAATATGGATAGAAAGATAACTACTGTTTAAATTTGGATAAAGAAAAATAATTTATTAAGTATTTATTGTGTGCTGAACACTCAGATGAATGCCCTACATTTAATCCTCATAACTACACTTGAAGTAGGCAGCTAGAGTTACTCATTTTAAATATGTAGAATGAATGGATAGGAAATTTAGGTACTTTGCCCAAGGACATGAAAAGTGGCAGAACCCGTTTCATATCTAAGCCTTTCTTGGTTTCAAAGGTCTAGTTCATGACTACAAGAGCACATTTAAGTCCTCTTTTATTGTTCAGTATTAGCCAATTCACCTATACTGGTAGGTTTGCATTCTGTTTTAAAGTTTTATTAAGACTGCCGGATAGTCCACAGATTAATAAATTACTGAAAACTAGACCATTTGTTTTTGCTTTATTTAATTGAGTTAAAGCTTTACTCAGTAAATCTTATAATAAAGCAAAGAGTTCTTATGTGTATGGGCTATATACCAGCTCACCTTAATTTCCTGCTGTGTTTTATATAATTTTATTTTCCTAGAGCTTAGCTCAGAGCCTTAAATAAAAGTGCCCAGTGAAAAGTTGTTGAACAAGTGAATCTAGTTTATATTTAGGGCTTAAGTGTGATTTTTTTTTTATAGCTGTTGTCTTTTGTGTGTTGACTATGGCAAACTATGAATCACAATAATAGTAACACGTCTGTTTTGCTTTGTAGGTGTAAGACTATGTTAACTGCTATAAATATGTTAACTCATCTAATCTTTGCAATAATCTTATGAGATTACTAGTACCCCTATTTTACAGATGGGGAAACTGAGGCAGAGAGCAATTAAGAAATTTGCCAACATCATATAGCTTGTCAGTAGTGAAACCAGGCTTTGAACTCAGGTTGTCTGGCTCCAGAGTCTTAGAGTCTCAACAGCAGTTAAGAGGAGAAGAACTGAGTAGTACCAACTTACCTGTAATCAGAGCTATGGTTTTCCAGTAGTCATGTACGGGTGTGAGAGTTGGACCATAAAGAAGGCTGAATGCTGAAGAATTGATACTTTCAAATTGTGGTGCTGGAAAAGACTCTTGAGAGTCCCAGAAAGGACTGCAAGGAGATCACACTGGTTAATCCCAAAGAAAATCAACACTGAATATTCATTGGAAGGACTGATGCTGAAACTCCAATACTTGGGCCACCTGATGTGAAGAGTCACCTCATTAGAAAAGACCCTGATGCTGGGAAAGATTGAAGGCCAAAGGAGAAGGGGGCGGCAGAGGATGAGATGGTTAGATAGCGTCACCAACTTAATGGACATGAATTTGAGCAAACTCTGAGAGATAGTGGAGAAGAGAGGAGCCTGGCATCCTGCAGTCCATGGGATCACAGAGTCAGACATGACTTCGCGACTGAACAACAACAGAGCTTACCTGGGAAACATCAAATTGCCTTTTCCTGTTTTCCCTTCATCTATCCTCATATTGTGCCACAACACACACACTTCTTCCACTCTCACCTCACTTCTTTCACTCACTCCCCCAAATTGCACTTAGGATGGACAAATTATTTGTCATTATAGACAAGGATAGTCTTGAGAGTAAAGTTCAATTCAGTTCAGTTGCTCAGTCCTGTCCCACTCTTTGCTACCCCGTAGACTGCATCACACCGGGCCTCCCTGTCCATCACCAACTCCTGGAGTTTACTCAAACTCATGTCCATTGAGTCAGTGATGCCATCCAACCATCTCATCCCCCATCATCCCTTTTTCCTGCCTTCAATCTTTCCCAGCATCAGGGTCTTTTCCAATGAGTCAGTTCTTTGCATCAGATGGTCAACGTATTGGAACTTCAGCTTCAGCATTTGACCTTCCAATGAATATTCAGGATTGATGTCCTTTAGGACGGTTGGATCTCCTTGCAGTCCAAGGGACTCTCAAGAGTCTTCTCCAACACCACAGTTCAAAGGCATCAATACTTTGGCACTCAGCTTTCTTTATAGTTCAACTCTCACATCCTTCCTTGACTACTGGAAAATCCATAGCTATGACTAGATGGACCTTTGTTGGCAAAGTAATGTCTCTGCTTTTTAGTATGCTGTTTAGGCTGGTCATAACTTTTCTTCTGAGGAGCAAGCATCTTTTAGTTTCATGGCTGCAGTCACCATCTGCAGTGATGTTGGAGCCCCCAAATAAAAAGTCTGCCACTGTTTCCATTGTTTCCCCATCTATTTCCCATGAAGTGATGGGACCAGATACCATGATCTTAGTTTCTGAATGTTGAGCTTTAAGTCAATTTTTTCATTCTCCTATTTCACTTTCATCAAGAGGCTTTTTAATTCTTCTTTGCTTTCTGCCCATAAGGGTGGTGTCATCTGCATATGCGAGTTTACTGATATTTCTCCTGGCAATCTTAATTCCAGTTTATGCTTCACCTAGTCCAGCATTTCTCATGATATACTCTGTATATAAGTTAAATAAGCAGGGTGACAATATACAGCCTTGACATACTCCTTTCCCTATTTGGAACCAGTCTGTTGTTCCAAGTCCAGTTCTAATTTTTGCTTCTTGATCTGCATACAGATTTCTCAGGAGGCAGGTAAGGTGGTCTGGTATTCCCATCTCTTTCAGAATTTTCCACAGTTTATGGTGATCCACACAGTCAAAGACTTTGGCATATTCAATAAAGCAGTAGATGTTTTTCTGGAACTCTTTTGCTTTTTCGATGTTCCAGTGGATGTTGGCAATTTGATCTCTGGTTCCTTTACCTTTTCTAAATCCAGCTTGAACATCTGGAAGTTCACGGTTCATGTACTGTGGAAGCTTGGATAATTTTGAGCATTACTTTGCAAGCATGTGAGATGAGTGCAATTGTGAGGTAGTTTGAGCATTCTTTGGCATTGCCTTTCTTTTGGAGTGGAATGAAACTGGAAACTGAACTTTTCCAGTCCTGTCACCACAGCCATTTCCCAAATTTGCTGGAATATTGAGTGCAGCACTTTAAAGCATCATCTTTTAGGATTTGAAATAGCTCAACTGGAATTCCATCATCTCCACTAGCTTTGTTCATAATGATTCTTCTTAAGGCCCACTTGACTTGGCATTCCAGGATTTCTGGCTCTACGTGAGTGATCACACCATTATGAATATCTGGGTCGTGAAGATCTTTTTTGTACAGTTCTTCTGTGTATTCTTGCCACCTCTTCTTAATATCTTCTGCTTCTGTTAGGTCCATACCATTTCTGTCCTTTATTGTGCCCATCTTTGCATGAAAAGTTCTCTTGATATCTCTAAATTTCTTGAAGAGATCTCTAATCTTTCCCATTCTGTTGTTTTCCTATGTTTCTTTGCATTGATCACCGAGGAAGGCTTTCTTATCTCTCTTTGCTATTCTTTGGAACTCTGCATTCAAATGGGTATCTTTCCTTTCCTCCTTTGCCTTTTGCTTCTCTTCTTCTCATAGCTGTTTTTAAGTCCTTCTCAGACAACCATTTTGCCTTTTTGCATTTCTTTTTCTTGGGGATGGTCTTGATCCCTGTCTCCTGTATAATGTCACGAATCTCCATCCATAATTCTTCAGGCACTGTCTATCAGATCTAAACCCTTGAATCTATTCGTCACTTCCACTGTATTGTTGTAAGGGATTTGATAGGTCATACCTGAATGGTCTAGTGGTTTCCCCTTCTTTCTTCAATTTAAGTCTGAATTTGGCAATAAGGAGTTCATGATCTGAGCCACAGTCAGTTCCTGGTCTTGTTTTTGCTGACTGTATAGAGCTTCTCCATCTTTGGCTGCAAAGAATATAATCAATCTGATTTCTGTGTTGATCATCTGGTGATGTCCATGTGTAGAGTTTTCTCTTGTGTTGTTGGAAGAGGGTGTTTGCTATGACCAGCGCGTCTTCTTGGCAAAACTCTGTTAGCCTTTGCCCTGCTTCATTTTGTACTCCAAGGCCAAATTTGCCCATTACTCCAGATATTTCTTGACTTCCTACTTTTGCATTCCAGTCCCCTATAATGAAAAGGACATCTTTTTTTGGGTGTTAGTTCTAGAAGATCTTGTAGGTCTTCACAGAACCATTGAACTTCTGCTTCTTCAGCATTAGTAGTTGGGGCATAGACTTGGATTACTGTGATATTGAATGGTTTGCCTTGGAAACAAACAGATCATTCTGTTGTTTTTGAGATTGCATGAAAGTACTGCATTTTAGACTCTTGTTGACTATGTTGGCTACTCCATTTCTTCTAAGGGATTCTTGTCCACAGGAGTAGATGGTCATCTGCGTTAAATTCACCCATTCAAGTCCATTTTAGTTTGCTGATTCCTAAAATGTGGATTCCTAAAAGTTGGCTTAAAGCTCAACATTCAGAAAACTAAAATCATGGCGTCTGGTCCCATCACTTCATGGCAAATAGATGGGGAAACAGTGGAAACAGTGACTGACTATATTTTTGGACTCCAAAATCACTGCAGATGGTGATTGCAGCCATGAAATTAAAAGATGCTTACTTCTTGGAAGGAAAGTTATTACCAACCTAGACATTACTTTTCCAACAAAGGTCCGTCTAGTCAAGGCTATGGTTTTTCCAGTGGTCGTGTATGGATGTGAGAGTTGGACTGTGAAGAAAAGTGAGCACCGAAGAATTGATGCTTTTGAACTGTGGTGTTGGAGAAGACTCTAGAGAGTCCCTTGGACTGCAAGGAGATCCAACCAGTCCATCCTGAAGGAGATCAGTCCTGGGTGTTCATTGGAAGGACTGATGTTGAAGCTGAAACTCTAGTACTTTGGCTATCTGATGTGAAGAGCTGACTCATTTGCAAAGATCCTGATGCTGGGAAAGGTCAGGAGGAGAAGGGGATGACAGAGAATGAGATGATTGGATGGCATCACCGACTCAGTGGACATGGGCTTGAGTAATCTCTGGGAGTTGGTGATGGTCAGGGATGCCTGGCGTGCTCTGGTTCCTAGGGTAGCAAAGAGTTGGAGATGACTGAGCGACTGAACTGAACTGAACTGAACATGTTGATGTTCACTCTTGACATCTCCTGTTTGACCACTTCCAATTTACCTTGCCTCATGGACCTAATATTCCAGGTTCCTATGCAATATTGCTCTTTACAGCATCGGACTTTGCTTCTATCACCAGTCACATCCACAGCTGGGTATTGTTTTTGCTTTGGCTCCATCCCTTCATTCTCTCTAGAGTTATTTCTCCACTGATCTCCAGTAGCATATTGGGCACCTACCGACTTGGGGAGTTCATCTTTCAGTGTCCTATCTTTTTGCCTTTTCATACTGTTCATCGGGTTCTCAAGGCAAGAACACTGAAGTGGTTTGCCATTCCCTTCTCCAGTGGACCACGTTTTGTCAGAACTCTCCACCATGATCCTTCCATCTTGGGTGGCCCCACACGGCATGGCTTAGTTTCACTGAGTTAGACAAGGCTAACACTGGAGCAGCGGCTTCGCTGTGCTGGAGCAGCTGTGAGGAGATACCTCATGTCGCAGGGCTAAGGAGAAGCCCCAGGAAGACAGTAAGTGCTGGAGTGCTGGCTGTGCGGCGCTGGAGCAACTGTGAGGATGTAACCCACGTCCAAGGGCAGAGAAGCCCCATCAGAATGGTAGGAGGGGCAAAATTGCATTCCGAATCAAACCCCATACCTGCCAAACATACAGAGGGCTCAAACATACATTGTGTGCACCAGGACCCAGAGACCCCCACAGAGACTGAGACAGAACTGTGTTTGGGTGTCTCCTGTCTAGGTACAGGTCAGCAGTGGACTGCCGCAGGGGCAGAGGCTCTGGGTGCAGCAGACCTGGGTATGGCATAAGCCTTCTTGGAGCAGGTCGCCATTAACCCCACCATAGAGCCGCCAGAACTTACACAGGACTGGGAAACAGACACTTGGAGGCACAGACAGAACCTTGTGCACAGCAGGACCCAGGAGAAGGAGCAGTGGCCCCACAAGAGACTGACCCAGACTTGCCCACGAGTGTCCAGGCGTCTCTGGCAGAGGCGTGGGTCGGCGGTGGCCTGCTGCAGGGTTGGGGGCATTGAGTGTAGCAGTGCCTGCAGGGGACCCTCTGAAGGAGCTCCCCATTATCTTCATTACCTCCACCATAGTTTGGCCTCAGGTCAAACAACAGGAAGGAAACACAGCCCTACCCGTCAGACAGAAAATTGGATTAAAGATTTACTGAGCATGGCCCTGCCCATCAGAACAAGACCCAGTTTCCCCCTCAGTCAGTCTCTCCCATCAGGAAGCTTCCATAAGCCTCTTATCCTTCTTTGAGAGTAAAAGGTGGTGTTAATTGGATGGAATGCCAGGACAAAAAGCATAAGAAGACTACCCTGGAAACCAGGACTTTGGGTCTTCTTGTTGTTGTTTGGAGTTTCATGAAGTAAGCACGATGAAATAGATGTACAAAGTTTGCCAGCCCACATTACAGGGTATTAAGCTGTTTCCAATAATTTTGCTATTTTTGAAAGAAAGCTGCAGTGTATAATATTATGACTTCATGTTTCAAATCTATGTGTGAGTAAATCTATAGTATAATCTTTGCTGGGCTAAAGATTATATATACTTGTAGCTTTGATAGACATTGCTGTAATTCACTCCAAAGAGGTTTTACCAATACATATTTCTATCAACATGCATGAAAGTGCCAGATCCCAAATACTTGCCAACATACTATGCATAAACTTTAGAGCTTTGCCTATGTGATAGGTGAAAAATGACATTTCAGTGTGAAATATGTTTGCATTTCTCATTTTTATTTCCTTTTTATAAACTATTTGTACTCTTTTCCTATTTTGCTTTTTCTATTGGGTGGATGGCTTTGCTATTTGACTTGAGTGAACTCTTAGTAACACTGGTTGAAATGTATTTTCCAAGTCCATTATTGTCTTTTCATTGTGCTCATGATAGTTTTGGCTATGCTGAAAATTTTTCTTCCTTATAATTGTATTTATTTGTATTATGTGTTTAGGTTTTTATTCAGACTTAGGAAGTCTCCCAAAATCTAAGTTTGTATTTAAAAAAAAAACCCAGCATGGTTTCTTTAACTTTTATAGTTATTTTTTACATTTCTATAATTTATCCACCTGAAATTTATCTTGTGTAAAGGGGCTAGTGAAGTGAAGTCGCTCAGTCGTGTCCAACTCTTTGAGGCCCCATGGACTGTAGCCCACAAAGCTTCTCCATCCATGGGATTCTCCAGGCAAGAATACTGGAGTGGGCTGCCATTTCCTTCTCCAGGGGATCTTCCCAACCCAGGGATCGAACCCAGGTCTCCTGCATTGCAGGCAGATGCTTTAACCCTCTGAGCCACCCAGGAAGCCCAAGAATACTGGAGTGGGTTGCTATTCCCTTCTCCAGGGGATCTTCCCGACCCAGGGATCAAACCTGGGTCTCCCACCTTGCAGGTAGATTGTTTACCGTCTGAGCCACCAGGGAAGCCCTGTAAGGGGCTAACAAATAGAATAAACTTAATTTTTGGGAGACTACCTAGTTTTCCAACACTATTTGTTAATCCATCTTTCCCCACAATTTGTAATGCTACTTGTTGTTGTTCAGTCCCTCAGTCGTGTCTGACTCTTTGTGACTCCATGGACCGCAGCACACCAGGCTTCCCTGTCATTCACCATCTCCTGGAGCTTGCTGAAACTCATGTCCTTTGAGTCGGTGATGCCATCCAACCATCTCATCCTCTGTTATCCCCTTCTCCTCCTGCCTTCAATCTTTCCCAGTATCAGGGTCTTTTCCAATGAGTTGGCTCTTCATATCAGGTGGCCAAAATATTGGAGTTTCAGCTTCATCATCAGTCCTTTCAATGAACATTCAGGACTGATTTCCTTTAGGATGGACTGGTTTGGTCTCCTTGCTGTCCCAGGACTCTCAAGAGTCTTCTCTAGCATCACCTTTCGAAGGCATCAGTTCTTCAGCACTCAGCCTTTTTATTGTCCCTCTCTACAGCCATACATGACTACTGGGAAAACCATAGCTTTGACTATATGAGCCTTTATCAATTAATGTTTTTTCTTTTAATATGCTCTCTAGGTTTGTCATTGCTTTTCTTCCAAGGAGCAAGCGTCTTTTAATTTCATTGCTGCAGTCACCATCTGCAGTGATTTTGGAGCCCCGTAAAATAATGTATGTCACTGTTTCCATTGTTTCCCCATCTATTTGCCATGAAGTGATGGGACTGGATATCATCATCTTAGTTTTCTGAATGTTGAGTTTTAAGCCAGCTTTTTCACTTTCCTCTTTCACCTTATCAAGAGGCTCTTTAATTCCTCTTTGCTTTCTGCTGTGAGAGTGGTGTCATCTGCATGTCTGAGGTAATTGATGTTTCTTCTGGCAGTCTTGATTTCAGCTTTTATACTAAATTCTAGTATGTATTTGACCCTAATCCTGGATTTTTTGTAGTGTTTCATTGATCTCTCTGTCTACTTGTATGTAGGTAAAGATAGTTTTAATTAGCATAGCTTTATTATGTATCTGAAATATATAATAAGGCTACTTCCTCCACTTTTTATATATTTTTGCAGAATTATCCTGTTCTTTTATGTCTTCTTTATATAAACTTTGGAATTAGATTGTCTAATTGTGTGTATACATAAAATTTTTCTCCTATTGAATGGTTTACAAATACACACACAGACATACCAAACACAAACTCACACATAAAACAAGTTCTCTCCTACCAAAAACATAGTTACTGTTACAGTTATTAGAGTATATATGTTTATACACAGCATACACATATGTTATTTTATGAACTCAACTATACAGGTAAACGAGAGTATATAAGAATTCAATATCAAAACCATCACACATATATTAGTATTTGCACATTTCTTTAAGCAACCACAGGGCTTTTCTTCCATTACAGTTAGGCTGTGAATTATTTCCAATTTTCTAAGAATAGTTTTTCAGCCAGTGGGTGAAGTCAAGAGAATGTCAATTTAAATTTATTTTCCTGTCTTTTCTATCTTCTCTCCTTCAGCAGTGTCAAGATTTGTCAGTGACATCAACTGTACATTCCAACTTTTTCTTTTAGAAAACTGAAGAAGTAGGGGAAACACAATTACCCAAAAATGCATTGTCCAAACTCTTTGGTCCTTTTAATCTCAGAGAAAAATTTAGAGAATTGTTTCTTTCTGTAATATAATTTTATTGGATTCACTCAATTTACCCATATTTACTTAAATATTCATTCATATTTGCTCAATTTATTTTATGATTTTTAAAAGAGAAAGAAATGTTTTTGCTTTCAGTAACTACTGTATTTTATCTCACATGATTTCGTAGTCATCATTGTGAAATACAAACAGAGTTTTGTGTTAGACCTCATGGCTTCCTTCTAACCCATAACTATTCTGCTTACTAACACCGTGTGGCCATTCTCTTCAGTCATCCCTGCTCATTTAAGATTTCTTTTGCTTTTGCTTTTCTTGGTAACCGTACCAGTGTGGCTTCCAGAAGGAGAGGTGTTGACACATAAGTGATGTGTCTCACAGCTAGTAGTCTTTTTTTCCCCCCTGAAGTTGGCTTTGTTTGATTTCTCCCCTAAATGAGATTTTTAGAATATATGAAGAAAATCTCTTTGGTAGAAAAAACAAAGTTTCAAAAAAGAGTTTTTCTCATCACCATCCAACATCTTTGTGATGATTTTGTTCCTGAAGATAACTTTAGAAAGTCATCTCTGGACCATGAGAACACAAATTTGTCCTGGTTCTTGACAGCCCACAGTATTTTAGATGAGGACTTCTCTAAACAAGTAGCTTAATGTGATGATTATGAATGTTTGGGAATTCCATGCTGGATGTGTGAGGAGAAAAGTGTCACTGTTTTAGGAGGTGAACATTACTACTTAGACTGAATGTTCACTGATGTCTTGCAAAAGAGGTATTAACAGTGCAATGGCTAGGGATGCAGTTAAGGTGTGTGTGTGTTTAGCCAAACACTGCTAAGGTATTAAGGTAGACTTGGAAGTCAGACAGACTTGGATGGGAACTCTGGCTATACAACATATAAGGGTCATGAGCTTGGGCATACTGCTTAATCTCTCTAGACCTCAGCATCTTCAATCATTTTAATGGGGTGTGTGTGTGTGTGTGTGTGTGTGTGTGTATGTAAATACTAATTTTGTTGAATTAGCAAAGATATATAAAAACACCAAACCAAGTGGTTAAAAAATAATAGATATTATTTTAAGTTTAAAAACTGCCTCTAGTAACAATGTAATATAAATATTAAAAAGCCAAAAAAAAAAAAAAAAAAGCCAGAGTCACTTTTATGTGGAATCTAAACAAACTGAACTTGTAAAGACAGAGAGTAGAATGGAGGTCAGCAGGGGCTAGGGGTTGGGGAGATGGGGGGATGTTGTTCAAGGGTATAAGCTTGCAACTAGTGGATAAATAAGTTCTTGAAATCTAGTGTGCAACACAGTGATTATAGTAATCAATACTGTATTATAAAAGTGAAAGTGGCTACGAGACTAGATCTTAATTGTTTTTAATGGAAAAAAGAAATGATAATTAAGTGACATGATAAAGATGTTAGCTAACCGTACAGTAGTGATCGTACTGCAATAAACAAATGCACCAAACAACGAAAAAAAAGGTTAGTTGATACGAACTAAAATAAGTCTACAAACTGAAATTTATATAACTGACTACATAGTCTCACTCTTTTAGTAATTAGCAGAGTACTCCGGGTTTCACTTCTTACTGGCTTTATTGCTTTGTGTTATTCACTCAGTCATGTCTGACTCTATATTTCATGTGTGACCCATGAAATATAGGCCATCAGTCTCCTCTGTCCATGGAATCAGCTATTCTCTATAGTGAGTGCTGTATGTGTTAATATTGTAATCACCTTATTCAGTTGTAAAGGGAATGAAATGGAATTCGTATCATAATGCCTTCTTCACAATACTTGCTAAGTAAGTCACTTCAGTTGTGTCTGACTCTTCGCGACGGTGTGGACTGTAGCCCACCAGGCCCTCTGTCCGTGGGACTCTCCAGACAAGAATACTGGACTGGGCTGCCCTGCCCTTCTCCAGGGAATCTTCCCAACCCAGGGGTTGAACCCATGTCTCTTACATCTTCTGCATTGGCGGGCGGGTTCTTCACCACTGGTGCCACCTGGGAAGTCCTCTTCACGATGAGTATTCAGTAAATATTAATTGCTGTGGCTGTCACTGTT
Organism: Odocoileus virginianus; assembly: GCF_023699985.2. Lineage (NCBI taxonomy): Eukaryota > Metazoa > Chordata > Mammalia > Artiodactyla > Cervidae > Odocoileus > Odocoileus virginianus. Next base: position 8,709,415 of record NC_069697.1, read on the forward strand.
TGGGTCTAGTTCCAGCTCTACATTAGGCCTTGGCATACCACAGTCAGATTAATTTTGTGCAAGTAACACTTTTGTCATGTTTTACTCACGCTAAACTCTCTCAGTGATTGCCTACACTTGTAATAGTGGTCCTCCTTAGACTATCTCTAACCTACTCCTTTTAATTTACTCCCCGGGAATGTTTCACATGATCACTTCACCTAGTTAAAAGGTTTTCTCCTCGTTCATTGTTCGTCAAGAACTGTGACTAGTCTGAAATCTTACCTTACTTAGAAGCTAACAAATCAGCCTGCCACAGTTTCAGGGAAGAAGACTTGAAATTCCTGGGTCATTACTCACAGCACAGCAATCAGCATGAGCCTCTTGTTTGCATCCATTATTCTTACTCCCTGAATCCCAGTGGTGAGGGGGAGGGGAGTGGGGGAAGGCAGAGAAGCCCAGGTCCGCGTGCTCTTGCAGTGAGCTTGTGTCATAGCTGAGGAACTTCAAGCTCAGTATGCCTGATATTCTTTGGAACTCAATAAATAGTAATTTCAGAGAGCTTAGTTGTGATGTAGAACCTGAAACAGTATTTGTTACTATATTGTATTAAAACTGTCTCCATCTTTGAGCAAATATTTTACCCATGTATAATTGTGTGACATATTGATCTTTTGAAAAATATTGGTTTCCTCAGGTTATGTCAGTCTAATACTGACACATTTCCACATATAGAATAAAAGATTACATTTGTTCATATCATTTTAAACAGTAACAGAAAAAAAAAATCTTTAAATATTGGGAAACAGTGAGGCTCACGGAATCAGATATAAGATTTCCAAAATTTCAATTTTCCTAATATCCTAATTAAGATGAATTGTATGCTTTTCTAATATTCATGAAAAAAGTGTTTTAGATATTCAACTTGAAACTCAAGGATTCACATAATTGCTTTTCTTTGAGACAAGCATTGTTTCAATATGTCAGAAGTGCTTTATATGTACTTTTAAGTTAATCCCACAGAATATTTAAGAGTTAAGATTTTGAAAAATCAGTACTTTTTGATGAAGCAGTAATTGCAATGATGTTCTAGTAGAGTTGCTGCCACTGACTTACTCATGTTTCCAGCAGTTGTATCACTGTTGTTTTTTGCACCATTGGTACAAATGTCAACACAGTGAAAAGAGCAAATAACATCTTAGTAATTTTATGAATATAATTTTGGCCTTGTGGACAACTGGAAAGGGTTTCCGAACTCCCCAATGATCTTGGATCATTTGTGAGAACTGCTGAGGTAGGGAGACCTGTTAGGAGGCAGTGACAACAGGAACTTGAGATAGGGTTGAACACAGAGTGTAGAGCATGAAGGAAAAGTGATTTGAGAAACGGAGCACACTGATTCTAAGTTGTCTGTGAAAAGTTCAGGTACAGATTTCTGGTAGCCTTTAGAAAATATGAGTCTGAATAGAAAGTCTGGTTTAATGATCTGTAAAATCGAGATGTCCACACATAGATTGAAGTCATGGGATTGTGATTATCATATTGGTTTAAGGTATAGGTTGCTTATTTTAAATTCTAGTTCTGCGGCTTTCTTTTTCCAACTTATTTTTATTATAGTTGAATTACAGTGTTGTGTTAATTAAACAGCAAAGTGACTCAGTTATACACATGTATTTATGCATATGCATTCTTTTTCATATTCTTTTCCATTATGGTTTGTCACAAGATATTTAATATAGTTCCCTGTGCTATACAGTAGGACCTTATTGTTTATCCACTGTCTATATATATCAGTTTGCATGTGTTAATCCTAAACAGATTAACCACTCCTACCCTCTCCCAGGCTTCCCTGATAGCTCAGTTAGTAAAGAATTTGCCTGCGATGAAGGAGATCTGGGCTCCATCCCTGGGTTGGGAAGATCTGCTGGAGAAGGGAAAGGCTACCCACTCCAGTATTCTGGCCTGGAGAATTCCATGGGCTGTATAGTCCTTGGGGACCTGTCTGAGTGACTTTCACTTTCACTTTTCCTACCCTCTTCGACCCCCCTTCCCCTTGGCAACCATCAGTCTATTCTCTATTTCCCCAGTTTTTGTTTCTGTTTCATATATAGGTTCACTTGTGACATATTTTAGATTCCACATATAAGTAATATCATAAGCTATTTGTCTCTCAGACGTACTTAGTCTGATAATCTCTAGGTGAATCCATGTTGCTGCAAATGCTATTATTTTGTTCTTTTATGTGGCTAATTAGTATTTCATTGTATGTATGCATGATATCTTTATCCATTCGTCTGTCAATGGGTATATAGGTTGTTTACATATCTTGGCTATTGTGAGTCGTGCTACTATGATCATAGGGGTGCATGTATCATTTTTTAAATGATTTTTTGATGTGAACCATTTTGAAAGCCTTTATTGAATCTGTTGCAAAATTGCTTCTGTCTTATGTTTTGGTTTTTGGCTGTGAGACATGTAGGACCTTAGCCCTTCAACCAGGGATTGAATCCCTGCCCCCTGCATTGGAAGGTGAAGTCTTAACCATTGGAACAACAGGGAAGTCCCTGTCTTTTTGAATTATAGTTTTATTTGGATATATGCCCAAGAGTGGGATTGCTGGATCATGTGGTAATTCTATTTCTAGTTTTCTGAGGAACCTTCATACTGTTTTCTGCAGTGGCTTTGCCAACTTACATTCCCACTGACAGTGTAGGAGGGTTCCCTTTTTTCCATACCTTCTCCAGCATTTTTAAAAAAATTATTTATTTTAATTGGAGGCTAATTACTTTACAGTGTTGTAGTGGTTTTTGGCATACATTGACATGAATCAGCCGTGGTGTACATGTGTCCCCCATCCTGAACCCCCTCCCACCTCCCTCCCCATCCCATCTCTCAGGGTCATCCCAGAGCACCGGCTTTGAGTGCCCTGTGTCACAGCATTTGTTATTTGTAGACTTTTTAACGATGGCCATTCTAGCTGTCAGCCACTTTCTTAATCTGTCTGTTGGCATCCTCATCTCGAAAATGGATAATGTAATGATATTTACCTCAAGTGCTTGTTATGAGGATTACATATGTTAATATTTGCAAAATGCTTAGAATAGTTCGGCATATAGTAATACACACATGTGTATTAATTTATATATGAAATCCATACGCATATAATTTTAAGAATAAGCAAAGTAAAAAGATGGGAGTGTATGAGATTATTCTGGGAGAATATTGGGGAAGAAGAAGGCTGAGGAATGAAGGCAACTGATGTTAAGAGAAAAGAAAAAAAAGCAAGAAGCTAATTAAAGAGGCAGGGATGAGAGATGAGAGAGGCAGGGGAAAGCTCTGGAGAGCGGTTTTCTGGAAGCCCAGAAGGCATGTGCAGCAGTGTGGACTCAGGCTGGAATGTAAACCCTGAGATGGCAGGTGCTGCATCTGCTCTGTTCTTGGCTGATTTCCCCGCACTTAGAATTGTGCCTGATAGAGAGCAGGTGCCCAGTAATTATTTGGTGAATGAGTATTGTTATGGAGAAGTCAGAAAGGATAAGGCCCTGAATATATTCACTTCTGACTAGCAAAAGTAGGTCAGTTGGGGACTTAGACCCTATATATAGTGCCAAACTAACATCAGAATCAGATGTGAAAATGTTCTTACTCTGTAGTTTGACCCTTCGATTATTGTCTTTTATTTATTTATCTGGCTGTGTCAGGTCTTGGTTGCAGCATGCAAGGTCTTCGTTGTGTTATGTGGGATCTAGTTCCCTGATCAGGGACCAAACCTGGCCTCCCTGCATTGGGAGCGCAGAGTCTTAGCCCTGGAGCACTGGTGAAGTCCTGAGTTACTGTCTTTTATTACCATGGTTCCATTACAATTTTATGAAACCAGTGTGAAGTCTCAGTTTTTTAAATAAGTAGATTCTGCCCATGTTCACAGTAATATTTTTAGTCTTTTTTCCTAAATGCCAAAATCAGTCATTAGATAGAAGACCTGATCATTAACCAGGTCACTGGATGACTCAAGATTCCGTTATTTGACCTCATACTGAAAATATGAGGGCCAAACAGAGTTTGTCTGACAAGCAACACTGCCAGTGGTCTTTTCTGCTTTTCAGTTTTACTGCACAGGAAAAATATAATCAGATCTAAAGCACTACCTTTCCTTTTATTTGGACCAGTGGCAGTATATTGCTCTTCATTGAGATTGATCTGGCTGTAAAGATCTGCACATGAGAAGGTAGTTGCAGCTGAATACCAGTGCCACATTTTCTGGGCTGCTTAGATCAGTGGATTCCATCTAACTTGTGTCAGATTAAATTTCCCTAATTATTACATTAATTTTGCTGCTTCCTTGCTCAGAAATGTTCTGTGGAGTGTACATTGAAGCCTATTTAATCTGCCTAAGTTCCCTTTGGAACTCGCCCCTGAAGAAATGCTGTACTATGGTCACACCAGGCTACATTCTTTTCTTTTCTCAAACACTTCATTTTGTTACTTGTTTAACTTTTGTTAGATCTAATCTTAGAAATCTTATAGTATTTGTTTTGAATGGAATAGTATATATTATCTAATAGATTATTACTGGTACTTAGGAACATGTCATCAATTTTTTGTTGCTTTTTTATTCATAAACCTGGTGGCTTTTAAAAATTGTCATGCCTGAATATAGGGGCTGTTGAATTTTCTGTGGCGACAGCCATATTTTCCACAAATAATGACATCTCTTTCTTTCCAATTATTTTGCCAAAAATTTTTATTGACTTGTATGTTTTAGAATTTACACTAAAGTGTTCAGTAGAAGCAGTGATAACTGGCAGCCCTGTCTTTTTGCTGACATTTAAAAGAATGCTTCTCAAATTTCATCATTGGGCTACTTGATGAATAAATGTATATGTGAGTCAGCACTCCAGATGTTTGTGAGATAGGGCTCCTGACCAATCTGACTGGGTTTTGTTCTAGCTTTGTCACTTACGGCAGTGTTCGGTTCAGTTCAGTCACTCAGTCATGTTTGACTCTTTGTGACCCCATGGACTGCAGCACACCAGGCTTCCCTGTCCATTACCAACTCCCGGAGCTTACTCAAACTCATGTCCATCAGGTCGGTGATGCCATCCAACCATCTCATCCTCCATCAACCCCTTCTCCTCCTGCCTTCAATCTTCCCCAGCATCAGGGTCTTTTCAAATGAGATAGTTGTTCGCATCAGGTGGCCAAAGTGCTAGAGCTTCAGCTTCAGCATCAGTCCTTCCAATGAATATTCAGGACTGATTTCCTTTAGGATGGACTGGTTTGATCTCCTTGCAATCCAAGGAACTCTCAAGAGTTTTCTCCAACACCACAGTTCAAAAGCATCAGTTCTTCAGCACTCACCTTTCTTTATAGTCCAACTCTCACATCCATACATGACCACTGGAAAAGCCATAGCCTTGACTAGATGGACCTTTGTTGGCAAAGTAATGTCTCTGCTTTTTAATATGCCATCTAGGTTGGTCACAGCTTTTCTTCCAAGGAGCAAGCATCTTTTAATTTCATGACTGCAGTCACCATCTGCAGTGATTTTGGAGCCTCCCAAAATAAAGTCTCTCACTGTTTCCATTGTTTCCCCTTTATTTGCCATGAATGATGGGACCAGATGCCATGATCTTAGTTTTCTGAATGCTGAGTTTTAAGCCAGTTTTTTTAACTCTTCTCTTTCACTTTCAACAAGAGGCTCTTTAGTTCTTTGCTTTCTGCCATAACCTCAGATATCAACATCTAAGGTTATTGATGTTTCTCCTGGCAATCTTGATTCTGGCTTGTGCTTTATCCAGCCAGGCATTTTACATGATATATTCTGCATATAAGTTAAATAAGCAGGGTGACAATATACAGCCTCAATATGCTCCTTTCCCAATTTGGAACCAGTCTGTTTTTCCATGTCTGGTTCTAACTGTTGCTTCTTGACCTGCATACAGATTTCTCAAGAGACAGGTAAGGTGGTCTGGTATTCCCGTCTCTTTAAGAATTTTCCACAGTTTGATGTGATCCACAGGTCAAAGTCTTTGGCATATTCAATAAAGCAGAAGTAAATATTTTTCTGGAACTCTCTGGCTTTTTCAGTGATCCAGCGGATGTTGGCAATTTGATCTCTGGTTCCTCTGCCTTTTCTAAATACAGCTTGAACTTCTGAAAGCTCACAGTTCAAGGCTGGCTTGGAGAATTTTGAGCATTACTTGGCTAGTGTGTGAGATCAGTGCAATTGTGCAGTAGTTTGAGCATTCTTTGGCACTGCCTTTCTTTGGGATTGGAATGGAAACTGACCTTTTTCAGTTCTGTGGCCACTGCCAAGTTTTCCAAATTTGCTGGCGTATTGAGTGCAGCACTTTCACAGCATCATCTTTTAGGATTTGAAATAGCTCAACTGGAATTCCATCACCTCCACTAGCTTTGTTCACAGTGATGCTTCCTAAGGCCCACTTGACTTCGTATTCCAGGATGTCTGGCTCTAGGTGAGTGATCACACCATCGTGGTTATCTGGGTCATGAAGGTCTTTTTTGTATAGTTGTTCTGTGTATTCTTGCTACCTCTTCTTAATATTTTCTGCTTCTGTTAGGTCCATACCATTTCTGTCCTTTATTGTGCCCATCTTTCCATGAAATGTAGCCTTGGTATCTCTAATTTTCTTGAAGAGATCTCTAGTTTTTCCCATTCTTTTGGTTTCCTCTATTTCTTTGCATTGATCACTGAGGAAGGCTTTCTTTTTTTTTTTTTTTTTAATTTTTTATTTTTTTCCATTTATTTTTATTAGTTGGAGGCTAATTACTTTACAACATTGCAGTGGTTTTTGTCATACATTGAAATGAATTAGCCATGGATTTACATGTATTCCCCATCCCGGTCCCCCCTCCCACCTCCCTCTCCGCCCGATCCCTCTGGGTCTTCCCAGTGCACCAGGCCCGAGCACTTGTCTCATGCATCCAGCCTGGACTGGTGATCTGTTTCACCCTAGATAATATACATGTTTCGATGCTGTTCTCTTGAAACATCCCACCCTCGCCTTCTCCCACAGAGTCCACAAGTCTGTTCTATACATCTGAGTCTCTTTTTCTGTTTTGCATATAGGGTTATCGTTACCATCTTTCTAAATTCCATATATATGTGTTACTATACTGTAATGGTCTTTATCTTTCTGGCTTACTTTGCTCTGTATAATGGGCTCCAGTTTCATCCATCTCATTAGAACTGATTCAAATGATTTCTTTTTAATGGCTGAGTAATATGCCATGGTGTATATGTAGCACAGCTGAGGAAGGCTTTCTTATGTCTCCTTGCTATTCTTTGGAACTCTGCATTCAAATGGGTATATCTTCCCTTTTCTTCTTTGCCTTTAGCTTCATTATGTTACTTTGGACAAATTAACTCTGACTTAATTTCCTCGTGTGTAATAGAGAGGGCAAGAGCACGTAAACACATGGTTGTTGTAAAGATTCAACGAGTTAATACTTGTAAAGTGCTTACAGACATCTGGCATATAGCAAACATGATATTAAGTTTCCTTATAGAAATATAGGGCTTCCCTGGTGGCGCAGACAGTAAAGTGTCTGCCTGCAATGTGGGAGACCCGGGTTTGTTTCCTGGGTCAGTAAGATCTCCTGGAAAAGGAAATGGTAACCCACTCTAGTACACTTACCTGTAAAATCCCTTGGACAGAGAAGCCTGGTAGGTTACAGTACATGGGGTTGCAAAGAGTCAGACACGACTGAGTGACTTCACATGGTCATAGTCATGGTCATAGAAATATAATGAATTAATTGTTTGAAATTTCTCATTCAATATATCACTTTAATTTATAATATTCTATTGAATGGCCTTTAAGTTCCTGACGTAAATCAGGTTTGATTGTGAGTTTAAAGGGATTGTATTGTAAATTGGTAGAGCCACTATAGGGAACAGTATGAAGGGTCCTTAGAAAACAGTATGGAGGGTCCTTTATCTATAAAAATAGAGCTACCATTTCTGTTGTTGTTGTTCAGTGACTAAGTTGTGTCCAACTCTTTTGACCCCATGAACTTCAGCACACGAGGCTCCTCTGTCCTCCACTATATCCCAGAGTTTCCTCAGATTCATGTCTGTTGACTCAGTGATGCTATCTAACCATTTCTTCCTCTGCCACCCCCTTCTTCTTTTGCCTTCAGTCTTCCCCAGCATCAGGGACTTTTCCAATGAGTTGGCTCTTCACATCAGGTAGCCGAAGTATTGGAGCTTCAGCTTCAGCATCAGTCCTTCCAGTGAACATTCAGGGTTGATTTCCTTTGGAATTGACTGGTTTGATCTCCTTACAGTCCAGGGGTCTCTCAAGAGTCTTCATCAGCAGAATTCAAAAGCATCAATTCTTCCTGGACCTTGTTTATGGTCCAGCTCTCACATCAATACATTTCTACTGGAAAACTAGGCCTTTGTTGGCAAAGTGATATCTCTGCTTTTCAACAGAGTGTCTAGGTTTGTCATAGCTTTCCTTCAAAAGAGAAAGCCTCTTTTAATTTCATGGCTGCAGTAACCATCTGCAGTGATTTTGGAGCCCAAGAAAATAAAATCTGTCGCTACTTCCACTTTTTTCCTCTTCTGTTTGCCATGAATTGATGGGACCAGATGCCATGATCTTCTTTTTTTGAATGTTGTGTTTTAAGCCAGTTTTTTCACTTGCCTCTTTTACCTTTATCAAGAGGCTCCTTAGTTCTTCTTCACTGCCTACCATTAGAGTGGTATCATTGGCATATCTGAGATTGTTGATATTTTTTCCAGCAGTCTTGATTCCAGCTTGTGATTCATTCAACCTGGTATTTGCATAGAAGTTAAACAATTAGGATGACAGACAATATACAGCCTTGTTGTACTCCTTTCCCAATTTGGAACCAGTCAGTTGTTCCATGTCTGGTGCTAACTGTTGCTTCTTGATCTGCATACAGGTTTTTCAGGAGGCAGGTAAGGTGGCCTGGTATTCCCATTTCTCTAAGAATGTTCCAGTTTGTTGTGATCCACACAGTCAAAGGTTTTTGTGTAGTCAGTGAAGCAGAAATAGATGTTTTTTTCTGGAATTCCCTTGCTTTCTCTGTGATCCAGCAGATGTTGGCAATTTGATCTCTGGTTCCTCTGCCTTTTCTAAATCCAGCTTGTACATCTGGAAGTTCCCAGTTCACGTACTAGTGAAGCCTAGCTTGAAGGATTTTGATCATAACCTTGCTGGCATGTGAAATGAGTGCAATTGTACGGTAGTTTGAACATTCTTTGGCACTGCCTTTCTTTGAGATTGAAATGAAAATTACCTTTTCCAGTCCTGTGGCCACTGATGAGTTCTCCAAATTTGCTGATTTACTGCGTGTAGCACTCTAACAGCATCATCTTTTAGTATTTGAAATTGCTCAGTTGTAATTCCATCACCTTCACTAGCTTTACTTGAAGTAATGCTCCCAAGGCCCACTTGACTTCACACTCCAGGGTGTCCAGCTCTAGGTGAGTGACCACACCATCATGGTTATCCAGGTCAACAAGACCTTTCATGTATAGTTCCTCTGTGTGTTCTTGCCATCTCTGCTTAATATCTTCTGCTTCTGACAGGTTGTTATAGTTTCTGTCCTTTATCATACTTCTCCTTGTGTGAAATACTTCCTTGATAACTCCAATTTTCTCAAAGAGATGTCTAGTCTTTCCCATTCTGTTGTTTTCCTCTATTTCTTTGCATTGTTCATTAAAAAAGGCCTTCTTATCTCTCCTTGCTAGTCTCTGGAACTCTGCATGCAGTTGGGTATATCTTTCCCTTTCTCCCTTGCCTTTTGCTTCTCTTCTTTCCTCAGTTATCTGTAAAGCCTCCTCAGATCATCATATCTTGAATCTATTTGTGACCTCCACTGAATAATCATAAGGGATTTAACTTAGGTCATACCTGAATGGCCTACTGGCTTTTCCTACTTTCTTCAGATTAAGCCTGAAGAAAAGGAGCTGATGATTCAGCCACCTGGAGTCAGCTCCAGGTCTGTTTTTGCTGACTCTATAGAGCTTCTCCATTTTCAGTTGCAGAGAATATAATCAGTCTGATTTTGGTATTGACCATCTGGTGATGCCCATGTGTAGAGTTGTTACTTGGATTGTTGGAAAGGGTATTTACTATGAGCAGTGTGTTCTCTTGACAAAACTATGTTAACCTTTTCCCTAATCCATTTTGTACTTCAAGGCGAACTTGCCTGTTATTTTGGGGCATCTCTTGACTTCCTACTTTTGTATTTCAATCCCCTATGATGAAAAGGATGTCTTTTGTGTGTGTGTTAGTTCTAGTAGGTCTTGTAGGTCTTCATAGAACCATTCAACTTCAGCTTCAGCATCAGTGGTTGGGGAATACACTTGGATTACTGTGATGTTGAATTGTTTGCCTAGCAAGCAAACCAAGATCATTCTGTCCTTTTTGAGGCTGCATCCAAGTACTGCATTTCAGACTCTTTTGTTGACTATAAGGGCTATTCCATTTCTATTAGGGATTCTTGTGTACAGTAACAGATATAATGGTCATCTGAATTAAATTCACCCATTCCCATACAATTTAGTTTACTGAGTCCTAAGATGTTCATGTTCAGTCTTGCCATATACTGCTTGACCACATCCAGTTTGCCTTGATTCATGGACCTAATATTTCAGGTTCCTGTGTGATATTTTTCTTACCAGCACTGAACTTATTTTCACTGCCACATACATCCCCAAACTGAGCATCATTTCTGCTTTCTCCCAGCCACTTCATTCTTTCTGGTGCTAGTAGTAATTGCCCTCTGCTCTTCGCTACACTTTCCGACCTATGGGGCTGGTTATCTTCTGGTGTCATATCTTTTTGCCTTTTCATACTGTTCATGGGTTTCTCCTGGCAAGAATACTGGAGTGGATTGCTATTTCCTTCTCCAGTGACCACATTTTGTCAGAACTCTTCACTCTGACACATCTGTCTTGGGTAGCCCTGCATGGCATGGCTCACAGCTTTATTGAGTTATATAAGCCCTTTTGCCACAACAAGGCTGTGGTCCATAAAGGGGAGAGCTACCGTATGATCCTGCAGTTCCACTCTTGGGCATGTATATGGAGAAGACCATAATTCAAAAAGATACATGCATCTCAGTGCTCACTGCAGCACTATTTACAATGGTTAAGACGTGGAAGCAGCCTAAATGTCCACTGAAAGATGAATGGATAAAGAAGATGTAGTATTTTTTGCAATGGAATTACTCAGCCATGAAAAGAAATAATGTCATTTTTAGCAACACGAGTGAACCTAGAGACTATCATACTGAGTGAAGTAACTCAAAGACAAATATTATATGATATTGCTTCTATGTGGAATCTAAAAAAAATTATACAAATGAACTTATATATACAAACAGGCCCACAGACATAAAAGACAAGTTTATGGTTACAAGAGGAAAGAGAGGGAGGAAGAAATTAGGAGTTTGGGATTAGCAAGTACATACTACTATATATAAAGTAGATAACCAACAAGGACCTACTATATAGTTCAGGGAACTATTCTCAGTTTTTTGTGATTACCTATAAGGGAGAAGAATCTGAAAAATTAGATATATACATGTATGTATAACTGAATCACTTTGCTATGCACCTAAAACTAAGACAACACTATAAATCAAAAATTACTCAATAAAAATTAATTAATTAAAAAATACATAGTTTGCTTCTGTTCATTACTGTACTGGAGGGTCTAGTCAGGGCAATTAGGCAAAAGAAGTAATAGACATATAGTTTGGAAAGGAAAAGGTATAATTTTTTATACCTGCAGGTGATGATATTATATACAGAAATCCTAAGGAATTTATACTAAAAAAACCTATTAGGGCTAATAAGCAAATTCAGCAAGATTGCAGGATATGAGAAATATATGAAAAGCAATTGTATTTCTAGTTATCTAGCAATGAATAATTAAAAAGGAAACTAAAATAATTCCAGTTTTTTTTTTTTATAATTCCAGTTTTAACTGAACCAAAAATAAAACATTTAGGAATGAAGTTAACAAAAGAAGTGTATTTGAAATCTGTTTCCCATATTGCTTTCTTTCCTGCAGTTAGAATGTGACTGCAATATTCAGGAACTTTGTTTTGTTCATTCATTTTTCTCCAGCACCTAGAATATTGCCTAGCATGCCTAGCTTGATAAATAGTTATTGAGTATGTAATTGTAAGGATTAACGAAAAGACTTGTGTGATTAGATAGTTATCGTACTAGTTTGGTAGACAACATTGATAAAATCTCTAAAGTTGTTTTGTTTTGGGGCTCTGATCCACAGTAATATTGGGCATAGTACAGATACAGTTATGGGCTTCCCTAGTGGCTTAGTCGGAGAAGGCAATGGCAACCCACTCCAGTACTCTTGCCTGGAAAATCCTATGGATGGAGGAGCCTGGTAGGATGCAGTCCATGGGGTCACTAGGAGTCAGACACGACTGAGCGACTTCACTTTCACTTTTCACTTTCATGCATTGGAGAAGGAAATGGCAACCCACTCCAGTGTTCTTGCCTGGAGAATCCCAGGGACAGGGAGCCTGGTGGGCTGCTGTCTATGTGCTCGCACAGAGTCGGACACGACCAAAGCGACTTAGCAGCAACAGCAGTAGCTTAGTGGTAAAGAATCCGCCTTCTAATGCAGGAGACATGGGTTCAATCCCTGGATCGGGAAGATCCGTGGAGAAGGAAATGGCAACCCACTGCATTATTCTTTCCTTGGATATCCCATGGACAGAGGAACCTAGCAGTCTACAGTATATGGGATCGCAAGAGAGTTGGACACAGCTTAGCGACTAAACAACAATGGATACAGTTATGGAGCTGGGGGTCTTTGAATCAGTTTCTGATCTTAAGACTGTTCTTTTTATCCTACTTTCTCAGACCCAACACATCCTAATAAACCACAGTCCCTAGCATCAAGTAAGTTGTTTTTTAAGCATCCTACATGTGTATAGTTGTTCCAACCCAGCTGCAGCCTTAGGCAGAATGCCTGGATCATGCTGTTTATCCTCCCAAGTCTTGCTCACTGCATGACTTTCTGTTCTGTTTCTGGCCTGTGGAGATATTTATCTTGATTTTGTACCTAGCTAATGTCAGATGCTTTTATCTTTTTATACATTTCCAATCATGGCTGATGGTTTGAAACAACAAGAGCATGGTAATTTATGAACTCACTAAACCATCTCAATTAGAAGTCCTCATGCATTTCCAAATAATGTTCAAATTATTGCCAAATTTAATACCCAGGAGACAGCACATAAAAATTCAAATTTACACTTTATCTTGAAAATTTGGAACATCTGGCAACACTTGGCTTGCTTTTCTGCATGTGACGACTGAGTGGAGATAAGTAAATATTAAGACCCTTCAATTGATCATTACTGTACAAGTTGCCAAGTTCTCACCACTGCGCATGTTCTTAAACTTGACAGAAAAATGACTTCACTCCCTTGCTTTATCTGCTTGACCCCTGTAGGTCTTTTAATTTGTGATCCGTATTTTGGGTACCTGATGAGCTAAAGCAGCAAGTAATTTATTGAGAGGTTAAAAAACAAAAGCCACCCAACAGAAACGTAGTGATTATTTTGAATTGTATGTTAGAAATGAAACAAGAGAGAGCCAGTGAGTTTTTATTTTGTATCTTTGAGTCCCAAATTTCCAAACCTACTAAACTCTCATTTCTGGCCATCTTCTGCCCTTACAATTTTTTTTTCTGGATTAAAGTTTATATCTGTGAATGCCCTGGAATCGAGTGATGCAGTTATGGAGTGACAAATATAACACTAAGAATATCATGTATCTAGTCTTCTGTCAAGGTAAGACCTTTTTAATTCAATAAAGAAATGACTCACTTGATGATACTGATAAGCTTTTCTTCCTAAATTGGACTCAGTAGTTATGAGAATCAAATTTCTCATGTATGAAAAATCTAGGTCATCAGCTCTTTTTGTCCACCTACCACAGATAGTCTTCCCAGAATAATCCTGGCCAGTCCCAAGTATTGTTATACTTGGTTTGGTTTGGTTTAGTTCTTAAATCATGTCCAACTCTTGTGACCCCATGGACGATTCCCCACCAGGCTCCTCTGTCCATGGGATTCTCCAGGCAAGAATACTGGAGTGGGTTGCCATTTCCTTCTCCAGGGGATCTTCCCGACCCAAGAATCAAGCCCAGGTCTCCCGTATCACAGGCAAACTCTACTGACTAAGCCATCAGGGAAGCCCAATTGTTATACTTACTGAAGAATAAATTTCTGGTTTGTACTAAGTATAAACCATCCAAAAATGTACAGATGTCCAAGACTAGCAAGGGAATGGGCATTTGCCTGGTTTATGTGATTACTTGTAGAGTTTCAGAAAAAAACCCTATTGCTTCCCATATTTACTAGTGAGTCATGGTGCCAGAATGACTATCTCTCTCACTTATTCAGGTTGACCCAATTAAGCCAATGTTGAAGAGCAAATACATCCTTTATGTTTGTGTCACCTGTCATCTTTAGTTAGATCTGCTCAGGTGGCCAGGACAGAGAGTCATTCAGGCAATGTCGTGTGGACAGGGATATTTTGAAAAGATGTGAGGTGATGAACAGCAATAAAGGGGGCCTCCTTAGCAGCTTTACACAGTGTCCTTCATGGAGTCTTATTTGTCACTGTTCAGTTTAGCTACTGCAACTCTAGTGATCTAGTAGCATCTTTAGTAACGTGATCATTTGCCCACCCACAGAAGTGGGCATTCATTGGTCCTTTCAAATTTTAATGCCTCAGCTTTCCTTTTTTTCTGCTTCTTTCCTTTTCTGATTCAAAATCTACTGCTTTTTCCTGTTGCTTCTATTTTCTTATGATGTAATTTCTCTCTGTCTCATATTCTCAAATTCAAAACTACTTTTGATCTTGTTTGAACTTCTAATGCTTTGTTACTCAAAAACTCTGGTTCTATCGAATGCAACCTAAAGATTCAATGCAATCTCTATCAAATTACCAATGGCATTTTTCCCAGAACTAGAACAAAAAATTTCACAATTAGTGCAGAAACACAAAAGACTCTGAATAGCCAAAGCAATTGTGAGAAAGAAGAATGAAGTTGGAGGAATCAACCACACTGACTTCAGACTATACTACAAAGCTACAGTCATCAAGACAGTATGGTACTGGCACAAAAACAGAAATATAGATCAATGGAACAAGACAGAAAGGCCAGAGATAAACCCGCCCAATAAAGTACTGTAAGTAATTTATTTTTGGCAAAGGAGGCAAGAATATACAATGGGGCAAAGATAGCCTCTTCAATAAGTGGTGCTTGGAAAACTGGACAGCTATGTGTAAAAGAATGAAATTAGAACACTTTCTAACACCATCAGTTCAGTTCAGTTGCTCAGTCATGTTCGACTCTTTGTGACCCCATGGACTGCAGCATGCCAGGCCTCATTGTCCATCACCAACTCCCAGAGCTTTCTCACACTTGTCTATCGAGTCAGGGATGCCATCCAACCATCTCATCCTCTGTTGTTCCCTTCTCTTCTTGCCTTTAATCTTTCTCAGCATCAGGGTCTTTTCCAAGTAGTCAGTTCTTTGCATCAGGTGGCCAAAATATTGGAGTTTCAGCCTCAACATCAGTCCTTCCAATGAACATTCAGGACTGATTTCCTTTAGGATGGACTGGTTCAATCTCCTTTCAGTCCAAGGGACTTTCAAGAGTTTTCTCCAACACCACGGTTCAAAAGCATCAGTTTTTCAGCACTCAGTTTTCTTTATAGCCCCAATTCTCACATCCATACATGACTACTGGAGAAACCATAGCTTTGACTAGATGGACCTTTGCTGATAAAGTAATGTCGCTGCTTTTTAATATGCTGTCTTGGTTGGTCATAACTTTTCTTCCAAGGTGTAAGTGTCTTTTAATTTCATGGCTGCAGTCACCATCTGCAGTGATTTTAGTGCTCAAAAAAATAAAGTCTCTCACTGTTTCCCGTTTCCCCATCTATTTGCCATGAAGTGATGGGACCAGATGCCGTGGGGTGGCAAAGAGTCAGACATGACTGAATGACCAAACTGAACTGTAATATTCATCCATAAAAAGGAATGCATTTGAGTCAGTTCTAATGAGGTGGATGAACCTGGAGCCTATTATACAGACTGAAGTTAGTTAGAAAGAGAATGACTAATACTGTATATTAATGCATATATGGAATCTAGAAAGATGATACTAATGAAATTATTTGCAGGGCAGCAATGGAGAAGTGGAGAGGGAAATGGCAGCCCACTCCTGTACTCTTGTCTGGAGAACCCCATGGACAGAGGAGCCTCGTGGGCTGTAGTCTATGGGGTCACAAAGATTTGGACATGGCTAAGCCACTAACACACACAATGGAGACAGAGATGTATAGAACAGACTTACGGACACTGGAGCGGGGAGGAAGAAGAGGGTGGGATGTGTGGGGTGAGTAACATGGAAACATTTGCATTACCATATATAAAATGAATAGCCAATGGGAATTTACTGTAGGCCTCAGGGAACTCAAACCAGGGCTCTAATAACCTAGAGGAGTGGGATAGGGAGGGTGGTAGAGGGAGGTTCTAGAGGGAGGGGACATCTGTAAACCTATGGCTGATTCGTGTTGATGTTTGGCAGAAGCCAACAGAATTCTATAAACCAATTGTTCTTCAATTAAAAAATAAGAAAAACTCTGGTCCTTAGACCAGCAATATCAGCACTAACTTAGAATTTTTTAGAAATGCCAAATATCAGGTCCCCCCCGACTTCAAACTTGAATCATATTCTGCATATTATTAGCAAGAACTTCAAGACTGAAGAACTATTGCTTTAATGTGGTAGCCCCTTTGCCTTTTCCCCAACCATCAATCCCACTTTATCTTTTTCTTCTTTCATCAACATTGTTTAATTTAGATCACACAGATGCTTTATTTGATAACACTATCAACGAATACTGTTAAGTCCCTGGTGCCTTCATCTCTTACTTAAACACTGATTTTTAAAAATTTATCTGACAAGAGTCAAACTCTGAATCAATGCATCTATGTGCCATCTCTATACCTACCACTGAATAGCTTGGCATTGCCAAAAAAGTCACTTACCAGACAGATTGATTCCAATATATTGGATTCTTTAAGTCTGCCAATTCTTCCATGCCTTCCTGGCAAATTCTCTCCATTTTGAAAAGTTGCTTTAAGAATTGTACACTCCAGTCCAACTTTAAATATTTGTAACTCCTCCTCATTCTCAGCAAATGACTTCTCCTCCTACTTCCTGAAGAAAATAGAAGACATCAGATGGGAACTCCCTCAGCTTCCTGCTACCAGATTCATACAGTTCCATCTGTACCCATGTTCTTCTCTTTTCCTCCTGTTTTAGTATAGGATATAGTCTGGTCATTGAGAGCCAGTCTTTCCCACTGTGTTTGAATCTCATCCCTTCATGCCTTGTCAGAAATCATATCAACTCCTCCTCTCTGACTCCACTCTGCTTTTTATTCGGCATCTCCTTCTAAATTGGATTATTTCCGATTACATGTAAACTTGTTCATGTATTTTCCATCTAAAAGCAGTGTTCTTTTATTGACTTCCATGTTCCCCCTCCAATTCCTTTCAATGTTTTCTGTTTCTTTAAATCTAAAGTTCCTAAAGAGTAGTTTTCATTATTTGGTGAGTTCATTTCCTCCCGTCTCACTGTTCAACCCTTTTCAGTATGGTGGTTTTTTGCTAGCATTGAACCAGAACATCCATGGCTAATATTACCGGTGACCTCATGATTTAAATCCAATAGATATTTTCCACTAATTTTTTTTCTGATCTCCCAGAGCTCTTATCCACTATTTGTTTCTTAAAATGTGTTTATTTTGGTTTCCAGGGCACCATGTTATCGAAGTTTTCTGCCTTACTTTCTAGCATTTCTTTCTGTTACTTTGCAAACTTATCCTTCTCTTACTAGTTAGTTAGTTCTAAGCACTTTCCCTTTGTGTTTTGTACTCTTTTATAGATTGGGTCCACTAGATCAGATGTTGTCATGATAGAGTTTGGTGTGCAAACTCTATGAATCAACTCTGTTGATTCATTATGAATCAACACCTGGGGGAGGAAGGAAAAGATGTGAGAAAGAAGTTGAACTTTGGCAGAGTCCCAACAAAGCTTTGGCCAGCCTGAGAGTGGAGGTGAGGGAATTTTAAATCATGGATGCATCCACCGTTGGATTAACATGGCTGAGCTTCATACTCCTCCCTTAGTTACTAGAAATGAGGTATCCAGAAAAGGCATGAGATCCCGTGAAGAGGTTCTTTCAGCTGAGGCCGATGCTGGAGGAGCAGGAGGACATCTGTTGGGAGATGTAAACAGTGCATCTTTGTGTCTATCACGAGTTCTCTTTCTGGACAGCACTTGCCATGTCCATGGCTCAGTTTTCACCAATTTACTAACGCCTCCCAAATTTATACATCCATACCTCTGACCTTCTGACACATACACTCAGTTGCCTATTTAATATCTCTACTTGGATGCCTCAAAGAGTTCATGAGTCCAGCATTTCTAAACCTCGTAACAAATCTTGTCAAATTTATCTCCTAAATATCTTATGAATCTGCTCACTTCTCTCCTTTTCTAAAGCCACTACTTCAGTCTGTACTATTTTCTGTAGCCTGAACTCCTGCAGAATTATTCTATTTGGTCTGTACAAGTCCACTCTGTATCTTCCATCAGTTTATTACATTGCAGCAATAGAAATATTTTATACACATTTTAGTGTGTTACCTCCTCTCTGTCCCCAACTCCCATCCTTAGGGACTTAGCATTATTGTCTTAGATAGAGACCAAAATAATGAACATAGCCCTCAAGGGCTTCTGTAGTTTGGCTCCTATCTATGTCTTTAGCTTAACCTCACTCTATTCCTTTCCTCAATCCCTGTATCCCAGTGGTACTGACTGACTGATTTTCCAGTGGGCTCACAAGAATCTCACAGTACTGTTCCCTCTTCTAGGAATATTCTTCTCCAATTCCTCAGCTTGTTACCTCTGTTTCACCTTTATCTCTCAGCTCAATCCACCTTTTTTTTTTCCCCAGATAAGTCTTCTTGAGCCTGTTATACTGAGTCAGGTTCTCATATCTCTGTTTTACTTCCTCATAGCACATGTGTTAGAATATAAATGTGTGCTCATTCATGTGACTAACTGACTAATATTTAACTTCCCCATTAGTAAGTTCAATGAGCACAGAAAACAGCTGTCCCTTCTTCAATGTCCACAGTATTTGGGGCCCTGCCTGACCCAGAGTATACCCTCAGTCTATACATACTGAATAAATGTAAATGTCCAAAGCTAGAGCACTTGAAAGGATTGCTAGCCACCATCCAATATAGAGCCCATCATGCAGACTTTTTATTTCAGGCTACCAAAAGGCTCTTGGTTCAGCCTGTTCATTGCTTCTGGGGAGGAAATTGGTTTAAATCTGTGTAGTCTAATCACATGCAACCAACCTCAGCCAATCTTGCATTAGGAGTTACATGTTGCTTTTTCAGAAGATACCTATGGGTATAGCGGGTCTTGGAGAATGAGAGTCACTTCCTTAGTTTCATTTCCCCTAGTTTCATAGTTTATTTACATTTGTGATTAAGTGACATTAGATTATAGTCTTGGTGAACATAAGAGAAATAAAACCTACCCATACTTTTCTTCCATGACTGTGGTATTAGTGTCATTTTAAGTATAATTTTTAATAAGCAAGTCCTATTGAATGTACTCTTAACTCTGACTGAGTAGAGTTGTAGGAAAGTTATCTTAGAAATGTTCACTGTAGCTGGTATTATACAAATTCTAAATATTTTGCCCTTATAAATGCATGAATACTAATGATTTTCCTCTGGAAAATTCTCAAAGTGATTTGCCAACACAGAGAATGTTCACCAATACCAGCCAGGTCTGAGACTGCAACTGGGGGAAGCTGGGGGCAGTTGTTTAATGTAGCACGATTAGGCTTTTTCAAAATGCAAATATAAAAGAATACCTTATTCAATTGAAGCTTCAGGGGAAATTTAGAAAGGCAAATGCAATTATGCAGGTCAGACAGCTGCCAATGAAGGAGTTGGCCAACATCTTTATTTTGTAAAGAGGGCTGTTATCATTATATATACATATATAAATCTCCATCTGCCCCTGGGGAGATAATGAGTTCTTTAGGGTACAAAGTGAAGAGATATTTTTCATAAAGAATTAGTTATATGTAAATTATAATTGTTGGTGCCAAGATACATATAGCATTTGCTATCAAACGGACAACCATACTTCATATAACCAGACAATGCTAAGCAGTGGTCAAGGCCTAAAATTATTATGCATAAATTTTAATTTTTTAACTCTGTGGTGATAGCAGATAGAAGAGAAGCATATTACTTACCACATTGTCTCTTGAAAAATGGCTTGAGAGAATTTAGTTGGAACATATGTAAACAGCCAGTGTTTAGAAAATAAATGTTACACAACACACATATGTACATATATATATACACTTATTATTTTCCTTACCCGCTAAGCGAAATCCTGAGCTCAGTAAAAATTCTTTTAGGTTCTTGTGTAGTCTTGCTTTCATCAGAAGCCAAGAGATCAAATGAAAAGAGTTGATTTTTTTTAATATCAAGAATTTATAAGTAAATTCCTTTTACTGAGTACCAAGAATGTATTCGACTGGGGTTGGGAACTAGGGATACGAGAGTGAGCAAAACTAGATGGTCTCTATCTTAGCATTTACACATCAAGTATGATAGATTATAATGAAGCAATCATGAAAACAACTATAAAGCTACAACTGGGTCCAAAGATGTCAAAGAGAGGTACCCAGTACAGTTCCAAGAAAACTGAAAATAAGTGTAATGGGTGGATTGTTATGTTCAAGGAGTCAGGGAGAATCTGTCCTCTGAAGAGGAGATGTTTGAGCAGAGCTCTGAAGAATGAAACAGAAAACCTGCCAGGCAAAGACGAGAGCCTATGTGACATTTCTGCGGCAGGAGGTTGCCTCGTATGTAGGAATAAGTGAAGGAAGACCAGTGAGGTGCAGTGACGGGAGCACGAGGAAGGTATGACGGGACGCAGGGTCGCAGGACCTGGAGTGCGCTGGGTTCCACATGCCATGTCAGGTTGTTTGGTCTTTCCATTCAGGGAAACACAAAATATTAAAGTATTCTAAAGAGAAGGCAACAAGATCCAATTTGTATTAACTCCTCAGATTAATGTCAATTAAATTTAGACTGCCAATGTATATATACATGATACGTGTGTGGAATAATACATGTGTATAGAACATCAGCACATCTTATTTCATCCCATGTCCTTAAATATAGGGAGATATTTTGAAAATGAATTTTGGATTGAGACTGGTTGTGGGGGAGGGAAAAGCGGCAAAAGGGGATTATTCAAAGTACCGAAAACCTACTCCTGGGATTGAGCGCAGCGGCACCCCTCGGCCAGGGGCACCTCTGGTGTGGCAGAAGGTGATTGAATTACTCAGATATGAAGATCATCTTCTAGGTTTTGTGTAAAAGGCCCTGGATATTTCAAGTGGCCATTTTGGAAGTACAGTGTTTTTGGATAATTTTACCCCAGAAGTTTATTAAAATTGGCAAGAATCATCTCTGAAGTGAATTGATAGTAGTGAACAATTCTACAAGCTACTGAAAAGGAGGTCCAGGCATTTCTTCAGTATTTTGGTTCAAATGGATTATATAACTGGTTTAAAGTGTTTCAGCTGGTGGTATTTTTGCCTTCCCCCTAACCTCTCCCCCGTTGTTTTTGTTCTTCAGCCAAAACTGTAAGATATGTTTGATTTGTGTACTGAGTAGTTCGGCAGTTTCAAATTACTGTTTAAGTATTGCTGAAGTTTTTCATGGCAGTTTATTTTCACCTTTATGAAAAGTTTTAGGAACTTTTGACCTCAGCGCTTTTCATGTCACAATGAAGACACTGAATGCATACAGAGTGTTTTTGCTTTTATCTTTTATTTACATGGAAATTTAAGTTGTGGCAGTTTCCCAGCAGCATGGTAGTATTGAGATAACTGTGTGTCTCTGTTTATGCTGATGTTTAGGAATGCTCTTCAAATGTGAAATTTTCTTTTAGTTTTTGCTTTTTGACTCATAAATTGGATTATTTCATCTGGAGTGGATAAGTACAACAGTGACAAGTACATGGAATAATAAATAAGACTTTAAAATCTTAAAATCCAAGGAACTTGGGTAATTCTGGAGATAGCCATATGCAAATTTTAAAGCAGAAGTATGGGTAGCTGACTGAAGTAACTCTATGTCAATTAGCCATAGGTTAAGTGTCTTCAAAGAACCTGGATATTATCTCAGAGGATACAAAATAAAAAAACAAACTGGAAAACATAAAGATTACGGAGACAAACCCAACACCTTCCTGTGCAGTCCTGTTGGAATTTGGACTTGCCATGTGGTGTTGAAACCTTGTTTCACTGAGTTGGAGAGACTGGACCTAAATGGCGCAGCATGACTTTGCTCCAGCCTGGCTTAATTTTCCTACCCCACCATCATCAGCAAAGTTGTCATTGAATTTTGAAAAGCATTCTGAAAACTTTTCATGGACAGAAAATGGTTACGCTTGAACTGCCGACGACACAGCTCTTCAGATGGCTTTGATTCTGGTATTGGACGTCCTAGTGGAGGTCACTTTGGAAGGAAAGAAGAAAATGGATGGCGTGCACATGGAAGAAATGGTACTGAAAACATAAATCATCGAGGGGGATACCATGGTGGAAGTTCCGGTTCTCGTAGCAGTATTTTCCATTCTGGAAAAAGCCAAGGACTACATGGAAACAACATACCTGACAGTGAAACAGGGAGGAAAGAAGACAAGAGAGAACACAAGCAGTTTGAGGCTGAGGATTTTCCATCTCTAAATCCTGAATGTGAGAGAGAACCAAATCAGAATAAATCTTTAGCTGTGGGTGTATGGGGCCTACACGCCCAGACACACATATACCCAACCAAAAAAATCTCCCAAGCTCCTCTCTTAGAATATCCCCCAAATCCTAAATCTAGAACTCAAAGGATGCTGGTCATTAAGAAAGGTAATACAAAAGACCTACAACTCTCTGGATTCCCAGTAGTAGGAAATCTTCAGTCACAGCCAGTTAAGAATGGGACTGGTCCAAGTGTTTATAAAGGCTTAGTTCCTAAACCTGCTGCTCTACCTACAAAACCTACACAATGGAAAAGCCAAACTAAAGAAAATAAAGTTGGGACTTCTTTCCCTCATGAGTCTACATATGGTGTTGGCAACTTTAATGCTTTTAAATTAACTGCCAAGAATTTTAGTCCATCAACAACTTCAGTAAAAGAGTGTAATCGCTCAAATTCTTCTTCACCTGTTGACAAACTTTATCAGCAGCCTTGTCTAACCAAACTGACACGAATGCGCACAGATAAGAGTGAGATTTTTGGAGAAAAGGGAACCCTCTTACACTGTTGGTGGGAATGCAAACTAGTACAGCCTCTATAGAAAACAGTGTGGAGATTTCTTAAAATGCTGGAAATAGAACTGCCATATGACCCAGCAATCCCACTTCTGGGCATACACACCGAGGAAACCAGATCTGAAAGAGACACGTGCACCCCTATGTTCATCGCAGCACTGTTTATAATAGCCAGGACATGGAAGCAACCTGGATGCCCATCAGCAGACGAGTGGATAAGGAAGCTGTGGTACATATGCACCGTGGAATATTACTCAGCCATTAAAAAGAATTCATTTGAATCAGTTCTAATGAGATGGATGAAACTGGAGCCCATTATACAAAGTGAAGTAAGCCAGAAAGATAAAGACCATTACAGTATACTAACACATATATATGGAATTTAGAAAGATGGTAACGATAACCCTATATGCAAAACAGGAAAAGAGACACAGATGTATAGAACAGACTTGTGGACTCTGTGGGAGAAGGCGAGGGTGGGATGTTTCAAGAGAACAGCATCAAAACATGTATATTATCAAGGGTGAAACAGGTCACCAGCCCACGTTGGATGCATGAGACAAGTGCTCGGGCCTGGTGCACTGGGAAGACCTAGAGGGATCGGGTGGAGAGGGAGGTGGGAGGGGGGATCAGGATGGGGAATACATGTAAATCCATGGCTGATTCATGTCAATGTATGACAATAACCACTACAATATTGTAAAGTAATTAGCCTCCAATTAATAAAAATAAATGAAAAAAAAAAAAAAAAAAGAAGAGTGAGAGTTTGGAAGCACTGAAAAGGGACAGAGTGGAGGAGGAACATGAGGATGAAAGCCATGTGGTCTCAGAAAAGGGTGGCGACCCATTCAATTTGCCTGACAGCAGTAGTACTCACCAAGAAAGGGATGTAAACCAGAACTTCGAAGAAAATGAAATTCCACAAGAGAATGGCAATGCCTCGGTAATTTCCCAACAGATCATTCAGTCTTCAGCCTTCCCACAGACTGATGTTCTTTCTAGTTCACTTGAAGCAGAACACAGATTGTTAAAGGAGATGGGTTGGCAAGAAGACGGTGAAAATGATGAAACATGTGCACCCTTAACTGAGGATGAAATGAGAGAATTCCAAGTTATTAGTGAACAGTTGCAGAAGAATGGTCTGAGGAAAAATGGTATTTTGAGAAATGGCCTGATCTGTGACTTGAAGTTTGGACCCTGGAAAAACAGCACTTTCAAACCCACTATTGAGAATGACGACACAGAAAAGTAGGAGCAACACATCAGATGATGATGATGTGTGAAGAAGTTCCTAACAGCTTTAGAAATTTTAGTGTGATACATCTCTCATACAGTTTGGGGGGAATTGTAAAGATGAAGAACTATAATTTATGTAGTAAAATGCCCCATTAGAAGATGATTTTTGGGGGGGACTTCAATATGAAGAAAACCAAGAATGTTGTGTTGGACTGTGTTGAACATTATTTCTTTGTAAATGAATGTTGTAGAAACAAGGACTTTGGTTGATCCAACATTGACTTTCTTCATCACTGCAGCATTTCTCTGACTAGCAATGTGATAATGTAACAAATGAGAGTTTCTCATTTAATAATTAAAAAATTGTGCAATGTTTAAAAAAAAGAAAGAAAGTGAATTTTGATACTCATCACCATTTTGGAAATGATTAATAAAGTAATTAAATGGAATTCATTAAAAAAGTAGAAATGGCTTTTTTACAGAAATGATCTTGGTTAATGGAAGATTTAAGAAGGTGAAGATTAATAAGTATTTTGAATGTAGATGAATAGAGGGTGAGAGGCAAGTAACAGAAAAATGGAAGCATATAAACGAGAAACTGAAAAATATAAGGTCAAGTTTGGGTACTAAAAATATAAAAGGTATAATGTTAAGTCTGGGCATTGAAAAATAAGTTTAGTCTGAATGCAAAGGAGACACTAGAAAGTAAAATAAATGAGAAAAGTAATGTGCTTTTGAGTTTTTCCATTTTTTTCTGTTTTGCCATTCCTGCATTTCTTCTTTAGGAGAAGAACTCCCTCCTACAAGGGTGGTTCATGTAGTCTGAGCAGAACTGACCCCAACCACCAGCTCCGAGGGTAGCCAATCAGAGTTCTTCATTTCCAGGGCCACAGATTGATTTAGGAATGGGCCTTTGATTCAAGGCCCTAAATATTCATTGTAAACACTGATGCTGAAGCTGAAGCTCCATTACTGTGGCCACCTGATGCAAACAGCCAACTCATTGGAAAAGACACTGATGCTGGGAAAGACTGAAGGCAAAGGGAGAAAGCAGCAGAGGATGAGATGGCCGGATGGCATCACTGATTGAATAGACATGAACTTGGTTATGCTCTGGGAGATGGTGAGGGACAGGGAAGCCTGGCGTGCTGTAGTCCATGGGGTTGTGAAAAGTCGGACAGGACTTGGTGACTGAACAACAACAGGTATGATTCAAGAAGACTTAAAAGGAGTCATTCCTGTAATAATTTCAGAAACAAATGGGATAGATGTACTCTCTTTTTGGGGGGATGGCTAGTGTAACCATGTATTAAGATTCAAGTATTCTGTTTTGCAATCAGTGAAGAATTTGTCTGAAAATGACAACAGAAAGTAAAGCAGAGTCAAGAAATGGAGGAAAAAACAGGTTGCAATTGACAGTGGTTAACCTCCTGGAACCAGATACACTTTGAAGTTTCCAGTTATACAGCCTAATCATTAAAAAAAAATAGTTTTAAGCTAACTTGAGTTTCTGTCATTTGAAACTACTAATATAAGCCTTGCCTTTGCACCAGTCTTACAGAAAGCTCATACCTGGACCAATCTAACCATCTGTCATCTCTGTACACCTGGGATCTTAAAAATAATTGTAAAGTCACTGTAAGAATACCTCAGAAATGTAAAGTGCTGCTGGCAATTGCATGAGCTTATGGGTTGGTGCCATGAAACAATTGGGACTTCAACAGTGCTTGGAGATATATATATATATATATAGGTTATCTATTACATATCTATCTAATGGTTAGAGTCTCTCCCATTCTCATCAGTAATTATATATATATATAAATCTCATTATATTAATATCCTCTATCCTATTAATTTTACCTTATTCTTGGTAGCTGATGCTTCCTTTTACTTCACTGAGAAAATTGAAACCAGAATGTCCCTCTACCTACCAGTTGCTCCGCATCTGCAGTCATCCTTTCTTCGAGACATCACAAGGAGAGGCTTTCTTCTTCCTGCTCAGAATAACTCTATCTTGTGCTTTGATTTCCATTTTCCTCACTTCCTTATGGACCTTGCTCTGTTGATCTTCTTGTTCCCTGTGCTATCACTCCCTCTCTCTTGGTTCTTCATGTGTATTCTCTTCCCTTCAAAATAACTTTCTCGATTTCATATCCTCCTCCTCTATCTGTGGCACCTTCTTTATTTTTCCTTCACAACCATGCTTCTTGAAAGAGTTACTTAGATATCTCTATTTCCTAACCTCTCACTTGTGCGTTAACTCACTACAGTCTGACTTCTGCTCCTAACTTGGTTGTTTGCTCAGATAAAGGCCCCAGTGACTTCCATAAAAGCAAATCTTTTCACTCCCCATCTTCCGTGACCTTTCTGCAGCACCTGGCGTTGTTGATGGCCCTTGCTTTGGAATGGTCTTCTCCCTTGTCTGCCATGAGCCTTCTCTGCAGTGATGTAGATTTTAGCTCTCCGGTTGTTTTCTTCTGTACTCACCACTGAGGAATCAGCCTGCCTCATGATATGCACTAATTGATTAAACACATATTTTGTGCCTGGTCCATTAGCTGTGTAATTATAAATATTCTTTTAGGTAGGTTCTATAATTATCTATGTTGTACAAATTGGAAAATTGAAGCTGAGAGGTTATATAACTTGCTTAAGAGAATGAGTCTTGTCCGACTTGGAGTTAGGACTTGAATCCAGAGTCTGCTTTGTACAGTTTTAGCTAAGCTTTTAAATTATATACAAATAGGAAAATGAATGGCTTGATGAACTTTCTCAAAGTAAACATATCTTTATAACCAGAAAATAGATCAATAAGCAGAATGTTCCCAGAACCCCCAAAGCCTCCTCATATCATCACTGCGCCTCCACAGAGGATAACCAGTATCTAGAATTCTAACACCACAGATATTTTACTTGTTTTTCAACTTCATATAAATGGATCATGGAATCATTCAGGATATATATAAGATTCATTCATTGAGTTATATGTATTTAATATGAAAAATTCATTCATTGTTATTACATTATTATATTTTAGCACTTCATTGTGTAGATATACCACTATTTGTCCATTCTACTATTGAATGGACTTTGGGGTTGCCGCTTGTATTTTTTTTTCTATAGCAAATTGTACTGCTATGAATATTCTTGTATATATCTTTTGAGGGACATTTTGCGCATTTCTGTTTGCTGTAGACAGAGGATTAGAATTGCAGGTCATGGGGGATGTCTATATTGGTATTAGTAGACATGACAAGTGATTTTCCCAACTGACTTTATCTTCATGATTGACTATTTCAGATCCTGTGTGCTCAAAATAAGCTGATTATCTTCCTAGTATAATAGAAAGATTTTGTTTACTGATCATATCCCTTACATGTACCCTTCAAGCAGAATTTATTTTTATATGTATGGAGGGTATTTTTATCTGTACCAGGATCTACATTTATTATTATATTGATAAGACTTTTATCTCCTTTATTGACTGCAAAAGTAGAATATTGCTCTGAGTAAAATTCTTTTTAGATGTGCTTTGTTCTCTTTTGTCTTTACCCAAAGCCTATGGGCACATCAGCTAGAAGTCACTATAGTTATGTTGCTCTGAATGTGGCTGCCTTTCATTTGCCCATGCTTAAATACTCTTCATGGATGTGGTAGTCAGAGGTATCATAGTCACATCCTTTGCTTAAACATTTTCCCTATAAAAGGGACAGGGTAGAATTTGCTTCAGTTAGGGCCACAGTAGGTGATTAGTGCCACAGCAAGCAATTATTATCGCACCGTGCTCTAATTGTTATTCCTTCTTGGACCAGCTGAATCAAACCCTAGAAATTCATGCGTGATGGAAAACATACTGCTAACCCAGTGGTTTTCTCTAAAGGAAGCCCATTGTGAGGACTAATTTCCACTATATACTTTAAATAAAGCCTCTTCATTCTCTTAGAGATTCCTTTATCCCACATGTGCATAAGTTAAAGCCTAGCATTACCCAGCTGGAATGTTACATGAACACATGCAAGCAAAAATGCCCCAAATAATATTCTCATGTGTTTGACTGACATATTTAATTCCTCTTGTTTGCTTCACTCATATGCTCTGGCTGTCTCTTCTACCCATTTTATCAAGTGAGGAATATACTTGTTGGGTTCATCTTCTTTCATGGGATAAATAAATAGATATATAGATAGGTACATAATATGCTTTTTATGAAATATATTTAGTATATAACATTATATGAGTTTATGGTGTACAACCTATTGATTTAAAACATAAATACATGTAATATGTATCATTGTTATATGGTTGCCATTGTAACAATAGTTAGCACCTCTGTCATATTACATAATTATCATTTCTCTTTCATTGTGGTAGAAGTGGTTAAGATCTAGTCCTTTTGTAAGTATGATGATTATCATTCAATATTATTGTCTATATTCACTATTCTATATATTAGGTCTCTAAGACTTATTTTTTATTCTAGTTTTTATTGTTTAAAAAATACATCACTGTAATAAATACATATACATACTTTTCTATACATATATATCTAGGAAGAAACGTAAACTTTATCACTAACTAGAAGTGAAAAGGGTTTTCAAAATGTAATTGTATACTGAATAAACATTAAATAAGAAAAATAGGATGTAAGATAACTATGCTCATTTTCATTCTCATTACTGCTTATATTTTTTGTTTGTATGTTTGTAGGACTTATTTAGTATACATATAAGATGAACTAGAAATGTTAAGAGATTAAGTAGGAAGTTAAGAGATACCTGGATAACAGGCAGATTTGGCTTTGGAGTACAAAATGAAGCAGGGCAAAGGCTAACAGATTTTGCCAAGAGGAAGCACTGGTCATAGCAAACACCCTCTTCCAACAACACAAGAGAAGGCTCTACACATGGACATCAACATATGGTCAACACTGAAATCAGATTAATTATATTCTTTGCAGTCAAAGATGGAGAATCTCTATACAGTCAGCAAAAATAAGACCAGGAGCTGACTGTGGCTCAGATCATGAACTCCTTATTGCCAAATTCAGACTTAAATTGAAGAAAGTAGGGAAAACCACCAGACTGTTCAGGTATGACCTAAATCAAATCCCTTAAGATTATACAATGACAGTGACAAACAGATTCAAGGGATTAGATCTGATAGAGTTCCTGAAGAACTATGGATGGAGGTTAGTGACATATGTACGGAGGCAGTGATCAAGACCATCCCCAAGAAGAAGAAATGTAAAAAGGCAAAATGGTTGTCTGAGGAGGCCTTACAAACAGCTGAGAAAAGAAGAGAAGCTAAAGGCAAAGGAGAAAAGGAAAGATATACCCATTTGAATGTAGAGTTCCAAAGAATAGCAAGGAGAGATAAGAAAGCCTTCCTCAGTGATCAATGCAAAGAAATAGAGGAAACCAATAGAATGGGAAAGACTAGAGATCTCTTCAAGAAAATGAGAGATACCAAGAGAACATTTCATGCAAAGATGGGCACAATAAAGGACAGAAATGGTATGGACCTAACAGAAGCCGAAGATATTAAGACGAGGTGGCAAGAATACACAAAAGAACTATACAAAAAAGACCTTCATGACCCATATAACCATGATGGTGTGATCACTCTCCTAGAGCCAGACATCTTGGAATGTGACATCAAGTGGGCCTTAGGAAGCATCACTGTGAACAAAGCTAGTGGAGGCGATGGAATTCCAGTTGAGCTATTTCAAATCCTAAAAGGTGATGCTGTGAAAGTGTTGTGCTCAATATGCCAGGAAATTTGGAAAACTCAGCAGTGGCCACAGGACTGGAAAAGGTCTTTTCATTCCAATCCCAAAGAAAGGCAATGCCAAAGAATGTTTGAAGTACCACACAATTGCACTCATCTCACAAGCTAGCAAAGTAATGCTCAAAATTCTCCAAGGCAGGCTTCAACAGTATGTGAATTGTGAGCTTCCAGTTGTTCAAGCTGGATTTAGAAAAGGCAGAGGAACCAGAGATCAAATTGCCAACATCCACTGGATCATTGACAAAGCAAGAGAATTCCAGTAAAAATGTCTATTTCCGCTTTATTGTCTATGCCAAAGCCTTTGACTGTGTGCATCACAACAAACTGTGGAAAATTCTTAAAGAGATGGGAATACCAGACCACCTTACCTGTCTCCTGAGAAATCTGTATGCAGGTCAAGAAGCAACAGTTAGAACCAGTCATGGAGCAATAGACTGGTTCCAAATAGGGAAAGGAGTACATCAAGGTAGTATATTGTCACCCTGCTTATTTAACTTATATGCAGAATATATCATGCAAAATGCTGGGCTGGATGAAGCACAAGCTGGAATCAAGTTTGCTGGGACAAATATCAATAAACTCAGATATGCAGATGACACCACCCTTATGGCAGAAAGCGAAGAACTAAAGAGCCTCTTGATGAAAGTGAAAGAGGAGAGTGAAAACATTGGCTTAAAGCTCAACCTTCAGAAAACTAAGATCATGGCATCTGGTCCCATCACTTCATGGCAAATTGATGGGGAAACAATGAAAACAGTATGAAACTTTATTTTTTTGGACTCCAAAATCACTGCAGATGGTCACTGCAGCCATGAAATTAAAAGACTTCTGTTCCTTGGAAAAATAGCTCTGACCACCTGAGATAGCACATTAAAAAGCAGAGACATTACTTTGCCAACAAAGGTCCACCTAGTCAAAGCTACGATTTTTCCAGTAGTCATGTATGGGTCTAAGAGTTGGAGTATAAAGAAAGCTGAGTGCTGAAGAAGTGATGCTTTTGAGTTGTGGTGTTGGAGAAGACTCTTGAGAGTCCCTTGGACTGCAAGGAGATCAAACCACTCAGTCCTAAAGGAAATCAGTCCTGTATATTCATTAGAAGGCCTAACGCCAACAGAGGATGAGATGGTTGGATGGCATCACTGATTCGGTGGACATGAGTTTGAGGAAGCTCAGGGTGTTGGTGACAGGGAAGCCTGGCGTGCTCCAGTCCATGGGATTGCAAAGGTCGAACATGACTGAATGACTGAACTGAACTGAACATTAACTGGTTTCTCAGTCCTTCAGAAATGTATAGTTTGTAATGTTTAAACACTTTGGAAAAAATAATCTTGTGAATGAATGTTTTGACTTAGTATGGAGACATTGTGACAATACAGTGGCAGCCAACATTCACAGTTCCATGAATTGCTTTTCTATATAAATGATGAGGAAGAACATGTTTCTAGAAGTAAAGGCACTTTTAACCTTTTAAAATTAAGCTTACTATTTGCTGTAATTCCACAACCTTATGGAAGTAAGAAATTTGTGAATTGGTTCATGTTTGAATAATTTGTTTTTAAATGCTAAAATACTGGCTCAAGGCAGCCATACTGACAAAAAAGTGAGAGATATGCATTATTTATGTTTGTTTTCATCTAGAATTAATTGCTTGTGAATGATGATCAGTCCCATGAAGTCTGCCCTTTTCCTTTTGCGTGATATGACAAGTATCTAATATTATCTGTGTTCTGAAGAGTAAGTGAGTAGCAAATAAAAGAAAATTTCTTCTTGCCTCTAAATTGTTCAGTCCTGTTGTAACTGTCATTTTTATTCCCTTTCCTCTTCTCAGTAAGTTGTTTGAAAATCTTTAATATCTCCCTCCACTATTGTCCTAGAAATAACTAGACTATTAAGAAGAGCTTTATAACCCTATTCAGAGGGCAAGATTTTCTTCTTTTTATGTTTCAATCTTGCCAAGAGGGTGATATCTGTTGTGTATTGGAACTTGGTACAGTTAAAACTTCATGTGGATATCCATGGAATCAGGCCAGGCTTTACAGATCCTGGGTCAGTCTCTTTTTGTTGTGTCTTTGTGTTCAGGTAATTTAAATATATCAAATTCTTCTTTGATAAAATAGCAACTATAATAATGGCTCATATTTATTAACCTAGGCACTAGTCTACATTATTAAATATATTAACACTTAATATCTATAAAAATTCTTTGCATTAGATAATAGTATGATTACTAATTTGCAGATAAAGGGGAGACATTAATACTATAATTATTCCAATTTTGCCAAAAAGAGAAATTGATGCTAGCAAAGATGCATTAAGTTATTTTCCCAAGGAACACAGCTAGTAAATGACAGAGCTAGAAGCTGAACTATACTAAATGCTACATTGTCTGTTACTTGCCAGGTCTTCTTGTGAGAATTAGTTAATTCTAGGAAAAACACATCATCATGAACTTTGCCTAATAAGTTCTCAGTAAGTGGTGATTATAACTGTTTTCACTGAGATAGCAAGGAAGAAAAAAAGCATAGCAGTGAGAATGGGAGGTCAAGTATCTGTTATTTTCACTGTAGGTGTCCCCTACCTGGAACAGTGCTTTTTAGTAAATGAAGGGATGCATAATGATCGGTCTTAGGGCAGGGTGACATTGGACAGAATTGATGGAAACCTTGTCTAAGGGTACAAAACGTTCTAAGTGTGTCCTGAATGACCTTGTTCAGTTAGTGGCCCTTACAGTTCGTTAGTTTGTGTAACCCAGGTGGCGCTATTGGTAAAGAACCCGCCTGCCAATTCAGGAGACACAAGAGATGTAGGTTCGATCCCTGGGTTGGGAGGATCCCTTGGAGGAGGAAATGGCAACCCACTCCAGTCTTCTTGCCTGGGAAGTCCCGTGGGCAGAGGAGCCTGGTGGGCTGCAGTCCGTGGGATTGCAAAGATTCGGACACGAGTGAACCCACATGCACGCACAGTTTGTTTCTGTAATCATAATAAAGCTGAGAAGGGGATGCAGGAATAAGAGAAATGAGAAGAGGCTTTAAGAAAAAGTCCAAAAAGATGTTACTGTTATAATAACTTCAATTTTTAAAAATTATTTGTAGTTGTATTTGGTAGCAAAAAAAGAAAAAGAGAAGGAAAAAACTCACAATAAAATGTTAATTTGTTGTAGATTTGTTGTAATTGAAAAGAAAGGATGAACATCCTGTGATTTACTGGAATTAAAAGTAATGATTATTCAACCTTTGGGAAATTTTGTGAATGCTATTTCAAGTTACTTTTTTGAATGAACACCAAAAGTAATATTAATGTGAAATTTTTGTCAGTTCATGTCTCTGTGAGGAGAAGGAACAAATTCACTCCACTGCAGTGTATATATTCACACAAATATTTCCAAGAACAATGGTGATGTTTTGTTATCCTTGGCTGATGACATTCAAATACTTTATTTAATTAAATAATTTTTGTTTTATCTTTAATAGGTCAGTATAGTAATTCAACTTTTAAATATGATACATGAGACAGGGCGCTCAGGGCTAGTGCACTGGGATGGTCCTGAGGCATCCCTCACGGGGATGGGGAGGGAGGGGGGAAGGGGGTTCAGGATGGGGACACGTGGACACCCGTGGCTGATTCATGTCAATGCATGGCAAAAACCACTGCAATATTGTAAAGTAATTAGCCTCCAATTAAAATAAATAAATAAAAATATTAAATAATAATGAACATTATTATTTAATAATAATTATTATTTAATAAATTATTAATAATAATACATGTATATAGTTTAGAAAAAAAGAAATCATTGAACCATTGTAAAATATATAATTTGTGCTTCTCTTGTATCATATGTGTTAATCATCTATAAGTCTGGCTTATTAAGGATAAAAAGGCAAGGTCTCTGTTAAAATAAGCTATCACTATAGTAAATCTCTTGTAACCCTGGAGTAGTCAAAGCTTTCAATTCTCAAGTGTTAAATATACTGTATTAAGTTTGGCTAATACTATTTTTGTTTGAGAAAACAGGCCATTAGTTTTGCCAAACTGTATCTTTTTGGATTGCATTTAAAATTTCGTTTTAAAAACTATAAACAGGGTTTAATTCTAAACAAGAACAAATTGAGAAAAATATGACTCTGTAGTCATTATCATCACTCATTTTTAAATGATGGGAGAAAACACCACCAAAAGTCAAATTTGCTTAAACAATTATAATTGCAAGAGACGGGTGCTACCTGGCAAGTTTCTGCTTTCATTACGCCTCTAAAGAATGAGGAAAGCAGGCATTCTTCCTGTTTGCTTTGTTTCCACCATAGCTAAAAACACACAAATTTGTATGCAATGGAAAAATGCATGTTTAACACTCAAATTGGTATACATGCTATGAATACATCATATTGTATTTTGATATCAGATCCACTGAAACATCAGGGAGGAAATAATTAGTTTTTATTTTCTTGGAGACAGGGAAACCATTATTACTTTTAAATATGCTCAAACATAGATTAAAAATTCTAATGCAGTCGTTTAAAGTTAAATAATTATCAACATTTATATGTTTATTATATGCCAGGTACTTTCAAGCACTTTCCATATTTTAATTCATTTAAGCCTCATTACAGACCTATAGGGTAGTTATTTATTATCCTCATTTTAAGATGAGAAAATTGATTCACAGAGAAGTTAGGTAGTTTCTCCAAGGCCTCACAGCTAGTAAGCAGTTAATAAAACATTTGAGAAACCTTCTTTGGGTCAAGCACTGTCCTAAGCACTAGGGTGCATGTGTATGTGCCCAGTTGCCAAGTTGTATCCAACTCTTTGTGACCCTGTGGACTGTAGACCACCAGGATCCTCTGTCCATGGGATCTTGCAGGCAAGAATACTAGAGTGGGTTGCCACTTCCTTCCAGAAATGAGTAAAGCAGAAGGCAATAAAAAATATTGAGGGTTTGCATATTTTGATAGGATAGTTGGGAAAATTTTCATTGGAAGGGAGAAAATTTACTTGGGTAAAGATTTTTTTCACAATTTTGAAAGGTTATACTTTATTTATAGTTATTATAAAATATTGGCTATATTCCCTATGTTATACAATATATCCTTGTAGCTTTTTAAAAACATTTACTTATTTTTTAATTGAAGGACAATTGCTTTACAGAATTTTGTTGTTTTCTGTCAAACATTAGCAATAATCAGCCGTAGGTATACATATACATATATGTATGTGTAGTATACATATACTCTTGAACCTCCCTCTCATTTCCCTCCCCATCCCACCCTTCTAGATTGTTACAGAGCCCCTGTTTGAGTTCCCTGAGTCATATAGAAAATTCCAATTGGCTATTTATTTTATATATGATAATGTGTATGTTTCCATGTTACTCTCTCCACACATCCCACCCTCTCCTTTCTCCCCTCCCCCTGTGTTCATAAGTCTGTTCTCTATATCTGTTTCTCCATTGCTGCCCTGCAAATAATTTCATCAGTATCATATTTCTAGATTCCATATATATGCATTAGTATAGAGTATCATCTTTCCCTTTCTGACTTACTTCACTCTGTATAATAGGCTTTAGGTTCGTCCACCTCATTAGCACTGACTCAAATGTGTTTTTATGGCTGAGTAATATTCATCTGTTGATGCACATCTAGGCTGCTTCCATGTCCTAGCTATTGTAAATAGTACTGCAGTGAACATTGGGGTACATGTGTCTTTTTCAATTTTGGTTTCCTCGGGGTATATGGCTATTAGTGGGATTGCTGGGTCATTGGGTAAAGATTTGAAGGAATTAATTAAGGAAAAAAAAAACTTTTTGCCATGTGAAATTAAGGAAGGTTTCTAGGTATCAAGCCCTATAGAAGATTACAATTTGGATATGAATCAGCTTGAGTTGATGAGTAAATATAAAATATTTATATCAACTGCAGTTTTGTACTGCATATTTTCTCTTTATCCCTTAAGACCCATTGTGTACTATTCAGCAGTCTCCTCTGTGCCCTAGGAGCTTGTGAGTATGTGCTGTTTTGGTGTCCTTGTTCTTCGGCTTCTGGTTTGGTTTGGTCAATGGGAGCCTCAGCAAGAGCAGAAAGGAAAGAGGAGAGAGAGGTCAGGTATCTATTGCCTTTTGGCTTCTCTGAGCGGTCTCCATGGGCTGGAGATGCCTCTCTACCTAAGGTTGTGACCTCTATCAGATGTCTCCCTCAACAAGACTCTGTCCTTTGGCCTCGGATCATTGTTCCCTCCCGACACCTTCTGGCTTAGGATGGTAAAGATGTCCTCCTGTTACTAGCTAAAGATGCTGGTCTGTCTCTTGTGCTTTCCCTTGACCCCTTTCCTTTGCAAAGGGTCTCTTTATTAAACACTCTCTAAAGATTGCCTGAATATGCTTTCCTCTCCCTGATGTGATCTTGATGGACAGTCACCATGTTCCGTGCATAGCTGGCATGCCACATCTTCTCGATAAGGTTTTTGAATTTGCTTGTCACCATAAATTCCTCTAGCCAACGAACATGAGTACAAATGTGTAGTTATTAGATATTTAATGCACTCAATGTTTGCATTTTCCCTCCATCTAGTCCCATCTTTTGATAAAGTATTTGTAATAGAAAAGCATTTGTAAATGACTATGAAATCCTTTTAACTTTTTTTCTTTCATAACATCTTTATTGAGATAAAATTAGATATCACAAAGTTTACTTTTTGAAAGATATGATTCAGTTGTTTTTAGTATAGGCACAAATAATCACATCTGTATAATTCCAGAATATATTTTCATTACCCCCAAAAGAAACCTCATTCCCATTAGCAGTCACTCTCCATTCCCCTTTCTCCATTGCTCCTTGCAACTACTAATCTGTTTTCTGTCTCTGTGGATTTGCATATTTGGAATGTTTCATATAAATGAAATTATGCAGTATATGGCCTTTTGTGTCTGGCTTATTTCAACTTGCATAATTTTCTCAAGGTTTATCCGTGTCATAGCATGTATCAGAACTTAATTCCTCTTTATGGCAGAACAATATTCCAGTATGTGGATATATCACATTTTGTTTATCCATTCATGAGTTGTTGGGTATTTGCTTTGTTTCTACTTTTTGACTATTTTAAATAGTGCTGCCTTGAACGTTTGTGTACAAGTTTTCCAATTCTCTTGGGTATATATATATATATTTATATACCTAGCAGTGAGAGTTGTTGAAGCATATGATAACTCTATGTTTAACATTTGAAGGAACTTTCATACTGTTCTCCAAAGTGGTTTTATATTCCCGCCAACAGTGCATGAGGATTGCACTTGTTATTAGCTGTTTTTTTGATTATAGTCATCCTGGTAGATGTGAAGTAATATCTCTTTTATAGTTTTGATTTGAATTTCTCTGATGACTAACAATGTTGAACATCTTTCCATGTACTTGTTGGTTGTTTATACACTTTCTTTGAGGAAATACTTATTCAAATCCTTTGTCCATTTATTAAAACATTTTTTTTATTTGGACCATTTTTAAAGTCTTTATTGAATTGTTAAAATATTGTTTCTGTTTTATGTGTTTTCTTTGTTTTTGTTTTTCGCAGTTAGGCATTGGGATCTCAGCTCCCAGACCAGGGATCAAACCTGCAACCCCTATATTGCAAGGAGAAGTCTTAATTTTTTAAATTAATTAATTTATTTTAATTGGAGGCTAGTTCAGTTCAGTCACTCAGTCCTGTCTGAGTCTTTGCTACCCCATGGACTGCAGCATGCCAGGCCTCGCTGCCCATCACCAACTCCCGGAGTTTACTCAAACTCATGTCCATTGGTGATGCCATTCAACCATCTTATTCTCTGTCATCCCCTTCTCCTCCCACCTTCAATCTTTCCCAGCATCAGGGTCTTCTCAAATAAGTCAGTTCTGTGTATCAGGTGGCCAAAGTATTGGAGTTTCAGCTTCAGCATCAGCCCTTCCAGTGAATATTCAGGACTGATTTCCTTTAGGATGAACTGGTTGGATCTCCTTGCAGTCCAAGGGACTCTCAAGAGTCTTCTGCAATATCATAGTTCAAAAGCATCAATTCTTTGGCTCTCCACTTTCTTTATAGTCCAACTCTCACATCCATGCATTACTGGAAAAACCATAGTTTTGGCTAGGTGGAACTTTGTTGGCAAAGTAATGTCTCTGCTTTTTAATATGTTGTCTTGGTTGGTCATAACTTTCCTTCCAAGGAGTAAGTGTCTTTTAATTTCATGGCTGTAGTCACCATCTGCAGTGACTTTGGAGCCCCCCCAAGTAAAGTCTGTCACTGTTTCCACTGTTTCCCCATCTATTTGCCTTGAAGTGATGGGACCAGATGCCATGATCAAATTGCCAACATCTGTTGGATCATAGAAAAAGCAAGAGAGTTACAGAAAAGCATCTGCTTTATTGACTACGCCAAAGCCTTTGACTGTGTGGATCACAACAAACTGTGGAAAATTCTGAAAGAGATGGGAATACCAGACCACCTGACCTGCCTCTTGAGAAATCTGTATGCAGGTCAGGAAGCAACAGTTAGAACCGGACATGGAACAACAGACTGGTCCCAAATCGGGAAAGGAGTACGTCAAGGCTGTATATTGTCACCCTCCTAATTTAACTTCTATGCAGAGTACATCATGAGAAATGCTGGACTGGATGAAGCACAAGCTGGACTCAAGATTGCCGGGAGAAATATCAATAACCTCAGATAAGCAGATGACACCACCCTTATGGCAGAAAGTGAAGAACAACTAAAGAGCCTGTTGATGAAAGTGATAGAGGAGAGTGAAAAGTTAGCTTACAACTCATAGACTTTAGATGTCCTTTAAACTCTTTTTTTGAAAATTTATGAATATATTTCTGACAGTGGTTAGGTATAAGGGAGCAGGGAAAGAGTGCATACTTTAAAGAGAAAAAATGTGTAAAACAGATTTCCTAGAAAGAATGTTGTTGACTAGCGACAGATTCGAGAAGGCAATGGCACCCCACTCCAGTACTCTTGCCTGGAAAATCCCATGGATGGAGGAGCCTGGTGGGCTGCAGTCCATGGGGTCGCTAAGAGTCAGACACAACTGAGCGACTTCACTTTCACTTTTCTCTTTCATGCATTGGAGAAGGAAATGGCAACCCACTCCAGTGTTCTTGCCTGGAGAATCCCAGGGATGGGGGAGCCTGGTGGGCTGACGTCTATGGGGTCTCACAGAGTCAGACATGACTGAAGTGACTTAGCTTAGCTTAGTTTAATGACAGATTCAGCTAATATGATTTTCTAAATGATATAAACACACTGATGTAATATTATGATAGTTTAAAAAGGAAACCAATAATAAACTCAAATATACTAAGTAAAGTGAATCTTTAGTACTCCCTCTGAAACACTGAGTAAGATGTTATAATCTTGATTTTCTGTTAGGATCATTGTAGACTTTATTTTCTAAGTGGGAAAAATTAGAAATAAGAATTGGGCCAGAAAATTTACTTTTAATTGATATTTTAATTTTATTGCTAGATTGACATTACCAAGAGAAATGTTCCTAAGATGCATTAAAAAAATCAACAAACAACAGAAAGCAGCAACAATTTCAATATCATTATTGACAGGCAGCAATGCTAACTAGCAGCAGCTAACATTTATTGACTTTTTATCAAATGATAGGCACCATGCTAAAGTCATTGGATTTTCTCATTTAATCTGCACAATAACCCTGTGATTTATACTATTATTATCCCCATTTTGCAGATAAAGAAGTAGAGTAGCTTGCCTGAGGTCACATGGTCAGTGAATGACTGAGCTGGAGTTTCAGTCCAGGCAGTGTGAACCTGTACTTGTGACTCTAGGCTGAGAAGCTTTCTAAGATAGTTCACTGGTTGGACCAATGTAGACAAGCAAAATTTTTTCTTAATGAGCCCCTTCTCAATTTGCATTTTTAACTTGCTTAATAGCTTAAATAAGGCCTCCATATGTATTTCTTAGATTGATGTGCAGAAAACATCCTTGCCAGTGAAGTACATAAAATGGTATTCATTCTTCTTACTTACTACATTTATAGTTATTGAGAATACTCTTCTTTTCAAAGCAACTATATTTCAATTTTTTTTCAAAGATGGAATATTTTTAATGATAAAAGGTACAATTCACAAAGAAGATAGATATCATAAACCATTAGGCACCTTAACAACAAAGAAAAAAAGATACATAAAGGAAAAATCAGAAGAAATATAAGGGAAGAGAAAAAATATATAATCATAGTGAGACATATTAAGGTTTCTCTGAGACTATTTTATCAAGAGCAAAAAAAATAAGAATAGGAGCATCTTGAACTATGTCATTAATAATTTAAATATAATAGATTTATATTTAATTAATTTATATTAATCATATACTACATAAATGTATTTACAATTTTGTATCTCATATGCTGTTATTAGATGTCCATAGGACATTTAGAAAAACTGGCTAAAAGGTAAACATTACTAAAGTTCAAAAAGTAGAATTTTTTTTGTGTGTGTATGATTCAGTTATACATATACACGTTATTTTTGAAATTATTCTCCATTATTGGTTATTACAAGACATTGAATATAGTTCCCTGTGCTATACATTAAACCTTTGTTGCTTATTGCATATATATATTTTTAAATTAGAAATCTAGCAGGGAATACTAACTCTTAATAAAGGAGAACTACCAAATAAATTTGACAAGTCAAACTTACACAGAGAATTAAATCAATTATTTAAAAAATAAATCTATTCTAACATTTTGTTAAAATTTTACATTTTTTAAACATTAACCAGAAGCACTGTAATGTTGGAAGCCAAAAGTGAATCTGGAATGTGTATATTTCAAATAGTCTAACAAAGAATTCTCAAGATCAACAAAACAATTAAATAAGATGGCATTGAAAGCACTGAATATAATATATCAACAAAGTAACTTTGAATTGTCTGATAGAATTTGGGGATAGAAATAAACAAGTAGGATATCATGTCCATTCTTTGCTGGTGAGTATGTATTTTTAAACAAATGAAATAATACAAAAAAAATTAAAACACTGTATGTTCTTACTTAGAGTTCTTTTTTTAAGCCTATGTGTTAACTTTTGAAGGTGATGGAATAGAAAGGAGGATAAGATGTGACTGTTACATTAAAAGTGTTATATATTTTTTTCTGTTTATAAAAGTAAACTCTGTTCTTATACAATAGTATAGATTTATGGTCTTTTTGTAGGCCTATGTTAACTTTCTCACCCTCTCTCTTTTATGTCCAAGGGGAACTGGATTATCTGGAAATTCTGCCGAGTATCTGTATGGTCCTGCACATTGATAACATCAAGCTAGTTCAGTTAGATGAGCAAACTCATAAGACCAGATGAGCCAAAAGTGATAAGCGGACTGGAGGCCTTAGTAAGACTCATGCATTCCAGAGGGTGAAGGGTAAAGAGATTCAGAGGGCTCCCACATCACTGAAA
Source organism: Odocoileus virginianus (assembly GCF_023699985.2). Taxonomy (NCBI): domain Eukaryota; kingdom Metazoa; phylum Chordata; class Mammalia; order Artiodactyla; family Cervidae; genus Odocoileus; species Odocoileus virginianus. Next base: position 8,751,373 of record NC_069697.1, read on the forward strand.
TTGTTAAAGGCCTAGTGGTCAGGGTCATACTGGGGCATCCCCTCCAAAGTAAAGGACAAATAATTACATCTGAACCTCCTACCAGTAAGAAGGCAGTCTAATTCCTGTCTAACTTCTCTGGGTTCTGTGAGCACTGTTAGAGGGAACACAGGAAAGGTCAAATATAATGGAAGCATGCAAAACACAGCAAGCAAATGTTAACCCAATAACCACTTTTAGAATAATTTTTCTTATGTTTTCTTAATAGAGCGTTCTCACTTTCTGAAGGGCTCTATGTCTATTAGGGCCTTTATATGATCAGGTTCTTTATGCTGTTTTATGATTAGGGTATTATAAGCAATCATGCATATTAGTACTAAGGGCATAGACGCATTTGCTAAATGAACTAGAATGCCAGCAAAGGAGTTTAAAGTAAAACACTCCTTTCACCCTGGATAATCTCATAAAATACCACCACCTGGGAAACTTATTGATTAAAGCTCTAAATTGATTCTTATTTGGAAAGAGATGGGGGGAGGCCTCCTGCCTGTGTCACAGAAATTAGGGAGTAGTCTATTGAGGCAAGCATCAGAAAGACAGACATCATCTTTAAGGTGAGCGCCAGGGGCAGCTTTTCGGAATCCCTGAAAACCTGATCCACCTTGCCTGTCAGGTTTTCACCTCATGACCCTGTCATGGGTGGGATCTTGTGTGCCGGCTCCCAGCAGAAGATGTATCCCAGCATCTAAAATTATGGCTAGCACATAGCAGTCTCTCAGAGAATATGTGATTGAATGAATGAATGAATGAATAAATGTAGAATATAAGCATAATAAATATATACTCATAAGTATATGGAAGGAAAGCTATGATAAACCTAGACAGCATACTAAGAAGCAGAGACATCATTCTGCCTACAAAGGTCTGTGTAGTCAGTGAAAGTCACTCAGTCATGTCCAACTCTTTGCGACCCCATGGACTGTACAGTCCATGGAATTCTCCAGGCCAGAATACTGGAGCGGGTAGCCTTTCCTTTCTCCAGGGGATCTTCCCAACCAAGGGATAGAACCCAGGTCTCCCTCTTTGTAGGCAAATTCTTTACCAGCTGAGCCACAAGGGAAACTGTATACTCAAAGCTATGGTTTTTCCAGTAGTCATGTACAGATGGGAATTGGACCATAAAGAAGACTGAGCACCGGAGAACTGATTCTTTCAAATTGTAAAGCTGGAGAAGACTCTTGACAGTCCCTTGGAGTACAAGGAGATCAAACCAGTCAGTCCTAAAGGAAATCAATCCTGAATATTCATTGAAAGGACTGGTACTGAAGCTGAAGCTCCAATGCATTGGCCACCTGATGTGAAGAGCAGACTCATTGGAAAATGCTGGGAAAGATTGAAGGGTAAAGGAGAAGCGGCGGCAGAAGATGAGATGGTTAGATAGTATCACAGCCTCAGTGGACATGAATCTGAGCCAACTCTGGAAGATAGTGGAGGACATAGGAGCCTGGTGTGCTGCAGTCCATGAGGCTGCAAAGAGTCGGACTTTGCGACTAAACAACAGTATATACATAAATATATAGTATATAATGTATAACACATAAACACACACATAAGTGCCAGTTCAGTTCAGTTCAGTCACTCAGTCATATCCAACTCTTCACAACCCCATGGACTGCAACATGCCAGGCTTCCCTGTCCATTACCAACTCCCGAAGTTAACTCAAACTCATGTCCATCGAGTTGGTGATCCCCAGCCATCTCATCCTTCCACACATAAGTGTGGAAGGGATATATCTCTTCATTTCCTATAAATTTGGGTCCTTCTTTACTCACTTACAGGTACCTGAGAGTACCCCAGTTTAGAAACAAACACTCAGAGAGGCTTTAGCCTAAGTGTGAGACTGAAGATTTTGCCACTTGCCTATAGAACCATATTTTCACCTTCATAAATTAGACATGAGGTGGGGGAAGGGACCAGAAGCATGGAGACACAATTGGAGAGAGGAAGGTGTGAAGGGAGTGGAGTTAGAAGGATAAGCAGGAAGAGAAGGAGTTCCCATGGCTGGTGAGGACCAGGGAATAGAGTGCAGTTTTCCTGAAGAGTGAATCACCCGTGGACATCCTGCTGCCCAACAGTGCTGCAAGCCCCCTGAAAGGATGTGGGTGCAGATGCACGTGAAGGGAGACCTCCTTCTGGGTCATGTTGGAAGTGGTCAGAACCAAGGCAATGACAGGCACGCAGCCCCTGTCAGTAAACACGACCATCTGCTTAGAGCTCCTGCTGTGTCTCAGGACTATAGAAGCATTAGCCTAATAATCTTTATAATAACTCTATTTTTCAGACATTAAAAAAAAAAGAAGATCAGGTCAATTATGTAATTAAGACAAAGTCATAAAGCCAGCCAGAACTATGTTTTGGATTAAAACTCAGCTGTCTTAATTCCAAAATTAGATTTTAAAATTCCAGCGTGCTACCTCACTGGGCTCTTGGTCCTGGTTTTTTGAATAGTGCTCTCCTTTTCTACTTGGACAGGAATAATTTCTGCTACTTAAACACGGGGCAAGTTACTTCATTTCTTTAAGGCCCAGTGTCTATAAAAGAAAGCTATCACTGATTTTATAAGATTACTGTGAGCCTTAAATGAGTTATCTATGCAAGTTGCTTAGACAGCACTTTGCTCAGAATAAGCACTTAAGGTTTCTTTATTATTATATCTGACCTTCTCCTGGGACTTTAAGAAAGTTTTGATTTTAAAAAGGAAAATACTTGAAATGGATGAGAACCTCTGCATTAGAATCCAACCTCATCTCTAAGGAGCTATGACTTGGAAAGCCACTTAAACTTTTTCTTATTTATTTTCCTATAGGGTGGTTTTAATGAAAAATGAGATTGTGCATATATATTACTAAACACAGTGTTTGAAAAACCATTAGTACTCACTATGTGATAAGGATGAGAAACATGATTATTATGATTTAATCATTAGCCATAATTGAAAATTTACTTGGATGAAATAGGAAATGTGTGACAGAATGAAGATAGCAAGACCACAGTTTTTCAGCACATTTTATGAGCCTTTCTATGTGCTAGACAATATTGTACAGTAAATAATGGTGAGGTCCCTAACTAAAAGCAACTTGCTGCCTAATTTGGGATATATGAGTGAGTGATAGTAGCTCAGTTGTGTTCGACTTTTTGTGACCCCATCTACTGTAGCCTGCCAGGCTCCTCTGTTAGTGGAGTTCTCCAGGCAAGAATACTGGAGTGGGTTGCCATTTCCATCTCCAGGGGATCTGGGATATGGTATATGAATCACCCACAAATGGGATAATGTTTGTAAAACTCTTGTCTGTCACAGAGTGGGAGCTCAGTCACTGAGAGCTGACATTATTGTTAGGTTATTATTTATCAGAAAGTACAAAGAGCTAACCAATATAATACCAGCAATTAGAGTCTAAGGTTTTGTATAATAAGGGGGTTACTAGGAAAACAGTATGGAGACTCCTCAAAAAATTGAGCACAGAACTCTACCATATGATCCAGCTGTCCCACTTCTGGGTATTTTATCCAAAGAAGGCAGAAACACTAATTTGAAAAGATACATTCACCCTTGTGTTCATCACAGTGTTATTTACAATAGTCAAGATATGGAAATAACCTAAGTGACCATCAAAGGATGAATGGATAAAGAACATGTGAGATATATATATATATATATATATATATATACACACACACATATATATAGATATATAAATATATCTATATAGATATATATAATATATAATTATATAAATATATAAAAATATATTTATAAAAATATAAATATATATATAATGGAAGTACTACTCAGTCATAAAAAAGATGAAATCTTGCCATTTGTAACAATATGGATGGGACTTGAGGGTATTGAGGGTATTAAGCTAAGTGAAATACGTCAGAGAAAGATAAACACCATATGATTTCACTCATATATAGAATGTAAAAACAAACAAAAATAGATGAACAAACTGAACTAAACAAAAATAAGTATGCAGATATGTAGAGAGCAAAGTAGTGGCTACAGCAGGTAAGGAGTGACAGCAGGTACAGAGGGCAAAGGGTGAAATGGGTAAATGAGATCAACTGTGTAATTTTTGGACAGAAACTAAATTTTTGGTGGTGAGCATGTGGTAGTATACATAGAAGTAGAAATATAATGTTATACACATGAACTTTATATAACGTTGTAAACCAATGTAAGCTCAATAAAAAATCAAGTTAAGAACATCTAAATGAAACATTCTGAGGTCTAACAAATAGATCTCAATTCCACTGAAGACAGTATTATGTGTACTTTACATTACATTAAGTATTATGTAATCTGTTAAAAAATTTATATATGATATAAAGTAAAAAATATAAGATAAAATAGCATAGAACAAAATAAAGATACCTTGTTACTGAACCAGGTTCATTTGCCCAACAAGTCTCAGATCCACCTCCCTAAAGGTGAGGGAGTAGGATCTTTATGGGGATAAGTGGGGTGGTCCTAGGCATGGGGAAAGGTGATTGGAGGTAGTAAAAGAATGAGGTAATCAATGCTTTGCACAGGCACAACCGAGTTACATGTTTCTGCATATTTTAAATCAGAGGCACATAGCACAATTGAAGAATGGAGTTTTCTGGCCTTCTGATGTCAAAAAGCTAGTCATTGGACACCCTTGTAGGCCCAGTTTGAGAGGCTGTGGTCCCAACCAGCTCCAGACCATTTGCACTCGGCAGGGCTGACTCCAAGTTCCTGTAAAACAACTGGGCTTCCTGAAGCTGTCAAAGTGTACAGTTAAAGAGAGGAAAAATTGAAAGAAAAGGGGGGAAAAAAGTGAGCTTCATCAGTGAGGGCAAGTTACAAGTAAAGGGGTTTTAACAAGCTGTTTCCTTTTCTGGTGTCCTGTAGCTCACAAATTTCCATTAGTTATCAGCTTCTGTTAACTGTGTGGGGCACAGTTTCCACCTCATTTAATATATAGTGTTGATTCATGAACATTGACCTCACAGCCAATGTCAATATAACTTGTATCTGAGGTAAGAGAATTTAACACATGTTCTCTCTGTAAGAAATCACAGCTTACTGTGGTACATATACACCATGGAATATTACTCAGCCATTGAAAAGAATTCATTTGAATCAGTTCTAATGAGATGGATGAAACTGGAGCCCATTATACAGAGTGAAGTAAGCCAGAAAGATAAAGAACATTACAGCATACTAACACATATATATGGAATTTAGAAAGATGGTAATGATAACCCTATAGGCAAAACAGAAAAAGAGACACAGATGTACAGAACAGACTTTTGGACTCTGTGGGAGAAGGCGAGGGTGGGATGTTTCGAAAGAACACCATGTATATTATCTATAGTGAAACAGATCACCAGCCCAGGTGGGATGCATGAGACAAGTGCTCAGGCCTGGTGCACTGGGAAGACCCAGAGGAATCGGGTGGAGAGGGAGGTGGGAGGGGGGATTGGGATGGGGAATACATGTAACTCCATGGCTGATTCATGTCAATGTATGACAAAACCCACTGAAATGTTGTGAAGTAATTAGCCTCCAACTAATAAAAATAAATGAAAAAAAATCACAGCTTACTTATGGTTAGGAATACTAGACAGCTTTTCAGTACTGTGCTTGGGTGTCATTTTAAATGGCAAAATGTCAACAAAAACCATGAAAAGACAAAAGCATGGTCTTAAGTAGAAGACAACAGGGACAAAATTGGGAAAGGAGTATGTCAAGGCTGTATATTGTCGCCTTGCTTATTTAACTCATATGCAGAGTACATCATGAGAAATGCTGGGCTGGATGAATCACAAGCTGGAACCAAGATTACTGGGAGAAACATCAGTTACTTCAGAGATGCAGATGATACCCTTCCAATGGCAGAATGTGCAGAGGAACTAAAGAGTCTTTTGATGAGGGGGAAAGAGGAGAGTGAAAAAGCTGGCTTAAAACTCAACATTCAGAAAACTAAGATCATGGCATCTGGTCTCATCACTTCATGGCAAGTAGATGGGGAAAAAAATGGAAACAGTGGCAGATTTTATATTGTTGGGCTCCAAAATCACTGCAGACAGTGACTGTAGCCATGAAATTACAAGATGCTCGCTCCTTGGAAGAAAAGCTATGACAAGCCTAGACAGCATGTCAAAAAGCAGAGACATCGCTTTGCTGGCAAAGATCCATATAGTCAAAGCTTTGTTTTTTCCAGTAATTATGTGCAAATATCAAAGTTGGACCATAAAGAAGGCTGAGCACCAAGGAATTGATGCTTTCAGATTGTGGTGTTGGAGAAGACTTTTGAGAGTCCCTTGGAGTGCAAGGAGATCCAACCAGTCCATCCTAAAGGAAATCAGTCCTGAATATTCATTGGAAGCATTGATACTGAAGTTGAAGCTCCAGTTCTTTGGACACCTGATGTGAAGAGCCGACTCATTGGAAAAGTCCCTGATGGGAAAGATTGAGGGCAGGAGGTAGAAGAGGGTGACAGAAGATGAGATGGTTGGATGGCATCACTGACTCAATGGACATAAGTTTGAGCAAACTCTGGAAGACAGTGAAGGGCAGGGAAGCCTGGTGTGCGTCCTTAAGGTCACAGAGTCAGATGAGACTTAGTGACTGAACAACAACAAAAGGGACACATTTACGATAGAGCCACTGAAACTACATGTGGAGTGTAGTCTTGTTTGAATACAGCTGGAAACATGCTGCCCTGTATGTGTCATAACTGACTGAAAGCACCGTAAGTACTGATTTCAGGGTTGCAAATAAATTTCAGTTAGTACTGTAGGTGAAATTGCAAATGCCAGAGTCTGTGGATAATGTATATTATTAATCTGGAGGACTGACTTCATAGAAAAGGGAGTTTTGAGAAAGCCCTTGTAAGATAAGCAAATAAAGATGGGAGAGATAGGGGAGGGAGAGATGCCAGCCTTTATGGAGTCTAGCTCCAGTCACCCTCTTTTCTTTTTTTTTTTTAAATTTTGTTTTATATATATATATATATATATATATATATATATATATTATTAGTTGGAGGCTAATTACTTTACAATATTGTAGTGGTTTTTGCCATACATTGACATGAATCAGCCGTAGATTTACATGTGTTCCCCATCCCGATCCCCCTCCCACCTCCCTCCCCACCCTCTTTTCTTCCTGACTACAGATTATTTGCTTACTCTAGGATATCATGCTATCTCCCAGGCTGAATCTTACAATTCAATTTTGTATTGTGCAAAAGCAGTTTTTTCTGTTTCTTAAAGAAGCAGTTTGATAATCAAACACAGGGTGGCATCTGATTTATAAAGTATTGTTAGATATCTATCTATAACTAACCTTTTTTTTTTGTCCATGAATAAAAATAGGCTGGAGATTTCATACTTGGGGATAGATATCAATTAAAAACCCTGGGTCCAACCTGCAACTAAATCTGCAAATCCAGACAGATTATTGTTATTATTTTGTTGTCATATGTCTACATTAGACAGAGGGGAGAGAAAATTGTGGGGAGGATGATCAAGGAGAGCCTTTCAAATCTTATAATGCTTCCCAATACCCAAATTACTTTGTGTTATTTTTGATTGTCTTTAAGTGGGAAAAAAAATGATTTCCCCTTAATCCGTAATTCAAACATTGCTTCTCAAAGTGATGAAAATAGCATGTAGGTATTAGTCAAGGATTTGCTTTTCCAAGATTTGGCTGAAAACCAAACTAAAACTTCCATGTGCTCCAATAAACCCAATGTTTCTCATAGGTTGCTATTTCTAATCCCTGTTTCCATGGAAATGGACTTTACATCAGCAAAAACGGGATGAGGTACTGAGTGATTTATACCCTCTGTTTGATATATTAAGTGATCTGCCACTGTTCTTTTCCTTTTCTGTAGAAACTGTCTAAGGATATTTTTCTTGTAGGGCTCTCAGACCTTCAGATTATAGGAGCTGTAGAAATATAACCCTTAGGGATAAAGCCAGGCTCCCCTGGTGGCTCAGGCAGTAAAGAATCCACCTGCAATGTGGGAGACCTGGGTTCGATCCCTGGGTTAGGAAGATCCCCTGGAGGAGGGCATGGCAACCCACTCCAGTATTCTTGCCTGGAGAATCTCCATAGACTGAGGAGCCTGGCGGGCTACAGTCCATGGGGTCGCAGAGTCGGGCACGACTTGAGAGACTAAGCAAGCTACACAAGGTTGATAAAGACACAGCTGGCACCTTCCTGATAGGCCTGGAGGAGACAGAGGCTGATGTGGTTATAAGAGAACAAACCTCAAAGTCACGGTAGTTGGCTCTTGTACTCAAAATGCTTTACTCGAAATGGGAAATTTATGAAACATTTGCAATATTTCCTACAACAAGGTAAAATAAAATAATTATTAAAATCATAGTTTAAGAATGACATTTATTTTTCCCTCTGTAGGATGATTTGGCCTTTGATAAATCTAAGAACCTCTGGAGGCTCACTCAGTTGGGAATATCAGTGGTTTGGTTCCAGTTGTCTTCCAGGAAGGAAACTGGCAGTTCTGACAGGTCTACTTATGGACCCCTGCTCTGTGGCCATTGTTGCTATTGCTTCTCCATGAATGGGAATAATTCATTAATCAAAAGTCAGTTCTCAGGGAGTCAACTACACCTGTCTCCTGCCAGTTTCCTTTTTTTCTTGGGCTAAATTTACCTGCTTCCTGAGTCTGGAAAATAATGATCCCTTGACAGGTTGACACTCTCAAAGTCTGTCCAAGAGCTCAGGACTTTCAGCTACCCTGTTGATAGCACTATTGTTAATTTAAAAATGTTGTTTGTATGAAATTTAGTACTGAAATCCTGTACAGATTCCTACAGTTGATTTCAACATTGTAGAAAACACTTGGTTTTTCAAACTACTAGAAAGTGCCTGACTGAATTCACTGTATTAACCTGAGTTTGAGTGTTATGGAAAACTCGTAACAAGTTCGTTATTTTAAAGAAGTTAATCTTTTTTCCTTTTTCCTTCAAACTGGTGTTGGTGAGCCATTCTTACAACTCTAGAATGTTTATGCAAAGGAAGAATGACTCAATCTGACTGTAGTCTTTGTGCTAAGATGAATAAATCCTTCCCTACTTTTGTTTTTCCAGTTCCTCTACTTTTACTTTTTCCATCTGTGGCTGTTTCCCATTTCAAATGGAGAAAATAATAGTACACTAAAAAAATTCTTTTCAGTTACTAAGGCAACTTTTTCTTAACTCCTCTCTCTGGCTCAGAAGCTTCTTGACATTCAGTAATTCCATTTTCTTTATGTAGGCATATATTCCTATAGCACTAGGTTCAGAGCTGGCACTGATAAAGCATTAAACAGGAGCGTGAAGAAAATTTTATAATTCCTGCATACTTATGGATAAGCATGCAATGAATGGCAAAACGGAAAGCCCCAATTAAAAAAAAAAAAGAGTGTCTTTTGCTGTGATTCAAATATTTTCTTTAAAAGCACTTAAGATGTTCCTGCAGAATCTCTTGCTTTCTCATTTTAACGAATCCTTCTTGCTCCTCCTACTTGCTCCTCCTACGTGAAAGGTTGGTGTTTCCACAAGAGTTCAAACAGAATGGTGTAGTACAAGCCAGAACAGGCCGAATGCCTCTAAGTTCTTTTTGTGGTGGTGAGTGGGTGGAATGCATATTCTTAACACAGAGAGTTCTAAGTACTTTGACTATTTTAGTGTAAGAATCAAGGTAATCACATACATCCTCATTCTAGAACTTTTTCCTTCTCATCACCCCTTCCCAACAGTGTCCTCCTTTCTGATCTTAAGGCTTTTTCTTGTATGTTGTCCAAAAACACAAGGCTGAATGGAGACTGTTTTCACCCCTCGTTTACAGTCTGTGCTTTCTTACAATGCATTATAATTCAGTTTATATAAAGTAAGAAAAATAATTATTTATAGTCTTGCTGTGACATATTCATCAGGAGGCCGTGTGGAGAGAATGTTAGAAGAGATGGTTTTATTTTTTTTTATTTTTTTTCCATTTATTTTTATTAGTTGAAGGCTAATTACTTTACAACATTGCAGTGGTTTTCGTCATACATTGAAATGAATTAGCCATGGATTTACATGTATTCCCCATCCCGGTCCCCACTCCCACCTCCCTCTCCACCCCATCCCTCTGGGATAGTGCCTGATCCTGTATATTTTTTAGTCATTGTAATTGTGATTAAAATCTAATCATTGTGATTGTGAAAGAAGTTTAAAAAAAATGGACATCTAATAGATGAAAAACCTGAGGCTAACACTGGTAAATCAGATGTCCAAGGACACAGTGCTAGTTACAAGGGACACTTGAGGTTGGAGTACATGTTTATCTGAGTCCCATGATTTACACGTAAAGAGGAAATTGTTACAGATAAAGTGATGTGGTATTGATACCTTCAGTGCATTTTAACAGAAAGTCATTTGTGAAGAACTCTAAAATTAATCTGCTCCCTTTCAATTTTTTTTTATTCTGGAGAAAGAGTATTTGATCTCCAAGGACCAACTGAAATCAGGTACAGTTGATGTTTGAACAGCGTGGGGGTTACGGTCACCAACTACCCATGCAGTTGAAAAACCCTGTTTAATTTTTGGCTCATCCAAAACTTAACTAAGAGCCTACTATTGACTGGAAGCCTTACCAATAATATAAACTGTCGATTAATACATATTTTATATATTATTTATTATATACTGTTTTTCTTACAATTGCATAAGCTAGAGAAAATGTTGGTAAGAAAATCATAAAGAAGAGAAAATGCATTTAAAATACTATACTGTTTATTGATAGCATAAGTTTACATTGTCTGTTTACAAGAGAAATTGTCTGTCAGTACCTACATCAATATTATCTTATATATTACAAATTTATATATTACAATATATATTTTATATATTACAAAATACATATTAATAACACTAGACCTCAAAAATGAAAAGATAATGTGAGATGATTGATAGCCTAGTGTAACTGATGGCGCGTGTACAGTTTGTGTTTGTTTGGACGAGTTTTGGTAAATTTTAACTATTTATTATAGATCTTTATATATCTTACGGTGATGTGGTTTAGTCCGTCATGTCTTACTCTTCTGCAACCCATGGACTGTTGCCCGCCAGGCTCCTCAATCTATGTGATTTTCTGGGCAATATTACTGGAGTGGTTTGCCATTTTTTTCCTCCAGGGGATTTTCCCAAGCCAGGGATCAAACCTGCATCTCTGTGTCTCCTGCATTACAAGCAGATTCTTTACTGCTGAGCTACTGGGGAAGGCCATATTTTATGGTAGTAAATGATAAAATAATATATGCATATATTTTATGTATTCATGACACATCTATTGTTTTTTTTTTTTTTGGTATTCTATGCTGTGCGATTGGTTTATGAGTTTTTTCAAATTGTTGCAAATCTTCCCCCCAAATTTCCAATATATTTATTGAAAAAAATCTGCAAATAAGTGGACCCATGAAGTTGACTTTATTTTTCTGGGCTCCAAAATCACTGCAGATGGTGACTGCAGCCATGAAATTAAAAGACGCTTACTCCTTGGAAGGAAAGTTATGACCAACCTAGACAGCATATTAAAAATCAGAGACATTACTTTTCCAACAAAGGTCTGTCTAGTCAAGGCTATGGTTTTTCCAGTGGTCATGTTTGGATGTGAGAGTTGGACTGTGAAGAAAGCTGAGCACTGAAGAATTGATACTTTTGAACTGTGATATTGGAGAAGACTCTTGAGAGTCCCTTGGACTGCAAAGAGATCCAACCAGTCCATCCTAAAGGAGATCAGTCCTGGGTGTTCATTGGAAGGACTGATGCTGAAGCAGAAACTCCAATACTTTGACCATCTCATGCAAAGAGCTGACTCATTGGAAAAGACCCTGATGCTGGGAAAGATTGAGGGCAGGAGGAGAAGGGGATGACAGAGGATGAGATGGTTGGATGGCATCACCGACTCAATGGACATGGGTTTGGGTGGACTCCGGGAGTTGGTGATGGACAGGGAGGCCTGGTGTGCTGCGGTTCATGGGGTCGCAGAGTCGGACATGACTGAGGACTGAACAGAAGTTCAAATCGTGTTGTTCAAGGGTCAACTGTAGTATTCTCAACTCTGCAACACAATCTTTTGTCTTTGATGTAACAATGTACTCAAACCAGGCCTCCATTAATTCCAGACCTGTAAGTCTATTTGTCAGTTCAGGATGTGACCCACAAACATGGTGGGCAAAGAGAGACCAAAGAAAGAGACAGGCAGCTCCAGATTGCTAGACGGCAGTTTTGATACACAAGAGAACTTACACACGAGGCTTGTCTTGGGTGGCTGTATCTCTACTCTCCCTATGCTGTGCTTGGTTGCTCTGTTATGTCCAGCTCTTTGCGACCCCATGGACTATAGCTCACCAGGCTCCTCTGTCCGTGGGGTTCTCCAGGCAAGAACACTGGAGTGGGTTGCCATGCCTTCCTCCAGGGGATCTTGCAGGAGTCAAACCAGGGTCTCCTGCATTGCAGGCAGATTCTTTACCAGCTTAGCTACCCGGTAAGCCTCTGCATCTCTCTGCTGCTGCTGCTAAGTTGCTTCAGTCGTGTCCGACTCTGTGCGACCCCATAGACGGCAGCCCACCAGGCTTCTCCATCCCTGGGATTCTCCAGGCAAGAATACTGGAGTGGGTTGCCATGCCTTCCTCCAGGGAATCTTCCAGGAATCAAACCAGGGTCTCCTGCATTGCAGGTGGATTCTTTACCAGCTTAGTTACCAGGTAAGCCTCTGCATCTCTCTATCAGAATCTTAAAAGTTTATATAAAGGTCTTAACTGGGTTTGGCACATATTCAGTCCAGATGGTTGCAACACCTGTGGTTCTGGAGGAGGTCATCAAGAGGCTGTTGACCTGTGAACTGGACCAGGACAGTTGGAGGCTCCTTATACCCAACCCTGTCCTTGGAATGTACCTCCCACTAACTATTCCCATAGCCAGAGCTGTGGGTGAAATTTCAAGGATGCAACCTTGAGAAAGTTTCTGTTTGGACCATCTGAACACTTGCATGTCCAGATTCTGTAAAATTGTGGTGGGGCCACGGTTCTGACTTTTTAAAAAGCTTCCCATGTGACTTGCATAGTTATCCGATGTTTGGGGATCAGTGTTTTGTGGCTGACATGAATAACATTCTATATCCTACATGCAACGTCATGTCCTGGCAGGAAGGCACCAGAAGACAGGATTATTTTATAAATGAAACAGTTTCTACATTGTGTGCATGCAGAAAATACTTGTTGAATGTATGTATAATGCCATCATTTTGACATTATGGTAACCTGCCTCCTTTAAATGGGACACAAGATAGATGTACCATGTGAAAACTCAAGGCCAACCACTGCCCACCGACAGCTGTCACAGCTTCACAGCTCTCACAGACTCTGGAAAGGGGTGCTCAGAAAAGCCATGAGCAGGTAGTAATTCAAAATTTGCTGTTCGTCATCATCACCTGGGGGTTCCAACAAATTGATACTTCAGCCCTAGTCAAGACCAGTTAAATCAAAGATGCCAAGACAGGCATGCATGTGTGCTAAGTCGCCTCAGTTGTGTCAGACTCTTTGCAGTCCTATGGACTGTAGCCTACTGGGCTCCTCTGTCCATGGGATTTTCCAGGCAAGAATACTGGAATGGGCTGCCATTTCTTACTCTAGGGGATCTTCAGATCCAGGGATTGAACCTGAGCCTCTTTCAACTCGTGCGTTGCCCGGCAGGTTCTTTACCACCAGAGCCGTGTGGGAAGACGCAAGAGAGGCATATTCTGTGCTAATTGTTGCATCAAGCACTTAACCTAACTTGGGGAAAGACCTAACTTTGTTGGCTAGTTGGAATCAAGTATACGTTTAATAATAAAATGGCCATGGTATCTTAATTCTTCATTGCTTTCCTTATTCTTCTAAAAAGGCATATCTTGGATCAGGGAGGTGAGAGCAGGGGTGTGGGTGAGGTTGAGGGGAGCTGCCTGATTAAGTACATCTTAAGGGTGAGGCATTGTTTCAGGCGTCTATACATAATGTCACTGGAGAAGGCAATGGCACCCCACTCCAGTACTCTTGCCTGGAAAATCCCATGGATGGAGGAGCCTTGGTAGGCTGCAGTCCATGGGGTCGCTGAGTCGGACTTGACTGAGCAACTTCACTTTCACTTTTCACTTTCATGCATTGGAGAAGGAAATGGCAACCCACTCTAGTGTTCTTGCCTGGAGAATCCCAGGGATGGGGGAGCCTGGTGGTCTGCCATCTTTGGGGTCGTGCAGAGTCGGACACGACTGAAGTGACTCAGCGGCGTACATAATGTCACACAAAAGCTTTAGTACTAATTGTATATCATCAATCTTTTAAGAAATCTGGCGAATTCATAGAATATAAAATTATGAACCACAAATGTTAGAAAATAAAACTAAAATTAATAAAACATGCTGAGAAAAAAAATCTGTGACTGAAGCAGAAATTTCCTACCTTTGGGTAAAATGTATTTAGAACTATTTTAAGAATACATGCAATAGAGGTAACTGTGGGTTTAAAACATCTGTGAAGGAAAAAAATCAAAATACATTTGATTTTCACTCAGTTATAAAATGCAAGAGGTCAAAGACATCCTGGGGTTCATCCTTCATTTTTTAAAAAAGTTATTTATTTATTTTGGCTATGCTAGGTCTTCCTTGATGGTTGGGCTCTTCTCTAGTTTCAACGAGCGGGTGCTACAGTCTAGTTGCGTGCGCAAGCTTCTCATTGTGGTGGCATCTCTTTGTGGAGCACAGGCTCCAGGGTGTGCGAGCTTCAGTGTTTGTGGTACATGGACTCAGTAGCTGTGACTTTTGTACTCTGGACCACGGGCTTAATAGTTTGGGCACACTAGCCTGGTTGCTCCACAGCATGTAACATCTTCCTGGACTAGGGATCGGACCTGTGTCTCCTGCATCGGCAGGTGAATTGTTTACCCAGGAAGTCCCATCCTTCATTTTAAAAAGAAGTTAGGGTACTTGTCTAAGGTCACACAGCTAGCTGGGAAGAGTTCTCATATACCAGCTAAATTTCTGAAGGAAATGGAAATAGTGATATCAATTCAGAAGATGTTATTTCAAGATATCCCACAAACTTTATCTTTGCACTGTATATTTTTATTGTTCTTAGAAACTATTCAGATTTTTCTACTTAAGATATTTTCCATCTGGACAAGTAAAACTAGTAAAGGTATTAATGTTATTAGCCCAACCTATATAAATGTTTATTGAATATATATTCAGAATTGAAAGTATTGTGAAACTTTATTTTAATGCAAAAAGTGAATATTGATAATAACATTTTCTTTCCTATTCCCCAAATCCTGTCTTTGCTTACTACACCTGCTTTTTTTTTACCCAGACTTTATGATCCTGGATAAGAAGTGATACATTGATATCCCTGGCATGACTGCATTTAAATAACTATTTCTGAAGATGGTTTATGGACAAGTTTACAAAGCATTGGAGCTTTACTGTGAACAAAAGAGGGTTTTCACAATGGAAATCATGACTGGCTTGGTTCCAAACGGTACTGGGAAAAATAACATTAACCATTTGCAGATAAAAACATTTCCATCAAAATATGAGCAGACTTTTTTTGGATGTGTTCAGAGTTAGTCATAAGACCAAATATCATTTCATTAAAAATAAAAGAGAATCATTCCAAGACCCACAAGGATGGAGGGATGCAAACTGTAACTACTGGGGTGATTGATGAAAATATTTGCTGCTTTCAAGGCCATGGTGTCTTGTCAGTTGTTATATTCAGATGTCATCAGTCACTGTCTGTGTGTGCAAAGTTTACACATGAGCCAGTGACCAGTGAAGGAAGGCTCTTCAGCTCTTAGAAGCTTCGTCTCCTTATGACATCATCACTTCTTCCTTTTTTTTTTTTGGAACAGAATGGCCTTTACAGTACCAGGAACTACCTCTTGCTGATACCATTGTATCTTCAAGGTCTTCACAGCCTGTGTCCAGGGTCTCATGTCACTGCTTTGTTCATCTGGTTTAGGCTTATTTCTCAATGGAGTAGTGGCCGCGTTTGTGTCTGTTTTCTCTCTCCAGAAATTGAGTGTCCATCTTCTTTCCCTTTCCTTTATCTTCCCTCTGCTTTTCTCCATCTGTTTTTATTAATTCCTTCTCTCTTCTTTATATATTTCTTCAGCTGGTGCACACTCTTAGATCTCAAGCAACTGGCACATACTCTATAGGGCATGCAGATTTTGCAACCATCTTGTGAAAGACACATATACACATGCATATTCACATGTACTGTGTCCCTCCCCCTCAGCACACAGTGCTGTATTCCATGCTTCACTAGTAAGTCCTTATTAGTATGATGACTAGGATTGAGTCATTTCTTATTTTATAACTTCTTTGGCTATATATGATTTTATTTTATTAAAAAAATTTTTTTTCATTTATTTTTATTAGTTGGAGGCTAATTACTTTACAATACTGTAGTGGTTTTTGCCATACATTGACATGAATCAGCCATGGATTTACATTTTTTAGCAATTTCACTGAAGTAAAATGAACTGCTTCCAAAACATTATTTTTCACTATGTAGAATGACAGAAACTACAAATGAGTTTAATGTCCACTATTATATTCCCTTCTGTAATGATTAAAATCATATATACATGGGAACACAAATATAGTGAAATGTTATTAAAATAGTTAAAAGAAGCATACACTTTGTAAATTGCTAATATTGGGAACTTGGAAAATGGACTTTTACAATTCAGTCATTTGGCCGATTGACTTTCAGTGGACTGACTTTAGAAAATTTTATTTTTGTCATATTGATGTGCTTTCCTTTCAGATACCTTACATCATTTGAACTTTACAGTAATTTTGATGATTATTCTGCAATAATTCTGAATAATTTTTCATTTTGTAATGGCAAGTAGGTGAAGTCATATCCAGTTTTCTTAACACAAATTATTCTAAGCATTGTGAATCATAGCGAGATGCACACACTTTGCCAATTTGTCTCCTAATTGGTGATATGAGAGTTGATCTCTTGGCTAAAAAGTGGCATTTGCCAGCTTTTGCCATTGTTGTGTTACATTTTTTTTTCCTTGTTGCAAACCATAGCAATCTATGTGAGAAATGCTATGAGAATATGTAAATATCCTGTTCAACAAACTGTCAACCAGTGGTTTTAACACCCATTGATGATTTTTGCTTAAATTAATTATTACCTTATTGGTTTCACAGAGGCTTTTCTTTCCTTTTCTTCTTTGGCATGCCACAAGTCTTTGTGAGATCTTAGTTCCCCAACAAGGGATCAAACCCAGGCTCCTGGCAGTGGGAGTGCAGAGTCCTAATCACAGGACCACCATGGTGTTTTTCTAATTCTAGTATTAATTCTACATTTATTAGCTGGCATTTTTCTATAAAGAAGTTCTCTCCCACTCCTCTTTCCTTAGTATCGCTTTGGATAATTGGATTTTAAAAAATGACTATCATTGTTATTCTTTCTGAGTTGAAATTATCACAGGTTTAGCTTTAGGATAGTGCTTGTGTCCTCTGACTTGTTTCTATCAGGTTTTGAGCCTTTCTTTGCTGTATTACATGATAAAATACCCCAGGCTCATCTTGTACTTTCTCTGCCCCCATCTGGAACCGTGAATTTCTTTGAGAAGACTGGACGGAAAGGTATTTAGAAGCAAAAATCTAACACTAAGTGTGTTCACTGCTACTAGGCTGTTGTTTCTAGGCCCTTGCAGAGGTCAGAACTGGAAATAAATTAAAATTAAAAAATGAGTTCATGTTGATACCTGTATTTTAAATCAATCAAATAGGGTTTTTCCTTCTTCCATTCCACATTTGCAGCTTCTTTCTCCCTCAGTGAAAACTCTGTTTCCCCAAACATTAATGTATTTATTCATTTGCTTTATCATGCAATTTTAAGTTCATAGTACTTTTTTTTGTCTCTGAGTTACGCTGTAAACATGCATTGTGAGACATTTTATTTGCTATCCTTATTGATCCATATAATTTTTTAAAGAATGCTTAGACAAATTTGGATTACGACTTCATTATTTTGTGGGGGCACGGAAAACTATTAACTGTGTTTTCAAGCTTTTAAAGCCTTGAGTTTACCCACATTCTATCAATCTTCATTTCATTATTACCACAAAAACACTTGATTTGTCACACCCAATTTTAAGGGATGAGAGAAGTGGAAATCTATTACAGGCCTAGAAGGATAACTGGAATACCGCCGATGACAAAACATCAATCTCAGTGACCAAATATCACTTATAAAATATTGTTGCTTATAAAATATACAACCAGGAAATCTTTGCTAAGGCTTTAGCTATTCTCTTAGACTAGGTTGTCCAGAAAACAAAGCCTGAGGCAAAAGTGTATGTGACACTTTTAATCAGGGAATACCGGGAAGCTGGTGTGAGTTAAAAGGAGAATGAGGCAGAGAAGGAGTGACGGCTAGATGAGGATATATTCTGAGCTGATCATAATATCAGCTGATATCAAATGCAAATGATTTCTCACTCTTGAAAGGCCTTACAATGCTGCTAAGTTGCTTCAGTCGTGTCCGACTCTGTGTGACCCCATGGACTGCAGCCCACCAGGCTCCTCTGTCCATGGGATTTTCCAGGCAAGAATACTGGAGTGGGTTGCCAAATAGAGCCTATTAAATTACATCCCTGGCCAGTCCATGTTAGAAAGAAGAAATTATTCCTCAGTTCTCATCTTCCATTGCTCAAAGGATTACTTCATGAAGTGCTAGCGGCTCTGCACTTTGGGTTTGCATGTGTGTGGTTTGGGCAAGCGAGCCAATGTCTTTATACATCAGTGGCAACAGGAAAGCCCTGGGCTAGGAAATGAAAGATATAATCATTGACATGAATGGTCTGATGCTGCTGCGTAAAACTATTGGAATCCCTATAGAATTGATTATCAAAATGAAGGTTTGGGTGAACTAGTTGGACAAGGACCCCAAAGACTCATGGGGCTATTTATATGTGGTGAAGCATAAGAAATATCTGACATAATCACTTTTATCTCTGAATCTTAGTTATCATCTTAATTATATCTATAAAATAGAGGCAATAATAATTATCTCTGTGTAGCATATATTTATGCCAACAGGGAAGCCATGTTGTATATGTAACAAAACTCATCATGTCTTCTATAAGACAAGTCATTTTTCTGACTCTAATTTGTTTATTAATGACATTTGAATTGTTCTTATTTAGATTTAAGACTTTGGAGCTATCTGTGACTCCTGCTGCTTTTTACTGTGCAATGACAGTTAAAAGCCTGGTCATGTAGAACCTAACTCCACAGTGGCTCTCGAATCTGTTATGTAATTCCCAACACCATCACTTTAATTCAGGCTGAGCACATTTTGCCTGAAATAGCCACCCGATGTTTTCTGTACTTCCCACCTCTTCTTTCTCTTGCTCGCTCTGAAAACAGTCCAGAATAATCTTCCTAAAGCATCTGATAATGTTTTTCTTCATAATGTCAACTACTTCCAAAATTCTACCAAATTAAATTTAACCTTCTTTCTATAGGGTATAGAAAAATCCACAAATTAATTAAATCTGCCTTATCTACCTGGTTCTGTTTTGCTAATATCCATGTGTCTGATTGTAACAAAATTAGATTTCACAGGTATTTTTTGACATACTGGGCTTTCTTGATGTTAAAAAAATTGAAGCATAGTTGATTTACCATATTGTGTTAGTTTCAGGTATAAGCAAAGTGATTCAATTTTTTTTCAGATTCTTTTCCATTACAGGTTATTGCAAGATACTGAATATAGTTCCCTGTGCTATACAGTAAGTCCTTGTTGTTTGTCTATTTTAGATACAGTAGTGTGTATCTGTTAATCCCCAACTCCTTAATTTATACTCCCTCAATTTTTCCCCTTTGGAAACCGTAAGTTTTTCTCTGTTTGCAAATCAGTTTTGTAAGTAAATTCATCTGCATCATCTTTTTTATATTCCATTATAAGTAATATCTTATAATATTCATCTTTGATTTATTTCATTTAGTATAATAATCTCTAGGTTCATTCATGTTGTTGCAGATGGTGCTATGTCATTCTTTTTATGGCTGAGTAATATTCCATTAGGCCTTTTATACAGTTCATGAGGTTCTCATGGCAAGCATACTGGGGTGGTGCCATTCCCTTCTCCAGTGGATCACATTTTGTCAGAACTCTCAGCTATGACCCATCTGTCTTGGGTGGCTCTGCATGACATGACTCATAGCGTCATTTAGTTATGCAAGCCCCTTTGCCATGACTGCGATCTGTGAAGGAGGAGAGTGAAGAGCCGGCTTAAGACCAAATATTAAAAAAAAACTAAGATAATGGTATCTGGCCCCATTACTTCATGGCAAATAGAAAGGGGAAAGGTGGAAGTAGTGACAGATTTCCTCTTCCTGGGCTCCAAAATCACTGTGGATGGCGACTGCATCCATGAAATCAGAAGACAGTTGCTTCTTGGCAGGAAAGTGATAACAAAGCTAGACAGTGTGTTGAGAAGCAGATACATTAGCCTGCCAACAAAGGTCCATATAGTTGAGGCTATGGTCTTTCCAGTAGTCACATAGGGTTGTGAGAGCTGGGCTATAAACAAGGCAGACCGCTGAAGAATTGATGCCTTTCAACTGTGGAGCTGGAGAAGACTCCTGAAAGTCCCTTGGACTGCAAGAAGATCAAACCAGTCAATCTTAAGGGAAAACAACCCTGAATATTCACTGGAAGGACTGATGCTAAGCTCCAGTATTTTGATCATCTGATACGAACAGATGACTCATTGAAAAAGTCCCTGATGCTGGGAAAGATCAACAGCAGAAGGAGAAGAGGGCGTCAGAGGAAAAGATGGCTGGACGGCATCACCGCTGCAATGAACATGAGCTTGGGCAAAGTCTGGGAGAGGGAGGCCTGGTGTGCTGCAGTCCATGGAGTCACAAGGAGTCAGACATGACTGGGAGCCTGAACAAACAACAACAATAACATTCTATTGTATGTTTGTGAGTGCTAAGTTGCTTCAGTAGGATACATACCACATCTTCTTTATCCTTTCATCTGTCAATGAATGGTTAGGTGGTTCTGTATCTTGTCTACTGTGAATAGACATGAACCTGCTATGAACATTGGGGTGCGTATGAATTTTCAAATTAGCATTTTTATTTTTTTCCAAATATATGCCCGGGAGTGGAATTTCTGGATCATATGGCAACACTATTTTTAATTTTTAAAGGAACCCCCGTACTGTTCTCCATAGTGGCTGCACCAATTTACATTCCCACCAACTGTGCAGGCTTCTGTGATGGCACAGATGGGAAAGAATCTGCCTGCAATGTGAGATATCCAGATGTGATCTCCAAATCAGAAAGATCCCCTGGAGAAGGAAATGGCAACCCACTCCAGTATTCTTGACTGGAGAATCCCATGGACAGGGGAGCCTGGTGGGCTACAGTCCATGAGGTTGCAAAGAGTCAGACACGACTGAGCGACTCACACACACACCAGCAGTGCAAGAGAGTTCCCTTTTCTACACACCCTCTCCAGCATTTTTTATTTGTAGACTTTTTGATTATGGCCATTCTGACTGGTATGAGGTGATATCTTTTTGTAGTTTTGATTTGCATTTCTCTAACAATTAGCAATTCTGAGCATCTTTTCATGTGCCTGTTTGCCATATGTATGTCTTCTCTGGAAAATATTTCCCTCGATCTTAAATGCCCTATGCCCTTTTTATTACTGCTGTTTCTTGAAAATATTCACCTTCCTTCAAAACATATCTTTAAAATTATCTCCTTCAGGAAGACTGGGCTGTGTCATCAGGCCTGCTGTTTTAATCATCACCAGTAGCCAATCTCTTGCTGGGTATTCTGTGTTCTTCACTTCTTATTTGGGCTGTTTTCTACCTTCTTTTAAAGAAAAGTGTATATGTGGTGAGGGAGTGTGTGTGTGTGTGTGTGCGTGCACATGTGTATATATACATGTACATGTGGCTATTATATTATCAGTGCCACATCCTGAGTTGCTGTCCTGTTTAAGAGTTTAGCCCAAGGGAGGGAAGAGGTGAACTTGGAAGGCTCAGATAAGGGAAATTGGAGGTGATTATGCTCCAGTTTCCAGAACAAGATAACCATGCTCTGTATTTCCTAGATAGAGCTCCTTGATCATACAAGCCTATAGAAAGATCTTTCTCAGCTTCCACCAGTCTATGAAGCATGATTGAGACAGATTGATGCTAATCAATTTTGCAAAGACTAATTTTGCTGTTTTGGATAATCTGGCAGGATTGGGAAAGGGTCAGAAGAAATGTCTTCTTTTTCCTGAAAGCTTAGGAAGGTGAAGGGGACATTGAATCTCATGTACCAAAAATGTTTAATTACAAACAACTAAAGTCAATTACATTAAAAAAATTTAGTAAACAATAGTTCAACTAATAAATCTCTACCAGAGCCCTTTAGAGTAATGTAAAATATTATTTGACAGTTTCAAACACTGAGATATCACTTGCTTTATTTGGATGGAGTTATTTTTACTAATAACAAAATTGGGGAGAAATGACATTGCATATAAGCTAACATTTTGTACTAGTGAGAATATATTTTGGTAGGAAAAAGATTATGGCTAAAAATAGTAACCTGGAAAAGTCATTTTATCAGGCAGATTCTGACTGAGAGAGATCCTAAAATGCTTGTCTTAAGAAGTTTTTAATCTTAGATATGTTTTTCAATAATTTTAAGGAAAGGAACAAGATTGCCTCTTGATATTGATATTGGATATTAAACAAGGTTTCTGGTTTCAAAGTAAATAGGCTTTTATTTATTGAGAAGAGGCCTGGTTATAAGGAGGAAGCTGGCTAATTTTGGCCCATTTCTATGGAATCACAGTTTCCTATTTGATGGGAATGTGAGGAGCATGATTGTTTATACTCCAGAAAAGACAGTGGGAAGAAGAGAGGAAAGAGCATCAGGGGACTGACCTTTTGACCCAGCTGACAGCCAAAGAATCCAAGATTTTAGAATTAGGCTTGCAGTGCATCAGGGGTAAATCTTCCTGAGGCAAATGAAATATGATTCTGAGTTCTGTAAAGAATGCAGGGCTCTCTCCCAACTATCTCTTAAATTTGTTCTCTCTCCTTCATCGTTTCTCCACAGGATACATGCAACAGTTTCTTAGCTGGTCCCATTGCTAGCAGATTGACCAAGCTTCAGTTCACCTACAGCTTGCTGCTAGTGTTATAACTGAAATGACAGAAATTGTCTGTTTTTGCTTTCCAAGATAGTATCTTGCAGTAACAGATAAATAAAAACATTTTAAAAGTTAGTGAATAAATGTATTTTTCAAAGTAACAAATTCAAAAATTTGTTCTTGAACTCTGGGGTCCTTAAGCAGTGGTGGAACAAAGGATTATATGAGGCTAAGGAAAGGGGATGGCCTTTAAATTCTTCAAATCTTTGTTATCTACCCCTGTAGTGTATGAATGCATGCATGCTAGGTTGCTTCAGTCATGTCTGATTCTTTGCAATGCTATGGACTGTAGTCTTCTAGGCTGCTCTGTCCATGGGTTCTCTGGGCATGAATACTGGATTGGGTTGCCATGCCCTCCTTCAGATAATCTTCCCAGCCCAGGGATCAAACCTATGTCTCTTTCGTCACCTGCATCAGAAGGCAGATTCTTTACCACAGGCATCACCTGGGAAGCCCCTGTAGTGCATACTGTGGTGCAGTCTCCAGATCCTGCCTTCATCACCAAGACCTTCATTCCCTCTGGGGCTGGGAATGTTGACTGTTGACGGTTCACAACTGATCCCTTCCCTAAAAAATTAATTTGGGGACTTCCCTGGTGCTCCAGCAGTTAAGAGATTATGCTTCCACTGCAGGGGGCTTGGGTTCAGTCTTTGGTCAGGGACTAAGATCCCACATGCCATGCTGCACAGCTACAGGGAAAAAAAAAAAAAGAAAATTACTGAGTTAGCCCCAAAACCAACCATACCATGGTTCTAGTAGTGCTGAGTTGTCTTTAACTTCATTCAAAACAATTTTGTTACAATAGATTGTATTGTGACAGCTGTTATATCACTGTGCATTTAAAAAAACAAAAATTGGTGAATTTTTGTATAGCCATTTTAGTATTGAAGGTGAAAGAAAAAATATTTTCAACATATTATGCTTTATTATTTCAAAAAAGGTAAAAGAGCAACTGAAATGCAAAAAAGGATTTGTACAGTGTATGGAGAAGGTACTGTAATTGATCAAACATGTCTAAAGTAGTTTGTGAAGTTTCATGCTGGGAATTTCTCACTGGATGATGCGCCACTGTCAGCTAGACCAGTTGAAGTTGATAGCGATCAAATCGAGACATTAATTGAGAGCAACTGAGAGAGTAGCATTGAAACACATACATTACCATAGGTAAAATTAGACAGCCAGTGGAAATTTGCCATATGACACAGGGAGCTCAAATCTGGTGCTCTGTGATAATCTAGAGGGATGAGAATGGAGGTGAGAGGGAGGTTCAAGTGGGAAGGGACATCTGTATATCTGTGGCTGATTCATGTCAATATATGACAGAAACCAGCACTATAAAGCAATTATCCTCCAATTAAAAATAAACAAATTTAAAGAATCCATATCATGCAGCGTGGGAGATAGGCAACATACTCAAGGTATCCAAACAAGCTTTGAACATCATTTGCAACACCTTGGTTATGTTTATTGCTTTGGTGTTTGGTTCCACGTAAGTTAAGCAAAAAAAGAAAAAAAAAAAAACACCTTCTTGACTGTATTTCCACATACTATTCTCTCTATTGAGATGTAAAGAAAACATTCTGTTTTTAAAACAAATTTTGATGGGTGATGAAAAATGGATACTGTACAATAATGTGGAATGAAAGAGATCAGGGGGGCAAGTAAAATGAACCACTATGATGCACGCCAAAGATCTGTCTTCATCCAAAGAAGGTGATGTTGTGTATATGGTGGGATTGGAAGGGAGTCTTCTGTTATGAGCTCCTTCTGGAAAACCAGATGATTAATTTTAACAAGTGCTGCTCCCAATTAGACCAGCTGAAGGTAGCACTCGAGCATCCGGAATTAGTCACCAGAAAATGTATAATCTTCCATCAGAATAACGCAAGACCACTTGTTTCTTTGATGACCAGGCAAAAACTGTTACAACTTAACTGGGAAGTTCTGGTCCATCTATCGTGTTCACCAGACATTGCACCTTCGGATTTCCATTTCTTTAGGTCTTTACAAAATTCTCTAAATGAAAAGAATTTCAATTCCCTGAAAGACTGTAAAAGGCACTTAGAACAGCTCTTTGCTCTAAAAGGTAAAGTTTTAGGAATATGGAATTATGAAGTTGCTTGGAAAATGGCAAAAGGTAGTAGTGAACAAAACAGTGTTTTGTTTATAATTCAAATAAAATTTGAACTATAGTTCAATAGTTTATAGTTCAATAAAGTTCTTGATGAAAAAGAACAATATGTCTTTAATTTTTACTTAAAAACTGAAGGAAGTTTTTGGCCAATCTAGTGTATATCCATAGTGGGAGTTCTTTCTGGGTTTCTGTGGCTAGAGACCAGTCCTTCTGTCCCTCAGTAATCTTAAACAGGAACAATTTGTGCTGAGTTCCAGTGATTAGAAGTGTGCCTGAGTTACTGAGGAGTAAGACTACAAGAAATACACAGAGAATATATGGGATGACACATACTTATTGTTTGTACTTAGAACATGATTTTATAAACATGACAAAGACATAGCTGCAAAATTATCATACAGCTAATATAAATAACTCAAGCCAAAAATATATCTGAGGCTCTAATGAACTTATTTAAGTAATTTAAGATTGATTCAAACATTGTCAAAACTATTCTTTATTTTTGAGTTATGTAGATAGCTAAAAAGAAAAAACGTACTTGGGATCACATCAAAGATTCATATGCAGATACACTTCTACCTTATGAACTTAGTTCAAAGATAATATTCCCACAAGAAAGGAGAAAAAATGCACTGTCACCCAACACTAAAATAATTTGAAGTGCCTCCATGTTCCCTCTTCGTAGCCATTATGACATACTTTGATAATCGAGAAAGGCAAAAATTATTGTCCTTGTTAATTTCACAGGGTTATGGCAACGCAAAAATGAGATAGCAGGCAAAGAGGAAGTTGAAAGTAAGGGACAATACAGTGTACATTGCATTGGTAACTTTCAGCATGATTATTTAACAGAAGAGGGGAAAACTCTCCTAGCTGGTCAAGACGTGGCAGTGGAGAAAAAATCCAGATGTAGATTCAGAAGATAATTTCTTTGCATAATCTTTGCTGACTGTGTTTATAGAAGTAAATGTCAAGGTAAGCTTGGCAAGGAACGAAAGAGATGAGTCACATTTCTCCAGTCTCATTCCCGAGATGTTATCTTTTACCTTTCTGAGTATGTACAAGGCTGACACTGGGTTTCTGATCCTTTATGGGAAACAGTATGCAAACACTCAAATAAGAGCAGTGCAGTCATTTTTCATATGGGCTTTGTTTTCATTTCTATGACTTGGAAAGACCAAGTTTCCAAACGCAGAAATCCATGTAGTTGCCCTGCAACTCAAGTCCTTGCTTGCACCCTGGACTTAATAAAGCAATTAGTTTTAGACATCCTCTTAGAAGCGAACATGAGCTTTGAATTGAAAACACTTTTCTCTGTGTCTTGCTTTCACATCAAACACAGCCAAGTTCATTTAGAGAGTAGAAAGGTATGAATAAGACTTGTCAGTACTTCTGTCTTCTTGTGTTTTAAGTATATTTTCCTGTGTCTCTGGAACAGCTTCTATATAATCAGCCATTATGCCATAACCTGCCAAGCCAACAGGTGTTAACAGCAAGAGTCTATGCCAGTTGCTTTTAGGATACGTTGACTTTTATGGCTAAAAGTCTTGACTTAATATGCTAGTAGAAAAGACTATTTTACAGCTTCCTTATAGCTTTATAATGAGGGTGGGATAGCCCTTTTTCAGCTTCAATATCTTGGATTGTTGTCTCATTTTTTGCTTTTCTTTTAGTTCCAAACTTCTTTACAATATTTTATATTTGTCACCTCTCCTTCCTATTTATTCTTTATTTTCTTGTGGTCTTGATTCACCTCCCCTACTATCCTAAAATTTTCTTCACAGTTCGTCACTAGTAAACTTTTAGGAAACATACGTAAAGACTTCTTAAAACTGACATTTTTTGGACCTTCCTGTGATAGTTGTTTGTTGATTGCCCTCACTGCCTTAAACTCCTCCTTTGTTCTCTTAACTTCTGTGATACTACATAAGACTGATTCTCAAAACCAGCAGATATTCTCAATTTCTCTATTTTGATTATGGCTTAAAACCACAAAGTTATTCTGTACTCATCTTCGTCTCTTTTCTACCAAGTCTTAACTCTTTTCCCTTTGTCATATTCTTTCTCCTTTTTTCCTTCCAAATCCCACTGTTAGCACCCTTGTCCAAGTTGTGTGTCATGCTTGTTGTTAACTGGCCTCTTTGTATTCAGTTTTTCCTCATTCCAACTGTTACTAAGCTACTGCTAGATTTTTTTCCCCCAAAACACTTTTTTTAAAAACAAGTCACTCCATCATGTTCTGTGCTTGAAAGTGGCTGGATTCAAGCCATTTGGGAATGCATCTGTTTGGAGATGTATTTCCCTTAAAACTAGACAAATACTTACAGTGAAGATGCAGATCAGTAACTGTCTTGGATGCAAATGCTGAGGTGGGCCAATTTAGTCTGATGCTTGGAGTCAAATTGCGAAGGCTAGAGGTCAGGGCTGTACAATCAAGGCAATTAAAAGGGTGAAATGTAGCTTCCGCAGAACTGGGTTGAATAATATTAGGGGCTTTAAAGCAGAAAACACAGGTGAGTCTGAGTACAAAAGAGAGTAGGTATTGGGGCATGTGTTCAAAGGAAAAAGCCAGTCAGTGGACTATGTTGAACAAAGTTTCATTCTTATACTGCTAGAGATGATGCAGATGAAGGGACAGTGGTCAAACTGAGTTCTATAGTTTCTGCTGGGATTTCTTCTTTTTTTTTTACTTAAGATGTAAAAAATTTTTCTGTTTCAGTACATAGAGTAATACATTATCTTTAAAATTTTTATTGAAATACAGTTAATTTACAATGTGTTAGTTTTAGATGTACAGCAAGATGATTTAGTTTTAGTCTTTTTCAGATTCTTTTCCAGTATAGATTGTTACAAGATATTGAGTATAGTTCCCTGTGCTATACAGTAGGTCCTCGTTTATTTTATTTATAGTAGCATATATGTTAATCCCAAATCCCTAATTTATTGTTCCTTTCTCCTAACACATTCTTTTTTAAATTTACTTTTTATTGGAGGATAATTGCTTTACAATGTTCTGTTGGTTTCTGACATACAACAACATGAATCAACCAAGAGTATACAGGTCCCCTCCCTTTTGAACCTCCCTCCCATCCCCATCCAGTCCCACCAACTAGATGGTCACATAGCACTGGGCTGAACTCCCTGTGTTTTATAGTAACTTCCCACTCTCTGCTGTGATTCTTGCTTATGGAGTAAAGTTGTGTTCAATTGTTTGAGAAAGAGTTTAAAGAAATAGGCTAAGGGTTCCCTAGGCTGATTTGCAGGAGGGTGATTCTTCCATGAGTTCCTTTATATGGACCAACTGTTTTAACCAAATGAATGTAATTAATTGTTCCCTAGCCCATTCTAGGGGCTTTTCAGGTAGCTCTAGTGGTAAAGAACCTGCCTGCCAGTACGGGAGACAGAAGAGACATGAGTTTGTCCCTGGGTCAGGAGCATCCCTTGGAGGAGGGCATAGAAACCCACTCCAGTATTCTTGCCTGGAGAATCCCACGGCCAGAGGAGCCTGGAGGGCTACAGTCCATCGGGCTGCAAAGACTCAGGACTCGACCGAGCGACTGAGCAGAGCACGTCACAGCACCGCACGCACAGCCCATTCTCACGTCTCTGCCGTGTTCTGTCCGTCAGGCTGTGATCGTTCTCTGCTTCCACGGATTCCACCTTTCCTTTAAAAATCACGTGTGTTTTATCTGCTGTCAGTTACTTCTTTGTTCAAAGAAATGACAGTGAACAATGGCTAACTTAAGTCATCCATCCCTTCCCCTCCCACCCGAAAAGGATGGGGAGTTAGAATTTATTAGAACTCATAGAAACCATACTAGGCTAGATGGCAAGGATTAGGGCAGCTGGAACTAAGGAAACTGGAAGGGCAGGGAGCAAGAGACATAGCAAGCATCTTACAGCAAAAAATAGCTTGGTAAGGACTCCATCCCTGCTACTGCTGCTGCCACAATCGTGACCTCCAACTGTGCCTTGTTATTGCATCAGAATTCCAATGGACGTGAGTTTGAGCAAACTCTGGGAGATAGTGAAGGACAGGGAAGCTAGGCCTGCTGCAGTCTATGGGGTCGCAAAGAGTCATACATGACTTAGTGACTGAACAACAAAATTCTAAGACCTGGTATACAAAATCCAGTTGTTTGTTCTAGTTTGATCTCTGTTTTCCCAGTGTACAGAGAATAGTAGCTCCAACCAAGAGCATACACAGTGGGGACTTTCCCCATGAAAAAAATGAATATTGCTAGGAAAAGGAGGGACAGATGCTGGAGAGCCCCCAAGGGATACATTCCCACTATCAACTTCCTCCACTAACTGTTCCTATACATGCCAGCTCAAAGTGCTTACTACTGCTTTTTAAAGCTTTTATCCCCCTTCTGCTGCTCATTTGGTGTGTAATCCCCAACAGTTAATTCTGTTACTATATATCCTTTTTAAAATTTTTTTCTTTTTTTTTTCATTTATTTTTATTAGTTGGAGGCTAATTACTTTACAATATTGTAGTGATTTTTGCCATACATTGACATGAATCAGCCATGGATTTACATGTGTTCCCCATCCCAATCCCCCCTCCCACCTCCTTTTTTAATAAGATGTAAAGACCTTAAAGAAGAACTAAAGAGCCTCTTGATGAAAGAGGAGAGTGAAAAAGTTGGCTTAAAGCTCAACATTCAGAAAACTAAGATCATGACATCTGGTCCCATCACTTCATGGCAAATAGATGTGGAAACAGTGTCAGACTTTATTTTTTGGGGCTCCAAAATCACTGCAGATGGTGATTGCAGCCATGAAATTAAAAGGCACTTACTCCTTGGAAGGAAAGTTATGACCAACCTAGATAGCATATTAAAAAGCAGAGACATTACTTTGCCAACAAAGTCCATCTGGTCAAGGGTATGATATTTCCAGTAGTCAGGTATGGGTGTGAGAATGGACTATAAAGAAAGCTGAGCGCCGAAGAATTGATGCTTTTGAACTGTGGTGTTGGAGAAGACTTGAGAGTCTCTTGGACTGCAAGGAGATCCAACCAGTCTATCCTAAAGGAGATCAGTCCTGGGTGTTCATTGGAAGGACTGATATTGAAGCTGGAACTCCAATATTTTGGCCACCTGATGCGAAGAGCTGACTCATTTGAAAAGATCCTGATGTTGGGAAAGATTGAGGGCAGGAGGAGAAGGGGACGACAGAGGATGAGCTGGTTAGATGCTTTTACGATATTTCATTGCTTAAACTGTAAGAATAAATGTTGAATGAACATGCAATTTCAATAAACATTTCATCTTTCTTCATTAACTACTTGGGTTTCTCAGTATCACTTGGAAAGTTGTTTGAAATACTGTTTTGCAGACCCTACAACAGACCTGCTGAATCAAACACTCTACAAGTGGGACCCCCAAATTTCTTTTAAAAAAGATCTGGATGATTCCTATGAATGTTAAGGCTTGAGAACTGCTAGCTTGTCTTCTGTCTCATTGTCGATATCTTTACATGGCTCTATACTTATTTATAAGTCATGCTGAATGCCTGTAGTCTATGTATTGTATTTTATTATATGCCATAATTAAACTGTATTTGAATTTTCCTTTATATTTTCCAGTTCCTATTTTTAATTTGTCTTGTGTATTCTTGGAGGCTACTCTTGGTGAATTAGGCCTCACATAAAAAGTACAAAAATATTGTATGTTGAGTGTACTTATGTGAATGCCAGTTACTATATTTCAGGATAAGCCTCAGATCTGTTTTCCCAGGGTCCTGGACATTTTGTATCTACTGGGAGGGAAGCACAATGAGAAACAAAACTTCATCCATTCAGGCAAGATTTATCTCTGCCACTTTATGCCCTTTGTCTGAGGAGCTAAACATTTTGGTCATTGATTTTACATTGCCTTCTCTTCCAAGCTTTGCTGGGGCATCAGTAAGTATGGCAGCATATAAATTATGTTTCCACATCTCTCAGGTCTACCTGGGATTCACTGGAAATCTGCCCAGATGCTTAAGATTTGATGATGCATGAGTTAAATGTTCATCCTCTCTTCTCTAAAACATAATGGTTGTCTGCTGGTCATTTTAGCCATCACACTTTTCAGGACCAGGTGTCCATTCCAAATGAATGAACGTTTCCTGCCCTGCTCTTCTCACCTGTGTATCAAACACATTGAACCTTATGGAGTTGGTTTTGAAGATAATGTTAGGATTTATGAATGTTTTCTCCCATTTTTAACAGGGAAATGAGTCAGAAATGGCAAAGTGAATAGTTAATTTCCCTTCTCTTTATGCAGCTCTCCTGTTACATTTATAATAAAAGTGTACTTTACTTGAGTCTAATTCAGTTCATTTATTCTGATTTTTGAGTTTAAAATACAAGTAAAGTGAGTAAACTAGTTTACATCGCCTAGATTAGGTTTTAGTTACTTCTTTTTCTTGTGTCTTTAAGGGAAATGACCCTAATGTTTATCACTTGGATCTTGCTTCTATATTTAAAATGTACTTAATAAAAAGATCTTTCTCTTCCCTCTGTCTCTCCTCCTTCATCACCCTTCCCCTCCCTCCTCCTGCAGCTCCCAGCTCCACTTTAATTATGAAAAAAGAAAAGAAAAGCCAACAAACATTTGTTGAACATTTATTCTGTCCCAGGAACTGTACTTACTTCTTCAGATTCTTTTTTCAAGCTATTTTATTCATGGTAATCTTTCCTACTCGCACTGGTTCAATGATCATCTTTCTACTGAGACTTTCATTCTCTAGACAATGTGTCACCTATTTCTATTGACTCAGCTTCATAAACCTCCCTTTAATCTATCCTTACCACTCTATCATCACTGACTTACTCATCTTTCAGCCTAAGTACCTAACAGAACTCTTAATTGGTTTCCCTGACCTCATTTTCTCCAGCCTTTAGTGCACATGTATTTTTTATCACTATCAAAATGATCTTTCCAACATGCAAATCTAGTCAGTGATTAATTCAGCAAAAATTTATTGTGTGTCTACTGTTTTCCCAGATGCTTTGTGCTGTGAATATTTCTTTGAATATGGCAAGGTCTAAAACCTCAAAATATTCCTATTTGGCAGAAGAGACAGATGAATAATTGGATGATTATTATGGAATGTAATATGTAAAAGGATAAAAATATGTGCACAGTATTAAAGAAGGAAAAATGAGTCTTGAGCAGTGAGTTGGTAGAGAGATTTAGGAAAAACTTGGGCAAAATAATATCCTGAAAGGCATCTCGAAAGATGAATAGAAGATAATTTAGGGAAGAAGATGAAGATCAGGCTGGACATGGATGCTAGAGAAAAAGATTACCAGGGGTAATCTTAAGCAAAGGCAACAAAAATGAAAGAGCTTGATGTTTTCAGAACTAAAGAAATTCTGTTTATTGTTAGTTTAAGCTTCTAATTTGGGGGATAGTATATTATGCAACAATAAATGCAGGAACTGAAGGGCTGTTTACAAAAATAGTATAAAGAAAATTTGGACTAGATTGGTAGCTACAGAGATGGAGAGAAAGATATGGATATAAGAAATGCATAGGAATTAAAATCTTTAGGATATGGTGTTGACTAGATGGTAGTGAGAGTGAGTGAGGGAGTAGAATCAAGGATGACTCTCCAGATAAATTCCAACTTGGCCATAACATAGACACTACTCCCCCCATACTTAAAACTTGTTAATGTTGTTGTCCAGTTTCTCAGTTGTGTCCGACTTTTTGTGACCCCATGGACTGCAGCACACAAGGCTTCCCTGTCTTTCACCATCTCCTGGAGTTTGCTGAAACTCATGTCCATTGAGCTGGTGATGCCATCCAACCGTCTCATCCTCTGTCATCCCCTTCTCCTCCTGCCTTCAATCTTTCCCAGCATCAGAGTCTTTTCCAATGAGTCAGTTCTTTCCATCAGGTGGCCAAAGTATTGGAGCTTCAGCTTCAGCATCAGTCCTTCCAATGAACATTCAGGGTTGATTTCTTTAGGACTGAGTGTTTTGATCTCTTTGCTGTCCAAGAGAGTCTCAGGAGTCTTCTCCAGCACCACAATTCAAAGGCATCAGTTCTTCAGCACTTAGCCTTTATTGTCCAGCTCTCACTTTCATACGTGACTACTGGAAAAACCGTAGCTTTGACTATATGGACCTTTGTAGGCAAAGTAATGTCTCTACTTTTTAACATGCTGGTTAGGATTGTCATTAACAAGTCTTGTTAATGGTTCCTCATTCTTTCTAGGAAAAAGATAAAATATCAACATAGATAGCTCTGACTCTACAAGCTGACTCTTTTCTTATCTTACCAACTTTATTACCATTTTCCCCCTTTTATTTCCCCTTCTCCTGCTATTGATTTTGGAACATATGTTCTCTTGCTTTTTCTTCCTTTTCTTCTGATGATCCCTATTTTAGGAATGTCTTTTCTCTTCAACTCAACCTCAACTGTTCACATGTACTTCAACCACACAAAACATTCTTTTAAGAATACCATGTTTCTCCCATCCCTCCACCCAAGTTAAATATTTGGTTTTCCCTGTTATTGCAGCATTTTGTGATGTCGCCCACCAGGGTCCTCTGTTCATGGGTTTCTTCAGGCAAGAATACTGGAGTGGGTTACCATGCCCCGCTCCATGGGATCTTCCTAACCCAGGGGTCGAATCCATGTCTCCTATGTCTCCTGCATTGGCAGGCAGGTTCTTTACCACTAGCACCGCCTGGGAAGCCCATATTGTCATATTACATTATAATTACTGATTTACATGTCTGCCTTTTCTTTTGAACTATGGACTTTTCAAAAAATGTTCATTATCTTACTTTTATTCCTGCTGTAACTGCCTATATACTAGCATCCTATATGTAGTGTTTTAATCAGTGCTTATTGAATATATGAATGAAAGAATATCTTTTAAATCAATGAAATATCATTTTATCTTTGCTGAATTTTCAAGTTCTGTACTTTGAGATAACATATTGAAGATATTTACATATGAAATTTATTTGAAAATTAATGCAGCTTTACAGAATCTGTGATCAGCTGTCCTTGGTCTCCCCACAGCCTAATCATTCAATCAATTTTTACTTGGCTTGTGATTTTTTTATTTTTTGTTATCCATAGTAAAATACTTTCTATTTCTGACATTCCTTCATATCCCAGTAGTCCAAGAAGATGAGAGGCATATGGGGAATCCCTGGTTTCAACTTCTAGCTTGGACCTAAACCCAGTAAAGCTTAGGCTAGATGAGCCAGCCCACAGACAATGCACAGATGTGTGATCAAGAAAAAAAATACTGCTTTTAGAACCACTGAATTTCAGCATTATTTGTTAAATAGGGTTATCACAGCAATAGCTGACTGATAAAATCAGTTCCTTTCTTTCTTTCCCTTCCATTCTCAATGCTACCATCCTCTTTCTTTTATTATTCACCTGTAGTATTGCTGTGGATCACTGAGAAAAGTCTTCCAACCTTTAATTTCATTTCCTTTCAACTTACTTTATGTACTACATCAGATTAATCTTCCTGTTCTAAACCATTCAATGGTTTCATATTATTCTTCAAATAAAGTCCAGGTAAGTAGTCTGTCTCCATTTGTTGAAATTCTATTTGTCCTTCAATGTCCATCTCAAATGTCACTTTCTTTAGACACCTACTGTCTTCCTTCCAACTGATGGGCTCTGGTTTCTCCCAAGGACTTTAGCATCTCCCCTATTCTCCCGTGCCTCAGACCCTGGTGACCAGCGTTCTGTTCCCTCTTTGGTTTTTTAGATTCTATATACAGAAAAGCATGTGATATGTGATATCATATGATGTGTGATATCATACAACATTTATCTTCATCTGTTTGGCTTATTTCATCAAGCATAATGCCCTCAAGGTCCATCTGTGTTGTCCAAATGGCATGATTTCCACTTTTTTGAAGCAAATATATGTATACATATAAATACGTATATACGCACACATCCCCTTTATTCATTCATCTGTTGATATCTCCAACTTCTAAATATTGAAGTTCTCCAGCATTTAGTCAGTGAAGACTCAATTTTTGTTTATTCTGCTTAGAATATTTCACTTTCTTGAATTTATGGGTTGATATATTTCATTAGGTTTGAAAACTTATCGGTTATCATGTCTTCAGCTATTGCCTCTGTCCTCTTCTTTTTGTAAATCCAGTTATATATGTTAGCTTTCACAGTGCAGTGCAGCCCTATTACCACATGCCTTGATTTTTGTTTTCTAGTTTATTTTTTGTGAACTTTTCCAGTTTTCTATTTTTATTTTCAGTCTGATATAGTTTTCTTTTATATCCTTCCATGATTTCTTAATCTTGGCAATTACAATTTTAGCTGTCTTCAAATTTGCTGTGATTTTTTTTTATGGTTTCCAGCTGTCAGCTTTCTATGAATAAAGTAAACATGATTGTCTTAAAGTCTAATTATGGAAATGTCAACATCTGGAAGCCTGGTGGATCTCTTGACTGTGTACTGTTTCTGCCATGTCTCCTTGTCTACTTTAGTATCTTTGATTGCATATCAGATATTGTATTTGAAGTTGGTTGTAGAATACTTTGAGGCCGACACAGATGTTATGTTCTTCCATATAGGCTCTAATAGTTTTTATGAAGTTCCTGAGGGCACTAACAATCTAGGATCACCTTAATTCAGAGTCAGTATTGAGATTTTTCTGGATTACTCAAATAATTTGAAGTCAGAATCTTTGATGCTTTTCTGAAGATATGCATGTTTTTATAATAGATAAGGATTTACTTTAAAAGTATGTATTTATTTATTTGGTTGCATTGGTCTTATTTACAGCATGCCAAATCTTTTGCTGCATCCTGCGGACTTCTCCCTAGTTGTGGCATGCAAACTTAGTTGCCCTGCGCCATGTGAATCTTAGTTCCCTGAACAGGGTTTGAACTGACATCCCTGGCTGCATTGGATCCTTGCATTAGAAGGTGAATTCTTAACCACTGGACCACCAGGGCAGTCCCAGCATTTACATTTTAGCCAAAGAATTATTTTGTTTACTTTCTTGTTATTCTCACTCTTATGCAATTTTATAAAATCTCATGACTTTAAACATTCTCTACGTATACATTTATGAGGCTTGAATTTGTTTCTTAACCCTGGATGTTTCCCTTGAATTCCAGTCTTTGTATATCCAGTGTCTACTCTGTTGTCTCAATTCAGATATTTAACAACATTTTCAAATTAAACCTGTCTGAAAATAAACTCTGGCTTTTCCCCAAAGCCTGCTCTTCTTGAAATCTTTCCAATCTCTGTTGATGGCCGATCTATCCTGTATACTTTGTCTAAAAATTGTAACACCGTCCTTCTTTTCCTTTCACATTCTCTTGCAAATCATTTGGTAAATTCGTTTAATTTTAAAGTTAAAATATGTTTCACCTTCAGCACTACTACTCTGGTCACAGCTGGTGACCAGGTCACAGCACTTTTAGTGGATTAGTATCATTGCCTTCTACCAGGTTTCCCTGCATCCACATAGAGAGTAAGATACCTTTTGGACCTCATGAGCTATGCCGCATGGTATATTTTTGACCTCTTCTGCTACTTGGTTCCTAGTTTTTAGCTGTTTTTCAAACATTCCAGGAATGCTTCAGGCTCTCGGATGTGCTCACCCCTCTACCTGGACCATATTTTCTCCAGACAGCCGCAAGGGAAACTGTGGATCTTTCTTCAAATGACCCTATCAGGGCGGCTTTTTCTGACCACCTTGCTTACAGTTGTCATCTTCACCCTACTCTAATCCTTCCCAATATCTCATCATTCCCTGTAACAGTTCTCCTGCTTTATTTTTTAAATAGCATTTATCATCCTCTGCAATACTATTTTATTTCTTTATGTTTACTTCTTATTTTTCTGTCTCTCTTCCCATTCCATTAAATTATAAGCTTCACAAAGATCTTGATCTATTTTCCTTACTAACAAACTCCCAACACCAAGAATATATTGCATGGCACATGATAATGTTAAATAAGTATTTGTTAACTGAGTAAATGTTCCCAGTCAGAGGAAAAAAGTGCACATTTGTGGTCATTTTCAGAACTGAAATCTTATTAATGCAAAAAGGCTGTTTCCCTTTGGGGCAACGAAATAAGATTACTTAAAATATAATCAACAAGAAGTATTTAATCCCTCAAACTTTATCCTATTAAGTTGATTGTAGCTGTCCAGTTTATAATGAAATGCCAGTGGTTACTCTAGTTTTATGTTATAAAGCAATTTTGAGGCAGAAAATTGTAAAATGTCACTGAATTGATATATACTGAAAATTCAATTACCATCTGCTTCTCTATGCTTCTGGCACAATCGGTTGTGAATATTATTTTTGTGTTCACACAGTGAAAGGCATTGGTGTGGTGTTTCACACAGACCACTTTAATCTGCCTGGACAGTACTCTGATGAACTTCTGAGAAATGGCAGTGACCAAAATCTCTTGCCAAATTACATATTTGAGCCAGGACACATCAGGACACTGATTTAG
This sequence comes from Odocoileus virginianus, assembly GCF_023699985.2. Taxonomy (NCBI): domain Eukaryota; kingdom Metazoa; phylum Chordata; class Mammalia; order Artiodactyla; family Cervidae; genus Odocoileus; species Odocoileus virginianus. The sequence continues at coordinate 8,789,292 of NC_069697.1, forward strand.
ATGTTTTAATATTATTCTACTCACTGCTCATACCTTAATAGGCTTTCAAAACATTAAATGCTAACCAAATTCTGAGAATTTATTTTTAATCCTGATTTTACAGATGAGGAAGCAAATGGGGAAGAAGTTAAATGGCTTATTTAAAGCTGTGTCACAAATTAACAGCATACTGGGACTTTGTGCCAGGCACTCTTGTCTCTTGTTTCTAAGTTTATTAATGTCATGATTTGATGCCAGCATAATCCAGGAATCTAGGCCTGAGGAACACAATTTATCTTCTGGGGATGCTGTTGTGATGACCGGAGACTTCCCTGTTAAAATCCAGGGTCTGAAACTAGACCTGGTTCACATTGATAAACAATGAGCTCTAATGTGTGTTTCTGCATGTGAGTTAAATAAGCAGGGTGACAATTGACAGCCTTGACGTACTCCTTTTCCTATTTGGAACCAGTCCGTTGGTCCATGTCCAGTTCTAACTGTTGCTTTATGACCTTCATATAGGTTTCTCAAGAGACAAGTCAGGTGGTCTGGTATGCCCATCTCTTTCAGAATTTTCCACAGTTTATTGTGATCCATACAGTCGAAGGCTTTGGCATAGTCAATAAAGCAGAAATAGATGATGTTTCTTGGAATTCTCTTGTTTTTTCGATGATCCATCGGATGTTGGCAATTTGATCTCTTGTTCCTCTCCCTTTTCTAAAACCAGCTTGAACACCTGGAAGTTCATCGTTCATGTATTGCTGAAGCCTGGCTTGGAGAATTTTAAGCATTACTTTACTAGCATGTAAGATGAGGACAATTTTGTGGTAGTTTGAGCATTCTTTGGCATTGCGTTTCTTTGGGATTGGAATGAAAACTGACCTTTTCCAGTCCTGTGGCCACTGCTGAGTTTTCCAAATTTGCTGGCATATTGGATGCAGCACTTTCACAGCATCATCTTTCAGGATTTGAAATAGCTCAACTGGAATTCCATCACCTCCATTAGCTTTGTTCATAGTGATGCTTCCTAAGGCCCACTTGACTTCACATTCCAGGATGTCTGGCTCTAGGTGAGTGATCATACCATCATGATTATCTGTGTCATGAAGATCTTTTTTGCACAGTTCTTTTGTTTATTCTTGCCACCTCTTCTTAATATCTTCTGCTTCTGTTAGGTCCCTACCATTTCTGTCCTTTATTGTGTCAATCTTTGCATAAAATATTCTCTTGGTATCTTTAATTTTCTTGAAGAGATCTCTAGTCTTTCCCATTCTATTGTTTTCCTCTATTTCTTTGTATTGTTCACTTAGGAAGGCTTTCTTATCTCCCTGGCTATTCTTTGGAACTCTGCATTCAAATGGGAATATCTTTCCTTTTCTCCTTTGCTTTTCACTTCCCTTGTTTTCACAGCTATTTGTAAGGCCTCCTCAGACAGCCATTTTGCTTTTTTGTGTTTCTTTTTCTTGGGGATGGTCTTGATTCCTGTCTCCTGTACAATGTCATGAACCTCTGTCCATAGTTCATCAGGCACTCTGTCTATCAGATCTAGTCCCTTAAATCTATTTTTCACTTCCACTGTATAGTCATAAAGAATTTGATTTAGTTCATACCTGAATGGTCTAGTGGTTTTCTCCACTTTCTTCAATTTCAGTCTGAATTTGGCAATAAGGAGTTAGCACAAGTTGGAATCAAGATTGCCGGGAGAAATATTAATAACCTCAGATATGCAGGTGACACCACCCTTATAGCAGAAAGTGAAGAAGAACTAAAGAGCCTCTTGATGAAAGTGAAAGAGGAGAGTGAAAAAGTTGGCTTAGAGCTCCACATTCATAAAACTAAGATCATGGCATCTGGTCCCATCACTTCGTGGCAAATAGATGTTGAAACAGTGGCTGACTTTATTTTTCTGGGCTTCCAAATCACTGCAGATGGTGATTGCAGCCATGAAATTAAAAGACGCATACTCCTTGGAAGGAAAGTTATGACCAACCTAGACAGCATATTGAAAAGCAGAGACATTACTTTGTCAACAAAGGTCTGTCTATTCAAGGCTATGGTTTTTCCAGTGGTCATGTATGGATGTGAGAGTTGGACTATAAAGAAAACTGAGCGCCAAAGAATTGATGCTTTTGAACTGTGGTGTTGGAGAAGACTCTTGAGAGTCCCTTGGACTGCAGGGAGATCCAGCCAGTCCATCCTGAAGGAGATAGGTCCTGGGTGTTCATTGGAAGCACTGATGCTGAAGCTGAAACTCCAATACTTTGGCCACCTGATGCAAAGAGTTGACTCATTGGAAAAGACCCTGATGCTGGGAGGGAATGGGGGCAGGAGGAGAAGGGGATGACAGAAGATGAGATGTTTGGATGGCATCACTGACTCAATGGACATGGGTTTGGGTAAACTCTGGGAGTTGGTGATGGTAGGGAGGCCTGGCATGCTGCGGTTCATCAGGTCACAAAGAGTCGGACACTACTGAGCGGCTAAATTGATACTGATACTGAACGTGTGTTTCTATCTTTTAGGAAGAAGTATCATTTTGGTGTTTCCCCAACTTTATAGATAGAGGATCTAAAATAATATGCTTAATGGAAAAATAAAGAGTTCCACATGTTCTGATGTTAGTACAATGGAGTAGTTTATAGAGTTAGAATTTTCTTCTTCAGGAGAATAAAGTCAAGTTAGGTATGACTTTGCTAGACAACCACACACTCAGTTATAGATATGTGGAGTAGCTTGTTGTGTATCAAAATCCATGTGTTCCTTTTTGGGTATAAGGGATTATTACTGTATCTTGTCCTTGGCCTAGGACTCATTTCTTTATATTAGAAGAGGGGCTTAGAAGTATAATTATACTTGGTTAAAACTGCCAATTGGTTGATAAAACTCTTTTTTAATTCTTTCATATTCTTAATTTCCTCATCTGTACAATAATGATCATTGCAGACTCTCTCTAACAAAGTTGTTGTAAGAATTAAATACAATAATCTCAGGTTGAATGTTTGAAGCAGTGCTTGGCACAGGCCAAGTACTAAATGACTGTGTTGTCATTCTTCTCATTTTCCTCATAGCCATTATTAAATGATGATGATTATTAAATGAAGATGAGAACATATGTTCTCCAGATGAAGACAGTGGAGATAGTGAGGAATTCTTTTCATCCCCTATATTTCAAAGATTGGCTATGAGATCTTTTGCTATCAGATGCAAGAACATCAACTACTTTAGTAGATAACTCCAACATGGAAAGTCAACAGCTAAATTAGAATTTTAAAGCAATAGAAGCAAATGTCAAGAAAATATTAGGTCATTTTTACTTAGATTTTAAAAATGGTAAGAGTATAGTAACAGACTCTAGTTGAATAGTTATTTGATGTGAAATCAGAAAATAGAAGTTAGAGTGAAGGTAGCAGTCTAAAACTAGTGTTAAAGGGTGGCACATAAATAACAGAAATTTTGGGGGAGGTGAATGAGTAAATTATTTGGTGGGAAGATGGTTGCTACCTAGCCTAATTACAAGTCTATGAAGATGTCCAATGTTGCAGACATATAGATTGTCTTACCTATATCTTTTCCAACTTTCTTTTAATGTGTCCTTTTGTATTGCAGGGATTGGAAGCTAAAAACCATTTCTCCTGACTCCTTTAATAATGAGAGTGCCAGGTGTCGTTTAGGTCTTATCCGTCAGCTGAACTTGTATAAGATTTGGATTTGCACCTGAATTATGCCATGAAAAGAAGAGCAAGAGTATCCATTTTTCTGGTTGAGATTGCTGTAGAAGTGGATGGCACTGGGTCTGGCCTTGAAAGTGGCTGCTCCTAGAGTTCAGTTTTAAGGTTGATTTTGATGTCTGCTTTGTTAATTATTTGTGCCCAGTTTTGCCAGCAAGGTGTACATTTTCAGACAGTCTTACCATCATTAATTAAACAAATAAATCACATCAAATTTCAACTATTATTATTATTGTTATTACTTTGTTAAGAAGCAGAGTACAATGTTGAAAAATGAGAACAATTTTTCAACACTCATAACTGAGTTGGGATCACCCAGGCTCTGCCACTAACAGCCTGGTGACCTTTGGCAAGTTTCTTAATTTCTCTGTGTATCAGTTTCTTCATTTGGAAAGTGTGGATAATAATATCTTCCTCTGAATGTTGTTGTAAAGATTGAATAGTCAGTATACATAAAGTGCTTAGAATGATACCTTGCTTGTGGTACATATATGGCATCAGCTGTTATTAATATCTTTCCAATTTGTTAAATGTGAATTTGAGCATTAAAGTGTCTAAATGAGGTGAAATTCTGACTTATTAAAAGAGAACAACTAGTATTTCTGGGAAAACATGTGGACTTCAGTGATTTTAGTAACTGAATATTTTTTTTCCACATTTGTGAAATAAACATACATAGAATAGCTTTTTTTGAGTTCACCTAAAAACAGTGTACATAGATTATTCAGATAATTGTTAATATAACATAGTTTGCTCCATGAGAGAAATAAAAAAGTGATCTTTCTGTAGGTCTTACAGATGTTTATTGGAACCTAATGATCTTTTTATTCTTATAATTTTTTCTTGAAAAGGAAGCAGTAGATAATTAATACTATGTCACATTTCCTGGGTTCTTAAATTGTTTAAAGTAGGGTGATGATTTCAAAGGAAGAAAGTTAAGATATTTTTTATTAGCTATAGAGGTAAAAGTAGGCTATGGATTGAATCTTCTCTTTTGTGTTGGTGAGCCTATTTGTGGAACATTAACATCTATAGTATCTTATCTTTATTTTTCCTCCTCTAATGGAAAGGTGACTATTAATGTTTTGTTTTTCAAACATCAAGATACATGATCAGAAGGTGAAAGTGCTCAGGTATGGATGCGCAGTAAATCAGGTGCTTCTTTGTTGGCGTGTGGCGTGCAGGGGTGAAGAGCGCTGCCTCCAGAGAACCTGGGTGTCCGAGCCCGCCTGCTCAGCACTCGCTCCGCCCCACTCCTGCAGGTGATCAGCACATGTCCCCTGATGAGCACAGAGGCGCTCCAACAACAGGCAGGCTCGCGGCATCAGGTCTTGCCGTGCCCTGGGCTGATCTTCCCCAAGGGTGCCAGCTGCTTTGGCTTTCCTTTGCCAGTCTGCTTCTAGGATCTCTGAGACTCAAGGAAAGGGTCAGCCACCAGTCAAGACTTTTTGTGGCAATTCAACAAAGGGGCATAAAAGTCAAGAATTTCGGGTTGCTCACATTCTAGGTAGAATATTCAAAGTTAATGACTGATAAATCTATCTATATGTATATAGATTTATAGTAGAAAGAATATTTATATTTTACAGTTTGCTGCAGAATTCATTTGGGGGAAGGATAGACTCTGTTTAAGCAAGTACCCTCATGGTCACTGTGAGAATGATCTGAGAAACTGCCCCTGACACACCCAGCTTTCACCTTTTGCACTCTCCTCCTTTTTTCTCCTGTGGGCTTGGTCAAGGTAGGATTGACTGAGATCAGGAGGGAATTGCATTGCTCACTTTGTATAAGGATAGGAGAACTTTTGTGTTTCTGAGAGAAGATCAAGCGAGACAAGGAGAGAAGCTCTTAGAAGGAGGAAGATAAGAGAAAGATTTAGATCAGCACTATATATATATATATATATATAATATTTTAATATTTATGTATTATTTATATATGAAATTATTTAATATATAAAATATAATGTGTCATATAGATATATAATTTAAAATTTTCCAGTGGGAAGGCTTAAAAAGAAAATGGTGAAGTGAATTTTAATAATATATTTTACACCTACAGCATGCCCCAATTTGGACTAGCCAGATTTCAAGAGCTCAGTGGCCCATGTGGCTAGTGGTTACTATATTGGGCAGCACAATATAGTGAGAGGAGCCCTAGCATCAAGTTCTGAGTTGTGGGAACAGATGAGGGTCCTTAATTTAAAAATTTTCATTCATTTTCTGTGTTATGCCAAGATTTAACCCCCTCTCCACCATCGCTGTGTCTTCAGTAAAGGGCTGTAATTGTATGTAGAGTATTTTTTGAAACTTATTTTTATCTGTATTGGCAGGAATACAGTTTCTTAAGTATTCACCCAAGCCAGGAACATAATGTCTCTCCCTCATTTCCAGAAGCCTGATAAAGCCAAGTCTCATTCATTCTACAGCTTAACATCTCCTGTATTCCTCTCCTCCTCTCTATCTCCACTTTGCTTTGTTTCCACTGTACGCTAAAAAGAAAAGGGGCTGCATTCCACAGTTGGATTACACAAGGCAGAGAAATAAAACAGCCATCAGAAAACAGATGTGAGTGAGGTAAGAACCCAACCTCATGTTTGACTCTTTGCGACCCCATGGACTGTAGCCCGCCAGGCTCCTCTGTCCATGGAATTCTCCAGGCACAAATACTGGAGTGGGTTGCCATTTCTTTTTCCAGGGGATCTTCCTGACCCAGGGGTTGAACCCAGGTCTCCTGCCTTGAAGGAAGATTCTTTACCATCTGGGCTATAGGGAAATCTCACAAGAACCCAACTGAAAGGACAAATCAGAGAAGGCTTAGAGATATGGCAAGTTTCCCACTCTGCACTGGATGGGAGCTTGACTCATTTTTATTCAAGTACTAAAATTAATTTTGGAGAAGTTCATACCGTTCAAACAAGTAGTAATTTTTATGTGAAGGCATAGGTGTGAGATCTGAGAAAGGCTACCTAGGATGAATTAACATAGCAATATCCTATCTTGGGAAAGTAATTTGCTGACCAGAACTAAATTAGAGGTCAACAATATGGTATAGTACAGGTTTGGATACAAAACTGGTATTGACATATGGTTATTTATAGTCTTTGTTTTCACATTTAAGATGACTAACATATATTTTATAGCAGGAATATTAATGTATAATGGGGTGCTCCCTCAGACCCCATGTTTGGATGTGACATGATATAAAGTATATGCACTTTTTACTTTTTGAAGTCCTCAAAATTTAGAATCCCAAATTCCAGGTGGCCTCTTGAGTTTCTGGTAAGAGATTGTCGACCTGAATTTGGATTGAAGGTGGGGTGAGGGCAGGGGGAGGAGGAATGGGAAAAGCTTTTCTAAAATGCCTCACATCACAGCCTTGACTTGTCAGCTTTCTGCTTACAGACACACCCCTTCTTCCATGGTGATTGAACAAATGTTCTTTCTCTCTTTTCCTTAGCAGCCTCATATCGTTCATTCTTTGTTGTTTGTCTTCCTCTGAAGTCCTATAGGGCTGTGTATAGTTCTTCACATAAAATTCTAGCAGTGTTGGGTAGTTAGGAAAAACTCTTGAGTCTCAAATAAGAGTTGCTGTTAATCAGAAGTTCACTTCAGAATTTTTTTGATGCAAAGAGAAGATTGACTCAGGTTGATTATGTTTGAATGTGTTGCTTGATCTTGAAGGTGTGTAGAAAGCAGGACATGGGCAGTAAATATGTGCCTAATGTTATGCATCTGTCACTATTTTATATATAGCATAATGATTCTAATCCTATTGGAAGAGTAAGCAGCTCATGGAGTATGCTATTCAGGTATACTATCTAAAACTAGAGATGCTTTCATCTATAAGAGTTAACAGCTCTCTAGATGGGGCTACTAATTTGTGTGTGTGTTTTTTAAATGATTGAAGTACAATTGATTTACAGTATTGTGTTAATTTATACCGTATAGCAAAGTGACTCAGTTATATACATACATATACATTGCTGCTGTTATTCAGTCACTAAGTTGTGTCCTACTCTTTGCGACCCCATGAACTGCAACACACCAGGCTTCCCTGTCCTTCACTGTCTCCCTGAGTTTGCTCAGACTCATGTCCATTGAGTTGGTGATGGTATTCAATGATTTCATTCTCTGTTGCCACCTTCTACTGGCCTCAGTCTTTCCCAGCATCAGCGTCTTTTCCAGTGAGTTAGCTCTTCGAATCAGGTGGCCAAAGTATTGGAGCTTCAACTTCAGCATAAGTCCTTCCAGTGAATATTCAGGGTTGGCTTCCTTTAGGATTGACTGGTTTGATCTCCTTTCTGTCCAAGGGACTCTTAGAAGTCTTCTCCAGTTCCCCATTGGAAAGCATCAATTCTCCAGTGCTTAGCCTTCTTTATGGTCTAACTCTCACATCTGTACATGACTACTGGGAAAAAAATGCATGTACATAAATATGTACTAATATATGCATTCATTTTCATATTCTTTTCCATTATGGTTTAACACAGGATATTGAATATGGTTTCCTGAGCTATACAGTAAGACCTGGTAGTTTATCCATTCAATATCTAATACTTGCACCTGTTAATCCCAGACTCTCAGTCCATTCCTTCCCCACCCCCGTGGCAACCACAAGTCTGTTCTTATGTCTGTGAGTCTGTTTCTGTTTTGTGGGTAAGTTCATTTATGTCATATTTTAGATTCCATAAATAAGTGATTAGCTGGGGCTAATCTGTTGTATACCCAGAGAATAATTTATTGATACATGGCCAGAGAGATGTGTATATTTCTTGGGTATATTCAGAGGCATCCACAATACTCTGATATTTTGTATCTTTCTTTATATAATGCCTGATGCAAACTCTAGGAAGCAGTTTGCTCTCTCTCAAATTGAGAGTCCTGTATGACCAAAAGTCTTTGTTCCCCACAAATCTCTTCAGATTATTTTTTTCTGTTTATTTTACCGAGCCAAACTTCTTTCAAGAATTATATCTCTTCTATGTGATATGCATTTCGAAAATGCTTCTCTTTCTATGTAGCAATGACAGAATAATGTGTTCCTTGCTGAACAGAATGCTGAGTAATTTCTTATCCAATAAAAATGAAAAAATGAAGCTGTTCAGAAGAAACTTCCAAATGGCCTGCAAAGAAAATGCCAAAGAGATACACCAGCAAGCTGGGAGATCAAAGGGTAACATTCAGGACTCATCCATTTGCATTTATCTTTCATCTGGGCAGCAAATAATGTGCCAGTCATTGGCCTTTTACTGTTTCTAAGGCAGCAAACAAATATTATAGTAACTGGAGAAAAGACCTGCAGCCTTGTGGTTGATAAAAGAAAACTCTAAAGTAGGCCTTCAGTTTACAGACAACTACCGTGATTGGTTTTCAGTCAGAGACCAGATAGAGCAGTAGTTATTGGCCTATGTTGAGTCATATCACCACAGAAGAGTAAGGACCCTTTCTCCAGAAAGATGCATGCACACACAGTTTTACATAATTTAGGTATTAGTGTATGGATTCTCTGAAGCCTATGTCTGTACCCCAGAGTAATTCTAGAAAGAGAAGAGCATAGAAAGCAAGTATAAATATATTTTTTAATTGTTTTTTTTTTTTTTTTACTTTTAAACTCTGTTCTGGAATATAATGCTTTGTTTTGTATCTGTATCTTAAAGAAATTACTAAGAAAAAGTAATGGTCAGTTATTTAATTCTGGAATTGTAAGTGACTGAAATAATAGAGAGTAGGAATCACAATAAGATTAATTTCAAAATCCTGGCAGGACAGACCATCTGGGGATTTTTCCAAGGACTAAAGTGTCAGTTTATTTGGAGACACTGAAAGAATTCTATCAAAAGAGCCTCCGTGGGAGTAGAACTACCTTCCTCATACTTGAGTTAAGCTGCCGCTCCGCAGCATGAGTTTGGACCTTTGAATATTCGCTGTCTCCTTTAGATGCACTTCCCGTGGATGGTGTTTGCTGCAGAGTGGGGGGAATAGTGGGGCTGAGAGGTCAGGGCGGCAGTTAACCAGGCAGTGACGTCTCTGTGAATGGTCTCCTACTTAAAAGACATTAAAGAATTACTGTTAACTAAGGAGCATACTGAATTCCATGCCTTATGGAATCCAGCAACACTATCTAATCATTAACTTTCTAGGGCCTTGAAATTCACTTTCTGGGCAGTTTTCATAGCTGTTGTCCTTGTCTCCCTTTTTGGGCTGCTCTGGTGGTTCAGTGGTCAAGAATCTGCCTGCAATGCAGGAGACACTGGTTCAAATTCTGGGTTGGGAAGATCCCCTAGGAGAGGAAATGGTAATCCACTTTAGTATTCTCATCTGGGGAATTCCATGGACAGAGGAGCCTAGTGGGCTACAGTCCATGGGGTCACAAAAGAGTTGGATGCGACTTAGTGACTTAACGACAATGACTCATATTTTATTCTCTTTGCAACCAGGTATGGTGATTATTACTGGGCTTCACAGGGGGCACTAGTGATAAAGAACCCACCTACCAAAGCAAGCGATGTAAGAGATGTGGCTTTGATCCCTGCGTTGGGAAGATCCCCTGGAGGAGGGCATGGCAACCCGCTCCGGTATTCTTGCCTGGAGAACCCCACGGACAGAGGAGCCATAGGGTCGCAAAGAGTCAGACATGACTGAAGTGACTTAGCACGCATGCACATGGTGATTATTATTACCATTCTTATTTTTTGGATGAGGAAATGAAGGTCAGAGAGGTCAAATAACTTGCCCCCACATCCTCGTTGTGATAAATCTGGGACTTCAAGTTTTTTATTTCTCTTCTTTTGACTCAATCAAGAACAATGCATTCTACATAGTGACACTTCCAGGCATTGGTCTGGTTATCACAGTGAGAATTTGTAAAATGAAACTGAGTTCTAGGGCAGGAAGGATCAGGGCCACACAAGTGTGCTAAGCTCCAAGAAGCATGGATCATTGGGGCATGGTCGATAGAGAATAGTGGCTCTTGGGATTTGGTAGCAAAAAACATAGAAAATAGAATCCTAAAAAAAAAAAAAAAAAAAAGAAAAGAAAATAGAATCCTTCTCAGTTCTCTCAGCCTACTCCAACATAACACAGTTTGATGATGAGGTGAAAGGGGTCTTTAGAAATGAGAAAAAAAAAATAAGAAACAGAGGCCCAGTCAACCTTGTGCTTCATTCTTTACTAAAGAAGATGCTGGGAAGCTTTTCCCTCCCCAATTCCAGTTTGAAGCTGAAAGGCCAGAGGTACTAGAACAAATAGTGACCAAAGCACAGTATGTTCTAAACCTCATGACAAAGTAGATGCAGATAAATAGCAGGAACTGGAGGGCACTCATCCAAGAGTCCTGAAGGAAGACGAGAGTAAAATAGTCTGCGGGTCTAAGGCAATTTATAGTCATGGATGACCCTCGCGTGTTCCAGAGTTTGAGGACAGGTAACAAATCCAGTTCCCTGTTAACAAAAAGTTCAACATTTGTTGCTGATTTGTCTTTATTTCTACTTAAAGCCATCAACTCACAAGTGTTCATTGAGTATTTTGTGTTAGACATTATGAATTATTATGTTTTTGACCTTTCAGATTGACTTTTACTAGATTTCCAGAAAGCTCAACAAATACCCAGACATTCCACAAGAATTCTTACAGATATAGCTAGCAGCCTGCGTATTCAGGACTTTAATTTATTATATGTTAAATACCACTAGTTTAGGAAAAGGAAATCACAGACCAGTACCCAAAACCCATAATATAGTTGAAAAAAATTAGTTTTCTTTCAAGTAATTTAACAGATGATGTTTTATGAACTTTTTCTAAATAGAAATGAGGTTTTTGAATGAGGATTACAGGAAAGTATATGTTTATTTTTCTGTCCTGCTAAACTAGAAATGCTTCTCTGAATTTTTTTTTTATAGAAGGTTATAATGACTTTGGATTGATACTTTTAAGTTCTTTTATTCCACACTTTTCAGTCAACTTACAAAACTATCAGAAAGAAGAACTCTGATAGCATCTTTAACAGTGGCGATATTGACCCAAAGATAAGCAGTATATAGGTGAAAAGGTACTTTTGCTGATGGCTTTTAAAATGAAGCAATTAAGGCAATACTTTTGGCTGTAGAAGTTGCAAGCTTTTTTTTTATCTTTAAATAATACTAACCTATAAAAGACAGATGGATTTCTGCTCCTGGCTCCATCTTTCCATGACTCAAATGTTAAGGGAAGACAGAGGACCTATGGGAAAGAAGAGGGAGGAAAAGAAAGAGTCACACTTGGATGTTCTTAATATTAATTGCATTGTAGCCCCCTGACTATTGCTAGGACCAGGGTAGTAGTAACGAGTCTGCAACATATTTGTATATCTTTTAATTTTGGACGACATAGTATGATTATACATTCCTAGAAAGCTAAAGTAATGGAATGGTGGGTCATTTAATAGTAAGATTCCTTTCTATTTTATCTTTTCATTATATATATTACCTGGTTAAAGAAGTGAGTTTTTTTTGTTGTTGTTGTAAAGAGAAGAAAGTTAGACTTCAAGAGGTTAGAGGAGGTTGTGTTTGACCTTCCTAAATTGTAGTCACTCTTAGAGACCTGTATTTTATAAATGGTAAATAAAGCTTTTCTTATATCTACCTATAAATTAGTGCTGGTCTTTGAGTGAGAAATTAATGTGTTCCTCAGAAATTGCTGCTAGTTATCTGGAAATTTTCCTCACAAGGAATAAGGAGTCAACATTATGTCTAAATGTAACATGAAGATGGAGTTTATGAATCTGCTCTTCTTTGGAATTACCGTCAAAATTATGGAGGGCCAACATTTGTCTTTTTCTGCTTTCTGATAAGTGCTGGTTGAGCTGAAATGTGATGAGTTGAATAGTATTCCAACTTCAGGATTTGTTCATATTGTATCTCCAGACTGTACAAACAAACATCCTGAGCATCTATTAAGATCTGGGACATTGTGATGTTTAGGAAGATGTTGTTCAGTCACATGTCATGTCCAACTCTTTGTGAACCCATGGACTGCAGCACACCAGGCTTCCCTGTCCTCCACTATCTCCTGGAGTTTGCTTAAATTCATGTCCATTGAGTCAGTGATGCTATCTAACCATCTCATCCTCTGCTGCCTGCTTCTCCTTTTGCCTTCAATCTTTCCCAGCATCAGGGGCTTTTCCAGTGGGTCAGTTCTTCACCTCGGGTGGCCAAAGTATTGGAGCTTCAGCTTCGGCATTAGTCCTTCCAATGAATGTTCAAGACTGATTTCCTTTAGGGCTGGTTTGATTTTCTTACAGTCCAAGGGACTCTCAAGAGTCTTCTCAGCACCACAGTTCAAAAGCATCAATTCTTCAGTGCTCAGCCTTCTTTATGGTTCAGCTCTCACATCCGCATATGGCTAATGGAAAAACCATTTGACCATATGGACCTTTGTTGGCAAAATGATGTCTCTGCTTTTTATTATGCTGTCTAGGTTTTTCATGGCTTTCCTTCCAAGGAGTAAGTGTCTTTTAATTTCATAGTTGCAGTCACTGAATTGATTTTGGAGCCCAAGAAAATAAAGTCTGTGTTTGTTTCCACTTTTCCTCCTTCTATTTGCCCTGAAGTGATGGGACTGGATGCCCTAATCTTAGTTTTTGAATGTTGAATTTCAAGTCAGCTTTTTCACTCTCCTCTTTCACCCTCATCAAGAGGCTCTTTAGTTCCTCTTCACTTTCTGCCATTAGAGTGATATCTGCATATCCGAGGTTGTTGGTATTTCTCCGGGCAATCTTGATTCCAGCTTGTGATTCATCTAGCTGGCATTTTGCATGATGTACTGTGCATATAAGTTAAATAAGTAGGGTTACAGTATACAGTCCTCACATAATCCTTTTCCAATTTTGAACCAGTCAGTTGTTCCACGTCCAGTTCTAACTCTTGCTTCTTGACTCACATAAAGGTTTCTCACAAAACAGGTCAGGTGGTCTGGTATTCTGGTATTCTCTTTAAGAATTTTTCACAACAATTTTGTTGTGATCCACACATTCAAAGGCTTTACTGTAGTCAATGAAGCACAAGTAGATGTTTTTCTGGAACTCCCTTGTTTAGGAAGATAGGCTTTGATACAGAACTAGGTTGCCATTGTGGTTCCACTGCTAACGAGCCATGTAATTTCTTGACCTCTTTGTATCTCAGCTGTTTTATTTGTAACATATAATATTAGTGCCTTCCTTATAGAGTTAAGGAACATAATGTATCAGGCTAGTCTGGGAACTGTTTGTGTTCAGACCTATTCCTTGCCCTTCCCCAGCTCTACTTTGTGTCCTAAAGAGGCTGACTCCCGGGAGCTACATTTCCCCAGGCTCCTGTGTCAGCAGACTGCTGGCTGCTGAAAAATTGAGGGGGTGGAAAGAAGGGAGCCCTGGAGAAGGGAAAGTCTACCCACTCCAGTATTTTGGCCTGGAGAATTCCATGGACTGTATGGTCCATGAGGTTGCCAAGAGCCAGACACGACTGAGCGACTTTCTTTTCTTTTTTTTTCATTTATTTTTATTAGTTGGAGGCTAATTACTTTACAATATTGTAGTGGTTTTTGTCATACATTGACATGAATCAGCCATGGATTTACATGTATTCCCCATCCCAATCCCCCCTCCCACCTCCCTCTCTACCTGATTCCTCTGGGTCTTCCCAGTGCACCAGGCCCGAGCACTTGCCTCAGCGACTTTCACATCACGCATTCCCAGAGAAGGGAGAGGCCTTCCCTGGTGGCTCAGATGGTGAAGAATCTGCCGGCAAAGCAGGAGACCCAGGTTCAGTCCCTGGGTCAGGAAGATCCCCTGGAGAAGGGAATGGCAACCTACTCCAGTATTCTTGCCTGGAGAGTTCCATGGACAGAGGAGCCTTGCGGGCTTCAGTCCATCAGGCTGCAAAGAGTCTGACACGACTGAGTGATAACGCTCTTCATTTCAGGGATATTCTCGGGCAACAGCTGTATCTTTTCCATGGCACCAGCCCTGCTGGACAGATGCATCTTGCTTCCTACTTCCTTCAGGTGTCCCTAGCTTCTAGGCTCCTTCCTCCTTTTTCTCTCCATCCTATGGGTTATGGTGGCTTCCTGCCACTACTGCTGTCTGACTTTACCTCACTCTTCCCTGTTTGAGTTTCAGTCCCTCCAATCACTTGTAGAATCAATTCCCTAAATTAATTTATCTGTCATAAATTCTTAACATGGTTTCTGCTTTCCTGCTAGATTTTTCACATGGATATAACATATTTAGTGTACTGCCTGGCCAATAGTATTTTATCCTTAGATGATAGGTTAAACAAATACAAACCAAGTAGAAATGAAATTTGTAAGCAGTTTAAGTATAAGGAAAAAAAAACCCACAGCATACTTTTCCACAGTTCCAAAGTCTGTAAAATCTCTGAAAATCTGAGTTTTTAAAAAATAAGCTTGTGGCAAATTACTTTGATTACAATGAACTGACATGTTTCATTGCATGACATGGGAGTGTTTTATCTCAGAAGACCTATCAGGCTCCACTGGGAATGTTATGTAATAAATGGTATGTACATATATTCTTTATATAAACTCCCCAAAATTCTGAATTCAGAAATTCATTAGACCCAAGGATTTGGAATAGGGGATTGTGTGGTCATATCAGATTTCAGAAAAAGAGAAAAATGAAGTGGCTTTGAAGAATGGAGGTGACAAGAGATGGGAAATTCTGAGTAAAAAGGCAATTCTAAAGAAAAATGTGGAAAAAAGAAAAAAAATGAGGTGAATGTGAAAAATAGTAAGTAGAAGAAGGAGGAGGAAAACAGAGAGAGTAAGTAGGATACAGATTATAAAAAACTCTTCAAATGTTGGATTTTATTGTTAAGAAACAGAGAGCCATTGAATTTTGAGCAGAAGAGTGACTTAAATAAACGTTGTGTTTAAATAAGTATTTATCTAGGTAGGCTGGCATAAAGAAAAAAAGCTTTTAGAGATGGAGATGCATTTAACAGGCTAATTTAACAGGATGCGTAAGTCTAACTGAAGTGACACAGTGCATGCCAAAGTACAAATATAGACTCTATAGGACTTGATAAGTAATTGGATATGGGGGAAGAGAAAGCATCACGGTTAATTTTATGTGTCAGTTGACTGGGCTAAAGGATGCACACATAGCTGATAAAACTTTATTTTTGTGAGGATATTTCCAGAAGAGATTAGTGTATGAACCAGTAGATTGAGCATAGAGGATTGCCCTCACCAATACGAGTGGGTGTCATCCGGTCCACTGAAGATCAAATAGAACAGAAAGACCAAGAAAGGGCATGACCTGGGACATCCATCTTCTCCTGCTCTTGGACATTTGTGCTCCCAATCCCTGGGCCTTTAGACTTGGGCCAGGACTGACCTGCTGTCTTGGTTCTCAGAACTTTGGATTTGAATTGGATCTATACCACTGACTTTTCTGGCCCTCCAGTTGCAGACTGCAGGTTGTGGACTTTCTATAATTGATTTCTTTCTGTATACCTTTATATATCCTATTGATTCTGTTTCTCTGGGGAATCTTGACTACTACAGAAGGGTATATAGAATAATTAAGTGTTTGCATGGGCAATTGAAAGACCAGTGCTGCTGTTAGAAGGGATAGTATTCTTGGGCTTCTCTGGAGGCTCAAACAGTAAAGAATCTGCCTGCAATTTGGGAAATCTGGGTTCAATCCCTGGGTTGGGAGAAGGAAACCACTACCCACTCCAGTATTCTGGCCTGGAGAATTCCATGGACAGAGGAGTCTGGCAGGCTACAGTCCCTGAGGTAGCAAAGAGTCGGACTTTCACTTAGCAGGTATACATACACAAGGCAGAAAGAAGAGATAGTATGTTTAAGTTATGACATATTGAGAGACTCAAATATTTAAGCAGTTTGGAAATGATAGGATATTTATGAAGATGGCAAGTAAATATCAGTTTTGGCAGAGTCATTTATGGATTCATGAGATTTTGAGAAAATCAATTTTGAGTATGTTTTTCATTTGAAATGAACAGGTAGAAATCTGACTGCTGAACTGATGGATTTGCTTTGGTAAAGCTCTTCAAAACAAAAGCCTTGGCAATGCCAGAATTTAAAAATATATATATATACTTCAGGTAAAACTAGAAATTTACATTCTGATGGTAACAATCCACTTTTCTAGCAAATGTGCCACAGTTTCAGAATTACAAATTCAATGAACCCATAATTATGAAAAAAATTCCAGAGTGACATTCATGATTTTCACTTCTTGTGAATGTGGAATTACCATTTTAAGGTGATATGAAATTACAAATTCAATGAACCCATAATTATGAAAAAAATTCCAGAGTGACATTCATGATTTTCACTTCTTGTGAATGTAGAATTACCATTTTAAGGTGATATGAAAACTATTATTTTGAAGTAGTTTGTAAAGTGGACATTCATCACCTTTTTTGTGACATGTCAGTCACAAAACCACAAGCATATTTCATCATTGCTCAAGTACCACTGAAACTGCAGTGTCACAGAAACAGATGGCCTTCTCTAATTATAGAGAAAGTGACTTGCTTAAAGGCAAACAGTCTTCAAATTTACATCTAGCTCCTTTTTATTTAGTGGGTCTCCTTGTAGCTAGAGTGGAATTAACTGTGGTAAATACACACAAAGACACCTGTATTAGTGCCTTTAGAGCTGCCATAACAAAATACCCCAGATGGAGTGGCCGAAGCAACAGAAATTTACTGTCTCTTGTGTTTGGAGGCTGTAAGTCCAAATCAAGTTATGAGCAGGGTCGGTTCCACTTGAGGTCTGTGAGGGAAGGATTTGTTCTAGACCTCTCTTCTTGGCTTATAGATGACTATCTTCCTTATGCATGTCTATCTGTGTCCAGATTTCCCCTTTCATGAGGGCATCAGTCATACTGGATTGGAGTGTACTTTTATGATCTCATTTTAATCTGATTACCTCTTAAAGACCCTATCTCCAAATAAGGTCACATTTTGAGGCACCGAGATTTAAGGGTCTACCGTATCTTTTTTTTTGGGGGGGGGATACAATTCAACCTGTAAGAATACTTCCTCATAAGTAAGGTATATTCCTATGACTCAAGTGCTCCTAAATCCCACTTCAATATAGAGAAATATTAGAGAAAGGCTCGGGAATTTCTTGAGAACTAGATAGAAAGCTTGTTGGTGAGCAGATATAAGGATCTCCTGGTTGGTAGGCAGGCACAGCTCTTTCAAGGAGGAAAATTGATAATAATTGAAAGATGATTATTTGCTCAATGAGTTTGCTTTACTTTTAGAATAAAGATATTATCTTCAAAAAATTAGAGCCTGGATACAACATAATTGTCTACCTATGATTAAAAGCAATAACTTTGATATGGAAAATTTTTTGAGAGGTACTTTTATCTCATTTAAGTATTTGTCTTAACTTTTTATTTTGTTAATTGTAAGTTCCTATTGACAGGGCTTTGTCTTATACTTGAAATGTAGTGAGTTTGTCAAGTGAATGAGTAAACTGATGAGCAAATGACATTGTTATATAGCACTGCATTATCATTTGGGGGAAGAATAAGGAAGAGGAAATAAAAAATGAATAATAGAATCCCATATAAATAGAATTAAAATATCATATAACATTATAACTTAGAGGTTTTGGAGATCTTTGTAAGTGGAAAGTTTATTTCCTCCTTTTATAATGGAGAATTGAGGTTCAAAGATGTCAGTGTTTCTGAGACCAAGTTAGTAACGTGGTGCAGGCATTTTGAAATCAGTTTTTGCTGTTGCTGTGTTTTTTTTTTTAACTGGTAATCATTTATTTTCAAGTTTGTAGGCCAACTGAGGGTTGACTGCTCTCAGCTGGACATGGTTGGTGGTTCTGTTGAGACAGTCTGGGCTTTGCTCACACATCTGGAAGTCAGCTGAGCTAGGCTGCACTTGACTTTGATTTGACTTTGCTCACCGTGTCTCTCATTTTTCTGCTAGCAAACTTGAGTATGTTCTCATGGCAATGACAGAGGAGGAGAAAGCCCAATTGTGCAAGCTCTTTCAAGCTTTTGGTTAAGTCATGTTGCTAATATTCCATTGGTGAAGTCAAAGGGCTGAGCTCAAGGTGAAGGGATGGGATGTATTTCCCCTCTTCAGTGAAAGAAGCTGTGAAGTTACATGGCAAAGGCCGTGGATATGGGGGGTGTTGTGAAGAATTGAGGCTTTAAACTACTGCAAGTGACGAATGTTGGAGAGGGTGAAATAGAGGGTGGGAGTTCGTGACTTTTTTTTTGGCTAAGAATAAGGTACATGCAATCTTGGCTTTACTGCACATTTTTGAGAAAATTTGCTGTCCTCAGTTTCTTTATCTATGAGCAGGGATTAATGATATCTGTTATTATTGGATAATTGTAAAAAGTAAAGAGGAAGCACTTATAAAATATTCATCATGTAGTATATTTTGAACTTATATTAGGTCCCTTCCCTCCTTTTCAGGGTAATTTAGGGGTACATCCCTAAAAACCAAAAAGACCATTACAAAGCAAAAGGCAAATAGACACACAAGGTACCAATGTACAGTAGTGCTTTAATACCGAAGAGGAACAAAACAGGAGAACATTTTCTTGGACTGAAGAAGACATTCAGTGAAGATTAGCAGAGAGGACTGGAGAGGTATTCCAAGGGTTGAGGACGATAAAACAAAATGTGGGGATTATGTCAAAATGAACATATTTCCAAGATGGTCTCACTCCAGTGTTTTCCCCCATGTGGAAGACTAGAGAAAGAGGCCAGTCCCAGGTGGGTCCTTGAAAATGTTTGAAAAAATTCTCTCACTTCCTCTGGTCTGTTCCTTTCCTTTCCTAGGATTTTTTTAGGGATTTGTGAATATGAAGAGAGGACTCAAGGAGGCTGGGTTCCGATGTGCTTTGTTTCTCTCCTGTCTGCTGATCTTTTCTCACTGCTTATTTTAATCCTTGCTAAGAATCAGTGTGGCATTATTTGTTTTTATTTGTAAAGCATTTATTGATGACCGGCTCTGTGCCAGGCCTTGTATCTAATGCTGAGTAGAGGTGATGGAGTAGTGGTGGTGCTGGAGGACATATTTACAGAGATGTCTGAAAATGTAGTGTTGGAGAAGGCTCTTGAGAGTCCCTTGGACTACAAGGAGATCCAACCAGTCCATCCTAAAGGAGATCAGTCCTGGGTGTTCATTGGAAGGACTGATGCTGAAGCTGAAGCTCCAATACTTTGGCCACCTCATGAGAACAGGTGACTCATTGAAAAAGACCCTGATGCTGGGAGGGATTGGGGGCAGGAGGAGAAGGGGACGACACAGGATGAGATGGCTGGATGGCATCACCAACTCAATGGACATGAGTTTGAGTAAACTCCAGGAGTTCGTGATGGACAGGGAGGCCTGGTGTGCTACGATTCATGGGGTTGCAAAGAGTTGGACACGACTGAGTGACTGAACTGAACTGATGAAAATGGTTTCTGCTACCAGGGGCTGCATATTGTCCATTTGCCAGCCCCCCTCCCCCCGCCCCCGATAGTCTCCACTCTTTCCCCTGCACTATCTCTTAAGACTGATGTCCGTTGCTTTCTGGCCTCCAATGGAGTTCAGTCAATAACCTCTTCAGTTAGCAAGAGGTCAGAGACTGGGAGATAAGAGAGTTTGGTTCCTGTTCTACAGGCTTGTCAGTTGGCTTTGGCTACACCCCTAACAGGGCTTCCCTGGTGACCCAGCGGTAAAGAATTCACCTGTGATGAAGGAGACCCAGGAGACATGGGTTCAATCCCTGGGTTGGGAAGATCCCCTGGGGGAGGAAATGGCAACCTTGCTGGGAAAATCCCATGGACAGAGGGCCCTGGTGGGCTACAGTTTATAGGGTCACAAAGAGTCAGACGCAAGTGTAATGACTGAGCACACAACTCCTTAAAGTCAGAGCTCCTGTTCCCTTTCCTAGGAGGTGTGTATCCAGCTTCTCCTGAGTTCTGATAATTGCTCCTTCTTAGCCTTTTAGACCTAAAGCTGGTGATATTACTCAGTGTTACTAACCCTGGGGCGCTTCATCAGTACTTGTTGGTTAATCCACCCACACCTTTGCAGATGCCCCTTCACTAACCTTCTTCACTTCTGATTATGTCAGGGTCCCTCAGAACCCCGACCAATCACCTTTCTACTGTAAAGTCAGTATGAGAGACAGCTGGTGCCAATGTGCTCTTTCCAGAAGGAAGCTTTGCTGAGTTAGTGATATCCTATTTTTAAAAAACATATTTCATACATTTGCCTTTTTGCCTGGAAAATGCTTTCATCAGGGCTATTTGTATTCTCTGAGAGAAGATAGCAGGTACTGTGTCGTATAGTGGCTTTTCGCTTCCCTTCCCCTACCTTTCCTTCCTTCCTTCTTTCTACCCTCCCTTTCTCCATCCTTCCTTTCTTCTTCTGTTTACTTGCTATGTGCAGAAAGATAAAAGAGATGACATTTGAAATCTAAGCAATGTTTGTACAAAACTATAGAGCTGGTGTTTTGTGGAAAAAAGTCATAATTTGGTTCCCATTTTCTATTAGGAAAATTTTAAGTGCTGGTATTTCTATTTATGCATTATACTGTTTATGACATACTTCTAACCTAAATACCTCACTCTCAATGACCTCCTTGCCCCCTTGCAGTCTGTTGCCAAATTTTATATATATATATTACTTCTACAGTATCTCAGGGCTTCCCAGGTGGAGCTAGTGGTAAAGAACCTCCCTGCCAATGCAGGTAGACATAACAGACCTGGATTTGATCCCTGGTTCAGAAAGATCCCCTGGAGGAGAAGATGACAACCCGCTCCAGTATTCTTGCCTTAGAATCCATGGACAGAGGAGCCTGGTGGGCTGTAGTCCACGATATCTTAAGAACTGATTTTCTTTGATTCTATATCTACATTCATCTTAAAATCTTTTTCTATGGTGCATTTGAAATAGACACAAACTTGAATGTATGATGACTTAATTAGGTTTTTTTCTTCATAGCCAAACTCAACTTAGCTCACCAATCCCATGTATTCTAGCAGAAACTCATTCTTAAATTCAAGGGTAATGCAGTTATGCCATATATTCCTGGATGGGGTATCAGACAAGAGCCTCCTCTGGGGTCTGGATTCTGCCTGCATTGTTTCCTGTCTCATCCTCTGATGTTCAGTCACATGGGGCCAGGCTGAGCCATTTGCAGGTCCTCAAACAGTGCTGTCCCTGCCTCTGCTTTCAAACACATGGTTCTTTCAGCTGTGTAAACCATGTTCCCCTTTCTGTCTCATAACTCATCACTGCAAGTGAATGAACAAATATCTAGTCTCTTTATTTGACCTCTCTTTCAGAAAATTCAATAAATACCTAGTTTACAAAAATCCTATGGAAGGGAAGTTATTCCTATTTCAAAGGTGGAGAACCTGATGTTCAGAGATATACTCAGGATCATAAAATTGATAAATATGTGAGTTGTGCAGATGGAATTGAAATTTCTGCTTCTGACTAAATTTTGTGTCTCACTCTCTACTTACCATAACCTATTTATTCATGTAGCAGATATTTGTGGAACTCCTCATAGGTATAAATCACTGGTATACAGGGACAGTTTAAAAATTCTCACAGTTCAGTGGAAATGGTGCATATGTGGAGAGATAAGCCCAACGACTGGAGAATAATTAAATGGCAATAGAATTAGAGGTAGAGAAAAGGAAAAGTGCCCGCCCTCTGGGAAGGTGTGAGAATACCCCCAAGAGAGGTAACATTCCAGTTACTCTTTAAATGTAAGTAAGCCTTTCCTAAGCTGAATGAAATTCAGGCAGATGGTACTTTATTTAAAATTTTGGTAGTTTGTTTATTATGCATTGACTTCCATTTAAGAAAGCATTTACTTATTTGGCTGCATTGGGTCTCACTTGTGGCACACAGGATCTTTGTCGAGGCGGGCTCTTAGTTCTCCAACCAGGTATGAAAACTGAATCCCCTGCCCTGGAATGCGGATTCTCAACCCCTGGACCACCAGGGAAGTTCCTTGACTTAGATTTTTAAAAATATTACATTAAAGTATTTGTCTTGAGTTTTTATTTATTTATTTTCTTGGTGCCCCTTTAAACTTTGTGTTTGAAGTAACTTTTCCAGTGAAAGATGACAGTTTACGTTTGGTAGAGTGAAAAGTGCGGATTGGTATCAGTGATGGGGAGTTGGAGACAGTCCAAAGATAGGGTACCTGCTGGATTGTGAAGTGACTGAGTAACAGATTACAAATTCTGGTTTTGATTTTTTTCAATAGTCATTGGAAGTTTTTGTAAAAATTGAGAGTGGTAAAATCAGATTTAAACTTTGGAAAATATCTTTATAGATTACTCAGTGAAGGGGGCAAGATTTGAACATGGCAATAAATTAACAGTTGGTTTCATTAAATAAGATTAATATTAAAAATCTAAATAAAAGCCTAAAAGATAGTTATGAATTGGGAGTAATATGATCTTATATTGTAATTAAAAATTTCTCTTACTAATTATATAATTAATTCTTTCTTCATGGGATGCTAATTTGTCCAAGATTTTTAAAAGAAAAACCATCTTATCTTCTACTTTTTAATATTTTATTTGACTCTAAACTGTAAAATGATGGCAAACTGCAGCTTTACATCTCCATCCCCTAGTATCTTATCTCATGAACATTGCTTTATGTGTTCTCAAAAAAATCAACAGCATAAACCTCAGAGTTGATATTGTTTAGCATGTGACCACCAAGTGAAACACACATGCATACAAAATAAGTGCAAAAAGCCTGAGCAATTGAAAGTATCTCCCAGTTACTCAGGAGTTGCCTCTCCTAATACTTTACAAACTTTTTCAACCCTAATGAGTAGAAGGCTCCTCCACCACATGCATGTTTAACTAATTTAGTCTAGTTTTTTCATTTGTTGACTTAGCAACAGTCTTTGACTCTGAGAGCTAAAAAAAATACATGCTATAAGCAGTAAATGCTGATTTACCTAACTAAAGACAATTAGTTCAAATATAGGTCAACCAGAGTATGTCATGTTTTATTAAGTTGTGCTGATTTTTTTGAGAGGGTTCTCAGAGTAACTATACAGAAGAATTAAGATAAGAAAATGCTAAGTGATGGCGGCATCTACTGTTCCCAATCAGTTTGCAACATGTCATCAACAAGAGTCATGCAATAAAGGTATGAAGTTAAAAGAATGGAGCAAAGGCTAAGGTAAGTTCTTTCCTGGAAAAATATGAATTACTCTGGAAGGTAATAAGTAACTTTATTTTGGTAGTAACTTCTGGCTGACCTGAAGGATATTGTTTAATAGTTTATTCTAAGTTTTCTTGATAGATTTTCATCATGAACCTCAGTGCTAAGTGCCATGTCTTGGATCTTATCATTTCTTTTTTCAGTGGCCAGAGAAATAGTTGTTGAGAAGCCCCTCTCTAGTTTGGTAAACAGACCATCTTTAAGCAATTAGGAAAATGAATATGTATCTATAGCAGATGTTAGTTTGGCTCTGTGATCATCTTCCCTCCCCTTTTCTCCTTTGTTTTCTTTCACCCTTTTATAGTTTTATATTTTACATTTAGGTCTATGATCCACCTTGAGTTTTTTTTTGTATAAAGTAGAAGTTCAGGTTAAGGTAATTTTTTTTTTTTTTTTTTTGCATATGGATGTCCAGTTGTTTTTGCACCATTTATTGAAAAGAAATCCTTTCTCCATTGAATTGTTTACACATTGCCATATACCAGATGACTATATTTGTGTTTTTTATTCTGTTTCACTGACCTTTGCTCTTTCACCGTTACTCTGTTTTGATCATTGAAGCTTTATATAGTAAGTTTGAGAAATCAGATACTGTGATTCCTCCAACTTTGATCTTCCTTTGGTTTTTAATTGTTTTGGTTATTTTAGTTCTTTTACTTCCTCGAAAGCTTTTAAAATCAGCTTGTTTATATTGTCTGGGAAGAAGAATCATGCTTCTTCTGGGTTTTTAATTGAGATTTTGTTAAATTTAGATCAATAAATAGATCAATTAAGAGAGACTCCTCATCTTAACAGTATTCTGTCTTCTAACACATGGATACTGTGTATCTCCATTTTTTCATATCTTCTTCAATTTCTTTCATCTATGTTTTGAAGTCTTCAGCATATGTATTATGCAAGTATTTATCAGATTTACACCTTAGTATTTCATCTTTGTTGGAGTTGTTATAAACAGTACTTTTTAAAGATTTAGTTTTTATTTGTACATTCATAGTATATAGAAACAGGGATGGGTTTTTATACTGATGTGACACTGCTAAACTCACTCTTAATTCCAGGAGCTTTCTTTAAATATACTTTGGGATTTTCTATGTACAAAATCATGTACTCTGCTAATAGGGGTTGTTTTATCTCTTTCTTTCCAAACTAAGTGCATACCTTTTGTTTTTTCCTCTCCTGCTTTTTTGCTAGGGCTGGAATCTCCAGGAATATTGAAAAGGAATGGTGAGAGCAGATATCTTTGCCTTGTTCCTTCTCTTAGCGCACATTCAGTTTTTTACCACTAAATATTATATTACTTGGTATCTTGCAGATTCCATAATCAGATTAAGAAAGTTTCCTCTATTTCTCCTTTTTAAAGATTTTTAAAAAAATATCATGAATAAATTTTAATTTTGTGGAAGGCTTTCCTGCCTATATTTATATGATTGCATGGTCATTCTTCTTTAGTGTGCTAATAAGATACATTACATTGATTTTTGAATGTTGATCCAGCATTGAATTCCCTGGATAAATCATAGTCATGATGTATTATCTTTTAAAAATATTGCTAGATTCAATTTCCTAAGATATTTATATCTACATTCATGAGGCATATAGTTCTATAATTTTATGTTTTGTACTTTGGTACAAAGAAGAATAACGTGGCCCACTTAAATTAGCTTGAAAGTATTATCTCTACTTTTATTTTCTAGAAATGACTGTGGAGAAATGGTATTATTTATTCCTCAGAGATTTGGCAGAATTTGACAGTGAAACCATTTCTGCTTTGTTGGAATGTTTTTGAATTTTATTTAATAGTTGTATGACTATCCAGGTTAGCTATTTCTTTTTGAGTGAGTTTTAGTATATTTCTTATTTCAAGAAATTATTTTCAAGAATTGGCCCATTTTACCTAAATTGTTAAATTTTAGGACATAAACTTGCTCATAATATTCCTTTACTATTAATATTCTTTGAAGGTCAATGAGGGCTGTATTGAAATCCCTCTTTCATTATTTATATTAATGGTTTGTGTTTCTCTCTTTTATTATTCATCAGTTTGGCTAGTGGTTTATCAATTGCTTTGATTTTTTTCAAAGAGTCATTTTTTTGTCCTATAAATGTCCTGCATTGTTTTTGCTTGTGAATTTCATTGCTTTCTGCTCTTTATCATTTCCTTTCCTCTGCTTGTTTTGCATTTAGTTTGCTCTTCAAGTCTCTTAAGATAGACACTAGACCTTTCTTCTTTTCCAAGATAGGCATCTAATGCTGTAAGTTTTTCTTCAAGAAATGCTTTGATTGAATCGCACAAATTTTGATATATTTATTTATTTATTTTCATTTTTATTTTGTTAAAAATATTTTCTAATCCAACCTCCCTTTGCAGCCTCATCTTCTAACACATCCCTCATGTATTAAATACCTTGTGTTGCAGGTATTTTAGTAAAAAAAATACTTTTAGAACTTTAAAAGTTTTTAAAACTTTTTCTAAAACACTGTTTTGTCAGCTGATGAAGTAGGCACTTTATATACTTGTTTGATTTTATGCTTTTGTTCCTTTGCTTTTGATGTTTCTGTTACTGTGAATATCCTTTTTCTTAGTTCAATCTATCAGTCTTATCCTCCTCAAATGTTATATGCTTTCTCTGATCACTTTCTGGTGAAGCAATATTTCTTTTGAGTTCCTGGAGTATATTATGCCTTGCTTATGTCATTTAATACTTATTTCCTTAGAGTTACCCATTTTCTTTGGCTCCAGATCTGTGGTCCCCAATCTTTTTGGCACTAGGGACTGGTTTCATGGAAGACAGTTATTCCATGGACTGGGGCTGGGCTGGGAATGGTTTCTGGATGATTCAGACACATTAAATTTATTGTGCTCTTTATTTCTAATGTAATACTGCCATTGATCTAACAGGAGGTGCTGGTTCGTGGCCCGTAGGCTGGGAACCCTTGCTCTAGAGGACATTGGTAGCTTTACTCTGAGTGAGGCAAACAGTGGTCAGATAAGACAGTTTTCCAGGTTTTTCTGATTGCAGAATTTCCCTAAATGGTTTCTTTGTGTACTTGATTACTCCTACAGGTGCCGAATACCTAATTATGTGGTGGTGATAGAGGCAGCATCTACTGACTCTTCTTTGCCAGCTAAACTTACACCTAGAATGCAGAAGAATATTTACCCTGTTCTTTGCTCAGGTTCCCAGTGATAAAAAATCTAGAGTGTACACATTTGGCATGTTTGTGAAAAATTATGTGTTGCACCGGTAGTCTGACTCATCCCCATGTACCAAATAAAAATCCATTTTCTTCAAGACTTCTCTTTCTTCCTCTACCACTGCCCTTCCCTCCAACACACTCTGCTTTTGTCCTATTTATTCCTTCTTTTGTCTAGCTCCAAGTCTCTACCTCCCTGCCTGTTCAAGTCACAGCCCTGCTCCCAGGAGTTAACAAGGCCCTTGTCTTATTTCTTTCAAATCATAAACTGCTAAGTCACTTCAGTCGTGTCTGACTCTGTGCGACCCCATCCCTGGGATTCTCCAGGCAAGAACGCTGGAGTGGGTTGCCATTTCCTTCTCCAACGCATAAAAGTGAAAAGTGAAAGTGAAGTCGCTCAGTCGTGTCCGACTCTTCGCGACCCCACGGACTGCAGCCCACCAGGCTCCTCCATCCATGGGATTTTCCAGGCAAGAGGACTGGAGTGGGGTGCTATTGCCTACTCTGAAATCATACACTACTGTATATGAAATAGATAACCAACAAGGATGTAATGTACAGTATAGGGAACTATGCTCAGTATTTCATAATAACCTATAAGAGAAAAGAATCTGAAAAAAAATATGTATGTATGTAAAACTGAAACACTTTGCTTTCCACCTGAAACTAATACAACACTGTAAATCAACTATACTTGAATAAAATAAAAATAAAGCTGGGAAAAAAAAACACCAAATCATATGGATGAAGATTTGGCAATGTGAGTCACTGTTCTTCTTATGACTGGCTCTGGAGAGGTAGATGTTGGCTCAAGAGGTGGGGAAGGGTGGTGGATTGCCTAGTACATTCAGTTCAGTTCAGTCACTCAGTCATGTCCGACTCTTTGAGACCCCATGGACTGCAGGATGCAAGGCTTCCCCGTCTATCACCAACTCCTGGAGCTTGCTCAAACTCATGTCCATTGAGTTGGTGATGCCATCCTGCCATCTCATCCTCTGTCTTCCCCTTCTTCTCCTGCCTTCAATCTTTCCCTGTATCAAGGCCTTTTCTAAGGAATCAGTTCTTCACATCAGGTGGCCAAAGTATTGGAGGTTCAGCTTCAGCATCAGTCCTTCCAATGAATATTCAGGACTGATTTCCTTTAGAATTGAGTGATTTTATCTCCTTGCTGTTCAAGAGACTCTCAAAGTCTATTCCAACACCACAGTTCAAAAGCATCTATTCTTCAGCACTCAGCTTTCTTTATAGTCCAAATTTCACAGCTATACATGACTTCTGGAAAAACCATAGCTTTGATTGGATGGACCTTTGTTGGAAAAATAATGTCTCTGCTTTTTAATATGCTGTCTAGGTTTTTCATAGCTTTTCTTCCAAGAAGCAAGCATCTTTTAATTTCATGGCTGCAGTCACCATCTACAGTGATTTTGGAGCCTAAGAAAATAAAATCTGTCACTGTTTCCACTGTTCCCCCATCTATTCGCCATGAAGAGATGAGACTGGGCACCATGATTGTCATTTTTTGAATGTTGAGTTTTAAGCCAGCTTTTTCACTCTCCTCTTTCGCCTTCATCAAGAGGCTCTTTTGTTCCTCTTCACTTTCTGCTGTAAGGGTAGTGTCATCTACATATCTGAGGTTATTCATATTTCTCCTGGCAGCTTCCTGCTTGTGCTTCATCCAGCCCGGCATTTCACATGATGTACTCTGCATAGAAGTTAAATAAGCAGGGTGACAATATACAGCCTTGACATACTCCTTTCCCAGTTTGGAACCAGTCCATTGTTCATGTCCGGTTCTAACTGTTGCTTCTTGACTTACATACAGGTTTCTCAGGAGGTAGGTAAGGTGGTCTGGTACTCCCATCTCTTGAAGAATTTTTCACAATTTGTTGTGATCCACACAGTTAAAGGCTTTGACATGGTCAATAAAGCAGAAGTAGGTGTTTTCTTGAAACTCTCTTGCTGTTTTGATTATCCAATGGATGTTGGCAATTTGATTTCCTCTGCCTTTTCTAAATCCAGCTTGAACATCTAGAAGTTCTCAGTTCATGTACTGTTAAGCCTAGCTTGGAGAATTTTGATTATTACTTTGCTAGCGTGTGAGATGAGTGCAATTGTGCTGTAGTTTGAACATTCTTTGGCATTGCCTTTCTATGGGATTGGAATGAAAACTGACATTTTCTAGTCCTGTGGCCACTGCTGAGTTTTCCAAATTTGCTGGCATATTGGATGCAGCACTTTCACAGCATCATCTTTTAGGATTTGAAATAGTTCTACTGGAATTCCATCACCTTCACTAGCTGTGTTCTTAGTGATGCTTCCTAAGGCCCACTTGACTTGGCATTCCAGGATGTCTGGCTCTAGGTGAGTGATCATACCATCGTGGTTATCTGGGTCATTAAGATCTTTTTTGTATAGTTCTTCTGTGTATTCTTGCCACCTCTTAATATTTTCTGCTTCTGTTAGGTTTGTACCATTTCTGTCCTTTATTGTGCCCATCTGTGCATGAAATGTTCCCTTGGTATCTCTAATTTTCTTGAAGAGATCTCTAGTCTTTCCCATTCTATTGTTTTCCTCTATTTCTTGCATGGATCATTTAGGAAGGCTTTCTTATTTCTCCTTGCTATTCTTTGGAACTCTGCGTTCAAATGGATATATTTTTCCATTTCTCTTTTGCCTGTCACTTTCTTCTCTCCTCTGCTATTTGTAAGGCCTCATCAGACAACCATTTTGCCTTTCTTTTTGGGGGGATGGTTTTGATCACCGCCTCTTGTACAATGTCATGAACCTCCATCCATAGTTCTTCAGGCACTCTATCAGTTATAATCCCCTGAATCTATTTGTCACTTCCACTGTATTATTGTAAGAGATTTGAATTAGTTCATACCTGAATGGCCTAGTGGTTTCCCCTACTTTCTTCAATTTAAATCTGAATTTGGCAATAAGCAGTTCATGATCTGAGCCACAGTCAGCTCCTGGTCTTGTTTTTGCTGACTGTATAGAGCTTCTCCATCTTCAGCTGCAAAGAATATAATCCATATGATTTGAGTATTGACCATATGGTGATGTCCTTGTGTAGAGTCCTCTCGTGTTTCTGGAAGAGGGTGTTTGCTATTTTCTTGGCAAAATGCTGTTAGTCTTCTACAAGAGTCTTAGAGTCTTAGTTTCTCTGTGCCCTCGGTGAAGCGGGCAGCTGGTTGGGTCTGCACCTGCAGCCCCCGAGCGCCAGTGCCCCCACCGTGGTGCTGCTTGCTGCCTCCCACTGTGCTGCCCCTGGGTCTCTGAGAAGCCCTGGGGCACCGCTCCCCCAGGCAGCAGCTCCAGAAATGCCCTGTGCATCCTGGTGCGTTCTTCAGCTGGGCTACCCAGTTGACACGTGCTAACTGCGCTCACCAGGGGACTGCCCGGGTGGGCCATCTGCCCTGGCTGCCAAGACACTTCTGGGTTCAGTCCACCAGGAAAGCTCTTGGATAAGAATTGGCTCTCCATCTTAGCTCTGTGCATGAAACTCTGTCCCAGATGCAAACCAAGATTCTCAGGAATGGGATTGCTGGATCATATGGCAACTCTATCTGTAAGATATATCAGTAAGATGGTGGAGTAGAAGGATGTGTGCTCATCTTCTCCTGCAAGAACTCCAAAATTGCAACTCACTGCTGAACAACCATCGACAGGAGTCCACCTGGGTCCCACCAAAAAAAGATACCCCACGTCAAAGGGCAAAGGAGACGCCCCAACAAGAAGGTAGGAGAGGCGAAATCGCATTTAGAATCAAAACCCCATACCCGCCAGAGATGTCCAGAGGGTGCAAGCAAAACCTCCTGTGCATCAGGACCCAGAGACTCCACAGAGGTTGAGCCAGACTTGCCTTTTACATTGACTTGCATTTGTTTCTCCCTGGCTTATTTTTTTCTGCCTTCCTTGAGTATTTTCAAAAAGATGTGATCTAACATCATTCATGCTGAGTTCTTATCAATATCTATCTTTTAAGATTTATATACTCTCTTTTATGTATCTCCCAACTCTATTGGCTTAGTCTTGGAAGATACATTATCTAATTACTTTTCTAAATTTCTGTGTTTCTTTTCTCCTACCCATTGACTATAGTGAGCAGAAGCAAAGGCTCTTCATCACATTTGATATTGTTTGTATACACACATATACATTTTTATTCGTGTGTTGCCCACTTATCATTACTTACCATGGTGCTGGACATTTTAATGAATAATATTGAAAATGAATGAGTTCAGTTAAGACACAGTTTAATAAAAAAACAAGTAAAATACCTGGTAAAGTTTCAAAATGAAGAAAATCTAATCAGCTTTGCCAACCTGTTGATGCAAACAATACAGAAGGATGCCTTATTAAAAGTACAAATTTGGCTCCAAATGCATAGAATGCATGAAAGAAGTACAGTACTTATCCAAAATGTTGTAAGTCTATTTTCTATTCACCAAATATATTCTCAGTGGAAATAAAACAAGAAGTATTTAAGTCACTCATATAGATATATATGGTAAAATTAGGTGATATGCAGTGCTTAATTTAATATCTATTTATGAGAATTAAGGCTTTCGAAACACACCTATCATCAAAGTGTTAGAGACAAATTTCTCAGTTTTAGATATGAAGCTCTCAGATGAATCAAGTTGAAAATAAATTGGCATATTAAAATGACTCAGAAAATTATTTAAAACAAAAACTTCTTATTCAGGAAAATGTGCTGAATTGTGTTTTTAAAAGCGAATCCCACCTTTGGATTAATCATGAAAACAACTACTCTCTGAGCAGCTATGGACAGAATTTATAGTACATAAATGTTAAACTGTGAGTGGCTATAAATATATGTTGACAGTTATTCTTTAAAAAAATTAAAAAAAATAAAAGCAAATCAGTGTTGGTCCAAGAAGACTTAACTAAAGTTACTTTGAGCATTGCATTACTCTGTTAGAAGCCTCTCAGATTAAGACTCTTGAGTGAGATTATAGAGCTGAAAGGACTAAGCGTGATTCACATTTTTACTCAGGGGAACTTGTGTGCCTTCATCTAGGAAGGCAAATCCTTCTCTTCATGCATCCTTAGGTTCTGCCCCTAAGTTTTTTTCCACATTGAACACTTCTTTCATACCATGTGTCAGACTGGGTAGATTGGCAACTGCATTTCAGGTGTGGTCCTTGTCTGGGGGTAATGATGGGACCGATATCAAGGTGACTGTTATCCTGGCTTGCTCTTTTAGCTTTTGTCCATACTGAGATGAAGATTGAAGTTTCATTTCAACAACCCAGACATATATATCTATTTTAACAATGGCCAAATGAAGTTGCTTTAAAATAAGACTTTGGAATAATTGAGGTAAATTCTGAAAACACAAAATAAAGCTATAAGTAACTTAAAGATAAGTTTTAAAATAGTAAATATAGGCTTATAAGTGACAAATTACAATCAGTTCAGTTCAGTCATTCAGTCATGTCTGACTCTTTGTGACCTCATGGACACCAGGCTTCCCTGTCCATCACCAACTCCCGGAGCTTACTTAAACTCATGTCCATTGAGTCAGTGATGCCATCCTGCCATCTCATCCTCTGTTGTTCCCTTCTCCTCCTTCCTGCAATCTTTCCCAGCATCAGAGTCTTTTCTAGGGAGTTAGTTCTTTGCATGAGGTGGCCAAAGTATTGGAGTTTCAGCTTCAACATCAGTCCTTCCAATGAATATTCAGGACTGATTTCCTTTAGGATTGACTGGTTTGATTTCTTTGCAGCCCTAGGGAGTCTTAAGAATCTTCTCTAACACCACAGTTCAAAAACATCACTTCTTCAGCACTCAGCTTTCTTTATAGTCCAACTCTCACATCTCTACATGACTACTGGAAAAACCATAGCTTTGACTATATGAATTTTGTTGGCAAAGAAATGTCTCTGCTTTTTATTTTTATTTTTTTTCCCATTTATTTTTATTAGTTGGAGGCTAATTACTTTACAATATTGTAGTGGTTTTAAAAAACTGGAAATAGAACTGCCATATGATCCAGCAATCCCACTCCTGGGCATACACACCGAGGAAACCAGATCTCAAAGAGACACGTGTACCCCAATGTTCATTGCAGCACTGTTTATGTCTCTGCTTTTTAATATGCTGCCTAGGTTGGTCACAGTTTTTCTTCCAAGGAGCAATCATCTTTTAATTTCATGACTGCAGTTACCATCTGCAGTGATTTTGGAGCCCAAGAAAATAAAGTCTGTCACTGTTTCCATTGTTTCCCCATCTATTTGCCATGAAGTGATGGGACCAGATGCCATGGTCTTCATTTTCTGAATGTTGAGTTTTAAGCCAGCCTTTTCACTCTCCTCTTTCACCTTCATCAAGAGGCTCTTTAGTTCCTCTTCGCTTTCTGCCATTAAAATGTTGTCATCTGCATATCTGAGGTTGTTGATATTTCTCCTGGCGATCTTGATTCCAGCTGTGCTTCATACAGCCCAGCATTTCTCATGATGTACTGTGCATATAAGCAGGGTGATATACAGCCTTGACATACTCCTTTCCCAGTTACAATATGTGTACTTAATAATCACTCTTTATTAGAGAAGAGAAAAACATTGGATTGTTTTTAGTTTCCTGCTATTACAAATAAGTCTAACTTCCATCGACATCCATGTGTAAGTTTATGTGTGGATCGATACTTTCATATCTCTTTGGTAAAACCTGTAAATAGAATTTTTCTATCATATAGTAGGTATAAAATACCTTTTAAAGAAATTGTCAAACTTTTTTTCAAAGTAATTGTGCCATTTTACATTTCTAGTACAAGTGTGTGAGAATTCCAGTTGTCCTGGAAATTTTAATGTTAATCTGTCTTCCCCTAGTGACAAATGATGTTGAGCATCTTTTGATGTGCTTATTTGCCATCAACATATCTTCCTTTATCTTTCTTGGTGAACTGTCTGTTTGGTTTTTTACTCCATCTTTAAAAATTGGGTTGTTTGTTTTATTGAGTTATAAGAAATACATATATGTATATATACACACGCATATATGTTTTCATTCTAGATCAATCCTTTATTGGAAAAATGTTTTATCCAAATAGTTTTTGAAGAGTAAAAGTTTCTAAATTTGATGGAATAAAGTGTGATGTTTTTATAGTTTGTGTCTTTTGTATTATATTTAAAAATCTTTGCATAAACAAGGTGATGAAGATCTCTTGAATTTTCTGCTAGAAATTTTTGCTCTTAATTTAAGGTTCATGATCCATTTCAAGTTAATTTTATATAAATTCCCTAACCATGTGGCTATCCAGTTGTCCCAGCACCATTTGTTAGGAAGATTTTCATTTCCCTATTGAATTGCTTTACATTAGTACAGTTGTAGAAAACAAGCTGATCATATATGTACTGATCTATTTCTGTATTCTCTATTTCATTTTTTGAGCTCATTGTCTGTGTTTTCAATAATAGTATGTTGTTATTTATTGTAACTTTATAATAGGCCTTGAAATTGAAAAGATAGATCCCTCAACTACATTTTTTTAATATTCTTTTTTTTTAATTTTGTTGAAGTCTTTGCAGTTTTATTTTATTTATTTATTTTTCCTTTATTTTTTACTAGTTGGAGGCTAATTACTTTACAATATTGTAGTGGTTTTTGCCATACATTGACATGAATCAGCCATGGATTTACATGTGTTCCCCATCCTGAACCCCCCCTCCCACCTCCCTCCCCATCCCATCCCCCTGGGTCATCCTAGTGCCCAGCCCTGAGCACTTGTCTCGTTCATCCAACCTGGACTGGCGATCTGTTTCACACTTGATAATATACATGTTTCAATGCTATTCTCTCAGATCATCCCACCCTCGCCTTCTCCCATAGAGTCCAAAATTCTGTTCTATACACCTGTGTCTCTTTTTCTGTCTTGCATTTAGGGTTACCATTGCCATCTTTCTAAATTCCATATATATGCATTAATATACTGTATTGGTGTTTATCTTTCTGGCGTACTTCACTCTGTATAATGGGCTCCAGTTTCATACATCTCATTAGAGCTGATTCAAATGAATTTTTTTAATGGCTGAGTAATATTCCATGGTGTATATGTACCACAGCTTCCTCATCCATTCGTCTGCTGATGGGCATCTAGGTTGCTTCCATGTGCTGGCTATTATAAACAGTGCTACGATGAACACTGGGGTGCACGTGTCTCTTTCAGATCTGGTTTCCTCGGTGTGTATGCCCAGAAGTGGGATTGCTGGGTCATATGGCAGTTCTATTTCCAGTTTTTTAAGGAATCTCCACACTGTTTTCCATAGTGGCTGTACTAGTTTGCATTCCCACCAACAGTGTAAGAGGGTTCCCTTTTCTCCACACCCTCTCCAGCATTTATTGCTTGTAGACTTTTGGATAGCAGGCATTCTGACTGGCATGTAATGGTACCTCATTGTGGTTTTGATTTGCATTTCTCTGATAATGAATGATGTTGAACATCTTTTCATGTGTTTGTTAGCCATCTGTGTCTTCTTTGGAGAAATGTCTGTTTAGTTCTTTGGCCCATTTTTTGATTGGATCGTTTATTTTTCTGGAATTGAGCTGCAGGAGTTGCTTGTATATTTTTGAGACTAATCCTTTGTCTGTTGCTTCATTTCCTATTATTTTCTCCCATTCGGAAGGCTGTCTTTTCACCTTGCTTATAGTTTCCCTTGTTGTGCAAAAGCTTGTAAGTTTCATTAGGTCCCATTTGTTTATTTTTGCTTTTATTTCCAATATTCTGGGAGGTGGGTCATAGAGGATCCTGCTGTGATTTATGTCGGAGAGTGTTTTGCCAATGTTCTCCTCTAGGAGTTTTATAGTTTCTGGTCTTATATTTATTTATTTAAAAAAAATTTTTAATTGGAGGATAATTTCTTTATAATATTGTGTTAATTTCTGCCATACATCAAAATATGAATCAGCCACAGTTATACACATGGCACCTCCCTCTTGAGTCTCCCTCCCACCTTCCACTCCATCTGGCTTTTTAGACGGACAGAGACAGACGACTATTGACACTTTCGTGATTCTAAAATGACTGAATTGAGTGTCTCAAGTCACACTTGGAGGATAGTCACCAGTTTTTCCTACTGGAGAATCAAAGGGATAAACAAGATGGAACATGAGCATCAGAGAGAGATGAATTTAAAAGGTGGTTACTATTTACTGTGTGACCTTGTACATATTATTAATTTTTCTCAAAGTTTTCTCATCTATAGCATAGGTGATGATGATGGTCTTCATGGGGTACTAGTCTGCTTGGGCTGCTATAGCAAAATACCACAGACTAGGTGGCTTAAAGAACAGAAATTCATTTTCTCACAGTCATTGAGGCTGGAAAGTCTAAGATCATGGTTTTAGCAAATTTGGGTTCTGGTGAGATCTCTCTTCCTGGCTTGTAGATGACTGTCTTCTTGCTGTATCCTCATCTGGCCTTTCCTTTTTTTTTTTTTTTTTTCCATTTATTTTTATTAGTTGGAGGCTAATTACTTTACAATATTGTAGTGGTTTTTGCCATACATTGACATAAATCAGCCATGGATTTACAAGTGTTCCCCATCCCGATCCCCCCTCCTGCCTCCCTCTCCATCCCATCCCTCTGGGTCTTCCCAGTGCACCAGCCCTGAGCACTTGTCTCATGCATCCAACTGGTCTTACATGTAGATCTTTAATCCATTTTGAGTTTATTTTTGTGTATGGTGTTAGAAAGTGTTCTAGTTTCATTCTTTTACAAGTGGTTGACCAGTTTTCCCAGCACCACTTGCTAAAGAGGTTATCTTTTTTCCATTGTATATTCTTGCCTCCTTTGTTGAAGATAAGGTGTCCATAGGTAAGTGGATTTATCTCTGGGCTTTCTATTTTGTTCCATTGATCTATATTTCTGTCTTTGTGCCAGTACCATACTGTCTTGATGACTGTGGCTTTGTAGTAGAGCCTGAAGTCAGGCAGGTTGATTCCTCCAGTTCCTTTCTTCTTTCTCAAGATTGCTTTGGCTATTCAAGGTTTTTTTGTATTTCCATCAAATTGTGAAATTATTTGTTCTAGTTCTGTGAAGAATACCATTGGTAGCTTGATAGAGATTGCATTGAATCTATAGATTGCTTTGGGTAGTATAGTCATTTTCACAATATTGAGTCTTCCAATCCATGAACTCGGTATATTTCTCCATCTATTTGTGTCCTTTTTGATTTCTTTCATCAATGTTTTATAGTTTTCTATATATAGGTGTTTTGTTTCTTTAGGTAGATATGCTCCTAAGTATTTTATTTTTTTGTTGTTGCAATGGTGAATGGTATTGTTTCCTTAATTTCTCTTTCTGTGTTCTCATTTTTAGTGTATAGGAATGCAAGGGATTTCTGTGTATTAATTTTATATCCTGCAACTTTGCTATATTCATTGATTAGCTCTAGTAATTTTCTGGTAGAGTCTTTAGGGTTTTCTATGTAGAGGGTCATGTCATCTGCAAACAGTGAGAGTTCTACTTCTTCTTTTCCTATCTGGATTCCTTTTATTTCTTTTTCTGCTCTGATTGCTGTGGCCAAAACTTCCAAAACTATGTTGAATGGTAGTGGTGAGAGTGGGCACCCTTGTCTTGTTCCTGATTCTAGGGGAAATGCTTTCAATTTTTCACCTTTGAGGATAATGTTTGCTGTGGGTTTGTCATAGATAACTTTTATTATGTTTAACATTCTTTATTAAAATTGTTGTTGGTGGTTCTCTGTCCTTTGAAGTTTTACAGAAATGTCTATGGAGACTTTGTTTGGCATTCCGTTTAATCTATAGGTCAATTTGGGGAAAAATGACATCCAAACAATATTAAGTCTTCTAATCCATGAATATGGTGCATGTCTCCATTTACTTAGGTCTTTTAATTTTTGCAGAATATTTTGAATTTTTAGTGTACAGGGCTTACCCTCATTATGTTTGTTCTTTAAGGTTGCTCTTAAGTTTTGTTAGAATAAATCAGAAAAACTTTTAGTCTGAGGTTAATTTGCTTCACTACCAAAGTAATACTCTTCCGAATACTTTACCCAGTACCCTGTGAATTACAAAGTTTTCCACTATGTCTTATGGGAACTTGAGCTATTCCTAGCCCTAGGTGGGTTGTATTTGTTGTTGTTTTTGCTGGCATCAGGTGGTTTATACTTACATGCATATACTAACCAATACTCAAGTGCATTTTTAAGGGGGGACTTTCTGCAGGTCTTGGGAATGCTCCCCAGTCTTCGGTACTCTGTCTTGCAAACTCTGCCTGTCTCAGCCTGCTGCATCTCTCAACTTGTCCTCTGAACTCAAAGAGATCACCAGTCTTTGCCTGGGATTCCCATCTCTACTCAGACACTAGACTGGGGCAATTGAAATGCTCGATACTGTTTCTCTCAGTGATCACTTTCAGTGTTACCTGACATCCAGTTTCTGAAAACCATTGTTTCATACATTTTGTACAGGTTTTTGGTTGTTTCAGTTGGGAAGTTAAATCTGGTCCCTGTTACTCCAGTTTTGCGAGAAACAGAAGTAATATTACTTCTAAGATATTCCTTCTACCCCTTGTCTTTTAGCATTTGTACATTGAAGAAATTTTTGTTATTTTAATTGGCAGATAATTGCTTTACAAATGTTGTGTTGGTTTCTGCTGTATAACAATGAAAATCAGCTGTGAGTGTACACATAACCTCTTCCTATGAGCTTCCCTCCAACCCACCCCATCCCACCCCCTAAGTCTATCACAGAGCCCGAGCTGAGTTCCCCATACTGTACACCTGCTTCCTGCTCAGTGTCTAGTTTCCACATGGTCGGATACATAAGTCAGTACTGCTCTCTCAATTCGTGCCACCCTGTCCTTCCCCTGTTCATCCGCAAGTCCATTCTCTGTATCTGTGACTCTATTCCTGCCCTACAAAGAGGCATTTGTATGTCTTTATTTTGAAAGTTATATCTCTCTGCCTAGTATGTAAATTATGACTTTTTAATTTTAACTATTGCTTTTGAGGTGGAAGTTTTAGGTCAAACTTGAATCCCAGTAGAGAACTGAGATATAGAAATGGTTGTGCGTTTGAAGGCTTATTAATCACAAAAGGTGGCTTTCTAAGAAGAGTAAAGCAGGTGCGAAGTAGGTCTGAAAATACCCTGAGCCAGCAGGGAAAAGGAGATGGGCTTGGCTTTTACTTTGATTAGGGGGTGGGACTATTCACCCTGGGGCAGGCTTACATGGTTTGAACTTGTGCTGGAGCCAGAGGAGAGCTCTCTTATCAGCTTGCCCACATGCGGTACAGAAGAAGAAGTGGGAGTGGCAAAGCTTGAAAGCTGTCAACACTCAAACATCAGAAATGGAGTCATACTCTTAATTTACAACTCACTCTCATATTTGGCTGATGACTGAAGAGAGTCATGTTTCATTTAATTGAACTTGACCTTTTTAAAGTAAGTCATTATGGCTCTATGTAAGTCTTATAGCCTGAGGTCAGTAAGGGAGGTAAAAGCTTTATTAAATGCCCAGCAAGCGCCCAGCATTGTGATTTTGAGAAGGGAAATGAGTATCTTGATCACTTTCAGTAATGTTTGGAACTCTGATGCAGCTAGGTAGTGAGGCCTTGTACTGTGGCTTTAAGTATTGGCAGAACATGTGAAATTTTAGTTTATATTTTGGGTATATACAAGGCAAGATATTTCCAAAGCTCTTTACTCTAAATAAAGTAAATTAGAGATACCAAGGGAACATTTCATGCAAAAATGGGCTCAATAAAGGACAGAAATGGTATGGACCTAACGGAAGCAGAAGATATTAAGAAGAGGTGGCAAGAAAACACAGAGGAACTGTACAAAGAAGATCTTTACGACCCAGATAATCACAATGGTGTGATCACTCACCTAGAGCCAGACATCCTGGAATGTGAAGTCAAGTGGGTCTTAGAAAGCATCACTACAAACAAAGCTAGAGGATGTGATGGAATTCCAGTTGAGCTATTTCAAATCCTGAAAGATGATGCTGTGAAAGTGCTGCATCCAATATGCCAGGAAATTTGTAAAACTCAGCAGTGGCCACAGGACTGGAAGAGGTCAGTTTTCATTCCAATCCCTAAGAAAGGCAATGCCAAAGAATGCTCAAACTACCACACAATTTCACTCATTTCACACGCTAGTAAAGTAATGCTCAAAATTCTCCAAGCCAGGCTTCAGCAATACGTGAACTGAGAACTTCCAGATGTTCAAGCTGGTTTTAGAAAAGGCAG
Source organism: Odocoileus virginianus (assembly GCF_023699985.2). Classification (NCBI taxonomy): domain Eukaryota; kingdom Metazoa; phylum Chordata; class Mammalia; order Artiodactyla; family Cervidae; genus Odocoileus; species Odocoileus virginianus. Next base: position 8,829,687 of record NC_069697.1, read on the forward strand.
AGGAACCAGAGATCAAATTGCCAATGTCCGCTGGATCATCGAAAAGGCAAGAGAGTTCCAGAAAAACATCTATTTCTGCTTTATTGACTACACCAAAGCCTTCGACTGTGTGGATCACAATAAACTATGGAAAATTCTGAAGGAGATGGGAATACCAGACCACCTGACCTGCCTCTTGAGAAACCTGTATGCAGGTCAGGAAGCAATAGACTGGTTCCAAATAGGAAAAAGAGTACATCAAGGCTTTATATTGTCACCCTGCTTATTTAACTCATATGCAGCGTACATATGAGAAACGCTGGGCTGGAAGAAGCACAAGCTGGAATCAAGATTGCCGGGAGAAATATCAATAACCTCAGATGTGCAGATGGCACCACCCTTATGGCAGAAAGTGAAGAGGAATTAAAAAGCCTCTTGATGAAAGTGAAAGAGGAGAGTGAAAAAGTTGGCTTAGAGCTCCACATTCATAAAACTAAGATCATGGCATCTGGTCCCATCACTTCATGGCAAATAGATGTTGAAACAGTGGCTGACTTTATTTTTCTGGGCTTCCAAATCACTGCAGATGGTGATTGCAGCCATGAAATTAAAAGACGCATACTCCTTGGAAGGAAAGTTATGACCAACCTAGACAGCATATTGAAAAGCAGAGACATTACTTTGTCAACAAAGGTCTGTCTATTCAAGGCTATGGTTTTTCCAGTGGTCATGTATGGATGTGAGAGTTGGACTATAAAGAAAACTGAGCGCCAAAGAATTGATGCTTTTGAACTGTGGTGTTAGAGAAGACTCTTGAGAGTCCCTTGGACTGCAGGGAGATCCAGCCAGTCCATCCTGAAGGAGATAGGTCCTGGGTGTTCATTGGAAGGACTGATGCTGAAGCTGAAACTCCAATACTTTGGCCACCTGATGCAAAGAGTTGACTCATTGGAAAAGACCCTGATGCTGGGAGGGATTGGGGGCAGGAGGAGAAGGAGACGACAGAGAATGAGATGGTTGGATGGCATCACCGACTCAATGGGCATGAGTTTGAGTGAACTCCGCGAGTTTGTGATGGACAGGGAGGCCTGGCGTGCTGTGATTCATGGGGTCACAAAGAGTTGGACATGACTGAGCGACTGAACTAACTAATTAACTAACTAACTAACCTAGAGTAAGAAATTGTTCTTGCTGGACTAGATGAACAGACTAATGACATTGACTAAACAGGTTTTTTGGGCTTCCCTGGTAGCTCAGATGGTAAAGAGTCTGCCTGCAGTGCAGAAGACGTGGGTTCGATTGCTGGGTCAGGAAGATCCCCTTGAGAAGGAAATGGCAACCTGCTCCAGTATTCTTGCCTGGAAAATCCCATGGATGGAGGAGCCCGGCAGGTCCACGGGGTCACAAAGAGTCGGACACGACTGAGCGAGAAATGTACAAATGGTGCCAAAATTTTTCCAGGGCATCCTGTACATGACGTTTTTGATTGTGTTGGCTTTTGGCTTCCATCCATGCTTTGAGATATCCTAGTTAAAGCAGCAGCCCTTCAGTGAATATTCATCACATGTTGGTATTCATAAAGCACTGTTCATAAATTACAAAAAAACCCACCTCCTTTGCTATTCCCTCAGCTGTTAGAACTGGACATGGAACAATAGACTGGTTCCAAATTGGGAAAGGAGTGTGTCAACGCAGTATATTGTCACCCTGCTTATTTAACTTACATGCAGAGTACATCATGTGAAGTGCCAGGCTGGATGAAGTACAAGCTGGAATCAAGATTGCTGGAAGAAATATCAATAACCTCAGATATGCAGATGACACCACCCTTATGGCAGAAAACGAAGAAGAACTAAAGAGCCTCTTGACAAAGGTGAAAGAAGAGAGTTAAAAAGTTGGCCTAAAACTCACCATGCAGAAAACGAAGATCATGGCATCTGGTCTCATCATTTCATGGCAAATAGATGGGGAAACAATGGAAACAGTGAGATACTTTATTTTCTTGGGCTCCAAAATCACTGCAGATGGTGACTGCAGTCATGAAAATAAAAGACACTTGCTCCTTGGAAGAAAAGCTGTGACCAACCTAGACAGCATATTAAAAAGCAGAGACATTACTTTGCCAACAAAGGTCCATCTAGTCAAAGCTATGGTTTTTCCAGTAGACATATACAAATGTGAGAGTTGGACTATAAAGAAAGCTGAGTGCTGAAGAATTGATGCTTCTGAACTGTGGTGTTGGAGAAGACTCTTGAGAGTCCCTTGGACTGCACAGAGATCCAACCTTTAGTCAATCCTAAAGGAAATCAGTCCTGACTGATGTTGAAGTTGAAACTCCAATACTTTGGCCACCTAATATGAAGAACCGACTCATTGGAAAAGACCTTGATGCTGATAAAGATTTAAGGTGGGAGAAGGGGACGACAGAGAATGAGATGGCTAGATGGCATCACTGATTCTATGGACATGAGTTTGAGTAAACTCCGGGAGTTGGTGATGGACAGGGAGACCTGGTGTACCGCAGCCCATGGGGTCACAAAGAGTCAGACACAGCTGAGCGACTGAACTGAACTGAGTTCCCAAGGGGCTCCTCATATAGCAAAGTGATCTTTGAGAGGGCTGACTTTCTCTGGAAATAAGGCATATTTATATGGCCAAGTACTGAAGGATAAGAGCTGTAGGTAAGACAGCTCCTCCTGGGGGTAAGGCATGCCAGAAAGGCCGGGTTTGTCTCTATCCTGTGGAGACCATTTCTATTTCAGCAGAGAGGCCTTGGGGGCCTCGTTGAGCTTGCAGAGCACTGTATTCATAACCCAAAGCATAATGGGCAGCTGGGTGTGAGGACCATGGTCAAGGCCTGTGAGAGCTTTAGTTTCCAGGATGACCCAGAATTTGGTCAATGACTGTCCCTCTAATGGGACAATCTGATATGGCTGAGGAGGGCAATATTTTACCCCAGAAGTCTGTCGGCAACTTATGGCCATCATGGATGGTCCATAGACTTGAACAGGCAATAGAGGGAGCTGCTAAAGCCTCAATATGGCGGAGTCTCTGGGGGAACACTCAGGAGAGTGCTCTAGTGTTGTCATTTGGGCAGATTCTAGAGCCTTTAGTGTGAGGATGCTCATTCAAGTGGGTCAATTTGGGAAAAACAACATAGATGAGATTAAGAAAGATTTAAGTGAGGAATACCATCAGAACCTAACTAGGCTTAAAAGATGTTGAGCTTGTTTTAGCACGGTGGGTGCCTAGAGGGTTGACAGCTGTTTCTTGACAGTGCTGGGATGGGGTGTTTTTAGGAAAGTGACAGCTGTGGGTACCACAGTGACGACGACTCCTCACATAAGTGACCGACGATAGGTAGTCTGTATACAACAGGAGTGGGCCTGTATAGTCCACAGTGTATCAGCCTTTCTCCTGAGTGCTGTCTAAAATTAGGGCCCACACCTGGTTGAGACACACATCCGGTGGTCAGAGGGTAAGAGTCATTCTCCTGAGTTTAGAGTCAGTCACAACTTATGCTGGAATCAAACTCATGATTCAGTCTGAGATACAGATTTGGTCCAGGACACATGACCCAGGGTCTCTTTAAGGAAGACCCCGAACTTATACTCCTGTCTCTTAAATGCTAGTTTTGACAACTCTCTGCTGAGGTCAGTTAAATCGAGAGGCTCAGCAGGACACGGCAACTGCGGCACAGAGCAGCACAGCTCAAAGTGCAAGCTTGCCAACATGCAGCCGCAAAGCTCAGAGAACATTCTAGAAAGTAGGCAGCAGAGCCAGTTGCTTGATCCAATACATTCCCTTTATGCCAGTTTGCATCAGCATAGGAAAAGAAAAGTAAATAGTACATGGTTACACTGAAACAAAGAGCTCTTGATTTAGTATATCAGTTAAAAAATAACTCTATTACAGTGTGGCTGGTACACGTGGAACTAGGATGAAGGCACAAAAGAGAGTGTAATCATCTTTTCTAGGGTACAGAAGGATTTAAAAAGAAGGGGACACTTGAGTTGGTCTGGAAGGAAGATTAGGAGTTTGCCAGGTGGAAAACTGGGGAAGTAGGGATGGGGTGGATTGGTATTATAAGCTGAAAGAATTGTACCTGCAAAGATGTGCAATAGTACCTTTAAATAATTATAAGAAGCTCAGGATGGTTGAAGCAGACCATTCACAACAGCAGTTAGGCTAAAGCAGAAAATGGAGAGCTTTATGTTTCATTGAAGGAAAATCATGTTAAAATTTGCATTTGGAAGATCAGTACTGCAGCAGTATATGAATGCCTTAGGTGAAATCTCTAGAAGCGGGGAGGCCCAAGGCTATTATTAGCCCATGTGAAACTTCTATGCAAATTAGATAATGGTATCCTGGAACACAGCAAACTGTGGACAATTATTAAAGAGAGGGGAATACCAGACCACCTTACCTGTCTCCTGAGAAACCTGTACTCAGGTCAAGGAGCAACAGTTAGAACCAGACATGCAACAATGGACTGGTTCAAAGTTGGGAAAGGAGTACGTCAAGGCTGTATATTGTCACCCTGCTTATTTCTTATTTAACGTCTATGCAGGGTACATCATGTGAAATGCCAAGCTGGACGACTCACAAGCTGGAATCAAGATTGCCTGGAGAAATATCCACAACCTCAAGTATAGAGTTGACACTACTTTAATGGCAGAAAGTGAAGAGGAACTAAAGAACCTCTTGATGAAGGTGAAAGATGAGTGTGAAAAAGTTGGCTTAAAACTCAACATTCAAAAAACTAAGATCATAGCATCCACTCCCATCACTTCATGGCAAATAGATGGGGAAAAAATGGAAACAGTGACAGATTTTATTTACTTGGGCTTCAAAATCACTGCAGACAATGACTGCAGGCATAAAATTAAAAAACACCTACTCCTTGGAAGAAAAGCTATGACAAAACTGGACAACACATTAAAAGGCAGAGACATCACTTTGCTGACAAAGATCCATCTGGTCGAAGCTATGGTTTTTCCAGTATTCATGTATAAATGTCAGAGTTGGACCATAAAGAAGGCTGAGTGCTAAAGAATTTATACTTTCCATCTATCATGCTGGAGAAGACTCTTGAGAGTCCCTTGGACTGCAAGGATATCAAACCAGTTAATCCTAAAGGAAATCAGTCCTGAATATTCATTGGAAAGACTGATGTTGAAGCTGAAGCTCCAATACTTTGGCCACCTGATGTGAAGAGCTGACTTTTTTGAAAAGACCCTGATGCTGGGAAAGACTGAGGGCAAGAGGAGAAAGGGGTGCCAGAGGATGAGATGGTTGGATGGCATCATATACTCCATAGACATGAGTTTGAGCAAACTCAGGGTCTCTCCCTGAAAGACAGGGAAGCCTGGCGTGCTGCAGTCCATGGGGTTGCAAAGTGTTGGACACAACTTAGTGACTGAACAACAACAATCCTTTCTCAAGGTATCTTATTTGTTAGAAAATTCATATTACCAATTACAGTGGATGTTTTATTGTGAAGTGAAAAACTTTTGTAAAAAAACATATAAATGTATAATGCTCATAAAGTAAATGGTGCCTTTATTAACAATCTCAAGTGTGGTGAATGTGCAGAGCACAAACTGTGCAAGCCTGCATATCTATCATCTGTCAAAGCCAGTAGCAACACCATAAAATGATATAATCCAAGGGCTTGATGATCTATGATTATTCAGACTTGAAATTCTAGATGTAAAATTTGAAAAAGGAGTAGGACTCTTAAGAAGGCTCCTATCCCTTGGGAAATGGGTGGCTAATTGTGTCATCTACTAAAATGAGTAATAAAAAAGGAAACAGGGTGGTAGTTGGAGGAGATATTTTAGGAAATGATTGTTTGGCTTAGTTTTAGATGTACGAAATTTGTAGTGTTTTTGAATTTACCTATAGGCAGTTAGGGACTTCCCAGGTGATGCTAGGGGTAAAGAACCTGCCTGCCAGTGAAGGAGACATAAGAGATGCAGACTTGATCCCTGGTTCAGGAAGATTGCCTGGAGGAGGGCATAGTATGCTCACTTGGAGAATCCCATGGACAGGGGAGCCTGGCAGGCTACAGTTCATAGAGTTGCAGAGTCAGACACAACTGAAATGACTTTGCGCACATGGAGAGGCAGTTAGATATGTTGATTTGGAACTCAAGACAAAAAAAGTAGATTTAAATCACAGATTAAATAGCCACCAACATATTGGCAGTCATAAAAGACATGATAATATGTCATGCTTAATTACAGGAAATTGCATGGCTGAAAGAATCAAAAGTAAGCATGGTTCCATCATCTCTTTCTCCCAGTTTTTTCTGATACTCTCATGGTTCTTGTATGATTTCATCCAGGGAGAAATTGAGTCTCCCAAACAACTGGTATTGGATTTTCATTCTTCTACCCTGATGTGTGGGAACTTGGAGACAGATTTAATTCAGCTTTAGAGAAATGAAGCCCTCTGCCTTTTCTTGAATCTACTAATTCATACTCTCTATGTAGAGGCGACAAAACTTCCTGGTTGAAGACCCTGACTCTGGAGGCCAGTGTTCCTTCAGCATGAGAATGTGGCATCCTAAAGTGGAACACGGCACGTATAGAGAAGAGCCAGCAAAATGGGGATCACACAATGAAAAGGGAACTCGGGATAGAGAAGCAGTGGGTGAGGTGGTTAGGGACCTTGACCCTGAGATCAGATTGCCTGGGTTATAATGCAAGCTCTGCCTCTTACTTGCTATATTCACATGTTAATTCATCTCACTGAGTCAATTTCCTCATCTGTAAGATGGGACAATAATGGAATGACCTCATAGAGTTGTTTTATTAATCATAAGATTCAATGAAGTGATGTGTATAAAACTTTTAATTTAGTTCCTACCACGTTTGTCTTTAGCAAGTGCTAGTGATGTGCATTTTATATAAGGAATTCTGTGCTTGCTGTCGGTGGCTGTGTCTTTACAGTCTGTGTGGAAAATGTAACTATAATTACTTAATTGATCCTTTTTCTAATTTATTCATAAAAGGATTTGATGTGGCATTATCATTAGATACAAATATAAAGAGATCAGAAGAAAAGGACAAGTAAGTTGAGTCATATAGAGCCAAGGAGACACAGAAGCACATGCCATAAAGTCCAATACTATATCTGCAAGTGGCCATAATTCAACTTATCAAAGTAAAAAGAGTGGAGGATAGGTTTTGGGCTGTTCCTTCTTTCCAAGATAGTTCCTGGGGTTATGCCATTTGTATATTTTCACTCTGCACTCCTTGCATCTTGGCAGTAATGTTTCACTCTTCTTAAGAGAAAATGTTTTCAGAAAGTTCTTTTCTCTGGTCTTCCCAGTTTTGATTATGTGTTCTACCATATACCCAACTCAGAAGTAAAACTTTGGGCATATTTTGGCTCCTTTCTCCCTATATCTCCTCCATGTCTTCCTCCTTTGCAGTGCCTCTCCCATCAGATCTCACCTTTCCATTCTCACCGTCATCCCTCTGGTTTATATCTTCATAACTTCCTGGATGTCCTTTATATTATTTCCCTGTTTTTTTCCCCCCCTCCCGTTTGATCTCACCCTATGTTTTATCTCTGTTAAAAACATCCCTACCAGATGTAGCTTCCCCAAACAGCTCTAATGCTATTATCCACTTGCTCAAAAGCTTTGAGTATCACACTCCAAGTAAAAGATAAACACCTGATGTTCAAGGGATGCTCACAGTCTAATCCCACTTTTTATTTCCAGATTTATCTTTTACCATGTTCCAACACATAGCTGTGTTCTAATTACTACCCCGGTGCTTTCTTCTTTCCTTTCCCTGCATGTTAAGAGCAAGGTCTTAATGGTCTCTGTGCTCTGTGAAGCACAGAGTAGAATGCCTTGCTTAAGGTAGAGAGTTCAGCTAAAAGCTGGAGTTTTGTTTTTTGTGAATTCAAAACCCATGGAGTGCTGCCCTCTTTTGGTTACAGTAGCCCAGAGTCCAAACCACCAAATAGGGCATGATGCTGAATGACGCATCTTTTCCTTTCGGTTAGAACCCTCATGGAAACAAATAAGGCAGGGTGAAATAATTCCATCCTCTTCTCTCATTTTATCTAGCTTCACAGATTGTTTGTTTAGGAAGAGAGAAAGAAGATAAAATTCTGTATAGAAAACTTGGACCTCTACTGATTCAAAATCATGTATTATATGTAAACTCAGAGCTGGAATAAAGCCAGTAGTACTTTGAACATTTCCAGAAGTCCAAGAATATTCAGATTTTAACATAGACTTTTATGTAAAGATTAGGGGATAATCAAAGAACATATATTCCCTGAAGACTTTGTAAGGTTAAGGAGAGGCTCTGGATTAAAAGGATACTGAGGCGAGTAGCAAGGTGAGTTTTTCACACTGATACTTAGTGTTTTGTCAAGTAAGAAATAATGTGACCTGCCCTAGAAGATAAACAGTACGTCTCCTTTATTTCTTTAAATTAATTTTTTTCACCGGAGTATAGCTGATTTACAATGTGATAGTCTCTGCTGTCCAGGGAGTCAGTTATGCATATACATACACCCACTCTTGTTTGGATTCTGTTCCCATATAGGTCATTACAGTAGTGAGCAGAGTTCCCTGAGCTATCCAGTAGGTTCTTGTTGATAAAGGTACCTCTGCAGGGCCTTGCTGGGTTCCCAGTTTGTGACCTCACCTGAGACTGTCTCCAAGACCCAGAAGAAGTAGAGAGGGAGAATGACTCCAAGTCTAATAAGAAAGATGGTCATATTTTAAATAAGGGATGACAGGATAATAGATGCACAGGAAAAAGATCCCAAGTGAATAAGGTCTCTTGATTATGATATGAATGTCTAGGGCTCTTAATTTTAGAGCTTTGTAACCATGTCTTTGTTATGAATCAGATTGACCCTCACTAGGTATACAGAATACCAATAGTAGATAAGCATGCACTGTAAAGAACAGGAAATCTCAATTAAGGCAGGCCTTCAGCTTTATCTGAGATGTCAGTAAAACCAAACTTCCTTGGATCTGAAAGGGAAAGGCCTTCTAAAACTGAAACTCAGCGGGTGACAGGATGCTCCACACCTCTCAGAGGAGGATGGAAATGTTGTGGGTTGGTGCCTAATGCAATCTTGGCACCATCTTTGATGAGGAGCTAATGTTAGCAGAAAGATCAGGTGTCAGTCATGACCAGAGTTATTCCTTACTATCTTGAGAAGGTCACCGGATTGCTGCCCCTTCTTTTTTGAAACCTGATCTGGGGACCACAAACAGCCACAATGAGTTGGATCACTGCCACATGTTCTAAATTGGGCTGACAAGGCTGACTCAGTGCCAGGAGCAGACACAGGATGCAGCTTGAAATATTCAGATGGAAAGTGGGTCGGGTTCTTTTTCATTTTTAAGAATGCTATTTGAGGAGATAGGATTGTATAAGAACATCAAAGACTAAATTGTTGATAAATGAGATTTGTCTTACATTTGGGTAGAGGAGGAGATCCACAAAAGTCTGCCCCCTTTCCATGTTAAATTTTAGGTTGTGGATTACTATGCTGTCTTGGGAGGCTGCTGTTTCTTTCCAATGCAGTGGACCTTCTCTTTAACATTGTAAATTTAAAATTTGTTCAAAGGTCTGTAAGAAACAATGGAAAATCCTTCTTGCGAACAAGGATATGTACACAGCCATAAATACAGTTTCTTTTATTTCTGTGTGAATTTTCAAGCAGCACCTCACGAGAGTTGAACTTTTGCTATATAAATAAAGCCATCTGGTGTATCCAAGGAATTTCAGTCTCTAGAGAACAGGATCATAAACAATCGATCCTCCCAGAAATTTCAGTATGTTAGTTTGAGTGATGCTTTCCCACAGCACTACTTTAATCATTTTATTTGGTTTTAATCTTCTAAGGGCTTGATAATTTGGTCTCTCTAATCTAACGTTTTATTGTGGGTATATAAGGAAAAAGTCTGCCCCACCACTTTTGGTAATGTAAAGAAAAATGCATCTTTTCAGGTATTTAATGGATCACAGATACTCAAATTAAGAGAGTTTGGAAGACGGAAGTATATTATTCCATTTTTCTGATGGGAAAATGAGACATAGAAGGGGTAAGTTCAAGGTCTCACGTACCACAACTATTAACTGCTAAACGTGATCCAGATTTTGTGAATCCCAGTTGAATAATCTTTTTTACTTAACACTGTCTTCAACTTGATGTTTATTTTCTTTGAGGGATGAATATCAAGCATGTCTCTTAGTAAAACAAAGAAAATCCAATCTTTGACCAGTTGACCAAATAAGACCCACCAGCTGGGAAACTGGCTGTCTCATAAAAGTGAAATTAGCTTTATTCTGCTTTTCTTTTTTCTTTAACCTCTCCTGCACTCTTTAGTAGAAATTGTTTAGTATTGTTTCATTTCATGGAAGAAATGAATTTCTGGGAGGCTTCTGAAACTAGAATATGTTTGTCTAGAAGACCAAAAGGGATTGATCACAAAAGTCTTATCACTGAATGCTGGCCAGAGAGTGACTGAATCCACAAAGCTGTATTAGAATTTTAAACATGAACACTGCTGCCTGGCCCCACACCCTGAAAGTAACATTTCTTTGGTCAGGGTGGGGCTCTCTAAAATAGTTCTAAACATGCAGGCCAGGTTTGAGAACTACAGTTTGATGCCCCTTATTCCATAGGGACAGTGAGCTTGTGGATTCCAATCTTTCTGCTAGGGTGGTCTTCTGAGGAATAATTTTAAGTGAAGCTAAGAAATCAGACAGCAATATGGAATGAGGCTCCGGAGGGATAGAAAACAGCTGATTGTAGTGAAAAGACTCCCTTAAAACCTGTTTCCACTTTTCCCCTTAGGTTTGACTAGACCTCCAGTAAAGCCTGGGTGGTTGGAAGTATGGAAGGAACATAGATTGACAGGGCCTTCTGACCAGGGCCCCTGCCAGAACTGGCCCCAGGTCCTCCGGCACCATTTTCATAGCAAGTTGAAATACTATGGACTCTACCTTTTAAATTTGGTTGTATAACAATGCTGGGGGCATTCCAGGTGGCTCAGTGGCAGAGAGGCCACCTGCCAAAGCAGGATATGAGTGTTGGATCCCTGGGTTGGGAAGATCCCCTGGAGAAGGAAATGGCAACCCACTCCAGTATTCTTGCCTGGGAAATCCAATGGACTGAGGAGCCTGGCAGGCTACAGTCCATGGGGTTGCAAAGAGTTGGACACGACTGAGCGATTAAACAGCAACAGTGTAACAATGCTGTTGTTTTTATGATTTATTTTGGCACACAATGGCACTAATAGCAAGTATTCACTGAAATTATATTTGGATGTGACTTATGCACACACTATTATCTGCTGAGCTATTTGTTTGGGAACAGAATGTGCCCTGCGTCTTAAGTGACCCATAAAAGAATCTCCCGGGTCCAGTAAAACATATACTTCAACTAGTACAATTTTTAAATACCTTAATGCTTAGAAATAATACAAAGACATTCAAAGGAGTATAAAAAAATAGTTAAAGCTGATGTGTACTTCTTCTTCTGGACAAGAAGATATCAGTGGCATCAGGTCAGTGATTGCAGTTTGGTAAGAAGCTATTCAGGAGTTTATCTAATGCCAAAAGCATGGGCAGAGTGAACCCTTGTAGCTCGGTATCAAGTGTTGTTTAGTGTTAGTATTCTTAGTGGTTCCTCTTTAAGAGCAGTTCTTCCTTTACTTTTCCCAAGCTGGGGCAAAGGGGTCTGGTGAGGCCACGGCAAACTGTGAAAGGACAGCTGTCTACCCGAGGCAGCCAGGTCTCTGCCAGAGACTCTGTGAGCGAACGGACTGCGCTGGGAAGACTGCCCTGGGGGTAGTTTCATCCATAGGCGTGAGACCACTATCTCTTCACTTTTCAGGATAGATTTGTTCTGGCCATAAGACACACTTTAAGTTTATATTTATATTATGGACTTATAAATATTGAATATTGCCAGATACCTGCTACTTTAGAACAAGGCAGGGAAGTGCCAAATGATTTATTTTTTTTAAAAAACCACTCAATGTATTGCTTAATACATTTAAATTTATTCAAATTTAATTCCTATAGATTTGTTCTTTGTTATTTCTCCTTCAAAATGAGAATGCCACATCCAAACAGTTAACCTGTGATTGAGATGGCATATTAAGAACCTTTTTTGACAATTGGTTCTTTAAAGGCTTTGCTATTAAACTAGTTTCTAAAGATTCGTCGTAACACATAACATAAAAGAGTGATGCTCAGGGCCTGCTAATGGGAGTGAGTGGTCCCAGCTCCTCTTCTCACTAGGTCTGTGACATTATCAGCAAATCATCTTGATCTCTGTTCCTAGGGTTATAGAATGCACCGGGACTTCTACACCGGCTTTAAATACTATGGTGCCCTTAACCACTGTTTGCATTTCATTGAAAAAATTCTAAAATGAAATTTCATACAGATTTGCTTTCAAAAAATCCATCTCTGTATAAGTTATTACATTAGTCATCACTTAGAAGAACCACAATTTATACTCAAGAATATGTACCAAATTATTTGTGAAAGAGGTGGCAAGATGGACCCCCACCGACCCTCTGCCCAACCCTCGCTCTTTCCTTCTATGGGAAAGATCAACTCTCCCGGCCTGTGTCTCTTGGGAGTTCCGATACATGATTTTGTCTCTCTTGGATACTCTCAGGACATGGCACGTGGTGAACTTTCTGATGAAACTAGTGTGACGAGTCAGACTCCAGAGCCAGACGTTCTGCTTGCCGATGGCTTCCGTTCTCACAGACCTTGCTTTGCAGCTGGCCCTCCACCTCCAGCAAAGCCTGCGCAGTAACGCAGGGCCCCGGCCTGCATGTCCACTCACTGTGGCCGCACTGGCCTGACCGGGATGGCCTCGGTCCAAGACCAGCCGGTCCCCCGCCTCCCCCACCCACAGAGTTCTCTCTCAGAGCCTTATTCTTAGTCCCTCCTTCTTTGCTGAGCCATATGACCTTACTTTCTCACAGAACTCTATGGGAAAATAGAGGCTACGTGTGTGCTCCACTTGGTTAAAAGTGAATTTCCATGCAGGAAATGTTGCTTTGTCTAAAATAAGGTCCTGGATTTAACATAAAAAGGGAAGTTTCTCCAAGATTCTGTGAAGCATTACCCAACTGAAACTCTTGTCGCTTAAAATAAAAATAGCCTGTTCTCTTAATAGACAGGTCTTTTTGAAGGAAAATGCTGTGTAATCCTATGTGAAAAAGGATATGTATATTTTTGTCCAATGTATTATTACATTTTAAATGAGGGAAACAGCTGTCAAATAAAAAGCTTTGATAATTGATGAAAATAATTAAAACCTAGTAAGTGGCTGTTAGAAATTATGTTTAAAACATTTTAACCATTAAACTCCTAAAAGTAAGCACAGTGAGTATATAGTATATATCAATATTTCATGAATAAAAAGAAAGTTATTACTTTGATAAGCAGTTGAAATTGGAAAAAATGTCCTCTTCACTGTTATACAGTATGGGCTTATTCAATATGATTTTTAAAACATATCTGTTGAGTTTTAGAAAATTTTTGGTAGAGTTATAGCAGCAAGATTTAGAGAATTGGATATCTGTAATGGACCCTCTAACCCCCTTAATCTGGAAAATATAAAATGTCCTCTAGGTGGAGCACCAAGACTTTCCTTTGTTAAGATAAGGAAGTCTTATTTTTGTAAAAGGAACCCCAGGATTTCATATTAAACAGAAAATAAGGAACTTTTTCTTAACTTTGGCATGTATTACCCAGAAAACCTACTATTAGATGAAGGAAATGTTATATTTCAGGCAATTTATCCTTACATGTAAAATGTGTTTGATTTTTAATTCTCCAAGTGAGATCCACTGAGTTCTGGCATGTGCATGAGCCAGAAAAGCTGTACCTGTTCTCTAAAGACTTGAGGGTGAGTGTGAGGGGGGGACGGTGAGGGCTTAGAGCCACAGGGGCCAGGAAATGGCCCTTTACTAGGCAGAAGCATCTCAAAGGTGGCTGCAATGTCTACCTATCTCCAAAGGTCACTGCAATGTCTATTGAAGAAGTAAGCATGAATGTGAAATATAGAAAGGAAGCTAGAAGTCACCTAACGCATTCTTCTCATTTTGCCAAAGAAGAAATTGAGACCTCGAGAAGCAGAAGTCTTTCTTTTAGCCTGATGCAAGCAGATGGGAAAACAATGAAAACAGTAACAGACTTTATTTTCTTGGGCTCCAAAATCATTGCAGATGGTGACTGCAACCATGAAATTAAAAGACATTTGCTCCTTGGAAGAAAAGCTATGACATACCTAGACAGCATATTAAAAAGCAGAGACATTACTTTGCCAACAAAGGTCCATCTAGTCAAAGCTATGTTTTTTCCAGTAGTCATGTATGGATGTGAGAGTTGGACTGTAAATAAAGCTGAGCATCGAAGAACTGATGCTTTTGAACTGTGGTGTTGGAGAAGACTCTTGAGAGTCCCTTGGCCTGCAAGGAGATCCAACCAGTCCATCCTAAAGGAAATCAGTCCTGAATATTCACTGGAAGGACTGCTGCTGAAGCTGAACCTCCAGTACTTTGGCCACCTGATGCGAAGAACTGACTCGTTGGAAAAAGATCCTGATGCTGGGAAAGATTGAAGGTGCGAGGAAAAGGGGATGACAGAGGATGAGATAGTTAGATGGCATCACTGATTCAATGGACAGGAGTTTGAGCAAGCTCCGGGAGTTGGTGATGGATAGGGAAGCCTGGCATGCTGCAGTCCGTGGGGCCGCAGAGTCAGACACAACTGAGCGACTGAACTGAACTGAATTAGTGATATCACAGATAAAATTGAATGAAGCTTTGTGGTTTTAGACTTTTAAAAACACGTTTTCTTCTAAAACACATTTTCCTTTGGGAATTATGTTCCCAGAAGTGTATGGACTCTCACGATGGAAACTGACATGTACCAGGAAATTCCTTCTGTATAGCCATGGTTTAGTCATGTGACCTAATTTTTGAGGAACTTAAATCTTGAGTAGAGTGTTTTGTGTGTGTGTGTGTGTGTTTTTTAAGAAGATAGGAAACAGTGTGAGTTCATTTCTTAGGTAGCCTTATAATCTAATATCCATTTTACTAAGCATGATTCTTTTCTCCCCTAGCTTTACTGAGATATTATTGACTTATCATGTAAGCTTAAGGTGCACAGCATGATGATTTGAAATCCGTATACATTGTGAAATCTAAGCATGATTCTTCAACCTTCCTATTAGTTCTGTGATTTGTCCAATAATCCTTTTGCTTAGGTTGGCCAGAGTTAGTTTCTGATACTTGCAACTAAAGAACCTTGTGATTCCAGCAATTGCCATCTACTCAATAATGAAGCAAGACCTTTTAAATTTAAATCACCCAGCAGAGTTGCCTTAACTACATAATTTAAGAGTATTTAAGACTGATTTGTATAGGAAACATAAAAGCACTCTTATCTAATTGCCTTGACCAGAAACATAATCTGAATATTTTCTTCTAGATCTTTTGAACAATGGTAAAAGTTGAATTCTAGTCATTAACCTGACAACACTACTGCAGTAAATACTTGTTTCCTCAGTAAGACAAGTTTTCCCTTATATACTATTGTACTAGAGAAAGCTCTAAAATTATATTTAAGATAGCATTTACACTCTTTTCTGATGATAAAAGTAATACAGATTTATTTTGCTCAGGCTTTTTCCTAAACTTAAAAATTATGTAAAATGAATATTGCTTCTTTTTCTGTTAGAAATGAGAAAAAAAATTCTCCAAACTGGTAAAGTTGTACAAATAGTAAGCTATAGAAGTATGTGAGTCAGACTAAAATAACAGTGAAATATTATGGCTGTTGAGATATTTTCCTCGTTCAGATTCCTTCTCAAAAGCATTTGGCTTAACCCTGCTATGTCAAAAATGTGTATAAAAACCTCATTTTTCTTTCTAATGTAATTTCTTTTAATATACCCAGCAAATAATCACTCACTTCCACCCCCACCCCCCATTGGCTAGTATCTCAGAATATAATTTTTTAAAAGGAGTTTGATGTTTATAAAAGTTTCTTAGGCTATTATAACTAATCTTTGGAATGATGCAGTATGATATGAGTTATAACCTGACAAGTGTCATGTTTTAACAATGAAATCTGCTGGAAACAGGCCATTCTTATCTTAATGACGTTTTAAGACAATATTTGCAGTTTGGCTCAGGTTGTGAAACAGGGGAGAAGAATGCTGCAAAGCCTGAGAGCAGGCACACTGGCCTGCAAAAGCACACCAGCAGAGGGCTTTTTGGGCTTGCTGCGCGTGCCTAGTTAATGGCACATTTACAGTGCAATTGAAGAAAAATTACCTTATAAAATATAAACTCAGATTAAAGGGAAATCAATTTCCTAGATATAAGCTACCTAATTAGATAGAAAGGCTGGTTGTAGATTGAAATTTATACGATTTATTTCAACCTAATGTTTGACTTTTAATATAACATTTTTTGAAGGTCGCAGTGTGTGTTAATCAGGTAGAAGTGCACATTGTGAGGTCCACTTCTATTAGATTTTCATACAGGTAGTGACTTGCTGTGACTTTAATTGGGCTCCACTGTCGTGGCTCTGGAGCTAGGTCCTACTGACTCATGAAAGACTATTATTAAATTTGCAGGAATTTAATGAGTCAGACATGAAATTAAAAGACACTCACTCCTTGGAAGAAAAGTTATGACAAATCTCGACAGCATATTAAAAAGCAGAGACATCACTTTACTGACAGTGGTCCATGTGGTCAAAGCTATGGTTTTTCCAATAGTTATGTACGGATGTGAGAGTTGAACTGTAAAGAAGGCTGAGCACTGAAGAATTGAAGCTTCTGAAGTGTGGTACTGGAGAAGACTCTTGAGAGTCCCTTGGACTGCAAGGAGATCAAACCAGTCAATCCTAAAGGAAGTCAAACCTGAATATTCACTGAATATTCACCCTCTGCCGACTCACTTTTGAAAGCCAATGTGCCTGCTCTCAGGCTTTGGAGCATTCTTTCCCCCTGTTTCACAACCTGAGCCAAACTGCAAATTTTGTCTTGAAACGTCATTAAGATAAGAATGGCCTATTTCCAGTAGATTTCAATGTTAAAACATGACATGTCTGTTTATAAATCATATCATATTGCATTATTCCAAAATTAGTTATAATAGCCTAAGAATCTTTTATAAACACCAAACTCCTTTAAAAAGTTGTATTCTGAGGTACTAGGGGTGGAAGTGAGTGATTATTTGCTGAGAAGGACTGATGCTGAAGCTGAAATTCCAACACTTGGGCCATCTGATGCGAATAGCTGACTCATTGGAAAAGATTCTGATGCTGGAAAGATTGAACGCAGGAGGAATAGGGGGTGACAGAGGATGAGATGGTTGGATGGCATCACCGACTCGATAGCCATGTGTTTGAGCAAACTCAGGGAGAGAGTGTAAGAGAGGGAAGCCTGGCCTGTTGCAGTCCATGGGGTTGCAGAGTCTGACACAACGTAGCGACATAATGACAAAAATGAGTCAGTTGGTTTCACATTTGTAGCTCAAAACTGGCAACGGTGGGAGTATTTACATGATGGAAATCTTCAAACACTCTAAATCTGGGGCCCTCCTTTCTCCCCAGCTGGTTGATATACATTTACCAGCACATCACGGGATATATTGATTTGAAAAAGGGGGAGATTTTCTCGAGAATCATGCCATCTCATACCATTTTCATGCCCATACATGCCACCACTGTCCAGCTTGGCTGAACGCACAGAAAGTCATTCCTGAAGGTTTGGTTTCAGGGTCCTCAAGTATTGGGAGGTCAGTTTGGCTCTTGCTCCACCATCAAGTAGGTGGGGTCTGGAGATGGCTCTGGAATACCTCTGGGGTTTGGAGGGGAGGGGGCTGGGCGGGTGAGACAGTGAGTGCAGACCTCCGTGTGTCTGTGAGCACTGGACTGCAGCCCCTCTCTCTTCATCCAATGTTTATTTTCTCCCCTCTGATCTTTCGCCGGATGTAGTAGATGAGATTGTCCCAAGTGAGGTTAACCTGTCTTAGCTCTGCCTTGTAAAATGCTGTAACCTTTCTGCTTCACACTTCACATGCCATTTGGCATTGATGTAATCATATTATTTTTAAATGTGGTGGGGCCTCAGTTTTATGAGCACCACACACAGATGTGCAATAAAAAATTAGATTCTTTATTTTTTTCTGTAGCTGACCTTATTATGACCACCATCCAGGGCCTCCGCTTGGTTGGCTTAGGTTAATGTCCTTTAGAATTCCAGTTCCTTCCCCAGCTGGCATCTGGGTGTGGGGTGCACTTGTCTTGGACTGTATTTGGGACACTGACTCTGAGATTTGTGCAGCATTCTCTGAACGAGTGCTGGTCTCTGCTGGGAGTCGCTGGTCTAGACTGCTCAGCAATCTTTGCTAGACAATCAATCTTCTCCCTAGTGTTTTTCCAATGTTTGCAGCTGCTGATGGCGGCTTCTGTAACTCTTGCCTCGTTGCTCGGCTGTTTTCTCTGATGGTACTGGGCTCTACCTCAGCTGTCACTGAATTTGTGGAATATTTTAAAGTCTGAATACTTGGTCATGCAGTCCAACCTGCAGACTTCTACTTCTGAGGTAGTTCAGATAGCTACCGTCTTGAAGGTTCTGAAGTCAGCCTCTCAACAGCCTTCTCCAGCATTCCTGTGGAGGCCTGGTCTCGTCTGTCAAGTGGCATCTATCCAGTGGCTGGGAGACCTCCACTCAGGTCCTCCCTTGACTTATTCCAGCTTGTCGTCTACTTTCAACATGTCATTTGTGGAGCCACCTTCTTTCCTACCATTGATTCTTTCTGCTCCCCACAGTCTTTCTGGATATGCGTGATGACCTGTAACTTCTTCCTCTTGCCACATTGGGAACCCTTTATAAAACTCTATGACCCAGTTCCCCCTGCCCCTCCTCCAAAACTCTATGACCCAGTTCCTTATTCCTGCCTCTTAACATGTAAGAGTGGGAGATAAGTGTCTATACTGTAGAAAATCTCCTTCTTTGTTGGAAAAGCTTGGCTTTTAAATTTATTATCTTTTTGCAGACAAAAATATCCTATTTTGTAGGTTTGAAACTGAATATTATATTTTCCCCCTTTCCCTCTGAATAATATGAAATCCCAAATGCGGATGTATGCCTCCTTCTAACTTGGGAAGGGTCATACACATAAAATTGCAAAAGAGTAAAACATATTATTGATAACATATTTAAAACATTGCCCCCATTATATAATTGTCACTTCACTCACCCTCTGGGTTATACACTTTATGCAAGAAGGCTCTCCTATGGCTCAAGAACAGTTCTCTCCTTTTTTTTTTTTTAATTATAAATTTTTTTTTCTTTTGGCCACGCTGAATGGCTTGTGGGGTCTTGTTTCCCTGCCCAGGGGTTGAGCCTGGGCCCACAGCAGTGAAGGCGCCTAACCACTGGACACCAGGGCACTCCCCAAGAGCTGTTCTCTTTTGAGCAGCCTCTTAGGCTTTGTGTTTTTAGTAACTCCCTCTTTGTGGTTTTATCCCTATCAATTCTTAAAGAAGTAATTGTATCCCTTTAAATAAGCAAACAAGAAACTCTGCATGGGCTTCACATAGGGCCAAACATGCTTTTCCTCTAGTGTTTCCTATCTCTAGTGACATCACCACCCACTCAATCTTGCCAGATAACATCATCCTTTACACCGTCTTTCCTCTCCTGCCCCATGGCTGATTAACTAGCAAATTCTATTTCTCTACTTACAAATGTTTCTCGAATTAATTTCTTTTTCTCACTTCTCACATCTTTCACCCTAGTCCAAATTACTATCATCTCTTAACCATTTCTTAACATTGCTCTCTTGCAGCTGTTTTCCTGCATTTACTTTCATTCCCAATGAATGTAGAGTAATCTTAAAACAAACAGATAAAAAAAATTTATTGTATGCATGTGTGTATATTTTTGTGTATAGATTAATATATGTGCATAAATACATATGTATACATACACATACATATATATAAAATCCTGTTTATGTTACTCCTTTGCTTCAAACTCTCCACTACTTTCTATTCTTCTGAAGATAAAGTTCAAAATTCTTTATTGTTGTTCAGTCACTCAATCGTGTCCAACTCTGCAACCCCATGGACTGCAGCACACCAGGCTTCCCTGTCCTTCACCATCTCCCAGAGTTTGCTCAAACTCATGTCCATTGAGTCGATGATGCTATCTAACCATCTCATGCTCCATCATCCCCTTCTCCTGCCCTCAATCTTTCCCAGCACCAGGGACTTTTCCAGTGACCTGGCTCTTTGCATCAGGTGGCTGAAGTATTGGAGCTTCAGCTTCAGCATCAGTCCTTCCAATGAATAAGTAAGGTTGATTTCTTTTAGGATGGACTGGTTTGATCTCCTTGCTGTCCAAGGGACTCTCAAGAGTTTTCTCCAGCACCACAGTTCGAAAGTGTAAAAATTCTTTCTTCTTCCCAAAGTGCTTGAATGACCTCGCTTTGTGGCTCCCAAATCCCAACCTTGCTTTCTTCTCTCCCTGGCTCACTCTGCTCCAGAGGCACTAAACCTTTTACTTCTTCAAATTTCCTGTTCTCTCTCCTTCTTAAGGCATCTACATAAGCTGTTTTTTTTCTGCTTGGTAAAGCCTTGGTTCTCTCTGGTTAACTCCAGTTCTCAGTTTAAAAGTAGTCTTCTCTTAGAAGTCCCTTCTGACCCTCCCCTTTCCTGCAAGTCTCTTTTCAAGACATCTTGTACTTTCTTTAAGAACACATATTGCAATCAAATAATTTCGTAATTATTTTAATGTTTTTTACCTCACTGAAGAAAGAGACTATCATATTCATTTTTCTGGTTTTTATTTTGCCTAGAATTATAGTGCCCTTTTAATTATAGTGCCCATCAATGAAGAGATGCTTTGAGTGTTTTATTTTTATATGTTTCATCTTCATACTAGCTAACGTAGTGTTTTACCCCGAGTAAGTGTCCTAAAACTTATACCAATGAATAATTATTTTCTCTGTATTTTCCCCTCTGTCTCTTGCTATCTTCTCTTCCATAAGAAAAGGAGAGTTCTTTGTGAGATATTTCTGAAGATCAAAGCAATCAAACTCAAACCAAGAAGTAAGTCAGGTGTTAGATTCTGAAATTTTGAATTCAACTTCATGTAGCAGTTTGCTATCAGAGACTTTTAAAGAAAATGTCCTTTGGACCTTCTGATGGATCTCAGTTGCCTCCAGGAGCAAGTCCCTTATATTTAGCATGGAACATAAGGCCTTCCATGATCTGGACTTTGCCTCCCTTCCTCACCTCATTTTCATCACACTTCATCCTACCCACCAATCCTGCCTCCTAGACCCACGCATCAGGAAAGGGAGATGATCATCAACATCATTATTACTGTCCCCACTAACAATATTTATTAGGAATTAGTTTATATCAAACACTCTGTAGGGCTTGTGGGGACATACAAAGACGTAAGTCAGGATCACAGCTCTCAATCACCTGTTAATCTAATAGAAGTGACAAATATGAAAGATAAATTGCAATATAAATTAGTTGAATAGCAAGTGCCAAATAGTGGTTGACAGCAGGAGTGCAATTTCCTGAGATGCTAACGAGTGCTCTGCTTTGGTTTTATCTTTCTTCAAGTAAATGTGACTCTGGGAGGAGATACTTAACGTTCTGCCCATCTCTTCGAAGAAAAGTCCTATGATTTATCCACTCCTTTGTGTAATCTTCCTTCTTCCTCATCTTCAAAATTATTGTGATCATAATCTGAATTAAGGATACAAAGGAACAGATATTTGTCAGTGACCAGTGGGGCCTCATCCAAGTCTCCTTGAGCCCTTGACTCACTAACTTTACAAACTCCACTTATATGTGGAGAGCAATGCTTGGATTCATTCACATGGTGGAGTTAACATGATCCATTGGATAATGACATGCATTAAAATACAAAAGAAAAGAGCCTTTGAAAACCCTACTTCCCTAAGGGTATTATAGCAGAGGCATGTATTAATTAACAATTAGTTTTGAGACAAGGAGGAAAGGAAGTGATTAAAATGTGTTCCATGCCCTCAAAACCCCACAATAGGTGAGAGAGACCAGTAAATAAATAATAATATATTGTTCTGAGAGCAATGACAGTGGTATGGATGATAGGACTAAGCACCTTATTACTAGAGAAAGGCTACACAGTAGAGGTGATGTTTAAATTTAATCTAGAAGATGAGTGAGAATTAGCTTTGGGAAGTCCCTGGTGGTCCAGTGGTGACGACTCTATAATTTCACTGCCAAGGGCCCAAATTCTCTGGCTGGGGAACTAAGATCCCATAAGCTGTGTGGTGTGGGGGAAAAAAAACTCAAGAATTAACTTTGCTCTACCAGAAAAGAGTGGATATTAGGTCTCCTATGTCTAATCCTGTGTATTTTCCCATCTGTTTTCCCAGAAGGAGTAGTTCTTAGGCATAACCTGTGAAGAAAAGTGAAACTGGATGCTTTCTTCCAGGCCTGGTGAAAGACCACCCTGAAGAGGAAGCCCTCCCAAGTGCTAGCCAAGGACAGACCATATCACCACCTCTAATTGCTCTATTGAAGCACTGAGCTTTTACTAATTCTTCTAAATGATAATATTGTTGCGTAAAACTAACAACCCCAAATCTTATGGCACAGTATGTATTTATTTTTTTGGACCATGTGAATCAGCTCTTTGAGGCCATTTTACACTGGAATCTTCTCTACACAGTTCCTCATTCTCCTTGGACTAGTGGCAACCCAGGACAGATTCTTTGTCTGAGGGATGGTGCAAATGCAAGGGAACAATCCAAAACTCTGAAGCACATGTAACATCTCAGCTGGCGTTATGTCTGCTAACATTATATTGGCCAAAGAGTCATGTGACCAATTCAAGCATCAGTGGCAAGGGGAAATACACTTCTACAACTCCAGTGAGAAGTCCTGCAAAAACACAGAAAAGAGATGACATATGATTCTGTAACTCGGAGAATATGAATGAAGAACTGGAAACAATAATCTACCCAAGGGTGTTCCTACCTGTTGTCTGCATATACCACATAATTTTTAGATGAAAGCCTTCATCTCTAAGCTACAGTGCTGAAAAATGTCTCTCAAATCCCCAGTTTTGTCACAGCTTCCCTGTGTCATTGAAGTTGCCACGACTCCTACCAGTGGAGTACTGTAAAAGAAGTATAACCTAGGGGTTCTCCTGGATCTGACCCTCAGATAGCAGGAGGATAGCTGTATTCAGCACACTGCTTGGTGAAGACTATTTCATGTTGCGTTACTTCTGTTTCTCTTGGAGTTATCACTCATAACTTTCATCTCCCTCTCTTATCTAATGTTTTTCAAGAAGGCTTTTTGGGGAAAATATAACATCTTTGGGTATATGTACATCCTAGTTGAAAGGTCACGCTGACTGCCCCCGCCAAAAAGTCCCAGATAAGTACCGGGGACAGACATCCACCAATCAGCAGCCTGTTGCCAGGCAGACTGATGGACGCGAAGGTGCCAAGACTCCAGCCAATCAAGAAAAACCGACACGGGACAAAAGGCCAATCAGGACCCTAGAGCCTGACTCCAAGCGTATTCGAAAAGGTCCCGCTGCTTCCGTATCCGCCAGGGTATATAGGTGCCGCCTCCCTTCCCGCAGGTTGCAGACTCCCTTTGTCTCTTCACTCACCCTCCCCCGGGAGTTCTGCCCGAGAGCGACCGCCCAATAAAGGCCTTCATCAACGGTCCTTAGAGGTGGCTCTTTCTTCCCGCGGCGTTTTCTAACACTAGTTCTGTAGTTTTTTCCTGTCTAAACAGACAATTTGGGAACCTTGGAATAGTAAACCACACCTAATTTTAGTATCTCTTACAGTTATGGCAGAAAGTGAAGAAGAGCTAAAGAGCCTCTTGATGAAAGTGAAAGAGGAGAGTGAAAAATTTGGCTTAAAGCTCAACATTCAGAAAACTAAGATCATGGCATCCGGTCCTGTCACTTCGTGGAAAATAGATGGAGAAACAGTGGAAACAGGCAGACTTTATCTTTTTGGGCTCCAAAGTCACTGAAGATGGTGACTGCAGCCATGAAATAAAAAGACCCTTACTCCTTGGAAGGAAAGTTATGAACAACCTAGAGAGCATATTAAAAAGCAGAGACACTACTTTGCCAACAAAGGTCCATCTAGTCAAGGCTATGGTTTTTCCAGTGGTCATGTATGGATGTGAGAGTTGGACTATAAAGAAAGCTGAGCGTCAAAGAATTGATGCTTTTGAACTGTGGTGTTGGGGAAGACTCTTGAGAGTCCTTTGGACTGCAAGGAGTTCCAACCAGTCCATCCTAAAGGAAATCAGTCCTTAATATTCGTTGGAAGGATTGATGTTGAAGCTGAAACTCTGATACTTTGGCCACCTGATGCAAAGAACTGACTCACTTGAAAAGACCCTGATGCTGGGAAAGATTGAAGGCAGGAGGAGAAGAGGATGACAGAAGATGAGATGGTTGGATGGCATCACTGACTCAATGGACATAAGTTTGAGTAAACTCTGTGAGTTGGTGATGGACAGGGAGGCCTGATGTGCTGCAGTCCATGGGGTTGCAAAGAGTCAGACACGACTGAGTGATTGAACCGAACTGAACTGAACAGCTGATAGGAGGTCTTTCCCAAGATCTGTAGTTGGCAAGCTAGAGACCTGGGAGGGCCAATGGTATAGTTCTTGTCCAACTCTGAATCCGAAGGCAGAAGAGGACACATGTCCCAGTTCAAAGGAGGCAGGTAGAGACAATGAATCCTTCCTTGCTTGCGTCTTTATTCTGTGCAGTTCTCCAGTGGGCTGGATGAGGCCCACCCTCACTGGGGAGGGCAATCGGCTTTGTTCAGTCTACCAATTCACACGTTAATCTCATCCAGAAATACCTTCACAGACACATTCAAAATACTATTGATATTTAACTGAATATCTGGGCATCCAGTGGTTCTGTCAAGTTAACACATAAAATCAACTATGGTCATCCTCCATTTTCTTAGTGTCTCTGTTTCAGTTATGGATCATTGCATGTCAAGGAATAAAACGCTAACCAAGTTAACTCAAGTAAAAAGGAAGTGATTGGGTAGATGTAGTCATGGAAACTAAAAATGTGAAGCATCCTCACCATCACTTTCTCTGCTTCCTTTGGAACATCTGTTCCATTCTCCTATTTCTTTTTGCACAATAGCTTTCTTTGCTTATTTAACAATATGTACATGACTGGAAAATAGCTGCCATCTCTAATTCTGTGTGACCAAAATGTTCCAGGGCCCACAGCCTTATGACAATATGTGACTTTTGTCTTTATGATTTGTGTTTCAACACCTGAGAAAGAACTGGATCCATTGTAGGACTACCATGTATTATTTTGTTTAACATCCAATGCCTGTCCCTAGTTGGGCTTCCCTGATGGCTCAGAGGTTAAAGTGTTTGGCCAGAGAATGTAAGTGCATGTTAGTTCCTATTGCTGCTGTAACAAATGACCACAGACTTAATGGCTAAAAACAACACAAGTTTGTTATCTTTTGGTTCTGGAGGTCAGAAATCTGAAATGAGTTTCACTGTACTAGAATCAAGATGTTGGCAGAACTGCATTCCTTCTGGAAGCTCTAGGAGAGAATCTTTTCCATTGCCTGCTTCTAGAAGCTCCTTGAAATCCACGGCTTATGGCTGCTTCATCCATCTTTGAATCTCTCTTGCACTCCAATTCTTTTGATTTCTGCTTTCACTGATAAGGACTCAGTGGTTACATTGGGCCCACAGGGAATTAAATTAGTTAACTTAATTTCATCCATAAATCTCTTTTGCAGTGTAAGGCAAAATACACACACTCTGGAAATTAGGACATGGATGTCTTCGGGGAGCCATTATTCCACCTATCATAGTGAGAGTTGCAAAGTTGTGATCCCAATGGAGCAGAAGCTTTGTAGCCTCTGGGAGGAATTCCTCTGCATAAGAAGTGTGGAAAGAGGAGGAAGCAAATTAGCAAATTAAACAACAGACCCATTTCATCTTCCCAAACAAGGGGCTGTTTACTAGCAGGTGATGAGGCTGGCCCTCCACCTCCACTTAATTTTTCCAACCTCTGTTTTGTTCTCCTCCAGGGGATCTGTCAGTGTCTCCATATTTGTAATTCACTTGCATTTCTTTTTTTGGAATAGAATGGACTAGTTTGGTATTTAATCTCCCCAAAGCTAGATTCCCTTTTACAACACAGATGCCTAACCTCCTTAGATTCATGATCAGAAAACACTGAATGTGATGGAGCTGGGTTTGGGAATCTGTGTTTATAATATACTCCCTAGGTGATTCTTGCGTACACCAAAGTTTGAGAACCACCTCTGTATTCTACAGCAAAGTTGATAAACTTATATTGTTAGAAAAGAAGACTGAAAAAAACCTTCCAAGGGAACTAGTATGTTTTCCCTGCAACTTTTGGGAGATAATGATAACAATTTTGCATGTAACTCAGTAAGACTAATTCAGGTTGGGAGCCAGAGAAGAGGTCATGTCAAGATAAAGGGGAAACACTTTTTGGGGCTGATCTGACCTTCATGTGACTCTCAAATCACAATGAAGGGCTTAGGTTTTTTTTTGAGTTATGTTTTCATATTGATTTGTGCTCTGCTGAAAACCACAATGATGCTGTCTCTAAAGGCAGTTTTTCTGTGTTAACCTTGCCAACATAGTAAAGGTAGAAGATGATAAGCTGATGTTTGACTCTCCAGGCTGTAAGTTGCAGTGACTATTGTCATAAATTTTCATCAGGTGACTGAGTTGGAATCTTGGTGTTATATGAAGCCATCCCAACCATGACATTTAAGGATCTGACAGGTTTTGATATATTTTAAATAGTTTGATCCAAGTATAAGATGTTTTGATATGCTTTCTTTATAAGTTTGTAATTGTTTGTTTTGAATAACTTGGATATCATTAATACAAGAGTTAATGAGGTAAATATTTACCTGTGAATCATCAGTTCAGTTCAGTTCAGTTGCTCAGTCGTGTCTGACTCTTTGCGACCCCATGAACCACAGCATGCCAGGCCTCCCTGTCCATCACCAACTCCCAGAGTTCACCCAACCCATGTCCATTGAGTCGGTGATGCCATCCAACCATCTTATCCTCTGTCGTCCCCTGCTCTTCCTGCCCTCAATCTTTCCCAGCATCAGGGTCTTTTCAAGGGAGTCAGCTCTTCACATCAGGTGGCCAAAGTACTGGAGGTTCAGCTTCAGCAACAGTCCTTCCAGCGAATATTCAGGACTGATTTCCTTTAGGATGGACTGGTTGGAACTCCTTGCAGTCCAAGGGACTCTCAAGTCTTCTCCAATACCACAGTTCAAAAGCATCAATTCTTTGACGCTCAGCTTTCTTTATAGTCCAACTCTCACATCCATACATGACCACTGGAAAAACCATAGCCTTGACTAGATGGACCTTTGTTGGCAAAGTAGTGTCTCTGCTTTTTAATATGCTGTCTAGGTTGGTCATAACTTTCCTTCCAAGGAGTAAGTGTCTTTTAATTTCGTGGCTGCAGTCACCATCTGCAGTGATTTTGGAGCCCAGAAAAGTAAAGCCATAGATGGCTCTATACTAAAGTCTAATTCAGTTGAGAATGTATGTTGCAAATATACAGAGTAATAGCCTAGAAAATAAGAGCATATAATTTTTGATTGTTGGTGGTTCTGTTTTTGGCAGTACAGCCGATTAAACGACCTAAAAATTTGTCAGCTATTAAATGCCTGGGCATGCTGAAAAGAAAAATAGTCATCTATTTAAGTGGTTGGATGGAAGTAGGGAATATCACCAGAGGCCAAAAACAAAGCAGAAACTAGATTTGGCATTCCCTTACTTTGAGTCTGGGATCTGAATTTTTACTCAGTACATTGGGAACTCTCAAGTTGAGAAATTTGCATGAAATTCCTTACAGCAATTGGCAGAAGGAGATAGAAGCTCTTTTTTGGAGGAGCACATTTTCACCCTTGGCAGTGAAGAATCATCATAGAACATGTTGTGCCACACATGGACCCCAAATTCAAAATGACAAAAATCTATGAGGTGGTTTACCCTAAGTTTGAGAAGCAAACGTAACCAGGAACAAGGTTAGAAACCTCTTCCTCTTGAGAAATTCAGGTAACTTTATCCCTCAGCAACTGTAAAATATAAATCCAAAATGATCAAAGATTAAAAAAGAATTGAAAACATGAGAAATCAACTTAATTTATATTGTTATATATACATACAGTGCATTGTGTATTACATGATATATTATAAATGCACATGCAATGTGCTATAGTATGTAAGTACTTTAGAAAAAAGAGAACTATAGGAAATACTGGTTTTATATCTTGATGCTTAAATGTTGGCAAGATGAAACTTTAGTTGTAGGAACATTACTTCTTTCAAGATGAAAGATAGTGGCACCATAGCAACTTGAAAAGTGAATGTCCCTATAAAATAATACATTAACTTCTGTGGATGAACTTTAAATTGAAGTTATGGCCAATATAGATCTACTTATGACACACAGTCTGTATTTAGAAAAGCTAAGATAGATGTCATCTGCAAATTAATTTACATGAAATACCAGAAAGTGCCAAGCAACACACCTCTTGAAAGCATAAATAGAACACTGAAAAACTACTTTATAATAAGGCAGTTAAATTCAGAGTGGTTAAAATCACATCAAAGATACAGGATTCTTTTTGCTGCTCAATGATAACATAATTCTGGATAAAATCACTAACCTGAAATGTGTTAGGTTTAGTAAAGCAAGTGAGGAATAATTGCATTTCACTAGTAGAATGTGATATGATGGGAATCAAATGTTATCTATTTTAGATTTGAATTCAATGAATGAAAAATGAGTGCTATACAAATCAGCAAAGAAGTTAATTTTTCTTAAAGATGATAAACTTAATTAAAAATATTCCTCTGTAATTGATGTATAACTGTAAGCTCAACAATTTCCCATACCTGCCAGTTGTTTTTAATGTGATGTGTTGAAGCCAATAGTTTGTCAGGTGTCAACTTTCTAAAGATCATATTCCATGTGGGAAAATGTGCAGTGTTCTTGTAGCAGAAAGGGAACTACTTATCCCATGCATTATGTAGTTGCCTCAGACTTTTTATGAACTTAATATCTCTTCACAAGCAGGCAACTGACTCATTCTTTGCCAGAGTTCCTTTGTCAGGGTAGAATGAAATATAAAAGCTGTCAACTAAATTTTGACAATAATAACTTCAGGTGGCAGCAGTCATAAATTTCTTTTTTGTGTGGTTCTGGGTTTAATCTTTCATCTAAGCTCTCTATTGTAGCTATTCATGGAAGTCTATTTTGCTTATATCATGCAGCCTACCATTTACTGTAATGACTTCATAAAACAGTCATTTGAAAAAGAACTTGGAATTTCTGGTATTGTTTCCTCTGCCATTGTTCATTCTTTCCTAATCTCCCACCTACTCTAAACCTGGATGCAGGAGGAATGGAAAGCCAGCACACACTAAACCTCTAGCTATAAAGGAATGGTCACCCTGAGAAGTCCCACTGTAATTTCTACTGTTTTCTTTACCAGACAAATTAATTTATAGGTTTCAAATATAGAGTTCAAAATAGAATAAGAGTAATAAAAATGCCAGATGATATAGCCTTGGAATTTTCAACTTTAACTTGTGAAAATAGTTGCGATGCTTTTGAATTGGACGTTTAAAGATACTGTATGAAATTTGAGGTGAAAAAGTTGAGAGTTCTTACATTTGAATTAAGTACATAAAGTGTCGAAGTATTATATTAGAAGTAAATACTTTTCTCAGGCTTTATATTGCTGTTACTTATCCTTTCCTCACCAAGTTCTCGTAGTATTTAGAAATAACTGTAAACATTTTCAAAATGTTTCTTTTTTGAACCATGAAATTCAACTTTGGCTGCCATTTTTGATTTGTGAAAAGTTTTAAGTCAAGCAGTTACCAGATTGAGGAAAAAATAATCCTAAAATATGATTTATAGAACCTTCACATTTTAGGTTGATTTTTATAGGAAATTATGAAGCTAAGAGAAACTGTTTTAAATTAAGGAGGGGACTTAGTAATGTGTATTTGTTATATACATTTTCATGCTTTTCAGAAAGAGGTAATAAATATTCTGTTGTAAATAAATTTGGTGCATTGAATTAAAATTTTTTTTGTAGGAAAATTATTGTTCTCTAAACTAATTTCATGCTTTTAAATTTAATTTATTCTGTATTCACATCTTAAGTGTGTAGAATATTAATTTTAATTGTGGTTGAGTAGATACATATTTTTAGACCAATAATTAGAGTGTAACTATAAATAATTAGGCCTATCTGTTTAGAATTATATCAACTTATTGTCTAAGTAGTTTGAGTAATGACCAATAACCTTTTAATAAATATTTATTAAACACATGCTGCACTTTAATTATTTAAACTAATTCATCAAAATTTTAAAATGAGTGTACACATATGTGTGTGTGTGTGTAGGCATAGAGCTACTTATATTTTGAGGGAGTTTATGTGTTTATTCATGCTTAAAATATGAATTTATAGGGAAGCATCTTCTCTTGGCTCATAGAATTAGCAATTATATAGGCAGTGGAAAGGCATTAAAGTCTTGCAAAGCAAGAGTAAAAGATTATTAAGTTTGAGACATAGACAGGAAACTGTTTATATAATAGGTGTTGGGCATGCAATGTATCAGGATATCAAGGATATTTTCACAGAAAAGACCAGGAAGTCACTGCAAAGAAAGTGTCTTGAGTACAGCAAGATATTAAGAACTGCTGTGTGGTTTTGTCTCAAGGTAGTTCTTGCGTGGTTAGAGATTCTCTACTACCGTGTCCCCATCTGCTAAGTGAGTCTGATACTTGTGCAGGTAACTGAGGGGATCTGTTATGGAAATGTGCACTCATTGTACAATCATGGCCTTCACTCGTTTATGGGGCTTAGCTCATTTCTTTGGAGTTCATTGTGAAATATTAGAGCTATTCTCTGATACTAATCCAGGTAATCAGTCACTTCCAGAGAAGAGTACACTTTCTGCTGAATTAAGAAGTCCTTCCTTGTTGTCTAATTGGGTACATGACATAGAGGATGGAAAAACAGTGTGTGAAGGAAGGTTTTCGGGATTAGGTGAGTTACTTTATTTTCTTTTTAAAATCAAATATTAGACTATCATCTTTTTGTATTATTTTCTGCTTCAATTGAAGAATGTTTAACAGAAAGATCTGTGGGCACATGAACAGGTCAACTTAAACTACACTGTAATGAGACTAGAGTTGAAAACATATGCACATAATTTTAGTTTACTTATAAGTCTTAAAGAAAAGTTTATGAGAACATCTAGACATTCAGGGAATGATTGATAGGATTTTATTTCATCTTCCTTCAAAGGACAGTAATTATTTCATGAATAAAACATGGAAGAGATCAACAGTTAGGAATAATGTTTATCTCTTATGACATCAGGAGATAATAGTGTTTTTTGTTTGTTTGATGCTACTGCCTTTAGAAGTCATAAAAGGCTAATAATATAGGCTACGAAGGGTATGATGTGCAGGAGTAGGTAGGGTGTAACTAATACCGGCTCAGGTAAGAAGCTGCCGTGCATTGCTAATGAGAGACTCAGCCAAAGGGTTGCCTGCAAGTTCCAAAGCTTCAGATGCTGTATGTGGTTAGAAAGGCTGGAATTCCTTTCTGAATTCCTTTATTACAAAGCTATATTTATAAGAATTAGAGCACTCTACAAATACTCATACTTCTAAGATGCCATCATAGTAAAGACCAACAATTTAGTTACATTTCAGGGGAAAAGGCTATACTGAAATGAACATTGTGAGAAAACGCAATTTAATGATACCTTGGAGTATATTCTTGCTTCATATACTGCTGTTTTCATTACAAGGTAAGAACTCATATTAAACTTTTACCTTATTTTACTGTTTTTTAGTCTTTCTTGGAAATGGTGGAAACTGCTTCCTCTTATACTGTAAAGCACTTTGAAGTCGTTAGAATGGGTATATACTAAATGATACTCAGATCATTTTATGGGAAAATTTTTAATAATGTAGATAATTTGGAACTTTTAGTTTTAAATTTATGAGTCTCTTTTTTAAATGTTAAAATCATGATTTTATTATGATATAAACTGTACTAGAAGAAGCTCTGATTAAAATATTTGTATAAATTAAATATTTTGAAATTTTATAGTAGACAAGGAGACACTGAGTACTTAAACTTTCTTGATGTCATCAAGTCAAAGAATGGCAAAAGAATGTTTTAAGAAGGATTTAACATTTGAGACTAAGAATTGATTTTCAATTATAGCAAGATATTTATAAATTAATTTTTATAATATATTTTTATGGCAGAAAGCATTTATGTACATTTAGCCGTACATTTATTTAGATTTAATCATTGAAAAAGGCTGTATATTTTGGGACTTGTAGAGGAAGTGGGAAAAATTACTGAAGTGTAAAAAGCTAGCATGGTTACAGACACTATCTTCCAATTTAGTAGTGACTGAAACTCCAAGGAGAAATAGTCTTAGAGTGTTGAGAGTTGGAGGGGACTTTGAAGATGAACTTGGCCCACACCATCATTTTGCGATGTGCTTGCTGAACTTTGGTATTTGCTAAGTGGTAAGATGGGACTAAAGCTTGGATCTCTGTCTTTAAGACTAGTGCTTATTCTACTGTATCATGTCCCGGTATGTACACTGCCCATTCTTTCTGGGTTACTGGTCACCCTGATGGTTCATAAGGAATTTGCTGGTCAAAATCTCAGTCTGTATTTGAGAATTACATTTAAACTTGTTTTATAGTCAGAACACATAGCCAAGATATTTGGATAATTTTTTTCATTCTTATCACATATATTTATCTCTGGCAGGCTGTATTTGTACATCATCCATCTTGACGAGAACATCAAAGTGAGTATTTCTTGTTCTTTATGTCCTCTGAAACATAAAGATAATGGGAATGAGCAAAGCTCAGCAGATTGTGTATCTGGTTTCAAAAAAATTAATGAAATACTTCACAAAACAAGGGCATGAGATGTAGTTCTTTAAACATTTCCACAAATTAAAAATTATTAAGCATTTACTTCCTTATCAATGGAACAAAATTATTTCCTTTTATTTTAATTATAAGAGGAATTTTTGGTGGTATCCAATGACTGTGGATACTAAGCAGACACTATTTTCATTTCAAAAGAAGTTATTAATATATTCAGTAATTTCCTATTGTTATTGTTAGTATGCATCATTGATTAGAAATGTGCAATAGTCTTAACAGATTAAAGCAGTTTTTAATGATAAAAAGAATAAAATGGTTCTAGCAGTCAGTAATGAAAATTATTTTTTGGACTAGACTGATCTGTTTGATGAAAAGCAGAATTCTACCCATTGATTCTGATAATTCAGTTTGGTGTGCTTACTCACAGTAATGTTAATCTGAAGACATGGAAAAGAGAGAGAATTGAGTATTGCATTTGAAAAAAGTGAACCTGCACTTGTCGGATACTTACGAAGTATTTTATGAAGGCATGTGGAGCAATTATCACGCATGTTGGTGCTACAGTGTTACACTATTTTGTTTGTTTCTCTATCTCAAAGTTCCTTCCTAAAATGCAGTTTACATCAGAGACTGAAGAGATCTGGGCACACTCCCGAATTCTGTAAAATGAGACAGCGCCACCACGCAAATCTAACCCCTTCAAAAGGGGGAGGGGGACCTTTTCAGTGTTAAACCAAGAAAGAGCTCTTTGATAAAGTGATGGAAATCGGGAGGAAAACATCAGCTCTCTCTTGGGAAAGGCTTGTTCAGGTTGCCTAGGGGCCTTTGACTATACAAGTTCTTTTTGTTTTCTTCCAGAAACGGGTTTAATGAAAATGGACAGAAAAGAGCTCTTTTAGCAGCCCAGGTAGGTTATGCCTCAGATGGAGAGAGAGGCCGAGAAACAATCCATTCTGCTTTGGGCTGTGCTGTCACTTTAACAATGAGACCTTTGTGGAGGCAAATAAAATGCTGAAAACAAGACAAGAAGGAGGAGGAAGAGGCAAAGTAACTTCTCTAGCGCTGTTCTGCGACCCTCCAGTTGAGGCTTAGTTCACAATTACTTGTCTGTGGTCAAATGCTTTTTTGCTATTCCCCTCAGTTCCCTACTGATAGGCTACCACAATTTATGAGAGATTTAATTTCATTACTTGCCAGAACATTTTAATTGGGTTAAAAATTAAGTACAATATCAGAGGACAATGAAAATAGGACAGATGCGAGCAAACAGGAGCAGAGAAAGGCGTACACGATCTGAGTTAAGTACCACAAAAGGCACCAGAGGTGTCCTAGTGTCCTGACAAACAGGTTTTATACTATCTAATAAATCTAAATTATAGGCACTGATGAAGAAGTAACTTTTCTTTTTTTAGAGGGGTTCAGTAGCACTGAATTTGAGGACACCTTTTTGCTTGGGTCCTTTTATCTAAATGATATTGCATGACATAATCGTAGTATCTTCAAATTATGGTTGGAATGTTTAAATGGGTGGATTTTTAAAAATATTTCTCTGTTAAAGATGGATGGTAAGATAAAGAATCCTAACTCAATAAAGGCATTTCTTTGGAAAGTAATATGACTTGAGTATTTATGTAGCAGACAGCTTATATATTCAAGGTCTTTGTCAAATGCTGAATTGTAATCAATTTCTATTAGCATTTTCTGATGGATGCCTGATTATTTTATATTTAAAGATATAAATATATATAAAATATATCTTTAATATATTTATGTATTAAATATATTATATATTTTATTATATATTGTATATTAAATATATTTAATATATAATTTAACTGAAAGATAATTGAAAAAAAAAGAGATCTGATATGCTGTTGTGACAATTCAGAAGACAGAACTAATTTATCCTCAACAAGAATGACGATCTTTGTACTAGAATAGGCAAAGAATTGTCTATAAAAGGGAAAAACTTTTTTTTTCTTAAAAAGTATTTTGTGTACTTAAGTACTTAATGTATCATGTGATACATTAAAATGGTTTTTCTCTGAGAAATGTTCAGTACATGTTTACCAGTAGACCATGGTAGCCACAAAAAGACATCCACACGACTCAGTAGAAAATTCAATTTGGAGAAAAACTTCATTCTCGTAGAAACTACTAGATTGGAGGACCTGTGAAATACCCCACAGTTGTCATGTTAAGCAACCTATGGATGGGCTTATACTATTGACCATTTTGATGTTTTTAGAATTTGTATAATTTACCCCCCAGAGTTATGTTAATGCCTGCCTTTTGTTAATAAGTGAGAAATGCACTTGTCTTGATTCCTTTTAGAGAGATTGAAGAGCTAGACACTTCTATTTCCTGCAGCTGGAGAACATGCACCAACATTATTTAACATCTGAACACACTTTAAGAGAAGAAATGTTAAAGAAGGTCAATGAGGTTGCAATGATGCCTTGCACAGCTTAGGACTGAAATTTCATCTGTGACAAAGGCCATGCACAGATTCACTTCCCCACTCTAGGAAAACAGACTAATCTGTGCACCTAAGGACTCAGGAATACACTGACAATGAGTTAACAGTGAGCAGAGAAGGGCAGATACGTACTTCTGCCAATGTCCCTATCACTATGCCCTGTCTCTGCACTGTCTCTGTGCTGTCTCTGACTGTCTCTGTGAGTCTCTGTCCTGTCTCTGTGCTGTCTCTGTACCGTCTCTGACCATCTCTCTGCTGTCTCTGTCCTGTCTCTGTACCATCTCTGACTGTCTCTCTGCTGTCTCTGTCCTGTCTCTGTACTGTCTCTGACTGTCTCCGTACCATCTCTGACTGTCTCTGTGCTGTCTCTGACTGTCGTGTCTCTGTCCTGTCTCTGTACCATCTCTGTCCTGTCTCTGTACCATCTCCGTCTGTCTCCAACTGTCTCTGCGCTGTCTCTGACTCTCTCTGCACTGTCTCTGCACTGTCTCTGTCTGTCTCTGTACTGTCTCTGGCCGTCTCTGCACTGTCTCTGTGCTGTCTCTGACCGTCTCTGACTGTCTCTGTACCGTCTCTGACTGTCTCTGACTCTCTCTGTCTCTGTACTGTCTCTGACTGTCTCTGTCCTGTCTATGTCCTGTCTCTGCACTGTCTCTGACTGTCTTTGTACCATCTCTGACTGTCTCTATCCTGTCTCTGACTGTCTCTGTACCATCTCTGACTGTCTCTGTACTGTCTCTGACTGTCTCTGTCTCTGACTGTCTCTGACTGTCTCTGTACCATCTCTGACTGTCTCTGTACCATCTCTGACTGTCTCTGCACTGTCTCTGTGCTGTCTCTGACTGTCTCTGTCCTGTCTCTGACTGTCTCTGTCTCTGTACCATCTCTGACTGTCTCTGACCATCTCTGCACTGTCTCTGACTGTCTCTGTACCATCTCTGACTGTCTCTGTACCGTCTCTGACTGTCTCTGTCCTGTCTCTGACTGTCCTGTCTCTGTCCTGTCTCTGTACCATCTCTGTCCTGTCTCTGTACCATCTCTGCACTGTCTCTGACTGTCTCTGTACCATCTCTGACTGTCTCTGTACCATCTCTGACTGTCTCTGTCCTGTCTCTGACTGTCCTGTCTCTGTCCTGTCTCTGTACCATCTCTGTCCTGTCCTGTCTCTGTACCATCTCTGCACTGTCTCTGACTGTCTCTGTACCATCTCTGACTGTCTCTGTACCTGTCTCTGACTGTCTCTGTCCTGTCTCTGACTGTCCTGTCTCTGTCCTGTCTCTGTACCATCTCTGTCCTGTCTCTGTACCATCTCTGTCTGTCTCTGACTGTCTCTGACCATCTCTGACTGTCTCTGTCCTGTCTCTGACTGTCTCTGTCCTGTCTCTGACTGTCTCTGGCCATCTCTGACTGTCTCTGACTGTCTCTGTACCATCTCTGTCTCTGTACTGTCTCTGACCATCTCTGCACTGTCTCTGACTGTCTCTGTACTATCTCTGACCGTCTCTGGCTGTCTCTGTACCGTCTCTGACTGTCTCTGTACCGTCTTTGACTGTCTCTGACCATCTCTGACTGTCTCTGTCCTGTCTCTGACTGTCTCTGTCTCTGTACCGTCTCTGACTGTCTCTGACCATCTCTGCACTGTCTCTGACTGTCTCTGTACCATCTCTGACTGTCTCTGTACCGTCTCTGACTGTCTCTGTACTGTCTTTGACTGTCTCTGTCCTGTCTCTGACTGTCTCTGCACCGTCTCTGACTGTCTCTGCCTGTCTCTGACCATCTCTGACTGTCTCTGACTGTCTCTGTACCATCTCTGACTGTCTCTGTACCATCTCTGTCTCTGTACTGTCTCTGACCATCTCTGCACTGTCTCTGACTGTCTCTGTACTATCTCTGACCGTCTGTGACTGTCTCTGTACCGTCTCTGACTGTCTCTGTACTGTCTTTGACTGTCTCTGTCCTGTCTCTGACTGTCTCTGACTGTCTCTGACCATCTCTGACTGTCTCTGACTGTCTCTGTACCATCTCTGTCTCTGCACTGTCTCTGACTGTCTCTGTACTATCTCTGACCGTCTCTGACTGTCTCTGTACCGTCTCTGACTGTCTCTGTCCTGTCTCTGACTGTCTCTGACCATCTCTGACTGTCTCTGACTGTCTCTGTACCATCTCTGTCTCTGCACTGTCTCTGACTGTCTCTGTACCATCTCTGACCGTCTCTGACTGTCTCTGCCACTCTCCCTGTGACTGTGTACTGCAGGATTTCTCTGTGCTCTCGCCCTCCTGTGGATCTGTAATCGGCACTGAGAAGGAATGGGCTGTCCTCTTTCGTCAGTTATGTGAATATATGCACCCACAGCTTATAACTTTTATTGCATTTGTGTCACATTTCAGAATTCTTCCCTGAAGGCAGAGGCAGATTGTTTATTAGAGGGCAGGGATAGTTTGCATGTGCTGGAGTGGGGTGAGGGGAGGAAAGGGAGCCCAGGAAGGGAGACAATCCAGCACATCTCTATTAATGAGGGGTCTTCCTGCTTTAAACATCTGGGGCTCAGTCTTGCGGGCATCCCTCCAAGGAACTGTGTAGAGTGTTTTAGAATTGTTTCTCCAAGGAATCGCCTAGCTGGGATGCTTATCCACCCACACCTGCCTCTCACTGGTGGAGGGCAGCTTCTGGGGCACTTAAATCTCCTGAAAGGCATTTCTCCTGTCTGTTCTGCTTGGACT
Organism: Odocoileus virginianus; assembly: GCF_023699985.2. Lineage (NCBI taxonomy): Eukaryota > Metazoa > Chordata > Mammalia > Artiodactyla > Cervidae > Odocoileus > Odocoileus virginianus. The sequence goes on from NC_069697.1 coordinate 8,867,965, forward strand.
CTACCCTAAGGCAGAGACAAAAAGAAGCTGGTGCTTGAGTTTCAGCATGCTCAAACCCCCAGATGCAGGCAAAGTTCAAGATGGACTAAGAGGATGTGAGGAGGGGCATCAACAGAACGTTTTGTAGTCATGGTTCTAAACAGCTTTGGGAGGCAGATCACTCCCATTTGCGTAAGGTCTATTTTTGGTTCGGTTGGTATTTGTTGACAACTTAAAAGGGGCCGTGCTAGAGATATAACCATGAGCAGCAGTGCTTGTTTTCTAGAAACTCAGAGTCTAGTGGAGGCAGACCTGTAAAGAAGTCCTTCTGTGTGCCTTGTTCATTGAATCGAAGGCACCACCAACTATCTGCTATTGTTTGTATGACATGAAAAATGAAAAAAACCTCCAATTACAAACATAAGATATGCCATTCTGAGTTCAGATCTGTTGTAAAAATAAAAGCTGTGTGTCATGTCTTAGCATTAGTGAAACATTATAATATGATGCCTGGAATGTCGCAGTGAATAGGATATTGTGGTGACCAGGAGGTTGGTGTCCTAGGTAGTCACTGTGGTTTCCATGGAGGAGATTCAGCCTAAGTTGAGTGAAAAACAAATTATATATTTTTGTCTTGGTCTAGTGTTATCAGTGTAGTTACTGTGAACTTTAATCAATTTTTGCTTAATAATATAAGTAGGTAACATATTTACAAAAATTTATTATGAGCCTAGCACCATTCTTGGTGCTTTACTTATCTCATTTCATTCTCACAATTGTGTGAGACAGTTATTGTTATTCCATTTTACAGATTGGGAAACTGAGACTGAGCAGGTTAAGTAATTTGTTCTCATTAATGGGCCTGTATGAGCCAGAGCTGAAGTCAGTGAGACCAGCAAGGATTCGTTGGCACCAATACGAGAAGAGTTTGGTGCCCGGTAATGCTGGAGGTTGTGTTAGGTTTGGGCAGCCCCAGGCAATGTAGCTAAAGAGAGAGTAAGCCTTGTCTTGGGGGAATCCAGGTCATAGACTGTTGTGGGTCTGACTTAGCTTGAAGAGAGAGGAAAGGGCAACAAGAGGAGGCTGAACAGTGAGGACAAAATCTTGGAGGAATGAAAGCAGACCACAGTGAGCCATGATATGGGCCAGAGACTTTAGAAAAGAGCCTTGAAGAGGTGAGTGTGGGTGTCCTTTTGTCTGCCACGGGGCAGCTTTGCCTGTTAAAAGAAAACGTTACCATGTAGAAAGGAGACCAGAATCTGTTGAAAAAGGGCTTTGTACCTGAAATCACATTCTCTATCCTCCTTTCTTCTTATCCTTCACTCTTTCCAGTTTTTCTAACATCCTCTGGTAGTCAATTTAACTATTATGTGGCAAATTTGGGGAATAAGTATTCTTCTGGTGAATGCAAAAATCCTATTGGAAAGGACATATTGCCCCAGATCATACACCAAATTGGCATTAAATTGGAATAAAAAGCCATAATTGATTAGTTTTAATAATCCACAATTATTTACTACTACCCTGTATTAACCTCTCTAAATCTTATAATTTTATCTGAGTTCCTTAGATTAATATACACCTCTTTCTTGCTAACCTTCTATGTGTGAGATGTTATGCTGGAATCTTTATATACATTTATTAAAATTCATTGTTACAGCTACACAGTGAAGTATGTATCATTGTTCCCATTTTACAGACAAGTAAAAGAAGGCGCTAAGCAGTTAAGAAATTTGCCTCAGAGTAAATAGTGGCAGAATCAGGCCTCTAATCCAGAACCTTTTGATTCTATAATTCATGCTCTTAATGAACACCCTGATGTCCTTTGGGCTGTATGAAAAGATGCATTTAACAGCTCTATGAACTTTAGAGTGGCAGCTCTTTGGAGATTCAGGATGTCACGCTCCCACTTCCGCGGCTGAGGCTCCTGTGGACGGTGTCTTGCCCAGATGGGCTGCAGACAGTGGGTACACCTGTCTGTTGGTCCTTCCGTCCTGTGCATTTTCTCCAAACTCATCTGTACTTGGAAATATTTAAAAACTGCTACTTCTGCAGGCAAGGCAGTCAGCTAATGCAAAGATTAGATTCCGACCAGGCTCTTTTCCAAGGAGGGCAGGGAGGCAGAACTGAGGTCAGAGAGGATGAAGGACTTGTCAGATTCAGGAAACAAAACCAAACCTTGAAGTCAAATCTGACTACAACCCAGGAGGAGCCCTTTCTGCCGCTCCAAGATTTTGCCTTAGTAGTCCAAGGAAATATGGAATCAGTCAGGAATCTTTATGATTTCTGTGTTTGTAGCTGTTTTCCAGGTTTTCCAATTTGCATGTTTGTCTTGAATTAAATAATTTAATTCTCTTGAATTCTGATTTCTTTCTTTTAAAGTTTGAAGCAACTTCTCCAAGATACTTCTTCCATGAAGCTATTAATTGGGGTGAGAGCAAAATAAAAGGTCAGTGCTAAATCTGTGGTTTTGTATTTGCTTTCTCAAAAGACCCCTTTGGGGAGTATAGTGAATGAACTCTGTAATTTCCGTATAATGCATGAAGGAAACTGAACTAGGGTGGTAATAGTATTTAGTATTAGTTTAGGTTTACTTCACATACAAATATGAATTATATTTGGAAACAAGCAAGGTTAAACAGACAAAGCTCATAGCTGTATGACCAGGAAAGATATCACTGGATATCAAACTTTTTTTTTTTCCCCTGAATCAATTGATTCTTTGACATTGCTCTTTTCGCTTACCAATTTCTCATTTAGCAGAATGCTAATGGTAGTTTGAAATTCAGTTTGATTTTTTTTTTTTTTTTTTTAAAAACAGGGGTTTCTGACCAGTTTTGTTTTGGTATCTGTTTTCAGGAGAATAAACAGGGTTGTAAATAAATTTTTGAAGGTGATAATTATGTATGCTTATGTAATTACTTTGACATTTATTGATTGGAAAAATACAATATTGTGACCTAAGATAAAATTCGAAGATATATGTATATATGTACCCCCACCAGAAAAAGAGAACTGCATTTAAATTTATGACAAATGTCATTTTTATCTATATTTATGATCAAAATTAAAACAGCTCATTTCTTGTCAGTTAAGATATAATTAGAGAGTTGTATGTCTTTAAAAGTGGAGACATTTTAGATCAATGGATCTTAAGGTGCAAGGATAATAGAGTTTTAAATTCTTGCCTTCTGCAGAGCTGTGGTTAAAATACCACAATTAGACTAGTGCCTTTCATGACCTTACCATACTCCAAAGAGAGCCAGTCTTTAGTAAACACTTGATGGTCACTCAAAGATGTTCTCTAGTTCTCTTGATGTGATGCTTAAATCCTTCCTGTTGAGGTTTGCCAGTGCTTCTTGTCTTCTCCTTATTAGAGGAGGGATTTTCACTGTGATTCATTTGCAGCTTTCAAACTCACTCAGGAGCTCATAGTTTCTTTCTTTCTCTTTCCAACATAATCCTTCGGGGTGATTTTTCTTCCCGTGAAAGAAAAAAAATATTTTTGGTGACAGCCAGCAGCAGCTTTGGCTTCTGCCCCATTAAAATTAGCTATGGGTCAGAAAGGATGCGTCATTTGCAATTAAGCCTGAGGATTAATGCACAACTTCAAATAGAATCTTTAATCGTTCTCTTAAAAAATAAGAATTTCTTTTCTAGTTCTATACTGTGCCTCATCCCTTGAGCTAATGATGGACGTTTGTCTTTAATAACGCCACACTTGCTCCTAGAGAGGTAGCTGATCAGTTGTGCAGCTGGTGCCAAACTCTGTCAAGGGAATCATCTGCAGCCTGTGTGTTTCTGGTTCTCATCATCTGGGACAGGGATTCCTTACATGGGAACTTGACCTTTCAATTGCCTGAAGGAGGCTAACCTTTGCTCTCAGGGTAGTTTGAGATGTGAAAGCCTGTCCTTCTTGTTTCACAGCACACATAATGAAATGAATTAGATAGAGACTTGAGGAGCTTAATTCTTTAGCTTATCAAGGCAGTAGGCCCAGGGCTCTGTTTGAGTTAACAGAGGTTACAGTTAGTCCAAGCTAAATCTTGATAGATTGTGTTTATAAAAACTGATGCATGCCAGAAAATAACTGATTGTTTTTGCACTCCAGGTTCTTGTCCTCATGAATGCCTTAACGGAGCTTTCTGTTCTAAGGCTGGTACATGTGACTGTCAAATATTTCAGGCTCTTGGGACACGGTGCCAGATTGGTAAGTTTCAGGGATACTTATGAGAGAATTATGAGGTGCTACAGAGAGCATGAAGGCATAATTTGCTGTATTAGTGTTCATCCTTTGGGATTTGGGACAATCATATTGTGTATTAACTAGAGTATCCACGATTTATTTCCAGTAATTTTGAAACAATGCGAAAGAAAATGGGTATGCCCTCTTTCACTTCTCATTGAACTCTACTAGTTCAAGTATTTTTTCTGGTTTTAGATTTTTTATTTAATTTTTAAAGTATAGTTGACTTACAGTATTATGTTATTTTTTTCATATTTTTTCTATCATGGTTCAAGGATATTGAGTATAGTTCTCTGTGCTATACAATAGGACCTTTTAGTTTACCCATTCTATATATAATACTTTGCATCTGCTGGTCCCAGACTCTCAATCCAACCCTTTCCCATTCCCAACCACCTTGGCAGTCACAAGTCTGTTCTATAAGTCTATGAATCTATTTCTGTTTTGAAGATAGGTTCATTTGTGTCATAGTTTAGATTCTACATATGAGTGATATCATGTGATATTTGTCTTTCTCTTTCTGATTTACTTTGCTTAGTGTGATAATCTCTGGGTCAATCCATGTAGCTGTAAATAGCATTATTTTATTCTTTTTTTTTATGGCTGAGGAGGATGCCACTGTATGTATTTATCACAACTTTATCCATTCATCTGTCAATGGACGTTTAGGTTGTCTCCATGTCTCGGCTCTTGTGAATAGTGCTGCTGTGAACATAGAAGAGCATGTATCTTTTTGAATTATAGTTTTGTCCAGATATATGCCCAGGAGTGGGCTTTTAGTTTTTTGAGGAACCTCCATACTGTTTTCCATGATGGCTATACCTATTTACTTTCCCACCAATGGAGTAGGAGGGTTCTCTTTTCTCCATGTCCTCTCCTGCATATTTGTTATTTGTAGACTTTTACATGATGGCCATTCTGACCAGTGTGAGATGGTACCTCATTGTAGTTTTGATTTGCATTTCTCTGATAATTAGTGATTTTTGTATGTATTCTTTAGAAAAATGTTTATTTGGGTCTTCTCATTTTTTTAATCATTTTTTTTTTGTTATTGAGCTGTATTGTACATTTGAGCTGATTGTACATTTTTGGAATTAAACTTTTGTTTCTCGCATCACTTGCAAATATTTTCTCTCAGTCCATAAGTTGTCTTTTCTTTCTAAGCTTTCCTTTGCTGTACAAAAGCTTATGTTTGGCTAGGTCCCATTTGTTTGTTTTTTGCTTTAATTTTTGTTGCCTTGGGAGACCGATCTAAGGAAATATTGGTATGATTTATGTAAAATAAAGCTTCGCCTGTGTTCTTCTAGGAGTTTCATGATGTCATATCTTATATGTGAGTCTTTAAGCCATTTTGACTTATTTTTGTAGGTGGTATGGAGTGTTCTAACTTCATAGATTTACATGTGGTTGTCCAGCTTTCCCAACACCACTTGCTGAAGAACCTGTCTTTTCCCCATTGTATATTCTTGCCTCCTTTGATAAAGATTAATTGACCATAGGTGTGTGGGTTTATTTCTGGGCTCTCTATTCTGTTTTATTGATTCATATGTCTGTTTTTATTCCAGCACCACACTGATTTGATTACTGTAGCTTTGTCTGAAGTCTGGGAGGGTTAGGCTTCCTGCTTTGTTATTTTTCCTCAGGATTGCTTTGTCAATCCTGGGACTTTTACGGTTCATATAAATTTGAGGATTATTTTTTCTAGTTCTGTGAAAAATTTCATGAGTAATTTGAGAGGGATTGCATTAAATTGGTATTTCACTTTGGGTAGTATGGCCATTTAACAATATTAATTCTTCCAACCCCAGAGCGTGGGATATTTTTCCATTTCTTTAAATCATCTTCAATTTCCTATATCAGTATCTTATAGTTCTCAGGGTATGAGTCTTAAACTTCCTTGGTCAGGTTTATTCCTAAAGTACTTTTTAAAAATGCGATTCAAGTTTTTTTTTTTCCATTTTAAATTGTATTTGCCTATTAAAACCGGGTTTCCATTCATCTTTCTTTTGTTGTATAAATTAGATTTGTTATTTGGAGCCACTCATTCTTTTTTGACTTTGAATTAATGGAATATTCTGAACATGGGCTTTTCTGGCGGCTCAGACAGTAAAGAATCTGCCTGCAATTCCAGAGATCCAGGTTCGATTCCTGGGTCAGGAAGATTTCCTGGAGAAGGGAATGGCTACTCACTCCAATATTCTTGCCTGGAGAATCCCATGGACAGAGGAGCCTGGAGGGCTACAGTCCATGGGGTCACAAAGAGTTGGATATGACAGCAACTAACACACTTTTTAAAAGAGAGAAATAGTACTGAGAACTCTTCAGAGCAGAGGGTTCTTAAACTTTTTTTTATCCACAGTATCTAATATAGTTCCCTACATCGATAATAAATAATAAAATCCATTTGTTTAATGAGTATTTACTGAGCATCTACTAGATCCCAGGCTGGACACTGGAAACAGTGAATAATACAGATATGTTTCTGCCCTGATGGAGATTACAGTCTAGAGGAGAGGACCAGGATATAAGATAACAGTAATTATATTATGATGTGCTATAAAGTGCAAGATTTTATGAAAATATGCAATAGACATAAGGCATACTATCAGAAAACACTGCCAGAATAATGAATAACTAGCTCTGTATTTTTTCTTGGAAAGGTCTAAGTTGGCCAAAGCTAATCTGTTTACATAAATTACAAAAAGAAAAGATATGATTGTGCCTTCTCTTTATGCTACCTATAGAGTATATTAACATACTATAATGTCTTAATCAATGAATGCTCAGTAAATGTCACTGATTCCCATATTAATTGAGAAAGAAGGGTAGAGAAAATAAAAATGGGCCATCCACAAAGGTGTAAAGGGAGATAGACATGGAGGCAACATGAGATGACTCTGCATGCTGCAAGACAAACACTGCTTACAATGTGACCAGTTTGAGGTCATGAATTCTGAAATTCTTTGGAATTTGGATGACTAATGCTCCCCATTCCCAGGTCCCAGATTTATAAACGTGATTTTTTGGCCAATGGTTAGTTTTCTCTGTGGATCCTGTTATGTTCAAAGAATTGCAGAGACCAGAATATTCTGATGCTGCCAGTGTAAATTTTTAGGATACTTTGTGGTGACATTCCTCTTTTTTAGAGTCATTATATTTGCTTTATCACTGTCACCTTCTTTTACTGTATCATTCTTCCCTCTCTTTCTCTCCTCCAAAGTCTTTGTTTGAAAGCAAAAATTAAGGAAGTTTCTAACATAAATCCTTTCTTCAACTTGAAGACCATGTTTTTCTTCAGGGGAACTTGACAGTTTTGAGAGCTGTTGGTAATTTGATGTTAGGTATTTTTCTCTGTGATATTGTCCACCAAAGAAGTAAGCATTTACTTTAATGAAAATAGAATCACCTACCATGCAGATGGTGACTGCAGCCATGAAATTAAAAGACACTTGCTCCTTGGAAGGAAAGTTATGACCAACCTAGACAGCATATTAAAAAGCAGAGACATTACTTTGCCAACAAAGGTCCGTCTAGTCAAGGCTATGCTTTTTCCAGTGGTCATGTATGGATGTGAGAGTTGGACTGTGAAGAAAGCTGAGCACCGAAGAATTGATGCTTTTGAACTGTGGTGTTGGAGAAGACTCTTGAGAGTCCCTTGGACTGCAAGGAGATCCAACCAGTCCATCCTGAAGGAGATCAGTTCTGGGTGTTCATTGGAAGGACTGATGCTGAAGCTGAAACTTCAATACTTTGGCCACCTCATGCGAAGAGTTGACTCACTGGAAAAGACCCTGATGCTGGGAAGGATTGGGGGCAGGAGGAGAAGGGGACGACAGAGGATGAGATGGCTGGATGGCATCACCGACTCTATGGGCATGAGTTTGAGTAAACTCCGGGAGTTTGTGATGGACAGGGAGGCCTGGCGTGCTGCAATTCATGGGGTTGCAAAGAGTCGGACACGATTGAGCGACTGAACTGAACTGAACTGAACCATGACTGAACTTTGTAAGAAACAGCTATCATTTGTGTTTTATTCTACTGAATATTATCCTCTTTCTTTTCAGTGCCAAACATGGGCAATGGCAGAGATGGGATTTGCAAAACCTGGGGACAATACCACTTTGAAACTTTTGATGGCATCTACTATTATTTCCCGGGAAACTGTTCTTACATTTTTGCAAAGGACTGCGGTAATTTGGAACCTCGGTATACTGTGTGGGTAGGTGATCCTAGGACATAATTAGTTCTTTCTGGCCAAGTCTGTATTTTTAAAGTACTAGACAAATGATGAAAAATATATAGTAATCATAGCATGAATACTTAGAGCTCTTATTAGGGAAGGAGGGGGCTGATTCTGAATGGGATGGGCCAAATCTGTAACTATTATGAGCATGTTTCTATGCAGATGGGGCCTAGGACTGGGAGAAGACTGGTTTGGATCCATAAGGTAGGGACATGTAGGCAATGCAGGAATGTCTGTATCATGGATATTGTAATGTCAACTCCAGTTGATATACTCATTTTTCAATTTTTATTTGATCAATTCAAAAGGAGAGGGTAGCTTCAGGCATCAATCATGCTACTTGTATATGTTTCCTTCTTGGCATTTCCAGTGTGATGGTCATCTGGAGTTTCTTAAAAGACATATCTCAGTGTGAACTGGGGACTGGAGTTTATGAAATGGAATGTATGAATTGCATAAACACAAGCTAGAGGATATGGGGACAGGTAGCTAATTTCTAGGTAGATTTATACTATATGATTGAACTCAGAGTTCTTAGTTGCAGCATTCTTGCTTCAGAAGAATTCATAGGAGAAACATCTCGAAATGTAAGCTTCAGGGAGCCTCTGGCTGATGTAAGGACATCAGGAAGGGACCTTTTTCCCTGCCTGCGTCTTCTGAATTTTCTGATACCTCAAAGCAAAACCAGAAAACTGCAGTGTTGTCCTGTTCTAAAGCTAAAACCCTCCATAGCCATCATTTGTTTGAATCTCTTTTTGAATCTCTCTGACATTTTGGAGTTGCCTAACTCTCCTCCTCTCTTAGATGAGGGAAATATTAAAAATTCAGTCCTGATGCTTTTTAACAGCAACGAATCCCTGTGACCTCAAAAGAAAATGAAGTCTATTGAAAGTTAACTTACGGGACATAAGGGTAAAAAATTGGAGGTCTCTTTAGATAGGGGAGTTAGGGATATGCATTTTTAGTTCATACAGGGCTCCTGTTCTCAGTTCACTGTTGTCCTTTACTCCTCCACTCCGGGAAGGAGTTACTGACTTTATCACTCAAACACCTTCTGACTCTTTCATTGAAATGTTCTTGTCCAGTGTCTGGCCCTTTTGAGGACTGAGGTGTCAACTAGATAATTGGGAGATAACACATAAAGCTCTGTGCTTTCAGAGTTAATAGATATTGTTTCTACTTGGCTCAGTTTGGTGGGTGGAATTTGTTTTCACATCAACAAATCCATTTATTTGAAATGTCATCTTTTCTCTGATTGTAAAGCTGTTCACCTCTTTTGTAGAAAATTGAAAAAATTCAAAGTATAAAAATACTATTAGAATTAGCAGTCAAGACTTACTAGTGCTAATGGCTTCATATATTTCCCTCTAAATTTTTCGTCTGGACTTTATACACACTTATAAAGGTGAAACTTTACTATGTATAATTTTCTTCACCACAATTTCACCTAATATTGTATCAAGAACTATTTTCCATGTCAAATGTTTTTGAGAAACACAAATTTTTTTAGCTGTACTTGTTCCAACTGTGGAGTACTGAAATTAGTTAATTATATTCTGTTTTAGATATTTAGATTTTAAAATATTTCAGTATTTTAAGAGACATGTATTTATAAATATCTTTATGCATATATACTTTTATATTTTTGATTATTTTTCTTTAAATTCAATTTTATTTTTATGAAAATAATACATATATTTAGTTTAAAAGATCTCATCAAGATACATGAAGATGAATAGCCCCTCTTTTTTCACTCCTTGACCCCAGCTAAAATCTGACTCTCCAAAGGCAATTACTTCAACTTTTTAGCTATTTCTTCTTATTTTTACCTAACACATTAAAATGTGCTATTATTTCTTTATTTTTCAAAGTTAGGACTTATTCACTTGTTACTATGGAAAATGGGAAGTCATCTGTCACATCATCCTTCCTGCCTCTACTACACAAACACACACACGCACGCACACATTCACACTTTCCTTTCCTCTTGTTAATGGAATTACATCACTGTTATTGGTTACATCATATGTGGTTTTTACATTATTGTCATTTACATATATTACATATATGAACAACAGCTCTATAAGTATTGTTGAGAGCTGAGCCTAATGTTATTGTGATTTCATTTCTCTTTGTACAATTTTATAGAATTAAGTTATCTCATTTTTTGTTTGCTGCATTTTCTATACTTTAATCATTTTTTTCCTTCAACTCCTCTCAATATGGTCAGATAAATCAGGCAGTCTCGATTTCTCTTTCCTTCCCATGAGTTATCCCTTTCTCAGTTTTTTATCCTCCTGTTCCAATTGGGACTCGTTGCTTTTGAGCCTACTGTACACCTAGCGTTGGGAATTTCTTTTCACATTTTCCTGGTGAGTTTCATTCTTCTCTCTCCTGGATTGGTTTCCCTGTTTCTTGTGCTTAGTCACTCAGGCATGCTTGACTCTCTGCGGCGCTATGGACTGTAGCCTACCAGCCTCCTCTGTCCATGGAATTTTCCAGGCAAGAATACTGGAGCAGGCTGCCATTTCCTACACCAGAGGATCTTCCTGACCCAGGAATAGAACCCACATATGTTACATCTCCTGCATTGACAGGCAGATTCTTTACCCCTAGAGCCACCCTTGTTTCTTAGGTCCTGTGAGATGTCTAGCAATTCTTGAGTTTTTGTTTATAATTGAGACACAGGCTCTGAAAGCTCACTGGATGCTCTGCTCATGTGGGCAGTGCTTGTATGTAGTGCTTTCTGGGTTGAGACACTTGTGTGTGGCCAGTTGAAGGGGCAGGAATCCTTTCCAGTCTTAACCAGTTTAACTCAAACTAGACTCCCCTGACTTCAAGTTCCTGGAAAACAACTTGGGCAATTTAGACTACCTGCTCCTTGGAGTACATGCCTATCTTTTGTAGCAACAATTAAGATGACCTTGATTAGAGAAGGCAAGTGAAATGGATTTGATTAGTGGTTATTCATATCTCAAGAGTGCATAGGAGGTAAATTTTTGAAGTCGGTTATAGTTTGGAAATCACTTTCAGAATTTTAAAATTCAATTCATTCTGATTTCTGATCATTTTGCATATGATCTTTTAAAATTCACCCTCTCTTTACGAAAATTTTTAGTTCTCTTTATCTCCAATATTCTGAGATGTCATGTGAATTGCTTTTTTCCCCCATATATTGTGCTGGGTACTTGATGAGCCCTTTCTAGCATTTCAAACAATTTAGTTTTGGAGTAATATTTATTTCTTAATTTCCTCTCTTTCAGTAATTCTGTAACTCAGATATTGGAGCTCCTGTCCCGAGTGATTCCTTAATTTTCTCATTGATTCATTTCTCTTTCCCATCTTTTTGCTTTTTTGTTTTGATATTTCTTTCCAACTATTAGGTATTTATTTTCCAGAATTCTATTTCAGTTATAAGTTTTTCCTATCATATTATCAATATCCAATCGCTTATTTTTATTCCTTGAATTTCACTTTTAGTTTTCTTGTTTCATGAATGGCATTTTCTCACTTTTCTCCCTGAAGATACCAATTACAGATTTTTGGAAGTTTATTTTTCTGAATTGTTTTTGACTCCTTTAATCTCCTTTTTTTTTTTTTTTGGTTTATTTGGCATCTGCCTTTCATGTTGCAGGCTTTCATCAAATGATCCATGAATGTTTATTCACATTTGAGTATTAGGTTCTAAAAGCTGGTTAGAAGCTCTGAATATGTGGATGGGGACTTTCTTGCCTAGTGGGAACTTGAGCAGGAAACCTCTAGTTTCATTAAATAAGCCCCAGATATTGATATCTGTGGGACTTCCCTGATGGCTTCAATGGTAGAGTCTGCTTGCAATTGGAAAACCCAGGTTCAATCCCTGAGTTGGGGAGATCCCCCGGAGAAGGAAGTGGCTACCCACTCCAGGATTCTTACCTGGAAAATTCCATGGACAGAGGAGCCTGTACAGTCCATGTGATTGCAAAGAGTCAGACATGACTGGGCAACTTTTACTTTCACTTCATTAGTATCTGTGCATCTTTTTCCATTTTGTTTATTCAAGGAAAAGCTTCCACTATCCTGTCTGAGGTCCTATGTCTGGATTCCTGGATACCGAGAACATTTTAGTTATACTTCTACTTTAGACTTTTGCATTTGCTATTCCTTTTGCCTGGAATGGTCTAAATATCCACTCCACATGGCTTGCTCTTGTATTTCCTTCATCTTTATTACTAGAATTTCCTCTTCTCAGTGAGGCTTTTGTTGGCCATTCAACCTAAACTCCCCCCTACCCTGACTGACAACAACCCTTGATACACACACTCTCTGTCTCTTTTCTCCATTTAATATTTCGCCATGTCATTTAGCCGAGTATATATTTCAATTACATGTAATTTTATTTTTTTATTAACTGTTTTCCTCTAATGAAATTTGTTTCATGAGGGCAGGTATTTTTGTCTATTTTGTTTGACTAATATATCTCCAGAATCTAGAACAGTCCTCAGTACATAAGTGATCAGTAAAATTTGCTTATTAATCACTAAATTATATTACATTCTTGCAATTTTAAAATTTTATATTATCATTGGTGATTTTCCTTATCAATTTTATTCTTTGAAAGTTCTTTTCTATCTATGTAGTTATCTATATTTTTTTCAGTTATTTTCTGGTGTCATTATTTGGACCTTTTGAGATTTATGTTGGTGGAGTAAGAGAATCTGATATTCCTCTTCTCCTTTCTTCCTCTCCTCTCTTTTCTTCCTTACTTAAATTGTTTTTTACTGGTAAACTAATTTTCTCATCAAATTTTTGATAATCACTCTTCCCTAAAGTGCCTGCACAATTTTATTTTTAGAGAGTTTTAGTTACTTTTGCAAGCTTTAAACATTACTCTATGTAGAACTCCCTTTGAAACTCTATTTCATGATTTTCTTCTTGAACAGGTAAAAATTATGGACACGAAAATTACAGATGTATTTCTTTGTGGTGCTCTACTGTCTTCCTATCAGAACTATTTTTTTTTCTTCTGATACATATCACATAGTTTTAGACTGTTACATCCTGCATGTGATGATTCAGCTCATTTAAATAAATAAGCTAGAATAACTTGTGCTTTATGAAGTTAATTCTGTTGTCCAATTCCTGAGGTCAATATCTTTTTTTTCTCTTGGAAATCCTAAATGTAGTTATAATTTTGTAAAGGCTCATGGAACTAATGCTTTAAAACTGCAGACATGCGTTGTGGACTTAATAACTCAAATGAAAACATGTATATGTGTTGTTGTTGGTTTCTGTGCTTCCTCTTGTTTTTCTCCCTTGAAGGTTCACAATAGCCCTAAGTGCCTTGGTTCAGTGTATTATTGTTATCGCTCGATCAGCTTGTTCTTTTCAGACCAAGAAGAAATTCGAATTTATGGGCATGAAATAAAAAAGAATGGAATCAGGTAAGATATGATAAATGATATAATGAAAACATCACAGATTAACAGAATTTCTAAATATCTCACTCTGGAACTGAATGTGGAGAGTAGGAAGAGAGGATTTCTTCAGCGGTAACCTTTGAGTTGGGCTTCCCAGGTGGTGCTAGTGGTAAAGAACTCTCCTGCCAATGCAGGAGACATGAGACACAGATTCAATCCCTGGGTTAGGAGGATCTCCTGGAGAAGGAAATGCATGGAGAATTCCATGGACAGAGGAGCATGGTGAACTCTGGTCCATGGGGTCGCAAAGAGTCAAACACAACAACAACCTTTAAGTTACAGCGTTTGCTCTTGTCCTTTAGTTGCTAAGTCAAGTCTTTTGCAACCCCATGGACTATAGCCTACCAGGCTGCTCCATCCATGGAATTTCCCAGGCAGGAATACTGGAGTAGATTGCTATTTCCTTCTCCAAGGATTTTCCTGACCAGGGATTGAACTCATGTTGCCTGCAGTAGCCGGTGGATTTTTTATCACTGAGCCACCAGGGAAGCCCTGAGTTAGAGCATGCAGATGTCAAAATTTCAGTAGCTCCAAAGCTAGCCAGGTAACAAGAAATCTGAACAGTTTAGCTTCCCTAACATTTGTGCAGGATACACATACACCTTTATTGGTAGAAATAAGATTGTTACATCTACTTGTAAGAGAGATTAAGGAAAAAGCCTCATAGTTCAACTCTTAAATTATTTTTTGCTGCCTTTCATAAATCTTTTCTTCTTCTTTTTTAAACAATCAAATTAAAACTGAACCTCTGAAAATCCATTCCAAATTTGTGTAAATGAACTTTAGGTATCACTTAGGATTTTCTGTTAGAGTTACCTGCAATAAATAACTGGTCTTGAATAGATAAGAGAGGGGCTTACTCCTAGAATTGAAACTTTTGGGGAAATGGATGTTAATTTATTTGATAGAAGGTTTTACATTTTAAACTAGAAGAACAGTGTAATAATCTATCTTCCAAGCTTAATAAGCATAGAAATACTCAATTTTAAGTTGCCTCTCAACCCTTGACACATTCTGTTTTCTCTGCTTAATATTTCTCTTTCATGTCATCAAGCATAGTATATATTTTAGTCACATTTTGTCATACATTTTATTAACTGTTTTCCTCTAATAGGGCATATTTTATGATGGCAGGTATTTTTTTTTTCTGTTTTGGCTGACATTACTTTGTCAAGAAAAGTAATTATCTGATAGAACAATTCTATCCATCATTCACAATTCACCAGCAAGTGTCTTAACCATGGGAATTCTTTCTGGTACAATAGCTGTAGCAACCTATGCTTTCTCAATTTAGATTCCTCAAGAGGCAGCAGGTGACAGCAGAAAGGCTTTAGATGAAGCACCAGGGGAGGCAGGCTCTGACCCAGGCTTTGTCATAGTCAAGCAACCCCAAGCAGCCCCTCTTGGGCTTATTTTCTTGATCAGTTGGGTTATGTACTTTTCAATTTCTTATAAAAGAAAGCTTATCCATTTGAATGGGAAAGTAGTATATTTATGTATATATTTCTTGGAGCTCAATTTAAATAGTGGTTCAGGATTTTTATATGGAATTTGGGATAGCATAGCGGGCACCTAAAATTATGGTTTTATAAAACAAAAGTGTCATTCAATTAGATTTTCAAGAATACCAACCCTTTGTTAAAAATAGGAGATCACATTTAAATTTTAAGTTAGAGAAAATATTATTTTGAAGATTTCCATTTGTATAATAAAAAGGAAATGGTTTCCTTATTATTCAGCTAAATTGCTTATAATAATGCTCTTCTTGGCCTAAGACCTATCTCATAGCAGGTGCTAGAGAAATGTTTACCAAAAGGAAATCAAATGCGTGAGACTCTGCACCTCATATTTTACCTTTCTCGATTTCAGTTGCCTCCCCTGTGAAATGAAGGGTTTTGGTACATATGAACCTGTGAATAATTTTCGGAATGAATCTGTGCATTCATTTTAGTTTACATTGTTATTGTTTCCTGCCTGGGTTGCATGGGGTTTTTCTTAAATCTATGGGAGATTATCAAATTTTTAGAATCACCACTCATCTCTACTAGCATCTTTTATGTTATTTTCAAAAATTGTGTACTTAATCAAATTTCCTGTGAAAGAGATCATGTGACAAATGACTAAACCAAGGAATACCCACAACAGAGCAACTCTTGCAGTGAACTCCTCCCTGCAGTGAACATCCCATTGCAATGGAATATCTTTATAAAACATGACTCACTTTTCTCAAGTATAGCTTTTGTAAACTTGCAAACTTAAAAAATATTATTCATACTAACTTCTTCTTCTTATTATTATTCATACTAACTTACCTTCAATTTAAAATGAATTTCTTGTGTTTTTAATTTTAATAAGTATAGATTATGACAGGAAAGTCTTCTTATTTATTCTCCAGTATAAATTTTAGTTATTTTCTTATTCTTAAAATGAAATCTTATGGCTAGATAATTATCTGCAAACATCTTTGTGCAAATGATTACAGACATTTGAATCGTTTCTTTGGGGACTATCCCTTTGTTAACGAGTATTCTTAATCTTATAGTTTTTATTTCATGTAGCCATGTTAACTTCCTGGAGAGGAACTCAATAATTCAAAATTTTTGAGAGAAGTATATGAACTTACCTACTAACCTCTCATTTTACTCACTTTATTGTTTATAATTTTCAGTTAGCATGGCTATTTTAGTAAAAATGATTTTTTTCCTCTCATTTCCTTAATCACTAACACCTGCTCTTTCCTGTAATACTTTCTGATGGACGGAGGACAGTGTTCTTTAAAAAGCATTCTAGGGGACTTACTGTGCTTTAAAGTGCCTAACTGTTTCGTTTTCTTCAGTTCTCTTATGTCTCTCACTTCTCTTGTATGTGTACGTGTTTGTGAAAAGTGGAAAGACTAGACATTGGATCAGGAGTTCAACTATTCAGTGTGACACTTGCTTAAATAGATCAAATTGTATGCAACTTAAAAATTATGAATATAATCCCTATGCAATACTGCATGGAAAGTATCTTTATTCTTAAAGATATACTTTGCAGCATTAAAGCTGTAAATCATAATTAATGATGCCTAGACTTTTTTCATGGGAAAATGGTGATTTGTATCCAGGTGATATTTTGAGGATAGGAGGTCTTAATTCCTTTTAGCCAGTTTTAAAACAAAATTAAACAAAATAACCACTGAAGCAACATGTTTACATACTTTGAGCATTGTTTGTTCTTAGTTTCAAAATTGTTGAGCAGCGTTTTTAGATGATCTTAAACTCTCTTTAAGTATAAAATCTAAATAAGTATGCAGAAATAGGTATAATTTTTCCTGCATTTATTTCAATATTAAAATTTCAAAAATGTTGAGATTTTCTATAGGGTGCTTCCTTGGGAAATCTAATTGCATGGTTTATTCAACAATTTTGAATAATAATTATCTCTTATTTCTCTGTCACTTCAAGAAAGAAATAGATCATCTGTAATTGATGTTTCATCATAATTATTAGATTGCCTGTGTTCTGTTTTTCAAGTTTAACATTGCCTCAGACAATTGGACAGGTTTTCATTGAGAAACTAGCTGACTATATTCTGGTGAAAACAACCTTTGGTTTTTCATTGGCTTGGGATGGAATATCTGGAATTTACTTGAAGCTGTCTGAGGACCATAAAGGGAAATCATGTGGCCTATGTGCAAACTACAATGGCATTCAATCTGATGATTTCATCATTCAGCAAGGTGAGCAGGTGGAGGAGAAGAAATGGGTGGGTACCTCTGAGGTCTTCTCTCTGCACTGATCACTCTGTTTATACACCCAGAAGGGTACAAAACTTGTTCTAGGTTGGGTAAAAAATGGTAGCTATTACTTGCCTGCTTACATGATTTTAAGTGACATTTGAACAGGAAAAGGTTTTTGGTCATTCTTGAAATCCATGAGCTAATTTACATTTGTTAAATTAATATAAGTCAGGTGTTACTCATGTAACGAATACTAAGTGAGCATTTACTTTGTGTCTGGCCCTGTTGTAGGAGCTTGGGATATGTCAGGGAGCAAAGCAAAAACTCCTCCCTTCTTGGTGCTTATATTTTGCCCCATTTGGGGCAAACTTGTCTACTTTTGGGCAAAACATATTTTGCTTCTAGTCTGGATAGGAATAAATTAAATGACTGCCACACAATAGTTTTGTGAATGTAATAAAATGTAAGCAGAATTTATAAAAGTTGAAAAAT
Organism: Odocoileus virginianus; assembly: GCF_023699985.2. NCBI lineage: Eukaryota > Metazoa > Chordata > Mammalia > Artiodactyla > Cervidae > Odocoileus > Odocoileus virginianus. The sequence continues at coordinate 8,886,105 of NC_069697.1, forward strand.
AACTTGGAAAGGTTTTTTTTTTGATTATGTATGATGATGTACACATCATTCACTCAACTTCATTCTAAGTCATGAAACTAATCTCCGTGAGCTATTAAAAATAGGTTCTGTTTTGGTATGGGTGCTAGTGTGCAGTGGCAACAAAATAAGAGAATAACAGGACTCACTCATGATTTAAGCCGTATATAAATGTGTAATAAAAAAGAATGCTGTGCTTAGTACCAGTGGACCTGGCTTTGAATCTTGTTCTAAGTCTTACAGGTTTTATAACTTGAGGCATCTCAATTAATCTCTCTGATTCTCAGTTTCTTCAGCTGTAAAATAGGAATTAAAATAATTTGTAACTCACAGTGTTATTAATAATCATAACATAGATTCATACTATTTATAGTAATAGTTGATATGAGTACATGGGCTTCCCAGATGGCTCAAGAATCTACCTGCTAAGCCGAGGACATGAGTTTGGTCCCTGGAGCAAGAAGATCCCCTGGAGAAGGAAATGGTAACCCACTCCAATATTCCTGCCTGGGAAATCCCTTGGACATAGGAGCCTGGCAGGCTACAGTCCATGAGGTCAGAAAAAATTGGACATGACTTAGCGACTACACAACAATAACAATATGACCACATAGCTACGTTATCCCTATCTCTTACAACATCATTCATGTAAGTGAAGGTCACTCAGTGATGTCCGACTCTTTGTGACTCCATGGACTATACAGTCCGTGGAATTCTCTAGGCCAGAATACTGGAGTGGGTAGCCTTTCCCATCTCCAGGGGATCTTCCCAACCCAGGAATTGAACCCAGGTCTCCTGCATTGAGGCAGATTCTTTACCAGCTGAGCCATGTAAGGTGGGTGGTATTTTCTTAATTTTACGATGAGGACACAAGGTGATGTGCCCGATGTAACATGGCTTACAAATGGTGCTATCAGAATTGAGTTATAGTTCCAACTCGCTCCCAATGCTATGCCTAGATAAATATGAGAGATATATACTTTAATCTGTAAAAGTGCTATATAATATTTTTTGTTTTACATTATAAAATTAATGAGAAGAGTTGCCCATATGTTGAGTTTTAAGGGAATGAAAGTCCTACTTAGAGTGTGAGTTCTGGAATCAAATTCTGCTTTGCCACTTATTGAACTTTCTAAGTTTAATGGTATACAAGTCGTGTGTACTTCATAGAGTTGCAAGGTTTAAATGAGATAATCCGTGCAAAATATTTAGTATAGTGCCTGGCGTGGCACATTGTTAATTACTGAATTATTTACTATTATTTATTGTTAATTACTGTTAATTATTTACTGTTATTATTAATTATTGTTAATTACTGGCTAATTTATAGCCATCTCCAAGTGCTGTCAATAAGCCTATAATGGAGCCAACAGGAGAATGTTTGACTAAAGACATTGCTTTAAGAGGCCCTTGTTAATATGCTAACATTTTCCTTGTATGGATACTGCTTCATCAGTGTTAGTTTACTAGTAGCTAAAGAGCAGGGCTTCAAGGAGTCAATTTTCTTACATAAAAAATGGAGATAATAATAACCCTGAGGCTTTCCCAGATTGTGAGGATCTAATGAGAAAATGTAAACCAAAGTGTTTAAAAGTGAGTACAATACAAATATGCAGCTTAGAGATCATCCTGAAATGGTGTTTTGCATCCAGTTGGGTATTTGGAAATGAGAGAGTTCGCAAAGTTGGCATGTTGAGACTATATTGGGAAGTAGGGTTTTGGACCCAGGCAGAACCAATCAGATGTTAATTATTGATTTCTTTTTCTTCTGTATCAAAGCTTTATGAGTATTATTGAGAGCTAGAAAAGAGTTAAAGAAGACTGCTATGGGTAACTTCCCCGGGGACGTTTAGGGAGCATGGTACAGAAATTGTGGATGGAAAATAGCGTCTGCTCTTGTTAGAGGCAGAGAGATTCAGATTAGGGTTTGAGTTAAAAGTCAGACAGACTTTGATAACCTGGAACATGGAATGGTTGCTCGCAGTGACATCATTGGGCTGCATGTAAAGGACTGTTAGCAGGTTGTTGTGGGAGGATACCAGAAGGAGGAGATTTGACTGAATTATGGCTGAGCTGGCAGTAGGCAAGAAGGATCCTGGAAAGTATGTGGAAGAGAGATTTCAGCTTTTTCACAATTTTATTTAGTGTGTACTGTCAAGCAGGCTTCCTAGGTGGCCCTAGTGGTAAAGAACCCGCCTGCCAATGCAGGAGATACAGGAGACGCGGGTTCGATCCCTGGGTCGGGAAGATTCCCTGGAGGAGGACATGGCAACCCACTCCAGTACTCTTGCCTAGAGAATCTCATGGACAGAGGAGCCTGGTGGGCTACAGTCCATAGGGTTGCAAAGAGTTGGACATGACTGAAGTGACTTGGCATGCCTGTACATAGTGTAAAGCAGAATGATTTAAAGAACTAACTTACAGTAATTTATAAGGATGTGGCTAGAACCTGCCTTTTGATTTTCTTCCATACTGTAATAATGCAAGAAGATGTCCGCAGTTGAGCTGTGTTACCTTTAGCTTAAAGATGCCTAGTATTCATATATCCCCTCCCTTTTGAACCTTCCTCCCATCTCCCAAATCTATACCTATAGCTGATTCATGTTCAGGTTTGACAGAAAACAAGAAAATTGTGTAAAGCAATTATCCTTCCAAAAAAAATAAATTAAAAAAAAATGCCTAGTATTTCCTTGAAACTAATCAGCAAAGTCTGTACTTTGCTGATTAGATAAATCTTTAGAGGCAGAGCAGTAGTTTGACTGAATGCCACTGAATTCATTGTTTCTTAACAGTGATTAAAATTGTATTTCTCTGTGCATTCCTATGCATTCTTCAGGCATGATTTCACAAAGAAACGAGCCTTTTCAGAATTTCTGTAGATATAGAAAGATTTAAGTTTGTTTTCTAGTTGAGATTCTTATTCCATAATTCATGTCTATAGCTAGCTACACACATCATAGAACCCCTGATTTTCTCTTGTTTTTCCCAGCATAATAATTAATAGTGTCTCTCTTTCACTCTCAGAAGTGTCCCAATATGGACAATAAATTACTTCATTTGTAGCACATTTTATATGAAGCATTTTAGTTTTAGTTTTGCAGGCTCCAGGACCACCAGTTGGTATGAATTTAAAGTCTCATAGTAATGCAGTGCAGTGTAATAAAAACAGCTAAATATGTGGTTAAAAGTTGGAATAAAAATGACCTCTACAGGATTGCCCAGGTTGTTTAGTTACATTAAAATTTGTGTATAAATACGGAAAAAAGTGGGCCTCTAGGAAATATTTTTGATTCGTCAGACCTTTAAAATATGCTGGAGACTTCCCTGGTTGTCCGGTGATTAAGAATCCACTTTGTAAAAAAAAAAAAAGAATCCACCTTGCCGTGCAGAGGCGCAGATTCGATCCCGAGTGGGTGAACTAAGGTCCTCCACGTGGGGCAGCTACGCTGGTGCATCACAACTAGAGTGTCTGTGCACTACAGCGAAAGATCTGCAGGATTCAACAAAGGTCCTGAGTGCAGCACAGAAACCCAGTGCGGCCGAATAAATGAATACATATTTTCAAAAGGACCTTTGAAAGAAAAACTTATGATGGTGCTTTGAAATGAAATGTGACTACAAATGTATTTAAAAGGAACATTAGTTTCCCCTTTTAAAAATTAAGTATGTTAGATCCAACCTATGCTTTGCTGAGTGTGACACATTTCCAACACTATCAGAGAATGAGGTGGACCAAACATCTAGGATTCTAATAATCTATTTAATAAACATAGCAAACTTCCTTGTACTTATTTGTGCCCTTATTTAGCAAATATATTTTGAGCACCCACTCTATACAAGATAGTAATCTAGGGATCTAGCAATAGGATGGCTTAGACAAGCTCTCCCCTTTCATTTAGTGGAAGGCAAAGTAAATAAAGAGACAAATTAAAGCACAATTTTTTGTGAGCAATGGCAGCCTTGGAAAAAAAGGGGGAAAGGAGACTGATAGAACAGTGTTTGTTTAGAGGGTCTAGATCACGTGCCGGAGAAAGCTTCTCTGAGGAGGTCATACTGAATAGAATTCCACGTGAAGTCAGGGAGAGAGCAGAGGGAAGGTTGGGGGGAAGAGTGATATTGAAGGAGGAAATGCAAAAGCGAAAGCAGAAACAGGGTGGGAATGAGCATGAGTGAAGAATGGTGTAAAGCCCGAGTGCTTGGAGTAGGCTGACCAAGAATAGGAGTGGAAGATGTAAGACAGGTGGGGCGGGGTAGAGTGGATGAGGAGGTGGGGAGTCGGGGAAGTGCAGAGGCCAGATAAGAAAGTCTTTCAGGCCCCAGTAAAGTTTGGGATTTTATACCAACAGAGCAAAGCTTTCTTAGGGGTAAACTTCCATGATCTTTCCAACAATTGGTAGTAGTAAGTAGACATCTTCCTATCTGGAAGAAACTGAGAGTAGTGAGCCATTTGACTTGTTATTTTTGATTCTCGTGGTGCAGTAACTTGTGTTGTACGGTAGACCTGTGGCTGTGTGTATCTCAGTGGTGGAGAAGCTAATTCAGACATGAAGGCTAGCTGTTAGATGAAACTTCAAGATGTCATCTTGTTTGGATCTGCTAAGGAATCATGGTTTCAGAGTCAGCCCTTGTCTGAACGTGGGGCAGAATTCATGTTCACGCCAGGCCCTGGACTTGTCCTCGGACGGACAGAAGGCCGAGTGCTCTCAGCGACTGTCCGCTTGTTGCTGCAGTACATTAGCTCCTGAATCTTGCTTCAGAATACTGCCGGGATGGTATCTGGATTCTTCATCTGTCCTGAGCATCTTTAGAAACACTATTCAGTATAGACACATGAAATTAATTCACTTCTTAGTCCCCTCTTCTCCAGCTGTCTTTTCCATTTTTTCATTGTCTGTATGTCCATTCTCTGAAATCTCCATGAGGGCTCTAGGTACCCCTAAATGGAGCTACAATTTTAGTAAGGTTCTGACTAATGTCAAGTAGAATGAAAGGGCTGTCTGAAAATTTTTATGCCAAACATTTACTTATGTTTTTAGTTTTATGCATATTTTCCTACTCTTTGCAGTATACACTGCAGGCTAATTAGTACTTTCCTGGTGTGCACGTGGTGCCACTCACTTTCAACACTCCCACATGCTCCTTCAATGGAGCTTCCTTTTCTACTCCAAGGGTATTAGTGGTATTTGGTACTTAAACTTTTTCAATTTATTTTTATGGATATTATGCTAAAGCAATTCTATAGTCTACTATCATTGGTTATAAAGTTATAAAGTTACTGAGTTTAGCTTTTTGACCAGAAATTTTATGTTGGTGAACTGTGTGTTTGTGGAAAGTGATCCTATTACACATACTTGTGTGTGTGTGTTTGTGTGTAATAGAGGACTATACAGAAGACATTGCTGTGTTTGCAAATAGTTGGTCGGTGCAAACTGCAGATGACACCAAATGTGTACCCACACCCTCAGATTTTCCAAATCCTTGCTCCAGCGGAATGCCAGCATTTGAGGTAAATATGATGTGAAAAACTTTGGCATGTTGGATACAGCACACGTATAACTGTATTTGTATATTTCACACTAAGCATTTTTAGTGTAAATATAACATAATTAAATGCTATTAAATTCCAGAAATGTAATGCAAGAAGAATAAATTTGTGTTTACTTCCAAAATGATGAATGCAATGAGCTTCATAAAAGTGGTGCTCGTTATGAAAATAGTTAGAAAATGTTGTTTAAATTTGTAAGCCTACATACCTTCTCTTTCCTAGTAAGAACAGAGAATCTTGCAAATAGATCAACAGAACGAAATGAGAGTACATGCATATCATTTAGTATGTGCTAGTGACTACCGTCTTTTTCTGCATAGGCAATCTTCTTCAAGTGTCAGATCCTCTTGCAATTTCCCTTTTTGAGCTGCCATGAATATATTGATCCATATTTATATATTGCCAGCTGTGTTAATGATCTTTGCAAGTAAGTGAAATAATTAGTATTTATAATGAAATTCTTTTATCCAAAAAGAAGAGCAAAAGCCATTCTATAACTTTACTATCTCAGCAGTTGGGATGTAGTGGGAAATGTAAAACATAAGCTGTACTAACAGCTATTAAGAATTTACTGGGTCATAGTCACATTGCACTTGAAAATATGTGATGATAATGATGATGATGGTGATAGTTGCTCAGTCATGTCTGACTCTTTGCGACCCCATGGACTGTATAGTCCATGGAATTCTCCAGGCCAGAATACTGGAGTGGGTAGCCTTTCCCTTCTCCAGGGGATCTTCCCAACCCTGGGATCAAACCCAGGTCTCCTGCATTGCAGACAAATTCTTTACCAGCTGAGCCACAAGGGAAGCCCCAAAATATGTGGGTTATTTTCAAATATCTTTTGATATTGATTTCTCACATAATTCCACAGTGATAAGAGAACAGACTCTGTATGATTTCAATACCTTTAGGCCGTGAAAGTTTGGCATCTTGTATTATGTCCCTGGATATGTTCCAGTGTCTCCTAGTTTATAGTCTATGGGAACTTGAATAGAATTTGTATCCTACTTTGTATGAAAATTGTATAATCTTAATTATTTTTCATTGGTTCATGGTGTTTTCCAGGCCTACCATATCCTTCTACTTTTCTGTATATTCATTCTATTAATTTTTGAGAGTTTGATACCGAAACTCCAACTAAAAAAAGAGTATAAACAATAATGAAAATATGAAAAAATGAGACATGAGTTATATTGATGATAAAGTTACAGATTCTGCTAAGAACATTGCCTTATGTATTGCCTATGTGTGTAACTGAAAGAAATGCTAAATATAAACAGAAAATTAGGGAAAATAAACATGTAATATTTTTCACACCAAGGTTACAGGCTCCTGCATTCACTCCTGGGTTAAGAACACCATACAAAGGTGGTTGTCTAGGGAGTAAATTCAGTGAGACTCATCATAGTATGTTCATCAATATAGATTACCATTATTGAAGTCTTTATTTTTTCAAAAATTTAACAAGTAAAAGATGCATGCACACCAGTATTCATAGCAGCACTATTAACAATAGCCAAGATATGGAAACAATTTAAGTGTCCATGAACAGATAAATGGATAAAGAGGATGTGGCATAAGGGGACATATGAATGTATGTGGCAGAGTCATGTTGATATATGGCAAAAACCAACACAATATTGTAAAGCAAATATCCTTGGAGTCAAACTAAATTAAGAAAGAAGATGTGACATATCTATATATACAAATACTACTCAGTCATAAAAAGAATGAAATAATGCCACTTGCAGCAACATGGATGAACCTAGAGATTATCAGGCCAAGTCAGAAAGAGAGAGACAAATACCATATGCTATCACTTATATGTGAAATCTAAAATACTATGCAAGTTAACTTATTTATTAAATAGAAACAGACAATCATAGAAGACAAGCTTATGTTACCAAAGGGGAAGAGCTGTGGGGAGGGATAAATTAGGAGTTTGGGACTAGCAGATACAAACTACTGTATATAAAATAGATAAAGAACAAAGTCCTACTGAATAGAGCAGGGAACTGTATTCAATATCCTGTAATAAAACATAATGGAAAAGAAAATGCAAAAGAATGTGTATATATGTATAACTGAATCACTTTGCTATACACCAGAAACTAACACAACATTGTAAATCAATTATACTTCGATTTGAAAAAAAATTACCAAATGTATGTGATTAGCAGTCTTGAATGTTAGAGAGTATCTCAAGAAATTTTTAATATGCTTTTATTTTTTAAGTATTCCAAGAAGTATAAATGGTATATGGAAACATTGTTATGAAAGACCAGACTAATTTTTGTTTGAATAAAAGAAAATAGGAAATTAAATCCTGGTAGGTTGTTAGGAGGTTTAAGTTTACCAAAGGTGAAAACAAACAGGAAAGTTTGAGGTAGTGTGAAATTATGTTACTTATAATCACTCTGCCTTTAATTCAATTTAACACATATTTCCTGAGTGTCTATTCTGAGCTGAGCATTATGTCACATTATGTCACATCTTGGTGCATTAGAAACAATTTATTATGTTTATTTTTAATTTATTTTATTTTACTTTAAAAATTTTTTGTGAAGTATAATTGATTTACAATATTATATTAGTTTCAGGTATATAACATAGTGATTCCATATGTTTATGGATTATTTTCTATTTAGAGTTATTTTAAAATATTGACTATATTCTCTATGCTGTACATTACATGTTTGTATCTTGTTTATTTTATACCTAGTAGTTTGCACCTCTTAACCCCTATTTTCTCCTATTTTGTCCCACCCCACTCCCTCTCCCTACTAGTTTGATAGCCACTAGTTTTGTTCTCTGTAAGTCTGTTTTTCTTTTGCTATATTCATTCATTTTGTTTTTTAAAAATTTGACCTATAAGTGAAAACACACAGTATTTGCTTTCTTACTAAGCATAATACCCTTCAGGCCCATCCATGTTTCTGCAAATGGCAAAATTGTGTTCCCTGTTTTGACTGTGTAATATTCCATTTATAATATGGTCTTTATCCATTCACCTGTTGATGGACACTTAGGTTGCTTCCATATCTTGGCTGTTACAAGTAACGCTTATGTGCTAAGTCGCTTCAGTCATGTCCGACTCTTTGCGACTCTCTGGACTGAAGCCTGCCAGGTCCTCTGACCATGGGATTCTCCAGGCAAGAATACTGGAATGGGTTGCCGTGCCCTCCTCCAGGGGATCTTCCCAACCCAGGGATCGAACTCATATCTATTATGTCTCCTGTATTGTCAGTTGAGTTCTTTACTACTAACTTCCCTGATGGCTCAGATGTAAAAAAACTGCCTGCAGTACAGAAGATCTGTGTTCAATCCCTGAGTCGGGAAGATCCTTTGGAGAAGGAAGTGGCAACTCACTCCAGTATTCTTGCCAGGAAAATCCCATGGACGAGGAGCCTGGCAGGCTATAGTCCCTGAGGTCACAAAGTCAGACACGACTGAGCAACTAACACTTTCATTTTTAGTGCCTCCTGGGAAGGATGGCAAAACAAATTTGGGGTGTTTACAGAACACAAAAAATGTGGCTGGAGCGTGATGAATGGAAGAGAGAGAGGAGATGAAGTTAGAGAAGTAGGCAGGGTCTAGATCCAGATTACCTAGAGTCTTAGGGCTCATAGTAAGGAGTATGAATTTTTGCTTGATCTTATTTCATATAACCTGACTATTCTCAGGAGAACTGAATTTGCCTTTTGCCTAGTTTCTTAACTTCTGCTTATTCCAGGTAGGTTGACTGTGTTTTAGCCTAGATTATGTCAGAATGTCAGTTAATTTGTTTATAATGTAGTAAATCAAGGGGGGAGGGGGTATTGCAAAGTGAAAACGCAAGGCCCCTTGTTAAAGAAAAAATTGCTAAGCGTTCAAGACAGTGTTAGCAGAGCGTGAAACGAGTGCAGGATCCAGCTGAGCGACAGCCTGTTTGAGGGCAGGGCCTGTGGGGCCGACTGCACAGGCCGCGTTCCCATGAAGCTGGCTCTGATGTTGGTAAATTTTGCTTGAAAAAAATGAATGCCTTCTACTGATGAAAAAATAATGCTGCTGTGAACGTTGATAATAAGCATGTATCTTTTCAAGTCAGTGCTTTTGCTTTCTTCAGATACATACCCAAGAGTGGAACTGCTTGATCGTAGGGTAATTCTATTTTTAGTTTTTTGAGGAAGTTTCATTCTCTTTCCCATAGTGGCTACACCATTTTCCATTCCCACCAGCAGTTCACTTGAGTTCCTTTCTCTCCACCTCTTCACCAGCAATTTGTTTTTTTTTTTTTGACAACAGCCATTCTGACAGGTGTGCAGTGATATCTCTTATTAAAGTTAACATCCAAAATGGAAAAGTAAGCTAATTTTCCTGTCAGTAAATAATCTGTTGCCCAACTGTTGTTTTTATGCAATGCCATATGTAAAGTGCCTAGTACAGTTCCTAGTGTAACATAGACACAATAAACGATTAGAATAATAGTTGCATTATGTTGGAAAACCAATATTCAGTTACTTTATTAGCTTTCAAAGCCTCCCTTAATTGTAGGAAAAATGCATATGTTTAAAGTAAATCATAAATTTAGCATCTTTCTAAGAATTCAACAGTTTTAACTTACCCTGTTTTTCAGAGACTTGTTTGGAGATTTAGAATATTTTCTATGCTTCTGAAGTCTTCAGTCCTTTTTTTTCTTCTAAAGCTTAGTTAATTGGACTAGATAATCTGCACGACTCCAATTACAGTAACACAGGATAAGGGCAATTTGAGATCAGTGGTTTTTACAGTAGAAATACTGAAAATGCTAAGGTTCACAAAATACAACATTCCTAAGGTTGTAAAGATATTTAGCTATTTAGACTTTCAGTTGGGTTGAAAAACAAGCCCACTACCTTATAAACACTGTTGATTTTATAGATGCCTTGTTAATCTGCTTTGGGAGTTGGCTGACCTCTTATATTTGTTTGGGGGAGTTTCTAAGGTGATTATAAAAAAATACTTAGGGATTATTCACTCTTGGCAACATTAGCAAAGTAACTGGCTTTAGTAATTTAAACCTGAAAGAATTAAAAATCTTTTAAATCTCAAATGAAATGCTATTTATTTAATCCTTCACAAGTGCTTATTATTAGTATTGATTTTATTCCAGCATGTAAACTATCAAAAGCATGGTATCTTAGAAATCATTTTCATATTTGATGTTTTTGTTGTGATAGAATTATTAAATAGGATTAATTAATAATAATATTGATAGGATTTATTAAATTTTGAAAGGTCTGGGATGCTTTGTGTGGGAGCAAAATAATAAAAAGATTCTAGAACAAATGTCATAATTAAAATAGAAATCTTTTTCAGTATGGTACTCCTTTGAGTCCAAAGAAAAATGGCCAAATTATTGAAAGACTTAAATGAAACAATTTACTTAGTCTTTACAGTTTACTTTTAAATCTGGGGTCCCATGTTTCTATGTTTTCTGCATTATTATACATTATATACATATACATAAGCTGACATCAACTAATATTAGAATATTCACCACATAGTCAGCATTTCTCCAGAACAAGAGCTCAATGGCATAGTTCCTGTCAATATTTCCTGTATGACTTTTGATCTGTCTTTTCACTTTCCAGAACTCATGATGATGAGACCTATTGTCGAGCGGCCACTGAGTATGCTAGAGCCTGTTCCCATGCGGGCTACCCTATTCAAGATTGGAGAGATGACTTTCCAGCATGCAGTATGTTTCCTTAGTTTCCAGCCATGTCTGTGTACTTCTATTAATTTTAGGCTTATCCTAGTACTCAAAACTTACCCTACTGTTCAAAACTAGTGAACTGCAAAGACTTGTTATTGATGCAATAATATTGGTAAATCTTTGAATACTTTTAAAGCACTCTAATCTTTGTCTTTATCTGACTTTCTTCACTCATTATGATAACCTCTCACATATGTTGCTGCAAATAGCATTATTTCATTCTTTTTATGACTGAGTAATATTCTAAGATAAATACCATACAGATAATGCATACATGTGGAATCTAAAGATAAAAAGAAACAAATGAACTTATTTCCAAAATAGAAAGAGGCTCACAGACACAGAAAACAAACCAAGGGGAGAAGAGAGGTGGGGGGAAAATAAACTAGGAGGCTGAGATTAAAATATACATACTACTAGGTATAAAGTAGATAACCAATAGGGACATACAATATAGTACAGGGAACCATACTCAATATTATGATATAATATATAAGGGAAAATAATCTGAAAAAGAACTTGTATATATAAACTATGTATGACATATATTTTATATATATATATAACTGAATCACTGTGCCGTACACCTGAAACCTACACAATATTGTAAATCAGCTATACTTCAATAAAAAAATCAAAAAAGACAAAAAAAACACTGCAATCTTATTCAAAGAGCGTTGAGTAGCACTGACGTCCTGCTCACCTGTTTGCCCATTTTAGTTGATAAATGTGATGACAGCTTTGTCCACCGGGATTGTATCAGTTGTTGCCCACCAACCTGCACATTTGAGAAGCAGTGTCTAGGGAGCAATCTCCATTGTCTCGATGGATGTTACTGCCCAGATGGTAAGTGCTTCCTGAAAGAAACCGTGTCTGCACTCACTGTGGTTGGTACCCTGTGATCCAAGAGCCATGCCTTAGTGTCCTCTCTTGGGATGTTAGGGCTATTGCAAATTTTCTCCCCTTGTAGGATTTGATCCTTGAAGTGACTACAAGGAATGGATGCTTTGCTTTAATTAAAGGCTTTCATCCCTGGGTCAGGAAGATCCCCTGGAGAAGGAAATGGCAACCCACTCCAGTATTTTTGCCTGGGAAATCCCATGGACAGAGGAACCTGGTGGGCTGCAGTCCATGGGGTCACAAAAGAGTTGGACATGACAGCGACTAGACAACAGCAATGATAATTTATATATTTTCATTTTTTAAAGACAAAATCAAATTCAGAAAAAAGTCTTCATATCTTGGTAGTACAAGATTTTAGTCCTGATGTAGTTTTAAATATTTGTAATTAGAAGTGACATAGCAAATGATAGAGATGGGATTTAAATCTGCAATACAAATTAATAGATATTTATAAGAACATTGAGGATTTACTCAAACCCTTTTATTTTTGCAGATTAAAAAATACAATCCCAGAGATGTTAAGTGTTTTCCTACTGTCGTGTACTTAATATGAGTGAGGACTACTTAAAATCAGGTCTGTTGACCTCAGTCCACTGTTCTGTCAATGCTCCTCAAAGTCCGTTGGACCAGTGCCAGGCCTGAACTGTTTGCTCCCAGTCAATGATGGGATAAGGACTTTGCACCAGAACATAAATCCATGCACCAGAATATAATTCCTTTGACCAGAAAGTCTTACTCTGGAAAATGATCAGCTGAATCAAAGAATGTGCTTAGTAACATTGGTTCAACCACCTTTACTCGTTAGAAAGAAGTAACAAATGTGGTTCTACCATACTAGTGCTTTGCGAAGCATTTTCTGGCTCTGTAGTACCTGTGTGATGATAATGTAAATCTCTCACTTTCACATAAACAGAAATTAAACAGGATAAATTCAATACTTTCTCCCTCCTTTCCTCCCCTCTTCTCTCAAAAGCAAAGAGACATTAGTTGCCCTATTTCTGTGTTGTGAATCTTAACATTTTGATAGCAGGTAATGGGATAAGAAAGTTGAAAACCGCTGAAATAGTAGCTGCTGATTGAGACAGAGCCAGGCTCCTTAAAAGTAATTTGGATTTCTAGCACCAAGTGAAGGCAAGTGTTTGATAAAAGTTGGCCGAATCATTTTATTCAAAGGATATAATTCTTATTATTTCTTATGTGCATTTGATATATATTTTTCTTAAATAGGCCTCATAATGGAAAATGGGACTTGCATCTCCTTGGAAAACTGCCCATGCAATTTTCATGGATTAGCATATTCAGTTGGCTCAAAAATTGAACAAGAATGTACTGAATGGTATGTGATCAATTACAGCTAACTATTTCTGGGTACCTGACTAGGGGACAATTTTACCTTAACATATGTTTAAAGAGATATACTTTTTACAGATTTTTCTTCCAAAAATTCCCAGACTCAGTGTCATTGTATTTAAAGCCTTTACAAGCAACAGTGGAGTAGGAGGGACCATCTATATTTTCTTTTATGATGTAACTTTTCTCACTTCTGTTGGTAACTCTATAAATTTTTATATCCATGTGATGAACTATTGAATAATCACTAATTTGCACATGCTTTTACTCATAGAATTTGACAGTTCTCTTGTCCTTCTGTATTGAGTACTTTAAAAAGTGACTCTTCATATCACCAATTTTGGGCCATGATTAGAGACTTTTCAACATTCTTAAACTAGCTAACTAGTTAGCTACTATAGCCAAAGATTAAATCCCTCCAGGGCAGTCTAAAAGGAAATAGAGGTATAAATGTCATTAGGCGATTTTCCCTTTGCTGTCTGTGTATATAACTGAAATACAGTTGAAAACTAACCCTGTTCTTAGACACTGATTTAAATTCCTGCCTTTCAGAGATTATTTTTTCCTCCAAAATGCATTATCTGTTTGATGGTAGAAGGCAGAATTTGTCTTACAAAGGGGATATCTTTTCTCTCTCTTTAATGTCTGATGATCTTCAAAGCCAACTTTAAAAGTTTTAAGTAGATGCAGTGACTTATTAATCTTAACTCGTTATTTGTATTTCTCTAATGATACAGGTAAATGCTTTATTGTGTGTGGCCTTTCTTTTGGTTTAAGCAGTGAGGGAAGGAAAGAAACAGAAGTTCTCTGCTTAGTACTTTTGTTCTTGACTAATCTGTATTACTGGTGTATCATCTTTATTGACTTTTAAATACGGCATGCAATAAATATTAATTTAGGTGCTGGCCTAAAAGTTCAGTTAATTGAACTTTTGGAGAGCTGTTTTTCAAGTCACATTATTCTGAACCTAAGAAACATGATACATTTGCTACATTAACCAATACATTATTGCAAACATTCATACAGTTTCTCTGTGCAATTAGATTAATATTTTTATCATTTTATTTAGTGTATGTGTTGGTGGAGTTTGGAACTGCACTGAGCATGACTGCCCAGGTAATCTTTTAAAATGTTTTTGAAGAAAATGTCTTGATTTTCTTGAAATTGAGGAGAAAGCTAGCACTGATATTCATAAGGTCTTCTCATATATAACAAGAGATGTAATGCTCTTTAAATCCAGATAGTCAGATGATAAGAGGAAAATTGAATAAATGATAGCTCTGAGCAGACAACTTTGGTAAAAATTTATGAAAATTGTACAAATATTATAAACTCTAAAAAATGTGGAACAGCTATAATTAAATTTAAAATTTAATCAAATAATATAATTTAGCGAGTTTGTCAAACTAGTAAATTTTTAACACTTTAACTATTCTTTTTGATACCTGAATAGTTACTCTAAGTCAGCCTACTGCTTTTTTTTTGACCTACTGCTTTTTAAGAATAAACATAATTTCTTCCTCCTCCTTTTCTCCATTTTTCTTCCTCTTCTCTTCCTCTACCCACCCCTGCTTCTCCTTCTTCTAGTTCAGTGCTCCGTTGTAGGTGATTCTCATTTTACTACTTTTGATGGTCGACATTATTCTTTCATTGGAATGTGCCAATACATCCTTGTAAAAGGAACTGGAAAAGATAAATTCACAATTACTTTACAGAAAGCTCACTGTGAACAGGTAAGCGCATTTCAAAATGACCAGAGGAGTGTTCATTTTTTTTGGCTCAAACTTCTTATCTAGGTTAAAAATAGTAACATGAATAGGTATAGTTGTTTTCCTCAAAAATCAGACACCATTGATCGTTAAGATGCATCATTATTCTGTATACCACAATGAAAAAAACATGTTGATGATTGATCTATGTATGCTATTAACTATATCATGTCTCCTGATTTCAAAGATAGCAAAATATTAAAGTCTTAGATTAAATATTATATATTTATTGCATTTTTTCTTAAAAATGGTGTTTGTATGTACAGATTTTTGAAACATTTCATGCACGACTGCATAATAAGATTTTGTTGCCTCAAAACTGCTATCTTAAAGATGATTTTTGACAGAATTTAACAAGTTTCACATCATTCTAAATAGATATGATGGCTTTTTTTTTTTTTTAGCATGTGGGAATATTTATTTTAGACCTTTTCTTGAAATAAACACATCTATTATTTGTAAACAAAGAGACACAGGTCTTTCATTTCTCTTTCTAAGTCAAGTAGTCACAATTTTGCCAAAATCTTTTATTCTACTTTTATTCCAACATAAAATGGTTGTTTCCAACAAAATTCCAATCTAGTTTATAAGCTTTTTTTAGTTTGATTTTTTTTCTCCTGTGCAGTATGTCAGAGTCTTAATTAGCTTTCTACATGGAATTCTAATTCTCTTGGTTCTTCTCTATACTGAATTTTTTACATCTAAATACCACAGATGAATTTGGAAAGGTACATTATGTCCTATGGAAAACATAATTATTGGCCCTTTATTGAAAACATTTCTATTTAATAACGCATATATATGCATATGATGTATTTAATGTAAAGATATATTTTGTTAGTAATGGGGCTACATGAGATTCACAATAAAATGTGAAACTACTTTATAATATTGCTTATTCTCAAGTCTTCTGTATACCAGAAATCTTTACCTGTGCGCACTCTCTCCTTTCTTCTCTCCTTCATCTTCTCCATTTCTCTCTTCCACTGTCCTTGTCCCTGACTAGGTCTCTCTTTTCCTCTCTCATTCCTTTAATCGATAATTTGATTTTTATGCAGAACCTTGGCTTGGTCTGCCTTCAGTCTGTAAGTCTGATTCTGGAGGATGATTTTAACAAACAAGTGACCGTCAGTAGGGGAGGACAGATCCTCACCAGTCCTAACCAAGGCTTCAACCTGAATGGTAAGAAGCAGTGCTAATGGTATACTTTTCTTACATTAACAATAACAGCAGCACTATCTAAATGGAGTCTTCTTCCATTAACTGACAAACCTAACATTTACTGATGCCTATGTGTTTCCAGGTCCTCAGCCAAACTTAGTGGAGACCACCGCGTTTATGGGGCTTAGTGTTTATCTCAAGGGCACTAGTGTTTATCTCAAGTGTCGTATGGGACAGTGCAGACACAGAATATTTCCATTGTTGCAGAAAGTTCTACTGGGTAATGCTGTGCCTGATATTTTCAGTTTGGATTTGATGCTGAAACAGTGGGAGCCATCTGAAAACCACTGAAAGAGGCTGGGGATCTCAACTGAGAATGGAGACAACTTGAGGTTTGAAGGTTGGCTTCCCTGATAGCTCAGTTGGTAAAGAATCCTCCTGCAATGCAGGAGGTCCTGGTTCAATTCCTGGGCTGGGAAGATCTGCTGGAGAAGGGATAGGCTACCTATTCCAGTATTCTTGGGATTCCCCTGTGGCTCAGCTGGTAAAGAATCTGCCTGCAGTGCGGGAGACCTGGGTTCAATCCCTGGGTTGAGAAGATCTCCTGGAGAAGGGAAAGGCTACCCACTCCAGTATTCTGGCCTGGAGAATTCCATGGACTGTATAGTCCATGGGATCACAAAGAGTCAGACACGACTGAGCAACTTTCACTTCACTTCAAGTGGCCTAGAGTTTGGAAGGGGAAAGATGCAAGTAAATGAACACTTAAAGATATGATAAACTCAAAGATATGCATAGAGACTTTGGGAGTCTAAATGATTAGGTGTATCTCACCCAGCACTGGGTGTGCTGGTGTGGTCAGGAAGTTCTTCTTAAAGAAAGGATATCCAATTGAGCATTTACAGCTGAGGAATTGCCAGGATGAAGGAGATGGGGAAAGTGTTCTAGGCATAGCAAAGAGGAGAACTATGTAGTACGTTAAGGGGAACTTTAATTAGCTTGGCATTGCTACAGCATGAAGAAGTTAAGTATAGAATGTCCAGAGATCAGAATAGGGAAAGAGATGGACATTAGAATGAGGAAGGCCTTATTTTTTTGATTGAAGTATAGTTAATTTACAATATAAGTTTCAGGTATACAACACAGTGCTTCAACATTTTAATAGATCAAAGCCATTCCAAAACAATTGCTGTATTTCCTTTTGCTGTACAGTACATCCTTCTTGCTTATCTATTTTATACATAGTAGCTTATATCTCTTAATCTCATGGGGAAGGCTTTATATACAGGGCATTAATACTTTGTAATTTTCCTAGGAGGCTGTGTTCAGGCCCGAGTTCTAGTGTAGTTACTTATAACAGTCACTTTTGCTTTCAGAAGTACTTGATTTGTATTAAAAATTACACGATCACACTCAGTGTCATCCAAGGGTATTGGTTGAACTTGATATGAAACTGATATACAATTGTTATCATTTGACCTTGTTCGTGTACAAAGATGACAATCTCATATGCTTCAACCAAATAAGCAACTGAGTTTAAATGAGGAGACTGACAGTCTTTTTTTTCTTGGTAGACTACTATAACAATGCTATGGACATGGACTTGAGAAATGTTAGAAAGGAGACATGGAGAATAGTTAGGACGTTATTAGAGTAGGGCATAAGGATTTGAGGAGGAACTTATACAAGGCAGTGACAGTAGAGATGGAAAGAAGAAAACAGATGGAACTCTTATTTAGGAAAAAAAGTGTTATCTACTCGGCGATGGAAGGGCAATAAGAAAAATGATGTGTTCAAAGAATAATGCTCAGATTTCTGGGTTTGGTGACAGACTGATGACAGAAATTGTGACAGGGAGTGCAGGAAGAACTCTTATGGTGGCAAAAGTCAAATTCGATCTTTCTTTTTAAAACTAATTCATTTATTTTAATTGGAAGATAATTACTCCACAATATTGTGATGGTTTTTGCCATGCATCAACATGAATCTTGCACAAGTTTCTCTTCTGTAAAGATATCTCATAAAATGAATGCCTCGCTAGTGCTGTGCCCTCTTTTTCACTGAATGTCTCGAGGGAGTGGGGAATTTTTGAAAAAGTGCCACTTCCTTGTTGAATCGTGACCAATTTGGGGGACATAACACACACACACACACACACACACACACACAAGTAAAGGACCATAGATCCGATTTTAAATGTCTGACTGTCTATCCTCACCCCATATGAGATGCTTGCCAACTGAAATTACATGTAAACCTGACATTCTGTTAAAAATATCTGCTCTCCTCCAGAAAGAAGGACAGAAGGGAAATGGAAGAAAAGAAAGCAGGCACAGGGTGGCAAAAATTGGCCCTGGGGCACAGAGAACTGGGAAGAAGTCTTTTGGAAGCAGATCCCTGATGTTGTACATCAGCATTTCAGAGCATTGCCTGTGAATCTCAGAGCTGATTTATGTATGTTCTTTTCCTGCAGGAATTGTTGAAATTCAGACTCTGTCATCCTTATTTATTCTTCTAAAAACCACATTTGGTTTAAAGATTCTGTTCGCTGTAGATGGGGAAAGAGTTTATATTCAGCTATCTAGTGCGTGGAAAAGAAGAACATTAGGTCTGTGTGGCACATTTAACGGGAACATAAGGGATGATTTTCTGTAAGTATGATCTCTGAACATGACGCGATGACTAGTAATTTAGAGGATATAAATTCTCACATTAAAAATGCTTACTTACCTGATAATAGCTTAGTCATTGCTGTTCCAAGAGCTTGACATGGATCATCATATTTAAATATTGTAGCAACCCCCTAATTGGTAACTCCATTTTATAGATAAAGAAGCTAACTGACACCAAAGTGACAAATAGCTCAAAATCACTTAGCTCAAAAACTCTGAATTTAGTTAGCGAAACTCAGAGCCTGAGGACTACCCATGGAATAACTTCCCACTATTCTCTCCCTGCCACCGATCAAGCTTAACAGTATTTTATTTTTTAAAAACTGCTGCCTTAAAAAAAACTTAATATCATTTGGTGTGAATGACAGTAAATTATACTTTAATAATATTGATATCACTTGGTATGAGTGATATCTCTAAAGCAACATTGTGGCATCTAAGTTAATTGGATTTTGTCATAGTCGGTGTTTTATTAGGGAAAAAAAACAATAAAATACGTTTATATCCCTTGTATTGACAAAGCACTTTCACCTGCATATAGAACAGCCCAGAGTATAGCTTAATATAAATGCTTTGCACACCTGTTATTGTGCTAAGCACTGTGGGAAAATTAAGGTAGTAACATGTGGTCCCCATTCTCAAGGAGCTTATGTTGCAGACTGGGAGGGGACAGCTATCTTTAAGAAATAATTTATTCAGAACTTCCCTGGTGGTCCAGTGGTTAAGACTTCACCTCCCAGTGCAGGGGATGTGGGTTTGATCCTCAAACTGGGAGCTAATATGCCACATCTTCATGGCCAAAAAAACCCAAAACATAAACCAGAAGCAATATCGTAACAAATTCAACCAAGACTTTAAAAAGGTCCAGGTAAAAAAGTTTTTAAAAAAGGAACAATTTGTTCTAGGCAAGGTATTAATCACGCATGCACACACACACACACACACACACACATACACAAACGCATAAATCCTGAGGTAATTTCAAAAAGTTAAGTGCTGACCTGTGTGGTCATGGCTAGTAGCACAGGAGAATTTTAAGTAGGCACGTGTGGATTGGGTAGGCAGGGAACATTTCCTGAAGGAGCCATTTTCCAAATGCCATTTTTAAAAAAGCACTTCTGTATATTCTTCCTGCTTTGGGAATTTCCCTTCCTAATGTTTCTCCTTAACTCCTATTTATTTTTCAAACCAACTCAATCATTATTTGCTTCAAAAAGTGAGTTTATATCCCACCAAAGTTAATTTTGACTCTGTTATCTATGAACATCTGTCATTGATTTGTCTGATTTCTACTTAAAACTGCAAGAGCTTTGAGAATAAAGACCACATCCTTAATAAATTCTTTATTCTTAACTAGCATAGAACCTTATATGCCTTAGACAGTTGAGTTGAATAGAGATAGGACCTTTGATACAGTACCAAGAATAAAAATTGGATCAGCAAAGAGAAAGAGCTTTAACATATTTTTTAAATTTCAAAAGAGAGCTTCTTTTATCTTTTCTCATGTGTAATTTATTTACTTTTAGGTCATTTAGGTTTTTGTTTCATTGATAGGTAGGTCAGAATATTGATATCTTTATCACATTTGTGAAACAGAAATGTATTAAGTGCCTTGGTTAAGATGTACAGAGGCAGCATTAAGCTTTCTTTCTCCTCTTGTTTGTCAGAATGGGTTAGTAGTCAATGTTTAACAGATGGTAGATTTGTCTGCCTCTTTCTAAGGCACCATGTATAAACATTCAGGCTTGATAACAGTGATGGATAATATTTCAGAGATAATTTTCAAACATTGTTTAGTTTTCCAGCATACGCAGTTAAAATTCCTTGCATCACAAAAGTTAATGTGAATCTGCAAACATAATGGAATGTAAAATATTAATTGCTTGAAAGTTTATTTTGTATGCCTTATTTTAGTAAGTTAACCACCGTGAACTGAAAGACTATTTTGTAAAATGAGATGCCATAAATAAATGGGTCTACATTTTAGCTCCTGTTTTTTGGTATTTATTATTTTAAGTGAATTAAGTGAAATAAGAGAGCCAAGCTCTGAGTCAGTTCCTCCTGGGACCCCTGAGTACAGCCGTCACCTTGACCAGTTATTTTATTGTGCTTTGTAGGGTGGAGAGGAGTGGAGAGGCAAAGAAGGAGAAGACCTAGTTCAGGTTATGCCATTTCTGTGAGTCTTTGTGTTCTCGTTGGAACAAAATGAGATTTTGGATTGGGTGTTTGTTATCATTCTATATAGTTTAGAATAGTTTCATTTTGAGGGAAAAGAAAAATAAGGAAAGTGAAGTAGCTCAGTCGTGTCCGACTCTGCGACCCCATGGACTATAGCCTACGAGCTTCCTTCATCCATGGGATTTTCCAGGCAAGAGTACTGGAGTGGGTTGCCACTTCCTTTTCCAGAGGATCTTCCCCACCCAGGGATTGAACCCTTGTCTCCTGAATTGCAAGCAGATGCTTTTGCCATCTGAGTCATGAGGGAAACTAAAAAGAAGGAAAGGATGGATATAAGGAATGGGGATTGGGGAGTGGCTTGTGTGGCTCCCTTTTCTTCTCCTGTCTCAGTCATTGTGGTGAGAAGCTCCATATAGCTTCGTAATGGTGATTGAAATGAATGGTAAGCAAAGTAGTTATGCTTACTAAGAAACTAAAAGGGCCAAGATAAACGCTGGTCTGCTATTTGGCCATGCTGTAGCAATTAATGCAGTTATGGCTTGCATTGGAGAAGGCAATGGCACCCCACTCCGGTACTCTTGCCTGGAAAATCCCATGGACGGAGGAGCTTGGTAGGCTGCAGACCACGGGGTAGCTAAGAGTCAGAAACGACTGAGCGACTTCCCTTTCACTTTTCACTTTCATGCATTGGAGAAGGAAATGGCAACCCACTCCATTATTCTTGCCTGGAGAATCCCAGGGACGGGGGAGCCTGGTGGGCTGCCCTCTATGGGGTTGCACAGACTCAGACACTAGTGAAGCGACTTGGCAGCAACAGCATGGCTTGCATTAATAAAGTTTTGCTTGGTCAGATCTTCCTACAGGAAACCTAGTCCAATCTGATTCTTTAAGTGGTTCTGACAGTATTTGACACAGTTCCAGTAGGGATTATCTCCCAGTATCTATCGTCTGAAGAGTTAATAAATCTTGATGACTGCTGGAGGGGGCGTTTTAGTGTCAGACTCTTAAACATTGTTGTGGTTTATAAGCCTGAAGGGTAGATATTTCTATTCCATTTTGGTTTGTTGATTAAACTTGGATGAAGAGTGCCTTTTATACCACTTCTCCTCAATTTTCATTTGGTTTGTTTGCCCAACTTCACAATGGAACCTCCGTATTTCAGGCCTCATAATGAAGTGTCCCAGAAGCATAGACTATGTATTGTTTAGGACATTTGTCTTTACCTTGGAAAGAATCACGTGAGCTCCCTACCTCCACCTCACTAAACACACTGATGTTTTGGTTGTTTGCATTTTCATTAAATTGGTGTGAATTACATTTGAATCTCCACTCTTCAACACTGAGTGTCACCAGCTGAGTGAACATTAATATTTCTCTAAATTTCTGCTTTTCCTTCTCTCTAAAGTGGGGATAGAGGTGTTTTCTTCACAAGACTTATTGAAAGTGAAAGTGAAGTCGTGTCCGACTCTTTGTGACCCCATGAACTGTAGCCCACCAGGCTCCTCCATCCATGGGATTCTCCAGTCAAGAATACTGGAGTGGGTTGCCATTTCCTTCTCCAGGGGATCTTCCCGACCCAGGGATCGAACCCAGGTCTCCCAGATTGTGGGCAGACGCTTTAACCTCCGAGCCACCAGGGAAGCCCAAAGCTTATTGAAGTGATTATTAAATAAAATTATATATATCCAAGATTTGACATGTTGTAAAGTCTTAATAACAGGAAGCTAAAGCCATGTATATTTAAAAATGTAATAAAACATTTCAAACTCTAAGATATTTCTTGTAGATTAAAAAGTAGTATTCTTTTTTCAATATTTGAAGACTCTGAAGGAAGGAAATAAATGGGAGAGACTAAGAGAATATTTGCTTTCTAGTTCTCCATCAGGCATGATAGAAGGTACCCCACAACTTCATGCAAATGCATGGAGAGTTTCTTCTACTTGTTTTGCACCTGTTCATGTTCCTATGGTGGACCCCTGCAACATTAATCAACAAAACAGTAAGTCTTTCTGCATGTCAACCTAGGAAAAAGTTCTCTTTATTACTATAATTTTGTAAAATTAGCAATTTTAAATTCTCATTTTCTTCATTATGATAAATCAATGCCATTCCTTATGTATATTTGTTTAATACATATGCCTCTTTATGTAATCTAGGTTACTTTAAAAAAAGAACTCCAGAAAATGACTATTTCATTTATTATTTTGCATTCATAAATTTCCTTGTTTTAGGTGCTCAGAAATCCCTCAGTTGTTCTCAAATGTGAGCTAGCATTTTGTGTATTTCAGATTCTTTAAATGCTAAAGAAAAATCTCTGGAGTATTATAATGCTCATATAATCTTGGGATGTTCAGTTTTGGTTCCATAGCGTGACCGTGCGTGTGAATTCTTCTGTTTATTACTGACACATGATGAGTTCCTACTCACAGAACATATTATTGCTTCATAAGCAGGAAGCCAGTGATCCAGAAAAGCTTTGTGCCATCAGGTGTGCAATAATTTGAGACGCTCACACTCCAGTTTCAGTTTACAGTGAATAGTGCAACTCACATGCCAATAATTTGGGGCTGTACTTTTTTTTTTTTTTTTTTTTACTAAAGCAACAGCAGACCATGGGAAAGGCTAGTTTACTATTCAATAAAACAAGGCACTATTTTTGGTAAAATCACTTTGTGAAAAAAGTTGATGTGCATGCTTAAATAGACATTTTTATAATTTAAATTGTTCCTTTAATTATTTTGGCTAGTTTACTGTTATTTTGTGGTGGTTGTTTGGAGGGATTCTGTATATTGTTCTGTGGTCCTTATTATTAACTTGTGATTTTAGTGTCCTGGCAAGAACACAATTTTGTGTGTGTGTGTGGTGGTGGGGGGTGGCGGTGCTCAGTCATGTCCGACTCTTGGCGATCCCATGGACTGTAGCCTGCAAAGCCCTCAGTCCATGGAATTTTTCCAGGCAAGAATACTGGAGTGGTTTGCCATTTCCTACTCTAGGAATTTTCTTTTAGTACTGGATTTTTATCTAGGTCAACTTCTAAACTTAAGAAGTTTGTTAATATCTTGGGTCATTTTTCCTGACTGTAGTAAAAGGAATAGACTCGAGTCTTTTGCTTCCTATGATTTAATGATTTTAACCTCATTTCCATTTAACAACACTTTCCTTCCCATTCTCTCCTCAACGTTTTACTAATAGATTTAGTCCTTCTCATTTCATTTTTCCTGCTCAGTTTGTTTCTAAATTTTTCAGTTCCTTCCTTGATATTTTGATAATTTTATTTTTAATGTTCTTATTAGGATGTATCTTTTATTTATTTATTAAGCTTATCTTTTATTCCATTACTATGTTGCATTGCATTGGTTATTTTTAAATACTAAACTAAACTTCTTTCATAGGATAAACCTTATTTGGTGATGATGAATTAGCATCACCATTAGCATTTTTATGTATTACTAGATTGCTATTATTTTGTTGAAGATATTTTACTTATATTATATTTATTTACATTTTTTTTTTTTAGTGTCTGTGAGATTTGTGGTATCAGGGTTATGCTAGTCTAAAATCAAGTGGCCAGCATATTTGATTGAAATTTTGATTGAATTTACCAATGAGTCTATCTAGACTTCAAGTTTTCTTCGTTAAATTATTTTTGATCTCTTGAAAAAAAAAAAACAGCATGTAAAAGTTGGAGTAGAGTCCAGTTGATAAATTCAGTTTTTCTCTGGTTGTTTCTTTAATGATATCCTTTATTACCTGCTATTTTGCTACATATATATATATTTATCACTTTTGTCCTTATATCATTTGTCTTCTATGACTTATATATTTTCTTCATGCTTGCCTTGAACGTTTTTTTAAATTTCAAATAAGTAAATTAAAAAACATCCCCAAAGAAAGTAAAGTAAACAGACAAAAGTTAATTCTAATGTGGATTCTGAAGGATATTTTTAAACAAGGATTTTCTGAGTCACCCTTTCACTTAATGTCAGTAGGAATATTTTTGATCTACAAATCCTTAGAGCATATAATACAACTAACTCTTTGCTTGGAGATCCTGGTAATTGGAAATGTGCATGCCAGTAGTATAGTCTAAATCATTTATTTTCACATATTATGTGCTTAACAATACAAAAATGTAATACTCAAGTAATTACTCATAATTAGCATGTGTTTCCAATAATATATTTAAAATACTTCACAAAATACGTTCAGCATAATCCCTTAATAATGAAAAAATTCTAAACTCTAGCAGCTCATCTTGTCTCTCAAATACAATGACAGCTCCAAGACTGATTAATTTTTCTTCCATGAGGTAATCAATGCAATCAAGGTCAATTACACCAAGAAATCACACTAGGCTTTTTTCAGAAAGATGAAATCTAGATTGTTTTGTCAAACTTGGTTACTCCCACTGAGAATTATATCTGATCAGTCTTTCTCAAGGGAAAAAATCAACAAATTCAAAATCTGATTACACAGATCCCCTCAAATGACTTGATAGTGATACCTCAGAGCCTTTAGCATATGCTCCATTATCAACTTCTATTAATTATTCATTTATTCACAGATTCATTTATCAAACAGTATTGAGCTCCTAATATTTACCAGACATTGCTCACTGTGCCTTGTGTGGATATCGCATTCAATGATGATGTGGCATCTACCTCATTACCATTTAACTCAGAGACTCCATTGGGCTGAGATGCTTCCCAGTCCTTCCTGGATAATGTATCCTGGGGAGTTGCTGTAACATCCTCAATCTGGCACTACTTTGATTTTGTATGGTTGTCTGGAGATAAACCTAATACTCATCAATTATTTATAGCAAAATTGGGGTGATTTCCCAAGATGATCCACAGGCAATGGGGTAATTGAGGCAACTTCTATCAGTTAACCTTTCTGTTACTCAAGTTATTCAGGTATGACACAATACCTTTTTTTGCTAAAAGAATATTAAATATGGAGTAAGTGCTGTTACCAATATTATTGAAAGCAAACCCCTCCCCCCAAAAAAGGTATAAGCTGAAGATACTGACACTTACTGAATGTGCAGTACAGTGTACTTCTAGGAAAGCAAGATGCCTTGGCTAGTGCTGGAATTTGATACTTAGGGGTATTTGATACTAGCTAGACTAGTAAATGAAATGCTAATGGAGTTCTTTGTCTGTTAGTTGGATATGCAGCACACTGTGATGTTATCCACCAGGAGCTCTTTACTCCTTGCCACATCTACATTAGCCCTGGGCTATACTATCAGCTGTGCCGCCACGATGCGTGCAAGTGTGGAAGCGCCTGTCTGTGCAATGCTCTTGCCCACTATGCCTACCTCTGTGGCCAACGTGGCATTCCCATCGATTTCAGAGCTCAGATTTCATTCTGTGGTGAGTATGATGGCAGTGGCACTGAATAAGATGATCAAATAGCACTTCAGAGATTTTTGCATTTGTAATTGCTGCTATTTTTCAATAAAAAGTAAACATTTGCTTAAGTTATTTGAAATACTAATATAATGTGTCAACATGAAGAAAACGGGGGATTACTTTATTTCTTAAATTTGGAGCTTTGTTAGATAAGACAATAGCTTTTGACTATTTTTACCATAAGCAAAATTAGTGTAGCTATCCTGGCATCTCCTGTATTATGAGCAGATTTCTTCTCATCTAGAAGTTGGCAAATTAAACCCTTGGGCTTCCTGTATTTTGTAAATAAATTTTACTGTCCATATGTTTGCATATTTAGCTACAAGGGCAGAGCTGGGTAGTTGTAACAGAGACTGTATGGCCTGGAAAGTTGAAACTATTCACCATTTCAGTTCAGTTCAGTTGCTCAGTTGTGTCCAACTCTTTGTGACCCCATGGACTGTAGAATGCCAGGCTTCCCTGTCCATCACCAACTCCCAGAGCTTGCTCAAACTCATGTCTTTCGAGTTGGTGATGGCCATCCACCATCTCATCCTCTGTCGTCCGCTTCTCCTCCTGTCTTCAATCTTTCCCAGGATCAGGATCTTTTCAAATGAGTCAGTTCTTGGCATCACGTGGCCAAAGTATTGGAGCTTCAACTTATCCTCAGAACTTCTAATGAATATTCAGGACTATTTCCTTTCAGATTAACTGACTTGATCTCCTTGCAGTCCAAGGGACTCTCAAGAGTCTTCTCCAACACCACAGTTCAAAAGCATCAATTCTTTGGTGCTCAGCTTTCTTTATAGTCCAACTCTTACATCCATACATGACTATTGGAAAAACCAAGGCTTTGACTAGATAGACCTTTGTTGACAAAGTAATGTCTCTGCTTTTTAATATGCTATCTAGGTTTGTCATAACTTTTCTTCCAAGGAGCAAGCGTCTTTTAAGTTCATGACTGCAGTCACCATCTGCAGTGATTTTGGAGCCCCCCAAAATAAAGTCTGTCACTGTTTCCATTGTTTCCCCATCTATTTTTCATGAAGTGATGGGATTGGATGCCTTTATCTTCATTTTTTGAATGTTGAGTTTTAAGCCAACTTTTTCCTCTTTCACTTTCATTAAGAGGCTCTTTTGTGCTTCACTTTCTGCCATAAGGGTGGTGTCATCTGCATATCTGAGGTTATTGATATTTCTCCCAGCAATCTTGATTCCAGCTTGTGCTTCATCCAGCCCAGCATTTCGCATGATGCACTCTGCATAGAAGTTAAATAAGCAGGGTGGCAATATACAACCTTGACATACACCTTTCACTATTTGGAACCAGTCTGTTATTCCATATCCGGTTCTAACTGTTGCTTCTTGACCTGCATACATATTTCTCAGGAGGCAGGTAAGGTGATCTGGTATTCCCATCTCTTTCAGAATTTTCCAGTTTGTTTTGATCAACGTAGTCAAAGGCTTTGGTGTAGTCAATAAAGCAGAAATAGATGTTTTTCTGGAAATCTCTTGCTTTTTCAATGATCCAACAGATATTGGCAATTTGATCTCTGGTCCCTCTGCCTTTTCTAAATCCAGCTTGAACATCTGGAAGTTCACAGTTCATGTACTGTTGAAGCCTGACTTGGAGAATTTTGAGCATTACTTTACTAGTGTGTGAGATGAGTGCAACTGTGTGGTAGTTTGAACATTCTTTGGCATTGCCTTTCTTTGGGACTGGAATGAAAACTGACCTTTTCCAGTCCTGTGGCCACTGAGGAGTTTTCCAAATTTGCTGGCATATTGAGTGCAGCACTTTCACAGCATCATCTTTTAGGATTTGAAATAGCTCAACTGGAATTCCATCACCTCCACTAGCTTTGTTTGTAGTGATGCTTCCTAAGGCCCACTTGACTTTGCATTCCAGGATGTCTCACTCTAGGTTGGTGATCACACCATCGTGATGATCTGGGTCATGAAGAACTTTTTGTATAGTTCTTCTGTGTATTCCTGCCACCTCTTTTTAATCTCTTCTGCTTCTGTTAGGTTCATACCATTTCTGTCCTTTATTGTGCCCATCTTTGCATGAAATGTTCCCTTGGTATCTCTAATTTTCTTGAAGAGATCTCTAGTCTTACCCATTCTGTTGTTTTCCTCTATTTCTTTGCATTGATCACTGAGGAAGGCTTTCTTATCTTTCCTTGCCATTCTTTGGAACCATTTAGCTTGTTCCAAAAAATGTTTGCTGACCTCTGCTATAGGCTATCTTTTCAACTGAGTTAGGTGATTTTTTTGGACATATTAGTTAAGAGCCTACCAGTTCCTTGCCTTGAAAAGGACCAACTTTCATTTTTCATTTCCTTAAAGAGTTAAATATAAGGTCGAAAATCACTGTGACCCACTCTCGCTTTCTCTACTTAAAGTTCTGTATTTTTTTTTTTTTGCCTCTGTCATCCTAAGAAGTTACCTTCCACTCCCCCCTCTTTTTTTTTTCCTCACAAGATCAGTTGTATGATTAACATTATTTCAGTTATTTTACCCAGCATTTCTGAGATGTCTGTGAAAGTGTGTTTTTAGAATATTTTAGTTTGCCTACTGTAATCAATTCAGTTTTTTCTAAAAAGAAATTGGAAGGATTTAGCAAAGGATATAAACATGATTTAAAAGGCAAAAAACAGGATCTGTGAGCATAGATCAATAAAATCAAGTTTCGTGTTGCTTGTAGATGACAAAGTTTACTTAGGATTAAATAGTGTCATAAAGAAGATGGTGCTAACAAAGCAGCAAACAAGTTTAAAATGTGAGGACAGTAGCTTTATGTAGACAGATAAAATACCTTAAATATACTAAGAAAATCGTAGCACAGGCTGTTAAAGAATGTTATGAAATGGCACAGTTAAACATAGTTCACATAGAAATTGTATTCTTCTTTGGTTAAACTTCTGTTGAGGCAAAGAATTGTTTATTTATTTATGTCATAGCAGTCAGTGATGTTCTTGGTTTCTTGACATGGAAGGTCTTCTTTTTTGATGATTTGTGTCTATCATAGACTTATCACCCAGCATACAATGCTTCTGGGTGCTGTGGAGATCTTTCTCAACCGATGCTTCTCCGTCCTCAGGGGTGGTGTGTCAGAAAGGCATGATGTACCATCACTGCGCCTCCTTCTGTCGCCGCTCCTGCCTCTCCCTCTCTTTCCCGGAGCAGTGCAACGATGACTGTGCTGAAGGCTGCAACTGTCCTGAAGGCAAATACTATGAAGACACGCTTAGCTTTTGTGTGCCCATGTACGTCCCAGAAATGTGTTGACAGCATCCAGTTTTTAATCTCTCGTCTCCCTTACAGGATAAATGGGCTGTCATGCCTGCTTCTTTTCTTCCTGTTTTTTTTTTTTTTTTTAAATCTAATCGACTCAGAACCATAAATTTTTTCTACTATTAAATGTCACTTTTTCCATAAAATAAGTGTCATATATGCAAGGATCTGCTTGTGAGTTGCATGAATATTTCTTAATATCCTTACTCTTATTTATTTGTTAACCCTGTATGTGCTCACAAATTGCTACAGAAAGAGCTAAGGAATCTGATGTGTAATCCCAAAATTCATTCCTACGTGGTTTTCCTGTATCAATAATAATAGCAAGGTTTATGCTTCACTGTCATGTGGCAAATTGTAGTAGCAGGATTGTAATGTCTCTCAGCATTCAGAAATTTCTCAAATCTCACATGACATAAAGACTTTGTTGTCTACGTAGGGTTACATGATATATTGGTTGTGTTTCTCTGAAGTGCCTCCAGGGACATTTTTGTGACAAAGACAACATAGTCTTTGTGTGACTAAAACAATACAGCGTATGAGTTTTGGGAAACAAAATCTAAAGCTGCACAAGATTTCACATTTGTTTAACAGAATTGCATGGAATTTTGTGCAGTAATGTCATTGCTAGACTGTACCTTTAAAGTACCAATACTGCATGTGGTCTGCGTGAATTTCAGTGTTGTTTTTTCTTAAATATATGCTATTTTGTTAATTTAACCTTTTTTTCCCCCTTACAGATTTCACTGCCGGTGTCATTACAGAGGCAGTATTTACCAACCTGGAGAGCTCATCCCAACACCCTCAGGCTTATGGTAGATTTCAGTAATGGTGATTGTTCTCGACAAATAACATGGAGTGATAGAACTTCTTAACCAAATCCATAAATTAAAATATGACATCCGTAATCTGAAAAATACAGAACCTTAATGTATAAACTGTTAAACCATATATATTACATTTATATATATTTAACTCAAATATATACATATATACATTAAACCACACACACACACACACACACATATTTCATTTCAGCATGGAATGCCTAAGTCTTGTGCTCATAACTGCAGAAAAGAGCTATGAGTTAAAGTGTCAAACAGTGAAATGGAATGCCTTTGATCAGTTCTCAATAGTTAAGGGTGAGATGGCTCTCACCTTAGTTCTCAAATAATAGTTAAGGGTGAGATGAATGGTCAAACGCTGTAAGTGACTGAGGCATTTTGGTTTTGTGGCTTATCCTCTGGCTCAGAAAATGCAGTTTCAAATTGGAATTCACCATGTCACACTCTGGAGTCAGAATGCTGCATCCCAAAGGACAGCCATTCTAGTGAGAAAATGCTTGTTCATAAGAAAACACTCCTTCGAGTTGTAACCTGTTAAAAATGCAGACGTGTCCATGCAGCCGTCCTCATAGATCTATATCCAACTCCTAACGCCCTTTTAGTTGCAACATAGGAGCCCACAGATAATAACAGACATAAGTGGATAGTAATAATAACCATTGCAATAATCGTATCTGTCCTTTACTGTGCACTTTCTATAGTCCTGGTATCATTCTGGGAGTTTTACATCTATTAAAACAGCCATCACTCTAACCCTAAGAGGCAGGTACGGTTGCTCCAGCCCCCGTGTACACGTGAGGAAATGAGGTACGGACAGTTAAGCACCTTGGTAACAAAGCCAGGATTCATTCTCGGACAGCCTGGCTCTGCAGTGCTTGCTCTGTCTGTTTTGCTTTGCAGCTTATTTTGTATCCATGACAGAATATTGTTTACGCACAATTTGTATTTTCTGTTATGTGCATCTCCCTTCCTTTCCCTCAATTGAGATGCAAAGGCAACCAGCTCTTGGCTCTATCTACAGTAGGTTGCACTATTAGCCATAGTTTCCCAAGCCATAAATCTGGGAGCCGTCTTTGACTCTTTCCTCCTCTTCAACACCCCTACCCAGTATACTCCCAATGACTTTAGATTTTATTTCCTCCATACAGTTGAAATCCATTTCCTCCTTTCTATCACCTCTGTCTTAGCAATATCGCTCAGCATCTCTTCTCTGGACGTTTCTACATGATCTTCTTGTCTTTAGTTTTGTCTCCTTCCATTCTACCAAGATCTTATATTGCTCTTAAACTTAACATAATTGAATTTAAGTAAACTTGGCAAAAACAAAGGAACCTTCCCACCTCAGTGAGAAAAAAATTCCATTTGTCTCATTGTCTCATTTGCCATTCCTCTTAAAAAGCCCGCGTCCCAGAATCAGTGTGATATGAAAGCCCTGGTTCTGTGACCTGAGATCCCTGTGTCCCGGTTCCTCTCTGCCATTCGCAGTGTGAGTCATATTTCTGAGGGTCATCCTAGTGTTAGACGAAGAAGCATATTTTTTGTATGACACGGCCCTTCTCTGTTAGTCAGCTTCTTCATCTGGGCTCAAATATAGAAAGCATGATCTAGTCCAGAGCTGGAGGCAAAACTGTTTATGTTGGGCTTATTGAGAATTAGTGTAAAAATCTTTCTTTATCATGATAACTCCTTAAGGGATTTTCAAGATTCATATTGCCTGAATTTGGTTTTTGCTTTATGCCCTGACTTTGGAACTCAGGTTGTAAGATGTGACTCCACAGTCTCTTCTACATTGCTGCCAGAATGACTTTTCTAGAATTCAAACCAACGATATCACATCTCTGTTTAAGGTCTTTAGTGACTCACTTCGGGGATAAAGTCTTAGTGTCCTAATAGAAGCTGGCCTTTGACACTTTGCTGTAGGCCTCTCCTGTTACGTCCCACATGGCGCTCTTATTGCATAGAAAGCTGTTCCACCCCTATGTGACTTTTTACTACATCTTCACTCAGGGTGACAACATTCCTACTTTATCTATATTGTAACCTCCTTCCTGTCTTCAAAATTTTGCAGACTTTATCTTCTTTCCCTAATGTCAATTGCTAACAGATTTTGAAACATTGTTACATGCTTTACTTGTGTTAATATATCTTAAACATTTGTATGTTGCATGTCACACTGGCTCAATTATTTATTTGTATGTCTTGTCTCCTTCTGGAACATAGTAGGCACTTGGGTAAAGACTGAGAATTTTGGTCTTTGAATTCTCCATGCTAATCACAGTGCCTCACACATATATCTGTGTTTGATAAAAGTGTGTTGAGCTTAAATAGCTCTCTTCAAATCAGTTCTAAACCAATAACTTATTTACAAAAGCTTCTGGGAAAAAATCTTGTCAATTCTTGCATGTTATAGTGTTTTTTAAACAGAAAAATCTTGAGGTTTGTTTCATGAATTAACTATCTGTTTACTTCTAGCCAGTGTTCAAATGGGACCGTGAAATGTGATGAATTAGCAACGCCCTCTACTGGTAAGACCTAGATAGATGTTTTCCTTAGAGAGAAGGAGGCTCTAGCGCTGTCTCTACTCTTAGAGCAGAAGTTTTGAATTCATCACAGGCCTCCTTGCCAATGCACGTGGAGGAATAGCCTTAGGAATGCTTCTCTACGTGGTGCTCTGGTGCTTCCTAATTTTTTCACCTCCGGAATTATAATATTTGTTGGACAGTGTGGGGTGAACATGTAAGGCTGCTTAGGGCAGAGCTGATCAACCCAGGGAGGCTGCCTGATGCTCCCTGTCCCAGCACCACCTCAGGTTCACCAAACGCTTTAGGGATGTGTATCCAGACACCTGTTGGAAGTCACTTGTGCAACAGCAGTTGGGAGACCCTACTCCAGACCAGCAATTCTTAGATTCCGAATGTACACACGAAAAACCTAGGGATCTTGTTAAAACAATGATTCTGATTCAGTAGGTGAGGGTGATGCCTGCAACATTTCTGTTGGTGGCCAAAGTGATGCTAATGCTACTGGGTTCAGGGCTACATTTTAAGTAGCAAAGCTTTAGGACTAGCAGTCATCAGTTAACAATGGTATGTAAAATGACATCGACTCCCATTCTTTTGAAAATATATTATGATTGCATATCATTCCTGAAGACCATATATATTAGGAGACCTTTTATATTATTTATTTTTCACCACCCAGAAAGCCTCAAATTTATGCTCACTGTGGAGAAATTCTAGGCAAATACTAAACAAAGCTACCTTCTGTTGAGTTTAATGGATAGCAAGAGTGTAGGCTGATAAAACCAATTGTGAGCTATTGCTTTGTTATTTATTTGCACAGTTATATGTGCAAATTAATGTGCATATTAATTATATGCCCTTGATTCAATTTATCAGGATTCAGGCTGTCTAGGGCTTATTTACAGGGTATGTTCATGGACTGCACACGTATTTGGGAGCTGCGGGGCCCTCCCCGCCTTGACTCGTCTGCATTGGGTGGCTCAGTATTGAAGGAAAGGAAGCCCAGGTGGCCAGGCTTGTCGCAGAGGAATCCCCAAGTTTCCTTTTGGCCCCACATAAGAGGTGGTAATCCCTCTGAACTCAAAAGCTTTCTGGAACAATATTTAGCCCCTATAATTATGCCCATTTTCTGCACTTCCACATTATAGTGATAGGTGTTTGTCACTCAGTCATGTCTGACCCTTTGTGGCCCCATAGACTGTAGCCTGCCAGGCTCCTCTGTCCATGGAATTCTCCAGGCAAGAATACTGGATAGAATAGAAGGGGGTGGCCATGCTCCCTCCAGGGGATCTTGAGACCCAGGGGCCCCCAAGTTCGATCTTGGGCTCCCTGGGTCTCCTGCATTGCAGGCAGATCCTTTACCCTCTGAACCACCAGGAAGGAGGAACATAAATAGTGGCTCAAGGGTGAAGCAAGATCTAAAAGTATCACGTGTTTGTTGTAAACACATAGCTTTGTAAAAGTTTAAACATATGGTACTGTCAATCCTCAAAAAATGATAATATATATTTAGATTAATCAAAATACCCTGTTTCTTGATCTCAGGAAGGTATATACTAGTTGTTGTTTTCTTATGAAAGGCAGCTTAAGTTTTCAGACTCAAAATAGATCTTGAAAATTTAGGTGATTAAAGGAAATCTGGCTAGAGAATGGTTTAAGCTCATGAACCAAACATCACAGAGTAAAATCAGTTATTACTGGGGTCATCAGTTATTACTGGTAAAATATACTGTGTTCTATAGTTAATTGTGTTTTGATGACAAATGCATGTAAATGTGATTGTGTATATGGAGCAAATACAAAGTTAAACATATTTTGTCTGTGCCTTGTTCCTGAAGTTCACATCTGCCCTGAGGGAAAACAGTATTTCGACTGTAGGTTTCCTGACCCTGAATTACCAGCTGGTGGTATAAATTGTGAAACTACATGTGCAAACTTGGCTATGAACTTCACTTGCGCCCCATCATCACCCTGCATAAGTGGCTGTGTTTGTGCTCCAGGGTAAGCACATTATTTTTCTTGGTAATACAGAATGTTTAGGATTCGATAGAAAGCACAAGAGCACTTAAAAACATTATTTATAGAAATAGCTAAAATTGTGTTCTGCCTGGTGGTTAGCTCTGAACTAGTAACTAGATTACTGCTATAGTTATTTGTCTGTGCTTATGGGACATATCACATATGTGTGAGATGCATGCCACGTGGACCACATGGCTAAATAATGTCACAATGTGTTGTCTACATGATATAAGTAAAGTAATGCAGTGAATTAAGGGGAGAACTCACTTCAGGATGGACTTAGCATTTATCCCTGATCCAACTGTGATTTTGGGAAAATGATAGTGAGCCACTTTGCATTCAAAATACTCGAAGTGCATTTCTTTTGTATATTCTTTTTTAAAAAATTAATTATTTATTTTAATTGGAGGCTAATTACTTTACAGTATTGTAGTGGTTTTTGCCATACATTGACATGAATCAGCCATGGGTGTACATATGTCCCCCCACCCCAAACCCCTCTCCCACATCCCATCCCTCTGGGTTGTCCCAGTGCACGGGCTTAGACTGCCCTGTCTCATGCATTGAACTTGGACTGGTGATCTCTTTCACATATGGTAATATACATGTTTCAATGCTATTCTCTCAAATCATCCCACCCTCACCTTCTCCCACAGAGTTCAAAAGTATGTTCTTTACATCTGTGTCTCTTTTGCTGTCTCACATATAGGGTTAATCATTATCATCTTTCTAAATTCCATATATATGTGTTAATATACTGTATTGGTGTTTTTCTTTCTGACATACTTCACTCTATATAATAGGCTCTAGTTTCATCCACCTCATTAGAACTGATTCAAATGTGTTCTTTTTAATAGCTGAGTAATATTCCATAGTGTATATGTACCATGGCTTTCTAATCCATTCGTCTGCCAATTGACATCTAGGTTGCTTCCATGTCCTGGCTATTGTAAACAGTGTTGTGATGAATATTGGGGTATACATGTCTCTTTTAATTCTGGTTTCCTCTGTGTATGCCCAGCAGTGGGATTGCTGGGTCATATGGCAGTTCTATTTCCAGTTTTTTAAGGAATTTCCACACTGTTCTCTATAGTGGCTGTACTAGTTTGCATTCCCACCAACAATGTAACAGGCTTCCCTTTTCTCTGCACCCTCTCCAGCATTTATTGTTTGTAGACTTTTTGATAGCAGCTATTCTGACTGGTGTGAGATGGTACCTCATTGTGGTTTTGATTTGCATTTCTCTGATAATGAGTGATGTTGAGCATCTTTTCATGTGTTTGTTAGCCATCTGTATGTCTTCTTTGGAGAAATGACTGTTTAGTTCTTTGGCCCATTTTTTGATTGGATCATTTATTTTTCTGGTATTAAGCTGCATGAGCTGCTTGTATATTTTTGAGATTAATTATATGTTAGTTGCTTCATTTGCTATTATTTTCTCCCATTCTGAAAGCTGTCCTTTTCACCTTGCTTATAGTTTACTTTGTCGTGCAAAACCTTTTAAATTTAATTAGGTCCCATTTGTTTATTTTTGCTTCTATTTTGGAATTTTTCCCTTAATTTCTCTTTCTGTTTTCTCATTGTTAGTGTATAGGAATGCAAGGGATTTCTGTGTATTAATTTTATATCCTGCAACTTTACTATATTCATTGATTAGCTCTAGTAATTTTCTGGTGGTGTCTTTAGGGTTTTCTATGTAGAGGATCATGTCATCTGCAAACAGTGAGAGTTTTACTTCTTCTTTTCCAATCTGGATTCCTTTGATTTCTTTTTCTGTTCTGATTGCTGTGGCTAAACCTTCTAAAACTATGCTGAATAGTCGTGGTTAGAGTGGGCACCCTTGTCTTATTCCTGACTTTAGGGGAAATGCTTTCAATTTTTCACCATTGGGGATAATGTTTGCTGTGGGTTTATCATATATGGCTTTTATTACGTTGAGGTATGTTCCTTCTATGCCTGCTTTCTGGAGGGTTTTTATCACAAATGGATGTTGAATTTTATAAAGGCTTTTGCTTCATCTATTGAGATAATCATATGGTTTTTATCTTTCAATTTGTTAATGCGGTGTATCACATTGATTGATATGTGAATAGTGAAGAATCCTTGCATCCCTGGGATAAAGCCCATTTAGTCATGATGCATGATCTTTTTAATATGTTGTTGGATTCTGTTTGCTAGAATTTTATTGAGGATTTTTACATTTATGTTCATCAGTGATATTGGCCTGTAGTTTTCTTTTTTTGTGACATCTTTGTCTGGTTTTGGTATGAGGGTGATGGTGGCTTCATAGAATGAGTTGGAAGTTTACCTTCCTCTGCAATTTTCTGGAAGAGTTTGAGTAGGATTTGTGTTAGTGATTCTCTAAACTTTTGGTAGGATTCACCTGTGAAGCCATCTGGCCCTGGGCTTTTGTCTGTTGGAAGATTTTTTACTACAGTTTCGATTTCCATGCTTATAATGCATCTGTTAAGATTTTCTATTTCTTCCTGTTTCAGTTTTGGAAGGTTATACTTTTCTAAGAATTCATCCATTTCTTCCAAGTTGTACATTTTATTGTCATATAGTAGCTGATAGCAGTCTCTTATGATCTTTTGTATTACTGTGTTGTCTGTTGTGATTTCTCCATTTTCATTTCCAATTTTGTTGATTTGATTCCCCCCCCCCCTTTTTTTGATGAGTCTGGCTAATGGTTTGTCTATTTTATTTATCTTCTCAAAGAACCAGCTTTTAGTTTTGTTGATTTTTGCTATGGTCTCCTTTGTTTCTTTTTCATTTATTTCTGCCCTAATTTTTATGATTTCTTTCCTTCTACTAACCCTGGGGTTCTTCATTTCTTCTTTTTCTAGTTGCTTTCGGTATAAAGTTAGGTTATTTATTTGATTTTTCTCTTGTTTCTTGAGGTAAGCTTGTATTGCTATGAACCTTCCTCTTAGCACTGCTTTTACTGAATCCCATAGGTTTTGGGTTGTTGTGTTTTCATTTTCCTTTGTTTCTATGCATATTTTGATTTCTTTTTTTATTTCTTCTGTGATTTGTTGTTCAGAAGTGTGTTGTTTAGCCTCCATATGTTTGTATTATTAATCCTGTAATTTTTATCCTGTAAGTTCAGTTCAGTTGCTCAGTTGTGTTTGACTCTTATGACCCCATGGACTGCTGCATGCAAGGACTCCTGCCCATCACCAACTTCCAGAGTTTACTCAAACTCATGCCCATGGAGTCAGTGATGCCATCCAACCATCTCATTTTCTGTCATCCCCTTCTCCTCCTGCCTTCAATCTTTCCCAGTATCAGGGTCTTTTCAAATGAGTCAGTTCTTTGCATCAGGTGGCCAAAGTATTGGAGTTTCAGCTTCAACATCAGTCCTTCCAATGAATACTTAGGACTGATCTGCTTTAGGATGGACTGGTTGGATCTCCTTGCAGTCCAAGGGACTCTCAAGAGTCTTTTCCAATAACACAGTTCAAAAGCATCAATTCTTCAGTGCTCAGCTGACTTTACAGTTCAACTCTCACATACATACATGACTACTGGAAAAACCATAGCTTTGTCTAGACCGACCTTTGTTGGCAAAGTAATGTCTCTGCTTTTTAATATGCTGTCTATGTTTGTCATAACTTTTCTTCCAAGGAGCAAGCATCTTTTAATTTCATGGTTGCAGTCAGCGTCTACAGTGATTTTGGTGCCCCCCAAAAGAAAATCTGTCACTGTTTCCATTGTTTCCCCATCTCTTTGCCATGAGCTGATGAGACCAGATGTCATGATCTTCTTTTTCTGAATGTTGAGTTTTGAGTCAACTTTTTCATCTCCTCTTTTACTTACATCAAGAGGCTATTTAGCTCATTTCTTCCATAAGGGTGGTGTCATCTGCATCTCTGAGGTTATTGATATTTCTCCCAGCAATCTTGATTCCAGCTTGTTCTTCATCCAGCCCAGCATTTCTCATGATGTACTCTGCGTATAAGTTAAATAAGCAGGGTGACAATATACAATCTTGATGTACTCCTTTCCAAATTTGGAACCAGTCTGTTGTTCCATGTCTGATTTTAACTGTTGCTTCCTGACCTATATACAGATTTTTCAAGAGGCAGGTCAAGTAGTCTGGTATTCCCATCTCTTGAAGAATTTTCCATAGTTTATTGTTGTCCACACAGTCAAAAGCTTTGGCATAGTCATTAAAGCAGTAGTAGATATTTTTCTGGAACTCTGCTGCTTTTTTGTTGATCCAACAGATGTTGGCAATTTGATCTCTCGTTCCTCTGCCTTTTCTAAATCCAGCCTGAACATCTGGAAGGTCACAGTTCATGTTCTGTTGAAGCCTGGCTTGGAGAATTTTGAGCATTACTTTACTAGTATGTGAGATGAGTGCAATTGTGTGGTGGTTTGAACATTCGTTGGGATTGCCTTTCTTTGGGGTTGGAATGAAAACTGACCTTTTCCAGTCCTGTGGCCACTGCTGAGTTTTCCAAATTTGCTGGCATATTGGATGCAGCACTTTCACAGCATCATCTTTTAGGATTTGAAATAGCTTAACTGGAATTCCATCACCTCCACTAGCTTTGTTCGTAGTGATGTTTCCTAAGGCCCACTTGACTTTGCATTCCAGGGTGTCTCACTCTAGGTTGGTGATCACACCATGATGATGATCTGGGTCATGAAGAACTTTTTGTATAGTTCTTCTGTGTATTCTTGCCGCCTCTTCTTAATCTCTTCTGCTTCTGTTAGGTACATACCATTTCTGTCCTTTATTGTGCCCATCTTTGCATGAAATATTCCCTTTGTATCTCTAATTTTCTTGAAGAGATCTCTAGTCTTTTCCATTCTATTTTCCTCTATTTCTTTGCATTGATCACTGAGGAAGGCTTTCTTATCTCTCCTTGCTATTCGTTGGAACTCTGCATTCAAATGGGAATGTCTTTCCCTTTCTCCTTTGCCTTTCTCTTCTCTATTCACAGCTATTTATAAGGCCTCCCAAGGCAAAAAAATTTTGCCTTTTTGTATTTCTTTTCCTTGGGATGACATCTAATCCTACCACATTGTGATCAGAAAAGATGCTTGAAATGATTTCAGTTTTTTTGAACTTACCAAGGCTGGATTTATGGCCCAGGATGTGGTCCATCCTGGAGAATGCTCCGTGTGCACTTGAGGAAAAGGTGTAATTCATTGTTTTGGGGTGAAACGTCCTATAGATATCAATTAAGTCTAACTGGTCCGTTGTATCATTTAAAGTTTGTGTTTCCTTGCTAATTTTCTGTTTGGATGATCTACCCACAGGTGTGAGTGGGGTATTAAAGTCTCCCACTATTATTGTGCTATTGTTAATTTCCCCTTTCATTCTTGTTAGCATTTGCCTTACATATTGTGGTTCTCCTATGTTGGGTGCATATATATTTATAATTGTTATATCTTCTTGGATTGATCCTTTGATCATTATGTAGTGTCCTTCTTTGTCACTTTTTACAGCCTTTATTTCAAAGTCTATTTTATCTGATGTGAGTATTGCTATTCCTGCTTTCTTTTGATCTCCATTTGCATGAAATATCTTTCCAGCCCTTCACTTTCAGTCTGTATGTGTCCCTTGTTTTCAGGTGGGTCTCTTGTAGACAGCATATATTGGGGTCTTGTTTTTGTATCCATTCAGCCAGTCTTTGTCTTTTGGTTCGGACAGTGAACCCGTTTACATTAAAGGTAATTATTGATAAGTGTGATCCCATTGCCATTTACTTTGTTGTTTTGGGTTTGAGTTTACAAACCTTTTCTGTGTTCCGTGTCTAGAGAAGATCCTTTAGCATTTGTTGAAGAGCTGAATTCTCTCAGCTTTTGTTTGTCTGTAAAGCTTTTGATTTTTCCTTCATATTTGAATGAGATCCTTGATGGGTATAGTAATCTGGGTTGTAGGTTTTTCTTTTTCATCACTTTAAGTATGTCCTGCCATTCTCTTCTGGCCTGAAGAGTTTCTATTGAAAGATCAGCTGTTATCCTTATGGGAATCCCCATGTGTGTTATTTGTTGCTTTTCCCTTGCTGCTTTTAATATTTGCTCTTTGTTTTTGATGTTTGTTAATTTGATTAATATGTGTCTTGGGGTGTTTTGCCTTGGGTTTACCCTGTTTGGGACTCTTTGGGTTTCTTGGACTTGTGTGGCTGTTTCCTTCCCCATTTTAAGTAAGTTTTCAAATATTATCTCCTTAAATACTTTCTCATGGCCTTTCTTTTTGTCTTCTTCTTCTGGAACTCCTATGATTCGAATGTTGGGGTGTTTAACATTGTCCCAGAGGTCTCTGAGATTATCCTCATTTCTTTTAATTCTTTTTCCTCTCTGCTTTGTTTATTTCCACCATTCTATCTTCCACATCACTTATCATATCTTCTGCCTCAGTTATTCTACTGTTGGTTCCCTCCAGAGTGTTTTTGATCTCGTTATTGCATTATTCATTATTGACTGACTCTTTTTTACTTCTTCTATGTCCTTGTTAAACATTTCTTGCATCTTCTCAATCCTTGTCTGCAGACTATTTATCTGTAACTCCATTTTGATTTCAAGATTTTGGATCATTCTTACTATCATTATTCTGAATTCTTTTTCAGGTAGACTCCCTATCTCCTCCTCTTGTTTGGTTTGGGTGGGCACTTATCATGTTCCTTTACCTGTTGGGTATTTCTCTGCCTTTTCATTTTGTTTAGATTGCTGTGTTTGGGGTGGCCTTTCTGTAGGCTGGAAGTTTGTGGTTCCTTTTTATTGTGGAGGTTCCTCCTTGTGGGTGGGGTTGGACCAAGTGGCTTGTCAAGGTTTCCTGGTTAGGGAAGCTTGCATTGGTGTTCTTGTGGGTGGAGTTGGACCTCTTCTCTCTGGAGTGCAATGAAGTGTCTAGTAGAGAGTTTTGGGGTGTCTGTGGGTTTGGCATGACTTTGGGCAGCCTATACTTTAAGGCTCAGGGCTGCC
Organism: Odocoileus virginianus; assembly: GCF_023699985.2. NCBI lineage: Eukaryota > Metazoa > Chordata > Mammalia > Artiodactyla > Cervidae > Odocoileus > Odocoileus virginianus. The sequence goes on from NC_069697.1 coordinate 8,928,459, forward strand.
TTGCTGTGTTGCTGGAGAATTAGTGTGGTGTGTCTTGCTCTGGAACTTGTTGGCTCTTGGGTGGAGCTTGGTTTCAGTGTAGATATGGAGGCTTTTGGATGAGCTCTTGTCAGTTAATGTTCCTTGGAATTGGGAGTTCTCTGGTGTTCTCAGGTTTTGGATTTAAGCCTCCTGCCTCTGGTTTTCAGTCTTATTCTTACAGTAGCCTCAAGACTTCTCCATCCATACAGGACAGATGATAAAACATCTAGATTAATGGTGAAAAGATTCTCCACAGTGAGAGACACCCAGAGAAGTTCTCAGAGTTACACGGAGAAGAGAACAAGGGAGAGGGAGATAGAGGTGACCAGGAGGAGCAGAGGGAGAATCAAAAGAGGAGAGAGCAAGCTAGCCAGTAATCGCTTCCCTATGTGCTCTCCACAGTCTGGACCCATCAGAGATGTTCACGGAGTCACATAGAGAAGAGAAGAGCAAGGAAGGAGATAGAGGTGACCAGGAGGAGAAGTTCAGTTCAGTTCAGTTCAGTTGCTCAGTCGTGTCCGACTCTTTGCGACCCCATGAATCACAGCACGCCAGGCCTCCCTGTCCATCACAAACTCCCGGAGTTTACTCAAACTCATGCCCATCGAGTCGGTGATGCCATCCAGCCATCTCATCCTCTGTCGTCCCCTTCTCCTCCTGCCCCCAACCCCTCCCAGCATCAGGGTCTTTTCCAATGAGTCAGCTCTTTGCATGAGGAGGCCAAAGTACTGGAGTTTCAGCTTCAACATCAGTCCTTCCAATGAACACCCAGGACTGATCTCCTTCAGGATGGACTGGCTGGATCTCCTTGCAGTCCAAGGGACTCTCAAGAGTCTTTTCCAATAACACAGCTCAAAAGCATCAATTTTTCGGCCCTCAGCTTTCTTCACAGTCCAACTCTCACATCCATACATGACCACTGGAAAAACCATAGCCTTGACTAGATGGACCTTTGTTGGCAAAGTAATATCTGTTTTTTAATATGCTGTCTAGGTTGGTCATAACTTTCCTTCCAAGGAGAGAGCATCTTTTAATTTCATGGCTGCAGTCACCATCTGCAGTGATTTTGGAGCCCCCCAAAATGAAGTCTGACACTGTTTCCACTGTCTCCCCATCAATTTGCCATGAAGTAATGGGACCAGATGCCATGATCTTAGTTTTCTGAATGTTGAGCTTTAAACCAGTGTTTTCACTCTCCTCTTTCACTTTCATCAAGAGGCTCTTTAGTTCTTCACTTTCTGCCATAAGGGTGGTGCCATCTGCATATCTGAGGTTATTGATATTTCTCCAGGCAATCTTGATTCCAGCTTGTGCTTCTTCCAGCCCAGCGTTTCTCATAATGTACTCTGCATATAAATTAAGAGGGGGAGTCAAAAGGGAAGAGACCAATCTAGCCAGTAATCAGTTCTCTAAGTGTTCTCCACAGCCAGGAACATCCAGAGAGATTCACAGAGTTAAGTAGAGAAGAGAAGTGAGAGGGAGGAGATAGAGGTGACCTGGGGGAAAGTCAAAAGGGGAGAGAGCAATCAAGCCAGTAATCACACCCCTACCTAAGTAAAAATGGATACTGAAGATTAGATTCTTAAAGGTACAAAATTGATACCAAATACCACAAAGGAAAAGATTAAAAATCTAGAGGTTAGACTCTCAAAAATATAATATTAAAAATACAAAGCAAAATCAATCACAAAAAGTATAAAAATATATATATATATGAAATTTGCTTTAAAAATAGGGCCTTTTTTTTTGCAAGGTAATAATAGGTTATAAAAATGAAAACGAGTAGTAAAGAACTTAAAAATTAAAAAAATTTTACAAATAAAAAATGATAATAGTAAAAATATGTCTAGGAATTTCTTTGGATCTATTGTGGGCAGTGTGGGGTCAGTTCAGTTTCAGATAGTTCCTTTTTCTAGCTTGCACTTCTCAAGGTCTATAAGCCCCTTCTAATGCATAGTTAGTGCTAACTACAGGGTTTTAATCTGTTGCACCTGTCACTTCCAGAGCTGTTCCTCTCTTTGCAAGTCTCTTCAGTGTCTAATTTTCCTCTGACACAAGGGGCGGAGGTGGTCAGTAATTGAGGCTCACTTGTTCAGTCGTGCTGTGGGCAGGGAGGGGCGCTGCAAACAAACATCACTGGCGTGTGTGGGGAGTGCTCGCGGTTTATGGACCACACTGGGTTTGCTCCAGCTCACCGCAGCGTGCGCTTGCCGAGTCTACACTGCTCAGGTTCCCGGGTGCTGTGCAGGGGTGCTGTCCAAAGCAGACCCAGCCCTTCATGCACCTCCCAGGTCTAAGCTGCTCAGGTTCAGGTTCTCGGGTCCTTCACAAGGGCACAGACTGGGTTGGGCGTGCGTTTTGTGCCTTTCCCAGGTTTGAGCAGCTCAGGCGACCAGGTGCTTGTGGAGCACCCTGTCCCAGGAGGACCATGCGTCTTAATCACCTCCTGGGTCCTGGCCACTTGGTTTCCTGGGTGCGCTGTGAGAGCGCCGTCTCAGGCGTGCCATGTGTCTCCTCTGCGGAGCTGATCTCAGGTTGCGACCCTCCTGGCAGACCGTCCAGGATCCCAGGAAGACTGGGTTAGCAACTGGGAGCCTGCTCACAGTTTGGTGGAGGAGGCCGGTCTCTGGGCCCGAGATTGCCCCTTGCCTTCCTGCTCTGGCTGTCACACGCCTGCCTCTCTGCTTCGGGCAGAGGGCGTGTGGGGGAGAGGGCTGTATGCAGCCGGCTAACTCTCCTTTGGTATTCGCTCAATCCTTTGTTCTGCGAGTCGGCCAGGCTGCATGTTAGTTTAGAGCCTTTCGCAGGAAAGTTCTCTCTCTGTCTTTTTATCTCTCTGGCTCTCCCACGGTTTGGGTTTCTGTCTCACGTTAGCGCCCCCAGATTGTCCTCAGGGCATTCAGGCCCAGTCGTTGCCCTAAGCACCAGAGATGCCGCCGGTGCCTCCCTGTCCAGTCCCTGCTCATGGGGGGCGGATGCCAGCATCTGCGAGCATCTGCGAGCATCTACTTCTCTGCTGGGAGCTGTGGTTAGGTGCGTATTTTCTGGGTTTTGTGTTTTTTCCACCCCCCACCCCCGTTTATGTTGCCCTCTGAGATTCCAAAACTCCCCACAGACCCGTGGTGAGAGGGTTTACCTGCTATTTGGAAACTTGTCCTCCTTCACGACTCCCTCCCCAGGACGGGTCTCCATCCCTCTCTTTTGTCTGTCTTTTTGTCTTTTATATTTTGTCTTACCTCCTTTTGAAGAGAACGGCCTGCCTTTCTGGGTGCCTGGTATCCTCTGCCAGCATTCAGAAGTTGTTTTGTGGAAGCTGCTTAGCATTCGAATGATCTTTTGATGAATTTGTGTGGGAGGAAGTGGTCTCCCCATCCTATTCCTCTGCTATCTTGGGACTGCCCCTCTTTTGTATATTCTGTTGGCTATTACTGTTTTTTATGTTAAGTTATGTTATTAATACCAGTTTCCTTATCTAATGGATGTTACATAAAGTGGTGTGTTGAGGTTATTTAGGCAGTGGGTAACAGTGGGAGCTCTGGATTCAGACAGACCTATTTCAGATCCCAGCCCTGTCGATACTAGCTGAATGCTTTTTCTGCAAGTTCCTTTAAAGACCCAATTAAGCATTGTGACATGTGATATGTGTGTGTGTGTTTGTACACATTTGTGTATACTCATTAAATATGGGTGACTATTTTATGGCGGCTTCCCTTGTGGTCAGCTGGTAAAGAATCCACCTGCAATACAGGAGACCTGGGTTTGATCCCTGGGTTGGGAAGATCCCCTGGTGAAGGAAAAGGCTACCCACTCCAGTATTCTCCATGGGGTCGCAAAGAGTCGGACACGACTGAGTGACTTTCACTTTCTTTCACTTTTCTTTTATGGCAGCATAATTTACTCTTGCCTTTGTAAATTTGCTTTAGTAGCAGAAATGCCTAGTACTCGTGGAAGGTAAATACAGAATCGGTGGCTCTTCACTTCCTTGCAGGCACACGTGGAATCTGGCCTCAGCGGCCTTCCCTCTTCTGATGATGGAGGGAAGCAGTGCACAGTGGAGGGCCACTTAAGGCAAACAGGTCATGCATTCTTTCTCAATGAACATATTCACACAGAGTGGTTTCTGAGCTCAATTTATATCAGCTGGGAGCAAAGAAGAGCGAGGTTTTTGTGGTCGGTTTCCCAGGAGAGTCACATTTGTCTAAATGGTCCCCATCTGAAATAGGTTGAAGAGAGAAGTAACTTGGGACTGTATCAATCTCTTTATTAAAGAAAGGACACAGAAGGAGTGTGAAAGAATAAAGCCTTGCATGGGAAAATAAAGGCAGGCAGAAATCAGGCCACAGAGCAGACGAGCAAGAAAGGCATTTAGTAAAAAGGACAAAGGAAATAAAATCTTTATTATAGTAAACAAATTGAACCTTACAACATTACTTGATTTATTTGACTTGATTATGACTCAGGGATGCACGGCTGATTAGATAAAACTACATCCTAATTTTGTTTCATATGCTTGTGGTCGATGCTGTTATTTTAGAAAATATCTATTTGCTGTCTTCTTTGACTTTTATTTCAACAATGATTAATTAATTTGCTAGTCAAATCTTATTATAAAAACTTAAAGTAATTTTCTTCCACCTTCTCTTGTTTTATTGAAATAAAATAAAGTTTGAATTGACTAAGAGTCTTCTGACTGGAAATAATTTTGTAACATAGAACTTTCTATTATAAAGTTGCTTATGGTACTATGATTTGGATTGAGTTCCATGTGACTTGAGTGGCTTATTTTAGGACAATAAGCCTGATATCACTTGTTTTTGTGGGGCTTCTTATAGTCTCAGCAGGTTTTCAAGTACAAATGAACCTTAGTTTAGAAATCATACCTTAGTTTAGAAATCACTGTGGATTAAATAAATGTTAAGTAATATAGCAGAAAGAGGCATACAGAACTGGGTTAAAATGCTGACCCTCTTTCTTATTAGCTAAAGTACCTCAGAGTAAATCTTAACCATGTGGAGTCTCAACTTTGTTTTTTTTAAACAAATGTACTATCTACTTCATAGATGGTTGGGTATATGCACCACACCAGGCATATGGTAGGTGCTCAGCAAATGTTTATTTTATGACTAACCCCACTTCCCAAACCTGCTTAGAGCAGACAATTCATAGTGATTTACAACTCTTTTCTTCCAGTTTGCATTAGTTATGAAAAGCTTATCAGTCATCAGCATAACCATTTAAAACCACTGCTTTGGCTGATTGTATGAGAATTGTACTTGCCACATTTAATGTAGTATAATCTATAAAAATACTGAATCACTATGCTGTTACACCAGAAGCTAGCATAATATTACAAATCAAAGGCTAACAGAGCTCTGCCAGGAGAACACACTGGCCATAGCAAACACCCTCTTCCAACAACACAAGAGATGACTCTACACATGGACATCACCAGATGGCCAATAAATCAGCTATACTTCAAATAACAACTGAAGCGAATGATACTTTAAGGAATAAAAGAAATGAGAATTTAAAAAAAAATTGTGGTGCAGTTCAGAGAGGCACTCCTTATCTAAACAATTCAACATCTAATGTTTACAAACTCCCTAATGTGTGGGACCTTTTGTTAAGACATAGGGAAGACAGTGCTAGAACAGACACATGTAAGAAAGCAATAGAATCTACCTTACGGAATTGTCACTAGGATTAGATGAGTCAATGATACATGTAAAGTGAGTGGAACAATGGCTGGGCCATGGTTAGCACTCAAAAATACTAGTTTTTGTTGTTGTTTTCACTATAAGACACTTAATGAATTACTTGCAGTTCATTGGATGAACTCTCCAATAAAGGTTTGTATAGATTGCTACATATAAGGACTGTGGTACATAAAAGAATGCACTAAAAAGATTGCACTAAATTGGATCTTTAGTGATGAGAAGAAATCTTTTAGTTTTCTAGGCAGAAGATACTGTCCTCAGCGAAAGTGACTGAAAGTTTGGGAAGGTTAAGGGGAGAAATTATGGGCTCTAGAGCACTGTTGTCAGAAAGAAAGCAAACTGAATGAGATGATGCATATTTATATAGACAGTTTCACCTCTTCACCTTTACTTAACAACTGTGTCTGCTCTGTGTTGGACATTGGAACACAACCATTGACAGGATATTCATGGTCTTTTGGAGTTAAACTTAGAGTGGGCAACATACACATTGAATAAAGACTCACTTTACTGTGTTAGATGAACTATGAGTGAGGAAGCAGAGAACTAGGGGAACATATGTGATTATTTATATTTGAGAGAGGAGGCAAGAAGTCTGTGTTAATATTTGAAGCAAATATTGAAGAAAGGTAGCCTTACTTCCTCTTTAATTGTCTTTTCAGAATACCTCATGTTACCCAGAAATTTAGGCTCCTGTCTCCCTTTTATTGTACTAAGCGACAGCAAAAATTTGAAAATATTGCATCCAGTCATTTGCCTGGCCTTTATTTCTGTGATGTGAAAGATACTGTGTGGTAAAATAGGGGAGCAAGACTGGATTCGACTCTTTCATGGTTTAGATAGAACACGCTTACAACTGTTGTAACAAATATAGATGGTTTTGAATATGACAAGATTGCTGATTTTTTAAAAAACTGAAATTAGTAGTTGATATTAAATAGCATTTGCTTCTTCTTGAAAGGATGGCAGAGCACAAAGGAAAGTGTTACATTCCTGAAAGCTGTCCCTGTATCTGGAAAGATTGGGAGTACCTCTCAGGGGAAGTGATTGCTACACCATGCTATACCTGGTAATGAGATCTGTTTGTTGCACAACTTCTCTAAGAAATTGTACTAGTTCCAGTCGTCTTGTATTTACTTAATGTGACGAATTTCATCAGAAAGCAAGCCAAATCTGAGTAAATACGATTTTAAAGGCCCTCAGGAGTTGATGAGAAGCTACTACCTACAGAGGGATCATTATTTTTACACCCATTTGTTCGACCAAGAAGTAAAAAATGAACTATGACAATTTGAAAATATAATAGGAAAAGCATATCACTAATTTATAAATAATAAATGTTCCAAAGAGAAGGTCATATTTGATGGAAAGTATTCTGTTTGGAAATAATCCAAAAGAATTCCATAAAATAAAATTAAAATACAGTTTCCTTGAAATGTGGATAAATATTCAAGCTTGTGAATAAGTCCTGTCTGTGACTGAACAACAACAAAAGGTATTGAAATGGACTAAGTAAAGGAGACAGCATTGTAGTCTTTTGGCGACTGGCAGGTGTATGTTTAGTTTTTCGTTCCATCACCCATTTTCAAAGTGACCCAGGCACAATTTCTAGGCTTTTTTGTGATGTCTTAAGACAGAATGATAAATATATGCCTTATCTAGCACTGTAATAAAATGTTATCAGAAAGAATTGGCCATATTTATAAGAACTATTGACTCAGTGAATACCCTTGAATACAAACCTTCCAATATTTAAGCTCCCTGAAAAATACTAATTAGATTATTTTCTAATAGTGTTTGTCGACGAGGAATGTTCAATTGCACATATTATCCATGCCCAGCAGTGTGCACAATATATGGGGACCGGCATTATCATTCTTTTGATGGACTGGAATATGATTATATCAGCGATTGCCAGGTATTTTTGATAAAGGTATGTCACAGTTGTTATGTTGTTTGGTTGCTAAGTCTTATCCGACTCTTTGTCACTCCATGGAGTCTAGCCCGCCAGGCCCCACTGTCCATGCGATTTCCCAGGCAAGAATACTGGAGTAGGTTGCCATTTTCTTCTCCAGGAGATCTTCCCGACCCAGGGTCAAACCCAGGCCTCCTGCATTGCAGTCAGTTTTTTTTACTGCTGAGCCACCTGGGCTGGGAAGCCAATGTCACAATTACTTCTTTTAGTTACAGTTATGTAGAGACAATGTAAAAAACAAGTATGGTAGACCATGACATATCACATCCACATATCTTTAGTAAAGCCTATAAAATTTATAGCAATTTTAAATTAATTTCCTTAACTAATTGTAAAGTTTTACTATTTGTAAGTGATGAGCTGATTTCATAACCTTTCTGTATCTCTGACTTCTCATTTGTAAAATGAGGATAATAATTGTCCCTATCTCCCAGGGGTAGTTCTCAAGATTGAATGAAATAAATATAATAAATAAATGAAATAAATGAAAATAAATGAAATAAATAAATATAGAATTCAAATAAATGAAATGAAATGCATATAGTACTTACTATTAGGTAACTGCTCAGTAAATATCAACTGTTTTTATTTTTATTGGTTTAATTTGGTGAATGTAAATATAGGACATTAAATCATGTATTGGACCATGTATTGTTTATAGTTGTAGCAATTAAAATGACATTATTCTCATTTCTAGACATGCTATTTTGTTGATATGTTTTGGTAAACCCTGGGTTTGGTATATTTGATAGAATCCTTAAAATTTCTCATACCTTTAATGCATTTGGATTTTCTGTATCCCTAAATTTTATTTAGACATCGTTGAGTCCCAGAATTATGTTTCTAAATGAAAAATATAAGTTTTAGGAAGAAGTTGCCCAAGAATAAGCAAAATAACATCTTTTCATCCAGCAAGGTAACCTGTGATTTTCTTGAATGTGTGTTTTCTTCTGGGTAAGGCTTTTATGTTATTAGCATATGTCAAGAAAGTAGGCACATTCCCATTTTCTATTAGTTATTAAACAAACAGTAAATCTATAGCCTTCCAAACTTAAGCAAAGCTCCTGCTATGTTTCAAGGGAAACCATTGAGTTTCCCTTTCAGTACTATTTTTAGCCTCCTTTATGAACAATTTTAAGTTTCTTAAAGTATAAATCCCTGGAAATGGATTTGGCAGTTAGATAATTACAGAAGATGACACGGTGCCTGTAGGGTGTGTGTGTGTGTGTGTGGTTTTGATACATCTTGGAGTACAGGAAAGGCACAGTGATACATATCCATTCTATGAGTATTTGTCCTCTTCAAACAAGTATTATTTTGCAAATAATTTTACATGAGGATTTTCTTACCTCTGGAAGTTTAGTTTGTAAATTGAGAAGCCTGGAAAAGTAAAAAAAACAATTTAGAGATTTGAATGCATAAACTGATACTTTTTTTCCCTCAAAATGCTTCAGACTGATTTTCTACCAAATCCTTGCTTCCCTTGATATTTTCTCTGATATTCCTTAAGAGCCCTCTTCCTTTGCATTTCTGGCTGTCATGCTCTTGTAGTCCTTCACCGTCTCTTCCGGGTTCTCCTTTGTCTCTTTGTTACCTTTTCTTTTTGCATAAGTCCCAGACCTTAGATGACTGAGTTGGCCCCTTCAGGGCAAGGACCAAACCCTAGTCACCATTGTTTTAGCAGTGCTGAGCACCATGCTGGCAACACAGTTGTCCACTGAATGTTTACTGAACTGGATGTCTGTGCTGGGGTCTCTCTCCTTTTCTCCTAATGCTTGTTAAGGTCATCCACCTCTATAATCTTAACCTCACCTACAAGCTGATGAGTTCCAAATTGACATGGACAGCTCTGACCTCACCTTCTAGGCTGCCTTTTGACTCAAGTTCATCCCTATAATAATACATATTTTTCGTTCTGTTAATCTAAGACTCACATTGCTATCATGTCATTGCTTTTTAAGAACTGCAGCTGACTCCCATTTACCAGCTTCCATAAAATCGAACTTCTCAGGATAACCCAAGGGTTTTTCTCAGGGTATTTTTCTGTACCTGATTGCCTCTACTCCCTCAAAGTGACTTTTCTAGTTCATATTTATCTGTTCTGTTCTTACACATCCTATAGTATTTGATAGTCCTCATGTCAAAAGTAAGCAACCCATTATATTCTGATTATTTTATATGTGCTCAATTAGATTGTATATCATTTTATGTCAGAGTTCTCTGTTATACTTCTTTCGAGTTCCTCACTAGGGCTAGCACAATTATGGTTGTATTTTAAGAGCTAAAAAATTACTTGCTCTGTTTTTAACCATTTTTTAGAGGGTAGAATTCAAAAAGTTACACTTAATTAGTAATCTTATATTTGTTATAAATGCATACACATGCCTTGAACATGAAGTATATAGAGCAGTGTTCTTAAACTTTAGTACGTATGCATATAACTTGGAAATCTTGTTAAAATCTAGGTTCTGATTTTATGTGTTTGGAGCAGTATCTTGAAGTCTGCAATTTTAGGTAAACTACTCTGATGTTTCATGTCCATTGTCTACTCTTTGAATAGGAAGAATGTAAAGCATTTCCTTCTTTAAAACACCAATTTTAACCATTTAAAAAATTCTCCTCTTCTTCTGAATAGTAAACTTTGTCACATCTAGAAAAAACAAAGTATCTTTGACAATACTGTATCAAATATGACTATCCATCATTAACGATACTGTGTCAAACATTGAATATATCATTAAGGTTAATTAACGATGCTTTTTGTGGTCTCATTTTAAGTAGCAAAGCAAAAATTCTGCCAAACTTTGTTTTCACTTTGTGTATGGAAAAATTATTTAGAAGTATTTACTAAAAGCATTTTAAACCTTGTCCATGTATTACCATCTTTGTAAACATTTTTCCGTGTGTGGTCTTTGCTCTCACATTATCATTTCATTCATTTAATACACAATTTTCAGGGCCTATTACATGTAAGCTGTGTTAGCAAAGACATTCCTTCTCTGTATATTAGGATAGATTTCTCCAAGAAAATTCTGAAGTTTTGAAAACAGCGATCATACTCTGTATTTCTTTTTTCCTTCCCCTCCATCGTTTTGCAAAATGCTGGGCATTTAGCAAACTCTTAATAACTACTTATTTGATCTGGCTGGCTCTTCCTTAACTCATAATCTGTCTTTGCTGTAGAGAAATCATAGTATTTTCCATTGTATTTTCAAATAATGATTTTTCTTAGTTGAAGTATAATTAATTTACAATATTATGTTAGTTTCAAGTATACAGAAAAGTGATTGTGCAGAAAGTTGAATATTTGTCTCAACTCTGATTCCTGACGAAATTATCTTCTCATGTCTGATGCTGAATGATGATAACAGTCATTTTTATTGGAACTGAATATAAGAGTGCTATTTTATTTGGCAGGTGAGAGCCATTAAAGTTTGGTTTTCAGGCTTTGTAAACTTCATTTCCTCTCATCACTTCAATTTGCTGCTATATTCTTCTGTAAAAATACATACATCATATTAAGTCTCAAGTTTTAATGAGATATGCCTACCTGTAAATGAGAAGGTATGTCGCAGGAAGTATTAGTCCAACATTTGGATAAAATGTTAAATATCTGGGTTAAGATCTATCATTAGGGTTCAAGTGGCAAAAATTAGGTATAAAAAGTATGAAAAATCTAAAGTTTTAAGTTTTAGAATTGTATATGTTTTTTTTCTCTGCTAAAGCAGAATTATTCTTTTTTATTTAATAATCTTTAAAAAAAGAAAATGTGCTTACAAAGAATAATCTTTGAAAATTAAAAAAAGAAAACTTATGTTAGTAATTAATTAGGATTATACTAGTGAATCATTGATTGTATTTTAATGAACATATTATTGAAATTAATAAGCCAGAACCAGAACCCCAGAATGGATGGGGTGGTTTGACCAACATATACTTGACAAGCCAAGAAATATTTTATTTGACCATGGAGTAGATAATGATTTCATACCAAATGCTACCTAATAGTCATGGCTTTGAAATATTATCATGTCAGATAGTAAATTTTACAATGCTTGGAGATGTTCTACTGCAATAGTTTTATAGTTGTTATTATTATTATTATTTTTGCTTATTCCATCTGCTTCTCTTTTTCATGGCAAGGTCTTTTTTTTTTTTTTTTTTGAGAGTCAGCATTTCCTTTGAGAAGGATAGAATGACTGCCAGCAGCATTCATTGACTTGCTGCTTTTTCGGAGGCAGGATCCAGTTCTGGGGATAGCATATTTAATTCCTCCTCCTTTGTCAAGCAGCTCTCTTTCCTCCCTGTCTTGATTACAAATTCTAGGCTTTATCTTTGTCATTTGTAAAGCATTTTTATTTGGTAAAACTTATCATTTACTTTTTTGGGCCCTGTGAAGGATATAGTAATATAATTCATAAAAATTTCGCTTTTATTTGCCAATTGGACTTTTAAAAATTAATACTTACTCAACTTTATCGTAAAGTATAATGTTACTTGACTCTGACATTCAAAGGAATAGTAAACCTGCTTTTTAATCTCTGGATTGTGGAGTCTTAGGAAACTTAGTTCCAAGTGGATACTTACCCTATCTTTGTTTATGTTTATCAAACTGTAAAAATTAAAGTTCTTTGATATTTTATTCATTTTGAGGCTGTTTATGTTATACTGTACTATACTGTAGATAGCGCTTGGAATATGGCCCAGTAGTTTTTACGTGTATTGAAGCGAACCTATGATAAAGTCACCATTGCATTTCCTGAGGTAAGACTTTTTTAAGAGTGAAAAGAGTTGAGAAAGCAAACAGGAACTTGACCTGTGCTATAAGCTCAGAGAAAGAGAACATTGGGTGTTTTCAGCAAAAGTGAGAAATTTAATATTCCAACTCCCAGATTTAAGAATCAAACTTTGCTTCCATTGTGTGTAACCAGCCCCAATCCCTGCTAGTTTTCTTCCTATAACTTGTTCTAGATTTGACTTCTCAATGTGCTGTTCAGTTGATACCTCAAATGTTTGCTGCTCTCCTTAAGTCTCTGAAAACCCTTCTAATATCACTCTCAAATGTATATACATTGCATCATTTTTCATATCATTATTTTTTGTGTGATTTCTATGTGTCAGGACCTATGCTGAAAAGTGAAGGTAAAGGATGTGCAACATAGATATGAGTCTTGCCTCCTCCTTCAAAATTTAGATTGGTGTGAGAGAGTCTAAATCACCAAATCACAGGATTCAGATAAAACTGCAACTGTAAAAGTTAATGATTACATTTGCAAAATCCAGTTGAAACTTTTTAATGTTTATGTTCCTTTTTGGAAGTAGTTCTTGCTTTGTATTCTCTGAGGTATCCCTCCTGCCTCTGCTGGTCTTTGTCTCTGACCCCTCCTCAGTCTCTTCTGGTGGACTCTTTCTTAAAACACTGGGTCTCACAAGTTCCATATTTTCATGTCTGTCTCCTCTATAAGGTTCTTAGTTGCCTGTAATCTCATAATATCTTGAAGGATAGACCTGTATGTATTTGTATATGTGTGTGTGTATTTATCCGTTCATCATCCATCCGTCTCTCTATCTAGGGAAATGAAAACAGAGAGGAAAAGAAGTCAAAGGAAGTCATTACACTCTATTTAGGCAAATATAAAGATCTAGATAGAGCTTTCTCTGTCAAATAAGAGTAAAATGAAAGTTAATGGCACAGTAATTATAAAATAGTGTGGCACTTCAAAGAGAGAGAGAGAGAGAGAGACAGAGAGAGAGAGAGAGAAAGTAGCATGTAAACATTATGTGAAAATTCCACTGTGAATAAAATTCATTTCCCCATAAAATAAAAACATTTTCTGCCTTCCAGAGGTTATGAAAGACATGATGGAATTAACTAATAAAATTTTAAGTGTATATTCAGGGGATATAAGTAAGTGAAAAAGAAAATGATAAAAATAAAGAACAAATTACAGACCAAAACACATTGAGTTTGGTTGAGTTGAGTTGAGATGTAAGCATTTCTTTTAAAAAATAAGCATGTGATCCTTTGCTTACTTTCCCTTCCTTTTGGTTCAAATGTGAGAGATAATCGGCCAGAGTTGTCTTTGTGTGTGTATGTGTGTGTGTGTGAGCGCAATACAGTCCCTTGGCTCATCAAAGAAGGTGCTGCTTTGAGGCCCTTCAGCTGTGGAACGTAACCCATGGCTGCCTGAGGCTGCTGTATCAGCCGTGACTTCCTGTGGTATAGTTACCCTTCACCGGGCTGGGGCTATGACAAGTCTTCAACTGACATGTCAAGTAAAATAATATATTACCTTGAGAGACACTGATGTTTTATAGTTCAGAATCCCTTGGGAGAATATTATCTATCAGTGTTTTCAGTACCTAAGCATAGAAATTCTGAGGAATCCATGTGGCACATGGCTCTTGACCTTTTTACTCTGGTTTTATAATCATTTCTTACTGTGTTGCTTAGCAACTCTAACATTATCTTCAAACCTAATATTAGCTTGAAATATATTAGAAATGGAAATTGGAGAAACATGGCTCATAGGAATTGATATTGTTTCAAGTTACTGTCCACATAATATAATATTACCAGGCAGACCATACAATATAGACTACTTCTTGGCATTTCTGAGTTAATATACAGACTAGAGCTAATACTGAGGCACTTTAATTAATAGTAATAGAAATGTAATTGTAATAGAAATTCTTGCAGCCAGCTTTTCAGATCCCTTAATCTAATAACTCTTGCTGACAAAGGTCTGTCTAGTCAAATCTTGGTTTTTCCAGTAGTCTGTATGGATGTGAGAGTTGAACCATAAAGAAAGCTGAGCACGAAAGAATTGATGCTTTCTAACTGTGGTGTTGGAGAAGACTCTTGGACAGCAAGGAGATCAAACCAGTCCATCCTAAAGGAAATCAGTCCTGAATATTCATTGGAAGGACAGATGCTGAAGCTGAAACTCCAATACTTTGGCCACCAGATGCAAAGAACTGACTCATTGCAAAAGACCCTGATGTTGGGAAAGATTGAAGGCAGGAGGAGAAGGGGATGGCAGTGGATGAAATGATTGGATGGCATCATTGATTCAATGGACATGAGTTTGAGCAAACTCTGGAAGATAGTGTAAGATAGGGAAGCCTGGCATGTTGCAGTCCATAGGTTCACAAAGAGTCAGACATGACTGACTGAATAACCACAGAGAGGAAGAGTAAAACAAAACCCTGACTTATATATTTCTTCTTTGAAAATCATTCATAAGGGCAGAAAAGTATGGCATTATTTTTTTTTACTAATACAATGCCATAATCATCTTAATGACCTTTATTATTCTCCCTTTCAAAATTTAGGCAATACTTTAGAAAAGAATTATTAAGAAGAAAAAGTTCTCAGTTCCTATGAAGTAAGGAAAACTGGGTCACAAAGGCACACATTAATTACTCTGTCAACAGCATTCATTGTAAACCTGTTGTCTAGGCAACATGCTATAGTAATTACTAATAAGACAGAATTTGGCCAAAGCAAGAAATATGTTATGCTAGTATTCATATTGTTGGTGATATAAAAAACTAAGTATGGAGAATTTATATCAAGACCTATATGATTTCCAGACGTTTGAGAGAATTGTCACTTTCCTTTCTATGATATCCCACCTTCCACAAGTTAGTGGAAGGACTCAGAGCAATGGGGCTTTAACTTTCATAGCGATAAGGACCACTTCAAAGATGTAATGAAAACCATGGACTCTCTTCCTAGAATATTATACACACTCAAAACAATCTTTTACAATGAGCTTCCAGGATCTATAGAACTGTTGAAACCAATTCATGAAAATGGGATACAAAATCAGAAACGGTGTTTCCAGAGAGTGAGTTCTTGGTGGATTGGGGAGGGAAGTGGCTGAAGGCAGGTGACGGTGAGGATATGGAGAGCAGGTTGGATTTAGAGTGTGAGAGATTACATAACATTCTCTGAAACTAAACATTCCCTATAACCTACAATTGAATTTTTTCCTCAACCATTTCTAAACTCTTCCTAATTTCTCTAGAAGTGGCATTAAGAAAAAACAGGGTTTTGAACTCTGTTCTTATTTAGCTAAGTGACATTCATTTAATCCTTAACCTCTGTTTCTTTATCTATAAAATGGAGATAATGCATAATTCAAGAACTGTGATAAGACTTAAATGAGATCATGCATGTAAAGTTCAAAGTAAACCCTCATATGCATTATTTTATTTACTAACACAGTATCAAAGTTTTATATTTATTTTGATTTTATCTTCAAGCAAATAATTATTTAGCCAGAGAACTCCTTAAAATACAACAAAGGATATTGTCTAAATGAAAATATCTCTTTTAAAATTTCCTTAAGTGACATACCTTATTGGATGTTTGATGGGAAGGAACTGGTTGATAAATCTGAGCTGTAATAATAAATGAAAAGTGTGAAAAGGCAAAAAGGTGTGATACTGAAAGATGAACTCCCCAGGTCAATAGGTGCCCTGTATGCTACTGGAGAGAAGAGAAGAAATAGCTCCAGCAGGAATGAAAAGGCTAAGCCAAAGTGGAGACAATGCCCAGTTGTGGATGTGTCTGATGGTGAAAATAAAGTCCAATGCTCTAAAGAATGATATTGCATAGGAACCTGGAATGTTAGGTCCATGAATCACAGTAAATTGGATGTGGTCGAACATGAGATGGCAAGAGTGAACACTGACATTTTAGGGATCAGTGAACTAAACTGGAAGGGAATGGGCGAATTTACTCAGAAGACCATTATATCTACTACTGTGGGCAATAATTCCTTAGAAGAAATGGTCTAGCCCTCATAGTCAACAAAGAGTCTGAAATGCAGAACATGCTTGCAATCTCAAAAACAACAGAATGATCTCAGTTTGTTTCCAAGGCAAACCATTGAATATCGTAGTAATCCAAGTATATGCCCCAACCAGTAATGCTAAAAAAGCTGAAGTTTAAAAGTTCTATGAAGACGTACAAGATCTTCTAGATCTAACACCCAAAGATGTCCTTTTCATTATAGGGGATTGGAATGCAAAAGTAGGAAGTCAACAGGTATCTGGAATAACAAGCAAGTTTGGTCTTGAAGTACAAAATGAAGCAGGGCAAAGGCTAATAGAGTTTTGTCAAAGAATGCACTGGTCATAGCAAACACCCTCTTCCAACAACACAAAAGATGACTCTACACATGGACATCACCGGATGGTCAATACCAAAATCAAATTGTATTATATTCTTTGCAGCCAAAGATGGAGAAGCTCTATACAGTCAGCAAAAACAAGACAGGGAACTAACTATGCCTCAGATCGTGAGCTCCTTATTGCAAAATTCAGACTTAAATTGAAGAAAGTGGGGAAAACCACAGAAGGTGAAGTCGCTCAGTCGTGTCTGACTCTGCAACCCTACGGACTGTAGCCTACCAGGCTTTTCCATCCATGGGATTTTCCAGGCAAGAATATTGGAGTGGGTTGCCATTTCCTTCTCCAACTAGGCCATTCAGGTACAACCTAATTCAAATCCATTATGATTATACAGTAACTGACTAATAGATTCAAAGGATTAGATCTGATAGACAGAGTGCCTGAGGAACTATGGACGGAGGTTCATAACATTGTACAGAAGGCAGTGATCAAAACCATCACCAAGAAAAATAGATGCAAAAAGGCAAAATGGTCATCTGAGGAGGCTTTACAAATAGCAGAGTAAAGAAGAAATGCAAGGGAGAAAAGGAAAGATATACCCATCTGAATGCAGAGTTCCAAAGAATAACGAGGAGAGATAAGAAAGCCTTCCTACGTAAACAATGCAAAGAAAACAATAGAATGGGAAAGACTAGAGATCTCCTCAAGAAAATGAGAGATACCAAGGGAACATTTCATGCAAAGATGGGCTCAATAAAGGACAGAAACAGTAGGGAACTAACAGAAGCAGAATATATTAAGAAAAGGTGGCAAGAATACACAGAAGAGCTATACAAAAAAGATCATGACCCAGATAACCACGATGGTGTGATCACTCACTTAGAGCCAGACATCCTGGAATGCGAAGTCAAGTGGGCCTTAAGGAAGCTTCACTACAAACAGAGCTAGTTGAGGTGATGGAATTCCAGCTGAGCTATCTCAAATCCTAAAAGATGCTTCTGTGAAAGTGCTGCACTCACTATGTCAGCAAATTTGGAAAACTCAGCAGTGGCCACACGATTGGAAAAGATCAGTTTTCATTCCAATTCTAAAGAAAAGCAATGCCAAAGAATGTTCAGACAATGGCACACTTTTCTTGGACTCCAAAATCACTGCAGATGGTGACTGCAGCCATGAAATTAAAAAATGCTTGCTCCTTGGAAGAAAAGGTATGTCAAACCTAGACAGCATATTCAAAAGCAGAGACATTACTTTGCCAACAAAGGTCCACATAGTCAAATCTATGGTTTTCCCAATAGCCATTTATGGATATGAGAGTTGGACCAAAAAGAAGGCTGAGTGCTGAAGAAATGATGCTTTCAAACTGTGGTGCTGCAGACAGCTCTTGAGAGTCTCTTGGGCTGCAAGGAGATCAAATCAGTCAATCCTAAAGGAAATCAGTCCTGAAGATTCTTTGGAAGGACTGATGCTGAAGCTGAAGCTCCAATACTTTGGCCACCTGATGTGAAGAGCTGACTCATTAGAAAAGACCCTGATGCTGGGAAAGATTGAAGGCAGGAGGAGAAGGGGACAGCAGAGGATGAGCTGGTTGGATGGCACTGCCAACTCAATGGACATGAGTTTAATCAAGCTCTGGGAGATGGTGAAGGGCAGGGAAGCCTGATGTGCTGCAGTCCATGGGGCTATAAAGAGTCATACATGACTAGCAACTGAACAAGCACAACAAATAATAAAATGGAAAGAAAGATTTCTTGGAACAACATTTTAAAAGGAGATATTATAGATAAAAGTTTAAAGATTGAGTTAACTTGCTATATTTTTATTAAATTCTTTACATTATGAGATAAAAAATGATTTTTATTTTAGGAGTAAGTTGTATTTCATTTTCCTTATAATTCATTATAAATCAGAATACTTTAAGATTTAATGAAAAATAAGTAAAAATTATGTATAATATAGATTTGTATTAATATAATATTTTTGACATTTCAGAGTACAGATGATTCAGATATATCTGTCATTGCCCAGAACAAGAAATGCTTTGACAACGATATTGTTTGTTCTAAAAGTGTTTTGATTTCGGTTGGAGCCACTGAGATTTACCTGAATGATTCTCCTTACAAACAGGTTAGTGAATTAGTTTTTGTAAAATCATTTTAACTTGTCCTGAATATACTGAAAAGAAAATAGAAGCAGTTTGAGGTACTTTTCTTTATAAGTGATTACTAGATTTTAATTTTTTTCTTTGTCATTTTATGTGGCTTCAGTAAATCATACTTGATTTGTCTCTTTTGTTTACACTCCACATCTCCATTTGTCAATTCTTTCCTTGCCATCAGTTACCTGGAGTATTTCAACATTATCCAAGCTAGACCTTATCCAAGCTATCCAAGCTAGACATTATCCAAGCTATCCAAGCTAGCCTCCAGTCTTAGTTTTTCCCCTCTGATCCATCTTGCCAGACTGCGGCCAGGGTGATTTTTCTAAGATGGATATCTCATCTCCTGTCTCCCTTGTGCTTTGAAACTTTCAGATGACCTTCCATTGCCCTTACAAGGCCTCCCCAACCTGGCCATGGCCACCTCTTCTGCCGCGCATCTGGTCAGTCTCTGCTTCAAGCCCATGTTCTAGAAATCGGAGCTTTTATCAGTTCTTCAAATGCTCTGTATTTTTCTCTAACCTCTGACTATTCATGAATGCCATTGCTCCTACCTGGATCAACCTTTCCATTTAACCTACTTTTATGTGACAAGTCTTATCTTATCTCCTTCAAGGAGACCCTCCTCATGTGCTCAAGCTCCCTGTTAGCATGTGCATCACACTTTGGTGAGATTACTTGTGAGGTGGTTTGTCTTTTCTATTTGTCTATGAGTTCTGTGAGAATTGAGACCACTGTTTTCTTTGTTCATTCTTTTATACTTGGAGCCAGTGCAATTTGAAAGAATGAATAAATTTCATTCATTCATTCATTCATTATTCAAAATGTTTACTTTATACCAAAATATGTGTTAATTATTGTGGCCACAACAATGAAAAGACACTGTGCTTTGCTTAAGGTACTTATACTCAGTTGAGGGATCCATTCAAGTAAATGAGGCTGTGTGGTGTGGTATGCGATGGTAGGAGCGTGCTTAGGAAAGCAGGACCATCCCTCAGAAGAAGACCTAAGCAGCTTGGGATGTTGAGGGTAGTTGTAAAGAGCATGGCCTTTGGAGTCAGTCAGTACTCACTTAGAACCCCTATTTTTGTCACCTGCTAACTCCGTCACTTTGGGCAACCCCTCCAAGCGGCAGCTTTCTCATTTGTAAATTAGGGATGATTATGAAACCCACTTCCTAAGTTCATATGAGAGTTAAATGAAAGATGTATTTCAGGAAATTCCTCTCCTCCTCACCTTCATCCTCCTTATTTTTGGAGGCTCAGAAGACATGCTTTGGGGGAAATGATTGGAACTGTCTTTAACGGTTGAGCAGGTATTAGCCAGGTGAGGAGAGGGCATAGAAGGACAGTACAGAGGAACAGTCATGTTGAAAGGAACAGAGTTGAAAGATAAAATGGTATGTTTGGAGAACTCAAGCAGTCTAGTTTGGTGGAGGTAGATGGGGATGGTGGAGGAAGGGTGAGGCAAAGAGATTCGGGGAGGAGTGTCCACACTGACCTTCATGCAGGAAGCTCAGGGACAAGGGCAGTCGATAGGATGGCTGTGTAATGTGTTTGAACTTACTTTACAAGGAAGACATTTTGGAATCAAGCAACATAATTTGACATATGGCCTTTAAAAGTGGCCTATTTCTGAATTTTTAGATGAGCATTTCTTAGTCTGGTTTGCAAAAATTCTGCATTCAAATCATCTCAAATATTAATTATAAGAGCTGGTTCATGAACTCCAACTCAGGTATTAGAATGGCTGAAGCTGATGACAATCAATATTTTAATGGTACCCCAAATTCTTCCATACACTAACATTTGAGAATTGGTGCCCTAGATCAGAGCTCATGTCCTAGTCAGAAATGTTGAGACCAACCAGGCAGTGATCAAGATTTAAGTAAAACAGTATAAGTCATGTTGACATCTTTTTGAAATAATTACTGCAGTTTGGGGTAGCCTTCAACTGGATATTCATTTATTGGTGAAAGTTTTCTCTAAGAAAAAGGATGCGTTTTTAAAAAAAGAAAAAGTGAAAACAGTAAATGTTCTTATAAAGACTGTTTGTCCGACTCTTTGCAACCCCATGGACTGTAGCCTACCAGGCTCCTCTGTCCATGGGATTTTCCAGGCAAGAATGCTGGAGTGGGTTGCCATTTCCTTCTCCAGGGGGTCTTCCGGACCCAGGGATTGAAACCGGGTCTCCTGCATTGCAGGCAGACAGTTTAACCTCTGAGCCACCAAGGAAGTCCAAGAAAAAGGATGTTAAAAAAAAAAAAAAGAAAAACTGAAGATAGTAAATGCTCTTATAAAGACTGTTTGACACATTTTTGAAGTGGTAATTGCAGCTCTGTGTAGCTTTCATCTTGCATTTTTCACCTGAATGGAGCTGTTGATGAATCTCCTTCATATCAGTTGTGAAGTATAAAGGAAGATGAAGAAAAATCATAAAAATAGTTCAACCCTAACAAATCCCTGGTTAATATTTTTTCTTGAACATCAAAAGTGAAAATAAGTACCATTTATTTTATGGCAGATGGATTGCTCATTTAGGGGAAGGGAAAAAAACCTGTTATTTTTTCAATAAATATATAATTCTAGTTTTATCAAGTATGTAGGATATAAATATGAGTTTATTTAAGCTGTATTTTAAAAATTTTAATTCTTCACTTTTATAACTTATTTTCTAACATCACTCGAGTTTATTTACAGTGCTGTAATTCTCCTCTGAAGTGGAGGTCTCTATTTTGGGCAATGCACAATACTTCATTCTTATAAGAAGAAACATCTTTGCTTCCTAATCTGAAAAAAAAAGTACAGTATCTCTTTCTGACCAAAGAGGATTTTTCTCTTGTAGCAAACTGCCCTGTCTAATAAAAATGAAGGATTTAGCTCTATAGGCAAATATAGAGGATGAGCTTTTACATCAGGATAACTAATACAAAGCCAATCTGAAGGAAGTCCAATAATCTTATCCAAAAATTTATTTTATGTTCCAGTGATATGTCAACCAGCCCGAGGGAAGTTTAATAGGAAAATACATGACAAAGTATTTCATGGATTGAAAAGGAGCTATAAGCCACAAGCATTTCACTTACTTCCTTTGATTATTGCTGCTCAGGCTGGAAGCTGGGAACTCTGAGTAGGCCAGTGCAAGAAGGTATTAAAAATATATGAGTTACCCTTGATCTGGAAGGTGCAGATACTGCCATAAACTTGACAAAGTACATCTTTCTAGGAGCTAACATTCACAAAGGGAGGAAGACAGATAATAAAGCCAGATGATAATCAGATGATGAAAAGGTCCTGAAAAGTATAATCAAAATGATAAAAATAGATTCTATGGCAGAGTGATATGGTGGACTGGTATGCTACATTTTGTGGACCTTGTGAAGTGAAAATGTATACCCCCTTGATGAAAACAGGAATTTTTTCCCTTTGTTTTGTAGTCTTTCTTGACTTGCCATAGTGTTTTTTCTTTATTACTTAATGCCTTGCTTACTTGGACACAAGTATACTTCCAGGTTGAACGCAGACCCTTACAGGTACTGAGGACATTGCCCATAACTCCAACTTGGTACTTGGAAGCAGAAAGAAATGAGGTTAGGTAGAGTCCACTAACAAAATGTTTACTGTTCTATACAATATACTGAGCACTTGCAAGTATGATGTTGGTCTAGGAGACTGAAAATTTCTTGTGAATATGAGTTTATGTAATTTACCCTATGAAAGATTTATAAAATGTACACTCTAGTACAGTGTTTCCCAAACTATGCTTTTGTTATTACTTGGGAGAAAAAATAACCAAAGGATTTCATATCTCCTTCACAATTTTAATTTTGCTTCTGGTTAAAAATTTGCTTTATTTGCTTTGATTTAACCATGCATTTTAAAAATTATTATGTGAGTTAATTTCAGTTTAGAGTCAGCATCATCTTTTATAGGGTATAGCTCTTATCCATAAAGAACATTGCATATTCTCACTTTAGGTTGAAGGTACTCTAAATTTTCCCAATAGATTCCATCCTTTCTAGCACACACATTATTTTCCTTTAGTACACAAACATTGTCTGTCACTTTACTGTTAAAAATCCTCTGTTGAGGGCATTTTGCATATGAAATAACAGCCATTGACTGTAATGGGTAACTTGATGGCAAAGAGTATTAGACTATGCTTGTCATGGAATTCATGCTGTAGCTATCTGTGCTTTCTCTAGTTCTGTAAAAATCTTGAACTTCCCGCCCCCCAACCCCAACCTTTATTTAGCCGATTCCCTTTGCTTGCAATGATTTCTTTCCTCATTGTATTTTCCATCCCTGTTTATTTTCCTATTTATGATCTCTTACAGATCAATAATATATGTCCTACCTCTTGCAAGAAGCCTTCCTAAGTTCCTTTGATGGAAATTCATCTCCTCATCCTCCTTACCACCTCTTTCTCTTTCTCTATAGACAGACACACACACATTTTGTGCTTATGTTTTTCAATTATGCAAAGTCATGCATTTTTGGTTGTTGTTGTCTCTGAGTCCTGTCTGACTCTTTGTGGCCCCATGGACTGCAGCACATTAGGCTTCCCTGTCCTTCATTATCTTCTGGAGTTTGCTCAGATTCATGTCCATTGACATTTTTGGTACTCAATCATATTTATTGACCATCAATATAGAGTTGTTGGCTCAGCACGTGTATCCACCTAATGTACTGTATGTCCATGCCTTGTCTGTGCTCTTCTCTATAACTGAAATACATTTTTCTCTTTGCCCATTTATCTATGTTGAGCCTATCTACCAGTTTGTGTCTTGTTATCAACTTTATGTTTTCCTGTTTTATTCATTTGTTTTGTCTTTCATTATAAAATTAGGGAAAGATAGGGCTAAGCAAAAATGCTAGTACATAGATACTTATTGATGGATATTAATTTAATTAATGTTTGCATTTTGGTGAGAAAATAAGAAATTCATTTTTTTTCTTTATTATGTTTTTTCTCTTTTTTTGAAGAAACGATCAGGTTTTTTTCTGGAAAATAAACCAACGTATCAGTTGTGGAAGGCAGGGTACTACATGGTGGTATACTTTCCAGAGAAAGACATCACTGTTCTTTGGGATGAAAAGACAACCATCCATATCAAAGTTGGACCACAGTGGAAGGTAAGTCAACCTACTTTGTAGGTCAATCCAAATGAGATACAAGAAATGAAATTACATTTGACTTTTTAATGTTTTATGGAAATAAAATGATTGATGTTTTCCTTTGAGAAATGTTATATTTTTAGAATAACTAAGTCAGATCCCAGGGAAGAGTAACTTTACCAAGTGTTGCATACCATTCTTTTAAACTTCAACCTTACAGTATCCAGTTTTCCAAAGTTACTTAGTTCAGCTTCTTTTATTCCCACTCCCTACAGCATGGTTATATGATATTGTTTGTAATACAGTTGGATTATTACAATTTACATCCATCTTTTCATCCACTTTCTGGATATTCTTAAGCTTACATACAGTAAAATTCTTTAAAAATGTAAAATAATTTATTTTTATGATTTGCACTTCTATGAATTTTAACACATGCATGGAGTTGTGTATCCACCACCACAGTTCTAGAAAGAACAGATCTTTCAGCTTCCAAGTTTCTTCTGTGTTGCCCTTCTATTGTCAATTGCTACTTCTTACCCTTCACCCTGGGCAACCACTGTATAGTTTTGCCTTTTCTGGATACAGTATAAATGAAATCATGCAATATATAGTTTTTCGGGTCTGGCTTCTTTGACTTGATGGAACACATTCAAGATTCATGCATATTTTTGAATGAATTAATTGTTTGTTCCTGTTTACTGCTGGTTGATACTCTTGTATGGATGTACTAGTTTGTTTTATCCATTAATACTCAGTCTGTTGTTTATCCAGTTGGATACTCAGTCTGGATTGTTTACAGTCCTTTTCAATTTATATTTTACATTGTTTTAATGATTGCTTATTATTAAATATTGTACTAAATATTATTAGAAATTTTTATTGTTAGATGTTTAAAATTTTAGTCCTTAAATGTTGAAATGAATATAGAATATTTCATGGTAATTTTCTTTTACTTTAGAACAAATTATCAGGATTATGTGGAAACTTTGACAAATGTACTTCAAATGATATGACCACATCCAATAACTTAGAAGTGAGAAATGCCCAGGTATTTGGAGATAGTTGGGCATTAGGACAGGTAAGTGGAATACATATTATATTTTAGAACAAAACAAATATTTTCTGGAGTATTTATCCACTAAAACATTTTATTTTTACAGGAAAATTTATTTAGGTAATACTATTTTATGTAATATTTGTGTAGTAATTTATAGTTGACAAACTCAAACTTCTTTTACATTTAATTTCTCATGCAATCCTTGTGACAATCTGGTAATGTAAAGGGTATTGACTGCATATTATAGATGAAGAAATTGAGGCTTAGGAATGTTAAATTACTTATCTACTATTGTGTATCCAGAAAGTCATAGAGACGATGGTCAAATTCTCATCTTCTAATCTCATGATTTTCCTTTCTAATGCTCTTTTAATATATTTGTATTTCTAATGATGTATCTTTTGTCAACTCAAGGTAATGAATAAATAAAGATGAAATTTCTTAACATTTGTTCTCCAGACAAGGCTGTGTGTGGGGTGGGGAGGGGTAAAGAGTGAATTCCTGGCCAACTACCTTAGGGAGCAGTTAGGATGAATTAAGTCAGGCATATTTCTTTTTTGAAGGATTTCCTGAGGCATTATATGCCTCCAGGGGAGGGATGTGTTTGAAGGAATTCCCACATTTACTGACACAGAGCTTATGTTTTTGTGTATCAGTTCTCAAAGAAATAGTTTTCTATAGGATACAATCTGAGAAACGCTGAACTAAGAAAAGTCAAAACGGAAATTTGTTCTACTCTTTTCTTCTTCTTTTTCTTAAACCTATTTTTTCTAATTAAAAATAGAGTCTGCAACTACAATTTCCTGGTTGGTTACTATTTGATTAGTTGTTTTACTATTTTGCCTAGTTTACTAATATATCTAAATCTCTTTAAAAAATTAAAAGGGGATTAGGGTTAAACATTCACCCAATTTAGTAAAATTTAAGCAGTATATTTCATTGTGGTCTACATTAAAAAGTATAAAGATTTTATTTTTTGATATAAAATGAATTAAGG
Source organism: Odocoileus virginianus (assembly GCF_023699985.2). Lineage (NCBI taxonomy): Eukaryota > Metazoa > Chordata > Mammalia > Artiodactyla > Cervidae > Odocoileus > Odocoileus virginianus. The sequence goes on from NC_069697.1 coordinate 8,954,648, forward strand.
AATACTTAATTTATAATCATACTTAAATATTTATACTGGTCAAAGAATTTTAAACTCATTTATACCTAATGGACAAAGCTGAAAAAAAATTTTTTTCATTCAGTAAGTTCTGTTTAGCACTTAATGTTTTCCAATCGAAATGAACACATAATTTAATTAAAACATAGCCACTGCCCTTGGGAATTTAGTTTAGCAGATGAGGTAGAAAAATTAACAATGGTACTATGAGACAGGTGCTTTGATATAGGTGCAAACAACATGGAGTTTGTGGTCAAAGGAAGATGCCGTTGAGATGATTCTCACAAGACTCACGGGAGCTTTAAAACTGAAGGTGATGGGAAAGAGGGTAGCAGCAAAGGAAGGGGCAGCCCTTTGGAAGGTGTCAGGAAGACTAGAGTGAGTATGGTGCCTGCGTGCTAAGTTGCTTCTGTCGTGTCCGAGTGTGTGTGAGCCCATGGACTCTAGTCCATCAGGCTCCTCTCTCCACGGGATTTTCCAGGGGAGAATGCAGGAGTGAGTTGTCATGCCCGCCTGCAGGGGATTTTCCCGAGCCATGGATTGAACCCATGTCTCTCACGTTTCCTACATTGGCAGGCAGGTTCTCTACCACTGGCGCCACCTGGGAAGCCTGAGCAGAGTGGTGGCTGTTGTTCAGTTGCTCAGTCGTGTCTGACTCTCTGTGACCCCATGGACTGCAGCACGCCAGGCTTCCCTGTCCTTCACCATCTCCTGGAGCCTGCTCAAACTCATGCCCATTGAGTCGGTCATGCCATCTAACTATTTTGTCCTCTGTTGTCCCCTTCTCCTTCTGCTTTCAGCTTCTGATGCTTTCATAGCATCAGGGTCTTTTCTAAAGAGTCAGTTCTTCACATCAGGTGGTCAAAGTATTGGAGCTTCAGCTTCAGCATCAGTCCTTCCAGTGAATATTCAGGGCTGATTTGATCTCCTTGCAGTCCAAGGGACTCTTGAGGGTCTTCTCCAACACCACAGTTCAAAAGCATCTGTTCTTCAGCACTCAGCCTTCTTAATGGTCCAGCTCTCACATCCATACATGACCACTGGAAAAACCATAGCTTTGACTAGACAGAGCTTTGTTGGCAAAGTAATGTCTGTACTTTGCTCTCTAGGTTGGTCATAGCTTTTCTTCCAAGGAGCAAGCATCTTAATTCCATGGATGCAGTCACCATCTGCAGTGATTTTGGAACCCAAGAAAATAAAATCTGTCACTGTTTCCACTGTTTCCCCATCTATTTGCCATGAAGTGATGGGACTGGATGCCATGATCTTCATTTTTTGAATGTTGAGTTTTAAGCCACCCGTTTCACGCTCCTCTTTCACCTTCATCAAGAGGCTGTCTAGTTCCTCTTCGCTTTCTTCCATAAGGATGGTGTCATCTGCATATCTGAGATTATTGACATTTCTCCCCATAATCTTGATTCCAGCTTGTGAGTCATCCAGCCCAGCATTTCATATGATGGACTCTGCATAGAAGTTAAATAAACAGGGTAAAAACGTACAGTCTTGACATACTTGTTTCCCAATTTTGAACCTGTCCATTGTTTCATGTCTGTTTCTGTTTCTTCTTGTTCTGCATACAGATTTCACAGGAGGAAGGTAAGGTGGTCTGGTATCCCCTTCTCTTTAAGAGCTTTCCAGTTTGTTGTGATCCACACAGTCAAAGGCTTTAGGGTAGTCAATGAAGTAGAAGTAGATGTTTTTCTGGAACTCTCTTGCTTTCTCTATGACCCAACTGATGTTGGCAATTTGATCTCTGGTTCCTCTGTCTTTTCTAAATCCAGCTTGAACATCTGGAAGTTCTTGGTTCATGTAATATTGAAGCCTAACTTGGAGAATTTTGAGCATTACTTGTTAGCATATATAATGAAATGCAATTGTGTGGTAGTTTGAACATTTTTTGGCATTTCCCTTCTTTGGGACTGGAATGAAAACTGACCTTTCCAGTCCTGTGGCCACTGCTGTGTTTTCCAAATTTGCTGGCATGTTGAGTGCAGCACTTTCACAGCATCATCTTTTAGGATTTGAAATAGCTCAACTGGAACTCCATCACCTCCACTAGCTTTGTTTGTAGTAATGCTTCCTAAGGCCCACTTGACTTCACATTCCAGGATGTCTGGCTCTAGGTGAGTGATCACACCATCGTGGTTATCTGGGTCATGAAGGTCTTTTTTTGTATAGTTCTTCTGTATATTCTTGCCACCTCTTAATACCTTCTGCTTCTGTTAGGTCCATACTGTTTCTGTTCTTTATTGTGCCCGCCTTTGCATGAAATGTTCCCTTGGTATCTCTCATTTTCTTGAAGAGACCTCTAGTCTTTCCCATTCTATTGTTTCCTCTGTTTTTTTGTATTGATCACTGAGGAAGGCTTTCTTATCTTTCCTTGCTATTCAGATGGGTATGTCTTTCCTTTTCTCCTTTACCTTTAGCTTCTCTTCTCTCCTCTGCTAGCTCTAGGTCTTTCTCAGACAACCATTTTCCCTTTTGAATTTCTTTTTTTTGGGGATGGTTTTGATCACTGCCTCTTATATAGTGTTACAAACCTCTGTCCATAGTTTTTCAGGCACTCTATCAGGTCTAATCCCTTGAATATATTTGTCACTTCCAGTGTATAATCGTTAATGGGTTTGATTTAGGTCAAACCTGAATGGCCTAGTGGTTTTCCCTACTTTCTTTGATTTAAGTCTGAATTTGGCAATAAGGAGTTCATAATCTGGGTATGGTGCCTTACAGGAATTTTATGCAATTCATTATGGCTGTTGTAAATGGTCTGAAGTAGGGAATGGCTGGGATGCAAAATACAGGGCTGCAATATTTGTGTGCTAGGATCTAGACTCGAAGTCTCCTAACTAGCTAGGCTCTTATAATCCAACTAAGAAATGTTACATTTAGAAGATTTAGCAAACTGTCCAAATTTGAGACACACCTGAAACATCAGGCTCTGTTGAAAGGTTTGCAAAATGAAGGATTGAATTGAAGAATTCAAGAAAGTCTCCTATCTTCCTGGATTACTGGTTAGACACTGGTGCCCTTCCACTAGACAGGGCAAAGAGGAAAGTTGGTAGGAGGGAACAGTGGGGACAAGACAATGGTATAAATAAAAGTACAGGTCAGGATATGTTGAGAGAGAAGTGACAGAGATTTTATGTGGAAATGAGATTTTAGAAAAGAGATCTGGGATGGAAATATGGAAATGTCCAAGTTTGGAGATTTCAGAAAAGAGATCTGGGATTCGGCAGTTACTATTATATACAGGGAGCTTCCCTTGTGGCTCAGTTGGTAAAGAATCCGCCCACAATGCAGGAGACGTGGTTCAATTACTGGATTGGGAAGATCCCTTGGAGAAGGGAAAGGCTACCCACTCCAGTTTTCTGGCCTGCAGAATTCCATGGACTGTATAGTCCATGGGGTCACAGAGTCTGCTGAAGGCATGAGAAGTGTATAGAATGAAAAAAATAGAGACTTGAAGGTCAAGCCTTGCAGAGAAGGGAAGTGGAATGAGGAAGGGGAATAGCAGCAAATGGATTAGGAGGAAACCCACCAGAAAATGTTGCCGCCAGAAACACGTGAGCCACGTAAGAAGGGCAAAGTACTACACAGGGTCAGAGATAGGGGGAGATCAGATGAGATGAGACTGAAAAGTTGCCTTTATATTTAGTAAGGAGGAGATCAATGATCACCTTTTCCAGGCCAGTTTGAGGGAGGTGGATTAGAGGAGGCAGAGACCAAATTGCTGAGTATTTGGGAGGTAAGCTGTAGTTGCTTGAGTATATGTGACTCCTCAGAGGATGGCTTGTGATAGAAATGAAAGACGTGCAAGTTAAAAGAAAAAGAATAATTTGCTTATGAAAAATTTTTAGTCATGTAACACTACAGTTGACAGTTTAAAAATTATTTAACGTCACTCTCTAATATTGTCATGGTTTTAATAGTAAATTTAGTTACTTTCAAAAATAATATATGCTATTAACATGAACTGGCTGAGCACAGGTGCTTTCAGTAAAGTCTGTCTAAAAGAATGAGAATATATTAGATATGATTGTTGTGGTTGAAGTCAGATTATGTTACTCTGGTTTCAGCTTCAGAAATTTCCTCATTAAAAACTTTCTTCTCTCCCTTAACTTTTTCCACAGTGCGAAACCCCGGTTGAATCATTTAAACCCTGTGAGGCACATCAAAACAAATTTCCTTATGCCAAGAAAGAATGTTCCATTTTGTACAGTGATGTTTTTGCTCCTTGTCGCAATATGGTAAGTGAGTACTTTATTAAACTTCCTGACTTAAACAAGTACTTCAGTGTCTTAATATTGCGATTAACTGGACAAATTATTTAAATGCCCATTGGTTTTTAGGTATACTACCTAACCCTTATTAGGAAGACCAATTTGGTAATTTGTTTTTCTGTAGAACTGGCACATTAGATGATTTACATTCTTCTTCATGCCATCTTATTAACAGAGTACATTTGTACATATTTGTTAATGGTCTTTTTCAGCTTACAAAACATTTTTATGTTCATTATCAAAGCTATAAATGCTTGGTTTTCTTCAGAGAACAACACCAAATTGCATTTTTCTCCTTAACCCAAAGTATAGTTTAAAATGATTATTAGTGGCACATTTAAAATACTTTTAGAAGCACATCCCAAAGATGGAATGTAATTTATTTAGAAATTAACTTTCTAAATGTCTTTCCAACATAACAATTTTAGGTCCCAATAGAAGTTTTAAAAGTAGTTTAAGATATTATTAAAAACAAAGTACATTTGGAAGCAGAACATTCTTTTAATGCCATGCAAATATGCCAATAATGAAACAATGAGCTTCTACAAAATGTGAATCTGTTGTATTGAAGATATTGAAATTGTATTTGTCAGTCCTATTCCCTGTTTTGCTAGTTCTTTGATCTTACATTTGCCTAATAATTTCTTTTGGGCAAATAGAGGTTTGAGATATTTAGAACTCTCTAGGTGGCAGTGTTAAGCTGATTATAGCAAATTTTGAAAATCTACCAGTTTTCTTTTAGAAGGCTGAATTTTAATCAACTGTAGTAGTACATTTTGAAATTAATTTATCTTTTACTTCATTGCAGATTGATGTCACTTCCTTTGCTAAAAATTGTCATGAAGACACGTGTAACTGTAACCTTGGTGGGGACTGTGAATGTTTATGCACAAGCGTGGCAGCATATGCATACAAGTGTTGTCAGGAAGGGGTTTCTGTTCACTGGAGATCATCTACTGTTTGTTGTGAGTACCCTAATTAGAACATCATCATTAGGTGGGAAGCTTATGAGGAGATTCATGTTGTCTTATCTTAGAAGTGATACCATGGAACTCATGGACGTCAAATTTAAGATGAGTAAATTTTATATTCTTTTGACAAGGTATATAAATTGTAGTATAGCTAAAGGATTTATAAAAGAAACTTTGAAGTAAGTTTTTCTGTTCTGTGTTTGACTTATCACTGTAACATTTGCACTATAAATTATGTACCATCCTTGGAGAAATTGTTTCTCTCTCTCTTATGACTATGAAATTCCACTGTTCTAGTGATGAGAAACATTGTTTTAAAAACATCATTTTGAATTTGTTTTACTCCTATAGGTAGTACATCATCTGATAAACAGTTTATGATTTTAACACTTTCAGTGGACTATAGATTGGCTAATATATTTGCCTACTTATAAAATAATCAGATGGTAACAATAACCCTATATGCAAAACAGAAAAAGAGACTCAGATGAATAGAACAGACTTGTGGACTCTGGGAGAAGGCGAGGGTGGGATGTTTCAAGAGAACAGCATTGAAACATGTATATTATCTAGGGTGAAACAGATCACCAGCCCAGGTTGGATGCATGAGACAAGTGCTCGGGCCTGGTGCACTGGGAAGACCCAGAGGGATCGGGTAGAGAGGGAGGTGGGAGGGGGGACTGGGATGGGGAATACATGTAAATCCATGGCTAATTCATTTCAATGTATGACAAAAACTACTGTAATGATGTAAAGTAATTAGCCTCCAACTAATAAAAATAAATGGAAAAATAAATAAATAAAAAAAATAAATTAAAAAAATTATTAAAAAAAATAATCTTAGGAAATTTAATAAATTATTACACAATACTCTTAAAGAATCCTCTTAGCTCAGAGAAAATTCCCAAATAATGATGTCATTGAGTTATTTCATCTGGTTATTGGTAAATCATATTTTGTACATATTCAAGCTAAGTGGTCAGATTCTTATTTAGTTTAACATTTCTTCTTTTACCCTTTTAGCACTTGATTGTGACTACTACAATGAAGGTATGTGACATATAAAGAATATCAGGATACTATTTTATTAAATGTATCTTTGGATTCACAGTTTTTGAACAACTTTTCTGGGAACAAAGTATGAACAGTTCATAATTTGGCATAGTTAATCCTGGAACAAGGTGGGGTTGAGGGCACTAACCCTCCACAATTGGTCACCCTCATATTCACAGTTCTACATTCTCGGATTCAACTGACCATGGATTGTACTGTTGTTGTTCAGTTGCTTAAATTGTGTCTAACTCTTTTGTGACCCCATGGACTGTAGCCCACCAGGCTCCTCTGTCCATGGAATTTCCCAGGCTAGAATGCTGGCATGGGTTGCCTTTTCCTTCTCTAGAGGATCTTCCAACCCAGGAATCAAATCCACGTCTCCTGCACTGGCAGGCAGATTCTTACCACTGAAGCCACCAGGGAACCCCACAGTGCTATATATTTCCTACTGAAGCAAATCTGCTTAGAAGTGGACTTGCACAGTTCAAATCATGTTGTTTGTGTCAACTGTATGACTCAATGAAAGCCATCGCCTTCTAAAATGTATCTAAATTTCTAAGTATTTGTGTTAAAATTTATTCCCTTGAAAAACAATAGAGTGTTGTAACTAAGTTCTCAGCATCGAGGAAGCTCTTAGTAGTCCTAGAATAACATGAAGGAATGAATGAATGAGTAAAGTTAGCTAATTTTTTTGGTAAAAATGATGAAGGATATACATACCTCTTACCATTATGAATAAAAATGGACATTGAACTCTATTATGCTGTGGAAATTATAGAAAGAAATAATAATATAGAAATTTAGCCGTCATTTTACAGAAAATAATTATTTATATACTATCAGAATGAGAACTTACTGATTTAGTAATAATGAAAGTATCCTAGTCCCCCAGGCATTCAAATTTGCAACAGGAAGTCTAAACGGAGTCAGTTCAGTTCAGTCGCTCAGTCATTTCTGACTCTTCGTGACCCCATGGACTGCAGCACGCCAGGCCTCCCTGTCCATCACCAACTCCCAGAGTTTACTCGAACTAATGTCCATCGAGTTGGTGATGCCATCCAACCATCTCATCCTCTGTTGTCCCCTTCTCCTCCTGCCTTCAGTATTTTCCAGCATCAGGGTCTTTTCCAATGAGTCAATGAGACTAACAGGAAGTGCTGCCTAAAACCAACGCATAGATGTAACAGACTGAGAGTTATATCCTCATTGAAAATGCCAGACATTAGCAGAACCGATGCTGCTTTTTGTCAAACCTATTTGATGAGGAAGGCCTAGTCACTGAAACCTAATTCAGGCAAAAAAAGATGATCCAGGGAGCTGTCTGTTTTATTAGTAACTGGGCAAAAATCCATGATGAATAGGTTAGATTAGCAGTTATAGGAGAGCTGACCCATTACAGAAAAAACACAAACCAAATGAGCCAGGGAGAAATGTCAACTATAAAAGTACAAAGAAAGCCAGAAAATTTTAGTGAAATAGAGATGATATGTTAAAAAGAAAATGGGCGATTTAGTCAGAGGAGCCTGCTGTGCTGTAGTCCACGGAGTCACAAAAAGTCAGACACAACTTAGCGACTGAACAACAAATCCCTAATAATAACAATAGTTTTTGTTGCATTAATGATATTTTTATCATATAAATTAAGCTTCAAAATATGCCTGAAATGCATAACATTATTGTTAGTATCATTATTAACACTTTACAAAGGAAGAAATTGAGCGTAGATGAATGAAATAACTTGGTCCAAGTCATATAGCCAAAATGTGGTAAATGGGTTTATGAACAGTCTAAGTCCAAACCGATGAGCTTCATCTCTGTGCTGCACTGTCTGGTAATGGACAGCACGTCCCAGTCGAGGGAGGCCCACAGCACATCTTTATCATGTGCTCTAACACATCGTGCAGACCGTAATAGGAGAAAATGCGCCAGTAACTCCCTCACTTAGGAATTCCTGCCTCATACAGCTCGGCTGGGAAAAATCTCCATCTGTGCCTTTATACTTCCTGGTGTTCCTTCTGCAGTCTCTTGGAAGCAGAAGCAGAATTTTCTATGAATACTGAATTTCTACCTCTTGCTGCTTCAGACGTACTGCTTTTTGTCAATTAATCTGCTGCATTTCTTTCTTCTAAGGTGTTACAAGATTCTTCAAATCAGTTCTTCTAGTTTCATTTGTTAACACTGTATTGGTACTATTCAGAGGGTGAGCAAGGGACATTTTCTTTCATGAGCGTCAAGAGAGTCTGCTTCCTGTGATCAAAGTAATAGGCAATAGAGTCAACCTGCCAAGGAGAGGAAGAGATTGTGGAAGGAATGCGATGCCTAAGGTGGATAATTGAAGGGGAATGAAGAATTGTGGAAATTGTTGATACTAATAAAAATAAATCATTTAAAATGGTTATCCTTAATTTGTTTCATCTCAATTTCACAGCCATTGTAAAATTACCTAGTCTTTGCCCAGTCATAGCTGGTGTTTTCTCTGGAAACTATGTTATTAAAATACTTAAATTATTCAAAACAAATGCAGAGATAAAAGACTGTGACTCTATAGGAGGAAATGTTTTTAAAAGTAGGAAACTTCAGAGGTTGCTGCTGAGATGAGTTTATAACCCTTCACACAGTGACTTTCTATAATAGTTTCATGTTCATCTTTATGGAATTTGCTAAAACTATAAAGGTTCTGTTGCTGCAAGGAGTAGAAGACTTCAATATTTTGCTAAAAATTGTTACATAAGTTTTTAAGTTCAGAGTGCTTTTATCAGATTGGATATACCGAATACTGTTTAAATAATCAATACAGGAAATGATTGCTTTTAGTATACAGAAATTATAATTCTCCTTACAGAAGATTAGTGATAAAGTCAATGACTTTTGCCCTCAGTTGCTAGTGAAAATGCAGGAAAACAATTCACATGCAAGATATCCATCAACTGGAACTTGATTCAGAAGCTTTCATTTTTTATACAAATGGATTTCTCAGGTGACAATTATCTCTTCACATTGTTGTAGGAAGGCACTTGTCTTGTAGGGGAGAGAATATTTTGTTTAGTGGTCTGTCTCCTTTCTCCTATTCTCCTCTTGGACATCTGTGCCTGAGGGTGCTTGGAGCTCACAAGCTGTATTTGTATATGTCTTCTTCATTTTGAATTGTATTTCATAATTTATACATTTATATACTCATTTGTACATTATTTACATATTCACACAAATCTATGTATTTATAAGTTTATGTATATTTTCTTCTTAAAATCTAAGTTACTTCTGTCTTTCCTAGAGAATGAACTTGTAGGTGGTGGAGATGATGATGTAGTTCTATTTGGATGTTATAGATATTAGCTCCCAGAGAAATTGTGCAGGGTCTACGTTTGTAACAGCTCCTAAAGTCTTCACTGTATCTGATCAGTTCCATCTTGGTGTGGGAGCAAAGATGTTCAAATCTCTATGTGTACTCAAGGTGTCTGAAAGTGAAAGTCGCTCAGTAGTGTCTGACTGTTGCGACCCCATGGACTGTAGCCTGTCAGGCACCTCTGTCCATTGAATTCTCCAGGTAAGAATTCTGAAGTGGGTAGCTATTTCTTTCTCCAAGGGAGCTTCACAACCCAGGGATTGAACCCAGGTCTCCCACACTGTAGGTGTGGACCTACCAACCGTGTCTGGGTCCTTACTAAAGCTCTTGCGTCATGGCTTAGAAGTGTTTCCAGCTCCTCAAAGTTGAAGTGTCTTGTTGATGAGTCAGTGGATGGGACAGTGCTTGAGAATAACTTGTTCTATAACCCCTTCTCCTGGCCCTTGTGATGGAAATTTTGGGTCTTGCTCTCCTTCCTGTTTGGGAGACTTTTAAACCCTCTAATTCAATTATCTTTCCCCTTCTCTTATGCCTGGTCTTGGTCCTGAAAGGGGGAAAACCCAGGTGGTTGATTTCTTTGATTTTTTTCCCTTCCATCTTAAGGATAGGCTGGGAAAGGAAAACTGTCCTTGAGATAAAAAGTGGAGAAAAGAGGAAAAATGAAATTCACTGAGGGCAACCAGATTGATCTTTTATGAAATCACCTACCACACCTATATTAGAATTTTATATAACCTACAACATAAATATCTAAATATAACTGTAAAAAGTACACAGCTAATAATTATGTTGTTAATTTGGATAATTCAGAAGAAACATCAAAATTTTATAGTACCTCACTTTTTTAAAAACATTAAACATCATAGATTGGGTATCTAAATATAACTGTAAAAAGTACACAGCTAATAATTATGTTGTTAATTTGGATAATTCAGAAGAAACATCAAAATTTTATAGTACCTCACTTTTTTTAAAACATTAAACATCATAGATTGGGTTGAAGGTAAACTGACCTTGTTGTCATAAAACAATGCATAAGTTTATTTTGAATATCAGTGAGCTTTTAAAATAAATTATATGCTTTTCTTTATAAGATGAAGTTCTTAGAAATATTAGTTTGAGTTTCAGGTTTAGTTACATACTAACTAGTTTTTGTTTTTTCTTTTACTACAGTATTTTCCACTTTATATGAAATGATTTAATTGCATAGAAATGATAACATACATAAAATTACACTTGACTTCTCTGTTCAGCATCATCTTATTTTCTTCTCTATAGACATACCTCACTGATGAAATTCAATAATTCCCAAAACAGTAAAATATTATATATCATATCTGTGAATTCTGTTTTAATGCAATGAACCTACTAAGGAGAAATGATTTTTAGAAGACTAACAGAATGCCTTCCATTGATAGAACTAAAGTTTATGTATAGTAGAATCTTAAAATATCAAAGTGAAAGGTTGCCTAGACAAACATCTTCATAGAGGTGAGAAAATTTGAGGTCTAGAAATCTTAAGTCAACCTTTATTCATCACTGCTATGTATTTGTGTATATATATAAACACACACACACATTCATGTATATATATATCCTAAAGCTTATATTCTAGGGACCTCCCTGGTGATCCTGTGGTTAAGACTTTGCCTTTCAATGCAGGGGGTGCAGGTTCAATCCCTGGTCAGGAAGCTAAGATCCCACATGCCTTATGGCCCAAAACTCAAAACATAAAAACAACAGAAGCAATATTGTAACAAATTCAATAAAAACTTTAAAAAATGGTCCACATCAAAAGAAATAAATGACATGTTCTAAATACATATGTATATATTCCAGATCAATATAATGCATCCTTTTTAATAATTTTATTTATTTACTCATTTATTTTTGGCTCTGCTGGGTCTTCACTGCTGTGCTGGCTTTTCTCTGGTGGAGAGTGTGAGTGTCTCTCGAGTTGCAATGTGTGGGCTTCTCACTGTGGTGTCACAGGCTCCAGGTGTCACGGGCTTCGGCAGTTGTGGTGTGTGAACTCAGTAATTGTGGCTCCAAGGCTCTAGAGCACAGGTTCGATAGCCGTGGCACATGGGCTTAGTCGCTCTGGGTCATGTGGGATATCCCCAGACTAGGGATTGAACTCGTGGCTTCTGCATTGGCAGACAGATTCTTAACCACTGAGCAACCAGGGAAGCCCTGATATAGTCTTTTTGAAAAGAGTTCAGTTATTTTGTTCATGATAAATGTTTAAATGCTTAATGATTTTGGAGTACTTTTGTTATTAAAATTTATTCCATTGAAATGACAGCTTGAAATGTAAAACTCCTGTGCAAATTTATAATTTTCTCATTTGTTTTTGACTAGGACTTGGAGAAGGACCATATATGCTGGCAAGTTATGGGCAGACTGGCCTTATTCTGGGAGCCAATATGACCAGTGGGAGCATTTTCTCTCTGCCAAGAAGTAGTATTCATGGCAATTTATTTTTTAATTTTATGATCACTCCAGGCCTTTTCAAAGAGAAGGCATCATGTAAGTAGAATTTGCAACAGAAAGTAATGATGTAGTTTTTCACTGACTCTTCATTTATACATGCAGTAAATATTAATTGGGGAATTTAATATGTTTATATCATCTTTCTAGGTGCTCTAAAGGATTCGAAATAAAATAAGACACTGGCACACGAACCAGCTCTCTCTTTTGTATATAAAATCATTTCTCTGTTAATCTATTGGCATATATATAGATGCAATTAGAATTGCAATTATTTGGTTGGGTTTTTGGTCCTTGGTAAAGCACAGCTTCAATTTTCATTCTATTAGTCACAGAATTTAATTTGAAACTTTTGACTATTTTTAATAGTCTGCTGATAATTAACATGTGAAAGATTTTAATGCCAGATTAAAGAAAAGTCATAATTTAATATCAAGGAAGTTAAATTAAGAGCATAAATCAAGTCTAGACAGTCACTGAGACAGACTGTTATCCTTTTTTTTTCCATTTATTTTTATTAGTTGGAGGCTAATTACTTTACAATATTGTAGTGGTTTTTGTCATACATTGACATGAATCAGCCATGGATTTACATGTATTCTCCATCCCGATACCCCCTCCCACCTCCCTCCCCATCCGATCCCTCTGGGTCTTCCCAGTGCACCAGGCCCGAGCACTTGTCTCATGCACCCAACCTGGGCTGGTGATCTGTTTCACCCTAGATAATATACATGTTTCAATGCTGTTCTCTTGAAACATCCCACCCTCGCCTTCTCCCACAGAATCCAAGTCTGTTCTGTACATCTGTGTCTCTTTTTCTGTTTTGCATATAGGGTTATCATTACCATCTTTCTAAATTCCATATACATGTGTTAGTATACTGTAATGGTCTTTATCTTTCTGGCTTACTTCACTCTGTATAATGGGCTCCAGTTTCATCCATCTCATTAGAACTGATTCAAATGAATTCCTTTTAATGGCTGAGTAATATTCCATGGTGTATATGTACCACAGCTTCCTTATCCATTCGTCTGCTGATGGGCATCTAGGTTGCTTCCATGTCCTGGCTATTATAAACAGTGCTGCAATGAACATTGGGGTGCACGTGTCTCTTTCAGATCTGGTTTCCTCGGTGTGTAGGCCCAGAAGTGGGATTGCTGGGTCATATGGCAGTTCTATTTCCAGTTTTTTAAGGAATCGCCACACTGTTCTCCATAGTGGCTATACTAGGTTGCATTCCCACCAACAGTGTAAGAGGGTTCCCTTTTCTCCACACCCTCTCAAGCATTTATTGCTTGTAGACTTTTGGATATCAGTCATCCTGACTGGCGTGTAATGGTACTTCATTGTGGTTTTGATTTGCATTTCTCTGATAATGAGTGGTGTTGAGCATCTTTTCATGTGTTTGTTAGCCATCTGTATGTCTTCCTTGGAGAAATGTCTGTTTAGTTCTTTGGCCCATTTTTTGATTGGGTCATTTATTTTTCTGGAATTGAGCTGGAGGAGTTGCTTGTATATTTTTGAGATTAATCCTTTGTCTGTTGCTTCGTTTGCTATTATTTTCTCCCAATCTAAGGGCTGTCTTTTCACCTTGCTTATAGTTTCCTTTGTTGTGCAAAAGCTTTTAAGTTTCATTAGGTCCCATTTGTTTATTTCTGCTTTTATTTCTAAAATTCTGGGATGTGGGTCATAGAGGATCCTGCTGTGATTTATGTCGGAGAGTGTTTTGCCTATGTTCTCCTCTAGGAGTTTTATAGTTTCTGGTCTTACATTTAGATCTTTAATCCATTTTGAGTTTATTTTTGTGTATGGTGTTAGAAAGTGCTCTAGTTTCATTCTTTTACAAGTGGTTGACCAGTTTTCCCAGCACCACTTGTTAAAGAGGTTGTCTTTTTTCCATTGTATATCCTTGCCTCCTTTGTCGAAGATAAGGTGTCCATAGGTTCATGGATTTATCTCTGGGCTTTCTATTCTGTTCCATTGATCTATCTTTCTGTCTTTGTGCCAGTACCATACTGTCTTGATGACTGTGGCTTTGTAGTATAGTCTGAAGTCAGGCAGCTTGATTCCTTCTGTTCCATTCTTCTTTCTCAAGATTACTTTGGCTATTAGAGGTTTTTTGTATTTCCATACAAATTGTGAAATTATTTGTTCTAGTTCTGTGAAAAATACCGTTGGTAGCTTGATAGAGATTGCATTGAATCTATAGGTTGCTTTGGGTAGTATAGCCATTTTGACAATATTGATTCTTCCAATCCATGAACACGGTATGTTTCTCCATCTGTTTGTGTCCTCTTTGATTTCTTTCATCAGTGTTTTATAGTTTTCTATGTATAAGTCTTTTGTTTCTTTAGGTAGATATACTCCTAAGTATTTTATTCTTTTTGTTGCAATGGTGAATGGTATTGTTTCCTTAATTTCTCTTTCTGTTTTCTCATTCAGACTGTTATCCTTATGTGGCCTTGTCTGTCTTGGTACCTGGGCCCACATTTACTGGCTTGCCCCCGTAGATTTATACTGGTTGTAACCACTTGGCATCAGTTCTAACTGATGATTGGTGTCCCTTTCTGATGCATGATGTTCAGGGTACATTGTTACTATTCTAACCCTGCTTAGAACCATGCATGTTGTGTTCTATCAACATAGGAAATATTTATTGAATGAATGAATCTGACCTAACTTTTACTAATTTTGAGAACTCTCCTGATTTTCCAGTTAAAATAAATTGCTTTATTCTTGTAAAAAGAGCTCCTTTAGTTCTTTTAATCTGTGAAAACACCTATCACAGTCTAAGTTCTCGTTTATGTGTTAGTTATATATTTTTTCTTTTATAATTTTTAAATTCTTCTTTTCATATTCCAGGGCTCAGTAGAAGGGTTTGTAAATTTTAGGACACAATGAATTCTTTTTGAATCATTTATTGGACTTGAGAGAGCTCTTTATTGTATAATTTAAAATAATTAATGTTTTTAATAGAAAAATCCTTAGGTTCAAATTAAGTAAGACCTAAAGAAATTAATGCCTAAGAAATTAAATCTAAGTGCTCAGTTAAGAAACTTATACTGTGGGTTTTATAAATGTAAGAGAAACTTTTAAAACACATAACAAAAAAGCGTGACACTGCTCAAAGGCTTTGTAGTTGTTCATTAGTTTTTTGATCATCTCTAGGGAAATAGACAATAAGGTTGAGTAAATAGTCATTTCTTAATGCAGTAAAATCACTTGAAAGAACATTTGCTCATTAAGAATTCAGTAATATTGAAATGCAGTGACATGTCTAAATTGATCTGTTTCTCTATTTCTTTTTCCTTTCTATCATCCAATTTAGCCATTTGCAGATTTTTCACATTTGAAAATGTTAAAGCTTGCAAGTCAAATGTATGTCCAATTAATTATTCAACTATTTGTATGGAGTTGTACATTCTGGGGTCCCAGGTTGACATTTCTTTTTTTTTTTCTCCATGAACATGATCAATTATTTTAAAAAATAGAACTTATGAAAGACTGTTATTTTTGGAGCTGTCACTCTTATGCATTGCCTTAAAATATTATTTTTGTCCTTTAGAGATCTGTAATTCATTCCTAAAATCTTTGAGAATGGTATTAATTATTCATGACAATTGTACAGTTCTGTTTTTGTCAACGTTATACATGAATTTTACAATGCCAGTGCTGATGATCCACCTTCTCCAGAGAGCCCAGGGAGTTGTCAAACAGACTGCTCTGTTTTCCAGCATTGGCACTTGTTTCTCTGGAATCTGCCGAAAGGCCCAACTACTTTCTCTGGGTCCACGATGATGACGCTCTTCGTTTGAAACTGTGGGAAGCGAATTCAGCCTTTCAGCGGAGAGCCACGTTTTTTCACCATCAGGACCTCTGGATTCCTGGTTACAGTGCTTTTGAGTTATACAACAAGAAAGGCTTTTTCATCATATTGACAGATTCTAGTGCCAAAGCAGCAAAATATGATGACTCTGAAGAATTTAAGCATTTAAGTAGCTTCAGTGTGGAAGGTATGTGTCCTGAGATGTCCATATATTAAGTAGATAATTTAAGGAGTGACAGAAAATATGTTAGATTTTTAACTTAAAAATTATTTTAATGTGTATAATTAGTAGTATGACCTTAGTGAGTTTCTTAACCTCCCTATCCTTAAGTTTACACATCTGTCTCATGGAAGAAATAATACCTACTTTATAGGGTTATTTTGCTATATAAGTTAATGTAGTAAATTGTTTAGAAAAGCCTTAAATGACATTATTTTTTATGATTGCCTCAATTTTTACTTTCAGTGCTGTCTGGGCTTTGGAAATAGAGCTTACCCTTGTCTTCTTCTTGTAGAGTTTTGTATCTACCTTTTCTTTCATAGAAGGCAACTTCTCACTTAGTCTGATTCTTAATGACGAAGACGATGTGTTTATCTCTTTGAATACTTCAAATACTTTGAATGTGTTCTTTGAATACTTCGGAGTCCAATTCTACTGACCTCTAGATTTTTCTGGTTCAGCAGAATCCCCGTCTTATTTCTAGAGATCCTTCCAGTTCTATAGCTATTGAATTTTCTAAATTTCAGAGAGGAATCCTCACTGCCTCACCCAGTGTTAAAAGTCATGCTTTATTTTCAAAACCTAGGAGCTCAATATTTGCCTTGGGTCTCCCAAACTTTTTCATTCTAACCAACTTTTCTAAGTAATTCTAAGAAAGCTAATCATTTGCTTTTTTTTGTTGTGGTTAAATTTCTATAAATCTCTTTGGATGTTAGAAAATTCAAATTGAGCTTCAAATTTTTGCCTATTGAATGGGATTCCTGGTCTCATGAGAAAGAGTCACTGAAGTGTATACAATACTCTGTAGAGTAAGTGTGATGGTTTTACTTGAGTTTTATTAAAAGTTGAATTTTGCAAGCCTCTATTTCCCCTCCATTACACAAATCCACTCCATCATAACCAGACCCAGTGGCTCTACCTGAGCTTTGAACAACTGCAGTCAATGGCATCATCCGAATCTCAGAAACCCATCTTTGTGGGCTTCCCAAACTTAGGAGACACTCTGGGTTTATTCTAGTCTTGGAACCAATCCTCTTTTATGACCCATGATTCTAGTAACCCAGGTTTAACTATTATTTTAATAATGAGATGTATAAGTGCCTTCCCAAAAGCCTCATTTTCCTTCTCAAACCTTGGAATTAAATTCTATATCTTAAGTCCAAGTAACATAACCTGTTTCCTGAACTTTCTGCCTTATGGAGTTCTCTTCTTCAGAGATAATCTTGGACTGCTGCAGAAGGACTGCTCTGTGATGGGGGAAAGGGAAAGTATTAGCTGAGTTTGCAGGAGAAAAAGTGTCCATTAAGGGAAGTTTTTGTAACTACGAGCATGTATTATTAAAATCAATTCATTCATTTGTGTCATCAGATAATACTTACCATGTGCAAGGCAATGAATTAAATTCTGTGGGAAGAACAAAGTTGGAGTGTTCTCCTTAAGCTTCATGTCAGGCAATATGTCTTTGTCTTGCCATTTTCCTAATTGAATTTGGCATGTCACTTGGCTCCTGTTAGCCCCAATTTCCTCATTTATAAAATGGAGATAATATTCACTCAACAGGGTTGTTGCAAGGATAAAATAGAATAACGGACAAAAAGCTGTTTTGTAACAACTTAAATTCCAAATAATTGTGTGCTATTATCATGATACATAGATCAGTGAACACCAACAAAGCATAAATAAAGGAAGATGATTTAGAATTGTCCTTAGTCTCCTCCCACCTCTTGCTTTTTTAAATATTTGGAAGAAGAACTAACATTTTGATGTTCAACCTGAGCATGAAATGCCTTGATCACCAAGCGGTTACACTGTTTCCTGTCCCCTTCCCCACACCTGTGCTGCCCTGTCTTTTCCACAGCATTATAATCAAAAAAGATTCAAACCCTGAAGGGTTTACTATTATAAATCACTACGTTCCAAGCTGCCCATTAAAAGTATACACAATCTAAACTTCATTTTTTCCCCAGAGATCCAGGCAGCAGTGCCCTACAGAAGGATGTGCGAATGGAAATACGAACCTTGTGCCACTCCCTGTTTTAAAACGTGCAGTGACCCTGAAGCTCTCGCGTGTAAATTTCTTCCACCGTAAGTCATGTTTAACCACTAATGAACAGATTAGAATCTGCACTAGCAGATTCTGTTCCCAGTGATTATTTTTTTTAGATTAAACAAATTCTCAAGAATAATTTATTCTAGTTCCTCATTCATGAATTTGTTTCATTTTATTCAAGCAGTAGTTATTGAGAGTCTGCTCTATGCCAGCAATTCTTGTAGCTGCTGGGATACAGTATTGAACAAAGTATTTATCTATCTTTAGCTTAAGCATTTTGCTGCACTGAGGCAAAGAATAAAAATTTAAAATGTAAATATATAATGTGATCTATTGTTTAGATGGATGTATAATGGGCAAAAATAAAGGAAGGGAAAAGGGAGCATAAAACAGGTATGTGTGTTTGCTAATTAATATATGGTGGTCAGGGAAGAACATGTTGACAAGGCAACATCTAGTAAGAGATGTGAAGGAAGTGAGGGAGCTAGCCATGTGGATGTCTGGGGGAAAAGCCTTTCAATCTGAGAAAAGTATGAAGGTCCAGGGTGGGAATATGTCTGGTGTGTTTGGGGATGGGCACAGAGGCTAGTTAATTGGGGCAAAGTGAACAAAACTGAGAGACATAGATGAAGCCGGAAAAAGTGTCTGGCAAATCATCTAGGGCCTTGTAGCCTGTCGTGACAGGACTTTGTCCTTTTCTCTGAGTAGTGTCCTGGTGTGTTTCGGGGCAGCGGAGCGGACACGGTCCTTTCACAAGTTTACACTGGCTGTTGCACTGACTTTGGGGAAAGGAAGAACAAGGGCAGAAGTGGGCAGTGACACAGACAGGACGTGAAGGGAATTTCACTGGGCTGGTAGCCCTGGAGGTTATGGGGGAAGTGAACAGATTCTGCCTGCATCCTGAATTTAAGCCCATAGGGGTATTGATAGATTTAACATCAATTATGAGAGAAAGAGGCTTCTTCAGTGGCTTAGTGGTTAAGAATCCACCTGCGATGCAGGAGATGCGGCTTTGATCTCTGGGTTGGGAAGATCCCCTGAGGAGGGCATGGCAACCCACTCCAGTATTCTTGCCTGGAGAATCCCATGGACCAAGGAGCCTGGTGGGCTGCAGTATACAGGGTCGCGAAGAGTCCGGCACGACTGAAGTGACTGAGCATGCATGCATGCAAATGAGCGAAAGAGGAGGTGAGGACCCAGCTCAGGTCTCAGCATTTCATTGATTTCAGAGTCATATGAAATTGCCATCCTTGTGGTCAAATCTGGTCAAATATCAACAAACTCAAATGATTCAATTTAATGGAAGGACTGAGTTGCCAGTTACCGAGATAAGGAAGATATTAGGAGGAGCAGTTTAGGGAGAAAGTCAGGAAGTTGGTTTCAAGGATTTTAAATTTGAGACTGAAAATTATTCTTTGGATTTGGTAATCTGGAGAATAGGAAGAGGCAAAATAGAGATTGACAGTGTAACAGCTTTTTTTTTGTTTTAAAGCAGTTTTTTGTTGTAAAGGAGAACAGAAAAATGCAACAGTAGTAGGAGGGAATATTTTTAAATGAATCATATTCCATTAGTCATTTATGAGTTTCTGCTCTACAACATATACTGGTACTATAGAAGGTTCTGGCATATGAATAAGTGGGATGCAGTCTCTATTTCAAGGAGCTCAAAGTCTTGAGGAAGAAGACAGGAACACTAGCAGATAACTGACAGTGTGGGGAAAGAGGCCCGGAGGAATAAATGCCACAAGCACAGCACATTGAAGTATTTATATATAACACGACGCTCACTGTGCTAAGTGCTACAAAATGGGCAATCGCATTGTTCCCGTTGTCAGAAGAGAAAACAAACCAAGGCACAGAGAAGTTAAGCAGCTTGCCTCAGACCACACAGCTTTCAGGCAGCTGAGCCAGAGTTTGAATGACATCCTGTCTGGCAACATGTGCTATGGGAACAGAGAGAAGGAAATGATCAGTTCAGTTCAGTTCAGTTCAGTTCACTCGCTCAGTCCTGTTGGACTCTTTGAGACCCCATGAATCACAGCATGCCAGGCTTCCCTGTCCATCACCAACTCCTGGAGTTCACCCAAACCCATGTCCATTGAGTCGGTGATGCCATCCAACCATCTCATCCTCTGTCGTCCCCTTCTCCTCCTGCCTCCAATCCCTCCCAGCATCAGGGTCTTTTCCAATGAGTCAACTCTTGACATCAGGTGGCCAAAGTATTGGAATTTCAACTTTAGCATCAGTCCTTCCAATGAACACCCAGGACTGATCTCCTTCAGGATGGACTGGTTGGATCTCCTTGTAGTCCAAGGGACTCTCAAGAGTCTTCTCCAACACCACAGTTCAAAAGCATCAATTTTTCGGCATTCAGCTTTCTTTATAGTCCAACTCTAACATCCATACATGACCACTGGAAAAACCATAGCCTTGACTAGATGGACCTTTGTTGACAAAGTAATGTTGCTGCTTTTTAATGTTCTGTCTAGGTTACTTTTGTTTATTTTCTTAAAAATGAAAGCAACCAGTTCTTTCTGAAAATAAGCCTTCACCATTCACTTGGACCCTTCACATTCACAAACCTATTTCCTGTCTCTGCTGGGAGCCATTAGCAAGTGGGGAAACAACAGGGCCTTCATATTGAGGAGAGTATGCTGGGGAGGAAGGGATAAAAGAGAGACGAACAAGGCCATCCCTGGAACTGGGAAGGAAATGGAGCTATATTTGAAGTAGCATTTAGCTAGTTCGTTTCTTGTGGCATATACAGTCTCCAGGGTGGTTGAACCCAGACATTCAGTGCTTGCACTGTTTGGTCTATAGTTCCCCCAGAATTTCTGCTTTGGTACGGTTAGAGCGCGGAGCAGAGACTCAGGATGAAACTTCACCCCTGCCAAGCCAGTTCTCATCTCTGTCTTCATCACCGTTTCCTTTCTGCTGCGGCCCTTTTCCTGGCTGAGGCACCTCACTGTGGCTGCTCCTGGTCCTTGCAGTCCTGCGAGGAGACCCAGGCCCTGGGTTGGCATGTCAGCATCGCCCGCACACCTCCTCCAAGTCCCTAGCAGAACCACCACGCTGGTTCTAGAGGATTTCCGTTTCTGGCACATAGCAAGTGTTGAAAATAAAAATATCTAGTGGAAATGAGAACTTTCATAAGAAAATATGCCAACCAGCATAGCCTAGAGCCCATATGTAAGTAGAGCTATTCCTATTACATAATATACCTATTATAAGAACTGTTCTGCATCTGAGGCATGTTTATCAGTC
The DNA here is from genome assembly GCF_023699985.2 of Odocoileus virginianus. Classification (NCBI taxonomy): domain Eukaryota; kingdom Metazoa; phylum Chordata; class Mammalia; order Artiodactyla; family Cervidae; genus Odocoileus; species Odocoileus virginianus. The sequence continues at coordinate 8,976,163 of NC_069697.1, forward strand.
AGAAGTTGACTAAATTACCAGTTGTATGACAGAATAAAGAGAACCCTGCTGTGTGCAACCATGAAGACATTTTAAAGGAACAAGTTACTGGGTTTTGGAAGATATTTTTAAAAGAATAGCTGTGGTTTTGACTTGCATAAAGCAATTGCAAAATAACTGAGTTGCATAAAAAAGTGGTTATTTAATTTGAGGAGAGCCGATTGTCCCTCATATTTTCAGTAATTTAGTAACTTTTTCTTATGTGCTTGACAAAATTTAGAGTAGGATAGGAATATCATATACTGGTTAAAGTTTTATTATTTAAGTTCATTTTATGAAATAAATAACTGGTCTCATAAACTAAGCTGTTCATGTTTTTTAAAAAAATCTGTGAAGAAAGTTTCCCAGAGGCGACCACGCAGTCTCCTGTTATAAGAGAAACTAGCTTTTCTTGGGTTCGATTTCCTTCCATGAACAAGCACCCTCTGGTGGCAACGTGTGCCCAGAGTATCAAGTTAGTTCATATCCACACTGAATTGGAAGGGGGTTGTGTGTATTTTGGGTCCAAACTTTTACTTTATAGTTAAGGCAATTGGAAATATTTTACAATACTGAGAGACTTTCCTGGATGTCCAGTGGTTAAAATTCCACTTTCAATGCAGAGCGCGCCGGTTCAGTCTCTGGTCAAGTAACTAAGATTCCATATGCCGTATAGCCAAAAAATTTTTATTTAAATAAGTAAAATATTAAAAATAGTATTATAGCCTGCTGGTGTATTTTAGAGGCAAACAAGCAAGCCTTTTAAAAACCGTATGTACATTAATTCTCTCTAGTATATGTGAGTCTAAGAACTGGCTGTACTTGAAGAATTGGCTGTATTTCTTTTCAATCAAAACAAATTGGACTCTGAGACCCACTTGAAGGAGAAGGAAGATGTAGTGTCAGTCATCATCTTGGCTTCATTCCCTTAGAGCAGAAGCATTCAGGATGGTCTCATCTGTTTTGGGCTCTTGATTCCCAAATCCATTCTTAAAACTTGGGATTCTTGAAAGTGCAATGTGCCACATAAAAGATCAGATGTTTTGGAGCTTGAAGTTCAGTCTCCTTAGGCTCATATACAACCATCTCCTCTCTGAGCACTGCCGCTATTTCAGACACAGGCCCTGAGGCTCTTGAGAGAACTGTAGCCTCCTGCCATTCCCCCTCTCTGTCCTCCTAGAGCAACCATGTCCTGACTCCATGTCTGCCACCCAGAGATTTCTAATTACATTCCAAAGACCTTAGGGCTTAAGAATGGGCAGAGACAGCCACTGAACATTCTGATTTTGTCCTACCAACATCCTTATGAATATTCAAATAGTGTCTCTATCTTCTTATATCTGAGGTAGTGTAGGAAAATAATAGTATGATGAATATAGAGCAAAATCACAGTAAAGGATTCTTCTGCATTTCCATTAATTTATAGAAATGGCCTTGGTGTGTGCCAAATTTAGGCATATGTTTTGAATGTCCTGTGTTCAGATACTGCCTCAATCATGACTATCTTGTTATCATCCACTAGCTGTGGTTTCATACAATGCAGTATGATGGAATAACAGCAAGTGGAGCCATCCTTAGTGTTCGACAAGGAGAACAGAAGAATTTTAGGAAAACTGTATCTTCAGTTCAGTTCAGTTCAGTTCAGTTGCTCAGTCGTGCCTGACTCTTTGCGACCCCATGAACTGCAACACACCAGTCCTCCCTGTCCATCATCAGCTCCCGGAGTCCACCCAAACTCATGTCCATCGAGTTGGTGATGCCACCAACCATCTCATCCTCTGTCGTCCCCTTCTCCTACTGCCCCCAATCTTGCCCAGTATCAGGGCCTTTTCAGATGAGTCAGCTCTTCACATCAGGTGGCCAAAGTATTGGAATTTCAGCTTCAGCATCAGTCCTTCCAATGAACACCCAGGACTGATCTCCTTTAGGATGGACTGGTTGGATCTCCTTGCAGTCCAAGGGACTCTCAAGAGTCTTCTCCAACACCACAGTTCAAAAGCATCAATTCTTCAGCGCTCAGCTTTCTTTATAGTCCAACTCTTATATCCATACATGACTACTGGAAAAACCATAGCCTTGACTAGATGGACCTTTGTGGACAAAGTAATGTCTCTGCTTTTTAATATGCTGTCTAGGTTGGTTATAACTTTCCTTCCAAGGAGTAAGTGTCTTTTAATTTCATGGCTACAATCACCATCTGCAGTGATTTTGGAGCCCAAAAAATAAGTCAGCCAGTTTCCACTGTTTCCCCATCTATTTCCCATGAAGTGATGGGACCAGATGCCATGATCTTAGTTTTCTGAATGTTGAGCTTTAAGCCAGCATTTTCACTCTCCTCTTTCACTTTCATCAAGAGGCTCTTTAGTTCTTTTTCACTTTCTGCCATAAGGGTGGTGTCATCTGTATATCTGAGGTTATTGATATTTCTCCTGGCAATCTTGATTCCAGCTTGTGCTTCCTCCAGCCCAGCGCTTCTCATGATGTACTCTGCATATAAGTTAAATAAGCGGGGTGACAATATACAGCCTTACTGTACTCCTTTTCCTATTTGGAACCAGTCTATTGTTCCATGTCCAGTTCTAACTGTTGCTTCCTGACCTGCATATAGGTTATATTAGATATATATATATTAGATATCATATGCATATATTAGATGTCTTATATTATATTAAAATTTTTTCTTTAATTTTTTTCATGTGAAGGATTGAAGGATGCTTGCCTTACTGCCCTAAACATATGATCCTTGATGAAGTCACTCTCAAATGTGTCTATCCAGAAGACTGTAAGTATGAATCTTACTTAACTTATTCTGAAAATATTTATATTTTCAGAAAATACTTGAATATAAAAGTATTGAATATAAAATATAAAATACTTGAATATATTTATATGGTGGCAAGTAACTATAAAAACAGACATTTTAGACAAACAATAAACCTTCATAAGATACTCCTTCATTGTCTTTTTCAAAAAAAATTTTTTTTTTGTTCTGAGTTACTTTTAAAACCATGCAAATTTTTCTTCTAACATTCCTCTTGCATCCTCTCTCCCAAACATTTTCTTTATATGACCATTCTTGTATGAACTGTGTGGGCTTCACTTTGAGCAAAACAGACTAAAGAAGAGTATTTTGTTTCTTTGCAGGCATACCTCTGATTCCCACAGAGCCAGCATTAATTTCACCAGGTAAGCCATCTCTTACCCATGTTTACAAGTATTGTAATTTTAGACATTAAATTAGCATTATGTAGTTTAGATCTTTGCACACTTAAATAGCTGCTGGTGTTAGTTATACCCAGCCCACTGGAGAACCCAGCAGTCGCTTTTGTTTCACTAAGTAGCTGTTTACTGGATCAACGAGCCCCATTTTCAGTGGTTTCTGCCTCTGGTCTGTCTCTGTCCCACTTCAATTAGCACAGATAATTAGGATGCCCCTCGCGTTTTTGCCTAGAATTTGTTGCTGTTCAGCTTCTCAGTCATGTCCAACTCTTTGTGACCCCATGGACTTCAGCACGCCAGGCTTCCCCGTCCCTGTCCTTCACCATCTCCCGGAGTTTACTCAAACTCATGTGCATTGAGTCGACGATGCCATCCAACCATCTCATCCTCTGTTGTACCCTTCTCCTGCATTCAGTCTTGCCTAGCATCAGGGTCTTTTCCAGTGTATGAGTTCTTCACATCAGGTGACCAAAGTGTTGGAGCTTCAGCTTCAGCATTGGTCCTTCCAATGAATATTCAGGGTTGATTTCCTTTAGGATGGACTGGTTTGATCTCCAAGGGACTCTCAAGGGTCTGTTCCAATACCGCGTTTCAAAAGCATCAAGTCTTCAGTGTTCAGCCTTCTATATGGTTCAACTCTCACATCCATCCATGATCAGTGGAAAAACCAGAGCTTTGACTAAACAGACCTTGTCAGCAAAGTGAGAGCTCTGCTTTTGAGCATGCTGTCTAGGTTTGTCATAGCTTTTCTTCCAAGGAGCAAATGTCTTTTAATTTTATGACTGCAATCACCATCTGCAGTGATTTTGGAGACCAGGAAAATAAAATCTGCCAATTCCCCACTGTTTACCCATCTATTTGCCATGAAGTGATGGGACCAGATGCCATGATCTTCACTTTTTGAATGTTGAGTTTTAGGCAAGCTTTTTCACACTCCTCTTTCACCTTCATCAAGAGGCTCTTTAGTTCCCCCTCACTTTCCTCCGTTAAAGTAGTATCATCCGAATATCTAAGATTGTTGATTTTTTTCCTGGAAATCTTGATTCCAGGTTATGATTCATCCAGCCCAGCATTTCTATGATGGCTACATATAAGTTAAATAAGCAGGGTGACAGTATACAGGCTTGATGCGCACCTTTCCCAGCTGTGAACCAGTTGGTTGTTCCATGCAAGCTAAGCTGGGCTCAGTTGTGTTTGACACTCTATGACCCTATGGACTATAGCCCACTGGGCGCCTGTCCATGGGATTATCCAGGGAAGAATACTGGAGTGAGTTGCCATTCTCTCCTCCACGGGATCTTCCCAACCCAGGGATTAAACCCTCATCTCTTATGTCTCCTGCAGTGGTGGTGGGTTCTTTACCACTAGCACCACCTGGGAAGCCCATCATTTCCAACTATTGCTTCTTGACCTGCATACAGGTTTCTCAGGAGGCAGGTAGGGTGGTCTCTTATTCCCATGTCTTTAAGAATTTTCCAGTTTGTTGTGATCCACACAGTAAAAAGCTTTAGCATAGTCAGTGAAGCAGAAGTAGATGTTGGCATAAATCCTCTTGGATGAGGTTGCTATTACCCCTTCCATAGAGACTGCAGACTCTAGGACTGGGCTGCCTTAGGCCAAGTAACTAAGGGGCCTCACCCATCAGCAGAAAATTGGATTAAAGATTTACTGAGCATGACCCTGTCCACCAGAGGAAGACCCAGTTTTCCCCACAGCCAGTCCCTCCCATCAGAAGCTTGCATAGGCCTCTCTTATTTTTATCCTTCAGAGGGCAAAGAGAAGAAGCAAGAACTACAATCCCATTTTAGTCTGTAAAAATGTCATGTTCTCTAGAAGTTACAACATCTAATAAACTATGAACCCAGCTTTTAGGACCAAGCAGTAGAAGTTTTTATTCTACCATATTATGGAATGTTGTTAGAATATATAAAATAAGTTATTTATGAAATTTATTTTTAAAAAGTTTTCTCTGATGTCGTTGTGGTAGACTGAATAATGGTCCCCCAAAGATGTCCATGTCATCATCTCCAGAATTTGTGAAAATGGGACCTTGCATGCTGAAGATGTGGTGAAGTTAAGAATTTTGAGATGGGGAAGTTTTCCCGAATTATCTGTATGAGCCCAGTGTAATCACAAAGATCCTTAAAAGAGAAGGAGGACGGTCAGAGTCAGAGGAGATAATGCATGTGAGAAGTCTAAATTAGCAGGGAAGGACAAAGGGAGAAGGGGAAGAAGGGAGAGAGAGAGACTGGGATTTGAAAATATTATTCTGTGGTTTTGAAGATGGAAGAAGAGACCATGATGCATCAGTATATTCATGCAATCCATAGTTGGAAAAGCAAGGAGACAAATTCTTCCATAGAGACTCTAGAAGGAATAGAGCCTTTGCTGATATCTTGATTTTAGGACTTCTTTTTTTTTTTTTTCCAAGTTCGGATCAGGAAATTTATTTATTTATTTATTTATTTATTTCCATTTATTTTTATTAGTTGGAGGCTAATTACTTTACATCATTACAGTAGTTTTTGTCATACATTGAAATGAATTAGCCATGGATTTACATGTATTCCCCATCCCAGCCCCCCCCCCCCACCTCCCTCTCCACCCGATCCCTCTGGGTCTTCCCAGTGCACCAGGCCCGAGCACTTGTCTCATGCACCCAACCTGGGCTGGTGATCTGTTTCACCCTAGATAATATACATGTTTCAATGCTGTTCTCTTGAAACATCCCACCCTCGCCTTCTCCCAGAGTCCACAAGTCTGTTCTATACATCTGAGTCTCTTTTTCTGTTTTGCATATAGGGTTATCATTACCATCTTTCTAAAGTCCATATATATGTGTTAGTATACTGTATTGGTCTTTATCTTTCTGGCTTACTTCGCTCTGTATAATGGGCTCCAGTCTCATCCATCTCATTAGAACTGATTCAAATGAATTCTTTTTAATGGCTGAGTAATATTCCATGGTGTATATGTACCACAGCTTCCTTATCCATTCGTCTGCTGATGGGCATCTGGGTTGCTTCCATGTCCTGGCTATTATAAACAGTGCTGCGATGAACATTGGGGTGCACGTGTCTCTTTCAGATCTGGTTTCCTTGGTGTGTATGCTCAGAAGTGGGATTGCTGGGTCATATGGCAGTTCTATTTCCAGCTTTTTAAGAAATCTCCACACTGTTTTCCATAGTGGCTGTACTAATTTGCATTCCCACTAACAGTGTAAGCGGGTTCCCTTTTCTCCACACCCTCTCCAGCATTTATTGCTTGTAGACTTTTGGATAGCAGCCATCCTGACTGGCGTATAATGGTACCTCATTGTGGTTTTGATTTGCATTTCTCTGATAATGAGTGATGTTGAGGATCTTTTCATGTGTTTGTTAGCCATCTGTATGTCTTCCTTGGAGAACTGTCTGTTGAGTTCTTTGGCCTGTTTTTTGATTGGGTCATTTATTTTTCTGGAGTTGAGCTGGAGGAGTTGCTTGTATATTATTGAGATTAATCCTTTGTCTGTTGCTTCGTTTGCTATTATTTTCTCCCAATCTGAGGGCTGTCTTTTCACCTTGCTTATAGTTTCCTTGGACTTCTGACTTCCAGAACCACAAAATAATAATTTGGTGATGTTTTAAACCACTAGACTTGTAATAATTTGTTTGTAGCAGCCACAGGAAACTAATATGGTCATTTTAGATAGTATCAACAATGGATACTGCAATTATAGCTAGACAAAATTTCAGCCATTCATTTTGGCACAAGGAGTTCATCAAAGCTGTATATTGTCACCCTGCTTATTTAACTTATATGCAGAGTGCATCATGTGAAATACCAGACTGGATGAAGCACAAACTGGAATTGAGATTGCTGTGAGAAATATCAATAACCTCAGATATTTGGATGACACCACTCTTATGGCAGAAAGCAAAGAGGAACTAAAGAACCTCTTGATGAAGGTGAAAGAGGAGAGTGAAAAAGATGGCTTAAAACTCAACATTGAAAAGAACAAGGATCATGACATCTGATCCCATCACTTCATGGCACATAGATGGAGAAACAATGGAAACAGTGACAGACTTTATTTTCTTGGGCTCCAAAATCACTGCAGATGGTGACTGTGTGTGTGTGCACAATTGTGTCCAACTCTTTGCAACCCCGTGGATTGTAGCCTGTCAGGCTCTTCTGTCCATGGAATTTTCCAGGCAATAATTCTGGAGTGGGTTGCCATTTCCTTCTCCAGGATGGTGGCTGCAGCTATGAAGTTAAAAGATAGCTTTGGAAGTTGGTGATGGACAGGGAAGCCTGGCATTCAGAGCTCCATGGGGTCGCAAAGAGTCTGACACTACTGAACGACTGAACTGAACTGCTCCTTGGAAGAAAAGCTATGACAAACCTAGACAGCATATTAAAAAGCAGAGACATTACTTTGCCAAGAAAGATTCCAATAGTCAAAGCTATTGTTTTTCCAGTAGTCGTGTATGGATGTGAGAGTTGGGCCATTAAGAAGGCTGAGTGTGGAAGAATTGATGCTTTCGAACTGTGGTGTTGGAGAAGACTCTTCAGCGGCTAAAAAACAACAGTCCTTCAGACTTTGAATGTTTTGGAGACCTCTTTATTACTAACAAAAAACTTTAGAAGGCATCTTGCAAATAATGTTTCAGTTCAGTTCAGTCACTCAGTCATGACCAACTCTTTGTGACCCCATGGACTGCTGCATGCCAGGCTTCCCTGTCCACCACCAACTCCTGAAGCTTGCTCAAACTCATGTCCATTGAGTTGGCGATGCCATCCAACCATCTCATCCTCTGTCATCCCCTTCTCCTCCCTGCCTTCAATCTTTCCCAGCATCAGGGTATTTTCCAATGAGTTGGCTCTTCGCAACAGGTGGCCAAAGTATTGGAGCTTCAGTTTCAGCATCGGTCCTTCTAACGAATGTTCAGGACTGATTTCCTTTAGAATTGACTGGTGGGATCTCCTTGCAATCCAGGGGACTCTCAAAAGCTTTTTCCAACACCACAGTGCAAAAGCATCAGTTCTTCAGCACTCAGCTTTCTTTATAGTCCAACTGTCACATCCACACATGACTACTGGAAAAACCATAGCTTTGACTAGATGGACATTTGTTGGCAAAGTAATGTCTTTACTTTTCAATATGCTGTCTAGGTTGGTCATAGCTTTTCTTCCAAAGAGCAAGCATCTTTTAATTTCATGGCTGCAGTCACCATCTGCAGTGATTTTGGAGCCCCCAAAAATAAAGTCTCTCACTGTTTCCATTGTTTCCCCATCTATTTGCCATGAAGTGGTGGGACCGGATGCCATGATCTTCATTTTCTGAATGTTTACCAGTCATATTTCCCCTTTCCATGGATACCTTCTTTACCACATCCTCAACTGGGATCTTGATTAGTCCATAGCATCATTTATTCTGCTTGCAAAGAAAACATTCTAGAGATTCACTGGGAAATGAATCAACCTCGCTATGCATTGTAAGAATTCAACAAAATTTGTAACTCCTGAGCAGTCTTTAGTGATACTGTTGGTATTTCTACCAGTTCAAACAAATCTGTTTCACCATCAAGGCAGTGAAGGTGTTTATAGAATGGTGCCTAAAAGCCAGGAATCAGAATTCCCAAGTTCAAATTCTGCCTTTGACACGTACCAGCTTACTTCTCTACAGCTTAGTCTCCTTATCTGTAAAATGACAATAATATTATTATCTACTTCATAGGGTTCTTGTTAGAATTAAGTGAAATAATCTATATAAAATTTCTGATCATGGTGTCTGTCACAAATGAATTTTATACATGATCAATACCACTTCACTAATGTTGGGGACCTCTTTATTTCCTTCAGGTCCAGAAACGATTACTCCATCAGCCTTCACTGCAGTTGACATGCTAACAACAACAACAGGTTTGGAATGTGAGGTATGACTGAGTAATATCTTCAGCTATCTGTCATTTCCTGATTGTGTCTATTAATGTTTCTGTATCACTATACAAATGCTATTAAAATTCTCTTGGTATGCTCTCAAGTCTTTCTTTGTTAAATCAAGTATGCCTTACATTTTAACAATTGTATTTCCTTAACTGTCAGATATTTCTTAATAATTAGATTCTGGTTACACTAAGAAAAATAAAATGATATGCAAATGAAGTCTTAAAGATGATTCCTTAATAACAATAATTTTGTGATAATTAGGTGTAATAATAATTATGTGTGTTAACTTAATTCTCATTTATTGATTTATTACTTAGATAATTTATTCATTTGATAATAATAATTGTGATTATTTAATAATTCTTCAATGATGATAATTCTTTATAATAATAAAGGGTATATTTTGGGTTTCTCTGTAAATTAGGCATTCAAAAATATTTTATCAAGCAGCTACTATATGCCATCTGTTGATCTGTGCACATGTTCAGTCATGTCCGACTCTGTGCAACCCTTTGAACTGTAGCCCACCAGGCTCCTCTGTCCATGGGATTATCCAGGCAAGAATACTAGAGTGGGTTGCAATTTTCTCCTCCAAGGGATCATCCTGACCCAGAGCTCAAACCTGCATCTCCTGTGTCTCCTGCATTGCAGGCAAATTCTTTACCTGCTGAACCACTGGGGCACTGTGCAAAATGACGAGAATATACGAGTAAGCAAAAAAGATAAGGTCATTGAATCCCAGAGCTAGTAATTGTCTTGGCTGATACTTGAGAAATTATCTCCTTACTCCAAATATGCCACTTGTTCTGATAAACCAATTATTTATCCAACTAATATTTATTCAGCACTATTGCTGGCTAGGAGATACTCAGGTACATTACTGCTTTTACAGAGTTTACATTGTGTTGGATTCTAAAGTAGCCAATAAGCAAAATTAATTTGCCAAGTTACATAAAACATTAGAGATTGCTGCTCAGGAGAAAAACAAAACTATTTTCAATGAAATGATTTTCACTGATCCTCATTCATAGAGTAACTGTTACTTTAAAGAAAAAATCTGAAGAAGTTGAGAGCGTGAACCATGCAAAGCAATCCAGGCAGAGGGGTCAGCAAGTGCAAAGGCCCTGAGCTGGGAACGTAGCTAACATCTTAAAACAATGAAGAATAGCAAGGAGGTCATGCAGTAAGTCCAGAGTAAAATAGTAGGAAATAGATTACGTAAGGCCTTGTGGATGATTGTAAAGACTGTGGCTTTCATTCTAACTGACTTAGGAGGAGCAAACAGAGATTTTTGAGCAGAGGAATTGTATGATCTGATTGCTTTCAGAATCATTTCGGCTTCTGGGTTGAGAGTAGGGTGTAAAGAGACAGTAGAACCAGTTACAAGAGGCTATTGCAGAAATTTAGATGAGAGACTGGTGGTGATAGCAGTGAAGATGGTGAGAAATACCTGGATTATGGATCTATTCTGAAGATAGAGGCTATAGAAATTGCTGAAGAATTAGATATGGGGTGTGAATGAAAAGGGGCTTCCCAGGGGGCACCAGTGGTTAAGAACCAATGTGCCAGTGCAGGAGACATAAGAGACCTGGGTTTGATCCCTGGATCAGGAAGATTCCCTGGAGGGGGGTACGGCAACCCACTCCAGTATTCTTGCCTGGAGAATCTCAAGGACCGAGGAACCTGGCAGGTTCCATAGGGTCGCAAAGAATCAGACATAACTGAAGTGACTTAACATGCATGTACACGCTCAAATGAGAAAGAGGCATGCAGAATTCTAAGAGTTTTGCCTTGAACAACTGAAGGATAAAGTTGATATTAATCAGAACGGAGAAATTATGGGACATGAAGGCCTAGGGTGGGTATAGCCAAGAGTTTAGTTTCTCCATGTAAAGGTTAAGATTCCTCTCAGACATCAAAAGGCTATTAATATGTATATACAGATTTGGTGAACACGACTGAAGTGTAGTGCAGAGATCCAGCTAAGCTGAAATTTTCATATTTCTCAGTGGATAAATGTTACTTAATATTGTGGGATTAGATGAGGTCACAAAAGGATTGAGTGCAGTCGCAGAAGAGAAAGGGACCACTGCAACTTCAACAATTGAGAAACAAGGACAAACATGCAAAGGATACCAACCACCGAAGCAGCAGCGAATGGAGGAAGGGGCAGGTGGCCTGAAGCCAAGGGAAGGAAAATAGTAAGCAACACGGAGTAATCAGCTGGACTAAATATGCCAGTAGATCAAATCTGAGCTTAAAGATTCTTTACTAGAGTGGAAGGTATAGATGCTTTAGGTAGTTTAGATGTTGTTTAGGGGTTTTAGTTTCCTTCTAACCACTTTCATTTTCTTGGTTAAATGGAAAAGAAGAGCAATATCTAGGAATTGATACAATTCGTACACAGATAATTTTGCAAGATTGAATTTGAATTTGACTGTTTGCCTACCTTTGGCGTTTAAATTGAGAAGTCCTCACTTAATAATTTTACTATTTAGAAAATTATTTACCTCTTATCCTTGTAATTTGATCATGTATAACATTGGAATGATAGAAACCAATCTACAAAATTTAGGGAGCTTAAATGAAAAGAACTACTTCATTAGTGCATGATATGTAATAGGCGTGAAAGAGGTGTTAATTTTTCTTCCTCCATCCCCTGAGATACAGTGTGAAGTAGTGGTCAACAGCACTGATTTTTCAGAGTAACAATGCCTGAATTTAAGTTCTGATTCACTATCTACTAGCTATGAAACTCGGGAAATTTAGTTTGACCTTAAACCTGATTTTCTATCTATGAAATAGGGACAAATTTTAATACCTACCTCAGCGGGTGTTTTTGTGGAAATAAAATGGACTAATTAGAACAATGCCTGGAGCGTAATAAGTGGTATATTTATCACTGCTACAGTTATTATAATTTATATAGAATATAATTTATAAACTTTGAAAAATCTGCAACTTTATCTAGAAATCTGTAAGCTATATGTGAAAAAATAAATTTTAATGATTCTATTCAGATACTACCGAACTGATATCACATTTGATCTTTAATGAAATATTTGGATAATATTAAGTTGTAATTTTTTAAACTGACATTAACAGAAGTCTTAATCATACTAGCTTTATACAACATAATATGAAAGGTCAACTGCCACTGTTTTAAGTCTGCTTACAGAACACTAATCTAGACAATTTAGGACAAGACTTCAGTTTTCTAGGAAGTTGGGTATGTGGGCAGTTCTGATATTAAATCAATTTTAAGGTAAAGTTAAATGAATCATACTGCTGAGTATTTTAGAGAAGATACCTCAACAAAAGCCACTGTGAAATTTTCATTGTTCGTTTTTCAAAAGATTTTGTATTTAGGAAGTGTATACTATAGACAATGTGAGTGGGAAATTTAAAAATTAAAACATAAGTTGAAAATGGAAAAAAATGCATTAATTTTCTTTTTTATTAACAGCCTCAACAATTTGATCCTGTTTATAATTGTAGCCAATACATATGCCTTAACATGGAATGGAAGCTGTACAACTGGTCTCTTCATTGCCCGAAGGCCTTGGAGATGCCTGACTGTGGTTTCCGGGGGAGACCTGTTCAAGTGAACAGAGATATCTGCTGCCCGGAGTGGGAATGTCCGTGTGAGTGTGCATTTCTTATGTGGCAATCGATTTTATTTATTTATTTTTTCTGATTTTATATAGAGAATTTTTAAAAAAATTTTTTTAGTAGTTAGAGGCTAATTACTTTACAATATTGTAGTGGGTTTTGTCATACATTGACATGAATCAGCCATGGAGTTACATGTGTTCCCCATCCCGATCCCCCCTCCCAGCTCACTCTCCACCCGATCCCTTAATCAGGGAGAGATGATTATTTTTTTGAAGCTATCACTTCATCAAGTCAAAGTTCATTTGACTTATGATTTTGGTTTCCAATAACTTTCAGAGTTGCTTTTTGTCAAACATAATAAAACCAATTTGAAAGATGTTTTTAATACTGTAATACAAATAACAAGTTAATAGACTAAATCTACTCCCTATCGCTTTTTAGGTCGGTGTTCCATGTTGTCAGAACTCAGCATTATTACTTTTGATGGAAATAATGCAGCATTATATAGTATGGCATCTTATATCTTAGTGAGAATTCCTGGGGAAGTTATAGTTGCTCATATTGAAAAATGTTCCATGAATCAGGTAAGTCATAATTTATTCTTGTGTCATTTATTCATGAATCTAGCAGCTGAAGTATGTCACAACATTAGGTATTCCCACAATAAGAAGGGACTCAAGAATTCACTGAGATTTATCTTCTGGTACTTAAAACGTGAATATATTTCAAGTGAATATATTTAGAGGCATATAATATTAATCCAAATAATGTTTTTAAAAATCAAGTAGTGTATGTTTTTAACGTGTTTTTTCTTTATACCTTTCTTTTTTTCAGAATGGAAACTCATTTAAAAAGCTAGTGAGTATTTGCAAAATGTCTAGTAAATTACTGCTGTTTATTGCTAAAATTATGTTTAACTCCATAAAGTTTCAATTTTTTTTCAAATGAAGGCTTCCTCTGGAAGAGTCTCTGGACTTTGTTTTAAAAAGTTAAATTTGACCACATCTCTACATAAAGTACTTGTCAATCGGATAGCAAGAAAGGTAGGAACACAAAGTTAAAACATATCTTCACCTTAGATGAAACTGAGAAATTGTGTAAATATAGTTATTTCCCAAAAGAGGGGAATTAGGCATGCCAGTGTATTTTCATTGCTATGATGTCTAATCATTCTTTTTACGGACAGTATAAAAATGTGTTTCATAATATTATATGTCTCCCACCATAACCTGCCAACTGTTTCAAATGTTTCTGCCTTTGTGAGATTAACCGAAACCACCATGTTAAACATTCTAAAGCTCTCTCGATAATGTGAGTTGCCAAGCTTCCTAATGTTAGAGTTAATGTTAGTGTTTCAAACTAGACAAAGTGGAAATGAGGTGAAAGAGGGGATCATATGGTTGCAAAGAGTAGCAGGCAGCCAAGAATACTAGAATGAAGACCACTGAGAGAACAAATGGAAAGAATAGTTTTGAAGTATTGATGCCGTTGATTGAGAGCTAAAATAAGAAAAGAAAATGAAGGCATAGATAAATTTATTGAAATAAATGGGAGAAGAGCAATGCATCATTAAACAGTTGGAAAGGGAGCCTTTTGATTTTACAGGGAAAACCTTTATCCCAAGGAATTATGCTTACCCAATAGGAGTGTTGAAAGCTGGCTGATTCACTCAGATATATAATGCAGTGCGTGCTCAGTTGTGTCTGACTCTTTGCAACCCTATGGACTGTAGCCCACCAGGCTACTCTGCCCATGGGATTCTCCAGGCAAGAGTATTGGAAAGGGTACCATTTCCTCCTCCAGGGATCATCCCAACCCACAGATCGAGCCCATGTCTCTTGCGTCTCCTGCACTGGCAGGCAGATTCTTTACCACCAGTGCCACCTGGGAAGCCCTCAGATATACATGGTGCTTTCAAAAATAGAAGAAAGTAATATATAAAGATTTAGCTCAAAATAGCTGAGATGTTATGTGTTTTTCAGAAATACTTCTGTTAGCACAGGCCATAGATTCTGAACTGAAAACAGTGTTAAAGCAAATCTATATACAGTAAAATGTCAGAAAGTTTAGGAGCAGTGACCCCATAGGAGACTGACTCAGACTTGCCTATGAATGTCCAGGAGTCTCCGGCAGAGACATGGGTTGGCAGTGGCCTGCTGCAGGGTTGGAGGCACTGAGGTCGGCAACGCATGCAGGGGACCTTCTGAAGGAGGTTGCCGTTATCTTCATTACCTCCACCATAGTTTGGTCTCAGGTCAAACAACAGGGAGGGAACACAGCCCTCCCTGCCCATCAACAGAAAATTGGATTAAAGATTTACTGAGCATGGTCCTGCCCATCAAACAAGACCCAGTTTCCAGTCAGTCTCTCTCATCAGGAAATGTCCATAAACCTCTTATCCTTCTCCATCAGAGGGCAGACAGAATGAAACCACAATCACAGAAAACGAATCAATCTGATCACATGGACCACTGCCTTGTCTAACTCATAGAAACTATGAGCCATGCCATATAAGGCCACCCAAGTCGGACGGGTCATGGTGGAGGGTTCTGACAAAAGGTGGTCCCCTGGAGAAGGGAATGGCAAACCACTTCAGTATTCTTGCCTTGAGAACCCCATGAACAGCATGAAAAGGCAAAAAGATATGACACTGAAAGATGAACTCCCCGGTCGGTAGGTGCCCAGTATGCTACTGGAGGAGAGTAGAGAAATACTCCAGAAAGAATGAAGGGATGGAGCCAAAGCAAAAACAACCCCCACTTGTGGACATGATTAGTGATGAAAGTAAAGTCTGACATTGTAAAGAACAGTCTTAAGTAGGAATCTGGAATGTTAGGTCCATGAATCAAGGCAAATTGGAAGTTGTCAAACAGGAGAATGGCAACAGAGAACATTGACATTTTAGGAATCAGCGAACTAAAATGGACTGGAATTGGTGAATTTAACTCAGATGACCATTGTATCTACTACTGTGGGCAAGAATCCCTTAGAAGAAATGGAGTAGCCATCATAGTCAATAATGAGTCCAAAATGCAAAACATGCGTGCATTCTCAAGAATGACAATGATCTCTGTTTGTTTCCAAGGCAAACCATTCAATATCACGGTAATCCAAGTCTATGCGCCAACCAGTTATGCTAAAAAAGCTGAAGTTGAAAAGTTCTATGACGACATATAAGATCTTCTAGACTAACACCCCCAAAAGATGTCCTTTTCATTATAGGGGACTGGAATGCAAAAGTAGGAAGTCAGGAGGTATCTGGAGTAACAAGCAAGTTTGGTCTTGGAGTACAAAATGAAGCAGGGCAAAGGCTAACAGAGTTTTGTCACTGATTATAGCAAACACCCTCTTGCAACAATACAAGAGAACACTCTACACATGGACATCACCAGATGGTCAATACTGAAATCAGATTGATTATATTCTTTGCAGCCAAAGATGGAGAAGCTCTATACAGTCAGCAAAAACAAATCGGGGAGCTGACTCTGACTCAGATCATGAACTCCTTATTGCAAGATTCAGACTTAAATTGAAGAAAGTAGGGAAAACCATGACACCATTTAGGTACGACCTAAATCAAATCCCTTATGATTATACAGTGGAAGTGACAAATAGATTCAAGGGATTAGATCTGATGGACAGAGTGTCTGAAGAACTGTGGACAGAGGTTCCTGACATTGTACACGAGACAGGGATCAAGACATCCCCAAGAAAAAGAAATGAAAAAAGAAAAATGGTTTTCTGAGGAAGCCTTACAAATAGCTGAGAAAAGAAGAGAAGTGAAAGGCAAAGGAGAAAAGGAAAGATATACCCATTTGAATGCAGAGTTCCAAAGAAGAGCAAGGAGAGATAAGAAAGCCTTCCTCAGTGACCAAAGCAAAAAAATAGAGGAAAACAATTAAATGGGAAAGACTAGAGATCTCTTCTAGAAAATGAGAGATACAAAGGGAACATTTCATGCAAAGATGGGCTCAATAAAGGACAGAAATGGTATGGACTTAACATAAGCAGAAGATATTAAGGAGAAGTGGCAAGAATACACAGAAGAACTATACAAAAAGATTTTCATGACCCAGATAACCGTGATGGTGTGATCACTCACCTAGAGCCAGACATCCTGGAATGCGAAGTCAAGTGGACCTTAGGAAGCATCACTACGAACAAAACTAATGGAGGTGATGTAATGCCAGTTGAGCTACTTCAAATCCTAAAAGATGATGCTGTGAAAGTGCTGCACTCAATATGCCAGAAAATTTGGAAAACTCCGCAGTGGCCACAGGACTGGAAAAGGGTAGCTTTCATTCCAAATCCAAAGAAGGGCAATGCCAAAGAATGTTCAAACTACCACACAATTGCACTCATCTCACACACTAGCAAAGTAATGCTCAAAATTCTCCAAGGCTTCAACAGTATGTGAACCATAAACTTCCAGATGTTCAAGCTGGATTTAGAAAAGGCAGTGGAACCAGAGATCAAATTGCCAACATCTGTTGGATCATCAAAAAAGCAAGAGAGTTCCAAAAAAAAATCTACTTCTGCTTTATTGACTATACCAAAGACTTTGACTGTGTGGATCACAACAAACTGTGGAAAATTCTTAGAGATGGTAATACTGGACCACCTTACCTGCCTGTTGAGAAATCTTTGTGCAGGTCAAGAAGCAACAGTTAGAACTGGACATGGACAACAGACTTGTTCCAAATTGGGAAAGGAGTACATCAAGGCTGTATGTTGTCACCCTGCTTATTTAACTTATATGCAGAGTACATCATGAGAAACACCAGGCTGTATGAGGCACAAGCTGGAATCAAGATTGCTGGGAGAAATATCAATAACCTCAGATGCACAGATCACACCACACTTATGGCAGAAAGCGAAGAAGAACTAAATAGCTTCTTGATGAAAGTGAAAGAGGAGAGTGAAAAAGTTGGCTTAAAACTCAACAGTCAGAAAACTAAGATCATGGCATCTGGTCCCATCACCTCATGGCAAATAGATGGGGAGACAATGGAAACAATGAGAGACTTTATTTTTGGGGCTCCAAAATTACTGCAGATGGTGACTGCAGCCATGAAATTAAAAGGCGCTTGTTCCCTTGGAAGAAAAGCTATGACCAACTTAGATGGCATTTTAAAAAATAGAGACATTACTTTGCCAACAAAGGTCCATGTAGTCAAAGCTATGGTTTTTCCAGTAGTCATGATATATGGATGTGAGAGTTGGACTATAAAGAAAGCTGAACATCAAAGAACATTGAACATTTGAACATTGGTGTTGGAGAACTCGTGAGAGTCCGTTGGACTACTAGGAGATCAAACCAGTCAATCCTAAAGGAAATCTATACTGAATATTCATTGGAAGGACTGATGCTGAAGCTGAAACTCCAATACTTTGGCCATCTGGTGCAAAGAACTGACTCATTGGAAAAGACCCTGATGCTGGGAAAGTTTGAAGGCAGGAGGAGAAGGGGAGGACAGAGGATGAGATGCTTGGATGGCATCACTCACTCTGTGGTCATCCATGAGTTTGAACAAGTTCCGGGAGTTGGTGACAGACAGGGAAGCCTGGTGTCCTCCAGTCCATGGGGTCACAAAGAGTCAGACATGACTGAGCAAATGAACTGAACTGAAATTTGAAATTGAATGCATGACTTTTTTGGATGCTAGAGTATCTATATATATTTCTGACTTTAATAAGGTTGGTGTATAATAGTGGGTAGGAAATAAGCTTAAACCTGGTCAGCACTATGGTTGTGAGCATTTGGGTGGAAGGGCTTATTTTCGGCTTCAGCTGAACTGATGATTGGTCATGTATTCAGTTGAAAACTTTTTAACTTAAAAAATCATTTAGTGAGCTTAT
This sequence comes from Odocoileus virginianus, assembly GCF_023699985.2. NCBI lineage: Eukaryota > Metazoa > Chordata > Mammalia > Artiodactyla > Cervidae > Odocoileus > Odocoileus virginianus. The sequence continues at coordinate 8,994,805 of NC_069697.1, forward strand.
GTGATAAAGTGAAACAGTTCCTGATCTCAAGTAACTTGCAGTTGTGTGTGGGGTGCATACATGTAATTTTCTGCCAGTTAAAGGCAGCAGGAGCTAAAATGATAGTGTCATGACCAAGATATCATGGGAACAGAGATAAGGCTCATTTAAATGCCATGTACAGGAGGGTCAAATAGATATTTTTGGAGAAGGTGACACCTAAGATAAATCTTAAAGAATGAGTAGAAATTCAGCAGGCAAAAGATGTTTCAGCTTGAGGGTGGCAATATGAGGAAGATTTAAAGATTAGAAATTGGATGGTTAGTCAGGTATAACTTTGAGAATTTTACTGAGAGTTATATAGCTCATGGTTCATTGTCATCATTGTTATTTAAAACACTTTTCAAAGTAAAATCCTTAGATTGCTTATATTAGTATTACAAAGAAAGCATGTTAAAAATATAAAATCTAGATTCCAGCTGAAACCTGGAAAATCCTAATCTTAAGCCTCACAGATGGTTATGAGCATTATAAGTAGACAAACACTGATTTAGATCAAAGAGAGAACCCAGATTAAAGAAAACCTCCTGATAAAAAACCTTATCTTAAATTTATATTAGGAAGCAATAGTGTAATCAACATATATTGAGGGAAGCCAATTAAAATAGTGTATAACTCAGAAGAAAGTTTGCTTTTGTAGAAAACAAAGGGCAATGTTGTTTAGCCACTGAGCAGCGTCTGACTCTTTTGTGACCCCCAGGACTGTAGCCTGCCGAGATCCTCTGTTTATGGGGTTTTCCAGGCAAGAATACTGCGGTGGGTTACCATTTCCTTCTCCAGGGCATCTTCTCGACCCAGGGATTGAACCCGAGGCTCATGCCACATCCCCTGCATTGGCAGGCGGACTCTTTACAACGGAGCCGCCTGGGAAGCCCCCAGATATTGAATATAACAAGACACAGCCAAAGAGCAACAAAAGGATTTAGGAGAAACTAACAGCAACAGGGTGTATGTTAAAATGTAAGCATTGTTCTAATAGGTGTAAATGCATTATGTAATTTTAGGTAGAAGTGGATTCTGTTGTTGTGCCTTTGCCCTTTTCAAATCAAGATCTGTCCATAGAGGATTCTGGTTCAATGTATGTGATTACTACTCCAGCTGGACTAATCATAAAGTGGACTCATCTTACGGGGATCGTAGACATTCATTTTGGCTCTCAGTTTAACTTGTCATCCTACACAGAAGGACTCTGTGGTGAGCACTGCTTTTCAAATATCTCTTTCTTCTTTTTTTCTGTTCACATTACACGGCTTTGGCCCCTCATTCCCTGCTTTGTTTGGATTGGAGAGATGTTACTAACTCTCAGTACCTCAGTGAATACTGAAGGAAACAGTCTTTCTATAAATGGAAGGGAAGAAGCAAGATAATACTGTTCAACTTAGGTGTTTTTAAGAGATACATGCTTCCCACAATTGCTACAATGCTGTTTGCATTCCTACTATCTCATCTTTATTAAGCATTAATGAAGTGTCAGGCATTATTTTACAAACTTTAACTCATTCGATTCTAGCAGTAGCCCTAATAAAAGTAGGCACCAGTGTTAATTTATAAGTGATAAAAATGAGCCATAGAATAATTAAAAACAACTTTGTGGCTTCGGGTAAAAAAAAAACAAAACTTAACTTTGTTTCTTACTTTTTAAAGTTTGAAATCAAAGAAAGCTGAGGTAAGTCATCTTGAAAAGTATGTTCACAGAACACAATGTTCTGAATATTAGTCCCAGTTTTGTTATGAAGTGTAAAGCCTAGATGTACCTTTACACTTAGGTTTCATATCACAACATATTATATAGATACATAGATACAAGCCAAAGGAAACAAATCAGAAATATCTCTAGGTATGTTAAAAAAAATTCTGACTGGTGTCTGCTAGGCTATCCCCTTTACAGATGTTTAAGTGAACATCAGTTTCCTTATCTTTTAAATGAGAATAGTAAAACCTACCTTCAAGATTGTTGTTAGAATTGAATGTGAAAGTTAATGTTAAACTCTGAAGACATTGTTTAATGCAGTCAATAATATTAGCTTGGCACAAATATACCTATTTTAAGCTCACTAAATATTAATTGAGTAAAACTTTATGAATGAGTTTCTGAGTATCTGACCTTATGTTTGATTCTGACGACTCAAAAGAAATAGACCAGGTCCTTGCTCTCAACAAACTGCCTGAAATACCCAAATTTCGTCTTCAAAAACGTAAAGCCTTTAGTGGAAAGTTTGGCTAAAATGGTTGATAATGTCCTTGCCTGCTTAGAGCATGCCAAGCGTAGCCCAGCCTTCTCTGGTGACTTCAGTTATCATTGTGGATATAGTTATTGAGTATGCATTGTATTGTGTGTACATAAAAATTCAATAGGTATTACTGAATAATAACTCAGAGACATTGGGAATGCATATTTTTTCTGATTTATCACTTCTGTGTGCGGTGACTTCTGTTTGATTTTCATGTCTGTTTTCTTCTTTTACTGTCAGCTCGTGCTTTTATGGAGACAGTATGCTAACTGGAGTCTTAACTAATCACTACAGAGAAGGGGTAGGGTCACCTTTTTGCTAACAAAGGTCACCCTCCAAACTTCCCGACTTCTACAGTGGGAGAGTGGTGGTTTGTTTAAAGAAAAGCAGGGTGCTGGCTGACAGAGTTGTAGCGACCCAAATTGAGCATGGACACCGGAATGGGAGGTCTATACTGACAACTTGTTCTACAAAGAAATGTGAAGTCTCCAGGAGTGGTGGCTGCAGGGGCAATGAAAACGTATTTTTACTAGCAATTACCTTTCCCCAGGAGAGTTTAGATTTTTAACATAGCTGTTTTACAGTATAGTTGACTTAACTTGAGGTATTTTTATTTTTGTTTGTTTGTTTTGGTTATTTATTGATTTATTTTTCACCATATTCAGTCTCCTGTATATTTACAGGTGTGGGGCAACTATGGCAGCAGAAACCCTTATTGATTTTGATATAACTGCTTGAGGATTAAGATTTGATACTTGAAAAAAATGTTTAACTCATATCTTTTATAGCTAGGAGTCCTAGAAATTAAGAAAAAGTTATATCTTAAAGTAGAGTGGAATTCAGGTAAGGTATGATCAGGATCTAGGTTCATTTCTCTCTACTTCCCTTGGCTTTGCACTTGACTAGATAAAAAGTAAGTTATGCCCGCTAGTTTGGGGAATACCTCTTCAGAGTTAAGAACTACTTCTTAAATTAGGAGATAGTGGATAGTGAAAGAGCACTGAGACAGGATCAATCTTCTCTTTCTTCTCCTATGATCTTTTCACAAATCTTGACTTCTAGGATCATGGTTTCTTTCTTGCCTGGTTAAGGAAGCTTTACACTATTTAATCCATGTGTAATTTTTAAAAAAAATCTATTAAAATTAGAGTCGAAGGACATAAATTTGGTACTTGATTCAGTAAATTACTTATTCATTTTAAAGCAGTTATTTGAGTTGATTTATTTCTGCTGGCTATGTTAGGTTAAAGTGAAAAGAATTTTCTTCTAAATGTCACACATCTTTTTAGGAAATTGCAATGAAGATCCAGATGATGATCTAAGGATGCAAAATGGCACAATCATTACAAATATGGAAGACATAGAATTGTTTATTGAGAGCTGGGAAATTGAGAAATCATTTGAAGTAACAACAAGAAGGCCTATGAGAAACTGTACTGAGCATGACTGCAGTCACTGCATTGAGTTATTAAATAGAAGAGTTTTCATCCCATGCCATGATAAAGTAAGCTGAAAGCAACCATAAATCAGAACTGCTGTGTTAGACATGTTGAGAGTAAAAGCCAATAAATTCTTGCTCTTGCCATGATGTTCTTCCACTAAGAATAGTTTATCCCCAGGGGAACTCAAAATCATTTACTGTTTATTGACTTACAGAACAGGAAGAATAACTTAACTTGTCCCCCATGTATTTTTATGAACTGTATCTCCAGCTTTCAAGAAAAATGAAACTTTGTCTTATGAATAAATTCCCATAGAGGAAAGAGATGAATGCTACTTGATAACCCAGCATAAAGCCCAAGACAGTGAGGCTTCAGTCAGCTGTTAGGTGTATGGCCTCTCAGGCGTGTACTTATAATAGAATCTGCCACGTGGTCAATCTAATTGTTCTTTATCAGTCTCTGACTTCCTGACTTTAGGTGACTGGTAGATATTTACACAACCCGTATTGTTTAAAAAAAAGGATCCATTGTTAGAAACAAAGACAAGCAGATACAGCATCTCATGAATCATTAAATGAAACGTTTGTGAGTATCAGGCACCTGCTAGGCGCTGTGATAAACTCCTGTGATGCAAAGATGAGTCAGACCCTCTCCTCGCTCTCCGGAAGTCTGGAAGGAAGGCAAGTCCGTGAACAGATTCATCACAGACACACTGCGGAGATGAATAGGAGCCCACATTAGAAGACCTCCCAGAGTTTCAGACATTTGAATTATTTGGGAGGATGTTTGCCTGGAGAGAAGAGGGAGGAAGGGAGACCAAGGCGAAGAAAACAGTATGACAGGAGCTGGGTTGCTAGAAATGACTGTGTTAGGAAAACAGTGAAGTAGCTTAATGCAAGACTACAGGGAGGAGTCTGGGAAGTAGAGAGAGTGAACTGCCAAGCAGAAGGACTTCACTCTGCAGGATCTTCCATGCTCCTCCACTGATTGTGGATGCCATAGACCTCAGCCTGTCCTATGAGTTTTCTGAGGGGAAAGGCAAAGGATGTGAAGTCATGGGATAAAAATGGTGTATCTTCCCCGGGGCTTCAGTTTTACTCAGAGATTTGCAGGCAAATACATTTTAAATGTTTATGTTTTAAAGTGCATGCATATAAAAATGAAAAAAAATTGCAAATAATTTTAAATTCATTTCAGTGCCATTGTCATCTATCTTTTTAAAGCATAACAACTTTCAAAAATTGCTTTTTTAACCGGGAACTTATAAGAGTGATATTAAATCAGGAGACTTTTCAGCTTGACTATTCAAGACATAGTGAAGCAACACAGGATACCATTTAATCTGTGATAGTCCCAGCTTTCCCTTCAGATCATCCCAGTGAATTTGGCGGCAAAAGAAGTGGTACTGTTTGTTTAGTTTTCCTACTTCTAATATTCATCCTTGTTTGCAAATGTCCACATAGTAGACAGATGATCTTTTGAAAATGGAAACACTGTTGGATTATTTCTCTACCTAAAATCCTTCGGGGTCTTTCACTTACTTTTAGAATACATTCTTAACTTCTCATCAGGGCTTATAATTTCCTTTGTGCTTTGGCCTGCCTTCTTTTCCAGCTTCCTCTTGCGCTACATTTTTCTGGTTGTCGAAGGTCCAGGCATTTCAGCCTCCTTTCGGTTGTTTCACTATTTCAGGATTTTCCTGTGAATGGGCTTTTGTGCCTACAGTGTCCTAAGCTGGAACACTGCTCTCCTCTGACCTCTTTAAGCATGGTGACCCCTCTTGGTTCTATATAGAGGCTTTAACTGTGAGATCCACAAGAACAGGTTTGTTTTAGTCACCTTTATATTACTTACGCATAGCAGGGTGCCTGATATGTAGTTAGGTGCCCAATAAATTGTGGAAGGATGCATAACTGAATGGATGAATGGAGGATACAGGAGAATCAGCTTTTGTGTGTTTAGTAGAGAAAGGATACAATTTTTTCATATTGAACAAATTAAGTTGTGTGGGACTTTAAGGCTAAAATACCCAGAAAAATTTTGAAGCCATTCTAGATCTCAGAAGAGACTAGTTGAATCCAGAGATTGGATTTGGGGAGTTATTAGTATAGGGAGTTTCTAAATAACAATAACTCATGTATGATGTGCCAGGGTCTGTTCTGAACACTTTCCAAATATTAGCTCACAGCAGTCTTAAGTAGTAGTAGGGTTTTTATTAACTCTATTTAACTTATGAAGAAACTGAGGTGAAGATGTAAATGCCCAAGTTGGTGGTAGAAACTGGGGAAGTGGATGAGCCCAGGAAGAACATTTGTAGTGAGTAGACAGGGCTATGGAAGAAAGTGTTAAGTTGCTCAGGCATGTCTGACTCTTTGCAACCTCCATGGATAGTAGCCTGCCAGGTTCCCCTGACCATGGGATTCTCAGGCGAGAATACTGGAGTGGGTTGTCATTTCCTCCTCCAGGGGATCTTTCTGACCCAGGGATCAAACTCGCATCCCCCACACTGCATGGAAAAAGGGTCTAGACAAACATTCAGAATGAGGCAGGAAGAGAAGACAACAATGAACAGTACTTTACCAGCAAAGGTCCATCTAGTCAAAGCCTTGGTTTTTCCAGTGGTCCTCTGTCCATAGTTCTTCAGGCACTCGATCAGATATAATCCCATGAATCTGTTTGTCACTTCCACTGTATAATCCTAAGGGATTTGATTTAGGTCATCAGATACATAAAATAACATAACTTATCCCAGGCCACAATGTGTCTCTAGGTTTCACCACAAGACTTTTGTGAAAAGATGTGGATCAATTATACCTATTTTTGGAACTATGAATGTGATGCCCTTTCTGCATATGTGGCTGTATGCAACAAGTTTGACATTTGTATTCCATGGAGAACACCTGATTACTGCTGTAAGTAGTACACTGCAAACTGTATGTTCCAACAATCAAATAACATTTCAGTTTTCTTGTGTGCCTGTCTTTCTTTTTATTTTCATCACAAAATAAGTTTGTAAGAATAAAATGAATGTAAATGTAACCTATAGTTAGAGGTCATCGCTCCCCCTTAAGCACCTTGTGTTTTTATCCTGGTATAAATTTAAAGTAAGGGGGAGGATCAAGAAGGTGGCGTAGCAAGACCCTGAATTCCCCTCCTCCAACAGACATACCAAAATTACAGTTACTTACAGATGAACTATCTATACGACTGACCTGAAGACTAGCAGAAAAGATATTTCACAGATAAAGAGATAAGAAAAGAACACCACTAGAATGGTGGGAGAGGCAGAGATACAGTATGGTCAGCACCCACACCCCTCGGTCTGTGACCCACGAACAGAAGGTGTACACCACTGTAGACCTCCTTAAGAAGCGAGAAGTCTGATTCCCACATTGGCCTCCCCAGCCTGGAAGTCCTGCACCAGGAAGGTGAGTTCCCAGAACTTCTGGCTTTGAAAACCAGTAGTCCTCTTGCCTAGAAAATCCCATGGATGGATGGAGGAGCCTGGTAGCCTGCGGTCCATGGGGTTGCTAAGAGTCGGACACGACTGAGCGACTTCACTTTCACTTTTCACTTTCATGCATTGGAGGAGGAAATGGCAACCCACTCCACTGTTCCTGCCTGGAGAATCCCAGGGATGGGGGAGCCTGGCGGGCTGCCGTCTATGGGGTCGCACAGAGTCAGACACGACTGAAGCGACAGCAGCAGCAGCAAGGCTTATGCTGGGGAAAGCTGGAGAGCTATAGGAAACAGAGCCTCTGCCCTTAAAGGAAATGCACAAAGTCGCCTGTGCTCCCAGTCCCAGAGCAGAGGAAGTACTCTGAAAGGACCCTGGGTCAGAACGACTTGCTGATCTTGGAGAGCCTCCAGGAGAGGCAGGAGGCACCCAGGACTCCCCTGGGGATAGAGATGCTGCCATCCATTTCGGGAGCTGATTCTGTGATCACACTGGCACTGGCAAAAGACTGTTTTGGAATGCTTCCCTCGTCTGTTAGTTCCAGAAGCTTATCTGCACTCCAGTGAGCCAGACCCAGCCTCAAGCCTTTCAGGATCTGCAGACAGCCATGCAGAACGCCTGCCCCAGTCTCCAGGGTCCCCCAGACACTGTGGCATTGCAGCCTCCTGACCACGGGCCAGCCTGGCCCACCAGGGCACCCACAGTAGCTGGCGCTGCCACCGCTGAGGCGTGCACACGGGCTATGTAGGGGGCGCTCCTAGAGCATATAGCTCTAAAGACCAGAGAGAAGCGTGCCCTGATAACAAAAACCAGAAAAAGACACCAAAGAAAAGAAAATTACAGATCAATATCACTGATGAACATAGATACAAAAGCCCTCAACAAAACATCAGCAAACTGAATTCAGCAAAACATTAAAAGAATCATGCATTCTGATGAAGGGATTTACCCTAGGGATGCCAGTGATGATGCTTCAGCATCTTCAATCAATCATTGTGATAAGCCACATTACCCAACTGAAGAGTAAAAATCATCTCCATAGTTTAAAAAAATGTTTTTGACAAAATTCAACCTCCACTGATGATAAAACTCTCTCAACAAGCCGGGTACAGAGGGAACATAGCTCAACATAATAAAGGCCGTATTTGACAAAACTACAGCCAGCATCATACTCAACAGTGAAATCTTTTCATCTCCCCCTCCCCAGATAGAATAAAATACATAGAAAAAGAATATATTGGAGCCTCTAGTTCCATGATTCCACTTCAGAAATAAGGCAGCTCCTGCTCTCCTCTGTCTAGGCCTCTCCTCTCCCCGCAGGCCCAGTTCTTGTTCAGTTGCTCAGCCGTGTCCGACTCTTTGTGACCCCATGGCCTGCAGCATGCCAGGCTTCCCTGTCCATCACCAACGCCAGGAGCTTGCTCAAACTCATGTCCATGAAGTCGGTGACGCTATCTGACCATCTTGTCCTCTGTCGTCTCCTTCTCCTCCTGCCTTCAATTTTCCCCAGGATCAGGGTATTTTCCCCCAGAGGTAATCACTCTTCAGGAGTAGGGTTGCTTGATTCATTGGGAACATATGACATCTTCAGTATCACTAGATTGTGAAATTATTCTCTGCTAATATCTTACCGGTTTATGCCCCCGCCCTCTGCATGTTCATTTTTTTTATGAGTATGACTTTTTAAGATCACATAAAAGCAACATGAATTCTCTGAAACATCATTTAGAAACTGCTCAGCAACAGTAGTTTCTTTTGACAGTGAAGGATTAAGCCTAAACATGTGGCATTTTTCTTTTTTAGGGCTTGGTTGAGTTGCATAGTTAAAACATATTTCTGTGCTTATTCTGAGTAGACTGCTGGATCTCTTCCCACTGCACAGGGCAGTAACTTCATAATGGTTGACTCTATGTTTATGCCAACTAAACTTGGGCTGCCTATTGGTAGTATTTACTTGATATAAATCAGATGAACTTTCTCCACTGTGACATAATACTAGCTGGATACCTGGAAGATGCTCAAAAATACTCATAGATTGTTTTGTTTCTAATTTATGGTTACATAATGCTGAAAAATGGATTTGGAAGAGGCTGAAAGTGTGCAAAAATTTACTTTCAGAGACAAAACTGACATTTCTTCCTCTTACTAGAATTCAAGTAGGTCACTTTTATCATTACCAAATTCTGTCCTTGGTTATTCATAGCTCTGACTTGTCCAGAGGGGAAGGAATATCAACCCTGTGTGCGACCTTGTGAAGCAAAAACATGTCTGAACAGATGGTTCTATGGACATTCTTCATGTTTGAATTTAAGAGAAGACTGTGTGTGCAAAAATGGAACCATTCTTCACAGGCCAGATTCAACTCAGTGTATTCCAGAGAAAGAATGTGGTAAGCAGAAAAGTGAAACAACACCTTAGGGTCCCAGGAAATAAACAAATAAGACTTTTTAGACTTTTTTTAAATCTTGGAGAAATGTGCTGAGAAGGATTAATCAAAGTTCGCCTAAGTGTTGGAAAGGAAACAAGTATGTTGTTCGATTATAATATGATTTCAATCAAAGTTGCCAAAATTGGGGGATTCAGTGGTAATATATTTTATTTCTACTTATGCCTATAATAACCGGAAAAGAATATGGCAGATTAAGAATGAAGAGAACAGTATGTGGACTCAATTGAAATTCCAGTTATTTCATGTATTAATGATTCTGCTTTACATGAGCCTGAAATTGCGCATCTGCAAAATGTGGAAAGCAATAGGACTTATACCACAAGGTTAGTGTGAGGATACACAAAAAAAATAGAAGGAATTTTGCAACAGTGCCTAGAGAAAAATAAGCACTCAAGAAGTTTCAGAAAGTGCTATTATCTGAGAGAAAATATCCATTATTTCTGCTTTCATTTTCAACCCATTTTATTTTGACACATAGTCTCTAAGGTGGTTGTGAATTTGAAAAAGTGCAAAATTGAGAAAACTGCCATACAGCACTTTTTATCTATCACAAGAATCATTGTTATGGTCAAAAGTAGAGAATAATTAAAGGGAAAGGCAAGTAGAAGCAAAATGCATATAAAGTTTCAGAAACAAGTTTGTATTTGCCTTTGAGAGAATATTTGTGGAAGAATTTGAGAATACATTTTTTTTTAGGGACCTGAGAGATTGGTTTGGTCGTAAAGAAAGAAAAGTTCATTGGAAGCTTGGAATATGGTGGTCACTTCATTTATCTTTATTATCCTTAAAGAACTACTAAAGGGCTATATTTGTTGTTAAGTAAAATGTTCATAATAAAATGAACAGAATCATTAAACAATATTTGCCTGACTGCCTACTTTTCACATTTAGATTTTCAAGCTGAAATATTTTGAATTTTGATATGACAAACATGTTAATATGAGGTAGAGACTACCTTATTTTCTAATACTACTCAGTTTTTGTAGTTAATATTTTAAAGCTAATTTAAATTTATGTTACTGAGTTTGTTTAAGTTAAATAAATTGTACTAGCAAGACTTAAAACGAATACAAAATAATTAACAGATCATCTTATTTGTAGAAGAGGTCACGCAAAATTTACAGATAGTTGTAGAGGGGAAAAATATTTTCCATGGACTACAAAGAGTTCATTAAAGGAAAATGTAAGCTAGTAGTTGATGAACAAAAAGAAGAAGCTGCGAAAAGTTAGGTAACATGACAGGTTATCTGTGCCCCTGGACCAAGTCACAGTCTGAAATCAAAACATCACAGCTTGATTTATTTTCATGCCCAAGTCTTAAGTGATATAACATTGATTGTCTTTTTAAGCATGCACTGACAGTGAAGACCAGCCTCGAACTGCTGGTGAAGTTTGGAATGGGGGCATTGACGAATGTGCCTTGTACAAATGTTTCGCAAATGGAAGCATTATTCCCATAGAACCTGACTGTGATGAACAGCCCTCGCCAATTTGTGAACGAGAAGCTGAAGTCGTCCTGGTCTTTGTTGATAGGTGGACCTGCTGTTCAAAGGAAGTTTGCAGTATGTATGCAGGCTGAAGCCTTATAGCCTATTAATGCCACAAAATATGTTGATATTCTTTGAGAAAAAACAGGGCGTGTATGATGCTTGGTGTTAAAAAAAAATGTACAGGGTTAAAGTAACTATTGCCATAAATTACACTTTCTCAAAGCAACTTTTACCTCATTATAGTTTTGTTGATTTTGCAAATGGACATGCAAAACTCTAGCTATTATAAGTTAATAACATTCTGAAAGACATGACAAGAAAAGGGTCTGGGAGTCTTTGACTTATGATAACCAGGATCAAAGACGATAATCGGTAACCTTAAATCTGCTGCCTTTTCACATATGACCATTCTGTGAGCAGTGTAAAAACATGATAATGAGAATCCTTTTCCTGCTTTAAGTTAGAACCTCAGGATTTTAGTTGTGTACACAATTTTTTTATATCTCTTATTATTTCCAGGATGTGACATGACTTTGTGTGAAACTGCCATTCCAACATGTACAAATAGTCAAAAACTGGTTGTTGGCCATAGCCCCATTTCTTGCTGTCCACAGTACCAATGTGGTGAGTAATGAACTAGGAAAAGTGAGATTCATTGTTCACTCAGAGCAGTGGATTAGATTCTCATTTTTGTGTCTACAAAAAAATTTATCAAACAGATTGTTTGCAGAACTGTCTTGCTAAAGGTAGTTTTTTTTAAACCTATGACTTCTTTGTAAATATGTATATATATGAACTTTAATTATATTTATTATATATATTATATATATGAGTTCACTTTAAAGATCTTAATTTTAGTATAAGTATGTATTTTAAGTGTATACATTTGTATGTTTTAAATATAAAAAATCTGCTATTTCCTATATATTTCTGCTGAGATTTTATAGCAGTATATATACATATATATATATATATATACACAAACACATACATGTATATAGATGATTAATCATGTATATATGATTAAGCTAAAGTATATATATTTTTTAAATGTCTATTTACATATATTTTTATGTAAAATACTTACTTTTATATTAATAACCTGCTATTGCCTATATATTTCTTCTATGATTAAGATTTTTTTAAATGAACTAATTATTACTAAATTCAAAGAGAAATGAACCACACTATTTCATTTATTCATCTTACTCTATATACATTTCCAAATAACTGTGTTTTTGCAGAATGTGACCCATTCAAATGCCCCACAATTTCAATACCAGGATGCAGAGAAGATCAATTCATGATTCAGGTTCAAGAGGAAGAGACTTGCTGCTTTTCTCCTCTCTGTGGTAAGTGTTTTGTGAGATAATTTCTTGGAAGAAGAGGAAAGATCAAAGGAAAATCTCTTATATGATGTGAATTTCGTGGAACTCATGGTAACCAATATTCTGCCAATATACTCATAAAATTCAACTAAATTAGAGTGGTAGAAAAAAAAGATATAGCATTTTAAATGATTATTGACAATTATTACAATTAGTACTACTTTTCCCTATTGACAGAGACTATGGATATAAGTCAAAACCTAATCAGATATAATATAATCAATTAAAAAATAAAGCTACCACATAGTTCTTTTTAGAGAAAAAATTTAGTCCTGACTTTTCTGAAGAACTAAGTAAATAAAGGACTCTACTATGCAGGGTAGCTCTTTAACACTTCATCTGCTGTATAGGATATGTATAAGCACAATGTATAAGCACAGTGATCTCGAAAGAGAAATGAAAGGTGTCTAGAAAATGACTATATTTGGTGCTGTATATTCTGTCTGATGAATTGGGCTTTCAAACATCAACAGTTCTCTCTTTTTCATTTCATTGGGGAATTATCATATCAAAGACTGGGGATTAATGTAGGTTTCAGATGAACCCCTGTGGATCACAGCACTTCTTTGTGTATAATTTAAGTTTCTTTGACTGCAATGTCAACGACTGATTGATTCTGCATAGCCTGCACACAACCAATTATTGGGAGAATTGGGGGATCAAGATTTTGTAGGACTGAGATGAAGCAGAACAGCCAAACCCTGGGAAGGAGAGAAAACAGCTTCTCTAGGTGGCAGTCACTAATGACTGAGCCGGCCACATCAATTTATTTCCTGTCTTGATGTGCATCCGTGACTCAAATGGTATAGCGAGATATTCTGACTCATCCAAAGTGGGTTTTTCCTACACAAAGACTGATAAGAATGAGGCACCTTTATTAAGAGTCACTCCAAGACTGTGTGGTTGGGGCATTTCCTCAAATTCATTGAGAGTTATCATCAAAGTTGGAAGAAGGATACTAAGAGTTCAGAAGAACATGTGCCTACTATATTGTTCATCCATAAATTGGAGTAATCAAGAGTAGTGAATTAAGAAAAGTTAAGTAAATCAATGGTATTTTGATCCTAGTAAGAACAAATTACTCCTGAGACCTCAATGTCCAGTACTCCGGGTAAGATGGTTCTTTTTATATCATGGTGCTTGGGAAGGTATAAAATAATACATTCAGATAGTATTATTTTTATGACCAAATAAGGAGATGTGTTTTTTAAATCCTTATTTTCCTTGTTTCCTGTTAAGTTTTATATAATGTTTTTTATTTTGATTTTATATGTGTACAGTCATTTGAACTTCTAACTAGTTTGTTTTTAGCTCAACCATGACATTACCTTTTTGTTTCATCTTTAGTTTGCAAACCTTGCACTGAACCTATTCCACTGTGTACTGATGGAGAATTTCTCACTGTGGATCTTAATACTACACACTTCTGTTGTCCTCAATATTACTGTGGTAAATATATTTTAATTAATTAAAAATATTTAGATATGTTTGGCATTTAAGAAATCCAGTGCCTCTTTTTACAATTTTTTTAAAGCTAATTTTTATTTGTTCTGTTTGTCTAGTCTTGGCTGCACTTGGCCTTCATTGCTGCCTGCGGGCTTTCTCTAGTTGTGGCGAGCAAGGGCCGCTCCTCACTGCAGTGTCAGGATTCCCACTGGGGTGGCTTCTCCTGTTGGAGAGCATGGACTGTAGGCATGTAGGCTGCATTAGCTGTGGCTCATGGGCTCTAGAGTGTGGGCTCAGTAGTTGTGACGCTCAGGCTTACTTGTCCAATGGCACATGGGATCTTCTCAGACCAGGGACCAAACCCATGTCCGCTGCATTGTCAAGCAGATTCTTAACCACGGGATCACCAGGGAAGGCTCAGGCCAGTGCATGTTAGTTGTATGGTTATATCAGACCTTAGCTGATTTCTAGTATATTAAATATAGAGTGCTTCTTGGACAATTTTGTTACCTTCCCAAAATAGATTAGCTATGAGGTTTCTCCTCATCCTAGACTTTCTAGATTTCCAAGTGATTCCATACCTTTTTCACTTCCTTTATCTTCTTGCCCGCCTGCCATTTCTCAGGGCTCTTGACCAAAGGAGCATGTCCTAGCTGTACTATTGTCGTATCTGCTTTCGAGTCCTTTGTTCTGTCCTTATCGACACATTGCAGTTGGGTGGTGGGCCGGCAGCTCTGGGGAGATCCCAGTACATCAGTAATGGCAGTGGATGATAGCTAGTGAATGATAGCTAATGATAGCTAGCATTTAAATGAAGTTAATCTTTACCTATGTTATTTTTCAAATTTAGTGTGTGAGCCAAATCTTTGTCCTATGCCTCTATTCAGCTGTGCAGAAGATATGAATCTTGTGAAAGAAAATGTATCTGGTCAATGTTGTCCAACATGGCATTGTGGTAACTAATTTTTATATTTTAAAGTCTTATTACATTGTATTAGTATATTATGATCAATATAAATATGTTGATTTTTGCCTTTTAGAATGTAGCTGTGAAAATCTTGTTATGCCAACTTGTGAAGTGGTAAGAGCACATATTTTGACTGAATTTTAATATAATATAAATCAATTTTTTCTTCCTCTATTTCTTTCATTTCTGATTTCTTCCCAGAGTAAATGGAATTATTCCCTTTAAGTTGTAATGAAGTAAATTAAAAGAAATCTGCTTTGATGTAGGGAACAGTCAACACTTTATATTTTATTAGAGATTGAAAGTTCAGTTCAGTTCAGTCACTCAGTTGTGTCCGACTCTTTGTGACCCCATGGATGCCAGGCCTCCCTGTCCATCACCAACTCCCGGAGTTTACTCAAACTCATGTCCATCAGGTCGGTGATGCTATCCAACAATCTTATCCTCTGTCGTCCCCTTCTCCTCCTGCTTTCAATCTTTCCCAGCAGCAGGGTCTTTTCCATTGCATCAGTTCTTCACATCAGGTGGCCAAAGTGTTGGAGTTTCAGCTTCAGCATCAGTCCTTCCAATGAATACTCAGAATTGATTTCCTTTAGGATGGACTGGTTTGATCTCCTTGCAGTCCAAGGACTCTCAAAAGCCTTCTCCAACACCACAGTTCAAAAGCATCAACTCTTTGGCGCTCAGCTTTCTTTATAGTCCAATTCTCACATCCATACATGACTATTGGAAAAACCATAGCTTTGACTAGATGGACATTTGTTGGCAAAGTAATGTCTCTGTTTCTTAATATGCTGTCTAGGTTGGTCATAGCTTTTCTTCCAAGGTGCAAGTGTCTTTTAATTTCATGGCTGCAGTCACCATCTGCAGTGACTTTGGAGCCCCCAAAAATAAAGTCTGCCACTGTTTCCATTGTTTCTCCATCTATTTGCCATGAGGTGATGGGACCAGATGCCATGATCTTAGTTTTCTGAATGTTGAGTTTTAAGCCAACTTTTTCACTCTCCTCTTTCACTTTTATCAGGAGGCAGTTTAGTTCTACTTTGCTTTCTGCCATAAGTGTGGTGTCATCTGCATATCTGAGGTTATTGGTATTTCACCCGGCAATCTTGATTCCAGCTTGTGCTTCATCCAGTTCAGCACTTCACATGATGCACTCTGCATATAAGTTAAATAAGCAGGGTGACAATACAGCCTTGATGTACTCCTTTCCCAATTTGGAACTAGTCTGTTGTTCCATGTCCAGTTCTAACTGTTGCTTCTTGACCTGCACAAAGATTTCTCAGGAGACAGGTAAGGTGGTCTGGTATTCCCATCTCTTGAAGAATTTTCAACAGTTTGTTGTGATCCACACAGTCAAAGGCTTTAGCATAGTCAATAAAACAAAAGTATATGTTTTTCTGGAACTCCTTTGCTTTTTCAATGATCCAGCAGATGTTGGCAATTTGATCTCTGGTTCCTCTGCCTTTTCTAAAGCCAGCTGGTACATCTGAGGTTCACGGTTTACGTACTGTTGAAGCCTGGCTTGGAGAATTTTGAGCATTCCTTTGCTAGCATGTGAGATGAGTGCAATTGTGCAGTAGTTTGAGCATTCTTTGACATTGCCTTTCTTTGGGATTGGAATGAAAACTGCCCTTTTCCAGTCCTGTGGCCACTGCTGAGTTTTCCAGATTTGCTGGCATATTGAGTGCAGCACTTTCATAGCATCATCTTTTAGGATTTGAAATAGCTCAACTGGAATTCCATCACCTCCACTAGCTTTGTTCGTAGTGATGCTTCCCAAGGCCCATTTGACTTCGCATTCCAGGATGTCTGGTTCTTGGTAAGTGATCACACGATCATTTTGTCCATTGGTGCCTGAATCCTCCGGTCTTATGTCTACATAAATTCACTGGTCTAAAATGAAGCATAATATTGAAAATATATTATCTCAATATTGAAAGTGTTCCCAGTGATTTTTAAGAAAGTGTACTAACCATACATTTATTTCAGAGGAGGAGGAGGTATAAATAGGTAACTAGCTGTCTGTACCTTCTTAGGAATTATCTATGAATATGCAAACCTTCTAGGAATTACAAAAATTTAACTTTTAGAAACAGTAGTTATGACTTTGGTATCACTTATTTAACTATTTTAGATGGACACTTATGGATATGGATATGGATATCCATTATATGTATAACCATTATTTCCAAGTATATGGATAACCATTAGATATGACACTTTGCAAGTCTTTTTATTTTTCCTTTAAATATTTACCTCTATGATATGCCTCTAAGGCTTGAGATAGATAGTATATTCCTGGTCTTATCTATCAAAGAAGACATGTTTGGGCTTCCCTCGTAGCTCAGTCAATAAAGAATCTGCCTGTAATACAGGAGACCCGGGTTCAATTCCTGGGTCAGGAAGATCCCCTGGAGAAGGAAATGACAACCCACTCCAGTATTCTCACCTAGAGAATCCCATGGACAGAGGAGCCTGGCAGGCTACAGTCTACAGTGTTTTTTTTAAAGTACCTTGCCTTTGACACTGAAACAAATATTTAATAATATATTTCTTTTTTACTAACAGCTTTATTGAAATATAATTCCCTTACCATACAATTCAGTCATTTAGAGTGTGAAATTAAATGGTTTTTATTTTGCTTACAGATTGTGCAACCATCAGCACAATCATTTATAGAAAAATTTTATTACCCTCTGCCCCAAGAAACTCTGTACCTCTTAGGAGTTACTTGTGTCCCTCAAAACTCCCTCAACCTAGGAAAACACAATATATTCTCTATCTCTATAGATTTTCTTATTCTTAATATTTCATGTAAATGAAATCATATAAGATGTGGTCTTTTGTGATTCCTTTCACTTAGCATAAGGTTGTCAAGATTCATCTGTGTTGTAGTATGTATCAGTACTTCATTTCTTTTTTTACTCTTAAATAATATTCCATTTTATGCATATGACAAGACATTTGTCCAAATAAAATATGTAGTGGACAAGAGCACTTGAAGAGTTCCTTAACATCATTAGCTATTAGTTAGTGACTCAGATGGTAAAGAATTTGCCTATAATGTGGACCGAATTTGATCCCTGAATCCGAAAGATCCCCTGGAGAAGGGAGTGACTACCTACACCGGTATTCTTGCCTGGAGAATTCCATGGACAGAGGAGGCTTGCAGTTCAGTCCGTGGAGTCACAAAGAGTCAGACATGACTGAGTCACTAACCCTTTCACTTTTTCAAATGCAAATCAGAACTACAGGGAGAGATCACTTCACACTCACTAAAATGACAGATATTAATACGTGTTGGCAAGGATGTGGAGAAATTGAAACCTTCATGCTCTGCTGTGGGAATACAAAACTAGCTGCTTTGGAAGACAGCCTGGTAATTACTCAAAAGGTTAAGTATATAGTTACCATATAACTCAGCAATTCCACTCCTAAGTATGAATCCATGAGAAATGAAAACGTACATCCACGCAAACCTTGAATGTTCATAGCAGCACCATTCATAATAGCTAAAAAGTGGAAACATTTTGAGGTGATTTTGCTATGACTGTAAAGGGGAGGGATGCTTGCTTGAGGATTAAAAAAAATACCATCATATTTGATTAATATTAAGTATTGTTAGAACAATAAAGGAGCTATTTCCTCTGATTGACATTGGGTACTTATGAGAATAAAAGTGTAACTAAATCTGTGAGTAGGATCTCAGAGGAAACAAGTTAGGAGGGAAGATGAGGAGATTTAAGCCTAAGCTTGAGCGGACACGGTGGGCATTGTGCTCTAACTATTGAAAAACAGGTAAATGGCTTAAAAGAGTTAGTGAGAGCCTACTTACTTATCTAATCTTTTGGAATAGTTTATGCAGTGGGAGAGCTTGATTTATTACTGTTTTTAACTCTATATTTCTAATATTTTATTTCTAGTCCCACTGGAATTGTATAATGACTAAAAGTATAAAACATCAAATGTGTTAATGTTTATGAAATTACTTTGCAACCCAGAAAGTACTATAAAAAGTAGAATATTACTAATTATGGAGGAAGTGCCTTTTATATATTACTATGAATTTATCTGAGTTATTTTTTGTGTTGATAATCAAATTAGTGTTTATTACTGTCATATGAAAATTAAAGACACCCAGGAAAAGTTGATGTTTAAAATACAATTCTTGAAACTTTAGGCCTGAGTCCCACTTGAGAAGAACCAATACAGTTTTCCTAGTAAAGAAAAGCTTAAGCGTTGGTCATGACAGCAATTTGCTTACTATCTTGCCTGGAAGTTCTCATGGCCAGAGGAGCCTGGTGGGCGATACTCCATGGGGAGCAGAGTCAGACACGACTGGGCAGACAGCAGCACAGAGCAGAGAGAGAGAGATTATAGTGCTTCCTGTACATCAGCTTATGTGAAGCCCTTATATATGTTGATCCATTTGTTCCTTTCAACAGTTCTAAGAGGCAGACAGTATTGTCGCCATTTAGTAAATGAGGAAGGTGAGGAGTCGACTGTTTAGGTAACCTGCCCTCGATCACACAGCTAGTAAGTAGCAGAGCAGGATTGGCAGAAGGTGCTACTGTTCCTGAGCCTGTGTTATTAACCATTCACTCTTCTGCTCTTGTTTCATATGCTATAGCAGCGTTGCTCTCTGCATACATCAGAGTTCTGGACCACCTCTATAGAGCCGATCAAGAACATTTTCCTCAAGAGAAGTTTCTAGGATTAGTAAACGTTTTCTTATCTTGAATTGCCCACTAGAAGATCGGAGTCAAACAGTATAATTTTAAAGTTAGGACAAACCATAAAGATCATCTTATCCATCTCCACTCATTTAATAGCTAAGGAAAGTAAAGTTTAGACGGACTATGTGGTCTATGATCATATTGCTTATTGTGAGTTTTTTCCTTAAATTACTAATTACGCTGGGTTAATCAAAGCTTGTTCCCTATCATATATTTACTATGAAGGTGCTGTGTGGTTGTGGGGTAGGATACTTATTAGATGTTATATTGTGTATTTTTTTCAATGGTAATACAATAAACTATGCTGGTAAGTCATATAATAATAATATCTTTCTAATAGGGAGAATTTACTGCAATAGACTACAACTTTCAGAGTGACTGTGGATGTGTACAGTATCTCTGTGGTAACTATGTCTTTGAAACTTTTAAATGATAATCATATTATTGGTATATTCACTATTAAAATTAAAAATTAAATTAATTTTAATTTTTAAAAAAATAAAAATTAAATTAATTTTAATTTTTAAAAAATTAAAAATTATTTTTGAGATATATTACACATTTTAAGCCATGCCAGTTTTTGAGTATAAAAAGTGTACTTTTTATTTTTTAATTTCCTCTTGTGTAATATTCCTAAATGTTCTGAGAAACTTCATAAGTGAAGTCGCTCAGAAACTTCGTAACAAGACATAAAAATTATTCTTTTTCAGAGGCTTCACAGAATTTAAAGTTGATGCCAAGGTTCTTTTTTTGTGTATATAATTTAATTTAAAAATAGATAACAGCTAAAAGTGAGAGATTTTTGTTCACTCTTGTATTATTTTTGATGTTGACACTGTGTGGCATAAGGTTGATTTTTCTATGAAATAACAAATCTTCATACTAAGTAGGTTAATAGAAAATAAACATTTGTTCAATATCTTGAAACTTTGGCATTTTTATATGAGAGAAGAATTAAACCCAGCATTAGCAAGGCACAAAGAGTTTCTGAGCTGAATTCTTCATTACTATTCTAGCCTACCTAAAGCCACTTTCAAAGATGTGATAGCGTATTAAATCAGCTACCTTCACTGTAAAGGATGACTTATATAATTATATATTTTTGCAGCACAATAAAATCGAAAAATTTTCTCTCAAAATAACAAAAACATGAAACATCATGCAATCCCTTTATGAAGAGGCCTACTGTTATTGATTTATATTTTTGCCTTCATTTATATCCACTCCCCCAAATTGTCATGTTATGTTTCCAGAGGAGGGAATAGCAAGTAGCTTGATGATCACTTTAGGCCAAAATTCTAGAATATGCTATATAGTATAGATTTTAGAGAAAGTTCAAACAGTAAATAGTAGTTGAGTTTATATATAATTTCTTACTGTATGTTAAAGAATAAATGTCACATTCATTATTAAGTGAACTCTTGAGCCATTAACAATATATAAAGTTAAAGATCTTTATTGGTTTTTTTAAAAATTGCACATCACAATAAAAACATAGTCTTAAATAAAAGTTCTATTGATTGATTAATGAAAAAACCTGAATATCATACTTTTTGTTGACTTTTTTATCTTTTCTTAGAAAAGGATGATGTGTGTGTATTTCAAGAAATATCAGTATTGAATCCTGGCCAATCTATGATAAGGTATTTGGAAGGGGATTTTTGTTACATGGTAGAGTGTCTTGAAGAAAAAGATAACCATACAGGCTTCCACACTTTGAACTTTACAATGGTGAATTGTTCAAAAGAATGTGATATTGTAAGTATTTTTTCTAAGTCATTCTGGTACAAGTTAATTAATCTTAAAATGGCAGCTGTAGAATTTGAACAAGTAAATACTCTATAATTTAAAAATATACACTTGAGTAGTGCTTTAAAAATCTATCAATTTGTAATGTATCTATATAATACAGTATCCTTTTCCTGTGTATAACCTTGAATTTCAGGAGTCTTATTTTCTATACAGCTTGTTTGACCTGAGCTTTTTACATCTGCTTGATGAATCTTGGATGTTAACAACTACTTCACCTCCAATACAGCTATATAAAGTTATTTGATATGCCTCAAATTCAACCTTAGAAATGCTTACGGATATTCTAAGAGAGCATAATTTTTAAAATTTATTTTTAGTTGGAGGATAATCACTTTACAATGTTGTGTTGATGCCATGCATCAACATGAATCAACCATAGTATGCATATGTCCTCTTCCTCTTGACCCTCCCTATGAGAGCATCTGTTATAATGGGAAGCACTTTCAGAATTATTTCATTAAAAATATAAGTACTGGTTTTGGCTAATTCAAATTATTATTACTATGCACAGCACCAGGTATATACTCCATCTCCAAGTGATTATGATTGTTGCGGTACCTGCAAAAATATATCCTGCAAATTTCAAATGGAAAATGGAACAACACTTATATATGAGGTATGAATTACCTCGTTCCTAAAATGTATTCCTCTGGAGGGTAGCTCTCCATGCTATTTTCTGAATAAGGTGTTCACATAAATTTGAAAAACCTCTCTTTCACACACACTATTCTCCATACAGTAAGCACACCCATGCAGAGCAACTTGCAACACACAAGACATAGTTGACATTTTAAAGTCCCTGCTTCTTTAGCAGAGATCCTTACTTTCCCCCCAGATGTTAGGAATGGGCTTTGAGAAATGTTGAGTTCTAATAATTAGAACAACGGAAAGGAGTGTTATTTTATTCACTCATTTGAAATGAAGCATTTTAACAAAAGTCTGAAATTCAAGATGTTAGCACTTTATTATTTCAGGTATTGAAGATTTCAGTAGGTAAGAAATAAGAAAAGATTTAAGATATTTGAAAATTTTTTAAAGATTTCATGAGTAATGAATGCTGTATCATACCTTTCCACAATGTAATAATTATTCAGAATTCTTCCATTATCTCATAATAACTCTATGTAGGTTTGCAGACTAACCTACTGTTTCCCTTTTATAGAACAGAAGAAGGGAACCATGTAATTTTAGTACAGTTATTAGTGAGTTCATCGGATTTAGGAGGGTCACAAATTCTGATTATAATTTGCATTACCTGAGGATAGTTCCAATTTATTATTGCTATCCTTAAGTTTTTCCATTAATAGTTTAATTATATGGAGGTCTTATTTATGGTATTCTTAATTACATGGAATTAGCTATATACCCAAAAGAAAAACAGATTTCTCCAATCCTGTGCATTTTACTAAGTAAGAAAAAGTTAACAATTATCTTATTTTATAACAATATAGCGTATGCTTATTGCCCATTTGTTTTATAATTATGTGAAAAATAGTGTTATTGATTTAAATAATGTTGATATTATTTATCTGTTTAATCATAGCAATGTTTCCGCTTCATATTATATTTTTTTAAAGAGGAAGTCTTGAAAAAGCAAGCTTATAAAAATAATGAGAAGACAGGTGTTAGTGAGAGAAATGAATCAGAGGTTACTTGAAAATATACAGTAAATGTGGGGATTTTAGTAAAGAGCAAAATAAACTATAGATGTCACTAATCCAGAAACTATTGGTGTATATAATCAGTATTCACAGTGATAACTCTTACAAATAAATAAAAGATTAAATTATGTTTAGAATATTTATAGTGAACACAAGTAATATAGGTAAATATTCATCAAGATTGTTATAATAACTCTTGGCTCTTTCAAAGATAAGTTTAATTTATCTAGAAATCTAATTCCTATGGAACAACTAATTTTTGATTCCAGATAAATTAGAATGTACTATTTCAATTGAATATTAGAATTAATATTTGATTTTGAATGTTTTATCTTCTTTTAGACCTGGACTTGTAGATCTTTTCCAGTTGAGGTTCATAGAAGATCTGAAGACATTTATAAATTAAAATAGAATCTACAGAAAGGGAAGCTTGTCAGAATTTTTGCTGGTCCACAAGGAATCTTCAAGTCAGAGTTTGACTAACGTTTTAAAATTCGGGTTATGAAAAATATATAGATTAACAATTACAGCCTAATAATTATAGTATAATTTGTTTCAGCTGATTTTATTTGTAAATAGGAATTCTGAAATCAGGAGTTAAATAAACAATTACTATCTTAAAAATTTGTTAAAGAATAGGGATACATTTAAAAATAACCAGAAGGTATAGAAAACTAGAACTATAAGTGAATAATCACTATCATCCAAAGATTTTTAAATTTTTTGGTGAGAAGGGAGTAGAAGAAAAAACAAACACGCCTCAAGTGAGGAGTCATATTAACTAATATGATTGTTGTTTTATAATTAGTGAGGGAATATTAGAGCAAGACCTTTGACACTTGGCCAAATTAGATAATTAATTTTGTAGTAGAAAAAGACGCTGAGTTGCTTCTTTCCTCTCTATTGTTTTCTTCCACATTTACATCTCAGTTATAGTATGAAACCAAACACACCCACCCACCTGCCACGTACACATATTTTTAATCATTTTAGATAGGTTTAGGTCCAGTTCCAGACAGATATTTTATGTCACAAATAGCTCTCTAAATCTTGACTTGACTTTTGATTCAGTAAGATAGGAATCATTATACTTATGAAATATAGCAGATTTTAATAAGCAAACAGAATCTTTCTCTTTTATTTTTAGGAGGGGAGCACCTGGCACTATAACTGCACAACATTTGAATGTGTTAAGACTGATGAAGGGGCAATGATTCTTAACTACAGTATGGTCTGTCCACCTTTTAATGAGACTGAATGCAAAATGGTTTGTACTTTCTTATAGCCAAGAAAATTTAGCATTAAATATAATTTTAAAAATGCACATTAATATGTTTTCCAAGGTCATACATACATGGTTTATTTATTTTGGTAAATGTTTTATTTTCATATATACATAAAAGCTTGCTTATATTTCCTGTTTGACAGTTTGAGTTGTATATGGCACTCCAAATAATTTTGACTCTCCCTGAGTGGACATGATACTATCTCTGGGTTTTTAATATGTAGACCAAAGGATTATTGAAAAATCTTTTGATTAGCCGACTTAGCCTCTCTTTCAATATGGATTAATAAACTAATTGATCTGAACTTGGTCAAGTTTCTCTTACTTAAACACACAGCAGATTTTTTATGTCATTTGCTTTTTAATGCATGCTGGCCTAAGTGAACTTTGTCATAGATTCTCTGAGCATGGGCCGCTGTGAAGCTCAGCTTATGCCAGAGCATAGCTGATCCTTCAGTTTTGCTCTTCCAGTTCCTTATTCTCCCAGAGAAGAGCCCGTTGGGACAGTAGATTTTTGAAAGTCACATAGCTTTTAAAAAAGATTCTTGTAGCCTTAATTATTTAGGAAATAATAATCCCTAATGAAAAGTAAACTTTATTCTATTGTGTGAGGCAGTATTTTTATTTCAGTGTAAAGAAATAGCATGATTTCATTGATTTTTTTCAACATGTGCCCTTTTAAGTGATGATAGTTAGCTAGCTGGCTGAATAACAAGATATAATATGTACCAAGGTAATAGAATTTTAGCTCTTTAAAGAATCTTAGGCATCATCTTATTTCACAAATCCATTTTTCTAGAATAAATTATTCTTTTATTTGAATTACAATTAGTGAGTTACTAAAAGCAATCAGGAAATTATGGTAAGAATTCCAAAAGATAATCAATGAAAATTTCTTAATTTAGCCTTTGGCAAGAGACATTCAGAAGTAGAAGATTTGTTTAAAATAATACAATGTTAGAGAAAAAGAGATATCATTTTAACATTCAGTTATATTCAGGAACTCAGTCTCATTTCAAAAAGTAGTTTATTTCAAGAAGTCTAAAAAACACACTGATCTCTGTTTAGAGTGCCTCTCGACTTGGTAAGAAAATCTTTTGTTGTATTTTAAATGTGTTCTTTTAAGTAAGTTAATCTTTATGCACTCTTTTTTGTATTATTTATGAAGAAATAACAATATTAAAAATTTTAAAATATCTGCTAATTTTAAAAATAAAAATTGTTATTAGGTATAGTTGTTTCAATCCTTTTTCTATAAAAGTCTTTGTGATATTTAGTAAATATATTGAAAAGTTAGTTTTCTGTTTCTAATCTAGGAGGAAATGAACAAACATTGAGTTTTAACACTATTCCTTCTCTCATCCTAGAATGAAGGGATTGTGAAGCTTTATAATGAAGGCTGTTGCAGGATCTGTAAGTGAGGATAAATTATATACATTAATTTGATTAGTTTTAATTGTTCATGATTATGATTTTTCTCATAAGATTCATTTCTTATGTTGCAATGAGGGAAATGTATTTTGTAATGTTTATTATTTAAATTTTTTATGGCAAGTGGTTGATTATTTTGTAATTTAGTCTTTATCTTCTCGAGCATAAATGCAGTTTTTAATTTAGGTGAATTTTAATCTAAATTTAATTTAAATATTAGAAAAGTCTTTCTTGCTGCATTTCTCAAAAGGTATTGCACAGAATTTCAGTAGGGCTTAAGTTTAAAAAGTACTCTATGGTTTCAAGAACTCTATGTGCTTTAAACTACACAAAATTGTTATGAGACTCCAATAAGGACATAGAGAGTATGATATTTTCCAAACCTATTTGAACAAATCTATGGTTCTGTATAATTAATACATTTGAGAAATACCAATTTAGTGAGTTATATTTAAATAATATATATATAAAATATCCCATAAATGTAAATAAACATATTTGTACATAAATTTATATTTATTTGAATTATATGGTTTATTTCATAGTGCTTTATAACACCCTTTGAAGAGTGTTCAAAATAGAGGAAATGGCAAAGTGCAGTCATAAAACAGGAATGAAAGTGATAAAAGAGGATAAGGACATTAAAGGTCATGTTAAAAGTGAAATAGAATAGAGGGGTATTTGTGCAACTTTTATTTGTATGCTTCTGAATTTATTTTTCAACTATTTATGAGTTTATATCCAGATAAAAATATAAATGTTAGAAATTTGGCATAAACAGTAATTTTAATATTGTTTACAGAAGTTTTTGGGAAAAAGACTTCAACAGGATTCAGGTTAATAACGCCATTGTGTAGCATTGGATTCTTAGTCACAAGAATTCTATAACCCCATGTTTATTATTAGAGAAGTGAGTATATTTGTGTTTTCTGAGGGCAGAGAAGGGAATATCTGTTTGACTGACCATATTACTACTATTGATTGTCAGCCACATGCCAACACTCTATTAAACCCATTGCAGATAACACGGCAACCAGTCTTCACCACAGTTCTGGGAAGTATGTGGGGAAATAGGCATGATTTCCCTTACAGCTGAGGAAACAAAGGTTCAGAAAAGTAGATTACACTCATAATCAGTGGTAGACTTAAGTCTCTCCAAGCCCTGACCTCAGGATTGTTCAGTTTGGCCCAGCTCCTTGAAGTTGCAGAATAGTAACAAGCTGCCTCGTTTTCTCCAATCTGCTGTGTAAGAACCTGTGAGGTAGTTTCTGCTTTGGCACTAGAGAACCCCTGTCTGTAGTCTTTGCTTTTGGGTGACCAGGCTTTATCAGAAAGACTGCAGATGTTGGCTATTATCACAGGTACTATGCTAAGCAACATGTGTTTACAATTATAAAGACACTGAGGAATGAACAGAAAATGGCTCTTGGCACAAACAAATTCAATCAGCTAGGATGTCCCAGTTTCACTTATTGAATGAATGAACACAAGCAAAGGTTTGTTGAGCGCCTCTCATGTAGCAGACACTCTTTTAGGTACTGGGACTATGACAGAGGATGAAACGATCTCTGCACGCATAGCGCATGCTATCAAGAAGGGGAGGAAGCAGTAACTGGTAAATGCACACCGTTACGTCCCTGACGAATGGTACAAAGAACAACAGTGCAGAAATCAAGGGATGGAGAGGGAGGGGGATTGGGTAGTTCATTTAAGTGGGCGATTAGAGAATGTGTCTCTGACGAGGTGTCACTTGAGTAGAGACTGAATGTCCTCGGGCGCCAGCCGGGAAGAGTGGAGAGTGTTCACAGTGGAGGAAGTGGCCAAGTGCAGTCACAGGACAGGGGTTAAAGTGACTGAAGAGGTTGCGGACTTATAGGTCATGTTAAAGATGTTTCTTTCTTGACTAGTCTTTCTTTTAAAACTTGTATGACAGTAAGAGTGTTAATGAAGTAACCAGTGCGTGAAAGCATCATAAGACACGAAATAGCTTGCCCTCTGTCACCACCACTGAGTCTCAGGCCATGCTGTCGTTGGAGATACAGGAATGAGAACAACCAAATATAAGAGACTACTGTTGTTCAGTCGCTCTAAACAGCTCATGACTGTTGTTCAGTCATGTTGGACCCTTTGAAACCCCATGAACTGCAGCACACCAGGCTTCCCTGTCCTTCACCATCTCCCGGATCTTGCTCAAACTCATGTCCATTGAGTCAGTGATGCCATCCCACATACATCTCATCCTCTGTCATCCCCTTCTCCTCCTGCCTTCAATCTTTCCCAGCATTAGAGTCTTTTCTAATGAAGTGGCTCGTCACATCAGGTGGCCAAAGTTTTGGAGCTTGAGCTTCAGTGTCAGTCCTTCCAATGAATATTCAAGACTGATTTCCTTTAGGATGGACTGGTTTGATCTTCTTGCAGTCCAAGGGACTCCCAAGAGTTTTCTCTAACACCACAGTTCAAAAGCACCAATTATTCTGTGCTCTGCCTTCTTTATGGTCCAACTTTCACATCCATACATGACCACTGGAAAAACCATAGCCTTGACTAGACTGATATATGTCTCTGCTTTTTAATATGCTGTCTAGGTTTGTCATAGCTTTTCTTCCAAGGAGCAAGTATCTTTTAATTTCATGGCTGCAGTCACTATCTGCAGTGATTTTGGAGCACAAGAAAATAAAGTCTGTCACTCTTTCCCTTGTTTCCCCTTCTGTTTGCCATGAAGTGATGGGACCAGATGCCATGATCTTAGTTTTCTGAATGTTGAGTTTTAGGACAGCTTTTTCACTCTCCTCTTTCACCTTCATCACGAGGCTCTTTCATTCCTCTTTGCTTTCTGCTATAAGGGTGGTGTCATCTGCATATCTGAGGTAATTGATATTTCTCCCAGCAATCTAGATTTCAGTCTGTGCTTCATCCAGCCTGGCATTTCACATGATGTACTCAGATGTAAGTTAAGTAAACAGGGTGATAATCAATACACAGCCTTGATGTATTCCTTTCCCAATTTGGAACCATCCACTGTTCCATATCAACGTCTAGCTGGTGCTTCTTGACCAGCATACAGGTTTCACAGCAGGCAGGGTAAGGTGGTCTGGTATTCTCATCTCTTGAAGAATTTTCCACAGTTTTTGTGATCCACACAGTCTAAGGCTTTAGCATAGTCAGTGAAGCAGAAATATATGTTTCCCTGGAATTCTCTTGTTTTCTCTGTGATCCAGCGGATGTTGGCAATTTGATCTCTGGTTCCTCTGCCTTTTCTAAATCCAGCTGGTACATCTGGAAGTTCTGGGTTCACATACTCTTGAAGCCTGGAATGAAGAACTTTGCTAGCATGTGAAATGGTTGCAATTATTTAGTAGTTTTAACATTCTTTGGCATTGCCCTTCTTTGGGCCTGGAATGAAAACTGACCTGTTCCAGTCCTGTGGCCAGTGCTGAGTTTTCCAAATTTGCTGGCATGTTGAGTGCAGCACTTTCACAGCATCATCTTTTAGGATTTGAAATAGCTCAACTGGAATTCCATCACATCCACTAGCTTTGTTTGTAGTGATGCTTCCTAAGGCCCACTTGACTTTGCATTCCAGGATATCTGGCTCCAGGTGATGATCACACCATCGTGGTTATCTGGGTCATGAAGATCTTTATTGTATAGCTCTTCTTGCCACCTCCCCTTAATATCTTCTGCTTCTGTTAGGTCCATACCATTTGTGTCCTTTACTGTGCCCATCTTTGCATGAAATGTTCCCTTGGTATCTCTAATTTTCTTGAAGAGATCTCTAGTCTTTCCCATTCTGTTGTTTTCCTCTATTTCTTTGCATTGGTCATTTAGGAAGTTCCTTGTGTGCACCAGGACCGAGAGAAAGAAGCAGTGGTCCCCACAAGAGACTGAGCCAGACCTGCCTTTGAGTGTTTGAGTGTCTCCTGCAGAGACACAGCTCAGCAATTACCTGCTGCAGGGACGGGGGCTCTGGCTTCAACAGACCTGGGAGATACTGCATGTGGCAAAAGTCCTCTTGGAGATGGTTGCCATTAGTGCCACTATAGAGCTGCTGAGCAGACGACCCATAAACTGGAGAACAATTACACCAAAAAAGTTCTCACACTGTTGTAAAAGTTGTAGGGCCCACAACAGATTTCCCAACCTGGGGATCTGGCAAAAGGACTGAGAACCTCCAGGGAAACAGACTCTTGGAGGGCACAAACAATCCATTGTGCACACCAGGACCCAAGACAAAGGACCAGTGTCCTCACGAGAGACTGAGCCAGACTTGCCTGTGAGTGCCTGGGAGTCTCCAGCAGAGATGTGGGTTGACAGTGGCCTGCCGTGGGGTCAAGGGTATGGACTACAACAGTCTTAGGAGTAGCAGTGTGCTGGCATAAGTGCTTTTGAAGGAAATCACCCTTACCTCCATTACCCCATCAGCAGAAAATTGGATTAAAGATTTTTTGAGCATAGCCTTGCCCAGAGCAAGACCTAGTTTTCCCCACAGCCAGTCCCTCCCATCAGGAAACTTCCATAAGCCTCTTATCCTCATCCATCAGAGGGCAGACAGAATGAAAATCACAGTCACAGAAAACTAACTGAACTGATCACATGGATCACAGCCTTGTCTAACTCAGGGCAACTATGAATCATGCCATGTAAGGCCATCTAAGATGAACAGGTCATGGTGGAGAGTGGCAAAACGTGGTCCACTGGAGAAGGGAATGGCAAACCACTGCAGCATTCTTGCCTTGAGAGCCCCGTGAACAGCATGAAAAGGCAAAAATAGACTGAGGAGGAGACATAAAGAGACGGGGGGAAAACCAGAGTGTGCTCTTGGAGCCAAGTGCAGAAAGTGTATCCAGGAGGAAAGACTAATGGACTGACATGAACATTGCTGAGAAGGCAAGTAGGAAGAGAATAGACATAACCTTTGAATACAGCAACTGAAGGTCAAGGAGGATAAGAACAGCTTACTTTCAGGCAATCTTGCTACCCATCTATACTTCAACCAGAGTAGCTTAACTTTTATATACTTCACATCTTGGGATTTTATACAGGCATTTATTTTAAATAAAGATTTTGGAACTCAACTCATTTGAAGATTGGAGCTCTAACTCCAGTCTTTTACAAATAAGGAAACTCAGCAGAATGGTTTAATGGCTTTCCTAAAGTGACAAAGCAAATTCTTAATAGTAGCAGGGTGAGATGAGAACCTTGGTTGTTTTGCATCTTGATTCAGGAATTACATCCACTATCATACAGCATTAAATATATATTATTGGGTTTATTATCAAGTGATAATCCATCATGCACACAGAGGCATAATAATACATTATTACTTAATATAGGACAATTTCATTAGAAATTGTGACATCATTTCAGAGCCATAAAATCAAGTATGAGTCATTCATACATTTCAACATGGTTGGTAACAATTCAGTTACATTTATGCATAATTTTACATTAATATCCATTAAGATAAAGTGATCTTAAATCTATCAATTTATATTTTAAAAGAGATTTATATATGTATGTATGCCTTAATTATGTACATGTATATTTACCTATATATAACATGGTTGATTTTTTTATCAGTTCAGTTTAGTTCAGTCACTCAGTCATGTCCGACTCTTTGCGACCCCATGAATCCCAGTACGCCAGGCCTCCCTGTCCATTACCAACTCCCGGAGTTTACTCAAACTCATGTCCATCGAGTCGGTGATGTCATCCAGCCATCTCATCCTCTGTCGTCCCCTTCTCCTCCTGCCCCCAATCCCTCCCAGCGTCAGGGTCTTTTCCATTGAGTCAACTCTTCGCATGAGGTGGCCAAAGTATTGGAGTTTCAGCTTCAGCATCAGTCCTTCCAATGAATACCCAGAACTGATCTCCTTCAGGATGGACTGTCTGGATCTCCTTGCAGTCCAAGGGACTCTCAAGAGTCTTCTCCAGCACCACAGTTCAAAAGCATCAATTCTTCAGTGCTCAGCTTTCTTCACAGTTCAACTCTCACATCCATACATGACCCCTGGAAAAACCATAGCCTTGACTAGATGGACCTTTGTGGACAAAGTAATGTCTCTGCTTTTTAATATGCTGTCTAGGTTGGTCATAGTTTTCCTTCCAAGAAGTAAGCGTCTTTTAATTTCATGGCTGCAATCACCATCTGCAGTGATTTTGGAGCCCCCCGAAAATAAAGTCTGACACTGTTTCCACTGTTTCCCCATCTATTTCCCATGAAGTGATGGGATCAGATACCATGATCTTAGTTTTCTGAATGTTGAGCTTTAAGCCCACTTTTTCACTCTCCTCTTTCACTTTCATCAAGAGGCTTTTTAGTTCCTCTTCACTTTCTGCCATAAGGGTGGTGTGATTGGCATATCTGTGATTGCCATATCAATTGGCATATTGACTTTTCTCCCGGCAATCTTGATTCCAGCTTATGCTTCCTCCAGCCCAGTGTTTCTCATGATGTACTCTGCATATAAGTTAAATAAACAGGGTGACAGTATACAGCCTTGACCTACTCCTTTTCCTATTTGGAACCAGTCTGTTGTTCCATGTCCAGTTCTGTTTCTTCCTGACCTGCATATAGGTTTCTCAAGAGGCAGGTCAGGTGGTCTGGGTTCCCATCTCTTTCAGAATTTTCCACAGTTTATTGTGATCCACACAGTTGAAGGCTTTGGTGTAATCAATAAAGCAGAAATAGATGTTTTTCTGGAACTCTCTTGCTTTTTTGATCATCTTCTGGATTTTGGTAATTTGATCTCTGGTTCCTCTTATGCTCATTCTTGCTCAAGCTGAGTCTTTTGTTTTGTACTTAAGATTTTTTTAATGTATAATATTAAAATATACACTGCACACACAGATTGATGTTAGCATTACTCCATGTGTGGAATATGTTTGATTTATGATTGTGATAATTATTTTAAAACAATAAGGTAAAGAGATATATATATATATAAAGCTAGATAATATGTGAGAAAATCTATTTAGAAATTGAAAATAAATATTGAACATAAACTACATAAACTATCTCATTGTAGAAATATATTTCATATAAATATATCAGTTGTCAATTTTAAATATATTCATGTGTTTAATTGAATTAAGAAACAATTTGACATGAACCTTTGGATGAATAAATACATTCTATGTTTTATCAGGCAAACGAGAAGAAAGAATATGCCAGAAAGTCATTATTAAGTCAATTATAAGGAAACAGGACTGTATAAGTCAAAGCTCTGTAAGTGGATAAATTTAATTTGTTATTACAGGTTCTGTTTTTTCGGAAGTATATGTGTGTCAGCACTGATAAGTTTGTAAGCAAACAAAATGCCAACCGTTAAAATATTTAACTTTGAGATTATTCCTACATTCTAATATTGACGTATTCTGTTTGTGAAGAAGTGTAAATTTATTCTTGGCATAAACAATCAACAGTTCTGAATGATAATTTCAATCCAGAGAGATGGAAATTTAAATCTAAATATACTTGACCATATATTGTCTTAAGTATGCAATTTTAATTAGCAAAAATAATCTTATGTCTAAGCTTGTCCACTTTTACAAGACCTATATGATTCTGTAGTCTACTTAGTTGTGATATGATACAACTTAAATAGAATCATTAGAATTGTGATTAATATATTCCATAGATCTATCTAGTTATGTGTGCATGTTTCATTCTTGGAGTTATGTTAGATTGCCATCTTGGACAATCAATATGCTACTTTCAGTGCAGTTCAGTCGTTCAGTCGTGTCCAACTCTTTGCGACCCCATGGACTGCAGCATGGCAGGCCTCCCTGTCCATCATTAACTCCTGGAGCTTACTCAAACCCATGTCCATTGAGCTGGTGATGCCATCCCGCCGTCGTATCCTATGTTGTCCCCTTCTCCTCCCACCTTCCATCTTTGCCAGCGTCAGGGTCTTTTCAAATGAGTCAGTTCTCATCAGGTGGCCAAAGTATTGGAGTTTCGGCTTCAGCATCAGTCCTTCCAATGAATATTCAGGACTGATTTCTTTAAGATGGACTGGTTGGATCTCCTTGCTGTCCAAGGGACTCTACCTTAGTGGAATCAATATCACTGTTTTAAAAGTTTTAAGACATTTTTCTCATTGTCTCTCCTTACAGATAAACGTTGCATCTTGTGATGGAAAATGCCCATCAGCTACCATATATAACATCAATATTGAGAGCCATCTAAGATTCTGTAAGTGTTGTCGTGAAAACGGGGTGCGCAACTTGACTGTGCCACTCTATTGCTCAGGCAATGGCACTGAAGTCCTGCACACTCTCCAGGAACCTATAGACTGCACATGCCAGTGGAATTAAACTCCTGGATTCTAAGAACTCCATGCAACATCATAAGGTCAAACGGAGTTAACTGTTATCAGCTCTTTTTAAGGCGCCTGGCAGATTTATACTGTTTAATAATAATATGTATTTTTCAGACTATTGGATATGGCAGTTTAACACTTGCTGCAAAATCTATACAATTTCCAAGAAAAATTAGGTTTATTGATTTAGTCTATTTTACAGAATCAAATGAACTTAAGGTGTTCAGCTGAAATTCTGTTATGTATATAACTGCAACATGAAATTATATTCTCGTCTATTATAAAGTTGTTTTGCAGGATTCTTTCAGTTTCACTCAATTTTTTTTTAAGTCTGCCATAGACTTTAAAATTAAGATACTCTTTTATTGCTAGTGTTTATTCTGGCAAATGTAATCAGCTAATAGTGACAATTTTAATTTAGATAGTCATAAAGAGTGGTCTGCTTAGAGACAGATCATAGAACAATAGGATTTTAGATTATTTAAATTCTGAGTGGATATTAAGGATGTAATTGAAAATTTCCCTTAGTTTGCAAGTTTTTCACATAACCAGAGAAGCTGTGTGACTTGTACAAATTCATTTGGTGTAATAATATAATGAATTCATGTTAACAGTTGGATTAAGTCCTCACCTTTTACCTTCTAGTAATGTGTTCTTTTCTTTTGAACAGTGTGGTAAAGTGTGTATCACAGAACCTTTTATTCTTAATGAGTTTGCTTTGCCTAGAATTAAGAATTTTAAATTCAGTGCCTTTAAAAAAGTAAAAATGCCACACGTACATATGTATATACATCCATATAATTGTTACCTGAATAATAAGGAATGGGGAAATATAGCATCAGTTGCTAAATAGTGGAGAGAGATCTTGGGTTTTTGTTTTATTTTTTCCCTATTACAACTGTTTTAAAATAGGTTATTATTATTTAATGTTTAGTTAGCTATTTACTGTCTCATAGATATCTGTTTTTTGAGATGTATTCAATATTTGCCTAACTATTGAAGCTGCATGCTGTTTTTCTGTTTTGTGTTGCTGTTTTGCCAGTGAAGGATGAAATAAAGTTGTTTGAATGTATTAATAATTCTACAATGGAATGCTGTACTCTTTAAATACAGTAGCTTATTTACATTTACAATGAACATATTCTGAGATTTATACAAATCTCCCAATTCTTTGCCACTCATAGTGTATAATTATTTGATTTTCTTCATCTGTAAAAAGGAGAGAACGTGCCACTTAGTATATTTATTGTGAGGATCAAATGAAGTCAAACATCAGTGAGAGAACAGCAAAATTGCAGTGAAAAGCAGATATGGGAGCCCGGTGAACTAGGCTGAGCTAGGCTATTTGGTTCTATTTCAAAATCATGCTACCCAGAAAAATTACAACAGGTTGGATATTTTGGGGCCTCTGAGGTTACTTAGAAATGGATTAAAGAATGAAATGAACATTGCATCTTCAAAGCCCCAGTATCTACTGTATATAAAAATTGATTTTATCTTATTTGTGCGTAATAACACTTGTAAGTATCCTGTCTAAGACATTAACATTTCAATATTCATTGACTCCTATTAACATCTAGACTGAATCAAATGTTTTTGGTTAAAATATGTTAACACTTTGCTTAAAGTGCCTCAAATGAGGCACATAATATTATATATTACATACCATGATTT
The DNA here is from genome assembly GCF_023699985.2 of Odocoileus virginianus. Lineage (NCBI taxonomy): Eukaryota > Metazoa > Chordata > Mammalia > Artiodactyla > Cervidae > Odocoileus > Odocoileus virginianus. The sequence goes on from NC_069697.1 coordinate 9,030,640, forward strand.
ATTTATTTTCATGTTCTGTTAAATATTTACTATTATATTAAAATACTTAATTATCTTTAAACACATTTGTGGGAAAAAGGGAAACCTTTTCCTAGGACTTCATAAACATTCTAAATACAACAAACATATATTGAGTACCTCCTATATGCCAGGCACTGTTCTAAGCTCTGAGAATATGGGCAATATAAATAGACACAGTGCTTACCCTCATGTCACTTACAGTCTAGTGAAAAAGTAGGTATTGGATAAATAATCATGCCTGTGGAGAAAGTCCATGAAGGAGAACCCAAAATTCTTTGGAATGTAGTTCAAGGTGGCCATCAAATCAGCAAAGGGGGCACAAATAGACTTTCCATAAATGGTGCTGGGACAACTGGATAGTAATCTGAATAAAGAGATGTTAACCCAGGGTTGATGCAGTCTGAGATATAAACTTCTCCATGCAGAACAATATATGTTTTGACTTTTGAACTATATCTGTATCATATATTCCTCATACTTAAGTTAGTTATAAGTATAAAGGATCTTAGAAAAGAACAGTCAGGCAAGGAGACTGAGAAATAATAGTCATAGAGCTTGGAGTTAAGCCCAGAGCCTCAGTGAAGCAGCCACAGAATCCAGGGAAATAGAAGGTTGTGCCAAGGATTGGAGTTATGATCTGTCAAATGTTGATGAAGAGTCATTTGATTTATAGAAATGGAATTCATTTGTGTTTTTTATTACGAACAAAAGCCAAAATGAAGTGGTGTCTTAATTTGGGCTGGTATAATAAAAGAGCATAAACTGAGCAACTTAAAAACAACAGACATTTATTTCTTACAGTTCTAGAGGCTGGGAAGTCCAAGATCAAGGTGCCAGCAGGTTTGGCATCTGGTAATGGTCTGCTTCTTGGTTCAAAGATAGTCTTCTTGCTGTGTCCTTTCAAGACAGAAGGGTAAAAGGATGTTCTGGTCTCTTATAAAAGGACACGAATTCCATTCATGGGGGCTCCCCTCTCATGCTCCATTCACTGCCCAAAGGCTCACCTTCTAATACCATCGTATGAAAGGTTAGTATTTCAACATAGAAATTTTGAGGGAACGTTAACATTCAGCCCATTACAAATGAGTTGAAAGGTGATGCGTAGATGATTAATTGGACTCAGTATGTGCACTGTTCCTGATGTACTCATGCCTAGATTTGGTCAGATGCATGCTTATGTTTCTGCAGCTGCTGGCGCTGAACCCGCTCCCATCTCCATGGTAGTTTCTCCTCCCAGACAGCCTGAGGCTCCTAGGCAGGAACAGCGCAGCACGTGTGCCGTGGGTCCAGACTCACCCATCCGCCTCCTTGCCTCATTCTGACCACTGTCTCAGTCTTCTGGGGAGAAAGGACTGCATCCTTCCCCCAAGCCTGCCATAGGGGATCTGGTTTCTCCCACCACTTATGAGCCTGGAAGAAGCACTACACCCGCTGATCACCCTGAAGAACTGAGAAATGCAGCCTGGAAAAAAAAAAAAGGAGGAATTAATACCCTGCGGGATAAACTTTGAACAATGAAGGACAGGTCCAGGAACCAGAGGTAAATGTCTCACTGTCACTCCTCATCCTCAAAGACTGTTCCAAGATGTGTGGTTCCATTTGGCCTTTCCAGATAGATCTGTGTTTTTTGTAAGCAGTGGCCTGCTCTATAACAATTGAACGTGTATTAGCTTTTGTTCCTCTTCTGTCTCACTCTCCTTAAATCAGTTCCTTGAAGTGTCTTCTTTCACCTCAGTAAATAATAACTGTCAAACAGCTGTCAAACTACATTAAAACTACAAGTTGTCATTTATAGCTCTTTAAATCAAGAGTGTTTGATTTACTGTCATGCTGGAAAGAAGAAGAGTAAACTCTCTTCTATTGTTTGTAGAAAAGACATAAAACATGCATATGAATAATTTCTATTGTTATTTTGCTGGTTTTTCTCCCTGCCTCTCCTGATCTGATATTAAATTAAGCATAATTTTTAATTTCTTTAAGGATTTTTAGTGAAAACAATCTTGAGGAAAAAGAACAAAGCTGGAGTTAGCATGCTGCCTTACTTCAGACTATACTACAAAGCTACAGTAGTTAAAATAATATGGTATTGGCCCAAAAACAAATACATGTATCAGAATAGAGAGCCCAGAAATAAACCCACACACCTATGACCAATTAATTTATGACAAAGGAAGCATTAAGATACAATGGAGAAAAGACGGTCTATTCAATAAATGGTACTGGAAAACTTGGACAGCTACACATAAAAGAATAAAATTAGAACATTTTCACATAGCATATACAAAAATAACCAAAATGGATTAAAGACATAAATGGAAGATCAGAAACCATAAAACTCTTAGAAGAAAATATAGGCAGAACACTCTGACATAAATCATAGCAATATTTTTTTGAATCTGTCTGAGACAGCAAAGGAAACAAAGGCAAAAATAAATGGGACTTAATTAAACTTAAAAGCTTTTACACAGCAAAAGAAAGCATCAGCAAAAGAGACAGACAAGCTACTGAAGGGGAGAAAATATTTGCAAATGATATGACCTATAAGGGGCAGATATAAAACATATAGACAGCTCATTCAATTCAATGTAGAAAAATTAACAACCCAATTTAAAAATAGGCAGAAGACCTGAATAGACACTTTTCCCCCAAGAAGACATACAGAAGGCTAACAGGCAATTAGTCTTGAGAAAAAAATGCTCAACATTGCTGATCATCAGAGAAATGCAAATCAAAACCACAGTTAGGTATCATCTCATACCGGTCAGAATGGTCACAATCAAAAAGTCCACAAATAATAAATGCTGGAGAGGGTGTGGAGAAAAGAGAATCCTCTTACACTGTTGGTGGGAATGCAAACTGGTTTTGCCACTATGGAGAACAGTGTAAGGAGATTCGTTTAAAAATTGGAACTAGAACTGCCATACAACCCAGCAATCCCACTGCTGGGCATTCACATGGAGGATACCAGAATTGAAAGAGACATGCATACCCCAATGTTCATCGCAGCACTGTTTACAATAGCCAGGACATGGAATCAACCTAGGTGCCCATCAGCACATGAATGGATAAGAAAGCTGTGGTACATATACACAGTGGAACACTACTCAGCTATAAAAAGGATGCATTTGAGTCAGTTCTAATGAGGTGGATGAAACTGAAGCCTATTATAAAGAGTGAAGTGAGTCAGAAAAGAAACACCCATACAGTATATTAATGCATATAGATATATACATATGTGGAATTTAGAAAGACGATAATGACAATACTATATGCAAAGCAGCAAGAGAGACACAGATGTAAAAACAGACTTTTGAACTTTGTGGAAGAAGGTGAGGGTGGGATGATTTGAGAGAATATCACTGAAACATGTATATTCAGTTCAGTTCAGTCCCTCAGTCGTGTCTGACTCTTTGCGACCCCACAAACCGCAGCATGCCAGGCCTCCCTGCCCATCACCAACTCCTGGAGTCCACCCAAACCCATGTCCATTGAGTCGGTGATGCCATCCAACCATCTCATCCTCTGTCGTCCCCTTCTCCTCCTGCCCTCAATCTTTCCCAGCATCGGGGTCTTTTCAAATGAGTCAGCTCTTCTCATCAGATGGCCGAAGTAATGGAGTTTCAGCTTCGACATCAGTCCTTCCAATGAACACCCAGGACTGATCTCATTTAGGATGACACTGGTTGGATCTCCTTACAGTCCAAGGGACTCTCAAGAGTCTTCTCCAACACCACAGTTAAGCATCAATTCTTTGGTGCTCAGCTTTCTTTATAGTCCAACTCTCACATCCATATATGACCACTGGAAAAACCACAGCCTTGACTAGACAGACCTTTGTTGGCAAAGTAATGTCTCTGCTTTTTAATATGCTGTCTAGGTTGGTCATAACTTTCCTTCCAAGGAGTAAGGGTCTTTTTATTTCATGGCTGCAGTCACCATCTGCAGTGACTTTGGAGCCCAGAAAAATAAAGTCAGCCACTGTTTCCACTGTTTCCCCATCTATTTCGATGAAGTGATGGGACAAGATGCCATGATCTTTTCTGAATGTTGAGCCTTAAGACAACTTTTTCACTCTCCTCTTTTACTTTCATCAAGAGGCTCTTTAGTTCTTCTTCACTTTCTGCCATAAGGGTGGTGTCATCTGTGTATCTGAGGTTATTATTTCTCCCGTCAATCTTGATTCCAGCTTCTGCTTCTTCCAGCCCAGCGTTTCTCATGATGTACTCTGCATATAAGTTAAATAAGCAGGATGACAATATACAGCCTTGATGTACTCCTTTCCCAATTTGGAACCAACCTATTGTACCATGTCCTGTTCTAACTGTTGCTTCTTGACCTAAATACAGATTTCTCAGGAGGCAGGTAAGGTGGTTTTGTACTCCCACCTCTTAAAGAATTTCCACAGTTTGTTGTGATCCACACAGTCAAAGGCTTTGGCATAGTCAATAAAGCAGAAGTAGATGTTTTTCTGGAACTCTCTTGTTTTTTCAATGATCCTTCGGATGTTGGCAATTTGATCTCTGGTTCCTCTGCCTTTTCTAAATCCAGCTTGAATATCTGGAAGTTCATGATTCACGTACTGCTGAAGCCTGGCTTGGAGAATTTGAGCATTACTTTGCTAATGTGTGAGATGAGTGCAATTATGCAGTAGTTTGAACATTCTTTGGCATTGCCTTTCTTTGGGATTGCAATGAAAGCTACCCTTTTCCAGTCCTGTGGCCACTGCTGAATTCCTAATTTGCTGGAGTATTGAGTGCAGCACTTTCACAGCATCATCTTTTAGGATTTGAAATAGCTCAACTGGCATTCCATCACCTCCACTAGCTTTGTTTGTAGTGATGCTTCCTAAGTCCCACTTGACTTCACATTCCGGGATGTCTGACTCTAGGTGAGTGATCACACCATCGTGATTATCTGGGTCATGAAGATCTTTTTTGTATAGTTCTTCTGTGTATTCTTGCCACCTCTTAATATCTTCTGCTTCTGTTAGGTCCATACCATTTCTGTCCTTTATTGTGCCCATCTTTGCATGAAATGTTCCCTTTGTATCTCTAATTTTCTTGAAGAGATTTCTAGTCTTTCCCATTCTATTGTTTTACTCTATTTCTTTGCATTGATCAGTGAAGGAAGGCTTTCTTATCTCTCTTTGCTATTCTTTGAAACTCTGCATTCAAATGGGTATATCTTTCCTTTTCTCCTTTGCCTTTAGCTTCTGTTCTTTTCTGAGCTATTTGTAAGGCATCCTCAGACAACCAGTTTGCTTTTTGCATTTCTTTTTCTTGGGAATAGTCTTGATCACTGTGTTCTCTACAATGTCATGAACCTCTGTCCACAGTTCTTCAGGCACTCACTCTATCAGATTTATTTATTCCCTTGAATCAATTTGTCATCTCCACTGTATAATTGTAAGGGATTTTATTTAGGTCATACCTGAATGGTCTAGTGGTTTTCCCTACTTTCTTCAACGTAAGTCTGAATTTTGCAATAAGAAGTTCATGCTCTGAGCCACAGTCAGCTTCTGGCCTTATTTTTGCTGACTGTATAGAAACTAATATAATATTGTAAATAAACTATATTTCAATAAAATATAAATTTTATATTCTTAAATTTTTATGCAGTAAAAATTATATAGTATCATATCCATTAAGTAAATATTGCAATTTGTTTAACCAGTTTATAATAGGTACTAAATTTGTTTCTAATTTTCTATATTTTAAATCCTCATGCATGAAGTGGAACTGAGGGATCAAACAGGATCAATGTACTGAAGAATTTTCCACATGTCTTTCCTTATTTGTCTTTCACAATTGCTGAATCAACTTATTCCTCCCACAAGAAGGTTATAAGGCTTTGTTTTTATTAATCCTTTATCATCATCAACACTAGATAGGTACAGAAATAAGTCCTTGTTGATACAGTAAGCAGAAAATGTCCATTCACATTTGTATATATGTTTGCATGTGCTGCTCAATGCAAATATTTTTCTTATTTTATTTCTTGTCTATTTTTTTCCCCCATTTTCTTAGTGGTACTTTCACAGTGTGTATATCAGGACAAATAATTCGACAAGCTTTAATTTACCTGTCCCTATCTTTAAGGTTGTATTATAATTAATATACTCTGGGATTTGGGGTTCCATTTTAAAAAAATTAAGTTTTCATTAATAAAACAAACCTCTTATTCATGTCAGTTTTAAGAGATGAATCTGAATAAGCTACTGAAATATTCTATTCAATGAAGTTGAAAAAAAGAAACAGGCATGTACCCTAAGGCTCTGATACCCAAAAGGAGAACAGAGGCTGTTAATAGGAATTGGGCGGTTACTGAGCTTTTCCTATGCTGTTAATTACCATAGAATGTTTCAAGATTAACATTCACATTACACACACAATAACACTAGTGAAATCTAGATATATCAACAATTTCTTCAAATTAACCTATTGAGAACGTGTGTGGTTACAATACATAGAGTCAAAAATTTTCAAGATCTAGAATAAGTAGGACTCTGATCAGAGGACCTGGAGCCTGAGTGGATTAGGATTCACATTTATGCTACTATTGCCAGGTAGGATCTCTGTCAATTATTTTACATTTTGGTCCCTGTATTAAAGTGCTCATCTAATGGGCGAGGATACGCCGAAATCTGACTCAGGTTCCTCAAGCCGGGTCATGAGCCCTGCATGACAAGAGGCTGTTTCTGCACAGAAGGTGAAATTCCTTTTTCTTTGCACAAAGATGCTGGCCTCTTGCCAAACCAAACACCCATCTTTGGGACTGCATCTTTCCAGAGGGAGGAGCCTGTTTCTAATAACTCCTGAGGTAAGAAAGGGGAGGCATTTTCTAATTCAGCCATCAGACATTGTGCCTTTTTCCAATATACCTGCCATTAGTAGGCAGTTTTTGATAATTTGCACAAAGGTTAGCAACTCTCTGTTCCCAGCTTTCATTTCTTTCTAATTAAGTCTTAACAATGGCTATTTTGTTTGAAATGAAATCTTGCCTCTAGATCTTTGGGGGGAAAAAAATTTCAGAATTTTTGACTAATGACTGCTAATTTGAAGGCTTGAAGTTCTAGCTAAAATATTATATTATTAGTTTATCAAAAATGTTATCTATTACCAGAAAATACAGAGATTAGCAAAGCTTGAGAAGATAAAAGGAAAATTTTGTCTACTGAAAAGTACGGAATTTAAGTTTACTGCCTTCTCAATCAAATTTATTTTGTGTCAAAATTATGTGTCTGTTTCTATTAAAAGTGTAAACACATATAAATACATGTAACCCAATTTAATAGTTCTATATGTGAGTAAACTATAATCCTTACCATCAGTGTCAGTGGCTCCATTATTTAATTCTTATGTTTGATTTATTTCTTGGTTGTTTAATTTAAATCTCCAAGTTATTTTTCTCAAGAAAAGTACATGGATTGTATATCTTCCAAGTTTTTACTCACAGTGTATCATGACAGTTAAGATCTCAGACTCTCAGACCAAGGAAGTACAAATTCAGATACTAACACCTTCTTTTCCTATGATTCTAAGTAAATTTAACAATTTTGCACTTCATATTTTTCAAATTTGTCACTGGGCTAATGTAAGGCTAATGGAACTAATGCTCACATAGCACTTATTATATTTTTAAAAGGATTTGTATATTAGCTGAGTATTAAAGTTAGAGGTTATAGCTTGCTTTCAAAACTATAAGTGTTGTTTTGCTGCATTTAGACATTGAGTGTTGCAAAAGAAACATTTGGTTCTAGCTGATATTTGGTTCCGTTATGTTTCTTTCCCTTTTTCTTTTGAATGATTGCATATTAAAAATTGCCTTCAAGTTTTGCATTTTGATAATGTGAAAATGTGCATAGGCATGGTTCGTTGGTATTCTTTTGGATGTTTTGAAATCCTCCAATCTTCACAGAATCCTTTTCTAAAATTCACAAGAAGTATTTCTTCTACTGCTGGTATATGTTTATTTGTTATGCTTAACTTTAATCTGGTTTTATATTCAGGAATATGAATTATGTGTATGCTGTTTCTCCTTATACTTGTGACATTTCTCTCATATGTCATAATCTGTTTGTGTTTTTGCTCTCCGTAACTGTAGGGGTTTTCAGGCTTTTTTTTTCCATAGTAGTTATTCATACTTGCTATACTTCCATAACCATGGATTATAATTCTATAAATACATTTTTAGTTTCTTTGCATTTATTCTTATCAAATTCCCCTTTTAACCATCTTTAAACTTCAGGTTGTTTTCTATTTATACCACACCATTTTTCCCTCTCAATACTTTTATCTATACTTCTGTGAAAATCATGTCTTTTTGCAAGTTTTAGAGAAAAACCCCAAACTTCCCTGATTTTTTTTTTCCTGAATTTTGCAACAGGGTGCTTGCACTCACCAGTCTGTTCTTCCTGTCATTATTTTTTACCATGATATTCTTTGAATTATTTCTTCATAGGTCTCATAGCTTATTTTCATGTCACTTTTGATGTTTATTAATAAATAAATTATATGGATTGCCCTTTGTTGTTGTTTAGTCACTAAGTCATGTCTGACCCTTGCAACCCCATGGACTGTAGCCCACCAGGCTCCTCTGTCCATGGGATTTTTCCAGGCAAGAATACTCCAGTGGGTTGCCATTTCCTTCTCCAGAGGATCTTCCCAGCCCAGGGATAGAATCTGTGGTTCCTGCATTGGCAGGCAGATTCTTTACCGCTGGATTACCAGGGAAGCCCCATGGATTGCTCTTGGTTACACTCTATTATCACTTGGGGAATAGTGAAAATGTGCTTCTCCTATTTCCAGCTAAATCAAATCCTATTTCACGTCCCATGTTCTAGCTGGTATTTCCTAATATTTCTCAACTGTGCAGAAGTGTCAACTCCCCTTATACACTTTCATGCCTCTCTGATCGCTCAAATTATCAAAGTTCGTGAAAAGCTACAATTTTCTTCTTTCACAACAATTGTTTTTGTTGTTGGCCATCATTCTTCATCTACGCTGTTTATTTTGTGATGGCCACTCATAAAATACAGTGGGATACTGATAGAATCTGTTGTTTCCTGGGAGCTACTGTGTCTGAATAGGTATAGAAAGATCAGAGAAACAGTTAAAGGAAATTTAACTACTTTTGAAAGATGCAGTTTTGTAATAATATGGTTCTTGAACAGGGTTTGGTATTTACAGATCTCAAAACCCTAAGTTTAGGCATAGGAAATGGGAGAGATGTAAGTTATTTCCTTTCCTTTCTCCTGGGAGACATTGGTCTATCTATAATAACAGAATTTCTTCTGAAATCAATTTTGTTCTGTTAAACAATTTCAGTTTGTGAATTTTTGTTTTTATATTTTTGTTTCTGCACTGTTTAGAGAAACATTAGCCAGAGATACATTAAAATGCACCATTTTGAACTTGAAGATCCATTTAAATACTTTTTATAGTGCCCCAAATTTGGAAACACCTTAAATAATCTACAATTTTACATTTGGTTTTTGTTTTATAAGTTATGTGATATCCATAAATTGGATTCTTATGCATAATTCAAGGCTATATTGTCAAAAATTCTTTACTGAAGCAGCATGTTTTATGAGCAAATGCAATATATAAAAGTAGATATTTCAATCTTGCTGAAAAGATATATATGGATTGCACAAACAATATCTTGGGAAGAAACAGATAAATATGTTCAACAGTCGTTATCTTGGGCTGGTGGGATTATGGGTAAATTTATTGAAAATTATGGTAAATTTTCCATGTATACAAAGATATATGCATCTTTTGTATACATCTGCATACCAAAAATGTATATGAAATATATACTTCTCTTTAATAAGCAAGTGTTTCTTTGGGGATTTAAAAAAAACAGATTTATTTTTAAAGGAAAAACTGAAGTCCTTAGAGAAAAAATTTTGGTAGATAGAATGAAAAAATAAAAATTACCCCAAAGAATAAATTTTATTACTTAAAGCAGTGCATAAAGAATTCTACTCATTCTTTGCACTTTTCTTTAGAATTAGGTATTTTGAATAATACAAACCTCAAACAAATATTGTAACACTTAACAGAAGAGAAAAATAGAAAACTGGTGGGTTAAAGGAGTAAAGGAGTCTCTATTCTAATTCATGTGGAATTTGTGGCCCATATTTTAAAAGAATGATGTTTATTTATATTAAAAGAGAAACTCCCACCAGCCTTTGAAGATTTACTAACGTGGTGATTGCTTCTCTTCCCTTAAGAGTTAGAAAACATTGAGGAGGACCATGCCTCTATCATTGTCAAAAAATGACCATGTTCAGCAGCTTGATCTTGGCTGAAATAACAGGCATATCCTATGTGTTTATGTGCCACATGAAACTGGAATAGAATACTGCATTTTCTCCTCATCTGTGATGAACACTTATTTTTTGTGTACTTCCTTTCCTGGATTGGAACTATATATTCTATAATCCATATACAATACTTTTTGCACTCAGATCTTATCACTGATTTTACTTTAGCACAGTACAAACTCAGAAAGCAAACGGCAACTTTACATAAAATGTTTCTAAAATTTTGAAAAGATGTCTTAAGGAAATAAACAGACTGTATTATTAACTTAAAAAACACTTAGCCAAATATGTAATTATTCAATTAGGAGAATAGTACAATAAAGTCAACATTTAGAAAATGATTTCTTAACTTTAGAAAGTACATAGGATATAGATGTATTGTACTTGCGCTAAAGGTAGTACCTAAATATCTGTACTTTTTAAGTTATATTCATTTCCTTGGTCTAGCCACAGCTGCTCTAAGTTATATCAAATAACGCAAAATTAATTATTTAGTCAATGAGCAAGGAGATCCTGAAGCTCTTTTTGTGATTAAGGGTTAGGAGAACAGACCCCGGACTAGACTGTCTGGGTAAATTCCAGTGATGTTACTTACTATCCTGGGAGGAGAAGCTATGGCATGAGTGCCAATCCAGTGGATTCTGTCTAAGAATTTAAGATAACCAGACTCTGAGGTGGGTGAGAGAGAATGAAATGCTGGGACTTGAATGCCTTAATCTCTGCTTCCCTTACTCTGCCAGCTTCATCTCTCCCAGGTGCACCCAAGGTTGTTCCATGTGCAACTTTGATAACTGCATACAGCCTTGACCACGCAGCTTTGGTGAAATGGTCTTTATTATGTTTGTTGACAAAGACAAATGGGCATCTGCCTCTGAGCTCTAGTTAGGAAATCCTGTGCAATGATTGGTCAGGCTTGCTTATCACCCCATCAATTACATTGACCACTGGGTGTGAATTAGCTTTCTATTGCCAAGAAATGAATTACCAGAAATTTTGTGGCTTGAAGCAGAATGTTTATTAACTGACAGTTTCTGAGGGTCAGGAGTCTGGACAGGGTTTTTACCTGGGCATTCTGCTCAGGATCTCAGCAGGCTGAAATTAAGTTGTTAGTTGGAACTGTGATCCATCATGTGAAGTTTGGGGGCCTCTTCTTGCAGGCTCATTCAGGCTGTTGGCAGAATTAAAGTTCCTTGTGATTGCAGAAAACCAAGGCCTGTTTTCTTGCTGGCTGAGGCCTGGGGCACTCTCAGCTATTGGCGGTGATGCTTATGCTCCACCACCTGGCCTTCTCACATCATGGCTGCTTACTTCTTAAGAGCCAGCAGGAGACTCCCTCTTTCGTTCTGCTAAAATCAAGTCATATACAGTAACACAGTCATGGAAGTGACTACTGTTTTTACAGGTCCCATCAACCATCAGGGGCGGGGGGCAGTAGAAGATGTGACTACCTGGGTCTGAGAATATTAGGCATCATCCTAGAATTCTGCTTACAGCAAGGGTTAGAGTATTATGCCTGGACCAGCCAGGATCGGTGGTCATCTCTATGAACTTACAGAGCTCTGTCATCCTCTACCCTCCTATAAAGAGGGACTAATTTATCCGGCTTAGAAGATTTAAGCAAGGATGATTTTATGTTGGTCATTAATTTTTTTCTCAACTTTTTCAAAGTGTAAGGATAATGGACCTTCTCCTTTGGATAAAGCCCTGCAGTAAGTCAGGATTTCATTGTGTGTGTCCTTTCCTTTCCCTCCATCTAAGATACTTTCTTCATCAAAGCTTCTCAGTAAAAGTTTACTGAACTGAATTCATTACATATGTTAAATGTGTTGATAATTTAATTTAGAAATAAATTCCCACCCATCCTGGCATGCTTGCTAACAAATCGAGTAGGAAAGTCAAAAACTTAAAGAGCCAGACCTCTGAACTACTTCACAACCACCCCCATCCTGGAGATGAAGATGCTTGTTGTTCAGTCCCAATTCTCAACATGACATTTTCATTGTTTAGCCCACGCAAATGGATATAGAGAAATATAAATTTTAGTCTTGGATCCTGAAGCGTAGCCAAAAACTCTTTATTGAACATAACATTTTCATTCAAAGAAAATTAATTTGGATTGTTTTGGGTAATTAAATATTTTCATAAAAGATAAAAATAACTACTTTTCACATTGTATAAATGAATATGCTAAAAGAGAATACCATATATTTTAAAGAAATTTTATAAAGTATAAAAGACCAACCCTAGTTTATAGAACTAAAAAGCCAATTTTTTTGGCATCACATTTAAGAAGTCAATTACAGATGAAAAGTGCTACTAATCCATCTTTTATTTTCTTTCTCTTTTAACTCATGCCAGCAAAATAAAGCTTAGGAATTCTATAGTAACAATGTCTTTCCATTAAGTAGTGATAGAAATGTGGCTCACTTTGATTACATATCAGCTTATTAAAAGTGTTATTTTTATGAGAAAGTTTGAATAAAATATCTTCTTTGAAAGAGGAAGTTTTAAAAAATCTGTTAAGAACAGGAGACATGAGATAAGGAAAGACAAAAAATAGTACCAATAGTACTAATTTTTCCAGTTCAGAAGATTTAAAGAAAAAAGTTTTTTTATGTTGATCTTTAATTTTTAAGTACAGTTCCATTTAAATATTAACACAGTACACTTTTCTACACCCTGGAATGGAATAGATTTTGGCCACTTTAAAGGTTAACACATAGTTTAAAAAACAAAATTCAACTGAGCAAATTTTAAAGGTCTTATTGGCTTTATTTATGAATGCAAGGAAGGAGCAGCACCCAATCTAGCAGACAGAAAGGAGCTCCAAGAAGCTATAGAAAATGAAAGATTCTTCTGGACAAAAGGAATCAGGAATAAGGAAGTTATACTAGACAACAAAGCAGATGGTTATGACAAGGTCCTTTTCCTTTAGGTAATGGCAGATTACATAACTAGTGCTGATCAGGTGATTGCTGATTGATGGATTTGAGATTCCATTTCTGGGGAAGCTGAAACCACAATTCAGTATCAACTTGGTGATATGGGGCTTAACATAAGTGACTCCATTTGAGGCCTGTTGTTTTGTTTTTAACAACATTAAGAAAGATTCTCATGAACATTGATTGCAAAGGACTCAGAAAGACAGAGTTCAAGACAAAACCAGAAGTTTACAGGAATATTATAAATCATGCATGAATTTTTTCCAGAGTGTCATGACTCATGTCAAAATTTCTATTTGCTTTTTCTAAAAACATTTTTAATCTTTACAATGTAGTAAATCCCAAGTGTCACCTAGAAAAGGGAGATAGTAGAGTTTCATAATATTACTTCAGCATGTATTTATTCAAAAAATATATACTGAGCATCTACCATGTAAGGTATTATGATTGACTCCATAGATAATACAAAGATCGATGAAATATAAATCTTACCTTCAGGGAGATTATAGTTTGTAGAGGTGCCAAGATATCCACAGATAACTATATAAAAATATAATTCAGTGAATCATCCATTAGAGGCATTAAGTGACAAAGAAGTACAGAGAAGGGGCTAGGACTCTTGTAAAGAGTACCTAGGAAAAGTTTCATGAACAAGGTAAAGTAGAAGGGGAATTTTAAGGGAAAATACAGAGAACTGAAAATGCTTATAAAGTGAACTGAAAATGTTTCTGGAAGACTTCAATGGGCCGAGTAAGGAATGAGGAATGCTGAGGAGCCATCACAGTCATTTTGATAGGAAATTAATATTAGAACTGACTTTTAGGAAGATTAATCTTAAGCAGTTGAAAATGGATTAAAGTAGGGAAAAACTAGAGACAGGAGAATCTGATTTAGATCAATCTAACAAGAAGAGATGAGGGGATGTCAAGTATCTTGATATGATGTTATGATTTATATGATTTATATTGAGAAATATATATTTGGTCTTAGTCCCCATTTCTGGCATAGAGCTCCTAAAACCCTTGGAATTTCCTAAGTAATAAGAGTTTCCCTGGTGGCTCAGATGGGTAAGAATCTCCTTGCAATGCAGGGGAGCTGGGTTCAATCCTTGGGTCAGGAAGATCCCCTGGAGAAGGGAATGGGCTTGGAGAATCCCATAAACAGAGAAGCCTGGCGGGCTATAGTCCATGGGGTAACAAAGAGTCGGATAAGACTGAGCTACTAAAAAGGTAAGAGGCATGTTAAAACTGTTTCTTGTTATGTTAATAAGGTAATTTGCAGACCTAAGAATGGGACTGATTGCCAAAAAATCAGTCATGTGATTAGATGGCTTGCTGACTTTCAAGGCTGCCCCCAACCTCTGGAGAGGGGAGGAGAGCTGGAGGTTAAATCAATTACTGACGGCCAATGATGTAATCAATCATGCCTATGTAATGGAGCCTCCACAAAAACTCCAAAAGACAGGGTTTGCAGAGCTTCTGGATTGGTGAACACTTGGAGATTTGGGGAGAATAGGTGACTCCAAGAGTGCATGGAAGCTCCACACCCATTCCACATGCATCTCTTCAATTTGGTTTCTCCTAAATTATATCCTTTTATAGGCTCAGACGGTAGAGTCTGTCTGCGATGAAGGAGACCCAAGTTTGATCCCTGGGTTGGGAAGATCCCCTGGAGAAGGAAATGGCAACCCATTCCAGTATTCTTAACTGGAAAATCCCATGGATGCAGGAGCCTGCCAGGCTACAGTCCGTAGGGTCGCAAGGAGTCAGACACAACTGAACGACTTTGCTCTCATGTTCAGTAATCTAATGAGTAAACAGGTTTCCTGAGTTCTGGGAGCCCCTCTAGCAAATAAATTGAACTCGAGTAAGGGTCTGTGGCAACCTCCAAACTAGTTGGTTGGTCAGAGCACAGTTAACAACCTGGGCTTGTGACTGCCATCTGGGGGCGGGGGTCAATCTTCTAGGACTGAACCCTCAGCCTATGGAATCTGACGCAATCTCTGGGTAGATAGTGTCAGAATGGGTTGAATTGTAGGACACCCAGCTGGTATCCCAAGGTTTTCTTGGTGTTATGGGGATGTGTGCCCCTCACCCTTGCTAACACACACACACATACACACCTCACATGATGGAATTCAATTCAGGAACCCGAAAGATTAGATGACAGAGAAAGAGGGTCTGGATTTAGATAGTAATAGCGGGAGCCAGGAGGAGTAAGTTTATGCATGGAGTCAGCACACCACACTCAGCAGGTCCTCAGTGGAACTGAAGCTCCATGAAGGAAGGACTAAGCACATCTGCTGCCGGCTCCTCAGTGCTTAGCACTCAGTATTTTCAACTAAATAAATGACCGGAATTTAAACATGAGGAAGGGGAGGGTATCGTGTTTACTTATATATGTGTCATGTTTCCACTGGGGGTGTGGTTAATGCAGATGTATCCAACCAGCTTCTGGTGAAGACTGGTTTCCTTTCATAATAATTATGTAAGATATGTAAGTAAGACCCCAAACAGCATATTTCCCAGTAGGCAATTCATGTTGTAAGATGTTAGTGATCTCCACTATTGCTTAAATCACTTTCATTTGTGTTTCTTTGTCTGGAAAATAAATTTTCCTTGAGAATAAATGCCCTCGAATTGTACTAAATCTACACTTTCCCTTTTCTCAAAAGACCTATAATCTTTTGACTCTTTCACTTAATTTCTCTATACCTAAGTTCCTGAGCCAAATGAAAAGATAAGGCAGGAAAAAGGCCACACTATTTGACAGGATAACCCTTCAGCAAGGAGAGCTTTTTAGGAAAGCCCATTGATTAACTTGCCACCAAGTTTATTGACATAGTAGAGTTGTCAGTTGGTGGTGTTCAGTCACTCAGTCATGTCCAACTCTTTGCGACCCCATGGACTGCAGCACGCCAGGCCTCCCTGTCCATCACCAACTCCTGGAGTTTACTCAAACCCATGTCCATCGAGTCAGTGATGGCATCCAACCATCTGTTTTCCCTTTCTTCTCCTGCATTCAATAGTTCCCAGTATCAGGGTCTTTTCTAATGCATCAGCTCTTCACATCAGGTGGCCAACGTATTGGAGCTTCAGCTTCATCATCAGTCCTTCCAATGAATATTCAGGATTGATTTCTTTTAGAATGGACTGGCTTGATCTCCTTGCAGTCTCCTTGAAGTCTCAAGAGTCTTCTCCAACACCACAGTTCAAAAGCATCAATTCTTCAGTTCTCAGTTTTCTTTATGGTCCAACTCTCACATCCATACATGACTATTGGAAAAACCAAGGCTTTGACTAGATGGACCTTTGTCAGCAAAGCAATGTCTATGCTTTTTAATACACGCCTAGGTTTGTCATAGCTTTTCTTCCAAGGAGCAAGCATCTTTTAATTTCATGGCTGCAGTCACCATCTGCAGTGATTTTGGAGCCCAAGAAAATAAATCTGTCACTCTTTCCCTTGTTTCCCCATCTATTTGCCATGAAGTGATGGGACCTGATGCCATGATCCTAGTTCTCTGAATGTTGAGCCTTAAGCCAGCTTTTTCAGTCTCCTCTTTCACCTTCATCAAGAGGTTCTTTCGTTCCTCTTTGCATTCTGCCATAAGGGTGGTGTCATCTGCATATCTGAGGTTATTGATATTTCTCCCGGCAATCTTGATTCCAGCTTGTGCTTCATCCAACCCACCATTTTTCATGATGTACTCTGCATATAAGTTAAATAAGCAGGGTGACAATATATCGCCTTTAAGTACACCTTTCCCAATTTTGAATCAGTCTGTTGTTCCATGTACGGGTCTAGCTGTTGCTTCTTGACCTGCATACAGGTTTCTCAGGAGGCAGGTGAGGAGGTCTAGTATTCCCATCTGTTTAGAAATCTTTCACAGTTTGTGGTGATCCACATAGTCAAAGACCTAGTGGAGAGACTGATGTAACTACAAAAGGTGATAATGTTTTTGATGGCTGCTTATTTAAAATGCAATTGTTTACCTAGTAAACATGTGACAAAAAACCATATTAAATATATACACTTTATTTAATTCACTTGATGGATTTTTATGTATTTTTTTAGCAATTTTCTGATTTTTATATCCCCCCAAGATTTATAAGTTTAAACTTAAGTTTAAGATGCACAGCAAAATGATTTGATGCATGTATATATTATGAGGTGATTACCACAAGTTTAGTTAATGTCACTGATGGCTCTTTAATTTGATCATATTTCTCAAAGACTAAAAGCTAACTCATTGGCAATGAAATCATTTTGTGATATATTGCCTTGACACTTTCCACTTTTAAAGACTAATTATATGTAGGGCCCCCAGGAATTAAAAAAATAGAAGCATAGTTCACATTTATAATTGCCTGAATTAATACATAGTCTGTGTCATCATGAAGTTCCTAATCTGGCTAAGAACATGAATACATAAAAAGTAAATGTTTATGTTAAAGTGTAAACAAAGTTCTATAGAAAAACACAGATGCAAAGGTTTATGGCCTGTTATTTCACTGAGGGTATAAATTAGGATGCCAAGGAGGAGTGGAAAGAGGTGAAGTGGTTAAGTGAATTTGGCCAGAGGTACTCCTGGTGGCTCAGCAGTAAAGAATCCACCTGCAACACAGGAGATGCAGGTTTGATCCTTGCGTTGGGAAGCTCCCCTGGAGGAGGAAGTGGCAACCTGCTGCAGTATTCTTGCCGGGAACATCCCATGGACAGGGGACCCTGGTGGGTTACAGTCCAAAGGGTCACACTCAGACACGACTGAGCGCCTGAGCATGCACGTTGTAAGAAGCCAAGAGTCAGAAGAGACTTTTAGGTAGGCACCTAAAAGAAGTTTTTACGTATGCTCATGTGTTTATTTCAGAAAGATCACAGTAGGTAACCGTGTGGAGGAAAGACTGGGTATATCAGATAAACAGCTGTCCAAGTATGAGTTTATCTGCCATAATCCCAGTGAACCTCATTAACAGTCACTCTGTTAAGTATTTATACTTTATTAAATACTTTACAAGCTTACTGTTGGCCACAATCAACTTTTTAGAGAGATGTTGTTCAGTCACTCAGCCATGTCCGACTCTGCAACCCCAAGTTCTTCACTGTCTCCAGGGTCCCATGTCCTTCACTATCTCTTGGAGTTTGCTGAGATTCATCGTGGTTGATGCTATCTAACCATCTCATCCTCTGCCACCCGCTTCTCCTTTTGTCTTCAATCTTTCCCAGCATCAAGTTCTTTTCAGAGAGATTACCAGCTGGTAAATGGAGCCATAGGATCTGAACTGAGGTTCAGATATCTTAAATACGGCATATACTTTCCAGGGAGAAAGATAATTTGGTTTTCAATTAAGCCCATGACTGTGGGAATAGAGAGCCAGTTATCAACCTAAACATGTTTTAGAAGAAGACCAAAGGGATTTTTGAGTTCTTGGGTAGTAAGGGAAAGAATCTGAGCATGTAGAGTTGGTGATTTTTTTTTTTTTGGTTGGCTTCCCTCTGCACAGGCAAGGCTGGGAGAAGGAAGATCATGAATTTAGTTTTGGAAAGATGGTTCTGAGTTGCCTATGGTGGACAGCCAGATGTAAATGGTCAATGCAGATCAGTATATATTGTTCTAAAGTGCTGGAAAGAAATAAGATCCAAGATGGAATGACTGGGAGTATGAATATGGCTGAAAATCATAAAAGGGAATGAAATAACTCCAACTCTAGGAAGGTGAGACAGGATGGGAATTGGGTGTGCTGGCACATGCACTTAGACCAACATCTTTTAGAGAAACAGAATATAAAGACACAGCAAGGGTCTAAATTAATTGCATAAATGCAGGAATGGGGCAAATATTAACAATAAGATACAAAAAGGCCACAAATCAACTGCCATTTCTGAGGTGCCAAGAGCAAAACCTGATTTCTGTGTGTGATCCTTGCACACACAACCACCGAGGGTGGGCACAGACCACCAAATCCACCCCTCCATCGGCCCCACCGACCTGCCCTCGCGGCCTTTTATGAAACCGACTCTTCCCACTCCCCCTCCAGGAAGGGGCCAGGGCACCTGTTTCTTGCTCTCACTTCTTGCAGGTGTAGCAAGAATCCCAGTAAAGCCGTGTCTGAATTCTTCATCTGGCCTCTTACCAGTTTCTACTGATTATGAGACAGGCTGGGACCTGAAATCTGGGACCTGAGACCCTTCGTTGCAGTGCTCGCACATGGACAAATGTCTCCTTGTGCAACAAAATACAAAAAAAAAAAAAAAAACCATAAGGAATTAAAAACTGTGTGTACGTGCAGTTGGGAAAAACATCAACAACAAGGTGTATACACACACAGAATTCCACTTCTGAGGACTCAGAAGCAACAGTGGGGGTATCAACAGGGTACTACATGATCACCCAGCAAAGGGAGGAACAGACGACCTCAGCCACCCCTGTCCTGACCCCCAGACCCTCACCCCATGTGGGGAACCAGCTCGCCTGACTTAGGGAGGGAGCAAGCAAGGACACCTGTTACTTGTTTTTGCTCCATCTTGTTGCAACACAGGTGCCAATAAAGCCTTGCCTGAATTTCTTATCTGGCCTTTTAGGAGTTTCTATTGATGAGAAGTCCAAGAACCCTGGCTGGTAACAATTAGAGTTTAAGGACCCTAGTGGTAACAAAGGCATCTTGCTGTGTTTTAGTCACTTTTGAGTCGGACTCTTCGCAACCCTATGGACTGTAGGCCGCCAGGCTCCTCTGTCCCTGGGATGCTCCAGGCAAGAATACTGGAGTGGGTAACCATTCCCTTCTCCAGGTGATCTTCCTGACCCAGGGATGGAACCCGGGTCTCCCACATTGTGGGCAGATTCTTTACTGTCTGAGCCGCCAGGGAAGCCGGAAGACATCACGGCTCAAGACAATTTTTAAGTTGCAAATGTCAAGGGTGACTTGGCTAAGATGATAGAGGAACCAGGAGAGCTACCTGAGAAGCCTCAGGATGGAGGGGGGACACCAACATTGTCAAACGCTGCAAAAACCCAACAAGCAAACAGACCACACAGCTGTTAACAGTGAAGGGAGGTGGCTTCATACAAAGCCCAAGGATGAACTTAAGACTGGGATTTTATTCACAGTCAAGGCCAGTCGACTTGTTTATCCTAAGAGGCCAATGCGTGTTCTCCTTCACCGCCCTGCCCTTTACTCCCTTCTATGCGGGGTAAGTCTCCTTCACAAATCGCTGATTCGGGGGCCTCACTTCCCACTCCTTTCCGCCTCCCCCCACTTGCCACTTCCCTGGAGACCATCCCTTAATTAACCCAGGGAGAGAGGGCGTTGCCCGAGGGAACAGAGTCCACCGGAGCCGCTGCTGGAGAGGCGCGAGGGCTGGCTGAGCGGGCCCGGAGAGAAGCGCTGAGCAGCCGCGAGGTGGGGGCAATGGGCGGCTCCCCATCTCGGGACCCGGCCTCGGGGGCGCAGCGCGCATCGCGCGCAACTTGCAAAGCGCGGGCTACGCGGCGGGGGCTCAAGGTCTGGGTGGCGTCAGGGCTGCGGGCACGCCGGGGCGGCCGCAGGTTCCTCCTCTGAGCACCCATCGCGCTTTGGCCTCCAGGTCTCTGATCTTCCTTTCTCCACCAGTCTAACCATTCTTAAAAGCCCCGTCTTTTCCTTTAAACTCTATTCTGTCCTCCTTTGGTGAGAGGTTCCGGACTGTCGCTGAAACAGCGCGCCTCGGGGCTGCTATTTTTTTCTTCACTTTGGGAGCAACCGCTGAAACTTAAGAGCTGAATTTGAGTGGGGGTGGGGGCTTCTGTCCTGGAGAAGGAAACGGCGACCCCCTCCAGTATTCTGGCCTGGAGAATCCCATGGACAGAGCAGCCTGCTGGGCTACAGTCCACGGGGTCGCAAAGACTCGGACACGACTGAACAACTAACACTGGGCCTTGGGTGGCGGTAAAGAATCTGCCCGCAGTGCAGGAAACCCAGGTTGGACCCCCGGGTCAGGTGGATCCCCTGGAGAAGGGACTGGCAACCCACTCCAGTACTCTTGCCTGGAGAATCCCAGGGACAGAGGAGCCTGGCGGGCTGCAGTCCATGGGCTCGCAAAAGAGTCCGACGTGACGACTAACAGACTTTTGGAATTGAACAGGCAGCTGGGAGCGATATTTGCACTTTGGTGTTTTTGTATAGCACACAAACCTTCGAAATTCTACTTGACTGCTTAGCTCTAGGGGAGAGGGGAGTTAATCCCACAGCCCCGCCGAAGGAACACTTATAACAGGCTGCTGAGAAAAAATGAAGAGGGTTAAAGCTTTGCAGTTTTGTGGATGAGCCTGTGAATTGAATGTTAGGTATTTTTTTTAACCAGACTGCATTTTATCTGAGGCGAACACCTGCTTAAGATTTAAGAACACCTACAGAGGATTTTGTGGGAAGAGACCTGCTGTAAAAAAAAAAAAAAAAAAAAACGGTCTTTACAGAGCTTTAAGATTGATCCTGGGGACCTATTTGCTGTTAATGGTATTTCTCAGTTTTAGACCTGTGTATTTCTTTTTTTTTTTTTTTTTTTAGACCTGTGTATTTCTTTCTTTCTTTTTTTTTTTTTCTTTATATCTCAAGTTGAATGTGAGAGTTAAGTCCCTAGCGATGGCGGTTCCTGGGAAAAATTACACAAGCTTTTTGGATCAATGCATTTTTAAAACAAAAGAAATCGAATACTGAATTGTTTTTCCCATTTAAGTTTCAGTTTCATCCACAGTATTTGAAATATTTTTCAAAAAGATGGTATAATTTTAAAATGTGAGGAATTACTTCCAGCAAAGTAGCAGTGTGTAGGTGTTCTAGATTTTTGTTAATTAAGCTTAAATACTTGCACACAGTGCAATTTAATTTTGTATAATTGCTGATAATTCATTTGATTGTTAACACCTCCTTTGTATTTAATTATGGCAGCTCCTAGAAGAAAATTGTTTGGCTTTTTGTCATTTGTTGAAAAGTATTGATGTATCCAGTTTTATTGGGTGGGCAATATCATGAAGCACTTACTTATCAATGCCTTGATGTTTGGTTGGATGAGCAGTCTAATTCGTAAAGACCTGATTTTAAAGTGATACATACACAGTCTAAGGAATATTCAATAGTTTAGTTTTGAAGCTAAAAATACACACGTTTAATTGAGCTGAATATACTTTTGCAGATGGAGAAATCAATTATTCTACTGCTCTGCATACAATATTTTGTTAAGGTAAGACATTTTTTAATGTAAACTTTTTGGAATAACTAATGGGCAAGAGGTTATTACATTGAGTCTATCTATTTTGGAAAATAGAGTATAAGAGAAATAACACTAAATATCAGATTTAGTACCTAAGAAAAAATATCTTTGCTAGGTTGCTCTGCAAATATATGCATTTTGGTGGCAGCTGTTTTCACTGCTTGCAAATTGTTTGGGGGGATATTCACTGCAGAAGGAGAGATCAGAATTTGGTAAAAGACAAGGTAACAGTGAAACATTTTAAAGTTGTTTTGGTAGGAAGTTTGATGAATATATCATTCTCTTGAGAGTTGAATTCTTATTTGTCATCTAGGGAACATAAAGGTCTCTGAAAATGTGGTCTGGCTGTTTTGCCTCAATTGCTAATATTTTCTTTACCTACAAATGAACCAAGGTTTTAGAATTAGTCAAGTATCTTGCACTCAAACTTAGGTTCCTTCTAAGTATTGTCAAGAATCTGTTACCATCAAGGCACACAGTTTGACATGCTAAGACGGTGTGCTGGGACTTCGTCTCTTTATTCCCGTTGACCCCAGAATCACTGTTTCCTACTGTGCTGTGTGTGTTAGCTGCTCAGTCATGTCCAACTCTTTGCAACCCCGTGGACCGTAGCCGCCAGACACCTCTGTCCATGAAAATTTCCAGGCAAGATCACTGGAGTAGGTTGCCATTTCCTATTCTATGGGATCTTCCTAACCCCAGGATCAAACACGCATCTCTTGCATTAACAGTCGGATTCTTTACTACCAAGCCACCTGGGAAGCCCATGGTGTTTCCTAACAGGCATCTAAAATTTGCCTGCATTTCTTTTACTTTTTGTAGTTGATTTACAGAGCTGTCTTAGTTTCTTCTGTACTGCAAAATGAATTGTTTCTACATACATCCACTCTTCTCTTAAGATTCTTTCTCCGTATAGGCCTTTACAGAGTATTGAGCAGAGTTTCATGTGCTGTATAGTAGGCCCTGATTAGTTACCTCTTTTGTATATAATGATATATATGTCAGTCTCAACCTTCCAATTTATCCCTCCCCAACCTTTCCCCCTTGTAACCATAAACTTATTTTCTGTATCTGACTCTTATTACCGTTTTGTAGATCAGTTCATTTGTATCCTTCTTTTTCTGATTCCACATATAAGCGATTCTCATACGATATTTGTCTCGCTCTGACTTCTATAACTCAGTGTGAAATCTCTAAGTCCGTCCATGTTGCTGCAAATGGCATTATTTTGTTCTTTTTTTCATGTTTACTTAAGTTTTTCCCCAAACTGTGCTTATAAATAGTGTATCCAATGGATGTTATTTAATTCATGTGTAGAAATTAATGTTTCTAAAATATTTTAAAATTATAATTTGGTATAGTCTAGGTTTCATTTTTGTAAATTTGCTTATGAAACAATAACCAAGAATGCATTTTATTTTTTCTTCAGCATTATTTCTCTTTCTCATTTCAGATCTCAAAAAGTTTCCACTATATACCAAAGGATAAACAAACAACAGTTTTTATTGAATGGGATGAATTTCCTAAGGGAGGCAGTCCTGAATTTTATTTTTTAAAATACCAACTTGTTAATAATTTTGCTCAGAAAGTAAGGCATCATTTATTTTATGGTTCTGATAAAAGTGAGCATAGTAAATTTGTTATAACTAAGTGCCACATCATAAATAGGAATTTAATAGTTATTGCAATTTCTTACTTTAATTTTACTAATATATATAATTCTAGCATTTTATGAAATTAATAACTAGATAAAAATAGTATTTGACTATTTCATCATTAGAATCTTTATGAATGTTCCTTTATAGAATTTATATACTACACAGTATTTAAAAAGTAATGTTTTAATGTAAAATTTTATGTAATTTTGCATTTCATATTGGAAAAACTGCTTATGAAGATATACAGCAGCCAAACTTCTAATTATAATGTATCTTACATAGTTAATAAACATTTCTTAGGCAAATGAATCTCCTTATTTACAGAATGTTAAAAAGATTCTTGCAGACCCACAAAAGTTTCCAAAATCAATACTAACACTAGAAGAAAATGAAGATTATCACATTATTATACAGTCTGTAAAATATGGACAAATTTTAAGTGAAAAGTCATTTCAAACTCGTAAGTAGTATGTTTGTATTGTTCAGCTATCTTACCTAATCTTGAAAGGGAAAATGTTTTATTTTCAGATAGTTTGAATTTTACAATGATGAACAGATATGTAATGGTAATCAGAAATCACATCATGATAGTGTTTTGTTTGATTATAATTTAGTTTTCAAAATTTAAAGGAAACTGAAGCTAAAGTAAGAATTCAGTTTTCAGTTTTGGCATTAATGTGTGCCAATATGGTGGCTAGGTATAGTGTAGATTTACATATAATCCAGATTATCCTCAAGTACTATAATGTGGATTGTAATCTGTTGTAATTCATTCATTCTAAATAGAGTACCAGAAACTCCCATATAATCCAGGAAAGATTTTATAGTTAGATCAAGTTTTTCCATCATGGTGAGTCTTCGGTAATTCAACATCCTTTGTGTTTCATTCCGTTTTATTTGAAACTTTGCTAATTATTCTCCCTGATCTTTTAGGTGGAGTATCAGCTAGAAATATTAAAACAGTAGCAACAAGTACGAGTGTTTCTTTTAACTGGAGTGTGCTATCTTCCAATGACATTTTGGTGTCAATATCTTTTAATAATTCTTCACACATTATGCAGAATGTCATGTTTTATGAGTGGGATGATTTGAAACCTGCCACCTTATATGTTTTTACACTTGAATTTAAACAGTTGCATTTGGATTTTATAAATATACTTCAGAGATTGGATATTCAAATTGAAACAGGTATGTAAATATTTATTACTTTATATATTTACTATGTATCTTGTAGATAAATTGGTAGCCTTTAAAAAGTGATTCAGCCAAGTATTAACCAGTGTAAACTACTTGTAAATGAATTAGCTTAGCCCTCTTTCTCTAACTATATTATTCTGATATTTGACTGATTTATTTAACAAGCCGGATTTAGCCGGTAAAGATAATTTTTCTTCCACCACTTCTTTTAAACTGAGCCAAGTGGGTGCTCTTTCCTTTAATTCTGACAATGTTTCGTATAGATTTTCCAGGAGGTACTAGAGGACAGAGGAGCCCGTGTGTTGTAGTTCATGGGGTTGCAAAGAGTTGGACATGACTTAGTGACTGAACAACATATAGATTCCATGAATTTTTAGGTAGCTTCAATATCTCAATGAACGGTCTCATTTTCAGATATTAAATTATCGTTAAAATATAGTATAACATAGGAATATTTCATTAGCACACTCAGAATGCAGTGGACCCTCGTAAATAATAAAAGGTGAAAAGTTACAGCTCAGCAGACTTAGAGCGCTATCTACCAACTCCTCTGGTCTCAAGTTATTTTTCAGAAACGTAGCATCCACTTGGATGCTAGGACATTTAGATAGATTCTAGTCCAGAATGGTATGCTTTATGGTATGTCAATGGATTGTATCTCTAAGAAGGAAATTCTTTTAAGAATCTGTGTCAAATAAATCTCTTTCCTGAAGGAGGAAAAAAGTACATAAATTTTTCATTCTATTTGAAGTTTCTCCATTACTCATCCCCGATCAGACCTGACCTACATTTGAAATACTGCAAGGGGGAGCTGAAGTTGTTCAGTTTTTTGGTGTCTTTCTATTTCCTGTTCCTTCTCACACATGATAGGAAAGGATTTGAAGACAGAGTCCTAAATGGCTAATAGGGGCAATGCACTTTCTGTGATGGGCTAAGAGTCCCATTTCAATACCCTGTATAGGAACCATAAATGAATCACAATATCTTTTATGATAAATTTTGTTAATAAAAAGACAATAAGGTAGTTAAAGCATTTCCTCTCATACTTCTTCCCCAATGAAAACAAGACAACAGTTCAAAATATCCTTTACAGAGTGAACTAAGTCAGAAAAAGAAAAAAATATATATAACACATATATATGAAATCTAGAAAAGTGGTTCTGATGACGAACCTATCTGTAGGGTAGGAATAAAGATGCAGACATAGAGGATGGATTTGTGGACGTGGAGGAGGGAGAGGGTTGGATGAATTGGGAGTAGCACTGACATATATACATGACCATGTGTCAAATAGATAGGGGCAAGCTGTTGTATAGTCCAGGGAGCTCAGTTCAGGGCTCTGCCGTGACCTAGAGGGGTGAGATGAGGGGATGGGAGGGAGCTGTGAGAAGGAGGGGGTGTATGTGTGTGTGTATATGTGTGTATGTATATATATGTGTGTGTGTATATATCTGATTCAGGTTGTTGTACAGTAGAAACTAACAGCGTTGCAAAATAATCATACTCCAATAAAAAAAAAAATCCGTCTTACATCTTCTTCACATGTTGTGTTGGCCACTGATGCTTCATCAGCGTGAACTGAAGAGCAGTTTTTACTCTGAACAGGCTGATATTTTCCTGTCTTTCTGTGGTGTGTAATCTTGGAGAAAGGACTAAACAGCCAGCCATTCCAGTTTTTTTTTTTTTTTTAGAAAGTGAACCCATTTGAAATCAAATGACAAAGAGCAGAATTCATAGCAAGCATGATATCTTGTGTATGTGTGCATGTATGCTGAGTCATATCTGACTCTTTGCGACCCCATGGACCATAGCCTGCCAGGCTCCTCTGTTCCTTGGAATTTCCTAGGCAAGAATACTGGAGCGGGTTGCCATTTCCTACTCCAGGAGAGCCCTCTGAATTAAAAAGAAGCCTGAAATATATTTAAAAAGTTCTCTAGCAGTATAAGAGTAAGGGAAAGGAAGGGTAACCGAAAGTAATTTAGAAAGAAAAACATTTGTGGTTTTGTGTTAAGTTGTAATTGGGCAATAATTCTGTATAATTAATTCTTAAAGCTACTTAAAACTATTTTAGTTGGTAGTAATTCACTTACTACTAGAATAAAGCAGCTTTAGCACTTTTATTGGTTTGGGAGAAATATAGGGAAAGTGCACAGTTAATACTATGAGGTTTTTAGAGTTAACCTCTGTGGATGTTAAGAAATATAATTATGAAATGTTATATTGCTGAATCCATCTTTAACAAAAGCATTTTTCTTTTGGTAGGTTCATGTTCACAAGGATGGGTAGCATTTAAAAATAGCTGTTATAGAATTAGCAAAGAGAGTAAGCCATGGAATATAGCCCAGCAATACTGTAAGCTGTCCTTAACTTCTGCACACCTGGTGGATATAAAAAACGAGGAGGAAAAAAAATTTGTATTTTCACATCTCAGGTCAAAGAATCAAATAATAATATGGACTGGTCTTAACGACTTTAAGGTCAGTAGATATAAAGAATATGTATTGTGATAAAACTGTTTTTACCTATGTTCCTTCATCTATTCCTTCTTACCTTAATTCAATAAATATTTAATGAGTATTTCTTATACTCGAGGGATTCCCTGGTGGCTCAGATAGTAAGGAATACACCTGCAATACTCTGGTTTCCCTTCAGATCGTATAAATCTTTCACCTTTTACTAAAGAATACACCTGCAACCCAGGGAGACCTGGGTTCAATCCCTGGGTTGGGAGATCCCTTGGAGAAGGGAATGGCTTACCCACTCCAGTATTCTGGCCTAGAGAATTCCGTGGACTGTATTTATAGCTTCACAGCAAAATTGAAGGAAAAGACAGATTACCCATGTACCCTCTGCCTCCAGACATACATTGCCTCCCTCATTAGCAGCATCACCACCCAGAATAGTAATCTGTTACAACCCAGGAGCCTGTGTTGATACATCATAATCACTCAAAGCCTAGGGTTTCCATCATGGTTCAGTCTTGGTTTCATTCATTCTATGGGTTTGGACAAATATAATATATATCCATCATTTTAGTATGGTACAGAGTATTTTCATTGTCCTAAAAACCCTCTTTTCCCTGTCTCTTCATTCCTTCCCCACCTCCACATCTCTATTTTGTAGGCATTTATTTATCTAATTTTGCTTTAATTTTGGTTTTTCCCAGACCCCTCTTAAATACGAGTGATCTTATCCATTTCTTACTTTTTCCCACCTGAACCAGTTCTCAGATGTTTAGCTAGCCCACTTTCCTCTTAGATGTCTGAAACTCATATCTGATTTTCTTCTGCTTACTCATCCCTTTTGAACTTTTCTGCAGACAGTTCAATATTGCCAAAACTGACTTGTCACATCCCTCCCATCAAACCTGCTCCACTTCCTCTATTTCTTACCTCTGTGAACAATACAATAATATGAACCTGAAAACTTGGAGGTCTCCATTTTACTTTTTTCACTGTAGACATCCAGGTTTTAGAGTTCAGTTTTACTCAAGAGATACAGAACTCTCTGAAGATTTTAGTCAATACGAGTGAAATAAGGAGTGAGTGACATTTTCCTCCAAACAATCCTAACCCTGTGGAATAGCTCATGAAATCACATTTTGGCTAAAGTTGTGTAGGAAAACTTGAGACCTAACACTATCTTTGTCTAATCTGTGTTTTCTTCTTGGTGTTCCATTTATTTTTATTTCCTGCCACTCTGTTTTCCATGAGATACCCTGATCTCTCATGACCCAAGGCAAATTCTATCAGTTTTGATACCAGTTTTTCTTTGAAACTTTGTGTAAGCTTGGGTGAAACTATTGGCAATCTTTGTATTGGCAATCTTTAACTGCATTTTCATCATTCCCTTAATGAGATTTCTTTATCTTTTAATGGGCAGTGAAGGAAATTCTAATAAAGATTCCTCAAACCACAGTTCATCTTAGAAGTCCCCCTTCCAGTGTGCTAGTCTCTTTCCAGTAGCCCAGTTATATACATTTATTTCTTTCCTGCTTCTAGCATGGTGGTTCTGAACTGTTTAAATTAGAATGCTTTCTTCCAATAGTTATGGTTACTGGTTTTTGTTATGAAGTTAGATCATATGCTCATGAGAGGCAAAGTGAGGCTCTCAAGGCATCCTTGTGGTGGTTATGAATTTTTCTAAAGGGTCTAAGATACAGATTCTGCTTTAAGATACTTAAAAATAATTTGGAAAGTGAATGAAACATCAAAGTAACTATTTAAAAAAACCTTCTTTTGTAATAAAAGCTGAGTCCTATCATATCTCCTAAGTGGTAAGTGTAGTTCTATGTGATTTACTTGTATGGCAGAGGAAATTAGCACACCTGTGGACAGGCATCAGAGTCTGATCTTAACCACTATACGACCTTTCAAGCTGGTCTCTTGAGGTTGACATCAGAGTTAACTTCTGGGTCAGTTCTTGTGGTAGACTGAGGAAGTCATCACCCCTTTAAGTAAACCCATGCTGAGTAAGTGTGAGTTCATTACTGGACATCATAGAAAAAGACTGATTCATCATTACATCCTAGCTTCCAAATGGGATTCGGCCACTCAATAGGAACTTAATGAAAGATTAATTATTTCTATATTCTACTTTTGGAAGGGTTACATAGGTAATTCTCATTGAGTTCTCGGAACAACCTTATGAATAGGCAATGTAATTATTCTCCTTTTATAGATAAGGAAAATGAACTCAGAAATATCCTGGGTCACATACCTAATAAATGGCCACATCCGACCTCAAACCTGTATCTATTTGACCAACACTCGTGCCCTAATCATTTGACCATACTGCCTCTGAGCCTTTGTCTGTTTTCAAAATGGCAGTACAATATATGCAATACAGCAGACTCTAAGGAAGTGATATTCCTCCATTCTACTTGATGGAATTGGAATGTACTGTTTTAAAATCTCTTTAGAATATCTGAAGGGAGCAGGTCTTTTTAGTTTTCATCCATGCCACTAGTTTGGCACTGTGCTTGATGCTGGGGATGATGTCATACTCACAGTATGGACATATAGTCTCAATTTTCATAGAACTCATTGTCTCTAAGAATTATATTTGATTTTGAGGCACTGTCACATGCCTGGTCTTTTAAGCGTTCATACTCTAAACCTGTTGACTGCTTTAGCTTTAGCTCCATTGCACTGGTGAAAGTATTTCATTTCTAAGAGGTTAGTAGTTGTCTGTTACTTAGATAGGAAGTGGCAAAACTGTTGATTAGAATCCAGCTATGTTTTTGTCAAAGCTTCTTTTCCTACTACCCTTTTCAAGGAGAGTAGCCACTACTTAGAGATTTATTACTTGTGAAAGTTGAGGTTGATGATATTCACTACTGACATCCTTACCAGAATGGTAATAGAAACCTCTTCTGATGCTTAAGACTTATTTGATGACTTGAATCAAAATAACCTCTGAATAATAAAGGGTCTGTGCTTGGCATGGTTTTGAGCACTTCACATGCACTGCCTGCAATGCTCACAACAAATTAGATGTAGTTTCTATCATTATACCTATTTTACAGATGAGAAAACAGAGGTTTAATGTGAAAATTTTTTCTCCTGAAGATACAGCTAATGAATGGATGAAAATGAACTCTGCCTCCAGCTCAAAATCTTTATCATGAAGGAAATCTACCTGAAAATATGAAACTGGTTGATGATTTAACAATCTTAGAAAATTTTATAATATAGATATCTAATAAAAATCTTTAAGTACACATATTTGAAATGCGACTTTTCCTTTAAATTGGCTTAATTTGTACATCTTATTACAGAAAGAAGGTCATCTCACATGGACGGATGGATCATCTTTTGACCTTAAGGGAAATGAAATGCTTTCTTTTCCACTACTACCCAAGAATGAAACGGATTGCTACATTTTACAGCAAAACTCAACTGGATCAAACTATTTCTTTACAGGATTTTTCTGTTATGTTCCCTTGCCATATATTTGTGAATATGAATGTAATTATTTTTTTAGTATTTGTCTATTCATGCATGTTATTCTTTTATTACTTTAAAGATAGAATTATAATTTCTAATAAAAATAATTCTCTTGTTTCTTTTAGCACCTTCTCTGCAGGAAAACCTTTTATTCTATGTAAAGGAAGTTGGAACAACTGAAGTTGTGTTTAGTTGGAATAATTTGAGTGCTTGGAATAATTTGAATAAGTGGCTGAAACTTGGATATAAAATTATCATTAAATATTATTTAGATTGTACAGAAGAGCAGCATTTTGAAAGCATGCCCCCAGATACTACAAAGAAAGCAATTACACAATTGTATCCTGGCCGTGTTTACAGATTTTTATTCTCTGCAATAAATGAATGGGAGGCAAAAACTACTTTAAGTCCAGTATTCGTTGTTGAAACACGTAAGTTACAAGACATCTGAAAGTATAATTTTTGAAATATTTAATATCATCATTAGCATGTAATTCCTGAGGGTCTGCTTGCTATTTTCTCATAACATTCTGAGAAATCTCTCTTTAGCTATTTTAAATTACAATGGATCTGTTTATGTGTTTGGCTTTCCTATTAAACTATGCACCCAGAAGGGCAGGAACTGTATTTTATTTACAGTAATTAGACCTGGTTCCAAGTTCATAGTAGATAATAAGTCGGGGGGAAGCTGAATTTTTGATGTGCTAAAGGAGGAGATAAGCAGACATGCATCCTGGATTATAAGGGACTTACAATGGAGAGGATTAGTAAGGAATAAAATTAAGTGCAAACAAAATTGTATAGAAAAATGTAATTACCCAAATTCCCAGTCCACGGTACATTTAATAAATGCTTTTTAAATGCATTAATGTATAAATAAATGCATTTAATAAATTCAGAGGGTGAGTGATAGGGGCAGAATTATGGAAGGGATAGGTTTAGATTCAAACTTTGAGGAAGAAAAGCACATCGTGAGCAAAAGTGTGGTGATGTGAATTTGTAGGAAAAGAACAGTGTGGATCGACTGGAGATCTTCGGGCGTGAGGGTAACAGCGGTCTGAGCAGTAGGTGACATCAGATTTGGGCATGCCAGCAGTCTGTCTTAGATGGTTGGACTTGACCTTAGAAACGAAGGAAATCCATGAAGACTATGGTTTCTAAGTCTTGTTTTACCTTTTCCAAGTACTTTTAATGCATTGTTTTAGTCTGTCTCTCAGTGTTTGGAGTAGCTAGAGAGAAATGAGAAAACTGAACTTCAGAAAGGAGAAGTAAAGTGACTGGACTAACATGGCTTGTTAAACCAGACAGGAATCCAGGCACCCGGATGGTCTTCTTTTAACTGTTGAACTATTGCTTCTAAAGAAAGAATCAAAAAGAATGTGTGTGCATGTCTGTGTGTTTGGAGGGTTGGGAACGGATACAGGTTTGAGGCTGATAATGTGCAAGGTGCTGTTTTAGGAACACTAATATGGAGGGATTAACTGGGAAAATAACTGGCACCAGATGAAACAATTTGGAGTTGGGAAATATTTCTGTAAGAGGATGAATGCCTGAGTTCCGGTGATGTTAGGGATGAAGAATAAATAATATGAAGTCCCTGCCCTCTTGTCTGACAAGGCAAAAGTGAATGACACATATAACATATGATGACCGAGTGCCAGAGTATCATTTTGGTGATGCTTGTAATAAAATTGAACAGGAGTGTGTGTCAAACACTTTGACAAGTGCTTTACCCTCCATATTTTATTTAATCTTCATAATTACTACTATAATTCCCATTTTATATTAACAAAAACCTGAGGTTCAGAAAGAATAAGTAATTCACTCAGGAAGTTGGAGATATAAATTGGAAGGGTCAGGGCTCAAATCTAATTTTCCTTTTCTCTCCAAATTTAGAGTATCATGGAAGTACTGAGAGCTAAGAGGTAACTCTGCCAAACCGTATTACTAGTATAATGCCTTTTTTTTTTGTTTGTTTGTTTCTTCTCATCTACTAGGTCCATTATCACCTCAAAACGTCACAGTTACTCATGTGACCCCAACGGAAATATTTTTACACTGGGATGCTCCAGATCCTGTATCTTTTGACCATTATTTTGTGGTTATGTTGGATCCTGAAAATGCTAAATCAGAAGAAGTGTTTGTTGAAAAACCCAACACATCCACAACAATTGGAAATCTCAAATCTTTCCATCATTATCTGATCTATCTATTCAGTGTGGCAGAAAGAGGAACTCTAAGCTACTTTGAGAAACCTGTTTCAGCCATTACAGGTATGGGCACATTTTGCATTTTGATCAGTACAAATTCAGCATACTTTGGAATACTGTTTTGCGGAAATTTAATTGTGTTGATCCTTCATAGGTACAAAATGATCACAGTTGAACATTTGTCTAGATGTTGAATCATGATTCTAAGCATGGATTCCAAATACTAAATTAATTTAGATTTACATGAACTCCTTAAATATCTGCAATTTTCCTACCAGAGTTCCTGGAAGGAATATTTCTTATCATAGCCTTTGTTGGGAAATAAATTATCCTAGAAGATGAAGATTAGTCACCCAGTTCTCTTTGATAGCTTCAGACCCAACAAGTCTGCACATGTAAGCATGATCTTTTGCTACGCAATGCTATGCATTGACCTCTAGGGAGCAGTGTCACACCAGGACTTTTGGCAAATACGTTTCTAAACTCCACTCAGCATAGCAGTTTTTGAATGATTGTCTAGAACATAATCATTAAAATAACCTATCTTTTAATTAAGCATTCTATTTACCCCCTAAAGTCAGTCTTTTTTGAAAGGAGAAAACTCAATTCATGAAAGTACATAACTTAGCACGCTGTACTGTTTGTGCATGTGTGGTTAACACGTTTACATGCAAGGTTCTTTGAAATTTCACCAGCTAAAGTTTAAACACACGAGCACTGAGGGAAAACCTTCACGTGCACCGCCACAGATTGATTAACCTTCTCATACGTGGGAATACTTAGGATTCTTGGAAGAAGACAATGATGATTATTGGTAAAACAAATAAAAAAATACATCATTTCATGCTTACTGAATGCAAATACTTAAGACACATGCATTCAGTGTTGCAAATCCTAATCAGAAGTATTTTTCCAGTTGGATACTAGAGAGCAGATGTTTTCTTATCTCCAAGTTCAGACAAAACATGTCAATTGATACATGCTTGATTGAGTTCCTGACACTTTAGGAAGATGCTTTCATTTTTAACTGACAGGCAGACTAGGAGGATTTCTCACAGATTCATTAATTTTTAAATCACATTAAAGTCTTCTGTGGGATGTACCTATTTGTGAAGTCGAGGGACAGGAGAAAGGTACATGTGAGTCTGCACATTTAATTGTGTCACTTGCTATGTATGTTGACTATAAACTGACATAGCAGTGAGTGTTTAAGGATTTAGTAATCCAGTGCTCTTTTACTTTGCTATGGATGAAGCAATATTCCTTTTTGTTTCATTCATTATTTACTCAATAGATTATGTTTTAGTGTCAGGAATTGCATTGGAGACTAGAAATGCAAAGATGAATAAGACTAGGATTTATCTTCAGAGGGCTTACATATTAATGGAATGAGACAAATTTTTAAAAATAATGATTCTGTATTATAACTGCTATGAAGGCTTATGCTCTTGATACTATAGGAGCATAGAGAGGAATCAGTTAACTCAGGCCGGGGTACAAGGATAGCCGTGAGAATCTTTGTGGAGGAGTGATACCCTGAGTCATGAGGGGAGGTAAGAGTGAGCCAAGCAGGAACGGGGGTACAGAAGGATGCTGCAAGGGGGGGCAAACAGCATGTGAATAGACAGAGAGGACCGAAGCAGAGGCATCCACCTAGCTACCCCTGGGAAAGCCAGAGAAGGCTTTTTGAAGACTGACAACTGAACATTAGGAAATGATGAGTAGATTGGCATGGCTGAAGTACAGGGGGGCATATAGTGAGGGTCTAGAAAATGTAAGCTAGGCATTCAACAGGAAGAGACTTGATGGTGTACATTTTATTCACTAAAATTTAACTGTTTTGGGTTAATGGAGTCTTTGAAAATGTAGAAAAAATAATGGGCTTTCTCCCATAAAAATGCATGGGCGTGTATAGAAAATTCTTTGAGTAACTATAGGACAATAACAAACTCCTAAGTTTTGTAGGTGTGTGTGTAAGAAAAAGTATCTGAAGTTGTTTCACCATGGAATCTTTTGAACAGTTTTCTAATGGAACTATTCTGACATTTCCTGATAATTTTATATAATCGATTTCAACACCTAGAGTCAAACTAGCTTCAGTTTTGTGAAATGAAGTTATGAAATGAATAGACCCAGAATATTTTCTTAAGAAATTAAAATGTAGTGTTTGATTTGGTTGATTAGGAAATGAACTTCAAAACATATGAAAAATCAACTTATAGTTTCTGAAAACAAAGTGATTATGAAAATCATGGAGAGTTCTTTTTTACATTTTTTTTAATTGAAGGATAATTGTTTTACAGAATTTTGTTGTTTTCTGTCAAACATCAACATGAATCAGCCATAGGTGTACATATAACCCCTCCCTCCTAAATCTCCCTCCCATCTCCCTCCCCACCCCACCCCTCTAGGTTGATACAGAGCCCCTGTTTGAGTTTCCTGAGACATACAGCAAATTCCTATTGGCTCTCTAGTTTACATATGGTAATGTTGGTTTCCATGTTACTCTCCCATACATCTCATCCTCTCCTCCCCTCTTCCCACGTCCATAAGTCTGTTCTCTATGTCTGTTTCTCCATTGTTACCTTGCAAATAAATTTATCAGTACCACATTCCTAGATTCCATATATATGTGTTAGTATATGGTATTTATCTTCTCTTTCTGACTTACTTCTCTCTGTATAGTAGTCTCTAGGTTCATCCACATCATTAGAACGGACTCAAATGTGTTCCTTTTTATGGCTGAGTAATATTCCATTGTGTATGTGTACCACAAATTCTTTACCCATTCATCTGTTGATGGACATCTAGATTGCTTCCATGTTCTAGCTATTGTAAATAGTGTTACAATGAACATTGCAGTAGATGTGTCTTATTCAATTTTGGTTTCCTCAGCGTATATGCCTAGGAGTGGGATTGCTGGGTCAGATGGTGGTTTTATTCCTAGTTTTTTAAGGAATCTCCATATCGTCTTCCATAGTGGCGGCATCAATGCCTTTTCTCCACACCCTCTCCAGCATTTATTGTTTGTAGACTTTTTGATGATGGCCATTCTGACTGGTGTGAGGTGATATCTCATTGTAGTTTTGATTTGCATTTCTCTAGTAATGAGCAATATTGAGCATCTTTTCCTGTGTTTATTAGCCATCTGTCTGTTTTCTTTGGAGAAATGTCTGTTTAGGTCTTTTTCCCACTTTTTGATTGGGTTGTTTGTTTTTCTGGTATTGAGTTGTTTGAGCTGCTTTTACATTTTGGAAATTAATCCTTCATCAGTTGTTGCATTTGCTATTATTTTCTCCCATTCTGAGGGTTGTCTTTTGACCTTATTTATAGTTTCCTTTGCTGTGAAAAGGCTTTTAAGTTTAACTAGGTCCCACTTGTTTACTTTTGTTTTTATTTCCATTACTCTAGGAGATGGGTCATAGAGGATCTTGCTTTGATTTATGTTGTTGAGTGTTCTGCCTATGTTTTCCTCTAAAAGTTTTATAGTTTCTGGTCTTACATTTAGGTCTTTAATCCATTTTTAGTTTACCTTTGTGTATGGTGTTAGAAAGTGTTCTATTTCATTCTTTTACATGTAGCTGTCCAATTTTCCCAGCACCATTTATTGAAAAGGCTATCTTTGCCCCATTGTATATTCTTGCCTCCTTTGTCAAAAATAAGGTACCCATAGGTGCATGGGCTTATTTCTGGACTTTCTATTTGTTCCATTGGTCTATATTTCTGTTTTTGTGTCAGTACTGCACTGTCTTGATGAATGTAGCTTTGTAGTATAATCTGAAGTCAGGAAGGTTGATTCCTCCAGCTTCATTCTTTCTCAAGACTGCCTTGGCTATTTGGGGTCTTTTGTGTATGAATTGTGAGATTTTTTGTTCTAGTTCTGTAAAGAATGCCATTGGTAATTTGATAGGGATCACATTGAATCTGTAGATTGCACTTAATAGTATTGTCATTTTCACAATATTGATACTTCCTACCCAGGAACATGGAATATCTCTCCATCTGTTTATGTCATCTTTGATTTCTTTCATCAGTGTCTTATAATTTTCTGTATACAGTTCTTTTGTTTCCTTAAGTAGGTCTATTCCTATATGTTTTATTCTTTTAGTTGCAATGGTAAATGGGATTGGAAAATCACGGAGAATTCTTTAAAGATTATTTAAGGTAAAGCTTCTCTGATAGCTCAGTTGGTGAAGAATCTGCCTGCAGTGCAGGAGACCTGGGTTCAATCCCTGGGTTGAGAAGATTCCCTGGAGAAGGAAATGGCAACCCACTCCAGTAGTCTCGCCTGGAAAATCCTATGTACAGAGGAGCCTGGTGGGCTACAGTGCATAGGGTTGCAAGAGTCAGGCACAACTTAGCAATTAAACCACCAAGCCAAGGTAAAGCTATTGAACAGTTTAAAATTGCACAATTATCCTTACAAACATGAACTAATTATTGATCATTGTGCCTGAGAACTACCAAAAGTTTAGGGGAGGCTTGTAACATGAGACAATGAGATTAAAAAGAAGGCATTATAATTTCCAGAGAATAGTAGTGAAAATTGTAAGGCATGATATTCAAATAAATTGTGTAAGAAGATAAACTAGTATCTTTTGTTTGGTTATTACAAAAAAAATCAAGAACATTCTCCAATACTTGAATAGTAATAGCAAAGACACATTTTTCTCTAAAATTTAGTCCTTTTCAAGACATGGTGACATGAAGATTTATTTATTTTAAACATGAATTAATACTAAATTGAGATATTTTTACTCAACTGCATGAGTAGTAACAGACAATAAACTAAAATTTATGTATTTATGTATTTCTCAAAGGTATTAATCCACCTCAGAAAATTTGTGTAAAACCTGAAGATGTGGATGAAGACAGTATAATTCTCCAGTGGGAACCCCCACAAGATGGCCATGAGGTCTACATTCAAATCAAATCCATATCAGATACACAAGAAATCAGGAAGCTTTTTGTAAAGGATGCTAATAGATTCAAGGTTGATCACTTAATCCCTGGAATGACATATGACATTGGAATGGCAACAGTAATGAATGGGAATTTGAGTGAGCTGGTAACTATTCAACAAACTCTAAGTGAGAATCAGATACTTTTCATTTCTTAACAGATATTTGCTGATTTGGGGTTACTACAAAATAGTTTCTGATAGATTTCTCTGGTAGCAGGTTTTACCTTTTTAAATAGATTGTTTGTGTATTTCAGGATCTGGAGCAATTTCCATCCATTGTATCTTGCAAATGTCTTATGCTTGTATAAAGGCAGCACTGTTTATGTTTAGGAACTTCATCCCAAAGTCACACTATCTAGGTTTGAGTCTGAGTTCAGCTATTTGACTAACCCTGGGCAATGCATTCAACCTGTTTATGCCTCAGTTTCCAAATTTGTAAAGTGAAAGAAAATAATAGCATAGGTTTCATGAGTTGTCCTGAGAATAACTGATTTAATAAATATAAGGACATAGATCAATGCCTGACATATAGGCATTGTTTGTAATTTTTATTGTATCCACAGAGGCATGCTGTAGCATAGCAGAAGGAAGTATTGATAGTGTATAAAAGGTTTAGGACCAAAAAATTTTTCATTTCTCAAACAAAATTAATTCAATGAACAATAATGATTAAAAATGTCATAAGGAAGAAGAAAGAAAAGGAAAAATGAATACATTAAATAATCATATTTATAAATTGTAATAAACCTTAAGGAAAGCAGAAAAATTATGTCAATGAGAGTGTTAATTGGAAAAAAAAAAAAAAGCACAACATAAGATCAGTGAGTTGCAGTTTTATTCAGGGATCTTACTCAGGACTGTTGCCTGGGAGACAGCCTCTTAGAGAGCTTTGAGGAACTTGTTCCAAAGAGGCAGGGGGAGAGGCCAGTATACAGGTGATTTTGGCTAGGGTACCTATGCAATCGAGGATATGTCATAGTGGAAGATTACTACTAGTCACAAGGAACAGATATCTCAGTTAATGATTTTAGTGCTTTTCCAAGTATGGGGAAGATGTAAGAATATGGGGTCATTAAAATTTTTCCTGAAGCATATCCAGCTGTTTAAGGGCCTGTTTTCACAAAGCATAGTTTGCTTCATTCTGTTCTTCATCCTGAATTCCTTCCAGGGTGTGTTGTAGGTCAGCAACGGCAGTGGCTAATAATTTACTGTTCCCTTGCTGGAAGAGTGTGGCAGTGACACACCTTGTTTACAAGAGTAATTGAACAGGGATGGAGATGCTACTGTAGATGGACTATAATAGGAGTTACATTTGATGGAGGCTTAAATGATAAGAAGGAGCCAGAGAAGAACAAGATGGTGGAAGGGTACTTTAGAAATGAACAGCCGTCATGAAGAATGTAAGACAAGGACAAACTTGGTGTCTGAGAACAAAAAGACCAAGATGAGGGATAGGGGCAGCAGGAAATGATACTGAATGAGGATTCAGGGGTCAGAGCACAGGGAGGCTGCAGGCTGTGCTTCTGAGCCTGTTCTGAGGGCGGTGGAGTCCTGGAGAGGTTTATGCAGGAGAGGTGACAAGGTGAGGTCACCTCATCACAGAAACGTCCTTCCTGATACGGGCAAAGAATGGACCTGGGAAACTGGTTCCAGGGTGTTGTAGAGTCTAGGCAGAAGATGACGGGTGAGCAAGATCGGGAAGTGCAGCTGGAAAGTAGTGGCCACATTTTATTATATGAAAGTCCAAGCTTTCATGCTGGACTGCTTATGATGAGTAAGCGAAAGTCACTCAGTCATGTCAGACTCTTTGCCTCCCCGTGGATGGTAGCCCGCCAGGCTCCTCTATCCTTGGAATTCTCCAGGCAAGAATATTGGAGTAGGTAGCCATTCCCTTCTCCAGGGGATCCTCCCAACCTAGAGGTCGGACCCTGATCTCCTGCATTGCAGGTGGATTCTTTACCGTGAGTTAGCAGGGAAGCCCCTGATGGTGAGGAGAGAAAGGGAGAAGCTGGGGTTTGACTTGACTAATTTAGGTGAATAGTGATGACTGTGAGGAAGGAAAGATCACTGGACCTCACAGGCCTTTTAGCTAACCGTAAGGGTAGCCTGGTGGGAAAAATGAATTAATTAAAAAACATTATGTGTTAGCAGTGTCTACATTCAACCAGCATCAAATCTTCCCGTTTTATCTTTCAAAGACTAAACTGAAATTTATTTCCATAGTTCCATACTTAAATTTTTGAGAAAAACTACCTAAAGATAATTATAATAGAAAACAATTATGAAAAAAAATACAATTTGATAATTAAGCAAGATACATTGCTAAAAAATCTATTGTATATCTACTAAACAACCCAACATAAATTTGTGTGCAGAATGGAAGTATGAAACTAAAATGTGTAGATGGGTAATGAACTGTAGTCTTAGAGCCACCAGTCATTACCAGAATGGGGTTAGGTTTTCCGCATATTGTCTCTGGGCCTAAGTTTTTGCTCCATAAGATTTAGATCACTGAATATGTTTTTAAACTGATTTTCACCTGTAAAGTCCTATTCTTCTTTGACTCTAGGGAACTTAGCATATTTCAACCCATTTACCATCTAAAAACAAATCTTACCATCCTTTCTAGGTAGTCAGTTCCTTTGAAATCTTATTCATCTATCCCTCTTCAGGTACAAACATAGATCCAGACTCTGCTTAATTCAGAAATTATTGGTAAAGTCAGTATCTAACATGAATGCTGAAACATGTATTAACACATATAAATCTGAGGAAGGATAATAGAATTTTAGGGCTTAAAGTTCTGTTTAACTTAAAGTTTTTTTTTGGAACTGTTTTATTTATTTTTTTCAATTTGTTTCAACTGTTTATTAACAGACCAGATTACAAAAATAATCCTGGTAGATACCTTAGTTCATCCTTCTAATAAGCCTGTTGATCTGGTCTTCCCTGTTGCCAGCATCTCCACCTTCTACAAAATGGGTGGTCTTTTTCTTCATTCCACCTCGTGGAGAAGACAATTTAAAGGGCCACAGGAAGTTGTTCGCTTCTTTGAAACGTTTTCCAACAGTATAGATCTCATGAGTCAGATCTTCCATGCAGATGAGTCCGTATTTCCCAAGAGATCGAGCAATCAATGCGTTGTCTGTCAGGGCAATTCTCTTTTTGTTGATTTTGCCATAACCACGCTTGTAGATCAATTCATTAACAGACTTCAGATTTGGGTACCCCCATGCAATGTATGGCTCCACAATTTTCAGCATGTTAATTGATGCTTTGTTGAGCTTCACAAAGGTGCCATTGAAGATCTGCCGGAGGCGAAGGAGCTACAGCACCTTTCGAACCTTTGGGCTCACACCGTTGATACTTCTGATCCTGATGACAAATGCCAATTTGGGTTCCGCGGGTACATAGAAGTTGCCGGCTTTTCATGCCATCCTAGCCATTCGAATTTCAGTTCTGTGCATCTGCCTGTATTCCTTGTGGTAATGCTTAGCTTTTTCATAAATAAGCTTCCTCCTTGCCTTTCGAAGCATCTTTTGGGCAAACTTCTTTCTCAGGTGCTTGATCTTAAGCTCTGAGAAATTCTTTTGCTTTTTCTTAAGGGTTTCTGGCACAGCAGGAATCTTCTTTTTCTTCTCTCTGCACTCTCCTTGGTTCCAGCCAGGAAAGAGCTGAACTGTTTTCAAGTTCAAAAACAGAGATCTTCTGGCCAGTGCAGCAAGGCTATACCATTCTTCTGATCATTGTGCAAGGCACCTCTATAATTTCCCTCTAGCTTGGAGCCGTGTCTGTTACTCCAGAGTGTCACGAAGCAGATCTACTCATTGATTCATATGAAAGGCCATCATGTTTGGAAACACCCATCAGTTGCTCATGGTGTCTATATTTTCTCTCCTTCTGGTGAATTTTCCCTAGTTCCTTCAAGTACTCCACTCTTTCTTTCTTTTTTTAAAAAAGCGTTGTTTATTTTTGGCTGTCCTGGGTCTTCACTGCTGGGCACGCTTTTCTTTGGCTGTGATGGGTGGGGACGGCTGTCTGGCTGCAGTGCGCGGCTTCTCGTTGTGATGCCTTCTCTTGGTGAGGAGCACCGGCTCTGGGGTGCTCAGGCTTCAGCAGTTGTGGTTCCCCAGCTCTAGAGCAAGCCCCAATACCTGTGCAGCACAGGCTTAGCTGCTCCATGGCCTGTGAGATCTTCTCAGTCTAGGGATCGATCCCTTGTCTCCTGCCTTTGCAGGAGGATTCTTTACCTCTGAGCCACCAGGGGAGCCCTCCACTATTTCTTATAATCCAGTCAGTCTTTCTATCCAGTTCTTAAACTTTATCATCACTTTTTACATCACCTGATTATTTATCATTCATCATTTTCACTTGTGTCAAGATGATTAAGCAAATATTAGCTTATCCCAAGGTGCTGCATAGGTAGACATTCTCTCCTTGTATTCATTTAACAAATAATTACTGATGATTATCCTTCATTGGATTGGCCAAAAATTTTCGTTTGGGTATTTTCAATCTTATGGAAAAGCCCAAATGAACTTTTTGGCCAACACAATATTATGTCCTATTTTTCTTTCTTCCATACACTTTGAGGCAGTCAAGCATAGAGGGACTTTTACCTTTTAATGAGCTTCTACATGTTACAAACATGTAGGAAAAAAAATTAACTTGCACATTCCTTTTTCCTTTGAACCTTCTCTCTCCATCTGGCTGTGTTATCTCGAAAGAAACTATTGATAATGAAACTTGATCTCCAGTTATTAGCGTGCACCTGATCTATAAAATGTGCCCTTTGGGAGAAGGTGGCGCTTATGACAACAGAACCTTGGAACCAGATTACCTGGGTTAGAGCCACAGCTCCACAGTGACCAGTTTCTGTCCTTTGGAAAGCCATTCAGTCTTTCTGGTCCTCAGTTTTCTTCTCCCTAAAACGGGAGTGATGATAATCTTACCTACATTATGCAGTTAATATAATTTAAAGGCTCAGACCCCAAGCAAACACTGAGAGTCTTGGTGATTGTTATCATTCTTATCTCTCTGCAGGGGTAGGGTGGCACTGAGGAGCTTTGGCCATCTGTAATGGGAAGTAAAGTTGTTCTAGCTGTTTGTGTGTCTCTTTTTGTCAGAGGAATTAATGAACCCGTTTTTCTTGACAGAAGGAGAGCTGTAAGAGAGCTCGTGTTTGAGTTTTCTTGTTTTCCTCTCACAAAAGAATAAATTTTAAGATAGACTGGGCATCCCTGCAGCTCAGTCTAACCAACCTATAATAAAAGCCTTTGAATTTGGCCTAGTTTAATTTATCTCATTTTGAAAGAGCCTCATACAGCCCTCAGGCTGCCACTTCCTCTGAAAAAGATATTGCAGGAAAATAGTTAAGGCCGGAGGTCCTGGTCACAGAGGTGGAGACTCGTTGGAGTCCACTGGAAACGGCAGTGCCTTTCTTTTTCTTTTTTTGAAGTGTAACCTTCTCCCACTTGAGGTTTCAGAAGTTTGCGGTATAGTTCTGAAGAGAAGGAGTAACTTTATCCGGTTCTACACCTTTCCAGCCTTGGTGCCTCTCTGCTTTAGCATACCGCTCGTTAATACTGTTGGCTACATCTGCCTGGACAGGTGGAATTGATGTAAAGCTTCACATTCACCTGCTGGAGGGAATGTTCTCAGCTGTCTACTTTCAGAGCCTGGAGTAAACTATGCCTGTTTAAAGCAATGACTCTCCCTAGAAAATGTTTTCATTTTCTATGTTTCCATTTCACCGAGAAGGTGGAGATGATTGTTTCCATGAGTATGTCAGTCAGTCGTTTCCAAACCCCAGATGTTTAATTTCTGTTCAGAGTATCTTTAGACGTGTTCACGGGTCATTCCATAGATTCAGATGGGCTGGTTACTTGTAGGATATCATGCCAGTCTTAGAAAAGTCCTACTTACTGTGGGAGCTTTCCAAGCTGTATGGAATTTAGAGATGTTAGCAATGATGTTAGCAAGATGTTAGCAATGACAGAAGGAGGAAAGGAAATACAACTGGAAAAAGAAACACATTGTAAAAGTGCCTTG
Source organism: Odocoileus virginianus (assembly GCF_023699985.2). Classification (NCBI taxonomy): domain Eukaryota; kingdom Metazoa; phylum Chordata; class Mammalia; order Artiodactyla; family Cervidae; genus Odocoileus; species Odocoileus virginianus. The sequence goes on from NC_069697.1 coordinate 9,075,203, forward strand.
AAATCCAGTAATATACTACATAGAGTGAGTATGGTTAGCATAGTGAACATTGCCTGATGACCACCAAGAACAGAACAGGAAAGTTCTATTATTACAGCAGAGTGAATCAATGGAGATGGTGCGCAGAGTTTATGTTCTATATTTCTAATTATAGATGTGTGTTTAAATCCTTTTAGACTGTACTGTCTCTGGGTAAAGTCACATATTTAACAGTGACTTAGAACAAGTTCCATTGGATCAAACAAGATGTCACCAAAAAAAAAACAAAAAAAAACTGAAAAGAGAAGGCCATCTACTTATTCTCTGCAGAGGAAAAACAAAAACTTTTTTATGATGTATATTTGAGAAGATATCTGTTTGGAAGAAAGACAGACCTAAGCATATACTGGACAGTATCCCAATAATCTAAAACTGGACAGTATCTCAATAATCTAAAGATAGAATTGAAATTAAAATTGATCTGAGGAAAAAATGGTGTGGATAGAAATAATCTAAAATTTTAATCTGCTCTAAGTAGCACAATAAAGCTCTTTAATAGACGTCAGGGAGAAAATAAAACGTGAATGAATCCTTCCACCAAATGTTTGCCAGAACCACATTCCTAAAAATGAAATGTCTGCTCAAAATCCCTGTGCAGACAGACTAGTCTTTACCAGTCTGGCTCAGCTGGTAAAGAATCCGCCTGCAATGCAGGAGACTGGGGTTCAATCCCTGGGTTGGGAAGATCCCCTGGAGAAGGGAAAGGCTCCCCACTCCAGTATTCTGGCCTGGAGAATCCATGGACGGTATAGTTCATGGGGTCGCAAAGAGTCGGACGCGACTGAGTCGCTTTCACCAGAGCGTGGCAGGCAAGGCCTCTGGTGGGCCGGGACCAGCCTCGGACCACGGCCGCCCCTGTTGTTCAAACACGCCCTGTGCTTGAGCCACCCTGAGCTCTGAGCAGTTCAGAAGAAACCAGGGCACAGCGTGAGTAAGAAACTTGCTGAAGACTGGTAACTGGAAACTAGTTGCCAACGACTAGTGACTAGTAACTTGCCCCGCTAGTAAAGAGCTTGGCGTTCCCTGGACACGCGAGGACGCCCAGTTTTTCCAGGCCGTGCTGATCTTTTCTCTTGGTCTGGGCTTCCCTCCTGACTGCCTCTCTGCCCTGCACATTCTTTCTGGGAGACTTGCTCTGTCCTGTAAGACAGATGCGACATTGTCCTCAACTCTGGAAAGCGTCCCCAGTGTTACTTCTGCTAGAATTCTCTCTCTCTTCTCAACAGCCTTTTGTTCATGTCCCTCTAACCATGGAGGGACTCTAGTTAGAGATCTGCTCAATTTTTTTTTTTAAATAATGACAAATTTCATTATATTTGGATGATTCTTTTAGAACTGGACAAGCACCATCCTAAGGATGAAACTAAATGTATGAATCACATAACACACAAATAAATGGTATACTTAGGCATCATCTGTAGGTACATAGGAGCACGCAAGTTCCGAGTTTGAGAATTTTATGAAAGCAGGAATCTGGCCTTATTTACTTTCTTTGAGCATTCCTTCTGGTATGTAGGTTTTCAAAAGTATTTTCTTAATAAATAGATAAGGTAAAAAACAGGTAGATCTCAGGTTTTTATGTTTTTTAGACTATTAATGAGAATAAAAAAAATGAAAGTTAATTAGGCCCTTTCAATAATATATGTATATATGATCTGTCAATCTGTCAGAATGTCCTCTTTGTTTCTCTGTCCAACACTAACCTAGTAAATGTAAGTTGAATATATAAGCATTTAGTTGTTTTACAAATTCTAGAACATGTTAGAGAAAGTTTTAAGACCATACTAATTATAAGTATCTCTTTTTATCTTTCAGAGCCCAAACCAGTTCAAATTGTTATTCCTTATGAAAGCCATAGTACCTCTATAATCTTGTTTGTTCAGATGCCTAATATTGGAGTGTTTGATGGTGTACATATTGCAAGTGACCGAGGCCCAAATGTAACCAGGCTTTTGAAACAAGACAACAAAATAACTGTTGACAATTTAACCCCAGGCACAGAATATAATTTCTTTGTTTCTACCATCAGTGGGACTAAATTAAGTAATATGTATTATGTACCTGCAGTAAGAACATGTAAGTATTTTAGGACTTGCCTAAGGTGCTTCTCGATTTTGATTTTGTGTGCCATTTCAAATTAGTACTCTGTGTTCGCTGTAATGCAATCAGTTTCAAAGATCCTTTAAAACAAACACAAAACCTCATTACTGAGCCTGATCTGTAATTGCCTAGTATACAGATAGAGCTGACCTTGTTTAAAATTGAGAAGTCGTGAAGTTTTTGTCTATTACTAAAAACCACATGTGCATATTAATTGGAACTTTCAATGACTTAATCCAAGAGTGAGGACATTATGAAAACTAGACCATCCTTTGTGAGTCTGGGAGCCCTGATGGTGTCTCATAAAGCACATGATAAGTGTGCATTTATTATGTACACTTATCACGTACACTCCCTATGCTGCCATTTGTCTGGAAAAACCTAGTGCATATTTTCTTCATCTCTTTGGATATTTTAAATTATTATGTATAATATGTGTACATACCAATACTTTACATTTTGAGATTCACATTGATTTTGATTTAAGTCACTCAAAAATTCTACAGATGTTAATTTTGAACATTTGGAATACTTGACATTTGACCCCGCCGTAGTCTAATCTTGGGACCAAGCCTGCTCAGGCTCCAGGGATGGGATGGCAGCCCAGGTCAGGGAGGTTGAAGGGATAAACATGGCTTTTTTCCTTTTCTTTAATTTTATGCTGACAGTGTGATGGAGTATTGTCGATTTGCAATATTGTTCTTGTTTTCAGTGTACAGCCTCCTGGTTCAGTGATGATATGTATGGGTATATCATAGCTATTCTCTTTTGGATTCTTTTGCCTTGGAAGTTATTGCAGAAGCTGGAGCAAAGTTCCAAGTGCTGAACATTACTTCTTTGTGGATGGATGGATGATGGATGGGTGGAAGGAACAAAAATAATCCTTGCGGAGTGTATATTACAGATACAGCTCTCTGTGTATACATTAGTCCACACACACCTTCTAATTCGTTCTTGGCCCTTCAGTTTTTTTTTTTTTTTTGAACTGTATGTTTGAATTCTCAGAGTTTCTTTTTGTGTCATAAATTAGTTCATTTGTATCTTTTTTTGTTTGTTAGTTTTGCCTAGAGGGGATGTTATATGCTATTGTCTTTCTCTGTGTGGCTGACTTCACTTAGTGTCATCCTCCAAGGTCCATCCCTGTGGCTACCAGTGGCATAATTTCATATGTTTATTATGGCTGAGTAATATTCCATTGTATACACACACCACATCTTTAATCTTGAATGGGGTGGTGGGCATTTTGCTGGTTCTATGTTTTGGCTGTTGTAAGTAGTGCTATAGTGAATGTTGCGGTGTATGTGTCTTATTGAATTATGGTTTTCTCGGGATATAGTCCTAGGTGTGGGAATGTCAAATTCTAGGCTTAGCTCTCTCTTTTTTTTTCCTGGCATTTGGAGACTGTCTGTTATAGTGATGGTGCCAATTTATATACCCACCAACAGTGTATGTGGGTTCCCGTTCCTCCAGGCTGTCTCCTTCATTTATTGTTTGTAGACTTATGAGAATGGCTATTCTGTCTGGTGGGATTTGATTTCTCACTGTAATTTTGATTGGTATCCCTGTAATAATTAGGGATGCTGAGCATTTTGTCCTTTGGTAGTTTGGATTGTTTTTCTTTTTTCCTTAAATGGAGTGAGGAAATTTTACCTGTTGCAACTGGCTTTGTAAAAGTCGGTAGTGTTTGGAATTTATTTCTGTAATATCTGCCCCAGGACACTTCCTGAGGGCAGCTGTCGTTAGCAGCCACCCAAGGCCCTGTGAAGTGGAGGTGTTAGTCTCTTAGATGTGTCCCACTCTTTGCGACCCTATGGATTGTAGCCTGCCAGGCTCCCCTGTCCATGAAATTCTCCAGGCAAGAGTACTGGAGTGGGTTGTTGTTCCCTTCTCCAGGGGATCTTCCCAACGGAGGGATCAAACTCCTGGTCTCCTGAATTGCAGCCAGATTCTTTATCATCTGAGCCTCCAGGGATTGGAGGTTCCAGTGAGCACTTGTGGTCATGTTGTAGTTACAGAGAGTGTCCACAAGGCGGCTGCATAGCCTCAGGGAAAACCCTGGGCTGTAAATTGGAGCAAATACCCAAGGACTTGTGTCTCACTGCTTCCTTCTAAAGCTTCAGCCCCTTATGCGGACTAATCCCAACCTGGACCGCTTCACCCTGCAGAGGATGCTTAGGCGCCTGAGCTTAGGAGGTTCCACTCTCAGGAAGGAAGCTTGAGCTGGGAACCCAAGCACCAAGAGATGTGGAGGCGAGGTGACTTTTCCAAGGTCCCCAAGGCCAGAGGGTCAGGTCACCATCCTTGGGTGCGCTATGGACTCTGGTCCCCGCCAGAGCAAACCATCCAGGTTTAAGAGAAGACTGAATTAAAGGCACCCTGCCTGACTGTCTTGACCTCCCCACAGTCCAGCCTTGGGACCCAAGCCTGCTCAGGCTCCAGCGATAGGATAGCAGCCCAAGTCAGGGAGGTCAGAGGGGAGAAACTAGGCATGGCTTTTTTTTCTTTTCCTTCTCTTTAATTTCAGGCTGATGGTATGTTGGAGTGTAGTTATTTCTAATGTGCTTCTTGTTCAGTTACGGTCTGTGAACCAGGCCAGTTCATGTGTATGAACACATGCAAACCCCAGACCTACTTATTTGGATTCTGTTGCCATAGAGATTATTGCAGAAGATCCAGCAGAGTTCCCTGTGCTGAGCATCAGGTCCTTGGGGATAGAAGGAGTGACGAGAATCCTTGTGGATTATCTATTATTGACACGGATTTCCGTGTGTATGTTAGTCGTGCGTGCACGTGTGTGTGCGTGCTCACTTGCTTCCACCGTGTCCAACTCTTTGCGACCCTGTGGCTGTGGCCCTCCAGGCCCCTCTGTCCATGGGATTCTCCAGGCAAGAATACTGGAGTGGGTTGCCATGCCCTCCTCCAGGGGATCTTCCCGGCCCAGGGAACGAACCCACATCTCCTGCTTTGGCACTTGGATTCTTTACCACTGAGCCACTGGTGGCCTCCATATGTTAGTCCTGACCTCCTAATTCACCCTGGCCCTTTACTTTTTTTTGAATCCTATGTTGAATTCTCAGAATCTCTTAAAATTAGTTTGTTTGTATCTCCTTTTCCATTTTGCCTAGATGGGACGTCATGTGTCTTCCTCTGTGTGGCTGACTTCTCTTAGTGTCATCCTCCAAGGTCCATCCCTGTGGCTACCAGTGGCATAATTTCATGTGTTTTTTTATGGCTGAGTAATATTCCATTGTATGCACACACCACATCTTTGCACTTGAATGGGTTGGTGGGCGTTTTGCTGGTTCTGTGTTTTGGCTGTCGTAAGTAGTGCTGTGGTGAATGTTGGGGTGCATGTGTCTTTTTCAACTATGGTTTTCTTGGGATATAGATCCAGGTGTAGGAATGTCACATCCTAGGCTTAGCTTTTGTTCTTTACAGTGACTGTGCCCAATATATATTCCCATGGACACTGTATATGCGTCCCTTTCCTCCAGGGCTTCCGTGGTGGCTCAGTGGTAAAGAATCCATCTGCTGATACAGGAGACACAGGTTTGATACCTGGGTGGGGAAGATCCCCTGGAAGAGCAAATGGCAACCCACTCCAGTATTTTTATCTGGAAAATCCCATGGACAGAGGAGCCTGGTGGGCTATGGTTCATAAGGTCTCAAAGAGTTGGCAATGACAGCACACACATGCGTCCACTTGATGTAGAAATTGATGGCAAGTAGTAATAAATGCCATACAAAAACTGCATGGTGTCCTGAAATCATTATGTTTCTGACTACAAATGTAAATAAGTGTCAATGTTCTTAATGATTTGCTCTTCCTGATTACATGTCTTCACATGTCTTATTATACCATATTGTATTATGTATCTTTCCCCCCAATTTATAATCCTTCCATTATTGTTTAAACTCATTTTTCCACAAAATAATCTCAAACTGATGTCATAAGTCATGTTATTCTAATAGCATTTTAACATATCTATAATCAGCTCAGATATATGTTTATATTTTGCTTGTAATTTTTATGTACTTTTTATATTCTCTGCCTCTTATATTATGAATCATTGTGGGCAACATTCTGTTTTACAGTTCTTGTCTTTAAAAATAAGTAATACTTGATCTTCTAACTATATCAATATCATTATATCAGTAGCAGAAATACCAGTATATAAGACAATACTCTAAAGCTGACATTTTTCAGTTTTTTAAAAATAATTGTTCTCCTTTGTGCTAGATGAAATCTTTAAATTGGGAAAATGAAACACTAAAACTCACCAGATAAAATTTGTTTTTAACTTCAGCCAATATTTGGTACAAAGGAATTCTTTTGCTTCTTTGTCTAGCCTTCATATTTCTGTCTCTGCTGTGTTTTAGTAATTTCAGAAAGCTTTCATTTCATTTTTCCCCTTTGAATGTTGTGCCTTTGCTCCTATGAATTTGCTCTCACTAGTTTTTGCTGTAGCATCAGAGTTAGCTGCATGTAATGGTGTATCCAGTGACTGAGTACAATTGATTATCATATTTTATAAGCTAATATATGTATAAACAACTTTTTAACTAGGCTAGAGATAATTCATTAATAAACTGCACTGTCCTTTTTTGGTGTGTTGTGCTTTTTGCTCTCTTTGAAGGGACAAATAAAAGAGAAAACTGGTTAGAAAACATCCAGGAGCAATTTAGTGTTTTATGTGTTTTGCGTAGGTCTGGAAGCACCATCAAATATCCATGAGGGCAAAGTTACAGACTCTTCCATTGAAATTCTCTGGAATCGAGCTGATGGGAATTTTCAGCATTATGAAATCACATGCGTAAACTGTGCTGATGCTTTCATGGTACGTTATAAGGGACTCTCGGAGGAGTTAAACTTTCATGCTGAAACCAAGGTTACTCACGCTTACATCAGATCAGATGGTCTGGTGTGCCAGTCCATGGGGTCACAGAGTTGGACATGACAACACATGTTGGATAGTAAAATTAAATAACCCCCAGTCTTTTCTCTTTTTCGCTTGTGTTTGATTGTGGAATGTTTCTTCAATGAACACTTGGAAAGTTATTCTTTTGGATTGTCAGGTCCAGAAGGTATCTCAAGAAGCTGCAGTCTTCTCTAACCTGGATCCTGCCACGGTGTACACCTTTTCAATTCGCACTGAAAAAGAAGGTTTTAAAGACAGTTCTCCCTACATAAAAGAAATACAGACAGGTACAGCTTGTGTAAGCATTTTTGATATTAGTTTAATGCTCCACTTTTCAAAAATACTTTATTAATGTAATCAGAAGGATTCCATAAAAATGCTTTTTTTATATATTATTTTCTTTTTTAAAGGAAAATTTATTTAGCCAGGTTTCATTGACTTGTAACATTTTATAAGTTTCAATGTTCAAATATTCATTTGGTTCTTATAGAGAAGAATTAGTAAACAGTTTATTCTTTACAAATTTTCTTTATGGGCAGGCAGTATTGCCTCTTGTCTGTTTTTTACTTCCCCTTGCATGAATTAGCACAGCCTCTTCTGTTATGTGTATTTCCAGACAATAGAGTTGCTAACTGCCTGGGTTCTGGCCAGTCTCCCTTTGTGATTTAATGTTTCCAGTGTTCAGTTAGACAGACAATGGAGTATGCTGTTTCGCCAGTGTTAGCAACTCATTCCCAATGGCAGATGGTGACTTATTCCATGGTAGTCATGTGAAATAAAGGGTAATTGGAAAGGGTGCATGCAAAATGTGCACATTTTCAAATCTAGGTGAAGTGAAATTGTCAACTGTTCTGCTAAAATAACTATTTCAGCTATTCTTGACACTGATGGCATGGGAAGATTGATTTACATATTTAGAAGCTGGTCAGGTCTGGTGTTCTTTTATTGTACTAATAAAGAACGGAAATGAGAGAGAATATCTTGGCAGTTTTTTTTTTACTTTCCCACACATGGAAGAATTTTAAGGGAGAAATAAAATATATATTATATACTATATTAACATTTTTCTTCAGAGAAATAAGGAAAGTATTTCATATTTAGATGGCAATGAACTTTCCTGTTGACTGACCTTATTACTATTTGGTATTTAACTAGAATGATGCTTTGAAAATCTTTATAAACATTTCTGAGGTTGGTGGTTACACTAAACCAAGATATCACCTCTTTCTACATTATAGAGGCAGGGTAAATACTGCATACAACACTGCTGGGTACATATAAGTTATGTTTCAAAGTTTAAAATGATTCTAGCTGTTTTGTTTTTTTTTCACTCTCTTGACTTTTAATTTCTCATATCTACCATGAGGAATAAAAGGAATATCTTGGTTACCCTCAGAGTTTGCAGAGTCAAAGAAATCCAAAGCAGTTTTAAAATAGGTGCTTTCTATGGTAGAAAATGTTATTTGATGTGTATGTTTTACATGATATAGCCCCAAGTGCGGTTGAATTTATGAATCATAGTAGGAATTCAAATGCAGTAACCATTAGTTGGCCTTCAGCCAGAAGTCTTCTGGATGGATATATTATTTCAATATCCAGTGAAAGCTTAATGAAAGAAGAAATCCTGCCTTCTACAAACAGGTATGAAAACATTAAAAAGAGATTATGTTAAGTTACATGAAACACAAGATTAACATTTTATATGTGCTTTTAGAAAGCTGTTTTAATAGTGTAGTATAAACAGAAATTATAAGAGTTTGCAGGACAACTTTTTGGACTGTAGTGTGATCAGCATAACTGAATCTGATGTACAGTGCCAAATTATGTATGTGGATAGATAGTAATGAATTAATTCGGGATATCATTATGCTTGTATGCATGACATATACACTTTTTGACTTAAATTTCTCTACTTAAGAAGCTATGATTTCCAAATAGCCATTTGTGTTTAAGCATAGGAAATTGTGTCCATAACAGAAAAAAAATACATAAAATTCCAAATGTTTCTGAGCTGAATATTTAATGGGTGATTTTTCTCTAATGTGTAGGACATTCACATTTAACAGACTTTCTCCGGGGACTGATTTTTTAATTAGCATTATGGCTACTAAGGGACTAAAGAGAAGCCATCCTACTGTCCTAATGGTTAGCACTTGTAAGTTCACTTTATATTTAATTAACTTTTCATGGGTTAAGGGAAAATAAGGGAAATTGCTGTGTTTAAGGTCAGTAACTAGTTATGTGTGTGTGCAAGCTCAGTCGTGTCTGACTCTGCGATCCCATGGGCTCTCATGAGCCCACCAGGCTCTCATCCATGGAATTTTCCAGGCAAGAATACTGAAGTGGGTTGCCATTTCCTTCTCCAGGGGGTCTTCCCAATCCAGGAATCAAACCTATGGCTCTTGCATCTCCTGTATTGGCAGACAGATTCTTTACCACTGGCACCACCTGGGAAGCCCCAGTATCTAGTTAACCATCAATTAAAATAGAATCAGTTTACGATGCTATGGCTTGAAGAGATGGGGCATTTCACTTACGCAGAGAATGCCTGAATTATAGTCCTTTCTCTGTCATTTATTGTGACCTTGGGCAAAACTATGCAGTTCTCACCTAAACAATGAGAATAATTATTCTTGCCTGGGTATAAACTCTTGTTACTAAAATCAAATGCAAAGCTTTTTGTGAAAAGTTCAGAGTACTCTAAAACCGTAAGGTATTGTCATCATGAAATACTTAATATTTTTCTAATATTCTGACTATATCTATTAACTATATCATTTTATGAAAAATGAAACTCTGAAACTAGAAAGAATAGATGATGGCTTTTCAATTGCATTTATTGGGTTCAGTTTGCATCCTCTGACCTCGTTAGCATTGCTTACGTGTCTGCCTGCCCTGAACACATGCGGATGTTCCGAAGCGCCCTGTTACTTGTGGGTCACAGTCACACGAATGTGTGCTCAAGTACCCATGCCCAAGTGTGACAGGAGGCTCCATATCAAGGTTTGAGGTGTGGAGGAAGGGAAAGCACTGGAAAATGCAGCAATAAGCAATTCTGGAAAACAAACTAAAAAAGTCTGAGCACTTACGGTACCCCAGCATGGTGACTGTGCTGTGCTAAGTCGCTTCAGTCGTGTCTGACTGTGCACCCCTATGAACTGTAGGCTGCCAGTTTCCCTGTCCGTGGGATTCTCCAGGCAAGAATACTGGCACAGATTGCCCTTCCCTTCTCCAGAGGGTCTCCCTGACCCAGGGACCGAACCGGCATGTCTTACATCTAACCTGCATTGGTAGGCGGGTTCTTTACCACTAGTGCTACCCGGGAAGCCCAGGTGCTTAAGTCACTGTGTTCAATCTCCCTGCGTGACCTAAACTGTAGGTTAGGGCTCAGAGGTGTGAGATTTAACCCGGGTGTCTAACTCGCAGACTGAGATGACACTCTGCTGCCTCTCACAAAGATCATCCTAAAACATCAGAGATAGATGAGAAAAGGCATTTTTTTAAAAAAGCCTTTGTGTCGTTTTGTCTCAGGGAAAGCATCTTAGGTCGCTGCCTAGATTTGTTTGTGTTATTATCATTGTCCCTGTCGTCATCGCCATCGTCATCCTTGCCATCACTCTGGTTATCAGGGTGCTTGTTTTTTGTCGGGGGCTTTGCTATGCACTTTCTGGGCTATTTGTCACTTAGTTCTCAGTCATGACCTTCACAACCTTCGTTCTACCAATCATGATAAGATGCATTTTTCTTTTTTTACAGATGAGGAAACTGAGGTTTAGAGAATTTCAGTAGCTTCTATAGGATGATAGAGCTTCGAACCCGCATTTCCCTGACATTACATTCCGTCCTTGTAACCACTCTGCTTTCGTGGAAAGGCCACTGTGACATAGGAAGGACTCTGACCCTCCCATTCCTGGCTCTTCGGCTTTGTATCACTATCTGTATCACTATTGGACCTCAAGCTCACTGTTTCTACCCTGGGATTAACAGTACATTCTGCGTTTTAAGAGGGTTTTCCTTTGTCTATGTTTTCCCAAACAAACCTGGCAAACTTCCCCCCGTCTCCACACTCTCTCCACTTTATAATTTGACTTTTGTCTTCCACTGTCAATTAGTATTTTTTGGCCTTTTTATGCCTCTCCTTTTTTGCAAGCGACCTCAAATCCATTTGGAAGCAGATGAAATATTAATAATTATATGAAATAAACCTAGATATATCATGGGAATATGGGGGGATGGTAAGTGGTTATTAATAATTCCAGCTGAAAGGGAAAATGCATAAAAGAAAAATAGAATAAAAAAGGATTGTAAATCAGTGACAGGTTTAAATTTACCATTGATTGAATTCATATGAACTTAAATATATAAGTAAGGAAAAAAATTCCTATAAAATTTGAATTTTAGAGGTGAGATTATTCCAATAAAATTTTAGCATTATATTTCTTCCAGTTAAGGAAAGAAATGCCATGCTTCCATTTGAAATATAAATTAAAAATAGGGATGTAATACTGGTTTGAAAGGTAAGTTTCTAGAACCTCCTCTAAATGTTTAAAGGAAAAAGGAGTTTGGAAACTTAAGGGGGTTAGATATATCTCTTAATTTATGCAGTGCATAAAATTCTCAGTTAAAATTCTCACTTCTAATAATTTCATACTGAATTCTATGAGAAAAATAAATATGAAATCCATATAATTTTATTGTGAAAAAAGGCTTTCTAGAAAATGTTTTCCTCTTCCACCATTGTAGAGATGAGGGGACTGAGACTCTCACATAGCGCTAAAGCTGACTAGAGAAACCTAATTATCCTGCCTCTCTCCCATAGTGCGAGGGCCAGTATAGATAACACGAAGATAGAAATGTTTGCTTGTTTCTTTGTTTTTAAGATTTCTTTTCATATTTCATTTCTTGTCCTAGATCCAGACCCACCGTCAGATTTACTGATTTTGGGGCAGGAAGAAAACACAATATATTTGTCCTGGAAACTCCCACAAGGAGGTTTTGAGAAGTTTCAGGTAAAGCTGCTGTTATGCAACCTTGATGTTTTTTGAAGTCTTTAGTTCACTCTTTTTTGTCCTTCATTTTACATTAATAACTTAAGAAATTATGATGCCTCTCCTTTACTGTAAGATTTTCCTCCAAAATAAGTTTTCTATTTGTTGCTTTATAAATACAAAATTATCATGGGAGTTTTTCAAATTTGAGTAAAAGCTGGTGCTTGACTTTAAGTGTTCGGGTTTTCCAATGTAGACAGACGCGTGCACGTGTAGTACAAAGCCATGAATAAAGAAGTGAGGGTGCTGAAGTACAGAGCTTCTGTGACAGCATGGGTCACAGCAAAGATTCCAGAAGTTAAAGCTGGGTGATGTGCCCCGTCTTCCTTTCAGCTCCATCCTGCAGATTTAGTTGAGTGGAGACTTGCAGCCCAGAGGGTAGGAGAGAAAGAGCTACAGAGAAGCTCCTTTTTAATTGTCTGTGATATAAATGCATGCATTTTTTGATGCTCTTTGTTATTAATAATGTAACCTGGCGTCAAGTGAGGATATATTATATACACCCTACATCCTGCATTGTATGGTTTTCAGAGTGAGTAAGCTTCTGGAGATAGCATTTTTTGTTTGTTTTAAAATTATTTATCTATTTAAAGAATTATTTATTTGACTGCGCCAGGTCTTCAGTCTTCATTATGGCATGTGGGATCTTTAGATGCAGCTTGTGAACTCTTAGCTGCAGCATGTGAATTCTTGTTGCACCATGTGGAATCCAGTCCCCTGACCACGGATTAAACCCAGCCCCCACCTTGAACTGGGGGCTCAGTGTCTTAGCCACCAGACCACCAGGGAAATCCTTGGGGATAGCACTGTTGCTTTGTAATCTATGGGGGCAAACAAGTTTTCCACACTTTCATAGTAGTAGGAGATGGTGATTTTAGTTATAAAGAACAAAAAACAACCTAAAATAGTTAAGAAATAAACATTTATCGTATTAATGAAAGAGTGCCTCATGGAGACAAAGGCAAGGACTACAACTGGGTGTTTGGAAAAATCAGAATCAGATATTTAAGACCATTGAGATCACAGGGATTGTTTTCTTAATGTCTGTCTACTTCCTTCTGCTCATTAGCCTTAGTTTATTTTTACTTATTTTTCCTGGTGACCAACTTTCTCTGCTAAGCAATCCATGTGATGAGTGGAAGGATGCCATGTACAACTTCTAAGTGTAAATGGTACATTATGAGCCACAGAAAAGACAGATGCTCCCTAAATTCCCAAGGAAGGGACTGTGATTACTCCAAATATTAGACACCCAGTCCAGTTTCAGTCAACTGTTGTTGCGGGCCCCATGTCATGTGAAAATGGTGGCTCTGGATCTGTGGATGGTGGGGGTTATAGAGTCATTAGAATTTGAACAACAAGAGGTGTTTCCTGAAAGTAAAAAGCAATATAGAATTTAATAATTTATAGAATCAATACATCTAAAAGGAACCAGAGCAGTAAAATTGCCAGACACTTGAAATGAACTAATTAGTACATCTGAGTTTCATATCCAAGTATGAATTTCTTAACAATTACAGTTCATACCGAGAAACAAGATAATAGTTATTATATGATAGACATAAAAAGAATCCACATTTATTTATTTATAGTAGCTGGTACTAATGGAGAAGGCAACGGCACCCCACTCCAGTCCTCTTGCCTGGAAAATCCCATGGATGGAGGAGCCTGGTGGGCTGCAGTCCATGGGGTCGCTGAGAGTCAGGCCCAACTGGGCGACTTCACTTTCCCTTTTCACTTTCATGCATTGGAGAAGGAAATGACAACCCACTCCAGTGTTCTTGCCTGGAGAATCCCAGGGGCAGGGGAGCCTGGTGGGCTGCTGTCTGTGGGGTCGCACAGAGTCGGCCACGACTGAAGCGACTTAGCAGCAGCAGCAGCTGGTACTAAAGACAGAGGGTTGTGTAGAGGGCAGAATAAATGACCTTCGAAAGATCCAGCCTAATTTACAGAACCTGAAATATGTTATATTACATGGTAAAGGGGAAGCAGATGGAATTAAATTGGCTAATTAGCAGGTTTTAAAATAGATTATAGAGAGTCTGGATCCAGATGGTGGAGTAGGAAGACCCTGAGCTCACCTCCTCCCATAGACACACGAAAACTACAACTACATATAGAATAACTATCTCTGAGAGTCACGTAATGACTCGCAGAACAGATTTTCTACAATTAAGGATGTAAAGAGTAGGCTACATTGAGATGAGTAGGAGGGGCAGAGATGCAGTCTAGCTAGAACCCAGACACCCTGCGTGGTAACCCCCAAGTGGGGGGGTACTGTCCCAACCAGAGAGGTCCCCCTTGAGGAGTGCGGGGCCTGAACCCCATGGAGGCCTCCCCAGCCTGCGGGACCTGCATGGGTAGAAGAGCCACATGACATCTGGCTTTGAAAACCAGCAGGGCTTATATCTGGGAAATCGAGAAAGCTGTGGATTATCGAGACGCTCCTGTTGAAGAGCTCTCATACAAACTCACTGATTCTGAGTCCCAGGGAAGAGGCAGTAGCTTGAAAAACAGCTGGGTCATAAGAGAAGATTCATTGACTAGGCTGTGTGCCGGAAGGGTAGGGATCTGGTGGAACTTTCATTGGGATCGGAAGTACTGGTAGGTGCAGCTTTTTTTTTTCTAAACTCTCCGTCCACCTAGCTGGGCAGGCGCTGGCAGACACCACTTCTATCACTCTCTGTCAACCTAACCAACACCATGTGCTCTGTCCCGTATTCCCTGAGGGTCAGTCCTGCCCGTCCATCCACCGTGGCTAGATTCTCCAAAGTGACTCCTAACCTGTTCCAGATAGCAGGTGGATTTGGACGGCCCCAGTGCCCCTCCCAAGCAACCCCCGCCTGGGGGTCGGTTCTGTACAACAGTATACTTGCGGCAGCTGCAGCTGGGCCTCACAGCTGGCCACACTGGGGACTGGTCCCACCCCCTGGTGGACCTGCAGAGGGCATGACCCAACCACAAAGGAGGGCACACGCAGCTCACATGGAGATACTCAGGCGCATCTGGCTCTGGTGACCGGGGAGGACTGTGCCACTGAGCGTCACGGAAAACCTTCCCAATAAAGCCACTCTTCAAGACTGGGAGATGTAACTGCTGTATCTGAGTGCTGTTGTTTAGTCCCTGAGTCGTGTCCAGCTCTTTGCTACCCCATGAACTGCAGCACACCAGACTTCCCTGTCCTTTACTGTCTCCCGAAGTTTGCCCAAACTCATGTCCACTGAGTCAGTGATACCATCCAACCGTCTCATCCTCTGTTGCCCTCTTCTCCTCTTGCCCTCAATCTTTCCCAGATCAGGGTCTTTTCCAGTGAGTGGGCTCTTGGCTCCAGGTAGCCAAAGTATTAGAGCTTCAGCATCAGTCTTTCCAATGAATATTTAGAGTTGATTTCCTTTAGGATTGACTGGTTTGATCTTTTTGCTGGCCAAGGAATTCTCAAGAGTCTCTTCTCTAGCACCACAATTCAGAAGCATCAATTCTTCGATACTTCGAAAGCATCAATTCTATTTGTTAGGTAAAGCTAATAAATAGAAACAAACACAGTTAGGAAAACTTGAGGGACAATGGCAAACCTTTCAAATGAAGGAACAAGACAAGACTTCAGAAAAATAATGAAATGGAGACAAACAATTTAACAAAAGGGTGTTGAAAGTAGCAGTCATAAAGATGTGCACTGAACTGAGGAGAAGAACTGATGGCTACAGTGATAACTTGAACAAAGAGGTAGAAAATATAAAGAAGAACTTGTAAGAATTAAAGACTGCAATAACTGAAATTTAAAATATACTGGAGAGAATCAAACAGTGCATTAGAGGATACAGAAGAATGGATCAGCAGTCTGAAAGACAGGGTAGCAGAAATCACCCAGTCAGGACATAAAAGGAATTTTAAAAAATGAGGGTAACTTAAGGAATGTCTGCAACGACATTAAGCATACCAATATTTATTTGTTTCAAGGGGTCCCAGTGGGAGAAAGTTCGTTCCAGTAGACCTATTTGAAGAAATTAGGGCTGAGAAAAATTTTAACCTGGTAAAGGAACCACGTCCAGAAAACACAGATACCCAGACAAGACGAACTCGAAGAGACTCACATCAAGACACATTATAATTAGCATGTCAGAAGTTAGAAATTTAAAAGCAGCACGAGAAAAACTTAAAAGGGAACCCTCCTTTCAACTGATTAATTTTTAGCAGAAACTTTATAGCCCAAAAGGGACTGGCATGATATATTAAAATTACTGAAAGGAAAAAAGAAAAACCTTACAACCAATAATACATTATTTGGCAAGGTTATGAATCAGAAATTAGGAAAGATAAAAAGTTTCCCAAACGAGCAAAAGCTAAAGAAATTTATCACCGCTAAGTAGCCTTACAGACTTTAGTGGTGATCCAGTGGTTTAAGAATCTGCTTGCCAATGCAGGGGACGTGGGTTTGATCCCTGGTCCAGGAAGATTCCATATGCCTTGAGGCAATTAAGCCTCTCCCTTGTCACACAGCCATTGAGTGCTCTTTCTTAAAAATATTAATAAAATAAAATATCATTCTTTTGCTTAAGAGTTTCGTTTCCTTACCATGGCTTACTATGCTCTGCCTGTCCCTGGTGACCCCACTAAAGCTCCTCCGTTCTCTCCCATCTTAGGAAAGGACCGTGTCCTAAAATCACTTGCTCAGTTAGTTTTGATTCTTCCCATTCCTTCATCCCTCAGTCTATCAGTGGGTTCTTCCACTTCTACTTCTGAAATGGATCCTTAATGTGTCCAGCTCTCTTTATCTCCACTATACCCCCCTTGTCCTCATTTCTTAACTGAGACCAACAGCCTTGGTGACAGGTGACAGTCTCTTACCTCCTGTTGTTTTTCTTTTTCTTTTAAGATGTGTGTGGGTGAGTGCTCAGTCATGTTTGACTCCATGGACTGTAGCCTGCCCGGCTCCCCTGTCCAAGGGATCCTCTAGGCAAGAATACTGGAGTGGGTTGCCATATCCTTCTCCAGGAGATCTCTCCAACCCAGGGATCGAACCCATATCACTTGGGTCTCCTGCACTGGCAGGTGGACTCTTTACCACTCCTACACCTGGGAAGCCCCCCACCTTTAAAAAAATAATTAATTAATTTTAATTGGAGGCTAATTACTTTATAATATTGTAGTGGTTTTTGCCATACATTGACATGAATCGGCCATGGGTATACATGTGTTCCCCATCCTGAACCCCCCTCCCACATCCCTCCCCATCCCATCCCTCAGGATAATCCCAGTGCACCAGCCCTGAGCACTAGTGATCTATCCTGTAGAATGTTCCTTGTCCACTTGAGAAAAAGGTGAAATTCATTGTTTTGGGGTGAAATGTCCTACAGATATCAACTAGGTCTAACTGGTCCATTGGATCATTTAAAGTTTGTGTTGCCTTGCTAATTTTCTGTTTGGGTGATCTATCCATAGGTGTGAGTGGGGTATTAAAGTCTCCCACTATTACTGTGTTACTGTTTATTTCCCCTTTCATACTTATCATTTGCCTTACATATTGCGGTGCTCTTATGTTGGGTGCATATATGTTTATAATTATTATATCTTCTTCTTGGATTGATCCTTTGATCATTATGTAGTGACCTTCTTTGTCTCTTTTCACAGCCTTCATTTGAAAGTCCATTTTATCTGATAGGAGTATTGCGATTCCTGCTTTCTTTTGGTCTCTGTTTGCATGAAATACCTTTTTCCAGCCCTTCACTTTCAGTCTGTATGTGTCCCTTATTTTGAGGTGGGTCTCTTGTAGACAGCATATATAGGGGTCTTGTTTTTGTATCCATTCAGCCAGTTTTTGTCTTTTGGTTGGGGCATTCAACCCATTTACATTTAATGTAATTATTGATAAGTGTGATCCCACTGTCATTTACTTTGTTGTTTTGGGTTCGAGTTTATACACCCTTTCTGTGTTTCCTGTCTAGAGAAGATCCTTTATATTTGTTGGGGAGCTGGTTTGGTGTTGCTGAATTCTCTCAGCTTTTGCTTGTCTGTAAAGCTTTTGATTTCTCCTTCATATTTGAATGATATCCTTGCTGGGTACAGTAATCTGGGTTGTAGGGTTTTCTCTTTCATCACTTTAAGTATGCCCTGACATTTCCTTCTGGCCTGAAGAGTTTCTATTGAAAGATCAGCTGTTATCCTTATGGGAATCCCCTTGTGTGTTATTTGTTGTTCTTCCCTTGCTGCTTTTATTTGTTCTTTGTGTTTGATCTTCGTTAGTTTGATTAATATGTGTCTTGGGATGTTTTGCCTTGGGTTTATCCTGTTTGGGACTCTCTGGGTTTCTTGGACTTGGGTGGCTATTTCCTTACCCATTTTAGGGAAGTTTTCAAATATTGTCTCCTCAAGTGTTTTCTCATGGCCTTTCTTCTTGTCTTCTTCTTCTGGGACTCCTATGATTCGAATGTTGGGACGTTTGACATTGTCCCAGAAATCTCTGAGGTTGTCCTCGTTTCTTTTAATTCTTTTTTCCTCTGTGCTTCATTTGCTTCCACCATTCTATCTTCCACATCACTTATCATATCTTCTGCCTCAGTTATTCTACTGTTGGTTCCCTTCAGAGCACTTTTCTTCTCGGTTATTGCATTATTCATTATTGACTGACTCTTTTTTATTTCTTCTAGGTCCTTGTTAAACATTTCTTGCATCTTCTCAATCCTTGTCTGCAGACTATTTATCTGTAACTCCATTTTGTTTTCAAGATTTTGGATCATTTTTACTATCATTATTCTGAATTCTTTTTCAGGTAGACTCCCTATCTTCTCCTCTTTGTTTGGTTTAGGTGGGCACTTATCATGTTCCTTTACCTGTTGGGTATTTCTCTGCCTTTTCATTTTGCTTAGATTGCTGTGTTTTGGGTGGCCTTTCTGTAGGCTGGAAGTTTGTGGTTCCTCTTTATTGTGGAGGTTCTTCCCTGTGGGTGGGGTTGGACAAGTGGCTTGTCAAAGTTTCCTGGTTAGGGAAGCTTGCATCAGTGTTCTGGTGGGTGGAGCTGGATCTCTCCTCTCTGGAGTGCAATGAAGTGTCCAGTAGTGAGTTTTGAGGTGTCTATGGGTTTGGTGTGACTTTGGGCCGCCTGTATATTAATGCTCAGGGCTATGTTCCTGTGTTGCTGGAGAATTTGCGTGGTATGTCTTGCTCTGGAACTTGTTGGCTCTTGGGTGGAGCTTGGTCTCAGTGTAGATATGGAGGCTTTTGGATGAGCTCTTGTTGATTAATGTTCCCAGGAGTCAGGAATTTTCTGCTGTTCTCGGGTTTTGGATTTAAGCCTCCTGCCTCTGATTTTCAGTCTTATTCTGACAGTAGCCTCAAGACTTCTCCATCCATACAGCACCAATGATAAAACATCTAGGTTAATGGAGAGAAGATTCTGCACAGTGAGGGACACCCAGAGAGGTTTGCAGAGTTCCATGGAGAAGAGAAGAGGGAGGAGGGAGATAGAGGTGACCAGGAGGAGAAGACGGGAAGTCAAAAGGAGAGAGATGGATCCACGCAGTGATCAGTTCCCTAAGTGTTGTCCACGGCCCAGAACACACACAGAGATTCACAGAGTTGGGTAGAGAAGAGAAGGGGGAGGGAGGAGATAGAGGTGACCTGAGGGAGAAAAAGGAGAGTCAAAAGGGGAGAGGACAATCAAGCCAGTAATCACACTGCTAAGTAAAAATGGGGACTGAAGATTGGATTCTTATAAGTACAAAATTGATAACAAATGCCAAAAAGCAAAGATTAAAAATCTAGAGTAGAGGTTAGCCTCTCAAAAATGCAATATTAAAAAGAGAAAATAAAATCACAAAAATTATTTTAAAAATATATGAAATTTGCTTTAAAAATAGGGTCTTTTTTTTGCAATGTAGTAGTAGGTTATAAAAATGAAAATTAAAAGTAATAAAGGACTTAAAAATTTTTTTTAATATAAAAATTAAAAAAATTATTATAGTAAAATATATCTAGGAATTTCTCTGGAGCTGTTGTGGGCAGTGTGGGGTCAGTTCAGTTTCAGATAGTTCCTTGTTCCAGCTTATACTTGTTCTCAAGGTCTATAAGCCCCTTCCTACGTAGTCAGTGCTAACTACAGGGTTTTAATCTGTTGCACCTGTCAATTCCAGAGCAGTTCCCTCTTCTTTATTTTGGCTTCCTATGTTTACTGGTCTCTTCAGTGTCTAATTTCCGCCCTGACACAAGGGGGCGAAGGTGGTCACTTACCTAGGCTCACTTGTTCAGCCGTGCTGTGGGGAGGGAGGAGCTCTGCAAACAAACATCTCTGGTGTGTGGGGGGCGTGCTCGCAGTGCCTGGGCCACCCTGGGTTTGCCCCCGCTCACGGCGTGTGTGCTTTCCCCGTCTACACCGCTCAGGCGCCAGGTTGCTCTGCAGGGAGACTGTCTAAAGCAGGCCCTGGGTTGCGTGCACTCCCCAGGTCTGAGCCACTCAGGTTCAGGTTCTCGGGGACTCCACAAAGGCGCAGACTCGGTTGGGCCTGAGTTTTGTGCCCTTCCCAGGTCTGAGCCACTCAGGTTCAGGTTCTCGGGGACTCCACAAAGGCGCAGACTCGGTTGGGCCTGAGTTCTGAGCCCTTCCAGCCTGAGTTTTGTGCCCTTCCCAGGTCTAAGCCGCTCAGGTTCAGGTTCCCGGGGACTCCACAAAGGCGCAGACTCGGTTGGGCCTGAGTTCTGAGCCCTTCCCAGGTCTAAGCCGCTCAGGTTCAGGTTCTCAGGGACTCCACAAAGGCGCAGACTCGGTTGGGCCTGAGTTCTGAGCCCTTCCCAGGTCTAAGCCGCTCGGGTTCAGGTTCTCGGGGACTTCACAAAGGCGCAGACTCGGTTGGGCCTGAGTTTTGTGCCCTTCCCAGGTCTGAGCCGCTCAGGTTCAGGTTCTCGGGGACTCCACAAAGGCGCAGACTCGGTTGGGCCTGTGTTTTGTGCCCTTCCCAGGTCTAAGCCGCTCAGGTTCAGGTTCTCGGGGACTCCACAAAGGCGCAGACTCGGTAAGCCGCTCAGGTTCAGGTTCTCGGGGACTCCACAAAGGCGCAGACTCGGTTGGGCCTGAGTTCTGAGCCCTTCCCAGGTCTAAGCCGCTCAGGCGACCAGGTGCTTGGCGCGCGCACTCTCCCCGGGCGGGCCGTGCGTCTCATCTCCCCGTCCCAGCCGCTGGGTCTCCTGGGTGCGCAGCGGGAGCGCATCTCTGGTGTGCCGTGTGTCTCCTCTGGGGAGCGCGCCTCTGGCTGCAGCCCTCTTGGCGGGTGTCAACCATCCAGGATCCCAGGAAGACATGGTTAGCAACTGGGAGCCTGCTCGCAGTTTGGTAGCGGTTGCTGTCTCTGGGGCTGAGATTGCCCCTTTCTGGCTCTGGTTATCGCCCGCCTGCCTCTGCCTCCAGCCGGGGGAGAGGCCGGTCTGTAGCCAGCTAGCTCTCCTCTGGTATCGCTCAGTCCTTGGTTCTGTGAGCGGCCGGCAGTGCCTTAGGTTAGAGCTTTGCGTGGGAAAGTTCTCTCTCTCTCTTTTTTTTTTTTTCTCGCTCTCTGGCTATCCCACAGTTTGGGTTACTGTCTCACGTTAGCTCTCTCAGATTGTCCTCGGGGCATTCAGGCCCGGTCCTTACCCTAAGCAATGCAGCCTACGCCTCCCTGTTCAGCCCCCGTTTCCTGGTAGTGGATGCGAGCATCTGGGCTACTTCTCTTCTGGGAGTTGAGGTTAGGTGCATAATCTGTGGGTTTAATTTATTTATTCTTCCAGGTTATGTTGCCCCCCCCCCCCTGAGATTCCAAAACTCCCCTACAGACCTGCCGGTGAGAGGGTTTCCTGATGTTTGGAAACTTCTGCCCTTTCACGACTCCCTCTCAGGGATGGGTCTCCATCCCTAACTCTTGTCTCTCTTTTTATGTTTTATATTTTCTCCTGCCTCCTTTTGAAGACCATGGGCTGCCTTTCTGTGTGCCTGGTGTCCTCCGCCAGTGTTCAGAAGTTGTTTTGTGGAATTTGTTCTGCGTTCAAATGATCTTTCACTGAATTTGTGGGGGAGAAACTGGTCTCCCCATCCTATTCCTCCACCATCTTAGGACCGCGCCCCTCCCAGCTTTTTTTTTTTTTTAAAGATATGTGTTTTTAATGAAAATTAATCATTTATTTTTGGCTGCACTGGGTCCGTCTTCACTGCTGCAAGTGGGGGCTACTCTAGTCGCAGTACGCAGGCTTCTCATTGTGGTGGCTTCTCTTGTTGTGGACCATGGGGCATAAGCTCTCGCTGCAAGGGCTGAGGAGTTGTGGCTTGCAGGCTCTAGAGCACAGGCTCAGTAGCTTTGACACACAGCCTCAGTTGTTCTAACACATGGTCTCAGTTGGTCCATGGCATGTGGAATCTCCCAGGACTAGGGATCGAACCCATGTCCCCTGCATTGGCAGGCAAATACTTAACCACTAGACCCCAGGGAAGTCCTCTGCCTCTGTTCTTGATTTCCATATTATCTACTTCACATATAGTGGCAAGAGAGAATGTGGGATATAATGTCTTTCATTGATTTAACAATGTCCTTTAGATTTCCACTGCCCATCACTTAAAATCTAAACTTTTTGTGTTTATGTAACCTTAAAGTGGTCTCCAAGGCCTCACCTAATTGGACCTTCACCTAATTATGCTGCCTACTTGGTTTCTATGCTGCTAGCATATTGGGCTCTCTTTCTAGTTCGTTAAGCATGTCATGCACATGCCCTCTGCAAGATTTTTGTGCTTGATACTCATTTTGCATGGGTATCTCGCCTTCAGTTTTGGTCGACTTTTTTCTATCATTGAATTCTCAGCTCCAGAATCATTTATTGACTATAAGAAAAATGCACAATGTTAGATCTGTGAGTTTGAGTTTTATTCAGAGACTTTATGAGAGCTATAACCTAGGAAATAGCTTCTCCATAGGTCTGAGGGAACTGTTGTGTGGAAGTAGGGAAGAAGTCCTAATATATGATTTATTTCTGAAAATACATGCCGTCAAGCATACATCTCAGTAAAAGGTCATGTTAGTCACAAGACACAGATAGATCGGTTAATGATTTTAGAATGATTTTTATGTATGGGAAAATGTAAGAATCTGGGTTCATGAAAATTCTTCCTGAGATATACATCCAACTTTCTGATGGGCTTGTTTATCCAAAGCACAGAATGCCTCATCTTGTTTTGCATCCTGAATTCCTTTCAGGGTGCGCTGTAGGTTAATAGCTGCAGTGGCTAATGACATAATCCTGTAGAACTAAACTGTGAGCAATTATTTGTTTTATATTCTCGTCTCCTTCCTTGATTACCTACTCTAAGTAAAACCACTCTTTGTTTCCTCTGAGATGTAGCTGATTATTTCATTCATTTGTTTATTGAGTTGATTGTTGTTAGGTGTCACCCTTAGAGTGTAACTTCCCTTCAATGAGAAGTCTCTTTTGTCTTGTTTACTGTAAAATACCTAGTACTGAGAATAATGCTTTCCCTGTAATAGATGATCAATAAATATTTAGTTAATAAATAAAACTTTGTATAACAGTGTTCTCATATATCAGTGGTCCCCAATCTTTTTGGCACCAGGGACCAATTTCACAGAAGACAATATTTTCACTGACTGGGGATGGGGGGTGGTTTTAGGATGATGCATGTAATTGTGTATGTATTACATACATAATGCATGCAATAAAGACATTACATTTATTGTGCACTTTATTTCTAATTAATGCTGCCCCTGATCTGGCAGGAGGTACTGGTCCGTGGCCTGGAGGTTGGGGACCCCTGCTATATGTGACTGGGGTTCTGGAGGGAGGGTATCAATACTGAACACGGTTACCAGCAAAGGGTAGAACTCGAGTTGAACTTTTGGGAATGGGTAAGATTCAGACTCACTGGAAAGAGAAGAGGATATTTTACATGAGCACGTCTTGCGGGGGGGTGGGGGGTGGGGACAGTATTCTGTTTGTCATTTGTAAATGTCATTCAATGATTGGGGTGTGTTGAGTTATAAATGATTCATGAAAAATTCTATCCTTTGTAGAATGATTTAATTCATTCCTATACTTAGTATAGGTATTTCCTAAAGAAAATTCTAGGTATTTATAATATTAATTGTAGAAGATGCACATTTTTTACCCTTATTTGTTTGTCTTAATTCTCATATTTCAAGGCAAATGGCTGAAAAGATGATCTTTCCTTGGGTTGGCCAAGGCCATAAAATTATTTGTTGTCAGATAAAATATATACTCCTAGAATTACTTTTTACTATTTTTATATGAATACTTTTTTTGAGACTGTAATTTATGTATCAAGTAAAAGTTATTTTAAGAAATCATGTTAATCTTTCGTATTCAGATTATATTTATTAACTATATTAACTATCTCTAATAGTCTAGTCTTTCTCTACCAATGAGATTATTTGTTAAATTTTAATGAATTAAGCAACAGTATCCTAGTTGCTTAGCAAAGTGTACATGCATAATTGGGATCGTTTTCCTAATCATATAAAATTAATCATTTCAGGTCTTCAAATTCTGCTTTAAAAGTAGAAATAAAAGAACAAATTACATTTTCTTCAATTGATTTCTAGTAGATACATGGAATCCACATAGTTGGAACTCCACAAACCTCTAATTTACAAATTTATGTTAAAAATTTTCATAATTTTATCTTGAGATCACTGCAGTTGATGTCTTTTCCTTTCAGTCCTTCACTGATGCCTTGCTATGATTCTTTGTATGTCTGAGTTTAGCATTTCATTAAGGGTACAGTCTTCTCTATTACATGGTACTTTCTCCTACCATCCTTTTTCATACCAGAAGTTCTCAGCATTCTGTTCACTTTTCCTATCTTACCATATGCCAGACAAACAAGATAATTGCCAGTGACACCTTATAAATCAATAAGCAGTGATATGCTTCTAGACCTCATGATTATCTTTCTTAAGTAACAAAATACTCTTCCCACAAGACAGCGATAAACATGTCTGCCCAGGAAATTTGTTTCTCTGACTCTTACCACATAGCAAGTGGTTTTTAAAGTGTAATATAATTAAAATTATAAAATGAATGTGACTACTTTCATTTAGATGTATCTTTCTTTTACACCTTGAAATATGGAATAAAGAAGAGTAAAGATTGTTATAAGTAGCTTTTAATGAATTAAAAAAAAAAATCCCCGAAGTATTGGGACTATCAGATCAGTCCACTGAAAGTTTCTAAAGGCAATGCCAGTTCTGAAGGTTTTAATGAATAATTGGCTATAGTGGAAGATGGTTATAATGAAAGATAAACTGACATGGAACGTGACACATCATTCATTGAGTCAACAAAAATTGAAGTGCCTCCTCTATGCCAGGTGTTTATTTTTGTTGTTTTCTCTCTTGCTATTTTTTTTTACTACTCCCTTGACTAACACTGACTGGCTTCCATTGATACCTGTTTCGCAGTCCTTAAAATAGTCTCTCTCCTGGGACACATATGTGAGTTCTTTGTGAGGGAGGTGGGGGTTTCCCACACTACCCACGTCCTTGACATGACAGAACCAGGTCCAGTTCTATCTTTTCCAGCCCTTCTCAGTTCTTCCCTCTTGTGTTATATTCCACTACTGTTTGCTGCTTGGGTGTGTTTGCACAGAGGTCAAACTTCTTGGGTGAGGTACTGGTAAGATGGTTCAAGTCTGATCACTCTGTGTGGTCATACTTGACCCATGGGAGACTGTGGCATCTTTGTCAGGGCAAAGGTGGGTATACAGATTATTCTCAACTCTTGCCAGTTCCCTTTTTCTCTGATCAACCAGACACATGAGTGGGAAGCTGGCTACCTCTTACCTTCCAACGAGAATGTGTCATTCTCTGCAGCAGACATCCTCCACACATGGTTGCGATACCCACAGGGCCCTCCTCATTTAGCTGGACTGTGGGCAGAAGCACCCTCTTTCCATCCTTTTGGCAGCCAGGAGAAAGCCGTGGCATCGTCCACAGGGTCAGAGACTTGGGACTTCAGCAATGTCTGTTTTCACTTCTCTAGTCTTCTACCTACCTGGAGTTGGGAGAATGGGCATGCATGAAATGTTACAGGACAGTTTTTGTTTTCAGGTGGACCAACAAGTGGTCTCACTCACATCTATTATATTATGCATATATATATAAGTCATGTGTTTGTATATAGGTATGTATATATACACACACCTATATGTGATATTTAGAAACATTTGGAGGCTATTGGTCTTTTAGCATATAAACTCCTATGTTGGTTCACTAAACTTATTGCTATGTGAATGTCACTAAGTTATCCAGCCTCAACTACCTCCAAATTACTTCTTGGTGAAGATAGGAAGTATCATAACCCCTATCTTACAGTATTAATTTATGTGATGTGACTAGTATGGAGTTTATGACATCCTTTTCAAGTCATGAAAAATATGAATTTATCTCTTTCTCTAGATATCCTATTGTATGACATCTAGAAGGGAAAAGCTATTTCAAGTAATGGTATATAGCAACAAAGCCAAAGTGGAGAATCTGACTCCAGGTGTGGACTACGTGTTCCATGTGAAGACAGTTAGAGGCAAAGATTACAGCGCATCTATAATGGAAAACGTGGCTACAAGTAAGGAAATGTCATAAATGAAATTTTCACTTTATAGTTTTATGAAAACTGAAAGTATTTTGGCCCCATAATATTAAAGCTATTTTTAAACATAAAGCTTGATAATTAAGGAGCAATGATGATTATGATATGATTAAGAGAACTCTCAAAAATATGTGAACTTCAAAAAAAGTCTTTGTCTAAATTTATTGGGAACTACATAGAGTTTTTTAATAATCTGAAGCAAACAGGTATATATATATGTATATATGTATCATGTATGCCACATGTATAGAATATATGTATATATATACACATGTGCTATATAACATGTCATAATGTTATAAGTACAGTTCATTTTCTATTGAGGTAGGGGTTTGATAAAGGAGAAAATTTATTTTTTTCTTCCTTGATGTTTGTAAATTCATTGTAAATCAGTTTCATATTGTTTTTGAATGGGAGGAGTGATAGTATATGTCACCAACAGTTCTTGTGAAAATTCATGATGCTTACAGGATCTCTTCTCAGTGGAGAACAAATGATAATGCAAGAAGCAATATTACTTTACCAGATGAACTGATTAAAAATGCAGCGATATAGAAATGCTGAAAACTTTGTAATTAGAAGAACCACATTTGAAAATACCCTAACTTCTGACCCTCACTGCCTCTCTAAGTTACTCTAGTTCATCTCCATCCAATATCTAGCTATCTGTTAGGTGGTAGCTAACAAACCTGTAACTATATCATATAAGGATACTTCTGGTTATGAACATGCAGGAGGCGTAATTCTAGAGGAATGTCTATGGGAAGTGATTCATGATTTGATTAAGGAAAGATATTTGGGAACTAGAGAGGATGTTAATGTGTCACTTAAAACTCATGTTTATATAATAGCCTATTTCTCTATTTGCAGAGCTGGGGATGTAGGACATTATACTTGAATAAATTCAAGGATTATTACATAGATTTTTAAATTATACTATTTATGTTTACTTTATTTTTTCATATATGTGTGCAGTTTTTACTTATATATACTTATCTTTTCAATAGAACCATCCAGGATTTGTGGCTTAACCTTGAAAGCTGTGAATACTTCTTCTGCACATTTAAGGTGGAATCCAACAGATACCAATTTCACTCATTACAAGATTTATATATCAAACAGAACATTTGCAGAAGAATATCTTATCTGGGGCGTGATGACTGAGCACACAGTTACAGATTTGACTCCTGGTGGAATATATAACATCACAGTATACAGAGTGAGAGGAAGTGTTGAAGGGTCTGGCACATTTATCAGAGTGATTACAGGTATATTTACAAATTCCTTTTGATATTTAAAAACTTCACATTTTGCATATTGTGCTGCTTAAGATAAAATTTCATTTTTTTTTAATTTGAAATTTTACAGTGTATAGAATATTTCAGAGGGTAAAAATACTTTTTGTATTCTAAGGATTTTGGGGATAATATATGTAAGATATAAATTAGATAACAGAGTTTTGGCACATAGTCAGTACTCAATAAATATGCCTAATACTATATACAATATCACATCAAATGAGAGGTCCAGCTAGTAGAATTAGGTGGTTGATTTGGGGATCATCCATTCTCCTACAACTGTATTCTTTGTCTTTAATATTCTACTATGTACTATACATATGAAAAAGCACAGTCATAGGGTGTGTGGAGAGGAGTAAAGATTATGAACATGGAAATACTTATAAGTCAAATTAAGAGATGAAGCAATGGAAGTATTTCGGTCTTATTGTGGTCGCACAGCAAGGGAATGATTACCTTTACTGAATGGACGGAAAAGTCTCTCCAGAGCTGCAAAAAGATAAGGAGTTTCCTAGGGGAAAAACTAGGGGGCTTGTGGGGTGTATGCAAAGGAGGATTCCCAGAGAAGGAATAGTCTGTGCAAGATTATGGAGATGTAAATGATATGGTCTGTTTGTGGAATTTTAAGCAATTCAGCATTGCAAGGTTTTGTTTCTGTATGAGAAGAGAACAAAATCCTGTTCTGAGTAATTTAAAGCATCATTTTTTTTATATCCAAATGAAGTTGTTGCTGCTGCTAAGTCGCTTCAGTCGTGTCTGACTCTGTGCGACCCCATGGACGGCAGCCCACCAGGCTCTCCTGTCCTTGGGATTCTCCAGGCAAGAACACTGGAGTGGGTTGCCATTTCCTTCTCCAGTGCAGGAAAGTGAAAAGTGAAAGGGAAGTCGCTCAGTCGTGTCCGACTCTTAGCGACCCCATGGACTGCAGCCTACCAGGCTCCTCCATCCATGGGACTTTCCAGGCAAGAGCACTGGAGTGGGTTGCCATTGCCTTCTCCAAAATGAAGTTGTTAAACCTATTAATATTTAAATTTTCATAAGAGAACCAGATTGCAGTAATAACTGATGAGACTACATTTAAATGATCTTTAAGGCTATGGATCTGACAGATAATCCAGAGCAGACATATGATGATAACTCAGTCTATAGACCTTTGTTATGTGGCTGTCACACTGTGTTATGGCACTGTAACAAATTGCCACAAGCTTTGTGGCTTAAAATAACACAACTGGACTGTGTCAGAGTTCTGTAGGTCCTAAGTCTGACATGGTTTCTAATCAGGCTAAAATCAAGATATTGGGAGGCTCTAGGGGAGAGTCCTTTTCTTTGATCATTTAGGTTTTTTGGAGAACTTTGTTCTCCTGGCTGTAGGACTGAGGTTACATACAGGTTAAACCTTGCTGGCTGTCAGCTGAGCTCTGAGCCCCTCTAGTGAATATCTCATTCCTTGGCTTGTGACCTTCAGCCTCTGTCTTCAAAGACAATAAAACAAAATCAGATTGCACTCATGCTTCAACTCTCTTTCCATTTTTACTGTTACATCAGACTCTTCTGCCTTTCTCTTCCACTTTTAAGAGCCTTATGATTAGATTGGGCCCACCTAGATAATCTAGATTGCTCTCCTTGTTTTAAGGTTCATATTCTTAATTCCACCTGCAAAGTCTGTTTTGCCCATAATGTAATATATTCACAAGTTCCAGGGTTTAGGTTGTGGGCGTCCTCGAAGGGGGCATTATTCTATGTATCTTACATACTATTATTCTCCTAAATGTGATATTTGTATGATAATGCAAACAGGCAGAGTTTGCAATTCATATACAAATCGCATTCCTGTATTTGGCACTTGCTAGCTGAGTACTGGGCTTCCCTTGTAGCTCAGTTGGTAAAGAATCTGCCTGCAATGCAGGAGACCTGGCTTCGATTCCTGGGTCGGGAAGATCCCCTGGAGAAGGAAATGGCAACCCACCCCAGTATTCTTGCCTGGAGAATCCCATGGACAGAGGAGCCTGGTAGGCTACAGTCCATGGGGTTGGAAGAGTCAGACACGACTTAGCGGCTTAACTACTACTACTAGCTGAGTACTGTTGGACAAGTTACTTAGAATTCAAGTTGATGATTTCTGAGATTCCTTATGACTTTAAAATTTTTTATTACATTTTAATTTTTATATATATAATAATATAGCATGTGATGTGGATTTCCAGCATGTTCAAGTGAAAGATGTGGATACCACATACAATGGTGAAGAAAACACATTCATTGTTTTAAGAGTTATAACTGTATGGCAACCTTGTACAATGATATGGAATAAATGCACATTGTAGGACATTTTCTAAAAAAAAAGTGCATGTGTAAATGATGTATTGAATGTCTTTTTCTTCAAGATTTTATGATAGGTAAAGTATATAATCAAACACATTAAAACTGGACCTACTGTAGAAGTTTTAGTCTATGACAAGTTTTCTTAATTGCCGTACTGTTGACATTTTGGGCTGGGTGATTTTCTCTTATGGGAATCTGTCCTGTACATTTTAGGGTGTTTAGAAGCATCCCTGACCTCTACCCACTAGATACCAGTAGGGTCCTCTTAATTGTGATAATTGAGGAATAATTAATTGTGACAACCAGATATTTTTCCTAGCAATTCCCAGAAGTCCAGAAATTGCCCCAAATTGGCAAAAGCCCAGTAGGTCTGTGTTAAGCACCGATTAAATAGTACACTAAGCAAATGTTGAGCCAAGATATGATCAATAAAATGTTTTATTTATGAACAAGTCAAGGAGATAGTGTGGTTAGTGTGAGTGACCAGATTTGTTCACTTAGAATTTGGTCAGAGGAAAAACTGAGCAAGATAATGCCAAAACAGGAAAGTTTTGTGGAAGATATGGAATATCAGTAGCCGTTTTAATGAAAGATGGAAGCACTTCATGAAACAGCAGGACCTTTGTGTTCTGGTTGGATCATGTAGTTTAGGTGATGGGTTTGAGAGATTAGAGGTGGGTTGGAGAGCAGTGATTTGGGAGGTGAGCAGATAGGGAGGTGAGACTCGGATTAGATCCCTCGGTTGGCAAGATGCCTGGAGAAGGAAATGGCAACTCACTCCAGTATTCTTGATTGGGAAATCTCATGGACAAAGGAGCCTGGTGGGTTACAGGCCATGGGGTCACAAAGAGTAGGACATGGCTCAGTGACTAAGCACAGCATACGTCCAGTTATAGGGCCTGTGACCAGTGCCCTTACTAAAAATTGATTTTTTAAGACACCTGTTGCACCTAATTTGATGATGATTTAGTAAAGGATATATATTATTTTTTCAATATTTTTAAAAAGATTTCTTGATACAGACCATTTTAAAATTCTTTATTGAATTTGTTACCATATTGCTTCTATTTTGTTTTGATGTTTTGGCCACAAGGTATGGGGGATCTTAACTCCCCAACCAGAGATCAAACTTGCATTGAAAGACGAAGTATTAATCACTGGACTGCCAGTCAAGTCTCAAGATGTTTCTTTTGTTTACAATTTATACCTAGTCCATTTTCAAAGTATGCGGAAACTACAGGAACTTGATAAATATATATTGCCTTAACATTGGACATATTTTGACAGTTGAGGTCACCTCAACTAATCATCTTAGATTTGAAAGAAAAATTTATGTCATCCTATTTAATGCTTGAATCCTTTCTAAAATGCTAATACGTTTAGAATTTTTTCATCTGCTATTGTTCATAAGCCACTTTGTGAGGGTTATGAGAGTGCAGTTCTCATGGTGATTGAAACTTGAGCTCTGAAGATGTTGCTTCTGGGTCCAAGTCCTGGACATGCTATTTACCTATTTCTTTGAGACCTCAGTGAAGTTGCCTACATTCTTTGTTCCTCAACTTTCTCCTTTTTAATTGGCAGTAATCATAGTATCTCCTTATGATTTGTTACGGCGGTTATATAAAACAATCAGTGAAAAAGTTTAGAACAGTGCATAGTGCATTATAGACTTGGTATGAGTTACTTCTTACTATTCTGCATGTCTGATTTCCTTGGTCAGGACATATATTATGCCCAAGCAATGATAAATCATTAAAAGACTTGAACATGATGTTGAAAGCTTATCATATACAGTGTCGGTACATGGGAAGTACAATAAAAGTTAATAATAATGGTGTGTTTTTAAGTCTTCACTTTTTCCTTTAAAATATCTGTCCACTGTAGGCTCTGTTTCCTTAGCACTGTTCTGATAGGTGTGTGTGACCCTTTGTGGGTATCTCACGGTATGTACCGTTGTGCTCTCATTTCGTATGCCCTCTTTTAAGAATCAGAATCTACTGAGGAGCTGCCTAAGATGCTCGCTTTTCTATTTGGAATCTCTTCTTACTCTCCGTCTCAAAGGTTAATCCACCATAGTTTGTATCAGAATTTAGTATGTGTGGTCCTTTTAACTCTTTTGAACTCTTTTCCTATGTAGACATCATAGGATCACACTTGTGTTTTTTCTCAGCTTCTCAAAATGCAGCTGAAGTAATTTTACTGAAATAACAAGGGGAAGAGTTGAGAGATGCTTTAGAACTGCACTGTCCAGTAGGCAGTGATTAGCAACACATAACTACTGAGCCTTGAAAAGCGACTAGTCCAAACTCAGATGGACTCTAAGTGTGAGCGACACAGGGGATTTCAAAGACTTAGTATGAAAAAAAATGACTACCGTATTAATAACTTCATATTGATTATATGTGAAATGATATTTTTGATATTTTGTGTTAGATAAAATATATTTTTAATTAATTTACATTTTTCTTTTTATTTCTTTAATGTTGTTTATCTTTTTTAAATTTTTTTTTATATTGTAGTGGTTTTTGCCATACATTGACATGAATCAGCCATGGATTTACATGTGTTCCCCATCCCAATCCCCCCTCCCGCCTCCCTCTCCATCCCATCCTTCCGGGTCTTCCCAGTGCACTAGCCCCGAGCACTTGTCTCATGCATCCAACCTGGGCTGGTGATCTGTCTCACCCTTGATAGTATACTTGTTTCAATGCTGTTCTCTCAGGACATCCCACCCTCACCTTCTCCCATAGAGTCTGTACATCTGTGTCTCTTTTTCTGTTTTGCATATAGGGTTATTGTTACCATCTTTTAAAATTCCATGTATATGCGTTAGTATACTGTATTGGTCTTTATCTTTCTGGCTTACTTCACTCTGTATAATGGGCTCCAGTTTCATCCATCTCATTAGAACTGATTCAAATGAGTTCTTTTTAATGGCTGAGTAATATTCCATGGTGTATATGTACCACAGCTTCCTCATCCATTCGTCTGCTGATGGGCATCTAGGTTGCTTCCATGTCCTGGCTATTATAAACAGTGCTGCGATGAACATTGGGGTGCACATGTCTCTTTCAGATCTGGTTTCCTTGGTGTATATGCCCAGAAGTGGGATTGCTGGGTCATATGGCAGTTCTATTTCCAGCTTTTTAAGAAATCTCCACACTGCTCTCCATAGCGGCTGTACTAGTTTGCATTCCCACCAACGGTGTAAGAGGGTTCCCTTTTCTCCACACCCTCTCCAGCATTTATTGCTTGTAGACTTTTGGATAGCAGCCATCCTGACTGGCGTGTAATGGTACCTCATTGTGGTTTTGATTTGCATTTCTCTGATAATGAGTGATGTTGAGCATCTTTTCATGTGTTTGTTAGCCATCTGTATGTCTTTGGAGAAATGTCTGTTTAGATCTTTGGCCCATTTTTTGATTGGGTCATTTATTTTTCTGGAATTGAGGTGCAGGGGTTGCTTGTATATTTTTGAGATTAATCCTTTGTCTGTTTCTTCATTTGCTATTATTTTCTCCCATTCTGAAGGCTGTCTTTTCACCTTGCTTATAGTTTCCTTTGCTGTGCAAAAGCTTTTAAGTTCCATTAGGTCCCATTTGTTTATTTTTGCTTTATTTCCAGTATTCTGGGAGGTGGGTCATAGAAGATCTTGCTGTGGTTAATGTCAGAGAGTGTTTTGCCTATGTTCTCCTCTAGGAGTTTTATAGTTTCTGGTCTTACATTTAGATCTTTAATCCATTTTGAGTTCATTTTTGTGTATGGTGTTAGAAAGTGTTCTAGTAAAAATATGGAACGCTTCACAAATTTGTGTGTCATCCTTTCTCAGGGGCCATGCTAATCTTCTCTGTATTGTTCCAATTTTAGTATATGTGCTGTCGAAGCGAGCACTAATGTTGTTTATCTTGTATTTTTATCAGATAGTGCTGCTTTAGAGAAGCACAAGTCACATATTTAAACTTAAGACTGAGCTAACCTGCAATAAAGGAAGCTGTTTCATGTAAAAAAGGAATTATTTGACAAAATGGTTTGATCACTGACATCTATTAAATTGTAGGGATTTAGGGTACTAAGGATTAATTTTTGGAAAATTCTGGTCTAAAAAATTAACTAGGCCTAGAATTACTCTTGCTAGCCCTAATTAAATTGAACACAATGTGAGATATATATATATAAAACTCAAAGATATATATATATAAAAGATACATATATATAACTCAAAAGCTACCACACAACTTGATTTTATTGGTTAGTAACAATTGAATTGAGAGTGATATTTTTGCTTCATATTTTTCTACCTTTTCAGAGATTATATTCCACGGAATACAAATCATGTACTTATTGTGGGATCTGTTTCATTAATTGAATCTTTCAGTTCTTATCCAGAAAGCTCCACTCACGCAATGACTGAAGTATCACTTCACCTCTCCTCCCTTTTCCTGAGGGCGAGCCTCCCTCCTCTCAGCGCAGAACCACAGAATCCTGTTAATTGGCCTCATGCTGCCACTGTTGCCTCTCACCAGTTTATCTCCCATCTTCCAGGGTAATCTTATAAAATTAAAAATAAGTCAGATTGACTTTCTGCTTAAAATTTTTCAATGTTTTCCGTTGCATTTAGGGGAAAAAAATCTAAAATTTTATTGTGGCCTGCATGATGATCAGACTGTTCTTTCCTAAGTGGTCCCACACCTCAGGCTGGTTTTCGTCAGTCACTTTATTTTCTGTCCATTTGCAGGGCTTCTATTCACTTTGCTTTAAGAGGCCTTTACCAAACTGTCCTGAAGCTTTCCCTTTTTTATCAGATTGGAAGATATCCAGACAAATATATTCTTCCTCCTCTTGGTGAGACAGACTTCATCCTTGGCCAAGAGTTCTTCAACGTGTAATTGTAGACCGTCCGGGAAACTGCATCCTGTCTTCCTCACCACCGTCTTAGTAAACAGCCCTTTACTTCTATATTCATTTTTCTTTCAAAGTCTCATTCCAGCTCTTTTTCTTGTTTCTTGAGTAAGACTTCTTGAATGTTAGATACTTTTTTAGGACTCTTGAAGAAATAGTATTAGCCCTCACAATCAGTAAGTGTGAGTAGTGGTTGGACTTCTGTCATGTTAAACTTTTGTCTATTTTAACATGAACTGGTGAGGAGAATAAAGGCCTTTTCTCTCAAGCGTGAGAATACAGAGGACATAGATCTGTGTGCAGAATCATCCAGGAAAAATGCCGGCAGCTATGCCCAAGGAAGAAATTGTGCCCATCACAAACTGGGTATTTCTCTGATCACCTTAGAAAGCACATCTTTCACCTTAGATGTGGCATATTTCTAAAGAGTTATTATGAAACTGTGGTGCTCACTGAATAGGCACTTGGGGGGTGATGCCTAGAGAATGTTTGTGTCTTTGAGGATGTCATGTGAAAATTAATTGATCAATAATCTTCAGTCACTGGGCTTCCCATGTGGCACTAGTGGTAAAGAACCCGCCTGCCAATTCAGGTAGAAGAGACACAGGTTCGATCCCTGGGTCGAGAAGATCCCCTGGGGGAGGACACAGCAATCCACTCCAGTATTCTTGCCTGGAGAATCCCACGGACAGAGGAGCCTGGTGGGCTACAGTCCATGGGGTCACACAGAGTTGGTCATGATTGAAGTGACTTAGCACGCACTAGCGAGATGGTTACATTATAACCATTAAAGGAATTTTTCAAAGGAGATAAAGAAAAAACATTCTACGCCCACCCCCTCCTCCCCCTGCCAAATACACTAGGAAATTGCCTGTTAAGATATGTATTTTATGCAATGTGCCCTCTCAGTTATGTTAGGAAATGTACAATTAATTTTTTAAATATATTGATTTTCAAATCACTTCTGGTGGAAAAGGGAGTGTTACAATGATAAACGGAGTTCAATGACTAATTCCAGACTCCTTTCTTTTGGAAATGGTGTTAGAGTGGATCTGTATCAGGATGTTTTTCACATGCTTAGCTTCATAATCTCCCTCCCCCTATATGGTTTGCCTGGAATCTGCACTAAAGATAAGAGAGTGCAAACTTGACTCACCTGCAACCAATCCAAAGAACTTTATGTGGAAAACTCCCTGCAAGTAGGTACAGGCAGCATAAACAAAACTTTGGAAATAGTGAAAGAAAAGGTAGAAAAAAATATGGTTGCAATGGCTAGGACAATTACTAGTTATTGCTTAAAAATTATCTTGTTTTCATTTCCAATATGAAAACTTTTCTTTTAAAGAAACACCTAACTAAATATTCATCAGAAATGTATCTTTTAAAATGTTTGGCATATTTTGTTATTTTTTTCAAATTATTTTCTGTTTGATAAATATCCAGGTAATTGCGTAAGTATTTTGTACCTACTTGTTTTTAAAATGATTTGATTTTTTAGTTAGAACATAAGCTTTAAAAAACAATCTGGTCAACCAACAGATTTTAGTAGATAAGGAATATCCCAGAAACAGATACATAAATTGATATATCATTTCTGTTAATTAAACTTAAAACTAGACATTTTAAAAGATATGCATGCCTAACACCTACAGAGGGTTAGCAATAATGTAAAGGCTCTGACACTTTCTAACAATGAGGTTGTTTTGAAACTTGGCCCTTAAACCATTGATTTTCCTTTTTCCTTTGAAAGTTTAGGAGGATAACTCTATTCTAAACCTCTATTTTTCAATACCAGAACCAGAAAAACCCAAGAAACTTAAAGCTTTCAATATTTCTGCACATTCCTTTTCTCTGCACTGGAGCCTACCCTCTGGCCACGTGGACAGGTTTCACATGGATCTTGTTCCTGACAGTGGCTTTGTTACTATCAGAGATCTTGGAGGTGGAGAATATCAGGTATTGTTTTCATTATCATACTTGGCCAAGCCAACTTGTATTTTATATTTAGTCCAAATAGGAAAGTTGTTTATGAAGCTCGTCCACCATGAAAACTTCCTCCTTGGAGCCTCTTTAAAAGCGTGAGATGAAGACAAAAACACTGATGCTAAATTGATGAGTGTAGTTTCAGTATTGGTGAACTGTTACCTTAGAATGCCTGGTTTTTGTTTTTTTTTTGTCTACCCTGAACCTACAGCCAACCATCCAAGGGTTCATGAATAGTTTAACAAAGAAAGGGCAGAGCTATTGAGTAATCCAGGCTCATTAATTGTGCACTTGCCAGGAGGATCTGTCTTTAAATCATTAATGCAGGCAACATTTCTCTCTAGAGCCATCAATGTGATTCTACTGCCTGAAAAATGTGATAATGATGGATTTTCTTATCATTTTCCTTTTACTTTTTATTGGAACTTCAGAGACACAGGTATTTTATGCACACTGTTAAATACCAGGGCTAATCAATGGACTATAGATTTCTTAGGACTCTTAAATAATTGTGACAATGAACTAGGATTGATAGAATTACTGATTTAGTCTTTGATAATGTAGTTTGTTTTGTAAGTTTTTATTGCATGTTATTTGGTAAGTATTTCTGCTATAACAGATGTATATTTTTACAATAATAGGAAACACATTGTGGTAAATAGTACAGAGTTATGTAGTGAAGTGCTAACTTTACTTTTTTGATTGTGATGGACTTATTGTTTTAGCTTTCCTACATTTCAGAATTTTCAACACAGTCATCTATTTTTGGTGTTTTAGGCTGATGTTTCTAATGCTGTTCCTGGTACACGGTATGACGTAACCATCTCTTCCATTTCTGCTACAACATATAGCTCACCTGTTAGTAGAACAGTGACAACAAATGTGACAAGTAAGTATATGTTTTCCATTTTCTTTCTTTCTTTTTTTTTTTTTCTTACAAAGTATTTGAACCCTTTATAAATCTATTGGATGGAGCTATTTACATTGGCAATATGTGCATTGAATGCATGAAAACAGTTGAGTAATTAAAGCAGAGTGGAAACTTAAGAAAGTGATCTGTTTAGAACCTGCATTCTGCTGGGTCTTTATCTTCCTGTACTTTCAAGGAGCAAAGATAATTTTTCCATACTTGTTTGTGAA
Organism: Odocoileus virginianus; assembly: GCF_023699985.2. Taxonomy (NCBI): domain Eukaryota; kingdom Metazoa; phylum Chordata; class Mammalia; order Artiodactyla; family Cervidae; genus Odocoileus; species Odocoileus virginianus. The sequence goes on from NC_069697.1 coordinate 9,113,579, forward strand.
ATGGATCAGAGACACTGTTAATGGTAATATTTAAATAATGCAAAACCATGAAAATAAACTCACTATACTTGCTCCAAAAGAATTACTCCATTTGTAAGGCTGGTTCTTGCTTCCTTAGTGTTTGTGTATAAACCTTGCATCAAGTGAGTGTTTCTGAAAAATGATTTGGCATTAAAACTATATTTGGCATGTAGTATTTAGTAACATTCCATTTTTCACATTCTTATAAAAGAATGTTTTTGGTATTCCCCATAGCATTTAATCATTTTTTCTCTTGGTAGCAAAGCTCTAGGGAGGATAAACTTACACTTACAAGACACTTAGTCTTTGGGAACTTTAAAAGTCTACAGTTTGTAAATATTTTTCTTACATATGTTTGTGAAAATACAATAACTGATTGATTGACCTTATAACAACATGCATTTTTTGAAAAATAGAACCGGGGCCTCCAGTCTTCCTGGCAGGGGAAAGAGTCGGATCTGCTGGGATTCTTCTGTCTTGGAATACACCACCTAATCCAAATGGGAGAATTATATCTTACATTGTAAAATATAAGGAAGTTTGTCCATGGATGCAGGCAACGTATACACAAGTTAGAACAAAACCAGACAGTCTGGAAGTTCTTCTTACTAATCTTAATCCTGGAACAACTTATGAAATCAAGGTAATTATTTTGTAAATAATATTAAAATATTTCATTCATTTTAAAAGTGAAGGAGTTTTATCCCAACAGGTCAAGCTTTTGCAGCAAGAAACTTGAAGAATGATCATCTGAATCATGTCCTCATTGCCCATCTGGGCTTTTAAAACTTGAACAAATGTTATATAGTCATTTTGTGTGTGTGTGTGTGTGTGTGTGTGTGTTTGTATTTATATAATGTATCTATTTTAGAAAGCATTATTTTAGTTTAAAAAATTAAAGTTTAATAGGTTTTATAAGCACATATATTCTACTTTTTAATCAAATTTGAAGTTAGCTTTGTAATTTTTCTCTTAATCTGCTTATATTTCCATATTGTTGTAATTTTGGATAATGATTTGAAGGTTTCTAAAGAACCAGTTTCTCAAACAACAACAAATTCAAATTGGTTCCATTCAACAAATATTTCCTGGATGCATATGATCTCTTTTATGTTTACAAAAATTTTATGCCTTTACAGCGCTAAATATACAAAATCTAAGAACACTTTATTAAAATATTAAAGAAGAGCATGTGAAAAACAGTCTTTTATGTTAGTTAGGCCATGTGAAAATGTTTACAGTTAAGAGACATGTGGTGATGCTAGTGGTAAAAAAATCCGCCTGCCTATGTAGGAGACACAAGGCGAACTGCAGTTTATGGGATCGCCAAGAGTTGGATATGACAGAGCAATACACACACATGGTATTTCCAGGGGGTAGTAAAGAATACAGGCATTTTCTCATCCCTCCCTGTTTTCAGTATAATGTCAATATATTCTTTAGTCTTGACTCAAGAGAAAAAGCTGTGTAAATATGTGATCATACATAACTGAGATGACCATCTAAACAGAAGAAATGATAAGAAAGAGACACTTGCCTGTTTTTAAAATGTAACTGCAAGTATGCCTATTTGCAGAATCAAATATCATAATAAAAGGAGAGTAGGCATACCAAGAGTATGCACCCCCCACATGACAAAAGAAAAATATAGATGCTTTTACTTATGCAGTGGTAAGAATCAAAGATTTGATGGCTCTTTCTCTGCAGAAACATGAGTTAAAGAGTAGGCAACCTTTTTCTAACTGACTCCTGAAAATTATTTGGCACAGATATTTTCTATCATAAGCTCATATTCAAATTAATTTATATGTTAAGATATACTATTCAAAATAATAGATTATCTTTTAATGTGATGTAAGAAGCAGTTACTGATAGAAAGGCAATTTAGCCAACCTCATTCTGCTTAGATCTTTTTTTACAGAATTTAAATTTTTATTCCTTTGAATTCTCTTATTTCAGGACTATAGGGAAGCCCCTATTCTCTTTTTTACCCTACACTTTATTAACCACTGTTGTAACTTTTATTCTGTTCAAATATATGTTAACCATTGCAGAATTTCAAAGGGCATTTGAAATGGTATATTTGGTATCTTCAGATGTCAATATCAAATCTACATGATATGGGGAAAATCCTGTTTAGTATTTTATATTGTTGTTTCATTTAGTATTCAGAATCATCTTATGACATTGATATATTGTTTCCATTTTAAAGTAAAGGAAAATAGGATAACCTTTTTATCTGAAAATTGCTAGAGCTTCAATTTAAACCAAGGCTGTCTGATTCCAGTTATGGCATTTGGAAAAGCTTAAGAGTTCTCATTTATGACACTTTCTGTCTATTCTAGCGTATTTGACTAGATATTTCAAGCCAAAATAGTTTCTATCTTTTAAATTCTAGGATATTTAGTCTAAATGATTAGCTATTTATTTTTAAAATTTTCCTAATTAGATTGTAAACTCTAAAGTCAGACACTGTGTTAATGGTCTCATGTTCATTACAGAAATAATCATGGTGTCTTAGAGAGAATATAGTAGAAAGAAACTGAGCTTTAGAAGTAAACACAACTTCAACTGAATTTGATTCTGCCACTTATTCCTGTGACATGAGGCAAGTTACTTGACCTCTCTCAACCAGTTTTCTCATATGTAGAATATTGACAATAATTCCTTGCACTTTGATTATGTGGATAAAATGAAATGTGTAAAATCCCTAGTCAATTTCTGAGTGTACAGAAGTTGCTTAATAAATAGTAACTGAAATTGTTACTGCTACTAATAGACATTAAACTTGATTATTAATTTCTCTATCAGGAATCTGAGAAATCTGTTGATTCAGACTATGTTGCAAATATTCACTTAAGGGAAATGGAAATACTTAATAGCTTTATATTTGCTTCTGCTTCGAGATTATTGTTAGGAATTAGAGGGGAAAGTATCTTTATCCTTTACCTTATGGACAAATCAGTTTTACTATTTCAGACCCTGTTTAATTAGCGTATAAAGCTTGAATGTAATTTTTGTGGTCTGTTTTAGGTTGCTGCCGAAAACAGTGCTGGCATTGGAGTGTTTAGTGACCCATTTCTCTTCCAAACTGCAGAAAGTGGTAATTTTCCTAAATCATTTATTCTGAATTAACTTAGTTAGGAGTTTTCATCATTTAAAATAAATAGGGATATAAAAAAATATGGCACTAAAATGCATAAAATTTTCAACAGCATGGCCATTCAATTACTTTTAGAGTCTTCTTGGATAGTGAATTTATTCATTAAAATATATATTATTCTTTCTGATGGTAAAAACACTAAGTGCTATCTTAGAAAACTTAAAAATACCCCCAAATACAAAAAAAACCCAAAATGAAAGTTATCCATTGCTGTGTTATATAAAAACATACATTTCTGGCTGATATTTTTTCTCCTATGAATATATGTCTTTGTGACTATATATTAGTGAAAATAGGCTTGTGCCATTTATGCAAATTTGCATCCTGCATTTTAAAATCAAATCATAGTATTATTATGACATTAGAGTTTTGGAAATATGGATTGTAATGGTTATCATATTATTCTATATCTTGCAGTCATTACCAAACCAACTTAAGCTACCTCCATTTTCCCAGTGACTGAGAATAAAAATTTGATATCATCCTTGATTGCAATCAGTCAGTAGTACTGTATAATCTATCAAGAAATCCTGCCAGCATTATATCAAAATATATCCTGAATCTAACCCCTATGTTAATCACCCTGTGTAATCTATCATCATTTCTTGCCTGATCACTTGAATGCCTCTTCATTGGTTTTCCCATTTCTAGCTTAGCTGCCTATAGTGTACTTTCCCCACAAGGGTCACATCACCTTTTAAAGCAGAAGCTAGACTACCATTCCCTCTCTCTTCCTAACATGGCTCCTGTCTCATTCAGAGCAAGAACCTGAGTCCTTCCCATGACCTACAGTGCTCTGGGTGCCCTTAACCCTCGCTGCATCATCTCTTCCTATTCTCCATCTGCCTCCATCCACTCCAGTCACACTCATCTTCCCACTTAGGGCCTTTTCTCTTGCTGTTCCTCCTGCCTGGAGTACCGCTTCACTAAATATCCACAGGGGCTTCCTCAACGGCTCAGCAGATAAAGAATCTGCCTGCATTGCAGGAGACGCAGGTTTAATCCCTGGGTCTGGAAGATTACCTGGAGGAGGAAGATGGCAACCCACTTCGCAGAGAGTCAGACGTGACTAAACAAACATCTATAGAACTCTCTGCCAAGTTGATGCAAATCTCACTTTACCTTTCCTGACTACACCTTCTAAAATAACCCCTGTTTCCTTCTATCCATCTTTATTGCCAACAAATTAATTTTTCTCCACTTGAATAGCTTGACATATAACACATTTATTTGGTTTTTATTGCATATATTAGCCTAGTAGAATATAACATTTGTGATAAAAATAAGCTGTTATGGAATGGAAGTAATTTATTTAGTTAGTAATTTGGCTGTATATTCATAACAGCAAATAGAAGCAATAAATAAAAAAGTAGTAAATAATGGCATCTCCAATCAACAGCAAATATTTTCAGTGAAGTTTATCTTCTAGTGGGATAAGATTAAAAAAAAATTTGTTACTAAGTAACAGATTGAAGTGTTAACTCGCTCAGTCCTGTACAGCTCTGCAACTCCATGGACTATAGCCCACGAGGCTCCTCTGTCCATGAGATTCTCCAGGCAAGAATATTGGAGTGGGTTGCCATTCCCTTCTATAGAGGATCCTTCCAACACAGGGATCGAACTCAGGTCTCCTGCATTGCAGGCAGATTCTTTTTTTTTTTCTTCAGGCATATTCTTTAAACCATCTGAGCCACCAGGGAAGCCCAAGTAATAGAGTAGAGAAGTGCTATAAAAAAGTTTCTATACTTCAGTTCAGTTCAGTCGCTCAGTTTTGTCTGACCCTTTGCGACCCCATGAACCATAGCATGCCAGGCCTCCCTGTCCATCACCAACTCCCAGAGTCCACCCAAACCCATGTCCATTGAGTCGGTGATGCCATCCAACCATCTCATCCTCTGTCATCCCCTTCTCTTCCTGCCCTCAGTCTTTCCCAACATCAGTGTCTTTTCAAATGAGTCAGCTCTTCTCATCATGTGGCCAAAGTATTGGAGTTTCAGCTTCAGTATCAGTCCTTCCAGTGAACACCCAGGACTGATCTGCTTTAGGATGGGCTGGTTGGATCTCCTTGCAGTCCAAGGGACTCTCAAGAGTCTTCTCCAACACCACAGTTCAAAAGCATCAATTGTTCTGTACTTAGCTTTCTTCATAGTCCAACTCTCACATCCATACGTGACCACTGGAAAAACCACAGCCTTGACTAGATGGACTTTTATTGGCAAAGTAATGTCTCTGCTTTTTAATATGCTGTCCAGGTTGGTCATAACTTTTCTCCCAAGGAGTAAGCATCTTTTAATTTCTTTGCTGAAATTACCATCTGCAGTGATTTTGGAGTCCAAAAAAATAAAGTCAGCCACTGTTTCCCCATCTATTTGCCATGAAGTGATGGGACTGGATGCCATGATTTTAGTTTTCTGAATGTTGAGCTTTAAGTCAACTTTTTCACTCTCTTCTTTCACTTTCATCAAAAGGATCTTTAGTTCTTCTTCACTTTCTGCCATAAGGATGGTGTCATCTGCATATCTGAGGTTATTGATATTTCTCCCAGTAATCTTGATTCAACTTGTGCTTCCTCCAGTCCAGCATTTCTCATGATGTACTCTGCATATAAGTTAAATAAGCAGGGTGACAATATACAGCCTTGATGTACTCCTTTTCCTATTTGGAACCAGTCTGTTGTTCCATGTCCAGTTCTAACTTGCTTCCTGACCTGCATACAGTTTTCTCAAGAGGCAGGTCAGGTGGTCTGGTATTCCCATCTCTTTCAGAATTTTCCACAGTTTACTGTGATCCACACAGTCAAAGGCTTTGGCATAGTCAATGAAGCAGAAATAGATGTTTTTCTGGACCTCTCTTGCTTTTTCAATGATCCAGTGGATGTTGGCAATTTGATCTCTGGTTCCTCTTCCTTTTCTAAAACCAGCTTGAACATCTGGAAATTCACGGTTCATGTATGGCTTAAGCCTGGCTTGGAGAATTTTAAGCATTACTTTACTAGCGTGTGAGATGAGTGCAATTGTGCGGTAGTTTGAGCATTCTTTGGCATCGCCTTTCTTTGGGATTGGAATGAAAACTGATCTTTTTCAGTCTTGTGGCTACTGCTGAGTTTTCCAAATTTGCTGACATATTGAGTGCAGCACTTTCACAGCATCATCTTTCAGGATTTGAAATAGCTCAACTGGAATTCCATCACCTCCACTAGCTTTATTTGTAGTGATGCTTCCTAAGGCCCACGGGACTTCACATTCCAGGATGTCTGGCTCTAGGTGAGTGGTCACACCATCATGATTATCTGGGTCATGAAGATCTTTTTTGTATAATTCTTCTGTGTATTCTTGCCACCTATTCTTAATATCTTCTGCTTCTGTTAGGTCCATACCACTTCTGTCCTTTATGGAGCCCATCTTTGCATGAAATGTTCCCTTGGTATCTCTAATTTTCTCAAAGAGATCTCTAGTCTTTCTCATTCTATTGTTTTCCTCAATTTCTTTGCACTGATCACTGAGGAAGGCTTTCTTACCTCTCCTTGCTATGCTTTGGAACTCTGCATTCAAATGGGTGTATCTTTCCTTTTCTCCTTTGCTTTTCACTTCCCTTCTTTTCACAGCTATTTTTAAGCCCTCCTCAGACAGCCAGTTAGCTTTTTTGCATTTCTTTTTCTTGGGGATGATCTTGATTCCTGTCTCTTGTACAATGTCATGAACCTCCATCCTTAGTTCATCAGGCACTTTGTCTATCAAATCTAGCCCCTTAAATCTATTTCTCACTTCCACTGTATCATCATGAGGGATTTGATATAGGTCATACATGAAAGTTCTATGCTTTTATATAACTATAGATATTTTGTATATTTAAAGATTAATATCTTCCATCAGTTCATTGCCAACGGGATAAACTGAAATGGGCCCTGTGTATCTCCAGAGGATTATTCAGTTGTCAGTGTTAAAAGAAACATGTGACAAGCTTTATGTCCAGTTCTTATTTGAGACCCCATTGAGAGAAGCAGGTGAATACATGCTGTATGCCATAGGAAGAATTAAGAGAAAATTCTAGAGTTTATTTAAAATTAGAAAGTAATGGTTCTTGAAGTCTTTTACTGATATTGAACCTACTTATATTCAGATTATTAGCACAATTAAAGTTGAGAAAACTATTATTTTTAAGATTAAATATTCATTAGGATATGAAAGACAATTTATGACTTACACTTTTAGGGAAAATATTTGGAATAATTTTTTAATTTCTTTACAAATAGTTTGATCTTTTTTAAAAACACTCATCTTGGTAAAGCCTGGTACATTATGATTTCAGATTATGATTTCAACTTGACAGCATTTTGAACTTTATATATTTTATATTTTGCTAACTGACATAATTTCTATAGTTATTCTCTCTTGGCAAATTATGATTTGGATAAACTAACACTCTAGGTTGGCATGGAAATAATCCTGGAATGGGAGTTTCATTCTGTTTCTGACTTGCTATGTTTTCTTGGAGAAATTACATAATCACATAATCACTTACCTTATCATTTTTAAAAAATGTTGAGGTTAAAATATAAACCTAAGTTTAGCTAAATCAGGTACATCCAATTTTCCCCCCCAAAGCTTCCTTTTTATTATTTATGTTATGCAGAACTCAAATTTAATGAAAATTTCTGTGGAATAAATAAATAAATAATAAATAAATAAATTTATTATTATTAAGCCAGAAATAATTTCTCTCTCCATGAATTAAAATACTCCTGAAGTATTCATACAGTTAGCCCATTATACCATTCTAAGCTGATATTACATCCACAAGTACAAAATCTCAACTTTTTAACTCCCCATGCAGCATTATTTCAGACAAATGTAGAATTTATTTTAGCTTTAAAATATTAGAAATATCCCCTGTACCTTCATTTTTAACTTGATGGATCCTTAGTAATGTAGGAAAATTCTTTATAGAAGTCTCTATATTTTATTTAGAAAGATTTTTTTCTGGTTCAAGAAAATGTATATTTTGTATAGCATACATTTTGAAAAGTTTTAGTTAGTTTCACATACTTGTATATTTACTTGCTTATCTATGACCTCAAAGTGTGTGAAAGGCCTATCTGTAAGATGATATGACTTTATAAATAGAATTTTTTGATACTTTAGTATCATATCTTTACTTGGAGCAAGATGGATAAATTCACACTATAAAAATCAAGAGATGATGGGATTTTGGTACCTAAAAATCCAGAGGTGGAAACTAGAATATTTAAAGTACATCAAGACCTGTCAGCAACAAAAAAGAGCCAGAATTAGTCTTCAGAAACCATCAAGTCAAAAAAAGAAAACATAGATTTTACTGGGGCAAAAATAGTGTAAAGTTAATAAGAAAACCTCTTTTTCACTAAATGTTGTTTAACAGATTTAATTAATTTTTATCGATTATATTGTTTGCTTTAAAAGATTTTGAAATCATACTTTGGAATTTATAAAGTTTGGTTACCTTATAAATTCAAATATTTCTACACTTGAGCAGATTCTCATGATTGCTAAAGTAGATTTGGAAATGTGCCAGCTTGTATGCAGTCTGCTATTAATATAAACTTCAGGCATTTTTACAAAATTTACATATTTTAGACAAAGAAATTTAAAACAATGATTAATATTAATGGCAAAAACTTTGGTTCTTATAGTTCTATAGCATTAAATATTTGACAGACTTTTTGTTTTATTATATTTTATCTACCCAAAAGAAATTTTAGTGCTAAATCTTTAGTATTAGAGAATTATCATATTGTCATTGTCCTTCTTAAGCTTTAATTCCGTTGATAAATTCCCTTGAAGAAAAAAATTTCTATCCATTATGTCATCCATTATTAATGATTAGTCATCATCCCAAATTGTTTTTTTTTGTTTGTTTGTTAAAATGCAGCTGTTGTTAAGTTTCTTATATACTACTCTTTAATTCATATCATTCACATACACCTCCTCTTCCCAGGGGCTAACTTTCTTACATACTTTATATGGCTTCCATTTTCAGATCACATCTTGATATTCCTCTCTACAGTGTACACCTAAACTCTAGTTATTTGATTTCTTAATACTCGGCATGTTTTATCTCAAACATCTTGTCTTTTTTTTTTCTTTTGGCAGTGACTTGTTATGGTTGTTCTGTATTCTAAAGGACATTGATTATTTACTTTGTCAGTTTCCTACAGTTAACCTTGAATTAATGGTCATCCCAACTAAAATAGCCTTTATGCAGATTACTAATATTTAATAACAAGGTATCATGAGTTCTGATTAAAGTTGATTTTGAGGGTGTATAAAGGTTAAAATATAGTAATCACAACCAATTGGTGGTATCCACTTTATATTAGACACTGGTTATTTACTTATACTCCAGAAATGTGATTTTGTGCAAATGGTTGGATAATTGTTTGAATTTGCCACTTCTTCATTATCTAAGAATTTGCTACTTCTTCATTATCTAAGGAATTTACATAATTCCAAAGTATATCAGATGGTAAGATAGTCATTATTCAAATTGGTATAACCACAAACAACTATTAATCTGATTGAATATCTTTCAGACTTATTTGAAATAGCTTATTGATGGATTTATTGACCTATTAATCCTGAAAAAAAGCTTATTTGCCTCTTAAACACAAGTCTGTGGGCCCAATTTCTAATTTGTTATTTAAAGCAAAATCAGTTTAAAAAGTATACCCAAGTATATATTTTAAGAAATATTACCCAAATAGACTTTATCCAGTGTATTACATATTTAATTTTATATAACATGGGAATTGTAACATCCTCGACTTATATAAATGTCATTATAAGTTTTATAACAATATTTTTCTTCTCCTTCAATCACTTACATGTCCCCAGCTCCAGGAAAAGTGGTGAATCTCACTGTCGAGGCCTTTAACTATTCAGCAGTAAACCTGATTTGGTATTTACCTCGGCAACCAAATGGCAAAATTACCAGCTTCAAGATTAGTGTTAAACATGCCAGAAGTGGGATAGTGGTGAAGGATGTTTCAATCAGAGTAGAGGACATTTTGACTGGGAAGCTGCCAGAATGTAATGTAAGTCTCATTGAATATTTTCTATGTCTCAAAAATTTTAGGCAAATTACATCTTGAAACTCCCAGCATCTGGATACTATATATTTTGCTAAAGTGATCATTAGCTATTTGATTACTTACAGTATCATATTATATACACTTGGCTATAGTCAAGGTAAAATAAGAGAAGAGTTTGAGAATTCAAGAGTGAGATATAAAAAAATCCCTTAGGGAGCTCTGGAAAGACTTGATAGGCATAGCATTAGTGATAGGCCTTGGAATAAGTAGGTGATTGTGTGAGGGTGGAGGATATTTTATAAGCCTTAAAGCAGGAAAGCATAAGATATCACTGGGAAAAAGATAATCCTTCCATGTGACAGGAGAGGAAGGGATCAAAATAGTAAAGTTTAAATTTGTGGAATTAGACTGGTTTTGTTGTATATTATCTTTAGTGAAGAATTTGTTACTACTCTAAGCACTGATGTGAAATCCTTGGAAATACTGTAATTATGCTTTTTTAAAATTAATGATGAAAAGACAAGATTACTTTTCTTTTAAATGCTTTAAGTTAATGGAAGTCACAAATATTTTTAATTTAGACATATTTCTAATATACTTAAGCATACACCCACATGTTCTTTTGGTGTTATCTTTTGAATACTTATGGGGGGAAATGATCATAATAGTAAGACTGTGATGTATGTTTGAAATTTCACAAAAGGAAAAAAAAGTTTATCTTTTTCGCTCTTAAGCTTTTGATGTGGCTTTAAACAATTTTTATTAATCATTTTGCTGTAGTTAAACCTTTATTCAAAGTCACATGAAATCCTATTCATAAGAAAGATTAAGGTATAAATAAGCATATTCTATTCTAAAACTGTGGACAATGGTATTAACCATGTATCTGTAGATAATAAATGGGTATAATTAAAATCTAGCAGATTTATCTGTAGCTATAACAAGTAGTACACGCACAAAATAATATTTGTAATATAAACAAAAAATGAATTACACGTATCTTTACCAAGCGATACATTATTTTCCCATTTATGCTTATTTTATTCACTAGGAGAATAATGAATCTTTTTTATGGAGTACAACCAGCCCTTCGCCAACCCTGGGGAGAGTCACGCCTCCATCTCGTACGACGTATTCATCTAGCACGTTGTCACGGAGTAAGATTAGCTCTGTGTGGAAAGAGCCTATCAGTTTTGTAGTGACACGTTTGAGACCTTATACGACGTATCTTTTTGAAGTTTCTGCTGTTACAACTGAAGCAGGTTATATTGATAGTACGATTGTCAGAACACCGGAATCAGGTATGGTTTTTCTTTCTTTTTTATTTTTTGTAGGAAAAGAAGTTAAATTATTCACAGAATAATCTTTCTTTTCTTTTTTTTTTATGTAGATCTTTTTGTTAAAGATCTTCCTTCTTTTTCAGTAACTTTTTTCTCCTTAATAATGGATAATAGGCATGCCATTTGGAGCATCTTCAATTTCAGTACTCTTTTAAGGTACTGACATAAGCATCTAAAAGGAGAAAAGAGATTTGAAAGAAAAGATTCTTGAGCTAATAACCATGCTCCTAAGATCAGCTCTTATCATTCTGTGATCTCAGGAATTTTTAATAATTGCCTCTGTTTGTCTACATTTTACATTATCATCTGGTGATGACTTCTCTCACTAATATTGCTGTTACCAGATGTGGAGATAACACCTGCAGTAGCAGGAATATCATGTGATTAACATTCAGTATCAGAGAAAAACAGTAGTTAGAAAATGCCTACCTACCTGTATCTTCTCTGTACTGCAGTTTCTTTATGTGATGAATGGAGACATCTTCATTGTGGAGATGATGTTAGTACTAAATGAGCATTATTAGATGTTATTACTACTAAATTCTAAGAGTACATATTTCTAGGTATAGTATTTGCATATTTAATTATATTATGTAGGCAGTGCTGGGCTTAGTCGCTCAGTCGTGTCCAACTCTGTGACCCCATGGACTGTAGCCCGCCAGGCTCCTCTGTCCATGGGATTCTCCAGGCAAGAATACTGGAGTGGGTTGCCATGCCCTCCTCCAGGGAATCTTCCCCACCCAGGGATCCAAGCCAGGTCTCCCACACTGTGGGTGGATTATTTACCGTCTCAGCCACCAAAGAAGCTGAAGATACTGGAGTGGGTAGCCTGTCTTTTCTCGAGGGGATCTTCCTGACCCAGGAGCGGAACTGGGGTCTCCTGCATTGCAGGCGATTCTTACCAACTGAGAGACAGTTATGTCACTGTATTACACACTGCAAGACAAAATACATAGTAGCAGACTTTCAGTTATGATGGAAAATTTTTAGGTTACTGGGCATTATTACTGGTAGGGTAATTTCACTAAAGCATAGTAGTTTTCCTGATGACTTAGGTGTTAGGTCTTATCATTTCATTACATGTAAGTGTGAAGGTTTTTTACCTTGACTTAAATAAAAATCTCAGAAAAAGACCATTTCCTTTTCCATACTCCTTACTTCTTCTTATTAAGAAAAAAAGAAATAATTTCATGAGAGTCACACAAAGTGAAATTTGGTTGACAAGTTTGTTTTAAAAAATATTTGGAATGTTTTATTTCAATTAAAGATTTTTTAAAATATTAAATACATGTATGTGGAGAAGGAAATGGCAAGCCACTCCAGTGTTCTTGCCTGGAGAATCCCAGGGACGGCAGAAGCCCAGTGGGCTGCCGTCTATGGGGTCGCACAGAGTCGGGCACGACTGAAGCGACTTAGCAGCAGCAGCAGCAGATACATATATGAAAAACAGACCTCAATGGACATGAGTTTGAGCAAACTGTGGGAGATAGTGAAGGACAAGAAAGCCTGGTGTGGTGCAGTCCATGGGGATGCAAAGAGTCAGATATGACTAAGCGACTGAACAGTGACAAATGAAAAACAGACTTTTAAACATCATTATTATTTTTATGTTACCAAGATTACATTAGAATATAGGTTATAAATTTCCTCTCAGAAGCAAATCAGATGTTGATAGAAAAAGCAAAATCACTGCCAGTAAATCCCAAAGGTTGAGTTACTACTTTGGCCCTTCCACCTGTGCACAACAGAGGGAGAGTGTTTATCAAGCCAGATGCTCAGGGCTTGTTGAGTGCAATGCATATTAATATATATGCTTCAGGACACGTAACTGTACAAAGAACTGCATAGGGATGAAACACCCTGTGCAGTCACGTACAACATTAAGTGAAAATAGTAATGGTTGCAAATTTGGAGTTTAATGATCCACCATTTATTCACATTCTTCAATTATAGCCTATTTTTTCTTTAAGTTGAATACTTTGCTGTGTGATATTTTATTTTTTCTCTGATTTTGTATTTTATGTATTTAGTAAGGTGCTTTTAATCCATTTTTTTCTATAATAATTTCAGTGCCTGAGGGACCACCACGAAACTGTATAACAAGCAACATCACAGGGAAGGCCTTTGCAATATCATGGGACCCACCAACTGTAGTAACAGGAAAATTTAGTTACAGAGTTGAATTATATGGGCCATCAGGTAAGTCTTAATCAATTTTATGTTTATCTTTTGGAGTACGAATCGTATAAAATATTTTATTATTTTCAAACTTTTTAAAAGTACCGGACTGTTTTTAAAAGACCCTTAGCATGTTGAAACTCTTAAAACCTTTTGTTTAAAGCCATAAATAAGGATGGTAAAGCCTTGTCCACATTCTGTATTTCATGACAAAGGGCTGAAAGAATGAAAGAATCCCTCAAGAAAAGAAACATTAGAGGAGATAACATTTTTTCAAATATTTGATCAGGAGGACCTTGACTTGCTCTGATTGCAAATGTATTTATGAAGAAAAATGGGCTCCAGCTATATTAAATCAGATTTCTGCTTAGAACAAAGAAGCCATTTCAAATAATTGGTGGTCTCTAAAAATAATATGAGCAACTTTATAGTGTAGTGAGGTTACATCTTTATGAAGAAGCAAGAGCTGGACATCTACTTGTCTTATTTTGAGGACTTCAGAAACTATGTTAGTGGAAGTTAAGTAAGCTCTATAATTCTTAATCCAAGATTCTATGATTCAATGAAAGAAATTTATTTCAACTAGTAATGAAATAACATAAATGCACATATTGTCATTTATTTGAAGGAATGGAAAAATAGACAAAGGTCCAAATTAATCATTTTGAAATTTCTAGGAATCTGTATGAATCATATGGGTAACCTTTATTTCTCATCCCTGAGTACCTTCAGTTCAGTTCAGTCACTCAGTTGTGTCTGACTCTTTGTGATCCCATGGACTGGAGCATGCCAGGCCTCCCTGTCCATCACCAACTCATGAGTTTACTCAAACTCATGTCCATTGAGTAAGTGATGCCATCCAAACATCTCATCCTCTGTCGTCCCCTTCTCCCCCCTTCTTCAATCTTTCCCAGCATCAGGTGGCCAAACTATTGGAGCTTGAGCTTCAGTATCAGTCCTTCCAATGAATATTCAGAACTGATTTCCTTTAGGAGGGACTGGTTGGATCTCCTTGTAGTCTAAAGGACTCTCAAGAGTCTTTCCAACACCACAGTTCAAAGGTATCAATTCTTCGGCCCTCAGCTTTCTTTATTGTCCAACTCTCACATCCATACATGACTACTGGAAAAGCCATAGCTTTGACTAGATGGACCTTTCTTGGCAAAGTTCTGCTTTTCAATATGCCGTCTAGGTTTGTCTTAGCTTTTCTTCCAAGGAGTAAGCGTCTTTTAATTTCATGGCTGCAGTCACCATCTGCAGTGATTTTGGAGCCCAAGAAAATAAAGTCTGTCACTTTTTCCATTGTTTTCCTATCTATTTGCCACAAAGTGACGGGACTGGATGCCATGATCTTAGTTTTTTTAATGTTGAGTTTTTTTTTTTTTTTTAAAGGGCAAGCTCATGTGAATTTTTATTGAACGTGCCGATTATGATTTTTTTTTTTAATTTTTATTAGTTGGAGGCTAATTACTTTACATCATTACAGTAGTTTTTGTTATACATTGATATGAATTAGCCATGGATTTACATGTATTCCCCATCCCAGTCCCCCCTCCCACCTCCCTCTCCACCCGATCCCTCTGGGTCTTCCCAGTGCACCAGGCCCGAGCACTTGTCTCATGTACCCAACCTGAGCTGGTTATCCGTTTCACCCTAGATAATATACATGTTTCAATGCTGTTCTCCTGAAACATCCCACCCTCTCCTTCTCCCAGAGTCTACAAGTCTGTTCCATACATCTGAGTCTCTTTTTCTGTTTTGCATATAGGGTTATCGTTACCATCTTTCTAAAGTCCATATATATGTGTTAGTATACTGTAATGGTCTTTATCTTTCTGGCTTACTTTGCTCTGTATAATGGGCTCCAGTTTCATCCATCTCATTAGAACTGATTCAAATGAATTCTTTTTAATGGCTGAGTAGTATTCCATGGTGTATATGTACCACAGCTTCCTCATCCATTCGTCTGCTGATGGGCATCTGGGTTGCTTCCATGTCCTGGCTATTATAAACAGTGCTGCGATGAACATTGGGGTGCATGTGGCTCTTTCAGATCTGGTTTCCTTGGTGTGTATGCCCAGAAGTGGGATTGCTGGGTCATATGGCAGTTCTATTTCCAGCTTTTTAAGAAATCTCCACACTGTTTTCCATAGTGGCTGTACTAATTTGCATTCCCACCAACAGTGTAAGAGGGTTCCCTTTTCTCCACACCCTCTCCAGCATTTATTGCTTGTAGACTTTTGGATAGCAGCCATCCTGACTGACGTGTAATGGTACCTCATTGTGGTTTTGATTTGCATTTCTCTGATAATGAGTGATGTTGAGCATCTTTTCATGTGTTTGTTAGCCATCTGTATGTCTTCCTTGGAGAAATGTCTGTTTAGTTCTTTGGCCCATTTTTTGATTGGGTCATTTATTTTTCTGGAGTTGAGCTGGAGGAGTTGCTTGTATATTTTTGAGATTAATCCTTTGTCTGTTGCTTCATTTGCTATTATTTTCTCCCAATCTGAGGGCTGTCTTTTCACTTTGCTTATAGTTTCCTTTGTTGTGCAAAAGCTTTTAAGTTTCATTAGGTCCCATTTGTTTATTTTTGCTTTTATTTCTGAAATTCTGGGATGTGGGTCATAGAGGATCCTGCTGTGATTTATGTCGGAGAGTGTTTTGCCTATGTTCTCCTCTAGGAGTCTTATAGTTTCTGGTCTTACATTTAGATCTTTAATCCATTTTGAGTTTATTTTTGTGTATGGTGTTAGAAAGTGTTCTAGTTTCATTCTTTTACAGGTGGTTGACCAGTTTTCCCAGCACCACTTGTTAAAGAGGTTATCTTTTTTCCATTGTATATCCTTGCCTCCTTTGTCGAAGATAAGGTGACCATAGGTTCGTGGACTTATCTCTGGGCTTTCTATTCTGTTCCATTGATCTATATTTCTGTCTTTGTGCCAGTACCATACTGTCTTGATGACTGTGGCTTTGTAGTAGAGTCTGAAGTCAGGCAGATTGATTCCTCCAGTTCCATTCTTCTTTCTCAGGATTACTTTGGCTATTCGAGGTTTTTTGTATTTCCATACAAATTGTGAAATTATTTGTTCTAGTTCTGTGAAAAATACTGTTGGTAGTTTGATAGGGATTGCATTGAATCTATAGATTACTTTGGGTAGTATAGCCATTTTGACAATATTGATTCTTCCAATCCATGAACATGGTATATTTCTCCATCTGCTTGTGTCCTCTTTGATTTCTTTCATCAGTGTTTTATAGTTTTCTATGTATAGGTCTTTTGTTTCTTTAGGTAGATATACTCCTAAGTATTTTATTCTTTTTGTTGCAATGGTGAATGGTATTGTTTCCTTAATTTCTCTTTCTGTTTTCTCATTGTTAGTGTATAGGAATGCAAGAGATTTCTGTGTGTTAATTTTATATCCTGCAACTTGACTGTATTCGTTGATTAGCTCTAGTAATTTTCTGGTGGAGTCTTTAGGGTTTTCTATGTAGAGGATCATGTCATCTGCAAACAGCGAGAGTTTCACTTCTTCTTTTCCTATCTGGATTCCTTTTACTTCTTTTTCTGCCCTGATTGCTGTGGCCAAAACTTCCAAAACTATGTTGAATAGTAGTGGTGAGAGTGGGCATCCTTGTCTTGTTCCTGATTTCAGGGGAAATGCTTTGAATTTTTCACCATTGAGGGTGATGCTTGCTGTGGGTTTGTCATATATAGCTTTTATTATGTTGAGGTATGTTCCTTCTATTCCTGCTTTCTGGAGAGTTTTAATCATAAATGGATGTTGAATTTTGTCAAAGGCTTTTTCTGCATCTATTGAGATAATCATACGGTTTTTATCTTTCAATTTGTTAATGTGGTGTATTACATTGATTGATTTGCGGATATTAAAGAATCCTTGCATTCCTGGGATAAAGCCCACTTGGTCATGATGAATGATTTTTTTAATATGTTGTTGGATTCTGTTTGCTAGAATTTTGTTAAGGATTTTTGCATCTATGTTCATCAGTGATATTGGCCTGTAGTTTTCTTTTTTTGTGGCATCTTTGTCTGGTTTTGGAATTAGGGTGATGGTGGCCTCATAGAATGAGTTTGGAAGTCTACCTTCTTCTGCAATTTTCTGGAAGAGTTTGAGTAAGATAGGTGTTAGCTCTTCTCTAAATAATGTTGAGTTTTAAGTGAGCCTTTTCACTCTCTTCTTTCACTTTATCAAGAGGCTCTTTAGTTCCTCTTTACTTTCTGTCATAAGGGTGGTGTCATCTGCATATCTGAGGTTATTGACATTTCTCCCTGCAATCTTGATTCCAGCTTGTGCTTCATCCAGCCCAGCATTTTGCATGATGTACTGTGCATATAAGTTAAATAAGCAGGGTGACAATATATAGTATTTAGGCTCCTAAAGTTCTGAAATGTTTTCAGATCTAAAAATATGATAGTCCTTTTCTCCCGTCCCTGTTCAATACACAGACATACATGGATACCCAGACACACCTCTTCTATGTGGTATCATTTTCCAGAATTTTGACAAGGTACTCTTTCATCTGTGAGGATAAAAAGTTGAGATGTATCTACTAATTATTGACTTTAGCAATGTGGAAGTCATTAGCCATCTTAACTAGAGCAGTTATGATGGAGTATGTGGGGTGAATGTGTGATTGAAGAGAGAGCAAGAGAAGACCATTGAAGCAGTGGGTAATAGACAACTCTTGAATTTTGCTGCAAAGTGAAGCAGTGAGTGGAAGTGGGTAGAGGGGTGGGGGGTGAGCAGAGTTAACAGGTTTTCCTTTCAGAGGGAACAAATGAAGCATGTTTGCTTGCTAATGGGAATAAAGAAAAAAGACTAAGTCAATGATATAAGAAAGGCAAGAATTATTGGAAAGATGTCTTTGTTTAGGTAGAAAATGTAGGGATTAGTTTGAGATAAAAATCCAGATGGTTTATCCTTTATAACAGTTTATAAGGCAGAATCTATGGGTGTAGATGCTGTAAATATGTGGTTGTGTTGGTGGGTGTATGTGGCAAATGTCTTCTGAATGATTAGTTTTTCCAGTTTAATGAGAAGTAGTACCATCAATTGGAAAGGAAAAATGTAAATATTCCTCTCAAAAAGTAGAGAGTGACTGTGCTACTGAAATTAAGTCAGGTGCTGAACACCATTTAGGGCTCATTTGAAGTGTGGTAATGAACAAAGTGATATCAGAATGGATTTGTATTTTTCTCCAACTCCCTTCAACTTAATGTAAAGCAGTGATTATTACTGGCAGGGTCACTGAGGCTGGATGAAGAGTGGACATTCAGTGGTGAGGAACCGAACAAAAGTAGTGGTAAGATCAGTTTGTTTTGACTTCTAGAGCAGTGATCAGGAGACAGAAAGGGTGAGCAGAGACAGCTGCATGGAATTGAGATAATGGAGGATTTACAGTTACTGCTAATAGGGATGTCTGTTATAATGGTGAAGGAGTGACTGAGATCTAGTGTGGGACTAGATTATTTAACGAGAGCTTGGAGTGGTTTAAGGATGATCTCTAGGAATATAAAAATTACCACAAATCCATATGGCGTGTATACGTGCTCAGTCACTTCAGCTGTGTCCTACTTTTTGCAACTCTGTGGACTATAGCCCTCCAGGCCCCTCTGTCCAAAGGATTCTCCAGACAGGTACCCTGGAGTGGGTTGCCATGCCATTCTCCAGGGCATCTTCCCAACCCAGGAGTCAGATCTGTGTCTCTTTAAGTCTCCTGCATTGGCAGGTGGGTTCTTTACTGCTAGCACCACCATTCATAGGGCAGCATTGAAGACAGTGACACTGAAGCGGGAGCTGAACCATCCAGAGTGAGAGTGAGTGTGCTGGCGTGCAAAGGTCACTAGAACAATGAGAGTCAGTGAATGCACTGGTGGCAGGAGTGCTAAAGCTGTGGAGTTTTCCAAGCAGGGAGCTAGAATATTCTCAGACAGGGCAAGGAGGAGCATGGAGAACACGTCTCACACCTGACCACCTAGTCACTTGAGGGCTCTGGGGAAAAAGTAACCTATCACCACCCTTGAGGAAGACTGCAGGGAACAGAAGCAATGGTCTCAGGGGAGAGCTAGGTTTCAGTTACAGTAAGAAGGGGAAAAAGCTATTCAGAAATTGAGGATTTAAGGAATTTTGATGATGGCCCAGTTAAGAATTTTGCTCAGTAACTAAACTACAGGACATTTCTAAATATATCTTTTTATAAAAGATAGAAGATTTAGCATTTTAATTGAATTTGAGTATGAAACACTGTCACTGTTTTTATATTGGTAGAACCTAACACATTCCTTTAAAATATGCCAAAAAATAACATGACAGTTCAGTAGGGCTTTATATTAATGTAAAAGTAATTTTAAGCATGAACTATTTCTATTTTTTTTCCATGTTGGTTAAATTGACACAAGTGCAATTCTAAGCTAAATGTGTAACATATATTCACTTTTTAAATTGTAATAGTGAATGTCAGTGCATAGGTTAACACTAATTCAGTTCAGTTCAGTCGCTCAGTCATGTCTGACTCTTTGCGACCCCATGAACCTCAGCACGCCAGGCCTCCCTGTCCATCACAAACTCCCGGAGTTTACTCAAACTCATGCCCATGGAGTCAGTGATGCCATCCAGCCATCTCATCCTCTGTCGTCCCCTTCTCCTCCTGCCCCCAATCCCTCCCAGCATCAGGGTCTTTTCCAATGAGTCAACTCTTTGCATGAGGTGGCCAAAGTGTTGGAGCTTCAGCATCAGTCCTTCCAATGAACACCCAGGACTGATCTCCTTTAGGATGGACTGGTTAGATCTCCTTGCAGTCCAAGGGACTCTCAAGAGTCTTCTCCAACACCATAGTTAATTACTCTATACTTCATGTAAGAATGATTACATGCTTGAAGAATACATAATCCACAGTTATATTTTGCTTTTTGTAGGTCGGATTTTAGATAATAGCACTAAGGACCTTAAGTTTGCATTCACTAATCTAACACCGTTTACGGCATATGACGTTTATGTTGCGGCTGAAACCAGTGCAGGGATTGGACCTAAGTCAAATATTTCAGTATTCACTCCTCCAGAAGGTAAGAACATCTCCTCTAGTGTGTGAACAAGAACTTTATTGAATCAGTTAAACATTGTATTAGAAACTATTTGGTTGATCTTTATCTAATTCATGTTATTTCCTTATCAGATGACTACTTAGTACATTCTGAACATGTGTTCCTCAGAACACTAAACCCATAGCAGGCTTGATGATAAGAGGGACCAAAGATCAAGTGAACGTTACAGCAAGCATTACATGCTGTGTCAGCCTGCATTTTCACAATGAACACTACTGGAAAAATCTCAAGACTAAATACATTTAACATGGTTTAAACCCCATTATTTATTGTATATTCTGTTTTTCTGTAAAGTGATGTTCAGAGAAATCCGTATATCCCACAGTGCCTATGGTGTTGTTGCTGTTCACCACTAATCGTGTCCAACTCTTTGCGACCCCGTGGCCTGCAGTTTCTCGGTCCTTCACTGTCTCCCGGAGCTTCCTCAAATTCATTTCTGTTGAGTTGGTGATGCTATTTATAATCAAAAGGATATTCTAAACAATTGAGGATTCCTGGAAGGGGCATAATGTAAATTTACCAGAATAGACTGAAATTGTTTTCAAAATTTCTCCTGAAAAAACTTGTTATTTGTATATGTTAGATATCACAGTCTAAGGCTAAGTGTAGTGTTTAAAAAATGTTACCATGCCATTTCACAGCCTGTTTTCTGGGCCCACACCAAATTTGCTCAATGCCTTTATATATTGTACTTATTTAGGAGAATTCAACAATTTTTTTTTTTATGATCACACGAACACTTGATAAAACAGATTTTGTTTGTGTGATAGCTAACATTCAGTAAGTTGTGAGTTAAACACACATGTGTGCACTTGAGCACATGCATACACACACACAAACAAGGTTGGGCATACCTTCATCAGATAAATCATTCAAGTGTTTGTCCATGAGAGGGCAGCAACTATTAGGGAATTTTGTACTTCTCCCCCATTTCAAAGAATGACCCTTGAGAATATTTTGCTATTGAAAGCGTGTAAAATTTATGTTGATTTCAAATGAAAATAGTAATATGTACATGGTTTCGATACACAGATTAAACAGAAGCATCCTCATAAGTAAAGTGTTTTTATTTTTTTCATACCAAAATTTCTCTTTTGCATTTATATCAGAAGAATCTTAGCAGGTATGTCTTCTCCCTTAGACCTGAAATTTCTCCCACTTCTACCTAAACCTGCTCTTAAGGATTTTCAAGAAATCTAGACAGATTTATGTATGCCTGCCAAACACAGCATGCCAGCAACGTGGCCTTTATCAGACTTACAGCCCTTGAATCTGGTCTTTTCTCAACCAACCCAATTGACCAATTTCTATTCTCATGTTGTACAATTAAATAAATTCAATCTTAAATCAAGCTGATTTTGGGGCTCCTACCCTGAGTCCACAATTTAAGATAATTGGTTTATTGTCATCATTCTTGGCCTACAGCATTTGACCAAAACAGGGAACTAGGTAATATAATGTGTGTGTGTGTGTGTTAGGTGTCAAGTCATGTCCGATTCTATGCAACCCCAAGGACTGTAACCCACCAGGCTCCTGTGTCCTTAGGGTTTCCCAGGCAAGAATACTGGAGTGGGTTGCCATTCCCTTCTCCAGGGGATCTTCCCGACCCAGGGATCAAACCCGGGTCTCCTGAATTGCAGGCAGATTCTTTACCATCTGAGTCACCAGGCAAGCCCAGATAATACACTGCCATATACTATTCCATTTTATTTAGGATATCACTTAAACATTTATTTCCCTTTCTTTATGTCTTAATTTTTTAATTGACAAAATAATAAATAGAATATTTAAGGACGTTGTTCAATGTACTTCACATGGCTTGTTTTTGATGCCAAGTTATTTTGAATAGATGACTCTATTTGCCCCGTATACCCAGTGGTTTACCTCAGGTTTATCTTACTGCCTCCTGAATTACTCATCACCTGCTCACCACATCCAAGCGGCTCTCAGAAACCCCTGGAAACTAAGGTGGCCTTCGCTGCTGGAAGGGCAAGCATGGCTGGTTCTTTCCTCTGCCCGCCTGCCTCCTCTGTGCAGTTCTCAAGGAATAGTTCAGCCAAAGGGGTCTCAGTAAAATACTGGGGAAAATGCAGTGAATGTATGCTCAGACACACTAATTAATCCTGGTCCCATTGATTAAAAATTTGCCATAAAGGAATCTTTAAGCTATATGAGAACAATCAAATAACTCATTAGAACATACACACTTTGAATTAAAATTGATACCTTAATTTTCTAGTATTCTTTTTATTCTTTAATATAACAGGTTCTTCATATTCTGATTAGTTACTCAATTTTCTTCTTCATATTTAAAAAATAATAGTCTAATTAGGGAATCAATTAGGGCCAGATTTTAAATTAATATATTTTAAAACAATCAAGGTTCTAACAAATCTCCAGATATTCATAGAAAAATATTGAATTGATTTTGTTTAGAAAATACATGTTGTCACATTATAACGGGGCTGATTTCGTTAATACTGAGAATGATATGGTCTATTATCTATCAAAATCAACATGATGTTGTGAAAGCAGTTACCCTGTGTTTTTCATAATGTTTCTGCATACCCCTTAATATTTTACTGAGCAGATTTCTACTTAGGCATGAGAAAGAGATGGTTTTTTAAAAAATTATAATAATCTCCAATGTTACAAAATATCATAGTTGCCATTCCAAAATGAAACAATCTGCTGAATATAGCATTGACAACAGATTTTTTCTTGTTATTTTTACGTGGGTTAAAAAAACCTTAAGTAAATTTTGCTGCTTCAAAATCGCCTAAAACTTCTCTATGACTAGTGTCAAATATCTTTTAAGGAAGTTTATATCATGTCTTAAAAGCAAAAAAAGTATTGAAATCCATCTTTGCTCCCCCATAAATAGACTATTGAAGTGAAGACTTGTCCTCAGTAATTTCAATTTGCTATTTTCTGCAAATTATAGTAACATCTTTATAGGGAGATCACTTAGAAACTATCAACTTTGTAATTTTAAGGATTCTCCATGATTTTTATTTTTCAAATTTTCAAATTCAGTAGATTTTTACAAATTTCACTTCCAATGGAAGTTTGATTTGCTAGATAAGGGCAAAAATTATTTGAATGTATTTTCTTTACCCCAATACCATTTGTCTCCATTGCTTTCTAGGAGTTTTTTTTTTTTAATTGGAGGATAATTACTTTATAAAATTGATATGGTTTTTGCCATACATCAACATATATAAGCCACAGGTATACTCCTAATCATTTGGATTTTTTTTTTTACCAATTATATGTATACTCTGTTTCCTATTTATTAGTAAAATTTATAGATGTATTGACCTGAGAATGATTCATAGGTCATCCTCATAGATAACACCTTTAGAATTAATGCTGAACCATGAATAATTGCCTTGTGTGTTTGATTTTCTTTAGTTAATTTGGTATCAATATGAAAGGAGTTTGATCTAATCCACACTTCTCAGGTTTCCCCATAAGAATTTGTGGTGTAACATATCGAGTGTCTTTCCAAAGACAAGATACAATGCTGTCTCCTTCATTTCCTTTATCCCCTAAGCTTTTTCTTCTTTTATAAAAAAGGGATAGCCTTACAGTTGTTCTTACACAAATTTGGGGTACATTTTTAGGGTAATAGAGAACCACTTAACTTTGGATTGCGATTTTTAGGCATTAGTGTTATGGGGCAGTACTTATTAAGTTATATTGAAAAATATAAATTATAAGATAAACAATGTCTAGTATTTTTAGGTTTGGCTAACAGAATAAGAGACAATGCAATTTAAATATACTGTAGTGGGTAATTTTTGTTGCATCAAACGGTACTGACCATTTCAGTTATTTTATAGTAGGTAGGGTTTAGTTATCTGATGACTCTGATCAATGTAGTTATTAAACTGGCTTCTTCAATTGAGATTCTACATGAGTTCAAATTAGATGGGAAAATGTCAGATCTCTTCTTTGATTTATATCATGCAGTACTGACTAAGACTTCATCTACATAGCAACCCCAAAAATGTCAAAGAAAGGTGGAATGGAGTTTTGCCATTTAAATAGGTGTGTTGTTTTCATACTCTGTGGTTAATTGGAAAGTTCTCTACTCTTGAATGATGTAAATATGATAAATATGAAAAAAACATAAGTTTAGCAACAATAATTAATAATAAATAATTATTAAATTATTAAATAAATAACAATGATAAATAATTAAATAAAACTTACGTAAGAGGTGACCTATGCGAAGGCTTTTTATCTGTCTTTTTCCTCCCACTATCCTTCAGTGCTTAGAACAGTGAACATACAATGAGTCCTCAGTCTGCTGAATGACAAATGAATAAATCATTTGTTGTGAGGTTCTAGTTTAGAACACGTCCTCCATCTTTCAAAGATTAAAGTGTTTTTCCTTCAGATTAGAATTCCTGTGGGGGAATCAAGGTAAAGAATTATCCTTCTATATAGAGATACACCGAAATGTTTTTAGAAAAGGAGACTGAAAGAATTGACAAGTTATAAGTGTACCCATGTTACATTTATCTCTTAATTTTGAGCACACATTTTACCCATACTGGATTCTGGAGACTTGACTGCAATAATCAAATAATAGGCTTCTAATCCAGAGTTCAACTATCTATTCATTCACTAGTCAACAAACATTTAGAAATATTTATTAAAATATCTAAGGAGATTTTTTTTGTACTGATTACTTTATAATAGAGACTGAAAAACCCAACTCTTTTTTTTTTCCATTTATTTTTATTAGTTGGAGGCTAATTACTTTACATCATTGCAGTGGTTTTTGTCATACATTGAAATGAATCAGCCATGGATTTACATGTATTCCCCATCCCAGTCCCCCCTCCCACCTCCCTCTCCACCCGATCCCTCTGGGTCTTCCCAGTGCACCAGGCCCGAGCACTTGTCTCATGCACCCAGCCTGGGCTGGTGATCTGTTTCACCCTAGATAATATACATGTTTCTATGCTGTTCTCTTGAAACATCCCACCCTCGCCTTCTCCCAGAGTCCACAAGTCTGTTCTATACATCTGAGTCTCTTTTTCTGTTTTGCATATAGGGTTATCATTACCATCTTTCTAAATTCCATATATATGTGTTAGTATACTGTAATGGTCTTTATCTTTCTGGCTTACTTTGCTCTGTATAATGGGCTCCAGTTTCATCCATCTCATTAGAACTGATTCAAATGAATTCTTTTTAATGGCTGAGTAATATTCCATGGTGTATATGTACCACAGCTTCCTCATCCATTCGTCTGCTGATGGGCATCTAGGTTGCTTCCATGTCCTGGCTATTATAAACAGTGCTGCGATGAACATTGGGGTGCACGTGTCTCTTTCAGATCTGGTGAAAAACCCAACTCTCAATCTCTAAGATGAAATACTACATGATTATGCTAATTTCATGTTTTACTTAAGCTTGATTAGGTTCATTAATTATAAATAATATTTTGGGGAGTTATGACATAAATTTCTTTCTGTTATCTTAAAGAAGATAGAGTCATTCTTCATTTGTTTTTACCCTTAATATGTCTTTGTTCCAACTGGAGTTCGCTAAATCTGTGAAATATTTTACCTTAGTGAAATAAATTTAATGTTTGACCACATCCTAATCATAAAGAACAGTACTTTTGTGCCACATTTTCTCTTTCTTCAGCCAACATGTTATAAAGTCTTTTGAATCACTTATTCCTTATTGTAATCTTGTATAGTGATAGGAAGGATTTAATGACACCCATTTAATAGATAAGGAGACTAAATGTGGAGGGAGGAATTGGCTATTTATAATCACACAATGAAATATAAACTAAAAGTGGACAAGTGCCCAGGGTAGAATTTTTCTTGGTTGATTAGTCCTATTGTACTGGGAGGTTTCCTAGTAGTTGCTCTTGACATACATACATTTATTTTATGTATTTATTTAGTAATTTGATGCTTTTATACATTACAAAATGATCACCACTTGGTGACTTTCTAACCGGAATTTAAGTACTTGGTGCCTTATCTAAAACCAATTGTTTTTCCTTCTTTTTCTTTACTATTGCAAAGAATAAGGGCATCTGAAATTTGAGATTCACATAATTTATAAAATCAGCAGACAAAAATCAATTAATTTTTCAAACATAAATTAAAATTTCCCTGATAAAGTATACCAGCTACATGTAATTGCATTCAGAGTATTCCACATATTATCTTTTGGTATGTTTTAATTTTTGTAAAACCTTCAAGATTTCTACTGGGAATTCATCAGTCAGTCATAAACAACTTTCCCTGGAAAGTTATTTTTATAAATTAATTTGTTCTGAACAAACGTTATGATTTTGATTTGAGAAAATTATTCCACGTTACTCTATTTCTTGTGTACATGTGGAGAACAATGTATAGAAATTTAACATTAGTTATCTGTGTTTTTAAAGGATCTGATACAAATCCAATTGTTAATAAATTAGTAAATTGTTTTAGTCTGTTTTCTAATAGAATTGCTTATATGTCTTCAGTCATGAACTGACTTCAGTAATTTTTAGAAATTTGAGAATGTATTTTTAAAGTTCCCTCCTCTTCTTCTCTTTTTTAGTTCCAGGTGCAGTATTTGATTTGCAGGTTGCAGAAGTAGAAGCCACAGAAATAAGAATTACTTGGAAGAAACCACGACAACCAAATGGAATTATTAACCAATATCGAGTGAAAGTGTTAGTTTCCCAGACAAGAGTGCTTTTAGAAGATACTCTGCTCATTGGAAAAGATGAGGTACTGCACTTGAATTTCTTATTCTGTTGAGCCCTTTCTACCCGGTTTTGGCCCACATAACTTGGGAGATTTGCCAACATGCAAACATAAAATATTTGACAAGCTTCAAAGTACAAAGTGAAGTAAATTTAGCTATGCTGATAACCTAGCTCATCATATTTCATTTCAAGACATTTATTATTAGTTAAGTGCTATTATTCTTTTTCAGCATATGAAAAATGTTAATTGGGCAATTAAGCAGGACTAAAGGTACTTCCATAAGTGAATATTATTATGGTAATAAAGTTAATGAATTGTTTGGAAGCTCCTGTTAAGATTTAAATACTCCTCCTAAGGTTGTGCTTGCAATTTGGAATAGTTGCCAAAGAAAGGCACAATAAGTTTAGTAATTGCTGTTGACAAATGGTTTTGTCCTCCTTAGTCTTAGGAAGCCAGATTTCTCAAAGCTACCTCATTTAAAAATAAGCAATATACATTTGACTAAAGAAATCAAATAAAAGAGATGAAATCATCATAAATATAAAATAAGAGGACAATGTTTGCTTTTAGTCAGACTGGAAGCCTTCTTTCCCCCCTTTCTTTCTATTTGAAAGTGTTGTGTTGGCTAAAAAGTTTGTTCAGGATTTTCTGTAAGATGCTATGGAAAAATCCAAATAAACATTTTTGCCAACCCAATATAGGTGGCACTAATTTTTCCTTCACTGTCTTCGTTCACCTCATCCAGCCAGCTGTTCACCTGGGAAATCCTTCTAAGACTTTAGACTGATGGTATCCAAATATTGGTGGTTCCTGGGGCTCACGAAAAATACATCTGTTTCAGACCAGTGAGTGTAGCAGACACAGCAACTTGGAGGCCCGACCTCTGGTTATTCAGCAATGAGGTTCCACGAGTTCGGTCCAGAATCATCACTTCTTCTAGCTGTGCTCTTGTTTTTCTCCACGTATATTGTCCATTCTATTCCTAGTCCCAGACTTCCTCCATTTCTGACACCCACCTAAAAGTTACCTTACTGTGTGCTTAATGCATTCTGGCCAACCAGGACTCATTAGTACAAGTTGTTTGACTTCTGGCCCAGGATTACAGTTTAATCAAATGTGGACTCCATTCCTCTTGTGTAAAAGATGTTGAGTTGTGCTTTCTCTGATACTTTAGTCGACAGCTCAGGCACAGGGCAAAAACTTAACCCTCTGCTCCTGCTGAGAAGGCCTTAAATTAGATGCTTCACTTTTTAGGATTGTGTGGCAGATCCCCCACTTCTGCTAATGATATCTATTGAGTGATAAGCTACACCTCTTTTTCTCTTGAAACTAAGAGATTCTGGAAAGACTTCTTGTGATATGATCCACAATCCCTGTGACGTAATAGAGATAACATGAGCTTTGGTATATACAAATCTGGGTTTATATTCCTAATTTGGTCACTTAGTGTGACCTCTCTTTTATAGCAGAGAGGTTAAGTGCATGGACCTAGGAGACAGAATGCTGGGTTTAAACCTTGGTTTTGCCCTTACTGATGGTTTAACCTTGAAAGAGTATACCTGGACTCTCTGAACTTGTTTCATTTTTAAGATAGGGACTCTAAGAGTCTGTGTAACATGGAGTTACTAGTGAGGATTTAATGGATTAATGTGTGAAGAGCTTAGAACTCCACCTGATGTATGGTAAGTTTGGTGACCTGAATAACTGTGACCTGTTGTAATTATTAATCATGGCATTGGACCTTTCACCCTCACTGGGACACAATATTAGCTTCCTTCAGTCGCAATAAAAGGAGACATCATACTTTATTTCTGTGACTGTGTATCTCTTCATTGGATCAGGCCCTTATTGATGTTTCTGCTTTCCCGTGTGATTGGTGTTTGGGTTTACCTTTCAGGAGGCTGATGTGGGGAGACACATGTGGAAGCTCTAAGTTCAGATGAGCTAGTGTCCTAGTCCCGTCTCTGCCTTTTCCTCACCCCATGACCTTTGACAAGTCAACTTTTGGAGACTTGCTGCGTTCATGTTTAAAGTAGAGCTTATATGCCTGCCTTATGTTGAAGGGCATGGTGAGGAGTAAAGGAGATAACAGAAAAAAACTCTGGCTTAGTAGATCCTTTTCCTTGGTGTAGGATAAGGAATTTTCTATTCACTCTTTAACTTTTCAGAGTAAAACACTGTGTCCTAAGAATTTTTGAAATCCCTGAAGTCTTGTTAAAATTTACCAGTGAGCACTTGTCTCATGCATCCAGCCTGGGCTGGTGATCTGTTTCACCCTAGATAATATACACTACAGCTACCCACTACAATATTGCAAAGTAATTAGCCTCCAACTAATAAAAATAAATAAAAAAAGAAAAAAAAAAGACAAATTCCAAACTTAAATAAAAAAAAAGAATTTACCAGTGACCTCCTACATGTCAAATAAGGCGGATCTATGTTTTTAACCATCCTCATCTTCCCTGTGTCCTCCAAAATTCATTCCTTTACCTCCAACTCTCCAGCTTTTGACACAACCGCTTTCTCCCTAGTAATCGGTCCACTGGCATATACTGCAACTTTGCAAAAAAACTTGGCCTTGTACTATGACAAATGAATACTTAAGAAAGCTAGCTCTTTTACTACTTTCTAATTCCTTCCTGAGAGTTCTGTCTTCAGCCACTTCCTTTTGACAGCCTCACAGTTTCAGTCACTGCTTCCTATTTGCATGATTCTTTCACCGTGTTTTCCATGATGATTTTTCTGACACTCTGCATCCCTAATTACAATCATTTGTGGTGAAGTTCTGCCAGGACGCATCACATTTAAACTCATCTACCCCCATAGAACAGAGCAGAACAAGCATCTTTTTTGAGACAATAGGACTTGGTTCTTGATTGGAAGGAGGAGACGGTAGAGGTAGATAGAAATCCTGGGACAGTGATTGGGACCTATTAGTTTTCCTGTGGGACAGAAGGAGAAAGTCTGTAAGGGTAATTGATAGTTTTAGTGACCAATAACAAGGTCAGAAGGAGACTGAATTGAAACCCAGATACGAAATAACAGGCTTAGAATTCCCTATCCCCTTGGATTGGTCACATCACAGATCTCTGATCTGAAAGTCATTGTCGAAGCATTTGGGAGGCTTTAGTGGCATTTTTATATGTCTGATGTCTTTCTTTTTGGATAATGGCACCATTATCTTTGTGAGGGCTTGGAATCTTGGAATTACCTCTGACTTTGGTTATACTTAGCATTTAATAGCTACTCAATGTTAAGGCCAGTTCAAAGTGTAACCTTCATACCTCTGTATTCCATTTTTGTGTCCTCACTCCAGCTCAGGATTGCCTGGACTATTTTTGTTAGCTTACTACACTAGTTTTCCATTGTATAACAGTTTGCCACAAGCTTAAAACAATTCACATTCATCATCTCGCAGTTTCTGTGGGTCAGGAATCCAGACAGCTTGTGTAGGTTCCCTGCTGAGGGTCTCATAGGATGCAGCTGAGGGTCTTACCTTCCTGTGTTCTCATATGGATGCTCAACTGGGGAAGAATCTACTTCTTGGCTGACTTAGATTTTTGGCAGATTTAATTTCCTTTTGATTATAGAACTGAGGGCCCTGGATCCTTGCTGGCCCTCTGACTAGAGACTATTCTTAGCTCCAGCTCATTGGGGTCCCCCACAGTTTCTTGCCACAGAACTTTCCCAACATGGCATTCCCTTCATCAAGCTAGCAAGGACAGTCTGTATAATATAACCATGGGAGTGACATCCCATCGCCTTTCCCTTAGTCCATTGGTTGGATGAAAATCACACTTCCCGCAAGAGGAAGGGATTATACAAAAGCATGAACAGCAGGAGGTAGGATGGTAGAAGGATCATGAGAGAGGCTATGCGCTGCAGTCTCTGGGTTACAATCCATCCAGATTCAAGTATTAATGCATTTACACTATAAAAGTAAATAAAAAATGAGAATGGACTTGGAACATGAATATGCATCTATTTTAGTAATTAATGCTTTCCTTTTGTAGCAGAAAGTCAATTGATACTGCCTGAAGTAAGTAACTCGTTGTGACACCATGGACTATACAGTCCATTCTGGCCTCTGGAGAGGCCAGAATATTGGACTGGGTAGCCTTTCTCTTCTCCAGGGGATCTTCCCAACCCAGGGATCAAACCCAGGTCTCCCACATTGCAGGCAGATTCTTTACCTGCTAAGCCGCAAGGGAAGCCTAAGTGACCCTTAACGGAAAATTACCTAGTGATTTTAGAAGTAACACCATAAGAACTGAAACAGAGATGATTAAAGATGTTGCTTCCAACAAATATACAAATATTGAATCATTATGTTGCACACTGGAAAGCGATTTGATGTTATATGTTGATTATATCTTAGTTAAAAAGAAAGACTTGATTTCAAAATCTCAAAAAAATGTTTCTAGAGAGTAAGACTTGCAGTTGGAAAGCTACAGACAGGAAAATATTATTTTCATTGTAAATCCTTCATCATCTCTTGTATTTTTAGCTACCTGCATACCTTGTGATGATGACACTTTTCATAAAGTATTAAAATATAATCATCCTATGCTAGGTTTGATCTGATATCATCACCCTTATTGAAATTTTTTCCAGTGACCTCTCATGACTTGTTTGTGTCTTAATAGACAGGAGTTATTTAAGCATGCTGAAATATGTATAGGATTTTACTCTCACTATTTAAACATGTATTTGATTAAAAAAAAATTGAAAATTTAATCTCAAAGTTTGAGAACTTTTATTTCAACTTCCAAGTTTATATATGAAGGTAATCAATCACATGACTAATAAATGATTGGAGATCCAGCCTCTGCTAAAATATTTGATCAGCTCTGACAATAGGGTATCCATGACCATGTAATCAGTTCCTCTTCTCTAAGCTTTAAACCATGCTTCTTTGTGGTCTCACAGGCATGCATTTCTTAGGTAACTATAAAGTTCCAGGCACTATGATAGGTCTGGAACATATATAAAGAAGAAACTACCATGTTC
This sequence comes from Odocoileus virginianus, assembly GCF_023699985.2. Lineage (NCBI taxonomy): Eukaryota > Metazoa > Chordata > Mammalia > Artiodactyla > Cervidae > Odocoileus > Odocoileus virginianus. Next base: position 9,146,214 of record NC_069697.1, read on the forward strand.
TTTAACAGTTTTGAACTGAAGTATTTGTTCTCTAATGTTTACCAGTTTATCCCATTTCTTCTCTCCAGAACCACACAGTAGCTTAGAGTAGCTTAGAGTCTGGGGTTTGCAACCAGGGAAATGTATTCCAGTCCTACCTCTTCTATGACTAGTTTTATGAACTTGAACAGCTGACTGTAAAATGGAAATGATATCTTTTTCTTTGGGATATAATCAAGTGATATCACACGGGTAAAAATATTTATCACTGTACTTGACACAAAGTAGCTTTAAATGTTGGTGTCTCCAGCAGTAATAACAATATGCAATGATTTAACTTTTTATCATTTGAAAATAATCATCATGGTTTCCCTAAGGCTTAATATCCTCAGTTTCTCATCAGTCATTCATATTATTGATTACTCTCCTGTGTATTTATTTTCCAGTTTATCAGTGATCCTCTTTCTCAGCTGAACACTATATTCCATATATAGTTTGACTAGAGCCAAATTGAGCAGAATTATTTTCTCCTTTAGCATGAATTTTCTGCTTCTATCAATGCAAAGAATAAAATTCATTTATTTGGGATACTTATTTCACCTAGATGAAAGTTTAAAAAATCCTGAAGTCCACTCTTCATTAACTGCTCTCTAGTTGAATTTCACACTCAGATCTCATTCTGTACTTCTGTACTTGTTTTTCAGATCAAATCCTGAGGGATTTTCTCCCCAAACACTCTTGCTATGTAGTGTCACAAATTTCTGAGATTTGTATGGATACATCTTTTCATCTAACATATTTCTCAAGTATATAAATGTTTGTCAGTGGTGAACATAGGACGCAAGCCAAATGCTTGGCCAATGGCTCCAGAATGAGGCTGAGGACACGACTCGAAAGTAGTATAGGAATTCTAGAGATGTTTACTTTATTGAGCGTTAAGAACATAGACAGAATCAAGCCTTAAGGATTTGTCACCCTGCAGAATGATACAGTTTCCGTTAGAAGGCTTCCAAACATATACTAATTATAAAATTCTTTTTACCACTGGTTGAAAATAGTACGAATCATGTTATAGTTTATAATAAAATATGGAAGCATTTCTTAAGAATAAGTCAACATTTTCATTAAATCAATTGAGCAGACTTCCAAAAAGTGTAAATTGATAGATATAGTAAAGTTTTTGAAAATACAATCATATTAGCTATAATGAAGACTGTTACATGTAGAATCGGGTTGGTTTATTCAGGTGGATTAGGAACTGAACTCTGAAGACTTCTAATTCTTTCATATCAATTCCAAAGATTCCTAGGTAGCATATGAGAAGGCTTTCATGTTGATAAATTGTGACATTGCCTAACTCAGTTGTTTTCGATCGAGGGCAGTTTTGCTCTCCAGGAGACGTTTTGTGATCTCTGAAGTTTTCATTGTCACCACAGGGAATATGTTTCTAGTGGGTAGGGACCAGGGAGGCTGGTCCCTACAATGCCCTGCACAGCTCTCTATAACAAAAAAATTCTCAAACATGGAATGTCATTAGTGCTGGGGTTGAGACTACTAGACTAACTCAATGAGGCCAAACTTGGGCGAGTTGTGATAGACCTTTATTTCCTTCCCTATCACTCATTTCTACTCCTATTTCTCAGCCACTTCTCATTACTTTAAGTTCTGATTCTTTCCTATCATTTTTACTCTTAAAATTATTTCTTTTTCATCCTTTGAAAAACCTAATCCCTGTTTTAAAGAGGCGAAGTGTGAGAAATAGTCACAACATGAGACACTTGGTGATAGTTAGTAACTTTTTGGATTTTTACAAAACCAGTTCAAATTTATAAGTTCAAATCACTTATAGCTAGGGAGGGTCCTTCCAGTGTATTTGGGAGAAGTTCAGGTAGTCAAAATTACTCAGTCACCTCTTAGGCTGGAATAGTAATTTGTCAACAGAGATGCTTAACTTAGTTAATTGATGGGATACTACGGCTTAACTCTCAAAAATGTATCTGACATTGGTATAAAATATTGTGAGATTTAATGCAAAATCACAGTTCAGGGGAAATTCTTTGTATTGCCCTGTTGTACCCTCTGTAGTGCTTTGTACACTGGATTCTCAAAGGGTGGTTGATTGATAGTGGAAACAGCTGTGTGGCTCAGGCATAAACTATTGACTGGAATACCAGAGCATCTCTGAATTATGTGTTTGTGATTCATGCCTTCTCTGATTTCCCAGTGGAAGTAAAGTTGAAGTGTGCCTTGGAAGGTGGAAGATCTTTAGTTTGTTCCAAGTATGGTTCCTTATCCAGAGTGCTTTATCATAATATTTTTGGAGTAAATATTATTGATATCTCCCTGCTTTTCATCACAATACTTCCCTGGGTAAAGAAATAAGATTTAGATAATTTTATCTTATAATATCATTTGGAGAATTTGCTATATCTTTGCATCTTTTCTCAGTTTTATTTCTCGGAAAAGTTAATATTCAAATGATCTGCCTTTATAACTAGGTAAATAAGTAAGCAGCCTTAAAATTCCTTGCCTTCCTGATATTTTTCTGAGCATCTACTTTTTAAAGAAAAAATACTAAGTGCTTTATGTTCATAAGGAATTAAAAGCCTGTTTTGGGCTCAACTCAAAAAATATTAAAAGATAGGTGTACCAAAATTTATAAATAAAATCTATATTATGAATTAATTAGAAATTCTGAGGGTGCACGAACATGGATTTGGAAGGAATAGAGTGATTTTCTTCTTTGAAAAAAAATCTTCTTAAAAAAAAAAAAGGGCTTGGAGGTGAGTCTGGAAGAAATTGACAAAAAAATAGTAGCTCTTAAAACATTGTCTTTTTTTCCCCCAATACTTCATTTTGGAAAATTTTGAACTGGTATAAATGAAAGAAAAAAGAGTATAATGTGTATCCATTAACCCATCACCTGGATTCCATAATTATCAACATGCTGTCTTTGTTGCCATTTCTCATTTTTCCTGTTGATGCAGGTGTATTTTAAAATAAATTCCAGAGTTCATATCTTTTTGCTCTTACATGCCTAACTAAGTATGGATTCCTAAAAAATACTGAAATTCTAATTCATTATGTAATTCCATTATCACAGTCGACACAATTACTAATATTGTCTTGGTATCATCTAAACCTAGGTTATTTTCAGATTTTTTCATTTTGTTTCAATCTATTACTCTGTGTGGAAAGAATGGAGAGAGTTCTCTTGCTGTCCTAACATAAAACTCTACTGTATATACTTGTAATATGCTCATGATGTTTTATTTCATGTCATTATTTGCTACTTTAGTGGACTTGATTCATGTGGGGTACATTACGGCATCTTGGAACAATCACAATTACCTAAAATATTTCTCAGACCCATAGCCTTACATAGGTCTGTTTTGAACTGTTTGAAAACTATTGCCATGTAATTTTGTTCATGTCTGTAACTTCACTTGATTATAGGTTGTTATTATTGACATATACCCAGCAGTCACGCAGAATGCTCACACCTGGTGTACAAATGAGGACACGTAGATGGCAAAGTAAAACACATTTTAATAAGACAGTAGGCCTAAACAACTTGTTATTGGGTGGTAAGCAGTTAAAATATTTTAGTCATGCCATTTTTTTTTTTTTACCATTTTTGAGTCAGAGATAAATTATTTCATTTTTCACCTAATACAGTATGGAGCTTTAAGATATGGAATTGATCATAATGGGCTACAATGATGCAGGATTTTAATAGTTTCAGAATGAAAATTTGGAGTGTAAGGGAGACAGTAGTCATGGAAATAATATTATCTTTAAAAAATTTATCATTTTAAAGTTACTAGTTTTTGAAACTAGTACTTGATTGAAGCCATTATTAAGTGTAACCATCACTGTCTTTGCAAATATCTGTTTCCAGGTGCAGTATATAAACCCCATGGCTCCAGAAACTGTGAGCATAGTAGAGTCAATGGCAGGATTATTTGAGGGCTCAGCAGAGATGTCTTCTGACCTGTACTCACTTGCTTCAGTTATATACAACAGTCATCCACATAATTACTTTCCTGTGAAGGGCAGAGCTGAAGACCAGCCTTCAACATTTGGTAGGTACATTTTTTTGTTCTGTGTGAAATGTATTTAAACCACCAGTACTAGCTAGCACAGATATGAACCTTAGCTCAGAGTTCAACCCAATTATTAATGGTCCATGGGCTGGAGTCAGATTTTTTTTCTTTAACTGTTGGATAACCTCATGCGGCAAATGGAAATGCCACACACGCAGGAGCTGGCCCCTCCTAACCCATCTGACCTTCCTCCAGAGAAAGTAGCACCCGAGAGTCTCCAGCCAAGCTGCAGAGACAATCAGTTATTACAGTTGCCAAAGCAGGTGTGATGGGAAAGGATTAACATATCTTCCAATCATTCACAGGCCTCACACTCTCTGCAGCTTTTGACTAATAGGTTTTCAAATGTCACTGAAGGTAAATAGGTCAGAAAATTACAACTCTAGTGCGTGGGGTGATCAACAGGTGGAGGTGACCCCAGTGACGTGGTGATGTCATTAGTGTATACACTTACTCTTCAGGGTCAAGGGATCTTATTGTTTCTATAAGGAGAATGTCATATATAGTGAATTAAAAATATTTGGTTAGAAGAAAGAGATCTAAATTATCTGTTTTTTCTAAAATGCTAAGTGAGAAAAAAGGTTTTCTCTTGTTGCTTTTTCTCTAATTTGGTATTTGTTCCCTTCCAAATTAAAATGTTATATTGATGGTGGAATTTGGCAAAAGTATCACATTGCATTCAATATATGCTTATTTCATTTACTGACATGTTTTTCTTGAGCAAAGAAGACAATTTTTAGAAGACACTAAAAATTAAGAGGCCCATGATTTCTGATACAGATTTTTAAAAAAATACTTTCTTTGGCCTAAAGCACTAATTATCACTGTTGGAAGTGCACAGTCTAAATAAGTTAAAAAAAACAACTAACTTATTTTTTGAAATAGGGATTTTTTTTAAATCCTTGTCCAGACATATTAATGTGGCAGTTTTATAAGCATGTTTGCTTTAAATCATTAATGGGTTTTTCAAATGTGTGGTGAATTTTGAGTCCAAATAAAATCTTATTTCCATGATTTTTATATCATAATGCAGCATTGACTTATAATATTTCAATTTGATGTTATTGCCCAGTTGTTTTTTAGGAAAAGAATTCCTAACCTGTCTTTTTTAGAAAGTTATATTTTTTTAAAACACTAATCTCTTATTCTGGGATAGTGTATAACAGCTAGCAAAACTATATTATGAGCACAAAATGTCAATATATGTTACTGGAGTACATTCAGTATATTTATTATTAATTATGTATCTACCTTTCATATAAGGGATTACATGGAGAGATTAAGGGATACTGTGAAATTGGGTTTAAAATTTCACTGTGGAAGCAAAAATGATTTTGATCACAAAGCCAAATATTTGTTAAATGTTTTAAAAACTGATTTCAAATAGGAACTTCAAGGAATCAGTATATCACTGACATTGCTGCTCAACAGCTGTCCTACGTTATCAGGAGACTTGTACCTTTCACTGAGCACATGATTAGTGTATCTGCTTTCACCATCATGGGAGAAGGACCACCAACGGTCCTCAATGTTAGGACACTTGAGCAAGGTAAGAATATATTTCCTTTGAAATAGTTACCTGCAGATATTGCTCTGGAACATTATAATACTTTTCATTCATGCTAATTTTTCATTCTTCTTCTCAAGTGCCAAGCTCCATTCAAGTTATAAACTATAAAAATATTAGTTCTTCATCTATTTTGTTATATTGGGATCCTCCAGAATATCCTAATGGAAAAATAACTCATTATACAATTTATGCAATGGAACTGGATACAAACAGAGCATTCCAGATGACTACTATAGATAACAACTTTCTCATAACAGGTAGAACAGAATTTTGTTTTGACATTCTTATCCTGATGGAAAATGCACATCTCTCCATGCCATTAAACACTGCGGGGTACATGTTGCATCATTGCAGATTTTGTTGTGCTATGCTCCCATGGATATCTTTAAAAATACTTGCAGAAATAACTTCATTAAATGTTGTTTTTCTTTCACTATATTTATCTGCAAATAAAGTCATCAGACCACAGGTATCCTAAGAATATACTTGACCTATGGAATTTTATGCCTGGTACGTCAAAATAATTCCGTATTGAAGGCTTGATTGACTGGATGTGACCATCAGCTGAAGTAATTGAGCTGACGTGGTATTTGTGCCAAATCAGCTACATTCCTTGCAGTGTGCCAAAAATTGTTTTTTCAGTCTCAGACCATTGCCTTGATATTTTAGGAGAGAACTAAAACCTCATCAAGATGGAAGGCTCTCATACCAAGGAAGTTTGGGAGACTGGAACTATAGGAGACTGATTTAGAGAACCAGTCTCCCAGATAAGTTATTTTCACTGGTCTTGTGTTAAATGGCACTAATCCAGGAATAGTATTCTAGGGACTTTGAACAAATGGCCTATTTTCCTTACAGGGTTAAAGAAATACACAAAATATAAAATGAGAGTGGCTGCCTCAACCACTGTTGGAGAAAGTTCTTTGTCCGAAGCAAATGACATCTTCGTGAGAACTCCAGAAGATGGTAAGAATGTTAGGTACAGCTTTAATAAAAAGAAGCAAGTGGTGTTGCATGCTTACTGTCATCTACCTCATGCTGCCTTTAGTGTCTGAAGCAATAAACATGAAAAAATACACATATTTGTTTTTTCCCCCAGAACCAGAATCGTCACCTCAAGATGTTGAAGTTACCGATGTTACTGCTAGTGAAATAAGTTTGAAGTGGTCACCACCTCAGAAACCCAATGGGATTATTGTTGCCTATGAAGTGCTCTATAGAAATGTAAATACCTTATTCATGAAGAACACCTCAACAACAGACATAATTTTAGGGGAGTTAAAACCTTACACCCTCTATAACATTTCTGTAAGGTCGTATACCAGATTTGGCCATGGTGATCAATTATCTTCTATAATTTCTGTGAGGACTTCTGAGACTGGTAAGTTTTTTTCCCATACATATTAGTGAAGTAAACATGGCCAATAATTGTCATATTGTTTTATATTTTACATGACCTGAAGTCTGTCATTCTGTTCTGTATAATCCAGGAATTTATATGATCTTTGTGGGAAGGTGTGGGAAAAGACTTACTGTGTAAATTTTTAAAATCTGATTTACATATAAGGGAACTCTGGAATAAAAGTCAGTGGTTTTTTTTCCCAAAGGAAGTATCTTGAGACATCAGAAGTCCTTTCAATGTACCTATAAATTAGGTTGCTTTGAAACTGGGAAATAGCAGAGACACATTCCATAAGAATAGAATCCTATACTACCTATAATCTTTATAAATTCTGTATACATCCATATGCACCTATCTATACATATATATCTATACATATATATGTATAGATGTGTGTGTGTGTGTATGTTAGTCACTCAGTCGTGTCCAACTCTGTGACCCCATGGACTGTAGCCCACCAGGCTTCTCTGTCCAAGAGATTCTCCAGGCAAGAGTACTGGAGTGGTTAGTATGCTGTAATGTTCTTTATCTTTCTGGCTTACTTCACTCTATATAATGGTAATGATAACCCTATATGCAAAACAGAAAAAGAGACACAGATGTACAGAACAGACTTTTGGACTCTGCGGGAGAAGGCGGGGGTGGGATGTTTCGAGAGAACAGCATCGAAACATGTATATTATCTAGGGTGAAACAGATCACCAGCCCAGGCTGGATGCATGAGACAAGTGCTCGGGCCTGGTGCACTGGGAAGACCCAGAGGGATCGGGTGGAGAGGGAGGTTGGAGGGGGGACCGGGATGGGGAATACATGTAAATCCATGGCTAATTCATGTCAATGTATGACAAAAACCACTACAATATTGTAAGGTAATTAGCCTCCAACTAATAAAAAAAAAAGAGTACTGGAGTGGGTTGCCATTTCCTTCTCCAGGGGATCTTCCCTGACCCAGGGATTGAACCCACATTTCCTGCACTGCACGTGGATTCTTTACTGTCTGAGCCACATATGTAAAGATGTAAGTAGATATGAATCTATAGATGTATAGCCCAGGTATCCTGCATTTCAGGCAGCTTCTCCACTATCTGAGCCACCTGGGAAGCCCATAGATGTATATAGACTTACTACATGTAAATTCTATACAAATTCTATACATCTGTCTATGCACGTGTGTATATCTATGTATGTTCTTGAGGTGTATATCTAGGCAGAGGTGTAGAGTCTGAGCACAGAAGGACATGCCCGGGGAAGCTTCACAGAGGAGGTAGCATTGGACCTTAATCTTAAAGAGTCAGGTGGAATGGACATTATATACGTTGTTGTGGCCAGGGTGTGCATCCCATATAAATGAAATAATGTAACCAAAGAATTAATTGTGTTTCAGTTTCAGTGTACAAGAACAAATAGCACAAAGTAAGACATTTGCCTGATGATCTTAGTGCATTGTTTATATTATGCTTATAAACATATATTGGAGCATCACTTTTAGGCCAACTCTAAACTAAATGTAAAGTTACTATCTTATCTCCCTACATTTAAAAAAATAAATATTTGTTGACTGGCTTAATGACTGTTCCTATACATCATAATTGGCTAAATATCAGCAATTTCATATGGTTCATCCAGATGCTGTAGGAGAGGCCCTGTCTCTGACCTTGAGGAATCAGGGATCTAGTAAGCCAGCTTACCTCTGGGCAAAAGTATTCTCTTGAGACTGGTCACAGAAATTAATAAAATAAATTGATATAAAATTGACCATAGAGGATGACACAGATGGTAAAGAATCCATCTGCAGTGCAGGAGATCTGAGTTTGATCCCTGGGTCGGGAAGATCCCCTGGAGAAGGGAATGGTAACCCACTCCAGTATTCTTGCCTGGAGAATTCCATGGACAGAGGCGCCTGGAGGGCTATAGTCCATGGGGTTGCAAAGATTCAGACACAACTGAGCAACTGACACTTTTTTTTTCACTTTTCATCCTCTTGATACTGTCACATAAATTAATAAAATGAAATGACATAAAATTGACCATAGGGGATGACAACAGTTGTAATGGAAGGAATGAGTAATGAAAAGAGCATTTCTTTTAAATCATCATAAATTGTATATTATGGTGCAAAATAATTGTTATTATATATTTTAGCATGCATCATTGCTTTTATAAATATATGGAAAATGAGAATTTTTGAGAAAAGTTTCTACCTGGTTTCATTTTACAGCACGTCAAGGAAAGAAACATATTTTAAGTACCTGCAGCATATTCTTCTATTGACTTTCACAAAAAAATGCCTTTTTAATTCTACAATAAAGCAATAAGGTATTATTACCTGCATTCCTAATGAAAAACTGAGGTCTATGAGGTTCATCTTTACAACAGATATTGAGCAAATAATTTATACTATAGCAGCCTTTACCTGGGCTCTATTAGCACTGTAGAAGAAAATGCATTTCCACCCTCCTAAAGTTAATATTAATTACTGGGTGTTTGACAGGCAATGAAATCTCCATCAATGACTTTTCCTAGATCCTGTCTACATCACCAATTTGAGTTCTTTTTGCAACAGAGGTAGCTAGAATTTTAAACATAGTCTCAAGATGTCATTTGAAGCAGGGTGTGCTCAGAAGCAACTGTTTATTCCCAGGGATCAATGTTCTTGTTAAATACAATAAATACACCCTCTACCCTTTCTCTAAAAATCAAGATCCCGCTTTTCAATATTGTTTCATGAGAAATTGAGAGCTGTGCTAACTCAGCTAACTACAGGTAATTAATACTGTTAATGCTGCTAATTACAAATAGGAGTAAATTATTTGTTCAGATGTTTTATCTTAATTGGGGAATTAGAGTTTAAAATGCTTGAAAGTAAAATCCTCATGTTTAAGCAGGAAAAAAATCAATATAGGATAGATCTTGTGTGTGTGTGTTTTAAGTATAGAATGTGTACTTAATAAACAAACAGATTAGTTTATACTTTCTCATACTTAGGGCACAGTAACCACGTAAAGATTTTAAGTTCCCATACAGATTATCCTTTGATGATCTATATATGTATATTTTCTTTCCTTTCCTTTTTTAAGACATAATTTTCTTTACAGTAAGCCTTAACCACTGCCTTAAGTAAGTCTGAATTGGGGCAATAACTACTAGGGGATTATAACTTAGTTGTTGATCAAAACTTTGTGTGGGATGTATAAATTTATTCATGTTAATGAAAGGCATTTTATTACTTTCTGTATGTTACATTAAAACTATCCATGCCAAACAATAATCTTCTGGCGTACTCAAGATAACATCCCACTATTTTAGGATGATTATGAACTAAATTGTTCTTTATTTTTAGGTTTTAATAGCTTCAGCTTATTCCAACTGACATAATAATTACTTTTCATTCATGAGTTATCCATTTTACATGCTACTTCTACAATTGGAAGCACCATGCTATTTCAGAAAAATTTAAATATGTGATTACTCTTCAAAATCACCAAGTCGTTAAATCTGTCTTGCTTTATTTTCCCTGAAGATTCAGCATGGGTTATCCCCTAAGGAGAAATGAATAAAAATGCATAGGATATAAGCCTGGGGTCAGGGCTGCATGTTTATATCCTGACTGCTGGTGGTAGGCAGGTAAATCCACAGGGATGAGTTAGTGAATTCCAATGAAAAATTTTCAAAATCACGAGTTATACTGATTTATAAAGTTCAAGTGAGCATCACTAATTCCTTTTTTCCCTTGCAATTAAAGAGGTATTCAATTCAGTATCACTTACTTAGATGTAAATTACTTTCCTTAGCTGTAAGTTTACTTTCCTTAGATGTAAATTTCTCCTTTGTTTTAAATATATTCTGTACCACCTTGAGCATAGGTTTTCATTCACTGAACAAACTTTGTATGGATTCCATATCACGTACTACCACTGAACCAGGCACTATAGTTAAGCAGTAAATAAGGCAGGATTTCTGTCTTTCTGGAACTTAATATTAGAAGGGTCAGAGAAGATAAACTAGTAAACAAATAATATATATAATTTTTGATACTGGCAAATTCCTTGAAAAAAAATCAGGAAAAGAAAAGAGTTATAGAAGAATGAGCAGGCAATTTGAGATGGAAGACTGAGAAAAGGCCTCCCTGAGGAGGTTATATTTGCCTAGAGATATTAGTAATGTGTGAGATTTATGTAGATGAGGATAAGGAAGAAAATGTTCCAGAGGAGGAATAGCAATTACCAAGTTCCTGAAGAGGGAAGGCACTTGATGTGTCTGAGGAAGAGGAGACCGTTCCTCTCATTTGAGCAGTGTGAGCTACAGGATAGAATTAGCAGATGAGGAGGGAGAGAGAGAGGCAGAGGTGGGCCATGCCTTCATGGGTGCCATACTAAGGAATGTGATGTTTAATTTTAATGTGAAGCTATTGGAGAATTAGGCGATGATAATTTGATATGTCTTGCAGTTTTAGAAGATTGCTTCTGGATATATTGGATGTGGGAATAAAGAGGAAACTCAAGAGTTACTGTTAGGTTTTTGGCCTAAGCATCTTGGTGAATGAGGTGCCATTTCCTGAAATGAGGAAGTCTGGGGAGGAGATCAGGTTGGAGAAATCTTAGGAGTTCATGTTTTGAACATGTTTGAAATACTCAAGTGCCTGTCGTGAAGGCAATTGGGCATGTAAATTTAAAACTCATGGAAAGGATCCAGGGTTGAATATACAATCTAAAAGCATCACCATATGTCGGGTGAGTGCAGACAGAGTTGAAAAGAAGCATACCGCTATGTCCTCAGGTGATAGGACATGGAGACTTCGGGAAGTCAAGGAGAAGCCAGTCAAGGACTAAGCAGGAGTGTGGCCAGTGAGGTCGGAGGAAAGTCAGGAGAAGGTCTTGTTTTGGAAGTCTAATGAACAGATATTTTAAATTAGAAGCAATTTGTTTCCTACGTCAAGTGCTGCTGAGAGGGAAGTGAAGGTGGTTTGGTCACTGAGTCGTGTCTGACTCGCTACCTCATGGACTGTAGCCTGACAGGCTCCTCTCTGTCCATGAGATTTCCCAGTCAAGAGTGTTGCAGTGGGTTGCCATTTCCTTCTCCAGAGGATCTTCCTGACCCAGGGATCGAATGTGCATCTCCTGCATCTCAAGCAGACTCTTTACCACTGAATCACGAGGGAAGCCCCTGACTGAAGTAATGGCACACGATTGATTAGTGGTTTGGCAAGATGAAGGTCATTGATGACACCATGACAGTGCGTTTCATGGTTAAAAATGAGGAGAAAATGCCTAACTGAAGTGGGACTAAAAGAGCATGATAGGCAAGAAAGTGGAGAAAATGGGTAAAGGCAAACTTTGAGAAATGTGGATATAGAGTGGAGGACAGAATAGGGCAATAACTGATGTGTGTTCACTTGTATACGATGTGTGTGTGTGTATGTGTGCTCAGTCACTTCAGTCATGTCTGACTCTTTGCAACTCCATAGACTGTAGCCCACCAGGCTCCTCAGTCCATGGGGATTCTCCAGCCAAGAATACTGGTGTGGGTTGCCATGCCCTTCTCCAGGGGATCTTCCCAACCTAGGGGATAGGACCAGGGTCCGCTTATAGGCGGATTCTTTACCTGCTGAGCTACCAGGGAAGCCCCATACAATGTATATATCATGATAGAAATAATTCAGTGATGAGAGAAAAACTAAAAATACAACAGAGAGGAAAAAATGTCAAGTCTAAAGTCTAACTAGGTAGATGGAATGGAATTTAGTGTAGAAGTGGACTAGGTTTTAGATAAGAAGGCATTTGAAGATGAGTGGTAGGAAAATATATAGTCCTCTTTGACTGTTTTTATTTTCTCGAAATTAGAAGCAGGTTTATCAGGTTTGAATAAAAAGGGGGAAAAGATACTGGATGTTTGTGGAGAGGAAGATGATGAAAACAAGCATAACAGCTTAAAAGACTGATTTAACTGAAACATAGATAGACTGCCAAGTGATGGAAAAAGATTGAGATTTGAGGTTATAAATTAAAGTAAGGTTAGTCAGCATGGAGTGGTATTTTATTCAGACATGTTCACCTATCGCATTGTGGAGGTAGACTAGCCCTGAGTTCAGTTTAACCAACATTGAAATTTTGCCAGAAAAGTAAGATAGAAAAAGGAGTTGATGGAGATTGCTAGGGAGTGATTTTAATGATAGACTGTCTGACCTGAGTAAGCAGGGAGATGAGGACATTAAGAGTGGTGATGGACAGTAAAGACTTGATGAGTGTCAGTGACTTGTTGAATTGACGATATAGTGGTCAGTCAACTGAAGACGTAGATAGTTGCCAAAGAGAGGAATATTGGCAGTTATTGGTCATGAAGGTCTCAGGTGTTGCCGTGAAGGCTACTGGTTAGAGTGAGGTGGAGGGAAAAAACATTGGAATTGTGGAGTTCAAGGAATACAGAGTCTAGGGAATTACACAGGTTATTTCCATCAATTTGACATCTCACAGTGGTAGACAGGAGGTCAGTTGTCAGGTGATTGCATTTTTAAGATGTTTGGAGAAATGGCAGAGAACCACTGGATGATTGTCTTAAAGGAGGGGTAACACCTAGAGTTTTTCAGGAAGGGGAAAGAACAGATTTTGATATGGAAAGGGTTCTAGGCCCTATTGTTACAGAGATGATGAGAGAAAAACAAATAGCTACCAACACAAGAGTGCTATGTTGTAGCATTCTCAAGCAGTTTTGAGATTTCACTTAGAGCCAGAAGGTTAAGGAAGCAGAGTACTTGATGAGGATTTTTCTCAATTTTATGTGTTGGTTTAGGAAGATACTAGGGAAGATTTTGAGTATTTGCGAGGGATTGTAGGATTATATTGTTATATCAAGCTGTGCATCAAATTAAAGTTCTTCCCAAAGTTTTGGAAATGTCAGCATTTTTATGTAAGTTTCTCCTGTTAAGTCTGCCTTAGATGCAATACATTCCATAACAGGTAACAGTGGGGGTGAGGGGTATTTTCTATATTTTCAAGGCTTCTGAATTTTCTTTACTAAATTTATTAGTAGCATATTTATATCCATTGTATTTAGAATACCAGTAAAAGGTTGAATTCTTTCTCTTGAAGGAAAAGAACTTGTAATGGCATTACAAGTATTGGCAATGATAATATATATATATCTAGTTTGTATTGTTTAAACCTCAGGTTAATCATTATTGATCTATGAAGGCAATTTTAAACCATTATCTTTCCAACTATGGTCTTTCATCTCCTGCAAGTATTTTTCTGTGTGAATGTATTGCTTACAGTTTCAGCTGGTGAGATTACATTGATGGCTTTCTCTCTGTTTCTGATTGGCTGACTGTGTTGTTATTTTGCTCTTGTTAATTTTTCTGGGTAGAGAATTCCAGTAGTTTTTCAATTGGTATCACTTATCTGTCTAATTGTGACCTAAGTTAAAGTTGAGTTTCTTCAGAGAGAATGTGTTAGCTTCTGCTAGTTGCTTTTGAGTAATGGCAACTCAGTATTACAAATTCATTTTAATTTCTGTTCTGAAGTAGAGGTCTTTTCAGACTATATTTGTTGTTCAGTCGCTCAGTCGTGTCCAACTCTCTGCGACCCCATGGGCTGCAGCATGCCAGGCTTCTCTGTCCATCACCAACTCTCAGAGCTTGCTCAAAATCATGTCCATTGAGTCGATGATGCCATCCAACCATCTCATCCTCTGTTGTCCCCTTTCCTTCTGTCTTCAATCTTTCCCAGCATCAGGGTCTTTTCCAACAAGTTGGTTCTTTGCATCAGGTGGCCCAAGTATTGGATCTTCAGCTTCAGCATCAGTCCTTCCAATGAATATTCAGGGTTGATTTCCTTTAGGATTGACTGGTTCAATCTCCTTGCTGTCCAAGGGACTCTCAAGAGTCTTTTCCAGTGCTACAGTTTGAAGGCCTCAATTCTTTGGCACTCATCCTTTTTTGGGCTTCACTTGTAGCTTAGTTGGTAAAGCATCTGGAATGGTAAATGTAAACAGTCTTCAGTAGGCAAAGAATCTCCTGCAGTGTGGGAGACCTGGATTTGATTCCTGGGTCGGGAAGATCCCCTGAAGAAGGAAATGGCAACCCCCTCCAGTATTCTTGCCTGGAGAATCCCATGGACAGAGGAACCTGGCAGGCTACAGTCCATGGGGTTGCAAGAGTCAGACATGACCTAGCAACTAAATCCCACCAGCATCCTTTTTTATTGTATAGCTCTCGCACCTATGCATGACTATTGGAAAAACCATAGCTTTGACTATATAGATCTTTGTCGGCCAAGTAATGTCTCTGTTTTTTAATATGCTGTCTAGATTTGTCATAACTTTTCTTCCAAAGACCAAGTGTCTTTCACTTTCATGGCTGCAGCCACTGTCCACAATGATTTTGGAGCCCAAGAAAATAAAGTCTGTCATTGTTTCCATTGTTTCCCCATCTATTTGCCATGAAGTGATGGGACCAGATGCCATAATCTTTGTTTTTTTGAATGTTGAGTTTTAAGCCAGCTTTTTCACTCTCCTCTTTCACCTTCATCAAGAGGATCTTTAATTCTTCTTTGCTTTCTGCCACTAGGCTGGTGTAAAATGGATATCTGAGATTATTAATATTTCTCTTGGCAGTCTTGGTTCCAGCCCAGCATTCACACGATGTACTCTGCATCTAAGTTAAATAAGCAGGGTAACATTATACAACTTTGACATACTCTGTTCCCGATTTTGAATCAGTCCATTGTTCCGTGTCTGGTTCTAAGTGATTATACATGTTCCATGAATTTGGGCCACGTATGCTCATAGGGATAGGCTTACAGTTCCAACAATGCATAGTCTTATTTTTCATTTTTTATATTCCACCGCTCCATCCAGAGGCACGATAAGCGGAAAAAAGTTACTTTTCTGTCCTCTTTTACTTGGTAGGTTTTCTTCTCACTCCTTGTTCTGTGAGAGTGAACGTACCACATTACACAAGTCTAGGAAGAACCACTCACATTCAATTCTTTGGCAATCTGCTGAAGAATTCAGAGTGCCCCCATAATTGGCCTGTATCATGGGTCTTGCTGGAATTGCATTCTTTGGAGACCCACCACTTGGTGCAGGGATATTTTTTACCCTTCTACTGGCCCAAGGTTTTCTCTTCTTTTTCTGGGTCTCCACACAGCAGTTAATACAGAAACTCAGAGTCACCGGGATTGACTGTTACCTAGTGAGTCAGAGCAGGCTTTTGTTCCAGCTTTCACATCAGGACTCCTATTTTTACTTTGTTTTTTTTTGTTTATTTTATTTTTGTTTGTTTTTTTGTATTTGTTTTTGGTCCACCATAGATTTCTGACTTCTTTGCCAGCTCTGCAATTCCTTACAAGAAAAAGGTTAATTTTATATGAAGTTTTACTCCTTTTAATTATAATGATCATTCAATTTAGTGTCGCTTTTCCAATATCCACTTTTCTAGAATTGGAATCCCACGTGTAGTATTAGTAGTTGAATATATGTAGAGAACCATTTTGTGGCCATTGCATTCAGTATAATAAAAGCATTAGTAGATACAGGAAACTGGTGTTTTATTTATTGATAAATTGTATCCTGGGGCTTCCCTGATGGCTCAATGAGTAAAGAAACCACCTGCAATGCAAGAGAAACAAGAAATGAAGGTTTGATCCCTGACAGGGAAGAAAATGGCAATCCGTCCAGTATTCTTGCCTGGAAAATCCCATGAACAGAGAAGACTGGCGGGCTACAGCTTAGGAAGTCACAAAGAGACAGACAAGACTGAGTGACTAAGCACACACATCCTTAGGAGACTGTTTTGTTACCAGGTTATTATATGCAGGTTATTACACCAGGTTATTATATCCTTTCCTTTTATCTAGGAGAGGATCCTTGCCTTGTCATAGATCATGTTGTATATCAAAACTAATCTATTAACCATTTATATGTTATTATTAATGAAATGCAGAATCAATTTTTAAGTGTTTTCAAGTTCTCCTTATACAGTTAGCCTGTATCTGTGGGCCCTGAATCCACAGATTCAACCAACTGTGCATTGAAAGTATTTGAAAACAAGTTGTAGAAAAAAAGTTCCAAAAAGCAAAACTTAAATTTCCTGCATGCTGGCAGGCAACTATTTACATAGCATTTCCATTGTATTTACAATTATTTACATAGTATTTCCATTGTTTTAGGTATTATAAATAATCTAGAGATGATTTAAGGTATACAGGAAGATGTCGTTAGGTTCTTTGCAAATACTGTGCAGTTTTATGTAAGGAGCTTGAGCATCTTTGGAGTTTGGTATCCATGAAAGGGGTGGGGGCATGGGGACCCTGGAACCATTTCCCCGCGTGTACCACGGGACCACTGTATCTGCATGTTCTGCACAGTAAGAAGTTTAGTCTCAAGTATTTTGATAAAAAATATCATCCAATAAACATTATTCATAGAGTTGTATGAATTTTCTTTGAGATGAAATTTTTCTTGCACAGTTGCAAGTGGTATAACTTAGCCATATTTTTCTACATTTAGGATATTTATTATAATTGCATTCTAGTGAATGTTCTGATATGTGTGTGTGTGTGTGTGTGTGTGTGTGTGTGTTTTCCTGGTGGGTCAATGGTAAGAATCCACCTGCAATGCAGGAGCCACAGGAGACACAGGTTCGACCCCTGGGTTGGGAAGATCTCCTGGAGGAGGGCATGGCTACCCACTCTAGTATTCTTGCCTGGAGAATCCCATGGACAGAGGAGCCTGGCCGGCTACAGTCCCTGGGGCCACAAAGAGTCAGACATGACTGAAGTGACTTAACAAGTGTGTGTATGTGTGTGTATCCTAGATCATTGGGGTGAAAACATCAACAGAATACATTATAAGCGTAGAACTGTTTATGCTGTATATACATTTTTTGTTTGTTTGTTTTCAGTGCCTGATAGTGCACCAGAAAATATTACTTACAAAAATATTACCTCTGGAGAGATTGAGCTATCATTTCTACCTCCAAGTAGTCCCAATGGAATTATAAAAACATATACAATTTATCTAATGAAAAGTAATGGAAATGAGGAAAGAGTGATAAATACAACTTCTTTGACTCAGAATATTAAAGGTAAAAAAATATAATGTTGGATATTTACATTTATTTTGACTGAGTGACCACAAAACTTTGGCTTGTTGTTGTAAGTGCTGAGTGTAATTTATACAGAGTGTGACAGTTCTGGCTCTTTGGTTCAATAACGTAGAAGTTTATTGCAGATCACATGAAAGAACACTCTCAGTTCTTTCCCACATATTTCTATATAGTTTTGTCTTCATAAGATGAGTTACTATTCCAAGAACTACATTTTCACTTAGTTTTTCCTTTTGGAAGGTTGTTAAGAAACATTTCATAGTTTGTTTCTTGCGTATATTTAAAGGTTATTTTGTAAGTCTTATCTATCTTATTTCTGTTTAGGACTGAAGAAGTACGCACAGTATACAATTGAGGTGTCAGCTAGTACACTCAAAGGTGAAGGAATTCGGAGTGCACCCATAAGTGTGCTTACTGAAGAAGATGGTAAGTATAGCAGTGACTAGTTGATAAATTTTTAATCTGTCATGTTTCAAAAAACATGTATATAAAATGAAGATTATAATATAAGAATTCTCTTTGCCTTGAGTAGCACTTATGTGCTACATCAGCTTTACATGGAGATTTCAAGCAAAAGAAGCTTGTAAAATTATATTTATGTTCAGTAAAATCAGGTATAAAATGCATTTTTTATTCTTAAGTCATTCATATTCTGTAAAAAATCAGTAATTTTTTCCCCATGGGAATTATTAAGGCTAAAATTTTGGTGCAAATAGCTTGAACATTAATCTGGGTATGTTATGACCATGTTTTTCACTTTTAACATTCACAAGAATAGACATTAATTAATAAGTTTTGTAGTAGATTCTGTTATGTCAACCTGCAGCATTTTTTAAATTTATTTTTTTATTGAAGGATAATTGCTTTAAGAATTTTGCTGTTTTCTGTCAAACCTCAACATGAATCGGCCATAGGTGTACATATATCCCCTCCCTTTAGAACCTCCCTCCCGTCTCCCTTCCCACCCCACCCCACCCCTCTAAGTTGATACAGAGCCCTGTTTGAGTTTCCTGAGCCACACAGCAAATTCACATTGGCTTTCTTTTTTACTTATGGTAATGTAAGTTTCCATGTTACTCTTTCGTATATCTCACCCGCTCCTCCCCTCTCCCCATGTCCATAAGTCTATTCACCATGTCTGTTTCTCCATTGCTGCCCTATAAATAAGTTCTTCAGTACCATTCTTCTAAATTCCATATATATGTGTTAGAATATTTACCTTTCTCTTTCTGACTCACTTCACTCTGTATAATAGGTTCTAGGTTCATCCACTTCATCAGAACTGACTCAAATGCATTCCTTTTTATGGCTGAGTAATATTCCATTGTGTATATGTACCACAAATTCTTTATCCATTCATCTGTCAAAGAAGATCTAGGCTGCCTCCATGTTCTAGCTATTGTAAATAGTGCTGCAGTGAACAATGGGATACATGTGTCTTTTTCAATTTTGGTTTCCTCAGGGTATATGCCCAGGAGTAGGATTGCTGGGTCATATGGTGGTTTTATTCCCAGTTTTTAAAAGAATCTCCATACCATCTTCCATACTGGATGTATCAATTTACATTCCCACCAACAGTGCAAGAGCACTCCCTTTTCTCCACACCCTCTCCAGGATTTATTGTTTGTAGACTTTGTGATGATGGCCATTCTGTCCAGTGTAAGGTGATTTTGTAGTTTGTAGTTTTGATTTGCATTTATCTAATAATGAGTGATGTTGAGCATCTTTTCATGTGTTTGTTAGCCATCTGTATGTTTTCTTTGGAGAAAAGTCTATTTAGGTCTTTTTCCCACTTGATTGGGTTGTTTGTTTTTCTGGCATTGAATTGTATGATCTGCTCATATATTTTGGAAATTAATATTTTGTCAGTTGTTGCATTTGCTATTATTTTCTCCCATTCTGAGGGCTGTCTTTTCACAATGCTTATAGTTTCCTTTGCTGTGCAAAAGCTCTTAAATTTAATCAGGTCTCACTTGTTTACTTTTGTTTTTATTTTCATTACTCTATGAGGTGGGTCATAGAGGATCTTGCTTTGATTTATGTCATTGAGTGTTCTGCTTATGTTTTCCTCTAAGAGTTTAATAGTTTCTGGTCTTACATTTAGGTCTTTAATCCATTTTGAGTTTATCTTTGTGTATGGTGTTAGGAAGTGTTCTATTTCATACTTTCACATGTAGCTGTCCAGTTTTCCCAGCACCATTTATTGAAGAGGCTGTCTTTGCCGCATTGTATATTCTTGCCCCCTTTGTCAAAAATAAGATACCCATAGGTGCATGGGTTTATTTCTGGGTTTTCTATCTCGTTCTATTGGTCTATATTTCTGTTTTTGTGTCACTACTGCACTTGATGACTATAGCTTTGTAGTATAATCTGAAGTCAGGAAGGTTGATTCCTCCAGGTTGATTCTTCTTTCTCAGGAGTGCTTTGGCTATTCAGGGTCTTTTGTGTTTCCATATGAATAGTGAAATATTTTGTTCTAGTTCTGTGAAAAATGCCATTGGTAGTTTGATAGGGATTGCATTGAATCTGTAGATTGTGTTTGGTAATATAGTTATTTTCACAGTATTGATTCTTCCTACCCAGGAACATGGAATATCTCTCCATCTGTTTGTGTCATCTTTGATTTCTTTCACCAGTGTCTTATAATTTCCTGTGTACATTTCTTTTGTCTCCTTAGGTAAGTTTATTCCTAGATATTTAATCCTTTTTGTTGCAGTGGTGAATGGGCTTGATTCCTTAATTTCTCTTTCTGATTTTTCAGTGTTAGTATATTGAAATGCAAGTGATTTCTGTGTATTGATTTTGTATCCTGCAACTTTGCTAAATTCAATGAATAGCTCTAGTAATTTTCTAATACTGTCTTTAGGGTTTTCTATGTATAGTTGAGGATTTTTGCATCTATATTCATCAGTGATATTGGCCTGTAGTTTTCTTTTCTTGTGTTGTGTTTGTCTGGTTTTGGTATCAGGGTGATGGTGGCCTCTTAGAATGAATTTCGTGTAGTGTTCCTCCTCTGAAAATTTTTGAAAGAGTTTAAAAGGATAGGCATTAGCTCTTCTCTGAATGTTTGATAGAATTCTCCTGTTAAGCCATCTGGTCCTGGGCTTATGTTTTTTTTCAGAGATTTTGGATCACAGCTTCAGTTTCAGTGCTTGTAATTGGATTGTTCATAATTTCTTCTTCTTGGTTCAGTCTTGGAATATTGAACTTTTCTAGGGATCTGTCCAGTTCTTCCCAGTTATCCATTTTATTGCCACATAGTTGTTCATAATAGTCTCATAATCCTTTGTATTTCTGCATTGTCTGTTGTACCCTCCCCTTTTTCATTTCTAATTTTGTTGATTCTTCTATCTTTTTTCTTGATGAGTCTGGCTAGAGGTTTGTCAATTTTGTTTATCTTCTCAAAGAACCAGCTTTTATTTTTATTTATCTTTACTGTTTCTTTCATTTTTTTTCATTTATTTCTGCTCAGAAATAAATTTCTCTTTCCTTCTATTAATTTAGTTTTTTTTTTTTTGTTGTTGTTCTTCTTATTTTTCCAGTTGTTTTAGGTGTAAAGTTAGGTTGTTTATTCAATGTTTTTCCTCTTTCTTGAGGTAGGATTGTATTGCTATAAATGTTCCTCTTAGGACTGCTTTTGCTGCATTCCATAGGTTTTGAGTTGTCATGTTTTCATTGTCATTTGTTTCTAGAAATTTTTTGATTTCCTTTTTGATTTCTTCAGCAACCTGTTGGTGATTTATAAATGTGTTGTTTAATCTCCATGTATTTGTGTTTCTTACAGTTTTTTTCTTGTAACTGATATCTAGTCTCATAGCATTGTGGTTGGAGAAGATGCTTGATACAATTTCAGTTTTCTTAAATTTACTGAGGTTTGATTTATGACCCAAGATGTGTTCTATCCTGGAGAATGTTCCATGTGCACTTGAGAAGAAGGTGTATTCTTCTGCATTTGGATGGAATGTCCTGAAGATATCAATGAGGTCCATTTCATCTAATGTTTCATTTAAGACTTGTGTTTCCTTATTAATTTTCTGTTTTGATGATCTGTCCATTGGTGTGAGTGGGATGTTAAATTCTCCTACTATTATTGTGACAGTAGTCAATTTCTCCTTTTATGTTGTTAGTTTGTCTTATGCATTGAGGTGCTCCTATGTTGGATGCATAGATATTTACAATCGTTACGTCTTCCTTTTGGATTGATCTCTTGATCATTATGTAGTGTCTTTCCTTATCTCTTACAATCTTCTTTATTTTAAGGTCTATTATGTCTGATATGAGGATTACTACTCCAGCTTTCTTTTGCTTCCTATTTGCATGGAATATATTTTTCCATCCTCTCACTTTAAGTCTATATGTGTCTTTAGGTCTGAAGTGGGTTTCTTGTAGACAGTTCATATATATGGGTCTTGTTTTTGTATCCATTCAGCCAGTCTGTGTCTTTTTGTTGGAGCATTAATCCATTTACATTTAAAGTAATTATTGATATATATGTTCCTATTGCCATTTTCTTAATTGATTGGGGTTGATTGTGTAGATCTTTTTTCTTCTCTTGTACTTCTTGACTATATAAGACTCTGTAACATTTGTTGTAAAGCTGGTTTAGTGGTACTGAATTCTCTTGCTTGTCTGAAAAGCATTTTTTTTTCTCCATCAATATTGAATGAGATCCTTGCTGGGTAGATTTTTCCCTTTCAGTACTTTAAATATATCCTGCCATTTCCTTCTGGCCTGCAGAGTTTCTGCTGAAAGATCAGCTGTTAAGCATATGGGATTTCCCTTGTATGTTACTTGTTGCTTCTCCCTTTGTGCTTTTAATATTCTTTCTTTGTATTTAGTCTTTGTTAGTTTGATTAGTATGTGTCTTGGCATGTTTCTCCTTCAGTTTATCCTGTATAGGACTCATTGTGCCTCTTGGACTTGATTGACTATTTCCTTTTCCATATTGAAAAACTTTCAACTATAATCTCTTCAAAACTTTTCCATATCCTTTCTTTTTCTCTTCTTCTTCTGGGACCCCTATAGTTTGAATGTTGGTGCATCTGATATTGTCCCAGAGGTCTCTGGACTATCCTCACTTCTTTTCCTTCTTTTTACTTTGTCCTGCTCTTCAGAAGTTATTTCCAACATTTTATCTTCCAGTTCACTGATTCATTCTTCTGCTTCAGATATTCTGCTATTGATTCCTTCTAGAGTATTTATAATTTCAGTAATTGTGTTATTTGTCTTTGTATGTTTATTCTTTAATTCTTCTAGGTCTTTGTTAATTGATTCTTGCATTTTCCACATTTTGTTTTCAAGATTTTTGATCTTGTTACTATCATTATTCTGAATTCTTTTTCAGGTAGTTTGCCTATTTCCTCTTCATTTATTTGGACTTCTGTATTTCTAGTTTGTTCCTTCATTTGTGTAGTATTTCTCTGCCTTTTCATTATTTTTTTTTTAACTTATTGTGTTTGAGGTCTCCTTTTCCCAAGCTTCAAGTTTGAATTCTTTCTTCCTTTTGGCTTCTGCCCTCCTAAGGTTGGTCCAGTGGTTTGTGTAGGGTAAGATTTATGCTGAGTTGTTGTTTGTTTGTTTTTCCTCTGATGGGCAAGGCTGAGTGAGGTGGTAATCCTGTCTGCTGAGGATTGGGTTTGTATGCTTGTTTTGTTTGTTATTTAGATGAGGCGCCCTGCACAGGTGCTACTGGTGGTTGGGTGATGCTGGGTCTTGTATTCAGGTGGTTTCCTTTGTGTGAGTTCTCACTGTCTGATGCTCCCTCGAGTTCGTCCTCTGGTGGTCTAGAGTGCTGGAGTCAGTGCTCCTACTCCAAAGGCTCAGGGCTTGATCTCTGGTCAGGAATGAAGATTCTGCAAGTGGTTTGTCATAGCATTAAGTGAGATTAAAACAAATGTCAAAAAATGAGAAACCAAAGATTAACCCAGGCAAATGGCAGTTACAAAATCAGGCAAATAATACTGAAAATAATGGAATATACACATATACATATAAACCCATGAGCAAGTCAAATAGTCCAACAAACACAAAATACAGTAGATTGACCCAGTGAACAAAGGAAATCAAAAATTATATTTACCCATTAAGAACAAAACTAAAGCACAAACTGGAAAATGAAACTAAAGCCAGGTGCCAAGTGGGGAATAAAGCAATGAAAACAAAACTAACAAATATGTTGAGAGGAAAGGAGAGAAAGAAAGAAAGAATAGATATGCAAAGTTAAATAGAGGTAGATGAAGAAGATTTATATACATTAAAGATTAACTGCAAGGGGAAAAGAGCAGTAGGAAAGGCAAACAAAGGAATAAATGTAGAAAAAATATAATAGGTTTTAAAAAATTAAAAATTATAAAAAAGGAAAAGAAGGAAAAAAGGAAGAAGAAAAAAGAAAAAAAAAGTAAAACTCCATAGAACTGCAAAAGCCCAACATAGAGGCAGAAGTCTATAACAACAATAAAAAGTGTGACTGAATATAAACAAATATATATATACCCATAAGCAAAATCAAAACAGCCCAACAAAAATAAAGTACAATAGGTTGACCCAGCGAACAAAGGAAAGCAAAAGTTCTATCTACCAGAACAAAACTAACTAAAGCACAAACTGGAAAACAAAACTAAAGCAAGGTGCCAATTGAGGAATAAAGCAATGAAAATAAAACTAACAAATGTGTTAAGAGGAAAGGAAAGAAAGAAAAGAAAGAAAGAATAGATATGCAAAGTTAAATAGATATAAAGCTTTGTATACTTTAAAGATTAACTGCTGCTGTTGTGTAGGAGGAGAGAGGCCGTGGTGATGGTTATACCCCCTACGCGTGACTCAGCAGTATCACCTTGCTTCCATGGCTGCCTGGCTTTCCTCCACAGGCATTTCCCACCACAGTCTCCTCCCTCACATCCCCCCAATCCGTCTCTCCACAGTCAATAGCAGCCCTCGCCCTGGGATTGCTCCACAATCCCTAAAATCCAGCTCCCAGCCATTGCGCCTTCCAGGGGACCTGCCTCCTTGTTTGGGGTGTATGTGACTGTGGGAAGGACTGTCTAATTCTCATTCCATTTAGGCTGCCACAGATCAACTGTTTCTCTTTCAGACTTATATGTTTTTCCTCTGACTCAGACAGTTGCCCCAATGTGGGGATTGGACCCCTGCTTCAGCTCCCCCACCGACTGAGGGCAGGTCCAGTCCTACTAAAACTCCTCTTTTCCCCTCTAGTTCCTTCATCCTACCAAGTTTTGCCTGGTTCTGTATATTCTTTTCCACTGGTCAGGTACTCCTGTCTACTCTTGGCTGGTGTTCTACATGGACTTCTGTGTCTGAAGGTGTATTCCTGGTGTATCTGTGGAGAGAGATGTACTCCACGTCCACCTACTCCTCCGCCATCTTGTTCTCTCCTTAAGTTGATTTTTAATCTGTTGCTTTTAAAAGCAAAAACATCCCAGGGGAACAGAACTCATAACCTTTATCCTGTGCCAGGTATATTACATGCATGTGTCATTTCATGTCCAGGGTGACTTTTGTGGAGTCCAAACTCGTTCTGCTCACCACACAATAAATCAATGAATCTGAGACAAGGTGTTGAGATCAGCAAGGGCCTGCAGCATTTTTGATGTTATTAAGATTAGCTTGCTAATGAGTTCAGGCTATTTACCAGATTTCTCTCCATGATTTGCCAAGATGCTATTCCTGAATGTTAATAGCCTTCATTTTCAACTTTTAAGCTCACCTTTCCTCACTTGAATAAAATCAACTTTACTACTGAGACCACTTTACAATGCTACTTCACCAAGTTGTAGGCATATATCATGCTAAAATGAAAATTACTTTTGAGAGATGTGTTTTGGATTTGGATTTGCCTTTTATGTTTCTTACATTGTATATTTTGAGAATATTCTTCTTTATCTGCAAAAGCAAGTCCCATTGCCAGGAGGAATAGTTCTGGATGTAACATGTGTTTGTAGAATATCTTTTTTCACACTCTCAAGCTTTCCCCATCTTCCCATTGAACTGTGCTTTGTGGATGTTCAGATTGCGGTCATTCACCACGTGCCCCAGTTTCTGCGTCTTCTCATGGGTTAGTCTTCCTCAGTATTGCTTCTGCTTCCTATGCTTGTTTCTTCAGCAGAACTTACCTGTCCAAATTTTCATTTTTTCATAGATAATTTTTCTTGCTCTCAAAGTGAAAATTTACCAAATAAATGGGACAGTGGGACAGTGATTAAAGGCTAGGGTAGAAGGTTAGATTGTTTTCTATCTTAAATAATGGCTCAGATACATTTTAGCATTTTAACTAGATCATTTTAGCAATGCCCTACTAGATGTAGTACCCGCTTCTTAATTTCTAATCTAATTAAATAGCCCATGTAGTAAGAATTTGAGGTTGTTTATGAAGGAACCTAGACCAGTAGACAACATATGTTATTATTTTGAGCAGTCAGAGTTTATTACTGTTCAAGTCAATAGTTTCAAATTATACCTGGGCTATTCAAAATATGAAATCATGGTAAACACCCACCTAAGTCCTTGGCTCAGTCATTGACATAATTGCTAACAAACAGGGTAAAGAACAAAATCCCCTTATAGAAAAATTACAGCAAATCTAGAATGGATAAAGGCCTGAAAAGTTTTGCTTATTGTTGGGTATTAGGAACTCCTTACCTTCTTTAGAAGAGGTCTAAATTTGACAAATGTGTAGACAAATAATTTTTATAATTATAATTACTGGCATAAATGTTCACCAGGACAAAAAAAAGAACTTTAGCTACTCTGAGGCGTCCAGGAAAATGTAGCAGATTAAGTTGTGTTTAAGCTCTGACCTGAAGCAAGATTAGTAGAGGGAGGGTTAAGGATAGGAATGATTGTGCCAAGCAGAGAAAGTAAGAGCCTTATGAAGACCCTTCTTATCTATACTCATATCTCTGTCATGATGAGTTGGATAGATTGCAAAAGACATTGCATTTATTTATTCTAGTTTTTCCAATTTCATTTTTTAAATTGCATTTCTGAGGTGAAAGTCACTCAGTTGAGTCCGACTCTCCATGGTATTCTCCAGACCAGAATACTGGAGTGGGTAGCCTTTCCGTTCTCCAGGGGATCTTCCTAACCCAGGGATTGAACCCAGGTCTCCCGCATTGCAGGCAGATTCTTTACCAGCTGAGCCACAAAGGAAGCACAAGAAGACTGGAGTGGGTAGCCTATCCCTTCTCCAGTGGATCTTCCCGACCCAGGAATTGAACCCGGGTCTCCTGCATTGCAGGCGGATTCTTTACCAACTGAGCTATTTCTGAAGAGTGCAAAAGTAATTTTGACAGATGTTAAAATGGTTAAAACTTTGTCTGATATAGTAGATATGCAATATTTTACTTTAAAAGTCATGTTAATCACACTTTTTCAGTAATAAAAAGTGTGACATAAAAAAGAAACTACTCAAGAATATATTGAAGATTAAATATAAAACACCAGGAGTTGATATTCTACATAAACATCTTAAAGCATAAAGCACATTATCAAAGAGAAATGCTTAGTTACAACATACAAGGTTCTGTATCAGTGCTAGTTCTGATTAAAATTCTTTTTTTTTCCAATAATAAAAGTTTTACAGTGATATTCAGAAAAATATTACAGCATTTTGTTTTAACAAATGAAAGAACGTTCTCAGTTAGAGGTAATTCATATCTTGAGAAACAAACACCTCCACATGATATATGGATTCTGTGATAATCAGGTTTGATAGCATTTTTATTGTGGTGCCAGCGAGAATACCAACTGAAAACATAAATACAGCTGCTACTGTTATTTTGTGGAATTTATTTCATAAAGCTTTTCTCTACTCAATAAACTCTTTTTTGAAAAATTGTTATTATCAAAATAATGAAAACACACATGTATGTGTAGACATACACTATAGTTGGAATGACCCCAAAAGTCAGAAAGAAGATATAACTCAAGCAGCATCTTCAAATTACTGAGAAAAAAGTGATCTGCACAGTACTAATCTATAAATTTAAACTGTTTAAAGAAATCTGCACTAACCCTCAGAATTTCTGCTAGGTGTGAGTTCAGTCTCCATGTATAACTAAAACAGTGATCAAAATTGTAGTAATTTATACCTCTTTACATGAAAAAATCATTAATATTTTAAGACATTATTCTGCTATTATATAGCAACTGAGAAATGACATTCTAAATGTTTTATCTAAGTTGAAATATATACTTGATAATTAGTTTACAGTATTTTTTCAGTGTTTATTCAGTGCAGAATGGCTGAAATATTTGAATCCTTACACTATTATAGCACAATTAGAAATAGACCCTAAAATGGTCTGTTTACTTGCTTATGTGCTACATTGGCATTTCCTTTGTAAACCATTCAGTTTTGAAGATTTAGTGAACAGATTTTGATGCTATTTTGCAGTTTAATGACACAAATGAAATTGAGGAGTGTAGTTTTCATTTGTGAGGTCAGTCATTTCCTCTCACAATGTTATGCTTATCACTTTACCGCTTCTTGGATGTGTGATTTTTTTCCCCCAATTCTTTTTATTGTTTGGGGAGTTCTTTTCTTGTATATTTACTCACCCCAGTAATTTTATTTTTATTGGAGGATGATAATTTACCAAGATATACTTGAATGGTAGGTGAATCACAGTGTCATAACCCTTGTTCTTTTTTTCTCATGAAATATTTTTTTCCATTGAATCACAGAAACAGATGTTCTAACACCACCATGCAAAATCTTCTTTTATCATCTCATTTTGAAAGTAAACAGCCTCTTAAGCCCATGGAGAAAGGCCCTGTACCCAATTCATTCACCAGAAAGTTCAAAATAAAAATTTTGTGCACTTCTATTTTAGCTGCTTCTTATGTATGTTTAATAAAATATTAATATGTTATCTTATACCCTAACTTTTCAGCTCCTGATTCTCCCCCACAATACTTCTCTGTAAAACAGTTGTCTGGTGTCATGGTGAAGTTGTCATGGCAACCACCCCTGGAGCCAAATGGAATTATCCTCTATTACACAGTTTATGTCTGGTAAGAATTTTTTTCTTTTTTGGAAATAGTTCTGAGAACAAGTATTAATCTGTAACATAATAGGAATGCAGTTTTAAAATTTCAGATTGTGAAGCTACATTAGAAATCTGATTATTAATAGGTTAGTTTATATGCTTTTATTAAGAAACAACTTTTTCCCAAATTATGTGGAGGTCCAAGCATAGTCAAATAATGTGAATTTTGTAATAAAAACAAAATAAATGTATTATGTGTAATTACACTAGAATCCTGCTCTTCAGAGTCATGGATTGCTCATGTGACTACAAGTATAATTATATGTGAAAAGCTTTCAGAATATTACTCCAATATTCTCTATGTCACTCTCCTTTTATGTTTTCTTGAGCAGAATATTTAAAACTAAAATTTAACTAAAAGATATTTCTCCAGAGCTCTATTATTTAAGGTCAGTTTTCCACTGAAATGTAAGCAGTGTATTTATTTTTTACTGATCACCTTTACCCTACTTGCCTATTCTGCTATAAACCCTGGTAAAAGGATTCACAAATGATATAACATATTTTCTAATGTGTTTTAAATATTTCAACTTTGAAAATGCAATTTACATAATGTTTTATAGAATATAGACATTTCTTCTTTTATATTTCTTACTTGGAAGGTTCAGCATTGAGTGAGAGGCTATGTATGATGCTTTTTAGAAGTCTACTCTTCTCCTTCCTAAATTAAAACTCCCCCACCCCGCACCCCCAATCCCTCTTTAAACCCTTTGCATACTGCTGCTTAGGACTACCTTTCCTGTATTCTTTTTTTTTTTTTCCATTTATTATTAGTTGGAGGCTAATTACTTTACATCATTACAGTAGTTTTTGTTATACATTGAAATGAATTAGCCATAGATTTACATGTATTCCCCATCCCGTTCCCCCCTCCCACCTCCCTCTCCACCCGATCCCTCTGGGTCTTCCCAGTGCACCAGGCCCGAGCACTTGTCTCATGTACCCAACCTGGGCTGGTTATCTGTTTCACCCTAGATAATATACATGTTTCAATGCTGTTCTCTTGAAACATCCCACCCTCGCCTTCTCCCAGAGTCCACAAGTCTGTTCTATACATCTGAGTCTCTTTTTCTGTTTGCATATAGGGTTATCGTTACCATCTTTCTAAATTCCATATATATGTGTTAGTATACTGTAATGGTCTTTATCTTTCAGGCTTACTTCGCTCTGTATAATGGGCTCCAGTTTCATCCATCTCATTAGAACTGATTCAAATGAATTCTTTTTAACGGCTGAGTAATATTCCATGGTGTATATGTACCACAGCTTCCTCATCCATTCGTCTGCTGATGGGCATCTGGGTTGCTTCCATGTCCTGGCTATTATAAACAGTGCTGCGATGAACATTGGGGTGCACGTGTCTCTTTCAGATCTGGTTTCCTTGGTGTGTATGCCCAGAAGTGGGATTGCTGGGTCATATGGCAGTTCTATTTCCAGCTTTTTAAGAAATCTCCACAGTGTTTTCCATAGTGGCTGTACTAATTTGCATTCCCACCAACAGTGTAAGAGGGTTCCCTTTCCTGTATTCTTCATTGCCTGATTCCAAGTTCCTTTGCTTACTCTTTGGCAAAATTAGGAGTGGCATGAGGGATGATAATAGGAGGAGTAGCAGTGAGACAAGGTAACCATTCCCCTCTATTACCCTACTCCTTCATTTATCAGTTCAGTGTTTCATTTCTTCATTCAATAATATTGATAAAGTAGCTATGTACCTGTGAACAAGACACATAAGACCCGTGCCATCAAGGAGCTTACATTCTAAAGAGATAAGTGGATTATATACTCATAAATAAACAAAAGAGGAGAAATCAGAGGAAAGAGGGTTACTTTTGATAGTATGCTTCCAAAAGAATATATGGCCTTTACTTGTGATCTGAACAAGAAGGAACTTCTTGTCAAGTCAGGATCTGCAGGAGGAAGGAACATCAAGTGCATAGGCTCTGTGAGGAAACACATTTGTTCTGAAAACTGTAGAGGAGGTCAGTGTTGCTACAGATGGAGACAGAGGAGAGTTATACTGGAGAGGAGGAGGCTGGCAGAGGTCAGGAGTTAAGCCATCATAAGGACTTGGTTTTCATTTCAGTTTTAATGGGAATTATTAAAGAATTTCAAGCCCTTTGGGTACTTTATGCAGAAAGAACTGTAGAGGGAAACATGCTAGCAGGGATATTCAGTTCAGTCGCTCAGTCGTGTCCGACTCTCTGTGACCCCATGAACTGCAGCACGCCAGGCCTCCCTGTCCATCACCAACTCCCGGAGTCCACCCAAACCCATGTCCATTGAGTCGGTGATGCCATCCAACCATCTCATCCTCTGTCATCTCTCTCCTCCTGCCATCAATCTTTCCTGACATCAGGGTCTTTTCAAATGAGTCAGCTCTTCACATCAGGTGGCCAAGGTATTGGAGTCTCAACTTCAGCATCAGAGGCCAGACAGACCGAAACCACAGTTACAGACAACTAGCCAATCTGATCACAGGACCACAGTCCTGTCTAACTCAATGAAACTAAGCCATGCCGTGTGGGGACCCCCAAGATGAATGGGACATGGTGGAGAGGTCTGACAGAATGTGGTCCACTGGAGAAGGGAATGCAAACCACTTCAGTATTCTTGCCTTGTGAACCCCATGAACAGTATGAAAAGGCAAAAAGATAGTACACTGAAAGATGAACTCCCCAGGTCAGTAGGTGCCCAATATGCTACTGGAGATCAGTGGAGAAATAACTCCAGAAAGAATGAAGGCATGGAGCCAAAGCAAAAACAATACCCAGCTGTGGATGTGACTGGTGATAGAAGCAAGGTCCGATGCTGTAAAGAGTAGGGGTATCAGGTGGGAGATTATTTTAGTAATCTGGGCTATAGATGATCCTTGGATGGAAGAGAGAAGTGGCAACTTTTTATTACGCTTAGGAAGAAAAGTTGCTTGGACCCAGTGATAGATTGGCTATGGGAATGAAAAGGAAGAGAAATCAATGGAATCAATGATGACTTCTGGATTTTTGAATCAAAGGTAATGACTCAGATTATGACACTGTTTTGCTTTGTTAGAAAAAAACTGAAAGTGAAAAAAGTTAATGAGATTCAAGACTTTTCTGGTTGGGTTTCCAGTCCTACTCTGATAAACGGTATCATTACTCTGTATAGTGACCATGCTGTGTTGAGTTCAACTCCCAGTAGTACTTTTTTCTCTCTTCTTTCAGGGGGTGCCCCATTTCTGTCTACTTCCTAAGATGGATTGTAGGTATAGGAGAGACCACGGAAAGTAGGATGAGGGGATCTCAAGTCTGGGATGTTGTGACTCATCTCATTTGACTGTTGGGTACCATTCTGGGCCTCCCCCCCCAACCCCCGCCATTATAGCTTCCAGTTTCAAGGTTTTTATTTTCTATTTTAGCCTTGATCCAACCTCAGATTTATTCTAGTGTTCTGGATCTCTTAGCATGTCTGTCTCAACCCTCAGGTAGCTCTGAACCGATCTGTAGTGTGCAGGATTGGAAGGTGGCTTCCACACCGTTCCTTAGCTCCAGTGGAAGAGCCCTTAGATCTTACTGGACATAAGTATTAATAATCACTGGACCTAACTACTTATCTAGACATAAGTAATGCCATACTGAAGACAGAGATTTTCTAAGAGGTTTACCATTTTCCTCTCCATCCTAAGAAGGCGAAGCTCTATGCTGGCACTTCCTTCACAAACTGTTCATTTGTTTTCACCACCTGCCCTCAACTTCTCTTCCCTGGTGGCTCAGATAGTAAAGAATCTGCCCGCAATGCAGGAGATCCACGTTCAGTCCCTGGGTGAGGAAGATCCCCTGGAGAATGGAATGGCTACCCACTCCAGAATTCTTGCCTGGAAAATCCCCATGGACAGAGGAGCCTGGTGGGCTATATCCATGGAGTCACAGAGTCAGACACGACTGGGCGACTAACATTTTCACTTTCACTTCACCCTCAACTTAAGATCCCAGGACAGCTTTGTCCTGTTCTTTCTCTCACCCTTTCTTAGTAGTGCAAAACTTTTTCTTTTCTTCTCATTTTGACTGCTGAAAGCTTTCTTTGTGCATGTAATTCTTCCTTTCTACACCATGAATTATTATAAAACTTTATGGCCGATGTTCATGCTGGACTGACTCTTAATGTGGAAAGAGAACGTAGAAAACACTTTTTCCTCAATAGAACTTGGCTTTATTTCTCTTTCTCTCTCTCACACACACCACACATAGGGAGGAGGTGAGTGTGATAGAAGAGGCAGAGAGATTAAGATCCTCTCTGCTTCAAGATCTGGTTTCTTCATCACTGTATTGGAACAGGAAACGACCTGGCTCATAATTGAAATTAAATTATCTGCTGAATGGATGACTGAATGAAGAATATATTTTAAGAGTTAAAAATTTAGTATAGACTTATTATCTTTTCATTTCTGGCATAAAAGTAGTGATGCTTTTCCAGACAATGGACACCTTCTGTTGACTACAGTTAGACCTTATAAAGAAAGAATAAAAAAGGAAAAACATCTTAACATGTTTAAGAATATCATCTGTAATAGACTGAAAGATATAAATGGTAGTGAAGTATATAAGAGATATTTTTTAAATTTCCAGCATATTCTTAACTAAGCTGGAAGCTTTAGCCTCTGTAGTTAAAGGGATATCATGATCCAGGGCCCTTTTTTTTTTTTTAATCACTATTACTAATCAGTAATGGATTTTTGGGGCTTCCCTGGTAGCTCGGACACTAAAGCATCTGCCTGCAATGTGGGAGACCTGGGTTCAATCCCTGGGTTGGAAAGATCCTCTGGAGAAGGAAATGGCAACCCACTCCAGTCCTCTTGCCTGGAAAATCCCATGGACGGAGGAGCCTGGTAGGCAACAGTCCATGGGGTTGCAAAGAATCGGATGCGACTGAGAGACTTCACTTTCTTTAATGGTTTTTTTGGAACTCTTGTCATATAAGGCAAGAGTTAATTGGGGAGGATAGGAGGCATGTATCATGATTCCATGCAGCACATTCTGTGTGGAGAGACATAGGTTTGAATGGTGACTCTCCCACTAAATGATCTGTGGTGTTCTCTTAAAGTACTGTGTAAGTGGTCTCTATTTTTATTAGCAGAGTTCCTGTTTCAAGGGTTCATATTTCTCTCACAATACTCAATTTCCACTATTTTCGTTCTTTCACTAACTACCAAATTCTTTTTAAAAAACAACATCTTTGTGAAGGAAGCAAGTTGTTCCATCTCATGAATTACGAAGAATGTTCAAGTAGATTTTTGTGTCAAAGCGCATGATGAAGACTGAGGGGCCAGCTGGAAGGCAGTGATATAGTCCCCACACGAGAAGGTGAAAGCCCGGTTTAGGAAAATGTTGAAAAGTGCTAATACAAATGCGGAGGTTGACGCTTCACAGAAGTCTCTAATGACAGCCCTCAGAGACCATTACAGAATCTGACAAGTGGTCATAGACGAAAACAGGAAGAGACTGAATGCCCTAAGAGGCTTTAGCCTGGATAACTGGGGACTTGCTCCAACATTAGGGCTTCCCAGGTGGCGCTAGTGGTAAAGAATCCACCTGCCAATGTAGGAAACTCAAGAAAAGCCCAGCCCCTGGGTTGGGAAGATCCCCTGGAGGAGGAAATGGCACCCCACTCCAGTATTCTTGCCTGGAAAATTAAAAAACAACATCTTTGGATATTTGCTATATTCATTGTGTCCGCAAATTCCAGGTTACCTACTATATTTGTTATACTGGTCACTTCTTTCTTTGTCATGAGTATTTCTTTGCTAAATAGCTCATGAGGGTTATTGTGCAATCATTTTATAACCACTACTATGGGAGTCATATTTGATTTGTAGATAGTGTGTTCAAAATCTTTTTTAACACATTGCATTTTATTTATTTATTTTTTTTGTAGTTTTAAAGTGAAAATTTATTCAGTCATTTATAAAACTTTCATAGAAATGATGGAAAGTATTTAATATCACAAACTAGTTCTCCATCTTTTAAGGATTTTAAGTCTTTATATCTTTAGGAGACTTATCAAATTTTATTTTTAACACATTGCATTTTAAAATAATATGTTCTTCTAGAGTTTGCTTTGGTAAAATAATTTTTGTCATCTAAGTAACAAACACTTTTTCCTCAGTTACACTGGTAAATTATGTTTATACATTTTCAAATGACCAACAATCCTGTCATTCCTAGGGCAACCACCATTAGATAAATACATTTCTATTAGAGCCCTCTAAGTGTATTCTTTTAATATACTTTGGATTGAGGTGTGGTATTATAGTAAACTGATTTATACAACATATTTATTTATTTTATAGTTGAATTCAACTTGGATTTGTTTAGCAATTCTATTTCTATAATGTCAGTAAAATTTAACAGTAGTTTTCTTCCTTGTTCATAAAACTTTTAAGTGAATGGTCCATAAGATATAGCTAAAAGACTGGAATGAAAATGATGTTGAAAATTCTAGCTTATACACAGACCTTGGCTTTTAAACTTTTCTCAGTTCCTAGTCGTCATTATGAGAAACAATTCTGAATCAGTCACTCTGACAAATGTATATTAAACTCTGTGGGGAGATAAAAAAATATATATAGAACCTTAAAATGGTTGTAGACTAATTAGAGATAACATATGCCCATGTGAAATAATTTTAAAATATTTGCTGAGCAATATATTAGGAAGTCAAAACAGTTTTACTGTAGATTTTTATTAAATGTTACAGGCCAAATGATTTCCCCTGTAACATAAAAGCTTACTTTTGGAAATGACTTTTGTTATGCTAAAAAGGTATGTTTAGCCTTATTTCTTCCAGTTTTTGAAAAGATTTTCACGCTATTAAAACTGCCTAATGGTTTCTATGTCTGATATAGATCAATAATCAGAGTGGGAAGGGGGCCATTTCAAACTTCCTGAGTTTATCTCACATTTGAAATGAAGATGATAAAGACAGATTAGTTTAGGGGAACATCTCAGAGTGGGAACGGTCTATGAATGCGTGGAGGTAGCATGAGTAGACTGTGTCAAGAGGTGGATGTGTGGCATTCTAAAAATGAAATAGTGGAGCTGGATTAGGGTTGTGGGAGATACAGAGATGGAAGGAGTGGTTAGCACAAGGGTGCTTTTGATCATTTGACTTCTTGAGTTTTGTTTTGTTTTTGACTTCTTGAGTTTTTTAGTGGGATGTTAAGAGCTCTGTCTTAGTTCTTTTTTATTTATCATTTTCATGAATGAATTGGATGAAGCTTGGTTACCACGGTGACAAGCAGGCTAGCAGTAGGCCACTCATGCTTTGTTGGACCAACAAACTGTTAATAAATTCTAAACAGAATTTTGTAGCATTTTTAAATGAGTAGGTATCTAGTGAAACTTCAGCTTCCTTTGTTTCTTACAAAAATCAGAATACTTTTGCCATGTTCC
Organism: Odocoileus virginianus; assembly: GCF_023699985.2. Classification (NCBI taxonomy): domain Eukaryota; kingdom Metazoa; phylum Chordata; class Mammalia; order Artiodactyla; family Cervidae; genus Odocoileus; species Odocoileus virginianus. The sequence goes on from NC_069697.1 coordinate 9,182,862, forward strand.
CCATGAAAAAAAAAAATCAGCTGGAGTTGAATAAAGGCTGTCTTTAGGTGGAGCATTTGCTTTACAGTTTAACTTAGTTCTCATCACACTCTTTTTTTTTTCAATGTATTTATTTTAATTGGAGGCTAATTACTTTACAATATTGTGGTGGTTTTTGCCATACATTGTCATGAATCAGCCATGGGTGTACATGAGTTCCCCATCCTGAGCCCCCCTCCCACCTCCCTCCCCATCACTCTGGGTCTTCCCAGCGCACCAGCTTTGAGTGCCCTGTTTCATGTGTTGAACTTGGACTGGTGGTCTATTTCACATATGGTAATATATGTGTTTCAATGCTACTCTCTCAAATCATCTCACCCTCACCTTTTCCCATAGAATTCAACAGTCTGTTCTTTACATCTGTGTCTCTTCTGCTGTCTCTCACACCGTGTCATCATTAACATATTTCTAAATTCCATATATATGCGTTAATATACTGTATTGGTGTTTTTCTTTCTGACCACAATCTTTTATTCTCTTTTAAATTCATTTAGTCATTTATTTTGCCTGTGTGGATCTTGAGTTTTAATACCTTCAGGGCTCTTTTCATCACATTTGTGAAATGTACAACGCTAGAAAAGATTGTGATTGGGGAACAAAACGTCTTGGAGAGCTAAAGAAAAGGACTTCAGGGATACTGTAGCAGTTAATATTTGGGGACAAATGTTGTGTTTGGTATCTTCCCTATATATGCTTATTTGTTTTTCACAATAGTAGCATAGAGCGAAGAATGTTATCACCATTTTATAGTTGTGGAAATTAAGTCTTGATGAAGTTAAAGTGTTGCTTAAAGTTACAGACCTAGAAGATGATAGAGCTGGAATCATAACCAGATCTGTATTACTCCCAAATCATGCTTTTCCCAAATCACTAGATGGTTTAGTCACTAAGTCATGTCTGACTCTTGCAACCCCATGGATTGTAGCCCACCAGGTTCTTCTGTCCATGGGATTTTCCAGGCAAGAATACTGGAGTGGGTTGCCATTTCCTTCTCCAGGGGAATCTTCCTAACCCAGGGATTGAACCCTGGTCTCCTGCACTGCAGGCAGATTCTTTACTGACTAAGCTATGACAGCTCTCTATATTGGCCTCTGTTCTAAAAACTCAACAGTGTACTTATAGGATTAGAGAAGTCTTAGTTTGATAGCAATATTTGTGATAAAGACTAATGGAGTTATGGTAGATTAAACTTTAGTGCATTAACTCATATGGCATATTTCTACCAAAAAAATAATCACTGGCTTAATATTGGTCTACATTAGTTGATGGGCTTTATCCTTGATGGTTCAGATGGTAAAGAATCTGCCCACAATGCAGGAGACCTGGGTTTGATCCCTGGGTTGGGAAAATCCTCTGGAGAAGGGAATGTCAACTCAGTATTCTTGCCTGGAGAATTCCACGGACAGAGGAGCCTGGCAGGCTACAGTCCATGGGGTTGCAAAGAGTCGGACAGGACTGAGCAACTAACACACATACAGTTGATAGACTTTATCCCTTATGAGAAGATAATCATACAGTTTTATATGTAAATCAGTTGAATTACTGGTACCACCAGTTTAAATGGTAAATAAACAAAAAATGAGCTTGTTCAGCAAGGAGTGATGATGATGGTGAAAATACTCAGGATTAAGGAATATGAGAAACTATTAAAGAATGGGAATAAGTGTTAGCCAAGATTCTTTTAGTTTCAAGTTATAGTATGCAACTTAAATTGTCTTAAACAAAACAATGATTTATTTAGCTGAGAAGTCCAGGGCTACACCAACTGGATATAGGAACTCAAATAATTTCATCATGTGTGGTTAACAGCAAGAAGCTTTGTGTGGGCAATAGCAAGATAGCCTTGTCTCTTGGGTATAATGACACAGGAAGCAAATGGAAAGAGATGAAACTAGAAGGGTGGGCAGGCCAGATACATGGAGACTTGAGGCTTAAATAAGGATCTATCTATACATCTATTTCTCTATCTAGAGAGAAGAATGAATCTCATTTTAAATGGGATTTTTAAATTTTATTTTAATCATTCACCCAAAGATTACACCCAGGAGAAAACATTCAAGACTCAACTTTACTGTTGGAATAATACCCAAACTCTTTATTCTGGCCTGCAGTATTTTCGTGTTCATTCTTAGGGGTTGAAATCTTTCTCCTCCAACTTAAGTACAGTCCCTCTTGTCTTCTGGATCCTAATTCCTTATGTTGGCTCTAAGAGGATGGTTTACAAGTGCATAAATGAGCTTCAACCTCATTCTCCATAGTGGCTTTTTTTCCTAATCTTATAAGTGGGTCTTTTCTGCTAAAGGCAAACAAACAAAACAAAGTCAAACCAAATCAAATGAAATCAACCAGCTAACCAAATGTTGAGAGTGGGAGTAAGAGTAACAATAAATGAATACCCCACTGAGACTCAGACTTTTGCTGAGATTCTAGAAAAGCTTTAGGATCATAGATGTGCAGCTATTTATGCCATGCTAGTTTGATCATTATTAACCTAGTGATACAATTCAGCTGTGTAAAGATTCTAGAGTAAATGCAACGTAGAAGACCAGCGTCCTTAGAGTGGGAAAATTAGTGAAATTGCTGGTTCATTTGAGGGGGAAAATTATTTGATAGAGTCAAGTAAATGCATTGAAATTCTTTATTTTGAGGAATGGTATCTGGCGAGTGAAAGGATTGATGTAGAATATTTAGATAATAGCAGATTAAAGTTTTTATAATAAGTTCATAGGAATGTATAGGAGTGGATGTATCATTGTTAGGCTTGGTTGCCCACATGGAACAAAATAACAAATTATGAAATTTAGAATTAAGACCATGACCTTTCAAAGAGTCTCAAACTTTGTCTAGGAAACCATTCATGTTCACAGTTGGGAAAATAGGGAATTTTGTTTAAATCTTTCCATATGGTTTTGGTATTTATGATTCCTCATAGGTAATTGGTGCTTGGCATAGTCTTGATGTGATAAGAAATGAGCAAAGGAATTGGCAAAGCAGAGCAAAGAAACTGCTCTTAAGCTCTAGAATTTCCTTTATGCTCTGATGTAAAAATGTGGCCTGTCTTTTGAAAAGTATAAATTAACTAGGAAATAACTTTGTCTTAAATCTCCATTAATTTCATCTCAAGACATTTTCTTGTTGTTACCAATGAGTGCAGATGAATAGAAATTTATTCAGAATAGTTTTATATTTATTCAGAATAATTTCAGTCATTAAAGCCTTTTGATTTCTCATTCAAAAAGGCTTTTAAAATGTGCTAATTTATATCCTAGTTTACAGAATTGAATCAGTAAAATGATAGCACTCAACACTCTCAAGAGTTTTGTTTTGTTTTTTCCCTCAGTTTGAAAATCTGCACCATGTGAGAGGTTTGGCTGATTTTCTAAGTATTGCACACCATTTATGTTCCCTCCATTTCCATGCAGTTTATGACTTTGGATACATAAGAGTTAGATTTGCTCTGTCAAGTGGGCCTTCTCTCTTCCTCCCACTGTCTCACTCAGATCCCTAGTCTACTCTCAAATCTTACAAACTTGCTCCCTAGTGAACATTTTCTGCAACTCTGGAGGCTGTGATTTATTCTCCTTTTCTACTCTTTGGTCCCAATTAATTTCTTCACTCATCTCTTTCTCTTTTTTCTCTGCTTTTAGCTAATAGGGGGGAAACTATTGTTATTAATGAATTTGTTGTTTAATTATTTACTGCTTTGTCTATTTGGAGGGTAGAGCCTGTCCCTTTCTCATTTACATCTAACATCATTCCTGACATAAAATAGGTGCTCAATAAATTTTGTTGACTATTGATTGTATATATACCATTACTAAATATGGAAAGGGTAGGGAATATGTGATTCCGCTTATGTGATTCCCCTTATGAAGATATCTCTTCATTTGGAACACTATCTAAAAGAAAAATGTCTCCCCAACTCCTCAACATATGCTGTTTTCCATTTAAGGGACTAAAAGTATATAAAAGAAAATTTGTAAATAAGTTATTCCAAAATTAGGACTGCAAATGACCAATAAGAAGATAATTCTTTTTCACTCATGGTTAGAGATGTGCACATTAAATATTTCTGGTCAATTAAACTTGCAGAAATTAAGATTACTATACAGACTAGTGGTGAAAGTTTGCGCATTGGTTGTTGTGACTCAAAATCATAATGACTTATCACTAAAAATTTTTTTTTTAAAAACCCATCTGGTTCAGTCACACTATTGGGAATTTAACCTGTAGAAATAAAAGTACCATTATGGGAAGATATTTGAATAAGAATGATTGCTGCATCATTGTTAGTAATAACTAAAGCAAAAGGAGAGAAACAGCCTAAATGTTAATTTATAGAGGGGAGGCTGAAGAACTATGACACATCCAAATTAAGCAACTTAGAAAAAAATAATGATGTAGATTATTGTTCTTAACATAAGTAAAAAATCAAGATATAAAATGCTGTTGTTTAGTCACTAAGTTGTCTGACTCTTTGCAGCCCCATGGACTGTAGCCCATCAGGCTTCTGTCCATGGGATTTCCCAGGAATGAATACTGGAGTGAATCGACATGTGCTTCTCCAGGGGATCTTCCCAACCCAGGGATTGAACCTGTGTCTCCTGCATTGGCAGGCAGATTCTTTACCACTGAGCCACCAGGAAAGCCTTATATAAAACATACTTTTATAACTGAAAATAAAATATTTTTAAACTAATAAGAACAAAACAGATTTTTAAACTAAACAAACCAGCTAAAACCAGGAGAAAAAATATTGTAGCAGCATCAGAGTTGGGTTTCTCACGCATGGGAGGGAGTGACCCTCTGAACTGTAGGATTGTTCATGAGACGGCTGTGCAGAGAGCTCAGGCTTCGGCCCAGAGGTTTCTGTGTGCTTCCTCCAGTTTGGCGACAGCGTAAAAGCAAAGAGGGTGAAGTCAGATCCTTGGCAACAGTGTCAATGTTCTCTCCTTTTCCTGCTTCTGATTCTCAGTTTAATAGCAAACCGTTTCTTATGAACTCAAGATGCATTCTGACCTTGTATCAGAAGTTGAAGCTTCCACTGAAGTTTATGCTCAGATATTTTTCTGCCATAGCAATTCAAATATCAGCCATAATTAACTCCAAAAGGAGACAAACAAACCCCAGACAGACAAGATTTATCAGGACCTGAAACGTTTTTGTTAGCACTGTTCTGTCTCTGGAGATAAATTAGATGCACATACTATATCTGTATATGCTAACTGAGATGGACTATTGACTTTGCTATTCAGCTAATTTATAAAGACTGCCTTCTTTTTCCTGAAATACCCAGATATTTAAGACAAAATTTCTGTTTGACCTGCATTTTCCAAGTAATTGCCTTGATTCTGTATTATCTATGGAAAACTTGGGGTTTTCCTTATTATGGTGGTGATTTAGTCAACAAGTTGTGTTCAGCTCTTGAGACCCCATGGACTATAGGCCACCAGGCTCCTCTGTCCAAGGGATTCCCAGGCAAGAACATGGGAATGGGTTGCCATTTCTTTCTCCAAGGGATCTCCCCAACCCAGGGATCAAACCCAAATCTCCTGCATTGCTGGAGGATTCTTTACTGACTGAGCCACAAGGGGAGTCCTTTATATATTGTAGGCAGATACTTATCTACAGTATTTTTCTGTGAAGATTAGGGCAAGAAGGTAGTCACATAAGGCAGGAGATATTATTAAAAATATGCTGGAAGAGAAATTTTTGAAGTAGACAATGCAATTAGGTTGCTTTAGCTAATTTCATAGCTTTAGAGATCTGAACTGGATTAGCTATATTGTAATGCTCTAATAGTCCAGGAGTCTGCAATTGGGTAAAGTTTCTACAACAAGGCATCTTTCTCAGACTAATAGCCTAACATTTACAGCATTAAGTTTTAAAAGATATTCTGTAGTCTCAGAGAAGTCAAAGAGAGAACTCAGTTCTCCCTGTGGCTTCTGGAAAAGGATGATGAAACTGTTTCAAATCACTGAATAGCCTGGCTAATCCTGCCTGTCTCCAATTGCATATTCTGAATCCGTAATTCTCACTATGGTAAGCTTTCCAACTATTTTCAGATAACCATACTTGTATTTAGAGTGAGTTGATGCTTTTGTAATGGTAAAACTATGGCTGAAATGTACCTCTTTGGGTATACCCTTAATTCACTTAAAATCTTTTATTCCACTTAATGATTCAGGATTCATATATTTTAGTGGTAGAGAAACAAAAGCATTTTATGTTCAGAGGGAGTATCCATTTACCTCTTGGATGCCTAGTGTTTCGAAAGAAGAAAAAAGACATTACATTACATGAGATATGTATCTTTTCTGTGATGTTAATCATATTTCCTTATCTAAATCCTTTAATAGTTAATTGCATTGCTCTTAAAAATATAAATTTGTTTTTAAAATGCATAGTTTTCAGTACTATTATATACATCTTCTTTAGCTTAGATTCTAATCTATATCCAGTTCTATGGAATCTGAAGTAACATATCTGAAATGAGCTGTAGTACCATATTACTTAGCAACACTATGCTCTTTAGACATTTCCCCCTTCTCCTGGGACTTTGGTACTTACTTGAAGAGTGTGAATCAATATTTACTTTCTTTTCCAAAGTAATATTTTAGATACATTTAAGATTTTAGCTGAGTACGAGATATAAGCTCAACTTTTTGTTTTCTTGTTATGTTTTACATCCATTATTTTAAATCTTGCTTCTAATTAAAGAATAACCCATACTCATTATTTTAGACATAGCTATTCAGATATTTTTAATTTATTTATTTGAATTGGTTCTGAAATAAATGTTATTGTTATACAATATTTATAAAATGGATTTGATAAATATACTGTATGAATAAGATTATGCCTACACTTCAAAAGAACAAATATTTGAACAACTAAAACACTGGCATGAAAAGGATACAATAATTACTTTGAATACACTAAATTCCCAGAGATCTATTAAGTTCAGTCTAAGCAAACTCTAATATGAACATCCTATTAATACTTATTTGAACTACTGAATATACTTGAAAGCAAAAGAAGCTTATGTATTGAATTATTCTGAAACTCATTCTTTTCAGCATTTCAGGATAAGTAGCATCTTTATCCTATTAGTCTGGATTAATAAATATGCATAAATTTTGCTTATTTTTAATGTACTTGTGCTGAAAATGTATATATAATGTTTAAAGGTCAGTTGTACAGAGAATTTTTTTTTCCTCTTAGGGACAGATCATCATTAAAAACTGTTAATGTAACTGAAACATCATTAGAGTTTTCAGATTTGGACCACAATGTTGAATATAATGCTTATGTAACAGCTAGTACCAGATTTGGTGATGGGGAAAAGAGAAGCAATATCATCAACTTCCGAACACCCGAGGGAGGTGAGTTCTTATGGATATAGCCCAATTCAGAAAAATAGGATATATCCTATTCAGAAAAAACACATTAAATATAAAGATGTCTTATTAAGCCTAATATCTGTCATAAGTTACAGGCAAAATTGCTTTTTGGTCACTCTAGCTGTGTGAAGTTGGGAAAGTTAGTTAATCTCTCTGTGCCTCAATTTCCCATTTGTATGGATATGGTATATCACCTACCTTATTAGGGTCTTTTGATGAGTAAATGAATTTATATATGTAAATGCACTCAGCACAAAACTCAACACGTAGTTAGCAGTTAGTGTGCTTTTTATTTTTTTATTAACTTATAGTTTATTTTGTCTTCGGCTGTGCAGGGTCTTCATTGCTACACACGGGCTTTCTCAGGTTGCAGGGAGTAGAGGCTACTCTAGTTGTGGTGTGTGGGCCGCTCACTGTTCTCACTGTGGAGCTTGGGTCCCAGGGCACAGGCTCCGCAGACGTGGTGCATGGCCTTAGTTACCCCGCAACGCATGGAATCTTCCTGGACCAGGGATTGAACCCATGTCCTCTGCATTGGCAGGGAAACTCTTAACCATTGGACCACCAGGGAGGTCCTAGTGCTTTTTTTTTTTTCATGAAGCAAAATAAAATGCATGAAGTAAGCTCTGTGCCTTTGTCCTCTATTATTCAACTTCAAAATGCTGAGTTAAATTGCAATTTCATAGTGTGCATTCTATATTGGAAACTTGTCATAATGTTGTTTTCAAATCCAAGGCATTGCATGATTTAGAACTGGGATAGTATTTTACAAATAAGAAATCCATTTGTCCTCTGCTTGGATATTGCTATGGTAGGGTGTTAATGAGGATGGCCCAATGAGCCTTACAGATTTCATTTCTGACTTCTAATTAGATATTCTTAATTTTTAACAGTCATAACTTAGATACAGGTAACATTTAGAACAGTTCAGACATTATTTAGAGACACAGGTACACTTTGTGTTCAACTGTTTTTTTTTTTTTTTTTAGCACCAAGTGATCCTCCCAAAGATGTTCATTATTCAAACCTCAGTTCTTCATCAATACTTCTTTTTTGGACACCTCCTTCAAAACCTAATGGGGTTATACAGTATTATTCCGTTTATTACAGAAATACTTCAGGTACTTTCATTCAGGTAAGACCTGAGTTTTCTCCTATTTCTTTATTTATATCTCTCCACTCTGTTGATAAAGACTTGGCATAGTAAAAAAATGTCTCTTATCTTACATTGAGAATTATGTATAGACATTTTATAAAACTCCCATTGACATAGAAAGATGTGGTGGAGAAAAAAGTATATTTTAATCTGTCTATGCATGCAGACATGCACTCAGACACACACACATTTCTGGATCAGCTTCGAATGTGTTACCAACAGTGATGAAGCTGCCACCTTTTAAACATTCTGCATATAAATGTGGCCCTCAGGGCTGTTTCTGCAGGGAACTGATGGTGTCACTTACCCTCAATTGTTTTTCAGCTAAAAAAATTTCCCTTTGTTTGTATATGATAGTTTTCATGCTTGGATGCGTTTGTGTACTTTTCTTTAAGTCTAAAAATTTTCCATTGTTAGTAGGAGGGGGGTTATCATCATCATCATTGTTATCACTTAGTATCAGATGTAATGAAAGTACCAAAAATGTGCTTATTAAACTTATGATATGCAAGGTTATAGGGTGGCATAATTTTCAGATGGAGAGTTTCTGAAATATGAACAAAACTAGTTATTAAAATAGCTAAAGTGCCTTTCATTTAGAGAAATATTTTTAGTTTTTCAGCTGGATTCCTTTATTTCTCCAAACTAACTATTTCACAGAACTCTAACATATGAAAAGAATATAACTGGACAATTGTAATTGAATCAGGAATCGGAGAGTTGGAATATAATTTGGAAAACACTGATAGAGAAGAAATAATGGCCGGCCATTTACAGAATACGTCCCTCACTATAGGAAGTGTTGACTGAATGTTAATTATTACTCTGACCACTATTAAGTCATTGTATCCTTTTTAGTAGAAGGAGAATAGAGAGGAGTCTTATTAATTCTAAGTTACCTAATTCAATTTGTGATTAATAACCCGTTTAGCCACTAGAGTTAGTTCTTGTGAGCAGAAAGCTCTCTGAAGTAGGACTTGCTTTAGTGCGGTTTAGGCTAGTGAGAATAATCAGAGCAGAGTTCTGCACGCTGTCTTAGGCCTTACCCAGCAGTGAGGAAAAGACAGTCCAGAGGTTGGTTGGATTTTAATATTCTGCTCCAGGCCCTCTAAGAGTGAGGTTGCATAAGAAAGGACAATCTGTTTATTTGTTTGACTCTGTACATCAAACAATTTTTGCTGCTGCTTTTTGATCTGCTCTATTTGGGGAAGGAAAATGGAAACTTAATGTGCATTTTTACCAAGTTTGTTTATAAATTTAATAATTTGTCATTATGTCATCAGGCCGTTCAAATTGCAGATTTTTTTCATGCATTTAACCAATATTCAGTATTCAAAATTCAGTAGATCTGAACCTTCGCAAAGGTTTTGTCTCTACTACAGTTTACTTTATGGCTTGTGTTTGATTCTGTTTTGATTCTCTTTGTCCACATCTAAGAAATCAAGGGCAAAAGTTTAAGTATAATTTCAAGGTGATTTTATGAACTTTCTTATTCAAACCTGAGTATATAATATGATCCCATTTGCAATTCCTCTATCTTAGAAAATGTAATCTTTTATTAAGTTATCTTAAGAATGCTTTTAAGTGGAACAGCTGCAAGAAGGCACAGGCTAATGATGTTAAAACATCTCTCATATTCCTTGAAGTTCATCTGTGCTTTAATTTATTTCTAAAATTAGTTAAATATAGCATAAAAATCTTCACTACTTAGTTTTCTATTTTGGATTGGTAGAGTAGAAGAAATCATCAAAATGAAAATTATGTAGCAGGATAGATGTATAGCTATTTTCTTCCTTCTCTTTCTTCTTCCCGTAGAACTTTGTAGTATCTCTTATGCATGACACATCAGTCTACTTTCTATTCCTGGCGTCTGCTACTTGTCTTAACCCCCTCATCCCATAGCAGTCAATGTGAAGAAAAGGATTGTGTGTGACTCTTGTCTTTCCATTCCCTGATATCCTCTACTACGGTATCATAATGCTCAATAAATGTTTAATCACAGAACATAAAAATAACTATAGCAGACCAACATTATTCTCAGTAATTAGTTATGATTTGGAGCACTTGAGTTGGTTGTGAAGTGATCTGTCCTTCTGACTTTGTGGAATTTAAGCTCCTTGCTACAACTTGGGAATCCATCTTTTACCCCCTCCGATTGTGGCCCATTGTGTTTCATATTAACTCTTCTCCATTTTATCATTCACTCACTTGTGTCCCCTCTGTGTCCCTGACACAGTGTCTTTTATTAAAAAGTGTGAAATAAGTCCTGGTTTGATTAATCAAGTTTGAGAAGTTTTTACTAAATACCTTCCGACTGTATTTATATTCTCAAAGAATAAGCCTTAATTAGATAATTTGAACCACAACACTTTTTCTCCCCCTCAAAATAAATAGATGAATGGGATAATCATCTGGATAACTGGTCTGGTTCTAAATGTGTTACATGTCTGTGCATGTTTACTTCACACTCAGCATGAATAAACTCTGGGTGATTCAGAGTAATTTATTACTTACTGTCATCAGGGTCATAAGTAATCAGAGTAAATTTTATAGCAAAGAAAAATAGATAGGCTACATTAATATTTTAAGAGATAAATTATATAAGCCAGTTATGCCATCTGTATAGTATATGTGTTGGAAGATATTAAAGTTCCCAGATCATATTTTGTGTGAGATTAATAATGTCTTGTCTGTTACTTAATAAGTCACCACAAAATTGAAGTAGATGTTTTATGACACTCACTACCCCACATACTGTCAAAGAACCACAAAATTTTGCAGAATTTAGTTTGTTCATACATCACAAAACTATGCCAACTATAAATTTTAGTCAAATTGATTATCCTATGTTATTAATTTAAATTAGCCTTTTGCTGTTTATTACTTTTATTTTATCATATGCCAGAGATGGTGTTGTTTTATTTGCCGCATATAATCTAATCTTCAAAAGCCCTCTGTGAAGGCTTTTGAAGAGGTTCTTCCCATTTTACAGTCAGAGGATGAGAAGTTTTGTGATCAGATGATTTATATGGGACTTCTGTCCAAACTGAATACATGTCTTTGGCCTCTGAGGACTTCGTGCAGATTGGAATGACTCAGATTTCTCTGTATAGAAATACATTATTATAAAATTATTCATACTTAACTCATATTTAATTACACGCACAACTTTTTAAAAAGTATTTTTATTTTAGAGTTGATTTTTCCAAGTTTTGTATTTAAAATTTGGTAAAGGAAGGAATGATCACAATTCCTTAATTATCATAAAATGGCTTGGAACAAATATAACTATGAGTCAGGCAAGAGAATTTAAAATTTTTTGTTCGCTCATGTGAGAATGTATCCAACTGCTTTCCTATTTCTCTACATGAGTGTAGAAAAAGAAAGGGCTTATGAAAGATGAATTATAACCATTTGAACTCAGAGAGAGAGCTGGAGACTTTCATAATTCCTACATTGTTGATAGGAAGGAAAAAAAGAAAATTGTTATAATATTCCAAAACTTGTTTAAAAATATATAGTCAAATTTTGAAAACTTCTTGAATGTTTTGTAAGGGAAACGAACACTGATCAGCACATTGTAGCCTTCTCAGGTCACCACTGAACCTTCCCCACTGCCAGCTAAGCTTGGAGTTTTAACTCTTTGCTAATCTGTGTATCAATTTAATGAAACTGCTACCACCGATTCCTCTTTTAGTACAAATATATTTCCAGTTTAATTATTGCAATAAAAAGATTCTATGTTGATTTTCCTCAAAAATTAACATACTAAAACAATGAGACAACCAATCTATGAATAATACTTTGAAATGCTTATGTATACTAAAATATATTCTGAACAATTAAAAACAATATGTTTATTTTTCAGAATTTTACACTCCATGAAGTAACCAATGACTTTGACAATATGACCGTATCTGCAATAATAGATAAACTGGCAATATTCAGCTACTATACATTTTGGCTAACTGCAAGTACTTCAGTTGGAAATGGGAATAAAAGCAGTGGCATAGTTCACGTATACACAGATCAAGACAGTATGTAAATGAAAAGCATTTGTTAATCTTTAGTAGGATTAATTGAAAACTTTATACTTTTTCAGAATCTTTTTCTATTTGTATGTATTGGTAATAACATCTATATTTTATTTAGGCACATTTATCTAGTCAGAGAAATTTGAAAATGCATTAATATAGCTATAAACCTATTACAACAGTAACAACCTTTTCTATTCATGGAAACTGCTACCATCCATTTATAAAAGTTCTGTCACATTTATTGCTTCAAAAGGTATTACAACCTTCGGTTATGGACGTGAAAAATTACTGCTGCGTCTGTGGACAGAGTTCCCAATACTTCATATCCATTTGCTCTAAAAGTGACATTGTTCCTCTCTCTAGCAGCTTGTTTCCTTTTCAGTCTTTGAACTCACAAAGGACTTTATGCCGCATTTTGTTCTTATTGTGTTTGTTTATGACTAATATGCCCCAAATACCTTTTTTTTTTTAAACTCTGGCAGTTTCTTCATGTGGATTCTGCAGAATCCTGTTTGTGCGGAGTATTCAGAAAACTGTAATGATTGACGCTCTTGTTTTTTAGGTTTCAGTTTCGAGAATACAGTGATGCACGGATCACTGCCTATTTCTTCTAGTGGTTGTCTCTATGGTCCATTTATTTTTAAAGGCTAGTCTCTTATTGAGAAACGATATTGACCTAAATTGCTGCTGAGAGTAAAATTTCGTGTTTATTACTTGAAGATTATAAATTGGCAGACACTTTAAGTATGAAGAGTGAATGCTTTCCCCGTTGTTGGGATAGTCTTTCAAATTGTTTACTCACTGATCAGCAGCGTAGCTATGATAGAATATGCAGAATATATAAGTTTGGGGAGTTTTAGCTAAAATGTTTAGAGCAGTATGTGGTCAACATCATTTCAAGCATTCTTTAAATGCAGATCTCCCCCAAGATTTTCACCAACCTATAATGCTTTATCAGTCAGTATTATGGTACCATGAATAATAAACTCTGTGTACTATTCCTGGTGAGAGATCCTAGGTGACTTCATATGTACAATAAGGATAATCTCCAGAAGAAAGAAATTAAAAATCTGGGTATACATGCATATATACATACTTGCACACTCATAGTCTCATACACATAATTTCCATCACATACTCAAAATCTACACAGACTCATAATACCCATTTTGTAGGAAAGAAAAGCCAAGAGAGTATTATATAAAACAATTCACACATATTAGAGATGACAAGGTTTACCTTGAATGATTTGAACATAATTCTAATGTAATTATTTAGAAGGTATTTTGTAGTAGATGATGTTACCACGTGTGGATCTAAACAACGTAGAAGCTGGTGATGTAGTAGTTGCCCTATCAGCAATGAGCCTCTGGTTTGTGAATTTACTTAAATTTTACCTAGGGTGACTGACGATTTTTGTATTTTGCACATTACCTATCATAGTACCTGAAGGAGTTGTTGGAAACCTGACTTACGAGTCCATTTCGTCAACTGCAATAAATGTAAGCTGGGGCCCTCCGTCTCAACCAAATGGTCTAGTCTTCTACTATGTTTCTTTGAGCTCACAGCAGACTCCTCGCCACGTGAGACCACCTCTAGTTACATATGAGAGAAGCATGTATTTTGATAATCTGGAAAAATATACTGACTATATATTAAAAGTCACTCCATCAACAGAAAAGGGATTCTCTGATACATATACTGCCCAACTACACATCAGAACTGAAGAAGATGGTAGGCTGGACCCTTTTATTGCCTATTACGCAGATAGTTGGTGTTCTCTTATTTGTTGCTTTCTGCTAGAAAACATTATTCTGATCACTACATAGATTCTGTTTGTTCTTAAGTAATTAGCCTTTCAATAAACACAGTAAGGTTTAGAGTTTCTTAAAATTATTACCTGTTGATTTAATTAAGTCCCAGTATTATTGAAGCCTCTTCTTTTTGATACTAATTCACTTTGGTTTCATTTAATATTCTTTTTTTCTTTTATAGTCCCAGAAACTTCACCAGTAATCAACACTTTTAAAAACCTTTCCTCTACCTCAGTTCTTTTATCATGGGATCCCCCAGTAAAACCAAATGGTGCAATAATAAGTTATGATTTAACTTTACAAGGACCAAGTGAGAATTATTCTTTCGTTACTTCTGATAATTATGTAATACTGGAAGAGCTTTCACCATTTACATTATATAGTTTTTTTGCTGCAGCAAGAACTATAAAAGGACTCGGTCCTTCCAGTGTTCTTTTCTTTTACACAGATGAGTCAGGTAAGCCAGAATCCATGTTTCTTCCAATGATTTTACTGTTGCAGCACTTGCCCTCTCTTTTTAAGGAAAAGCATGGAAAATGAAAGGATATTTGATTGACTCTTTGTAACAGGCTGACAACTATTCATCTGTTCTGCTGAACATTGTAAATTTGAGTTTCAGAACAAAGTGTTCTGTTTAAAACTACTTTGGAACTTCTGAGTTCCAAGTACAAAGCATCACTACCTATGCTCTTTATTTCTGCAATTAAAATGCGATCAGTTTATAAATCTTTAACTAGTGTCTTCCAGAAGCTAGAGTCACGCTGCTACTTTTCTGCTAAAAATGTTATGAATGTAAGTTTTGTAATGTGTTTTCCTGCAGTGCCTTTAGCACCTCCTCAAAATTTGACTTTAGTCAACTACACTTCAGACCTTGTATGGCTGAAATGGAGTCCAAGTCCTGTTCCAGGCGGTATTGTTAAAATATATAGTTTAAAAATTCATGAACATGAAACTGATACTATATTTTATAAGGTAGGTTGATTATAACACTGTATGTTTATTTCAAAAACTTAGAAATTCAAGTAAAATATTTTGACATATGGGGGAAAATGGACTGTTTTAAATAACACAAAAGCCATCTTTTTTTAAAGAAAAAAATCTCTTTGGTTTCCCACAATTTAAGGATGCTTGAGGAAAACACAGCAAACGTTTGTCAGATACAGAAGTAAAGTACTTTGTAGAGCATTTTAATCTAGAATGTAAAACTTTTAGATATCTGCAAGTTAAGAAATAATTACACCATTTTGTTAATGCTGCAAAAGTATACAGTAAATTTTTTCAGACTATTTATAGCCTGTTATTGTCTTAGTGTAATATATTTCTGCAGTCACCCCCTAAGCTTCAAGGGTCACATTCCAAGACCTCCAGTGCATGTCTGAAATCAAGGATAGTACTAAACCTATATGTACTATGTTTTTTTCTTATACATCCATAGCTATGATAAAGTTTGCTTTATAAGTTAGGCACAGTAAGAGATTAACAACCATAACTAACAACAAAATTTAAAAAAAATTATAATAAACTGTAATAAGAGTTAGATGAATGCTGTCTCTATCTCTCAAAACATCTTCTTGTATAAATTTAACACCTTTTCCATCTTAACTAAGCATTTATCAAACACTGTGGCCATAACTTTTGCAGTTTGAGATACAACAGCAAAACTTGTACAATTTTTTCCCTTCTTCCCCGATTCACAGCATTTCACAGAAACTTCATTTTTACCACAGATCTTGGCAGCCTCAGCATACAATTTTTTTCTTTCCTTATTAAGTCGAGAACTTCCATCTTTTCACCTAAGAAGCACTTTACGGCTTCTCTTTGGCGTCTCTGAATTGCCAGCATCACTACTCTTGTACTTTGGGGCCATTATTAAGTAAAATAAGGGTGTATTGAATACAAGACTGTGCTACCCCACAGTTGATCTGATGACCAAAGAGCCTGTGGACTAGCGGGCAGGAAAGACAGGACCCAGGGATAATTCACACCCAGGGCAAGATGAAGCAGGATGCCTGGAGATTGCATCACGCAACTTAGACTAGCTCACAATGTAAAAGTTATGAATTATCTGTCTCTCCAATTTTCCATTTAGTATCTTGAATTGAGCTTGACTGCAGGTAACTGAAACTGTGGAAAATGAAACCATAACTAAGGGAAAACTACCAAGTGTTAAAAGAAGTACCAAGTGAATATTTTTAACCTTTTCAGAGATGTGTTTATCCTGGACTTCTAGTAACCTTTCCAGATATAGTATAATTTCACACTAATTGGTCTTTTAAGATATATCATTATTCTTTTTCCTTCACTGCTAATTAGTTTACATTCTAAAGGCCTTTTTACGTCTCCATTTTTAGGTTTCAGAGTCAATGAAAAATACCCAAAGAACTAATGTAACAAAGGATCTCAAATATACCTGTATGATTTATAGCACTTAATTGCCAAAATATATTGTAATACACTAGCATTTATTTGAGAAGTTGTTCTTTTTTCCCCAAAGGCAAATGAAGTACTGGAATGCTTTTCAGTTACAGCATGGAGGATGCAAAAACTCAGCGTAAACATTGTCCCCAGTATTATATGCATTATAACTTATTACTGATGGTAAATTATTTTTATAGCATGTGTAGCTTACAAAGTGAATAATAAAAAAATCAAAAGTAGTGAGTAATGCTATAGCATAAGGAATAATGATTTTTATTATCTTTAAATAATATGGAATGTGGCCATTCCTAGGACAAACACGTATGAATATTGAAGTGTGGATGTATATGTGTGATCTTTCCCTCAGAGCAGAGATGTCTACCATCAACACCATTAGCATAGTCATGAACTAAGGACTCTGGTATCAAATTATTGGTTGGAATAATTGGCAGTAATTTCCAAATGGTTGGAACCCTACCTTCAAGACTTACTGTGCTGCCTTAGGGCAGTTACTTAACTTTTATGACTCAGTTCCCTCAAGTGCAAAATGGGATTTGTAAAGATGCAGCCATTAAAAAGTAAAGCTTGTAAAAGGAAAATCTATATAAAACATTTAAAACAATCCCCAGTATGTGAAAACATGCTACCTATTCTTTTTGTCATAGTTTACAAAAGAATGAATTTCATTCAGCATTGTAATAACACTAAACCTGAAGTGACAGTACTTCTTTACCTGAATATGTTATATTCTAAGATTTTTAGACATCTATTCTCTCAATAGAAATGCTGCCATTGACATTTCACTATAAATATTTTTATTTTAGAAACATAATATTCATACCATAAAGTATTCAATATATCCTTTTGGAGGTGGAGGAGTAGTTTTCCTTCAAAATCTACTACTGCTTTTGTTTCACACCTACTTTGTCTTCCATGCATGTTCCTAGCCTTGTTTCTTCCGGATTCCTTTGTATGTATCCATATGCCATCTTCTTCCCTTTCCCAGTATCTAGGGTATCTGCTTTCCTCCCACTGTGTGCCTTTCTTTCTGAGGGCGTTGTCCTGTTTTCCTTTCTGTTTTCAGCTTCCTCTGTGTCCCAACTATGAGTTTCTTTTCTTCCTTTTCTCTCTTACCTTTCCAATGATCTGTGTGTCTGTGGAGGCATGATAATTCTTGGACCACTCCAAATGTTCCTGCCTTCCCAGTCAGGTCACTCACACATACTGAAAGAAATTATTTAGTAAAAATTTCTGCTAAAAATAGGTTTGAAAATATTACTTACTCATGTCTCCCTTTTACAGTTTACTTTGTCAGTCTGTCTACATCCAATAAGCTACTCACACTTTTTACTATAATATCTTGAGTTCAGTCATTTCTCTGCATACTCACTCACCCTTCCTAACCCAAGTCAAAACTTATCTGCTTGTGTTTAATTTTTTCTCTGTATATAGTTGTTGGTAGATTTTTCTAATGAATATAACAGTTCCTGGATGACAGGGACCATGTCATATATATCTTTATAATCTCCTGATTATCTAACCATGTGCTTTGTAAATAGTAATTAAGAAAGAATGAAAGAAAATTGTATAATACAGTGAATTCATAAAGGATATCAATAACTTGTAAGAGATTAATTTAAAATATAATTCTAACTATGAGTGCCCTGGGAGTTAGTATTCTTGCTAAATTTCTGCCACTGAAATGTTTAATGTATAAGTCAAACTGGTTTATATTTTAGATCAGGTATAATACAGTATTCTTAAAATTATACCACGTAAGAGGTTGTCTTTTTTTCCCCATAAGATAACTATTAATCTTAAGTGCTCTTTGTGTTAGGACAATCTTCTTTGAATGAAGTGTTTGTATTTGATGGTAAAATTTTCAGTGAGAAACCATATCCTTTTTTGTACATCTGTGATAATTGTTTTGTTCGTTTTTTTTCATTTTCCTAAGAGATTGCATAAAATCAGAAATTTAGGAATTGTCTGGGAAAAACTCATAATTTATCAAGCTTAGCTTCATAGGAGCAGAGGTTCTGTTTCAGGCACTGCTGTATTCCCAGTGCGTAGTGTATAATAGCTGAGGAATAAATTAGTTTACAAATGGAATGTTACTGAGAACTAAAAAAATGAATTTTGATGAATTCAAGAAAAAGTACCACTGACTGCTCATAAGTTGGATTCCTGTTGAGGACTTTAATTTTAGCAAATTTAAAAGAAGTAATCATATGTGATTCTAAGTAAAAACCAAAGGGACAAAATAAAACACTTCAGCTTTAAAAACCAGTGGCAATTATATTCTTCAGGGTTGATGGGTGTCCAGTTCATCCTTGTGCGATTAGCTGAGCATACCCTGGGGCACACACAAAAACTGTTTAATTTTTAAATTTTTAATTAAAAATACCCATGCTTATTAAATCATAGGTTAAACACAGAAGACATAATTTTTATGTGTTAAAAATATTTCTTCCAATTATAAATAAGTTTTTTGATGATGCATTTTGACTAAAAATTTATTTTTCCTGCTTTTCAGAATATTTCAGGTTTTCAAACTGAAGCCAAGCTTGTTGGACTGGAACCAGTCAGCACCTATTCCATCAGCATAACTGCCTTTACTAAAGTGGGAAATGGCAATCAATTTAGTAACGTAGTAAAATTCACAACCCAAGAATCAGGTTAGACGTGGTTTTTGGATCCTAAAATGTTTGATTTTGTATGTAACACTTTTCCCTTTCCTTTCTCGGTTTACGTGACTAAGTATCAATATTTAATTGTTCACTCAAAGGAGCTGAATTTTAGTGCTTTCAGGCTAGACTGGATCTTGTTGTGTGCAATCAGATAGATATATACCTATACATGTTTTTTCATTTTGGACCCAGGAAGTTGAAATAAAAGACTAGTTTAGGAGCAAAGTATACTACTAGATATATATGAAAAGTACCTAATTCCTAATACTACCTGAGATTGTTGGGAGAAAAAAAAAAAGAGAAAAGCCATTAATCACTTTTAACTGGTTGATTCATATCTTCATGATAAAAAAATCTATGACTTTTTTGTATATTGTGCAAAATATTGTCACAATATATACAATAATGTATATTGTGACATATGAAGAGTACTAGTCAGCATGTAAGCTTGTATTTCTCCAGGGCTCATCTGTGACATGTGGTGGGGACTATGAAGACTATAAAATACCATTGGTCTAATTAAACAACTTGCCTGTGTGTCATGACATACCATAGCTCAATTTTGTGTGTTGAATAATTTTCATATAGAACTGATTTAAAGATTTAATACTTTTCTCTTTCAACTGGAAGCACATGTTTTTTAAAGGCATCTCTTCCTCTCTCTCTCTCTTTTTTTTTTAATTGATTAAGCACTTGATTCTGTGCTAGTCTTTTCTTCCCTGTAGGTCTGGATGCATTTAGTGAATCCCTAAATTGAAATTGTAGACCACTCACTGATAATCATTTCACATTAATTTGTGAATTCCTGATGCTTTGCTTTCATGGCATACCCCTAAGACATGCTTAGTAGATAGTATTTGTAGCTAATAAAAGTGCACGCTCTGAAATCAGTGTCTAGATTTGAATCCAAGCTCTGCGACTTACTAGTAAAATCTTGGCAAAGGCACATGACTCCTCTGAGCCTCTATATCTATAACCAAAAAGAAACATATTTTAGCAGTAGCCACCCATAGGCTATTATGAAAAAATATTTGAAGAGATCCATATAAAGCACTTATTAGAGTGTTGGACGCACAAGTACTCAAAAAATATTACTGTTGCCCTGTCCCCATAATTCAGATGAAGAAGCCATGATTCAGGCAGATGAGATGAAAAGGGCTGAGACAATTAGTGAAAAAACTGAACTGGAACATCAGCCTCTGACCTCTAGTGAAAAGTGGACATGACTATAGGAAATGTGTATCATAAATTAGGGATACTATGGAAAAATGCTAAACCCATGAAAAAAGAAACATTTAAACCATTTACACACATATTATATTGATAAAAATTAAGGCTAATCTTGTGGACAGTGTTCTATAAACCTATAAATATAGTTTACCAGTGAAATAAAATAATTCCATAAAACCCTGTGCCCTGATTGGTTAAATAAAATTTTCAACTTGACGTGTTATAATATCTGCTGGTTAATTAATTGTTTTTAGGTTTATATAGTCAGTAAAATGGATGTTCACAAAATCTAAGTTTATTATCTAAACTTAAGCACATTATCAACCTTCTCTTGTTCATTTACTTTTGAAAATAATGGTATATGTTTTTGAAAATAAGAAAGCAAATAATTAAACATATTTAACTGCCAGAACCTTGGATCGACAGAGGAATAATCCTTTCTTTAAATGCCACACACCCCACTAAGTTATTATGCTTTAGTTCTGATGCCTTTATCTTACAGAGGATGAAGGATTTGTAAAGACAGAAATTTAGGCCAGATGAGAGAACTGTAGGCAGGTCAAATATGATTTGAATGTTCTTTAAATAATTCTGCTTCCCCATAAGGACAGGTTTTTTCTTTTTACTGCTTGTTGTTTGTAATCCACAAACTGACAATATGCAAATTTTCTTTACAGCATCTTCTTTTTATTGTAACAAGATAAGCTATGCCAACATGACAGGACATTTAGATAATCAGACATTTCCCTAGAAGTACCCACTCTCAGGGTCACTTTGGTGGGCCTGGGGTATTTCTCTTTAACCAGATCTGCCAAATACAGTGGCTACTTCCAAGGAAACTCAGGGAAGTTCTAGAAAAAACTGGGACTGAATTAAAAACTGGGGCTGGTTTCCATTTTCAGTCTTTTTTTTTTAAAGTACTGAGGGATCTGGTCTTCATGATTTTTACAAAAAAGTCATCTGAATAGATAAGCAAAATCCCAAATTTAGTTACATGCTTCCTAGTACTGTTAGGCCACATTGGTGAGCACCTGCATCCATATCTATGTGTGCATGCTTAGTCGTTCAGTTGTGTCTGACTCTTTGCGACCCTATGGACTGTAGCCCACCAGGCCCCGCTGTCTGGGATTTTCCTATGGCAAGAATACTGGAGTGGGTTGCCATTCCCTTCTCCAGGGGATCTTCCCGACCCAGGGGTGGAATTTGTGTCTCCTGCCTTGCAGGCAGATTCTTTACCCACTAAGCCACCTGGGATGTTTTGCGTTAGAACGTTCCATCATAAAGTATGGCTAAGACTGCTCCTTCCCATTAAAAGATGAATAGGGCAGGCTTCAACTACTGCCTGAACTTGAAGCTGGCTACCCAGTTGCTTCTGAGTATTTGAGGTTGGGCCTAGGAGAATATTCAGTGGTGGATTCAGTATTGTAAGGATTAACATGGTTACATAGAAAATGGGCCATTTGATTCAGTCCATGTTAAGAAGTTTCTGAGCACATGTTCAAAGGCTCAGATGGTAAAGAATCTGCCTGCAGTGTGGGAGACCTGGGTTCGACCCCTGTGTGGGGAAGATCCCCTGGTGAAGGGAACGGCTACCCACTCCAGTATTCTTGCCTGGAGAAGTCCATAGACAGACAGGCCTGGCGGGCCACACTCCATAGGGTTGCAAAGAGTTGGACATGACTGAGTGGCTTACACACTTGAAAGGTTGATAGGTTACATTTTTATTCTGTCTCTACTCCTAAACATGATTTTATCTAGCAATCACATAGTTAAATCATTTATCTGTTGCTGCTGCTGCTGTCACATCAGTTGTGTCCAACTCTGTGCGACCCCATAGACAGCAGCCCACCAGGCTCCCTGTTACATGTGTATAAATTTTAACTTTGGGCATTTGCTTGTCTCTTAAGTTCCAGATGCTGTACAGAACATAGAGTGTATGGCAACCAGCTGGCAGTCAGCTTCAGTGAAGTGGGATCCACCCAAAAAAGCAAACGGAATAATTACACATTATACGATAACAGTTGGAAGGAATGCTACAAACATCTCTCCCCAAGATCACATGCACACATTCATGAAACTTCTTGCCAATACCTCTTATGCCTTTGAAATAAGAGCTTCAACCTCAGCTGGTGAAGGTAATGAGATGACCTGCAACGTCAGCACGCTGCCTGAGACAGGTAACTAATGTGTAACGGGTGATTGACCCGAAGCCAGTCATTTACTGAAAAAGGGAATTAACCTGCAACGCACAACTGTTCCTGGACTGGATCTTAAGTTTGCCAATAACAGTTGTAATCTTTAGAGCATATTTGTCCAAAACTGTATAAGAAATATTAAAAAATAGAACACATGCTTTTTTATCCCACATGTTACATAAGGACCAGCTGCGTGGTACATTGAACCACCTCCACAGCAATGGGAGATTGAAAGGAGGAAAAAAGAGAAAATCTTTTGTGTTTTACAAGTATGTATTTCTTATTACATAAACACCAAACATTGAATTATATCTTATAATAATTTAAAATAGGGGATAAATATATAATATCTTTTTAAAATTGGTTTTTGTGGCATTCTTAATGCTTCCCTGAATTCCATACTTGCAGTGTCAGCTCAATTTTTTTCTATTTCCTTCTCTTCATAACAGCCTTTATCTTTATATTATTGGGGTAAAGATATCTAGGTCACTAAGCTCTAGGCTTCAAAGAAGAAAGCTCTCATCTCCCCCAACAGTGATCCATTCTATAGCATAATCTCCTTCATCTTCTGCCATCTCTAATTATTATACTTCTTCATATCAATGAAAACCTGATTCCTTCCTGGTAATACTACTTCCTTGGAGGTCCTCCCTAGTGGGGACTGTGGGGGTTGACATAATTGTTTACCTCTGGCACATCTATATCCTTGTCTTGGAAACATCTTTTAGCCCTTTCCTCCTTTTGAAATCAGCATCACCTAGTTTTCTCTACTTTTCTGTCTTTGAGCGTATACACCGCAGAGCTTCAGGACACAGCGTGCCTTCTCTCTGATTTCCACATCCATGTCAGCATTCTTTTCTTTTCATCCTTCTAAGGCAACATTTCTTGAGACTTCAGGGTTTTCCCTGTTCATCTGGAATGGATGCATCTCAAAATATGTCACTGTGACTCATCTTCCAGGGTATTCCCTACTCTGAATGGACCTCACTGTTTGTTTCACTAGATGCTGGCTGATGAACAGTGCTGGAGAAAAATGTAAATGGTTCTACTTTGTTTAGCTATTTTCTAACTCTCCCAACTGCCCTACAATCGTCTATACAGTGTACATCCCTATTTACACTTCATCAATTTTCCATAGGAAAATTCTGCTCTTACTCAGAACATAATCTACCCCCACTATCATCCATCTTTGATGTTCTTATTCATTTTACTAATAGCATCAAAGATATTGATTTGCTTTCCTTCAAAATTTACCCATATCTTTATTTATATCTCAAAATATCCTCCCTTGGGGATGTCACTACCTTTCTGTTTACAGGAATCTAACTGTTAACTTTTTTTTTCAAACTTATGTCTCTTCTAAAACATAGCTCCATCAATTTAATCTACTTTCTCGTACACTTTATTTTATTTCTCACACTTTTGTATGCGTACACACACATCAACAATCCCACAAATAGTTAGAAAATTTCAACTGAGGCCCTGGTTGGTATTTCAACCCTCAGTCAGTTCAGTTCAGTTCAGTCGCTCAGTCGTGTCCGACTCTTTGCAACCCCATGAATTGCAGCACGCCAGGCCTCCCTGTCCATCACCAACTCCTGGAGTTTACTCAAACTCATGTCCATCGAGTCGGTGATGGCATCTTATCTCTGTCATCCCCTTCTCCTCCTGCCCCCAATCCCTCCCACCATCAAGGTCTTTTCCAGTGAGTCAACCCTTTGCATGAGGTGGCCAAAGTATTGGAGTTTCAGCTTCAACATCAGTCCTTCCAATGAACACCCAGGACTGATCTCCTTCAGGATGGACTGTTTGGATCTCCTTGCAGTTCAAGGGACTCTCAAGAGTCTTCCCCAACACCACAGTTCAAAAGCTTCAATTCTTCAGCACTCAGCTTTCTTTACAGTCCAACTCTCACATCTATACATGACCGCTGGAAAAACCATAGCCTTGACTAGACGGACCTTTGTTGGCAAAGTAATGTCTCTGCTTTTTAATATGCTATCTAGGTTGGTCATAACTTTCTTTCCAAGGAGAGAGCATCTTTTAATTTCATGGCTGTGATCACCATCTGTAGTGATTTTGGAGGCCAAAAAAATGAAGTCTGACACTGTTTCCACTGTTTTCCCATTTATTTCCCATGAACCCTAATGATATTCAAAGTGAAATTCATGTAATGTGAATTCTCCTTTTCTTCCTCACTTTTCTATACCTGTTCTTTACAATCAGTTGGGGACAAAGCCTCATATTTTTGTGTGATTCTTCCTCCGACCTCTCCTACATGTAATCAGGGCTTATCAATTCAGTCTCTGCCATTTGCCCCTTCTTATTCAACTTGACTGTCCCCATTTAATTTCAGACTTGCTGCTTCCTATAATAATACCCTAAAGTGGCCTTATCACCCATTTTACCCAGCCTGCCCATCAGTACCATCTCTCCACCCACTTACTTTGATTGAATTGGCTCTAACATACAATCTAGAACCTTTATGTGCTGGCGTTTGAATTTTTTTTCCTAAAGGATAAGAATTAAATGTGTAGATTTAAGTATCTGAGGCACAGAGGTGATAGTGAAAGTTGATGTGTGTAAGAGATGGCCCAGAATACTCCAGAAGTTTTACTTACTCTTGTGTACAAATCTTTAATGATATGCTAAGCATTAAAACTACAGATTCCTGGACTTCACCCTAGACTTGGCTGAATCTCCCAAGAGACGAAGCTTAACAATCTATACTTTTAAGCATCTCTCTGATGACTCTGTAAATTTGGGGAATGACTGGACTAGATGGCCTAGGAATTTTGATGGCGGGTGATATGTAGCAGAGAGGACAGGCAAACAGTCAGAGAGATCCAGAAAGGGGTGGCAGGTGTTTCCTCAGTGGGTGGGCAGCAGATCATCACTAAACAGAGTCTGAGAGAAGGAAATATGTTCACATCCAGGCAGATGGTCCCCACCAGGGTGGTCTAGTACCAGGTAAAATGGTCCTGATCATTTAGTGGGAGCTGGGTCTTAGAGGAAGAGCAACAAAGGACAGGACAGAAATCCTGAGATAAATGAGGGGTTTAAGACTCAGAAAACAAGACAGAGGACTCATTACGATTGATCCCACTGGTACTCAAGGTGGCTGCACAGTTATAAGAATGAAGAAGTTCAGTGAATAGAAAAGAGACACATAATCAAAGTATGTACACTTGGTATAGAGCCACCTGAACTTAAGGATGGGTCTTTGTAAAAAAAAAAAAAAATCCTTTAATTAAAGGTTTGAATTAGATTTTAACTCAGGATTAAAAGACCACATGAATGGAGGTTGCCAGAATTCTAAACCAATGAATTAGGCAGGTATTAGACATATTGTACTAAGTATTCTGTACTCCCTTGTCGCTAAAGACAATGTTTCTCAAAGTTTGGACTTCCAGCTCCTTGCATCAGAACATACTTGTACATCCCTGAGTCCCCTACTCTAGACCTAGGGGATCAGAGTTTAGAAAATAGAACTCACAAATCTTCATTTATTTTTTTTTTTTAATTTTTATTAGTTGGATGCTAATTACTTTACATCATTACAGTAGTTTTTGTTATACATTGAAATGAATTAGCCATGGATTTACATGTATTCCCCATCCCAATCCCCCCTCCCACCTCCCTCTCCACCCGAATCTTCATTTAAACAAGATAGGCGGGTGAGACAGTGCTGAAATTTGAGAACCATTCTGTTCCACTCTATTTGTATGCTCTTTGCTTGTGGAGACTGTCTTACTTGTCTTTGTTTTACTAACAGTTCAGAGCAGAAAGACATGGGCATTTTAGGCACTCAAATTTTTGTAAAAGAAAGAAATGAATTATGTTCTCATGAAATTCACGATTTTTCATAAGGGTTTTATTCCACTCTGATACATTATGTCCACATTTCCATCAAGCAAAAGTGTAGATATTTTCTCCACAGTAAATGTAAAAGTTTTTTTCAATTAAGGAGAGTCATTCATGTGAAATATGAGTATTAATTGCTGCTTCAAAAATATTTAAATAATTTGTCTTTGAGATTAATTTTCAGACCTAATATGTAATTGTATTTATGAGGTAAATAATTTGCTTTTATCTGGGTTCACATGAATTGTTTGTAGATGAGACATTAGTAAGAACTAGAGATTCATTGTTCAGAATGGAAGCAGTTTTATAGCTGTTGCAAACTTCTAATTTATGGTGGTCTAAGATTAGTCACAGTGTAAAATCAGCTCTGAGTCACTGTCTTTGTACTTATTTTTGACATGAAGTAAAATCAAATTTGCCTCACGCCCTTGTTGCCTAGTGTTTGACCTTAACATTCCTTCCAGAGATTATTGGGTATTTTTCTCAGTGTAAACTTGGTGATATCTAGGCACAGTTAAACATACTTCATGATGATTGAATTTATGAGCAGATTAGTGTTCAGTGTCTAAATCGGTTCCATTGTCACAGTCAAACATGTTGAAATAGGGCATATATAGATGGAGGCCCCTCAAACCTGGTGATTTTAACAGTATTTTGTGTCCAAGTATATTATATTTACCAATAAAAATTATAGCAAGTTCATGTGGATATAAGACTTAACTTTTAAAATCTCAGATTGGCTCAAAATACTTACACTTCTCCGTATTATTTTCAAATCTTAGTAAATATGATGATTTAATATTGAGTTTGAAAAGTTCTTTTTGCTGGAAGTTAGTTTTACACTTTGTATTTATTCAAAGGTCTTCCAAGTTCAGTAATTTAGAATCCAAAGAGGAAAAGAAGTTATATTCCTTGGATGCCCACAACTTAAATGAAGGAAAGTGAAATATGCAGTTGTGGCTTTTAGGATGTTCTTTTCAGCAGTGATTTATTTTTTGTTTCCCTTTTAAAAATTTTGTTTGTTTATTTTTTACTTTGCTGGGTCTTTGTTGCTGTCCCTGGGCTTTCTCTAGGTGCAGCATGCGAGGACTTCTCTTGTGGAGCACAGGCTCTAGGACGTGTAGGCTTCAGCATTTTCCATGCATGGGCTTGGTTGGCCCACAGCATGTGGGATCTTCCTGGACCAGGATCGAACCCGTGTCCCCTATGGTGGCAGGCAGCTTTTTACCTCTGAGCCACCAAAGAAGTCTCAGCAGTGATTTCTTTACTAGTTTTTAATAGTAGATATTAGGTTCCTAGAGGAAGTCCACTGAGCTTTCACATATATTAGTGGATCAGCGTTGAATAGGAAAGTTTAATTTCCCTGTTTTCCCCCTTCTATTCTTGGTTCTTTCAAATGTCCTTGTACTGCTTAATAGCATACATGTGAACTCAGTCCCCTTATGCAATGCCATGACCACCCTTCCCCTAAGAACTCTTTAAGAAGTGTGTTTTTATGTACTTTCTTTGGTACCTTATTTTGTGGATTTCTCTGAGCAGTGTCAAGATGACTGGGAAAAGTGTGATTATGACTAAATCTGACTTCCATTTACCAGTTTTTTTAAAAAGTAAAATATTTATACAATATAGAAAAAATCAGACCATTCTTAAGTACCAGTAGAGTGAATGTGGGTTGTAAAAGTGTTTCTCAAGGTTGCAAGTTAATGTACTAATTCAAAAGTTTACTTTTTCCATTGTCGGCATCCCACTGACTTCCCTCTCCTCTGTTGAGGTGAGAAGTCAAACATGCAGGCAAATTGTGTGATCCTGTTTGTTCTTAAGCAAGTGAATTGCCACATTCTACTTACCAGTCAGTAATTCCAGAAAGCACAAAAGCCATTATAATTGCTTGTCACAGATCAAAGAGAAATAGCTACTAGTATTGCTACTTTAATTGAAGTTCAAATGCTTTACAATATATTTCATACAGACTTAAATAAGATTCAGTTCAGTTCAGTTCAGTTGCTCAGTCGTGTCCGACTCTGCGACCCCATGAACTGCAGCATGCCAGGCCTCCCTGCCCATCGCCAGCTCCCGGAGTTCACCCAAACTCATGTCCATTGAGTCAGTGATGCCATCCAACCATCTTATCCTCCGTCGTCCCCTTCTCCTCCTGCCCTCAATCTTTCCCAACATCAGGGTCTTTTCCAATGAGTCAGCTCTTCTCATCAGGTGGCCAAAGTATTGGAGTTTCAGCTTCAACTTCAGTCCTTCCTATGAATATTCAAAACTGATTTTCTTTAGGATGGACTGGTTGGATCCCCCTGCAGTCCAAGGGACTCTCAAGAGTCTTCTCCAACACCACAGTTCAAAAGCATCAATTCTTCGGTGCTCAGCTTTCTTTATAGTCCAAATCTCACATCCATACCTGACCACTGGAAAAACCATAGCCTTGACTAGATGGACCTTTGTTGACAAAGTAATGTCTCTGCTTTTCAATATGCTGTCTAGGCTGGTCATAACTTTCCTTCTAAGGAGTAAGCACCTTTTAATTTCATGGCTGCAGTCATCATCTGCAGTGATTTTGGAGCCCCCCAAAATAAAGTCAGCCACTGTTTCCACTGTTTCCTCATCTATTTGACATGAAGTGATGGGACCTGATGTCATGAGCTTCGTTTTCTGAGTGTTGGGCTTTAAGCCAACGTTTTCATTTTCCTCTTTCACTTTCATCAAGAGGCTCATTAGTTCTTCTTCACTTTCTGCCATAAGGGTGGTGTCATCTGCATATCTGAGGTTATTGATATTTCTCCCAGCAATCTTGATTCCAGCTTGATTGCAGCCATGAAATTAAAAGATGTTTACTCCTTGGAAGGAAAGTTATAGCCAACCTAGACAGGATATTAAAAAGCGGAGACATTACTTTGTCAAGAAAGGTTTGCCTGGGTCAAGGCTATGGTTTTTCCAGTGGTCATGTATGGATGTGAGAGTTGGACTATAAAGAAAGCTGAGTGCTGAAGAATTGATGCTTTTGAACTGTGGTGTTGGGGAAGACTCTTGAGAGTCCCTTGGACTACAAGGAGATCCAACTAGTCCATCCTAAAGGAGATCGGTCCTGGGTGTTCATTGGAGGGACTGATGCTGAAGCTGAAACTCCAATACTTTGGTCACCTGATGAGAAGAGCTGACTCATTGGAAAAGACCCTGATGCTGGCAAAGATTGAGGGTAGGAGGAGAAGCGGACAACAGAGGATGAGATGGTTGGATGGCATCACCGACTCAATGGACATGGGTCTGAGTGGTCTCCGTGAGTTGATGATGGACAGGGAGGCCTGGTGTGCCACAGTTCATGAGGTCTGAAAGAGTCAGACTGACTGAGCGACTGAACTGAACTGTGCTTCTTCCAGCCCAACGTTTCTCATGATGTACTCTGCATATTAGTTAAATAAGCAGGATGACAATATACAGCCTTGACATACTCCTTTTCCTATTGGAACCAGTCTGTTGTTCCATGTCCAGTTCTAACTATTGCTTCCTGACCTGCATACAGGTTTCTCAAGAGGCAGGTCAGGTGGTCTGGTATGCCCATCTCTTTCAGAATTTTCCACAGTCTATTGTGATCCACACAGTCAAAGGCTTTGGCATAGTCAATAAAGCAGAAATAGATGTTTTTCTGGAACTCTCTTGATTTTTCGATGATCCTTTGGATGTTGGCAATTTGCTCTCTGGTTCCTCTGCCTTTTCTAAATAGTATACTTTCCTTAAAAGTAAGCATGAGATGAAAAGTATCATTTATACTTGTGGTGTGTTGGACATTTGACCAATATATTACTGATTTAATGCTTACTATGCCTAGGCTTCCCTCATAGCTCAGTTGATAAAGAATCTGCTGCAGTGCAGGAGACCCAGGTTCGATCCCTGGGTCGGGAAGATCCCCTGGAGATGGAAATGGCAACCCACTCCAGTATTCTTGCCTGGAGAGTCCCACGGACAGAGGAGCCTGGCGGGCCACAATCCATGGGCTTGCAAGAGTCAGACACGACTTAGCGACTAAACCACCACCACCATGCCCAGGCTCTGTGTTTGGGGTTCAAGACCTGTTTGAATCCCAAATGGAATTGGTTATCTCAATCCTATAGGTCTAAATAACTCTACCATATTGTAAAAACACATTTAGTAAATATAAAGCAATTAAACACAAACCTTCAATTGTGTGGATTGAATTATGTGGACTGAAGAATCAAATAGGAATTCGGGAGAAATACATTTTATTGAGGGCTGTAATGAAAAAGTGGAATAGCAATTGGATATTGCTCATTGGTAGCTTCAAAACTGTTTTATAGGAGAAGTTTAGATGCAGTAACCTAATTAGAAGATGATATGTTTTTGAGTTTTAGAATTTCATAATCAGGTACTAATCTAATGTTTACTTAGGTTGCCTGATATCAATAAACTAACTTTTCTAAATATTCTTTATTGTTGTTCCTCAATATGCTGTGAGAAAATGTCAGTTGTACATATCAAAAAAAATTCTTCTTTTTATTTGAGCAGTCTTAGATGGTAGAGTTTAGGAAGATCTGAAATAGAATAAAGGATTGTAATACAAGGGATCAGTCTGAGATGGAAGCCTATATAGACAGTGTTGTATTTTAGAGGATAAGAAGTGAGATTGAATAACTCAAGTGGACCTTACTCTGCTTTGTGTAATTGTACCAGAAGTTTGAATTCAATAGTATAGAAAAATGGGAACTTTGCTAAATTTGAAGTAGGAAGCAACATACATTGACTCTGAAAACAGTGATGCTTTCTTGGCCAAATTCCTAAGCACTGCAATAATCTCTTTAGACAGAGAAAGATTTTTTCGTTACAGATAACTTACTGACTCACCCAAATCATGAAGAATAAAATTCACAGTCATTTTAATGGCCCATAAGGTCCTTTTACAACCTGGCATTCTCTTTCTAAGTAATGTATGTATCTCCCCCTTCATCTTTTGAAAGTGAAAGTGAAAGCCGCTCAGTCCTGTCCAACTCTTTTGCGACCCCATGGACTATACAGTCAGTGGAATTCTCCAGGCCAGAATACTGGAGTGGGTAGCCTTTCCCTTCTCCAGGGGATCTTCCTGACCAGTGATCGAACCAGGGTCTCCTGCATTGCAGGTGGATTCTTTACCAACTGAGCTATGAGGGAAGCCCCTCATCTTTTGAAATTTACCCTCAAATGCTACAATTTCAAAGAGGACCTGACTTATTTATGATTGAACTTCCTCCCAGCTAGAATTTTCTATCCTTCTCTCCTGCTTTACTTTGTATGTGCCATTGTCTGTGGATATCTGTCCTCATTACATTGCATGCTCCATGAGAGTAGGAATTTGCCTTTGTGCAGTTTATGTCTATTTTAAATGTCCAGAAATCTGTCTGGCATATAGGGATACTCAATAATTATGCCTTATGAAAGAATGAATGAATCAATCAATTTATAGGTCTAGAAGAGAGAGAGCAACAGTGAATACTCAATATCCATACTTTAGGTGCCTTAAGTAGAAAATTTCAGCCACAAAATATTTTTAGAAAATTATGTGGTAAATCTTTAAGAAAGGCATGTCTTCTGTGATATATTTTTAGTTTAACTTTTTATTTTGAGATAGTTATAGATTCACATGCATATATAAGAAATAATAGAGAAATCCCATGTTTCCTTTATTTAGTTTCCCCCAATGGAAACATCTCATAAAACTATAATACAGTATCATAGCCACCTTATATATATCAATAGAATCAATTATAGGGGACATTTCAATGAGGATACTTTTTCATGTTGCCTTTTATGGCCACACTCACCTCCTGCCTACCTTCCTTGTACTTCTCATCTTAACCCTCTGACAACTACTAATTTCTTCTCTATTTTCTGTAATATTGTCATTTCAAGAATGCTATATAAAATTATTTTATAATGATTCATATGTTTATGTAATTTTCTTTGTCAGATTGTTAATGTGGTAGATTACATTGATTGATTTTCTAGTACTGAACAATCCTTTGGTCTTTGGAGTCAACCCCACTTGATCACCGTGTACTTTTTTTAATTTATTACTAATTTCTTTTTGCTAATAGTTTAAGAATTTTTGCATCTAAATTCAAGAGGAATATGGATCTGTAGCATTGTGGAGGCTTTTTTTCTTTTTCACTGTCTTTGTCTAGTTTTGGTATCAAGTGGTATCAGGTGGCCTAATGGAATGAGTTTGGGAGTATTGTTTCCTTTGCAGCTTTTTGAATTAAGTGTTAGCTCTTCCGTAAATATTTCATAGGATTCTCCTGTGAAGCCATCTGATCCTGGACTTTTATTTGTTGGGAGTTTTTTAAAATTACAGTTTCCATTTCAGTATTTGTAATTGAAAAAGTTTTAGTTGCTCAATTGTGTCCGACTCAGTCGCTCAGTTGTGTCTCACTCTGCAAGATCCCATCAACTGTACCCCGCCAGGCTCCTCTGTCTATGGAAATCTCCAGGCAAGAATATTGGAGTGGGTAGTATTCCCTTCTCCAGCAGATCTTCCTGAATGAGGAATTGAACCCAGGTCTCCTTCATCGCAGGCGGACTCTTTACCATTTGAGCCACCAGGGAAGCCCACTTGTGATTAGTCTCTTCTTATTTTCTATTTCTTCCTGATTCAGTCTTGAAAGAATGTACCTTTATAAGAATTTGTACATTTCTTCTAGGTTGACCATTTATTGGCATATGGCTGCTTGTAGTGGTCTCTCCTGATTCTTTGTATTTCTGTGTTGTCTGTTGTAACTTGCCCTTTTTTGTTTCTAATTTTATTGATCTGAGCCCTGTCCCTTTTTTTGTGTGTGATTCATCTCACTGTCTTTGTCTTGTTTCAGTATCAGGGAACACGAGTTTAATAATACAAATCTCTTCTAATTTCTGGAAAAGATTGTGTGCGTGTGTAGGCACTTCAGTCATGTCCAACTGTTTGTGACTCTGTTCTCACCAGGCTCCTCTGTCCATGAGATTTTCCAGACAAGAATAATGGAGTGGGTTGCCATTTCCTTCTCCATGGGATCTTCCCGGCACAGGGGTCAAACCCTCGTCTCTTAAGTCTCCTGCATTGGCAGGTGGGTTCTTAACCACTAGTGCCCCTGGGAATTCTTCTTTAAACATTTGGCAGAGTTCCTTAGTGGAACCATCTAGGCATGGAGATATCTTTTTGAGGAGTTTTAAAATTAAGTTTAAGGCTCTCAGGATGCAAAATTGGAGCTGAAATGTATTATCAAATCCAGTGGTAAAAAGTGGTACTTCTAAATAATACATTTGTCAAAAAGAAAAGAGAAATAAAAAATACAGTAAACTAAAATGTGTTGAATTGATATGAAATGAAAACACAATATATAAAAATGTGTGAAGCAGTTAAACCAGTGAAGAGAGGGAAATTTATATCACTAAATGCATATTGGAAAAGAGGAAACATCTTAGATTAATAATCTGACTCTCCTCCCCTCAACTAGAGTCTAGAAAAAGAAAAGGAAGATCTACTGAAGGATGTGAATAATAAAAATAAGAACAAAAATTAATGAAATAAAAAACAGAAAGCAAGAGGAAAAATCAGTTAAAGAACTGGTTCTTTGAAAAGATGAAATTGACAAGATTCTAGTGAGCCCACTGACATGGTGGATGGATCTTACTCCCTCTGGAAAGGGTGAAAGTTCTGGCTCACTGTTTTGCCTCACTCTATCAGGGATGGTTGGGATCACTGCCCAGTGAAGGCAGAAGACTAGTTTTTTCATTTGGCCTTTGTTGTCATGGGAGGAAGAGGAACCACAGCCTTTTTCTGTAGTTTTTGAATAGAGCTGTTATTGTCTAAACGTTTTCTATCTTGCCTAGGCTACACTGTTTTGTTTTGGTTTTCTTTTATCTTTTTGTTTTTTCTGTTAGAGGGAGCAAGCTTTTACTGAGGCTTTTGCAGTCTGAGCTGGGTGCAACTGGAGATTGCTGGCTTTGGGGATATACACGGCAAAAAGGAAAACCAGGGAGCTCACTGCTGCGTTGTTCCCTGGGTTCTGAGCTCCCTAGTTGCTTTGCCTTCTCACCACCTTTCAGAGTCTTATGTTTGTTCTCTATTTAATGTCCATGGTTTTAGTTGTACTTTGTGAAAGGAACCAGGTGAATATATTTACTCCATCTTGAAAGCCTGAAGTTCATTTGTGAGGATATCTTGAATATCATGTGTAGTACCCTTTTTATCCACATAGTCAGGAATAAGTTATTTAATATGTATGAAGTACTCTGCCAGGGGCTACTAGGATATTACAAAACAAAATTATTTTCTTATGCTTTTAAAATTTAGAATTATATAATCTTAGGTCTTCATTAGATTTCAGAGATAACCCCATCAGTCATTTCATCTTGCAAATTTGGGAAATGAAGCATAGAGGCTTAATATCTACTGAGTTTGCTTTAGCTAATTATTAGCAGAACTCTTGCAAATCCAGGACTCTTTCTACTATATTATGATACTTCACTTACCTTAGAAATTCACTGATCATTTGTATTTATTGGAATGAAAATATTTTTTCTCATATTTCACAATATCTAAATAGAATCATTATGGAGTAGGGAAATTCAGAACATAATATGAATTTCACTAATTTGTGCAGGGATATTTATGTTGTAAGTATATTTATATACTTCTGTCCAAATATGAATTTAAAATTTAGGAAAACTAATTTTCTATGATCATATATGTGCTTAACCTATAATACTAAAAATACTATGAGTTAATAAGATCTATGAAATACTGAAGCCATTCTGGGAAATTTTATAGT
This sequence comes from Odocoileus virginianus, assembly GCF_023699985.2. Taxonomy (NCBI): domain Eukaryota; kingdom Metazoa; phylum Chordata; class Mammalia; order Artiodactyla; family Cervidae; genus Odocoileus; species Odocoileus virginianus. The sequence continues at coordinate 9,218,503 of NC_069697.1, forward strand.
TTTTAGACACATATCACATTTTTTATCCTGGATCAATTCCAAAGGTGTAATGTTTGCCATTATGAATTTGTGTCATAGGTATCAAATTCTAAATTGTAAGTTTAAAAGTCCTTTTAAATGTAATTCCTTTTTGTTAAAAAAAAAAAAGAATTTGAGTTACTCTGCATAATTCTCCTTGACTCCACTGATGTTCTAATACCTTTCATTAAGTGGACTCCAGGCAACCACTGTTTTCTTCATTCCAACTCCAGCTAAAACCAGCTGTTCTTCAAGCAACATTTTTATTAACTTATTTAGGAACTGGGGCATATCTTATTACCCTATTTTCCATTCCTGTTCTATGCAGCTGTAGTTGATACTTTTCATAACAGCCTTTACATATCAACCTCCTCCTCAATTTCACCTCATTTTTTTCTTATTTTCTTTTACTTCCCTTTTGAAGTGAATTATGCATGTGTGTGTACATGCAAAAACCCCTCTTCTTTCTTTTTGGTAACCTTTTGACTTATAAGCTCAGGAATGTGCTTCTTATTTTTATGAGATTATAAACTTCAGGGAAAAACATTTACTAATGGTGAAAAACTATGAAATGTAGAATAAATGGGTTTTAATGATAGCACAATTTCATTAACAATATTACATTAATTTAGACAATTAAAAAAATCAGTGCAGTATGAATATAAAGAAAAGGCTTTAAACAAATAGTAGGTTGTACAAATTATTGTTAACCTCAACTTCAGTTCAGTTCAGTCTCTCAGTCATGTTGCAACCCCATGAACCACAGCACGCCAGGCCTCCCTGTCCATCACCAATTCCCAGAGTCCACCCAAGCCCATGTCCATCAAGTTGGTGATGCCATCCAACCATCTCACCCTCTGTCATTGCCTTCTCCTCCTGCCTTTGGTCTTTCCCACCATCAGGGTCTTTTCCAATGAGTCAGCTCTTCGCATCAGGTGGCCAAAGTACTGGAGTTTCAGCTTCAGCATCAGTCCTTCCAATGAACACTTAGGACTGATCTCCTTTAGGACGGACTGGGTGGATCTCCCTGCCGTCCAAGGGACTCTCAAGAGTCTTCTCCAACACCACAGTTCAAAAGCATCAATTCTTCAGCACTCAGGTTTCTTTATAGTCCAACTCTCATATCCATACATGACCACTGGAAAAACCATGAATTTCAAATATTTTTCATGGTATATAAGAAAACAACTTTTGAGGAGGAAGCCATTTTGTAAATATAAGATGTGCATAAATAGGAGCTACTCTATGATGAAACAGTTTCAGAATTCAGATCAACTAACATTTCTTAGTATATTAAATTTATTATTGTAATTTAAATATTCACTACCCCCTATTCACTGCATCCTTGAATTACCCATTAATTCAGTGCCTGGATACCTTATTATGAATTATTAGTTTAGAAACAATTTGCAGGGTTAGAAAGATAATTCAATTCCATATGGATCACAATAATGAAATCTACACCAGTTAAAGGATATGGTAAAATCCAGTAGCTCAATTTTCTGACATTTTTGCGTCTGTGAAAGTCGCTCAGTCATGTCTGACTCTTTGCAACCCCATGGACTGTAGCCTGGCAGGCTCCTCTCTGCCTGGGATTCTCCAGGCCTGATTCTCCAGGCCAGGAGTGGATTGCCTTTTCTTCCATCAGGGGATCTTCCCAACCCCGGGCTTGAACCCAGGTCTCCCACATTGCAGGCAGATTCTTTACCATCTGAGCCTCCAGGGAAGCCCTTCTGACATTTATTACTAATTAAATTGGTCTACTTTAGATAAGATTTTTTAAATTTATTATTTTATTTACTCTTGGCTGTGCTGGGTCTTCGTTGCTGCACAGGCTTTTTCTAGTTACAATGCATGAGCTTCTCATTGCAGTGGCTTCTCTTGTTGTAGAGCGCAGGCTCTATAGTTGTGGCTTGTGGGCTCAATCATTGTGGCTAATGGGTTCTAGAGCACAGGCTCAATAGTTGTGATACACAAGCTTTGTTGCCCCACGGCATGTGGAATTTTCCTGGGTCAGGGATCGAACCCTTGTCTTCTGCACTAGCAGGCAGATTCTTTACCACTGAGCTACCACAGAAGCTCTAGATAGGATTTTTTTTAAAGCCAAGATTCTATTAGTAACTTATTAAATGTAATAACTTAATATTAATGCTACTATTAATACTAATTAATAATACATTAATATTTGTTTTGTATGGCAGCATGACATTTTTAAAGTTTAGATTTGAAATTGAAAACTTATTTTGTATTTAGGACATTATTACAAAGAAATTAGTAACTGTGTAAGACATACTCCTGAGAAACTGGATAGAATACTATTATTATAAGTACTATTAGAAAATCTTCCTGAAGATTGAACAGTTACCAAAAGAGAATTGAAAGTAGTTGTTGACATTCTTGGACTAATCTCTAAGGCTTCTTTTCTAGTATGGACATATGAGAAATACAATAAAGCTCATAATTTTTTCTATAATATCTAGATTTAGAAAATATTAGTGTATCAGTATCTAGTATTTTAATTTTCTATATAAATGTATGACTTATTTTGAAATTATTGTTACATTCTAATGGGAAAGCTTTTTTTTCTTCTTTTAAAACATTTTCTAATTTTGGGATATTATATACAGTGAGATGCACAGAACTTAATTGTACAATTAAATGAGTTTCCACACAGGTGTACAGTCATATAACCACCATCATTCAACACCATATAGAATATTTCCATCTTCCACAGGAAGTTCCCTTGGACACCCACTCCTCAAGGCAACCACTATCCTGATTTCAGTCAACATAGATTAGTTTCACTTGTTCTTCACCTATATGTACTCTTTTATATCTGGCCTATTTCTTTCAACATAATTGTGAAATTCATGTTGTTGAGGGTTCAGCAATTTGTTTCTTTTATTATTGAGTCAATTTCCATCATTTGTATGGAAATTTCCATTATTTGTATGTCTAGTGGCTTAGAGGGTAAAAACTCTGTGTGTAATGCAGGAGATCTGAGTTTGATCCCTGGGTCGGGAAGATCCCCTGGAGAAGGAAATGGCAGCCCCCTCCAGTATTCTTGCCTGGATAATTCCATAGACAGAGGAACCTGGCAAGCTATAGTCCACGGGGTTGCAAAGAGCAGGACATGACTGAGCGACTGACACATTCACTTTCTTTTGACTGACATATGGACTTTTGCAAACTAAGGTTATAAATAAAAGTGCTATCGATATTTTTGTATAAAACTTTTTTTTTGGACTTCCTGGGTCATAGTCTAGATCCATGCTTTAACTATTCAAGAAACTGACAAGTGCTTGTACGATTTTAAATACTCACCCAAGGGTGAGTAGTGTCAGTAGTGTCAGTAGAACTTGTCATTATCAGTCTTTATAATTTTAGACAGTCTAGCTGGTATGAAAGAACTTCTATTGTGAGCTCAGTTTTCATTTCAGTGATGTTTAATGATGTTAGTTCCTTTAACATGGTTATTGATCCTTCATATAAAGGCAGTTTTTGCTTTATCTGGTAGTGTGGGGCCATAAAGATGAGTGCAAAGCTGTCTGTAAAATGTGTGCAAAGCAACCTTAATAATCAGTGGGGAAAGTGATCATTGTTCCATAACCTTCAAAAAAGTTTGCCACTACATTACAAACTCTGTTCCTGTCAGTTACAAATATATAGGAAATGAAAAACAATAAAAACAATATTTAGTACACTGTAATTTAAAACATTAGAAATACTGAGAATGAAAGTTTTCACTTTCTTTATTAAAAGCATATCAAGAGTGATTGCCTTCTTTTTTTCACTGTTCAGCTTATGATATAAAGAGAGCATCTTTTCTATGACTTGGCAAATTTTTATATTCCTTTCAGAGTTCAGATTAGCTTCCAACATGCATATGGGCATGTAACATATGTACATGGAAGATAGGAAGCAATATAACTACACACTTTGCTGCCTGTGCATGAACTAAATAATAGATGCACAGTTATCAATAAATGATAACTTTCAAAAGAAATGATATGTTGAGCCACAGGTTATAATGTACATCTGTCTTTTAAAAAAATATTTATTTGGCTGTGCCAAGTCTTAGCTGTGTCACTTAGGATCTTCAGTCTTCATTGCAGCATGCAGAATCTTTTAGTTGCTGCAAGCAAACTGTTGGTTGTGGGATATGAGATCTACTTCCCTGACCAGGGATCAAACCCAGGCCCACTGCACTGCGAGCTGAGTCTTAGCCACTGGACTACCAGGAAAGTCCCTACATCTATTATTTATGTAACGATTTTGTGGACAGAACTGGTATCAGTGAAGCACTTTATGCAAGTACTCATAGTTAATACATAAAGGTAACAAAGTTTAACCCTTGTTTTGGGCAGACAGGTGTTATTTAATTAAACCATAAAATCAGAAATTCAGACATATTAGAACATGCAAAGTGAGGACTGGTCTGTTATTCTGGAGAGCTTTCCATTCAACACTTTAGCCTATATTCTATTGAGTGGCTTTTCTTTTTAGTGCTGAGTTATAGGAATTCTTTATATATTTTGAATATACATCCTTTATTAGGTGTATGTATAACAAATATCTCTTAGTCAACGGCTTGACTATTTCCTTAATGGTACCTTTGGATGAGCAGATTATTTTAATATTAATGAAATCCAAATCAGCAGTTTTTAATTTCACATTAGTACATTTTGTGTCCTGAGAAATATTGTCTACTTCAAGATCATGAAAGTATTATCCATTTATTCTAAAAAGTTTATAGTTTTAGCTTTAATATATATATCCATAAATAACCTAGAATTTTGTATATATACATAGCATGAGGTATGATTTAAAGTTCCTTTGTAATATATTTGCTCAATTTTTCCAAAACTATTTTTTTAAAGTTTCTTTTTCCTTATTTAATTACCTTGGTAGCTTTATCAAAAATCAAATGTTTGACCATATGCACTTCACTCTCTTTCTAAAATATATTCTCGTCTAATGTTTTGTCTGCCTTCATGAATACCACATTGTGTTTATTACACTTTTGTAGGAAACAAATCATGAAATCATGTAGTGTAACTTCCATAAATGTGTTCTTTTCCAAGTTGTTTTAGCTATTTTGGTTCTTTGTATTTCCATACAAATTTTATATTTAGAATCACCTTGTTAATTTTTACCAAAATACCCTGTGGCATTTTCATTGGGATTGCATTTAATCTGTTCATGTATTTAGGGAGAAGTGTCATTTTAATATTAAGTAATCCATAAACATGGTATTATGTCTCCATTTTTAGACTCTAATTTCAGCAGCGCTCTGTAGTTCACAGCAAATGAATTTTGCATCTTTTGTTTAAATTATTCCTATCTAATGTTTTATGATATTGGAAGTAGAGTTATTTTAATTTTAGTCACCAGTTGTTTGAGGTAGAATCTAGAAATACAGGTAGCTTTTGCTTTTTTGATATTGTATCTTATAACTGCTAAATTTGTTTATTGGACATAGAAGATTGTTGGTATATATTTCTTTAGAATTTTCTGCAATTAGAATATAATTTCCTCTACAACTAAAGTAATTTTTAATCTCTTTCTTTCTAAAACTTATGATTTAAATAAATTCCCTTACCACATTGCACTGGCTAGACTCTGATACTATATCAAAAGATGTAATAAAAGCAGATATCCTTTCATTGTTCCCAGTTGAAAGAGGAAGCATCTGCGCTTCACTGTTTCATATGATGTGTACTGTAGGATGTCTATAGATCACATGCTTTTTTCTCTTGTATCCTGTCACTATGGCAAATTATGATTTACTGTGGTGTATGATTAATTTTTTAAAATGCTAAGTGGACTTTACCTTCCTGAGGTCTTCCCTCAAAGCTCAGTTGGTAAAGAATCCTCCTGCAGTGCAGGAGTCCCCAGGTCGATTCCTGGGTTGGGAAGATCCCCTGGAGAAGGGATAGACTACCCACTCCAGTATTCTTGGGTTTCCCTTGTGGCTCAGCTGTCAAAGAATCCACCTGCAATGCAGGAGACCTGGGTTCGATCCCTGGGTTGGGAAGATCCCCTGGAGAAAGGATAAGGCTACCTACTCCAGTATTCTGGCCTGGAGAATTCCGTGGACTGTATAGTCCATGAGGTTGCAAAGAGCTGGACATGACTGAGTGACTTTCACTTTACCTTCCTGGATGGACCACATTTGATCAGATGCACTATCATTTTGTATATGGCTTGACAAGTGTTTGTGAATTTTATTAATTTATCTAAAGAACTAACTTCTGGATTTTTTAATATTCTCTTGTTTATTTTTTATTTCATTGAGTCTTGATCTCTGTTACTTTCTTCCTTATAAATATTTTACTTTTAATATACTCTTCTTTTTTCTGTATTTTTATGTGAGGATTTTTATGTATTTTATGTGAGGATATAGACCATAGTTTTTTTCTTTACTTTTTTTTTCTCCAGCTTTATTGAGGTATGATTGATGAATACATATTGGATACATTAAAGGTATACTGTGCAGTGCATTGATATATGTTCAGTTCAGTCGCTCAGTCGTGTCCGACTCTTTGCGATCCCATGAACCACAGCACGCCAGGCCTCCCTGTCCATCACCAACTCCCGGAGTCCACCCAAACTCATGTCCATTGAGTCGGTGATGCCATCCCACCATCTCATCTTCTGTTGTCCTCTTCTCCTCCTGACCTCAATCTTTCCCAGATCAGGGTCTTTTTAAATGATATATGTATACATTATGAAATGATCCCCCCATCATATTATCCATCATCTCACACATTTACCTTCTTTGTGTGTGTAGTGAGAACACTTAAGATCTACTCTCTCAACAATTTTCAGGTATACAGTACATCATAATTAACTATAGTTACTTTGCTGTGCATTAGTTTTTTTATAACCTATTCATTATAACTAAAATTTATACTGTTTGACCAATATCCTCTATCACCTCTCTCTCCCCTGTCCCTGGCAAGCATTGTTCCACTCTGCTTCCATGAACTTGCCTTTTTTATAGTCCACACATAATACAACCTGGTACTATTTATCTTTTTGTGTCTAGCATATTTTACTTAACATAATGATTTTAAGCCCTCTTTTTTCAAATATAAACATTTACAGCTATAAATTCCTTCTTATATATAAAAAAATTTGACTTTTTACCTTCAATAAAGATATTCTCTAATTTCCTTTGAAATTTCTTCTTTGAGCATAGTTATTTAAAAATATATTTAATTTCTAATATATGGAACTTTTCTAGATATCTACATATTATCAAATTTTGATTTATAGCCATTGTTGGAGAATATGTCTATAACAGTTAATTTTTAAAATTAGTTGGGACAGTTTCTATGGCTCAGCATATAATTTATCTTCTTGAATATTCTTCCATGCATATTTGAAAATAAGGTTTATTCTTCAGTTGTTGTTCATAAATGTTTTATGCATTAGTTCAATATGATAATGTTTTACAAATCTATATTCTTATCACTTTTCAGCAAAAATTATACTATCAGTTATCAATAAGGAAATATAAAATATTCAAATATATTGTAGATTTTTCTATTTCTTCTTTAAATCTGTCAGTAGTTTGTTCATGTACTTTAGAGTTTTATTTATTAAACACATACACAGTTGTAATTGTTATAACTTCCTAACTGACCCTTTAATCGTTATAAATTATCTCTTTTATTTTTAAAACCCTCCTTGTCTTAAAGATTCTTTCAGTTCAGTTCAGTTCAGTTGCTCAGTCATGTTCGACTCTTTGTGACCCCATGAATCGCAGCATGCCAGGCCTCCCTGTCCATCACCATTTAGTCTAATATTAATATAGGCACATGCTCTACTGTTTTGTATGTTTTTTCTATCTTTACTTTTGAATTATTTGTATCATATTTAAACTGTATGTCTGGTGTACAGATTTTTTCTTGTGGGCAGCAGATAATTGGGTCTTTCATTTTTATCTTACTTGAGAATCACTGTCTTCTAAATATAGCATTTAATCTATTTATATTTAAAGTAATTAAGTTGGAACTTAAAATGTTACTCGCTCAGTCGTGTCCTACTCTTTGTGACCCCATGGACTGTAGCCCACCAGGCTCCTCTGTCCATGGAATTCTCCAGGCACGGATACTGGAGTGGGTTGCCATTCCCTTCTCCAGGGGATCTTCCTGACCCAGGGATCAAACCTGGGTCTCCTGAATTGCAGGCAGATTCTTTACCATCTGAGACACCCCCTGGGAAGCCCATTAAAGAAAGAACAGAGGAAAAAAAAGAGCTGGAAAACAAATAGCAAATAGAACTAAACTAAATTTAATTAGTTGAGGTTAGTTCTATTTCCTATTTGTTTTCTAGCTCTTTTCTAGTTCCTCTGTCCTTTATTGCCTTCCTTCTTGAATGATTCCTTAATTGGAGGTTTTAGCTTTGTGTTTTAATTTCTCCGTAAGATTTTTATCTATGCTTCTTTGTCATTATTTTTAGTGGTTGATCAAGGGGTTATTATATAATTCCTGAGTTTATTGTAGTTAAATTAATATTGTACAATGTCACATAAAATATATGAACTTTGCAAAAATACAATTACATATATATTGTCACACATTTGACATCTATCTATTGTAAGTGAATTACCTATATTTACATTTTTTTCCATTTATTTTTATTAGTTGGAGGCTAATTACTTTATAGTGTTGTAGTGGTTTTTGTCATACATTGACATGAATCAGCCGTGGATTTACATGTGTTCCCCATCCCGATCCCCCCTCCCACCTCCCTCTCCACCCGATCCCTCTGGGTCTTCCCAGTGTACCAGCCCTGAGCACTTGTCTCATGCATCCAACCTGGGCTGGTGATCTGTTTCACCCTAGATAATATACATGTTTCGATGCTGTTCTCTCAAAACATCCCACCCTCGCCTTCTCATAATCTACGGCCGTACCACCCTGAACACGCCCTATCTCGTCTATATTTACATTTTAAACCTCACAATTTATGGTATTACTTTTACTTGTATAGCCAGTAGACATTAAAATAAATAAAGACCATATATTTCCCATATAATTATCATTACTTGTATTCGCCTATTCCAGTAGTTATAAGTTATATTTGACATCATTTTTTCTTCAACTAAAGAACTCCATTTAGAATTTCTGCTATTGCAGGTATGCTGGCATGAAATTCTCTCAGGTTTTACTTCATTGAAAATAGATTTACTTTGTTTTCACTTTTGAGGAAATTTTTCTGTGGATTATATAATTCTGGGTTAATAGTCGCCCCAACCCAATATTTTTCTCTTTACAGATGTATTTCCTTTGTCTTCTGGTTCTTATTATTTCTGATGAGATGTCAACTGCTATTTACATCACTATTATGTATGAAAGGTTATTTAAGGGGCAATTTTCAAGATTTTTTTCTTTTAAGCAATTTTACAATAATATGGTTAGTGTGGTTTTTGTTGCATTTATTTTGCTGTGAGTTCACTTAGTTTTCTGTATTGGTAAATTAATAATTTTCTAAAATTTGAGAAATTTGGAGCCATCATTTTAAAATTATTTTTCTGCCCTTTACTATTCTTTTCTTCTGGGACTTTAATTCCATACCTCTTAAAGGACAGGGCTTTATTAAAATTTCTAACTTTTTTTCCCTTTATTCTGTAGATCAGGTTTGTATTGATGTGCCATAATGTTCATTGACTGTATTCTGCCATCTTTAATCTGGTATTAAACAAATTCAGTATCATATCAGGTATTATAGTTATAAACTCTATAAACTCCATTTAGTTCTGTTTCCTAATCTCCATTTCTCTGCTGAAATTCCTCATTTGCTTTGTTTTCCATTGTCAAATAAAATATTTATCATAGCTTCTTTAAATTAGCTTTCTGTTAATTCCCACACCTGTGTTATTCTGTGATTTTTCTGTTGAACTCTTTTTCCTCCTGACTATGAGACTCATTTTTCTGTCAGTAGAAATTTTCTTGTATGCATAGTAATTTTTAAAGCTAAATTTTGTGTTGTTGGTGATGTTGTGAAGAAACTCTGGATTTTGTTATCTTCTTTTGAAGGGTGTTGACTTTTCATTCTAACAGGCCACTAAATTACTGAATTATAGTTTTGTGAATGCGTGATTTTGGTTTCAACCTTATCTGTGGAGAGAACTCCTTAATCCTGGGACAATAGAGCAAAGTAAATGAATGGTCCTTGTGGGGTTTTGAAATGAGGCTTGCTACTTAATTTCTTAATTTGGTGTATTCAAATTCTGAATTTTATCACGTCTTGCACTGGGAAGCAACTAAAATTTCTAGGAAGTTTTTCATCTGTTTCCTTCCACTGAGCTTCTTGGTATGTCCTATGTACTTTCACAGTTATGAGAATGGCCAAGGATTTCTAGGGAGTTCAGACCGAGTTTGGGTCTAACCTGTTAGCGACTCCTTCCTTTCTCAACTGCTCTGGCAATCCTGCATCCCTGACTCCGTAAGCCAGAAGCTGTCCCTCTCTCCCCACAGAGGTCCCAGCTGTTACCTGCAGAAGGATCAGTGTGACACCAGCTATTCTGGCATGATCAGACGAGATCTCTCAAACTTACTCGGTTGGGATAAGAGAATGTGTTTATAGAACTTTTTGACTACTTCAGGAAAATTTTTGCATGATTTTGACAATTCTAGTCACACCATGCACTTTTATGTGTAATAGCCTTCCTGAACATTTTGTGAATACATAAAGGAAGGGTTTACATTGCAATAATATACATGACTTTAAGTGGTATTTTTGTTCTTAAATATTTTGGCAATCCGAAATGTAACCGATTTTTCTATTAGCTACATTATTTCGCGGGCTTCCCAGGTGACTAAGTGGTAAAGAATCTGCCTGCCAATGCAGGAAACACAGGTTCCATCCATGGGCCTGGAAGATACCCTGGAGAAGGAAATGGCAACTCACTCTGGTATTCTTGCCTAGGTGATCCCATGGACAGAGGAGCCTGGTGGGTTACAGTCCATGGGGTTGCACAAGAGTTGGCCATGACTTAGGGACTAAACAACAGCAACATTATTTCACAGTGCCTCCAGTCTCACTCAATCCTTTGATCCTTTCTCCTCCTGATTTTTTCCCCCTACTTCTCTCCTTTTATTCTTCCTCCCTCAGAATCCCTGAAAAACCCAAATTCATCTATCTTATAGAACTTTCCCCCAACTTTAGATCCAGGAGTCTTTTTGCATATTTTACTCTATCAAAGTCTTCCATACAGTCAGTATTTGAGAAAGAATGGTTTTAAGTAGCATTTGATTATAATCAGCATTGGTGACACTTGTTCATCAATCAGTATTGGTGACGGCATTGGTGATATTTTCTTCTTGAAATCCATGCATTCACCCATGCATCCATGCATCCATCCATTAGTTTGTTCACATATTCATTTATTTGTTAAATATTTCTTATGTACCAGTGTGTGCCTAACATTATTGGCTTACATGAGCCTTTTATTTTTTTATTTTTTCCATTTATTTTTATTAGTTGGAGGCTAATTACTTTACATCATTACAGTAGTTTTTGTCATACATTGAAATGAATTAGCCATGGATTTACATGTATTCCCCATCCCAGTCCCCCCTCCCACCTCCCTCTCCATCCGATCCCTCTGGGTCTTCCCGGTCCACCAGGCCCAAGCACTTGTCTCATGCACCCAACCTGGGCTGGTGATCTGTTTCACCCTAGATAATATACATGTTTCAATGCTGTTCTCTTGAAACATCCCACCCTCGCCTTCTCCCAGAGTCCACAAGACTGTTCTATACATCTGAGTCTCTTTTTCTGTTTTGCATATAGGGTTATTGTTACCATCTTTCTAAAGTCCATATATATGTGTTAGTATACTGTAATGGTCTTTATCTTTCTGGCTTACTTCACTCTGTATAATGGGCTCCAGTTTCATCCATCTCATTAGAACTGATTCAAATGAATTCTTTTTAATGGCTGAGTAATATTCCATGGTGTATATGTACCACAGCTTCCTCATCCATTCGTCTACTGATGGGCATCTGGGTTGCTTCCATGTCCTGGCTATTATAAACAGTGCTGCGATGAACATTGGGGTGCACGTGTCTCTTTCAGACCTGGTTTCCTTGGTGTGTATGCCCAGAAGTGGGATTGCTGGGTCATATGGCAGTTCTATTTCCAGCTTTTTAAGAAATCTCCACACTGTTTTCCATAGTGGCTGTACTAATTTGCATTCCCACCAACAGTGTAAGAGGGTTCCCTTTTCTCCACACCCTCTCTAGCATTTATTGCTTGTAGACTTTTGGATAGCAGCCATCCTGACTGGCGTATAATGGTACCTCATTGTGGTTTTGATTTGCATTTCTCTGATAATGAGTGATGTTGAGCATCTTTTCATGTGTTTGTTAGCCATCTGTATGTCTTCCTTGGAGAAATGTCTGTTGAGTTCTTTAATAATTTCTTTTTCCTATTCTAACTTACCCTGGATTAAATATTGACTTGACAGAGACTCAGTTTTGTTTTGTTTTTTTGGTCATCTGCTACTCTTATACTATAACTACCATCCCCCTTAAATGTTTATTCACCCTTATGGATTCAAAGTCAAATTGTTTCTCCCTACCTCTTACTCCTTTGTAGCTTAGCTGGTAAAGAATCTGCCTGCAATACGGGAGATGGGTTTGATTCGTGGGTTGGGAAGATCCCCTGGAGAAGGGAAAGGCTACCCACTCCAGTGCTGTGGCCTGGAGAATTCATGGACTAATTTTATTTATTCATATCTGTCCTCAAGCAAATCAGCACTAACTAGTATATCATCCTCATTTCTTCTTCAGTGTCAGTAGTTCAACTTAGTCTCCAGTGTTATTAACATAAGAGTGGTCTTAATAGACAATTAATTCTGCCATACAATTACTCCCCTAAGAACTGCTTCTGATAAACTACTTCAAATCAAAGTTGTCATTTTGATAGATATTCTCATTAGATGACTTGCTATATAGAGCTGTCAAACTAATGACTCTATAGAACAAATCAACTCACTTTGCCTCCAAATAGAATGTGTCATCATTCTTCTTGTTGAGTTCTCCCCAAGAAAGTGACATTTTCACCCTGAATTTTACTGAGATATTTTTATGAATCTTATGTTTTTTAATAATATTTGGCTCAAAAACTATTATAGCTGTCATCCATAGAATTTTGGATCCCTAATTGTCTACCTATATATGCATCATGACAGACACTTAAAATTATTTCTAGAAAACCTTAGTCCTGCTTATAGTTTCTCAGTTCTCTTTCATGAAGATGAAATTTTCATGATTTAATTTGGTATACTAATAAGAGCGCATCATTCCATATTCTCAGCTTTGTAGTATCACCTAAAATCATATTTACATAACAAATGTTGGGAAACTTTGTTTCAGCTCCTGCAGAATCTATCTCTGCTTTAAGCGAGACTGCCAGAGAGACGTGTACTTAAAACTGAGTAATTAGAACCTCTGAAGAAATCGGTTTACATAAATGTGTTTGATAATTATTCCGCCCACCTACAATAAGAGACAAAAGAGAGAGCCAAGTTAAACATACCAAGTATTTCCTGTGTAAGGGTGTTTTTGATGACACTGTTCCTTAAAATGTATGGTGTTGTTTGTGTGATTTGGTGGGGGTCAGGGACAGGTGGGAGAACAGTATCTTTGATCTCAATACCAGAGTTTATTATTTATTGCGTGTTTCCTGTTCATTTAATTTGCCTTTATTTATGGTCACAGAGATTTACCATCTTAATTTTTTCCTTTGTCTCATTTTCTGTTGCCTGAGAGCCAAATCATAGCCTACTTCTAGGAAGTGTACAGTGTGCATTTGGTCTATTAACTTAATTCTTGGGTTTATTCCACTTGTTTACTCCTGTTTTTTTCTCTGCCTACTATGTCATCACATTTTTTGCCAACATTCTTTTGCCTCTTTCTTTTAGCTCTGTTCTTAATTATTCTTTGTTATCATTGTAATTTACATTGTCTTGGATATATGTGGTATCTAACCAGTTTCTATTGAGTTTACCTTTTCCTAATAACGAATTATACAGAGGCTCGGGATTTCCTTTAAGTTTATACTTTACCAGTTAATCTCTGTCCCATGTTTTCTGCAATAGTCATATAAGTTCACTCTCAAAGTTTTAGTGCCTTTCAATAGCACCACACTTAATACAACCACCCTCCCCCACCCCCCCATTTTTTTCCTTATGACTTCCTTAGAATTTCTTTTCTCCAATCTGGTATACTTCCCAGCCCATGACAGACGTCTTGTTGCTGCCTAATGTATCTCTCTCCTTATTAATCTACTTAAACATTATTTCTCCCTCATCTCTACTAATCATCAATTGTTCCTTCACGTTAGACCTCCCAGACCTTCTCTTCTCTTGGAATCTTCCTTTTGGCATCACCTATATGTGATAGTTTCTATTGGCTAAATCACTTTCATATATGTATACCCTAAGACTTGCCCACACCACTCAATCTATAAATGATATTGATTAAATTCAAGTTAGTGCAAAATTTATCTGGTATGAGAAGATTTTTTTGCACTTAACTTTGCAGGCATTTCAGTGTTTATATTGATCCACATTATGTTGGTGTTAGGAAATTGTACTTTTGTTTGTTTATGCTCAGATCATATATTTGTACCTGTGTGTTTTGTAATTTATTTAAAATTAGTAGAGACAAAAATATTCCTAAACTGGGAAAGATTGTGTTGATACTTTGGTAAGTTTTATAGGTATTTATACATATAAAATTTTCAGACATTTGTTTTGCTTAAAAGAGAGTATATCTGTGCTTGAAGATAAATGTATGCAGTCATGACTGAAGAATTAAGGAAACTTGGTCTTCCATATTACCACAGTTAACCAGGTTAATGCTACCATCCTATCATAAGAGTATAGCAAATACTAATAACTGATATTCAGAATTTTAGAGAGTAATTATATTTTACACACATTTTCACCTTCTAAGTGGGATATACTAAGTAATCACTAAAAACTGACATGCATTTAAACTGTAACAAATTTTACTTGTATAGATCTGTAGACTTTCATTTCAACCATGATAAAAGTATTTCTCTGATAAGAGTAATTTATGAATAAAAATATAATTTACGGAATACCTTGGCAGAGAATGTTGATCGCTTCATCACAGTTCAGTCATGTTCAGAAAATCTAAGCAAGCTGCGTGATTATTCCAGGAAGCATGGAATGATGTGTTCAAATGAGTACCATCTGTGAATAGAAAAAGTTTGAGGTTTTTAGTCATTCTTAAAGAATGGAAATCTGATTCTCCATGCTAAAATGAGTGTAATCCTTTTTGTATCTGTAATTCAATAGGGCAGTTGCTTGAAATAGTCTAGTTCAACACACAGTTCATCAAAAGAGAAGATGCTGGATATAAATGAAGTTTACTGCTAGTTATTTATGTGCACATCTGAGGTAGCCTTGTTAAAAAAAAAAAAACTGTCTGTGAAGTTATACTATATATTTGGCCTCAGATTAGATTTATTTCTGGTTCATCTTTCTAAATACATTTGAGTGAAAAATGTGGACAAATTTTTATACCACATGAAAACCAAAGGGCTGTGTTATGAACCATAATTTAGTCACATATCAATACTGGCTGAGTGGCCCATACATGCCAGACTCTGGGTGTCTTGTGCAAGGTCCATCCCTGTGCCTGTCATAAGGAAGGCAATTGCAATTATTGTTGCTCTTCCTTAAGTCAGGTTAGAATAACTTGTCTAGATCTTGCTGCTTTGTCCAGTTAAAGTACTGTTCTATCTAGACCTTTTCTTCTCTGCAAAACTTATTTACAGACTGTAGAGCCTGTGGACCAATATTAATCTGCTGAAATTTTTTTTTACTGTGCCACAAACTTTGCCATTAAAGTCTTCTTTCCTGAAATCTGAGGGGATAAAAAAGTTGGTCAGAGAGCCATGTGCATCTCATCATCCCTTCTGCTGAAATACAGGGAAAGGGTAGCCTCTTCTGCCTTCTCCAGCTCCTAAATAGAGAATGCATCCTTTTTTCCTCCCACCTCTAGCTGCTCAGTAAACCCTCGGGAAGGGAAACATGAAAGGAGTACTTGGTGATGGACTGGAAAGAAAGGAAATTTCTGATCATACACACTGGATCTTACGGGAGAAAAGCAGTCGATGGTTTTAATGGAAATTAAAAGGCAATGCAAAACTTAACAAGTATTCCCACTGCACTTAGGATGAAACTAAAAATCTTGAATCTAGCCTACAAGGCTCAACATTATCTGATTCTGGCCTACACCTATAACTTTCTATCTTCCCATTCTCCTCCTAGTATACCCAGTAGCCTTCTTTGCATGTTTCCACTGTGCTGTTTTCTTATTCCAGCGTCTTAACATGATGTTTTTCACCAGAGAGGCTACATCTTATCTGTCAGATCTCCAATTAAATTGTAATTCATCAGGACCAGTCTGGTGACCATCTATCTAAGTTAAACCTCCTGTAATACCCTCTTAATTCATTTGTTCATACTTTCAAAAATATTTATTAAATGCCTATTTTGTTCCAAGAATTAGTCTAGACCTTCAGAGACACAATCTAACATGTAGGTTATATATATATATATAATATATATATATATATATAATGTATAAATAAATTTGGAGTAATTGCTCAATGTTTTTTTATTGATTGAATACAGAATAAAAACCTTTATAGGTCTTTGGTATAAATGTTGCAGTAAAGTAGAAGTGAAAATAGGATTAGGCCTGCTTAAGGTGGATTTTCAATGTCGAACTAGGATTTATAGGATGGTAGATATCTGTTTAAAATAAGGAAGTCTGTACAAACTAATAGAGTGCTCTGGAATTAATTTTTTTAAAAGCCCCTCAAGATTTTGAGTTTGCCTTTGAATGTTTAAGAACAGGTTAGATAAATAGAGATTGGTCATTTGTTAGTGGAAAGTTGTATTACTTTTCTATTGTATGTCATGAATTATCACAAACTTAGTGATTTAAAAGAAAACACCTACCCATTTATTAGAGAACAGTTCTGTAGGTCAGAGTCCTACTGGTGTGCTATGCCTGGATTCTCAGAGTCTCACAAAGTCTCACAAGGTCAAATCAAGTTTCCATGGGGAGAATTCTCATGTGGGGTGAAAGTTCTCTTCCAAGCTAATATGGTTGTGGCAGAATTCAGTTTCTTACAGTTGTAGAACTGAGATCCCCAATTCCTGGCTGGCTTCTGGCCAAGGACTGTCTAGCTCCTAGAGAGGTCCTGAATTCTTTATCAGGTGGTCCCTTCCTTCAAAGCCAGGAGTTGAGAAATATTTGTACATTGAATCTAATCTCTTGCTTAAAATACTTCCTCTTTGGTAACTAGCCCCCAAAAAAACCAAAAACCAAAAAAAACTCTCTGCTTTTAAAGGACTCGTTATAAAATCAGGGCCTTTGGATAATCTCTATTTTATTTTAATAAATTTTATTTTAGTCTTTATTTTTTAAGTATTTATTTACTTATTTGCCTGTGCCAGGTCTTAGTTGTGACATGTGGAATCTAGTTTCCTGACCAGGGATTGAACCCAAGTCCTTTGCCCTGAGAGAGCAGAGTCTTAGCCACTGGACCACCAGGGAAGTCCCCTCTCCTTATTTTAAAGTAAACCAATTTGGATTCTTAAGTATAGCTGCAAAATTTTTTGCATCAGCGCCTATATCAGTGTTTGGTTGAAAAACTGGAAGAAGGCATAGAAGAACGAGAAAGTGACACTCAGTAATATCCGACTCTTTGCAAACCCATGGACTGTAGCCTACCAGGCTCCTCCGTCCGTGGGATTCTCCAGGCAAGAACACTGAAGTGGGCTGCCATTTCCTTCTCCAGGGGATCTTTCCCATTCAGTGATCAAATCTGGGTCTCCTGCATTGCAGGCAGATGCTCTGCCATCTGGGCCACCAGGGAAGCCTGGAAGATGGTGTATGTCCTGAAATTCTTAGGGAGATGTGCCTCCATAAAGGTCAGACATAAAAGCCAGGTTGATGGAGATCATCTCTGAGCTGCCATCAAATTCTGATTCTGTGATCTTCTGATTCATCTGCCTGGTCTATGGATTCTACCACCAAAATAGAACTGAAAATTCACTTTTCTCCTATCACTACCATCTTATTTGGAAATGGCAACCCACTCCAGTATTCTTGCCTGGAGAATCCCATGGACAGAGGAGCCTGGTAGGCTACAGTCCATGGGATCACAAAGAGTCGGACATGACTGAGCGACTTCACTTTCACTTTCACTTCCACTATCTTATTTCTTCTTTGCTGAACAAATCAAATGGTCTATGAATTTGTCCCTTTACCTATTTGCAAGTATGACTGGATTTGAAAAAAATGTACTTCTGAACATCTCATTCTGACAGCTTGATATAGCTTTCTATTGCTGGACAAGCGATCTATAATCTTGGGACATAGTATGTCCCCAGACTCTCTTTGTTATTGCCAATGTGAATTATAAGCCATAGTCAAACTTGATTTAGATCACGTTACCCTCCTCTTCTTGAATCTCTGCCTTTATAGTTAGTGAAATCTTCTCTGTTCATATGCAACCTTTCCTCTTAAAATTTTTTCTGAACCCCCAAATCAGTCAGGTTTCTTTGCTTTGTGTTAGAGTAGTTTGAAAATGTATCTTCTCATCAAGTGGTCTGAATTAAAATTTAGTGGCTGAAGGATTTCAATAAATAATAAATTCTACTTTTTAACCAATTATGAATTATGGATTCTTTCTCTGCAAAGGTACGTTTTCCTTAAAAATAACTTTTTCTCTAATTGCTCTTATACATAACTAAACATACAAGAGGGAGTGTGCTATAAGTAGTTTAGTAAGTATTCTGTTTGTAAGGCTACTTTTTAGAGGTTAATGTTTGATTAAATACAGTAAGATATGATAAAAATTATTAAATATTTGAAAACAGGCTAATTGCATATGATCATATAGCTTTAAGTAATCTACTATTTGTTTTCTATTGCATTAGACTTTTTCTTCTCTTCCAGGTTTGTGTGTACTCAGTCGCTTAGTCGCGTCCAACTCTGCTATCCCACGGATAGCCTACCAGGCTCCTCTGTCCATGGGATTTCCGAGGCAAGAATCCTAGAGTTGGTTGCTATATCCTTCTCCAGGAGATCTTCCTGATCCAGAGCGCAAACCCATGTCTCCTGTGTCTCCTGCATTGGGTTCTTTACTACTAAACCACCTGAGAAACCCCTTTTCAGATTTAGGCAATATTAATATATAATCTATAGGTCTATAAAACAAATAGAAATAAATATGAAGTTTGAGGCTTTGCCTGTGCAGGATGATAATATCAACTATTCCAGTTTGTATCTTTAAAAAAAAGAAAAAACACTTTTTTGACTTTTATTTGACTAACTTGACCAAATTGATTTGCTGTTTTTGAGCCATGGAAATAAGAGTTGTGATGTACTATTGGATAAGACAATTAAATGCAGATTGACTTGGCTATTTACTAAATTTTTTAATGTTGATATAGCTATTTGTGGGATTGACTTGTGTAATACAATTAATATTCACATTTAAAAAATTGTAGATAATGCTGTAAAAATTAAAGAGAAAATTCAAATTTTTTTAACTCAAGTCCAGACCTCTGTACAGAACTCCAGACTCATGCATACATCTATTATTTGACCTCTCTGGGTATCTGAGAGGCAATTCAAAGTTAACATGTTCAAAAGAAATCCTTCGTCTTACTCTGCACAGCTTACTTCTTGTACAGTCATCCCTTTCTTGGTTAACTGTGACTGTATCTTTCTTTTTGCACCTGAAGACCTTAGAGCTTTCCTCCACTCCTCTCTCTCTCTTATACCTCATATGTCACGTGTCAGCAAATCCTGTCAGCTCTCCTTCAAATTATTCAGAGTCTGAATACTTCATTTCTGCTGCTGCAATTCTGCTCCAGGCCATCATGATCTCTTATGTTGACACTGCAATAGCTCACTGATTACTCTGTTTTCACCCTCTCTCCCTTGTCCATTCTAAACAAAACAGCTAGAGTGATTCTGTGAAAATGTATGCCAAGTGAGTCATACCAGTGTTCTACACTTGGTCATATACAATCTAGTTTTCAGTGTTTCTTTTCAGATCTCACCTCCTACTAGCCCACTGGCCTATTTTTAACTCTTCAAATATTACCAGGCATGATTCCAACCTAGGAGTGTCATCATGCATTTCCCTCTGCTGGGAATGTTCTTCCTCAAAATATTCACATGGTTAGCTTCCCTACCTTCATCAGGAACTTCATGTCTCCTCATCAGTGAGGCTTTCTCTCTGACTACTCAGCTTAAAATTTCACTGTCCTTGGGAACTCTTCTTCCCTTTCTTATTTTTTTCCATAATAGTAATCATCATGCAGGCTTCCCTGGTGACTTAGTAGTAAAGAATCCTCCTGCCAGTGCAGGAGATATAGGTTTGATCTCTGGGTCAGGAAGATCTCCTGGAGAGGAAAATGGCAACCCACTCTAGTACTCTTCCCTGGGAAATCCCACAGACAGAGAAGCCTGGTGGGCTACAGTCCATGGGGGTCACAAAGAGTCAGATACTTAGACACTGAGCACACACGCATGCACTCATCATGCAAGATACCGTTGGGCATCTTTGGTGGGGGAATTTACTGAAATCTGAATATGATATGTTTAGGAATGCATGAGTTTTTAATGAATAATTTTCTAACTCATTTTTTAATTTTATCTTTGATGTACATATTAACATAATGTTTTTATGAATAGTGTAATTTTCATGCAAATCCCTGTTTTCATCTTCCCTATCTCAGTCTTCTTAGCAAAGGTCCTTGCACACATGCAAGGATAGGCATGGTTGAAGAAAGTGCTCATATCACTTAAGTCATTGTTCTTTTATATTTCCAACTATAATACACTTAAGTTACTTGTCTAATAAGTGGCTACTTCTTGAAAACAAAACATAAGCCTGTGTGTTTTGATTTCCTAACACCAACCCAAGAGCCTGACACATAGTATGCGTATAGCGAACCAGTAGATAATGTGAAATCTGATAATATATATAGATATATATAGATAATATATATATATAGAGAGAGATAATCTATATAATATAGAACAGACTTGTGGACTCTGGGAGAAGGCGAGGGTGGGATATTTCAAGAGAACAGCATTGAAACATGTATATTATCTAGGGTGAAACAGATCACCAGCCCAGGTTGGGTGCATGAGACAAGTGCTTGGGCCTGGTGCACTGGGAAGACCCAGAGGGATCGGGTGGAGAGGGAGGTGGGAGGGAGGGACCGGGATGGGGAATACATGTAAATCCATGGCTAATTCATTTCAATGTATGACAAAAACTACTGTAATGATGTAAAGTAATTAACCTCCAACTAATAAAAATAAATGGAAGAAAAAAAAAAAAAGAAATCTGATAATGATCCCAAGTAGGACCATATGATTGTAGGTGATACCTTATTCTGTGTGTTAATGTCAGTGTGGCTGATGATGTTCTAGAAAGAGTTTTACTAATTTTAAATATGTGCAAAATAAAATAAAAATTACCCAATTATATAAATTATTAACTCAGTCAATAATGTTCATTTAAATTATTTTATAATCAGTATTTACTGTAACATGTGCTTATATCTATCTAGTCATTTAAGTATAAGAATGTCTTTCTTGGGAATTGAATAGTAAAACTCAGACCATACCTCTGAAAATACATAGGATTATATAAGCATGCAATTTTCCTTTGTGCCAGTGTTTAACTTACCTTATAAGCACCTTGTGAGTAAACTTGGGACCAAATTAGGAATAAAAATATCACAATTGTTTTGTCCCCTAAGCCTTAGAATCATTGTTCTCTGAAGCATTACCTTTCCCCTTAAGTTTCTGCTCATTAAATGTGGGCGTATTAATCTAAGGGCAGTTGTAATAAGAGATCACCACTATGTGCATAGTAAAAAAATATTTGTAAATCCTGTTTCTTCATCCCATTTACACAGTGTTCAGTAATTCTAATTGTTTTCATTTTTTCCCTTTAATTTTTAGTTCCCAGTGTTCCCATGAATATTGCTTTTTCTGATGTTCAGTCAACTAGTGCAACATTGACATGGATGAGACCTGACTCTATCTTTGGCTATTTCCAAAACTACAAGATTACCACTCAACTTCGGGCTAAAAAATGCGGAGAATGGGACTCTGAAGAATGTGTTGAACATCAAAAAATTCAGTACCTCTATGAAGCTGACCTAACTGAAGAGACAGTCTATGAATTGAAGAAATTTAGATGGTATAGATTCCAAGTGGCTGCCAGCACCAATGCTGGCTATGGCAATGCTTCAAATTGGATATCTACCCAAACCCTGCCTGGTCGTAAGTATCGTCCTGTGTATGTATGTATATATAATTTTGGATTCAAGAAAAAGCTCTTTAAATGTTTTTCTATAGAAGTCATTCAGAATATAGGTAAAGATTGCTTTTGTTACTTTAGTTTTATATTTTAAAATTAACTGGTTGGCCTTCTTGCTTAAATAACATCATCACCATCATAGCATTTAATTTTTATTGAATTGACTCTTAATGGGAAGTTCAATTTCAGTCACTATTTAGGGCTTTTCTCAAACTGCCGAATTGTATCAAGGTCATAGAGTCTTACATTGCAACAAAGCATTATGGTCTTCTCTGTGGTTTCTCATCAGGCTGTACTGATGGCCACTGAGTACCCTTTGGCTTTGCCTACATTTCCCCGTCATATCTGGAAGCTCTGCGGCTTTTAAGTCAGGCTTTACCACCTTGTCAGTGATTGTAGGCTTATGTGCGCGCGTGCACGCACACACACACACACACACACATTCATACACACGCACATGGAATTTCATTGATGCTATTGTAGATCTTTATAAATAGTGAAATAAACTTTGATCCAGAGCTTTTATTTTTGGGGGGTCACTAAATGTGTCTCTTGCTACTATTCCCAAGGGTACCTAGAATAATGTTTGTATGGTAAATATTCAATGAACGCTTGTTAATGCAATTAAGCATTTGTGATAGAATTCAGACACCTCCGCCTTCAGTGCGAGTGTTCACCCTCTCCTCTGTGGCCCGTGGACTCGGTTTCTGTAAGGTCTGCCCGCTGGTTTTTCTCTTACCTCTCTGATAGCTCTTTCTCAGTGTCCTTTGCTTATTCTCTCTCTTTCTCATTTTTCAAATCTGTGTTGGAGTGTTCAAAGATACATAGTTGGCCCTTTTCTTTACCAATGCATAATACCTAGGAGATCTTATCTTAAGAGACTTTATCCTGTCTGATAGCTTTAAAGTCTCCTTACATAGTGATCATTCTCAATATCTATTTCTAGGTCTGACTGCTTCCTAGAACCCAATCAGTGTATGTACCTGATGAACTGACATCATTGGGCAGATGTGTCTAATATCCTCTCAAAATTAACATGGTCTAAACACTAAGCCTTCTCAGCATCCAAATATAGAAAAAGAATCTTGCACTGTTCTTTCCCTTCTCTACTCTGCTAATGACTTAGTTTTACCATGTTGTCTAAGCACATCCCTCCTTTTGCATTACTATTAGTCCCGTCCTTCTTCACTGCTACAACTGCCTTAATCTAACTGACCTCCTTGGCTTTCAGACTCATCTTTTAAAATGTAAATCAGATGATGTCACTTCCTTGTATAAAGCTTTTCAATGAATCTCCATTACTCTTGGAATACAATTCCAATTTCTTAACATGTTTAACAAAGCCCTTATGTGACTTGACTATTACCTCTCTAACCTCATCCTTTATCATTTCCCCATTACCCATTATCCTCCACTCATACTGGATAATTTTTGTGTTGCTTGAACACACTGAAGTCCTAGAACTTGGGGCTTTGCATGCCCTGTTCCTTTGCATTGGAATGCTTTTCTGTGTCCATCTTTGCATGAGCAGCTTTTTATAATGTATACTTCTGCTTGAAAGATTCCTACTCAGAATGAGTTTCCCTGACTAGCCGATCTAAAAAAGCTATGCAGTATATTTCAAGAATATCATCTTAATGAAAATGTGTAATTACCTGATCACTTTTATTTTTATGTATTTGCTTATTTTTAGAATTTGTCTTGATCATTACTATTTCCTTGTTGCCTAGCAACAGTAGGCACTCCATAAATATCTCCTGAAGGAGTTAAACTTGATTGAATAAGCTAAAATGGATGAGGGAGCATGAACTGTTTTCCAAAGCAGAGAATAGAGAGGATGACAGTGCCATAAACAAAGAAAAGGAAAATATGGAAAAAATCAAGTTCAAGCTGTTTAGTCAATAAGTATAGTTATGTTTACTCTGTTAACTTGAGAAGAAATAACTCTTACAATCTAAGTGACTAGAAAACAAAAAGAAACAGGTGCTTAGAGATTAGAACATGGGTAAAGTTAGGAATTTTAGTTGCTTCAGCCAATAACAATGATCAGAATTACAAGTGAGAGAAAATGGGACACTGAATTAATACATGTTAAAATCACAGGGACAACTGTTACTGAAGACATCATACAGGTACCATAATGAATGAAGCAGACTGCTGATGCATGGTGGTTGAGAGAGGTGAACCCCATGGCAAATTAACAAAATGTGCTGCCTATGGGGCAACCGCTACTCACCCCTGGTTGATTCCTGTCTTACAGAGAAGTCATGCTATTAGGATGTAGGATGTGTTCAGAGAAATAGGAAAGCTAAATTTTTTATGGTGAAAATACTCAACTTCTTGTTGTAACAAGTTGTTTTAAATTTAATAACTTTCAGTTTTTCATGTCAGACATGTCAGTAGTCCAAATCTGGCCTGTGGGCAACTAATTTGCTACCTTTGGTTAAAATGGGCTTCCCTGGGGGCTCAGATAGTAAAGGATCTACCTGCAATGCAGGAGACCTGAGTTCGACCCCTGGGCTGGGAAGATTCCCTGGAGAAGGGAATGTCTACCCACCCCAGTATTCTTGTCTGGAGAAGTCCGTGGACAGAGGAGCCTGGTGGGCTCCATAGGTTGCAAAGAGTCGGGCACGATTAGGTGACTCACACTTCATGTTACTTAACTTTGGCTAAAATCGACCGTATGCCTGGCCTGTTCATCTGCTGCCACTGAGGCTTCCCGCCCTCCTCCTCCTGAGCATCTCACTTGGATAGTAGCTGCTTCTTCCTCCTACAGCGAGCCAGGAATTGGAGTTTCTAAACGCCTCATCTCCTTGAGCTCTCTAGACAGGGTGGTAGTAGATGTTCGGTTAGCACTAAACAACTTACCTGATCAATTCACAAGCTGGTAAAGGAAACTAGGAAGTTGGATTTTTATGGAACCCCCACATTCTTTTTTTTTTTTTAAGTTACATGCTTTAAAATTTTTATGATTTAATTTTTTAATTTATTTGGGGCTGTGCTGGGTCTTCATTGCTGTGCAGGATTCTTTTCTCTAGTTGCAGCAAGCAGGGCCTACTCTCTGGTCAGGGTGCAGGGGCTCCTCGTCGCGGTGGCCTCTTGGTTGCGGGGCACGGGCTCCGGGGCATGCAGGCTCCAGTAGTTGTCGCACATGGGCTCAGTAGTTGCAGCTCCTGGGCCCTAGAGCACCTTCAGTAGTTGTGGCGAATGGGCTGGGTTGCTCTGAGGGATTTTCCTGGATCAGGGATTGAACCTGGGTCTCCTGCATTGACAGGTGAGAACCCCACATTCTTAATTCTGAAAATTTGGGAGTCTTTCCACTTGAGTGTCATTGCTTCTATCAGAATCCCTTCTCTCCCTCTCCACCCTTAAGGTCTATGACCCACTCACTAGAATTGGGTCATTTTCAGTTCTCTGCTATGCTACTTTGCTCATTCTGGTCTAAAAGAATGGTGGTAGACTACTTCAAATATTTTGCAATTAGTGTGAGCTTTTTTTTTTTTAATAGCAGTATTTTTCTCATTTTATTAGGATGTATTCCTTTGCCATTGGTGATTGGTTGATTAGTTTGTCGGTTTTTGATGCGTTGGAGAGGATAATCTTGGCTTTTTTTTCACTCTAGCTCCCAGATCTTTACTTGATGACTAATCCAAAGAGTACCTTTGAGTGGAGTAGCAGTGTGAATTTTATCTGACACTTTTCCTCTCCCTTAGTCTAGTGTCTCATTGCCACAATTTAAATTCTCCATCAGAGAATAACTGGCTGTGAAAAATACTAATAGATTAATAGTTAAGTAGACTTTCTATACTACTTTTATCCCCTTTTTTCTTTATTCTTAAAAACTAATTTTCTACTCAGTTTGTCAATAAAATAGAAAAGAGAATACAGTTGTGTTTCTACCACTGTGATTAAGAGAGAAAAGTGAAAAGATTAGTATATTTCAGAATTTGTGACAACAGACATATTATTTTTCTTGGCATTCTCAAACTAACTAACTTTTCATCTGAGTATTCATATGGGGATGGGAAAAATAAATTAGTTTTGAAAGTTATAAGAATGAGTTGGTCACTCTTCATTTAGTTTCATAAATGAAATCAACATTTTTCTAATGATAAAAGAATTTTACTTACAGTAAAAAATGTGTTATTATATTAAGCCAAGGAGAGATACCCTGAGGTGGCATTTGATATGAAAGATGAAAATACACCATATATATCATTACAAGACAGTATATATAGTGAGCTAACATATGTATAAGAAAAGAGAAATTAGAATAGTCAGGCATTTTTAAGATTAAATAAGTAAGGATTAGATGTTGATTCTGCATACCAAAGTTGAAAAGCATTACAGACATTTTAAAAACATAAAAGGTAATCTGGATGAAGAAATTTATTATGTATTTCACCTGTCATTGATTCAAAAAAGTATTATATCATTTTATAATATAAGAAAATAAAATGATTAAAATGAGTCATTTCTGTGAATTAAAGAAAACACTAAATAATATAAAATCAGTATTTAAAATTCATGCAATTTATTCTAATGGCATCAAGTTGTGCCCAAGCACTTACTACCAGAAACTCTTAATCAAAACCTGGAGCTTCTTTGGTAAGGAGCTAGTAATTGATGGCTAGTTTCAGGTTAAATGATTCAACATTTGAATAGGTCAAATAAAAAGACCACCCATTTGGAATAATATTATAAAATATTCTAAAATGGCTTATAGAATAAGAATATATATTGTATTAACTCTCTCTGAGCTTATAAAGAAGAATATTCAAATTGAAGATGCAGGGAACAATGAGAATGCAAGCTGAGAATTAAACTGGGTTATTTTCTGATTCTGGATCTACCTCTGTACACTGAAGTGAATAAAAGTAACAATATTCAGCCAACTCAAGCAAACATTTCTTTCTCCCACCTACTCTGATAATTGAAGCCAAATTGCTTTTCCCCTTAAATCATCTGTGTGACAGCTATGGCTCTCCTCTTCACAGTGAGTATGCATAGCTACAAACATAAGCACAGAAATTACAAATGGCAGAAATGTTTAACTTGAAACATGGAAGTCTTCCAGATTATTTTATGTATCTCTTACTTCTCTTGATTATCCTTAGACTCAAAAGGGATTTGAGTTGTATGTGGGGGAGGAGTAGAGAATGGAAAGTTGCTAAATATCTCTGTGGTCCATAATAGGTACTTATAATGCTGAGGAAATGTACAATTTTAAGAGTGTGGGTGTGAAATTAGTATGGAATGAAATGGGACTCTCATAATGTGCATCTCCTATAGACCACCACGACTGGAAGGCAGCAAGAAAGGAAAATTCCTGGGGTAACACTTAGGTTGTGAAAACCACGGGATACCATACTCATGAGGAATTTTAACTACCCAAACATCTGTTAGGTTAAAAAAAATTCAGGAAAACATGCCTCATCAAAGAAGCTTCCAAGGAATGCAACTTTATGATTTAAAAAGAAGAAAACCAAATAGAGGGCAAAGCACTCTTTAACATCTTAAAAAATGAGACATTGTTGATGCAATTATATATTCAATTGTTTTTCTTAATATCTTCTAAATGGTGTAATGAACTTATAATGTGAATGCTATCATAATAGAGGCAGATATTCTACTTTCTATAAAGAAGCAATTATATAATGATAAGAGATGTCAGCCATAAATAGGAAAATATAATTCATGACATGAAGAAGCCCAGTTGATGGCAGTGAGTTTTTACAATAGGCTCTATCCTGTTGCCAGTAGAGAAAGCGAATATAATTTATTCTAGACATGATGGTTGTACTTCTGCAAAATTAATTAGTTGCTGTCGAAAGTCTTCTAAGTTAGTTACCCAAGGCTGCAAAATGTGTAATTCAAGATGACATCTCTCTCTTCTAGACTATAGACTGAAGTTACTAGAATGACCAGTTAGGTTTCCACAGGCATCTTGAACTCCATATTGCTACTCTTCCTGCCCCATTGCATGCCTTCTCCTATTTAGATGTTCCCGGTCTCAGTGTGTAATACATTGTTCATCTAACTGTTCAAGTAAGTGATCTAGGAATCATTCTTAATTCTTTTTAGCCATCCCCACCCCTCAGTCCATACCTGAATCAAATTTCCCTTCTAAATATTTCTTGAATTTTTTATGTTTCTCTGTTAAGGGTCTCTAAATTCATACTGTTAAAATACACCTCATAGATGATTACAAAAAATATCTAAATGGTCTTTCTGTTCTCATTTTCTCTACCCTCCACCTAAACCTAGATTTTGAATATACCTATTTATTATTTCTCTGTCTAAAATCTTTTGTAGTTTTCTGTTTCCTTTTGATATGCTCTATAAGATTACCAACATCACTGCAGACAGTGACTGCAGCCATGAAATTAAAAGATGCTTGCTCCTTAGATTGAAAGTTATGACCAACCTAGACAGCTTACTAAAAAGCAGAGACATTGCCAACAAAGGTCTGTCTAGTCAAAGCTATGGTTTTTCCAGTAGTCATGTATGGATGTGAGAGTTGGACTATAAAGAACTCTGAGCACCAAGGATTGATGCTTTTGAACTGTAATGTTGGAGAAGACTCTTGAGAATCCCTTGGACAGCAAGGAGACCCAATCAGTCCATCCTAAAGCAAGTCAGTCCTGAATATTCATTGAATTGGCTGATGCTAAAGCTGAAACTGCAGTGCTTTGGCCACCTGATGCAAAGAACTGACTCATTTGAAAAGACCCTGATGCTGGGAAAGATTGAAGGCAGGAAGAGAAGGGGATGACAGAGGATGAGATGGTTGGATGGCATCATGGACTCAATGGACATGAGTTTGAGTAAACTCCAGGAGTTGGTGATGAACAGGGAGGGAGGCCTGGCATTGCAGTCCCTGGGGTCACAAAGAGTTGGACACGACTGAGCAACTGAACTGAACTGATAAGATTACCTATGATTTTTGCTTATATTCCCCACACGCCGCTTGCAGTTTCCCCTTTGTGCTCCAGAATCTTTGCTGCGCTTTATTACTGTCCTTTCTGTCCTCTTTTGGAGACCGAAAGGCCTTTTCTTTATGTTTCACATCAAATATCTCCTCTGCAAAGCCTTCTGTCAATTCCTCTTTCTACTCTCACCTTCCAAAAGTTGTTTGTAAACACTGAACCTATTATAACATAACTATTTATCTCTTCTGTAGATCTCTGAGCTCCTTAAAGGCAGAGTTGACCAGTGATCATGTTTTATATATGTTTCTACTCTTTATGCCTACTCAGTATTTAAGACTGAATGAATGTGGCATTTGGACTCAAGGAAGGCATTGACTTTAACGTGAAAGTATTTCAGTGTCAAAATTCTCCATTGCAAAATCATTCATACTAATTTTCTTCAAATTTTCTTTTTGTCAAATTGTCTTTCAAATATTTGCATGGTGCCTGTCAAAATTAAAATTCTCCCAGTCAGTTTCTATTCATGTATGACATGTTCAGCTTCTCTTTCACAAAACCAGTATATTTTATATTGTTGATATGTGTTTTTTCATTAACATAAGTATAAATTACTGCTTGCAGGGAAGAACTATGCACATAAATTGAGTATTTCAAACTGTGAAAGAGAATAATTTCTTCATAAATTTCAGAGTAGATTGAAGTTTGAACAGTATCTAAATAATTAACTGAGATAATAAGTTGTTAATGAATTTATGAAGTGGAATATAATAGATTGATAGTTCATGAAGAAGGCAAAGGAGAACAGTGTCTAAATTTGGGCTGCTAAGTATGTCTAGAAAGAAAGGATATTTAGGTGAAATCATAGTTTAAAGAATATAATAGTGATTATATAAAGTTATTTTTAAAGGATTCAACTGTATATTTAATTTAAAAGAACATTTGCCAGGTTATTAACAGTTTTCCAGAATAGAAATAAAAATATTTCGAAATCCTATTACATAAGCATGTAGAATATGTTTTTCAGTAAAGTTGCTAAAAATTGAAGGATAAGAATGATTATTATTTTTCTAAATCATCAGTATTATAGAAAATCTGGTTTATCAAAAGGATAAAAGGAGAAAAAAAATCTTTCTCCCATAATAGTTAGCAGTATTTTATCTTTTAATGATCTGATGAATTCTCCTACTTTCTCATTTCAAACTTCAAATCTCATGTTCAATTTAATTTATTTTGACTTTTCTGAAAATCTTCTTTCTTTTGGTTCAGAAAGAATTATGAAGTAAGTTTAATTCTTTGTGATTTCTGGTCATTAACCTCAGTTCAGGTCTGCCTCAGCATTAGGCTCTGAGTCAACAAATTTTCAGCTCTCTTTTCTTCTGCATTTGTAAAAGAAGTAGAGATTTGACTACAGAAGACTCCCATTTCTAAAGAAAGTATAGGATTGCTATGTCTGGTAGTGTCGGGCACTTTTTGGCTGGGCCCAGTAACTGTGCTGAGACCCCTTGGTTGGATAGTTAATAATGACAGCAATAACTGAGCTTAGCAAGGGCTTGCTATGTGCTGGTATTAGTCTAAGATCTTTATACACATCAGTTTATTCATAAGCCTCATTCAGTTCTAGGATAGAGCTTGTGCTCTTAGATCTTGACTAGCAAAGCCTCATGGTGGTGTGAAGGTACTAAGAGGTGGAAAATGTTAATCAAGATTACAAAGAAAAGATAGGTAAAATCATAATTTAAAGGAAATTATAGCATGGATATAAAATTAAACTATATAATAAAGCATTCAACTTTGTATTTTTTAATTTTTATTGAAGTATAGTTGGTTTGTAATGTTGCATTAATTTCTGCTATACAAGACATAGAGAATAGACTTGTGGAAACAGTGGGGGAAAGAGTTCAGTTCAGTTCAGTCACTCAGTCGTGTCCAACTCTTTGCAACCCCATGAACTGCAGCACGCCAGGCCTCCCTGTCCATCACAAACTCCTGGAGTTTACTCAAACTCATGTCCATTGAGTCGGTGATGCCATCCAGCCATCTCATCCTCTGTCGTCCCCTTCTCCTCCTGCCCCCAATCCCTCCCAGCATCAGGGTCTTTTCCAGTGAGTCAACTCTTTGCATGAGATGGCCCAAGTATTGGAGTTTCAGCTTCAACATCAGTCCTTCCAATGAACACCCAAGGCTGATCTCCTTTAGGATGGACTGGTTGGATCACCTTGCAGTCCAAGGGACTCTCAAGAGTCTTCTCCAACACTACAGTTCAAAAGCATCAGTTCTTCAGCACTCAGGTTTCTTCACAGTCCAACTCTCACAT
This sequence comes from Odocoileus virginianus, assembly GCF_023699985.2. Taxonomy (NCBI): domain Eukaryota; kingdom Metazoa; phylum Chordata; class Mammalia; order Artiodactyla; family Cervidae; genus Odocoileus; species Odocoileus virginianus. The sequence goes on from NC_069697.1 coordinate 9,250,189, forward strand.
CCATACATGACCACTGGAAAAACCATAGCCTTGACTAGACAGACCTTTGTTGGCAAAGTAATGTCTCTGCTTTTAATATGTTATCTAGGTTGGTCATAACTTTTCTTCCAAGGGGCAAGTGTCTTTTAATTTCATGGCTGCAATCACCATCTGCAGTGATTTTGGAGCCCAAGAGAGTAAAGTCTGTCACTGTTTCCATGGTTTCCCCATCTATTTGCCATGAAGTGATGGGACCAGATGCCATGATCTTAGTTTTCTGAATGTTGAGCTTTAAGCCAACTTTTCCACTCTTCTCTTTCACTTTCATCAAGAGGCTCTTTAGTTCCTCTTCACTTTCTGCCATAAGGGTGGTGTCATCTGCATATCTGAGGTTATTGATATTTCTCCCGGCAATCTTGATTCCAGCTTGTGCTTCTTCCAGCCCAGCATTTCTCATGATGTACTCTGCATATAAGTTAAATAAGCAGGGTGACAATATACAGCCTTGACGTACTCCTTTTCCTGTTTGGAACCAGTCTGTTGTTCCATGTCCAGTTCTAACTGTTGCTTCCTGATTTGCATACAGGTTTCTCAAGAGGCAGGTCAGACAAATTGAGGGAGTAGCATTGAAACATATGCATTACCATATGTAAAATTAGATAGCCAGTGGAAATTTGCTGTATGATGTAGGGAGCTCAAATCTGGTGCTCTGTGACAACTTAGAAGGGTGAGATGGGGTGAGAGGGAGGTTCAAACGAGATGGGATATATGTATACCTATGGCTGCTTCATGTTGATACATGGCAGAAACCAACACAATATTATACAACAATTATCATCCAATTAAAAATAAATTTTAAAAAATTTCTGCTGTACAGCAAAGTGACTCAGTTAGCATGTATGTATGTGTGTATTCTTTTTCATATTCTTTTCTATTAGTTTATCATATGCTATTTAATATAGTTATCTGTGCTATACAGTAGGACCTTGTTGTTTATTTGTTCTAATATAACAGCTTACATCTGCTAACCCCAACCTCCCACTTCATCCATCCACTAATCCCCTCCCCTGTGGTAACCACAAGACTGTCCTCTATGTCGGTAAATCTGTTTCATAGATAGGTTCACTTGTGCATATTTTAGATTCCACATATAAATGATATTGTATAGTATTTGTCTTTCTCTTTCTTGCTTACTTAAGTGTGGTCATCTCTAGTTGCATCCATGTTGCTGCAAATGGCATGAATTCATTTTATGGCTGAGTAATATTCTACGGTATACATGTACCTTAGCTTCTTTATCCATTCATACGTCAGTGGACATTTAGCTTGTTTCCATATCTTGGCTATTGTGAATAGTACTGCTATGAATATAGCGATGCATGTATCTTTTTGAATTACAGAGTTTTGTCTGTATATGCCCAGGAGTAAGATAGCTGTATCTTATGGCAACACTATTTTTAGCCGAGGAACCTCCCTAGTGTTTTCCATTATCGCTTACATTCCCCCTAACAGTGTAGAAAGGTTCCCTTTGTTGCACATCCTTTCCAGCATTTCTTATTCATAGAGTTTTTAATGATGGTCACACTGACCAGTGTGAGGTGGTACCTCATTGAAGCTTTGAATTGTGTTTCTCATTAATTAGTGATATTGATCATCATTTCAAATGCTTTTTGGCCATGTGTGTTTCTTCTTTGGAGAAATATCTATTTAGGTCTTCTGCCCATTTTTCAATTGAATTATTTGGTTTTCTGTTGTTGAATTGTATGAGCTGTTTATATATTTTTAAAATTAAGCTTTTGTTGGTCACATTATTTACAAATATTTTCTCCCATTCTGTAGGTTGTCTTTTTGTTCATAATTTCTTTACCATACAAAGGCTTATACATTTGATGAAATCATTCTATATTTAATGTCAAAAAAGTTCTCCTAGGGTGTTAAGCAAGTTTTCTAGATATAAATATAAATAATTAGAAGTCTGCATTTGCATGAATAACTGGATATCTTTCAGCAAATCACTAAAAACCAAACTGTTAAAGGAAATTTAAAGGATAATCAGTGTGTGATATTATTAGCTTTGAAAACCAAGTCTAAGAAAGACCTAGAGATACTATGCAAGTTTCTAATTATAACCCACCTGTCTCCATTCTCAAATAAATTGAATGGGACTGCCCTATTACACATAACCTCTAACTATGTTTTTGGTTTCTTTTCTCTTTAGTTATACCCTTGGTAGTTATTATACAGTGATTATACCTACATGTAACACATGGGAGAATGAAGTAGCAACATTTTTGTCAGTCCTAACTCTTTGCTGTGGTGATGGCCTTATCACCAGCTTGTCACCAAATTATTCCAGCTTGTTCCTACATGTAGCTTCAAGGTACCATAGAACTGATGTTGTCTTATATTCTTAAGGAACATGATGACCTCTTACTACTCTAGAAACTTTGGAAATAGAAGGGAGTGACAGTAGGGAGAATTCTCTATATAGTTCATCAAGAATTAAAATACATGAAAGGTACAAGGAGCCAGTGTGTGGCGTGTCTGTTGTCTGGAGGCACATTTCCATGTTTATCACCAGCCCCCAAGCCCTTCACCTCTAACTACATCCCTAGTCTTCACAGAAGCAATAATTTAATCCCCCTTTCCATCCTTGTTATCAAGACTTCTAATCTGAAGGGCCCATGCCACAGCTTTTTCCAATTGTACATTGATATTATAGAGCTGCTGCTACTGCTAAGTCACTTTGGTCGTGTCTGACTCTGTGCGACCCCATAGACGGCAGCCCACCAGGCTCCCCCGTCCCTGGGCTTCTCCAGGCAAGAACACTGGAGTGGGTTGCCATGTCCTTCTCCAATGCATGAAAGTGAAAAATGAAAGTGAAGTCGCTCAGTCGTGTCCAACTCTTAACGACCCCATGGACTGCAGCCTACCAGGCTCCTCTGTCCATGGGGTTTTCCAGGCAAGAGTACTGGAGTGGGCTGCCATTGCCTTTTCCAGATATATAGAGCAGTGGCTCTTAAACTTGGACCCCCGGCATTAGAATTGTTAGGAGGACTTGTTAAAGCATGCAGTGCTGAACCCTTCCCACATCTGATTCAGTAGGTAAGGGATGTGGCCTCAGAATCTGCTTTTCTAACAACTTCCCACGTAATATTGATGCTGCTATTGTGGAGACCACATTTTGAGAACCACTGTTATAAACAGTTGTTTTATAAATGTAATGCTATTCTAGAAAAAGTCATATTATTTTATTATAAAAGCAGTGGAACTAATATGAGAATATTTTCATTCTTACCTGGCATGGCTAGTATTGGAAGTGAGAGTTTTTTGGTATTTTCTATTTTTTCCCACTTAAGCCAGTCTGAAATGACTCAGAAAATGACTCATTCAGCATCAAAGAAAATAGTCCTACAATGAGGTCTAGTACTGTAGGCATCCACGAATCATCCTTGGTACTCATCAGTCTAATAGGTCAGATTCTTGTGCTTGTAATATTTGCCCTTTGTGCTACCATCTTGCTGTTGGGAAATCTAGCTCCTCCTGGAACAAAATTAGTCTTGTAAAATGGTAGGAAATATTTCACACACCAGCAGTAGTGTCTCATATTGGGCAGTGAAGTCACTCAACTCTAGGGAAAGATTCACCACCAGGAAGGATAGCCAGCTAGTGCGGTATTGTAACCAGTGGGATATGTTCCGAGAAGGATAGCCAACTAGTGAAGTATTGTAACCAGTGGGATATGTCCCAAGTGGCTCTTGGACCACATCAATAAGGTCATTTTCACTGCTGAACTCTTTCAGGGCTCTCGATGCCTGAATTGTTTAAGATGTAAGGAATCCACCCAAACCACCCAGCCAGTGAGATTCCCCTTAGTCCTGAGAGGCATGTAAAACTTAAAGCAAATTCTTTCAGGTATGGCAACTCAACAGTCTTAGAGGCTGTTAATATTTGTATAAGCTAAGGAAGAATGGGAATCCTTCATTTAGTGATGACAGCAGCTAGGAATCTGGTGGTCCAGGGTACCAAACCCTGAAACTAAAATGCCCTGGAGTGAGGGACTTTTAAATAAACTTAAATTGAACTTAAATTCAAATAGATATGTGGATAGTTTAATCATAATGTGTATGGAACTCAAGATTTTTTTTCTTGTGAGCTGCTGTCAAGTCATTTATTTATTTATGTTTATTCTTTAGGAAGGTTACTGCAGCATGCATGGAAAACCATAGAGAATTTTCTACAACATTTTCATCATTAAATTTACAGGGATCTGCTGCAGGCAAAGTTACTAATAAGTCTTTGAATGTGCTTATTCTGAAAGCACAGTATTAGACACACCAAAACTTGATGGTTCTTAATCAAAGTGGCATAGACTTGGGGGCACTCAAACTTTTATATGGACTAGGCAAAATGATGGTGTATCCAGACTCCCCTTTCAGCTAACACACTTAACATGGGGACACAGATGGATGGGAAAGGTGACCCTGACCCACAGAGGACCCACATTCCTGTGCAAGGATAGAAGCATGATAATCAGGAAATGATGGTTGTTAGTTACAGAAAATGCATTATTGTGAAAACCAGGGGAAAAGTGCTTATGAGAGGAAGTGATTGGATTATGGGGAATGAGAGAATAAGGATAGATCATTCCTACTGAGTAAATTGCTGTGATTTATAAGAGAAAGGGTATAGTGATATCTTGGCCCATTACTGACTAGATTCATTTCACAAACAATCCTAAATCAGAATGTGACAGTTTATGGGGAGACAAACAAAGTCTCCCAAAGATGCTTACATGTTACTAAGCTTTTAAACTGGCATATTTTCAACTCCCCATACCTTTATTTTGGTAGTTGATGTTCATAATGATAATTTTGTATTCCCCCATAATTTCATATTATGTAACTCTAATAATAGTTTATTACACACTGGAGTAAAAGACAAAAATAATACTGAATTATTTTATTATGCATTTTTGGAATTTTGATAAGTTCCAAGAGAAAATTATCTAAAAGAAACTTGAAAATGTTATTTGCTTAAAAGTCCACTATAATATTTGTACAATATTAAAATAATTAGATGCTCTTCTATAATACACTTTGAGTATTTTCATGTTCTAAATATATCTCTTTAAATATCCCTGAATTAATCAGATGTTTATCTTTCAGCACTCTACACAGATGAAATATATATTCCATTATATACTATGTGCATATAGTATATTCATATTTAAGTTAGTTAGGTATGTTTATTTTTTATTTCAGATTCAGAAGGTCTTTTTCCATCATATTGTAATTCTTTAAGAATATAGATGAATATAATATGTTCTAAGAGAAATATTTCATAAAAGATTTAACAAGGGGAACACTTATGTAACAAAAGAGGAAATGTCATCAAGTTTACTGAAAATGCAAATGTTATTAACAGTGATTATTTCTTTAAAAAAAAGAGAAAGGACTTGAGGCAAGTTCAAGAATTGAAGCACAGTTCAGCCAGGGGGTAAACGCCCTGCCTTTCTATAATGAGTGATTTGTGTACAGAACTTAAAATACTTAGTAGTTCAAGTAGTTAGTGTGTTCCATGAATGATCTCTGAATGTCATTTTCCTCTCAGCTCTGCTTGGGGTAGCAGACACTCCCTGATGAGGGCTTTGATTGCTGGTATTAAAGGAATGGATGCAGGGTTGACATTTTACTATGAAAGACGAGAAGTTGAAGCAAGGCATCATACTGTTTTCTGAGCTGGTCTACAGACACACTTGCAAGGCTGGCTGAAGTTTCCCTTGGGAAATGTTTTGAATCTATCCTCATTTGAGACCCCAAAGATCTAAAGTGCAGAGCAGAGATGACACAGACATAGAAGAATTATTTCCTGAAAATATTTCTACAAACATGCTACCATCAACTTCATCACAAAAAAAAAACCTTCATCAACTTTATCATAGGAAATTTTCAGTAAGCTGTCCGTGTTATCAGGGCAATGATAATGTACCACCTTGCCTGTCTGCTACAATGAGTGAGGTTTACAAGTGTAGTCCAGACAGTCACTGAGTTGATATATGTTGTAAAGCTGTAGGAATCAGATTTCTGGAGATAATCTGTTCTCTTTTGATATACTGACTTTTTGTCCATCATCCTGGTAGGAGTTAGATACTGAACATCAAAACCTGTAGAGACTTCTTCTAGTTCCTGATGTTAGTGTATTAAACTATGGCTCTTATCTTTCTTGTCTATGAGGGCAGTTCTTACAGAGACTTCAGCCATGGCATTAAAGACCCTGAACAATCTGGCCTCATTCCTTCTCTGGCTCTCATTCTGATTTACTTGGCTCCAGCCTCACGGGAATCTCTGTTTTTCTGGAACACACCAGGCACAATCCTGCCTCAGAGACTGTGCAGTGGCCATTCTCCTCCCGTGACCCTCTTTCTTCAAATATCCCCATCCTCTTTCATGTCCTTCACATCTTCGTTTACATGTCACCAGTTTAGAGAGGCATTGCCTGACCACCATATTTTTTAAAATAGTAACTCCTATCTACCTTCCTATTCCAATTATCCTGATTCATTTTTTGTCATGGTACATATCACTTCCCAACAGTATATAATTTAACTATATGTTACATATTTAAATTTTTATAATGTGTATTATTTTTCTCCCTCTCCTGAAACAGAGGTCCCGTAATCTTTGTAATTTTGGTTTTTTCCCTCTAATTCAGCACCTCAGATATGGCTGCCTTGAGTATCAGATCAGTTCAGTCACTCAGTCATGTTCAACTCTTTGTGACCCCATGGAGTGCATGCAGCATGCCAGGCCTCCCTGTCCATCACCAACTCCCAGAGTTTACTCAAACTCATGTCCATCGAGTCGGCGATGCCATCCAACCATCTCTTCCTCTGTCGTCCCCTTCTCCTCCCACCTTCAGTCTTTCCCAGCATCAGGGTCTTTTTATATGAGTCAGCTCTTCGCATCAGGTGGCCAAAATATTGGAGCTTGAGCTTCAGCAACAATCCTTCAGTGTATATTCAGGACTCATTTCCTTTAGGATGGACTGATTTGATCTCCTTGCAGTCCAAGGGACTCTCAAGAGTCTTCTCCAACACCACAGTTCAAAAGCATCAATTCTTCAGGGCTCAGCTTTCTTTATGGTCCAACTCTCACATCCATATATGACTACTGGTAAGATGATAGCTTTGACTAGATGGACCTTTGTTGGAAAAGTAATGTTTCTGCTTTTAATATGCTATCTAGGTTGGTCATAACTTTCCTTCCAAGGAATTAGTGTCTTTTAATTTCATGGCTTCAGTCACCATCTGCAGTGATTTTGGAGCCCAAGAAAATAAAGTCTGTCGCTGTTTCCATTGTTTGCCCATCTATTTCCCATGAAGTGATGAAACCAGATGCCATGGTCTTAGTTTTTCTTGTGTGTGTGTGATGTTACAGTTTTTTAAATTTATTTTTTAATTGAAGGATAATTGCTTTATAGAATTTTGTTGTTTTCTGTCAACCTCAACATGAATCAGCCATAGGTATTCATATATCCCCTCCCTTCTGAACCTCCCTCCCATTCCCCTCCCCATCCCGCCGCCCTAGGTTGATACAGGGCCCCTGATCTTAGTTTTCTGAACGTTGAGTTTTAGGCCAACATTTTCACTCTCCTCTTTCACCATCATCAAGAGGCTCTTTAGTTCTTGTTCGCTTTCTGCCATAAGGGTGGTGTCATCTGCATATCTGAGGTTAGTGATATTTCTCCTGGAAATCTGGATTCCAGCTTGTGCTTCATCCAGCCTGGCATTTCCCATGATGTACTCTGAATTTAAGTTAAATAAGCAGGGTGACAATATACATCCTTGATATACTCCTTTCCCAATTTGGAACCAGTCCATTGTTCCATGTCCAGTTCTAATTGTTGCTTCCTGACCTGCAGAGATTTCTCAAGAGGCAGGTAAGGTGGTCTGCTATTCCCATTGTATTGAAGAACTTTCCACAGATGTGATCCACAGAGTCAAAGGCTTTGGTGTAGTCAATAAGGCAGAGGTAGATGTTTTTCTGGAATTTTCTTGCTTTTTCGATGATCCAACGGATGTTGGCAATTTGATCTCTGGTTCCTCTGCCCTTTCTAAATCCAGCTTGAACGTCTGGAAGTTCTCGGTTCATGTACTGTTGAAGCTTGGAGAATTTTGAGCATTATTTTGCTAGTGTGTGAGATGAGTGCAATTGTGCAGTAGTTTGAACATTCTTTGGCATTGCCTTTCTTTGGATTTGGAATGAAAACTGACCTTTTCCAGTCCTGTGGCCACTGCTGGGTTTTCCAAATTTGCTGGCATATTGGATGCAGCACTTTCACAGCATCGTCTTTTAGGATTTGAAATAGCTCAGCTGGAATTCCATCACCTCCACTGTATTTGTTCGTAGTGATGCTTCCTAAGGCCCACTGGATTTCACACTCCAGGATGTCTGGTTCTAGATGAGTCATCACACCATCATGGTTATCTGGTTCATGATCTTTTTTTGTATAGTTCTTCTGTGTATTCTTGCCACCTCTTCTTAATCTCTTCTGCTTCTGTTAGGTCCCTATCATTTCTGTCCTTTATTGTGCCCACCTTTGCATGAAATGTTCCCTTGGAATGTGTTATTTTCTTGAAGAGATCTCTAGTCTTTCCCATTCTATTGTTTTCCTCTATTTGCATTGATCATTGAGGAAGGCCTTCTTATCTCTTCTTGCTATTCTTTGGAATTCTGCATTCAGATGGGTATATCTTTCCTTTTCTCCTTTGCCTTTAGCTTCTCTTCTTTTCTCAGCTACTTATAAGACCTCATTAGTATACCATTTTGCCTTTTTGCATTTTTTTCCCATGGGGATGGTCTTGATCTCTGTCTCCTGTACAATGTCACGAACCTCCATCCATAGTTCTTCAGGCACTCTGTCTATCAGATCTAATCCCCTGAATCTATTTGTCACTTCCACTGTATAATCATAAGGGATTTGATTTAGGTCATACCTGAATGGTCTAGTGGTTTTCTCTACTTTCTTCAATTTAAGTCTGAATTTGGCAATAAGGAGTTCATGATCTGAGTCACAGTCAGCTCCTGGTCTTATTTTTGCTGATTGTATAGAACTTCTCCATCTAAGGCTGCAAAGAATATAATCAGTCTTACTTCAGTATTGATCATCTGGTGATGTTCATGATCTGAGCCACAGTCCACTCCCAGTCTTGTTTTTGCTGATTGTATAGAGCTTCTCCATCTTTGGCTGCAAAGGATATAATCAATCTGATTTTGGTGTTGACCATCTGGTGATGCCCATGTGTAGAGTCTTCTCTTGTGTTGTTGGAAGAGGGTGTTTGCTATGACCAGTGCATTCTCTTGGCAGAACTCTGTTAGCCTTTGCCCTGCTTCATTCTGTACTCCAAGGCCAAATTTTCCTGTTACTCCAGGTGTTTCTTGACTTCCTACTTTTGCATTCCAGTCCCCTATAATGAAAAGGACATCTTTTTGGGGTGTTAGTTCTAGAAGATCTTGTAGGTCTTCATAGAACCGTTCAACTTCAGCTTCTTCAGCATTACTTGTCAGGGCATAGACTTGGATTACCATGATATTGAATGGTTTGCCTTGGAATCGAACAGAGATCATTCTGTCATTTTTGAGATTGCATCCAAGTACTGCATTTCGGACTCTCTTGTTGACTATGATGGCTACTCCATTTCTTCTAAGGGATTCCTGCCCACAGTAGAAAAAAAAACCACCACCACCTAGTTGTGGATGGGACTGGTGATAGAGCAAGATTCAATGCTGTAAAGAGCAATATTGCATAGTAAGCTAGAATGTTAGGTCCATGAATCAAGGCAGATTGGAAGTGGTCAACAGGAGATGGCAAGAGTGGACACTGACATTCTAGGAATCAGTGAACCAAGATGGACTGGAACGAATGAATTTAACTCAAATAATTAAAATATTAATTATTAATTAATAAACACCTTCATAAAGTTTTACTTAGCTTCTGACCCATCCTCTTTTAGAGTCAAAGGCAGGAGACAGGCCTTTGAAACCCTCAAAATATCTTACATTTTTCAAAGCAGGTTTTTCCATGAGGAAAATATATAATGATGATGAGTAATGGAATACCTGATCCTAAAGCCTGTCCACTCCTCACTTAACAGTTAAATACAGAGATTCAGAACCACTATTTGTTAAGCTGCTACTTGTTAAGGTGGGTATAACCTTTCTAAGCAATATCCAGGAAGGAAAGAAGTGGCCACTCTTTTTCTCTAAACATACATGTGTTTTATTTTTTGGCTGTGCTGTCTTCATTCTTTGCTGCTACATGCGGACTTTCTCTAGCCATGGCGAACCAAAGCTCCTCTTTGTTTGGCGCATGGGCTGCTCGCTGTGCTGGGCTCTCCCGGTGCTCCCGGAGCACCAGCCCTGGCTCTCGGCGCACAGGCTTCGGGAGTTGCAGCATGTGAGCCCAGCAGCTGCGACGCGTGGGCTCAGCAGCCGTGGCGCATCAGCCCAGCGGCTCTGCAGAATGTGAGAGCCTCCGAGAGCAGTGACTGAACCTGCGTCCCCTACACTGGCAGGTCGATTCCCAACCCCTGGACCTCCAGGGCGGCCCAGGGTTGCCACTCTTGAATATGGAGTGCATTCTCCTTTGAGGCATCCAAAAGCAATTAGTTATGCTGGTGGCAGAGACCTCTCCTAGCTATCATTTGTTAAGTCCAGGTATCTAAATGAATTATGCTACAATTTGAGGCCATTTTCCTAAGTCTAGGACCCCAAAATTAGAATATGACTGAAGAACTCAGTATATGCAGCTTGTGTTAAAGTGCTGAGATGCCATGATCTCTTCTACACTAATCACCAGAGAAATCATGTACCGTATTCTGTCATTATTATTAGCACCTCAGCTCATCACACCTGGGAATCTTGGAGCATCCCTTCCTCCCCGTCTCCCCTGGATGTCATACAGACTGCATCTCTGAGTCAGCGTTCAGAGTATTGCACAAAATTCAGTAAGGGTACAAGTAGAAGGATATGTTTGTCATCCGCAAACCATTTTCCCACATAATATTTCTTATACATCCTCTATACTAACATTTAAGTACTTCTTTAAATTATTTCAATGTACTATTAAAAAATACTTTATGGACTGAGTTGAGAGATTCCCTGGTGGATTCAAAGGTGAAGAATCCAGGCTAAGTTGCATACCTAAATTCCAAAACACATAATATCATTTCTCTTGGAAATGTCCTAAATACCGAGAACTCATTAATAGTCCAACGATTGTCACTACTACGAGCATCTTAAATACTTACCTAGTGTTGAAATAAACCTTCTGGCTTTCTTCAGAAAGCCTGAACCAGATATACTTGCCATATTGATACTATTCCAATTTGTAAGGAATTACCTGAAATTTGTTAACAGACTCTTTTCATCTTGGTCCCATCTCCCTTGTTCTAGACTCAGTTTTCCAGTTGCAAGGTAGGCATCTCAGTCCATGTGAGTATCTCAGGCTTAATGAGTACAGATCCAAATTTAGCATCCCCTGCCAAGGTCTTGGAGAAGGCAATGGCACCCCACTCCAGTACTCTTGCCTGGAAAATCCCATGGACGGAGGAGCCTGGTGGGCTGCAGTCCATGGGGTCGCTATGAGTCGGACACGACTGAGCGACTTCACTTTCACTTTTCACTTTCATACATTGGAGGAGGAAATGGCAACCCACTCCAGTGTTCTTGCCTGGAGAATCCCAGGGACGGCGGAGCCTGGTGGGCTGCCGTCTATGGGGTCACACAGAGTCGGACACGACTGAAGCGACTTAGCAGCAGCAGCCAAGGTCTTATCCCTATCAAAACTAGCATCTGTTCTTGAAGGTGCTGTTGTGAATTCTGTCAGCACTCCCCCCAGTGTTAATATGTGAATTAGCTCTTTACTACACCCTCTGTCTCACAGCTAGTCAGCCCTTAAGTTCTTTTTATTAAATTTTGTCAGGACTCTGGGGTTCATCTCCTTCTTTCTCTACCTACTGTCACTCTTCTACTTTCGGCTCATCAGATCTTACCTGACATTTTGGAAACTACCTGTCTGAACCCACCACTTCAGAGCACTTATCTTTTTCATAGCTGCCTGAGATTTCCTCCTAAGTCATTGGAAAAGTACTTTCCTTTTCGAAACTTTCAGTGACATCCCATTGTTTAAAGAATGAGCCTCAAACCCTTTAACATAATCATCAAGTGCTGCCCTAACTTAGTTTCCAAATGACCAGCTGGCTTGTTCCCTCCCCGACCCCTTCGTGAACACTGGTCTTTCTGTGATATCTCTATTCCTTGAATATAGGGATTCTGAAATTTTCTTGCACCACGGGTTCCTTCGACAGTCTGGTGAAGTGTGTGGACCCCTTCCTAGAGTAATATTTTTCAGTGTATAAAATAATAAACATAAGATTACCATGGAAAGCCATGCTGCAGAAGTAAAATTCTATCTGTCTGTGGACCCTGTTGTTTATATCTTTGTGGCTTTGCTTATGACCCTCTTAGCAAAGAAGTGCCCCTGAGCTTGCCCTTCTGATTATTGAAATCCATCTCACATTTCAAAGTCTCTTCAATCCCCATCTCTGCAACTTTACCTTGACTCCCTGCCCGTCTGTACTCACCACTTTGTCCTCTGCCCTCTCATAGCAGATTATTTGTATTTCTAATTAGTTCTTATCTTTCCTTTGCCCTTTGTAATAATAGTTTGTATTAATTGACAAAAAGGGGCAGACACTAATGGGCTACTTTCACACATTTTGTGCTTGCTCACTTGTAACTCTTTTTAAAGCACTGTGAAATTTGCATATAAAGAGGACACTGAAGTCCAGAAGTTTTGTTGTTTGAGAAAGATTATACAGCTTGTTGCTGTTACAAATTTATTTCAGGAAAGGAATATTTGATTTTCTTCTTTACACCTTCTTAGGATCTAAGGAATGATATTGTTCAGTAGTGTTTGTTTCTGTGGATTTAAAAATCAGAAGTGCTGGGAAATACTCATCTCCCAATATATAGTGCCCCTAGTATTGACGGGAAGAGGCAGTGGCGCCCCACCCCAGTACTCTTGCCTGGAAAATCCCATGGACGGAGGAGCCCGGTGGGCTGCAGTCCATGGGGTCACTAAGAGTTGGACATGACTGCTGTGACTTCACTTTCCCTTTTCACTTTCCTGCCTTGGAGAAGGAAATGGCAACCCACTCCAGTGTTCCTGCCTGGAGAATCCCAGGGACGGGGGAGCCTGGTGGGCTGCCGTCTATGGGGTCGCACAGAGTCGGACACGACTGCAGTGACTTAGCAGCAGCAGCAGTATTGACGAGGGGCCGTACTAGGAGAGAGATGTGTACGGCGGTGTTTCTAGGTCAATGTCTATGTCAAATTAACTGTGACTAATTCCTTCTTAACAAACTGAAAACTCTTCTCGTTCCTAGTCGTTTCACAAATTAAAATTTAAACAAGAGTTTTCAGCAGTCAATTCCTGAAAATGTTATCCCTTGTTCTGCACTCCTGATGAAAAGACAATAATATTAAAAGTAGGACAAATTAAAGAATTTGTTTGGAATCAAAATGAATTGAGGAAATATTTACATTTGTAATGACAAGATCAGTCGTATAACCTATTTCCTATGGTATCCCGTCAGTGAAGACAATACACAATCCAATTTACATTTGTAAGAAAATACATTTTAAATATAATTCACTTGAACAAGTTGCATTTTTCTGCAGTCAAATGCATTCCTGCTAGTTTCTTAAAACAACATTATTAGGCTGTTTTAAAATAAGACTATTTATTTATTCAAATATTTATTTTAGCAATTAGTAATGCTTTCTTTTTAAAATGCTGTTTTGAGATTAAAAATCATGTATTTATGATCAGTAATTTCTCATGTGGGAGTTCTTTATGTATAGTAATTATTTTTAAAGGAATTACATCTTTTGATTTGGCAATGCCTTTTGGTATGCTGTGAACTATAACATATAATTCATTATCACTATCCTTCTTATGGTCTTTTTTGTCATCATATTGTGGCAAATACTAGCTTAAATGTAGAAAGGTAATTGAATTTTTTTCTATTTTCCTAGCTCCAGATGGTCCTCCTGAAAATGTGCATGTAGTAGCAACATCACCTTTTAGCATCAACATCAGCTGGAGTGAACCTGCTGTCATTACTGGACCAACCTTCTATTTGATAGACGTCAAATCAGTAAGGCCTGTCTTATCTTCTGTGAAAGGTAGTATAGAGCATGGTTAGGAGTACAGGCTTTGCAACCAGACTGAATTTTAATCTTAGCTCTATAGACCTTCGGCAGCTTCCTTTACTTGTTTGTGTTTCAGTGTCCACATCTGTGAAATAAAGCTAGATAATGCTGCCCAGGGTACAGCGTTTTTGTGAGGACTAAGTTAGTCAACATACATAAAGAGCTTAAAACATTGCCTGATACCTAGTAAATATTCAATAAGTGCAAACAAAATATTGTTGTCATGGTCGTTGTTCTTTATCTTCAGGGTATAGATGATATAAATAAAAGAGGTTAAGTTGAGTTTAGGTTGACAGTAATATACTGGTTTAAAATACAGTTGGAAAGAACTTACAAAAGAATGGCCAAGGCATTAGGAGTCATACTTCCAAAATAAGACAATATCAGGGCTTAACTTTGAAAATGACTGAAGCAGAATGTGAAAGGTAGTGCAAATAAAAGTGTAAAAAGTTAGCTTTGTTCAAGAAAAAGCAAGTAGTTTAAGCAGTGGAACATTCGAAAACAAAAGGCTGAGAGATGCGGCTTGATTGGGAGGCCGACTTAAAACCTGTTGTGGAGTGTGGGTCATGCTAAGTTCAGTGGGGTGCCAACTGTGGAAATAAAGCAGTATTGGGATACAGATTTCTATTTTACAGAATCAGTATGATCACGTTGTAAAGCATAGTTTTAGACCAGTCCTGAGGGTACAAAATTAAAGGAGGCAGGAAACCATAAGAGTAAAACTGGGCAAGAAAAGATGTGGAAATGGAGTGAGGGTAACAGAATAAAAAAAAATAAAATTTAAATCTATAGGATCTGGAGGGAAAAAATCCGTGGATGGTGAGTGAAAATAAACATCAAGGATGACTTTTTGAGATATACATTTTGGAAACTTGTGAGGAGGAACAGATTTGTAGAGGAAAGGCATGGATTCAGAACTAGATGTACTAAGATGCCTGGGAGTCCCCAGGTGAGGATAGCCCGTTAGCAGTATCATTCATGGATTGTAGCTCAGGAGAGGAAGTTTATATTTCCTGATTTGGGAAGCATTGGTGTTCAGATGATGGATGAAATAATATGAACAGATGAGATTAACTATGAAACATTTAGGGTAAGAAACTCCTCTGTAAGGACTACCCTGAAGATAGTGTCCTGGGAAATGCAAACATATGAGTAAAAGGCACCTGCAAACGCCGAATTGGACTAGCCATTCAGACGGTAGGAAACCCAAGCTTGAGAGTCAAGCCTTTTGTCTACAACAGGGTGCTGCGCAGTGTGAATAATGCAGAGTCGTTAGCTAGGGTTAGAACTGGAAATTTCTCCTGGCATCCTGCTTGGGTTCTACTGGAGCTGATGAGCAGTCCCTTCTGCTGGCATCGAAGGCATTAAATTAGGTAATCCATGGTGAATTCTCCTCCCCCTCTTGCTGTATTTATTCATCCCTTAACTTTTATGATTTTTTAAAATGCCTTTATATTATTTCTTAAATGGAAATAATTCTATCTCAAAAGGCCTGTCATGATTAAAAGAAAAGTTAAAGGATTATTTGTACATTTTTTTTCTCCTAGTCAGTCTTCAGTTTATGATCTTCCTTTTTTAGAGCATATTTGTGAAGACTTTTAGTTCATAATCAGCCAAAAACAATCAACATGAATGACAAGTGCTCTGGGAATATCATTAAAAGCAAATTATAAAATGTTAACACTGTGCTCTATTAACTAGAAGATGCTTTATTAGGGAAAATAGCTCTCTTGTGGAGTTTGGTTGGGTTGAAAGGAGGGAAAAGTAAAACATTTAAAAAAGGTGATTTACCACCTAATTCAGTATTCTTACTGAGATTAAAAATGAGTAAGGGTTAGGGTTAGCTCCAGAAAAATAAATGACCCAATCAAAAAATGGGCCAAAGAACTCAACAGACATTTCTCCAAGGAAGACATACAGATGGCTAACAAACACATGAAAAGATGCTCAACATCACTCATTATCAGAGAAATGCAAATCAAAACCACAATGAGGTACCATTATACACCAGTCAGGATGGCTGCTATCCAAAAGTCTACAAGCAATAAATGCTGGAGAGGGTGTGGAGAAAAGGGAACCCTCTTACACTGTTGGTGGGAATGCAAATTAGTACAGCCACTATGGAAAACAGTGTGGAGATTTCTTAAAAAGCTGGAAATAGAACTGCCATATGACCCAGCAATCCCACTTCTGGGCATACACACCAAGGAAACCAGATCTGAAAGAGACACGTGCACCCCAATGTTCATCGCAGCACTGTTTATAATAGCCAGGACATGGAAGCAACCCAGATGCCCATCAGCAAACGAATGGATGAGGAAGCTGTGGTACATATACACCATGGAATATTACTCAGCCATTAAAAAGAATTCATTTGAATCAGTTCTAATGAGATGGATGAAACTGGAGCCCATTATACAAAGTGAAGTAAGCCAGAAAGATAAAGACCATTATAGTATACTAACACATATATATGGACTTTAGAAAGATGGTAACGATAACCCTATATGCAAAACAGAAAAAGAGACTCAGATGTACAGAACAGACTTGTGGACTCTGGGAGAAGGCGAGGGTGGGATGTTTCAAGAGAACAGCATTGAAACATGTATATTATCTAGGGTGAAACAGATAACCAGCCCAGGTTGGGTACATGAGATAAGTGCTCGGGCCTGGTGCACTGGGAAGACCCAGAGGGATCGGGTGGAGAGGGAGGTGGGAGGGGGGGACTGGGATGGGGAATACATGTAAATCCATGGCTAATTCATTTCAATGTATAACAAAAACTACTGTAATGATGTAAAGTAATTAGCCTCCAACTAATAAAAATAAATGGAAAAAAAAGAATAATAAAGAGAAGGTGATTTAGTTAAAAAAAAATGAGTAAGGGAAAGAGAGAAGGATGGAAAGATAACTATTGTAATTGCTGAGCTTGTTTCAGCTACGTATTAGCCTCTTCATATGCATTGTATTATTGTATCTTATCTAATAACCATTTGATGTAAATATTACAATCTTACTTTTGTATATAGGAGAACTGAGGCACAGAGATGATAAAAAAAAAAAAAAAACTTCTCAAACAGTTAAGACCTGGCTAAAACCAGCATAATGGTGTGATGGAAATAGAAAAAAACCATCAAAAAGCAAATAAAATTTGCCAGATTGAAATATGTGCTCACTTTGGATTAAAGACAGCAAAAAATTAACAGATTCTAACACTTCACAGTTTCCCTAGGATTCTTGGAACTAAAGTGGTCTTCCCTTCATTCTTTCAACACAATTCTAGCTTGTTTTTAAAAATTTTGTCTTATATTGGCACATAGTTGACTAATAATGTTATGTTAGCTTCAGATGTACAGCCAAGTGATTCAGTTATCCGTATACATGTACCTATTCTTTTTCAAATTATTTTCCCATTTAGGTTATTATAGAATATTGAACAGAGTTCCCTGTGCTATATAGTAGGCCCTTGTTGGTTATCTATTTTAAATATAGTAATGTGTATATGTCAATCTCAAACTCCCAATGCAACTTTAAATACATTCAAATGCCAGCATTGTGCTGGGTGCTGGGTGCTGGGTGCTGGGTGCTGGGTGCTGGGTCAAACCCACATCTCTTCTGGCTCCTACACTGGCAGGCGGCTTCTTTACCACTAGTGCTTCCTGAGAAGCCCAGAAGTCATTGGCTCCCAGGCCAAGGAACATGTGTCCTTGAATTTAAGATTTATGCTGCACCTTGGCCTCTGCCAAATACCAGCCACAAGGGCATATAGCTCTTCCCCTAGAAGACCTGAATCAAAAATTGACACTCTTTAATAAAGATACATGGGCTTCCCTGGTGGCTCAGATGTTAAGGGATCCACCTGTAACGCAGGAGACCTGGGTTCGATCCCTGGGTCGGGAAGATCCCCTGGAGGAGCGCATGGCAACCCACTCCAGTGCTCTGGCCTGGAGAATCCCCATGGACAGAGGAGCCTGGTGGGCTACAGTCCCTGGGGTTGCAAAGAGTTGGACACGACTGAGTGACTAAGCCCAGCACAATAAAGATATATGGGCTCAGATATCACCCTGGATGATTCTACCAGGAACTGATGCATTTTCTGGCCTTTTGTTTGTTCTTTTTATTTTAAATTTATTATTTAATGGAAGGATAATTGCTTTACAGAATGTTGTTGTTTTCTGTCAAACCTCAGCATGAATCAGCCACAGGTGTACATATACCCCTCCCTTTTGAACCTCCCTCCCACCTTCCTCCCCATCCCACCCCTCTCGGTTGAGTTTCCTGAGCCACATAGCAAATTCCCGTTGACTGTGTATTTTTCACATGGTAATGCGATCTTCCCTGTTTCTCTCTCCATATATCCCACCCTCTCCTTCTCCCCCATCCCCCTCCGCCAAGTCCAAAAGTCTGTTTTCTATGTCTGTGTCTCCATTGCTGCCCTGCAGATAATTTCATCAGTACTATCTTTCTAGATTCCATATATATGCGTTAGTATACAGTAATTATTTTTCTTTTTCTGATTTATTTCATTCTGTATAATAGGCTCTAGGTTCATCCACCTCATTAGAACTGACTCAAATGGGTCCCTTTTTACGATGAGTAATATTCCATTGTGTATATGTATCACAGCTCCTTTATCCATTCATCTGTCAGTGGGTTCTAGGTTGCCTCCATGTTTTAGCTATTTTAAATAGTGCTGTGATGAACATTGGGGCACATGTATCTTTTTCAATTTTGATTTCCTCAGGGTATATGCCTAGTAGTGGGACTGCTGGGTCATATGGTGGTTTTATTCCTAGTCTTTTAATGAGTCTCCATACTGTCTTCCGTAATGACTATATCAATTTACATTCCCATCAACAGTGCAAGAGTGTTCCCTTTTCTCCACACCCTCTCCAGCATTTATTGTTTGTAGACTTTTTGATGATGGCCATTCTGACCAGTGTGAGGTGATATCTCATTGTAGTTTTGATTTGCATTTCTCTAACAATGAGCAATAAAGGAGATCAGTCCTGGGTGTTCATTGGAAGGACTGATGCTGAAGCTGAAACTCCAGTACTTTGGCCACCTCATGCGAAGAGCTGACTCATTGGAAAAGACCCTGATGCTGGGAGGGACTGGGGGCAGGAGGAGAAGGGGACGACAGAGGATGAGATGGCTGGATGGCATCACCGACTCGATGGACATGAGTTAGAGTAAACTTCGGGAGTTGGTGATGGACAGGGAGGCCTGGCGTGCTGCGATTCATGGGGTCGCAGAGTCGGACACGACTGAGCGACTGAACTGAACTGAATAACGAGTGATGTTGAGCATCTTTTCATGTATGTTAGCTATCTGTATGTCATCTTTGGAGAAATGTCTGTTTAGGCCTTTCCCCCACTTTTTGATTGTTTGTTTTTCTGGTATTGACTCGTATGAGCTGTTTGTATATTTTGGAAATTAATCCTTTGTCAGTTTCATTTGCCATTATTTTCTCCCATTCTGAAAGTTGTCTTTTTATCCTTTTTATAGTTTCCTTTGTTGTCCAAAAGCTTGTAAGTATAATTAGGTTCCACTTGTTTATTTTTGTTTTTATTTCCATTACTCTAGGAGGTGGATCATAGAGGAGCTTGCTGTGATTTATGTCATAGAGTATTCTGCCTGTGTTTTTCTTTAAGCGTTTTATGTTCCTTTTATTTTTTAACTTACCAAATACTTAGTAGCTTCTTTTCACCAAGACAAAGATGGAAAACACAAAGTTCTGCTTCCAAGTAACTCACAGTCAGTAACACCAGAATATAGATAATTATAGAGTATGAGGTATCCAGTCTTTTTGGAATATAATGTTACAAAGTAATTAAAGTTTCGGTTATAGGGGACATAATACATAGAGGAGACTATACAGAGAAGGTTAAATTTAGTAGGCTTAGTGAAGACAGAAAATGAATTTTTGTACATGCTGTTTTTTGAGGGCACAGGATTCTTTTGGAATTTTACTATATATTTTATAAGATATGGTACATCACATGCATTTTATTTCCTACTTTACTAACTGCAATCTGTTACCCATTTTTTAATGAAGGCATTGGAATAATTTAATTTTACTTTATAAGATCAGGTCTCATGACCTTGTGGTAGTGTAGAGAGGTCTGAACTCTTCAAAGACCTGGGATCAAATCCTATCGCAGTTACCAAGTAGCTATGGAATCTTGAGAAATGCAGCTCAACTCTATAAAACCAGAGTTGAAATAGCTCTAGTAGCCGGTTAAGGAACATGAAGAGCAGTCAACATGAAGCTAAGTGGTGGGCAGTGATGAGTTGGAGACCCCTACCCCATTATAAGAGTTACCCATCGTTCATCTTTAGATCAGTGTTAGCCAGCATACGTTTAAGTCTAGTCTTAGGGGAAATTTTAAAAGCCTGATTTGTATGTGATATTTAAATGTTGACAACCAATTAAACACACACTTTCTACCAGAGGATACATGAACCTGATCAGCTGGATTCCTACGCTGATCTGTTTTTCTTCCCCCACTGCTCTCTCTCAAGATGGTTCGGTCTGTTTGATTTTTTTTTTCAATGCTGATATTGTATCTGCTTTTTCTGTACTTCTTATAGCAACATCATTTTCCAGTAAAAAACTTAGAAAAGAGCATTTGAAGAACATATTGAACAAAAATACATCTTTCAAAGTTATAAGAAAGGGTCAAGTTGGAAATGAACTTGTTAGTGAGGACAGTGTATCCAATTTGTTTTTAAGTGTTTCAAGTCAAGTACCGGATAGAAGCAAGCATAAGAGGATATTGAATTTTGTTCATCTCAGGAAAAGTCCTTTTATTTAGTGCTGGAAACTTTAGCTATGTTTAGACCTTACAGTGAGTAGGCCAGATTTTCCATCAAAGACAGGCTGTTTTAATATACAACTGTATTTATTATACCTAAGCATATTCATTTGTATACATTTAATAATTGTACCTACATTAATTGATTCCTTATTTAGTACCATGCATGGTGCTTGATCAGTTTTCAAACTTCAGTTATGACCAGCATGTTAAAAATGAAAATTGGAATAAAATTTAAAAGAGCAGAAAATATCAAAGTGCATTTTAGAAAGAAGTTGTATTTCTGAAAAGCAGTTTGCAGTTATAAAGAATACACATTCACATACATACATCCTGAATGTATATGGACATTATGTTGCCAAGTGTATTTCACTTTTGTGGGTTACGATAAAAAAAAACCCAAATTCCTTTGCTAGCTACTTCAGATCTATTTTTTTAAATAATCAAAATATTATAAATATTTAGATATTATCACCCTGATCTTACATACATAGAAAGTTAGACACAGAGCATAAATGACTTATCAAATACTTTGGAAGTTACTAAGTGACCAGGTTGGGATTTGAACCCTTGATGACTAGGTACCAACCTATATTCATTCCTCTGTAAAACACTGGAGTAGAAGTTTCATTGACTACAGAGATGGTTTTTGCTTTTTCTGATTATTGTGGTTGATTTTTTTCTTTTACTTTCAATGTTGAAATAACTGCTAATTAGTAGACTCTTAGAGTAGCACTTTGGATTTCCCAGGACCATCTGACTGTAAATAAAAGAAATTTTAAATCTTGGTTAGAAAGAGATACCACTTATAGCTTTCTATTATTATGTTTTAGTGATTTGTAACTCAAGTGCTGCTTCCTCTATTAGCTGTTTTTTCCCCCTATAGGTAGACAGTGATGAATTTAATATTTCCTTAATCAAGTCAAATGAAGAAAATAAAACCATAGAAGTTAAAGATTTGGAAATCTTCACAAGGTATTCCGTGGTGATCACTGCATTCACTGGAAACCTCAGTGCTGCATATGTGGAAGGAAAGTCAAGTGCTGAGATAATTGTTACTACTTTAGAATCAGGTGAGGTCTATTTTTCATCACTGCTAAAAATTGACTAAGTGTCTTTCTTACAGTTTCTCACACTCTACCCTACAAAGCATATGTGGTACAAGAAAAATTTAAGCATATAAGCATAAAATTCCATGACTCACTGGGACTGACAAAAGTGAAGCTTTCTATTTGTATTTTTGAGGCCAAATGGAATTATGTAGCATAGTCAATACTTGTAAATACAAAAATAAATTAGTTCATAATAAGGTATCCAAATGTATTTTTTTGTGTGTTGATTATCAACACTAAATATTTTAGAAGTTGGACAACCTTACCTATGAAATGATTTTTCCAACTGTCTATAGCCAATAAAGCTTCACCTTAAATTCCATTTTAATTATTTATGTCCCATGGTTTCAATGTACATTAAAGTAATAATACTCTATTACTGAGGGCTTCCAATACTCTATTATTGAGGGCTCAGTGATAAAGAATCTGTCTGCAATGCAGGAGACCCAGGTTCGATTCATGGGTTGGGAAGATCCCATGGAGAAGGAAATGGCAACCCACTTCAGTATTCTTGCCTGGAGAATCCCAAGGACAGAGGAGCCTGGCAGGCTACTGTCCATGGGGTCGCAAGAGTTAGACACCACTTAGCGACTAAACCACCATAAACCACCACCACTCTATTATTACATTATCTGGGCTTTCCAGGTGCCGCTAGTGGTAAAGAGCATGCTTGCCAATGCAGGAGACGTGAGAGACATGGGTTCAATGTAATCTCTGGGTCGGGAAGATCCCCTAAAGGAGGGCATGGCAACCCACTCCAGTATTCTTGCCTGGAGAATCCTGTGGACAGAGGAGCCAATTAAACCCCCAGCTATGTTTTCCATATCTGTTCTCTTCACTTAGTCAAGTGGCATGTTTTATTACATAATCTAATGACAAATGTCAGAATCCATACAGATTGCCTCAAGTTCGTATGGACAGGGTCTGAGTGGATAGTAAGATTGTAACCTGTGGGAAATTACCGTGGAAATTCAGCTTCCCAGAACTCGCTTGCCCCATCCTCCTTCAGACTCCTGATGTTCTTTGCCAGCAGATATATCTCTGGAAAGAGCACATGAAAGGGATGTGTTGCTATAGTTTATTTGTTGCTATCTGTAAGGTAAGTATAGGAGGTAAAAAAAAAAGTAGATATTCTTTTCACTATGCTGTATACTCTATTATTATAAACTTACAGTTCTAAATTGAAAGGTACTTCTTATCCTCAGCACCCTAAAATTCTCCTTGTTTCCATTTAGTGGCCATGTTCAGGCACTTATTTTCTTACATTTTGCAATTCTCTCTTATCCTGCCCATCTGTGAGAAAAGTTGCTGCTAAACTTGTTCCTGTTCATACCATAAAACTCTGATAAAAAAATCTTAATGTGACACCTTTTCCAAGGATACTGTAGTTTAATAAATCTTTAGTAAACCTCTAAGAGTAGATTTTGGATATGAAAAAAAAGATATCTGGAGGATAGGAAGTTCTTTCTAACACTCAGGTAATTTTTTCACTTATTCAACTTTAAAGTTGATCCTAATTTTAGAGAAACATCTCTCATAAAAAGAAAAATATATATTCCTATATATCATAAAAATGTATAATAGCAATTGTGAAAATGTGTGTTGAACCAATTTAACTTTTATATCAGCTATGCATTTCTTCACATTGTGATATTTGCACAATAACTTATTTATCTGCTTCTCTCTTTTTTCTGTTATTTATTTACTTATGTTTTGCTTGCCATAGGGAACTATCTCTAGATATCTCTGCAAGTGTATCTGAATATCTGAGCTATTCATAGTCAAATATGAACAGCCTTCTTCATGGAAATTCGTTACCTAGAATGGAAGAATATATACATTTCAATGTGATTAAAATAAATATGTTCATTCAACCATTAAATTTATTTAAAAATACTAATTATATAGTTTGACAAGAATTAGTTCTTACTAAGAAACTAATTTTATCCTGTGTTATTTTTCATAATAACTTAGTGATATTTGGCTAGTTATATGTTAGGGCAACTTTTATTTATCAAAAATAAACAGGAATATCTAGAATATATAAAGAAATATTAAAATTCAACACTTAAAAAGAATCCAGTTAGAAAATTGCAGAGGGGACTTCCCTGGCAGTTCAGTAGTTAGGACTCCAAGCTTCCACTGCAGGGTGCATGGGTTCAAGCCCTGGTCAGGGAACTAAGACCCGACATGTCATATGGCCAAAAAGATAAGAAAAGACAACTGAAAAAGAACATGAACTGATATTTCACCAGAGAGGAAATATGATTGGCAACTAAACTCAAGATATGTTTTCAACACTATTATCTGTTAAGAAAATGTAAATTAAAACCACAATGATACATCACTATGCATCTACTAAAACAGATAAAATAATTTTTAAAGTAGTAATAATACCAAATGCTGGAAAAGGTCCAAAGCGACTGGATCTCTCATACATTGCTAGTGGGAATATAAAAGGGTATAACTATTGATGCAATGGAAAAATAGTTTGGTATTCTATAAAACTGAACATGCACTTACAATAAGTCCACAAATTACAATCTTAGGCAATTATCACAGACAATTGAAAACTTAATGTTCATACAAATATCTTTATATGAATGTTAACAGGCTTATTAGGAATAACAACAAAATAACTGGAAACAACCCAAATGTTTTTATGGTTAAACAAATTCTAATACAATGGAACACTACTCAGCAATAAAGACAGAATAAACTGTTGATATACACAGCAACTCTGGATCTCAGGGTCATTGTGCTGTTCTCTTTTGCAACTAATAAAAACTATGGAGATGGAGACTGACTAGTGTTGAGGAGTGATGGAGTGCAAATATAAAGGGAGAGCAAGAGGACTTTTCTTTATGGTGATGGAATAGTTTTGTATCTTGTTTCTGGTGATGGTTACAGGAATCTATACATGGAATTAAATTGCATAGAACCATACAAAAATATAGGAAAGCATGAAAAATGGTGAAAACTGAATAAGACCTATAGTCAAGTTAATATTATTGTGCCAGTTCTGTTTCCAGGTTTGATATTTAACTACAGTTATATAAGACGTCACCACTGGGGAAAGCTGGGCGAAGGTTACAGGGAACTGAATGTATGATTTTTGCAACTTCCTACGAGTCTACATTATTTTTAAGTTCAGAGTGTCATAGAAGTTCATTCTGTGTAAGATAAATACATAATAAAAGACTAATTATATAAGCAAATAAATTGGATCACTGTTATGGTTTCTATGATCTATAAACATCAATGATTCTGTAATGAACCAGCCATTTTGCTTTGTGTAATACTCTTTATAAAGAGAAATTTGAGAAAAATTTGAAGCAAATCAGTTTTATATGGAGATAAGAATGAACACAAATTTTTAAATAATTTTAACTGCTAAATATTTTTAGTCCCTAAGGATCCACCTAACAACATGACATTTCAGAAGATACCAGATGAAGTTACAAAATTTCAGTTAACATTTCTTCCTCCTTCTCAACCAAATGGAAATATCCAAGTATATCAAGCTTTGGTTTATAGAGAAGATGATCCTACTGCTGTCCAGATTCACAATCTCAGTATTATCCAGAAAACTGACACGTCTGTCATTGCAGTGTTAGAAGGACTAAAAGGTGGACATACATACAACATCAGTGTAAGTATACATAGTTTTTAATTATCTATTTTACAAAGTTGATTGAAAAACTCAGCATTCAAAAATACTGCAGGTTATGTAATACTCCATTTTTCTTATCTGTTTGTGGAATTGCTTAAGACATGCCAAGTGAAAAAGATTTGGGGAAACAGAATTGCTGATTTCCTATTTTAATACAGCAAGTCATGTGAAAATATGTAAATAACAGAAAAGTTTGCACAATTATAGTGGAAATCCAAAAATAAAGCATAAAGAAAATCCACATTAAAAGTTAAAAAGCAGTGATATATAGATAGTTCTGCCTAAAAGAAGACTGTTTCTGTGTGATTATAAATGAAAAAATGGAAAAGCAAATCGCAAAGGCAAAGGGCAGAAATAACTATTTGTATGATTGAAATTCACATGTATTTCACACAACTATTACTAAAAGCATTTTATATCTTAATTCTAAATTATCCATTTCGGAAAGTAAATATATATGTGAGTTCATATACATACACATCAGACATAATACACATACAATTTGTCTCACCCTTTTGCTATTTTTATAGCATGTCTTGGAATTTTCAAAAAGAACTATATAGAAAATCATTTATTAAGCAAATATAGAATTCACCCTAAGCATTCAAGTAGTTCAAGTAACTAAACAGTCAAGTAACTAATCTTCCAACAAAGTCTTTATATCAGAAAACTGTCATTAATAATTTGTGTTATTTCCCTCACTCACTATATAATCTGACTTGCTGGGATTCTTGTTACACATACCATTAAATGGACCCCCATTAAAAGATCTGTTAGAGAGAAGGTGGTGGTTAAGAGAATGAACTGACCTAGATTCAAATTCTGGCCCTGCTAGTTTCTTTCAGGGCAGTTTCTGCAACTCTGTGCCTCTTTTTCCTTATCTGAAAAATTAGTAATCGGAATAGTAATTTCTATAAGGATATGAATAGTGATGGTAGGAAACAAGTGTTAGGACAGTTTTGGCTCTCGCAAATAAAAGAAAACTAGGAAATAAAGTACAACGAATTCATAATTTTTAACTTATTCATGGGTCTTCGTTGTGACGACTCATCACTGCAGGGCATGGCCTCTCATTTTGCAGCGGCTCCTCCTGTTGCAGGGCACGGGCTCCAGGCGTGTGAGCTTCAGTAGCCGCAGCTCACAGCCTCTAGAGACAGGCTCAGCAGCGGCGGCACATGGCTTAGGTGCCCTGTGGCCTGTAGAATCTTCTCAGTCCAGGCATCAAACCCATGCCCCCTGCACTGGCAGATGGCCTCTCACTCACTGTTGCACCAGGGGAAGTCCACTAATTCATAATTTAAAGAAAATTAAATCAATCTCTGGATTATTTGCAAGGTGCAATTTTCATTGTCCTCAACACCTGAGAATTTACTAGAAATGTGTACCTTTCACATTTCTAGTAGGAAATTCAGTCCTAACCTACTGAATCAAAGCCTATAGATTTTCATTTAACAGGGTTTGTGAGTGACTTCTTTGCTCAATTGCAACTTGAGAAGCACTGCCCAACTTTATTATTCTACTTAAAGATTAGGTTGTAAAGAAATATAAATAATTAAATACATTGTAGCATCACTTTTCATTTTAAATGCTTTCTTTTTAAAGTTTACATACACCAGTAAATATTTCCTTTAGATACTTTTTTTTTTAGATATTTTTTAAGCTACATTTATATACCTGCCACATCATATGTTATTTTAATTCAATCAAAATACTTCTAAACTGTGTATAGGGTGGAGGGTGGACCACTAATGTATGAAACAAATTTATTAATTCCAATAAAGATATGTTCTGAATTGTCTTTATTGAATATAATGAAATTGGCAATAACATAGTCATTATTTCATTAATATATAGTGAGATACAGTGAATTAAAGAAGAGCCTGTGTCTGCAGCTTCCTAAGCACAAAGCTGATTGAAAGGATTCACATTTGTGTAAATCACCCTCTGTAGATACAAACAGAAATGCTTTATGTGTATATGCTGCATTATGCAGGTTACAGCGTCAGATAGTTAGGGGCAGGGGTGAAGCAGGGCAGAGAGGCCAACTTTCAGAGGGATGATTTAATACAGGAAAACTGGGAGGCTGAGGGAATAGGGTTTCATCTCAGAAGGAAAAAAAAAAAGAGTCTTGAATATGGATTTAAAGAAAGCTGGAGTTACCTAGCTACAGAGAAAAGGAACAGATGTCAGAGTAGATGAAGAGAGAGTAGATGAAGAGTGTAGACATAGTGACTCTTCTGCTCTTTCCTCCTACAGGTTCAAATAGAAGCCACATCTTTCTTAGTCTCTATGATAGGGCTGTTTAGGTCGCTGAGCCTTTGTTCTCAGGGCTTAGTACCATAATATCAGTTGTAAGAACTAGTTTATTGCTAACATTCTTCCTCCGTATATTATATAAATTCGAGTGCAAGAAAATTATAATAGACTATATGAATTGTTTTTAAAAATAGAATAATTTTTAAATGACATATAATCATAATTGCTTATACATACACCTGTGCAATAATTTGAAAATAATAACAAGATGTTTCTTTGTTTTAGGTTTATGCAATCAATAGTGCTGGTGCAGGGCCAAAGGTTCAAATGAGAATAACCATGGATATTAAAGGTACATGTGCTGCCTTCCCATGAAATGCTATTGTCTTAAAAAGTAATTATAATTTATATTCTGTATTAGAGTTATGGATGCAGTTAAGCTTTTAAATGATGCATATACATATAGTAAGCATACATTAAGTAATAAGTAGTAATATATGCTTATTAAAGCTATAATTAAAATACCTAAATCATGAGGCAAATTACCATGTTAATTACAGAGAATGTCTGCTATATTTCTTTTCTGCTAAATTGAAAGTTTGCTGAGACAAACTTTATAATTGTATTTTATGTTTTTCAAATTTTATTGAAAAGAAAACTCCTTCTTTAAATTGCCCATGACTAGACTTTGACTAGTTCTAAGTAGATTCTCTGATTGATCTTTTTTTGAAAGTCAGGTTCTTTTAAGTTAATAAAATGGTGTTTACTGAACTACCATATAATCAACCTTATGATTCTGGCTATAAAGTAGATCTATCAATTCATCATTGACAGGGATTTTTTCATAGAAAATTTATAAAAATTTAGAGACTCCCTCCCTCACCAAATTCCACAAAACCCACAGAAGATTATTAAGAGGATTTTAGGGCCATTCAGTTGTTCAGGGTGCCTTCTCAAGAATGAAAACGTGCACAGTTTTGTCACTTCTCTAAAAACCTGTGTCAAACCTGCAGAGATTTTTTAAAAAACATATTGTGCTTTGGTGGAATTCCACCTGATCCTCTCTTTCTGAAATGAAAACCATCTTCTCTCAGTCTTTGGTAGCTACAGCACAGAGATTGAAAATGCCATCTTTAGGCTGGTCGAGGGTCAAGTCGCTGAGGTTGAATCCTGGGTTGGCCACTTGCTACCTTGTTTGGCTTTAGACAAGTTTCTTAACACCTCTAAGCCTGTGTAATAGAGATAATACTAGTTCCTACCTCATGTTGTGAGGATTAAGAGAGAATCTGAAAAATCCACAGTGTCTAGAAATTTGCTTTGTTAAGAATAAGAAATATTCAGTGTAAGATGAAGCTGATGAATTTTTTCACCATTGGGTGGTTTATATAACTGTAATACTATTTCTTTGTTATTCAGTGGCAGACTTACTCATATATTCAGTATGTAAAAATATATGCATTATATTTATTTAGTAAAGCTTCCCATTTCAGATACGTTGCTCATCCTCCAGTAAAGATGGTTAGTTCTGACTTCCCACACCGTACATAGAGCAGGTAGACTTATGACCAGTTATCTAGAGAAGATGGATAGTACTGGTGGCAGTGATGGGGTCTAAAAAATTGAATTTTTCTCCAGTAATATGCATAATTTTATTAATGACATGGAGTAACACTGGATTAACAATTATCATATTAATTTGGACAGTACTGTCCAATGGCAGATTCCTGTAACTGGAAACCTTGTCTTGGGGGCTCCCCAGTGGCCTCCCTTGAATCTGGAGGCTGTTCCTGCCACATCCTTTCTTCCTTCCTTCTCATTTACACATGTCAGAACTGTGATCTTGCCACCTACTATTGCTCCCTGCTTCCCTATTCTTCACAAATATTTCCCCCAGTAAACTTCCTGCATATCTAATATCATCATAACCCTGACATCTCAGAGGACTGAGCTAAAGGATCGAGTCAAAAAGATCTGGTTCACGTCTTGATATTTCCCTTTCACAGCTATGTGGCATAAGGCTGTTTTCCTCATTTATAAAATGGAAATGATAGAGCCAATTTTATGGAGTGGTTAAGAGGCTTTTAAAAAAGATTTTATAAATATGAGAATTGAAGTTTGATTAAGCAACTTACTGATGTTCAAATAGCTAGTGTGTGGAGCTCTAAGATGAAAGCAGAACTTCTACAAATATTAGTTTTGAAGATACTTGTATGCATTGATGCTAAAATGTGAATTATCATGACACTTTTAGAAATTATTCTGGAAATATGTGTTCAAGTTAAAAGTACATGTATCCTTTGCTCCAGAAATTCTGCCCTTGGGAATATATTCTATAGAAATTAAAGAATCAGTGAGTAAGGCTACAGATACAAGGCTGCTTCGTGAAGCAAATGGTCAAAGACTGAAGTAAAAGTGAATTCCCATCACTTGGTGAATAATTGAATAAATGTGATGCAGTTGTACCATGACATATAATATAGTTATTAAGGAGAATGAATTAACCCAGAACTTGGTGACTTGAAAAGATTTACACAGTCATTGTAATAAAAAGCAATATGTGGTGTAATTATAATACTTAACAGAGCTCCATTAAAACATATCAGTGAGAGAAATCCCTTATGTATGACTTTATGTATTTTTATATGATTATGTGAACATAAAGAAAAATATGAGAGGATATCATCTAGTTGTTTGGTATGGATAATTGTGGGGTTGGAGGGCAGGGCTCCTGGTATGACTAGGACAGAAATTAGTGAATCAGCTAAAGGAATTTAAGAGGAAAAAACACTAAAATATTAGTACGATTTAATATATTTGTGAAAATTGTATATATATATGTATATATCATTTGAATTTCTTTAATATGTGAAGGGGAATCAGATGTCTGAAAAATCACACCTGGGCTCCATTATCTCAGGCAAGTCTCAAACATATAATCATATCATTAGGAGGTAATAATTTCCAAATATCTGCAGTATCCAAACAAAAATGTTTCATGTTATTTATGTTTGTCATCACTTTATCTGTAAATTACCTGCATGAAAGGAGAATTTAAAATGATTTTCTCTTTTCTGTAAGAACAAAAAATCAACAGGTAGTGATATTTCTCCTTCATGTTTATAGCTCCAGCACGACCAAAAACCAAACCAACCCCTATTTATGATGCCACAGGAAAACTTCTTGTGACTTCAACAACAATTACAATCAGAATGCCCATATGTTACTACAATGATGATCATGGACCAATCAAAAATATACAAGTGCTTGTAGCAGAAGCAGGAGGTATCATCACATGCCAGGTTACCTTGTTAAATTGTGGAGTGTGGACTGCTGAATGCTGAAGACATTGCAATTCAAAATTAGTAATATAAGATTGACTCTTGATTATTACACATCCTTTGAGCTTAGTAGATTGTCAATATTGTCATTAATTTTACTGATCATTAATTTATACCTAAATAGTTTGTCAAAATTAAAAGAGATGTGGTTAAAATATTTATTCTATATGCTGGTAGGATTTTGGCAGGATGCACTCTTGATAGCTTCTTTGAAGGTGGGAAAGAGTTACTCTTGGCTGAAGAATGCTTTTTCTCTGAGACGTCATTCTCCACAACAGTGTCTATGGATTCATGTGTAATGGGATGGATAGGGTGACCTGCTTATCCAGGTAGATGAGTTGAATCATCCCTGGTGGTTCAGAAAGTGAAAGATGTTGCATCCAGATTTTCCTCATGCAATTATAGAAATGCCTTTTATAAACGTGAAAATACATTTGGGTATGACTTGTAATAATTCTTCTTTTTTCTGAAAATAGCTCAGCATGATGGAAATGTAACCAAGTGGTATGATGCATATTTTAATAAACCAAGGCCATATTTTACAAATGAAGGCTTTCCTAACCCCCCATGTACAGAGGGAAAGGCAAAGTTTAGTGGCAACGAAGAAATTTACATCATAGGTGCTGATAATGCATGTATGATTCCTGGTAATGAAGACAAAATCTGCAATGGACCTCTGAAACCAAAAAAGCAATACTTGTAAGTATAGTTAATGCTTACTATGCATCATGATAGCAAGCTAGTAGACATTTTTAACCCATCCATCTACCCCTCCTTTCATTTTTTCCAGTAAGTACTGGATATTCATAATATATTGTGACCTGGTGCATGATAAAGATCAACAAGGCATTGTCCTTTCATTCAGTAAAAGTACAGTTCTAGGGAAAGTAGGCAAACTTAAAAGTAATTATGGTTTGAAATAAGTAACTAAGGGCAATATGAATATTGTACAAACTGGAGAATTCAGGTAGGAGAATTTTATTCTTTTCGTAAAGGGCTATGTGACTAATGTGTGATGTTTTGTCTTTCTCAACTCATTATTATGCCATGCATGCTGATGTATATACGGTTTTAGAAACACTATCCTTGTCTTCCAGTTAACTGTGGCTTCACTTTACTTCAGTCATAAGTCATTTTCAGCTCTTCATATTATCAAACATCTAAATGATGTATTAAAATATCTACATTTCACTTTAATATTTGATACTGTGTAGATTATAAGTCTAATATAAAAACAGATGTCAATATTTTAGCTCTATTAAATGCTAAATTTGGCTTATTTTTTTCCTACTAAGTTGACTATTGTGATTATAATTTTTAAAAGTTTAACTTCCAAAATATAATTTTTAATATTAAATTTGAAAAATCTGCTCATTTCACTTTTGCCTACTAGTTAAAGCATTATTAAATTCTTCATAAACATCCTAGGGCAACTTAACATTAGAAAGAGAAGTTAGAGCATTTTTTTCCCAAATGCCTATCATCTGTTATTAAGAACACTTACTTGGGTTACTAAGTTATGCCCTGAAATTAATCATCATACAATAATAGTTACAGATATGATATACTACAAAGTTTTTAATCTAAGAATTATTGATTTTGCATAATTTTACCAAAACATCTCATATAAACAATAAAATCATAAGAATTTGAGAACAGCAGAGATCATTAATGTAGATTGATTTTATATTTTAAAATTCTTGTATGTTCATAGTTTTAAAATAAGGTAAATTTTGGTTGTCTCTGTGGTGATAGTGATTTGTAGTGTCTCTGTGTGTGAGCCAGTGATTTTTAAGGTTGATTTTCTTCTGCACCCATTTTCTATGTTGTATGTCATGGAAGCATATAAAGTGAAAATATAGCTATGCACACTCAGATTTAATAAGCATTATTCTTTGTTTACATGTGAGCAAGGTAAGTTTTATATGATCATTCTAAATCTGTCTCACTGGTATTTTCAAAGGTGTTTGAAGTGTAATAGTTATGTTTAAAGTGTGCTTGTGCTGACATTAAGTCATTTCATCCAAATCTGAGAGAGATGAAATCTTAATCTGATTAACTGCTTGCTAGTCATGAATCTGATCAAATTTTTAGCCACACTGTGATGAAGTTGAAAAGGTCTGTGTCCAAGATAATTATTCATCTCACATAAAGATACTGTTTGTTCTGATGGTGGCAGATTTCT
Source organism: Odocoileus virginianus (assembly GCF_023699985.2). Taxonomy (NCBI): domain Eukaryota; kingdom Metazoa; phylum Chordata; class Mammalia; order Artiodactyla; family Cervidae; genus Odocoileus; species Odocoileus virginianus. The sequence continues at coordinate 9,283,829 of NC_069697.1, forward strand.
AAGTTTATACTTTGTAAATTCATGGTCTCTGAACAAAAATGTATTTTTCCACAGATATTTGTTTAAATTATACATAGAAAAAAAAAGTCATATGTAAATTGTTTTTCTTCTTCCACAGATTTAAATTTAGAGCCACAAATGTCATGGGACAATTTACTGACTCTGATTACTCTGATCCTGTTAAGACTTTAAGTAAGACATTTTTCTAGTTTAATTTCATTTATAATCTCAACATGCTAATCATAGCTATAATGTTCCTTAGTAAATGTATTCCATGACTGAATGTTCTCAAGTATAAAGTCATTTCAAGGTTAATTATCTTGACTAAGGAAAAAGTAGTATTTATAATACTCTTTTAAGTCAATGGATGCTCCATCTATTCAAATTTGGACATAGATTTCAATATGGTGTTCAGTCTAGGCTGATGTGTATGGACATTACACTAAGAAAATATTTGGTTTTTTAATATGTAATTGTCTATGTAAAAGATTTTTACTTTGTAAAAATGAAAAGGATTAAGGAAAATTTTCTGAAATAATCCTAAAAGTTAGAAGCTTATGTCTTTTTAAGTTTTCTTTCAGATCAGTGCTTTCATGAGTTTTCAGTTATATCCATCCAGTCAGGCCTGGATAGAACATAAGTACCATTCAGTCAGATGCAAGTGTACTTCTTCCTTTTCTCTTTCTCCCCCTTTCTCTCCCCTGGCTGATCCCCTTCCCACTTCTCCTCTTTCTCCTCTGCCTCCTTCACCATCAACATATCTAACTTTAAATATTCTGTGCCAGACATACTCTGAGGTCCTTCGTATGTATTAACTGATGGATTCTTCACAACTGTCCTTTAATTTAGGTCAGTGGTTCTCAGTGGAGTGATTTTACTGTTTGGGGATTTGGCAGTGTCTGGAGCCATTTCCGGTTGGGTTGTTGTTAAGTGTGGGAGCTGAGCTAGTGGCATCTAGGGGGCAGAGGGGTCAGAGATGCTGCTCCCTATCCTCCAGGGCAGAGGCCGGCCCCTCCAGCAAGGAATCATCTAACCCCTAACCAGTGTGCTGAGGTTCAGAAACCCTGTCAGGTTGCTGATGTTAGTTCCATTTTGCAGATGAGGAAACCGTGGCCCAGATTCAGTAATTAAGTGGCTCTGCCAGCACAAATTTTATAACCATTAAACTGCAAATGCAGGATTTAGATCTGGATTCAAATCTTGACTCTACCACTTGGGAAAATAATTTCTATTACCTTCAGTTTCCTTATTTGGAAAATGGTGATATTATCTGCCTTGAAAGATTAATGTAAAACAATATGGGTAAATATATTAACCTTTTATAGTTAATAAAAATGCCGATTGCCTAATAGCTTCTCTTTGATAGGTTATAATGAAAGATTTTAAAACTACACTTCCTTGGGAGCAATTCTTTCCCTAGGATTTCTCTGAGTAATTTGCAACTTTCTATCTCCTGTGTATCAGTCTCTGAGCCTGTGCAACTCCGTGTGTTGTTCAGATCCACATTATATATCATCAATGCAGTAGATTTCAGTGAGAGTTATGGTTGAGAGAAGATAGAAAATGTTCCACCATTTTTACTTAGAAACTGTCATCTGGTTCTGGACCATTAACTGTATAAAAAGCCAGTTTCTGCAGCCTGCACTTAGTTAAGGAAACTTTGGATCTTCAGAAATGTAGTGCACCATTTGCTACATTAATGTTTATAAAAGAATGACAGATTTCATTGGCTATGCTGTCTGCTTAATTCCATAAACATCACTGGTTTATTTTTACATAATAATTCAATAATTAATTGATTCAATAATTATAAATAAATAAATTATAAATTATAAAAATATAAAATTAATAAAAAATTAATAAACAATTCAATAACTTTTGTCAAGGGTTTATGCATTTGGAGGCTGTGCTTATCACACCTGACACTGGCCACAGTAAATGTTTTAGTGGCATCAGCATAATATCCTTTAGGGTATAGAATTCAGAAACCACATATTACCACAGCTAAATGCTGACCCCAGTATATTAACTGGTGGAAGATAAGAAACATAGTACAAATGGATTGGCTCATATGTCTTAGAGAAATGACATTTTGTAGATGCAGTGCTAAAAAGAGATTACTTTGTTGTATTATTTGCTGTGTATTATTCATCTCACAGCTTCTTGGGTTTATATAGATTATTGATATGAGGACAACATATTAAACTGGTTATCTGGGATGTAGAGTTGACACATCTGGGTTAATAGGAATGAAAGAAGAGGGCAAGTCGAGCATTAGGAACCACAGTGACAAGGACGTGACTCCTCAGATACTGCAAAATAGCATCCTTGTGGCCACAGATGGGCCCCATTCAGCGCTGGCCACCGGTAGTCTCAAGCTGTTTCTCAGCGATGGTCTCTTCTTTTTCTTCCTGTCGCTGACAGCCGAGGCAGTGGCATACAATAAGTAATTCTAGAAGGTAGGAGAAATACACTTGTGAGTTCTCTGACTTCTCTCCTGGAATCACCACCACCCCCCGTCACCCAGGTGTTGACGTGTGTGCCCTGGTAACAACAGGCGTGTCTGAGGATGGAAGACACAGAGGGCCAGGCAGAGCACCAGGTCTTACCAAGGCTGGAGCAGGAGGGGCTGGGAGCCAGCTTGGACTCTGCAGGTGGAAGGCCACTGGGCTGGTAAGGGGTAGTGACAGGGAGGGTCGTATGTATGTACGATCAGTTTTTCAGGGCTCATGTGTTATTTGTTGGAGAAGGAAATGCCAACCCACTCTGGTGTTCTTGCCTGAGAAATCTCATGGACAGAAAGCCTGGCAGACTACAGTCCACAGGGTCAGAGAGAGTCAGACGCGACTGAGCATGCATAGACCAGTGACCTAAGGACAGCCTTTCAGGTTCCTCCTTAGAGTGGCCTTCAGCGGGCTCTCTCCTGGCAGATAGCAGCTCGATAATAGGCTTCTGTTCTGTAACGCTCACTGTGACTGACTGCATGGAATTCTGCCACCTAGATAGTTATCTGTAGCTCGAAAAACAGTATTGGGCAGGAGTAGATGGGAGTTTAAAGGCGTGCAACCCTCAGTTATGGCTAAATGAAATGTTCAGATTTGTAATGTGTCATGTACCACTGGAGCAGAATTCTTTGATGTAGAACAAGTAGCTCAGTCATTCTGCTGGTGAACAGATGTAACACCATCAATTTCTGGCCTCACTTTTTTTTTTTTTTTAACCTAGCTATTGGATATTGTGGTTCTGTGTCTGCCAGGTTCACTCTGGTGAGTCAGGCACTAAAGTGCGCCCTCCAGAAAAGGTGCTGGTCTACAGTTGATATTCACATAAAAGGCCATGAAGTCATAGTTTTTGGAAAAAGAACATTGCTGAGGAGGATACAGTAGAAGGACTCATAAAAGAAAGTTGACCATTTCTATAGTGGGCAGTGGTCAATGGCCAGAATGATTTCACGGCTGTGAGAGCTGCTAGGCCAGCAAATAGCAAATGCATTGGTATAATATCCCTGGGGTCAAAAGAGTACAAAGGATGTACTTTGAGTCCTCTCTCTCGAATATGTCATGGATTAGGATACAGGACTAGTGGCTCCCAGCATTTCTAACAAGCCTGCCCAATACTTAGGTGTATCTCACACTTTAGCCAAAGTCTAGGTCCCATCTAAGTCGTCAAACCAGCACTGGATGTACAGTCATTCACTGGTATTTTGCACACCACAGGCAAGGAGCTTCAAGTTGAGTTACCTGTCAGTACAGTCTTCAGGATTTAAGCACCTTTTGAAGGCTGTGTTTTGAAGTTAGTATAAGACAGGCACTTACAAGACAGACCAGTTTGATAGTGGTTGTGACTGTAGAGATATTATTATTGGGATGTTAAATTAGGGGCAGAGAATCACTGATGAACCAAAAGGCTTAGGATTAGTGAAAAGGCTAGCAGCAGGACAAGCGAGAAGGGGCCAGACAGGGCTTTGCTAATAAAGATGAATAAGGTGGAAGAGGAATCACATCTGGGGAAATCTTGATGACCTGTAGGAATAATGCAAAATGACACATGCCATTATTTTAATCCTAAAGATATACTTACAACTTATTTGATTTTATTTGCATTCAGGACTAAGCCTTAGAATTTTTATTAACCAAATTCACAAGAATTCATCTTAAATTCATTTTTTAAAACTCCTCCTTAAGTATATATGTTTATGGAAACCACTTGCAGGCAATGTTTTGATTACAAGGTTTCATCATAGAGGATTCCTGTGATTTGAACTCCAGACGTTCCTTTGTACACCTCACAGGGCTTCACTAAAGCTGAACGAGAGGAAACAAACTCCACGGCAAAGGCACTCTGTGATTTTTTTTTTTTGTCATAACACTCCTTATTTAATGACTGTGCTAACAATGAAAAGTTCCAGTATTCTCATTTGGGAAGAAAAATAGGGAGTCACTATATATATATTTGTGGCAAAAGGAACAGGGGGAAGTTTTATGATGTTCACAGGCAGTAGTAATGTGATAGTGAAGCTCGTAAACTCTGCAGGCAGACAAGCAAGTTTCAGGCCATTTTGGCATATATGGAGTTTGTGACTTTGAATAGTCACTTAACAAATTAACCTCTGCAGTCTCATTTCCAAAAGCAGAACACCACCCAATTCATAAACTAGCTGGGCTCCCCTGGTGGCTCAGACAGGAAAGAATTTGCCTGCAATGCAGGAAACTCAGGTTCAATTCCTGGAGAAGGAAATGGAAACCCACTCCAGTATTCTTGCCTGGAGAATCCCATGGACGGAGGAGCCTGGCGGGCTACAGTCCATGGGGTAGCACAGAGTCAGACACAACTGAGAGACCTACATTTTCACATCATACTTTCATAAACTTAACTGGGAGATTAAATCATATCATATTTAATGATAAATCATTAAATCAGTGATCATTTATGATCATAAATCACAATTACATATAATTAATGTAATTAATCATGTACATTAAATCAATGTACAGATTAATGAAGAAAGGTTATTAATTAATATATGAAACATTGTTTACTTATGTGCCAAACCCTTCATGAGTGTTTTTCTATATAGCCTCATGTATTTTTTCACTACAACCCTATAATGTGATTTCCTATTTATGGGTATCCCTAATGTCAGTCAGTTCAGTCGCTCAGTTGTGTCCGACTCTTTGTGACCCCATGAATCACAGCACGCCAGGCCTCCCTGTCCATCACCAACTCCCGGAGTCCACTCAAACTCATGTCCATCGAGTTGGTGATGCCATCTAGCCATCTCATCCTCTGTCATCCCCTTTGCCTCCTGCTCCCAATCCCTCCCAGCATCAGGGTCTTTTCCAATGAGTCAACTCTTCACATGAGGTGGCCAAAGTATTGGAGTATTGCTATGAAATCTGAAACTGGGTCTTTAAGCAGCTTGCTCAAGGTTACAGAGCTGGGGAAGTACACCACCAGCTTTTAGACCCAGGCAACCTGACTTCAGGCAATGTTGTGTTGCCTAGCAATTACTAAGTACCCAAGTAGCTTTCAATTTCATCACTATTGCTAATTTTTCTGCTCCTGCACACTTCCTATCCTTGCTGTACCATTTTCTCTTCTCAATATTTTAAACTATTTCTAGCTTTTCTCTTTTCACCTTCTCAGTTTTTTAAGGCTAGCATTAATACATAAGTATGCTTTATTTTTACACATAAAAATGCAGTAATTCCTTTTGTTTTTTGTAAACAATAAGTGTGACTTTTCTCTACATCTTGGAAACAATTGTTTAGTATCTACGTCTAATATTTTGCATAGCTGATATATGAAAGTAACATTTAGTTAGGGTATTTTAATAGATATTTCTTGAATTATGACATAGAATGACTTTTAGTAAGCTCTTTGTGCAGTATTTAAATATTTTGGATGGCTAGTACAGGGCTAAAAGAGAACTTTTTTACTTAAGTTCTGTCATAATAAATGAGTTATAAGGCTCAAAGTCACATTCTGTTATGTAATATGTATCTGTATCAAGAGACAGACATTGTCCTAGGAGCTTTATAACTCATTTAATTCAAGCTTCTTCTTAGAGATATAAAAGTAGCTTAAAAAGTTAGATCCATAGGCTGAGTTTAAATAATGATAACTTTAATCAAAAGATAATACTTATGAAAAATTAGTGCTTTATAATTATGATTTGCTTAATTACAGTGGAACATTCTGTTATGAAATGAAATGATTTGACCTTTCATAGGATTTTAAGTCTCATTAGGAAATGACTTGTACATATTAAAAAAAGAATGCTCATACTTTCAAGCAGAAGAGTTCCATTTTCTGTGAAAGGACTTAGAGAATAACTTCATTCTGTACTGGTAATGCTCTGTGGGTACATACATAGCAGTGAATCAAAATTTGTACTGGAAAATCACAGTACATTTTGTCCTTCCCTAGTAGTACATTTGTAATGCATGTGCCCAAAGGATTACCTACTGTTTATTAATACATTATATGTCATTTCTTCACTTCACTTGGCTGGTGCTTTGAAATGGTAATCTAATCTGAAAATTTCTATGGTCTATGAAGTCATTTTTTTTTCCCCACTAGATTCCAAGGTCTAGTGACTCAATACTACCTGATAAAGATGATTCTTTATTCATCTTCATGTTTCCTTTCTCAAGCATATCCAGTTAGGAATAAGCATGTAAAAATTTATGAAACAAGCCATTTATATTTTAATGTGTAAAAAAGGTGTATCTACAATACTATATGAGCTATTACATGCTCATTTAGTGTCTTCTAAATTTAGGTGAAGATTCTAGGTGACCATGAAACTGATTGTTAACATTTATAAGCACCAAGCCAGGGGAATAAAGGTGAAACATTAATCCCTGTGTATTTTACAAATAGTTAACCTATATTGTCACCTGACTTTAATACTTTTTACAGTAAAATTATATAACTTAAAATTGATGATAATTACTAACTGTATAAAAAACAAACACTTTATAGTTATTTGGTTTAATGCCTAATCTTCAACCTGAAGACTTTTAATTTCTACTTCAAAACTGAATTTTTAACCAGTAAATTTTTAAAGTATTTAATATTTGCTATGTGTCTGATATTATTCTCAGACTTCATACACAGTTGTGAATAAAATAAAGACTCCTGTCTTCAGGAATCCTACTTCTGGATGGGTAGCATGATAAATAAATGAATTTTAAGATAGGTTAAGAGGGTTATGGAGGGGGAAAGCAAAGTAGAAGGGAGTGCAGAGGAGGTGGGAGGGGGAGACAGGAAGTGGAGGAGTTGTAACTTTCCATCTTAAATCGGGTAATCTCCGAGTCTGCCCAGGCTGCCATTACAAATACCATCAGTTCAGTTCAGTCGCTCGGTCGTGTCCAACCCTTTGCGACCCCATGAATCACAGCACGCCAGGCCTCCCTGTCCATCACCAACTCCCGGAGATTACTCAAACTCATGCCCATCGAGTCGGTGATGCCGTCCAGCCATCTCATCCTGAATACCATAGACATAGCTTAAACAACAAGGTTGCTTTCTCACAGTTCTGGAGGTAGGAGGGCCAACCCAGAGTTCCAGCCAGCTCAGTATGTGGTGAGCGGTCTCCTCCTCTTCGCTATGTCCTCCTGTGGCCTCTCCTCAGTATGTGCACACAGAGGAAGAGAATAGTTTCTGGCGTTCTCTTCTTAAAACGACACTAATTCTGCTCAGCCCTTAAGACCTCAAATAACATTAAGGACATCCTTACTCAAGTAATGTCACATTGTGTTTGTGTTAGGGTTTCAGCATATGAATTTTGGAGGGACACATATAATCAGTCTGTAAGAGGTGCCATTCACTAGGTGATATTTGAGAAAATTCTTGAAGGTAATGACATGGCTCGCCAGGACGATCTACAAGAGAAATCCCTTTCCAGGCCCAGGAAGAAGCTGGACAAAAGCCCTGTTTCAAAAGTGATCTGGTGTATCCCAAGAACAATAAGGACAGCCTGGCTCCAAAGCAGTAAGCCAGGTGGTGATTGGAAGGGAAGTCAAAGAGATGACGGGGAACCAGAGTGTTAATGAAGGACCAGAGACCATTAACCGATGGTGTAGGCCATTGGAAGGACTTTGGATTTTGTCTGTGAGAGATGAGGAGGGTTTTAAGTAGAGAGGTAATATGTTAAAAGCATTATTCTTGCTTACTATGCTGAGAATACATAGAAGACAAGGATAGATACAGGAAGACTTGTTAGGTGTCCATACAATAATTCATGCAAAACAGGATGGTGGCCTTGATCAGGTTACTTGCAGAAGAGCTATTAAAAGGCGAATAGAGAATACACAAAAGTTTCGAATAATATAATGAGCCCCAAGTGCCTATGAAGTTTGCCACATCTGCTCTATTTGTGCCTTGGTCATTTTATTTCTGAAGTATTTTTAAATTACAGAAAGCATTATCTTCCACTCCAAATACTTTAGCTTATTTCTCTAATAAGTCTGTTTTTATTATATTGTTGCAGTTAAAATTAATGTTAAATCCTTGATATTATGTAAAACCACATATTTTCAAAACACCCTCTGATTTTTTTTCTTTATAATTTTTGGAAACAGGATCAAATGAGAGGTTCACATCTTTTTTTTTTATTGTTGTGTCTTTTATTTTTATTATTATTTTTTTTTCCATTTATTTTTATTAGTTGGAGGCTAATTACTTTACATCATTACAGTAGTTTTTGTCATACATTGAAATGAATTAGCCATGGATTTACATGTATTCCCCATCCCGGTTCCCCCTCCCACCTCCCTCTCCACCCGATCCCTCTGGGTCTTCCCAGTGCACCAGGCCCGAGCACTTGTCTCATGCACCCAACCTGCGCTGGTGATCTGTTTCACCCTAGATAATATACATGTTTCAATGCTGTTCTCTTGAAACATCCCACCCTCGCCTTCTCCCAGAGTCCACAAGTCTATTCTATACATCTGAGTCTCTTTTTCTGTTTTGCATATAGGGTTATCGTTACCATCTTTCTAAATTCCATATATATGTGTTAGTATACTGTAATGGTCTTTATCTTTCTGGCTTACTTTGCTCTGTATAATGGGCTCCAGTTTCATCCATCTCATTAGAACTGTGTCTTTTAATCCGGGATTCCCTGGTGGCTCAGACGGTAAAGAATCCACCTGCAATGCAGGAGATGTGGGTTTGATCCCTGGGTTGGGAAGATACCCCAGAGAAGGAAATGGCAACCCACTCCAGTATTCTTCCCTGGAAAATCCCATGGCCAGAGGAGCCTGACGGGCTATAGTCCATGGGATTGCAAAGAATCACATACAACTGAGTGACTAACAGTTTTCACCCTTTCTCTATCTATTTTCATCTAGAAGAGACTTCTTCCTCCCGCCTCCCCACTCCTATGCCAAAGACTCATTTAGGCAACTAGATGAGCTGTCCTGTAAGGGGTTCCATGTTCTGAATTTGTCTCATTGCTCTTTATTGATGTCATTTTATTCTTGAACTATTCCTACTTTCTTATAAATTAGAGATAAGATCTAAAGGCCTGAATATGCACAATGAACATTTTGGCAGGAATACTTTACAAGTGTTGCTGTGTAGATCAAAATACCTCACATCAGGAGGTATATAATGTCTCGTCACATTTTCAGTGATGTTAAAGTTGATCAGTTAATTTAGTGATACTGACAGCATGATTCTTCACTAGAAGTTTTTTTCCCATGTTATAACCAGCAAATAATCTGTGAGGTGATAGGCTGACATTCCCTAAATGTTCAAGTCCCTATTAACCTCCTAGTCATTTAAAGATGCATTTGTGACTGTTACCTGAGTCAGTTATTTCATTAGGAATGCAAAATTAATTTCCAATTTTATTATTTCTTCCACATTTATTAAACAGAATTTTCCTCTAAAAAGGAGCTTTTTCTCCTTAACTAGGGCTTTTTAAAATTCATAAAAATAGAAAGCCAGGGAGAAAACACTTAATTTTCTCCCTTTAATTTCAAAGTTTTAGAGAGTGAAAAAAAAGTAATTTAGCTAAAACCAGAGGTTACAAAGTAGTATTTTTTAATTTTCATTTCTGTTTCATTGAATAATATTAGAACTCATGGATTTTTATACTGATATTGAATATATTTCTATCAGTTTCAGTTTTTATTCATCATAAAGTTTAAAATGTTCCATCTTTGGCCAGTAGGACCTCTTAAAGATGACCTTTTGTTCTTTCTACACCATTAGCCTTTGATAGTTTCTTAGCTGTCTTGCCCCATTAGATGTCCCAAATTCCTTTTGTGTCCTAATCACAATTTGGGATTACTATCTCTCCAATTTTCCCTGGTTTCTTTTAGTGAAAAATGTGTATACTTAGAGTCAACAGGATTTCCTCAGAGATTTTGGATGTGTTCTGTGAATGAGAAAGTCAAGTATGACGGCACGATTTGGGGACTGAACAACTAGAACAAATGAAGTTGGCATCAACTAAGAAGAAGAAAGATGCAGCTGAAACAAAAGACGGATAGGTGTTCAGTTTGGGACATTCTGATTTTTAAAATTTAATTATACTTCTATGTAAAGATGTATAGTAGGCAACTGGATATACAATTTGGGAGTTCCTTAGATTACAGTTAACTAGATATCATCATATAGATGAAAATTAAAACCATGAGTTTGCATGAGTGTACCAAGGGTGTGAGTGTAGATAGAAAAAGAGGACCAAGGATTGAGCCCCAAAGTTAAAAGATCTACAAGATAAACACATGTGTACATTTTGTTAATGTTACTGAGAAATAGGCCGAAGTATATCTTTCTTTATTTTAGACCCAACATAGTATCCCATATAATAATAATTAATGATCATGTTACACTTTCTTTTCAGGTGAAGGACTTTCAGAACGAACTGTAGAGATTATACTTTCAGTCACTTTGTGTATCCTTTCCATCATTCTTCTTGGAACAGCTGTTTTTGCGTTTGCAAGGTAAGACTATTTGCATAAGACTTATTCCTAAGATGCTTTATGGGCAATTACAGTCTAATTAGGAGACAGAAGCCCACAGTGGTTACTAGAACGGGAAGCATTTAATAATAACAACTGTTCCATGAACAGTATGAGAACGCAAAATGATAGGATACTGAAAGAGAACTCCCCAGGTCAGTAGGTGCCCAATATGCTACTGGAGATCAGTAGAGAAATAACTCCAGAAAGAATGAAGGGATGGAACCAAAGCAAAAAAAATACCCAGTTGTGGATGGAACTGGTGATAGAATCAAGGTCCGATGCTGTAAAGAGGAACCTGGAATGTCAAGTCCATGAATCAAAGCAAACTGGAAGTGGTCAAACAGGAGATGGCAAGAGTGAATGTTGACATTCTAGGAATCAGCAAACTAAAATGGACTGGAATGGGTGAATTTAACTCACATGACCACTATATCTACTACTGTGGGCAGGAATCCCTTAGAAGAAATGGAGTAGCCATCATAGTCAACAAAAGAGTCCGAAATGCAGTACTTGGTTGCAGTCTCAAAAATGACAGAATGATCTGCCTTGGAGTACAGAATGAAGCAGGGCAAAGGCTAATAGAGTTCTGCCAAGAGAATGTACTGGTCATAGCAAACACCCTCTTCCAACAACACAAGAGAAGACTCTACACATGGACATCACCAGATGGTCAACACCAAAAGCAAATTGATTATATTCTTTGCAGCCAAAGCTGGAGAAGCTCTATACAGTCAGCAAAAACAAGACTGGGAGCTGACTGTGGCTCAGATCATAAACTCGTTATTGCCAAATTCAGACTTAAACTGAAGAAAGTAGGGATAACCACTAGACCATTCAGGTATGACCTAAATAAAATCCCTTATGACTATACAGTGGAAGTGAGAAATAGATTTAAGGGACTAGATCTGATAGACAGAGAGCCTGATGAACTATTGATGGAGGTTCGTGACATTATACAGGAGACAGGGATCAAGACCATCCCCATGGAAAAGAAATGCAAAAAGGCAAAATGGTTGTCTGAGGAGGCCTTACAAATAGCTGTGAAAAGAAGAGAAGCAAAAAGCAAAGGAGAAAAGGAAAGATATTCCCATCTGAATGCAGAGTTCCAAAGAATAGCCAGGAGAGATAAGAAAGCCTTCCTCAGTGATCAATGAAAAGAAATAGAGGAAAACAACAGAATGGGAAAGACTAGAGATCTCTTCAAGAAAATTAGAGATATCAAGGGAACATTTCAAGCAAAGATGGGTTCGATAAAGGACAGAAATGGTATGGACCTAACAGAAGCAGAAGATATTAAAGAGGTAGCACGAATACACAGAAGAGCTGTACAAAAAAGATCTTCATGAGCCAGACAATCACAATGGTGTGATCACTCACTTAGAGCCAGACATCCTGGAATGTGAAGTCAAGCGGGCCTTAGAAAGCATCACTACGAACAAAGCTAGTGGAGGTGATGGAATTCCAGTTGAGCTATTTCAAATCCTGAAAGATGATGCTGTGAAAGTGCTGCACTCAATATGCCAGCAAATTTGGAAAACTCAACAGTGGCCACAGGACTAGAAAAGGTCCATTTTCATTCCAATCCCTAAGAAAGGCAATCCCAAAGAATGCTCAAACTACTGCACAATTGCACTCATCTCACATGCTAGTAAAGTAATGCTCAAAATTCTCCAAGCCAGGCTTCAGCAATATGTGAACCATGAACTTCCAGATGTTCAAGCTGGTTTTAGAAAAGGCTGAGGAACCAGAGATCAAATTGCCAGTATCTGCTGGATCATCGAAAAAGCAGGAGAGTTCCAGAAAAACATCTATTTCTGCTTTATTGACTACACCAAAGCGTTTGACTGGGTGGATCACAATAAACTGTGGAAAATTCTTCAAGAGATGGCAATACCAGACCACCTGACCTGCCTGACATACACCTGAGAAACCTGTATGCAGGTCAGGAAGCAACAGTTAGAACTGGACATGGGACAACAGACTGCTTCCAAATAGGAAAAGGAGTATGTCAAGGCTGTATATTGTCACCCTGCTTATTTAACTTATATGCAGAGTACATCATGAGAAATGCTGGGCTGGAAGAAGCACAAGCTGGAATCAAGATTGCCAGGAGAAATATCAGTAACCTCAGATATGCAGATGACACCACCCTTATAGCAGAAAGTGAAGAGAAACTAAAAGGCCTCTTAATGAAAGTGAAAGAGGAGAGTGAAAAAGTTGGCTTAAAGCTCAACATTCAGAAAACTAAGATCATGGCATCTGGTTCCATCACTTCATGGGAAATAGATGGGGAGACAGTGGAAACAGTGTCAGAGCTCATTTTGGGGGGCTCCAAAATCACTGCAGATGGTGACTGCAGCCATGAAATTAAAAGACGCTTACTCCTTGGAAGGAAAGTTATGACCAACCTAGATAGCATATTAGAAAGCAGAGACATTACTTTGCCAACAAAGGTCCATCTGGTCAAGGCTATGGTTTTTCCAGTGGTCATGTATGGATGTGAGAGTTGGACTGTGAAGAAAGCTGAGTGCCGAAGAATTGATGCTTTTGAACTGTGGTGTTGAAGGAGACTCTTGAGAGTCCCTTGGACTGCAAGGAGATCCAACCAGTCCATCCTAAAGGAGATCAGTCCTGGGTGTTCATTGGAAGGACTGATGCTGAAGCTGAAACTCCAGTACTTTGGCCACCAGATGTGAAGAGTTGACTCGTTGGAAAAGACCCTGATGCTGGGAGGGATTGGGGGCAGGAGGAGAAGGGGACGACAGAGGACGAGATGGCAGGATGGCATCACTGACTCAACGGGCATGAGTTTGAGTAAACTCCGGGAGCTGGTGATGGACAGGGAGGCCTGGCATGCTGTGATTCACGGGGTCACAAAGAGTCAGACACAACTGAGCGACTGAACTGAACAAATACAGTCAACTATTAAAGGAGTAAACGAGAACACTGAGGGATTCAAAAGTAGCAACTGCAACAAAGCTCCTCACTCTAGTCTAAGGGAAAGTGGACAATACGTGAACAAACTGAAGAAGTTGTCTTGCTCCCAAGTTTGTCATGGAATGGCCACCACAGGCACATGTATCCTATTACAGCGAAAGCAGCTGGAGCCGGTCTGTAGAAAATGCCCATCATTACTGGAGGGTACACAGCCTGGAATTAGACAGTGAAAGCATTCCATGCTGCCCGATTGTGGATGGGCTGAAGCTACTTAGCATCACTCAGTGATGGGATGGAGACAGCATGAACTTTAGAAGCAGTTAGAACTCATGTAGGTGGACTACTGGCCTTCCACAATGAATTATAATAATGCAGTCCTAGAACACACAAGGGAAGTATCTTCCTGTCCCTACTGCCTTGCAGGATGACTCGTGTCTTCTATTAAATGGCTCAACATCCCACCGGCTGGCCAAGGAGTCTAGCTCCAATATCTCAAAGCGGGACAAAGAAGGATGGAGAGAGGTTTACACAAAAGGGGAAGGTGCCAGGCTTTCTACATCTTTGAGTATTTATAACTCCGTTAGGTTTAATTGGAAATATTTTAATCAGGTTTGATCTTTGGGTTGGGAAGATCCCCTGGAGGAGGTCATGGCAACCCACTCCAGTATTCTTGCCTGGAGAATCCCCATGGACAGAGGAGCCTGGTGGGCTACAGTCCATGAGGTCGCAAAGAGTCGGACACGACTGAGCTACTAAACGCCGCACACAGCTCAGGGAAAATCATAGTTGTGATTCTAAAATCCAGTTTCCTAAGATAGATTGCCAAGTTAAAGGGACCTTCCATTTGTAAAAATAACTATTATACCAATTTCCTAAGTAGCTCAGTAGGCTGTTTTATCTGAAGAATGTTGTCCTGTATTGTGTTTGCCAAGCATCCTCTAGTTCATCTTGAACCTTTTAAATTATCATTTTGATAGAAAATCTGAAGGGCTCTTGAAAGATATTTTTCTTACACTAGATAGTGTTCTCAGATTCAGCCAGAACGGTGAGAGTTATCTTGTGCCAGCTATGGTCCTTTTCCCCAAGGGACATGCAATCACTGTATTTGCAGTGTTCTTCTGCTCCCAAATCATTTCTTTATAGGATGAGCTCCTATACTGGGCAGAAAACGGCCCCCTCTTATTCCCTACAACTTTCCTACATGTGGCTTTTCAGCCAACAGAGTTCAGCCTCACCTGAAGGTCCCCTAGGCTTTCACACACTGCTGCTTGGGCTCAGTCAACTATGAGTGTGCTTCCTCCGCCTTCTGCGACACCCAAGTCAAACTCTACTTTTTATTTCTTCCAAGTGCCAATAGTTGTAATCACATATCGTTTCATAACTGATTACTGTTTTACAAGTTGTAATTTGAATATTTTTCCTCTGTATGCTTTTCTACATTCCAGTCCTTCTCAACTAAATTATATCCTTGAGGATAAGGACCATATGTTATACTTTCTGCATCATCCTCAACACATAAATCATAATAAGTATTAAATATTTGCAGTACAAAAGATAGAAAAGCTAAATATTACTTTATGTTTAACATCAATTGGATTTGCAGATTCATGTGACTTCTATTTTTGAACCTGAGTTTTCTGGTTCTATATTATAGTCTTAGATTATATAAAGAATATATAATTATATTTAGATATAAAAATATTGCCAAGTATGTATAAAACACTTATGTATCTTGTCATAAGTGTTTTATGCATGTAAAAACAGTAGAAGCTTGTCTATTTGAACTGGTGCTGATAGCAATGAGCTGTGTCCACATTGGCATATTTCCTTTTTATGATAAATCTACAGGACAGCTTGAGGGAGGAGACACAAGCTTACAACATCCGTCTCGTTCACTCTATACTTTAAATGTGTCAGTGACTCAGGCCTTGAAGAACTAATTCTCATTAAAAATAGCATGTTAAAAAATTATAGAATACAGTCTGTGGAATTGAAACAGGGAGAAGAATTTGAGTAGCTATAAATTTGCAATGTGTTCACAGAAGTGATCCCAATAAAGAAATTATTTGACTAATGTCTTAAAAAGAAATCTAAATACAAATACATGCTTTCTATGCTAGTTCCTCCCTGAACTTTACTACACTTACTTTTAGAATTCGACAGAAGCAGAAAGAAGGTGGGACATATTCTCCTCGGGATGCAGAAATTATTGACACTAAATTCAAGCTGGATCAGCTCATCACTGTGGCGGACTTGGAACTGAAGGACGAGAGATTAACGCGGTGAGCACACTCCTCTGGGCGAACAGTGGTCCAGAGGGCCTGGAGCCATGACCCTATTGTGACCTGTACTTGTTGGAAGTGTTTGTGGGGCTTCTATTTACACAGGTCACAGAGATTTTCTTTCAAAGGGTGACCTCCATCTTCCACACACTTCTCACTGATGTTCAGAGAATCACTTAATCTTCCTAATACTTTGAGTTCAATATGAACCTGGGTCTATAATGTTCGGCAAAGCTTTTTTTCTTCCTGAGACAATATTTGTATAAATTAAATCTTTAAAATTATGTCTAATAATTCACTACATATGACAGTATTTTTTTACATTGGCTTTTTCCTGTCCATGTTTTAAATTACATATTTATTTAAATTTGTAACTAAAACTTGATATTCTTTTTATCTTTTATAAAAGCCTTTCTTAAGCTATTTAATGTAAAAAATTATTTTATTTAATGTACAGTTACATTAAAGTCTAAATTATATAGTAACACTTCATTTTTTAAATTGCTTAGTACTTAAGGATTAAATACAAAGTAAAATTTATCTTTGAAAGGAAAAATTTAAAAGTATGCACTAAGTATGTGCCATCAATATGTTTTGGAAATAAGAGTACTTAATTGTAAATGTTAAGTAATTTTATATTCTTTTGAAATCATAAGTTTTTCAAACTGTTGTCACATTTGAAAAACTTCTATTAAGATAATTTACCAAATTCTTAATAAAAACTATCATCAGGAAGTTTTAGATTCTTATGAGATTCAGTGTTTTATGATGCTCATAAGCATGTGACAATTGTTACAAAGTACCTGCACAGTTGTGTTGAACCTTTAGAAGTTATTACTATGAAAATATGGCACCAAAGGTCTTAAACTTAAAAAGGAATTAATCATTTATCGTTGTCATTTACCAAAGCCAGTCTTTACCTAATTGACTTTGCATAAATATTTCCAGCATGTCTAAAAACATCTAATATGTGCTATAGGCAGAAGTGTCTGATAAGCAGGGTCCTTTCAAATGCTACAAAATGAAAGTTATTCAAGTGTTATCAGTAAATTACAAAGTACTTTGGTTCGTTGGATATGAAAATCCATTTATACTTATCTACATTTGTTTATGTTCTAATACAGGTTGTTCCTATCTCAAATGGATAGTGCTCCAAAGACTGTAAGATAGTTATATATTAAACCACATAAAAGATCAATAGATCTGCAGGGTAATCTGCCCGAGCTAAAGCATATCATAGCACAATAGAACATCAGTAGTATCAGGCTCTGCCTCAGTTCTATAAGGGTCCTGATGCATAGTAAAAGGAAGTTTCTTCTCCCTTACCCCTGCGGGCCCAACTCCCTTTCCACATCCCTTTCTCAATTAAGGCCTGGGATCTCCGTCTTTCTTCTATACGTGTAGTGTAAAAGGAATGAAACTTCAGATCTCGGAGTGTAATTAATTTTAGTTTTTTTGAACAATTTAGTTGGATCTGTTCATGTGAATTTCTAAGCATCCAAACATGTTTACCGTATTTTTTTTAAAGTGAAAGTTGCTCAGTCATGTCCGACTCTTTGTGACCCCATGGACTTTACAGCCCATGGAATTCTCCAGGCCAGAATACTGGAGTGGGTAGCCTTTCCCTTCTCCAGGGGATCTTCCCAACCCAGGGACTGAACCCAGGTCTCCTGCATTGCAGGTGGATTCTTTACCAGCTGAGCCACCAGGAAAGTCCAAGAATATTGAAGTGGGTAGCCTATCCCTTCTCCAGTGGCTCTTCCCAACCCAGGAATCAAACCAAAGAATCTTTATTAATCCCCCCAAAGTCTCTAGTATGTGAATCTTTAGGAGTTATAATACAGTGAAAAAAAGCCAGTCAGTATTGGAGAAAGTATTCTTTTTCAAGAAGGTTACCATTCTATAGAGGCTATGTGAGGTCAGATCCTCTAAGTTCTATGTTTTCACAGCTTGCCCCCTACTCTACTGAACACAGCCATTATCAAAAAGGGATAAGATATATATTTTAAATATCTGTCATGACAGCTAATGGAAAAGGTGGGCAAAGACTGTATAGATGTTTATTATTGGGTACTTAAAATTCAAGGACAGCCTCATTTAATATTAACTCATTATTTATTTTCCTGCTTCCATGTTTGTTTATATATATATCACTTTATTTGTATATATATGTCACTTTATTTGTAAATAGATGTAGAATTGTCTTTAAAGTATATTTCAAATAATTTTTATCTACTTTCGCACATAGAAAACTGGAAGATATTACTGCTAGTCATATCAAACTTAGGAATTTTAGTTTTCAATGCATTTTGCTTCTTTGTTTGTTATGACTCTAGTAACCAAAACTGTAATAGTTACTGGTAATTCCAATGTCACATACTAATATGCTTTGCTTGATTACAGAAATTTTTTAAAATAACTGTCTCCAGCTTTATTATTTATTGAAGGTTTTTCATGTTAATAAAGTCACATACATTATATGATAAGACTAGAAAAAATAGTAGTTAGCAGATTCATAATTAGCCATGTGCACATATGCATGCAGTCATTCTTCAGTGAAGCTCTAAAGCTCTTTACCTGTATTTCAGGTACTGGAAAGTCTAAATCTGTCAAAAGCCACACATGTCTGATGAGGACTGAGCCACAAAGACTGATGGTAGATTCTGAGAGTGAAGAATCGAGGAGTTTGAGTTAGCTTCCAAATTGTTGAGTAACTTATGCCATGTGTCTGTTATTTACAAGAAGGAACTTAGACAATTTCCTTTAAATCTACCCAACTAAATCTACCCAACTAACATATGCTCTCTTTCCACTTGAGGTTTAGGCAAATTCTTTTCCTTCCAAACTGCCCACTTTCTTCATACTAATTGGACTGCCAGTTTTCTTCATTGTTATATGTTGTCACTTGTCTGTAACAGAAATGATAAAATATCTAATCAGCAGTTAAAATATTAATTTTAATGGAGTTATCTAACTGACTAAAAATGATTACAATAATTGATATTAAACCAACTTTAGGACTTAGGGTCTTATAGTTAAGAAATTATATCTGCATGTACAGCTATATACATTTTTTAAGATTCTTCCTATAATTTCCATATATGTAAACTTGTATCATTTGATTATACCTTGTTTCATAAAGGACCTGAAGACGAATTCTCTCATTCTTTTTCTTCTTGAAAATTAATGACATTCAAAGATATAGTACTCTATAAATCCAAGAGAACATTCAGTGATATGCAAAGAAAATGTTTTAAATTCTTGTTTGGAATGATAATGATATCATTTCATTATGCCATTTTCTATGTATTTTTAATGAACACAAGCTATATACACTAGGAAGAATATTTAATATTTGGGTTCATGTATTCTATATTCACCAAATTAGAATATAACACTGAGATTTGCTATTTGATAAACAAATTCACAAAACAACATTTTGTGATGGCTTTTTCATCATTAACACATTGAAGTGAGAAATGTTTCTATGAGAAAATATTAGCAACATAAGCATACATACACACTGGTAGCACAAACCTGTCTCTCTAAAATTGCTGAGCCTGGATCACAGAAGAAATCGTTAGGAAATCAAAAAATACAAAGATAAATGAAAATGAAAACATGATGATGCAAAACCTATGGGACACAACAAAAGCAATTCTAAGAGGGAAGTTTAATGATACAAACTTACTTGAGGGAATAAGAAAAATCTCAAACAACCTAACCTTATATCTAAAGCAACTAGAGAAAGAACAAGCAAAATCCAAAGTTAGTAGAAGGAAAAATATCACAAAGATTAGAGCAGAAATAGAGACAAGAAAACAACAGAAAAGATCAATGAAACTAAAAGCTGGTTCTTTGAAAACATAAACAAAATTAATAGAACTTTCACCATACTCATCAAGAAAAAAAGAAGAGGACCCAAAATAATAAAATGAAAAAGGAAAAGTTACAATGGACACCACAAGTGTACAAAGGACCATAAGAAATTACTACAAGCAACTATGAGTCAATAAAACAGACAACCTAGAAGAAACGGACAAATTCTTAGGCACAACCAACTAAGACTAAACCAGGAGGAAACGGAAGGTATGAACAGACCAGTTACAAGTACTGAAATTAAATATGTCACTCAAAAGTTCACAACAAACAGAAGTCCAGGATTGATGGCTTCACAGGTGAATTCTACCACACATTTAGTGAAGATTTAACACCTATCCTTCTGAAACTCCTCCAAAAATTGCACAGAAAGGAACACTTTTGAACTCATTCAATGAGACCACCATCACCCTGACACCAAAACCACACACACACACAAAAATTACAGATCAACATCACTAAGTCCGCAACAAAATACTAGCAAACTGAGTTCAACAGTGTAATAAAAGATCATATACCATGATCCAGTGGGATTTATCCCAGGGATGCAAAGATTTTTCAATATCTGAAAAGCGATCAGTGTGATAAGACCACATTAACAAAGTGAAGAATAAAAATTAAATGGCATCTCAATAAATGCAGAAAAAATATTTTGATAAAATTCAACATCCATTTATGACAAGAAAAACTTTTTAGAAAGTGAGCATACAAGGAACATACCTCAACATAATAAAGGCCACATATGACAAATCCACAGCTAACATCATACTCAATGGTGAAACACTAAACATTTCCTCTAAGATCAGGAGTAAGACAAGGATGTCTTTTATTCAACATAGTTTTAGAAGTCCTAGCCACAGCAATCAGAAAAGAAAAAGACACGAATGGAATCTAAATTGGAAAAGTGAAACTCTCACTGTTCACAGATGACATGATACTACACATAGAAAATCCTAAAGATGCTACCAGAAAACTACTAGAGTTCATAAATTAATTCAGCAAGGTTGCAAGATACAAAATTAATGTACACAAATCTGTTACACTTCTATATAGTAACAATGGAAGATCAGAAAGAGAAATTAAGGAAGCAGTCCCATTTACCATCACATCAAAAAGAATACAATACCTAGGAATAAACCTAAATAAGGCAAAAATGCCTGTACTCAAAAAACTATAAGATGCCGATGAAAGAAATCATAGACAACACAAACAGATGCAAAGATATACTGTGTTTGTGGATTGGAAGAATCAATATTGTGAAAATGACTATACTATCCAAGGCAATCTACAGACTCAATGCAGTCCCTATCAAATACCTATGAAATTTTCATAGAACTAGAATAAATAATTTCTACAATTTGTACAGAAACACAAAAGACCCTGAATAGCCAAAGCAATCTTGAGAAAGAAAAATGGAGCTGGAAGAATCAGGCTCCCTGATTTCCGACTATTCTGCAGCCATCAGGACAGTATGGTACTGGCAGAAAAACAGATCTATAGATCAATGGAACAGGGTAGAAAGTAGAGATAAATGCATGCATCTATGGTCAACTAATCTCTGACAAAGGAGGCAAGAATGCACAATGGAAAAAAGACAGCCTCTTCAATAAGTAGTGCCAGGAAACTGGACAGCTACATATAACAGAATGAAATTAGAACACTCTCTAACACCATACACACACACACACCTCAAAATGGATTAAAGACCTAAATGTAAGGCCAGATACTGTAAAACTCTTACCACAAAATACAGGCAGAACACTCTGACATAAATCACAGCAGTATTTTCTTTTGATCCATCTCCTTGAGTAATGGAAATAAAAATAAACAAATGGGACCTAATTAAACTAAAAATCTTTTGTACAGCAAAGGAAACCATAAACAACAAAGTGCACAGAAGAAAATATTTGCAAACAAAGTGACTGACAAGGTATTAATCTTCAGACTATACAAACAACTCATGCAGCTCAATATCAACAAAATAAAACAAACAGAAAAATCCAAAAATGGGCAGAAGATCTATAAAGACATTTCTTCAAAGAAGACGTACCGATGGCTAAAAAGCACGTGAAAAGATGCTCAACATCACTGTTAGAGAAATGCAAATAGAAACTACAATGAAGTATCACTTCACACCAGTCAGAATGGTCATCATCAAAAAATCTACTAACAATAAATGCTGGCGATGGTGGAGAAAAGGGAACACTGTTGGTGGGAATGTAAATTGGTATAGCTGCTATGGAGAACAGGATGGAGGGTTCCATAAAAACTAAAAAGAGTAACCATATCCTACAATCCCACACCTGGGCATATATCCCAAGAAATCTATAACTAAAAAAGATAACATGCACCCCAATGTTAACTGAAGCACTATTTACAATAGCCAAGACATAGAAGCACTCTAAATATCCATCAACAGATAAAGAAGATGTGATACATATATACAATGAACTATTTAAAAGAATGAAATGATGCCATTTGCCACAACATGGATGCACCTAGAAATTATCATACTAAGTGAAGTAAGCCAGACAGATAGCATAGAATATCACCTATATATGGAATCTTTAAAAAAAGATGCAGATGAACTTATTTACAAAAATAGAGTCACTGACAGAGAAAACAAACTCGTGGTTACCAAAGGGAAAAGGGAAGGGTGAGGGATAAATTAGGAGTTTGAGATGAACATACACACACTATATGTAAAACAGATAACCAACAAGAACCTACTATCCAGCACAGGGAACTATACTCAGTACTTGTAATAATCTCTAAGGAAAAAGAATCTGAAGGAACTATAATATATATATATATATATATATACATACATATACATATATATACACACACACAATGGAATCACTGTGCTGTATGCCTGAAACTAACACAGCGTTGTAATTTAACTATATTTCAGTTTTTTAAAAAGTTCCAATGAAGTTGAAAAAATGCAATATTTTAATTGTATAGATTATCTATATTCCTGGAAAAAATTCTATGTCAAATCTAGGATTAAATTCTTGGGAAAGTTTAAAGGAATAAAAGATACAATTTTAAAGAGAAAAAACACCGCTCAGCCTAACTGGCCCTGTGGTTTGCTTTTAAGTAATTTAACTGTAACACAGATTGCCTTTCCAGAAGAGTTATAACACAAAATTAAATAAGCCAACAGAATTTTGAAAAGACAAAGATACTACTGGCTAATAATTTTTAATTTTCACTGTCTCCTTTCTAAACTGAATTTAGAAGTCGTGTTTCTTTTGGTGACTAAGTCAGAAAGGATAGAAAATATTAATCAGTGTCACTAATATTCTTATTTGACAAATACTCCTTTTCTTCCAGTCCTCAGCTTTTCCCCTCAAATTTTGGGCATCATTCCATACTAGTTATCTTGCGTATTTTAGTTGAATGAATGTAATGGTGCATTATCTTAAGACCAAGGCCCAATCTAGTAATCATTAGTGGAATTAAAATTCTAACAAAATGAAGCAAACAACTGAATGGCTATTTTAAGAGTATCTTTCATCAATAACTTTGAGAAGTTTGCATGTTGGATTTTTATCAAATATATATGCCTTTAGAAGTTTACCATTTAAAAGAATCCTATGAATGTGTTTTATAAACTGTAAATCAGAATACCTTCAGTATTATTGTTATTTATAATAATTGTAAAATTAAAAATGACCCCAGTCTACTTTCACATATAGGATTTGCTAACATAATACTGTGTGGTAAATTTCATATGTAATGATCTCAGCCAAGTCATTTAATCTTTTGTGGTTGGTACTCAATCTCTATTTTACAAAGGAAAAATATAAGATGCCTGGAGAATTTAAGTAACTGTCCAAGGTCATGCATCTAGCTAACAGGAAGCCAAGATGACAGCAGCAGGTCAGTTTGATTCTGAAATATCAACATACACCTATAATTTTGTGTGCATGTATCTGACTCTGAGGCATACTACATGGAATCAGCACAAACACACTTAACAAGACAAGGGCCCGTGGTATCCTTCTTCAAGTAGTATTTTCTATGCAGAGTATTTTCTTCATTCAAGTAGTATTTTCTTTTCTATTCTAAGAACTGCTTCTTTTGAATTACTTATTCTCCAGTGATATGGGGAAAAGAATGATAGCATTTTAGTATAAGTTCAGTTCAGTGGCCCAGTCGTGTCCGACTCTTTGCGACCCCATGAATTGCAGCACGCCAGGCCTCCCTGTCCATCACCAACTCCCAGAGTTTACTCAAACTCATGTCCATCGAGTTGGTGATGCCATCCAACCATCTCATCCTTTGTCATCCCCTTCTCCTCCTGCCCCAATCCCTCCCCAGCATCAGGGTCTTTTCCAGTGATTCAACTCTTCGAATGAGGTGGCCAAAGTATTGGAGTTTCAGCTTCAGCATCAGTCCTTCCAATGAACACCTAGGACTGATCTTCAGGATGGACTAGTTGGATCTCCTTGCACTCCAAGGGACTCTCTCAAGTGTTTTCTCCAACACCACAGTTCAAAAGCATCAATTCTTCAGCACTCAGCTTTCTTCATAGTCCAACTCTCACATCCATACATGACCACTGGAAAAACCATAGTCTTGACTATACAGACCTTTGTTGACAAATATCTCTGCTTTTTAATATGCTATCTAGGTTGGTCATAACTTTCCTTCCAAGAAGTAAGCATCTTTTAATTTCATGGCTGCAATCACCATCTGCAGTGATTTTGGAGTCCCCCAAAATAAAGTCTGACAGTGTTTCCACTGTTTCTCCATCTATTTCCCATGAAGTGATAGGACCAGATGCCATGTTCTTAGTTTTCTGAATGTTGAGCTTTAAGCCGACTTTTTCACTCTCCTCTTCCACTATAGTATAGGTTCAATCTTATAGAAACTGAAAAGCATTTATTTTTTTAATTTAAATTATTTATTTTACTTTACAACATTGATAAGTATTTAGTAGTGCAATTCCTGTGCAATTCCTATGACTTCACTAAGAATACACAAAATTTGACTAATACATGAAATACTTTGTAAAATTGTTAGCATTTTAATTTCCATCAGTTCTCTGACAGATTCTGGTTGTTAATTTTACTTCTGTCTTAAACTATTTTGCAAGCAATGGTAAAAATATATGAATCCAGATAAGAAATGTCAGAACAAAATGTGAATTTGGGACAAGAAATGTCCTACAGTAGAATGAAATCCAAGATATTTCATGCTTATGTTCTTATAGCAGCAAGTAAAAAAACAATGCAGTATGTGTTTTTATACTAAAAAATTAATCTTTACTTTCAGATACTCTTCATTTTTCTTTAGACGAAAGGAGATTTTTGTCATCCAGTAAGTTACTGTGGTGATGCAGAGCTCTGCTGTGATTAATCTTTTCAGATGGTGTGCTCTATATTTTAAAATACATAGAAAGAAGTATTTTGTTGTTTAATATGCTATTTTTTTCCAAAGACAAAAAACAGTTAAACTCTGTTTAACTGTTAAACAGTTAACTTTCTACTTACTAAGTGTCCTCTATGATATTGCATGCTATTGTAAATTAACCTTCTCAAAATGCACATTGACTCACAATGTGCATGGCCTGAGAAATTTGCTGTGTTATCATCTTGTGTTAACTCTGATTGTAAATAAGTTTTTACCTAGAGTTCTTCACATGTTTCCTGGCCTATTATTACGATGACACAAGAGTTCTCTGTCTGATGGGTGGAGTCTGGGTTCACATGCCATACAAGTTCATTTCAACTACTACAGGTAGTAATCTGTGAGAACCAAGATGATCACATTCCCTGTTTCATATAATTTTGACTTCCACCCTACCCAATGGACAGCCAACTGTGCACACTTTCAGACAACCCGCTAATGCCCAGAAGTGCCACTTTTATCCTAGGATAAAAATTGCTGTATACATTCTGAGGGGAGCATAGCAAAATGACTGCATTAGCAGGGACCCAGCAATTGAGTGTGGCAGAGATATTCAGTTTCTTCAGTAAAGGATATGAATGGAGGTAGAAAGGAAAATGCCTTTGATTTCAGAATCCCAGATCTATGACAGAGGAGTCAATTCCTGTTAGCCACAAGGCTGGATGGAGCCAAGACTCCTGACATTCTCTTGACTGTGAATAGTACTCAGAGTAATAATTCAAACAGAGGAAGGCAGACCCATGGCTACTAGAACCACATTTTGCATTTTGGAATCATAGTTAACCTTGTTTTATTTATTAACTAATTGCCAAGTCCCCATTGACAGAATTAAAATATTTTCATGAAGATCCATTTTCCTCAAAGGACCTGCTTGATCAGATTCCAACATCTGCCAAAAACACACCTGAGCTAAAGATTTCAGTGATCACATCGCACAGAAAATACCATTTCCAACCAGCACTCAAAGCTGACCTCTCAGTGTTCCAGGCTCACAAATGGTCTGGTTGAGAAACTCTGCCTTTCTCTGTCACCATTAAACAGAATCATTTTACTTTTCTTTTTGGCTTCATGCCATTGGTGGTGATGGCTTAGTCACTAAGTTTTGTCCAACTCTTAGGACTCCAGGGACCATCGCTTGCCAGGATCCTCTGTTCATGGGATTCTCCAGGCAAGAATACTGGAGTGGGGAGCCATTCCCATCTCCAGGTGATCTTCCTGACTCAGGGACTGAATCTGGGTACCCTGCATTGCAGGCAGATTCTTTACCAGATACGCCATTAGTATCTCAGGGAAAAATGCTTCCATTTTATCGAACGCCCACTGCCTCTCCTCTATAACCACATTCTCTTCCCCTAGAATTAGTCAACAGTGCTCTGTTTGGTCAGAGCTCCTACTCTGATAGAACTGTGTAGTTCGGGCTAATCAGAGCCTTTAAACACCTCTGCCGCTGCTGCTAAGTCACTTCCATTGTGTCCGACTCTGTGCGACCCCACAGACGGCAGCTCACCAGGCTCCCCCGTCCCTGGGATTCTCCAGGCAAGAACACTGGAGTGGGATGCCATTTCCTTCTCCAATGCATGAAAGTGAAAAGTGAAAGTGAAGATGCTCAGTCGTGTGCGACCCTTAACGATGCCATGGACCACAGCCCACCAGGCTCCTCCATCCATGGGATTTTCCAGGCAAGAGCACTGGAGTGGGTGCCACTGCCTTCTCCTTAAACACCTCTACGTACATCAAAACAGTTAAAAAGAGATGTAGCAGTCTTTCAAATCTAGTTTTTTGAGGTCACCTTCTAACCCCTGAGAGAGTAATTTGTGTGCTTACCTGCCTGCCTGTTCAGACTGTCAGGACTTCCTTTTAGATGATGTTATGTCATCTGTCTGCTCTTCATTAAGTTCCCTCCCTGAGAACCTTTGCCAATCTCCCCACAGAGCTGTCGGCAGTTTCTTCATCCTCTTTCCTGCTTCTGCCCTCTTGCCCCTGAGGTAACTGGGTTTATGACTACAATTTTAGTTTAGAGTACATGGTTTACAAAATAAGAATCTGTCAAGAGTTTGTTTTCACATGTGCTTAGTAATAAGGAAAATTCAACTCTTGCCACCCTGGAAATCTTACATCACCTCTTTGACGACAGCAAGAATGTTGCTTTCCCTGTATTTATCTAAAAGTCCATTTCACCTTTCTTGGATGAAAGAAATATCAACTGGGCATCTACAAGTGCCAGGGTCTGTGAATACTGTGATAAAAAAATTACATTACTCCCTTATTAAGGTGGCATGTTTACCTTATAAAGTAAAGTTTGAGAGTCAGCTGTACCGTACTAGCCATTGGTTGGGATAATATTTTTAATTTATACTAAAGACCAGAGAGAAGTCATTGGTGATTTGATGAGACTGAAAGAATACTAAAGCCTATAACGAATAAAAACAATAGAAAAAAACAAAAATTAAGATCCTTTTGAAAGCATTACAGTAAATGCTTTGGATAAGTAACATAGTCACTGTAGAAATAAATGTGAACATTGGAAAAATTAAAGAATTGAAATACATAAACACCTCACACTCAATATTTTATGAAACTTAGAAAAATCAATTAATATGTTTTACCAGAGATTCTTCAAAATTTTTCATTGAAAATGAAGTACATATTAGTGTGAGAAATACATATTTTTATAGTAAAGGCAGTAAAACTTTTAACCTAACTTAAAACAGGTTAAGTAGAAAAAAAAGCTTCTCGCATTTGTCCTATGCCACTGGTTATGCTGATTTAAGCTGCCCATCTATAGGCTATCATCTGTAGCTCTCTATTTGGACTATATTTTAATTCCCTATAGATTTCAACTAATTGACCTTGAGGGAAAGCTGAGTCTCTGTGACAATATGGTCTTCAATCACCACTGCCAACATAAATAAATGGTTCCTCTCTGGATCTATCAAGAGTAATCTGAGTGGAATTTAAGTTTTTGATAGACTTTGAAAAAAATGAGCCCAGACATGAAATAATACCCTTTTCAACAAAAGGGCATAGGATTTAAACTAAGATTCATGTAATAAAATGTGTTTAGCCCTTTATATTAGAAATTGGCCAGTTATCTTATTGAAATCTGGACAATTCCCAATTTGATTTACACACTAATGAATGTGATTTGACAGTATCCTTCACTATTGTGAGTGAATAAGTACTCTTATTCACTAAAGTGTCTAAAACACTCTCTATATAACAAGTTTTTAAGTTCTTTTAAAATGCTAATAAGTTTTTTTGAGTCTCTCTGAGTCTGTCTATACATCACTTTATTTGAAAAGCACTCCTGAAATAACATTGTTGATTTTCATATACATTAATTTCTGTGAGTTTTTTATGCTTATCTAACCAAATAATTTTCCACAAAGGAATTTAATTTCTTCATCAGTAATAAGTCAGTGCATTTTCTTCATAATATATGCCATCTCCTTTTCCACTTCCCTGCATAATTGTCCAATTACTATTTTTTCCTGTTTACAAGTAAAACTTTAAAACTTCAAAGAAAGATAAAATTTAGAATGCAGCCAGTACTTGAGAAAAACACACTTGTTCAATATGAGGCTAAGAATCAAGGCAATGACAAGGAGACTACACACAAAAACAAGAAAAAAAGTGAATTGTTATTTGAAACAGGTAATTTATGCCAAAATATCTTCCCAATTTTAAGCTATCTAGATAGGTATTTATTTCAGCTCACATGTAACTGTGAGATAAGCACAGACTGTAAAATTTCATAAAAACAGACTATGAGAAGCCTTATTTCTCACATTATGTAAAAACAAATGTGAAAATGACCAGGTTTAAGGGAGTGAAATGGAAAAGTAAATAAAGCCAAAACAGATCTTGTTTTATTAAATCTATTTTTCTAAATTACTGTGTAGACAAGAGCAATTTTATTGTTCATGTAACTTCCTAAGTATCTAGCACCTGTTAACTTCTGTTGTGAGAGGATTTGATATGGCTTTGTTTAGACTTGTATACTGTTTATTGGTGCATCTATTGATCATATTTGTTTAAGTCTTTGAGTAGCATCTCTTGAGAATTGTCCATTAATATTTTTGTGGAGTAAAATAATGATCAGAGCACTTGTATTTAGTTTACTATGTATCTTAGTCTAAATTCATCCACAGTTGTATATTTAACAATGATTTATTCACTGTCTACTACAAATAAGTTTATGAGCGGCTTGCAGTAAGCCAAATGTTAACCCCACCCCTACCTTCAAGTAATACATGAACCTCAATGCATGGATCCTTAATACATGTACTTATATAGCCATGATAGAAGATGGAAGGTGATTTGTCCATAGAAGTTTAGTTTCATAGAAGAAGGAAATTATTTTCTCTGTAATAGAATAGGGTGAGGTCCTTAGAGGAGTTAACATCTGAATTAGCTATTAAGCAATCAGTAGCATCTAGTTGTGGTAAAACACCTGGAATGGGAGAAACTAATAGAAAATATCTGTGGTGTAAACAGGGTAATGTGAGGGGTAGCTATGAAGAATAATGTAAAAAATACAGGCACAATTAGAAATGCTTTCACATAATAATATGAAAAGAGAATTATTACAGCCTTTATACTATTAAGGATTAATTTATAATTTGAATTGAAAACTAGAAAACCGACCTTTTGATTACTCTTTATTCTGGGACTCTGATTAGGAAGAATAAATTATAGGAAATCTCCCTGCTTAATTTAGCACAATCTAGTCTTCCCAGTTTTGAGTAAAATTTAGGATATTCTTTTAGAAACAAACAAAAAAAATTCACTCTGTTTATCGGTTTAGAAACAAACAAAAAAAAAATCATTCTTTTTATCAGTATCAATTGTAGAATAGATCTGTAGAAAGAACTTGAGTTTTACAATAAAACTAGAACTAGCAATTATAATAGTAATGATAGCAAACAACATTTATATACTGCTTCCAAAGTCAGGGGTAGACATTTCCTAGCATTTTATATACATGAGCTTGATTTACAAATATTTGCCCTACTGTCTAAACTGGAAACTAAGAAAGGTTAAGGTAACTTACTCAAAATAATATAGCTGGTAATTGTTGGAACAGGTATTTGAAGCCAAAAAGGGCACTGTACTTTGTAAGAATTACACAAATATTCGCCCAAATCTAATAGCTAGCCAGGTACAGTTTAAAATCACTATACACCTAAAACAAAACACTCTAAATCAACTACACTCCAATAAAAGAAAATAAAAACAAAACAAAATCCATATCTCTAGAGAGATCTTTCAAATGTACAATAATAAAATCAACCTTCTGTGGAGTTCCTCACTGAAAAGACACTATAAAGATAAAATATTAATAATTTTTAAATAAGAATAGGTCATTAATGGAAATAGAACAAGGATTTGAAGAAGAATAATCTGAGCTATTTCTTGCTCTACAAACTAGCTCTATATCAGGTTCTAGATAGCCCAGAAAAAATATTTTTGCCAGTACTACCTCAAATAATCCTGGATCCTCTAGGAAAAGAGTATCTCCCCACTACAGGATGGCTATCTGACAGTCCTTAAATAGATAAATCATAGGCTTGTCACTAAAGCAGATGTGGTGTTTGAACTTCACCATTCATACAATGAATAATGTTCCCTGATATTATAAAAGTGATCTCTACACAACTCAAGAATTTCCAGTTCTGCATGGTAACAGAGACATCGATCTTGTTAATTCAAGTATCTCATTCATTTCTATCTTAAGCTCAGTTCTGAAGATTTGCCCAGCCTGACCCCCATTCCTTTCCTGCCTCTGAGGAGAATCATGGCATGGGAACATTAGGATACCACCCTGAAGAGCTTGGGTAGTTTAGGTCTTTGTTGTTCTTCATGTCCGACTCTGCCATCCATGGACCACAGTACACCAGGCCTCCCTGTTCCTCACCATCTCCCGGAGTTTGCCCAAAATCATGGCCGTTGAATATTGATGTGGATCTAGCTTATGGTTGCCTTTTCTTGCTGGTCTTTGCTGGGGGTAATTATTTTCTACAGGGATTGATTGTTGCCTGAGTTCCCACTGCATGTGTTGGAAGTCGGGACCTCCAATTCATATACTTCATCTTCCTATCCCCAGACTAAGGAATTTTCTGATTCAACATCCCATTCAGTCATCTCCATTATCCATCCTTCTCCAGGGGATCTTCCCCACCCAGGGATTGAACTGGGGCCTCCCGCATTGTAGGCAGACGCTTTACCGTCTGAGCCGCCAGGGAAGTCTTTGCTCTAGTAATGCTATTTATCACTGTGATACCATGCTGACTGTGAGCTGCTCTACGAGGTTATACCCTTTGGAGCTGAGAGATACTTCCTTCTGCCTGGGGACACCCACAGCATTAACGAAGAACTCCATCGTTCTTCTTGATAACAGTTACCGCAGCATCCCTGTATTTTTCACCAGTTCCTCTACTGTAATAAAATATACTCTGACTCATGTTTTCTTCACTGAACAAACCCCTATATGTATGAAAATACATTTCATAGTATTTATTAAGCCACATTTTCCATCTATTTTTTCATTTGTCCTTTACTTCAAAATCCACATCCTCTTATATTTGTCACTTAAGAAATATAGTAAAATTATCCCTGATATTTAAAATTACAAACTTTGATAGAGGTGTATGTTCTTCATTTTATTTCACACTTCTGCCTTTTGTGTTTTTTTGCAGTGCTAATTTGTTGTGCATGACAAATGTGTTATTAAAGATATGCCCACCTCTGAATTTGGGCATTGCACAGTCTATTTAGCTGCTTAAAATTATTTCAATTTTTAGAGTATAAATAACTTGACTAATGAACTGTCACAAAAATGTATATCTAAAGTAACTGAAATGACTGTCATTTTTTATGGCTATATAGTCACAAAGACTCACTCAGGAAACAAGATTTAGGCAATTTGATGTCATTTTTTCAAACAATCACCCTCCTTTATTCAGAATTCTTCATGGACAAAGAAAAAAGTTTAATTCACATTTACATTTTTAGGGCAATAAATACTATGCAATATATTAAAAAGTGACCTGTACTGATGTAATGCCCCAAATGCCTAGCAATATAAAACATTACCTTCTTAGCTTGAGAGAAAAGCCAAATTATTATTTGGCCATATTTGGGTCCAAATAATATAATTTCAAAAATGATGTAGAATTTAAAATAATGATCACATATCAGTTAAAGGTATAACATGTTATAATTGCTGATTTACCATGTTTTTCTAATTTTAATCTAGAACTCAGAGCTCTACCCTCAACTCATAATGCATTTAACACAATCTCTGTTGCAGGTTACTTAGTTATAGAAAATCCATCAAGTAAGTTTGTTAAGTATCTTTTCTTCTTTTTGAATACCGACTCTAGATTCCCTGATTCGATGAATCTTAATGTGTGGTTCCTTTTTTGTATGTTTGGTAGAAAAACCTCCAAGCTGGATATAAATCATAAAAGCATGACTAATTGCATGGTAACTGGAGAAATGCTTTCTCTCTCTCTGGGGTGAAGCCTGCATGTCTGTATTTTAGCTTGGGAAGTAATACAGGGATATTTAAACTCCTTAGGGTTTAGAAACCATGTCATTATGAGAATGAGGTCACTGCAATATTTTATATCTTCTAAAACCTTGTAATGTATAAAATGTTCTCTGTATGACAAAGAGGTATTATATGCATTTTAGGATTCAATGATAACTTTATGCCCTTACATTTACTTGAAAAACTTTCTTCATTAAAATGTGCAATCATTCATTTAAAGTCACTTAAAATTTGAAGGATTTTTGTACCATGAAATACAGAGAAAATGAATTCAAAGGGGGAAAGCTAATTTTATAAATATGACAGGGTGCCTTTAAAGGGCTGTGTGGTTTTGAAATGTCCTGTCCTCTAACTGGTCAACTATAAAGGCAGTGTCCAAACTAAAGGAAAAGAAATGAACCTAACATAACTCCATTTTATACCTTTCTTTGCTTGGAGGCCGATAAGCAAGAAATCCTTCCTGCAACATGTTGAAGAGCTTTGCACAAACAACAACCTAAAGTTTCAAGAAGAATTTTCGGTATGTTACTAGCAGTTGTCACAACATTGCCAGACCTCCAGTCGTTTCATGTGTCACATTTCATGTCCAGTTTAAGCTTGCAAGGCCATGAAGGACTCTGGCCGTGATAATCAATACCCAATTACCAGGTTGATTGTTTGGATAGTAACATTACACTAGCAGCCTCTGGGGCAACCTGAACAGAATTATTCACCTACTGTGTCGGGAAAAGGTGCTGCTCCTCAGACTTCGCCCAGCAAGGCGACCTGGCCCCGTTTGTTCTCTGCTCATCACCCAGATGTAGAAGCAATGCTAGAATGCTGGATGCATTGGTTTTTGTGTGTGTGCAAGGTTTGGGTGGTACCATATATTTCACTAACTTTTAGATTTAGAAACTAAATAATTTCATTTCATATTTGCCCGCTTATTAGTTTATGTTAGTGGTATAGATGAACCTGAGAACAGAATTTGATGTTTCCAGAAATTATAAAAAAACAATGTTTTTTTAGAACTGTACAAAAATAGATAAATAACACCTGTGCTTTACAGGCTTATTTTTAAGTTATCATGGAATAAGTGCTCTATCACATTAAACAATATACGAAGTTAAGAACTTGTCACTTTAAGACTATTTGAAAGTTAGAAGATTTTATTGCTTTTACCATTTTATATATCTACAAAATTAAAATTACATTAAAACACAATATATGTATTAGATCTATAAGCTATCTTAAAATTTGTGAGCCCCTTTCCTGACTTATATTAGAAAAATAAAAACAGATTTCTAAATGTTACCAAATATCTGTTTTTTCACGAACATTTTAGTGTGTGAACAAAGACTCAAACAATTGGCTTGGATAATTCAGGATTGTAATATTTCAGTCTCTCAGGGAATAATAACAAAAATGTGAGAAGATTAATGGTATTTCCTACAGCTTTTTGGTTATGCTTCTTAAATATTCATCTGGACTTAAAAAAATCATTGGTACCATAAAACTCCTCTTAGTATTTATTCAGCAAGATCTTTCCATTTTTCAGGAACCAAAGGGTAGTTTCATTAGAATATAGCGAATATAGTTCCATTATACATGACTGAGTATCTGAAAAGTTTTATTAGCAATAACATTTTCACATATACTGAGAAGGTTTCTAGTTTAACTATTTGGGAGATCATGGTTTTAAGTACTTGGGTTTTATATATATATATATATATATATATGTTGTGTGTATATACTAAGTAAATATATATAAATATGTAAGGATATGGCTTTTTTAGATTGCTTTTAGTTCTGCTGCTGTGTCAATTTTTAAAGCAAAACTGTTTTAATAACATGCATCTTTGATGCATATATTTGATAAACCTTGTATTCAGGTCATATTCACTTACACTTTAAATATCAATAAGCTCTTACTTGCACTAAGCATTGATATATGTCAATTCAGCATTTTATACCTAAGTGACCTTGGGCAAATTACTGAAACTCTGTTCTTCAGTGTCCTCCATCTGTATCTGTCTTATTGAGTTGTGAATACTAAACTGATTGAATGATGTGTAATGTGGCTGGCACAATAAGCATGTTATTATAATGATGATTTCTACCATAACGAAGTTCCTATTTATGATAAGAACTGCAGGCATGTCTAAGAAATCACAAATACACAGTGTCATGATAGAGATACACAGGAAGAAGTGAGCATCAACTCTGTCTGAAGAGCAATCAGAAAAGACTTTACTAAAAAGTGACCGGCCAGATGAACTTTAGGACAAAGCAGAAGTCCAATGAGTAGAGAAAGGGGGAAAGGTATTCTAGAGAGAAAGAAGAATGAGAAAGCATAAGGATGCAAAACCATCTCACTCAGCTGTGATCCACTAACAAGCAGAAACAGAAGGAGAAGGAGCTAAGTATATAGGAGGGCTGGTTGAGGCCCCATGTGCCCTGATAAGAAGACCATTGAGTGTAATATTACTAACCAAACAATCGGCCTGGTAACTGAGTATTGATTATCAAGGCCAGAGTCATTTCAACCTATAAATGGAAACTTCTGTAAACACAGAATAGAAGGTGATTCCAATTCACCTTTCTTTTCCCCTCTGTTTGTCTCATATAAATATGCTGATATATACTCCCAAAGCCTGACAGAAGGAAGCTGTTCTAGGATTCCTCATTTGGTTAAAAAGTTTTTCGAAGCCTCTGGTGCCAGAACACCAGAATTCAGATGCTTAACCTTGTCCCTCCTATCTAACACATACATACATGCAAAAGACTGTCCAGAATTCTCAGAGGAAAAATAAGGGAGAAGGGAAAATTATCCAGTTAAAAAAATAATCTTTAATAATGCTGAAAAATTGAAAACCCCACAGTTTTAGCACTTTTAAGGGAATCTGGTAAATTGACACATTTCTGATACGGAAAATTATAAATTTCATAAATGTAAATCATCAGCTTGATAAAATAACCTATTTTCTTGCACAGCTTTTTAAATGATCAATGGATATCATGATTTTCCACCAAAATATCAGTAACAGATCTCCCTGACACTCCCTCAGCGTCTGATATTTCTTAATCCCACCTTTGCATTCTGCTATCGACTTAACAATGCCCACTGAGAACAGGAATTGACCTTTGGCATCTTCTCAAACTGACCAATGTTGTACCAATTAATAGGCATGAAATCACACTGCCCAAGGAGAAAAAACAAAAAATAAATCACCAGTTCCCTTCCCCTACTAAGTAGATGTTAAAATAGTAAATAATACACAGGGACTATTTGATGAAACCATCAGTAAAATATGAAAGGCAGTTGCTAGCATGGTTGCCGCACCTCAGAGCTTCACAGAGGACAAAGAAGCTACGCCAGAGAAAGCAGGAGCCCAAGGGACCAGTGCTATTCAGGATATTTTCACTGTAAATTCATGTAAGTTCTTTACTGTTAATTTGACCCTGCTTCTGCAGTTATGAGAAGTGTTTTCGTTTTAAACATAAAAGGACTTAGAATGGCCTTTTACTAAGTGGAACTTTGTGTTGACCTCTGAAATAAATCTAAACTTTGCAATGACTTCAATCCACAGGAATTACCAAAATTTCTTCAGGATCTATCTTCAACTGACGCTGATCTGCCTTGGAACAGAGCAAAAAACCGCTTTCCAAACATAAAACCATGTATGTGTACATACTATTTCTGGTTTTAGATACTGAAAGCTTTTCAGATAAGTGCAAAATGCACTTTAGCATTCTTCTTAAATATGTGTTACATATTAATTGAATTAGAATAATGCATTTTATTAGCAGCAACTTATAAATTGTATCTCTTTGGCTTTGTTAATATTGACTAAAGTTAATGTACATGAGTTTCAGCTTGTTCACACAAGGTTTTATTCATGCAGGTGTAAGAAACTGTAGCCCTAGTACTTTCTGAGCTTTGTAATTTAACCCAAGGAACAAACCTCTCTAATGTCTTCCTATAGACCTAGTTCTCAAATGAAAAGAGAAAGTTCACGTGTAACTGTGCGCATTACTTTCCTTAAGAGCATGGCAGTGCTTTGTAAAGGAATATAAAAAAGTGCATTGCAAAATATTTGTTGAAGATCAGAGTAATGTGTGATCAGCAGGGTTGGTTTTTGCAAGGGAGGAAGGCCTGTGCTTTACCACAGTCAACATTTTTCAATCAGTAAGAAACCATAGTATATGCTACACTGTTATTATTAATCCTTAAATGTCATTAAAATGAATGTGTATACTGATGTGGAAAAAAGAAACCATATTATTGATGGAAGAATTAACAGTAATGTGAAAGAAAAAGTATGACAATCCTCTTTAAATGATGGCTGTGTTTGCTGTATTTTTCAACATATTATCCTACTAAGTATATTCTGATTCAATACATTTTCACATTATGAAATTAAAAAGTGATATGTTAAGTTCTGAAATGTCAATATTGTTTCAAGTCTAGAGCTGTAAAATATTCTTAATTTTAGAGTTAGTATATATATATTTTTCCAATGTTCTATGCCTTTTCAAAACTGTATTGGGGGAAATTCCATACATATAAAAATTGAACTCTTCTGTCTAGAAAGACACAGACTTTGATAAATATGTAATCACAGAAGGTAAAATCATAAGGATATGAATAGCTCCCCCCAAAAGGACCATATTGTGTTGTTCTAGAACTAGCGGATAACCGAGGCATGAAGTAAACAAATTTAGGGAAACATGATCTAGAAGTCAGTAACCTAATGGAATCTGTTAATTCCCAAGAATTAGAAAAGGATGAAAATACAAATAGCTTTAATCACCTAAAATCCTTCCCGGAACAAAACAAATCATAGGTAAATGACTTTAAGAGTAAGTTGACAAGGCATCTTTGTAGGAAATAGGGAATGTTAGTATTACATCTCTAAATTCCTCTGGCATGACCTTTCTTAATAAGTCCTTTTGTTTTCCTTTCAGAGAGTTAACCTGGGTGGGATACATCCTAAGTTTAAGAGATATGGAAAGTCTCAGGTTTTTATATTCATCCATATCTAAATTTCCTTCAGATTCTCTGCTTCATGCTTAATGATATTCTGTGAAAATAAATACTACAGTCTGATTGAAGAACAGTTACTATGGAATATTTAATTTTATTTATAATAATGTATGTGGCTGAAGTAATGTATATCACTGTATATCATTATATATAAGTAAATTAAACATATCTCACTTATTTCCAAAGATTGAAGCATATCTGACTTTAAATATACAAAACTTTGATATGTGAGTTTTTTATATGTAACATTTTGATCTTTTGTTATTAAGATTTCAGTGCATTATTTTCTGGGTTCACATAATGGCCATTAAAGTCATACAGTGCTAGCTTGCTCGCACTTACAGCAAAAGAAGAATATAACTAAATAAACATCCTTAAAATAAGGAGAACTGAGGAGTAAGACAATCCCAATATCTGAGGCTAAGACAAAAATAACTAGTGATGCATAAGACAATAAATAACTGTAAATCAAGGATGTTTCGGAATATCATGAGCATTGCATACTTTTTTCTCACCTTTGCTAGAGTCAAATGGATAATATCCAATTGTTTTCTGTTTTTTCCTTGATTTCAGTACAGAAAACTTAGTAATTTTTCAAATAATATACTATATCCACATCCAATATCCTGTAGTGGGTTTTGGGGTAAAGTTTTTTCTTAACTGTCCTCTTAAAGTATTGCAATGCACTGTCCCTCACAAATATATTTTTGCTTCTCCCACAGAAGGACTTAGGAGATCAAATGGTATGAACATTTTTTTGTCTCTTACATACATTGCCATGTAGGTGTCTAAACGGCTGGTGCTAATTTACGACTCAAACAGCAATAAACAAGAAAAACAATTTTCTTACGTAAAAAAAAACAAAAAAAAACCCCAAAACTGGAAGTTCTATAAGAAATAATTTTATTAAGCATAATTTTATACTTTTCAATAATTTTATTAAGAATTTATTAATTCAACTAGTACATACTACCTGCTGTATAGTAAAATGACTAAAAATGTGGGCTCTAATCAAACTTCCTGGGTTGCATTTCTGTTTACCTAACAACTACTTTAGTTATTATTACATTATTTAGTAATGTCAACTGCATAACTTTAAGGATTAGATAAAATAATCATGTAAATCACTTTGCCCAATATAGAACACAGGAAGCTCTCAATCAATATTAGTTCTTACGATTGTTAGTAATCAGTAAATTGCTTATTTTTAAAAGCTTCTAAGTTTCTGGGTGACTAAAATTTAGTTACAGGCCCTTAGGGTCTATGGTCTGGAGATTACAAACCAACTTCCCTAATCTGGGTTGGAAGACAAGCTGTAAACTCACATTTGCTCATACGGACAAACAGACCCACATGCTCCCAGCTCCCTCCCACCATCACACACACATACCCACAGAAGATGCAATATTTAAACTAATATATTCTCCTATTGTGTTTTCAGAGAAGCCATAAAGCTGAAGAAATGTTTTTTCCTCCCATAGAGAATGAATTCATTTTAGTAGAGTCTGAATTTTACTGTGAGCCAGCTAAGTGAGATTCATTGTCTCCCCTGAGTAATGTAGAAAGAAGGATTTCAAATATCACAGTGCATTTTAGAACATATTAGCTTACAGGGCTTTAAGATACTAGAATTAGCAGCAAATGTGTGCAGAAGAGATTTCCAAATCTCTGTTTGACAGTACACTATGACCTTGAGAAGTGTTCCAACACCATGAAGAAAAGTTTAGCTTGCTGTTGACTCAGTTCAGTTGACTCGGATAGTTCACTCAGATATTGAGTGAATAGAAACCTGCTGGCTTCCCTTTCTTAGTTACATGACTGGCCACGACGTCATTAAAATTGGCACATCATGCCAAATTCAAAATCTTTGGGACAGAAATGGTTCACGTAATCTGCTTGAATGATCCCCCTTCTTTAGATTCAAACACATTGGTTGGGTCATTATACTTAATGATACAGCAAAGTCATTTAACATAGAACATGTGCTTAATTTTAAGAACTTGAGAATGTGTTCTGTGTTCCATACAGAGCTATATGTTTTGTAAGCTTTCATATGTTTTCCTCAGAGGATTCTACAAAATAAATATTATATCTGTATGTTATAGCTGAGGTAACAAACAAGCAGAGAAGTGAAACAATCCACCCCAGGCCATAAATGGCAGATAGACAGCATCTGGAGCTCCCACTCAAACCCACTGACCCATTTTTGCTCCCTACTGAGTGCCTTCCCAGGAAGATTCCTTTTAAAACTTTAAAAGAATTTAGTGATAGATGACTTTGTATCATTTCCTTGTCTAGTGAAAATTAGCACTGGACATTTCAACTGTAATACCAATTTGTCAAAAATTCTCAAGGAAAAATAATTTTTGATACTTTTCTTTGAAGAAGAATAATGGGTAAAGGGTTATCTAATTTTGCTAGACTGTAAAACAGTCTGAGTAACAGTAATTCAAAGTTTGGTGTGAAAGAAAGAATAGGCATCTAATTTAAAGAAAGAGCTCCAGAAATAGACCTAAACACAGAGAAAACTAGTGTATGATAAAGTGGTATTTTGAATAAGGAGGTAAGGATGCACTATTTATTGTTCTAAATGGCAACAAACAACAAAACATAGATTTTCCCTCATTCTGTCTCCAAATAAAAGAAGCCCAATAGGTCAAAAATCAAAATATTTAAAACAAAAGCAATAAAACCTATTAAAGCTCTGGAAGACACTATGAATGAATCTGCAAAGATAAGAATATTGGTTTGACAAAGACTTTTGTATGTATCACACAGAAAGCCACAGTGAAAAATGAGAACTTTGATTACAATATATATAAATTTTATGTATGGCAAGATAGCTAACAAGATAAATTGAGTGACTCAAAGACAAATGACAAACCAAAAAAATTTCAATACATGTAACATTTTTAGTATAAAATATTTTTAAAATAAAAAATAGTATAATATGAAAGGCAATTATAGAAAAGATGTTTAAAATGGCCAATACACAAGCAAAGAAGCTCAACTTCACTCATAGTTAAGGCAATAAAAATAAATACTAAGATAAATCAACTGGTATCTCTCAGAAGGTCATAAATTAAAATGTTTAACAGTATCTCATGGCAGTAAAAGTGAGAAGAAACAATTGTTCAGACTGTTCAAACACTTGTTCAGAGTGAACTGATATAATTTCAGAACAATTCATCAGTCTTTCAAATTTGAGAAGCACAATATGCTTTGGGAATTTTACTGCTGGTAATGTATTCTACAAACAGACTCCAACATAAATGCAAAATTTCAGTTATTTATTAAGCATTTTATAATAACAAAATGATATGATTTTCAATTATCCTGAAGAGCTAAATAAGTATGTTATATTCATACAATGAAATACCATATGGCCTTTTAAAGTAATGAACTATTAGGTCGGTAAAGGTATTTGTTCAGGCTTTTCCATAACATGTTATGGAAAAATTGGAGCAAACTTTATGGCCAACCCAATAGATATTGTTATTTGCACGAATATGGAAAGATATGGCTAAATAATTTTATTTTGCAGAATAGAGGGACTAGCACCCCATTGTGGTTAATTTTATATGACTATGTATAGAAAATCCTGGAAATAAATATGAGAACATATTAACAGTCATTGTCTTTAGGTCATGGAAATATGTATGAGAGGGAACTTCTACTTTAAAATTTTATAGCCATCTGTAATTCTCGAATGTTATATCACCAACTTCTTCGTATTGTATCGAAAAAAGTATGGTAGTTTAAATAGCAAATTAGTATTAATATCTTATCTTTCCTTCTAGATAACAATAACAGAGTGAAGCTGATAGCTGATGCTAGTATTCCAGGATCAGATTATATTAATGCCAGCTATGTTTCTGTAAGTTGCTATTTTATGTATTTTTTAATAAAACATAAATACAATAATGTTACTCTTCCGGCTATTGAAAACAAGAAATTCATTACAACCTCTATAGATTTAATGTACCAGTTCATTACAACATTAGGTATACCATGTTTTATACATGAGAAAGTGGAAGCTCCAAATAGAGATTGCAATTTACCCAACAATCATTTCACTAATAAGCATCAAATGTAAAACTTCAAACTACATATCCCCTGGACTTTCCACTGTTTCTGGTGTTTGTCAGACGATCCTCTGTATACAATGAGGTCAGCCAATTTTTCAAAGAAAATTAGTCAAATGGATAGTCATGTCCATATAATATAAAAACCCACAGTGCTCTTCTTCAAGATTTTCAGTCCTTCAAGGGAACCACGATGCCATGTTCTTTCCACCCTCCGCTACTTAGAGAATGTGTACTCTTGCAGCCACTCAATAAAAACATCTTAAGTGATCCAATGTGGGGTGAACTGTGATAGGCTTAATATACTATGCTGCACATCACAGACAATACATTCTTGCCACATAGGGTCGAAAGTGGAACATAACCAGAGTTTTCCAAGGAGCCCTTTCTCCATGACTCTTGATCTCTCAATGCTCACCACTATCTTAGGTACACAGAAACCTTATATGCACCCAAGACCTCCACTTGGGTTGACACAGCCATGACATCTCAGAGGAGGAATTGCTCCGGTGATTATTTAATCCAGTCACTTAAAAAATCTTTGTGAAAAATGACTGATAGAGATCAGACTCTTGGCACTGACTCACCCACTTCCTCCCTAAGGCAGATGATTCTCTCTCTGAGCTACTCCAAGATACGGTCGGGGTTTGTTTTTAGAAAACTGCAAGGAAAAAGCTTAATTTCAGAAACTGCATTCACCATGTATAAATATACTAAACATAGTCAATGCAAATTCAGATTAATAATAAGTACAGTATTTTAACAAAACGCCAACTTTTCTAAAAGGTAATAGGCAAGTCAGTGACTTGTCTCACCCAGAATATTTAACTAGTTTGAATTAAGAAAATGAACTCTTCTCTAGGTGGGAAAGGGAAGGATGGAACAGTACATAAGCAGAGCCCCAGTGGGACAAATGAGATGGCAGGCCTGGGCGAGACGCTGAGGCAAAAACTTTGAAGACGTTTTACTGTTAAAAGAAAAAAAAAAAACCTGACGACTGATCCTCCATCCTGATGTCCCTGAGACTCTAAAATACCCCACTGATGGCTGAATCTTCGATATTATGAAAAAGAAAAACTAAAATAACTAACACTATTCTTACAACTATAATATAGCAATCTTCTTCCCTGTTAATAAGCCACCTCTTCTAGAAAGAACTGAATACATAATTTGATCAAATATAAATATGGAACACTTCATGAATTTGCCTGTCATTCTTGTGCAGCGTCCATGCTAATCTCTGTATCTCTCCAAGTTTAGTGTATGTGCTCGCTTACAATGAATGTGCTGCCGAAGCAAGCACATACAGCTTTTTAAAAACAAGATGTGTACCCTTAAATCTTCACCACGGACTTCAACTCTAATAGGTAGCAAGGCTAACCATGGTTCTCATTATGATTCTACAGATACCTGAAGCCTTCCTTTACTGCCCATACTCCCATTTAAAAAATTTTTTTTTTCTTATCCATCATCTTCTCTCCTAGGCCTGCCATTTCATTTGGTCCCACTGGGGCTCTGCTTATGTATTGCTCCATCCTTTCCCCAACATCGAACATAACCTGTCCTGTGTCCCCCTCCCCACAAGCCTCTGTTAAGAGGGAAAAGAATTCATTCATTCTAAATTTTACTTTGGTTAGTAATTACTCCAAAATGACAATTATACAGTGAGTCTTATCTACCAAATAAGTAGACACAAATGAGTACCTCATAGCCTAAAAGGTTCAACTAGCTATGGGATGACAGTATAGGATATGAACATGATTAGGAAGGCAACCAGACAGTTTTAGGAGGTATAACTGAACCACCCAGATTACATAAACAAAGGAATATTAATGAACTCCCAGTGTTCCCTCTAAATATTATAAGTTTTCAGGAGACAATCATAAGAAGAAAATAATGCAGAATGAACAATAAACTAAGTCTGAATA
Organism: Odocoileus virginianus; assembly: GCF_023699985.2. Taxonomy (NCBI): domain Eukaryota; kingdom Metazoa; phylum Chordata; class Mammalia; order Artiodactyla; family Cervidae; genus Odocoileus; species Odocoileus virginianus. The sequence goes on from NC_069697.1 coordinate 9,327,927, forward strand.
TATATAGAATATAAACTTTCTTCTGTGGTCAAGTGATGTTGCAATATAATAAACCTTACAACAAAGTTGCTATGACCCAGATATAATGATATCTATCATCCTTACGGAGCTGCATAGTAAGCAGGTGCAGATGGAAAGCACTTTACATTAAGCCAAGTTTCAGTATCAAAGTGGGCGGTATATTTATTGCTTTTACTTTCAGGGCAATCTCCTTTGTCTGGGATGTCAGGAGAAGATGGAAATAAACTCATAGGACTGTAGTGTCCTCTCACTTTTCCATCCCCAAGTTTAGGCAGTCTTCACTTCACAAAGAGTAAAGACTTCTCAGAATGAAGGACACCTCAGTTTCTCCCCACTCCCCAGTTTTCCTCCATGGCACCTCTGTGTGAAAGTTCATGAACACTTGATCCAGCAGCCAAAGATAGAGGCCATCTACAAATGGACTCTAGATTCCTATTTCTTTGGATGCTAGAGGAAAAGGGAGGAGAACTATAGAGCGAGAGAAGAAAGCAAAATAGGTAGTGTTTAGATGAGGGGGAAGAGTGAAATCTGAAGAAGGGAAAAGGGAATACTAGTAGGTGGTCTGAAGTATGTGCTTTGAGGCTAGGAAACACCAGGCCAGGATCTGTAATTAGATTACTGTATGTTTACCTCTCAGGCCTTGGCTGTTGGGAATTATACTCCTAAAGCTAGGACTCAGTGAGAAGCTGGAAATTTTTGATTAAGGATGGACTGTGGGAGAGAGGTAGAGAGGAAATACTTACTGCATCCTTGTAAACAGCCAATAGTTGTACAAGTGAGTTTAGAAATGTTTTCGAGAGAGCAAACAAGAATATTATGTAATGGGACAAGAGGAAGACTCTGACCCGCTAACCCAAATTATCTCCCCTGTCAACCTAAGATGCCTGAAATTACTTCAGTTTGAGGATAGCTTTTACCATAGTTAGACTGAAGATTAAAGGCTATTATGCAAATGAGCCATAATCATATCAGAAACATCAGATTTGGTCTATGCTGATAGAAGATTATAGTACCAAAGGATGTTGATCCCTGAAACAGGGAAATGCAGATAACTAGGAGAAATATTTTATAAATTGATAAATTACCCTTAATTGTCCTCACCCTTAAGACACTTTCTTCATTCAGCTTCTAGGACAACATTCTCTTGATTTTCCATCTACGCCTTTGAATCTTTCATCTCAGCCTCTTTGATTCTCTCTTACCTCCTTGACTACCAAACACTGAAATTATCTACAGCCCATTCCTTGAATTTGCTGCTTCTTTTCAAACTCATTTCCTTGATGATCTCAACCATTCTTGTGATTTTAAGTAAGATCTATTTGCTGATTACTTTAAAATTATGTCTCTAGTTTGGACTTCTTTGTGAACTCCAAACTCATATACCCAATTGCCTTGATGACATTCCCACTTGAATATCCAAATGGGATTTCAAGTTTAATATGTCCATTGTGAATTCTAGATTTTCCTTTTAAGTCTGCTTATGCTAGGTGTGGGGAAAAGGGAACCTACCTACCTACACTGTTGGTGGAAATGTAAATCAGTACAGCCAGTATGGAAAATAGTATGGAGCCTCCTTAAGACACTAAAATTAGAGTTACCATATGATTCAGAAATCCCACTCCTGAGCATGTATCTGGAGAAAACTTGAATTTGAAGGATAAATGCACCCCAATGTTCATAGCAGCACTATTGACAATAGCCAAGACATGGAAGCAACCAATCTGTCCACTGATAGAGGAATGGATAAAGGAGATGTGATGAGTGTGTATTTATATATCACATAGATGGTATATATGTGTGTGAATATAAGTCCACACAGAATGTTGGCCATAAAAAAGAATGAAATAATGATATCTGCAGCTACATGGATGGGCCTAGAGACTGTCACACTAAATAAAATTTGTCAGAAACGGAAAGAGAAATACCATATGATATTACTTACATGTGTGACCTAAAATATGATACAAATGAACTTATTTACCAAACAGAAATAGACCCACAGACATATAAAACAAATTTATGGTTACCTATGGAGAAGGAAATGGCAACTCACTCCATTGTTCTTGCCTGGAGAATCCCAGGGACGGTGGAGCCTGGTGGGCTGCCGTCTATGGGGTCACATAGAGTCGGACATGACTGAAGTGACTTAACAGCAAGGGGAAAGTGGGTGGGGAGGGATAAATTAGGGCTTTGAGATCGGCAGATACAATGTACTATATTAATAAATAACTCTACTGCATAGCACAGGGAAGGATTTTCCATAAACTGCAATAAACTGTAACAGAAAAGACTAGAAAAAAGAATATGTATTATATATGTATAACTGAATCACTTTGCTTTACACCAGAAACACAACATCGTAAATCAACTATACTTCAATTAAACAAATTTTTTAAAGTATGCTCATACTGAAGATTTTTTTCCCCATCTTTATTTGGAATCATTACTGACTCCTATCTTTCTTATACCCCGTATCCAATCCATAAGCAAATTCTCTTGGCTCTGTCTTCAGAATACACCTGATTTTATTACCTACCACAATGCCCATTCCTATCACCCAGACTGCATTCCTGGGTTGGACTGTTGCAATATTCTAACTACTCTCCTTCCATTCCCTTTTTATACCACTATCAGCTTACTGTATAGTAACTAGAGTGAAACTATTAAACACACTCTATGTATGTTCAGAATCTTTCAATGGCTTTCTATGTCATCCAGAGCAAAAAGCAAACTCTTTAATTACCTGCTCCAGGGCCTAAAGCACTGCTGCCTCCCGCTCTTGTTCTCGCCAACGTCACCTTCTTGCAACTGTCAAAACTCCCCAGTTGCAGTCCCTACAATTCCAGACACATCTCTCCTTTAATGCTGTTACACTTGACTTTCGACCTGGAACACTTTTTCTCCAAATCTTGAAGGGCTTACCTCTTTCTGCTTCAAGTCTTTCCTCAGATTTCACCAATGAGCCTTTTCTGAACACCCTGTTTTCTGAAATTCTTTCTCATACCATTTATCACTTTAAAAAAGCTATATAAATTGCTCATTCAATAGACCTGTTAACAGATCTAATGTCTATTTCCCTTAACTAGAATATAAGACAAATCAGGGTAGGAATTTGAGTCGATGATGAATCCTCAGTTCCTAGAATAGTGCCTGGCACACAGTAAGCACTCATAAATATTATTTGAATGGAGGAATGTGCATTTTAAAGGCTGTAAAGAAATTAAAATATTAATGGTGCTTCATTCTGGATAATGAGATTACAGATGAACTCCACATTTTTAATATATATTTCTGAATTTTCCTAACATCCTACATTGATTGTATAGTACTACTCAACCTAAAAAAAAAAAAAAAAACCCTTTACAATATAATTAATTACATACTCAAGTATTTCAACTGAGACTGGAAACAGAAATGCTTCAGCACATAGTTTTTGTTTGTTTGTTTTTAGGAGACTGAAGGTTTTGTTCCAGAAACCGTCATTGACTAGCACTGTGATTTGGGAAAAATCACCTAAAGTGGCTCACCGTTCTTCAAAGTAAAATAAATTGGTTGGATTAGATTTCAGGACCACTTGAACTTTAAGATGTACACTATTCTGTGTAATACTCTATTCTCTGGCTACTGAGACAATCCAATTTAAAAATAAAATTCACCCTTAAACCTCATTCCTCAAAATATTTCAATGTTTGAAATAGATGTAATTCCATTCCTTTTTAAAAATTTATACATAAACTTTAAGAAAAATCCACAGATGCTCCTCACATGGCATGCTTACATTCCAGGTGAATAGACTGAGTTTAGAACAACTTGATAAAATGTACAAGAGCTGTCCTCACAGGGTTGAGACAAATCTCAGGTCCTACAATACTTAAGTGAATCTTCTCATTATCTCCACATTACTCTTGGTTTTAAGCTCTGGAGAATAATTACTAATACCATCATTTATGTAGATAATTTCTTGCAGGGATATATGAAAACCTCTGCACATTCTTTAAATTTATAACAAAAGTTAGTAGAGTGGGTAAGACAGCTGGCTCTGGATCCAGACTATCTTACTGTGAGACCTTGAGCAAATTCACAGTTCTTAGCTTCCATCTTCATCTGTAAAATTAGGATAATAACAGTACTAATTCATAAGGTTTTTATAAGAAGTAGATTAATTGAAAGATGTTTAACATATTGTCTGCCATAAAGTGGTATTATTATTATTCAGCCTTACTCTTTTATTAAAAGTTAGAAATAAACTTTAAGAACAGCTAGTTGTATATTACATTATGAGGTTAAAATTAATGTTGGAAATTTGAGTATCTTTTAGCATTCAAAAATATGCAGTATTTTAGAATATTAGGTTATCTTACAACTAGTATGTTTTTCATATGTCTCAAAAAAGTATCATATATATATATATATGTAAATATTGATGCAATGTTGTAATTATATCATTCTAGGGCTATTTATGTCCAAATGAATTTATTGCTACTCAAGGTCCATTACCAGGAACAGTTGGGGACTTTTGGAGAATGGTGTGGGAAACCAGAGCAAAAACATTAGTAATGCTAACACAGTGTTTTGAAAAAGGGCGGGTAAGTTATTTGAAAAGCTTTTCACAAAACCTTTAATTTACATTTGTGTTAATTTATGTGTGATGTTGGGCTTCCCAGGTAGCGCTAGTGGTAAAGAACATGCCTCCTAAAGCAGGAGATGAGAGTCCAATCCCTGTATCAGGAATATCCCCTGGAGAAGGAAATGGCAACCCACTCCAGTACTCTTGCCTGGAGAATCCCTTGGACAGAGGAGCCTGGTGGGCTACATAGGGCTGCAAAGTCAGACACGACTGAAGTGACTTAGCACATGCGTGACAATTTTAGTTAATACTCTGACATATGAATGACCTGGGCATGTATAAAGCAGTTACACCTTAGTAGGAATAACTTTGAACTATATATTTTTATATATTTATTTATATATAGAGAGAGCTATAGATATATAAAATGGTTCTTATAACTGGTGAATTTTTTCTTGACTACAGACCAGATGTCATCAATATTGGCCAGAGGACAACAAACCAGTTACTGTCTTTGGAGATATAGTGATTACAAAACTAATGGAGGATGTTCAAATAGACTGGACCATCAGAGATCTGAAAATTGAAAGGGTAAAAAAACAAAAAAAAAGGAAGGGGGAAGTCAAACATGATAAAAAAATATGAATGCTCTAAATGTCTAAAGTAAAATTAATTTCTAGACATATTTCTGTATATTCAGTAATGCTTTTCTATTATCTTCAACATAGAAGTTTTGAGTTGGCATTTGTCTTCAATATCTATGTCATGATGTTTAATTCAATATTACTTGAAGTTTATATTAACTAGTTAATATCAAATTCTTAGGTAAACAAGGAAGGAAGCAGGAGGAAACAACTAGATCATTAGGTTTATCTTATTTTATGAAGAAACTGTAAAATTTTATTTAAAACAGGAATTTCTGAAATCACAGGTCTCTATCTATATCTTAATCATTGGATTTTCTATTTAATCCAGAACGAATACAGAATCAATAACATAGAGATCCCATCTTTATTATGTAAATATCTATACACACAGAAAATGATATAAGGATCTTTATACTTTCTGACATTATCAGATACTCAATACTAGTGTTTTGAATGATTTGTGAGCATGTTTACTTGTTAGGTCAAAACTGTTCAAAACCCATTATTCTGGTGTTACAAAATGTTACACTACATTGAATGTAAATACTCTACATAATCATCTGTTTGCAAGATGTACAACAATCATGCTCATTGTTTGCATTCATACTGAAAGGCAATTTTCTATAGTGCAGCAATAGCAGAAGACTTCTCTTATAGGGAATCAAGAAACCACAGTTTCTTTGTTTTGTAAACTGTCATTTTAAAAGATCACCTTGAAAACCTGGGGAGTCAGCTACATTCAGACTTCGCTGTGATGCTTAAGTAACTTTATCATGTGTCTTTAATATGTCATTCTGACATATGTCATATGTCTTCAATATGTCTAGCATGGGGATTGCATGACCATTCGACAGTGCAACTTTACTGCTTGGCCTGAGCATGGGGTCCCTGAGAACAGCACCCCACTACTTCACTTTGTGAAGCTGGTTCGAGCAAGCAGGGCACATGATACCACACCCATGATTGTTCACTGCAGGTAAGAAAGGTTTTCAGAACCTTTTGTGAAATACCGGAAACAGGATTTAAACTCTACGTGACCTTTATGTTATCATGACACTATTGATTTTCTAGTAGAATATTAATGTAGATTCAATCCAGCTTTTAGTTTTCAGATATTTTACTGGTTATAACAAATCAAGATGTAGTTTTATAAAAGGTTAGATTACAGAGATAAAAGCTTTTAGTTTTCAGATATTTTACTGGCTATAACAAATCAAGATGTAGTTTTATAAAAGGTTAGATGGCAGAGATAAAATGAGACTGTGGCTAAAAGGAAGAAAAAAAATATATATGCTCGTATAAGAGTTTTTATGAAATCTTTACTGGATTATACCTCTCAAAATCCTTAAAATGTATAAAAAATTGTAGCCCACTACTGATGTGAATGAGTCTGGGTATGTAGAATCTTTTGAGTTTTATGAATAAACTCTTGATCCTTCATTATTTCAATTGAGATTAGTCTACCATATTAACTTAAACTTTTTTGTTAAAACAACTTCCAAGATTTGAGTTACAAAGATTTAAAGAAAATGAACTTTAAAGATCAAATTAAGTGACCAACCCAAGCATGATTCTAAATTTTTGCAAAGTATTCAAGTATCTTTCTTTGACCTAGCTCTTTGAACATGATAAATAGAATAAATTAAGGTTTTCACTTTTATTTTCATTGGTATTTTATACCACTGAAACACCAATACTCCCCCTCAAAAATAAAGCTCACAATTGTTTAGAATTCAGAGTTCTAGACATACTGATATAATTTATGCTTTCTAACATGTTGTATCTAAATTAATCTCAGCATGAGTCTCTTCAACAGTTGTAGTTTGTAAATGAGAGAAAAAGTGGGTGATAATGCTGTTTTATGATTCTACTTACATGAGGTACCTAAAAAGGGGGTAAAAACATAGAGACATAAAGTGGAATTGTGGTTTCCAGGGACTTAAGAGAAATTGAGAGTTACTGTTAAATGGGTATAGAGATTCTTTTTGGGATTATGAAAATAGTCTAGAAACAGATATTGGTGATAGTTGCATAAGACTGTGAATGTGCTTAATCCCACTAAACTGTGCATTTAAATACAGTTAAAATGGTAAATTTTGTCATGTATCTTTTGTTACAATAAACATTTAAGTAATGATTTTTAACCACATTAACAAAGTAATTATTAATTATAATAACTCCAAAATCAATGGATGGATAATTATTCTAATGGGGATATATATATGTTATAATTAATGTAGTTAATATTTAATAAAATATTAATCCATCCAGTTTTTAAACTTTTATTTAGATGAAGAAACTCAACACATAATTTAAATAAGTCTACGTTTTCCAGGAATATTTTAGATTTTTTAAATTGTAAGAGTAATACATACAAGTGTCCTCATTATGAGATATCTTTTTCACATTTAAAAACATATAAAATTAAAAGTAAAAACCTCATTCTTACCCTCCCAACTCCATATACTCTCCATACACATAAAAATTTTAACAGACTGGTACATTTTGCTTTTAAAGTCAGTGATTGATTTTCAACTGGCATTATTGATGATTAAAGTGGATAGTAAGCTGCCTGCTATGTCTCCCTATTTTATACATACACTGCCACTGGATTATAATCGTGGATTTAAAACTTCACTAGAAAAGTAAAGTACCTTCTCTCTTCTAGACTCAAAAAGAGTAACCTCATCCTTTGTGACTTAGATAAAAAAGCAGAAAAAAGTATGCTTACATTAATAATCTTTAAGTATCATTTTAAAACTTTCTCCTAAATGATCATGGCCAATCCCAGCTTCTCACCTTAGCTTTTGACCTACACACTTAGCTTCCAGTTCAACATGACAACCTATTAATAAAATGACCACAATATTCTGAAAATGTAATGTGTCCAAAATAGAATGCTTGGGCCCATCTCCAGACTCACTCCTTCTCATCCCATATTGGTCAACAGCAGTCCATCCTGCTTTGCCCAGAAACCCTAGACTCATCCTTGACTCTCTACTTCCTCTCACATTCTGCATCCAATCCAATAGCAAATACTCTGATCCACGCCCCCCATCACCTCTTCACACACTCACGCGCGCCGTCCCCCGTCCAGTCTCCTTGCTTTTCTTTGAACATGCAGAACACCCTCCCAGTCAGATCTGTTCCCTTCCCTCACCGTCTGGCCGTATCCTCCTCTCCTGTGTACCAACATGGTGCATTTCTAACCCTACTCAAGTTTCAGTGTCAGAGAATCTGTCTCTGATGACCCTGTCCTACCCTATCACCTTTTATCTCCTTTATTTTTATCTTTCACCATAGCACTTATTGGGCATCCCAGGTGACGCAAGTGGTTAAGAGTCTGCCTGCTAATGCAGGAGACACAAGAGATGCAGGTTTAATCCCTGGGTTGGGAATATCCCCTGGATTATGAAACGGCAACCCACTCCAGTGTTCTTGCCTGGAGAGTCCCAGGGACAGAGGAGCCTGCTGGGCTGCCGTCTATGGGGTCACACAGAGTTGGACACGACTGACATGACTTAGCAGCAGCAACCCATTCCAGTATTCTTGCTTGGAAAGTTTCATGGCCAGAGGAGCCTGACAGGCTACAGGCCATGGAGCTGCAAAGTCGGACATGACTGTGCGCACACACACATAGCACTTATCACCACTGGGCATACCTTACACGTGTTTCTTTTTTGTGTGGACTCCCATCCTTCCTCCTCTAGAATCTAAGCTCTGTAAGTATTGGAGACTTTGTGTGGTTCGCTCCTGCACCCCAGATGCCTAGGGCAGTGTCTGACACTCTAAGTATGCTAACAATGTAATGACTAAATTACTCTGCTGGGGCATATATATGTGTTATCGTGTTCAGAGTTATGTTGCAATGCTATTTCTTAGGTTGACTCATAGGCACTGTCGACATTCAACTATTCTTTACCTTCAGAAGTAGCTTCTGTATTGTTTTGTACTTTTCAAAGTGACATTTGTAAGACTAGGTGACCTTTTTTTCAGATTTACTTCCTATATTAACCATTTAAGTACACAGGAGTCTTGTCTTTCTAGTTGGAATTTCTGAATAAATCTTGTCAGGTTTATCAATTAACAGTTTATATGGAGCACATACTGTCCTTCAGTATTAAACTAAATTCTTAAAAGGAAACAGCTTTCCAATGTCATTATCTATGGAAGGAAAAGGAAATTCTAGGGAAAGTGAAAAGAACACACGAGAGTCTATTTATCAATACGATGTAGAAGAAGTGCTATCTGGGCTAAACAGTCGACATTTTCCATGTTTAGCACCCCTACCGGTAACCAAAAATATATTCAAAGTTTCTGGTGTTAAGATTTTTCAGTGATTTTTTAAAAAAATATTTCCTGTACTTCTCCAACTACACCTCTTAAAACATGAAAGAGAAGGAAAAGTTCAACTGGTTTATTTATTTATTTTTAATTTATTCATTTATTTTACTTTACAACATTGTATTGGTTTTGCCATACATTGACTTGACTCCGCCATGGGTGTCAACTGGTTTAAAAAAAAAACTCCAATATTTGATAGCATGTTAAAGATAATCATCTTGCTCGTTCTCAACAGTCTTGGGAACAATATAAGTGCAAAGAAGCTCCAAAGAAAATCCACTTCCAAATAAGAAAGAAACTATATGTAATTTATTGCTACCATAGTTTATCTTCTTCTTCACCATCCACATGAACCTTTTTGCTGAATAATTTGCATGTAATTTCACTCTTCCTACAGTGCTGGAGTTGGAAGAACTGGAGTTTTTATTGCTCTGGACCACTTAACACAGCATATAAATGATCATGATTTTGTGGATATATATGGATTAGTAGCTGAACTGAGAAGTGAAAGAATGTGTATGGTACAAAACCTGGTAAGATAATCTAAAACTGCAAGCAGTGTCAGCTCTAGAATTTTTCCTGGGAGGACATTAGTGGCACCAATCTGGTTAGACATGGACTATGGCTACAAAGCAGACACTCTTTTCTTCTGTTATAAACCTCTGGGGTGGGGGCGAGGGCTTGGGGCTAGCAGCTGATGGAGATTATAGGAGAACTGATCCACATGTCGCAGTCACCCTTCAGCACCATTACTGATGACTCATCCTAGCTTGTTTGTGCTGATAGGCATGTAGAAAAGAGATTTGTCTTTAGTACTTGGGAAGCACAGAAAATAAATCAAATTAATTTCTTTCATAAACATGCTAGAAGTTGTAATTGGGAAAAGTTTAAAATATTAACTATTAGGTTGGTCTATGTATTTCACTTGTCCATATTTATCCCTTTTGTATATTAATACTAATAATGTTTGTTATAGGATATTATCAACTATCTGAGAGTCTTTGGTTGTTTTGGTTTGGAAGCAAAGGTATTTTTAAAATCTAGATTTCTGTCATAAAAGAAATCACATAGTATAATGGTAATGAAACTGAGACCCCTCTACTGAGTGTTTAGTAGGTTCCAGGTACTATACTAGATCATTTACATGTATTATCTCATTTAATTCTTTATTTGTAAAGCAGGTCCAGTGAAACTAATCAATAGGCTAGGTATAACTGGCTCTTCTTTACAAATAGGGAAGCAGATGTTCCAAGAATTTAAGTGACATTCAATGGTTATAAGTGTTAGAGCCAAAATTCAAACCCCAATCTAATTATACGAGGATGTTCTTCTCATATCTTTGGGTTGACATTTTTATACTACACAGATTTTTCTCACAGTAAATATGCAGATCTTCTATAATGGTATTTTCTAGGGTACCAACTAGAAAACATAAGTGGCTTTACAGCCGTTAGAGGTGAGAGAAAACAGGCTCTTTGGTAAAATAAGTTTGAGAAAATTTCTTAGAGCCTCTATGCTAATGTGCATTGACATTTATAAATATAGAGCCCTTGTGAACAACATTTCCCAAACTTCTATGACTATGGTATCCTTGAACCCTTTTGACCCCAAAACATGTAACACCATATCATGGAACATCAATGTTCTCAGGAAGATGTGGCTCTAGATCAGAGACAACCAAACTTTTCAAAATGTACAACCCTTTCAGGAGAAAAATTTCAGCATTCAATTCCTGGGCTTCCCTGGTGGCTCAGATGGTAAAGAATCTGTCTACAATGCAGGAGACTCAGGTTTGATCCCAGGGTGGGGAAGATATCCCAAAGAAGGAAATGGCAACCCACTCCACTATTCTTGCCTGGGAAAACCCATGGACAGAGGAGCCTGGGAGACTACAGTCTGTGGGGTGGCAAAGAGTGACAAATACACACACACATAAAAATACATATATATTTTTAAATGTAGATTGGGCAATTATGTATATTATAAAGTATACAGAAATGAATTGAAAACCATGAGGTAAAGGTCAAATAAGCAATTATGACAACCTTGCTAATAGTGATGGTGTGGCTCAGTCTGTAAAGAATTTGCCTGCAATGCAGGAGACCTGGGCTTGATCCCTGGGTTGGGAAGATCCCCTGGAGAAATGAAATGGCTACCCACTCTGGTATTCTTGCCTGGAGAATTCCATGGACAGAGAAGCCTGGCGGGCTATGGTCAATGGGGTTGAAAAGAGCTGGACATTACTGAGGACTGGAATGCAAAAGTAGGAAGTCAAGGGATACCTGCAGTAACAGGCAAGTTTGGCCATGATGGAAAAAACAAAGCAGAGCAAAGGCTAACAGTTTTGCTAAGAGAACGCACTGGTCATAGCAAATGCCCTCTTCCAACAACACAAGAGACTACTGTATACACGGACATCACCAGATGGTCAACGCCAAAATCAAATCGATTTTATTCTTTGCAGCCAAAGATGGAGAAGCTCTATACAGTCAGCAAAAACAAGACCGGGAGCTGACTGTGGCTCAGATCATGAACTCCTTATCACCAAATTCAGACTTAAATTGAAGAAAGTAGGGAAAACCACTAGACCATTCAGGTATAACCTAAATCAAATCACTTATGATTATACAGTGGAAGTGACAAAGATTCAAGGGATTAGAGCTGATAGACAAAGTTCCTGAAGAACTATTGGACGGAGGTTTGTAACATTATACAGGAGGTGGTGATCAAAACCATCCCTAAGAAAAAGAAATGCAAAAAGATAAAATGGCTGTCTGAGGAGGCCTTACAAATAGCTGAGAAGAGAAGTGAAAGTCAAAGGAGAAGAGAAAAGATATACCCAACTAAATGCAGAGTTCCAAAGGATAGCAAGGAGAGACAAGAAAGCCTTCCAAATAGAACAATACAGAGAAACAGATGAAAAACAATGGAATCGTAAAGACTACACATCTCTTCAAGAAAATGAGAGATACCAAGGGAACATTTCATGCAAAGACGGGCTCAATAAAGGACAGAAATGGTATGGACCTAACAGAAGCAGAAGAGATTAAGAAGAGGTGGCAAGAATACACAGAAGAACTATACAAAAAAGATCTTAATGACTCAGATAACAATGATGGTGTGATCAGTCACCTAGAGCCAGACATCCTGGAGTATGAAAACAAGTGGGCCTTAGGAAGCATCACTATGAACAAATACAGTGGAGGTGACAGAATTCCAGCTGAGTTATTTCAAATCCTAAAAGATGATGCTGTGAAAGTGCTACACTCTATATGCCAGCAAATTTGGAAAACTCAGCAGTGACCACAGGACTGGAAAGGTCAGTCTTCATTCCAATCCCAAAGAAAGGCAATGCCAAAGAATATTCAAACTACCAAACAATTGCACTCATCTTACATGCTAGCAAAGTAATGCTCAAAATTCTCCAAGCCAGGGTTCAACATTATATAAACTGAAAATTTCCAGATGTTCAAGCTGGATTTAGAAAAGGCAGAGGAACCAGAGATCAAATTTCCAACATCCATGGATCATAGAAAAAGCAAGAGAATTCCAGAAAAGTCATCTACTTGTGCTTCATTGACTACACTAAAGCCTTTGACTGTGTGGATCACAACAAATTGTGGAAAATTCTTCAAGAGATGGGAATACCAGGCCACCTTACCTGCCTCCTGAGAAATCTGTATGCAGGTCAAGAAGCAGCAGTTAGAACCAGACATGGAACAATGGACTGGTTCCAAATTGGAAAAGGAGTACGTCAAGGCTGTATATTGTCACCCTGCTTCCCATCCCTTCATGCAAATGGATGGGGAAACAATGGAGACAGTGACAGACTTTCTTTTCTTGGCTCCAAAATCACTGCAGATGTTGACCACAGCCATGAAATTAAAAGACAACACTTGCTCCTTGGAAGAAAAGCTATGACCAACCTAGGCAGCATATATATTACCATATATAAAATACATAGCCAATGGGAATTTGCTGTATGACTCAGGAAACTCAAACAGGGGTTCTGTAAAAACCTAGAGGGTGGGATGGGGAGGGAGACGGGAGGGAGGCCCCAAAAGGAGGGTTATATGTATATCTATGGCTGTTTCATATTGAAATTTGACAGAGAACAACAAAAGTCTGTAAAGCAATTATCCTTCAATTTAAAAATAAATTTAAAAAAGAACCCCCCCAGGCCAAAAAAAAAAGTAGAGACATTACTTTGCCAACAAAGGTCCATATAGTCAAAGCTATGGATTTTCCAGTAGTCATGTCACATGATGGATGTGAGAGATGGATTATAAGAAAAGGCTGAGGGCCAAAGAATTGATGCTTTTGAACTGTGGTGTTGGAGAAGACTCTTGAATCCCTTGGACAGCAAGGAGATCCAATCAGTCAATCATAAAGGATAGCAATCCTGAATATTCATTGGAAGGACGGATGCTGAAGCTGAAACTCCAATACTTTGGCCACTTGATGTGAAGAACTGACTCCTTGGAAAAGAATATGATGCTGGGAAAGATTGAAGGTGGGAGAAGAAGGGGGCTTCCCTGGTGGCTCAGAGGTTAAACCGTCTGCCTGCAATGTAGGAGACCCGGGTTCGATCCCTGGGTCGGGAAGATCCCCTGGAGAAGGAAATGGCAACCCACTCCAGTATTCTTGCCTGGAGAATCCCATGGATGGAGGAGCCTGGTAGGCTACAGTCCACGGGGTCTCAAAGAGTCGAACACAACTGGGGAGGAGAAGGGGACGACAGAAGATGAGATGGTTGGATGGCATTACCAACTCGATGGACATGAATTTAAACTTGCTCCAGGAGTTGGTGATGGACAGGGAAGCCTGGCGTGCTGCAGTCTATGGGGTCACAAAGAGTCAGACATGACTGAATGACTGAACAGCAACAAAGTGACTAATACTTATATTATCATTAGGTATTTTCAAAAGATAAAATACATACTTAGCAGAAAATAATTCTGTTTCAATAGTGATCTTAAAATATATATTTTAAATTATTTATAGTTTTTATAAGTGATCTAGCTCACTGAGAGATTTGATTACATTGTTGTTTTCATCTCTTAATATGGCTATAAGACGGTTATTCTAGGGGTATGAAAAATGTTAGTCCTACCATTTTCTTGTCATTCATTTGTATTTTTCTGATAAATAATATCTTTAATCCTGAGTCTTTTTATGGGAATCTTTTAAAGCCACTTAAATTATGTAATGGCTAAGTAAAACTAGGTACTGTCATCCATATGCATTCCCTTAAATTCTGAAAGGGAACACATGAATGAAGCATCACTCTTCCCTTACAAAACTTCAGAAATAGACTGTGACTTGTGGCCAGGCTTGGCTCCATAATTATGCAGTCTATTCAAACTCATGGGTCCCCACCCTCAAAAGGGCCTTGCACTTGATTTGATGCCTGCTGCCACTGTTTTGAAAATCTTTATTAATTTTGAGGAAAAGTGTTAAGTCAGCTCTTTGCAACCTCATGGACTGTAGCCCACCAGGCTCCTCTGTCCTTGGAACTCTCCAGGCAAGAATACTGGAGTGGGTAGCCATTCCCTTCTCCAGGGGATCTTCCTGACGTAGGGACCAAACCCTGGTCTCCTGCATTGCAGGCAGATTCTTTACCATCTGAGCCACAGGGAAGCCCCAATTTTGAAGAAGGAAGCTTGCATTTTCACTTCGTAATGAGCCCCACAAATTTTGTAGCTGGTTCTTATCCAGGGATCTTTTAAGGGCTTCAATATCAATACAACTATTAGTGATTATTAAAACATGAGAATAGGATAAATAGGTAACGTTTTCCTCCATGTTCCTAGATGAACACATGTACATGGTAAGCAATGTTCTTGGCACTGATCAAGATGGGTTGGCTTTCCTGGATGAGTTAAAGGATGGGAATGAGTAAGATTTCTTTCCTTCTGGAGACTAGATTCAGTCTTCAAATAATAAAAGTTGGATTCTGTCATACTGTACAGCTTCATGAAACCAAGCTTTGTAACAAGTGTGCTCAAGAATGCCTGTGAATAATTTCACACAATTTAGTACTCAGTATACACTATAAACTTCATACATTGTGCTGGAATAACCAGCCAGGGGAAACTGTTGTAGGCTGAGTAGGGGCATGGGAAGAGCATGAATTTTGGAGTCAGAGAATTGAGTTCAGATTCCAGTCCTGCTAATTTCTGGCTCTGTGATTTTGTTTAGTTAACTTCTCTAAGTTACTTCTCTTTTGTAAAATAGCTGTGTTGCACAATCTTATTGTATTAAATAAAAGAAAGTATCTGAAAGCACCAAGCATGCAGCAGATGCTTGGCATGCAGTAAATGTCTGACAATATAGTTGTGCCCACTGCTTTTGGGGATAAAAAGGTGGCGGGTCATTAAAATCCTGATAAAAGTCACTGAATCAATAGGGAGAAGTCATGAATATTAGTTGGGATATTTGAGATAAATACATCTTCATCTTCTCTGATGGCTCAGCAAGTAAAGATTCTGCCTGCAATGCAGGAGACACAGGTTCAATGCCTGGATGGGGAAGATCCCCTGGAGAAGGAGATGGCAACCTACTCCAGTATTCCTGCCTGGAAAATCCCATCGATAAAGGAGCCTGGCTGGTTACAATCATGGTGTCGCAGAGAGTCAGACACGACTGAGCAGAAGGCACATCTTCATCAGTATCCATAAAAAGTATAGGTAACCTTCCCCTGGTGGCTCAGATGAAGAATCTGCCTGCAATGTGGGAGACCCAGGTTCGATCCCTGGGTCAGGAAGATCCTCTGGAGAAGGGAAAGGCAACACACTCCAGTATTCTTGTCTGGAGAATCCCATAAACAGAGGAGCCTGGTGGGCTACAGTCCATGGAGTTGCAAAGAGTCAGGCACGACTAAGCGATTAACACCTTCACTTCCACCCTTTCCATAAGAAGTCATAAAATTAAGGTAGATCCATGTTTACTAAATAATTAGCCTCCACTCTGTAAACCATATAAATCGCAATTCTCGGATCCTTGCTTAAAACATGGTACTGCACAGCTAACAGTCTTTCACCTGACTTTGTTCCCAGAAGCTAAGGTCTCTACTGTCTTTTCTCTGTGATTGAAAAAAAGGGAAATGACCACACCTTGGCTCCAGTCCTTACAAATCAGCATTGCCTTGCACAAGAGTGGTTTCTTATTTTCTCCTATTGCACTTGGGTATGATCCCAATGTCTGTGAAGAACGCTGTATCAGCACAGACGGCAGTAGTCATGGCCAGGGATGGGGAGGTGGGAACCTCGGCGACATAGCACCATGGAAAGATACCCGAGGGGTTTAAGCAAGGATAACCAAAAGTTCTTTCCCTGTGTACCAAGCCACAGTTCACAGCAGCCCCAAGAGATCTGAAAGAGCCTTCTCAGAGAATACTCTGCAATCAGATAAAACCCTGAGATACTATTCCTGCCTCAAATAAGGTTAATCTGGATGAAATCCCTTTCCTGCTCTGGATCTCTTGAAAATTGACTGATGTAAACTCCTGAAGAAGAAGAAAAATGAATTATTTGGGGTGCCTAGTTTTTCTTTTTGCTGCCAGATCGATCGATCGATAAGTCGATCTGTCTATCTGGCTGGCCTTAAGTCTTACAACATAGCCTTTCTGATCCCCCAGATGAGGAAACCGAACATCAGAAAAATTTAATTCTTATGGTAACAGGACTACCTAGGGTAGAAACTGGAATTAAATTCTTCACTGACTCTTTGGCAATAACACACCACTGCAGAGAGATCTTGGAACACGTAGCACTGCCCCGTGGAGCTCAGCCTGCCCTGCTGGCAGAGTTTACACCCATCATTCTTTCCAGTGGAGAAGATGAGATCTGGACAGTCAGAAGTTTTGCATATCAAATGTGACTTCAAGTTCAAATGTGTTTTTTTAAATAACGGAAATCATAAATTTACATGAATGCTGTTTTCAAAGAAATTATATCATGTTAATATATTTCTGCTAATAATGCTACTTACTGTGTGATGTACATTTTAAAATATTCTTTTAGAATTACCTTGAGAAGAATGTCAAGAGCAATTTCAATAGAATTCTTATTCCCTATAACCCTTCCTTTCTCACCAAAATTGAATTATGTAACCTGATCATCCTTCTTACATACAAACTTGATTTCTAATGACTTCTGTATGCTCCCCAAATCAAGCCTGTCCTTAAATGGTAAAGATCGACTAACTGTGAGAATTAAATGAGGCTAAGTCAACAAACATTCATTACGCAACTACCACATTCCAGCCACTATTACAAGCAATGGGAATATAGAAGTGAATATGACAGAGTTCTGTCCTCACAGAACCGACATGCCACTGATGAGACGTCTGTGGAAACATTTTGTCATCCACGAAGAAATACGTCTTCCTGATAACGACCAGCAACTTCTGAAGAGCATCTCAATAGTGTAATTCCAAAAAGGTTTTGAGGTATAGTTAGCAATAGATATAAATATAACTTCTTAAGAGGGTCACTTAGAGGACATTCTATTTAAATCAGTTGCTAGTGTGTATATGTGTTATCTTAAGCATTGGGTTATATTCCTTTAACTTCAGGTACCTTTCCTATGTGAAAATGAGGGTGCTTTTCTATGATTGTAACCTTAACTAACCTCTGGAAAAGTCCAAACCCAGAAATGCTAACAGGTCACTGAGTTATATTGAATAAACTTAAAGAACTCAGGTGGTACTGAATTTATTCCAAACTTTAGATGAAATGTTACGAGTCTTTGGATATCTCAGTGGTCAACTGCCTTGTATTTACGGAGACCAGATCTTTGACATTAAGTAGGCCAAATGTTGGGTGATAACAGAAATGTTAAACATACTCTACATGTGCCTTCGGTGTGTAGGTATGCTCAGTCACAGATTTTGAAAGTAAATTTAGCAACTACATTCCAAAAGCCATTCTAACAAGAAAAGTATAAGAAAAATTACTCAATTATGCCTAACAGGAAAAACATAAGCAAATTTGAATAATATAATTTTTTTTAGTTTTTATAATCACAGCAAGAAAGAACATATGAACACTTGGTATTTAATGACAAGTACTAAAAAAAAAAAAGAAAAAAAAAAACTGGAAGCTACAAAAAAGCCCCACAGGAGGTTAGCAAACCTTATGTTTGAAATGATAGAAAATCACTTACATACTTGGTGAATTGTATGCCTTTAACTTAGCTGTTTAACATTTATTGAATTCAATATTACTTTTAACTGTAAAAATATAGCCCTTCCTTTTAAGAGAAATCCCCACCCCCATCCATTTATTTAACCACCGTTTCTTTAATGTCCAGGCACAGTATATCTTTTTACATCAGTGCGTTCTGGATCTCTTATCGAGTAAAGGAAATAATCAGCTCATCTGTTTTGTTAACTATTCAGCACTTCAGAAGATGGACTCTCTGGATGCCATGGAAGGTAAACAGGCACTGTATATCAACTTACGAGTTTACCACCCATAACAGGAGAATTAATTCAATAATTACCATTTGCTGAAAATGGTTTAGAAGCTTGGCTAGCAAACATATCAATTTTTTAATTTCTCTCTAATCCAAGTCAGGATAATAGCCTTTCCATGTACTTATATTTTTATCATGAAACATTTAAATCTTTTTAACTGTTAACTTCAATTCTCTCTTATGGCATGTTTTTATGTTATAGGTGATGTTGAGCTTGAATGGGAAGAAACCACCATGTAAATATTCAGACCAAAGATTACAACTGGAAGATACTTTCAAACCCCAGGGGCCAAAATTATCCCCTTATTCTTCTGATTTGAAATGTACAGCCTTAAGTAAATCTCTATGCTGCTCTTACTAAACTTACATTTTATGAATAGTCCTAGGAAATAACTAATTCAAAATAGTTGTCTGTTTTGTACAGAATATTATAAACTTAAATCGTTTAAGAAGAGATATCCCAGAGATTTCTGAAGCCATTCTGTATTTGGGGAACGAGCCAAATATAAAATTATACTTAATGCTTCAATGTGAATTTTCCATGCATATTGGATTCAATCTTGAACAAAAGTTGTAAGTGTTGATTCAGTAGTGTTATTTTGGCCTCCAGGGTGTTGACTTTTCTCGTGGATGACTTCCAGGACTGTCATAATGATCTGTACCTCCATGTAAGCTCCTGTGTTTTGAATCCTCTGTTTTATGAGTGCTGAGATACCATCCCATGATGTCGAACAGCTGACAGTGCCCCCCTGACACTCCCCGGATCACTTGGCCTTTATACAACACACAGTAGCTCTTCGGATACACTTAGGGCTATTTCAGTTGCACTGTAATATTTAGCTTGAAAAAACAGAAGGGAAAATTCAACACTGCAATTGATCATATGAAGTTGTCTGGTACTTTTCTAGCCTGTCTATATCTGTATGTTTTCAGGAACAAGCTGTACCACCATATTGTATGGTTAAATGTATCAGTATTTGTCCACAGATATGTATTCAACCTAATAACAGTTTTGAAGGATTTTTTCAGCAGAAATGTATGAAAACAGTAATAAAAAGGTAATGTGTCTCAAGTTTGAAAACCCATGATGTGCTGCTGTGGTGCCAACAGACACTTCTGAATAGATTACATAAAATGATCTTTATTTCATTTCCTAAGGCTGATTATTGAGGAGTATATTTGGTGGAACTGAACACACAAAAAATTAACTAGACCCTAGCAAATTAGAGATTTTTTTAAAGAAAATAACTCACCCTCCTTTTGTTAGATAGTAACAATGTGCTAAGTTTTGAACTATATGAAATTATTGTCATAGATTTCAATTAAGGGTCATAAAATAGTATTATTTTATTTCTTCTATGGTAAGAATCATAGTATGTTTATTTCTTCTGGAATATACATATAGAAAATATAATGGCCAATAAAATTGAATTTTAAGGAATTGTGTTACTTTGCAGCATGATTTCAGAGGTCCTTATAAACAAAAATTTGATTTTGTATTACATATTAAGATATAAGTAGTGATTATCTTAACTGAAGTATATTATATATAATTACAATAATGTAATGTAGTATAAGTAATATATGATCATTTCCCAAGGTACTCAAAAATAGTAAATAATTTTAAAAATTGAATTTATCACCCAAGAAATTAAATCCTTTAGTTTTCCCAGCAATTCCGCTTTCTGCTTTTTTTTAATGGCAAGAGTGTGTAAATAAATACATTAATGTTCCAGCCAGAAAGTAAACCAGAAAATTTACTCTATAGAAAGTTAGAGAAAACAGTAAGAAATGATGAGAACTCTAAAATATTCAAATTGGACTGAGAAGTTCTTCAATTTGCTTCATGTGTCACTCATTGAAAACGTGTGGTAAGCCAGTACGTATGAATGTGAACTTTTGTATTCATGGAAGACAGACCTGTGGAACATACTGGAAGTCTACTTTTAAATGTATTAAATAAGAAAAGAAATAGTTCAATCCACAAGCAAGTCCATTTTCGATAGTATCTATATAAAGCAGAGTGCAGAATAGAGTTGACCCATGTGTATGTGCATATATGCATATAAAACAAACTTTTGAAACAAAGCCTCCTCTGAGAGTGCTTACCAGTCTTTCCTGTGCATACAAATCACCAGGGGATTGTGTTAACATGTAGATTCTACTTCAGCAGGTCTAGGATAAGACCTAAGACTCATCTCTTCTGGAAAGTACTCAAGTTATACTGCTGCTTGATTTCAGGCCATACAATGAATAACAAATCTCTAAAAGACAGGATTAGAATAACTTTATTTCCACCTGAAATTATTTGAAACATGTCTAAAAAGATTTGTCTTCATTATATATAAAACACCTGTAACAGCACCTGTTAAGTGTATAGTTCACTAGTTGCATCACAAAACTGTAACTGAAACGAAACTGAAATTCACATATTAATGATAGCTAAATTTTCTCTTAATTATACTATGAAAAGGCTAGTTTACAGCCAAGTTTTATAGGTGGCTACCAAGTGCAAATTAAAATAATGAGGAACATCTGTAACATTTTTAGATCAGATTTGTCAAAATACATTGAAGCATATGTACAATAAATGAGCAACATGTGTTTCATCTGAACCAGATGAAACTGGAGCCTCTCAGAATTGTTTGTCAGAAATGAGAGCAGCTGTGGGTATCACCTCTACTTTCATGCTGTTTTAAAACGCATAATTTTCTTCTTTCACTTTATAGGTGAAATGTATGTCTTTTGAAAAAGCTAATTAAACCTTGCCCTCTTCATAGAGGAGATGGCGATTCATTCTTCACATCTGGTATCAAATACTAGATTTTAAAAATGAAATTGAAGTTCAGCAAACTATTCTCTAAGTCATGACATTATTGTGACGGGTCTATTTTTGTAGGCCAACTTTTAGAAAACTCACAGTAAAAATTTTGATGATGCCATTACCACAAAATGATCTGAAATTCTTAACTGCCTGATACTAAAAGTGAAAATGTGGAATAAAAATGTTTATAAAGCATAATCTTGGCTTGCCTTCTTAGGACAACTAATACTGTGTGGTAAATGACATCATAAACATGCATAAAGACACCATTTGGAATCAAAACTCATATACCCATCAGTTAATGAAGATGTTCTACAGAATAGATGAGATCACACATATGAAAGTGTTTCAAAAAGTACAAGGAATTGCACAAAGATAATTTTTTACAATATTTTATCTAGGCTGGACAGTGTGTATGCTTATCAGTAAGATAACACACCCTCTTTACGATTGTATTGTACCTTGTGATATTAGTTCCACATTTGTATGTCTGTGTCACATGCACACATCAAAGAGAAAATTATAGCAGATATATTGACTTCTGCTAAATAAGACCAGTGACACTTTCTTTTCATAAATGATTAAGAGCATTCCCAAGGAATGTCTGGACTAAAGTGAATAGATAAACATGTATACAGATAACAAAATGTGATTTGGCAAACAAATGAAGATGATTTCCATTTCAGATGTTTCAAATGGACATACCAAATCAGTGTCCGCAATAGTTATTTGAAAATTAACTCAACAGACAGTGATGAAAAGTATTATTCTCCCTTGTTAAGGGGATTGTTTCTTTAGAATTGCAAGCTTGAATTATTTTCATTTTTACTGAAAGTATTAGATTGAGAAGTCATTTTAGTAAATTAGAAACTTTTTAGAATACTTTGACACCCATATAATACTTTTATACCTGATTAATCCTTATAAATTTCTCTAAGATTCTAAATTCCTCTGCTGTATCCATTATCACAGATAAACATAATAAAAGCTTAAAAGATGCACTTGAGACCACATTTAGTAAAGATGGAAGCTGCATACATATCATAATCACGTCACTGAAAGCCTATGATAAAGATAAAATTTGTAAAGCTCACAAAGAAAAGAGACCTATTTAGGAGTTCAAGATAAGAAAATATCCTGGCTTCTATTTAGAAACAATGCAAGCCAACTGACAATGAAACAACATATTCAAAGTGCTCAAAGTACCACCGAAATTTGATTAATGGCAAATACAACATCTACAGCTAATGTCATGAGAGTGAAAGTCACTCAGTTTGTCCAACTCTGCGATCTCATAGACTGTAACCCGCCAGTCTTCTCTGTTCACGGGTGTCTCCAGGCAAGAATGCTGGAATGGGTTGCCATTTCTTACTCCAGGGGATGTTCCTGACCCAGGGATCAAACCCAGGTGTCCTGCATTGCAGGTAGACTTTTAACTGCCTGAGTCACCAGGTGAAATATTAGAGGCCTTCACCCTAAGAGCAAAAAAAGGCAAAAATGCCCACTTTCACAACTTCTGGAAAGACCCCTGGAGCAGGAAAGGTCAACCCACTCCAGTGTTCTTGGCTTAAAAATCCCATGGACAGAAGAGCCTGGCACATGGGGTTGTAAGTGTCGGACACGACTGAGCAACTGAGCTCATTCACAACTTCTAGTCCACATTGTACCGAGGTTCCTAGTCATTACACTAAGGCCAGAAAAAGGTTTGTAAATGAAGAGACAAAACTGTCCACATGAGTGTAATTATTTATGAGGAAATTCCTGGGAAAACTACAAAAATCGCTATGTATAATAAATAGCTTTAAAACATATTAGAGAATATAAGATCAAGACACAAAAAAATCAATTTTATCTTGACAACTGAACTGGAAATGGTAATTAAAAATGCCATTAAGGATAGCATCCATACACATGAAATGCTTAGAATAAGTTTAACAAAGTATCTGCAAGAACCATACACTAGAAACAATATTGATATGAATTGAAGCAGGCTTAAATAAAATTTTTATAATGCATGTCCATGAACTCAGAACATCAATTCCCCTCATACTGATCTATGGATTAAATGGAATATCAATCCCACAAGGCTTTTTTTCTAGAAATCAATAAACTTGCTTATAATTTATATAGAAATGATGCAAAAAATCTAGAATAGCCAAAGTATTCAAATAGAACACTGCACTGATGTATACATAATGTATACATACAGCATTTCTATTAAAAAATACAAAGCAAAAGCAAAAAAATGGATTCTCACATAGCTGGTCAATGAGGTGTCAACAAAGGTGACAAAGTAATTCAATGGAGAAAAGATTGTCTTCCCAATAAACAGTGCTGGAATGACTGGATGCCCATTTGGAAAAACATGAATCGTCATCTTTAGCCTCATCCCTAGCCTATATAACACACACAGATATTAACTTGACATGCAACACATTTGCATGTTTTGTAAAGCTTAAACAATGTGTAAATGTAAGCTTATAGAAAAAAAAGGTAATAAAATCCTCATGACTTTGGGACATGCAAAGATGTCTTAGAGTACAAAGAAATATAACGTAAAAGAAAAAAATTTATATATTGTACTTCATCAGAATTATAACATTCTGCTCTTTAAAAGACTATGAAGAAAATGAAAATTCAGGCTACAGGCTGGGAGAATAGGAGAAAATATTCACAAATGTGACAAGATGCAAGTCCTGGGATCGGTATCCAGAATGCATGTATATTTACAGGATAACACACACACATGGACAATACATGGAAAGATGCTCAACACCATTAGTCCTTAAGAAAATGAAAATGAAAATCAGAATGAAGTAACCATGCTAATAAATGATTAAAGTTAAAAATGACAGGTAATATCAAGGCATGCTAGCACAAATTTGGAGAAGCTGGAACTGCTATGGTATATGGTACAACTACTCTGAAATACAGACTGATTCTTCCTAAGATAATACCCTATTGCCATATTACTCAGTACTGCCAGGCCTACTCATTTATCCACGAGAAGTTAAAATATATTTCCAGAAATGGACTTGTATTAATAGTGCTCTTAGCAACTTTATTTACAATGGCCAAAAATGGAAAGAATCCAAATACCCATCAGCAGGAATGAGCAAATAAGTTGTGGCATTTTTTGGCAATGAAAAGAAAATGAAATATTGATACACATGAGAACAGGAAAAATCTTCAAAACCATTATCCTGAGTGAAAAGAAGACAAATATAGGAGAATACATACTGTAAGAGTCCATTCAGATGTAGTTCTTGAGCAGGTGAAATTAATCTATAGTGACAGAGATCAAATCAGTGGTTACCTGGAGTGGAGTTTATATGGAGAATTGACTGCAATGGGCAAAATGGATCTTTTGGAGGGTGATGAAAGTTCTATATTTTGAATAGAGTGTTATTTATACAGGTATATTCATTTGTTTAAATGTTTTCAGTTGTATACATACAATGAATGCTTTTTTTCATGCAAATTATAATTCAATAAAGTTGGTTAAAAATAGAGTAATGAAAAATTATTAAGATATTTACAATAAGCTACTCATATGTTTTAAAATACAAGCAGTGCATATTTAATGGATTCACTTATTATAGTATGTATGTAAAATCATAAATAGTAATGTAAGCACATCAGAATCGTGATTTCCTCTGACATGGGAGGAACCCGGGGAGGAAGATGAACCGCCATGAAATCAAGGGGATCACAAGGGTTTCAAAAGCATTTGTAAACTTTGTTTTAAAGTCTAAAGTTTATATGGCCACATAGATTTGTTAAAATTAAGTAATGAATAAAAAATATTCTTTAATAAAGTTTTGTGTTAGAAATATTTCTTAATTTTAAAAGTGTGAGTATAATTTAAACTTTAATAACTTATTACAACGACTTAGATGTTTATGTACCATTTTCACTAATCAAAGTATCCTGCTCATCCGCTTGAATGAGGGCAATATGAAGAGAAATGTTTCCTTTTTTATTCACTCCATTCCCAAAGGCCTAGCAATCAGTGTTTTAAACATTAAAAATAAAACCTGACACTGCAAGCGCTTCCCACAGAATTCACTAGTTCTTATTCACTTAGTATTTATAGTTCACTAAAAACTATATTCTTATTCACTTAGTATTTATAGTTTCAGGTGAATGTCCATGGAAGATATGAATTCACTTGCTGGACTCTTATACTGGAAAACAGAGCTTCATCAATCTCAGGCACCACATTCATAAAGTTGGTGCATACTAATAGGATCAACATCTACTTCTCTGGGCTATTACCTCAGAGTTTTTACTTATTTATATTTTAAAGAATACACTTACAATTGTGATATGAATCATTTGCATGAAATAGACTTATAATTCTATTTACCATGAATAATAATAGCTTTCTTTAATGAATCATTATGTGCCAAGCATTCTTCTAAGGATTTTATAAATATTAATCTCCTGATAATTCATGGAAGTAGGTACCATGATTTGCCTTTTACAAATGAGAAAACAAAAGCAAAAAAAAAAGGTTAAATAACCTGCCCAGGTTTACACATCAAGTAGGTGAAACAGCCTAGAACTGAAACTGGAAATCTGACTTTAGAGTCTACAGAATCGGCTACCATATACCACCGTATTATCTAGAGACTTTCAGACACACAGTACTTTGATCTCACCTATTTGGACACGGAACATACATGTGAACTCTCATTACTCTCATCCTCAAGAACAGACATTTCTGGATATCATCTAAAATAAGCCCTTTTATGCAAGTTATTCATGTTATATAGTCAGCCAGTGGTAGTGCTACCCTTTGAATTTAAGTATCAGGTTTGATATTCTTTCTGCAATTTGCTGCTTCCTCCAATATGTACTGATCCAAACCAAGATGTACTGTTTGTTTTCCCCAATTCTCAGGAACTCATTGCCAGATTTCTCTCCCTAGCTCTCAGCTCTATCATTTTACCCATCCATTTAGCAGCCTGACATTGCCTATTAAGTTAACCTCATAAAACGTTTTCCCCACAGTCTTACTCCAATTTTCCAGACCTAAGTCAAACTATGATACTCGCTGCCTTAACACACCCTACATGTTACCAATACCATACTTTAGCTCCTATATTCTCAACAGATCTCATCCTCCACTCACGTTCCCCCTCTTACTGGATTGTCAGCTGCTTGTGAATAAGGACCAACTTTTTCTCAAAATTTTAACCCCATTGCATTTCGTATAACATCATCTTCTGTATGAGATACACCTGAACTAATATGTGCAATTGGAAAGTTTCCCTTATACGAAGTAAAATAATGTTGCCTATGCGACAGTGTATTTTCCTACCAATCTCCATTTGCTAGAATATCTTATCAACCAGCAAACAAGCACTACTGGACCAAAGATAAATGAAGGTAGGGGAGCAGAGACAATGAGCAGACAGTAATTTGTCATTTATTCAGGATCACCAGTTACCCAGAATGAAACTAAGATCTGAACAGGATGCGAAAAAAAACCTTGAACAACTGAAGGTGACAAAAAGGAATTCTGTACAATTGAACAACATACTAAAAACGAGTTCAGCAGTATTTTTTGTCTTATATTATAGACACCAACAAACATGATTTCCCCATACACAGCAGTTTGTAAAAAGCAAAGCTAATGGCCAATATTCTTATATTGTATGCATACCAACACATATCTCACTTCCCAAAAGCATGCTAAAAGCATGCTAAAAGCATGTAAGCCTTCAAAACATAAAACTTTGGGACCACTTATAAAAATTCAATATATTTCAACAGCCACTGGAATATTATAGCCAAAGTACTCAAACATTTTTTTTAATTACATTATATTTATTCCGTAAGGAGACAGGTAGGAGTTTAATACATTTTGTTTTGTTTTCCCCAAAGACTCCATCAAAACTAATTAGCCTATAAAAGCAGGGAGAGGCAGTTTCAAAAGAAACTTGGAACAAAATATTCCAGGAGGTGAGACAGGTGCTGAGATGCAGAGGCAGGTCTGGACTCGGCTGCCAATCTGTACACAGACGGGGGCAGACACCAGGGCCAGAGAGGACAGTAATCAGCAACAGGTGGTAAATCAGGCTAGCGGGACACACGGGGGTGGATTGAGAGGAGGGATCGTATCATAACAGGCAGGTGGAGCGAGGCTAAAGAGAATCCAGGAGCTGGCACCGCTCAGATCCAAGAAAGGCCGGAGGAACGGAAGTGGCTCATTAGGGACCAGGGTCCTACTGGCCAGCTAGACTCAGTAGCATCGCCCTTCCTCGGGGACAGACGCAAAGTACAGAGACTCAGGATGGCTTCACTAACCCCTCACTCTCTGAAAACAGATGTAGACAGAGATACACAAACACATGCATCTCTATACATCACTCCTCAGTGTGGCTGAAGAGTACTGAATACATGGGAATTGGATGAAAAATACATACAGGCACAAGAGAAAGATTTGATAGACAAAGATTTTATCAAAATCAGGTATCAAAAAATACATACTGCTTATATAACCAAAGCAATAACAAAAATAACAGAAGTCAAAATTATCATTATTTGACGCAAAAATATTGCATACTTAGAAGATACAAATAAGAAGACTGAAAGACTTTAATAAAGGTTCTTGAATACAAGTGACCACAAAGTAAATATTCAAAAATGATAACAACCAATTAATGAGTGATAAATAATGGGAAAAATTAGTTCACTGATAACATCCAAAACAAAGTACCAAGAGGCTAACCTTGGAGGGCACATCTGAAGAAAACTATAGAACAGGGAAATCTAAGATATGATCAGATTTTTCGGTAAGGGAAGCCTATTATAAAAAACATGGTTATTTTCAAATTACTTCATAAGTTTAACATGACAACTTAAAAATCTTAGTGTTAGATTATTTCAAATTTATGCAAATATCTTAAGTTCACATTATGAAAACATCTGGAAAAATAAATGAGAAATAAACTTTTGTGTGATTAAGAGTGATGAGAAGAGAACTTTCCTATGTTAAAATATTTTATTATAAAAATAAAGTTGAAGTGTGTAACTAATATAAGAAGCAATACCTAATGAAACAGACAAATTTTCAAATACAGGCCACGTCATAAGATTTTAATATATCAGAAAATATCACCCACCAAGGAAGAAAAGATATGTTGTATTCAGAAACGATGCAGGGAAACTGGCTGCTAGGAAAAAAAAAATGAAATCATGTCAAATTTAACCCCCTCGCTATAAACCAAGCTGGATTTTGGAGTGAATAAATCTTAGTATATTCCATGCCTTATTTCCTTTGGTCTTAATTTCCTTCAAAAAAATCATAAATAATTTCACCTTCTCAGGATAAACACCAACTTCTAACGCAGAATGGGTCATATTAGCCGAGTGTGAAACATTAACATTTTCTCCAAAATTTATAAGAATTCAAACAAGCATGTCCCCCAAACAAAATAAAAGGTATCTAAGAGGAAATAAGAGGTATCCAAATTGAAAGGGAAGACGTAAAATTGTCATTACATGCAGATGATCCAATACTTTAAATAGGAAACTCTGTAAGACTCCATACAAAAACTACTAGAATAAACAAATTCAGCAAAGTAGCAGGATATAAGATTAACATACAGAAATCTGTTGCATTTCTTTATACTAATAATGAAATATCAGAAAAGTAAAAATCACTTTTGAAACAAAATATTTGAGGGCAGTTTTTTTTTCTTTATATCATATTCTAGCTAATAAATAAATAACAGACTATCACAACTTCTCATTCCATAATGTATCTAGGCAAAGATCACAAATGGCTGCTAATATTAAAAAAAAGAGAGAGAGACAACCAGACACGTTTGTAGAATAAAAAAGTACAATGTAATCTTGCCAGCCCTCCCTCTCCCATCAAGTCTGAATCCAATCAAGAATCTACAACCAGCTACCAATTGATGAAATTATAGACATTAGAAAACCATGTTAGATTATGCCAAAAAATGCAATCAACAAAATTCAGAGTTTGGAAAACCGTACAGGACAAACGACTCAATTCTTTAAAAAATTTGGAAAAGATACAAAGCAGTAGAGGAGGAAACAGAAACTTAAACGATTTATCAACTAACCACATTGTGGAGGCTTTCTTACGGTACCAGTTCAAACTAAGCACGGCTCCACACAAACGGTCGCACATTTAAGTTTCTACCGCAACATTATTCAAAATAGCCCAAAAAACCAGAAAAATAAATGTGGTACACGCATACAATGGAATATTATTCAGCCACAAAAATGAATGGAGGACTTATTCAAATCTCAACCTTGAAAACTTTATGCTAAGTGAAGGTGTTACTCACCGGTTTGTTTTGCCCAACTCCCAGCAAGCCAAAACGGTGAGACGCCCAGGTTTGCAGCAAAGCAAGGAGATGGGAAAATAGGTCTCAAGGAATCTCGGAGAAGCCAAGGGCATCTTCGTAGTGCACAGACGTCTAAGCTACAGGACCCTGCACATTTTAAAGGTCACAAGTGCGCATGCCTGGGCACGCCCAGACCAGCGGCCAGCGGCCCTTTCTAGCCCTAAGGAGCGCAGCTCGGACTAGACACAGCTGACTCGGCTCAGCCTGAACTAGGTGCAGCTGGCTCCAAGTTCCTGGAAAACAGCTCAGGCAGGCATCTTATTGTTCAGGCTGCTTGCTGCCTGGAGCACGTGAACGTCTTAAAACCTTGATCAGAGAAGGTAAGTGAAGTGCATTTTACCCGTGGTTTCTAAAGAAGCCAGACATATTTCAATTATTTCACTTAACCTAAATATCCAAAATAGGCATATCCATAGAAAGTTCATTAGTGGTTGCCAGGAACTGAGCAGGAAATGGGAAGTGACTACTAATGGATACAAGGGTTCTTCTTGGGGTGATGGAAATAGTGGTGATGATTGTACAACTTTGTGAAAATACTATAAACCACTGAACAACACATTTTAAAATGCTGAATTCTAGGGCTTCCCTGGTGGCTCAGTGGTAAAGAACCTGCCTGCCTGTGGAGGAGACACGGGTTTGATCCCTGGACTGGGAAGATTCCACGTGCCTCAGAGCAACTAAGCCTGTGCTCCGCAACTACTGAGCCTGTGCTCTAGGGCCCCCAAGCCCCAACTACTGAAGTCCAAATGCTCTAGAGCCTGTTCTCTGCAACAAGAGAAGCCACTGCAATGAGAAGTCTGGGAACCAGAACAAAGAGTAACCCCCCAGTTACGGCAACTAGAGAAAGCCCATGAGCAGAAATGAAGACCCAGCTCAACCATAAATAAATGTGCTTTCATGAAGCTATTTAGTAAGACAACCTGGGAGTTAATGGCATTGGCTTGAAGTATGACCATTTCACTCTCAGAATTTAGGCCTGAATTACATGTAATTTACAAAAAAAAGTACTTAATAAGTGAGTTCATCAAAAGATCTTAATTAAGTCACATGAAAGGACAGGTATGCTCTACTAAGTGTTCCACTATTAAATGTTCTTTTCTAAGAAGTTTATTGAGGCCTAATTATTTCAGCAGCACCTTATACAGACTACTATGATCATTTCAAAGTTGTCATAAATGTATTGAAAAGAAAGTGAAAGTCAAAGTGTTAGTCAGTCGTGTCCAACTCTGCAAACCCATGGGACTATAGCTCGCCAGGCTCCTCTGTCCATGGAATTCTGCAGGCAAGAATACTGGAGTGGATTGCCATTCCTTTATCCAGAGGATCTTCCTGATCCAGGTATCAAACTCAGATCTCCTGAATTGCAGGCAGATTCTTTATCATCTTACATGGGTTACATGATATGAAATATTTAAGATACCATTTTAAAAAAATAAGTATTAATATTAGACTAAAAAATGTTGTACAAAATTATTTCAAGGTAAATTAGAATATTTTTATTATTATAAAGCTAAGACTTTATTAAGAAGAACGTTGAAGGATACAAAGAGGGGAGCTAAGGATTACTGGTTCTAGTGCTGGGTTCCATACTATTCTACCTCAGGAACCCAGGCAACTCTGAACAAGTAAAGTTCAGGAAGTGAAATGGTGGCATCTGGAGAGTGTCCAGAAGAACGGCCTACACTAAGATACCACATGTCCCAAGGCCTTCACTCTCAGGGTCAGCTGGGAGACTCTCGAGACATGGAAGCCAGGAACAACTAGAATGACCAGGTATTCAGGAGCTGGGTAACTAGGAACAAGCAACCCACAAATACTTCTGAAACAAGTGGCCAATAAATTATCATACTGTCTTCTTACAAACATAGCAGGAGTGCCTAAACACAAATTGATGTACTCTAATTTTGTTGTGACAGCCAGACTAAGCAATTAATTACTTAGATTTAGTATCCAAGGCTTAGCAATTTCAGCTCCAAAAATAAAGTTTGATATATAATTTCATTTTTTTTTTTTTTTTAAGCAGAGTGCCTCTTATCCCATAAAGTTTCCAGGAACTTCTGCTAAAATAAGACGAGCACTGTATCTTTCACTGATCTAGATGCACAATGTTTTGGGCAAAGCACGAAATCACAAACAGAAATAGAAATAAAAGAAACAAGTATCTGATAAGGAAAGATGCTACTTCATCTCAGGGAAGATGATGAGGGTTTTGACAGTTATCACTCAGCAGATCTTACATAGTACCTGTTTTCCACCAGGTAGTCTTCTAAGCACTGATGATAACATAGTTCCTGCTCTCCAGGCTGGACTACATGAACAAAAAAGCACTAGATGGCAATGTGATAAGGGCTTGGTTATGAATAACCACAGGAGCAAGTACTGTAATCAATAGGAGACATAGGAAAAGAGGCAGTTGTGAAAAATAGAAATCGCCTGATGATCCACACGCCATAAATAGTCCCTTGTGAGTATTTTCTTACAGTCAGAAACTTTGAAATAGGAACATACTAGACAAAATCAAGTGCTCCCAAGCTTCCTGTGATTCTGTGCTTTTTTACGAGATTCTGTTACCAAGGAAGCACACTATTTTTTAATGAAAAGACATGATTTAGGCTAAGGTGTTTGATTTTCAAAACATTGTGAGTTGTTTTGTAAAAAAAGTAGATTCTGATAGAAGCCTAGTGGTCAATTGTGAACTCAGAGTGATTTTATAACCCTCCATTTCCCCTTCTAGCTTTTCCCTTCCTTCTCTCCTCTCTCCCTCTTTCCCTCCCTGCCTCTCCCCCGCTCCTTCGTCCCCTGGCTCCGTTATTTGTCTTTATTCTAGATAGACTATTAAAAGCCCCAGAGCCCCAGAAAAGTCTTGCTGCCCACTTCTGAAAGTAGAGCTAAATTACTGCACCCTCAGGAAATCTCACACTAATCTTATAAGATCGTGCTTCATTTTTTCCTGTGGTTGAAGTTATTGCTAAGATAATGCATTTATAAAACATTTTAAGTAACACACCACTGCCAAAAATAGTATTATAGTATTATCATATGTCCAAAAGCTGATTTTAATCATCACTTTAATCTTCAAAAGATAACTTATTCCATAGAGAAGACTGGGATTTTCTTCAAAGTCAGAAAAAAAAATAAGCTTTTTAGTGAATTGAAATGAATAAGATTAAAGAAAAAATTCTGCTATGGGAGCTTTAGGAAGCTATATAAAATACCAAACACTCCAAGAAGTAAAAATAAAGTTTGAAACATAAGAAGTCTAGCTGTTGTAGAATCATGTAGGGAACATTAACGAATGAATAGCTTGAAATTACTTAGTTAAAGCGGCATATGTTCTTAGTGTTATTATATCGTAAGATGAAACAAAATCTGAAAGATTAAACCATGTTCACTGATTTGAATACAAAGGTAAAATAAAACAATCAAATATCACATTACACTTATCTTTAAGCATAGCAACCACACACACAAAAATTTGCTACCTTCTGGAAAACATCAAATACAAACATTTCCAGGAACAGCACAACAGATTGGTAAAGTGTAAAGTAGCCCATGATTCTTGCATTCTTTCTTGCTGACGTGCTGTTTCTCACTAACTCAAAACAAAACTTGACAGAAAAATCATAGAGTCAGTCCCATTTCATTTTATTACAAAACAAATACTCTACCCTTCTACAGCCATTCCTTCTATTATTCATTTTTATGCTCTTTAATCCTCAGAGTACTGGGGGTTTCCCAATCATGAATAGAAATTAGCAGGGTCATTCATATTTCACAAGGGGCTACAAAAATCATTCTCTGTTTCCTGGGTTCTGTTAGAGCTTCCAATCATGGCAGGGAAATGACTTCCCTCACACAATGTGTGTACACACACCTCCCAATTGGAAAAAAAAAAATTCTGTAAACTAGAGATCTGTTGGATCCAGTCAGGTTGGGTGTGTGGAACAATGGAGGTTTGGAAAGAAAGCACTGGCGTAGATTTACTTGATATCAAGACCATTCAATCTTGCTGGAGAGAACTAATTGATTCTGTTCTTTTGACTCTTGAAGGGGTCAGCTGAAGTCTCCGTTGGTGAGAGTGGAAATGAAACAAATGGGAAACTACACTAATGACTCTCTGACATACTTGCAGGCTCTGGTGTTGTACCGTCTCCTGAACACAGAAAGAATATTCAACAAAGAGCCGTACCAGAAGAGTTTGTAAAACCGTAAATTGCCACAACAGCTGAGAGAATAGTCCTATTGAAAGGAAATTAATGAGCAAGTGTCAAAATGGGCAGTTGGTGTCAATTCCTAGAGGATTTGAAAGTGAGAAGTAGACTTGAGGAAACCATGTTAATAGAGACCTGGTTTGTATGAAAAGAAAATCATACTTTACCAAATATCCATCATAAGAGTCATGCTTGTCACAATCCACATTAGTCTGTGTTTTGAGAAAAGAATGCTTTCTTAAGGGCTATGTAAGCACTTTACCTTGTTGATCTCCAAAAGCACATGATCGTCTGTGTTCTTGAAAACAAATTTAGAAAGAAATTCTACACTCAGCTGATGTGGTAATTCTTGGAACAAAACATATCCACCATTTTTTTTTAAAAAGGAAGCTTTCAAGTCCAAACTATTTTTTTTAACAACTTTCAAAAAGAAGCAAAGAACAAGAGATGGCAAATGGCAAATAGAAATTAGAGATTATGAAACTTTTATAAAGAGAGATTTATATTAAAGAATTCAAAGAAATCAGGCAAAAT
Organism: Odocoileus virginianus; assembly: GCF_023699985.2. Lineage (NCBI taxonomy): Eukaryota > Metazoa > Chordata > Mammalia > Artiodactyla > Cervidae > Odocoileus > Odocoileus virginianus. Next base: position 9,362,944 of record NC_069697.1, read on the forward strand.
ACTAGAAAATATCAAGTAACAGCAATTCTATTAATATTTGAAAACATGTAAAGAACTATTCTGAAAGGAGCTATAATATATATTTGCTGTTACTTAAGAATATTAATGCTACCATAGAGTATAAGAGAGTAGATGAAACTAAATATAAAAGCAAATGATGAGAAAACAGGTCATAGACAAAGTGAGTGCAGCCTATGCTTGTCAACTTAGAAAGGCCTGGAAGGCCAAGTAAGCATCAAACGACCAAATGTGCCTGAGAAACCCCATATTCAGGAAGTCTTAAAACGACTACTTCTTGGTGAAACCCAGTTTGGTCCGCATAATCTGCTAGCCACCCAGTAGATGTAGCAGATACGGCTCCCTACAGGTGAGCTGTAGTTTTGACTAGGTATGTAGAGCATCCGTGTATTTGTTCAGACATCTTCTATCTGGTGAAATTTCTTGCTCCTCCTTAATTCTGGTCCTTGTACTGGTGCACTGTAAGCAGGGCAGACTGAAGGGGAAGGGGGGGAAGGAGGGAAGGAAGAAGGACACAAATGCATTGTGTAGGCTTCCCGGGTGGCATGAATGGTAAAGAACCCACCTGCCCACGCAGGGGACGTAAGAGATGTGGGTTCAATCTCCGGGTGGAGAAGATCCCCTGGAGGAGGGCATGGCAACCCACTCCAGCATTCTTGCCTGGGAAATTCCATGGACAGAGGAGTCTGGTGGGCTACAGTTCATGGGGTTGCAAGGAATCAGACATGACTGAAGCGACTTTGCACACACACACACGCATTTGTCTAACTCAAGACTTGGATAGTAAGGTCTCTCCACCCCACCTTTACCCTGTCATAAGTGTTTTAAACTATGCTGTCTTTCTCCTTCCTTCTTACTGTGTATTTTTAAGTAAACAATAGACCATGAGTTCCAAGCATTTGAATTTGAGCTTCAATTTCATGACCTCTGGGACAGGCTGCCTGTATATGGCACTGTACATGGAAAATACCATTGCATCACTATTTCCCAATGGGTCAACACAGGTCCAGATCTCAGCCAACAGCTATCAACAGTACCTCTTTTGGTCACTAGAAAAACGGAAGTTATCCTACAGGTGGCCAAATAAACACTGAAAGGTCCTCTAAGTTAACTTGCCCTTAGACTTTTCTTTTCCATTTCTGACTGCTCTCCTATTGGGCACTGTAAAGAGACTCAGAATAAGGACTTCTTTTTCATTACATAAATCAATTTATGAGCTGTAAGAGCTGCTCTAAGAGCCAGAATTTAGTTAATAAGCATGTGATTTGGGGTAAGTAGATTTCTTGTTGTTTTATTCCCTTTTTTAAATGGAGATAAATCATATTGGTAAAACATTGCGAAGTGAAGTGAAAGTTGCTCTGTTGTGTCTGACTCTTTGCGACCTCATGGACTATACAGTCCATGGAATTCTCCAGGCCAGAATACTGAAGTATAGCCTTTCCCTTCTTCAGGGAATCTTCCCAACCCAGGGATCAAGCCTAGGTCTCCCACATTGTGGGCGGATTCTTTACCAGCTGAGCCACACAAGGGAAGCCCAAGAATACTGGAGTGGGTAGCCTATCCCTTCTCCAGGGGATCTTCCCAACCCAGGAATCGAACTGGGGTCTTCTGCATTGCAGGCAGATTCTTCACTAACTGAGCTATCAGGGAAGCCCAAAACATTGTGATATATAATGAAATCACTTATCTAAAGCACTTCAACACAGGAATTGCCACTTTTTTTTTTTTTTTCAAAATTTACCGATGGCTACAACTTTAAAAAATAAATTATATATAGTACTCTTTATGCTATACTCTAAAAGTACAAATCCTGGAATATTACAGTGTCAAACAGCTTTTAATCTCATATAGTTTATACTTAAACAGAAAAAAATTTAATTACTTAATAAAAAGATTGTGCTTACATTGTGAAATTATACAGCATGGCTTTTCCAATCACAACACCCAGCCCAGATCTTGAAATCAGGGAAGACAAAACTTAACATGATTAATTTTTATGTGACTAGCAACACACTGAAATAATTCCTATACTTAAAAAGCACCAGGTTATATACAATGTAAACATTTTATCACTTTTGGCATGCTTCTGCCACTTATTCTTCTAAAAGTGAACATGTATTATCTCAAGGTGAAATGTCTGAACTTCTGAAAAAGTGTGAAATGTGTGTGTACGTCTGATTAAACAACTGTTTTTTTCCAAACCGGTAGAGAAACTTTATGGGATAAATGTGTTTGTACAGTGGTGACTGTTTGTCACAGTAGGCTCTGACATAGGCTTTAAAGCACCAACTATTTTGGACAATATGTCATAACCAGCCAGTTGGAGGGCAGTAACAAAATACTTGGCTAACCATTCTATACTAGAGACATCTGTTTAGCTTAGCAAGCTGGTAACACCAGACCCTACTATAATTTGGATCATCTGAAGATCACAATCATTTAGTTTTTAAAAGATGTAAACAACACTGAAAGGCCATTCCATATATCTTAGATATTTTAAACAGTTATTATGGAGCATCATGGAAAAAGTTTATGATTGCATAAACTATTAAGTTTAAGTGAAAAAGACCATATATACATGATATTATATATTTATATTCTTAAAATTATTTAATATAAAATTTACATTACATAATATTACAATATATAAAATTTTTGGTCATATGTAGAACATAAAAACAAAAGTATGATTTATTGAGGCAAGAGGTAGATGGGTGATTTTTTCTTCAATCAAGTGAAATAATACCAGTTTGTATTGTTTACTATGTTCTGGACACTGTATATTAGGTACTTATTAACATTGTTTTAATCATTAAAACAACCTTATAAGGTAATATTATTTCCATCTTATGGACTAGCTGAGACATAAAAGAAGTTAAATTAAAATTACTTGTCCAAGGTCAAATATTAGCAAGTGGCAGAGCTGAGTCTAGAACTTATATCTAACATCAAATCCCATACTTGTAACCACTATAATTCTCTTTAAAGAAAAAAGTCTATATATCCTGTACTCTGTTCGTTGCTCGTATCTATGAATAGATTCTACCTGTCTATCCTGGATAGATGCTTACAGCTTGCTCTGACTTGCCTGGGAATTTCCCAGGCTTCCTGCCAAAAGCAGGACCTTCAGTGTACTGGTCCTAAGCAAACCTTTGCCACTTGGCGACCCACAGAGTAGGAACACAACCTAGAAACATTGTAATGTTTCACGAATGTTGCTCTAAAATCCCCCAATCTGAGTGAAAACAGGGAGTGCGCAGCATTATAAAGGGAAGTTCATTTTTTAAGCACCAAGGAATGAGAGTTTCTGGGGTAAAGGAGAAACACTCCTCTTTGTCGTCTCTTTCCCTGGATGTTGTGCCGAGAAAATAAATGAGCAGCAGCGTCTTTGTGTCTAGTGCATGAACTGAACACAGGTTTTTGTGGAAGTTGTGTTCTATTCCCAAGAGGAAGCGAACGGGTAAACAAATAAATTTCTTGAAACATCTGAAGAGCAGCCTCTCTGGTTCCGCTCGGCTTGTCTTAGACACATTTCTTCAGAGCTGCTTGAAAAAGGCCACTGCCCAGCCCAGCTTTTCTCTGCCCAGCTTCTCACGGCCACTCTCTGGAGATTGCAGAGGATTTGCCTCTGGGACAAATGGAGAAAGTGGCGTCAACATATACACATGATCGTGTGTAAAACAGAGAGCTGCCGAGGAGTTGCTGGGTCACACAGGGAGCCCAGCCTGGTCTCTGTGGTGACTTGGATGAGTGAGATGGGGAAGGTGGACAGGCCGACCAGAGAGGGGATGTGCGTGTGATTATCGCTCATTCATGCTGTTGTATAGCAGAACCAACACCTTGGAAAGCAATTTCCCTCCAATTCAAAAAATAATTTTAAAATATAACTACAAATAAAATTCTTATTGAATTAAAAAAAAAAAAGCTTCCCTTCTCCTCTGCGTGGTTCGGCCCCTCCGCCTTGTCCTCAGCAGTGTACATGCAAGCTATATTTACCACAGTGTTTGGGACTCTCTGGGCACAAACCGGCTGAAGATTAGGTAAATTACAGGTGCACGGGCTCATGTTACTCATTTAGCAGCCACAAGTTGAGAGCACTGATCTGCCTCTTCTGAATTTTCCCTTTCAGTCAGCGGCCCTCCCTTCGCCTTCTCTTCTTTAGGGCCGCTCCCTGGCCTTGCTCACTGGCCCTTCTCCCCACAGGCTGGACTTCATGCTCTTCACTTTCTTTCTCTCCTTCTCCTCCTCCTCCAGCCCCTCTTTCTTTTTTTTTTTTTTTTAAATTTATTTATTTTTATTTGTTGGAGGCTAATTACTTTACAACATTGCAGTGGTTTTTGTCATACATTGAAATGAATTAGCCATGGATTTACATGTATTCCCCATCCCGGTCCCCCCTCCCACCTCCCTCTCCACCCCATCCCTCTGGGTCTTCCCAGTGCACCAGGCCCGAGCACTTGTCTCATGCATTCAACCTGGGCTGGTGATCTGTTTCACCCTAGATATACATGTTTCGATGCTGTTCTCTTGAAACATCCCGCCCTCACCTTCTCCCACAGAGTCCACAAGTCTGTTCTATACATCTGAGTCTCTTTTTTCTTTTTTTGCATATAAGGTTGTCGTTACCATCTTTCTAGATTCCATATATATGTGTTAGTATACTGTAATGGTCTTTATCTTTCTGGCTTACTTCGCTCTGTATAATGGGTTCCAGTTTCACCCATCTCATTAGAACTGATTCAAATGAATTCTTTTTGATGGCTGAGTAATATTCCATGGTGTATATGTACCACAGCTTCCTCATCCATTCGTCTGCTGATGGGCATCTAGGTTGCTTCCATGACCTGGCTATTATAAACAGTGCTGCGATGAACATTGGGGTGCACGTGTCTCTTTTGGAGCCCCTCTTTCTTTTATTCCCTTTCCTCCTCTTTCTTTCCGCTGCTGAAAAAGTATAATTATTTTCTACCTGCCCCCCAGTTCAGCTTTCTCAGCTCTAACAGAATCTTCTTTTTTGAACCCAGTCTGACTGACTCAATGGACATGAGTTTGAGCAAACTCGGGGAGACAGTGAAGGACAGGGGAGCCTGGTGTGCTATAGGCTACGGGGTCGCCGAGAGGCTGACAGGACTTAGTGACCGAACAACAAATGCAGCAATCTAGCCCAGGTCCCTAGGTGTAACCCACAAAGACCTCCTCATCAGTTCCTGACTGATGCTGCGTCTGCTTCTTCCCTGAACTTGCTCCTGCTGTCACCACTACCCTCATCATCAGGTCTATTAAAAGTCTTCAAGTCTGCTCCCTAGAAATACCAACCCAACATCTTAGGAACTTCCCAGACCATTCCATCCACTCGTGACAGATTCTTCATTGTTACACACTCGAACCACATTCTCTTCCTCCAATTTCCTAGTCACTTGTGTAATTTTTTAAAAAATCAGAGTCTGTCCCCCTAGTAAACCAGAAATTTGTTGAGGGCATAAATACATGAAACACAATTATTGGAGTCACTAGTGCTAATATCCCCTGGTGGTTCAGACAGTAAAGAATCCGCCAGCAATACAGGAGACCTGGGTTTGATCCCTGAGTCAGGAAGATCCCCTGGTACCCACTCCAGTATTCTTGCCTGGAGAATTCCATGGACAGAGGAGCCTTGAGGACGACAGTACATGGGGCCGCAAAGAGTTGGACACGACTGAGCAACTAATACTAGTGCTAATATTTTCACATCTGTTACACAATAAACACAAATGAATCCCTAACTTTATCCTAAACATCTGTCTTAACAAATCTGCATATTTCAATGAATTCCCTTTGGCTATTTCAATCAGAAGCCGTATGAATTGGGAAGGAAGTAAATTAACATTTTTGAGTGCCCACTCCATAATATGGACTCAAGATATATTTTTCCATTTTATGCTAACAACAAATCTATGATGTATGTATTACATATGCCATTTGATCTCTTTTAAAACAAGCTTGGAATGTATAATTATGAATGGCTAGAACTTAGTTTCTGACTTATCCAAGACTCTGCTTTGCCACCAGATACAACACCTTCCCAAAGACTCACAGTGGAAACCCACTGTTGGCTGGGCTAGCCATAATCCTTTTCCTCCTACTCTTTTTCACAGAGAGGAAAAGCTGGACATATTCAAGATTTTGTGGAGATGATGGGAAGAAAATGCATTTACAAGTAACTAAGCATGAAGTAAGAATAATTTGAAAACTATTTGAAAACTCTCAATTCTATCACTAACTTACTTTCACATTTTGTTATGAACTCTAGGGCCCTGAAGTGACTTACTGATATTTAATTTCATTATTCTATTATTATTTACTTTTTCCATAATTAAAAAATGCACTTGAACTATCTAAAGCTTGGAGGATAAACGCATTTTGACGACTTGTCGAGATCTGTGTCTCCCACGATGTACTGAGAAATAATGTAATTGCAATTACAGGCATCTCACATTCTGTAAACAGTTTGAGTTCCAAGAGTTCACTACTTAGTTATTTGGAATCATTGTGTATTTTCCCATTACCTAATCTAATAAAAAATGGTTATTTCCCAAGTTGGCATTTCCTTTTTTCTCTCTTCCCATCCCTACCCCAGCCCTCAAAACAACAAAAAGGGAAAAATCTGTTTGAACAAGGTGAATAACAAGACTAATATTATTAGCCTGAATTCTAGAGAATGTTGTTATAGGGGTTTTGTAATTTAATAAGAAATGACAATTCAGTAATGATAGCTGAATTCACACAAAGAAATGCCACCCCTATCTGGGAAGTTGCTCTTGATTAGCACCCCAAAGCTTTTTCCTCTTCTTTCTAGAATCTTCTCTGTCTATATTTTGAACTCACTGTTTCTCCAGTGGCAATATCTAAATAAGGGAAAAATTAAGGAGAAAGTGCACTTTCATATTCTTTAGCAGGTTCATGATGCATAGACTCAGATCTGCCCGAAAAGTTTTAAAATCAGAGGCGAGTCTGAGAATCATTATCACCTTACAACGTTACTTGTATCATCCAAGCAACAAAATTCTGAGAAGCAATATTTTTCTAACCTCATTTTTTCTGTAAACCTAATTGCGGTAATAAAAATACTTTTCTCTTATGGGTATGCAACATTTTTGAAGTGATTTTGCATTTTTAAAAACTTTATCATGACCTTTGATAATATGATATCTTTGCCATTATAAAAACTGAGAATTTGAGATATTAGGGTTGACTAAGTTCTCAGAGACCCAAAATAATTGTAATCTAGGCCTTCTACACCCCAATTCAAGTGCTGTTTCTCCCATTTTTTAAATTGCTTAGTCAATCTCACTCACCCTTCTTGATTCCATCTCCATAAGAAAAGGGATCATTTTTCACTGATTTATTCTTGGCACCCAAGACACTATCTGGCACTCAGTAAGTAACTCAAAAATGTTGAATAAATGAATTTCAGATATTATTTTCTTAATAATCTTAGCAATAATTCTATATAATTTTACTGCTTAAAATGACTTTTCAAATTGTCTTCACGTTAGAAGATGCAGCACAGAGTGAAGTGAAGAGCATAGGGTAATTTTCCATAATATATTCAAGGCTATTCCATGAATTCTTGGAGTCTCCAATCTGTAGTCTCTACTGCTGATATTAGCAACCAGGGGACTGGCAGAAATAGGAGAAACTGCACAAAAGTATTGGATTCTTATTATTCCCTGTACCTCCTACTTTTTTAAAAACTGAAAAATGGTTCTCATACTTCACAAGGAATATACAGCTGCACAATAACAAAAATGTAAAAACAGCACAAAATGGCAAAACTTAACATTTCAGGTCTACGGCTTGATAGGAAAAAAATTATGAAGATTTATCTTCTGGAGTAAGCGACTTAACTCAAAAATGTAACTAGTTTCTACATTGTCTGACCATTGAGTCCAAGGACATTGTTTTCAGCCTATTCATTAAAAAAAAAAATGAAATCATATTGAGCGTAGCCTATAATTATCGCTGCTTGGGGTAGAAGAAGATATTATGTTTCCATCTGGTTTTTCAGGCACTGACTCTAATCGCCAAAACCAGAGGTGACTGTCATCCCAAAGGCAATTTATAGTTGGAAAGAGTCTTCCAGAGCTCTGGGAAGGAAAGGAAAGGGGAGGGAAAAGGAAAGGATATAACCAAATAATTTCAATGGGAGGAAAAATTATCTGCTACAGCTGTGCTTCATTTCCTTCATAAGAAATAGTCTTAGCCTTGACATAGCCTTATGCTTTCAATGATAACTGATGTTCATCAAGCAACTAATGTAAGGTTATATGCTTCAGACGCATGGGATCAGTTTATCGAATTGTCCCCAGAATTCCATAAGGCAACCATTGATATCTTAAGAGAAATTGAAACCTAGTATTACCTAGGCACACAGAAATAGAAATTAACTTAGCTAGGACTGGAAGGGACTTCTTTGGAATTTAGGGGCCTTGCACTTCATCCTTATCTTGTAGTGCCTCCCCAACCACCATACTTGTGTGTACTGAACCACAGGCAAGCTGCACTTAAACACACTCTTCCTTGATTTGTGTCTTCGTTGCTACCTTTCTCAGCTGAATCCTATGAAACAACTTATCTGGCATCAAAGGGTGTCAAGAAAGCTAATGAAAAAGCCATGAGAACACAGTGTAGAACAGGAGCCTTAACAGAGGAGCCTTAGAGTGGCACGCTGAGTCCTGGAATATCAAATAGCTATGAGTCTTATTTCCACTACAACTATTACTCAAGAGACATTATTACAATCATTGCATCCCCATCCTCAGTCCCACCCCTTACCTTATAGGTACTACTGGTCCACCATGGAGGGGTATGGAATTCGGATCTTAGTTGCCACCCTCCAGAAAAAGATAGCCAAAGAAGGAATCTGAGCACCCTCTAGCCACCCCTTCCAGCTCCCAGACTGTCATACAACCTTAGTAAAAGAGAGGAAAGAGATTTACCTGCTGCTATGGAGGCTGAAGCCTGAAAGTCATGTATAACCTTGGAAGGACTGTAATGGTTTTATCACAGGAATAGCATCTTTTTGAGAGGCAGGAGAGAGAAAAGAGCTGAACCACTCTGCAAATATTAACCAAGCTATTTTGGAGCAATGGCTATTGCCTTTGAAATCTTTCATCATGGGTCTATACTTAGAATTCAGATGAGCCTGGGGGAGGGGGAACAGTGCAGTGTTAATCCCCAGTTGTTTTGAACTTTTCCTGTAAGCAGGTTAGCCACTTTAGAGGAAGTGTTGGATGCTTTGCTTAAATTCTAGGAGTCTACGTATTTTGTTTTAACCTGTCCTGCATATAGGTTGTCACATCATTCTGAAGGTGACACTTCTCGGTTTTCTTTCAAACTAGATGTTCTAGAGAGCACTGGCTGTAATCACATTGAGAGACTGATGCTCCATGACAGCTAAAAGTTGGATTGAGTTTCAGGAGCTACTATATATAAAGCTGGGGCGACTTATGTCACCGCACTAATTAAATGCCATCTGGGTAACCACCCAGAACCTTCTGGGTTTTTGAGCCCATCACCCCATTCAGACCAAGTCAGAGGCCAAGGAAGAGAACATGATGATGGACCTTTTTGAAACTGGCTCCTATTTCTTCTACTTGGACGGGGAAAATGTTACCTTGCAGCCCTTAGAAGTGGCAGAGGGCTCTCCTCTGTATCCAGGGAGTGATGGTACCCTGTCCCCCTGCCAGGACCAAATGCCCCCGGAAGCCGGGAGCGACAGCAGCGGAGAGGAACATGTCCTGGCGCCCCCAGGCCTGCAGCCTCCCCACTGCCCCGGCCAATGCCTGATCTGGGCTTGCAAGACCTGCAAGAGAAAATCTGCCCCCACCGACCGGCGGAAGGCCGCCACCCTGCGCGAGAGGCGGCGGCTCAAGAAAATCAACGAGGCCTTCGAGGCACTGAAGCGACGGACTGTGGCCAACCCCAACCAGAGGCTGCCCAAGGTGGAGATTCTGCGGAGCGCCATTAACTACATCGAGCGGTTGCAGGACCTGCTGCACCGGCTGGATCAGCAGGACAAAATGCAGGAGTTAGGGGTGGACCCCTTCAACTACAGACCCAAGCAAGAAAATGTAAGCCCAGATGCTGCCGCCGCGGCCGGGGAAAGGATAGGCTGATTAGACGCCTTCCTCGGGGCCTTAACCTCCCCCTGCTCGGTCTCCGTTCCCGTCCCCCTTCCTCGCCCGCCCCTCCCGCTCCCTCTTTAATGAACCCCCGATGACCCGTGAACACGGGGTGCCTGCAAGAGGCAGGAAATTCGTACCCGGCCTGAGGAAACAGGGGAGACACCCCCGCCGAGGCCCCCTAACCCACCCCCGGAACCCATGTTTCTTGACTAATCTGCTGCCTCGGTTTTCCTCCAGCTTGAGGGTGCGGATTTCCTGCGCACCTGCAGCTCCCAGTGGCCAAGTGTTTCGGATCATTCCAGGGGGCTCGTGATAACTGCCAAGGAAGGTAATGTAAAAGGGCACAGGGCTACGAGAGAACATCCCGGGAGGGGGCTGGGGAGCTCTCTGGGCGCGGAAAGCAGTGCTCCGCGCCGAGCGGGAACCGGGATGTGCCCTGCGAGCGGGCGCTCCCGGCGCGGGGACCGCGGCTCGCGCGGGGAGCAGAGCTGCCTTCCTTCCACGGGGAGTATGTTCATGTGTCTGTGTGTTTTCTGCTCCCAGGAGGGACAAGCATTGATTCATCGGCCTCGAGTAGCCTTCGATGCCTCTCTTCCATCGTGGACAGCATTTCCTCGGAGGAACACAAACTCCCCTGCGTGGAGGAGGTGGTGGAGAAGTAACGCAGTGCTGCGGTCGTTCTCCACGGAGCAGGAAGATCCCACCCACCCTGCTTCGCCTAATCCTTTAGGTCACGTTACGTTAATATTTAGGAAGACAGACCCAGGAGTTTATGATAGGGAAGGAGACATATTCACAAAGAAACTTTCTGGAAACTGCTGTGCACGCTGGGATGAAAAACCCTTTCGGCTTTGGGCTTGTATCTTGGGAACCGCGAGTGGCTTAGATCTAGCGGTTTTACTTTTTCTTTGGTTGGTTTTGTAATATATTTACTTTTATTATGGTGATCCTTTTGTGCCATGTTCAGAAGAAGTTCATTCCTGTTTAAAGCAAAGTGGGAACGTTGCATCTAAATGTTAGTGGTATTGAATGTATTTTTGTAAATAACATTAGTACTTTCATTTTTTATGTAAATCTAAGAAATATATTTTAAACGTGGAGTGACATATTGTATATAAAATGTGAGAGGATCCTGGTATTGTAATATTAAAAGATAAGTTTCTATATGAACAAAAGTTGGTCTAATTTGATTCAACTGAAAAAAATATATATTTAGAGGGCATAAATAAAGGTGAACCACATTTTAATTTAGACACCACCGAAACCCATTTACTTGGGTGTCTACCTATGAGTCGACTTAAAAGGACGAAAATGGGTTGTTTTCCTGTGTCTGAATTAAAACTGTCCACTTTTCTATCTCATGTAGATCTAACCACATTTGTGGTTAGAAGTGAAGACCATCCAGAAGGAATCTGTCCTTTTCCTTTTTATCAACATCCCCTTTCTTCTTGTTTTAGTTAAAACAGCCCTTTACCTGCAGATCTGGGTGAGATTTACATTAGCAAAATGAACAACTGAATCTTCAATCCAAGAAAGTCTCATCCTTGTAAGAAATAACCACACACACCAAAAAAAGAAAAAGAAAAAAAATTCAGCTAATTTTGCCCCAATTACTTTCCCTCTCTGACCCCACAGGCCCAGCCCTTCCTTACGAAGCATGCATATGGTGAACCAAGGGCTGCCCTGGCCTCTAAGCAAGGTCTCTGGTCCCAGCCTGGTTTTCTTGAACTAGACTGGTAGTTAGAAGACTGGAATATCCTCTAGGCCTCTTGTGGTTTGGGTTTGTTTTCCAAATAGAAAGATAAAAGAAGGAGACGATCTGTCTCCTGAGGTGGGGTAGGCGGCTTTGATGGAAGGTTGCTTCCAGGGAGTTAAGGGTTAACTGGCTGAGGGCAAAAGACCACAACACACATGAAACCTCTTAGCTGGACTAAACGGCAAAGCCCCAGAGAGGCCTGAAGCCCCAGGAGCTCCTCACAGTGAGGGTTTTACAACGTATGCCAGGTTTGTTTATCCTGTAACCTCAGGAAGAAACGACCACCAAGAATCGCAGTGGGAAGCAAAGCCTAGGAGAAGGGCAAGCCATTGCTTTGGAATTGCTACTTCTCTCTCATTCTGTAGATGGCACTTTCACTCGCTCCCCCTCCTCCCTTAACTGCTTCCTTTCCTCTTTTTCTCCACAGCTATTGCTCAGTTCCAAAATGTGAAAAGTCAAATCGAACTCAGCACTCCCTAGCCCAATTGCTACCCAGTGGCCCAGCCTGGACCTTGACGCCCACCGCACAAGTCCCGGATGCCGCCACGGACCGCGCCCCCTGCAGGCAGGAAGCAGTATCTAGCAGCATCTTGCCCTTTTAGCATTTCAAAAGGCCTCTGCCTGGGTTATAACCGTTGCGGAAATTTCTGGGCGCATGAATAATTCCAGTTTCTCCTAAAATACTTTTAAAATGTAGAAAGCTACATAGAGGAAGCTGATCTGGACATACGATCCCTCTCAAAAGTGTGAGAGCAGCAGGTGGGAGAGTGAGTGGAGGCAAACTGCTGAACGTCTGTGGACTGATAACTGGATTGAATCGTCGCGGCTCCTCTCTTTGTCCTGTTTCCTCATTTATATAATTACAGGGGTTGTGAAGGTTCACCGTGAAGTCTTTAACCAAAATGGGACACAAAATAAACATTAACTGTTAGCTGTTTTTATTTTTCATTAGTAACTAGATTTACCATCAAGAGGCTTTTCTTCCACCAAAAGTCACAATTCCTACAGATTTAGTTTTCTAACTTCTTTTCAGGCTCAGACTGGGATCGTATTAATAACAATGAGACCAACAGCCAGATGAAGAAGGCGTTCCTAACACTTTACCTATTAACTTATATAATAATCCTACAAAGATACGTGAGAGAAGTCCTGCTGTTATTTCTTATTATGAGAAAAGGATACTTTGGGGGCAGAGAGAGATTCTTCCTTTTGTTAAATATAGAGCCAGGATTTTGAGCCAGTCAACAACAATGGCTTCAAACTTCCTCTCTTAATCGTTTATGTATCATGAAAGAGAAACCTTGAGAAAGGAGAAGGTACATTTATGGACTGTAGTATAATTTGACTGAATTTGACAACTGTTTTTCAAAAGCTCTTTCTGGAGAGTGATTAGCTAGTAAACTCCAAATTAGAGAAGTCATTTAATTAAATGTGGTCAAGCATTGCAAAGTATCTAATCTGAATACATGTGAATGAAAATGTATTGACTGTATATATACCTCTTAATCATGCTTTTTATGTATCATTTTTTCTGAGAAGCAAGTGATTTCCATATATATATATGGAATATATACATATATATACATGCACACATACCCACACCCCTATATTTTAGGAAATCAGATTCATGCCACAACTAAGATATCACAACCATGCAGGTAAACTCATTTAACTTTATAATAGCACATATATTTATAATAAGATTTGTGTTATAAGCTGCTCAGCAGCAGAATGTTTTTTATCAATTCATGGACTTTACTTTTATTTGGTCTTTGCAAACCAAATCCTCTTTATCTTTCTTAGTTGAGTAACCTGAGAAATTGTTTGGAATAAGTTTGCCCATAGAAAGTCTCTTCATTAAATAGAGCAAATATTTCCCAAAGACTTCATGTGACCTCCACTGCTACAACTGACATGGTAGGCTTCCCAATGAATCCTTGGTGTGTTTGCAATTAAAATGTTTTTATTTGATATTAATGATGATAATCTTGACTAAGGCCAAAGCCAAAACAAACAGGGCTGTGGAAACAGAAAATCAAGATGTTAATAACTCAGTAAAGATCAGCAATTTGAGATTTAAACTGAGCCTCATTTCAGAGGTTATTAAGTATAAAATAACAAGTGATTTTCTCTTATATGTTACCGAAGAAATAATCTGTAGAACATCAAATGTTAGCTTTCTTAAACTAACTTTAATTATCACACCTGGATCATTGAATTTCAAGCCTGAACATAGTGGAAATACCCTTTGTCTAAAGGACTCTTTTTTTTTCATACTCTTTCATATGATTTGGGGCTGGAGGTATGATGCTAAAAATCAGCGATCCCAACTCCTCTTGGGATTGGCAGAGAAGTGTTGGGTTGCTATAGTGACCTTCACCCTTATTAAGACATTTTAAAATTCAAAGTTAGAATTTACCCATCTGTGATTTTCTCTTAGTAATATTTTATCCCTTTTATTTTTCTCAAAATGTTCCTCCTACAACAACTTATCTGGAAAAAAACATTAAAAAATATTTAGTTTAAACTTTGAATGTCTCATCCCCAAATCTAATGCATTAGTAAATTAGCAATAAGATGGCATTTCCTTAAAGAGCCAAGCCATCAAGCATTTCTCCAACAGACTCCTCCAGCCACTCCCTTAGAGTCAGCAGTGTTACAAAAGATGACCCTCCTTCCTAGAGGTTTCATTCTGAAAAAGCAATTTTTTGTAAGCCTAGTTCAGAGTCAGCCTGTGAGATGGAATGCCTAAGCCATGTGCTGGAACAAAGATAATGCTGCAAGGACTGCCTACTTTCTCTACTCTCAAGGCTGCTTAAAGTCCTTACTTAGGCCTTTGATCTCTCCTGGGAGTCTTCGAACTAGGCAGAGGCCAATGTCTTCCTCAGCTGTCTTCTCCACAAATTCTTCCAGCAGCTTTGGCAGGTACTAATGTGTTTACTTAGGTGTTTCTGGCTCCCGGAACTAATAGTGGTTTGAAATTGTTTGGCACATTGTTATGTCAAATATAATAAGAAAATTTTAAGAACAACTTCCATTATCCAGGAGTTGATAAGGGTCTCAGGGAGGGGCCAAAGTGAATTGAAATGAACCTGTCTTCCTATGTATATTTAATTTCTCCTGCTGAGAGAAACACGGAGAATTTTCAATCATGCAAAATTCCAAGGGTGGGCAACTTTTACTAGAAAAGGAAGCTCTGAGCATCATTTTGCTGGTGTGGTCTGTCCATCAACACTAGGATTGTTGCCATAATGCTCAAACTAAAATAGGCTCTCAAAAAAAAAAAAAAAAAGTTGATGATTACTTAAAGGTCTTTGCAATTAAAACCTGCTCCTAAGTCTAAATTGTAAGAAAATTAAGTATGTGTTTATTTTGCTTCAGAATGTAAAATAACACAAAAATTTAAAAACCATTATATCTGCTTCAGAATCTTGGTGAGCATTTATTTATATGACCCAGCTGGACTGACTTTTCCTCTCATCTTCTGCCTACTGTGATATTTTCCTAGCAGAGTCAGTGGTGGAACATGGAAGACATCCACGTCCCTGGAGAAATAGGGTAAAACAGATTGTATTTTCATTCTTTTCTCTGAGAAGCAAAAGCTAATATGGTCTGATTTTGAGAAGAGACCACCCTCTTCTCTTGAGTAGAGGAGCAATGGAAAAGAGCTTTTTTAAAAAGTAAATTCTAACTTTAAAAAAAAAAAAACTTCTCTGTTCAATATTCCCCCCTCAAAAAAAAAAAAAAAAACAACCAAAAAACAAAAAAACACACTGTTTTTCTCTGTCTCACTGTTTCCCATTTTTCCCTCCCATGGTGTCTCCTGGGGAAAGAACAAGGGAGTTATCTCCTGATTTGGGGGGGCCCAGGCATCTCTGAACACGTTGGCTTCCTACCTTCTTGGTAGCTTGCTTCCCATTTTTTGATCTCTTTCTCCTCCAACCCCTGACAGAGGTCTCAAAGTTTTGTCTCGGTTTTTAACTTTGGTGCTCTGAGATCCTCTTTTCAGCGCTTAGGTCCCAAGGGTCCTCAACCCTGGACCCTGTCCCCCACCCCCCCACCCCCAGCAAGTTCCATTAAGCCGCCGGGCGCTTGTGTTTTCTCGGCTTCTTTAGTTCCACTGGCCCGCGGCACTCTGGTAAATTTGTTTTGAGATCACCTTACCAAAGACAGCCTTAACCTCTGGTTCCTGACAGGGCCTCTTGAGTGACAGAGTCTTCTCAGGCCGGGAGCCGAGGGAAAGCTCCCCGGACCTGCGTTTGCAAGTCTCTGCTCTGGAGCGCTAAGGGCGCGCACGCAGCCCGAACTGATTGGAGAAAGAAACAAATGGAATTCACCTCTAGGAGCTCAAGCCCTCCAGAAGGGATGCCTAGTTTCCAATTCTGTGTGACCTGGGGCAAATGACTTTCTCCCCGAGCTTGGCTACCTTCTCTTAACAATGGGTCCAGTGACAGTTGCCAGAGAATTGTTGAAAGTCATAACTGAGTGCATACATAGCAAGTGTTGGGAACAGTGCTTCCCAAGAGAAAACAAGTCATAATTGTTTGCTTACAAATATCCCATGCTTAACACCTTTGGGGACAAAGGACATTAAGTACCTTGTGGAAAGAAATCACCTGAAAGGCAAGTCAGAAGCACAACTTCTATCTTCCACTTATACTTGAAGGAGCAAATTTATTTGTGCCCGAATCTTAAGTTTGTGAACAGGTCTGTATTAGCTTTGGCCAGTGTGTGACAGTCTGGACTTCATAGCCAAAGAAAGTGCTTCTGTCGCTGCTGACCAGAACCTGTGGTGCCTGGATGAGAATATCTACCCACTACTGTGCTTCCGAGGCAGCAACGTGCACGCTTTGGAGGGTTTCCACTCCCCTGGATGGGTCCTTTAGGAACTCAATTCTTTTATCTGGTGTGGCCCTGGGTACCTATTCATTTCAAAGACATCTACTTGTTAACAGTTCTAAAAATAAGGTGCAGATGAATTCCCACTGCCCATTGGCATGAAAAAGAGCCAGATTTTCAAGGGCTGGGTGGTGATAGTGGTGGAGGAGGTAGTGTCTTTGTCTTAGAGACGACAGAACTTGGGATAGGGGACAGCGGCAGGCACGTTTGTAGCAAACTTCGGTGACTGACATTATCCTACCCCTGATTTCTGGGGCCTTCACTCTGGAGAGCAGATTTCACCCTGAGAAAGTTAATACTTCTTTGGCCCCTGAAGATGGGGGAATCTGCCTGCCAGGGTTGCTTTCGGGAAATAATTTTAGAAAAAAATGTAATAGAAAAAAAGGTCTTCTCCGCCCCTGTTAATTTGGAGTCACAGCAGTTTACTGGACTCTGTGACCCAAGATCAAGGTGCGAACTCACTTCTTTTAATGAGTCCACAAGCCTGGTCCAAAACCTCAGAAAATTCAAGTCTGTTTGTGTAGACCTTGAAGTAATAGTTTTTTCCCATATATAAAAACTATCCTCCCCCCACCCTCTACCGCAGGTGATTTTGATAGTGAGTGAAGTCAGGGTGGAGGGGGATTGACAAAAGCTGATTAATAGGTTCATTGTCACTTAAATGGAGGCCCTTCCCTCTCGCCTTCTAGCCCACGAAGTTTCAAAGACCCTGCTGTGATTGCTTTTCTGTAAGGCTTTTGTCGCCAAAGTGTGTGAAGTTACTCTGGTCGAAGGAGTTGGAAATTTTACACGAGCCAAGAAAGATTGCCCTGCCGGCAGCTGGGACGCATCTGTAACGGTGTTAGTTTGCCTGAAAGCAGAAAATTAGCGACCCCGAAGCCCAGCTTGGCTGTTTAGACTGTCGAAATGACAGGGCGGGGCAGAAAGAGGGAGAAGGGAGACGAGCTCTTGGGAAGGAGTTCATCATCTAAAACCCGGTTTCTTAGAACACAAATCTTAGAGACGCAGTCAGGGTGGATCTTCCCCTGCTCAGGTCCATCACAGGAGGAGGCGCTCAGCAAACAGGCGCAGAAGCGGGAACGAGAGGAAGCCGGGTGTGTTCCTGGTCACCTGGCCCTCCTGTGCCCACGCCCTTCAGATGAGCAGAGAAAAAACTCAGAGCGAGCTGCTTTTGGAGAAAAGGAACCTCCCAGGTTACCCCCAAATAACACAGAGACTGTTAATGGCAATCTGATGAGAAACAAAACAGATTAAAAAAAAAAATCTAGAGCCACTTCATTATTGAAAGTGCCACTTCAAGTTTTTAGCAACTGTTATTTGGCCTACTGGCTGAGAAAATTCCTGACACAACTAAAGTTCACGAAAAAGAGAAATACCTGAAAATAAAATTGATCACTCATGTCCCGAATTGGGAAGGTGGGTCCGCGTTTGGTGTCAACTGAAATGGGGAGTTCTGTTTACTGATTATCTTTTTAAATGTGAGAGCAATTGTACGAAGTTGGATTTCCTTCGTTCCTTTTGTCTGTGACACCCTCTAAGTGTCCCTTGGTTTAGGTAACCGAAAGAGTGCAAGTAAGCGGACTGGGGCGCCATCACCTCCGCCCCAGCAGAAACGCAGTAAAACCATTAGCGTCAAAAGGGGCAGTAAACAGCAAACCGTCTCTAGAGAAAAGGCGGAGGTTTGCCCAGACAGCCCCGGCGGGGGTTGCGGTGGGATATGCTAATAGTGCGGGGCCACAGGGGCCGGCCTCCCTCCCCCAAGAATATATAAAAAGCCCCAACCCCAGCGCGGCAGACCCAGGCCGCCAGGCGTCTGCCCTTGTTAATTACCAGAGACACCGACCAGGGAGCTCGGCCCGGGGTTTCCCGGCCCTCAGCGGCGCCAGGCTCCGGTTTCTGCCCTCTATCCCGCTGCTGTCCAGGCCCACCCCCCGCCTCTCTGCAGACGATGGACGTGATGGACGGCTGCCAGTTCTCGCCCTCTGAGTATTTCTACGACGGCTCCTGCATCCCATCCCCCGAGGGCGAGTTCGGGGACGAGTTTGAGCCGCGAGTGGCTGCTTTCGGGGCTCACAAGGCAGACCTGCAAGGCTCAGACGAGGACGAGCACGTGCGAGCACCTACGGGCCACCACCAGGCCGGCCACTGCCTCATGTGGGCCTGCAAAGCATGCAAGAGGAAGTCCACCACCATGGACCGGCGGAAGGCGGCCACCATGCGCGAGCGCAGACGCCTGAAGAAGGTCAATCAGGCTTTCGACACGCTCAAGCGGTGCACCACGACCAACCCTAACCAGAGGCTGCCCAAGGTGGAGATCCTCAGGAATGCCATCCGCTACATCGAGAGCCTGCAGGAGCTGCTAAGAGAACAGGTGGAAAACTACTACAGCCTGCCGGGGCAGAGCTGCTCCGAGCCCACCAGCCCCACCTCCAGTTGCTCCGATGGCATGGTAAGAGAGGCTCTGTACCTGCCAGGACCCAACTTTTACAAAAATCCTCACATCTCATTTAGACCAGGTGTAGCAACCAGATATTCGGTGGTTATTGGTGGATAGCTGGGTGTTGGGGGGCAGCGTGGGGCAGGTACTGGCAGAGAAGAGAGATGCCACATTTAGACAGATGCGGGCACACAGACAGCTGTTGAACAGGATTTTGTCTTGACTTCCTATCTACTCTACGTGCACATTGAAGGAGCAGGCTGTCACTTGAGATAGCTGGCTGTGAACGATCAATCAGATGTTTTCTCCATTACTCAGTTTATTTCCAGTATATACTACCAGTGGACCTTGACATGCACTAGCATCTAAAGCCAACTGTCTGAGGCCTCCAGGGTCCCATGGTTTGTAACTTAAGGGAGAAACAGAAAGAAACGCCTGCATGGCCCCAGCCCCTACTCTGCTGAGGCCGGGCTGGAAGAGGTTCATGCATTCTTTTCAGACAGCGTTTGCTCCAAGGCTGCCAGGTTTTAATGTGTTTCTGCCTTGGGAAAGTGTTCTCTCTCTGAATTAGTGTGGCTTCCTTCTACTCCAATCCATTTGGCATGGTTAACCCACTGCACACTGCTGCTGGATTCCACCCGCCCTCTGCTTTCTGCTGCCTCTCTCCTCTTCTCCAAGCACAGAGAATGACCTCACTGCCCTTCCTAAATCAAGGCAATAACGGTGACTGAGAGTGGTCAGTTTATGGAGCTGGTGGGTGAGCACTGCCTCACCCGAGATCGCAGCACCTTTCGCCAAGACCTGAAAACAAACGCCTCTTCTGTGTCTTTTATTATAGCCTGAATGTAACAGCCCTATCTGGTCCAGAAAGAGCAGCAGTTTTGACAGCGTCTACTGTCCTGATGTACCAAATGGTAAGAACCCATGACTTCAGAGGAGTTTAAAGACCAGTTCACCTTCAGAATTTAGCCTATCAAAGTAGAGTCTATTCTTCCATGCAGTACTGGGAAGAGAACAGAATGGTATTTATGGGGGTATTGGCAGGGCAAAATAAACACACATCTGCTCAAAATCCTCCTAACAGATACATCCAGGCACATACACACAGACGTGAGCTTTTGCTTGAAATATTACCCGGGTGCTTTTCCACTCCCCAACTTCATCCCCATGAATTGCTAGATATTTGTTGCAAATTTCTACATCAGGCTTTCTGTGACCACCTAACCTTTGGGTTTCAAAGGAGCTGACCTGCAGTTTAAGCGGCAGCATAAGCAAGGATATTTTTTTTTTTTTAATGGTTTTCTCCTTGTGTCCTTAGTATATGCCACGGATAAAAGCTCCTTATCCAGTTTGGATTGCTTATCCAGCATAGTGGATCGGATCACCAACTCAGAGCAACCAGGATTGCCTCTCCAGGATCCAGCCTCTCTCTCCCCAGTTGCCAGCACCGATTCTCAGCCTGCAACTCCAGGGGCCTCTAGTTCCAGGCTCATCTATCATGTGCTATGAACTAAAATTCTAGATCAGTTCTGCCGGAAGGTCTATTACACAGGAAAGAAGGAGGCACCAAAAATCCAAAAGCAAGACAACCTGTAAATAAGCATTTCTTCTCTGTTGTAAATTTGTAAATATTATCTTGCCACTTTATAAGAAAGTGTATTTAAAAAGTCACTATTGCAATTTATACTTTCCTTTTTTCTTCTTTTCCTTCATCTTTGCTTTAGATATATAGTCCCAATGATATTATTTCTTATACGGGCAGTTCATCAAAAGGTAGTTTGTTGCAATGCTTAACTTATATTTTTTATAAATATTGCATATCAAAATATTACCTCTGATGTTTAGTGCTTTATTTTTTTTCTTTAAAATATTAGAATAGATGTAAATCAGTTATAGGGAGTTTTAAATATATTTAACTGCTTTGCTTTTCTCTTTAATCCTTTGATTTATATTGTGTTAAATAAAATATAACAATACTGCCTAATGGTATATATTTTAACATTTTCTTATAAGAAATACATTTTTAATCTAAGCACAAAATAGTACTTTGTGGATGATTTCAAGATATAAGAGATTTTTGGAAACTCCACCATAAATAAAATTGTTTAAGTGTGGAAATATTTTGGTTTATGATTTTGTTAAAAGAACCCCCTAATGGAACTGGCAGTCATTGATATGGTGTCTTTTAAGTGGGGCTGAAAGTACTGAAACAGTCGGTTTTGTAGATAAATCTAAATAGCATCTCATGGACTCAGTTTAGGCCCTGTTGGTGTCACAGATGAAAATACCACATTTCTACTTCAAGCATATTTCAAAGGTGCCTGCTAACTAAAATTTTTCTTTTATCTTAATGTTGTACCATATAACAAAGTTGTGTGTACGTGGAGCAAAGGTAGAAGTTATTCAGGACAATAACAGATTTTTAAACAAAAAGAATGTACAACATTACATCATTATAATATCTACAGTACGTTAGAAATCATAAGTTAAGGTGATATATATCTATTTGCCTGAAAATATCTTGATACATTAGTATATTAATATTGTCAATAAAATATCTAAAGGTATTGAGCTGTTTTTTCCTATCACTAAAGTGCTGGCATAAGAAAATTTACACAGTGTATAGTAAAGTGAAGCAGACTCTAATCACCTTATTCCTTTTCACAGCCTTTTTTATTTTATTAATTATATTTTATGATCCTGTGTTGTGTGCATGATGGACGTGTACCTTTTTGTTCATCACTTAAATCTCCTTTAGAATGAATTGAGATGAAAATACAACAATTAAAAAAAAAAAAGAAAAGAAAATACAACAATTAAGTGGAAAATTAGGTAGTCAGTCATTGGACTAATTCTCACAAGGTTATTGCCTTTGAGAGAGATAAAAAGGAAATATCATTGAAGCATCTGAGTTGGCTGTTCATAGAGAGCAAATAAAGATAATTGTCTTCTCCTCTAATTGGTTCAAAATTTCTAAGGGTTTGCGGTTACATGTATTCATCAGCCAAAGCATATGAGCTCTGCTGAGTTTGGCAATGGTACTGTTCTCAGGAAGGTTTGCCCTTATTTCTGATGTGATTCGTCTCCTGCTCATCTAGTCACCAGGGTTAAAAGAATAGACACTACTCCATAAAGAAAAGGAGAGGAGACGGGGTGGGTTCAAACAATACTGTAGCCGCCGTCACTGTTAGCAGCATGCCCTGACATGGGGTGCTGACCTTTAGCACACACATAAGTCTTCGTTTATCCACCATTTGACAGTGTGAGGGTTTGAAGTAGAAAGATTTCAAGAGGGCATTATAAAGATTCACATATAATTTCAACTTCAGTTTGAGTGATTCACTTTTGTTAGACAGTGTCTCCTACTTTTGTGAAGAAATTGGAAGTTTGTTGTTCCTAGTAGAACTAGAAAAAAAGGAACTATCTAAGGACTGTTTTTTTAAGAGTTCAATTTTAAAACACATGACCATATTCTGTTGCATTTAATAAAAGTAAGCAGAGAATCTATGTAATTTTTAATTCAAGTGAATAAAAATTAATTTTACTACCAAACCCCAGTTGCTTGCAAATGTATTTGATATTCTCAGTTAATATAATAATGCCTCAAAGTATTTCGTTTTTCAGTGCTCTGGATTCATTACAGATGGTGATCAGTGTATGACTAAAGACAATATTTTCCATGATAGCTTTGCTTCATTAATCTCATTTCCAGTGGACTAACAGTGAAGGCTGGTGTCTACTCAGTAAACGGCTCAGCCCAACACACATCACATCCAGTCATATATACTTTTTGACAAGGGCCTTTGGGAGTTGGTTACAGTAATCCAGACCCAGAAAAATCTTCCCTTCTCCAACAAAGTAGGGGAGAAGAGCAGAGAAACAGTGATACTGACAAAATATTCAGGTAAGGACAGGATTTTGCCATCTTACAAATTCCTTGGAGTGAACAGGTGGCCTGCCACTAAGACTACATCAGACCTACCTCAGCTGGTGGAAAACATGCCACCAACAGTCAGTTTCTCAGAAAACAAGGAAAATATTCCCTTTCCCATTTGCAGTCTGATTGGGAGGGGGTTCTCTGGAAGTAAGAGTCAAAAGAGATTCCTTTCTTCTTATGCCTAAGAAATGCAAGTTCACTGGGTTACATAGGAAAACTGAGTCCAGTGAGGTTATGGAAATTGGGAAGTGCTATTTGGAAGCAAGCTGCTATATAAATCAAGGTGTCTTGATTGCTCCTACTTTTTTCTCATTTGAAAAATGCAAGTCAGATATAATTATTGGCTCTCTTATGGTCCTAAATTCTTCTTTAAGGTGGCATTCCTAATCTGAGAGTGGTATTTCCTGAAATTCTCTAATTGAGGTTACAACAGTTACTAGATTAATGAAGTAATTCAATTCTCTGACTTTCAGAGGTGGTATTTCTGGGAATGGTATTAGAGTACAGCTATTTGTAACTTCAGAAAAGCCCTACTCAAATGGCAAAGTACCCCTGAAAATATCACCACTGAATATTCCCGCACTGTCACAAAAAGCACAGAACATCAAATTTAGTTCTTTAAGAATTCTGGTTTGATTTTCGTGGACTAGTGATTTAATTGTTTAACACAATACATTTGCTGAGCAAAGGACCTAAAATTTAATGCAAAGTCTAAACTGGGTCTAAAATTATTAACGTATTGCTCTCCTTTTAACTTTACTTGCCACAATGATAGCTTATGATAACACGAATAATTATCACTAACATTGTTATAGTATTAAATTCTTATACAAATAATCCATCATAAAGGGAAAGCCAAATCTTACCTCCTTTTATGCTACTTAATTCCCTTCCTTACAGATTAAACGAACACTAATGATAACCCAGCAACTAAAAATTACTGAGTATGTATTACTATGCAAATAAAGAAATAGAGGCTTGTGGATTTTAATGTTTTCCCAAGAACACTCTATCTGGGCCTCTTCATAGTACTCGCTCCAGGGGGCTCGGGTGGAAATCACAAGGCTCCTTATGATCTAGCACATAAAGTCCCAGAAAATGACGTCTATTGCGTTCTTTTGGTCAAGAAAGTCACTAAAGCCAACCAAGAATCACCCAGAAGCAAACGAAACTCCACTTTCAATGGATGAAGCAGTAATGAGTCTGCGTCCATAGTTAATTTACCATAATGACTAGGATATACTTGCAGTCACAATTTCATGACCATTCTCCCATTCTACTGACTGTAATCTGGCTCTGCCTCTATCCCTTTCCATCGTCATTACAGCCTTCAAAATAATTAGACTGCTCCAACCCTGGGCAAACTTATCCTCCAGCCCTGATGTCTTCCCTGATCTTTAGACCTGTATATCCAACTACATATCCAACTGACCTTTAGATTCTTAATATCTCTTGAGTGTCTCAATGTTACCTCCAGGTAAACATTCCAAATTAAGCTCATGCTGTTCTACTCTCTCTCTCTGCATCTTAACCTGGTGCCCTGTCGGTGGGGATTCTCTCAGTGATATCACCAGTTATACAAACATGAAACTTAGGACATACTTCTGATATTTCAATCTCCCTTACCTCTAGTCTAATTCATTACAAAATCCTACAAAATTATTCTCCTTAAGTACCTCTCAAATCTCTCCTCAATCCAAACTACAGCTATCTTGATTCAGGAATATAAGACCTTAACCTGTCCCCCATAACTTCCCTGGATCCCTCATTTCTGGAGACAGCATCCAAATCTGTCCTTGGGGACTGTCCCTTTCCTCTGCTCAGGTGTGGTTCAGGTGGGATTGACTGTACCTCGTGAGCCTGACCATGAGTGTGTCCTCTTCCTTGCCCATATGATTATTTCATGAATGGATGTGTGACCAAGTTGTTCAGTAAGTGTCAGTCCTGGAATATTTGCTGGAACTGTAGAGGGAAAGTTCTATTTTTGCTAGGGCAATAAAATGATAGTTCTTTCCTCTAGACTGAAGCTGCCATGTCACTCTAGGAGAGGAGATCCTGCCTAAGAATAAGGTCAAGACAATAGAAATCAGACCTATGATGTAGAGTGATATACTCATGAAAACATCATTAAATATATGGATTGCAATATGCCTGAATATCTGCTTGTGATCATGCTTTAAAAGTTTGGTGCCAACAAAGATCTTTTTCAAAAAAAAAAAAAAAGTATGAGTAGGAGCTTTGTTAACTGAAACAAAGAATCTTGCATAACGTCATTCTTTGATCTTTGACTACATACTGCAGTCTTGGAAGAAAAGCTATGACAAGCCTAAGACTGTATTAAAAAGAAGAGACACCACTTTGATGACAAAGATCCATTTAGTCAAAGCTGTGGTTTTTCCAGGAGTCATATATAGATGTGAATTGGACCATAAAGAAGGCTGAGCACTGAATTGATGCTTTCAAACAGGTGCTGGAGAAGACTCTTGAGAGTCCCTTGGACTGCAAGGAGATCAAATCAGTCAATCCTAAAAGGAAATCAACTCCGAGTATTCACTAGAAGGACTGATGCTGAAGCTTAAGCTCCAATACTTTGGCCACCAGATGCAAAGAGCTAACTCACTGGAAAAGACCCTGACGCTGGGAAAGATTGAGGGTAGGAGGAGAAGGGGACAACAGGGGATGAGGTGGTTGGATGGCATCATCAACTTAATGGACAAGTGTTTGAGCAAACTCCAGGAGATGCTAAAGCACAGAGAAGCCTGTTGTGCTGCAGTCTGTGGCGTTACAAAGAGTCGGACAGGCCCGAGTGACTGAACAACAACATACTGCACCCAGAGCAACCATCTCAGAATATTCATCTGATCATGCCCACCATCCCCCTTCCCCTCCCAGCTCACTGAATGTAGGATTTGCACAGAACATGCGCGTTAACATGACCCTCAAGCTCACGTGTGTCCATATTCTATCTACCTCTCTAGCATTACCTCTTTCTGGTCAACTCCTTGCTCTCTCTACTCCAGCCACACAGAAGACTTCTCAGTCACGACATGCCCTCTTGCCAAAGCCACGCTGCACACTCTGTCTGCATGCTCCTCTCACTTCTAGTCCATTCCTACTCCTTCCAGATCTCAACTCAGGCATCAAGTCTAAGCAAGATCTTCTTAAATTCTTTCACAGGATTGAGTCCTCTTACTCTATGATCTCAAAACACTATATACCTCTTCTCTGTCACATGTCTCAGAACTGCAATTGTACATTAATTTCTATGACTACTAACATTTGTTTCTTCCACCTCAAGAGCAAGGACCTGTTGTTGCTCAACCCTGGACTATATGACAAATGATGTTGCTGAAGGTTTTGTTGCTGTGCAATGCATCCTTAATTTCCGAACTCTCTTTGGAATTCCTTGACATTATTTTTTGTTTTTCTGCTGTTCTCTTAATTTTCTGTTTTATATCAGTTCTTATACTGACCTCTCTTATGCTGGCCAATCTTCAGATATTTATTTCTTATGGTTCTATTGTGTGTCCTCTTTTCTTTTGGTTCACTGTGGACCTTTCCTTCCTACCTGTTCTTATGGTAGAGATGCTTCTACATTTGCTTCAGTCATTCATCTCCTAAGGGAAGCTGCCCCACATGCATCCTGCTTGGCCTGGTTATCCTTATTACTAACTGTTAGTCAGGGACGTGGATCTTACGTGAGGGCAACCAAGCAAAAGACTGACCAGCATTTATGAGTGCATGGCTTGATCTCAGTACTGAGCTGAGATAAACAAATACTTATTGTCATGAGTTCAGACAAAGAAAGAAAAAGAAAGTGAAAGTGAAGTTGCTCAGTTGTGTCCAACCCTTTGTGACCCCATGGACTATAGCCTACCAGGTTCTTCCATCCATGGGATTTTCCAGGCAAGAATACTGGAGTGGGTTGCCATTGCCTTCTCCAGGGATCTTCCCAACCTAGGGATTGAACCCAGGTCTCCCAAACTGTAGGCGAGTCGCTTTACCATCTAAGGCACCATTTAATAGTGGGAACTAAACTGAAAGGTCATGATGTTGATGGGACTGGAGAGTTTGTAAGAGGCCATACTCAGGCTGAAACTACGAGATAATCTGACTTAAGTAAACCAAAGAAGCCAAGTGATAGTGAGATACAGCGATTTCAGAAACAGAAGAGAGAACAGCACCCACTATGTCCCCACTGTTTCTGATCTTCATGAGGCCTGGACAAGAGTTGAAGTTGATTCCCACCTAATTAGCTGAGGGGACTTAAGTAAGTTACTTAGATTCTCAAAAACTGTTTACTCACTCATAAGTGAAGTCACTCAGTCATGTCCGACTCTTTGCGACCCCACGGGCTGCAGCCCATCAGGCTCCTCCGTCCATGGGATTTTCCAGGCAAGAGTACTGGTGTGGGTTGCCATTTCCTTCTCCAAGGGATCTTCCCAACCCAGGGATCGAACCCGGGTCTCCCAAATTGTAGGCAGACGCTTTTACCATCTGAGACACCAGGGAAGTCCTGTACTCACTTATAGATGTGGATAATAATAGAATAAATCACAAGAATTTTGTGAGAATTACATGACATGAGGCATCAAATGGAGTAGGAAATGGCAACCCACTCACTATCCAAGCCAGGAAAATTCAATGGACTAAGGAGCCAGGTGGGCTACAGTCCATGGGACTGCAAAAAGTTGGACACAACTGAGCAACTGGAAAAGATTGAAGGCAGGAAAGAAGGGGACGACAGAGCATGAGACGGTTGGATGGCATCATCGACTTAGTGACACCAGTTTGACCAAGCTCCAGGAGTTGTTGATGGACAGGGAAGCCTGGCATCCTGCAATCCATGGGGTCGCAAAGAGTCAGCAACTGAAATTAACTGAGCAACTGACCATGCAAAAGGCACACAACATACTTAGTTTAGTGCCTAATATATAACACAAATTCAAAAAATGGTAATAAAAGAAAAGTACAATGATTGAGACTTAGGATGAAGACGCATATATACTTAATGTGATCTTCAAAATTATCTTGATTCCAGAAAAGTCCTCCTGCTCTAATGACCATTGGCTCAAGTGAAAGTCACTCAGTTGTGTCCAACTCTTTCAACCCCATACAGTCCATGGAATTCTCCAGGTGAGAACACGGAGTGGGTAGCCTGTCCCTTCTCCAGGGAATCTTCCCAATCGAGGATTCAAACCAAGGTTTCCCACATTGCAGGCATATTCTTAACCAGCTGAGACACCAGCCATCATAGTCAATAAGAGTCCAAAATTCAATACTTGGGTGCACTCTCAAAAAAAAAAAAAAAAAAACCAGAATGATCTCTGTTCGTTTCCAAGGCAAATTATTCAATATCACACTAATCCAAGTCTATGACCCAACCAGTAATGTTGAAGAAGCTGAAATTGAGCAGTTCTATGAAGAACTTAAGATCTTCTAGAAGTAACACTGAAAAAAGATGTCCTTTTCATTATAGGGGACTGGAATGCAAAAGTAGGAAGTCAAGAGGTAGCTGGAGTAACAGGCAAATTTGGCCTTGGAGTGCAAAATGAAGCAGGGCAAAGCTAACAAAGTTTTGCCAGGAGAATGCACTGGTCATAGCAAACACCCTCTTGCAACAAAACAAGAGGAGACTCTACATGTGGACATCACCAGATGGTCAACACCAAAATCAGATTGATTACTTTCTTTGCAGCCAAAGATGGAGAAGCTCTATACAGTCAGCAAAAACAAGACCGGAAGCTGACTGTGGCGCAGATCATAAACTCCTTATTGCCAAATTCAGACTTTAATTGAAGAAAGTGGGGGCAACCACTAGACCATTCAGGTAGGACCTAAATCAAATCCCTTATGATTATAGAGTGGAAGTGACAAATAGATTCAAGGGATTAGATTAGATAAGAGTGCCTGAAGAACTATGGATGGAGGTTCCTGACACTGTATAGGAGGCAGTGATCAAGACCATCTCCAAGAAAAAGAAATGCAAAAAGGCAAAATGGTTGTCTGAGGAGGCCTTACAAATAGCTGAGAAAAGAAGAGAAGTGAAAGCCAAAGGAGAAAAGGAAAGGTATACCCATTTGAATGCAGAGTTCCAAAGAATAGCCAGGAGAGATAAGAAAGCCTCCCTCAGTGATCAATGCAAAGTAATAGAGGAAAACAATAGAATGGGAAAGACTAGAGATCTCTTCAAGTAAATGAGAGATACCAAGGGAATATTTCATGCAAAGATGGGCACAATAAAGGACAGAAATGGCATGGACCTAACAGAAGCAGAAGATACTAAGAAGCGGTGGCAAGGATACACAGAAGAACTATACAAAAAAGATCTTCATGACCCAGATAACCATGATGATATGATTACTCACCTAGAGCCAGACATCCTGGCATGGGAAGTCAAGTGAGCCTTAGGAAGCATCACTACGAACAAAGCTAGTGGAGGTGAGGGAATTCCAGTTGAGCTATTTCAAATCCTAAAAGATAATGCTGTGAAAGTGCTGCACTCAATATGTCAGCAAATTTGGAAAACTCAGCAGTGGCCACAGGACTGGAAAAGGTTAGTTTTCATTCCAATCCCAAAGAAAGGCAATGCCAAGAATGTTCAAGTGAAGTCACTCAGTCATGTCTGACTCTTTGTGACCCCATGGACTGTAGCCCACCAGGCTCCTCTATCCATGGAATTTTCCAGGCAAGAGTACTGGAGTCGATTGCCATTGAAAGAAAGTTCAAACTAACGTACAACTGCACTCATCTCACACGCTAGCAAAGTAATGCTCAGAATTCTCCAACCAGGCTTCAACAGTATGTGTACCATGAACTTCCAGATGTTCAAGCTGGATTTAGAAAAGGCAGAGGAACCAGAGATCAAATTTCCAACATCCGTTGGATCATCAAAAATCAAGAGAGTTCTAGAAAAGCACCTCCTTCTGTTTTATTGACTGTGTGGATCACAACAAACTGTGGAAAATTCTTAAGGAGATGGGAATACCAGACCACCTGACCTGCCTCCTGAGAAATCTGTATTCAGGTCAAGAAGCAACAGTTAGAACTGAATATGGAAAAACAGACTGGTTCCAAATCGGGAAAGGAGCACGTTAAGGCTGTATATTGTCACCGTACTTATTTAACTTATATGCAGAGTACATCATGCGAAATGCTGGGCTGGATGAAGCACAAGCTGGGAACAAGATTGCTGGGAGAAATATCAATAACCTCAGATACGCAGATGACACCACCCTTATGGCAGAAAGCAGAGAAGAACTAAAGAGCCTCTTGATGAAAGTGAAAGAGGAGAGTGAAGAAGTTGGCTTAAAACTCAACATTCAGAAAATTAAGATCATGGCATCTGGTCCCATCACTTCATGACAAATAGATGGGGAAACAATGGAAACAGTGACAGACTTTATTTTTGGGGGCTCCAAAATCACTGCAGATGGTGACTGCAGCCATGAAATTAAAAGACGCTTGCTCCTTGGAAGGAAAGCTATGACAAACCTAGACAGCATATTAAAAAACGGAGATATTACTTTGCCAACAAAGGTCCTTCTAGTCAAAGCCATGGTTTTTCCAGTAGTAATGTATGGATGTGAGAATTGGACTATGAAGAAAGCTGAGCTCTGAAAAATTGATACTTTTGAACTGTGGTGTTGGAAAAGACCCTTGAGAATCCCTTGGACTGCAAGGAGATCCAACCAGTCTATCCTAAAGGAAATCAGTCTGAATATTCATTGGAAGGACCGATGTTGAAGCTGAAACTCCAATCCTTTGGCCACCTGATCAAAGAACTGACTCACTAGAAAAGATCCTGATGCTGGGAAAGATTGAAGGCAGGAGGAGACGAGGCCAACAGAGGATGAGATGGTTGGATGGCATCACTGACTTGATGGACATTAGTTTCAGTAAGCTCCGGGAGTTGGTGATGGACAGGGAAGCCTGGCGTGCTGCAGTCCATAGGGTTGCAAAGAGTCGGATTCAACTGAGCGACTGAACTAACTGGCTCAAGTGATTCCCTTATTTTTAATGGTCTTATATGTCTGCAAATGAAAGAATCAATAAAACATTCTCCAAGTATTAATCTACAAATTTTTCTTCAGAAGGCCATTCATATATTCAGTGAATAACAGACTCTCTCTCTTGATGGCAATCTCAACATGGACATTATTGAATTTATCTTTTACTCCTACATATCCTATTTCATTTTATGGCACCACATGCATAAGTACGCATGCCAGAAATTTTAGAATTTTTTAAAATTTCTCCCATCCCCTCAAAACAATTAATTTAGTTTCTCTAGATCATAATGCAAAAAGAAATTGCTAAAATTATAGAAGTAGTGGCAGTAGAAACAATAATGTATTTCCTTAATAATAAGCATAGTTTCCTATACTACAATTTATTAAATCAGTCTTTGCCTACACATAGTGGAACAGGATTCCTTTTCTCCTCAAAAAGTTACAAACCAGACAGTTTATAATCAACATATTTTATGGTAAGTATTAAATGTAAATGAAATTTAAGAAGGAACATTTATTCATCACTTTTTTCCTATTAGAAAGTGAATTTTACATGGATTTTTGATGCTGATCATGAGTAGATAAAAATAATTATCTCCATTCATGGAGTGACTATTATGTTCCTAGTAACAGATATCTAAGTTTGATGCACAAAATATATAACTAAGCATAAAAACAGCTCACGGAGCTGAGTATTATCCACTCAAGGCTACAGATGAGGGAGGCCTTACACACAGAGAGTTAAATAACATGATGATTTATAAGCAGAGTTTTTCGAAACTCTATTACACACCTATGAAGCAACTAGAATTCAGTGAAAACCTGAGGCAAGGCAAAAGGCTCTTGAGCAAGTAACTAAGATCTTGAAACTAATGTTTTAGTATCCTAGTTTGTTTGGAATGGACTGTAAAGTTAAGAGAACTAATTAACAGGATACTGTAATAGCCCAGGCATGAGGGAACATTTCCTTTAGCCCTTGCTGAGTTGTCCAGCACAAGGGTGGTGGTGGGTTCTCAATGAAAACTGTCGACTGATTGAACCACTAAGGTTGTGTCTGCATGATGCCAAACATCTGGATATAAAGACTAAAATCCAGTCATCCAGATGGTAAGGTTACATGATACATCACCATCAAACATTTAGAACTTTTAACTGATCGACCGCCCTTCTTATTTTTCATCCAGAGAAACAGCATTGAGTTAACTCAGCTTGAGCATTTACCAATCATTATTCCTTGCTTTTTTTTTTTTTAATTAGGGAATGGTTACTCAGGTTGCCAATGCTGATAAATCACTAAAATAGGAACAGTGGTATAGTAAACAGGTGAACACT
This sequence comes from Odocoileus virginianus, assembly GCF_023699985.2. Classification (NCBI taxonomy): domain Eukaryota; kingdom Metazoa; phylum Chordata; class Mammalia; order Artiodactyla; family Cervidae; genus Odocoileus; species Odocoileus virginianus. The sequence goes on from NC_069697.1 coordinate 9,395,501, forward strand.
GGAATAAATGAAAACTAGTAAACAGGGAAGAAAGTAAAAGCTTCATCTGATCAGAGATGAATTTTAAATACTATTTGTTGTGGATGCACTCTTTTTATTTGAAAAATTTTCATTGGGTTGGGTGTCTCAGGCTTACAGCATTTCAGCTAAGTAACTATTATTTTTTCACATCAAAGCTAACTCCTTGAAAATATTTCACAGACAATTAAATGTTAACACTTTCCTTCTGTGCACAGTTAAAATGCGATATAAAAACGAAGCACGGCAATATCACATTCAGTTCACTAAAAGTAGATTTTATCCTCCTAAATAACTATTTTGAATATAATAATGCATTATAATAATAATGTATACTTTTGAAATGTAATAAGGTATTTTTGAAACACCAACTTTGATAAAATCATTTCTGTAATTAAGTAATGATCATGACAGAAATATAACTTTTCTCTTTGAAAAATTGTCTCCAAACTAAATATACCTCCAAACTAAAAATACCTAATATATTAGTTTATAATTGAAGACAGTGCCTTTGAATAACATTCGTTCTATGTCCAAATGCTAACCTGACTTGTAAGTCAAAGTTTGAGTAAAACAGGCAACCTGGGTGTTTGATGTGATGATACAGAGACTGATTGATATGGAGTTGGCCATTTTTTCTTTCTTGAAGAAATTACTGATTTTTAAAGTTACTTTTTCAATCACTTGGTTGACTTTACATTTTGTGAACAGGGATAATACTATCTTGGAAGATAAAACCTTCTACACAGGAAAATGACAAAGAATTGAGATGACTTCCTGGATAACAATACCCACAACTCCATTGATTTAAGCTGTCAATACTTTTTGGAAGGAATGTGAGTTTGTGGCTAAAGAATACTAAAAGTATGTGGGTTTTGAATTTTTTGCTACTAGGTTAGGAGTTCTCCCAGTGCAGGACTATTTTATGTATCCCCACCACTTGGACTTGCTTCAGGAATGTAGAGAGTATAAAATAAAAGCTCACTGAAGTTCTGTATTCTCATATTAATCTGTATTCTTGTGCAGAACCTCTATTGGAGGAATTCAAACTTCTTCCTGTATCTAATTGTAGATCAGAACATCTATCCTGCTTTACATGTTATAATCTCTTTCAGAAAGACAGGATATATGACACGAATAGTCTCATACGAATTTAGAATCAATTCAACATGAAGAAATGAGTATCTGCTACAAAGACATCTCTTCACAATCACAGGCTTAATAACAGAGCAAGAAATAATTGCATAAGAATAGTCTGCCAACATTTAAATGGCAGAAAGAAATGTTTATAAAGTTACATGAAGAGTTTTGAAAGTCTTCCAGGCTTGCTATGCTGGAAGGATGAATGTCTTTTATATTGACATATTGGCAGCTCAAAGCATCTAAAAGCCCTTTCAGAATTACATATAAACACGAATCATTTCACCCACCTCTAGGCTGGAATGTGACAGCTGGTTCAAGTAAGCATAGCAACACCACACAACAATGTCAAACAGGATGAATGGCTTAACCAATCAAAAATAGAGCATCAAAGTAAAACTGCTCAAATTAGACTTCTGGCCAGGCAGAAAGGTTAAGTGTTCTGTACTGGTATAAAGTCTCCAGTATACTTGATGACCACGAAAGTCATCTTGGTATAACCAACTCAATTCATGATGTGATTCAACAGCTCAAGAGGTCTTTAGTACCATCACAGGGAAACTCCTTGTGGTTTTCTGATCCCACATAAAGAATGTAGAAAGCTATGTGTATGGCAGTTAAGGGACCGACCTGTGAAGTAAGAGCGACTTACGTCACTCTTGCTAGCTTACAAGTTGATCAAGCTACATTCCCTCTTTGTGTTTTATATTCCTCAGTCATAACAGAGTTCTTAACACCCATTTCTACAAGCTGTTTTTAAGGTTAGTTATAGATATACATGTAGTAGCTCTGAAATCAATTCTTAGTATATAGAACACATACCATACATGGAGAAGATTGTTTTGCCTATTAAGAGTCAGCAAAGTTCATACAAAATGCCAGGGATTTTGAGAATTATTTCCTAATACACTAAATTATTCTTAACCTAGGGATCTGACAAGTTGTTGGTAGCTTGGTTGTTTTAACTTAAGACGTTACAACACTAGAGATAGATTAAAATAAATACCATAACCAGAAGTTATATTTATGTGGAACTAGAGAAAATATAAGCATGCTATTTTTTTCCTTGTTTTCCTGCCTAGCAATACATATTTAATCAAAATTCCAAGGTAAATTGTTTCAAGCTCAGTTTGACAAACTCTAGAGTTTTCAAACAGATATTACTGTTCAAATAGGAAGTTACATAATGCTATATTAAAGTTATTTGAATAAACTAGCCAAAATCACTGTTCCTTTTATTTTGATTTGTTTACAAATTCTAATAAAATCTTATTTTCATGACTCCAGAGACTGTATCTCCTCCATTCCATCTTCTTTCTAAAGTTTGGCCTTCATTCTTCAAATGAATAACTAAAGATAGAATTTTAAAATGTTTTCACAGTATAAATTAAATTCTGAAATATGAACAAATATGTGAGCATATGATACAAACGTGCTACAAAAACTAGTTCCTATATAATCCTTAGAGAAAAATATCTGAGTTACATACAGGAATCACATACCAGTGATTGGTATATTGCAGTCCCAGTTTTCTTCAATCTACTTATGTTAATATGGCTATTTCACCATGTGTGGGAATATCAATCTTAACTCTTGCTCAAGTATGGTAGGCAAAATCACCCCTTCTGAAGTCAAGGTATAACAAAAGTAGAATGGCAAAACTTAGAGCTTGCTGAAACTAAAATACATAGGATTCTAACTATTAGTATAATCCTCTCCGGAGGTTAATTCATAAAATCACGGCTATCAGGTTTCCTGTGTTATATTTACTGTGGCATTTGGGAACGCTGACAAAGGCTGAGTATCTCCGGTATGCCCATTCTAGCTTTGCTCACTGAGCCATATCACTTGCTGGTAAGTTATATAAAAGATTTCTATTTTTATGGGTGGTATTTTTTTCAATTACTTTATGTATTGGCTCCCAGTAAATGTTCGGTCAAAAGGAATGACAGTTGATAGAATGTTACAAACTTCTCCATGCCAAACTTGTACTATATATTCTAAGTATTAATGTATAAAGAATGATAGTATGTTTGGATGAGGGAACTATAAATTTAATTGCTTCATTATTTTTTATTTTTTAGTTTTTTTCCAAGTCTTCTAAATAGACACTTTAATAAAGAAAACACACCAGTGTATAACAACCTATATACACTCATATCAATATTACCCAATCTGTTGGCTTTTGAAAGCAGCCCTAATGTTTCATGTGTGTTTGCACACAGACATATCTACTCTCATTAGATTTGACCAGAAGAATAAAGGGTTGGGGCGGATTGGGAGAGCAGGAAGGTGTATATGAAGGATACTTACCAGACTTACTAAAAACCCCTTAAGTTCATACAGAACTCTGACAAAGGGCTTTGTGAAGGATAATTGGAGTATACGTCTTTCCCTACTGCCCCAGTGATCATTTAGAGCACCCCTATAACACTGACACTTCCCACATATTATTCATACTCAAAATATCTTTGAGGAAGACCATAGTAACTTGAAGATACATAAAAATAATGATTTCAATCCAAGAGCTTATTCCAAGTTTATTTCAGGGCCAAGAATAGGTGCTTATAATTTGCAACTCCACTATCTCTGACTCTCAGTATTGAGCCTTTAAATGCAATCATTAGTTTTAGCTTACTGAAGTATGATAGTTTATGCCAATCCCTCTGCATAATTTGTATTAATTTTTACAACTACAAGACAAGCTTCATTCCTATAGCCATAATTTAATTAACATTTAGAAGTACATTTATTACAACTTTATCCCTCCCTCATGTATTCTTTTTTCAGTAGACAGAGTCATCTCCCCCTGAAAAATACAGGTGGTCAGAGTTATTTGGAGAATATTCCAGAAGTCCTAGGAAAATATTAGTCTTCGCTGAAGACAGGAAATGAAGGGCATATAAACCTTTAACAAAATTCTAAAGTAATATGAAGATGCACACTTTATGTTACTTTCCATAATACGTTTACAGAAGTTTTTCTAATAAAAATGATGGGCTGGCTATAAATTAGTGATAAAGAAGAGAAACTAAATGATGAAAATTTTTTCATGGGAATTGCTGGAGTGAAATACAGTGGATTATCAGAGATGAAATGGCATGGCTTCATAGAAAGTCTGACCAGAGGAGGGAAGAGGCATGGAGCCACCTGGAACACGTTTCTTCATTGTTCTTCTCCTCTACCAAATCTCTTCCTATGTTTTTGCTCGTGATTTTACTGTAGTGGCATATACCCTCATATTTCAAACATTCTCTCAGTGAATTATGAAGCCTAAATAGCTCTGAGTAATATCTCTAATACTTGCCTTCTAAAGGACTTAAGCTGGGCTGCATAGTTTATAGCTGATAAACTGGGAGTCAATCTTTCACTGCAATGATGTATTCACCGCACTAAGAACTATTTCCATTGTAAATTAATTCTCGAACTGTTGGACCATAAATGTCATCCGCATCATTACCCAATCTGCTCCCAGAAGCAGTGACTCTGTTAGTGTGGCGCAGGTGCTGGCTTCTAAAAGCGAGGTGCTCCAAACCAAACACATTAAACCATGACTCCATTCTTAAGGGCGACTGCTTTCAAAGGCCCCTTTGCTTTATGCTGCTTGGCAAAGAGATTAATGGATGCCATTTCTGATATGCAACTGGCTTCAGGGTTGTTGGGGCTTTTTTTTTCCGCCCTTTTAGAAGGAGGTACCTTTGAGTGTGCCTTTAATAAATATATTTCCCAAATGTTCCTTCTTTAGAAGTCTATGCTTGTTCAGTTGGAATTCACCCTCTTTATGCCTCTGTTTGGAATATATGAACTTAAAATATAACCAGTTGTCAGGTCTTTATTGAGTCATCAATGTGCAGAAAACTTACATGGAGGCATAAAAGAATCAGGCAATACAGGGCTGCCCATGAGGAGGTCAGGTTTTTGTAGGATGAGAAGCGACTTGACCGCAATGAATCAGGCAACAAATAACATGTAAAAACAATTTCAGGTTATTAGTTACTCTTTGTACATTTTTGCAGCATTTACTAGGGGAAAAGAAACTGCTCTTGGAGAAACCAGAGTATCATGAAGGTATAACTTTGGACATATATCTTGTTGAATAGCACATCTTCAGAATACTAAACTGATTCCACAATGGCTAGGCAGAGTTGAGAGAATTTAAAGGTAGTTTTCTTGTTTGTCTTTAGAAGATAGTCTTTCTTTTCAAACTGTTCAGGCTAATTCAGTGAAGTGTGCATGAAACCTAAAGCTCAGGATGTTTCGGTCTGGTGAAAAGCCTTAGGTGCTAATGAAGAAAACTGTGACTTCTTTCAGCTGTCTTCTGATTCTGTATCCCAGGTTAAGGGCTAAAGAAGTGTTCTGTTCCTTTAAGAAGTGTGGTCGCTAAGTCATGTCCTACTCCTGTAACCCCACAGACTGTAGCTGTCAGACTCCTCTGTCAATGGGATTCTCCAGGCAAGAATACTGGAGTAGGGTACCATTCCCTTCTCCAGGGGTTTCTTTAAGAATTTGGTTGGGAAGTATTAAAAACCTGAAAGCAAGTCTGATTGAATAATTCTAAATTGGTGTTCAATAACTTCAGTAATAAGTGGACAACTGGACCCCCTTAACTTCTGACATCTATATGCACCTACATCCTGTAGGACTTTAATGCTCTGTCTTGCTTTAATTTGCTGTTCAGTCGCTCAGTCATCTCCCACTCTTTGTGACCCCATGGACTGCAGCACATCAGGCTTTCCTATCCTTCACCATCTCCTGAAGTTTGCTCAATCTCATGTCCACTGAGTCAGTGATGACATGCAACCATCTCATCCTCTGTCGTCTCCTTCTCCTCCTGCCCTCAATCTTTCCCAGCATCAGGGTCTTTTCCAAGGAGTCAGTTCTTCGCATCAGGTGGCCAAAGTATTGGAGCTTCAGCTCAGTATCAGTCCTTCCAATGAATATTTAGGACTAATTTCCTTTAGGATTGACTGGTTGGATATCCTTGAAGTTCAAGGGACTTCCAAGAGTCTTCTCCAGCACCACAGTTTAAAAGCATCAATTCTTCAATGCTCAGCCTTTTTATTGTCCAGATCTCATAGCTATATGACTACTGGAAAAAACATAGTTTTGACTATATGGACCTTTGTAGGCAAAGTGATGTCTCTGATTTTAAATACACAGTCTAGGTTTGTCATTGTTTTTCTTCCAAGGAGCAAACATCTTTTAATTTCATGGCTGCAGTCACTGTCTGCAGTGATTTTGGAGCCCAAGAAAATAAAGTCTGTCACTGTTTCCGCCGTTTCCCCATCTATTTGCCATGAAGTGATGGGACCAGATGTCACGATCTTTGCTTTTTGAGTGTTGAGTTTTAAGCCAGCTTTTCCACTATCCTCTTTCATCTTCATCAAGAGGTTCTTTAGTTCCTCTTAGCTTTCTGCCATAAGGGTGTTCTCATCTGCATATTTGAGATTATTGGCATTTCTCCCGGCAATCTTGATTCCAGCTTGTGCTTCATCCAGCTTGGCATTTCTCATGATGTACTCTGCATATAAGTTAAATAAGTAGGGTGACAACATACAGCCTTGATGTACTGCTTTCCCGATTTGGAATAAGTCTGTTGTTTCATGCTTGGTTCTAACTGTTGCTTCTTGACCTGAATACAGGTTTCCCAGGAGGCAGGTTAAGGTGATCTGGTATTCCCATCTCTTCAAGAATATTCCAGTTTGTTGTAATCCACATAGTCATAGGCTTTAGCATAGTCAATAAAGCAGAAGTAGATGTTTTTCTGGAATTCTCCTTCTTTTTCAAAATTTATTGACAATTTACCTAAGGAGAGTCACTGCCATTATTCCTATACATGCATTATTTTACACATTATGAAACTAGTTAGATTAAGAAGTCTACTCAAATGTTAGACTAGCATTCAAGCTCAAGGTGTTTGACAGAATCCCTTCCTTTTTTCCTATAGTTAGATTATTTATATTCAAAAGAAGTCAAAGTAAATCTAATTATATCTTATCTAAATAATCTACATTTTGATCTTTTTTTCTTTCCACTTTTCCAAGTTCTGACCACCTCCTCTTCATTATTTCCATCCTATCTCATCAATTCATAATTTTAAGGCCAACATAAATGCTATGTCAGTGCTACTTGACTTGCGTACATCAGTAAACAGGTAAAATAAGGGCAAAAGAAGAATTCGTTATTATTAATTATTATTTTATTAGTATTAATAAGTAATTCGTATTAATGCTAATAATATATTAACATTATGCTATTAATTAACATTATTAGTTGTTGTTATTATTATTATGGGCACTTTTTTCCCCTAAGAAGTTAACATTATTCAAGTGTTAAAAAACATTTTATGAGCCCTTCAAGAATGAACAAATTATGGTACCTACTGTATTTTCAAGATGTTTACAATCACATGTGGAGGAAAGAAACAAGACAATTTTTTGCCTTTGAGCTTCAACCTGACTCTAACGATGATCTTCAGGCACTAGTTACTGAACTCACTGATTAATAACACTGTAGGAAAAAGGAGCTCAAAACACCCTTTGATAACTCCATCAATCATAAATATTTACTGATGTTTCTTTAAAATTCAATGATGGAATGATGAAAGGCAATTGGATCTATATGCTTAAAGTTTTAAAAAAGGACTGGGATGGAAGTAAAATTTTGAGATTTTAAATTAGCTGAAAGAGTCACTGAAATGATGAAGAGACCAAAAGGAGTGTAGTTTAAAGAGAAAACGATTAAGAAGGATCCTTTTAAGGATCTTAAGACTGCCACTATTTCAAGGAAAGGAAGAGAAACTGATGAAAGAGGCTGGGAAAGTGCAGTCTGAGAAGTCTAAGAAAATTAGGAAAGTGTTGTATGAAAGCCACGGGTCCAAATATAACACATGAGGTTGTTGTCCTATGTTTGAGTTTTGTGGCAAGTAGCAGCATCAGCTGATCCTGATTTGATGGTGGAGTCACCATGAGTCTAGTGCCAAACCTGTGCTCCATGATGCCTTTTGCTGTGACGCTCAGGCGCCAAGTCGTGTCCAACTCTTCTGAGACCCCATGGACTGCGGCCCGTCAAGCTCCTCTTTCGTGGAATTCTCCAGGCAAGAACACTGGAGTGGGTAGCCATTCCTTCTCTTGGGGATCTTCCTGACTCAGGGACTGAAGCTGGGTCTCCCGCATTGCAAGCAGACTCTTTACTCTCTGAGCCAGCAGGGAAGCCCTGAAAATGCCTCTAGGTAGACAGCAGTCAGGAGCTGAGCCGGGATGAAATGGGCGGCAGGGCAGTGAGCCACACAGGGCGCTAAGAAAGAGCTGAACTTCTGCTTTCAACTCCGACGTGGAAAACCTTGGAAGTCACATACCTGTCCTTTGATTGCAGAGAGAAGATGACTGTATATAAAACTTAAATACACAAATCACTAAAGTTCAGGTAGGTGGCTAACTAAGATCAATATCTAAAGCTTCCTTACTGCTTGGCAGAAGCTTATAAAACGGTACTGTAAGACATGCAGACATATCTGACTAGAAACAAAGGTATACAATATTCAAAAATAGGGGACTATGATTTTTTAATGTCAATTTTTATCAAATTTAACCTCTAGAGTCAATATAATTTCACTGGGAAATAATATGACATAACTCTAACATTTACACTGCCTGACCAGGATACAACTGAAGAAGCCAAAGGTGGGGTTACATGCTCTACTTGATATTAATATTTACTATGAAAGTTATAGTAATTAGACAGTTTGGTATTGATTCAGAAGCAAATAGAGCAGTGAGGCAGAGGAACTATAATACACTTAATGTATAAAAGTAGTGGTATCATAAATTCAATGGTGAAATGGCTCTTTGACAAATTGTGCCTGGATATTTTATTATCCCAGGAGAAAAAGAAAGAGATAGAGGAAGGAAAGAAAGGAGGGAGAAAGGAAGTGAGGAAGGAAAGAATGCTTCTAGGTAGAATATAAATGTGAAAAGTAAAGCTTTTAGAAGAATGTATAGAAGAATATCTTTATGATGTTCAGATAACAATGAATTTCTTACATAAGGCACATAGCACAAAAGCAAAAAGTGATACATTTTTCTGCATGAAAATTTTAAGTACTGTTCATCAAAAAACATGCTATAAAAGTGAAAATATAAGCCACAAATAAGTTTTATAACACATCAACCAGAAAGGATTCTACCTAATATACTTACATAAAAGTATACTATATATTTTTATATATGCATATTAAAATATTTCAAATAAATAATGAAAAAGACAATCAAACACTGTACAAAATACATAACCCTGAAAAATCATTAAAAAAGGAAATTGGTAACCTGAATAGTCAATAAACATAGAAAGCTGCTCAACTTAATTTGTAATCAAGGAAGTACAAAATGAAACTACAATTGGCTCTCATTTTATGCATACCAGATTGACAAATGTTGAAAAATCGGACAGTCTCAGGTGTTGATAAGGATGTGGGCTATTGGGAGCTCTTAAATGCTGTTGCTGGGAGTGTAAATTAGAATAACTATTTGAGAATCACTTGTCCCTCAAATAATTATCTTAATCATGCACATTGTTATGATAAAACAATCTCATTCCTAAATATACAAACCCTAGGGCAGAAGTCTTCAGGCTGTCACTCATGTATCTCAAAATATATGAAGACTTTTCAAGATAATTTCAAAGGAAGAGATTTTCAGATACTTAATTCCCATATAGTGAAGTCGCTCAGCCGTGTCCAGCTCTTAGCGACACCATGGACTGCAGCCCACCAGGCTTCTCTGTCCATGGGATTTTCCAGGCAAGAATACTGGAGTGGGTTGCCATTTCCTTCTCCAGGAGATCTTCCTGACCAAGGGATTGAACCCGGGTCTCCCGCATTGTAGGCAGACGCTTTACCATCTGAGCCCCCAGGGGAGTCTTACACACTTGTTTTAACAGTGTGTGCATGAGAACACATCTCAGCAAGTTTCTGATGTGTTCTCCATCTCTCTTCTCACGACAATCTGTCTTCCATTTTATGAGTCAAAGATATCCTCTCATCCATCTTGAATCTTACTAGGGTACACTGACCCCAGGTATAAATATCATCAGGATGCCAAACAATGGAACAAATTTAAATATTGTTGTATATTCAGTGAATGACTGTAATGACTGACTAAGATAGCCTTATGATGACAGGTGGTTTCTAATCATCCCCTTTCACTTATTTAATGGAGGATCTAATTAAGGTATTAATTAGGTCATTAAAAATAGTGTTTTATTATAGAATACTGTGTGATTTTGATATATAACTTAGATACAATTCGATGAACTAAAAGGCATTAGTTATTAGTCAGTTACCTCCTTTCATTCATACTTAAGTGAATAAAATGTCTTAGTGCTTATTTTTATTAAAAAATGGATCTGAATCCTGTTTTACTTTAGTGATAAATAATAGTCATTCTTAGATATATGAATTGACAAGAATGACTGCCTCAAAACAAGTATGTACTTCATTAAGGGATATTTGGGCTTTCCTGGTGGTTCAGACTTTCACTTAAGGGATATTTACAATATAATTTTACTTTTTATGCTTAAGAATTATCAAGATATGTAAGCATTAGCTATTTTCATCAATTATGCATTACTACTAATTGTAAAATCTTAATCCCACAGAAAAATTTTTAAAAGGATTTTATATTCAGAGGAAGTCTCATTTTTTAAAATTTTATATGTACCTTTATTGAAAAAAATTTATGAGTGAGATCAATAAAGCACACTGAATCATAACAATTACAATGCATTAAGATTATGCGTGCAAAATAAATAGAAGCACAAGTTTGAGAAAAAAGCGATGTTTTAAGGTTAATGTATTCTAAGTGGAGTCAAAACATGAAGTAGAATGCAATACTACTTCATAGCATTTTAAAGAAAACAATACTTACTCTTATTGCATATAGGCAGATCATACTATATGTAATAAGTACTGTTTTCTTTAAAACACTACTTCAGTTATATGTGTGTGTATACATCTATGGGCTTCCCAGGTGGCCCAGTGCTAAAGAATCCACTGGCAATGCAGGAGACCTGGGTTTGATCCCTGGGTTGGGAAGATCCTGTAGGAGTGTGTGGGTATCTATGTGTATAACGAATCACAATGTATAATAATTTTCATGAGAGTAACAGCAAAAATCACCCTGATTCAGGTCATTCTGATACACCAATCCACATAATCAGAAATACTAACCTAGAGCAGTAAGAGTGAAAGATTAAGGGACTTTGTCCTACCAAACAGATATTTTAACATATATGCACTTGTAAGTGTATGTATGCCTAAAATTATTTAAGATCTCAAAATATTTACTTGGGAATCAACCTGAACTCTTGAGGAAGAATTGATACTGAATAATACAGTTTTTAGGAGGCTATGGCGTGCAAGACACAGTCAGTAGTCAGAAGAACCCTAAATTTTAGAAATAAATTTCAAGAAAAAGAAACAAAAACACAAATATACCACCGTAGTATGAATTAAGTTGATGGGGAGAAAAAATCCTACGAAAACAAACAGATCCAGCTCATTCAAAAACATAGACACATGGGTGAGCACTGAGTATGAGAATACTCTTACACTATTAAAAAAAGGACTACCCTGGTGGCCCAGTGGTTGGAAGTCTGCCTGGCAAGAAATGTTAAATTAAACAAACAAAAAAAAAACCTGATGAAGATCTGCTCTTTCACGTCTTAGGTGAGAAAGTTGGCATCTCCAGAAGTAGGTCTCAAAATAGGGCTTCATGTACAAGTAGTTTATTGAAGAAGTGTCCCCAGAAAAATGTGGATGGAGTGAGATAATCAGAACAGGGAAGGGGAAGAAGCCAAGAAAGGATGTGATTTCAGACAAAGCTCCAGTCATTCCTGATCTCGTCGGGATATCTGGAATGTAAATTCTATCTCAGAATTTGTCCTCACTGTAGGCAGAGGATCTGGGCTTTCATATGACGAGTCAGCCATCGCCTAAGGGCCCTGCTGGTGACTTCCCAGGAACTTCCCGCTCTCTGCATTTGCAGGGAAAGCGGTTCCAGACAGGGTACGCACTTTGTGTGGAAACAAGGCACATAGGACCTGGAGACGGACACACAAGATCAGGAATGTGGGGGGACCTGGGTAGAGCTAGCGCACCAGTGATAATGTCCACTATCCTTTGACTTTCTCTCAGGAGGAGACAGTGCTATAGAAAGGGCTAGTTAGGGTTTATCAGAAGGGTAAACTGGACCATAGACAGGAAGATTCCTCCTATCTTCCTATAGGGGGGCTTCTAGGGAAAATGAATCAAAATCAAATCAACCATCCACCTGTCCCTTCCATAAAATAATTTTTTAAAAATCCACCTGTCCCTTCCATAAAATAATTTTTTAAAAATCCACCTGTCCCTTCCATAAAATAATTTTTTAAAATACGAGAATGGGAACTGAGCTAGACTGTTGTTTAGTTATTCAGTCATGTCGGACCCAACCCCATGGACTGTAACCCAGCAGGCTCCTCTGTCCATGGGATTTCCAGGCAAGAAGACTGGAGTGAGTTGCCATTTGCTCCTCCAAGGGATCTTCCCAACCCAGGGATCAAACTCCAATCTCCTGCATTGTAGGCAGATTCTTTAATGCTGAGCCACCAGGGAACCCCCCAGCTAGAGTGTTCAAGAATATATTATTCTAATCTTCTATATTTTCTTTAATGTTATAGGAATGGAATAACTTTGGCATGCCAGTCATAATATATAAATACGAGTTAATTAAAACTATGGTCCATGGGGTTGCAAAGAGTCAGACACAACTTAGTGACTAAACAACCGTGCACTTTGTAAGCTTTAAAAAGGAGTTGTTTGGCATAATTCTGAGGGCTAGGGGAGGGTGTGCAGGAGAATCTATTTCCTGAGCCTCGCCTGAACTCATGCCATGATGAATCTGCCAGTTTGCTGTCTCTCTAGCTACAGAAAAGAAGATGTTAGGAAAAGTAGAAGTACAAATGAAGGTATTTTTCAGGTTTATTGAGATAAAATTGACAATAAAGATTGTTTATATTTAAGGTGTACCGCTTAATGGTTTGATATATGTATACATTGTAAAGTGATCACCACAACAATCAAGATAATTTAACATATTTGTCAATCCATCACCTCACATAGTTACCATTTTATTTTATCTTGTGGTGAAAACCTACCTCTTAGGTTTCAAGTTTACAAATATTTCTTGACTGCTTTCAGCACCAGGTGAGAGAAATGCAAGTTTGGAATTTATGACTTTATAAGGATGCAGATATAAAAATGAAATACCAGTAGGAGTTGTAATCTAATAGAGGAAGATATGAGCAATGGTGCATATTAAATAGCAGTTTGATGAAAAGGTTTAAATCTCATTTTCTTTGGAATGTGCTCAGTTGCTTCAGTCATGTCCAACTCTGCAACCCCGTGGACTAAAGCCTGCCAGGCTTCTCTGTCCATGGGATTTTACAGGTAAGAATACTAGAAAAGGTTGCCATTTCCTCCTGCAATTTCTTTGGAATAACCAACTATAATTTTCTAACTATAACTTTAAAGTGATCAAGATTGACTCTTTCAACCATATACCAGCTAGAAATGCTTTGGGCTGAAAGAATGGTTAAAGAAATAGGATAGTATAGTGGTCAAAGAATAGGTTATGAACATGAATCTTGCAGATTCAAATCTTAGGTAATAAATTTACACAAACTAGTTAATTTCTCTGTCTCAGAATCCTCTTCTAGAAATGCAGACAATAATGGTGAGAATTGTAAGAATTAAAGCAAATACTTGTAAGGTACTTGAAGTGCACATGTATATAAAAGGGTACCTGAAATATAGTCAATAATATATAAAGAAATAACTTAAAATTTGTCTTACATAAATAAGAAAATGGTTTTATTGATATATATTTTTATTAATTCCTAGAATAAGTTTTATCTTAATAAGTTTTATTAATTCCTATAATAAGTTACCAAAGCAGGTAGAGACTGTTCCCTCCACCTCTGACAACAACCTGGGCTTTATTTGGAGGAATGGGATAATAAATTCTGTGCCTATTAACTTTTTATACAAGTAGAATACCACCTGTTTTTTTGTTTGTTTGTTTCACACATTGCTTAAAGCAAAATTCAGACATCTTTCTATATCAGCACATGTAAGTCTTCCTCATGTTCTTTAAAATCAGTACAGTGTCCCATTATATGACTATACCATCATTTACTTTACACTTTACAAACTAATGAGCGCTTGCTTGCTTACAAAGCAAGTGCAATGTATACTGTTATGTATATTGTTGTATATAGATCTTTGGATATTTATATGAATATATTTGCATAGTAAAATTGAGATGAGCACTTGATGTGACCCTACTTTGTGTAGACTATTATGGTAAGGATTAAGAGGAATTCAGGAAGATGAGAAAAATGATTGAACATGTTAAAATGAGAATTTTAAATATATTCCACATGACTTAGAACATTCTATGGTTAAATCTAAGTAAATGTATGCGGAAAACTAGGACTGAATATTTTAAATTCGAGTCAACTAATCCTATAAGGAAATCTACCATCAACAAGTTCTTCTTAGGTATATGTATAGAGCTTCTGATCAGCTTTATAGAGTTGAGGTTTTAAACATGAGCAGACAATGAAGAATAAGCAGATGTACAATGAAAGAAGCCAAAATAAATGGAAAATAAAAACCTGGGGGAAATAGACAGTGTGCAGAGAGAAAAAAAATCTTCAAAAATCTATAAAAATATCTCCATGGACAATCATTAAACAACTATCTCAGTGCCTGCTATGTGTCAGGCACTATGGATTCAGTACTAAGTAGAACAGACAAAAGGTTCAACCTCTGTGATGCTTAGAAATTAGTATATCATGAAATAAAAATAATCCTACAAAAAAAGGAATGTTTGGAGAGCAAAAGAGATCATGGAAATATAAAATATAACAATGAAATTTTCAAGAGAAGTACTGGACAATAAAATTAAAGATACCTCCTAAAAAGGAGAAAAGAGAGAAAATAGCATAGAAAAGATTAGACATTTTATTGAGCCAAGTCAAGTGTTTTAACACGTAAATAGTAAGGATTCTAAAAACAGAGAGTAAAGAAAGCAGTAGAAAGAAAAATATGAAAAAAATTCCTCAGAAATAAAGAACAGGGTTTGTCAAGTTGAACTGACATTGGTATACAATGGGTGAGTATTAGCCCAAATCAAATAACATCAGTAATGCAGTTTGAGAAGATGAAGGGCAAGAGAAGATTCTAAGACCTTCCAAAAGAACATAGATTTACTCACATGATCGATATCTAAAAGGCAATAAACCTCTTAAGAGTAATAATGAAATCTAGAAGACAGCAGAACAATACTTTCAAAACTCTGTACAATTAGTTTTGATTTAGAGTTTTTTTTTTTTCAATTAAGTGTGAAGGTAGAAAAAGTGCATTTTTAATAGACATGCATGGCTTCAAAAATTTTACCATCTTGCAAAAAGTTTCTAAAGGATGCATGTCACTAGTAGGAGGGAGTTTTCAAAGAAAAAGAGACATAATATCCATGAAGGGGGAAAACAAATGCGAGAATGGGTTAAGGGGAAATTTTAAGGGGACAGCCGTTCTTCTGACCAATCAGACTGGAGCAAGTCAGAATTCACCAGAGTAAATATGTTCAGGAAGAGAAAACTGGAGAATATCTTCTGTTTTTAAATGTGTCGAGAAAAAATTATGTGGGAGAGTGGCGATGGATGAACTTAATATAAAAAATGTACCCAGAAATTCACACAAGAATAAAAGAAAACAATAATGAATTCTATGGAAAACAAATATTGTGCAGAAGGGGAGAGAATAATTCATATGATTTGGGGCCTCTCTGTGAGCAGCATTTACGGAACCCCAAGATTTAAGACTAGGAGGATGACACCACAGGCTGATAGGTGGATTTTAATTCAGATACTTGAGGTCAGTTCTCAACTGATTTTGCCCACAAAATGTCAACAGTTTATTAGTTGATTGGATGGACTGAAAATATAGCCACAATATCTTGCTGCATATCAACCGTGGGCTGATCTTGCAGCCTGCTTTGGCAAATAAGATGTCATGTAAGTGATATTGTACAGGTTCTTGAACCTAGGACTCATGAGACCTTGTAGCTGTCCCCCCATCACACTTGGAAATCCAAGACTCCGTAAAGAAGCTCTATCAAGCCTTTTTGAGATAAGAGAGCCTGGAGAGAAAGCGTCTGTCATTTTAGCTGCGTCAGCTAAGCATAATCCCCAAGCAGTCCACCAACTGAAAATAGTCCCATGAGGAAGCTCCAGTGAGACCAGCAGAAGTCACCCATCCAACTCACAGAATCATAGAGTGATAAACTTTTGTAGTTTTAATCTAGGAAATTTGGGGGGCACACTGATCTGCAGCAATAGACAATAGATATAGCAGATTGTATATAGATGCACTTCCAGGAGCACCTCTTCCCTTCCCAGCTCAGTTTTATCAATCTTACTGTGAATATTGATAACTGCCACTTTTCCCAAGACATTTCCTAAAGAAGAAAATATTTCCATTATTAAAACTTTATGTTAAAGATGTTTATTTTTTGGTTTCATATTCCCTTCTAACATACACTCAGTATGTTGTACTGAGTGTACATACTGTAAATCAGGCCTTTTTTTTTTTTTTTCTTTTTTAACATAAGATCTAGCCTCTAACTTCATTTCTGGTCATTACTTTATTTCATCACTTGACCTAGTTTCAATCTTCCAATTGTGACATTTATCTCATGCCTCTTAGTCTTGAAGACACTGTTCCGTCTCTCTGGAAAAATCTTCCTTCCTAATTAACCTGGCAAATGCTTGGCTAAACACAGTGGTACTGCTATTTCCTTGCAGAGTTTAAAAATTTGCAACGTGGGATTCCCAGTGACTAGGTCTAATTTGATTTACTCAGCATATTCAAAAGTTCTTTATTTCCATCTCCCACTAGAATCTGTGCTTCTTATGTTGTGATTCTACACTAAATGACTCTTTTTCCATCTCCCACTAGAATCTGTGCTTCTTATGTTGTGATTCTACACTAAATGACTCTTTTTCCATCTCCCACTAGAATCTGTGCTTCTTATGTTGTGATTCTACACTAAATGACTGTCTCCACTTCCTCCTGGGCCCAAGCATAGTGGCTGCTCTCACTGCTTTTCATTGTATTATTTTTTAGGTTTGTGAAACCAGCATGCTTGGGAGGGTTATCACCTTTGATCTCCACATTTGCTCAACCACACACTCTCCTTCAGCAGATTCCTGAACTGATGCTGCTGTCAAAATTTTGAAGCTCACGTCTCAGGGTCCAGTAAAGACCAATACCTCGGCCATGTGCTCCCGAAGACATTGTCCTCTTGAAGCTTTTGAAAGTTCCAGATCTTTCTCATGCATACTTTTCTACAGAGCTATTATATTTTATTTCCCTTTGATATTCCCCAACTCTGCTTAAAAGAGTTCAGTCCAGCTTTTATAATTTACCTGATTCTTAAGGTGTTCCCTTTCCTAGTTTAGAGAGGTGGAACTAGCACTATTGGCCAAATTTGAATGTGTTCTTTCTTTTCCTATCTTTGTTTTCTGGCTCAAACTTTATCTTTCATCCATATTTCTCTAGATTTTGTTTTTCTGGTGTCTGCTTTAGACAAAAACATCAAGTTTATGGGTCTGCTAAAAAACTCCCATAATTCAAATTATATCCACCTTTATTTTCCCCAGGTCAGTTAATCTCACCTAGGAGATGCTCTTCTATCAGGCAAACACTCAGAGCAATCATGGACTCTTCCCATTCTGCCCAACTTCCCTTAGTGCGTCATTTTGTCTGTGTCTTCCCTTGGATTCGTGATGCTATATCCTATTAAGACAGAGGCAATATACTCAGGCTTGTTGACAATAGCTGTCACCTTGAAAGTTTACCAAGTAATCCTTGAGTTTCTAGATCAGTGTCCCTAGTTTTCTCTTCTCAGTAGGTCCAAATCCTCTATATTGAACTGTTTGACACAGCTATTCAGGGTGTGTGTGTCTAGGTGTGCTCACTTTGTGTGGCTTTACTTGAGTAACTGTGTGGATCAAGGTCAGCAATTTACTGAATCCTTCCCTTGGTGTAGCATTTTAACCTGCCTGTTAAGATCATGCCTCTCTTCCTCTATTAGATCCTAACCTGATCCTAGTTACTCCTGTGAGTAACAGAAATAATTCCTTTTATTTTATACTTTCTCAAGAAATGAGACCAGGAAGCATTTTCTTTAGTTTTTTAAAATATCTGTTTATTGTAGCCTTGAAGATCTAATGCCATTTTTCTCTTCCTATCTGTCTGGAATATCATCTATGATTGTAAAATTCAAGAATGTTTTCTCTTCCTCAAGTTTACTTATCTGCCTTTCTTCTTTATTTGTATTCTTCTCTTTTTCCTTTCTGAGTATATGTCTGAAACCTATTTTTCCAAACCACTTCTTGATTTCTTGGGAACTGTGATTCCAAGATATGCTATTTCAGGCACAGGCCTCTAATTACTTTCATAACTTTTAGTTTTACAATGCTTCTTTGGGTTCTTTTCTGCCTCTGACAAAGAAGAAGGAATATTCTCTTTAAGGTAAAAAAAACTACTTAATTTTACTTTTTCTTCCATAATTTCCAAAACTGACCAACCTAATATAAATAAAATCAGCTTGGGCCTCTGAAATTTAAACTAAAGTTAGAACTTCTGTGCTGAATAAAGGCCCAGCCATTTTGAGACCATGTGCTGATGGTAATGGAGGGTGTGCATGCAGGAACATGTGGATAAGGAACATGAATCAAAAATGTTAGCTCTTCCTCTTGCAGGAATGCAGTTAAGGCAACAAACAGAAGGATGGAATTTCAGGCAGCTGATCTAGCACTGTCTGTTCAGGCCTGGCACTAATAATTTAAAGTACGAAATTCTTTAATGCAGTTCATTTGGAACTCAAGAGCCTCTGCTATTCAACGGTCCCAATCTGAAGGCCTGGCTCTAAAAGCAGAATATAAGTGGCAAACGTTCTCTCTTTATTGATGTGAGAAAAAGAACAAAGGCATTTTCCCATTTCTTTTGCAGTGCCATGCCAGGATACTGCTTACAGCCAAGCTACACAGCAGCTTACATTCTAGAGCCCAAGCAGTCAACACATGACAAGGCCATCGTGGCCCATTTTTGCTGAGATACAGTCAACTGACTGAGGATAGGCCACCTCATGCTGCGATGACCTGTCAAGATCAAAATAACCATGGAGGCTGCACTCACAAAACCCCGAGTCCTGAAGCCACTCACCTAAATCCTGCCAGTTTAAAATAAAGCCAGTTGTGCACGTATACGTGCAGCTCAGTCGTGTCTGACTCCTCGCCGCCCCGTGGACTATAGCCCACCAGGCTCTTCTGCCTATAGGATTTTCCAGGCAAGAATACCGGAATGGGTTTCCATTTCCTCCTGCAGGGGCTTTTCCCAACCCAGAGATCGAACTCAGCTCTCTTGCGTCTCCTGCATTGCCAGCTGGGTTCTTTATCACTGGTGTGACCTGGGAAGCCTGTGTGACTTTAGAGCATGCCATGGTAGTACAGATTTGACTATCAGCTAGGTTTAACAAAATGAACACTTGACTAAGTAAATCACCACTAAAACGGCAAGCTCCAGCTGGAATACCAGAAGTAAGAGCAGACCATGGCTGTGTTCTCTGGAGGCAAACAGATCCCAAAGGGCATCCAGAAGATGCAGGCCAAGCAGGCTCAGTTCCTTTCCTCCAAGTCTCCACACAGCCAACCCTCTCCTCCTCTACAAGAGGCCTGGGATCCTACTGCAGCACAGTCACGCGATTCGGCCAGTTCTCACCTGAGGGTAATTTTGCCCCGTGACAGTATCTGGAGAAATCTTCGGTTGTCAAAATCGGAGGGTGTTACTGGCATCTACTGGGCAAAGGCCAGGGCCGCTGCTTGTCATCCTACAAACCACATCCTCCTACGACAAACGGTCCAGGCTCAAAAGGTCAGTGGTGCTGAGGCTGAGGAAGATGGCTCCATACAGAAATATAAAAGTTGGGAAATGATTTTTCTCTCTAATATCAAATTCGCCATCTCACCAACGTTACACACACAGGGGAGTCAGACATGATACTCCACAGATAGCCATGCTGAGAGGAAGGGGAAAGATGCTAGAGGATAAAATGACAAATACCCTTTTCAAACTTATGCGTGCATTTGAAATTATTAAAAGGAGCTATCTACATGGCAAAATTTTAGTTAATTTTAATTCTAACATTTCTGTTTACAAAAGTAAAAAGCTTCGCATATTAAAAATGTCCACAATGAAGTTCTATAGTGATAAATTTTAAGGAAGATGTCACTTCCTCTACTTGAGACATCCAGTCTGAGGCCAAGTCAGGGAAAACAGAATAAATCCTGACACGATTCTGAGCCTCCCCAAAACACCAGGGAGCCTGTATCCCTCATTGCAAGATTGTAGAAAGGTACTGTTTAGATTCTGACAGCCCTGCTGGGGATAAAGAAGAACTTACTACAATTATTATTATTTATCTTCCAAATGGCAACAGAATTCTCTCTGCTCTGCAGAATATAAAGGAACACATGACTCGGCATATTCTTCATCATGAGTTCTCTGGTGCCTGTATTTTCCCCTTTTGTGTGGCATAACTGGGAAGACAGAACTGCTTGATTCCTACCATATTATTAACTCTAAATCACATCTGAAATGAGAGCCCTGCAAGGAGGATTTAGATAACAGCACATCAAAGAATAAATGCAGTCTAAAAATATTCGGTTTAAAACCTCATTCACAATATGCCAAGTATTATTTTCCTTGACATGCTCTCTTGCTTGTCATTGCAAAACTATAATCAGAATAATTCCTCACTCATATTCAATGGCAAAGAGGCTGGGGATTTTGTGACCCAGCTGGAAAATTTGTAGAAACTAAGGAAAGTCCAGTTCAAAGAACTCCTGAGTCATAAACGTCTAGAGTAAAGAGAAAGTTATGGTCATCTAAACTAACTTTCCTAGTTTTAAAAACACAGAATCTGAGACCCCCGAATGGACATAGATCTTCCTGAAGATCACACAGTTCATTAACAGAAGAGCCAAATGTCTTAACCAGTCCTTTCTTGACCGTGTGTCACTTTCTAATCTACTGCATTAACTTTTCATCAAATATTCATTGAACATCATTATAGGCCCTTTGGAAATCCAAAAATGAAGCAGAGATCTCGTAGAGCTAACAGTTGAATAAGAGGAAGGACTTATATACTGATAACTACAAGAGCAGGCATTGTGATACATTGAGATACGGGCACTAAAAGAGAAAATCAGGGAAAAGAAATTCAAACTCCTATAGAAACAAAACAGATAATGTAAACATGTAAAAGAGCCTGCATGTGATTGAAGGGATTAGTGAGGATTGGGGCAAATACAGAATCCAGGGTGTTTACATTGTCAGCTCTAATTATCACCAAGTAAGAATGCTGGCCTGTTTTTTTCAAGAGAAACTAAGAATCTCAGTTGTTGTGTAAAACTGTCATATTTTTAAATGGTGTCAACTAAATGAAATTGTGTTAAAGTTCTAATTTTGTACGTGCATTGTCAGGAAAAGGGAGGAAATTATAAGGAAAAGAGAAGAAAGGGATAAACTAGACATGATTAAAGGCTCTGGGGCTGAGATGTCCATTCAGGTAGGATGCTAAATGTTACGCAAGTTCACGGCTGACCTTGTCCTGGCAATCCCTTTCCTCGGGATCCTGTTATATGCCATATGATTTTGGTGGTTTTGTTTTAGAGTGAAGTAATTATGGAACTATCTATTTTGAATGTCTTTTCATTATCTCATAATAACACACATTTTCTGACTCTAACAGGCTTCACATGTACCCTGGGTACAAGCATTCGCATTTTTCTTACAGATTGAGACATGAACCATCTCTCTGCAGCTTTCGTGACACTCTTTTAAACCTTAGGTGGGCAGTGAATCTCTTCTATGACAAGTTCCTACTGAAACTACAAAACAGATGGGACTTGGCTAGAAATCATAAAGAACAGAGAGAAGCCAGCCATGAATTACATTTGCCAAGAAATCCTCCAAAGTTATTCCGTATTAACTAGCATGGAATATACTGAAGACCCAGAAGACTGAAAGAATAATCGAGTAGTTGTTTTTGCCAAAGATTAGTGAAAGCTTTTTGATAGATATGAAGCACCTGCTTTCCTTCTCCCAAGATAGAGGTGGATGAAGCTTTCCTTTTAGACACAGAGTAGGTTAGGGCACAGTGCTTCCCTCGCGGCTCAGCAGTAAAGAATCTGCCTGCCAATGCTGAAGACTCAGGTTCAATCCCTGGGTCAGGAAGATCCCCTGGAGAAGGAAATGGCAACTCACTCCAGTATTCTTGCCTGGGAAAGCCCATGGACAGAGGAGCCTGGTGGGCTAGAGTCCATGGCGTTGCAAAAGGGTTAGACACGACTGAGCGACTAAACAACAAACAGTTAGGGTCTAGGATGGGGAAATGGTTGGTATTCAGGGCCTTTTTACCACCTACAACAGGAGCTGCAGTGCCATTCAAACGTGAAGTGTGGTGCATCGAAGACACAGATTCTGTCCTTTATGACATTTAAAATAGAATATGGGCAGGAGTTAGTGCTATTTCAGCCATGTATCGATGCAGCAGGAGACAAAATGATACTGATTTTAAATCAAGGTAAGCGGAAGCACAGAGTAAGTCAAACTATGGATGATTTTTTATTTTCCATAACTGTTCTGTTTTTCAATGAAGGAACCATACAACCACTGGGGTAAACCTTCACTGAGTACTTACTCTGTACCCAGTATTGTCTCTCTGCTGGGATCTGTCAGATGAAAAATGCAGTTCTTAACATCTGCCATGCTCCCCTTCAGCTCTCAGCCTTGCAGACGATGTTTCTCCTTTCTGTAATATGATTCCCTTCTGCTCATTCTTAGACCTCAGCTTAAAAGATCTCTTCCCTTGAAAGCCTTTCCTGCCCCTGCAAGGCTGGATTAATTTCTCTTTCCTGTGAATCCTCATGAATGTCTGTGCACATCTCTACTGTAGGCCTGGGCTTCCTGAGCCCTCTCTGAATGGTAACTGCAGCCAGTTTTATTCAACCGTCGATCCTTCTTCTCACAGTGCTGAGTATACCCCCACACAATCAATGAATGACTGTTACAAGAATGAATACGTGAAAGAACAAAGGAATGAATAAATACATGAATGAATGACTGCATGGGTGAATGAAACATACTTAAGAATACAGAGCGAATGACTTACTTCCTCTAAAGGAATCAGGAAAGACTTTACAGAGAAGAAAGAAATATTTGTGGGGACTTTAAGCATTATGCAACTCATTTAGAAAGGTTTCCTTGAGGGTCTGCTCAGTACGGTAGGCCTCTCTAGGTGATAGGTATACAGTCCAGAACAAAGCCATCAAGGCCTCTGCTCTCAGAGCTTAGAGTAGGATTAAAGAGACTATAAACAACAAACTGATAAGCAAATAAATGATAAATAAGTAAATAAGAACATTTTTGATAGTGATACATACTATGATGAAAATAAAACTGTATATATGAGAGGGCACGAATAAAGGCAAAAACGAGTACAACTTTTCCAGAGTCTAACAAAGCAAAACTATCATTTGGTTGAATGATTCTGTTCAGCTCTCCAGCCTGCAGCTTACCCGATGTTACAGCTGTCTTCTGGAAGGCATGCTGCTCTAGCCGAGCAAGGTCTCAGCCTTCTGCTGCCTCATCCTCTGCCTGCTTTAGCGTTTCTTCCCTTTTCTACCCTCACTCAGCAAGATCCCTTCCTCCTGCTCATCCAAGCTGAAAATAAAGCTCCAAATTTCTTATCATACAAGCTGTACCCTCTTTTGTGTCTCAAATCAAATGACGCAAGAAGAAGACAAGAAAATGAAGAAAACAGTGTATTATGTTTGGTTTTAGAGTTAAAAAAAATAGGTTGTGGGAGTGGGCAGTCAGCAGGCACTGAAGCAAAAGTGTCTTCTTCTTAGGTGGGAAAAACAATACTGTGGCTTTCAACATGGACATGTAATAAATCTTTGGGTAGCATGAGATGGATGGCAGTCTGAAGTTCTTCTGCAAACCTGTTTAACAATAATCAAGGAATGTGGATGCTAGTCAACCCAGAATACATATTACAATCTAAAAACATCTAGTGGAAGCACTGAAGTGTCAACAGAGTTGTCAAAATTCTTTCTTTGATTGAACGTGAGCATATTCAATTCAGGCATTTTATGACTCATAGCCATAGGCATTGTGGTTATTATGTTCTATAAAAATCCCAAAACTTATTATAAGAACTATGGATGAGTCGAATTCCACTCACATTGATTTCTTAGTAAGCTGTGTTCTTCCAAAAAGCAATGTATAGATTTTAGATACTCAGACTAACAACAGGCCACATTTGTTGTCTGAAGCATCACTGAGCATGAATTACAATATCCATTATTCTAGCTTCTGCATCTCTAAGGCAAAAAATTCAGTTTCATGGTAAATTTAAGATGCCCATATTACATGCAGAATCTCTCAACATAACATGCTCCTTCCAACTTGGATTTCTTAAGTGGAAAAAAATAAGCACTTTAAGAAAGCTGTGCCAAGAGAATAGATCTTAAAAGTTCTCATCACTAGAAACAAAAATTGTAACCATGTATGCAGACGAATGTTAGGCTGACTGTGGTGATGAGACGTGGGTTTGACTGCTGATCTGAGAAGATCCCATATGCCATGGAGCAACAAAACCCATTTGCCACAAATATTGAGCATGTGCTCTAGAGCTCCAGGGTGCAAATACTAAAGCCCGTGCGCCCTGCAGTCCATACTCCACAGGAGAAGCCGCTGCAGTGAGCAGCCCCCCTGTAACCAGAGAAGAGCCCCTCTTGCCACAACTCGGGAAAAGCCTGAGCAGCCATGCAGACCTAGCAGACAAAAATAAGTAAATAAATAACATCACTTTTATAAACGGAAGAAAAGAATAAATGCAAAAAGAGGAGGAAATGAAAGCTGTTTTCTGTTCCACTGAAACACAATGCCAAGTACTTTCTATTTACTGATTCACTCAACAAATATTAATAAAAACCTGCTATGTAAACTGTCATTGTGCTCATTGCTGGAATGAAATGGGACGTACTTTCTAAGTAGGAAGATATTGCTCAAATAATCATTCAGATAAAAATTAAGTTACAAAGGATACAATGGTTAAAAAGGAAAAACATATGGTGCTTTAAGAGTAAGTGATAAAAGTCAGGGAATGCTTCCCTGAGGAAGAAATCAACGCTGTGAGATTTACTGGAGTTAAGTGGGTGAGTGGAGGGTAGGGACGTGGGGTCAGGGAAGAGATTTCCAAGCAGAGGCACTGCATATGGTTCCATCAAGAGGGCCAGGATGGATGGAAAGGATCATTGTGCGGTAAAGGTGTGTGGAAGCCAGGCCTTGTAGGATCCTGGTAGCCACTTCAGATATTTCAGTCTTTGTCTTAAGAAGAGCAGTACACCCTTGAAGAATTTGAAGCAGAAGAATGATAAGATGGTCAGTCATGTGTCATATTTGAAATAGTTTTGTTAAGTATGCCTCATCCTTCATTTTAATTAAATGAATAAAAATCTCTTTTGCTGTGCTTAAAGTGGTAAACAAACTTCCCCACCAGAAGTGTTCTTTGCTTATAAACATGTTTTTCTCACTAGTTGTTGAAATTGTAAACATGTTTACCTTGTCTTGGGTGAGCATAGAGCACTTCAGTTAAAGAAGAGAAACATCTTCTGTGCCTCAAAGATGTAAACATATTTTGAAAAGTAAAGAAAGTTCTGGAATAGAATTATAAGGGGTGATATAACTTGCACAAACATTATGCAGTCAATGATGTAATGGCTTTGGGTTTAACTTTGGGTCTAACCAATCAAAATGAGGTTGATACAACTGCAAACCAATCAAACATGAGGCCCTTCCAGAGAGCCCAGTTCCCCCAGTTAGCATATGGGTCTCCCGGCACATTGACTCCCTGAGGCCTCCAGGGTGTGCAAAGCTGCTACAAACGGCCACATGCAGACCATCAGGTGAGCCTGGCAATAAGACCAGGAGACAGATCTGCTGGAAGTGAGCAATGGCTGAGCTAGTGAGAAAGACGGTCAATCACTGGACAGGTATTTTGTGTCCTCTCCCCCACTCCACTTTGCTTGCTTGTGGATGGCTCCTAGCTTCGTTACAAAATTTTTCAAAAGTGAAAACTTTTTGAGTTCAGTGGTGTTTGTCGGCAATTTCTCTTGGTCTTTTCAACTCATCAAATCCCCAAACCTAGGTTCTTGGTTTGACCTGAGGTGTATTTCCATAGACTAAAAAATGACATGCCTTTAGAAAATCTCTTTTAGGCTAGATGAAGAACTGACTCCTGGGACACCCTTTATTTATTTATTTATTTTTGCTGGTTTTTCTTCATCTCTCTGATCTAAAAATGTTAGAGCAATTCAGGCATCAGTGTCTTTTTATATTGATATAATTATTTCCTTAGCGAAATCATTCAATCTCATGGCTTAACTCATTATCAAATAGTGAAGGCTCCCAAACTTCTCTTTGTAGTCTGGCTTTTTCCATCTCAACTGTAAGTTCATAAATCCAACTGTCTGATGGACCATTCTACTTAGATGTTTAATAGGCATCTCAAACTGCACCTGGACAGACACAATTTTTTATCTTCCCCATGCACTAAATGACAATTCATTACTTCACTTACTCAGGCAAAAAATAAATAAATAAATAAATAAACACTTTGTGTAATCTTTGACTCTTATTTCATACACTATAATGACTTATCAAAATATCCTGTTGGCTCCACACTCTACATATACCAAAACCCAAAGAACTTCTTTCATCTCCATTGGTACCATGCTGGTTTGATTAACCATGTTCTCACACAAGATTACTGCAACACCTGCTCACCTAGTCTCCTTGCTCCTGCCTTGCCTCTTTCAGTTCTATTGTCAACATACTAATCGGAAAGTTCCTGATGAAGCATACATCTGAGCATGTTATTCCTCTGCTCAAATACTTCAATAGCTTCTCATACAATTCAGTACAAAAGTTAAATTCCTTAAAGTGATCTACAATGTCCTTGAAGAGGCATCTCCATGTTATGTCTCTTATCTTATCTGTACTGTTCTTTCCCCTCCTTGCTGTTTTTTGCACACATTCGTTCACTCTTACCTTGGGACTTGAACTTAAGTTTTTCTGTACCTAGAATAATCTTCCTCCAAATACCCATGTAGCTCAAACCTTCATTTCCTTTAGGCCTTAACTCAGATGTCACCTACTCTGAACACAGAGGTGTTTGACATCCCTAATCCTTGCACACATTTTACCCCTCATTTCCTGCTTTATTTTTCTCCAGTATTGATCACCATCCAACATCATCTATATTTTACTTAATTTTTTTGTTTTTGTTACCACTGGTATAATCTTGATTATATTAATTACTTAGCAAAAACTTACAAAGCACTTTCTATATGTCAAACACTATATTATATAAACACTAAGTGTCTTACATATTTTAGTGTCTTTAATATGATTATTATGAGATAGGGACTATTGTTATCCCCATATTACAGATGAGGAAATGGAGGCATAGAAAGTTATTTACTTATTCATCTTGCTCATCATCTGTCTCTGCCACTAGAATGGTTCTTCCCCAGTGGCTCAGCGGTAAAGAATCCGCCTGCAATGCAGGAGACATGGGAGGCAGGGGTTCAATACCTGGGTCGGGAAGATTCCCTGGAGAAGGAAATGGCAACCCACTTCTGTATTCTTGCATGGCAAATCCCATGGACAAAGGAGCCTGGTGGGCTACAGTCCATAGGGTTGCAAAGAGTTGGACACAACTGAGCACATAATACCACTAAAATATAAGCTCCTGAAGACATTTTTTTGTCCATTATATTTCCTCTTATTATCTCCAATGGCCTAGAAAACTGCCTGACCCTTAGCTGTTGCTCAATAAATTGATGCTGAACAAAAGAATTTGGATTTGGGGCATGGAATAGGGCAGTGTGATGTTTATACACTTTTAAAACTCATTACACTGAAATAATATCATATTTAACAAGTATATCTACCTACATGAATTAGCAGAATGAGGGAAGAAAAGAATGGTAATTGAAAGTACAGGCGGAAAATAATAAAATATGAAAGAAGAGAAGCACATTACAGGGACTGATGATGACAGTATGCCGTGAACTGAGAAATATGAGTCACCCAATTCTCAACACCTGGGGTCCCAAAATAACCACACACACCAACAGGAGTCACTCTTACCATAGAGTGGAGGGTGACTTGTTGGGGAAAGAGTCAATGTAAAATACCCAGATATGAACCCATAGTGATTGTCCGAGCGAGATATGGTAAATGGGACTAGAATAACAGTGGAGGTGGAGGTAAGTGGATACATTTAAAAGACACTCTGGAGGTAAAAGTCTATAGGATCTAATGCTGGATTGGCTATTGGATGAGAGGAAAGATACAGAGATGTCAAAGATAATTCTAGGTTTCTGATTCTGATGTTATCATTCACTAAAAAAGTGAATATTAGCATGGGAATTTCTTCATCATTTTTGATCTGGTTATATATTTATAATATTCATTATCTATATAAAATGCATTCAGACAGCCATGTTTAATGTTAACACTATAGTATTTTTTATCAATAGTTGCTTGAATTATGTCTTATGGAATTCATATTCTATATTTTCTCATTCATTTCAACTTCACAAAAAATGATGAATTAAATTGAGTCCAGTTAGCACTTTAGATTATGGAAAGTTACTAGATTAAAAAAATAACTTTAAAGCTCCAAGATTCAGGGCTTTGGACTTTGCAAAGCATTACTTAAATAAATTGAGGTAGTGACAAATGAAGAGTATGGAGTCTGATAACATAATATAAAACCCATAGCAATTATTGGTAGTTGGCGGAGGTCAATTTAGTTGAAGCATCTTGCAAGAGATAAACACATACACAAATTTAAACTGAAATTTAAAAGTGAATATCTCTAACTATTAATCATTCCTATTCCTATCTTTCTATTGTATGCTGTACCTTTATGATAGCACTTATCACTTTCTGCAGTGAATTATAATTATCAGTGTTACATGCCTTTTGTCTCCTTCTCAATTATAACCTCTTACTGAGAAAAGACAATGTCTCATTGTTTTTATCCTACTTGTCACTCACACATTACTTATACATAATGTCTACTCAATATATGTTTGTAGAATTCAGTTATCTTTTAAATTATTAAGTTTAACTTCTGCTGAGACTTTTAAAAATAATCTGGATCCAAAATAGTTTTCCTAAGGAAATGAAAATGACTCTACAAGCAAGAGCTTGGATTTGACGAACCTAACTGCTAGACTCTGAAGCATTGTAAGGCTGTACTAACGCACAATTTGAAGCCCCTTTCAAATAATTTTTCATGTTCTTTTCTTTTTTATTTCCCCCCCATTCTTGTTACTCTTACTGTTCTTTCCCAGCAATATACAAAACATGACTATTGTATTTCAGCATCTGAAAAAGCAGCTCCTTGGCAAGAAATGATAATAAGAATCCGTGTTAACAGAAGTTTTTATTTTGCCAATCTCACATAAAAGAGGAAACCAAGTGAATTTTTATGTGGAAGTGCTTAGAACAAGGATCAATAAACCTTCAATGTATCTTAATTCCTCTCTACATACTACTTTTCCCCCTACACTCCAATTTAGTTTCGGGAAATAATGAGTATTTGAGGTAGTTGAGGCACATCAATAAACAAAACAAAAAGAAAAATACCTGCCTCTGTGAAACTTACAGTTAAGTGGAGGGAAATAGACAAAAGAAAATAAGCAGTATAAAAGATGGAGAGAGAAACAGAGGGAGAGAAAGAATATAGACACAAATGTATGTTGTTAGAAGTGATGAAACCAAGGAACAAACGATTACGTAAAACAGGGAAATATGGGCTGGGGATGCGAGGGGTGTGGACAGACAAGTGGCAATATTAAATCTAGTGGCTAGAGTAAACCACACTGTGAAAATAAGACCTGAACACAGTTTTGAGAGAAAGATCTGCAGGAATAGGTCAAAGAGGGGAGAATGTTTTGGGCAGAGAGTGCAGCTAGCTCAAAGGCCTGCAGGTGGCCATGCCTGATATTACTGAGGAATGCCGCAGAAGCCAATGTGATCGAAGGCGAGTGAGCTAATGGTAGGTCTTAAGGCAGAGAAGTGAGGGCTGGGTCACAGGAAGCCTTGAAAGACATTGTAAGAACCTTGGCTTCACTTCTAGGCGAAGAGTCATCACAGAGTTCTCAGCAGAGGAGTGGCACCATCGGGCTTGGATATTTAAAGAATCTGGCTGCTGTGTTGAGAACAGACTGGGCTTGGGGATGTGGAATCAGAGAGACTGGTTAGGAAGTTATTACAGTAACTCAAGTGAGAGATGGTGGCTGGGACCAGGATGATGGGAATATAACTAGTGAAAAGTGGTCAGCTTTAGGATATGCTCTGAAGGTTCAGGCAACAGAATTATCTAACACTCTGAATGTAAGATGTGAGAGAAAGAGGGGAGTTAGCGGGTCCCTCCAATGTATATGGCTTACAAAACTGGCAGGTTGGAGCTGCCATAAATTATGATGTGAGGGTGCTGAATGGGGGGGAGGTGGTCAGTTCAGCCTGGATGTACTGGATTTGAGATGTCTATCTGAGAACTTACCTTTGGACTTCTTAAATGAAAAACAGCTTTGAGATTACAATAAATAGAATATTTGTCTGTCTAATCAATAACGTGTATTCACAAAGTAAGAGGTTCATTGGTAGAAAGGATTAGATGGCTTGTGCAGGGCTCTAAAGCATGACAATTGTTGTCATGAACAGTTGTTCTTTCAAACTGCAATCTAGGCCTTAAGTCATAGCCTTGGTCCGAATCCTCTGACCTATTTAAGGGAAAACCTGTCAGGGGTAATGATTCCAGTCACCCGAGAAGGGGCTTATGAAAAGCCCCTTGTAATGAAGACATACAACTAGCACTCATTAAGAGTCTACATCACGCCAGACACACTGTCCCATGATCTCAGTCAAGGCTCACAGCCGTCCTGTGACTAGGTCCTGGAACTATTTCCCGTCTTACACAAAAGGAAAAGAAATCACACAGAAGTTAAGCATTTTGCTAGTAAGGCCCGAGCCGGGATTTAAATCTAATGTTCTGACTTCTGACTCTAAAAAGTTTTGCACCTTCTCCCTGCAGCTTACGTGTTCAAGACCTGTAAAAATACAGTCAGCACTCAGAAGGGAACTTTGAAAGCCAGTCACCATGTCTTTATGGCAACTGAGGTTAGAACAACAGGTGTTTGCGAGGGCGGGAGGAGCAATCATGTGACTAGTTGGCACTCAGGGAAGATGGGGGTGCGGTTACAGACAGTATAAGAGTTAAAGGCCTGGGAGGGGGAAGATTAGAACTCCCAGATATCAAAGACAAGTTTTTCAGCTTGATTCTACCTATGATTAATTGTCCTCTGGAGAAGGTCTATTTCAATAAAACCCAGGGGAGGTTTTTATGACATTAAGTGATTGTAATCATACCTTGGATAGATTGCAGGTTCAACTCCACCTCACCTCAAGTCACAGATTTTTTTTTTAAAGCAACTCAGGTCACAGAATTTTTAAAGCAACTCACAAATTCTTTTGATTTCCCAGTGCATATAAAAGCTATGTTTATACTACTGAGTGTACAATAGCATTTTGTCTAAAAAAAACAACATACCTTAATCAAAAAATACTTGATTACTAAAAATTACCAACCATCATCTGAACCTTCAGTGAGTCATAACATTTTTGCGATAGCAGCATCAAAGATCACTGATTACAGAGCGCCATAATTAATATACTAATAACAGTAATCCAAAAGCTTGAAATTTCAGAATTACTGAGAAGTGACACAGAGACATGATGTGAGCAAATGCTGTTGGAAAAACGATGCCAACAGACTTGCTATCTCAGGGTTGCCTCAGATTTTCAATCTGTAAAGAAAGCAGTATCCACAAAGTGCAGTAAAATGAAACACAATAAAATGAGGTATGCCTCTCCTTTAAGGTAATGAAAAGTACACACATGGTGAGCTTGTATATGAGAGGATAATTTGTTTAAAGTTACGTAGGAAGAAGAACTTTATACTGAAATTTTATTGATTTTACAGTTGGTAAATTGGAGTCTAATTTAAAATCTGCCAATGGCTAAACCCTTAATCAGCACTTACACACTAGATTTAATTGAGAATTCCCTTTCTCTCTTTTCACAGCTAGCTTTATTATGACTTTCCTGGTGGCTCAGATGGCAAAGAATCTGCCTGCAAATGGGAAGACCTGGGTTCAATCCCTGGGTTCCATCTCTGGGTCAGGAAGATCCCTGAAGGGAATGGCAACCCACTCCAGTCTTCCTGCCTGGGAAATCCCAGGACAGAGGACCCAATGGGCCACAGTTGGGCTACAGTCCATGGGGTTGTGAAGAGTTGGACATGACTGAGTAACTAACGCTTTCACTTTCCACTTTATTGTGACTAAAGAGAACTTCTAGGGAAGTCTCTGTCAATAGATTAACTATGGTGACGTCCACAGTGTTCACCTTCTTTAGACAAGCCAGGGAGTTCCAGGAAGCAGGCAGGGTACACAGGACACCATTCCTTTTATTAGTACTTGCTCACCTTCAGAGATAGGAGCTCTCACTTCTTCAACCCAGACCCACAAAGTAAGTGACAGTTGATAAAATCTTATTAAATATATTTAACATGGAAGATGGCTGAGGTGTTTTGTTTTAGCATATGCCTTCTGGCATCTTTTGTTTTTTAAATGAAAGAACCACTGTGCTTATCAATCACTTTATGTCCTCGGCGCTATTTACATTCCTTTTGTTCTAAGTTTTTGACATTTTATGTTCAAGTGATTGAAGAGCCTTTCTTGCAAGGCATTTGTCTGCTACCTGGTGGTCAGACAGAAAATTGCACTTTCAAACACTGAAGAATCATATGTCTTCTGAACCACATTAGAAAATAATAATAATATTTCAAATTGACATTCAAAGTCCATTGTCTCTCATCTTATCAGCAGGTGGGTCCTGCATTAGGTTAAATCATTGTTGTTGTTGTTTTTTTAATTTCACTGAGGCTTCAAATATCCCTTTCATTATAATATCCTAACATTTATACAGAGAAATTTTTGCTTCATTTTTACAGAGCTATCCTCTGGGACATCAGGTGTTAGGGAACCAAAACGGGGAAAAGAGAGACTGAGTCATTCTTGGAACCAGGAGGAAGACTGGTGTTTCACAAGATGTTTCTGAATTGCTGGAATGGTAGGTAAGACCTAGGCTTTCCCCCGCCTCATATTCTTTAAATACAGACACACACACACGAACAAAAAAGGAGAGGCTTTTCTTGATAGTAATTATTCACTTTTTATGATTTTCCATTTTGATATCCAGGCCCAAAGCAGTGTGGCAACTGTTCAGTCTAATCTAGCAATCCTAGAAAGACAACTGTATCAGCTTCTCCTCTCTAGGTTTTCTCGCCTATAAATTAAGTCCCGAAATCCCCTAAATCATATGCACACCCAACAGGAGGTAGGCTTACCCTACCCATCTGCAAGTAACTCTGAAAATCTGTAAGCTGAGGCAGGATGACTGTGAAACTAATGAGACTTAAGCTTTGGGCTCCTCACAGCAGACAGCCCTGCGAAAGGCCCTAGCAAACGTTTTCATACTATCATGTGTTTCTATACGATTTGCAAAAAATAAAGTCTTTTAATGTAAGCTGTTAAAGCCATTTTTCACTATGACTGGGCCTTCTATATATTTCCCCTCCAGCGGCCTTGGGCATTTTGAGTGTAGGACAAGAGTACGTTGAGTTACAGATACTCTGTTTTATCTGTAATTTTTATAAAGACAGCTTGGAATGTTTCAATAAAGCAAGTGAGAAATTATAAACTCTTGATATGAATATTTATGAACATAATTTTGTAACTTTAAAATGTATTTAATGATGAACTGAGAGAACATTCCGGTTCATATGACCGAAATATGAAAAGAAAAGGTCACAAAAATGAGTGATTAAAATCAATACCATTTAATCTGACATTGAAGAGTAAATTATAGCAACAGAAACAATAAAATCAGATCCTAACCAAAAAAAGCAATTCATTAAGAGGTAAAGATAAAGAGAAGCTTGAATGGAATTAATAAGTAAGCTCTTGGCTTGCTAGATAATCCAATCAAAAGGATGTATTAATATTTCATATAACAGACTGGGAAAAGATTTTTTTTTTTTTGTAGATTTGATAAGAAACACTGACAGAAGAAGAAAACTTTAAAAACTTGTAATGTACTACCACTATATTACAGTAAGGACACCGATATGAAAGTGTTTACAGACTGTTGTCCTAAAATAAATCGACTGCCAGGTATTTCCGCAGCAAGGATGAGTTTATTTGTGATCAGCAGAGAATTGCAATTTGGGGTCTGCAACCATGGTTGCATGGAGAAATATCAATAACCTCAGATAGGCAGATGACACCACCCTTATGGCAGAAAGTGAAGAAGAACTAAAGAGTCTCTTGATGAAAGTGAAAGAGGAGAGTGAAAAAATTGGCTTAAAGCTCAACATTCAGAAAACTAAGATCATGGCACCCAGTCCCATCACTTCATGGCAAATAGATGGGGAAACAGTGGAAATAGTGGCTGACTTTATTTTTTTGGGCTCCAAAATCACTGCAGATGGTGATTGCAGCCGTGAAATTAAAAGATGCTTGCTCCTTGGAAGAAAAGTTATGACCAACCTAGATAGAATATTAAAAAGCATAGATATTACTTTGCCAACAAAGGTCCGTCTAGTCAAGGCTATGGTTTTTCTAGTGGTCATGTATGGATGTGAGAGTTGGACTGTGAAGAAAGCTAAGTGCCGAAGAATTGATGCTTTTGAACTGTGGTGTTGGAGGAGACTCTTGAGAGTCCCTTGGACAGCAAGGAGATCCAACCAGAGCATCTTAAAGATCAGTCCTGGGTGTTCATTGGAAGGACTGATGTTGAAGCTGAAACTGCAATACTTTGACAACCTGATGTGAAGAGCTGACTCATTTGAAAAGACCCTGATGCTGGGAAAGATTGAGGGCAGGAGGAGAAGGGGACGACAGAGGATGAGATGGTTGGATGGCATTACCGACTCAATGAACATGCGTTTGAGTAAACTCCGGGTGATGGTGATGGACAGGGAGGCCTGGCGTGCTGCAGTTCATGGGGTCACAAAGAGTCGGACACGACTGAGTGACTGAACTAAACTGAACCATGGTGAGCCACATGCGAGTCCCTCCATAGCAAGAGAAGAACACAGAGGGGAGAAAGGAAGCCCAGAGCACTGTGGCAGAGTCCAGGGCTTTCCACTGGCTGAAGCCCTCGGCCAAGAAAGCAGGGGAGTCTTTCTCCTTCCAGATGCACTCTGCTATATTCTCAGGGCATGAGAGCTCCTGCTCTGGTTTCCAGACTCTGTTTAACTGAGGTTTCTCTTTGCTAATTTTTTACAAGAGTATTGTCAGTTCAAATAGAATTAATATTAATATAAATCACTGAGCAAAAACTGTCCTGTGAATTTATGACTTATATATGACAGAAAGTTTTCCAAATTTAGCCACAGCCCTAAAAAATTAATTTGATGTTCCAAATATAAGTTGTAAAGTTGTAAGAAATTCATCTCAACTTACAAAAATGGAAAAAAAACAAAAGCAAAGTTTAATCAACCAAATTTCAAGGAGACAGCTGAAAGATCTATATTTTTCATGGAAAATGTTTTTAAATCAATGTTGTATCATGAGGAATTCAAAAGTAGACAGCAAAAAGAAAAAAGTGAGATAGAAGAAAAAGAACAAAAGAGCAAGAGAGGGAATGTTAGGAATTAAATAATATCTAGATTTTATGGTATTTGTCAAGTTGTGAAACTTTATAATTTTTTGTGATTTCTATTCTCACACTAAATGAATATGCAGCCTTTCACATAGTTTTTAAATTACTTTTCTTAACACGTTTTATTTTCCAACTCTCCTCAGTATAATTTCAGGCCCCTCAAAACCAGAATCTACCCTTATACCCTATATACCTTCATGTAACTGTTACCAAGCATAAGTTCCTTCTCAATTCTTATAAAGCAAGGTCTCTTTCCCTCTCACACACACTCAATAGTAATGAATTTCCTCTGAGAATAAAAACCAGGGGGCTTCCATCATTAATTATTAGAGAAATGCAAATCAAAGCTATAATGAGGTACCACTTCATACTGGTCAGAATGACCATCATCAAAAAGTCTACAAATAAATAAATGCTGGAGACATCAGTCAGTTCAGTCACTCAGTCGTGTCCGACTCTTTGTGACCCCATGAACCGCAGCACTCCAGGCCTCCCTGTCCATCACCAACTCCCAGAGTCTACCCAAACCCATGTCCATTGAGTCGGTGATGCTATCCAACCATCTCATCCTCTGTCGTCCCCTTCTCCTCCTACCCTCAATCTTTCTCAGCATCAGGGTCTTTTCAAATGAGTCAGCTCTTCGCATCAGGTGGCCAAAGTATTGCAGTTTCAGCTTCATCATCAGTCCTTCCAATGAACACCCAGGACTGATCTCCTTTAAGATGCTCTGTTTGGATCTCCTTGCAGTCCAAGGGACTCTCAAGAGTCTTCTCCAACACCACAGTTCAAAAGCATCAATTCTTCTGTGCTCAGCTTTCTTTATAGTACAGCTCTCACATCCATACATGACCACTGGAAAAACCATAGCCTTGACTAGACGGACCTTTGGTGACAAAGTAATGTCTCTGCTTTTTAATATTCTATCTAGGTTGGTCATAACTTTCCTTTCAAGGAGTAAGTGTCTTAATTTCACAGCTGCAATCACCATTTGCAGTGATTTTGGAGCCCAGAAAAATAAAGTCTGACACTATTTCCACTGTTTCCCCATCTATTTGCCATGAACTGATGGGACCAGATGCCATGATCTTAGTTTTCTGAATGTTGAGCTTTAAGCCAACTTTTTCACTCTCCTCTTTCACTTTCATCAAGAGGCTTTTTAACTCCTCTTCACTTTCTGCCATAAGGGTGGTGTCATCTGTATATCTGGGGTTATTGATATTCCTCCCAGCTATCTTGATTCCAGCTTGTGCTTCCTGCTTCCTCCAGCCCAGCGTTTCTCATGATATACTCTGCATATAAGTTAAATAAGCAGGGTGACAATATACAACCTTGATGTGCTCCTTTTCCTATTTGGAACCAGTCTGTTGTTCCATGTCCGGTTCTAACTGTTGCTTCCTGACCTGCACACAGGTTTCTCAAGAGGCAGGTCAGGTGGTCTGGTATGCCATCTCTTTCAGAATTTTCCACAGTTTATTGTGATCCACACAGTCAAAGGCTTTGGCATAGTCAATAAAGCAAAAATAGATGTTTTTCTGGAACTCTCTTGCTTTTTTGATGATCCAGTGGATGTTGGCAATTTGATCTCTGGTTCCTCTGCCTTTTCTAAATCCAGCTGAACATCTGGAAGTTCATGGTTCATGTACTGTTGAAGCCTGGCTTGGAGAATTCTGAGCATTACTTTGCTAGCGTGTGAGATGAGTGCAATTGTGCAGTAGTTTGAGCATTCTTTGGCATTTCCTTTCTTTGGGATTGGAAAGAAAGCCGAACTTTTCTAGTCCTGTGGCCACTTCTGAGTTTTCCAAATTTGCTGACATGAGCGCAGCACTTTCACAGCATCTTCTTTTAGGATTTGAAATAGCTCAACTGGAATTCCGTCACCTCCACTAAGCTTTGTTCATAGTGATGCTTCCTAAGGCCCACCTGTAGAGAAAAGGAAACACTCGTACACTGTTGATGGGAATTTAAGGTGGTGCAGACACTACAAAAAAAAAAAACAGTATGGAGGTTCCTTTAGAAAAGTAAAAATAGAGTTGCCATATGATCCAGTAATCCCATTCCTGGGCATAAATCCAAAAAAGATGAAAACTCTAATTTGAAAAAATACATGCATCCCAATGTTCATAGCAGCACTGTTTACAACAATCAAGACATGGAAACAATGTAAATTTCCACCAACAGATTAATATATAAAGAAGATATAAAACATATATATATATATATATATATATATATATATATATAATGGAACATTACTCAGTCATCAAAAAGAACCAAACACTGCCATTTGCAGCAACACAGATTAATCACACTAAGTCAAATTTGTTGGACAAAGACAAATACCATATGATATAACTTACATGTGGAGTCTAAAACATAATACAAATGAATTTATTTACAAAACAGAAACAGGCTCACAGACATAGAAAACAAACATAGTTACCAAAGTGGAATGTGGAGGGGAGGATAAATTGGGAATTTGAGATTAACAGATATATACTAATACACACACGTGTGTGTGCTATGCTAAATCGTTCTGTTGCGTCTGACTCTGTGACCTATGGACTGTAGCCTGCCAGGGTCCTCAGTCCACGGAATTCTCCAGGCAAAACTACCAGAATGTGTTGCTGTGCCCTCCAAGGGATCTGCTTGACCCAGGGACAGAACCTGAGTCTCTTATGTCTCCTGAATTGGCATTAATGCCACCTTGGAAGCACACGCACACACACACATGTGCACACACACACACATAATAGATAAAGATTTATAAAAACAGAAAACTGTATTTGGTATCTTTTAATAACCTATAATGGAAAGAAATCTGAAAAAGATTCTAACAGATCTGTAACTGAAATCAACTCTGAAAACAACTCTGAAGCGCTGTAAAACACTATGCTTCAATTAAAAAAAAACAGTTTTAAAAAAATCCAATTGGTTCCAAAAACTATTTCATTAACATAACAAAAGACACATTTGTTCTCATCACAGGAAATGCCAAGGGTTTTAGGGGCTTTATGCCAGGAAGAGGGTTAAAGACCAAATCCAGTCCTAACTGTGTATTCAGGAGAGATTGGTTCCAGGACACCCAAGGACGCTCAAGTCTCACGTAAAATGGTGTCGCGTTTGCATATAAATTATGCAGCACATCATTTGATTCACTTTAAACCATCTATATTTTACTTCTAATACCTATTACAATGTAAATGTTATGGAAATAGTTGTAAATAATGTAAATGCTATGGAAATAGTTGCAGGTGTGTGGCAAATTTGAGGGTTGCTTTTTTTGTAACTTTACGAAAAATTTGTTTCCCAATGTTTTCTATCTGAAGTTGTTGAATCTTTGGATGCAGATCTGGAACATACGGACGGATAACTGTATTTTTTGTTATAAATAATTTTATTCAGGGCTGTGTCATAGAACCCAGAGGTAAGAATCAAGAGATTGGAAATATACAAAGTGCAGTGAATATTCAATTTACCAATATACTCAGTTTGTGACACACAATCACACAATCTTGCACAAAGTTAGTCATGCAGAAAAAGAGAAAACAAGGTTACGAACCACTCTGAAGAGAAATCCA
Source organism: Odocoileus virginianus (assembly GCF_023699985.2). Lineage (NCBI taxonomy): Eukaryota > Metazoa > Chordata > Mammalia > Artiodactyla > Cervidae > Odocoileus > Odocoileus virginianus. The sequence continues at coordinate 9,435,275 of NC_069697.1, forward strand.
GGAAGCAGCGTCTCAGCCGGACAGATGGCCTCCACTTCAGCAACAGGTCTCATGCTCATCCAGAAGATGCCTTCTGTACCTACAGAGCTTCTGGCAGCATCCCTTTGGAACAGTTCTCAACAGCTTAAAGTCTGGTCAATTCGTCCATGGCCTCATTGAAGGAGTCCACTGGTAGGGTGAAACAATGATGCCCTCCGGGGCCTTGCCTCTGTGAGATCCCCTTTGTTTCAGTGATGTCTTTCCATGGACATTATTAAACAAATATATCATCTAAAACAGCACCTTCACCGCCCTATACTGGGTGTTTCAAAACAACTAACAATGGCAGTCCACACTGGCCACTTGACTCCATTTTGAATTATTGTTGTGTTCAGCTAAAATCTGAGTTTCACACTCAGTTTCACACTCAGTCTGAGTTTCACACACGATGAGTAGAAATCATAACACAATGGAAATAACATCATAACAGGCTCCTGTAACCACAGAAAGTGAAAGTTGCTCAGTCCTGTCCGACTCTTTGCGACACCATGGACTATACAGTCCATGGAATTCTCCAGGCCAGAATACTAGAGTGGGTAGCCTTTCCCTTCTCCAGGGGATTTTCCCAACCCGGGGATCGAACCCAGGTCTCCCCCATGGCAGGCGGATTCTTTACCAGCTGAGCCTAAAGGGAAGCCAGTAACCACAGAACCAGCCCCAAACCGGCTTGGTCCTGTTCCTAACAAGCTGCTGCGGTGTTTTGCAGAAAGCCAACAAAATTGCAAGTCACACAGCTGGAGCATGCATGGGAGGAAAAATTCTAACCTTAAACACTACCCAGAACCAAAGGTTTGGGGGAACCAAAGGTCCAGAAATTGACCGGAGCCTAAAGAAGGGAACACTGTTGGAAGTGAACGCTCAGTAGACCTCGGAAGATTGTGTGCTGAAGCCTCTTTACGTTGTTGTTGTTTAGTCGCTGAATGACCAAATCCCAAAGCCCTCCAGTGGGAACCTGCCCCGCCGGTGCCTCTGCATACTAGCCCTGCTCTCCGGTTCATGACACCCATGACCTCATCCCAGATTTGGGTGACAGATTTGAGCTCCTCCGCCCGTCTCCTTGCAGGTGGACCTCTCAGAAACCAGTGCCATAACACTGGATTCTGGGAGCCTCTGGCAGTGAACCCTTGGTTCGGTCACACTGTTGCCTGATTCATTAAATTTTGAAGCAAGTCCTTTATTACGACTTTAATCCAAGGTAAGCACACACAAAAGGATTTTTTAAGTTCAAAATTAGAATGTAACAATTATAGGTTTATGAGTTTATTGAAGAATCCCTATACTTTGTGGGGTTTTTTTGTTTCTAATCTTATTTCCCCCCAGCAACGTTTTGGTGACTTTCTCCCTTACAGCCCTTCTTGGTAATATCATGGACAGAATCCACAATTTTCTGGTAGCTTCTTTTATTGCAATTAAATCTGATTTTATTTAAAATTGCAGTCTATGTTTGATACACAATTCTACAGAGTGTACATAAGCTGCTGTTCAAAGTGTGGTTGATAGATTCTTTCCGGTCCATGAGGTTTCCTACTGGTCAGAGGCAAAGTCAGTGAGAATCAGCAGTTAGCAGCTTGTAAGGTTACCAGACAGGGCTTCCCCAGTAGCTCAGCAGTAAAGAATCTGCAGGAAGTGCAGGAGCCGCTGGAGACTCGGGTTGGGTCCCTGGGTCGGAAAATCCCCTGGAGAAGGAAATGGCAGCCCACTCCAGGATTCTTGTCTGGTGAATCCTCTGTACAGAGGAGCCTGGCAGGCTACAGTTCCTAGGGCCTTGAAGAGCTGGACAGGACTAAAGTGACCTAGCACGCACGCACATAGTGACCTGACGTTGATGTAACATCCAAGCCCCTCCTCTAAGTTCCACACTCATCACACGGGCAAAGTGACGCTTTAGAGGCCCTCATCTGTGAACCTTGAGGGTCACAGGGAATTGGGATGCAGTGGACATTCGTCCGCATCGGCTTCTCAGGTGCCACGTTCCCTGCAAATCCTGCTGGCACAAACCTTGCAGGGGGCCCCACAATCTCCAGTCTCTTTATGTAAGTCCACACTCCTCAAGGAGCCTGTCTCAAAATTCTCCTAAGAACGCTCTCAGGGCACTCAGCTGCAGCAGCACTGGCATCTTTGGGGAGTGATAGATTTCTGCAATCTTCCAGCTGGGGAGTGAGTTTCCAGCAATTTTTTTCCCCTTAAAGTCACCTCTACTGTTTATGAGAGACTGTCTTGAAGCTCCCCTCTCTCACATGGCTTGGCCTGGTTAAGAATGGAGGTGGAGATTGAAAGCTTTCTCTCCAAAAACTGCATCTCCTACCTCTCTCTCTCCCTCTCTCTCCCCTGTTTGGTGGTACCTGAGGGGTTGGAGTGAGTTGGGCTAGTTCTACTACCTCTTACAAGGCCAAGGTTTTCTTTAGATTATGGGAATCTATGGTAAATTTCTTGTTTCAGCTTTGGACTTTAGCCGTAATTCTAGCCAACAGAAAACCAAATTCTCTCAACATCCTATTATATCTGCCTTTGTGGATTGCATTCTGTTTGAGAAGGAAACATTGAAACCACCTATGATGATTAATTTTATGTGTCAACTTGACTGGACTAAGCAGTTCCCAGAGACCTGCTAAAATATTTCCTGGTGTGTCTGTGAGGGTGTTTCTGGAAGGCATTAGCACTGGGATCAGCAAACCAAGCAATTATCACGCTCACCTGTGCAGGTGGGTAGCCATCCCATCCATTCAGGGCCAGAGTAGAACAAAAAGGCAGAGGAAGGGTGAATTTACTCAGCTTGAATTGGGACATCTGTCTTTGCCTGGCATCTAACACAGGTGCTCCTGGTTCTCCAGTTTGCAGATGGACAATCATGCAACTTCTCAGCCTCCATAGTCACAGGAGCCAATTTGTATAAGAAGTCTCCTCTTGTATACATCTATATTATTGGCTCTGTTTCTCTGGAGAACCCTGACTGATACATCATCCTGTTAGCTGTTGCTTTCTACACAGGCAGCTGGGAACCCAAGCAGTGGCTCTGAAGAGTAGTCTGACTTCTGATGAGGGACAGCAACCCAGAGTCCAGAAAATTCCTGACCTTGAACTCAGCTGCTTCCTTTTCTAGTAAGTAAGGAAACCACATCCAGACTTCCATATGCAGGCAGTCTATTTCTCTGAAATGAAAGACTTTGCAAGGACTAAAATGTGCTAACATCCATGAAGCTCTTAGAACAGTACTTGGAACATGGTAAGTGCTTAATAAATGCTACCTGTTAACTCTTTCTACTGAGGATGCATTTCCAATCATCTTATTTCAGTGAAAGTACTCGTGGATTGACTGCAAAAATGGCTGTTTTCTGTCCCTCTGTGCATGCATGCCCTTTGCAATGAATGTCTCTTTTCAAAAGACAGAGTTCACCCCTAATCCTTCAATGTGGGATGGTCTTGTGACTTGCTTTTGTCGGAAGAATATAGTGGAGGTGACATTGTGTCAGTCTGATTCTAACTCTCAAAAAAGGCTTTGTGGACTTTTGCTCTTTTTTTTTTTTTTTACACTTTTTAAAATTTATTTTAATTGGAGGCTAATTACTTTACAATATTGTGGTGGTCTTTGCCATACATTCACATGAACCAACAATGGGTGGTCATGTGTTCCCCATCCTGAACCCCTCTGCCACCTCCCTGCTATCTCTTGATTTCTGTCCCTTTGTCAAGACCAGCCTATCCTGCTGGAGGATAAGACACCATATGGAGGACTGCTGAAGCACCTCAGTTGGGAGTCAACCAACCTAGAAGCTAAGCTACTGAGCTGATGGGCAACTGATTATGGACACTTGGAGGAATCAACCTGCCTGACTTCAGACTATACTACAAAGCCACAGTCATCAAGACAGTATGGTACTGGCACAAAGACAGAAATATAGATCAATGGAACAGAATAGAAAGCCCAGAGATAAATCCACGAACCTATGGATGCCTTATCTTTGACAAAGGAGGCAAGGATATACAATGGAAAAAAGACAACCTCTTTAACGAAGTGGTGCTGGGAAAACTGGTCAACCACTTGTAAAAGAATGAAACTAGACCACTTTCTAACACCATACAAAAAAATAAACTCAAAATGGATTAAAGATCTAAATGTAAGAACAGAAACTATAAAACTCCTAGAGGAGAACATAGGCAAAACACTCTCTGACATAAATCACAGCAGGATCCTCTATGACCCACCTCCCAGAATATTGGAAATAAAAGCAAAAATAAACAAATGGGACCTAATGAAACTTAAAAGCTTTTGCACAACAAAGGAAACTATAAGCAAGGTGAAAAGACAGCCTTCAGATTGGGAGAAAATAATAGCAAATGAAGCAACAGACAAAGAATTAATCTCAAAAATATACAAGCATCTCCTGCAGCTCAATTCCAGAAAAATAAATGACCCAATCAAAAAATGGGCCAAAGATCTAAACAGACATTTCTCCAAAGAAGACATACAGATGGCTAACAAGCACATGAAAAGATGCTCAACATCACTCATTATCAGAGAAATGCAAATCAAAACCACAATGAGGTACCATTACACGCCAGTCAGAATGGCTGCTATCCAAAAGTCTACAAGCAATAATTGCTGGAGAGGGTGTGGAGAAAAGGGAACCCTCTTACACTGTTGGTGGGAATGCAAACTAGTACAGCCACTATGGAGAAGAGTGTGGAGATTTCTTAAAAAGCTGGAAATAGAACTGCCATATGACCCAGCAATCCCACTTCTGGGCATACACACCAAGGAAACCAGATCTGAAAGAGACACGTGCACCCCAATGTTCATAGCAGCACTGTTTATAATAGCCAGGACATGGAAGCAACCTAGATGCCCATCAGCAGACAAATGGATAAGGAAGCTGTGGTACATATACACCATGGAATATTACTCAGCCATTAAAAAGAATTCATTTGAATCAGTTCTAATGAGATGGATGAAAGGAGCCCATTATACAGAGTGAAGTAAACCAGAAAGATAAAGAACATTACAGCATACTAACACATAATATGGAATTTAGAAAGATGGTAATGATAACCCTATATGCAAAACAGAAAAAGAGACACAGATGTACAGAACAGACTTTTGGACTCTGTGGGAGAAGGTGAGGGTGGGATGTTTCGAGAGAACAGCATCGAAATATGTATATTATCAAGGGTGAAACAGATCACTAGCCCACGTTGGATGCATGAGACAAGTGCTCGGGCCTGGTGCACTGGGAAGACCCAGAGGGATCAGGTGGGGAGGGAGGTGGGAGGGGGGATTGGGATGGGGAATACATGTAAATCCATGGCTGATTCATGTCAATGTATGGCAAAAACCACTACAATATTGTAAAGTAAGTAGCCTCCAACTAATAAAAATAAATTAAAAAAAAAAAAGAGAGAGAGAGGGACAAGCAGAGATTAGGAAAGAGCTAAGAGGCGAGAATTCCGTCAACAGTGAGGCCTCACACCCGACCTGCTTTGCCAGCAGTCAATTCCTTTTTCACTCAAGCTCTATTGAATCTGGTTTTGTTTACTTGCAATGAAATAGAATCCTCCCAATCAATCTGTGAATTGAAGAAGGTTAAGAAGTATCATCATTCTAGGGCTTTATCATTTCTGAGTAGGTTGACAACATCTTGTGTTGTCTAAATTGGGGCACTTCTGAGAGTTAAAGGGGGTGCTATTAGTAATTATTCTGAGAAGACAGATGTTAGCTGAGACTGTCCCTAGATTTCCTAGGGGAAAAAAAAATGAGCCTGGGTCTGCAAAGTTGAGGACCAGATGCTGGAAACGTTGTGCTATGAAAAACTCAGGTATAGACCCGGTAAGGGTCTCCTGTGGCAGCCATTAGCCTCTCACTCTTACAGCTCTTTTAGATACAACAATACAGTTAACGAACAAAAAGCCCAAAGGAAGCAAGATTTATTGAACAGGTAGCAATCAAACTCTTTGAAATTTGAAATTGTATTCATGTAGGATATTTCTTGAAGTTCTGTTTGTAATCAGTCTAACATAAAGGAAGAAAAAAAAAGAAGTGCAGTTCTTACTGTGGGAATTTTCCTTTAGGATGATGTGGGTTTTCTTTTTCCTTTGGAGTTGGGAGGGAGGGATTAAATAAATATCATATTTAAGTTAAAAGTTGAACATATTGTTATATAAATGTCACACACAGATAAAATTTTGTGCTGGCTACACCAAAAACAAAAAAAAAAAAAAAAAACCACCACCACAATATGTGACTAACACTAGTGAAATGTTATGATTTTGATTAATTTTTATTTTTCAGGGTAAGCTAAAGCAGTTGAGACAATAGTAATTATTCTCCCAAACCCCCATTCCAAATGCAGTGATTTGGGGGAGTTTGGAGGTGGGAAGGACTGACGAAGAGTAGGTAGTTCTGTGTTCCTTTGGAGAGCAGCCATGGAGAGGACCATTAATATAGGACTAGTGTCCAGTTGGAAGTGGTACCATGGTGCCCATCTTGTTTGGCTGTTGACTTGAAACCCAGTTTTACCCTTCATCATTTCTCCCATGGAATAAGCAACCAAATATGTGGGGATAAACCAGCAGTAGATCTCTGTGTACATATGCAGAGGGGGTGGTGGTGGTGTTGGTCATCTACATTGTTTACATCAACCTCCAGATTCAGGGTTTTTTCCAGTGAGTTGGTTGTTTGCATCAGGTGGCCAGTATCAGCATCAGGTAAAGCTTCAGCATCAGTCCTTCCAAAGAATATTCCGAGTTGATTTCCTTTAGAATTGACTGGTTTGATCCCTTTGCAGTCCAGGGAACTCTCAAAAGTCTTCTCCAGCACCACAATTTGAAAGCATCAATTCTTCAGTGCTCAGTATTCTTTATGGTCCAATTCTCACATCTGTACATACTACTGGGAAAACCATAGTTTTGACTATACAGATCTTTAGTGATGGTTGGCAAAGTGATGTCTCTGCTTTTATATTTATGTTCTATTTTTTAAAAATAAAAATTTCTCAATAATTAAGACTTTTTTCCCTTTAAAAGTTCTGGTGTTGAGTTCTCAGTTCACATGTACTTCATGAGTGAGCTACTGAGAATTGAGATAAGCCCCCCAAATAATCTGGAAGTCACTCTGTGAAGTTGACAAGTGAAAGGTAAGTTCTTTTATGACATATTACGCACCCATGCCATATGTAATTACTAATTTCAGGGGAAATCAAGATGCTGCTGCTGCTGCTAAGTCGCTTCAGTCATGTCCGACTCTGTGCGACCCCATAGACGGCAGCCCACCAGGCTCCTCCATTCCTGGGATTCTCCAGGCAAGAACACTGGAGTGAGTTCCTTCTCCAGTGCATGAAAGTGAAAAGTGAAAGTGAAGTTGCTCAATCATGTCCGACTCTTAGCAACCCGATGAACTGTAGCCCACCAGGCTCCTCTGTCCATGGGATTCTCCAGGCAAGAAGAGTGGTGTGCCACTGCCTTCTCCAAAATCAAGATGATAAAGACACAAGTGGATATACACAAGACAAGCAAAGAAAATCACTAAGGAGGGAGGAGGGGTGCAGATACCACAATGAGATTTAATGGAGAAGATAACATCAGATCTGGAAAAATCAGAAAAAGCCTCTTGGAAGAAGCACCATCTGAAACGGGCCATAAAAATTGAGGATTTTTTTTTTTTTCCCCCAGGGGAAGGAGAGGCATTTCAGAAAAATCAAAAGCTCAGGGGAAGAAACGTTCAGAAGTTTGCAGGAATAGGTAGTGGTCAACTTAGATGGAAAGAGAGAATGGGTAAAAACAGTGCTATATAGTGGGGAAATATGCATCTCAAACCATGCATTAGGCCCAAGTATGGTTTGAGATGTGTATTTCCCAACTAGATAGCACTTTTACCCATTCTGTCTTGCAGCATGGGGCTTCCCTCATACCTCGGTTGGTAAAGAATCCTTCCTGGGTCAGGAAGATCTGCTGGAGAAGGGATAGGCCACCCACTTCAGTATTCTTGGGCTTCCCTTGTGGTTCAGCTGGTAAAGAATCCACCTGCAATGTGAGAGATCCGGGTTCAATCCCTGGGTTGGGAAGATCCCCTGGAGAAGGGAAAGGCTACCCACTCCAGTATTCTGGCCTGGAGAATTATTGCTAAGAGTCAGACATGACTGAGCGACTTTCAAAAAAAAAAGTTAGCATAGGGCTTCCTTAGTGGCTCAGTGGTAAAGAATCAGCCTGCCAATGCAGGAGACATGGCTTTGACCCCTGATCCAGGAAGATTCCTTGGAGAAGGAAATGGCAACCCACTCCAGTATTCTTGCCTGGAGAACACTGTGAAGCCTGCCGTGCTACAGTCCATGGGGTCGAAGAAAGTCAGACATGACTTAGCAACTGAACAAATGTTAGCATCTTAGCCTAACCCTGCAGTTTCTCTCTATCTCACACACATACACACACACACACACACACACACACACACACACACACACTACCATCACCACCACAAGCAAATATTTGGAATTTTTAGGTCACAATCCAATATAGTCCTGTATCTTCACCACAGAACACTGGTAGTCTCTCATTGCATTTAATTTCATCTTGAAGAAAAACTTGCAATATTTTTCAGTGTCATAGAACCCCATGACAGTATTTCATAGACCATGTACCAGATTTCCATACCATCACATTTCATGTTCTATGTTTTTTGCCTTTGTGAGGGGAGGATACTATAAAGTTCTTTTCCATCATCATGTTAGTATTTTGGTTTAAAGAGCCTTGAGTAGAAATCTTACATTTTTTTTTTTTTTGAGGGGCCCCTTGAAGGATTTTGAGCAAAGGAATAAATGCAGGGGGAGTTATCAAGCATCAAGATATAGAGAAATATATATGGGTTTGCATGATAATTGGGAAAACAGTTTAAAGTTCACAAAAGTCATAGTAAGAAGTACTGTTTCTATTCACAGGTAGGAATATAAGAAAAATGTGTGAGAGAAGACAGTTGGAGACTTTTTCAAAGTAAAAATCTAAAGAATCTAAGAACTGATGTGAATGACAAATAAGAAAGATCAGTAAATCTGTACAGAGAATAGTAGTATCTCCAGTAAAAATGAAGGTGTCAAGAGAAGCAGAAATAAAGTATGGCTTTGGACAAAAGGCTTATGAGTTTCCTTAGTGCTATATTACATGTGATGTTAAACTGTCCAAAATTTTAATTATTTAAAGGAGTAATTAGTTGGTAGTAGGAAAGAATGAGGAGATAATAAAAAGTTTTCATGAGAAGACTCCTTGCTTCCACAAATATGAACCAGCATTTAAGTTGCATCACATGCTTATTTAACTGGGAGGGGCCAGAGAGAGAACAAATTTAAATAATGAATATGATTCCTCTTTGTTGATGAATGAGATGGGAGCTGTGAGTTTACTGTTCCCAAAGGCGTCAGTTCTTGCTCACCTCTACAAGTAGGAACACTGATCTACGTGATTGTGGTAATAACGTTAGCCCAATCTCAATTTTTGCCTTTCATATTGGTTTTAGAACCTAACCCCTCAGTAGCATGATCTCACAGTGTGGTCTGGAAAGGAGAAACATGAAAAACTTAACATCCAAATAACCATGTGTCTGGAGCATTTAAAGGTCCCTCTATATTCATGCTTTAAAAGAACTTAAATTTGATAATGAAGACAGTACTTCCAATCTGGTATCTAGTACTTTTACTTCCCAGCAGCATAATACCACTTTGGTCAGGTTGAACCACTGCACAATTTTGCAGCTCTTTCAGAAAAATAATGAAAACAATTAGAAAGACACAGTCACATGCAATGGTGAGAAAATAGTATTACTATCGCCCAATCGTTCCCCATAAATGTGAAATATCCTTGACTCATCTCCACACTGTGTAATTATAAGCCCTTATAGCAAGGGATTTTGTTTCTTTCAGGTTTTTTTGTAGCACCAGATAGACACAGTGGCTAACAATAAATAATTCGGAAAAGTCATTGCAATATATATCGCATGTCAGAAATTGTCTGAATCTGTATGTTCATCCATTTCCCTGGCTTGATGTATTCTTCATGAGTAAGCTGCAACATAAGATTGAGTCCCCACTCTCTTTCTGCCACTGATGTGGTTTGCCAGTCACACTTTACTAATATCTCATTGTGTACTACTTTACAATTTCAAAGTACTTCTTATATACAGTGACACATTTATTTTAATGTAATGGTATCCCCCAAGCCACAGAAAATGCGAAGACATATGAGCTCTTGTGTTACACTGTGTGGGTTCAAATCCCACTTCCATCTGCTGTGTGACCTTGGACAGGTCACATACCTGTGCTTCAGTTTTCTTGTCCATAAAATGGAACGTACTAAAAAGAGTTGTTGGAGGGATCCAGTGATACAGTCTATGAATGCCCTGAGCACAGAACTTAGTAAGAGCTATGTGTTAGTTATGAGTAAATTATTACCTACCTCATGGGCGTCTATAACTATGGTTTTGGATTCCTTGAGCAGCATATTTGTGTGGTATTTTAGAAAAGCAAGCTTACATAAATATGTGCAGAGAGCCTTTTATGATTTCCATGGCATAAGGGATTTCATTTCTCCTATCAGCTGTGAAGAAGGCCCCATGAGATGGTAAACTCTAGTTAATTGCTAGAGCAAGTGTTGAGTTCCTCACAGCAAACTCTAAGGGGTGGCTATATGTGTCTTGTTTGCCATTTTATATCCCAAACCTAGCATATAGTAGGTACACAATAAATGTTTGTTAGATGAATAAACACATTGAAAAGTCTTAATTGCTATGTGATTAATCTTTAGCTCAGATATATTCTAAGAATCAAATGAGAAAGGAAAAGTGAGTTTTTTGAAAGCAGAAGATTTAGAGATGGCGTCTCTAATCACAATGAATTGACTTAGAGAAGAGTTGTTAATGAATACTGAAGGTCATATTATTAATAATATGCTTGATAATTTAATTTTTCTTTTTTTAAAATTAAAATATTATATTTTACAAAGTTTACAAATGGAGTTCCATGTATGGATCATAACTCAGGGAGCGTTCATAAATAACAAGAAAGGTTGAGTTTTATTCATTGTAAAAACTCTGAATATGCAAACATGCCTATCTAAGTGTCCTCAAACTCTTGAACCCTTTGAAGTAATTGATTTCAAATTCATATATCTAAAAAGTATGAAGAGTCAATTCTAGTTCTAATTATGTAATTCAGAAGTTATAATGCCCATTAGTATAAAATAAATTGGTGAATTTTTTCAAATTATTGGAAAGTAAAACTCATTTAATTTCATTCATTTATGTAATTGTTTATTCATTCAGTAAGTATTAACTGAGTGCCTCTACTGTGCTGGGCATGTTTCCAGATGCTAGGAGACAGCAGTCCACAAGGCCATCACAGCCCTTTCTCAGAGATTTTATAATCTAGAGAGGGATGAGATAGGCAAGACTACCCCCATGTTCTGGGAGAATTTCCCTTATGTTGGTCTCCCTGAATCTTTAGGGCATTGATTTCTACTTCATGATGCTATGAAAGCTGGTCTTACTAAAAAGCTGTGTTCATGACAAACCCAAACTAGCCAAAAGATGAGAAATTCAGACACTATTCACACATCCACAAATACCTATAGATGTTAAAAATAATGTAGACAAAATTGCTCAATATCTCAGAGTCCTATGGGCACAGCTTAGAAAAATGAACTGAGATCAGATCACTTTGATTTGTCACGGATGAAAACTGCATTTGTAAACTGGTGTAATCCATCTCTAGTGAAGTTCTTCAAAGACAGCCTTGAATTCTTAAAAAGCTCCTGAAAGAGATTTTGCATTTACAGCTCAGCATTGTCTTAAAAGATAGTGGTAGTTCACATAAGTAGAGAATTCCCTATTGATTACATGATTGAGGAAGCACAAAATCTGTTATTCTTTCCAAAGTCAATTGTAATTTAAGCCCATTATCTCCCTGTGGATGTTCTATTTCAAACAGCAACAGAATCAAAATGTAAATGCCTCAGTGAAAAGGTTTGAGGATTCTTTTACTGAACTATGCTCTGTGTATTTTGCCTTCAAAAATCATAGCAGGAAAGAGTTTAGAAAAGGCTGGCTACCAACCAGGCCAAGGGAAAGAACTAAATTTCATTAGGATCACTGATGAATAGTTACAACAAATTTTCACCCTTTTAATATCTCACTTGTTTATGATAATAAAGTTTGAGCTTCATATAGGGGCAACCTACGTCTTTATTTTGATATGATTTTGGACATCTCAGTGGCTCTAATGTGATCAGTAATAATAAAAGGCATTAATACAAGTTGCAGTAATTTTTTTCCTTCTCCCTCTGACTTCAATGAACCTTTAGGGAACCACAAGGGACCTCTCTAAGTCTTAGGGATGGCTGCTTTTGATATAATCTTCACAGGAAGGCTTACATGTCAACAACTAGATTTTACTGAAGAAAACTGGCCATTTGGCTGGTCATTTGTAAGCAGGACCAATGTGACATGTAATCTGCCCTTAGATGCCTTAGGTGTGATGGACTGCCCCTTCACTTAGACAACTTGGCATACATTTATTAGCACTTAATATTATGCAAATGAAGCATAAAATACAAAGACTTCTAAAAACACCAATGTAAGTTATCTGCTCATTTGACAGGTGCTTCTGTAACACGGTGACAATATTTATGCTGACGTGAAAACTCATGATAATTTAATATTAACCAACCACTTACAGCTAAATGAAAACATACCTTAAGCTCCAAATTTATACAAGGTACTGAGATGTGTTGAAATGACCATTTCCTCATTAGAAGGGTGCAATGATTTCCCTTTATGAGAGTGTGTGGCATAGCCTGAATAACTTTAATAATTTTTCTGTTAAATGATAACTAAAATATATGTTTTATTAAATTTTTCTTATAAAAATGAAAACTAACCTCTTTCAAACTGAGTACTACTCACATATTCTCCATTCATTCCCTTTAGTCATGCTTATCTCTTTTGTAAACCTATTTTACATAACATTCAGGGTCCTCACCCTTGCCCCCCTCCCCCCCACCTCCATTCTCTCTAGTAAAAAATGATATGTGTGCAGGAACGGGAATCTGTCACCATGGCAGGACACTGCTGAAACAGGCTCACCTCCTGGTTTCCTTACTGTCTGTCCTCTGCTGAGTGATGGACTAAGAAGAATAGGAGAATTTGGTACTGACCGTAATGACCACCTGAAAGGGCAAAATGAAACATGTGTGGTGGTTCCAATTGGTTTTATTTTCAGGAAAGCAGTTCCTGAACTGAGCTTCTCAAATTTCTGATTTGGGGGACTATCTGAAATGTGAAATTAATTGCCTCTTGGGGAGTCAATGGCTGCATTTGAGAAAAGGGAATATTCAAATATTTCCCTCAGTTTTAATGATCTCTCTAGAATGTTTCAACTGGACATTTATTCCTTCTTCAGGTACATGTGTGTGGCTAAGGTATTTAAGTGTCCAAATAATTATTGCTTCCTGCTAATGCCATAAAGTAAAATCAGACTTTTGTGCCTAGATTCACAAGTTAAAAGTTATGATCAGCATAGGTGCCTCTAACAGATAATTTTCCGTATATGATACTTTCTAAAAGGAGATGTCTCATGTCCATTTACCTACATAAACATGTGTAATGAAGTAGGTGGATTTTCACCCTGGAAGCAGCAGTAACTTTTCACTCACAATATTAATGTCACTGGTTTCTATATGCCTAATTTGAAAAGGAGTTATACTTTTGATCTTATATTGCCAAAAATATCCATTTTATATTTGAGAAAACTGATCAAGATTTTGTATGATGTATTTCTGTATATATATGCACATCTATAATTTAGTTTTGTAAAGCCCTAGGCTTTAAAATATCAAATAGACTTCTATGATAGAACATCAGTGTAGGTAAAAAGAGTTGAGATTTTTCAGTTTATCAGTCAAAAATATAAAGTTAACAAAAAATATTTAGAGAAGGGTTATATATAAATATTATATGAGGATCAGTTCATCCTTGTTTGTATTCTCTTGCCAGATTCATAACACTTGGTAAGAAAAGACCTAATTTTGTAGCAAATATACTCTGATAATATTTACTTTGTGGAATAAATAAACATTATATTCTGTTAGAACTAATAAGAATAGATACAAAACTTAAATTAAAAAAAACCCAGTACTAGAGTTCTCTATCCTTGCTTCTAACGAACTGAAAGTTGAGCTGAAATTGCCTCACTATTAATGCATAATAAAATCCATGGAAATGGAAAATAAAAAGCCAACTGATTCTAGAACCTGAATAGAGTATAAATATAATATAATAACTTGCCATTTTCAGGAGGGGAACAGAGGTTGAATTTGCAATTAACTGGAACTCTCATTCGGACAACTCAGCATTATGGATGCAGAACAGGTCTAGGTGAGGGGCAATGTGTAGATTTCTTTTAAGTAGCGACAACCTTGAACTGATGCAGTTTGAACTATAGCCTAATAAGGGATTTGTTAATCTCTGGAAAAGCTATAGACCCAAGATTCACTTAACCCTGGCCTTGGTGATTCATGTGAAAGTCACAGACTTTATTCTTCTTGTACTGTTTCCGTCTGCAGACTGGAAAACCTCTCCCTTCCCACGCTGGGGACTCCCACTGCAGTGAGTGGGAGGTCGGTGTGTGGGAAGAGCACGTGAACGGCGGGGGTTCAGCCCCAGAGAAAGAAAGGTGTCGAGCTGTCTTGGTAAAGAATTTATACACCACGTGTTCACAGTTTCTTGACAGGTATAATTATCAGTGTTGTCTTTTCCTTTACTATGTGCTGGGATTCTGAAGCACGGTTTCAAATTTGTGACTATCGAGTGTTTGATCAAGGAGCTTCAAGGACCTGAAAGGGTGGAGGGAGAGTGGAGAGAAATCAGTGATTAGTATTCATTTGTCAACTACAATATGCTAAAAATATCAAAGGAGCACCTGCTATATGAGAACAGCGAGGATTATTTTAGGCGCTATCATTCATGCAGTCTTCCACAGGAAAAAAGAAAAAAAATTGATGTTTGCAAAGGAAGTAATTATCAAATGAGGATGGGAAAGACATAGTTACTCCCTAAGATTAAATTTTTAAAAATCAGTTTGGAAACATCTTAAAAGTAAAACATCTTTTTCCTCTCAATTCCAGATGACTCTATTTTTCTTCACGAAGGCAAAGGATAGATAACTTTTATATGTTATGACTCTGAGTGGCGCTCCTGCTGAGGTACCTGCAAGTACAGCCTCTTTCTGATAGGCTGATCCTACCAATATCCCTCTGTGAAGCAGTCAGGAGGCCTGGCTCTTCTCCCACGAGGTCAGCCTGACACAGGGCAGAGCAGTGGAGGCAGATGCCCCAGGTGGTCAGACCCGGGGGAGCAGCCCCCCCAGACCTGGCACTTTCCCACTGTCACGGAGCCACTTCTTCAGAAAGAACAGTGGTTTCAACCTTTGTTTTTAAAGCTGTGGATATTTTTATTTCAATGAATGTAGAACACCATATTAAAAAAAGATTAAGGAATTGGTCGGGTTGATGTGAAAGTGTGTGTTGCGTGTAGGTTTGCAATCTGCCTCCTCTGCATCAGCACTCTCCAGCTCGAAGCCTTCTAGAGAAATGCCTAAAAGCACCTTGGGCCTACAGAATGGAACTGAAAGTCAAGTATGAGGCCTCTGTACTTCTTCAGGAATCACTTAACAAGATATTGCATAAACATTTCTGCCATTAATATTGTGACTATTATACCAACACTACTACTGTTACTAGCGTGCTCATCAATTGCCACATATTTTAAGTTCTGCACATTTTTTCTTATTTAATTTCCATAAGAGGCCATTTTAATGAATCTTACATTGAATAATTTCCTCCTAGTCCCTTAGCTTCCAAGTGACAGAGCTACCAAATGATTGAGTTTTTAATTACTTAACTTATCATAGAGTTCCATGTCCCAAGGGAATGGGACTCAGCAGGTGAATTTTAGTAAGAGGCTTGAGTCTCTTCATCTACCCAGAGGGGAAGTGGGCCCATGGGCTATGCCAGCAGCTGAGAGAACACTGGGCCTCCGAAGGGTGCGTCGCTGAAATACCCACTGGAAGAACCACCTGCACAAAATGTTCTCTATTTCCCTCACTCCCCTGATTTGTAATTGAACAGATTCATGATTCTTTTTTTTTTTTTTAAAGCCTTTCCCACACAGTATAAATTTTATTAATCAAATTGCTTTCCAATTTTTGAATGAGCCATTATAGTGGGCAGAATAATGACCTCTGAAATATGTCCACGTTCAAATTCCCAGAACCTGTGAATGTGTTAAGATTCCATGGTAAAGGGAAATTAAAGTTGTAGACGGAAGTAAGGTTGCTAGACAGTTGATGTTAAAATAGGGAGAGTGTCCTGAACTGCCCAGGTGGGTCCAATACCTTGTACTTAGAAGTGGAAGAAAGTGAGAGAAGAAAGAGTCAGGGAAGGGGAGGTGAAGGTGGAAGCAGAGGTGAGTGGGTGCAATGTGAGGACTCTCCTGTCACTGCTGGCCTGGAGGAATGGGAGGATGGGGCTGGTCTGGAGGATGAGGAGGATGGGGCTGGTCTGGAGGAATGGGAGGATGGGGCTGGTCTGGAGGATGAGGAGGATGGGGCTGGTCTGGAGGAAGGGGAGGATGGGGCTGGTCTGGAGGAAGGGGAGGATGGGGCTGGTCTGGAGGATGAGGAGGATGGGGCTGGTCTGGAGGATGAGGAGGATGGGGCTGGTCTGGAGGATGAGGAGGATGGGGCTGGTCTGGAGGATGGGGAGGATGGGGCTGATCTGGAGGAAGGGAAGGATGGGGCTGGTCTGGAGGATGAGGAGGATGGGGCTGGTCTGGAGGAAGGGGAGGATGGGGCTGGTCTGGAGGATGGGGAGGATGGGGCTGGTCTGGAGGATGAGGAGGATGGGGCTGGTCTGGAGGAAGGGGAGGATGGGGCTGGTCTGGAGGATGAGGAGGATGGGGCTGGTCTGGAGGATGAGGAGGATGGGGCTGGTCTGGAGGATGGGGAGGATGGGGCTGGTCTGGAGGATGAGGAGGATGGGGCTGGTCTGGAGGAAGGGGAGGATGGGGCTGGTCTGGAGGAAGGGGAGGATGGGGCTGGTCTGGAGGACGGGGAGGATGGGGCTGGTCTGGAGGATGAGGAGGATGGGGCTGGTCTGGAGGATGAGGAGGATGGGGCTGGTCTGGAGGATGGGGAGGATGGGGCTGATCTGGAGGAAGGGAAGGATGGGGCTGGTCTGGAGGATGAGGAGGATGGGGCTGGTCTGGAGGATGAGGAGGATGGGGCTGGTCTGCAGGATGAGGAGGATGGGGCTGTTCTGGAGAATGAGGAGGATGGGGCTGGTCTGGAGGAAGGGGAGGATGGGGCTGGTTGGAAGAAGGGGAGGATGGGGCTGGTCTGGAGGAAGGGGAGGATGGGGCTGGTCTGGAGGAAGGGGAATGGAACAAGGAGGTGAAGGGTGCAGGCAGCCCCTAGAAACTGGAAAAGGCAAGGAAATGAATCTTCCCTGGAGTCTCTGAAAGCCCAGTGAGATTGCTGGGCTTCTGTCTTATAATACTGCTAGAAAATTAATTTGCATTCTTTAAAGCCAGTGCGCCCCAACATTTTTGGCACTGGGAACCAGTTTCACGGAAGACAGCGTTCCCACACGTGGGGGTGGGGAGTGGTGCAGGTGGTGGTGGGAGTGATGGGGAGCTATAGGGAGCGGCAGATGAAGCTTCCCTTACTCACCTTGCCGCTCACCTCCTGCAGTGTGGCCTGGTTCCTAACAGGCCCTGGACCGGTACTGGTCCACGGCCCAGGGGTTGGGGACCCCTGTTTTAAGCCATTAAATTTACAGTAATTTTGGGGGCAGCAATAGGAACCTAACAGACCTGTGATGCTGAAGTACTCTGAAGCATAAGGCACTGTTTTAGAGGCAATTGGTGGGGGTTAATGCCAGCTTGGAGCAGTGTGAGACTGAATTCCTGGAAAGCTCATGCAAACCTGTCTACGATGAGGGATGGGACACGTAAGGGCAGGTGTCACCGAATACAGAGGTGGAGCAGCATAGTTGTGAAGACAAAGGCTTTGTAGCCCACACCTCTGAGTTGGAATCATAGCCCTATAACTTCCTAGCTGTGAAATTAGTAGACTTTAAAAAAAAATCCTACTTGACTCAGTTTCCTTCTTTAAAATGAGATTTAAAATAGTACCTAATACTCAAAGGATGATTGTAAGGGTTAAGTGATTTTACATATATGAAACATTCAGAAAATTTCTTGGTGTACCCTGATTCCTTAACAAATTTTATCCAGCATTATTATTATTTTCTGGTTCAAGTTTTCTGCTTGATAAGTCTGGGTTCCTTAAATTCAGTTTTTCTCAGAGTTATCCTCTGGGACCTCTCAGTAAGTGGGCTGGCAGTTCTGGCAGTGCTTCCCAGGATCAGAACAAAAGGCCCCTGACTGTGGCAGAGGAAGGTACAGAACAGGATGTGGTGGATGCAATAAGGGAAGTGGGGCCCTGAAGAGCAGGAGGAGAGAGTCGGCGAGGCTACTGGCAAAGGTCAGCTGCTGTGTATTAACAGATTTGCTAAGATGCAGCCTGTATTTGAACGTAAATGAACTCTGGATCTGCCAACAGAAGCTCGGAGAAATTAAACAAGCTTTTGGTCTTGACTTCCTCAGGATGCTGACATCTCAAAAAGAATTTCTCTGTTCTTCTCACTTTTATTCCTTGGAAATCTGAGAATCTGAGTGAAATATGGATTTACATAGACTCACACTTTTAAAAATGAGAAGCTTATGGGATGGAAAGCAAAATAGGTGAAGGGAATTAACAGGTACAAACTTCCAGTTATAAAATAAATAAATCATAGGATATAATGTACAGCATAGGGAAAATAGTCAATAGTACTATAATAACTCTGTATGGTGATGGGTGGTAACTAGACTTATTGTGATGATCAATTTGTAATGTATTATAAATGCTAAATCACTACGTTGTTTGCTTGAAACTAATAATCAAAGTCAACCATACTTCAATTAAAAAAAATAAATGCTTAAAAAAATGTAATACTGTTTCTCAAAACAGTGGTTATAGTATTTTTTTAATCCTATATTCATAGGTTTCTATAAAATAATTATAAACTGATCATACTTACTACATTTTAGAAAATGTAATCTATTCTTCCTGATAAACAAAGATGGAAGTTAGGGAGAAGACAACTGAGATATACTTCAGGGGAATTTAAAATTAAAAGTAGGCAGAAGACACACTGTCCACACACTACTTGCACTAAACCTGTTTTCCATCTGTGTGCACCACTGACGATTGCTAGTTATTTCATAACTTCTACCATCTCATGTAAAAATATTATTTCTAATTTATAGAATAGAAATTATATTTCATGTGATAAAAATAAGGTGGTATCTGACAAGTAATTCTGCTTTACCTGGTCTTTGCTTGACTTGTCAAAATTTAAAAAAAATTAGCAATCTATTCAAAGTAAACAGTTTCAGATCTCTGCTCAAAAGCAACCACAGACCATAGTATGAGTTAGCAAGTGTAACAAATCCCATTTAATCCCTAAAAATCTAATTAATTAAATGTTGAATAAGAGCTAATGTAAGTCTCTTTGACTGACTCCACCATAAAATCCATGGATGATATGACTTAGTTGTACTTTGCTTGTACTTGAAATGGTCACTAGTTTAATCTCCAAGGGGCCATTATATCATCTATTGCAAGTGCTATCTTGGCAGGCATAAATATAAATTTCATGTTCACTTAAATAGAACTTTACCCTATCCTGTGTAACAAAAAAACATGGTTTTAAAAGTTTTTTATTAAAACTGTTAGTCTTTGATAATGAGACAGAATGAGAAATTCTCAAGTGATTTCATGAACACTGATGGAACAGAGAATGGTCCATCAGTATTTATGGCCAAGTTGTGTACTTCCAAAGATGACTGAATGAGCACAGGAGGAAGCTTTTAGTAAGATCTTAGAAGTCTGAATGTCACATGCTTCTTTCAAAACACTTTTAAACAATTTTACTAAGGGTCAGTGCGGTAAAATAATTAGGGGAATTGGTACAAGTCTGTATTATTGAGAATGGAAGAAAAAATTAGTTCATGAAAAGAATGCCAATGTTTGGCTGAAGAATAGTGAGTTGTTATTATTAGCAAAAAGACATTTGGAAGGATTCTGGAAGTACAAATGGTCAGTACCTTTGTGTTTAAAATGGATTAGAGAGGAGGAGGAGATGGACAAAATGACTTGTCTGTATGCATCCAAATCATTCCATCATCCCAGTCCAGACCACCATATCTCTTGCCTATTATATAATAGTATCCTAACAGGTCTCTATTTTCACTCTTATCCTGCAATAATCTATTCTCCCTGTAGCACCTAGAGTGATCTCTTTTAACATATAAATCATGTCACTCTTTTGCTTAAAAACCTTCAGTGGTTTCCACTGCAATAAAATCCAGCTTCCCTCAGCGGTCTGTAAAGCTCTCTGTAACCTGGCTTCATCCGCCTCACTGTCCTCCTCACTCTTTATCACCTCACTATCTCTGCTTTCTTTCTATTCCTCAAACATCAACTAGCCTCATATTTGTCCCAGAGCTAATGCGCCAGCCTATATCCTTCACTTCTGATGCCTGTTTCCTAGCTTCTCCTTGTCATTCAACCTCAGCTTCAGTGTCACCTCTTTGGAGAGGTCTGGCCTGATTACCTCCCAGAAAGTCATCACCTGGACAGTCTCTATTAAAACACACTCTTTTGATTCTACCAAGTACTGGTCTCAACAGGGTATTTTTTACCTACTTGTTAATTAACTATGCCATCCAACCATAATGTAAGCACCTGGATAGCAAGGACTGTGCTTTGTTCATGCTGTTTCCAAAGTCCATTAAATAGTGCCTGGCCCTTCCCAGTAACAAATAGATATTTATTGTTGAATAAATGTAGTTTTTGGAATGGAATGTAATTTCAGACAAAGACACCAAAGTGTGGTATCTGTAATAAAATAGGTTATAAAAGAAAGATAGTTGAATTCCCAGGACCCTCTGTGAACAAGTCCCATACTCTATTTAACTTCCTCATGTAGCTTCTTTTCATGAGTTGTCACGAAAAATTGAAAATCTCTTCTCATATCCAGTGTTTCTTGTTGTGCAAACAGTAATCTGATATTGAATGAGTTAAAACCACTATTACCCACTGTCATCTTCCCAAGAATATTTGAACCTCATTTTAAATACACATTTGCATATATTATAGTATAGAGGTATCAAAGATTCAAACTCTTTCAAAGGATAGAAAGGAAAATGTATGTAATTTCAGAATTCCTAATGTTGGCAGATGAATTACTTGGCACAGTAAGAAGGAGAAATAATTCTTTGCTACTTGTAAGTGTGGCTGTGGGGAATCCACTAAAACTATTGCAGCTTCATATGATTCATCTAAAAAATGGTGTTTTCATGATACTTGCTGTGAAGGGTTTTTGAGGATTAGGGATAACACGTGAGAAGGGCCTAGCACATGGCAGGCACTTCAGAGATGGTGATTCTTACTCTTAACAATTTTTCCTGAAGTTTCTCTCTCTCTCTCTTTTTTTAATTTTTCTAAAAACATGAAGCAAAACCTGACTTACCCTTGTCACAAAGTGGAATTTAGAAAGACAGGTACACCTGAGACACATTTTAAGTGAAGACCCAAAGAGAATTGCAAAATCTCAGAGCATAAACACTGGCAGGTCTCTATATCATCCTCTTCAATAGAGCAGCTGTCTAGTAACAGTTTCAGTATTGTAAGGGGGTCGTGCCAGGGTTAGCACTATATGGTTGTTTAGTTCATACACTGTGCTAAGGCAGCTGGCCAGGGAGGTAAGCAGGGCTGGAATGTAGCCCACACTCTTGTCATGAAACCATGTGCCGATGTGTACAAGGGCATCATATAGTCTGTACCTGGCCCTCCTCAAGTATATAATTTTTTCAAAATAGCTTACACTTCCAGGGAATTTGGCTAAATGCAACATAAAATAAGCAACTGTCTCGTTAACATTTTCTGAGGTCATTCTTTTTTGATTGATTGATTTTGTTTGGATTATTAAGTCTAATGATTACGCTCCAGCTGTCTAAGAAACTATACTTTTTGAGAAAACCAGGCTTATGTGTGTACGGGGCTTTCCTTGCGTGGAGGGCACCTCTCACCTATGACATGTGGTTTTGCTGTGTTTGCTGCTGCTGCTGCTGCTGCTGAATTAGCAACTGCTGCTGTTGCCGACGCCGGGCTGTCCGCAGCTTTTCAAAGCGAGCCTCCATTTCTTCTAGGACTTTCGGGGTGTATCGCACCACCAGCTTGACGCTGTCCTTAGCAGCCTTAAGCAGTTCTACAGCTTTTTCATGGTGCTCTCCTTCCACACTCTGAAACGACAGTGATATCTCATAAGGGGACGGTTTCCATGTTCTTTTCTCTGGAGCGAAATGCAAAATGAGTATTATAGTACAACCTCTAACAACTTGAAATTTAAAGAAGGTATGGCAAATTTATGGCCACCAATGTTATCATTTACTGCATTTGTAGTTGGACCACAAGCGGGTAAGCTGCACTAGGATACAGGATGGATGAAATGGACATTCAAGATCGGAGGAGGAGAAATAATGAAGACCTAAAAGATAACACTTTTAGAATAGGATTGCTAAATTTCACCTGGCAGGGTAATTGCACTGGTCCAGAAACCTTGGAAAAAATTTAAAAGGAATAATGAAGGGGGATAATGAAAAGGAATTCCTATCTGGTATTAGCACTTAAAAAGAATCTACAATGCTTAAAGTAGTGTCTTATTGATGTAGTAAGA
Organism: Odocoileus virginianus; assembly: GCF_023699985.2. Lineage (NCBI taxonomy): Eukaryota > Metazoa > Chordata > Mammalia > Artiodactyla > Cervidae > Odocoileus > Odocoileus virginianus. The sequence goes on from NC_069697.1 coordinate 9,458,186, forward strand.
GGAGAATGAAACAGAATCTAAAGCAGATCCACCGCATAAAACGTATGTTACATGATAAATGTGAAATTCAGACTAAAGGAAGAAAGGATTGTTAAATAACGATGCTGGAACAGATAATAATTAAATGATACAAAAGAATGGGGATTCCAGTCTCACAGTCTATGCTACACATAGCAGCATGATTAACAATTTAAATATAAAAATAAAACCATGAAACAACTAAAATAAAGCATAGGTCAGTATTCATCATCTTGCAATGTAAAAGTAATTCTTAAGTAAAAATATAAAAAAAAGACACCCCCACAATATCAGACCTAAAAATTTGAAGTTTTTAGATTGAAGAGAACAAACCTCTGGTTACCAGGGAGGACTTGTGGGAGAAAGGGATAGTTAGGGAGTTTTAGATGGACACGTACACACTGCTGTATTTAAACTGGAAAACCAACAAGGACCTATTGTACAGCACAGAGAACGCTGCTCAATGTTATGTGGTGGCCTGGATGGGAGAGGAGCCGGGGGAGAAGGGATACATGTGTATGTGCCCGAGTCACTCTGTTGTGTACCTGAGACTACCACGTTTAACTGGCTGACTGCTGCTGCTAAGTCACTTCTGTCGTGTCCGACTCTGTGCGACCCCATAGACGGCAGCCCACCAGGCTCCCCCGTCCCGGGGATTCTCCAGGCAAGAGCACTGGAGTGGGCTGCCATTTCCTTCTCCAATGCATGAAAGTGAAAAGTGAAAGTGAAGTCGCTCAGTCGTGTCAGACTCTTCATTACCCCATGGACTGCAGCCCACCAGGCTCCCCCGTCCCGGGGATTCTCCAGGCAAGAACACTGGAGTGGGCTGCCATTTCCTTCTCCAATGCAGGAAAGTGAAAAGTGAAAGAGAAGTTGCTCAGTCGTGTCTGACTCTAGCGACCCCATGGACTGCAGCCCACCAGGCTCCTCTGCCCATGGGATTTTCCAGGCAAGAGGACTGGAGTGGGGTGCCATTGCCTTCTCCGTAACTGGCTATATTTCAATATAAAATAAAAAGTTTTTTAAAAAATTTAAGTTTCTATGTCTCACACACTATAAAAAGGTCAGATGATAAACTGAAACAAATATTTTCAATATACAACAGTCAATTCGTTAATATTCTTCAAACGAAGAGCTCTTCAGTTCAGAAGCTCAGTCATGTCCAACTCTTTGCGACCCCATAGACTGCAGCACACTAGGCTTCCCTGTCCATCATCAACTCCCAGAGCTTGCTCAAACTCACATCCATTGAGTCGGTGATGCCATCCAACCATCTCAGGCTCTGTCTCCCCTATCTCCTCCTGCTTCAATCTTTCCCAGCATCAAGGTCTTCTCCAGTGAGTCAGTTCTTCACATTGTAGTGAAAAGTACAGAGCCAAAGTATCAGAGCTTCAGCTTCAGCATCAGTCCTTCCAATGAACACTCAGGACTGATCTCCTTTAGGATGGACTGGTTGGATCTCCTGGCAGTCCAAGGAGCTCTCAAGAGTCTTCTCCAGCACCACAGTTCAAAAGTATCAGTTTTTCAGTGTTCATCTTTCTTTATGGTCCAACTCTTACATCCATACCTGACTACTGGAAAAACCAAAGCTTTGACTAGATAGACCTTTGTCGGCAAAGTAATGTCTCTGCTTTTTAATATGCTAAGTTGGTCATAGCTTTTCTTCCAAAGAGCCAGTGTCTCTTAATTTCATGGCTGCAATCACCATCTGCAGTGATTTGGGAGTCTAAAAAAATGAACTCTGTCACTGTTTCCATTGTTTCCCCATCTATTTGTCATGAAGTGATGTGACCAGATGCCATGATCTTAGGTTTTTGAATGAGTTTCAAGCCAGCTTTTTCGCTCTCCTCTTTCCCTTTCATCAAGAAGTTCTTTAGTTCCTCTTAGCTTTCTGCCATAAGGGTGGTGTCTTCTGCATATCTGAGGTTATTGATATTTCTCCCGGCAATCTTGATTCCAGCATATGCTTCATCCAGCCCTGCATTTCGCATGGTGTACTCTGCATATTAAGTTAAATAAACAGGGTGATGATATACAGCCTTGACGTACTCCTTTCCTGATCTGGAACCAGTCCGTTGCTCCATGTCTGGTTCTAAGTGTTGCTTCTTGACCTGCGTACAGATTTCTCAGGAGGCAGGCAAGATGGTCTGTTATTTCCACCTCTTTAAAAATTTTTCATAGTTTGTTGTGATCCACATAGTTAAAGGCTTTGGCATAGTCAATAAAGCAGAAGTAGATGTTTTTCTGGAATTCTCTTGCTTTTTCAAGAACCAACAGAAGAGCTCTTACAAGTCAATAAAGATCTAAGCAAAATGGGCAAGTGAACTCTTGGACAAATAATTTTTAAAAATGGCCAATAAAAAAAAATGGCCAATAAACCTATTAAAAAACTGCCCAACCTCCCTCATAATCAAACAAATGCAGATGAAAAAATATTTTGCTTTTAATTTAAAAATGGTGAAGATGTATTTTAAAATATGGTGTATTGACAAGGATGTAGGGAAAAGGTACTCATACACTGGTAATATCGTGACAAAAACTAGTACAGTTTTTCTGCTGGGCACTGTTGTTATGCAATGGATAAAACCCTTTATAAATAAAAATTTTACTTTAGAGAAATGTACTAATGAAAAAATCAGACATGCACACATATCTGTAAGACAGATATGACAGAAACAAACAAACAAAAAAACACATCAATTCTTAGCTTTTGAATCTCAAAAACAATACTCTTTTGAACATAATGGCATAGACAACAGTTGGGATAACTAAGTTTACTATAAGTAAACATCAAGAGGCTTCTCCCAGAGCTTCAAAAGTATCTCTAGGTTGGGACTGATGGTTTAGTTGCCAAGTTGTGTCCAACTCTTGCGACCCCATGGACGATAGCCTGCCAGGCTCCTCTGTCCATGGGATTCTCCAGGCAAGAACACTGGAGTGGGCTGCCATTTCCTTCCCCAGGGGATCTTCCTGACCCAGGAATCGAACCTGGGTCTCCTGCACTGCAGGCAGATTCTTTACCGACTGAGCTACAAGGGATTGGGGAGAAGTAAAACAATAGAGAATTATAATCAGACATCATAGAACCCTGAGTAGAGGATACAGTCCTTTCCACTCAGCTGACCCCAGGGCAGATGACACAACCTCTAGTTTATAGGATCAAAGTGCAAAGGCCTTTTTTTTACTTATTTCCCAGGTAAAGCTCAAAGAAATGTATGTGATGTGACAGACAAGGATCAAGACAGGCTTAAATACTGCCAGAAAACTTAAGAGCGGCACTGAAGTGGCAGAAAAGGCCACCCCAAAATTGGTTTAGATTACATTTTCACAACCCAAGCAGAAGGGAGACTCAAATGAATATTACATTGAGTTACCAAAAAATAATTTTCAAGCAGACAAGTTATATCTTGAGATTCATAATTACAACCATCATACATATTTGAAGATTTAAGAAATTGTGTTCCATTCTATCACTTGCTTCGGCAAGGTGGACATGGACTGAGGTAAAAAAAAAGCTCTGAATTAAACAATGTCATCGGTGGCCTTCAGTCATGTCTGAGAGCCAGGCAGATACTAAGGACCTAAGAAACGACTGTGGAGAGCCCTGGGGGCAACTTATATAACCACTCTTTTGCCAAGTCTGGACTAACTAGAGAGCAGAGGGTTATAAATAGCTGTTGAGCAGAGTGAATTTTTATCTGTGGCTGAAGTCTAGGAAAGTAGGCTCATTCACTGATTAATTTATTCATTAAACTATTCACTCAGTCATTGACTTGGTCATGCAACAGATGTTTATTAAGCATTTATTTAGTTGTACTCTAAGTTCTTCGGAAGAACATGCACAGGGGGAAACTTTGACAACTTTGTACAGTATAAATTCTCTTTCAGTGTGGTTGAAATTTCTTTGTAATTTGCCCCAAGGTGAACTGTTAATGTATGGAATTCCCCTTTAAAAGGAAAACTGGATGATTTGCTTGTTTATGCCCTTCCCTAATTTCTTTTTTAATATTAAAACTAACAAGTTCTGTGTTTTAGTAACAATGGTTCACCTGTTTTCTAGGCCAGATGATTAGTCTCCAGACTTCTTTTTGGCTTTTGTCCTATTTGCTTTCATTTAATAAGGTTGGAAACTCTAGGTCAGACCTTTAGATGCTCATTATCCCCGGGCAGGCACTCTGCCTACAGTTCAGAGTTGCCCCAGGAGGGCTGTGGGATTAATACATGGAGCCATCAGGCTCTCACCACAGTGGATGGCTGAGAGAACTATGGCTGGGGTTTCACACTCCACCCTGCAGAACTGGCAAGGCTACCTTCCTCACCCTCAGCCCTGCTCTCCACCATGCGTGCATGGTTGCATACTAAGTCACTTCAGTCATGTCCGACTGTGCGATCCCAAGGACTGCAGCCTGCCAGGCTCCTCTGTCCAAAGATTTTCCAGGCAAGAATACTGGAGAGGGTTACCATTTCCTTCTCCAGGGGATCTTCCCGACCCAGGGACCAAACCGCATTTCTTATATCTCCTGCATGGGCACTGGCAGGCAGGTTCTTTACCACTAGTGCCATCTGCTCTCCACCACACACTTAGCAATTGACAAAAGGCAGACTCCAACGTTCTTTGGAATCCAGAATTTTTTTTTGTCTCAATGCTCTATCTTTGGCTCAGATAGTGACTCTGATTTTGGGGGGCTCAGCAGAGTTAACGGGTCTCTTGGTCTGAATGTACCTTTCACTGTCTTCCCCGCCAGGGCACAGAATCCACATGGGATCTGGTCAGAGAGTCACGCTTCAACATTTCCACTACTAAAATTGCTATGTTAAAGATAATATACATTACATGGTTAAGCAGTATAATAGAAACCAAGAGGTAACTCAGAGACTTGAAGAAATATAAGCATCTTTGTAGAATGTATCATTTCAAACACTTGTTAACTTTTTGTTTAAACTGTTTTCAGAAAATCTGCATCTAGAAGGCTGTTCTGGGCGTCTCTCCTTTTCCACTGGCATTGTCTACTTTATTGATATTTTTGAGGGCATGTGTTTGTCTTCTTAATCTATAATTTATCTCGGAAGTGCTTTCAGTTCATCAGTATAACTTCTTAATAAGAATAAGACAGTTTTCTCTCCTTTCTTTCCCTTTCAAAGTAAGAACAAAAAAGCAGACAACCTTTCTATGGAGTTCCTGTTCCATGAACTAAGAAAAGGCCAAGCTATCTGCTCTGTTAGGATACACATGCTGATGAACAAACACCCATCAATAGGTTTCCTTAGCCCTGACAGTTTATCATTTGTTCCTACTTTTGACTTTGTCTCTTTCTCACTCTTAATGAAACTAAGCCTTATTTCAAGCTAAATATTTGAAACATGTTTTGAAATATGACAGTTTATTTGTAAAAGAGTTAAGCTGTCTTCCTATTACAGATATATTATACACACACATTCAGGAATTGTCCTTTATAGAAATTAGCCCAGTTTGAGAAGTCACTGAAAACTTGCAGCACTAGCTTTTCACATAGGATGAAAATGTGGCCCTTACGTGATCTGAGGAGACCCAAGAAGACTTCTGATTTTAAAGTGGAATCCCCTCCTCCATTAAAAAACCTGAAATTTCATATTTTCCATAAGAGCTTTCCATATTTTCTAAAACAAATTTCTGTAATTTTAGATTTCATCCTCTTCCTTTAAGAGTTCTGTTCTACCTAGTGCAATCTGAGGAAGTCATTAGAATGGATTAAGTTGACAAGACTTTCCAACAGACATCGGATAAAAGATGTATGTCATGAAGGAGGTGAGGGATGGTGAAGAAGGCATGGGGTAAACTAGGTATCTAGGAAATATTTAGACCAAAGAGAAGTGGTCCAAAAAGAGAAAAGCCCTTGAAAAATATTACGTACCCCACAGAAGCATCTAGTCTGGACATGGGCCTTCACCAAATTAAAGGGCAGAAGGAAGGATGGACATTCCCATCTTGAAAATATTTCTTTCCCTTGCCAAAGTTTTAGAAAGTACACATAGAAATCAAAACGAAAAGGAGAGTTCAAATGGTTCTATTACCATTTCCAAAGGCTTAAGAACTGGATCTTCTACAATGTTAATATATAAAGGAATATATTTTCATTCAGGAATGTGAGAAAAATTAGCTCAGTAAGTAACGAGATGCATACTTATTTCATTAGTAATCTCATGCAGTAGTAGAAAGCTCTGGAAAGCTTTAAAGTTAATCTGATTGAAGTTTAACAAATCAGTAGATGGTGAATGAACCAACTTTTCAACATGGTCGTGTTCCGATTTTTCAATAGTTTTTATTTCCACACATTGTGAGTTATCAAAGTGGCTACTTTCTTGGTATCCTCAGTGTCCTGGCTGATTAAGAATCTTAAAAAGAGGGAGCTCTGGATTACACTGCACACTTGCTCATGACAGGTACTCTCTCTTCCCTGTTATAGAGAAACTAGCTGCTAAATTTTGATCTCAGACCTCCAGTGGAAGAGATGCCTGCCTGGAAAGGGACCTCATTATCTGAGCACAATCAACTGCCAAATGAGCTGCACCCAGGACTCCATGGAGTTCTTTCTTTCTGAGGATTACAGGGACACAATCCTGACCCAGCTTGCTGATGAGCTGTTTAAACACTTTGTTGGATAGCCAAGAGTTGGCTCTACCTCTCAGTTACTGTAGAAATACCTAGAGCCAAGTTCGTGTTTAGGCTCCTAAATACATCAGCCGTTCTTTTGGATTAAAGGCTAAATGATGTCATCAAGAAATGAATGGAAAAAAAATGAAAAAAAATAAAAGAAATAAATGATATCAAGATATTGGGTTATAATATTTGGGTACAACGAAGCATCTCAGAAACTCAGAACCTTCGAGCTGTAAAGGCCCTTAGAAGCCATCTCATTTGTCTCCTTGCATCTTAATACACAAGAAAATGAAGACTTGAGAGTGGCCGTGACCTGGTCCATTTTATAAATTTGTTAGTTGCAATGCTGGATTAGAACTCATTATCTTTGATGACAGCTCTTTTACCAATCTCATTCTGCATTTCGAGATTAACTAATTTAGATTGTGGTGGGTCAGTTTTTATAGGATGTGAAGGATAGGAATTAATGACGAGTATAAGATGTGTCAACTCCTAGCTCTGAAGCATATAGTTGGCCAGTGAAGAAGCACTATGAAACCACATGCTCACTATTAGTGGATTATAATTCTCAACATTGAAAAGGCCCTCCATAGCCAAGGACAGACCCACTTCTTTCCTACAAAGGTAATTGTGGAAAATTATTCCATTTCAAATGAAATGATCATTTATACATAATAAACATGTGTGTGTGTGTGTGTGTGTGTGTGTGTTCTAACATTCATTGAGCACTTACTCAGTGCAAGACACTGCTAGCTGCTTTGTGCTTTATATCTAATCCTTATAATAACACCATAAGAAAGGCAATACAGAGCTTAAGAAATTTGTCCCAGGTACCCAACTAGTCAGTGAAACAGATGGAACTTAACTGACCTCTGTTTCCAGAGACTAGACTCTTACTGACCAATCCATAACCTTGAACAAGATAATGGAAAGTAAATATTGTATCAGTGGCTCTCCTTTTCATGGGTACTTTCAGATCAGTTGTTCTTGAACTTGAATGTACACAGAAATCAACTTAAGCACTTACAAAATACAGAGACCTAGGCTGTATCCTAGACTTGCCATATCAAGATCCACAGCAGGATGACCTAGGAACGTGCGACATCATAAAACTCTGATACAGCCAGCCAGTCACTGATGTGAAGATTAGTGTTTAGACATGGTGCCCTTGACTATAACTACCTTGAATAGTAAATGCCCTCTTTAACAGTTCCTTTACTATGTTACCCCAGGAGAGAGGTCTGGGGAGGTGAGGGACATCTTATAATACTGCCTTGGAGTAGCCCTCTAGTCAGTATTTTTGGTCATTAAAAAAGGCATATTGATCAGATGTTTAATTAAGAACAGAATATCCCCACACAAATTACAGGATATATTCAGGAAAAAACAAAAAAACTTTATGACTCTCTGATCCTCTCCTCTCCTCAAATATGTTAATATCCTTTCTAAATGTATTCTTTTTTCCTGAAGAAAAGTGGCAAGTATAAAAAGTATTACATTTATCCTTTGGAAAAAATATGCTAATTCTCTCCCATAGTACTTTGTTCCTGCCTAAATGCTAGTATCTATTTCAGTGCGCTGTAATTTATCAGTTTACAATCATTCTGCCGACACCAGACCATCCTAGAGCAGGATGAGTCTTATTTATCTCTGTGCAGCATCTATTGTGTGCTCCATAAATACCTAGTCAATGAATAAGTCACACATACACACATATTTATTTCCTATTAAGCTAAGGAGCCAGTACCACCTAGGTTTGAATTTGAGCTTCACATAGCAGCTTTGTGAGCTCAGACAAACTGCTTAGCATCCCTGAGTCTCAATTTTCTCATCTGTAAAAAGGGTATCAGAGAGTATCTACTTTATAGAATCATTACATTTAACATACACAAAGCACATGGAAGACAGCCTGGCACTTTAAAAAGGTCCAACAAACATTGGCTCTTTGCTGAACTGTTTCCTGTGCGATCATGTTACTGTAAGGCTTCAGGCTTTCAAGGACAACAGCAGTAACAAAATATAATTTGCCTTTGGAATAGGTAGAGGTTTCTTTTATATTATCTAGGAAGTAAAAAAAAATGTATTTACTAGATTGATAAATAATGTATGGAATGTTGGAAACAGGTTTAAAACTACTTAGGTTAAGCAACGGCTTCTAATTACAGTCAAGTAATTTAGAAGCACCAGTTCCCTACATAACAACTGTTATGCTAATTAAAAATGAAAATTCATGACAAACTGCTCTCTCCATCCCTCTACAGTGCCACACTTTGTTAGGGAAAGAAAGAGTGTGCTAGAGACTCACCTGATAGGAGGGCGCATCATGTGCGCAAACCTGAGAGGGGGGAGCTACTGAAGAACCAAACACTACGAGAGAGCAATGTGATCATCACCTGGAGCCAGACAGCCTGGAGTGTGAAGTCCAGTGCACCTTAGGAAGCACTGATACGGACAAAGCTAGTGGAGGTGATGGAATGCCAGCTGAGCTATTTCAAATCCTAAAAGATGATGCTGTTAAAGTGTGGCACTCATTATGCCAGCAAATTTGGAACAGTTGGCAATGGCCACAGGACTGGAAAAAGTCAGTTTTCATTCCAATCCCAAAGAAGGACAACGCCAAAGAATGTTCAAACTACCACACAAACGCACTCATTTCACATGTTAACAAGGTAATGCTCAAAATCCTGCAAGCTAGGCTCCAACAGTACATGAACTGATAACTTCCAAAAGTACAAGCTGGATTTAGCAAAGGCAGAGGAACCAAAGATCGAAGACTCAACATCTGCTGGATCGCAGAAAAAGCAAGGAAATTCCAGAAAAACATCTACTTGTGCTTCACTGACTATACTTAAAGCCTTTGACTGTGTGGATCACAACAAACTGTGGAAACTTCTTGAAGAGATGGGAATACCAGACCACCTTACCTGCCTCCTGAGAAATTTGTATGCAGGTCAAGAAGCAACACTTTGAACAAGACAAGGAAGACTGCTTCAAAATTGGGAAAGGAGTACATCAATGCTGTATATTGTCACCCTATTTATTTAACTTCTATGCAGAGTACGTCATGCAAAATGTGGGGCTGGATGAAACTCAAGCTGGAATCAAGACTGCTGGGAGAAATATCAATAACCTCAGATATGCAGATGACACTACCTTTATGGAAGAAAGCAAAAGAGGAACTAAAGAGCCTCTTGATGAAAGTGAAAGAGGAGAGTGAAAAAGTTGGCCTAAAACTCAACATTCAAAAAATGAATATCATGGCATCTGATCACATCACTTCATGGCAAACAGATGGGGGGAAAGTGGAAAGAGTAAAAGAATTCATTTTCTTGGGCTCCAAAATCACTATAGATGGTGACTGCAGCCACAAAATCAAAAGATGCTTGCTCCTTGGAAAAGCTATGACACACCTAGACAGCATACTAAAAAGCAGTGTCATCACTTTGCTGACAAAGTTGTATACAGTCCAAGCTATGGTTTTTCCAGTAGTCATGTACGGATGTGAGAGGCAGACCATAAAGAAGTCTAAATACCAAAGAATCGATGCTTTCAAACTGTGGTGCTGGAGAAGACTCTTGAAAGTCCCTTGGACTGCAAAGAGACCAAACCAGTCAATCCTAAAGGAAATCAATCCTGAATATTCATTGGAAGGACTAATGCTAAAGCTCCAGTATTTTGGCCACCTGATGCAAAGAGCTGACTCATTAGAAAAGACACTGTTGCCGGTAAAGATTGAAGGCAGGAGGAGAAGGGGATGACAGAAGATGAGATGATTGGGTGGCATCACTGACTCAGTGGACATGAGTTTGAGTAAACTTTGGGAGATGGTGAAGGACAGGGAAGCCTGGCATGCTGCAGTCCATGGGGTCACAAAGTGTTGGACACGACTAAGCAACTCAAAACAAAACAACATACATATATATGGCTTCCCAGGTGTCTCAGTGCTAAAGAATCTGCCTCCCAACCAAGCGACTCAGGAAACACAGGTTCAATCCCTGCATCGGGAAGATCCCCTGGAGCAGAAAATGGTAACCAACTCCAGGATCCTTGCCTGGAAATTCCATGGACAGAGGAGCCTGATGGGGTACAGTTGATGGGGTCACAAGGAGTCGGAGATGACTGAACACACACACATGCAAACATATGCACACATATACACACACATATACACATATGCATACACATATACACATATGCACACATATACACACATGCACACACATATACACACATGCACACACATACATGCACATACCTACAGCCATCTTCAAGAGTACAAATGTGAACACTAGAGATGTGAAACCAGAACAAAGCTGTGTGGGAAAATAGTCCTAGAAAATGAGATCTTTAAATGAGTCTGTTAATTTTTGAGTGGTAGGCTTCATGTGGGAAGTAAAGATTACAAGGAACCCTACCAATCATGATTTATACTGATTTGTGCTTCCAAAATACATGGTCTGCCCACCTACACTCTCCCAAGCCATGACACTCTGACACTAAATCACCCCACCCCCACCCCACAACCCCGAGCAGAGCGTTTTGCAAGTGTTCAGAAGCAGGAACAGCAAAACTGCTGACTCTCAATATTTGCTTCCAGGTCTGGTTTGGTATCTTTTTGGGGGGTGTTAGTTCTAGAAGGTCTTGTAGGTCTTCACAGAACTGTACAACTTCAGCTTCTTCAGCATTACTGGTTGGGGCATAGACTTGGATTACTGTGATACTGAATGGTTTGCCTTGGAAATGAACAGAGATCATTCTGTCATCCAAGTACAGACTCTTTTGTTGACTATGATGGCTACTCCATTTCTTCTAAGGGATTCTTGCCCACAGTAGTAGATATAATGGTCATCAGAGTTAAATTCACCCATCCCAGTCCATTTTAGTTCGCTGATTCCTAGAATGTTGACATTCACTCTTGCCATCTCCTGTTTGACCCCTTCCAATTTGCCTTGATTCATGGACCTAACGTTCCAGGCTCCTATGGAGTATTGCTCTTTACAGCATCGGACTTTGCTTCTATCACCAGTCACATCCACAGCTGGGTGCTGCTCTTGCTTTGGCTCCTGTCTCTTCATTCTTTCTGGAGTTACTTTTCCACTGCTCTCCAGTAGCAAACTGGGCACCTACCGACCTGGGGAGTTCATCTTTCAGTGTCCTATCTTTTTGCCTTTTCATACTGTTCATGGGGTTCTCAAGGCAAGAATACTGAAGTGGTTTGCCATTCCCTTCTCCAGTGGACCACGTTTTGTCAGACCTCTCCACCATGACCCATCCATCTTGGGAGGCCCTACACGGCATGGCTCATAGTTTCACTGGGTTAGACAAGGCTGTGGTCCATGTGAAGAGATTGGTTAGTTTCTGTCTGCCCTCTGATGGAGAAGGATAAGAGGCTTATGGAAGCTTCCTAATGGGCAAGATTAACAGGGGAACACAGACTTCCCTGGTGACTCAGGTGGTAAAGCGTCTGTCTACAATGCAGGAGACCTGGGTTTGATCCCTGGGTCAGGAAGATTCCCTGAGAAGGAAATGGCAACCCACTCCAGTACTCTTGCCTAGAAAATCCCACGCACGGAGGAGCTCGGTGCTGGCTACTGTCCATGGGGTTGCAAAGAGTTGGGCACGACTGAGTGAGATCACTTTCTTTCTTTCTTTAACAGGGGGAAGCTGGGTCTTGTTCTGATGGGCGGGGCCATACTCAGTATATCTTTATTCCAATTTTCTGTTGTTGGGTGGGGCTGTGTTCCCTCCCTGCTATTTACCTGGGGCCAAATTATGGTGGAGGAAATGAAGATAATGGCTACCTCCTTACAAAGATCAAATGCATGTACTGCTACACTCTCTGCCCCCAACCCTGCAGTAAGCCACCACTGACCCATGGCTCTTTTGGAAAGTCCTGGACATTCCCAGCAAGTCCTTTTCATTATAGGGGACTGGAATGCAAAAGTAGAAAGTCAAAAAACACCTGGAGTAACAGGCAAATTTGGCCTTGGAGTACAGAATGAAACAAAGGCTGATAGAGTTTTGGCAAGAGAACACACTGGCCATAGCAAATACCCTCTTCCAACACCACAAGAGAAGACTCTACACATGGACATCACTAGATGGTCAACACTGAAATCAGGTTGATTATATTCTTTGCAAACAAAGATGGAGAAGCTCTATACATTCAGCAAAAATAAGACCGGGAGTTGACTGTGGCTCAGGTCATGAACTCCTTGTTGCCAAATTCAGACTTAAATTGAAGAAAGTAGGGAAAACCACTAGACCATTCAGGTAGGACCTAAATCAAATCCCTTGTGGTTATACAGTGGAAGTAAGAAATAGATTCAAGGGATTAGATCTGATATACAGAGTGCCTGATGACCTATGGACATGACTATAGACATGACAAACTATGACACTGTACAAGAGGCAGGCATCAAGACCATCCCTAAGAAAAAGAAATGCAAAAAGGCAAAATGGCTGTCTGAGGAGGCCTTACAAATAGCTGTGAAAAGAAGAGAAGCAAAAAGCAAAGGAGAAAAGGAAAGATATACCCATTTGAATGCAGAGTTCCAAAGAATAGCAAGGAGAGATAAGAAAGCCTTCCTCAGTGATCAATGCAAAGTAATAGAGGAAAACAATAGAATGGGAAAGACTGGAGGTCTCTTCAAGAAAATGAGAGATACCAAGGGAACATTTTATGCAAAGGTGGGCACAATAAAGGACAGAAATGATATGGACCTAACAGAAGCAGAAGATATTAAGAAGAAAGAAGAGGTGGAAAGAATATACAGAATTATACAAAAAAGATCTTCATGACCCAGATAACCAGGATGGTATGATTACTCACCTAGAGCCAGACATCCTGGCATGGGAAGTCAAGTGAGCCTTAGGAAGCATCACTACGAACAAAGCTAGTGGAGGTGAGGGAATTCCAGTTGAGCTATTTCAAATCCTGAAAGATGATGCTGTGAAAATGCTGCACTCAATATGCCAGCAAATTTGGAAAACTCAGCAGTGGCCAAAGGATGGGAAAAGGTAAGTTTTCATTCCAGACCCAAAGAAAGGCAATGCCAAAGAATGCTCAAACTACCACACAATTGCACTCATCTCACAGGCTAGCAAAGTAATGCTCAAAATTCTCTAAGTCAAGCTTCAGCAATACGTGAACCATGAACTTCCAGATGTTCCAGCTGGTTTTAGAAAAGGCAGAGGAACCAGAGATCAAACTGACAACATCCACTGGATTATCAAAAAAGCAAGAAAGTTCCAAAAAAAATCTATTTCTGCTTTACTGACTATGCCAAAGCTTTTGACTGTGTGAATCACCAAAAACTGTGGAAAATTCTTCAAGAGATGGGAATACCAGACCACCTGACCTGCCTCTTGAGAAATCTGTGTGCAGATCGGGAAGCAACAGTTAGAACTGGACATGGAACAACAGACTGACTCCAAATAGGGAAAGCAGTACTTCAAGGCTGCATATTGTCACCCTGCTTATTTAACTTATATGCAGAGTACACCATGAGAAACACTGGGCTGGATGAAGCACACGCTGGGATCAAGATTGCCGGGAGAAATGTCAATAACCTCAGATATGCAGATGACACCACCTTTACAGCAGAAAGCGAAGAAGAACTAAAGAGTTTCTTATTGAAAGTGAAAAAGTTGGTTTAAAACTCAACATTCAAAAAACTAAGATCATGGCATCTGGTCCCATCACTTCATGGCAAATAGATGGGGAAACAGTGGCAGACTTTATTTTGGGGGGCTCCAAAATCAGTGCAGATGGTGACTGCAGCCATGAAATTAAAAGACACTCCTTGGAAGAAAAGTTATGAACAACCTAGACAGTGTATTAAAAAGCAGAGACATTACTTTGCCAACAAAGGTCTGTCTAGTCAAGGCTATGGTTTTTCCGGTAGTCATGCATGGGTATGAGAGTTGGACTAAAAGAAAGCTGGGTGCTGAAGAATTGATTCTTTTGAACTGTGGTGTTGGAGAAGACTCTTGAGAGTCCCTTGGACTGCAAGGAGATCCAACCAGTCCATCCTAAAGGAAATTAGTCCTCAACATTCATTGGAAGCACTGATGTTGAAGCTGAAACTCCAATACTTTGGCCACCTGATGCGAAGAACTGACTCATTTGAAAAACCCCTGGTGCTGGGAAAGATTGAAGGCGAGAGGAGAAGGGGACGACATGGATGAGATGGTTAGATGGCATCACTGACTCAATGGACATGAATCTGATTAAACTCTAGGAGCTGGTGATGGACAGGGAGGGCTGGGGTGCTGCAGTCCATGGGGTCACAAAGAGTTGGACACGACTGAGTGACTGAACTGAACTGAACCGGTTTGGTGTAAGAGTAGAGTTGTGGAGGTGGTGATAACATACCCACCTAAAACTACCTCCCTCATACTCATAGTCAGTGCTATTACAGCTCTACTTAGGCGTGCAAATAACATCTCAGTCACTAAAATCAAGTGTGAGTCCTTAATGAAATCATCAGACCAGCCCTCCGTACAGCCAGTGTGAATGTGACAGGCCACAAAGGCCCAGGGTTTGAGTCATAACAGATCATGGCTGAAGAGCGTGACCTTAGAAAGTGACCTCTCCTCTTTGTCAGGTCTCAGACGGGCACAGTCCCAGTTTAGTACTGAAAGTCCCCAAAATGCCTTGGTCCTGGGCTAGCCTAGACAGTTGGTCACTGATTAAGACACAGGTTGTAAAGACTGAAGGATGCATAATAGTGGAAGGTACATGCTATTTCTTCAATAAATGTTTGTCTTTACAGTATCCCTTGTGGAATAGATATGAAGGGGAGCAGTTTTATTAAAGAAGGAAGGGTGTATTAAACACCAAAGGGCAGTATGAGGAAAGGGAAGAAGAGATCTGAGATAAAAGAAAGATTTGGAAGAATAGGTTCAAGGGCAGATGAGTCATTTTGGTTTACTCTGAAATTCTGGCAACACCTTAAAGACAGAACTCATACCATAGAGCATCCTCAGCTTCTGGTACTGCAGAATCCCAAGGATAACAGAGTCTGGTTTAAATGGCAAAGCTAGTTTAGAAAAAGTACCCAGATTCAGTTTCGTTAAATGTTGCTGAACCAAGGCAGCATGCCTGGACACAGGCTGGATCCCCAAGGACAAATGCCAAAGCCCATCCCTCAAATAGAATCCACTATTTTTTATGGCAGGTGAGTTCTGATGTGCTGGAGACAGGACTAACGCTGGAAGGTTCTTTGACAGACTTTGCAACCCAGACAAAAGCTTGGCCTATAGGAAGTTTTGGAAACTTTCACTAAGTGTGGCATACATACATCATGCCATCTCCTCTGCCTAGATGTCAGCTTGTATCAGGATTCTGTCAACCAGAAGAGCTTTCTTTTTCCCTTCAGTATCTTATCCTAATGATTTCACAGAGATCATTGTTTTCTAAGGGGAATCATGGAGACAACAACAGGTCTCTGAAATTATTCAACAAACCCATCAAAGGGTCTTTACTATCTAACCTGTTTCAGAATCTTAAAAGCCCTACCAATTATATAAAGCATAAAGGAGAAATACAAGTCTTCACAGAAGTTGCCTGAATCCAGAGCTGTCCAATGTGTTTCTTGTACAGTGTAAGACAGCAGGGACTTTTATGTTGCTAGGTACCATGAATAATAAACATTAGCAATAGCTATAATGCTTAATTACAGACGTCTTCTTGCAAGAGGGGGAGTGAAAATTTAAGGGATATTTCAGGTTTAAAGTTTTTTAGGTAATTCCCCAAAATACAGCTTTACTGATTTTAAATGCTCTAACTGGCTCAAACCTCCAAAGATTATTTTTACCCCTTCCCTCTGACTCCTGCTGTCACTAGGCAATTACTACTAGAAATAATTTGAAATCACAGTTCAACATGATTTTGCTGTATGGCATTTCATTGTGTGGATAAATGATAATTAACCAAACCTCTCTTTTTGAACAGTTGTGCCCAGTCCCTCAGTCATGTCCGAGTCTTTTGCGACTCTATGTACTGAAGCCCACCAGGCTACTCTGTTCATGGGGTTTTTCAGGCAAGAATACTGGAACAGGTTACCATTTCCTCCTCCAGGGGATCTTCCTAACCCAGGGATGGAACTTGTGTCTCCTGCATTGGCAGGCAGATTCTTTACTGCTGAGTCATCAAGGAAGCCCATCACTAACCACGCAGCCACCCAAACTAGGCTTCCAGGGGACGCTGTTAACTCTCCCCTCCACCCACACACAGTTAACCACAGATGATTGATGTTTATTGACATTGTTTATTGTTGTTTATCGATGTTTATTGTTGTTGATGTTTATTCCCCATTTACCATCTCATCTCATCTTCTCCTCCCTCTTATTTCTTATGATTTTAAAATATCGTCCAGTTTCTCTCCTGTCTAGATTCTCCAGATTCTAGCCTGAGTCCCTTGGTCTTCCCGCCCTTGCTGACAGTTCAGCGAAGGGCAGAAAGAATACAGGTCTGGTGGACTCTGTCCTTGAAGGCAGGGACTGATCTACACTGACTGTTCCTCCCCAGAACTCAGCACCGCGCAGAGTCCCCAGCCAGCTCGGGGAGCACTGGCTTTGAAGCTCAGGCCCAAAGATTACCAGCTGTACTTCAAGACAGGCAAGTTATTTCATTTCCTGAGCCTCAGTTCCCAACATGCAAAACCATGTGAATAACACTGCCTTTAAAGATGTCATTTAAGATTTAATCAACCACCCATGTAAAGTGCCCAGTGCTACACACCTGGCCCATAGAATGCACCAACAAACGTGGGTCCCCTTACCGCAGTGGCCCTCAACCTCCTTGACACCAGGGACCGGTTTTGTGAGAGACAACCACTCACTTCGTGCTGAGCAGCCCAATTCCTAACAAGCCACGTACCAGTACTGGTCCACGGCCCACGGGTCAGGACCCCTGCCTTACTCCATGTATATTTCTCCATCTTCTGGAAATGAAAATATCCCGTTGCATGCAAAGCACTTCCATCACACAGGCATGCCCAACTCTTATTTCCTTATACTCAGCTTCAACACGAGCATGAGCACCATGCTCTTGAGTTCACTACATATTTTCGTGTTTCTGTAATCTCTCATTTTATTTCCTCAGGCTTGATTGTTCTGCCTCCTTCTCCTGTCTTAGTTAAACCTCCACTCATCATTCAAAATCTACTCCAAATAGCACTTGCTCTCTAATATGTTATTTTCTTGCTCAAAGTAAAGTGTAACCACCTTATGACGGCCTGTAAGGACCTTCATTCTCCACTCCCAACTGACCTCGCCAATTCTACCTTCTAAGATTCTCTTCCTCCTCACTCAAACCCCAAATTAAACTGGAGCTCTTTTTGTATTGTACATGCCTGGTTCATTCCTGCTAGGATGTTGTGTGACTACCTCCCTCTCATAAAATTCTCAGATAAAAGATGTTTGACTTTACTATTAGTTAGGGAGATCCAGATTAAATCCAGAAGGGAATAAAAACTGTTCACTTATTTTAAAAATTGATAAGGTATTGCTGAGGATTTGGTGAAATTCGTATTCTCATACAATTGCAATATAAGTTGAAGGTCAGTTTGGCAGTATCTATTAAAGTGTGCCCATGTTCTCCTCACCTG
This sequence comes from Odocoileus virginianus, assembly GCF_023699985.2. Lineage (NCBI taxonomy): Eukaryota > Metazoa > Chordata > Mammalia > Artiodactyla > Cervidae > Odocoileus > Odocoileus virginianus. Next base: position 9,476,456 of record NC_069697.1, read on the forward strand.
GGTTGCCACCTATTCACCGGAAGACATAGTCATTCATATACATGAAGATCTTCACTGAAGCAGGGTTTACAATAACAAAATGAAACAAATCAAAACAAAAAAACTCAACTGGGTAGCAAGCTAAATGTCCATCAACAGCGGGATGGTTGAATTAATTCTGCTACCCACATACCATGGAATACTCTACGGCAGATTAGAAAACTTGAGTATGTAGTAAGAAGACAAGATATCCAAGATAGTTCTAACTGAAAAAGCAAGTCATAGCAAAGTACATATGGAAATATTAGTATATTTTAAAAACTTAAAATAGTAAGAACATTCATTGAGTGACTTCTATCAAGTACTTTTCTAAGTGATTTAAATTCATCAAAATAGTTACTCTTCCTAACAACCTAGTAAGGTATGTAACGTTGCCCTCCCAATCGGAAGCACAGTAAATTTCCACGGGCACACCATTAGAGGATAAGTCTGTCGCCAAGTCTGGCCTTACTTATGGCTCTGAATGATCTTTTACATTTTATATCTAAAAATGAACAAATAATTGACTGTGTGTGTCTCTGTGTATGTGTACTTGAGTACCAAGGAAAACACTTGAATAAATACCCACCATCACATAGGGTTCCCTCATGGGGGGAAAGGAACAGGAATGGAGTGATGGAAAGGAAAATGATTAAAGACGCTTTTTAAAAAAATCAGATTTTAGTTTTTTAACATTGAATTCTTTGGAAATTTATAAGGATTCATTCAACATATTTCTTGTATAATTTGTTCTGATACAGTATCCCAGAATCATCATGAGGAAAGTGAGCGGGAAAGGCATTCTAGGATAAACTGAAGAAGGCGGGACAAAGGATAATTTTAAAAGTGCTTTGAGGCACAGCTTTGAAGTAATTTGAGCAAAAAATAAATTCTACCTGCAATTGCCTGGGAAATTTAGGTGAAATGAAGGGGTTTTTGCGACATTACCTCAGAAATCATGGACATAGAAGAGAGGTTTGTGGGAGCTTCAAAATTCCAATTATAAGGGAATGCCACTGAGATTCCATTCAAACGGTCATGACTGAATGCTTTTTCTCCTGGCAACACTATTAATTTGTTGAAACCTGAGTTTTCCTTCCCTCCATTTCCTCTTGGTAGTTTATTTGTCCATGCTTGCTTCAGTTATGTAGCCTGCTACATCACTCATGTTTAAGTGTGAATGCTATAAATCCAGGGTGATGTTTGACTGAGAAATGGTGAGGAAGGATTATGAAATACTGCATGGTCAAGTTTTTGTTTCTCACTAATGACTCCTGAAATGAACAACTACAGTGATTTCAAGCTTGATGGATGGGAGATCCCAGAGTGAGTTACAAATCAGTTGACCTAGAAATTCTTTTAAAAATGAAAGGAGTTGGTTTTATATTTTTTCTTTGGTATGATTATTACCATCCTCTCCTACCATTTCCCCAAATAACAACATGTTGCAACAAAGAAACATAGCTATTACATAATATCTGTTTCTTCTCTCATTAAACATTCAGTTTAGTTCAGTCGCTCAGTTGAGTCTGACTCTTTGCAACCCCATGAATCGCAGCACGCCAGGCCTCCCTGTCCATCACCAACTCCTGAAGTTTACTCAAACTCATGTCCATCGAGTTGGTGATGCCATCCAGCCATCTCATCCTCTGTCATCCTCTTCTCCTCCTGCCCCCAATCCCTCCCAGCATCAGGGTCTTTTCAAATGAGTCAACTCTTCACATGAGGTGGCCAAAGTATTGGAGTTTCAGCTTCAGCATCAGTCCTTCCAATGAACACCCAGGACTGATCTCGTTTAAGATGGACTGGTTAGATCTCCTTGCAGTTCAAGGGACTCTCAAGAGACTTCTCCAATACCACAGTTCAAACGCATCAATTCTTGGCACTCAGCTTTCTTCACAGTCCAACTCTCACATCCATACATGACCACTGGAAAAACCACAGCCTTGACTAGATGGCCCTTTGTTGGCAAAGTAATGTCTCTGCTTTTTAATATGCTATCTAGGTTGGTCATAACTTTTCTTCCAAGGAGTAAGTGTCTTTTAATTTCATGGCTGCAATCACCATCTGCAGTGATTTTGGACATCAAGTTTTATCTATCCCCTGGTTACTCTGCTTCAAATTCCAGCCTCTTCTAGCCCACTGCTCAGATTGTAATCACAGTAATCTTCCTAAAATGCAAATGTGATCATGTCATTCTCTTGCTTACAATTCTTCTAATCCTCATATAGCTTCCCTGATGGCTCAGTGGGTAAAGAATCTGTCTGCAATGCAGGAGACACAGCAGCCACGGGTTTGATCGCTGGGTTGGAAAGATCCCCTGGAGGGAGGAAATGGCAACTCACTCCAGTCTTCTTGCCTGGGAATTCCCACGGACAGAGGAGCCTGATGGGCTGCAGTCCATGGGGTTGCAGAGTTGGACACCGCTGAGAGTCTAAGCCTCCAAATCTCCACATTGCTCAGATACAGCTCCAGGTTTGCAGTCCAGTTTGCTTTGCATTACGATCTGGCCCCTGCTTATATGTTTAGCCTCACTGGCCAACTCTTAAGGGTCCAAAGAGATGAACTGGCAATTTTCTCATGTCTGGACTCTAGGATTGTTTACTCTGAGGCGGCTCTTTCACCTCACTTACTGCCTCCTTTCACCTACCCAACACCTACTTGCCTGTGAATTTTCTTCAGAGAATAAACCATCTCTGGCCCTCCCACACCTGGGTGAGATGCCTCTTTTATGATCTCCCATGGAACCCTACACGTAACTTCATTTACAAAATAACCTATGTTGCAAAGATTATCTTCTTCACTGCCTATTTCTCCTCATACTTGTAAGGGTGAAATCAGGGGTATTTATTTTTTCATTTCACCAGTGACTAAAACAGTACCAGGCCCAACAGTACTTTGCCAAATGAATGAATGAATCCATATCTAAGTTTTATGGATTAAAGTTCATCAACAAACTTGTAACTTAACTATGTTGTCACTTCTCTGAGAAAACCTAACGATTTCTAATTTAAACCACTGGCTGCTCCCTTAATTATGAACTCGTGACAATCAACACAACTAACTTATATAGTACCTACTATGGGTCAGGAACTACATTATGTCACTTAACCACCAAAGCATAAAAACGAGGTAGCCACTGTTATTATCATCTCTTAGCAGTGAGGAAACTAAGGTTCAGAGAAGTTACCAGATGGTTCCTCAAGTTTCATAAAGTACACTGAATTAGTCTGTGAGATTAAATTGCCCAGTGCATTTAGAGTGCTGAGCGAATGCCTGGCCTGTAAGCTCTCAAAGGAGCTCTTTTCTGTTACTTCTGTTAGCAGCTTTGTTACAACACTTGGGCCTCCTACTTTATTTCTAAACCTCATGTTTGGGGATTTTCAAACTACGATGCTAAATGGGGCATATATATTGAGTAGAAGATACATTTTTTTTTAAAGTTGCATTTTTTTTTTTTAATTAGAAAAAACTTTAAAAAATTAAAAATGTGAGCTGCTACTGCTGAATTCATCTCGGGCTTCCATGGTGCTTCTCCAACATGCCAGCACTCTTCCATCTTAGCATCTCTGCACCCATTCTTCCTGCTGCCTGCAGTGTTTCTCCCTAGATACTCACTGACTCCCTGCCCGCCTTCATCTTGATTCTCAAATATCACCTTCTCACTGAGGCTACTCTGCTCAGCATCACATCCTCCCCTCTCTACCCGTCACTCCTTGCCCTCCTTCACATGCACTGATTTCTCTTTTTTCCTTAGTACTTGCCACCATCTAACATTATATATATATGTGTGTGTGTATATATATATATATATATATACATATATATATATATAAAACGTGCATGTATATATATATATATATATAACACACACATTATTTACATGTTTATTGCTTTCTACTCTACTGAAATGTAGACTCCAAGAAGGAAAGGATTTTTCTTTTTCTTTTCACTGAAGAATCCAGATTGTCCCAAGTAATGCCTGGTACACTGAGATGCTTAATAAATTTTTTTCAATGGCTTTTTTTGGGAGGGTTATTTTAATTGAAGTATAATTGATAATAAATACTTTTTGAATGAATGGATGAATATTGCCTATGTCCAGGCAATGTTGTATGTTGTATAACCTCATTTGGCCACGTATGTGCTCCTGATACAGGGTATTTATGTATATTTTGTCAACATACTGCCCTATTCAGTAGCTCTCACACTTAGGGTTTGATAACTAGCTGAGCAGGTGCTCAAGGTTTGATCTAGGAAGAATAACACAACCAAGAAAGGTAAAGCTAAAAGTTCAACATAGGCTACCCATGTTCCTATAAGTATCAGTAATAAAAAGTGTGTCAAAGGGAATTTTAATTACTATATTTGACTTGTTTCCTTCATGGAATAATAGAACATGCTTACTAAAAATTGAACATAATTAAACCCCTGGTGATTTCCTTAAAATTAAATAAGTTTATTAGAGGTGAAGAAGGTTAAAGTGATTGGCTACTTCGTGGAACACTCAAAATATGTGCAAAATTATGTTCAATGCAACTGGAGGAAATTAAATTTTAATACCTATAGATGTTGATACCATAAAATGATGTGAGATCTGATAACTAGCATCAGAAAGTTCTTGCATTATTCCTTCTGCCAGTTGCATCCAACAAAAGAGGACCCATGTGAAACAGTATGTATAATAGGTCCCTGTGGTAATTAGCTGGAAATTGCTACAATCTGGTCAGTAATATTTAAAACTGTTTCTAAGGTTGTGTAAGAGTGAAGAGCAATATAATAGTTATCATTTCATATAAACCGTAGAATAATTTAAACAGATTATGGGCACCAAAATACAGAGAATTTCAGAACTAGAAGCTGTTCCCCTCCTAGCCTTGTGGCCTGTCTTATTTCAGATCCATTGTAAAACTCAGAGGGCTCATAGGTTCCCTATAAACTTCACTTTTGGTTTTATTGAGTAGTCAGATCGATACTGTGGCTTCTAGACTTAAGCAGAAAAGTAGTGAGGCCTTACCATATTTCTGTTTATGACATACTGACACAGAATTTCTACAAATCATCCAAAGCTACAGCTCAGGCAAATTATGAGTAATACGGTTATCTCTATTTATGAAAAAATTAAATTGAGGTTTCTAGGAGAATTCAATAAAAGTGAACTCCTTTAAGGCATGAAAGAAAGTGAAGTCGCTCAGTTATGTCCGACTCTTTGCGACCCCATGGACAGTAGCCTGCACCAGGCTCCTTTGTCCGTGGGATTTTCTCGGCAAGAGTACTGGAGTGGGTTGCTATTTCCTTCTCCAGGGAATCTTCCCAAGCCAGGGATTGAACCCAGGTCTCCTACATTGTAGACAGACGCTTCACCATCTGAGCCACAAGAGAAGAGGTATGAGTATGTTTTATTAAACTGTCCCTTCCCAGTGCCAAGCACATGGCATGTGGTTAATAATTCTTTTTTGGCAGACTGAATGAAGCCTTTAAAATGGTATTCTTGAAGTACTGTTTGCCTGTAGAGACAGGTTCAATAATGGGCTGTCAATCTCCTGGCCTTTGTTATAGACAGTAATTAGGATCAACTGCAGGGCTCTGCCTCACAGATCCTCAATTCAGAGACAAGCCTTGGATAAAGCCTCTTTGCAAGAATTGGCCTCATTTGTGGAATCCCCTGCGTGCTGTGATTTGGGAGAAGTCCATTCTATTCACATACATCATACAGTGTATAATGTGTGCAATTTAGATTTTAATGGTGCAGCTAATATTTGGTTTTTATCAGTCTCCAAGAAATTGCACCAGTTTAGTTTAAGGAAATGGTTCTCAGCTAGGCATGATCTGACCGCTCTGAGGAGAGCTGGCAATGTCTGAGACTCTTTCAACGGTCCCCACTGGAAAGCGGAGTGTGGCCAAGGGTGCTGCCAAACATCCTACAATAGACAGCACAGCCTCTCTAACAAAGACTTACCCAGTTTAAAACCTGAACTGTTCAAAGGCTGAGAAACTCTGATTAAGACAAATTTAGAGAAGACTTTACAGAGAATAATTTTAAAAAAATAAATAAAGTTTTCTACTTTAAAATACTGCCAGTTTGCTAGAACTCAGTTACTGCATTTACAATTACCCATGGCCTAAAACCTATGCCCTTCTCCAAAACCAGATGACTCATTCTATTTTGTACACTTTCACACTACAGTTTGCTGAGTACTGGGCTTCTCACTTTCTTACCTGAAACATCTTTTTTTTCAATTGCCAAGTCACCAGAACACACTTTGGATCATCACCAAGTGGAAAGGTACTCTTGGGCCTGGAAATGCAGTTTTCCTTACATCTGTCCTTGATGACTGTGGGCTCCTGCCTCTGATCGAGGCTACCGAGAGCTCCGGCTGAGACATCTTTCCTCCTGTATCAGCAGGAGGCAGGATGCACGCCAGAAACCTGGGACTTTCTTGGTAATTCCCTCCCCTTCATCTCTCATGTCCAGTCAACCACCAGGTCTTGCGTATGGTACCATTTTCTTCAAAATAGTTTTCAAATCTCTTCCTTTCTCTTTACCCTTTTTCTTTCCTCACAAGACTCTCATCACCTCTCTCCCAAACTCATGGGTGTTCCCTACTTGATCTCCTCACGTCCAGCTTTTCTCCACTCCTTCACATACTCCTACAGTCACATGCTGGCAATTGCCAGAACAATTATCTCAATGCAAATAAAAGCATGTGATGCTGGCCATTTTCTACAACCTTCAAATGATAAGTCCAGGCTCTTTATTGTGGCTTATGGGGCACACGACAACATAGCCCTAGCCCATCCCTCCAAGAGCAATCCCATACACTGTGCCTTACTCGTTAACTGCAAACATCACGCTGTTCCTTATGTTTGTACTCCTCTTCCTGGATTAACCCGTCAACCTACACGCTCTGACACTTCTATCGATAACTACTATTTATCCTTTTAAGATTCTATTTATATATCATCTCTACAAAGCCAGGGGTGTTGTTTTGTTTTCAGGAATTCTGAACTTTCAGCCAACAGTGTCCACATTATCCAGTGACAGTGACTAGCTGGAACTGTGATGGGGCATTTCCTTTCTGGACGGCCACAGCTCCCACCTGGTCATCCCCGTTTATGTGCATAATCTCCTCTTGGTCCTCACCGTAGTTACATCTTTCACTCCTATTTCTACTTCAAGGAAGCCAATGTACTCTTACAAAACCAAGTCTACTACAGCAACATGCTCCCTTGGCTTTCAGAGGTAGAAGCTCAGTGACTGTCTAGAAGCCCCAAGTTTTCTAATGTCACAGTTTACTAAATTTCTGAATACGGACTGATTGCTGCATAATGGTGATGAGCTCAGAACAAAAAAGTGAGTTGAGATGCTGGTGCTGGGTGATGAACTAGGCTGATGCTAGGGATCAGATCTTGTGTATACCAATCATACAAAGATTTAAATTCCTGTTCCATCAAAAACATAACTGCAACATATGCAGACTCTAACTCCAGGATGTAAAAGTCTCAAGCTTTGCTTCATATTGAAAGTTACATTCTTAAATCTTAAGCTACCCTATATTTGCATAGTTTCTGGTGATGCCGGGCACACCTATGAATAGAAACAAGATTTCTGAGAAGCGTTTAGATGCCACTGAAGAGCTACAATGTAATCTACATTTCAGAGTAGAGTCAACAGTAATAAAATTACCAGCTGATGATTCTGCCTCCATGAGAGAAGAGAGAGCAAGCCAAGGAGAGAAGGCTTACAGTTCAATATGATACGCGTTGCAACTTTACTAAAACTGTCCACGCCCCATGACTGAACTTAGAAAGGTGTGGTTCTGGTACCATAACTTCCAAGACTCTCTCACTGAGTTTCCCATATCTGAGACTCAGCAGCTAACATCTGACTTAAAGTTCAGGCATCTTACATGAACCTGTCCGTAACCACATGCAGAGTGATTACTCACGCAGTGATTCCCATCTGTATCAGTGTCTTCTCTCTTTGAGTACGAGAGAAGAAAAGTTCTTATTTCTTTAAGAACCAAGTTCTTGTTTCTTCGAGAACAAGAGAAGATCAAAATACATTCTAGAAAACTGTACAAACTCTGAGATTAACTTGGTTTGAATTTTATTGGATAGACCTATGGAGCTGTGGCTATATTAAAAATTTTCCAACTTTGCTTTAGGCTGGTACTAGTAGTCTCCAGGCCAATATTTAGTTAAGTGAGAAGAATGGCCCGTCTCAAGCAAGCTGGGCTTAAATCGAATCATAAAGAACAGCTTTTAGGCAACAGAAACTGGCTTCTCCAATAATGGTTAAAACGATAACTGATAATTGGGTTTATTGAGCTCCGTAAAGAACAAATGATGCCAGAAAGTGACCTAGCACAAAACTTGAAGGCAAACCCTGTATTCTTTCACAGGGAGCTCCCTGCTTCTCAGCCGACAGAAGAACGATCCTTGCTCTGCTTACATTTTCTGCTTTTGTAAATTAAGACTTTGCTGCCACAAAAGATGTGAAGACAGGGGATTTTATGAAAAGGCTGTTTAATAATAATATACAGCAATAATGTTTTATTTGTGTGGGAAGAGAAAGTCATACGTTTTTGCCAGTGCTATATTTATCAATTCCCTTTTATATTCATTAGGAAAGGTAGTTAGGACAGGTGTCATTACATCAGTTTTGCTGATGTAAGGACACCTAAAATCTCAATGACTTGCCAATAATCAACAGCACACAAGTGGGAGCCAACTGCCTCTGAAATTAGAATATTTAATAGGAGACTTTTATTGTCTCTTGAAAATAAACAGAGAGCAGAGGAAATCACTTAGTCTGAGCTAAAAGTTTAAATCTACATGCAGGCAAAATTGTAAGATAGGAAGGAGACTATTACCTCCTTCCAGAAAAGAAATTTACATTAACAGTTAATAATAACTAATAGTTAGCAGCTATTGAATTTATAAAAGTTATCTGCCACAGTGGCAGATACTTTCATAAACTTTCTTTTATATAACCTTCAGATCAGTCATGTGAGAAAGGTTTTATTATCTGTTTTACAGATGATGAAATAAGAGTCCCTAAATTGTAAATGGTCATATTATAGTTAGACTAACCTCAAGCTCTTCAGAAACTATAAGAACTTGAGCTGTAACGGCATCTGAAATTTTGAAAATATCAATTGACAATAAGGCTTTCTAATTTTCATTAAAAGTAGAAATAGAAAAAAAATGACTTCTAAAGTTATCAGATGCTAGACCTTATTCAGGTGGTTTAAGGGTTTAGAAAGAAAATTTCAAAATAGAAAAAATACTACCACTATACTAAAACAGAAAAGGTATAATACCTTTCATTTTGTAGTGACTAGCCATAGTTGATGCTGCTCAGTCTGTAAGTCACGTCTCTGCAACCCCGTGGACTGTAGCAGGACCAGCCACAGTAGGTATCAGAAACTCTTGGCACATGACCAGATTTTAGGATGGATGGACAACACAGAGATTCCTATTGCCCTTAAAATAAAACATAACCTTTCTGGCAGCACCTCTAGGAATCTGACCTGCCTGGCTCCCACCTCTCCTCAGCTCCTTCTGTCCGTCTCTCCGTGACCCACCCACCCCCGCTCTTCTTTCAGCCAAGGCTGAGACCACCTGGGACCCCTTGCTGCAGTGCTTGCAGATGGACAACTGTCTCCTCCAGCAACAAAGTACAGAGAAACGATAAAGGACTAAAAATAACTGTGTGCATGAACAACTGGGGCAGATTATGGACAACAAGATACAAAAAGGCCCAAAACACACTGCCTCTTTTGAAGAGCCAGGAGCAAAAACAAGGTGTTGGGAGCTAAAAACAGGGTACCTGTTTTTACATGAACCCTACACTCAACATCAGGTACATGAACCCTGTACTCAACATCACAAAAACAGGTGGGCAAGCCACCTGATCCATCCCTCTGGCCTGACCCCCACCCTCACCTTATATGAGGAACTGGCTTCACCCCCGGCCCCTGGGGAGTGAGCAGGGGAACCTGTTACCTGTTTTCACGCCCACCGCCCACTGCTGCAGCGAAGGCCCCAGTGAAGGCTTTCCTGGACTTCTTCTCGGGCTTCTTATCAATCTGTGGTAAGGAAGGCTAAGAATCCTGGTCGGTAACAATCCTTCACGAAAGGCACGGGCTTCCTCGCCTGGATCGCGTCACCCCAGCTCTCATGATGTCGACTGACTCCTCCTCGCCCTTTTCGCTTTTAGTTAGTAAGTCGTGTCCGACTCTTTGCAACCCCATGGAATACAGCCCTCCAGGACCGTCTGTCCACGGGATTTCCCAGGCAAGAATACTGGACTGGGTTGCCATTTCCTCCTCCAGGGGATCTTTCTCAACCCGGGGATCAAATCTGCGTCTCCTGAACTGGCAAGCAGATTCTTTACCTGAGCCACTTGGGGAAGCCCCTTCCTCACCTTCAGTCTCAGCCTAAATGTCTCCTCTAAAAGCGGCCGTTCCTAACACTATCAAAAGGGGCTCCGCTTAGTCTTTTACATGGCACCCGTTTTCTTCTCCTCTTCCCCCTTTAACACTTCTTACAGTATTTCATTATGAGGCAGTGTTAAACTCTGAAGTATAAATTCGTGGGGTTTTTTTGTGTATTTCCCCGCCCCTTTTGCTTCCTTCAGCCCACACCTAGGGAACAAACAGAACTCAAAACTAGCTGAGGCAGAAGGCGAGGGCTGCATTTCCCCCCGTTATCTAAAGGCTAGGTGAAGGCTGGGGTTGGGGTAAGGAGGAAGAGAAGGAGGACAAGCTTCACTGACTGTACAGGCAGAAGTAACAGGAGAAAAGTCCTCAAAGTGGGAGGGGGAGAAGGAAGTTGCATTGTCAGAACCAGGAGTAGGGTGGAAAATACTCAGCACATCCTATCCAGAGAGTAGAAAAACCAGTGTGCTTATGGGCTGTGGACAACTGATCCCTTTCGATTGTCCTGGAAACTCACAAGTCCTTTGAATTTAGAATAACGGTTTTCCATGACCAAGTCTTACTGAAACTTGTAAACGTTGCCTTGTATGGAAAAAGGTCTTTGCCGATGTGATTAACTGAAGAATCTTGATCTTGAGATAAGGAGATCATCCTGCATTATTTAAAAGCTAAGACACTTTAGCCCTAAAGGACTTTGCAACCTATGGACTGCACCTCCTCTGCCCATGGGATTCTCCAGGCAAGAATACTGGAGTGGGCTGCTGAGCCCTAGTCCACGGGATCTTCCCGACCCAGGACTGAACCCACGTCTCTTATGCTTCCTGCTCTGGCAGATGGGTTCTTTACCACTAGCACCACCTGGGAAGCCAGGGGAGCTTCCACACAGAAGTTACAAGAAGAGAATTGTCTACCAGAGCCTCTGGAGGGAGTCCAGCCCTGGCTGACAGCCTGGTGTGGGGTCATTCAAGCTGACTTCTAACTTCCAGTCTCCAGAACTGTGAGAGAATAAATTCTATCAATTAAACCATCAAGTATATGGTAATTTGTCATAGCAGCTGTAAGAAACTAATACACACATGGAACAAAAATCTCACTCCTATGAGCAGCATGGAACTGACCTGAATCTCTGGGGGAATTTCCTTTATGCTAGGATAAGTGGTGGCTATGTCCACAGTTACATATACATTTATATGTGTACAGGCATATCTCAGAAATACCAAGGTAAATGCCTCCTTTTCCAAAATGCTACTATTTTTAGGAATGGTTCTCCACTTTTTAAAAGTCAAAGCCCTTTATAAGAAACGGAAAAGCAATACTCATCCCAACCAAAACTGCTTATGCAAACCTATACAAGTGAAGAAACCTTGATCTTTTCTATACCATATAGGAAACCACTAATCTTTAAAGGACTGAGAGGTTAGCTGACCCCTGCCTTAGGATGAATGAAGCCAGACTGTCTTTAAAGGACTGAGAGATTAGCTGACCCCTACATTAGGATGAATGAAGCCAGACCGCCCAGATTACACTCTTCAGCTGTGCCATTCAGTTGGCTGTGTGACCTTGGGCCAGTCACCTGATCTCTCTCTTCCTCAGTTCCCTCATTTATGAGAGTGACGATAAGAGCACTTAACCACAAGATATCATCATGAGGAAACAACTAACTCAATATGTAAAGTGCTTAGAATGCTGCCTGGAGATAAACACATACGGAGCTTTGACTTTGTACACAGGCGCTGTTCTAAGGGGGCTTCCCTGGTGGCTCAGTCCTGAAGAAGATGCCTTCCAAAAGGAGATGTGAGTTCGATCCCGGGGCCAGGAAGATCCCCTGCAGAAGGAAATGGGAACCCACTCCAGTATTCTTGCCTGGAGAGTCCCAGGGACAGAGGAGCCTGGCAGACCATGGCCCATGGGGTCGCAAAGAGGGGGACAGGACTGAGCACACAGGCGTGCTGCACTGAGATGGCAGAGAAGGCAATGAACAAAAACGACTGCTGTCAGTGGGGCCTGCGTTTCAGTGCAGAGCTTAAATGTTCAGAGAAGTCTTACAGTGTATTTCACAGTAATTAAAAAGAAATCTTTGTATTTTCTCTCTGTTCAGGTAATAGATAATAAGATTTAATATAGATTTCCCATGTGGACTCCGCAGTTTCACAAAGCTCAAATCTGGAGAGTTCTAATCTTTGTTTCATCCTCACCCCACATCTGACCGCCTTTCTGCATAAATAATTCGGGCTGTGAGTACTCAGCCTACCTATGAGTACTTCACCCTTGGCAGAAGTATTTATAAAATGGGAGAAAAGCCAGGTTCCAGGAAAACAATTTATTCTGTTCCATCCCTCAATTTTTACTCATTCATTTGTTATGCTTAAAAATCAATTAGCACTGTTCATAGACTGTATCAACAGCTTTATTTAGGATTAACTACAGAGCTGGGCAAATTTGACTGCCATTTCCCCACCAATGATGCTCAAAAACAATGCCTGGATTTCAGGAGCTAATGAAGGTCTCTTTTTCACTATGACATAGTTTTAAATTTCTTGTGCTTTTATTTTATCTTTCTAACCTCTGCCTCCCTGTTCCCCACCTGCCTTCTCCCCTGTCAGTATAGGAGGCTCTCATACTGATTCTTTTGGACCTTCTCCCTTTTAAAATATTACTAGGAAATAATTATTAAGTCAGACACAGTTGAAAAGAAGTGTACAAGGAGACCCTGGGGACCCTTTAGCCAGCTTTCCTCAATAAACATATTGTAAAAAAACAACTGATTTTTTTAGTATTAAAATCAGGGCATTGACATAGGCACAGTTCTGGAGCTTACTCAGGTTTCATTGGGATTTACTTTTTCAGTAACCAATTATTACTCTTGGTAAGCATCAGTTATGGTCATAAGAAAGGCTGAAATTCACTTTTTATGCATGTATTTGGTATGGGCTTGGGTGTGTAAAGGTGTATCCATTTCTCTGTGTGTATCTGTGTATGCATGTGCATGTGCGTATGTGTAAAAGAGAGAGAGAAAACAAGCTCTGGCCCTATCCATTCACAAGACTTTTTTGAGGAACAGATGAGAGAATCTTAGGTAAATACTGTTCATAAACTGTAAAGTACTAAATTAAAAAACAATTATATTGTATTCCATGCCTAATACTTCCGTTTAAGAAAAATTTCCCATTAGTAAGGTACACAGAGCGCCTCCTTACATGTACGAGGAGAGTGTGTGTTTGCGTGTGTGGGGGGGTTTACAGGAGTCTGAGCAAAATACCATCTGGAAACACAGAGTCACAGAGTTAGAAGGGACCTTGGGGTCAACTGTTGTAGCCCTCTATATTGTACAAACAATTTGAAATATTCTTGCCAGTTGGTCTTCTAATCTTTGATTAAAACTTCAAATGATGGGCATATTGTGACTTGTGATTCCGTCTTTTTCACAATAAGCCCTTCCTAAAATCTGCCTTCCCTGTGGCTTTCCCCCACTGGCCCTGGCTCTGCCATCTGCTGCCTCGCACAGTGGCGCACGTGAAGGCAGTCATCGCTCCCCTGAGTCGCTTCTCTGTCCTAAACAAGCCTTCTTCCTGTACAAGACTGCCTGACTCGGGATCAGCTTACTCTTCTTTGCAAAGTTGGAATCAGGATCAGAGCGCAGTGGGGTGTGAGCTGAACAGTATGTTCAGAGCTGAACCAATCTCTTCTTCCTTCCATGTTTATACATATTTGTATTAATGGCCCCTATAATCACATTTTCCCCTCCTTGCTTCAGATTTCTCTTGAAATCAATCGAAACCCCCTAGACATTTTTTTTCTTCAGGGATTTTATTTATTTTTTCCTTCAGGTTTTGATATTTAGCCATTCCTTCCTGATTCTGCCTAATTTTGATTTTCCCTGCCTGATTCCCTGGTGATTCAGACTGTAAAGAGTCTGCCTGCAAGGCAGGAGACCCGGGTTCAGTCCCTGGGTTGGGAAGAGCCCCTGGAAATGGCTACCCACTCCAGTATTCTTGCCTGAAGAATTCCATGGAGCTAGTGGGCTACAGTCCATGGGAAAGAACTGGACACAACTGAGCTGCTAACACACTTCCTGATTCTGCACATAGGTAGAATCTTTGGCAAATGGGCAGGAATTCACATAGATTCTTATTAAATTTAGCTTATTGTACCATTCCATTGGCATTTTTTTTTCTTTTCATATATCCAGACCCAATCACTAAATGTATTTACTGTTCTTGCTGGCTCCACACTGGCTGCAACCTTTATATATGGCCCTTTAGTTCTTTCTTGATATTGCTGATGATACACTTGGGTATAAAAGAGTGAAAAGGAGATCATTAGAAAGCTATAAATTCTAACTGTAACATTTTGACTTCCTGTTAACTTTAAGCTTTAACTGAGTATTCAGTTCTAAGTTTTTATTGAGGGTTGACCTAAGAAGTAGCCATGCGCAAAAGGCCTCGGCATTTTCTATAAAATTGTATTAGGTAATTCAATATCTCATTTGTAAAAATCCCAGGGGAAATTTCTCCTGGAGCTCAGGGACAGAAAAAAAGTCTCTACCAATGATGGCTGAGCTGGTATGAGTCTCCTGTTTTGAATTCTAAGACAATAAAAGAAAAAATATTACTTGCTCTATTGCTGTATCTTTTAAAATTTTCTATTTATTGATTTTTCCCCCTTCTATGCCATGACAAGCCATGTTAATAATTCTGCATTAATATTTTACTTTTTACCAGATATCATGATTTAAAAAAAAGTGGTCGTCCAATCATGTCCAACTCTTGCAACCCCCTGGACTGTAGCCTACCAGGTTCCTCTGTCTATGGAATTCTCTAGGTAAGAAGAGTGGAGTGGGTAGCCAGAGCAAACCCAGGTCTCCTGCACTTCAGGAGGACCCTTTATCATCTGAGCCACCACAGAAGCCCAGATAATCATGGTATATCCTTTCTAAATGCAGGTAGAGCATACATGTAAACATACATAATCAAGACATCTTTTCAGGTATCTTTTCAGATGTTTAAAAGTCCATGCAACAATTTCCTTACTTTTTAAGTAGGACAGTAGGAAATTTTCCCCAGAAGACTTGTACTGAAGTAGTAAGGTTGGCTTCAGCCCTTCAAATCACTCTTACAGAATTTGTTCTCCATTTAGAATGGTATGTTCTGAAAATATTCCATATTAATTTTCCCAAATGGTACTTTATTTTAAAGTGTAAACTGGATCATTTGCTAACATTTTCTCTTTTGTGGTCCTTCCATTACAGAACAATATTTTTTTTCATTAAATACTGCTATCTGCCTGGAATTATTTATATTGAGAAGACTTGTGGATTCAGTGTTAGCAGCCCAGGGTTATTGCCTTGGATTAAGTACTTTGACTGACAATTGGAAACCCACTGGGTCATGAAATTTCTCACTTACAGAATGAAAAACACCTTTTGATGAATACCTGATAAGTACTAGGTGCTGTTAAAATGTACATAACTTACCTTTAGGTACTTTAAAATAGGTAGTTTATAATACATAGTTTGATTTTATAGATATGCAACATTTTACATGACAAATTGAGAAGCCTAAATCAGTCTAGGTGGTCAACAAACATTACATCAGAAAGGTATGACTCCAGAGGCTGGTCGCACTACAAAAGCCTTTGTTATACCCATCTTAAGGATGTTTTGTTTATTAGCAACAGTTTGTCAGAAATGGATTCTTACTGGCAAAATTAGTGACTTATGAACTAGCATGATAAATGGAACTTAATCAACAAAATTAAAGGTTTTAAATGTAAGTGGAATAC
Source organism: Odocoileus virginianus (assembly GCF_023699985.2). Classification (NCBI taxonomy): domain Eukaryota; kingdom Metazoa; phylum Chordata; class Mammalia; order Artiodactyla; family Cervidae; genus Odocoileus; species Odocoileus virginianus. The sequence goes on from NC_069697.1 coordinate 9,492,700, forward strand.
TAAAGATACTGGAGATATTTCCCACCTTTGCATGACCAGGTTGCAAAATTCTTAAGGAGGCTCACAGCTTGCACCAAAGGATTAGTGGCACAAATTTGATCACTAAAGCTTCTTATTTCCAACTGCCAGTTTAATAGAATTTCTGGTTGTCTGATGCTGACTATAACAAAAATCTTGGCTCTGGAATGTTGTTTCATCTGCCTCAAATAAACCCTTTTTTCAAGGTAATGTTTGGAACATCTGAATGGACCAAGAACTAGGATGTTATCAAACTTAACAGAAGATCAATGCCTTTTTGCTAATAACTGTTTGCTAAAATAAGCTTTTATGGACAACAGACTTTGCTTTAAAACTTACATAACTACTATTAGCAATATCATAGGGGGACTGCTAACTCTCTTCAAGTTTCTTCACTAACCACACTTACACACTTCATTTGTGTGTAACAAATTATCACAGGATAGTTCTCAACAGACATTCTGCCTCATTTTAATTTTCATCCAACCTCTTAAAATTAGTCCCTGCTCACCTTATTCAGATTAGGAAATTCAGTTTAGGGCTTATTAGTCCATTAAATAAATCCTTTTCTACTGACTGGAAAAGGTCAATCTTCATCCCAGTTCCCAAGAAGGGTAGTGCTTGAATGTTCTAACCATCAGACAATTACACTTACCTCCCATGATAGTAAGGTCACGCTTAAAATCCTGTGTGCGAGGCTTCAGCACTACATGAACCAAGAACTTCCAGATGCCCAAGCTGGGTTTCGAAAAGGCAGAAGAACCAGAGATCAAATTGCCAACATTTGTTGGATCACAGAAAAACCAAGGGAATTCCAGAAAAACATCCACCTCTGTTTCATCGACTATGCTGAAGCCTTTGACTGTGGCTCATAACGAACTGCGGAAAGCTCTTAAAGAGATGGGAATACCAGACCATCTTACCTATCTCCTGAGAAACCTGTATGCGAGTTAAGAAGCAACAGTTGGAGCTCTGTATGGAACAGCTAACTGGCTCAGGACTGAGAAAGGAGTATGAGAGGGCTGCCTGCTGTCACCCTGTTTATTTAACCTATGCATTGAGCTTCCCTGGTGCCTCAGATGGTAAAGAATCTGTCTGCAGTATGGGACACCTGGGTTCAATCCCTGGGTTGCAAATATCCCCTGGAGAAGGGAATGGCAATCCACTCCACTATTCTCAACTGGAGGATTCCATGAACATAGGAGCCTGGCGGGCTCCGGGGTTGTGGAGAGTTGGACACGACTGAGCGACTAGCACACGCTGGGCACGTCATGAGCAATGCTGGGCTAGATAGTCACAAGCTGGAATGAAGACAGGCAGGAGAAACGTCAGCAACCTCAGCTATGCAGATCATAGCGCTCTGACGGCACAAAGCGAAGAGGAACTAAAGAGCCTCTTGGTGAGGGTGAAGGAGGAGAGGGAAAGAGCTGGCTTAAAACTAAATATTAACAAAACTTAAGATCATGGCATCCGGCCCCAATACTTCATGGCAAATAGAAGGGGAAAAGGTAGAAGTAGTGACAGATTTCCTATTCTTGGGCTCTACAATCAATGCGGATGGTGACTGCAGCCATGAAATTACAAGACAACTGCTTCTCGGCAGGAAAGCTACGACAAACTTAGACAGTGTGCTCTGTATAGTCAAGGCTACGGTCTTCCCAGGAGTAGTGTAAGGTTGTGAGAGCTGGACTGGAAAGAAGGCAGAGTGCCATAGAATTGATGATTTCAAACTGGGAAGACTCCTGAGGGTTCCCTGGACAGCAAGGATATCAAACCAGTCAATCTTAAGGGAAATCAACCCTGAATATTCATTGGAAGGACTGATGCTGAAGATGAAGCTCCAGTATTTTGGTTACCCGATGCAAACAACTAACTCACTGGAAAAGTCCTTGATGCTGGGAAAGACTGAAAGCAGGAGAAGAGGATGTCAGAGAATGAGGTGGCTGGATGGCATCACTGACGCAATGGACATGAACCTGGGCAAACTCTGGGAGATGGTGAGGGCCAGGGAGGCCTGGCATGGTGCAGTCCATGGGGTCTCAAAGAGTTGGACATGACTGGGTGACTGAACAACAACAATCTATTAAATCCATGGATACTGAGTGGTAGAGTCTGACGTGTCTTATTCCATTGCTTCAGTTCTGCCCACAGTCTGCCAGATAAAGTCTCAGATCATTGCATAGAATGGCAAAGTGATTATTAAATGCCAACAGCTCTGTTCCCTACAAATGTATGGGGTTAGACGAAGGTTCTTTTGCCCTTTTGACAGACAGCTTAAATAAAGTCAACTAAATATTGATTTAATATAAATTTCCTGTGGCTTTACATAAATACACTTACTATGAATATATTTTTGGTTCTTTTAAAAATATATATACTCTTCCTTTTATCTACCCAATACATTCAGAGAAAGCATAAATTCACACAGTGAGGCACAGATTATTTTGTGACATAATTGCATGACCTAGCTTTAGAGTCCTCCCCTAGAAAACTTGACTATGAAATTATCAGTTGAAACATGCTTTGAAAAAGTGCTAGTTATCTAAAGGTCAATAAAAAGCTCATCTTAAAGCATTGTTGCATAGAAAAAAGTAAATGAAATGGTAATTTTAGAATTGGAATGCTGAAGGGATATAAAATATTCATGGATCGGTGATTTTGATGTACATGAGAGATCAGCAGAGTTGAATAATTTGGGGTTCCATAAAACTACTAGTCAGGCCAAAAAAATATAAGCAAGATATAAATACAGAAGAATTTATTTCATGGCTATAAACAAAATATCACATTTCAAATGCATTTATTTTGGATATTATGCGCTTAGCAGAAATCACTATGACCACAAAGAACACAAATCTAATTTATTTTTTTAAACCTTAAGTTCTTAGAAGACAGATCCCAGGTGAAAAGAAAAGTAAATAAGCTTTGATATGTTTCTATTCATACTTCTGAAATTTTTGCTTTTGGGTTATTATTTTTGATTTAAGTAGAGGTTATAAGGGAAGAATTATTCATTTCACATGACACCATCTCATTAACAACTTATTATTACATGTGGAAGTAATGGTATCCAAAGAATATGAGGCTGTGAAAAAATATATGTTCATACTTTTAACTTCATGTGAAAGCTAAGATAAATATAATGAATAGATACTCGCTCTTTTTTTTTTTCCCAGGAAAGGGGCTAATATATTTTTATTTCACTGTAACTGTTTACTTGGCTTAAAGAATTACCTGTGCATTAGCCTTTTCCACATGTGTTATTATTATACATATTAAAGCCATCCTTCCTCTATAATGAAAATGAAAAATAAATAGGGTAAAAGTTCTAGCTTTGTTTTTTAAATGTGTATATTTGCTTACAGTAACTTTGAATAACTCAATGGACATGAATTTGAGCAAACTCCGAGAGAAAAAATGAATTTGAGCAAATTCATTAATATCTCTGATGAAGGACAGGGGAGTCTGGTGTGCTGCAGTCCATGGGGTTGCAGAGTCAGACACAACTCAGTGACTGAATAACAACAAACTGAGTAAAAGTGACTTGAAATTATGTTAAGTATTAATTCAACTAGAGTATTATGTGGGGAAAATTCTACTAGCTGCAATATCTTGCGATGATTTTCCCAGGAGGTCCTCTTTATTATCCCTGAACAAGACAAAATGAGACATCAAAGCTATAAAATTATCTCTTTTGTAGGTTTGATATCCATCAATGCTTAGGAAGCTGTTTGGACACTATTAAAATAAAGATTTGCTCTAGGATTTCAATACTGATTCAATAACAGCGGTGGGGGGAGGGGAGGATGTACTTAGAGTGAAAAACCTCTGATTATGTTATGAACATACCACTCCATTCACTGATAGCAGCTGGTCTCCTCTCTTGAGGCCTCCGTGTCTTTCAGCCACCCCTCCAGGAATGATGCGAGAGATATAAATGGGAGAATTTTGCTCCTTTCCTCCCATCACGTTAAAACCAAGGCCTTCATCTGTCTTTGGCAGTTCGACTACCCGAGGGTGGGAATGGCCTTCACTAGCTGCAAAAGCTGCAACTGTAGCCTGAAAGAAAAGATGATCATTTGGTGATAAAATGAGGGAAATAAGGCTATTCACACGATTTGCAGTGCGTAGACCAGGCAACTCCTCCTATTTTATAGCATTCTCCTGTGAAAGAAAGAATACAAAAGGGAGGGGGCTTTCTTCATTTAGATGTCCTTTATAATTCCTTTCTTTGGTAAAGTTCAGCCCAACTATTTCCACCTTTCTACTTCTTACCCATTATGATAAATTTCTCCCTTTGTCATAAAAATCTTTCCCAGAGACCTTGGTTAGATGCAATTCCTCCTATCCTTGGATTCCAAATAGCTTTGGTGCGTATAATACCTACATATGGTACATAAGCTATAATTATTGCATATATTATATACATCTGGATCACCAGCACCTTAAGGGCTGAGATTGTGGCTTCCACTTTTTTGTATTACACAGTCTAACCTGGTGTTTGTGCATGCATGAAGTAGCTTCAATTGTGTCTGACTCTGTGACCCTATGGTCACACACGGGGTCACACATGGGGTCTCTAGGCAAGAATACTGGAATGGATTGCCATGCCTTCCTCCAGAGGATCTTCCTGATCCAGGGATCAAACCTGCATCTCTTACATCTCCTGAATTGGTGGCCAGGTCCTTTACCACTAGCGACACCTGATAAATATTCATAAATATTTACTCAATACACCAAGGAGCACTTATATATATACATATATATATACACATATATGTTTCTATATGCATACATATATATACATATACATGTATCCTGATGAATACATTTAGAATTTTGCTATTGCGAAACCACTGGCTTAGCAAATTTAGTTTCTTTTTTCCTAAATTGAAAATGCCTAAAAGAAAAAAAGCTAAAACAAAATAATAGATTCAAACAGATTATAATTATTTCACATCAGTATTCCATATTATTATGAGAGGTCCTCTTATCTGGCACAGGTTTTTTCCCCCATATGTAAAATTAATATTTCAACTACTCTAGCAATGTAGGTAAAATGAGAAGTCAATGGTTTTACACCTAGATGTACAAAATACAATTTAATATGGACATAAGTTTATTTTAAAATTCATATATATTAGTTTAAAAAAATAAGTTAAACAACTTACCATTAGTTTTCACCCCCTCCCTTCCATGGAAATAAAGTAAGAATATTGCCTGCTTCTTATTTTCCACCTCCAGTAACCTGCCTTAACCACAGCTGGTTAGATGTCTTTTGTAAAGTGATTTACTCAATACTGTGAAAATACTGATTCCCAACAACTGTACGCTCCTTTTCACACACAGCATTAACACATCAACTTAGCACTATGTTACTGTCTGCATTTAGTGAAGGATAGTGAATGAAATGGAAATAACGGCTTGTTTTTAGCTACATGCATTTGCTCATGCAAACCCTGTTGTCATGCATAGGTTTTAGTGGCTGACATGGATGCAATGCAGACAGCCCAGAAACAACCAGAAAATACTGTGCTATTGCAACATTATGCTGCTATCCTGCTGTTCTACATGAATAAGAAATGAGAATGGTAAAATACTACATAATTCACTTTCCCCTTAATTAAACCATGGAGGGATCATTTTTCTGTGTGTGTTTCACTTCAGTACAAGCAAAGCATGATGTAATGATAATAATACCCTTTTTGTGCCTGGGTTAAAAAAAATTAAAAAAAACACACAAAAAAAAATTAGTCACAAGTCTCCAGTGTTCAGTTACAGAATGAAAACTTAAAAGTCAGGAGAGAAACCAAGTAAGAGGTGATGTAACACAAAAGAATTAAATGGAAAATTCTGATTATTTCCAACAGTTATTTCTTATATAGTATTAGAAAGAGAAAAGCTTTTAAAAAGCAATGTGTATCTACTATAACATTTCTGCACTTATAAAATAAGAACTGCACTAGTGATTTTAGGTTAAAACTGTTACTTCCTATGGCCTATTTTCCATATAATCTCACGATCCTACTGTTGTAACATTTTCATTCATAGGGTCTCTGCAATCTCTGGATTGGAGTTTTTCAAGAGCAAATGTAGTCTCTACCATAATAGCTGACAAGCCTTCCCTTTAGTTCAATATTGTATTCGTTCAGCTGCTCTGCTGAGTAGTACATGGTAAAATCCTACATCAGTGGGTATCAGGTGAGTTCTTGCCATGTCTAGCTTGAGTCAAACCTTTAGACTTGTGCAAATAAATTTCCATTCATCGAATAGTGAACAGGTTCTTTTGGATCAGAAGAATGTGTCAGAAAACCAAGAAGTATTTCACAAGATGAACCAGTAGATTTGCTTGTGCCAAATGAACATTTAGTGAGTTTAATGAAATCATTCTCCTTTCTTAAGCTACAGAAGCAGCAGAAACGTTCAATTTTCCATTAGGATTTTTACCTGGGAAGTAGTACTGGTTCTAGACTCTGGGCTGCCACTGATGTCTAAATTCTCTTACAGTGTACACACGAGAAAACCTGAAACACACACGCGCACAATCAATTACTAGATCACTGGGGTTACGTCTGTTTTTAAAGCTATTCAAGTCTTACCTTTGCTGTGGCCCTGGCACGGAATTCGGGACAGCCATTAACAGTTATCGTTTCATGCATATATTGATACACCTAAAATGTTCACATAAAAAAAGAATGTGTAAGAACATTAAGAATATCAATTCTTTCATTGCAGATAGGACAATAAATTTTCATTGTTAAGACACAAGTTCCCTATCACAAAGTGAAACAGGTCTGGATCAATGATCCTGATGATTTGATCCAAAACTTCCTCCTATTTTCTTTGGATGGGGTGGAGGAAGTTGCTGTATAGAAGATAAGGCAATCACTTTTATTCAGAAGTTTTAAATTTGGCATCCTTGTTTATCAAGTAATAAAACTTTTATATCTGGTTTTATAAAAAAACCCTTTAGTAAAAATTTTTACCATTATTTACAGTTCTATCTCAAATATGTGATAAAAATGATGTATATAGTTATTTCCTGAATCTAGGTGATACTTTAAAAATAGTTTTAAAAATTAATATTCCACAACAGTGAGATTACAAGATCTTTTCCTTGAACACTGGAAGGTATGCATGTTGGAATGTGTTACTGATACACATCCATAATTTGTAACTACAGAGATTCAGGAGCAAAGACGAGTAAAGTAAGAGAATCTCAGAAGTGGTATACAGAACAACATATCAACCACAGGTCCATGTTAACATTTAGGTGAAACGGAAAGAATGGAGGGGTAAAATCTGAGTCTAGAGTGACTCAGTTATAGTAAGCACACAGGTTTTGCTGCCTAATGGACCTGTGTTTGAGCCTTTTAATACAATTTGGGAACTATGAGGTCTTAGTTGAACCACTTTACCACTTTGATTCTTTTTGTCCATCTGAAAAATGAGTAAATAAGAATAATTATTTAGTATGGTTCCTTTCATCTGAAATAACACTCAGAATGCCAACCCCAACAGGTACTTCTTAGAAAGAACATATTATTACCAAGTATGATTCTAGACACAACTACAGAGATTTTTGAAACATAACAGAAATACTGTTTTTCCTCTAAACTACCAGGGGTGGGGCTAGGAAATCAGTTGCTAAAATATATTGCTTAATTTTAAATAAACTGAACTGTAGAAGATGACTTTTAAAGGACAGTTTGAAGAAGATGTTTTGAAAAACAACATGATTAAATATGCTTGTTATATGCTCATTTTGAAGATTTAAATAATAAATCTTCCCATGGTGGGAACTGTTCATGCATGCCACATCAAGCCTCTCATTTAAGTTGCTAAAGTAAGAATCCTGTCTTTCTCTTACTCCCAGCTTAGGTCTCTTCCTGGATTCAGTGTCCTCAAAGTGGCACCTCCCTCTTCCCATGGTGGTTCAGACAGTAAAGAATCTGCCTGCAAAGCAGGAGACCCGAGTTTAATCCATGGGTCAGGAAGATCCCCTGGAGAAGGAAATGGCAACCCACTCTAGTATTATCGCTGGCAAATCCCATGGACAGAGGAGCCTGGCAGGCTACAGTCCATGGAGTCGCAAAGGGTTGGATATGACTGAGCGACTAAGCCCAGCACAGCAAAAGCACAAAGGTAAAAGTCCATTTGGCATTATACTGGAGCATATTTCAGGAGTGACCCAGAAGCTACATCAATAAAAGATAAAATCGGAAAATTTAAATTGAAGATTTTTTTTTCCTTTCTATTAATCTTACTTTACATGCTTAAGTTAAAAGTTATTAAGGTCAATTTAAAAGTTGATCAATTCATCCATCCAACAACCATTCATTGAGTGTCTGGGACTAACTTCCCAACATTTTTTTATTGGCTCATTTCTCAAATACATTTGGTTGAATTCCCAACTAGTGCTGATTCATCTTCCCCAGGTAGCATATTTAAGGAGGAGAAAGACAAAGTAGTCTGGGCTAAAAAGGCAGAAGGACTACTTAGAATCTACCTTTTATCTCGTACTTCCACTAAATAACCGGGTTATCCAATTTCTGTAGGCAGGGAAGAGCACAGTTTTCTGAAAAGCATTTTGTGGAACTGGGATCTGTTCATTCAAATTCTTCAGATTATCAAAAATAGCTGCTATACATGTTTCCATGCTACTTCCCAGACGGTACATCATTTTGTTTCATAGAAACAGCCCTTCCACAAATGCCGCTTATTTGCTCTTACAGCCTATTTAAGAGGAAGATTTTCTCTGGCCTGTTTCACTTGTTAAAACTCTCCCAGATTTGACCCCTTCGCTCCATCCTGACTTACTATCTGTTGCTCAAAGCACTGCATTAATGTCAATTGGGTTTTTCCACCAACAAAGCACTATGGACTTTAGTTATCATCATCAACCAGACCATGCTGCTTCGGTGCTCCTGGCTCCCTGTTGCCTTTACAGTAAAGGCTACAAAGTCAAATGCTTACAAAAGTCCTGCCAGCAAAACAATGCAGAGCCCAGTCTCCTCTCTTTAGTCTTGTTTTCCTACTTCCTTTCCTCCTCTCTGAGCATTAACCAAACATAGCACACCCTCTGAGTTGTTCGGGCCCTTGCACAGGCTGTGTGTTCTGTTTGGAATGCCCTTCCATCAGGAAGACTCTCATTCATCTACGTTTAACACAATCTACAGATTCAATGCAATTCTTATCAAAATTTCAAAGACATTTTTTCATAAAAATAGAACATAATCCTAAAATTTATATGGAGCCACAAAAGACCTTGAATAGACAAAGCAAACTTGATAAAGGAGAACAAAGCTGGAGGCATCACCCAGCTTGTTTTCCAACTGTACTACAAAGCTGTAGTGACCAAAACTGTATGGTGTTGACACAAAAATAGACATAGATCAATGTGACAGACTGGACAGCCCAGAATTAAACCTGTGCGTGAATGGTCAATTAATTTATGATAATGGAAATAAGCGTACACAATAGGGAAAGATCGGCCTTACAGATAAACACTGCTGAGAGAACTGAACAGCTGCAGGCAAGAGGATGGAACTAAACACTGATCTTGGACCACACGCACAAATTCATTCAAGGTGGATCAGACACTTGAAGTTACACCTAAAACCATAAAACTCACAGAGGAAAACACAGGTGGTAAGCTTCTTGATAGTGGTCTTAGAGATAATTTTTTGGATCTGACTCTAAAAGCAAAGGTAATAAAAGCAAAAATAAACAAATGAGACTACATCAAACTAAAAAGCTTCTGCACAGCAAGGAAAGCCATCAACGAAATGAAAAAGCAACTTACTGAATGGGAGAAAATATCTGCAAATCACATATCTGGTAAGAGGATAATATTCAAAATATACAAACTCACACAACTCAACAGCAAAAACAAAACAATCTAATTTAAAAATGGGCAGGGGATCTGAATAGACAGTTTTCCAGAGAAGACATACAAGATGGCCTACAGGCACAGGAAAGGAAGCTCAGCGTCACTAACACATCACTAATCATCAGGGGATGCAAATCAAAACCATAATATCATCTCACACCTGTTAGAATGGCTACTACAGAAAAGACAAGAAATAGCAAGAGTTGGAGAGGATGTGGAGAAAAGAAAGCTGCCCAGCACTGTTGGTGCAATTGTAAATTAGTGAAAGTGAAAGTGAAGTCGCTCAGTCGTGTCCGACTCTTTGCGACCCCAAGGACTGCAGCCTACCAGGCTCCTCCATCCATGGGATTTTCCAGGCAAGAGGACTGGAGTGGGGTGCCATTGCCTTCTCCAGAGGATCTTCCTGGGGATCGAACCTGGGTCTCCCGCACTGTAGGCAGACGCTTTACTGTCTGAGCCACCACGGAAGTCCCATTAGTGTAACCACTATCGAAAATATTGCGGAATTTCCTCAAAAAATTAAAAATAGAATTACATTATGATCCAGTAATTCCACTTCTGGTGTATTTACCCAAAGAAAATGAAAACACTGACTCAAAAAGATATACGCACACACCATGTTCATTGCAGCATTATTTAGGAGAGCCAAGGTATAGAGACAAACTAGGCAGATATCAATGGATAAACATGCAACAGAATACTAGTTAGCCAAAGAATAAAATCTTGCAATTTGTTATAAAGTAGATGGATCCTGAAGGCATTATGCTAACTAAAATAAGTCAGACAGAGAAACAAATACCATATGATCTTACTTATATGTGGCATGTAAAAAAAAAAAAAAGAAAAAAGAAAAACAAGCAAACAAATAAAACCAAGCTCATAGATATAGAAAACAGATCGGTGGTTGCCAGAGAGGGGGGATGGGGTGGGCAAAAAGGTCCAAACTTCAGTTACAAAATCAGTCACAGGAATACAGTGGACAGCAAGGTCACTGCAGTTAACAGTACTCGTGTACATATGCCTGCCTAGTCATGTCTGACTCACTGCGACCCCATGGAGCTATGTATTGGATATTTGAAAGTTGCTAAGAGAGCAGATCATAAAAGTCCTCCTCACAAGGAAAAAAGAAAAAAAATTGTAACTATTCACAGTTATGGATGCTAACTAGACTAACTGTGGTGATTATTTCAGAATGTAGACAAATATTGAATTGCTATGCTGTACGTTTGAAACTAACATATGTTAATTATATTTCAATAAAAAATAAAAGGAGGAAAACTGAAGCACAAAAGCAGAAAATAATTTTCTAAGAGTCTGAGAGAAATACAAATTAAGAATAATTATCCTTAACACCCCAGTATGAATTGTGAATTTAAAAATGGGCTATACAAGAAGTAGTGTATATAGATAATTGCACAGGCTCTGAAGGAAACAAACCCTGATGATGTATGATCTTGATCAGTTACTTGATTTCTCTGCAGCTCAATTTTTAATTTGAAAAATGTGCTTAAAGCAGCAACTAACTTGTTCTTCTGTTGTAAAGATTCAATGAGATAAGAACTGTCCATAGGATATAGTAAATGCATAAAAAATTAATTACTATTATCACTATTTAATGTTTCCCAATGTATTTGACCCTGGGAACTCTGAGAAAGAATCTTCTAGGACTAGGAGGCTGTGAACACTTTTAGGAAGAATTGATGAAAGACTGTGGTTCTCAACTAGGGACAATTTTGCCCCCACCTCCAGGAGACACTGAGCAATGTCTGGAAACATCTTGGGTTGTTACTAATGGGGAGAGTGATGATGTTGCTGGCCTTTAGTATGTAGAGGCCTGGGATGCTGCTAAACATCCTACAATGGTCAGGGTAGCCTGCCCCCACTCCAATAATGAATTATCTACCAAAACGTCAATGAGGCTGAGATTGGAAAACCCTGAACTAATAAATAGAGATACCTATTTTCTTTCGATATGTAATAATTAGTGAGCTGTAAAATATAACTTGTATAGCACTGAGTAAAGGGTCTTGTAAATGTTCAATGAATAACTGTTGGAGTCAAATATCAAGTATAGGCCAAGTGTAGTGCTAAGCATTTTTATATCTATGAGTTCATTTCATTCTCACAACTTGTGGTTCAGGCATTATACACACAAGAAAACAGCCATGGAGATGCAACATGCCCACAATCACACAGCTAGTCAGTGGTCAGTTTGGTACAGAAATTCATATCTAACTGCCTCCCAAATCTTTCCTCTTTTAACCACATCAGGTCTTTGTATACTGAGACAACATCAGACCACTACTATTTTGACAGCAGGTGTTGAAACAGATGTGCAGCTGTCACAAGTTCTTATATTCAGAATAAAAGTTTCTGGATTTTATATGGTATCTACCACTAAACAAGTGGTGGCTATAAATTTACAAATATACCACTCCAAATGAAAGTGAAACAGCATTTTAATCCTCTTTTCTGGTTATAACATACTAACTGAAATTGAGCATTATTGTCAGCTTTCATCTTATAAAATACAATAGATTCTGATTACTTGGCCTTCAAAATTGAGCTATAAAGGTCATGTTCTAAGTCAAAGCCTGGAGACATTAATTATTTTTTCACTAGCTGTGTCATCTTATGAACGTTTCTCAGTCTTTTATTTCCTAAGGGGCAAAGCCTATCCCTGCCTATCTTACTTTTCAAGGACAATTGTAAAAGTATGAATTTTTGAAGAAAGTTGTTATGGAAAGCTAAAATGCTTTCCAGATACCCTGAGAAAGTTTTTGAAGGGAAAACAGAAAACAGTCATACGGGCTTCTTCAAGGGACAGTGGATGGGGCTTACGGTCCTCTGAATCTTCTGGGTCCCCAAACATTTGGCAAACTTCACCTACACTATTTCTAAGCACATTCTACTGGATATGATACATTCAATTCCTAGTGAAAAGTCTATTTATAAAAACTCTTCTACAGAGTTTTACTTTACATTTTAATCCATAATTCCCTAACCTTGAATAAATCCCACAAGTTCAACAAGCATTTTGTATATCTAGAACCTATTTTGCTATGCTGTGCCACGCTGAGTTGCTCGGTCATGTCTGACTCTGTGCAACCCCATGGACTGTAACCCACCAGGCTCCTCTGTCCATGGGGATTCTCCAGGCCAGAATACTGGAGTGGGTTGCTATGCCCTCCTCCAGGGGATCTTCCTCACCCGGGATTGAACCCAAGTTTCCCGCACTGCAGGCAGAGCCACCAGGAAAGCCCAGAATCTATTCTAAGATACTGAAAATCGACAAATACAGATCAATTCAATGAAAGCATTGGAAGTGTAGTGAGTTGGTTCAAAAAGATTCATTCATTAATTCATTCAGCAAATATTCACTTGTGGGCTATTCTACTCAGTATGTTAGGCATATGGGACAAAATATGAAAAAAAAATACTGGCCACTTCTAAAACTTTGAGCTAATATTAATGTTTACTACAGAGGGGCTAGTTTAAAATATTTTAAGTGAAAAGTTTAAATTTTAGTTTTTCTTTATATTTAAAAGCAGATAGTTTACTTTTTCTGGAGAGAAAAAATGTCACTGAGAGAATAACAAATGCAAATATAGCAAAAGCTTCTCTTCTGTACCAAGTTGACAGTTCCCATTTAGATAGAGTTAGCTATCTAAATAGCTAACTAATAGCTAAAAATTAGCTAACTAATAGCTAACAAATAGCTAAAATTCAAGTGCAAGAGGATTTTTGCCTCTGAGCTTCAATTTATCATAGACTATGTAGACAGTATCAATATAAACTTTACATTGAATCATTGTTCTTGATCTTGAAAACTCTGATTGGTACAGAGATGTAGGAAAGGGATGACAACTCTGTATCATGAGTTTCTTGTCCTCAGTCGCTTTTCTATGTGACTTTAAGGGACATACGATCTATGAATCTTACTTTTCTACTGTGTAAAACACTATCTTCAAGAGTTAGCCAAAGAAGAAAAAGTTATGCGGCTTCATGAACCATGACATCTTATTCTTACATTTTTATTATAATAGCTGCCGTATTTTTATTATTACTATTACATGCATGTCTAAGATTCAGGTGGAAAGATGCCTTTAGCGTTTAGCTGCTTGGCCAGCAAGTATAGAAAAAACCTTTGAGTTCAGAACTAGATTCTGATTGTTGTCTTCTGCTCTTGCAGACAGTTTTATTGACTTGTGCATTCTGATGTTATTTTAAAGTTGCTGCGTGAGACAGACACAGGAAGGCTCACCTTACCCAAGCCTTCTTTTCAACCCCCTCCTCCCGGCTCACCTTACCCAAGCCTTCTTTTCAACCCCCTCCTCCCAGCACCGACTATACACATGACCCAGTTCTGTCCAGTGAGAATTCAACTGGAAGTAGATGAGAGGTTTCTGTGAAAGTGTTGCTGTCTTGGTACAAGTACTGTCCATTTTTTCTCCCTCTGTTTCTCGTCTGAGTGAATATTATCAGCTGTGATAGCAACTTTTAACTGCCAGAGAAAGGCCAACAAAACGTACAGACCTCAGCTCTGATCACATGGGACTCCTGAATCCCTGTGATCAGCTGCCTACTCTCAACTTCTTGTAATGAAGAAGAACAGTCTTATTTTATTTGTCTAAGCCACTCAAGTTGGAGTTTATGCTATTTTCAGCCAAGACAATTCCTCATTGCTATATTATTCAAGTAAATGTTATACGTAACCATGCTATATTTGAAGTCTGTTTTCTTCTAGGCTCTTCCAATTCCAAAAGTTGCACGTTTTGTTAGAAATGAAAGTAAATTTGTTAATATGAGGGTTTAGAAACTAAGAGTAAAGACTAAAAATATAGTTAAAATGCAGAAATTAACTAGGAAAATGAAAAGACAAGTTGACTGAGAGGAAATGTTTGCAAAATACATAGCTAAAAATGACCTCCTATCCAGAATATATAAAGAGCTCTCAAAAGTCAGTAACAAGAAAACAATCCAATTAAAAACTGGGTAAAATAAGAGTTTTGGTGGCCGAGCGGTTAGGATTCCAGCCTTTCACTGCTGTAGCCCAGATTCAATCCTTGGGGAACTGAGATTCCATAAGCCTCCTGGCAAGTCAAAAAAAAAAAAAAAATGGGTAAAGTATCTGAACAGGCATGTCATCAAGGAAGATACATGGGTGGCAACTATGAAGACACAGTCAACATCATTAATCACTAAGAAATTCAAATTAAAACCACAGTTAGATCCATGTACACATTTACTAAAATGTTGAGATTTTTTTTAAAAAAAATCCTGACAATAACTAGTATGGAAAGAGTGTTAAATAACTAGAAATCTTGTACATTGCTGGTGGGAATGGAAAATGCCACATCCTCCTGAGAAAACAAAATAATAGTTTTCCATAGATTTAAACCTAATCTTGTAAGATCGTTACCTACATTTAGCTATTTATCCAAGATAAGTAAACTTGTGTATTCATATAAAAATGAGATGCAAGCATGCTTTATTCATAATCACCACAAACTGGTAACAACTCAGTAGCCTTCAAAGGTAGACGAATAATCAAATGGAAGCACGTCCGTACAATGGAATACTGCTGGGCAATAAAAAGGAGTAAGCTATTCATACATGCAACCATATGGATGAATCTCAACTGCATGTTGCTCAGTGAAAGAAGCCAGAATCTCTAATGATTTCATTTATATGACACTCAGGAAAAGGCAAAATAATAAATAAGGACAGAAAACAGATTGAAGGTTGTCAGTAGCTAGGGGTGGGAATAGACTGACTATCCGGCACGAGAAAATTGGGGGAGTGTTAGAATTGTTTTAATACCTTGATATAGGTTATGGTTAAGATGACTGCATGGGATTAGTAAAAGTCTAAAACTGTACACTGAAAAGGGGAAGTATCACTTTATGGCAATTATACTCCTGATTTTTAAGAAGGCAGAAAATATTTCTTACGAGATAAAAATATTCAGAAACTTAACTGTTATTTTGGAAACTAAAAACCTACATATATTTAAAGTGAAAGTCACTCAGTCATGTCCAACTCTTTGCAACCCAATGGACTATACATATACAGTCCAAGGAATTCTCCAGGCCAGAATACTGGAGTGGGTAGCCATTCCTTTCTCCAAGGGATCTTCCCAACCCAGGGATCAAATCCAGGTCTCCCACACTGCAAGCAGATTCTTAACGGCCTCAACCATCAGGAAAGCCCTACATATATTTAATAAAGTATTTAATATAATAAGAAGATAACATTAGCCCCCATTTGTCAAAATTTATAAATGTGGAAAGCAATGCACACTTTAATGAATGGTAATATCTCTTTCAAACACAGAAAACTCCAGTGCCTTATTACAGACAAACTAACTACTAATATGTCAATAGAATTATAGTCAAGATTAAATAAACCCCTCCATATCAGTGACTGGGAAAAAGAAAGGAAACTTTCAGCAATGTTGTAAAAAATGAAAATGACATTAAACCTCAAGAGGGAGAAAAGTAGGAAGACATACGATCAGATTACAGAAAACAAATGAAAAAAGTCTAAATGGGAAAATTACATGGCCCAAATCCTACCATATTATCGTGTTCATTAAAGCTTGTTAAGTGTAGATTTTTATTAAAAAGCAGGAAAAAAAAATGCAATGTGAGTATTGAGACTGATACTTATATCTACAGCTACCTATGATTTTTAAATGAATTTCTTGATTTTTCAGAATTGGAAACTCAGATAAGAGTTGAATAAAGAAAAATTATTTGATGTGGACTCTGGTTTTAAAATATTAAATATTTTCATAACATTAAAAGTGAAGGTTGAGATCCCTCATGTTCTTATATAATTAAAGGTCACCTAGGTTTTTGGACAACATTCACAGTACTAAGCCAGTGTATTTATCGAAATATAAACTCAGCAGTTTTTATTTTAGTAAATTTTAGGCCAAGGGAGGTATTAATATATAATATAAATCTGTGTGGCTCTAAATTTAATTGCATTTAATGGAGTCCATGCATGCAGAAATCAATTGCCCTGATGTGAATATGCATACTGTACTAGGTATGTGACTAGAATAAAATAGAAATAGAGATTATGTCACCAAACACATAGTCTACTTATTTTAGGAGGTTTTGAAGAAATAATTTCAGATCAATTGAAAGTGGCCCATCTATTAAGGAGGAGATATTTTTTAAAATATCTAATTTTTGTCTAGAATTTTTTCCTTCATTTTGGAAAAACAGCAGCCATAGTTAAATTTTACACATTTAAATCTATAGCTATCCATGTGTAGACATAGTCCCCATATGCTTTTGTAACTGTGGTAATGTTCTGTTTAAAATCACAGTGTTAGAATTCCTATAAACCACAAATTTAGGGTATAAAATTTAATGTCTACAACCAATCACTTTTTCAAAAGAAAAGAAAAAAGCACACACTGGTTACAAGTCATGTCTACTACAGTTAAGATCATCAAGGGTCAAATCAATCCTGAAAAATTTCTCGAGTAATGTCTTTTCCCAGATGGCTCAGTGGGTAAAGAATCCACTTGCAATGCAGGAGACACAGGATCGATCCCTGAGTCAGGAAGATCCCCTGGAGGAGGAAACGGCAACCCACTCTAGTAGTCTGCCTGAAAAATCCCATGGACAGAGGAGCCTGGCAAGTTACAGTTCAAAGGGCTGCAAAGAGTTGGACAGGACTGAGCGACTGAGCACACACTACATCTCTCTAGGACCACCGACTTGGACGAAGACATGCCAGCCTTTTGGACAAGAAAAATACTGACAGGTATAGAGAAGCAAAAGGTAATACACATCTATTAGGTTGAAATGATTGAAAAACAGGGTTTAGTCACTAAAGCAGATGTTTGATGGTAATACTGATAAAATCAATATGTCAACTGACATTTCCTGCCAGAAATAATGGCATTACTTATAACCAAAACCAAAAATAATAAATGCTGAACTTGAAGATTGAAAACAAATGTGACATGTGGGGGAACTAAATGTTTCTGGTCCTTCCCTTTCATGTGTTAGCTTCTGTACAACTGTCTACTTATTGCCTCAATATCCCCCGGGAAAGAAGACCTGTCTGCTCAGGTGACTGGTCAGCACCCAGGAACTGTTATTAGGCCATGGTTACTGGTAGGGTTTCTAAAAGGTCAGGAGCCATGAGACCCATCTTCCGCTCTTTTTGCACCCATGTCACAGGAACTCAGGTAGGGGCTGCTGGCTTGGAGGAGATGGACCTGTTCCTCTCATTTTCTATTCTACCTTGTTAAGCCAAACCTGACATCGCAGATTCAGACTGGAGGAAATGGGGAATTCATTTGGGTATCTAGGCCCAGACTTCATTCTCCAATCTACATTTTACCAGAAAGAGACACACTAGAGAGGAGGATTTGGGTGCTTTCCACGCTAATAACAAAGTGCTCATTTGTTTTCTATTTGGGTCCTTCTCTTTGGTTGGTACCCCCTTAAGAAGATGGATGGAATGCAGGAGAGGATTTGTGCACTCCTGGACCACTGGCTATGATACCATCTTGTGGGGGTGGTGGTGGTTTAGTCACTCAGTCATGTCCGACTGTTGCGACACCATGGACTGTAGCCTGCCAGGCTCCTCTGTCCATGGGATTCTCTAGGCAAGAGTGCTGGAGTGGGTTGCCATTTCCTTCTCCAGGATGATACCATCTTAATAGCACTGAAATCTAAAGTCTACCTCTCATGGTTCTCATTTCAAATCACACTTCAAAACTCAACTTCGTAACTCAAGACTTTCTGCTGCAATGTGATACAACCATTTGCAATTTGCTTTAAAGGACACAAAGAGACTACAACAGCAGAAAAGCCAAATTAAAATGGCCCATAATTTGTGACCTAACTCGTGCATTACAGTGAATTTATGAAAACGGTATAACCAGGCTTAAGGAAAATACAGTCTCAAATTGCAAGTGATCACCAATGCTTAGATATAGACGCAGGTAACACTGATGGCTTTAAATACCTATCCACCCTCCTAAGCAAGTTATAAAGGGATGGGAACTTTTCCTAAAATGTTGTTCATGGGCTAATTCTAATGAGAAGTGCACAGTAAGAAAGTTCTCCAGCACTCTACTTCCCAAATGATGTGGCAAGGATGAGAGGACCCTCAAGGAGGGTAATGCGAGAGCACTTCCCAAAGAGGATTAAATGCCCTCTCATGCCTGATGGTAATTGGATGGCCTATTGTATTTTTTTCTTGTTTTAGTTCTGGAGGAGGTCAGTAGGGAGGCATAAAACTATTGGTTTAAGTTACATTATCACAGTCTTCAGAATCTCCATCATTTTAAAAATTACCAGAAGTTAGTTATATCATTTGTTTTAAGTGAATTAAAATGATTCTGGATATACTTAAATTTTCCAAAAGGAACAGAAGATACTTCGTTCAGTTTTATAGTTTCACAGCTAATTATAATTATTCTGTTATAAAAAAGCAGAAGCATTAATTGTGAAACTATAAAAGTAAAGGGTGATTATAATTTTAAAAACTATGCTGTTAACTATTAATGTCTCTATTTATTTTTATAATTGGTTCATATTTCCTAGTGGTTTCTTAACACACAGAAATTTTATAAGGTTGAACAAAATAAATATTTTGTACAATTATTTAATAACTTTAAGGAAAAAATGAGATCACAATGGAGAATTTCCACAGGGTCCACATGACAGGTGGCCAAGCCACCAGGGAGAAATCTCCTTCCTTTCGGTTTTCTAAAAAAGAAATCCCTTAAGGCAGCTGTTCCCATCCTGTCCTTGTTACATAGCCAGAGTCCCCTGGGACAGGATACGCCTGAACAAAATTTTGGGAAGATGTCATTTCCAATTAGTATAGCACCATTCAAAGGGACTGGACAATCTCTATGTGCTTATTTTGGGTAAAATTCAAACAAAGTTTGGGGCTTAAAATCTTTTTTTCTGATTGAATTAAGACAATGTGAAATCTCAAGAAGGATCCCAAAATTCTAGGATATTGGCTAAGCAGACTTGAAATTTACCAGTGTACTTACAAGTCTGCAAGATTTGTAAAGTCAATCTCTACTTTTTAAATTATGTATTTATCAGGAAAATGAACTATACATTTTGGATCAACTAGGTATATACTGTCCTTGTCATATGAGTTGTTTAAGCTAATCGAATGAATAGTAAAGAAAAAACTTAACCCAGTAAAAGCCAGTCTGATTATTCAGTTTTGCAATAAAATTATTATAGCTAATAATAAAGTTGCCAGAGGTAAAAGTAAAAATACAGGATGCCTCATTAGTTTGGATTTTGAGATAAACAATGAATAAATTTTTAGTTAAAGTATGTTCTGTGCAATATTTAAGTTGTTATAAATGGATTATGGTTGAAAATGAGACTATTATTTTCTGGCAAGCAAGAGATGCTGAATACTTCAGAGCAGGATGGTAAATATAATTAAGGAGTAAACCAAACAGAATTGGGTATTGGAAGCCTCCGGGTGAGAAAAGATAGAAAAGGGTCTAGTTTGATGGCATGGGCATGGATGCAGGATAATGAGTTTAAATCACCGAGTCATCTCCAAGAGATGCTCAGTAGACAGTTACATGTAGGTCTGAAGATCAGAGGAAGAATATGGGCTGTATGATATAATTTGTGAGTTATCTATTTAGTTAGGTGGTAAGTGAAGTCCTTTGTGTATATGTGATCCTCTGGGAGAAACTTAGAGTCAGAAGATGTGAGGGTCGTGAGGGATTCCAACATCTATTTATGTAATTTATAAACTGAGCCTTAGTCTTATATTTAACTTATAGAGCCAAGGCGTCTTTTTTTACTTTAAATAACTCATATATTAGCCTTTTTCAAAATATATTCAGGAAAGAGGGAATATCAGAAGATACATTTTTAAAAAGTGATTTGACAGTAAAAGTAATCCACATATACTACAGAAAATTTGTACAACTGTACAAGAAACTAAAATTATTCATAATTCTGTATCAGGGTATAACCACTATTAACATTCTGGGGATTTATTTCTAGTCTGTTCTATTTATTGATTTTAAGAATTCGGTATCAAGTCAGTCATTGCGTATCTTTTACAATCTGATTTTTCACTTAAAATACTAGAATCATTTCCCCCATGTATTAAATATTCTTCTATATTATTTTGGTGGTGCCATCATATTTGATCTTATATACGTGCCAAGTGTATTTATGAAAGTGACTGAAAAACAAAAGATGCTCTATATGTAGATCTTATCATCTGTTCATGTGAGAGATCTGTTCAATTATCAATTACCCGTTTACCATAGTTTATATACTTCATACTCGGTTATTCCTACCTCTGTCTTGTGTTATGACAGACTAAAGAAAATACAGGCCCATTTACTACTGGTAACTAGAAGCCTGATAAAAAATGGAAGAAATGGGATGGGATTGATAAAAAAGATAAACAGTATTCATAATTATTTTATGATCTACTTTAGCATATTCATTGCCAAATTTATATTAACTCCTGAGCATAAAAGTATACACTGTATGATTTAACTAAGTATTTCACCAATTAGATCAGAGCCAGATCCTTAAAAAGCAAAACCAAATTCTATCTATAAGCATTACTCATCAGAATCCTAACGGC
Organism: Odocoileus virginianus; assembly: GCF_023699985.2. Taxonomy (NCBI): domain Eukaryota; kingdom Metazoa; phylum Chordata; class Mammalia; order Artiodactyla; family Cervidae; genus Odocoileus; species Odocoileus virginianus. Next base: position 9,514,241 of record NC_069697.1, read on the forward strand.
ACAGACATGTTAAATAGTTGGTTCTGATATTCATAACAAAATGTGAATGAGGGAAAATCCTACTGAAGACAGCCATAGCTTTTTAAACTATAGAATTTTATGCCTAACCCACCCACCCCCAATTATCAGAATCAGCTTGTGTGACTTATTTTATAAACTACTAATTATTTTTGTTTTGTTTTGAATTTTTTCCTATTTTGATTACTTGAAAGTTAAATGAAGTTAAAACTGAGTTATAGACAGGTCAATAAGAAGAGAAGATATTAACAAATTATAGTTTTAGTAATTCCCTATCTGATTTTCTGCCAAATTATGTGCATATAGGAATAAAGTTCTTATATACTTACATAGGAAGCAATGCTTGCAATAGGTAAATTTTTCTGTAACAATTAAATGGTGAAAATTACTGAAACAGATTATTTCTGAAATTAGGTCAGTACAAAGAAAGACTATTTAATAAACAAAGCTTCAGAGTGGAAGAGGTTATAGACACATGTTGAAAATGAGTAAAAAGGAATACTGACTTCTGGTCTGGATTTTAATACCAAATGATTTCATCATCACTTAAACTTTCCAAAGGTTCTACAGATTCTCCTACTATTTAGAAAGTGCTTTTAAAACATGTGCCAACTCACCACTTAGACTTTTTAGACAGTAGTTGTGTAGCCTTCAAAGTAGATCTTTAAAACAGAGAAGCAGAAGATTTAGTCCTTTTCCAAATAAGTTATCAGGCAGAAACTATAACTGTCTCGGTTATGACCAAATCCTTCAGTGTACACTAACCCTACAATGAGGCACATTTTGGTAATCTCTGTGGACCCTACAAAAATAGCTTAATCATGTTTCACAATGTCCAGATACCTGGAGAATTATGAATTATGATTCTTTATATTATACAACTGCATTCCTAGGCTTGATCTCTCCTCTTGAATTGATTATATTGAAAATGAGCAACACCACTGATTCCTTTTAGTTGAAATATTTCTAGTCTATAAAGTCTCTACAAACACTGAATTAGCAAATACTGAACCACTCAATTCAGTTCAGTTGCTCAGTCGTGTCCGACTCTTTGCAACCCCATTAATTGCAGCACGCCAGGCTTCCCTGTCCATCACCAACTCCCAGAGCTTGCTCAAACTCATGTCCTTTGAGTCTGTGATGCCACCCAACCATCTCATCCTCTGCCGTCCCCTTCTCCTCCTGCCATCAATATTTTCCAGCATCAGGGTCTTTTCAAATGAGTCAGTTCTTCGCATCAGGTGGCCAAAGTATTGGGAGTTTCAGCTTCAGCATCAGTCCTTCCAATGAACACCCAGGACTGATCTCCTTTAGGATGGACTGGTTGGATCTCCTTGCAGTCCAAGGGACTCTCAAGAGTCTTCTCCAACACCACAGTTCAAAAGCATCAATTCTTCAGTGCTCAGCTTTCTTTATAGACCAACTGTCACATCCATATATGACTACTGGAAAAATCATAGCTTTGACTAGATGGACCTTTGTTGGTAAAGTAACATCTCTGCTTTTTAATATGCTGTCTAGGTTGGTCATAGCTTTTCTTCCAAGGAGCAAGTGTCTTTTAATTTCATGGCTGAACCACTGCTCCACCACTGCTCCTATGGAAAATTCAGAATTGGGATCCTACAAGCCTCTGGTTACATTTCCATCAAGCAATTATTAGTCTTTTTATGTGAGTTTTTGTCTAAAGACACCTTATTCAATACATACTGTTGGTCATTAACATTGAACTCAAGGCCAACAGCACTATAACTCATGCCTAAACAAAGTTAATCTAGCAAGAACATTCTCTGTGAAAGCTACATCATAGCTTTTGTCCTCAAGAACACCGGACAGCACCTACCCATAGATGCACACGAACTTCACCAAGCTGCTACTAACGGCAGATTTCATTTGACTTGAGTTAATCCAGCTTGCTCAGGTCCCTTCCCGTTCTATTCTGATGAGTTCTTTATGTAGTATGTCCTAATGACTATGATTGCAGTGTCAACAACAAAGGAGAAGGAAGGCTCAGAATAACCCCCTGGCAGTAAATAAGTCTTGAAAAGGAGAATATTTTGATACAGGCCATCTGATGTCGCATTTTGACATAGTCTTCTAACATAGACAAGTAAATATAGAACACTATATATTTTTTAATGACCAAACGGTGGGTACATCACACATCTCCGGTCCTCATCCATCCTGTACCCCATCTGTGGGTCTGGGTCAGGCTTATGGCGATGCTCAGGAATAAACATATAATGACTTTCAGGCATGCACAAGGCTTACAAATAGGATAAGTGCTAATACCGCTTCAAGATCCTGATTTCAATTCTTCTGGATAAATACCCAGAAGATGGGCTGCTGGGTCATATGGTAGTTCTATTTCTAACTTTTGAGGACCCTCCATTTGTTTTCCATAGCAGGTGCACCATTTTGCATTCTCACTGACTCACTAACAGTGTATAAGAATTCCAACTTCTCGTTAAAAAGCCCAAACCTGAAAATGAACTGAACTTCACTTAACTTTTGGGAGAACCCTTCAGAATGCTCCTCTGAGGGTAGGGCAACAGCAAACATTCACTTAAACACCAAAATGTATCTAGAGTTTAGTTTGGAAAAATCTCAGCTGCGGTTTCGCAAAATTTCAGATTTTTAAAAAATAAAAAAGATTTGTTAAATTATATATAAATTATACTTTAAAAATTTTATTTAAGATTATTTACGTAGATCTTTCATTATCTCCATCTCTGTAAATCTCTAAAGACAAAGTCACACTCTTAAATTTAAGGATACGATACTAAGAGCAACTATATTTATTTCTTTATTGAAACCAAATGAGCTCACCTATACATAAGGCTCAAGATAGCATGGTAAATCAATTCCAAGAGTCAATTCCCAAAGATTGATGCCATGGTCTTCTAATTGTAACCTTATGGCTCTAAATATTCCCACTCCACTTGGAAATCATGTAAGATTTTGGAGAAACTGGTTCCATATCAACACCAGAAAGAGAAGTTTCAGAAAATGACTTTATGGCTACAACAGAATACAGCAAAAATGATGTGGAGAAAGTAATGGACTGTTTACATTTGCCATCTTAGGATAAAAGCATCTGAATTTTTCTGTTTTGAAAAAATGGTATGTTTTTATTTGCCAGGAAGTAGGCATGAATTTTCATTAGGGATATTGTTGGAAGATTCTCACAAAGACAAACATCTGCATCATTATCACTACTGTCAGAAAAATTCTACGGCATGCAAAGCAGTGAATGCCACTTGTCTCAGGCAGCAGAGATGCTAACTCATTAAAAAGCCCAGACCTGAAAATGAACTGAAATTCATTTAACTTTTGGGAGTGATATGCCAGGTTTAATTATAGAATGTAAGAAGAAAGGCACCAAAATGCAATATTTTTATGTGAAAATATTTCATAAGACATTTTCTCTCTGAAAGAAAAAGTGGGTCAATTTTATCAATGTGGAAGATGAGCTGAATCTGAATGCATAATTAACCTGTCCTTAGGCATGACAAAAACCTGCCTTTGTATTTCCAAATCCTTCAAATTAAATCCTATAAGAATCTAACTTTTGAAAGGAGGGTGGGGTGGAAATGCTCAGAAAGTTTTAATTAGGCTGAAGTGCTTCATTGGTATCTACCCTCAATCAGGTAAATGCTATCAATCTAGACCGATGGCAAGAATCTTTTTCTCAGCCACTGATGATTCCCATCACATTGCTTGTTCATTTTTATCAGAGATAATTGTCAGCATAACTCAGCATCAAAGGAAAACAACCTTCTGATTCCATGCCTGGTTCAAACTCTATAGTGTCCTCTTTATTTTCTTACTGCCTATATAAATGTATATTTTAAAAAGTATTTAAAAAATAAGGTTGTGTAGTCACTCCTGTCCTCCATTAAGCAAATTATCACTGTGTACTATAAAATTAAAGAAATTTTACATTAATATGACCAATAAAATGAAAAGCCCATATACCTGTTAATTTATCAGGCTTAATTTTTTAAATTGAGTGGTCTATTCTGCTGTCTAATGAGACTAGAGATGCTTACTTATTATATAATATCTATATAGATTTTATTGTCTTACATAAAGACAAAGAAATCAAAACCCCAGTACAGTGACTGAGCAGTGAAAAAGAGGGATGGGGTCAATGATAGCTGTGGGATATCAAGAACATCTTTGATGAAACCAGAAGTTTTTTTCTGGCAGCTGTCATATTAGATCATGATATAGTGTCATCACATACACGGTCAGGATGTAGAGCGCCCAAAATATCTACTCTTACACAACAAGGTGACACTGAAAATTCTCAGCAAGATTCGGAGTTCAAAGCATAGTGTTTTATGGAAGTGTGAGAAGAGAAACAGGCTGCTGTCCTCTGGCTCTTAGATAAGAAGATGAACTGAAAGAGTTATTCCTCTGTGATCGCCACCCTGTAAAGGCAGATGACAAGAAAATACCCTCCTCAACATAAGAGGAAATGTAGCCTTCCAGACAGTGGAAAATGTTTCTTCTATAAAGTGGCTGAGTCACAAAACTGTTGCCACAATTCACCTTAAGCTGTTAGGATTGTTGCCTGTATCTCCCCACGTGGAGCATGAGTCACTGTGGACCATTTCTTAGATGCTTTCTAAATTCAATATTATGATAATCATGGGCCAGGTAAGAAGATATCAGATGGTCTTAATCTAATTCACCAGTGTTAAATAAAAGTGTGTGTGTGTGTGTGTGTGTGTGTGTGTGTGTGTGTGTGGTTGAGACTTCTAACAGCTGAGAAGAAAAATAAATCTTCCTTTCTTGAAATCACATATAATAAAAGCCCATATTTGTTTCTATTTGTAGACCTACTCTTCAAAGACTAAATGTAATAAAGATGAAAGGATTCTCTCACTTTTAATTATTTTTACATAAATTAAATTTCAGGTTATTAAATAGATACAAAGCTTTATAAAAAAGGAAATAATCAGTTAGACTACTCTATCAAGAGTTGTAGGTACTTAATTATATTTGAATATGGTTCAATTAGATTGCTAAGTAACTGACTTCACAATTCCTTTTGCTAAGTTCCTTTTGAAAACTATTAAAGCATTTTTCTGACTTTTATTTATCATTTTTTACTGTTATTTCTTTTTTGTAATCCAGTATAATTATTAATACAAATTATGTTTTTAGTTTAAACTTTTTTTTTAGTTTAAATTCTGTTGTTTCAGTCAGGGAGCACTCAGATGAAAATAAAAGAAGTAATTCAAAATGGCTCAAACCAGATGGTTCCCAAATGGTGCTACATGATGGAATCACCGGGGAATCCTTAAAATATACTCATGTCTGGCTTCCTACCAACACTCTGATCAAACTTCAGTGGGATGAAAGCGGGCATTAGGATTTTTGAAAGTGCTCCAGGTAATTCTCATGGTGCAGTGAAGTTTGGGAACCATGGGCTCAAGCACTGAGAATAGCTAGTAAAAAGAAATTTCAAGGTAAGGTGAATCTAGACAGTACAGAGTCTTCATCTTGTTATCAAAGACCCAGGTTTTTACTCCTCTGGCATGCTCAGAATGTCAGCTTTGTCTTTTGGAGGCCTGTTCTCTTTGCAATCCTCAAATGACTGTTACAGTTTCAAAAATGATATCCAGACAGGATAGCATCTGGTAGAAAAGACGGGATTACCTGCTCGGATGTCTCTTTTTAATAGCATTGATACTTTCTCAGAAGCTCGTTGCTGGACTTGGACTCATGCCACCTTGGCGAGATTAGGGTCACGTTCCCATCCTGGTGGACTTCCCTGGTGGCGCAGACAGTAAAGCGTCTGCCTGCAATGCGGGACACCCGGGTTTGATCCCTGGGTTGGGAAGATCGCCTGGAGAAGGAAATGGCAACCCACTCCAGTACTCTTGCCTGGAAAATCCCATGGACGGAGGATCCTGGTAGGCTACAGTCCATGGAGTTGCAAAGAGCTGGACACGACTGAGCGACTTCACTTTACCACTTTGCTAAACTAATCGCTCACAAGAGGAATACTGCTGTGGCATCTGACTTATATTGACCCTTCTAGCTGGGGCTTGGGTCACTCTTTCCTGAGTCCTGCTGGGGCCAGGAGTAAACAGGTAGGGGTGTAGCACCGGAAGGAAATCGTATTTCTGCCAGTTAGAGAGAAGAGGAGTTGTTTGGTAGGAAGCCTGGAGGATCTGCCGGGCTCCTTTTTTCCATTTTCTACTTCACAGCATGCCATCTACCTCGACTGGTTTCCTCTTATGCAAGACTTCTGTGCATTTTTTCCTTACACTCCTTTCTTTCTATGAACAGTATGCTCCATAAACATGAGAAATCGGGAAGATGTCAGGGCTCAGCTGAATACCACAACATCTCATTCTCAAAAAACACCTGTGAGATAGAAGTTGTATTATAGGAATTCTTCATTCTTTTCGGTTTACACTTTTCTAGGATTTGCAACCTACCCCCTTCACACCCAGAAATGTGTAAAAAAACTCACTGCATGCTTCTTAATACTGGCAATTTAACATATTAGTAGTATTTCAACTTTCACTTAAGCACACTTCAGATTTACAGTCCACATGAAAATACTTGAGAGCAGAGCAAGGGAAAGCTGGAAACAGCTATTTTAAGCCCCGTGTGGTGAAATTATGGATGGTTAGCAACTTGACTGCACCTTGGTAACTTCTCTTCCCTCTGATCACGCTCAAGTTGCCTCCCACAAGCTTGTAATAATAATTACGGGAGGCCATTGGCCTAGGAGCAAGGTAATCATTCACAAAATCAATCCAATATGTCACTGTTTTGTCTACTCTAGGATAAAGTCACTCTAGCCCTGCTGATACTGAAGGAGTTATGCCGTTCTTCACAACTGTGTGTTATTTGTCTTTTGGCATCATTTGGGGTCAAAGTTGCCAGGAACTAATTGATTCAGAAACCAAAAAAGTGGCCAGTAGTATCTCACTGAACTGCCCTCTGACAAGACAGATCAGAAATGCTACCTGCCACAGCACTCAGAGACCCACTGCTGAGCTTTAGTTTACTAATTGAGCATATACAACCTACTGGATGAGATCCCTGCAGGCAGCACCTGCCTCTGGGCTGACTTCACGAGGGGCTCCAATCAGCCATAATGGCTATCAAGTCATAGGACAGGCACAGCCTTTAGGAAACCCTAGAAGACACTGCTTCCAGGGTCAAAAACCTACTCACTGTATCTCAACTGCTCTGCCCTTGACAGCTTAGGAAGACTGATAAGGATATGATACCCAATCTAAACAATGACACAATTCCCAGCAAAAAGCTGCAAGGTGAAGCATAAGGAGAGCTTGAGGGGGCCTAAATCGTGGCTTAGGTGGAGAAAGGATGCTGGCATTCAGCAATGCATATATGTTTTCTGGTCCCACATGAACAGAGCACGCAGTCTGATCAGAGGATTCCTCAGTGGGGGCCGTTCTGTGGACACCGGGACTGTCCACTCTTTATACCCAGTGCAGTCAGAATGGTCAGAGTGCTTAGTGGGCTGTAGATAGAGTCACCCTCAGGCAGAGGGCACGTACTCCATACCAGCACCATGGGGTGTGCTTGGCAAAGAGTCTCAGACGTTTAGGTCAAAAACCAAATCTGCTGGCACCTTTGGATTTTTTTAAATTCACCTTTCAAGTATCCTCAAATAGCCATATCCTTAATTATAAAACTGCTGGGGATCATTTCATTGGATAACACACTTTGGAAGATTCTAAGAAGTTGATAGCCATACAATAGAATTTTGTTGTTTAGTCACTAAGTTGTGTCTGACTCTTTGTGACCCCATGGACTGTAGCCCACCTGGCTCCTCTGTCCATGGAATTCTCCAGGCAAGAATACTGGAGAGGGTTGCCATTTCCTTCTCCAGGGGATCTTCCCCACCCAGGGATGGAACTCGGGTATCCTGCACTAGCATGTGGATTCTTTACCAGTGCACCACATGAGAAGCCCCTAACAGTATATGCATTGCTATAGATTTAAACAACTATACAGCTACTAAGAGCCTAACTCATCTGAATTCTTCCTTATGCAATTTTTTTTTTTTTTTACAAATTTTCTTTTCTTTTCAGTCTAAGAGAAGGTCACATTTGAATACTCTTAAATCAGGCCCATGGGTTACTCAGAGTAAGTGGACGTGAATTGTATAACTGTGTTGTACATAAAACAATCATACAAAATAGAAAATTATAGAATCAAATGTTTCCAGTAAGCATTTCCCATAAACTTTGGAGTTCTTCATGGAGAGGAAATAACTAGATAATTTAAAGGAAGGGACACCATGCTGTAAGGGGAAAGTTAAAAGAAACGATGATGTTTAAATCAGGAAGAGGAAACTTGCTGGTTTCAAAGCTCCAAGAACTTCTGCTAAATCCTAATTTGTGGTATCTCTCAGAATGTCAATGTACATAGTATTGCCTCTCTGTGATAAATGCACAACATGACAAAGAAAATGTTATGAGAAATCTAGCCCTATTCTTAGCACAATTGGTGCTTCTGTGCCTATTAGAAAAAGCTGGCCCTTCCTCAAGACACAGCCATCTGCCAGGAAACTGTAATAATATTCAAATTCAGGACAACCACAAAACTGAACAGTGCACCTAAAAGGTTCAGTGCACATTTTTACATGGTACTCTTGAGAAGTTCAGGAGACTTACTAATGTAAATATACGCTCCTTTTCAATAAAAGGAAGTTGTTCCCTATAACAACTGACATGACATACAAAAAGTGCCAAGAAGTACTGGGCAGAGGGCGAACGACAAGCAGTTACTGCAAAATAAGCAGAAATGGGGAGCACAGCAAACATACAGGACTCAAGAAATGTTCCCAAGGTACACTAAATTTTAACTATCATCGCAAACAACTACTATGCCTGGCACCATCATCTATTGCCTACTGGGAGGCCACAAGGGAAGACAAAGCCCTTCTGTAACCAGACGTTGTGAGCAGAAGGTAACTCTCCAAGTTTCAGCTGAGCCAAGACGGTGGCCAGGCTGTATAGAGATGAGTGATGAACTTCACCAAGAGCTCCTCCAGCTGCTAGCTGCATACTGAAAATCAGTATTTCTTTGCATAGGGTATAGTATTTTTGTTGCACTATCATAGGTACATTCAGATTTACTAATTTTGAGCCTAAATTACTGTTGTACCTGCAAAGTGTAAATGTAATATGTCTATATCATTTTAGGCAGCAAATAAGGATTCTAAGGAATTATGTGTATACTTTAGGAAAGGTCAATGGAAAATTCTGCTGTAAATGGAAAAGGCATTCATATAAAAAATGATCTAAGCACCAAGGTCAGAAACCCAGGACTGCTACATTAAAAAGAAGAAGAAGAACCAGGATAATACACAGAATTAAAGAACCTTAGGCTAAAAAGAGAGTGGATGTGGGCTGGAGGGGGAGTGCACCCATCTCACTCTGTTCCTTTCCTTCTTCCAGGTACTAACAGGTAAAGGCTTTGGGAGGTCAGAAGGTAAAGAGAATATATCAGTGGTTACTAGGTTTTCAGAAGCCAAGTGAATGGAGAGGTGGAGAAGAGTGGGAAACAGGGAATGTCGCTCAGAGTTAACACAGTATATAGTTTATGTTACTTATTTCCTAAATAACTTGCTCCATTAACATCAAATTACACATGTTGAACTGCAGTATCTGAAATGATATCTCTACAAGGTTACTCCTCTATTAGGAATAATAGAGGAGTTACTAAGTAAATCAACAAGCTTAATTACAAGGCAACTACTTCTGAATCCAATTAAATAGTTTTATATATTCAAATTAGCCACTGTATTGAGGAAAACTCTCTTTTTGCTCCTTTCAGTTGCTAATATGTACATTGACACACTTCCCAGGTGATTCAGTGATAAAGACTGGTGTGTGTGTGTTGGTCTTTCAGTCGTGTCCAACCCTTCACAACCCCATGGACTGTAGCCTGCCAGGCTCCTCTGTCCATGGGATTCTCCAGGCAAGATTACTGGGCTGGTTGCCATTTCCTTCTCCAAAGCAGTGATAAAGAATCTGCCTGGAATTCAGGAGACAAAGGATGTGTGTGTTCGAGCCCTGGGTCAGGAAGGTTCCCTGGAGAAGGAAATGGTAACCCACTCCAGTATTCTTGCCTGGGAAATCCCATGGACGGGGGAGCCTAGTGGGCTACACAGTCCATGGGGTCACAAAAGGTCAGACACAACTTAGCAACTGAAAAGAAAAACAATGTACATTGATACCAAACACACTGAAATATAGTTCAATAAGCATGTGTTTTTCTAATAACTGAAAATGCTGCTTTCCTCAAAGGAGACCAATATTTGTAAACATCTGAACAGTTAACATTAAATAAATAAATAGCCAGATAAATGATTAACTTTTGAGTCTTTTGCCTGTAAACTCATATCTAATTAAGCATCCTTGTAAAACATCTCTCAAAATTATGTAAGTATTTGATGGTCAAAAACTTTCCAGAATCTTATAATAAATGAACAAATGTAAACATTTAAATCACTAGAAATTCAGTGACTGAAAAACATTGTATCTTCTACAGAATGTAAATATTTTAAGAAATATAATCACATTAGTCAATATTTATTTTTCTCACTATTAGATCGTTATAACTAGCTAAGAAAGATAGAATAAATGTTATGGGAACTTTTTTTAAGCTATAAACTTCACAGGGTCCAATTTCAATTATACAGAAATTCAAATTGGGGAAATTCATATGTGTAGTCACATGTTCAAGTATTTGGACACTTCAATCTGTCTTTGCATTTGGCAATGCAAATATTATTAAAGTTGTAATTATAATAACAGTCAATTTCATTTGCTTTTATTTTTATACCATGATGACTAAATCATATTTTATATGGATTCTTGATTACCCAAGTTTACTCTTTCTAAGATGAAAATCTGAACATCAGGTATGATGCAGAGCAGGGTCCAGTGGGGCTCCTAGGCATGAAGGTCTTTTTGTCCCCCATTTCTTATAGGCAAGACTCCAGACTTGAGGACCTGAGATCCAAAGGGAGAACAGAAGCAGCCAGGAAACCATCTGAGGCAAGATTAAAGGACAAGATAATCTCATCAAAATTAGGAGACTGATCACCTAAGACCCTGCACACACCCTATTCTTGACAACAACCTCACCATTTTGAAACTTTGCAGAAGAAAAAATACAAGACTCTTACTGCCTTGATCCTTTTCACATACTCCTCCCCAGACTATATAACCTCTCACAAGGTGGGGGTTGGAACAGGACAGTTCTTGAGGCGCTAACCTACTGTGTTTCCTCTGCCTGGCAAAGTAATAAAGCCACTCTTTCCTTCTCCTCCGTAACTCTGTCTCCATATTTCTGTTTGGCATTGGCCCACAGAGAGCCAAGATTTTGGCAACAGATATGATTCAGCAATTCTATTACTTTTAAGTCCTTAAGTCATGGTTGCTGCTGCTGCTAAGTCGCTTCAGTCGTGTCTGACTCTGTGCGACCCCACAGACGGCAGCCCACCAGGCTCCCCCATCCCTGGGATTCTCCAGGCAAGAACACTGGAGTGGGTTGCCATTTCCTTCTCCAATGCATGAAACTGAAAAGTGAAAGTGAAGCCACTCAGTTGTGCCCAACTCTTAGCGACCCCATGGACTGCAGCCTACCAGGCTCCTCCATCCATGGGATTTTCCAGGCAAGAGAACTGGAGTGGGGTGCCACTGCCTTCTCCACTTAAGTCATGGAGATCTTGATAATTCCTCCCTCAGCTGTAGTTGTGTGATACAATTAATCAAGGTAAATGAACATTCTAAATGGATTTCTTCTTTATTGTTTGAATAATTGCCTATGCTTGACAAGGTATTTTGCATGAAGTATCAACAGTGTGATTTAAATCATACTCATGATTACAAACTCTTCAACCACAGTAATTAATACATTACTGACCTCTCATGGGACTATGTTCAAACATTTAAAGTATTCATTATTGAAAAGTTCTACTGAACTACTACAGGGCCTACATAATTTTCTAAGTCCTTTAATTTCTTCCAACTTAATTATTTGGATATATTAATTATTGAAATATAAGTGACATGAGTCTTTATCATATCTGGAGGAAGGACACATATTATAGCTTGTTGACACTGGTCTAATTTACTTAGCTAATGTCCGGTAATACCAATTCTCTCAATGTGCAGTGATAGTTATTTAATCTCTATCCTAGACACAAAAGTAACTGCTGTCCCATCTGTGAGGAAATTGAACGATTTTCAAAGAAATTTTTAATAGAATCCAGTTATAATTCACTTTCTGAAATAAGAAGTCAAAAATATCTGGCAGTTAAATAAGTAGTCACAGAGTAAATTTAACAGAATACTCTTTCCATCAGAAACTTCAGGAGGCAGTATTCTTTAATTTCACAACACAGCCAGTAACCTTTCCCACGTTGATTCCATACGAGTCTGTAGTTCTCAGAATAGTCAGCCCTGTGTATTCTTTAAGAAATATGTGGTACAGCCCCATCATCTTTGTATAATTGCATGCCTACTGATATTTCCAAGTGGAAAGGATCTAAAAATTGTATATCAAGGTGTGTGGAGAAAATTATATCAAGAAAACCAGTGAAAGAGAAATAATCTATTCTACTGGGTGTTCCAGAGAGGGCTAATTTCCCTTTCTTTTCTTGACCTTAAAGAAAGAGAAGCATTGCTGTACTTAATGCAGAAGGTACACATCTGTCCACTGTCATCAAGATGATGCTTCTGTGAGCTATCCAGAAGTCCATGGTTTTCTATTACTGGTATTTCTGGCAAGTCCCATCTTTCCAGTAGCAAGACAGAGGAGAGGAAGAGTGTGTGTGGCAGCTAGGCCCTAATGGTTTACTGAGTTGCTTTTGCTGTTCTCTAGTTAGTTCTTTGTTTATGTGATTTTTATATTTGGTATGTCTTTGCAGAGCCTCTGAGAAACTTGGAAAGATGCCTTTAAAAAAATGACTGTTGTCACAAAAAAGACTGCCATCAGAAACAGACCCAGAGACAGAGAAGACAAACGTATGGCTACCAAAGGGGAAGGGGCCGGGGAGGGATAAATTAGGAGTTGGGGTTAACATATGTACACTACTTTACGTAAACCAGATAACCAACAAGCATCCACTCTGTAGCACAGGGAACTATACTCCGTATTTTATAATAATCTACAAGGGAAAAGCATAGGAAAAAATAGATATCTATGTACATATAATGAAATCATTTTGCTGCACAGCTGAAACTAACATCAACATTGTAAAGCAACTATGCTTCAATAAAAAGAAATAATTAATTAATTAATTAATTAATATGACTGCTGTTTCTTGCTCATTAACTGGACTAGATGCTGTGATTTCACCTCCAGTTGCTGGCAATTAGGAAGAGAGAGCAAAGGAATTTTTGGCTGGACTTGAGCCAGTCAGCCAAGTCTGGGATGTGCTACTGCTGATTTATGGGAAACAGCAGCAAAGAGAAAATGCAGTTCAAAAGTTTTCAAGTATCAGGCTTAATAGATATTAGGGGTCTCTTATAATACGACTAACAGGCACACATGAGGATACAATGTTCTGGAAGATAAGATTACTGGTAACAGGTTTCTTTTCTCTTTATCTAGGAAAGCAAGCCTTCTCCCTAAAGTTGTGGCTGTTGGTTGAAATGGCTTCCCTGCTTGTAGAGCTGAGGCTTCCCCAGTGGCTCAGGAGTAAAGAAGCTGCCTGCAATGCAGGCGCCACAGGAGCACAGGTTCAATCCCCCAGTCAGGAAAACCCTCTGGAGGAGGCATTGCGGCCCACTCCAGTATGCCTGCCTGGAGAATCCCATGGGCAGAGCGGCCTGGTGGGCTACAGTCCATGGGGTTACAAAGAGTGGACACGGCTGAAGCAACTTAGCACACACACATGTGCATAGAGCTAACTTAGAAAAGGCCCATGGACACATGTGAACACACATGCATGTGTGTTCCTTAAAGTCTTCCTAAAGCTTGATCTTAAAAATGCTAAACTAAAACATAAGCAGACTCACAGATCTAGAAAACAAATGAGTGGTTACCAGAAGGTAGAGAAGCTAGGTAAGGTACAATATAGGTGAAGGGGATTAAGGGAGATAATTTTATAGGAGGCATAAAATAAACAAGTTACAAGAATGTAATACGCAATATATAGCACTGGGAATATAGCCAATATTTTATAACTTTGGAGTATAACCTATAAAAATATCAAATCACTAGGTTGTGCACCTGAAACTAATATTACTATAAATCAGCTATAGTTCCCCCAAAATCCCAAGTTTTTCCAGAAGGGACTCAAATTTTCTGGGAATGTCATAACTGTTTTGGTGATATAATGCCAATTATGCCATGATTAGTAATTAAATTTTTACATTGCCTTCTGGAAATTTGTATAATAAATATATGATATAATACATTATGAAAACACCATGCAATGTCTCATGCTAAATGAAGCAAAGAAAATAACTGGAAGCAAAAATTTTAAATAATGTTGTTGGCATATGTGGAACATGATATGAAGAGGAATTATGGAAATGGAATCATGATGCAATTTTCCAATTATTTTAGCTCATTACCAATAAGTAGTGAAACAAATGTTTCACTGTTTCCACATTTCAGAATATTCTGTTTTTGCCACTGTTCACAACAAGTGAAACCAGATTAGACTAGTAATCATGAAATTTGATTCTATACTAATTCAGGCTCTAACTAGCTTGAAAGACAATGTCAACTTTACAGATCTTATTTTCTCATCTGTAAAATTAAGAGATTAAAAAAAAATCAAGATGCCAAAAGGATCAGTTATAGAGGATTTATCAGCCTCTGAACTAAAAAAAAAAAAAAAAAATTGCAAATTTACATATTCTGGGAAAAGATTGTCCATAGTTTTTACCAGACTCACAATCATCAGAATCACAAAGAAGTTTATAACTTCCTAAAGGTAAGAAACACATGTTTTACCTGGGATTTGTAAGAACTCAGAGTCCTATTTGAAATTCAAGACTTATGGAAATCAAATATATCTTTATCTACAAATGAAGATAAGCCATCTTAATGAATTTCTTCATGCACTCAACAAATAATTATAAATACTCATTATTTGGCACACACTATACACTAGATGCTAATTATATTGTGTTGATTGAAACAGACATTCTCTTACTTCATTCTAGTAAGACTTTAGTTAAAACCTTAATTAACCTTGATGAAAGAAATAGAGACCCACAAATCATGAATGTGAAACTATTCTGTGAGTACATTTGGCTATGTGCTTTTTTTTTTCTTCCTTCCTTGGACCTCAGGTGCAAAGAGCAGAATTGGAATTATCCTAACCTTTAATTTATGGCATATATTCATCATTGTCCACTGATCCATGAATGACTTGCTCTTATTAATTTACACACACAAAATAGCTAGGATCAAAACCAGATAGAATTAAAACTAGTCTTCATTCCCTGTTCTCCCCACCTCCAATATTTATTGCCTTGGATCTCCCAAAGAGCAAATAGCGAAATGATGAAGAGATAGATAAACTGACCGGTTAATCAGAAAAACCAGAAACAGAACCATGTATATAGTTTTTGGTATATAATGATGCAATAAATCAGAGGAAACCATGAATTATTTAATATTTAATTATTTAATAAATATAGCTGAAAATAAAGTTTTCTTTACAGATTAAAAACACTGGATTCCTACCTCATACCAAGGACATAAATTTTAAAAATAAAAGTTTTACTTTTAATAGAAAATACAGGTGGAATATCTTTTAGAACCTGGGGTAGGGAAATATATCTGAGGCGAGATAACAAAAAAGCACTGATTATTTAAAAAATGATCAATATGAATATTTAAAAATTAACAATTGTAAGACATCTTAAAGATAAGATACAAAGTAGCAGAATATATTCACTATATATACCAGTAAAGAATTGAAAATAAGACTATACTAAATATATATGTATATATACATACATATATAAAAGCACAAACTAATAGGAAAATACATAAACTGATGTTTCACAGATAAAGAAACATTTTACCAATAGTCAAAAGAAGGGATACTCAACAATTTAATGATCAATTAAATGCAAATGATGATTGCAATGAGATCCCATTTTAGTATATTCAGTTGGTAAAAATTCAAATGTTTCATATGCCAAGGATTAGAGATAATGCAAGTACATAATTTCTATATTGCATTTGGGGTATAAATTAGAGCAATCAAGTTTAAAAACTGGTATTATCTCTTAAAAAATTGAACATTTTGTACCTTATGATCCAGAAATTCTATATCTACATATATATATCCATGAGAAGTCTTAATTATCTAATAAATACATGTATGTTAATAGCAGCACCAATGATCATAAGTGAAAAAGTAGAAACAACTCACATCCTCACCAATGAGAGAGTGAATATCACACAACAGTCAAAACAAGTGAATCACAGCAATACACACAATAAAAGCTTGAACTTAGCCCTATAATAGTATTCCCTGGAGAAGGGAATGGCAACCCACTCCAGTATTCTTGCCTGGAGAATTCCACGGAGAGAGGAGACTGGCAGGCTATAGTCCATGGATTTGCAAAGAGTTGGACATGACTGAGTGACTAACACTTTCACTTTAACTGGAGAAGAATATATTCCCAAAGATTTCATCAGCATGATACCTTTTTATAACATTTTAAACACATAAAATTAAAATAAATGTGCTTCAAATTAAACACAAGCACTCAGACTATATAAAAATCAAGGAAATTATGCATACAAGATGCAGTAGTCAGTTTTCAGCCCTAAATCTTATATGAAAGAAAAAAAAGAAGAAGGAAGAAGGGAAAAAAGAAGAGAGAGAGGAAGTTAGTAATTGCCTTGCATATATTTGAATTATAAGTGATACTAATTTCATTCCCTTTTCTGTGTGCAAATCACACTCAGGGATAACAGCAATCTTGTTAAAAACACCGATTTGTAACTTAACATTCATTTTAGATGGCTTGTACAAATGGACTTGTCTCCACATG
The DNA here is from genome assembly GCF_023699985.2 of Odocoileus virginianus. NCBI lineage: Eukaryota > Metazoa > Chordata > Mammalia > Artiodactyla > Cervidae > Odocoileus > Odocoileus virginianus. The sequence goes on from NC_069697.1 coordinate 9,531,301, forward strand.
TGTTGGCAATATTGAAGCAAGGGAAGGCTAAATGATTTGTTCATTGAGAAAAAAAAACGTTATGATCATTGGTGCCAAAAATAGAAGTACTGATTTCCAGTCCTATGATCTCAACAGAAGGCAGAATGTTCACTTTATCTGACTGATATAAAACACTTCTCTGAAGACTCTATTATTTTGAACTACTGTGTAAGTATTACATGTAATTACATGTTTCTGGAAATATGTACTGTTTATTTTATCATTTGCAGTAGCAAATAGAAAGGCTGGAGCTGAGTATTTATTTACCCAACAGTGACGCTAACAGCCTAGTGATGCTCATCATTACAGACGATTTGTAAGGGTCTGTTTAGATATCTGTAAGATCAATGACCCATTAGTGCAATTACAGTCTGAAATGGTTCCTGCCACACAGACCCTGTTCTTGCCACCAGAAAGTGACATGTTGATGCTATAAACACTCTTCACACTGTTTAAAACGTGTCTTCCCTCTGAAAAAGCTGCAGGAATAGAACTATAACTGTAGTTTACAAATTCTGTTTCTCATTGCTTTTGCAATTTCCTGTGATAAAATGATATTAATAGATTAGGTTCTCCAAAAAAACTCAACCAAATGAGGACACATGTTACTATTTTTATCAGTTTAAAAATCTTCATGGTATCTGTCTTTCCCATATCTAATTGATACAGAGTCTCACATAGTCTCATATTCCTACAATGCATACATGCTCAACCTTACATAATTTCATATAATCTACACCAAGGAAAACATTAATTACTTACTACATAACTATGGGTGGATTCATAGAATTGGAGGGACCTTAAGTCAGATGAACTAGTCATGAAGTTTTTCTCAACTGATACCATCACCCTTTATTAGGGAGTTTTCTTGATTTTTTGAGGAGTGAAGTGGGAGGACATATCATGGATCCTTTTGAGAGTCTAATGAAGTATATGGTGTTATCCCAAGAAAAAATGTGTAAATGTTCATGCCATTGTTTTCCCTTCGACACTGAATCACTTTACAAACAATACTCCGGCTCTCTCTGTTTTTTTTTTAATTAATCATTTCCTGGAAAATACAATAATTCCAAATTAAACAATTCATATAAAATAGGAAAACTTTGGACTACTTAAAGTATGCTTCAATAAGAAGGCTGCTTTATTTGTTTAGAAAAAGAGAAAATTTGGACTGATCTTTACAAATATTTAGATCCTTTTTAATTTCCAATCCATTAGTGTCTGTTCTCATAGCAGCAAGTGCTCAAAGCTGCAGTTCAGATCAGCTTCAACAGCAATGGGTTAAATTCTTCATCAGAGCAGAGTAGGACTTCTATCGACACCTGAGCTTTCTCTAACACACTTCAGGTTGAATCAGGTTCTAGCAAAGCCTTTATCCTGAGGTCAAATGATGTTATTTTTGGAAAGGCTGGCATCAGCAAGGAGGCCTCTGTCAGCAAAGAATGACATTTGAATCCTTTTTTCATTTAAATCATCTAAGCAGAAGTAACCTTTAAAAGAGTTTTGTAGGCTTTCCAGTTGTTGCAGATCTTCCCTGTGGATACACTGACAAGGCTTTCTCCTTTTCAACTCCCTTCCCCTCACAGATACCCTTTCAGCACTGGAAGCATCACAAATTTTCAGCTCTAAATCTCTCAGGCCAAAATGGCAACTGTTTCCAACAGTAACCATAATAAGATCAGCAAACCTGGAATCTAGGGACCACAGCCTCCTCCTTATGTCCTAATATCGCTACAAGAAAATACAGCCATGAAGAAGCATCTCTTGTCAAACTTTGCTAAGATATAGCAATCCTTTACTTAGAAAAATAAACACTGAAATTTCTGACCCAAGTTCAACCAAGCATATTAACACTTATCTTCTGGAAAGCCAAGAATCTTTTGTCAAATAAAAAGAAAACATTTTGCTCCATGCCTAAATAGAAACTTGAAAATATACATTCCAGGCTAGGGCTGTGAAATTACTGGACCACTTTCCACAGAGTAGGGAAGGCCAAGCATCTTTTAGGATAATTATCAGAGTCTGTGACATTAATTTACCCTGATGCTAAAAGAAGTAAGTCTCTATGAATAAAGTGGGAATGCCTGTCTTCACCAGAGCAAGCAAGCTGGAGGCTGGACCCAGAAATTCCACATGTAGTCCACATGTGTGCATGGTGGCAAAGAGTTCTCCTCCATTAGAAATTCTGCTTGACAAAGAAGCTTTTCACTGTTGGAGCAACTGGCCTTGAAAATACTCATGAGGTATGTTAACACACACACGTTAGGGTATCAGCATTCACAGGACAGAGAAAAATCAGAACTTCACTGAAACAATCATAGTTTTCACCCAATAATAGCATGCCAAATGGAAATGTACAGGTATTATTTTCACCATAACTGGCTACAAAATATTAGCAAAATGTCAAAGTTCAGAATTAGGTGAAGTGAACAGAGATACTCATAATTTTTTTGCTTGACACTCTTTTTTCAAAAGACACACAAAAAAAGACACTTTTCTGAGCAACCCACCAGTTCAAACATTTCTAGAGTACATGATTTGATCAAGCTTTTTTCAATTACTTAATGGTTTCTTTTTGCTTGGAAATGTGTCAAGATACACTGGGAAAAATAGAAGTCTTAGTTAGATTTTCACTTTTTAAAAGCTGAGCTTTTTCTGTAAAAAAATGAAAAATTCTATAATGTGTAATGTGCTTTCAAGATGCTCAGAAATAAGCTTTCTTGACTTCACATTCTTGTTGGCAGGAAACTTATCACAAAAGTAAGTCTGACTTTTGTGCCCCATCACATTTAGCAATGCAAATAAAATCAAAGGAAATGTAAGAGCAGCCAAGCTTTCTTTTCTTTGTCATCTGCCAACTTACACTAAGTTCAATACAAACAAAAGATATGCATAAACATAATTTGAGATACATTTTTGTTCATTCTGATCCATGTAATGCTATTCAAGATGCCATTATGTAACAAGGATGATAATTTTATACAATGAATCCATGCCACTTTATTCATATTTGAAGTAAAACTTTAAAAACATATTTTGCCATAAAATTTTTGCCAATGAAAAGAAAGAAATAAAAATATATATATTTGTTCTTACTTCATCTACAACATGAAGCCTATATATGGTGTGTATTAGTCATTCAGCTGTGTTCCGCTCTTTACGAAAGCATGCACTGTGGCTTGCCAGGCTCCTCTGTCAGTAGGATTTTCCAGGCAAGAATACTGGAGTGGGTTGCCATTCCCTTCTCCAGGGGATCTTCCCGACTCAGGGATCGAACCTGGGTCTCCTGAACTGCAGGCAGATTCTTTACCATCTGAGCCAACACGGTCTATATATTACATTAAATTAAAAACTCTTGTTCTATAGTAACCTGAAATATGACCAAATAACCCCTAGTGTTATTAACTTCTCATCATGTGGCAAGGTTTCCAGATTCCTTACTATATTTGTTTATTCTAACACTACTACACTGTCAACATTTTACTTAAAATGTGGATCCTGCTCCTAAGAAAAAAAATTCTACATTTATTTGGATGATTGATAACTATAGACTATTCTCTATATTTGTAACTAATATTTCTATTAAAACATATTAAAAGTTTGTATTATCACTAAAACCACTAAACTTTTCACCAAAATAGGCACCATTTCCTAATGGTGCTCTAAATGGTACTTCCTCTTTTAGCTAGGTACATTAGTCAAGGTATTTTGGGTGTTTTTGGTTTTTTTTTTTTTAAATCTTGTTTGACCTAAAGTTACCTTATTTTATGTAAAAAAAAAAAAAAAAAGGCTAAACAAAACCAAGATCACGGAGTTTAAGTAACTTGCCCAAGATCACACAGTTAAGTGGCCAAGCAAGGATTTGAATCCAGGCTGTCTGAATGCGTTGTCAATGTTCTTTCTGACTCCACGTAACGCTCCGTCTGTCTTTCCATTATAGTACATTATGCCATGAGTAACATCAACCAGCCTCCCTTCTCGCCTTTCTTCCTTCATTCCTCTCACTCTCCCTTTCTCCAACTCTTCTTTCTCCTTCTGTGTATCCTTGTTTCATCTCATCTTGTCACTATTGATTTGAGGATATGTTTTCTTAAGATAATTAGAAATCTATATGCTATGATATGACCAATCATTAGCCGCCTTCTCATAAAGGTAATTACATTTGCTGTTTGTGTTCTCATCCACACAGTAAATTAAGATGAACAAAAGAGCATCAAGAACAAGCGTTTGTGTCATAATGCTATGACCCATATGATTGTGAAATCAGGATTCGATGGCTCAATTTGTTTTAATACATGGCAGTGGGGGCAATGAATATGTCTATTAGCCTCCTGGGTTTTCTTAGATCTAGTCTATAGAGGCTACCATTTCTCTCCCCAATTGTTATCTATTTCATGACTTACTAAAACACTATACCTACTAATAATCTGGGACTCTACTCTTTGACAATAATAGCATTCACTGGTTTTGTAATTATTGGCTGCCAGACTGTACAAGGTGGTTGTACATGTATGATCTCTAATTATCAGAAAGACCTCAAAGCTGATGGTACTACTCCCCCTATTAAAAATTGACAAAATTTTATGGACGTCAAAAATAAGTAACTAAATTGGGGTTCAAACATTGGAGGACTTTACTACAACCTGGCTCTAATAATTTTGCTGCTCCTTCTGATCAGACAAAATATCTCGTAGTGACATTTTTTCCTACATATTAGTGGTGGGAGAATTGCAGAGATGATTCCCAAACTACACATCGCTCTAGGCAAAAATCTTACTGAAGACTAAAGGCACTTGAATAGCAGACCAATACATTCTATTTCTTTTATGTTGATTATATCTTAAAGTATATAAAACAAAGAAATTCCTTCATAAAGAAATGGTGTGGGAGTTAGATGGGGTGGGAAGTGGTGCTGGAAGGTTAGTAAGCTCCATCCTAAGGAAGAAAAAAAAAAGTGTAAGAGCAAGTGGGAGCTAGAAGCAAACAAAATATGACCAAATGCATGAGACACCTAATATGCATTGGTCCTTATATCAGATACCAATTTTACATAGTTTCAAAATGATTTATCACTGCTTACTAAACATACAACCTACCTTTTAAAAATTAACTTTGTTTTATAGCAGTGAAAGGGCTGATAAAAGCTTATAACCTTTTGCCAAGGTAAATTTGGCTCTGTAACTGTTTTAGTATCAGTCAGGATAGCTGGGTATTGCTGTGGTATGATAACCCCAATGTCATGGGGGCTGAGAGTAGCAAAGATTTTTTTTTTTGCTGAGCCGATAAGTTCATTAAGAGCTGGCTAAACCCTGTATTTCTCACTTTCTCACTCAGTAATCCAGGATGATTGATTATCACATAAAACATCATTTTGTTGTTGTTCAGTCATTAAGTTGTGGCCAACTCTATGCAACCCCATTAACTGCAGCATGTCAAGTTTCCCTATCCTTCACTATCTCCCAGAGTTTGCTCAAACTCGTGTCCATCAGGTCACATGAAAAGGGCAGGAACACAGCAAACACTGCACTGACTCAAAGGCTTCCATGAGGGAATGGCATGCGTAACCTCAACTCGCATTTCCTTAGCCAACGCGGCTCCTGTAACCCCATGGAGCTTAACGGAGGATGCGGAAGTCCAACTGCAACATGTGCTAAGGAGACAAGAGAACTACAATGTTTTTCAATGATCCTGTGTAGAGTCGGTTTTATTTTCTTATTCTAGAGTTCTACTACATCAGAAGTTACTAACACATACCATCTGGTGATTGCCCAAGGAAGGCAGTCTTTGGTAACTATGTCATTCAGGTCTGTATATTTGGTGACAGGCATACTAGTGGGAGTGAGTGCTCACCATAGTCTGTATACACCAGAGCAGTAAGCACATGACTCTGAAAAGCAGGAAGCCTAGATGCCTTAAAACTTGGAAGATAACGGTAGTAAATAGATGGCTAATTCTTTTTTTTTTTTTAATCATTTTAGTTTCAGAAAGAAATTTTTGGTATTCTGTTGCAGAAATTGGATGTCCTCTTAAAATATGACCATTCCTATATTATTGATTTCTTACTCTGAGGCATGAAGAATACAAAGCGTTGGAGGAAAGTCCATATCTTGCCAATTGAGCTATTTGAACTGCATTTCAATTATCTTAGGAAATTCTCTTATCAAAAAATCAGCATTTAATAATCCTTTTATTTCAATCCTTATTTTCCCCTATATTTTAATTTATAAGTTTGGATCACTCAAGTTAATTAACACAGGGATGAACCAAAACTTGAGAAAGCCACTTAAAGTCACAGAAATAGTTTTTGCTGGGAATATAAGGAGAATAAATTTATAAATTTCACCTCTCATTCTAAACTTTGTATGAACTTTCCTTGTGAACCAATGCCTTTCACTTTGGAAAAGCAGCATCACTTGTCACTCCATTTTTCTGTCATGTACTCCAAAATTACTTGTACTGAATAGGTACAAGTAAATTATTAATCAGTCCTTTTAAAATCACTGAGCAAAAAAACACAATCAAGACAAGTATTGCCAACCACTATCTGAATTCTGTGAATAAAGCTCTGCATGGACTGTCATTCAAGTGTAACTCATTTATTAATAGATCAGTGCTTTATTTGTTGTATATATAGATGGCCTTATTTCAGTACTGATCACAACAAAACCTTTTCAGTGTTTTTTATAGCCTAAATAAAATTAGTTAAGTAGAGAAAACATGCAATCTCTTTTAATTATCCATTTTCATAAAAAAATTAAATTTCATTAAATTATTCTCCCCATATAAGTGCTGCACATATGCCAGAAGCTGATTCAGTGGCTTTAGCTGAATGTAAAGCAAAATATAGGACTGCCTCAACATAAAATAATAATTACCATTAACACTTATGTATGGGGGAAAAAAAAAAAAACTACAAAAAACTGCAATAGGTTGTTCTGCCTTCTTTGTAAGCATAATTTGGGTTTTACAGTCTTGTTGGCAGTGGGATGACCTGCACCTATTCTTTGCTCCAGTGAATGCAACTAAGAACGATGCCTCAGACTTCCATGGTAGCACACAGATAGGAAGCCACCTGCCAGGGCAGGAGGCATGCGTTCCATCCCTGGTCCAGGAGAATCCACATACCGCAGAGCAACTAAGCCCGTGTACCCAACTCCCAAGCCCACACTCGAACCCGCAAACCACAACTCCCGAGCCTGAGCGCCACGACTCCCGGAGCCTGAGCGCCACGACTCCCGGAGCCTGAGCGCCACGACTCCCGAGCCTGAGGGCCACGACTCCCGGAGCCTGAGCGCCACGACTCCCGGAGCCTGAGCGCCACGACTCCCGAGCCTGAGCGCCAAGACTCCCGAAACCTGAGGGCCACGACTCCCGAAACCTGAGCGCCATGACGCCCGAGCCTGAGCGCCACGACTCCCGGAGCCTGAGCGCCACGACTCCCGAAACCTGAGGGCCACGACTCCCGAGCCCGAGCGCCACGACTCCCGGAGCCCGAGGGCCACGACGCCCGAGCCTGAGCGCCACGACTCCCGAGCCCGAGCGCCACGACTCCCGGAGCCTGAGCGCCACGACGCCCGAGCCTGAGCGCCACGACTCCCGGAGCCTGAGCGCCACGACTCCCGGAGCCTGAGCGCCACGACTCCCGAAGCCGCGAGCCTGCGCTCCACCAGGAGAAGCCACCACAGTGAGAGCCTGTCTACCACAATAAAGAGTAAGCGTCCACTCACTGCAGCCAGAGAAAACCACAGACAGCACCAAAGCCCAACACAACCAAAAAATAAACAATGATGGCTAAACAAGAAGGACGCCTCTGTAGTTCTAGATCTTTTCTCCTCCTGTGATGACAACATGTATAACTTTCACACTGTAAAGTATTAACTGGCAAATATTTCTGAAAACTCAAATAATTTAATCAGAGAGACTGAGTATTATTCTTATTATGAATAAGAAATGCACACTTCTCTTCAGTGGTTTCACTCCAGCATAACAGACAATACCGAAGAGACCAGGAGTAAAATTAAAGCTAATTTTCAGGTAGTCAGCATCTTACATCATACTTCTTAGTTGTACTTTTCTTTACTGGCTTGTGGATTTACCTATCAGTTAACATACATTCATATCTTATATTTTACTGAATAACTTTCATTAGATGAGGTCACAATGTTATTCTATGATTCAGAATTGCTGTGTACACATTGGCTACTTTTATCATTACTTCCTATAGTTAACATAAAAATACTATAAGGATAATAAAAATTCAAAACTTAAATATAAACAACACCATGCAACTACTATGAAATGTTAGCTGAGATGAAGGGACCAAATCAATGTTTATATAACATGTATTGCCTTTAAAATTATTACTAAGGACAGTAATGTGAATATAGACTAATTTTATTAATGTAATTTATAAAATGTAAGGTAGATAAATTATATCATCTTTTTTCTCCCTTCTAAAACTTCTGAACTGCTTATACATCAGTTATAAATTCCAAGGACCATTAATGATAGCATACTTTACCACAGAGTTTATAAGATGTATTTATAATATCTATACAATGGCTCCATATTTCTTTACATTTTTCCTTTTTTTACTCGAATCTTCTCTTTCCGTAGCAAACTCTTTAAAGAAAAAGGCCTGTGCGTTTATTTGAACAGGTATCTACACTGCATTAACATCTCGATCATTAGCTTCTCCCCTGATCTTCAGACGTAGAAGTCTACCAGACATCTCTAGGTGGATTTCGGAAAAGAACCATCAGTTTGCTATATCCAGATCAGAGTGCTTGTATAGTCTACTCCAAACCTCGTCCACCCCTGAGGATTCCCATCTCGTTACATCACATTGATCCAATTGTTCAGGTCAAATATAAGAATCCGTTGAGACTTCCATCATTCATATACTCCATAAGTCAATTCCTATTGTCTTTATTCTCAAAACCATATATATTGAATCTGACAACTCCCTACAACTTGCATTGTAGCCACCTTCATCCGGGCTGCCATCATCTCATCTCCTGAACTGCTCATTACCTTATTACTGATCTCTTTGTTTCCACTCTTGCATGGACCCATGTATTCTCAGCAGTCAGAAAAACATTTTTAAAAAGCTGAGCAGGTGAGGTCAAAATGCTCCAAGGGCTTCCTATCATGCTTAGGATAGAATCCAGTGTTCTCACCATGGTCTGTGAAGCCTATTGTTTCCTGCTCTCTAGCTACCTCTAGGAAGTCTACCTTCCTTATTTCACTGAAGGCATAGACGGCTTTTGGACTATTGCTTCCATGGATTAAGGTTAATTCTTGTCTCTGGGATTTTCCATTTGTGGTTTGCTCTGCCTGGAACACTATCCCCTCCAATACCTGTGTGATTTGTTCCGTGACTTCAATTATTTTCTGATCACTCTAATTTAAGAGAGTCCTACCTGTACTCCCCTAATCCTGCTTCATTTCTCTCCATAGTGCCATTTTCTGACATTGTATTATATATTTATTAATCACCATTTTCTCACTGGAATTTAAGTTCCATAAAAGTAGAGACTTTACATGGGTCACAAGCCAAATTCCCAATGAGCAGAGAGATATATTTAATGGATACTACTCTTCAGTTAATTCCGTGGAAAATAGAAAGGTGACAGAATATCTAAGATGAAAAGTCAGCCACCAAATCCCAGGAGAGTAGCACTCTGTGAAGGAAGAACAGAGTATATAGGGGATGTAGCCTTAGTCTACACAGTGACTGCGGGAGGCCCGCGGGGTTTCTCGTATCTTATACCTTTCCCACTGAGCAGTGGATGGCCGAGAATTCATACACTTGGAGAAATTTTCTTTCAGTCTTTGGTCAAATTCACAGATTAAAACTTAGAGATAGAATTATGGCTACTTCCTTAAGCTGTATGCACTGTAAACAAAAATTAAGTAGTTAACAACCTCAGTGTAGTAAAGATTTAGCACAAGCACCATCTAAGTCAAATCCTAGCAAAATTCAAATATTAACCTCGTTGGGTAGGCATGGCTTAAATATGCAGTGAAAGAGGTTTTGTGTATCTTAAATGTTAGTCACGTGAGGCTCTCTATTTAGTGACAACTCAGAAGCTAGCGCTGTTCAGGCAGAGAACATGCATTAACCACAAACACAGTTGCACAGTGGAAGGCTGAGGACCTTCCCTCATGGTAGAGTGGATAACAATCTGCCTGCCAATGCAGGGGATGCAGGTTCAAGCCCCAGTTTGGGAAGGTCGCACATGCTATGGAGCAACGAAGCCCACGTGCCACTCCTGGCCGGCGCACAAGAGGCCGCGAGTCACAGCCACTGAGTCCGCGTGCCGTGATGACTGGAGCCTGCACTCCTAGGGCCCGTGTGCCACAGCTGCTGAAGCCCACACACCCTAGGGGCAGCAAGTCACAACTATAAGCCCTTGTCTGCAACTACTGAAGCCAGCACCCTTAGAACTTGCGTTTCACAGAAGAGAAGTCACTACAGTCAAGAGAAGTCACTACAAACAAGAGCAGCCCGCAAACCACAGCTAGCGAGTAGAGCCCGCTCTCCACAACTAGAGAAAGTCCACCAACAACAAAGACTCAGCACAGCCAAGAGTAAATATATAAATAATAAATAAATATAGCAGTGTTTATGTCAAAAAAATTTTTTTTTTTTTAAAGAGGAAGGTTGATACAAGCTTCTCTGAGAGATGCATACTCTCTGCTACATAGACCCTCTTGGAAGCCATTGGGATCAACTGACTTTGGAAAGGATGACAGTATATAATTTACTAATTGAGGACTTCGGGCAGGACAAATAATGCTGGATATAGGTACTTTAGGTGCTAATTAAATGTGGAAGAGGTGATGGGCTTACTGAATAAAGCATTGTAGAGTATATACCTTAAGTGAACTATCTTATAACCTGTGAAATTCATTAATTGACTAGTCAGTTCCACCACAAATTAATAAAAAATTCAAACAGTCATTTTAAACACACTTATTCTACCTCAGGCTTTTTGAAACCATTAATAGGAAAGCATTGCAAAAATTTGTTGAAGAGCATATCAGCCTGTTCCCATTACTGCACTAGACAGTAATTTTCGGATACCTATAACTTTAGTCAGTAGTGAGTTACTCTTTCAGATTTACCTGAGAAAGATTTAGTTGAGTGTTCTTTTAAGAAAAGCTCAGTTCCCATTAATGATGACTACTTATACCTGAATTTCCAGATGACTTCAAGTGACTACTAAAAAGTTTAGACTCTGTGTCAGAGTCACCCACTGAAGTAGTCACTTCATGGGTACCAGAAGCTCAACATTTGGTTGTACATGAATGCATAAATCCTAACTGAATCTAATTTTGGAATTTAGCAGACTAAATTATATTTTATCATCTGTCTAAGCAGTTAAAAAACAGAAAGCTTAAGCTGAAGTTACACTCTTAACTAGTTCAACTGTTTGTGTGGAAAAGACATGCTTTCTATTCAGAAGGCATAGAGCAGAATATAGTTATAAAATATTAGTCCCATACCTCTCGAATAGCAGTACAAAACTCACTCTGAAGCACTTTTTTGAGGGATTGTAGTTTGTGCACTGGTACTTCTCCAGATTCCTGTAGTTTTTCCAGTAATTCAATTGCTCTGGCAACATCTGAATGAAAAAAAGAAAATCAAAATGGAGAGAGACATGCGGTAAACTGTATCTTATCAAAAAGTACCATTACTCCAATTAAACAGTGACTATGAAAAGTAAGTGGAATTTATTGCAAAACCAGAATTTACAATTCATAATTTTTTAATCTCATTTTTTGGTAAAAGGTCATTTAAATCTGTTCCATACCACTTGTCAAATAATACATCTTCCTCAATGGTATTTCTCATATGTTATTTCTGTTACACAAATTAGTCTGAATATTCTTTCAAAAAAGAGCAGGAAGCAGGTCTTTTGTATATTCTGATACCCCAATAACGAAATGAGTTCTATCAATTTTACCTCTGAGAGGCTTTTTTTCAGTTTTTCTTTTCTCATTCCAAATTTATCAAACCTGCGTGTTTACATTTATCAGTATGATGATCTGATTTATGTGCATCTTCTCTACTTGTCTATAATCTCCTTGAGGGTAAGAATTTAATTGGGCTTATTCACCACTGCATCCTCAGAGTCTGGTGTAAACCAGTAAATAAATACTTGATATCATATTTATGAAAGAATGAACAAGCTCTCTCCATTTTACTGCCATTGCATTATTGCAGACCCTCAACGTCATCTCTCCTCTGTCCAACTGGAATCATTTATTCTCCTCCAACCACTTCATATGATCCATAAAGTTGTCTTCTGAAAATAAAAATCTGATCATGTACCCACCTAGCCATCTCTTAGCACCAAAAGAGTTTTTCAACAACAACTAGCTTAAATGCTTCTCTTTCACCTGATGATATATATCAAGAAACACAGTCGTTTATAACCATAGCTTTAAAATTCCCAGGATGGTTTTGTACTGTCAAGAAAAAATGATAAGATGAAGGCCATTTAAAAAATATTTACAGTGATCTCTTCTACCTCTGTTGCTGTGGCCAATAACTCACTGAAAAGACACTGAGACAGTACATACAGAGATTTTCAATTCCTACATAATTAACTCTAGGAAGTACCCATATCCCTGCCATCAGATTATTAATTAATTAAATAATTCATTCATTCATCCATCCATCACTTTATATACTTGGCACTAAGACTGACAGGAAGAATAAGACAAGCTTCCTTTCTGAACACACAATCAGATGAGGGGAAAAAAACATAACAGTATAGTCATCCGTCATAATAAGACTGAAAGTGAAAGTCGCTCAGTTGTGTCTGACTCTCTGAGACCCCATGGACTATACAGTCCATGGAACTGTCTAGGCCAGGATACTGGAGTGAGTAGCTTTCCTTTCTCCAGGGGATCTTCCCAACCCAGGGACTGAACCCAAGTCTCCTGCATTGCAGGCATCTTCTTTACCAGCTGAGCCACAAGGAAAGCCCAAGAATACTGGAGTGGGTAGCCTATCCTTTCTCCAGGGGATCTTCCCGACCCAGGAATCGAACTGGGGTCTCCTGCATTACAGGCAGATTCTTTATCAACTGAGCTTTCAGGGGAAGCATTGCTACCACCTAAAAATCCAGGTGGGGTTGGCATAGGTTTATGTATTTAACCAAAGACAAGAACCAAAAAGTAACTTTAATGGAGGAGACTCCCTTGAAGTATTGCCAATTGCGGCCCAAGGAAGCACAAATCATGAAATCAGTAAGACACTGTCAGTTTTAAAAATCTGTCTTTCTGTACATTAACTGAAAGTCAATATAGTCAGTTGGACAAAACCAGTTGCATCCACAATCAATAAGATTAAGTTCTTAGCTTGCTAAGAACTGTATGCACTTCTAACTACATGAAAGACTCTATCTAGATTCCAATAGGTACTTGGAGCTCTCAACATGTTTAAAACTGTGCTTGTTATATTTTTTCCTGAAAGTAGCTCTTCTCTTCTTACATTCCACATTTCCATTAATAGCATCTCCACCCAGCCGTATTTCCATTAATAGCATCTCCACCCAGCCTGTCTTCCAAGCCAGACCATGGCATCATCTTTTACATTCACCTCCACATGTAATTAGTCAGCAAGTGCTATAGGTTCAATCTCAAAATGCCTTTTGAATGGAAACCCTGTGCTTTATTGCTTCAGGGAACCTTTATTATTTTCCACCTAGGGACTATAATATCTCCTAATGTTCTTTAAATGGCTTTTCTTTTTCAGTCCACTCTCCACACTGCTCCTAGAGTGATAAACCTCATTATTATACTCCCCTGCATAAAACCTATTTCTGGCTTCCTGTTGCACAGGGTGAAGTTCAGACCATTTATGAATACATACAAAGCCCTTAACAATCAACCTCTTCTGACTCATCTCTAAAAACCTCCTCCTGCCAAACTTACAGATTGATCATCCAAAGTTTTTGCTATTCTAGAACACAACACAGAACACCATGTCTCTGTGATTTTGAACATATCATCCCCTGTTCCTGGAATGCAATACTTTATTCACCCAGTAGTGCCAGGCATGAGAGACAGTGGTAATAGAGACCACCGGTTGCTCTTGCTTTCATGGCATTCACAGGTCGGAAGGACCACAGATACCTAATAAAGGGGGCATGAGCTATAAAAGCAGCTCTATAGGCTAGTACATGGATGTCTAACCAGGATATGGAGCATCATCCAGGAGGTCAGTGAGGGGCTCTTTGTGAAAATGACGGCTAAGCGGAGCCCTAGGTAGGAGGTACAGATGAGGAAAAGGAGAAAAAAGGTCCAGGCAAACAAATGCAGACTACTGAAGTTTTATCAGGAGAGTGTGGGGCATTCAAAGAACTGAGAGTTTAATATGTTCGAAGTTGAAACCAGATCAAGAGTAGCAAGAAATGCAGTAGAGAGAAATCACATCATGGAGGTTGTGACAGGTCATGTAAGGAGGACTTGGCCTAGACAGCCTCTCCTTAAACATGTCTTCCCTGACTCTCCAAGGCAGATTCAGTTGCTATCATATTGGTATTCCCACAGTCCTTTGTTCACTTATCCACTGTAATAATTACTACTCTCTGTGATAGCTCTTTTTATATGTATGTCTCCCTCCTTCACCCTGCAAATACATAAGATTTTTGAGAGGTCAGGAGCAGTGTATTATTTATCATCATATCCATAGTTCAATGAAGAGTCCTTGACAAATACTGGGTGTTTATATTTGTTGAATGAATGATAGATTAGTTGATGAGACTAGAAAAGAAGAGGTTCGAGGCCTATGTCTAGGTGGACATATAACTAACTTCTCATGAGAATAAGCCTCCAGATCACTATCAGCTTTGGCCAAGACTGGGTTGAGTCTGACATGCAGAAAGATGAAAGCCTGAATGTGTAGGCTAAAGGGTATCAAGTGACTGACCTGGAATTTCAGAAAGCTGAAAATGGCTATTCAGGAGTTCTTATCTTGGGCCGCACTTTAAAATTACCTGGGGCACATTTAGAAATTATTTATTTTCCCCTCAATTTCACTGAGACATATTTGACATAGAACATTGTGTTAGTTTAAGTGTACAACGTAATTATTTGATATATGTATATTGCAAAATGATTGCCACAATAAGTTATGAATGCCTGAGACTCACCCCAAATGAATTAAACCAGAATATATGGTACAGTGGTCCTCGATCTTGGCTGCAGACTGGAACCACGTGGAGAGCTTTGACAATCTTGGGTGCCTGGACCTCACAGAGAGACTCCAGTGTGACTGGCACAGGTGGGGCCTGAGCGAGAGCTTTTGGAAGCCCTCAGGGGGATGCCAATGGTTGATAAAGGCCGTGTTTGAGAACCCCTGGTCTAGTTCGCATGGGTGTTTTTACAGCCCAGTGTGATTCAAATGTGCATGCTGAGAACCTCTGCTAGAAATGAATGGCTCTAAAACATGAGTGTGCCTAAGAATCCCTTGGGGAAATGTATTAAAATATAGGTTCCTGACATCCCCCCCACTGCCACTTGAGGGATATTGATTCAGGAGGCATAAGGATAAGGCTCGGGAATTTTAAAATTATTCAAGTGATTTTTTAGTTTTAGCTTTTATAAAAAAAAATTATTAGTGCATGGTTGATTTAAAATGTATTAAAAACATAAATAAAATATTGTATTTGTATTAGTTTCTGCTATACAGTAAAGGGAATCAGTCACACATAAACATATATCCACTCTTTTTTAAGATTCTTTTCCCATATGGGTAATTATTGAGTATTAAGTAGAGTTCCCTGTGCTATACAGTAGGTTCTTACTAGTTACCTGTTTTATATGGAGCAGTGTGTATATGTAAATCCCAAGATTCAAGTGATTCCAAAGTTGTTGTTTCACAGAGATATGAACAAAATGACAGTTCAGGTTTCCTTTCGTCCCAGCATTCCCCAAACTCCTGCACTTTCTATTATTCTTTGACATCCTATTTAACAGGAAATTGAATGGGATTCTTTTGAAAGTCTTGAAATTATTGATAGAAGTCCATAAATGAAAGTAAGTAGTGTCAAGTATCTACGCTATTCTGAAACAGTGCTCCTAGCAAAGGCTGGTCACCCTGACTGCTGTGGAGTCGTAAAACCAGCCTGCTCCCCAGACTTGCATAATTGTATTCACAATCTCTTCAGTGTGGAATTCAGTCATCGGGTTCTTTAAGATTCCAGATGATTCCTATGACCATTCAAAATTGAGAAATACTGTTCAAAAATGAGCTATCAAGGAAACTAGCCACCCTTCACTCCACCAAAAATTACTAAAAGCTGGGCCAGCTCTGTTACATTATACCATAGGCCTTTTCCAGTATATATGAAGAGGTAACTGTGAGATGAAAAAAAAAAAAATTCATGAAGGATTGTTGCGTCATTAACTTTGGACAAAATACTAGGTCTTTTCCTCTCTTCAACTTGCCAAGCAAGGCGTGTTCCTGCAGCCACCGGGGGTCGCCTGCAGAGGGAGACGGCCGCCTTCCTGGCTGCACAGGTGATCTGCCTGCCCACCGCCCATCGGGTCAGAGGCGGAGCCGTGGACAGCAGGGGCACCAGAGCCGGCTCGCTGGCACCCACCCAAGCGAATCTAGCAGGGTGAGGTCATGGCATTATACAGCAGTTGGTAAAAGCCAAAAGAAGCCCCAAAACTAAGAATGGCAGAGATCGGGTCCTTGCAGCCTAGGTCTGGCTGGTGCTGCCAAGATGTGGTGAGTGACAAATTGGATGTTAAAATGCAGTTTAAGTGGAGTTTAAAATTAATTCTGATTTCCTTTAGCTCTATAAAAGTACCAGAAACCAGCAAGGCCCAAGATCTGTAAGGAAGTCAAATAAACCTTTCAATAAGTGAAATAATTGTTCTTAAAACAACTGCAATAAATTGTGTGTAGTTTATTTACGAGTCCCCTTAAGGTTCTTGCTGAGAACCTTACACCCACTTTATGAAACTTTTCTACAAAATTTGGTTACTAACACAGAAGTCTGGGTTTACCAGGATAGCTCACATTGGACAGAATATTAGAAAAGGACTGGGGAGGCTGCTTGATAAATACTAAGCAAGCAAGAAGATCTCAGAAGCTTCTCCTAAAATGAGCTCCTCCTCTCGTGTACCAACTCTCAGGTCCATACCTCCATTAGCTATCCTATTATCTAAGCACAGACCTTGGGCATTGCCTTTGCCCCTCCTCACTCTCCCTCACACTCTGGATTCCATTAATCTCACTTCAAAAAGCAACCATAACAGTAAACCTTTACTTAATATCTATGGAGTAGGAGTCACTGCAAGCCAAGAGCTTTCCATCTCTTTACCCATTTTGTCCTTCTAACAACCCTGTGTGCTGCATGCCTGCAAAGTCACTTCAGTTGTGTCTGACTCTGTGACCCCATGGACTGTAGCCCGCCAGACTCCTCTGTCTATGGGATTCTCCAAACAAGAATGCTAGAGTGGGTTTCCATGTCCTTCTCCAGGGGATCTTCCTGACCCAGGAACTGAACCCTGTCTTTTATGTCTCCTGCATTGGTAGAAGGGTTGTTCTTTATCACTGAGCCACCGGGGAAGCCCCTAACAACCTTATGTGGCAGTAAATATCCACATTTTACAATGAGAAAATTGAGGCTTACAGTGACTTTAAGTATTTCAGTAACAAATAGGAGACCTGGGTTTGGAGTCTGGCTCTAAGTGATTCCAGACCCTGTGCCTTTTATTTTCATTCCAATAATAGATTTTCTTTTAGAAGCTGTTTCCTTCAACATTCAATACTTTTATAATAGCCCTGTGTCCTGCAGGCGTCTTTGGTCAGAGGCTGAGCTCTTAATTTCCCTTTCTCAATAAAGATTAACCTCTACTTCATTTACCAGTACACCTCTCTCAAGTAATATTCAGTGGTCATCAGAATTATCTGGAGAGCTTTTCTTTAATTCATTTATTTATTTTGGCTTATGGGATCTTAGATCCCCGACCAGGGACTGAACTCAGGTCCTGACAATGAAAACACTGAGTTCTAACCACTGAACTTCAGGAATTCCCTGGAGAGCTTTTAAATGACAGGGAAGAATTTTTATCAGCCTTTGCAACCTTGCAACCCACTGGAATCACCTGCAGGAATTGAAAATAAACAAACATACCAACAAAAACCAGATACCTAGATCCTAGCTACATATTATTTCTGATTTCACTGTTCTCGCATGTGGCCTGGGCATCAGAACCTTCAGAGCTCCCCCGTGATATGATGTGTGGTGCTGCTGACAATCACTGCTATGGTCTCTTAAGGAGTACTCTGTGGGTTCTAAAAACAATGTTACTTATAATACTAACTGCTGTCATGTATCGACTTTACTACAGCATGAATTTTCAACATTTTCCTTCTCTTAGCACTATGAGGTGCATACTATTATCTCCATTTTACAGGAAAGGAAACTGAGACCCATAGAGTTAAAATTACCTCTCTGGAGAAAGAGCTAGTAAGTTGCAGAGTTAGGATTTGAAGCCTGGCAGTATGGCTCTAGAATCTGGACTACATTTGAGATATGGCTCAGGAAAGCATATTCTTAAAATCATTCCCAGCACTTCTTATCCAAGCCTGTTAACAGAGATTAAGCTAATCTGATCAATAAATCCTTGCTTGGGACTGAAATCAGTGGTTCTCAAATTTTAGTCAACAACAACAAAAAATTAACCCTGTACCATTTATTAAATATTAAGATGAAAAAAAAAAAAAGAAGAAGCTGACAAGGAAGTTTTGAAATTTTGTCTTTTACTAGTCATCTTGGGTGGTGCTGATGCAGGAAGTGGTCCACAAATGCACTTTGTAGGTTAATGATAGTTTAATATGCAATCCAGAAAAACTTGAGTTAAAGGCCATCATTCACTTTCATTTGCCTTACTTAGATCATCTTATAAAATCCTCAAAAATATGTAAAAGGATTACTTACTACTGTCCTCACTGAATAGTTAAAGAAGAACTTTAAAAAACAGCTAAGGCTGAGAAAGATGAATTATCTGGCTCAACGCTACATAGCTAGGGAATGGTAGAGTCAGAATTCAAGATCAGATGTGTCAGACTCCAGTGCCCAGGCTTATTTATTGTTCTATCCTGCTGTTAAAAAGGATTAGAAATCAAACAATAAAGGTACTGCAAACTTATTTTTAAATACCGCATCATTGCAAACGGAGGCAAACAGACATAACATCACCCAAAGTCCTGGAAGATAACCCTTCAATATATTATAGTATAATCAATGTATTCTTGCCTTGAGAAACCCATGAACAATATGAAAAGGCAAAAAGACAGGACACTGAAAGATGAACTCGCTAGGTTGGGAGGTGCCCAACATGTTACTGGAGATCAGTGAAGAAATAACTCCACAAAGAATGAAGAGACAGAGCAAAAGCAAAAACAACACCCAGTTGTGTATGTGACTGGTGATGGAAGCAAGGTCCAATGCTGTAAAGAGCAATATTGCATAGGAACCTGGATTGTTAGGTCCATGAATCAAGGCAAATTGGAAGTGGTCAACAGGAGATGGCAAGAGTGAAAGTCAACATTTTAGGAATCAGCAAACTAAAATGGACTGGAATAGGTGAATTTAACTCAGATGAACATCATATCTATGACTGTGGGCAAGAATCCCTGAGAAGAAATGAAGTAGCCATCCTAGTCAACAAAAGAGTCTGAAATACAGTATTCGGATGCAATCTCAAAAATGACAGAATGATCTCTGTTCATTTCCAAGGCAAACCATTCAATATCACAGTAATCCAAGTTTATGTCCTGACCAGTAATGCTGAAGAAACTAAATTTGAACGATTCTGTGAAGACCTGCAAGACCTTTTAGAACTAACACCCAAAAAAGATATCCTTTTCATTACAGGGGACTGGAATGCTGAAGTAGGAAGTCAAGAAACAACTGGAGTAACAGGCAAATTTGGCCGTGGAGTATGGAATGAAGCAGGGCAAAGTCTAATAGAGTTTTGCCAAGAGAACACACGGTCATAGCAAACACCCTCTTCCAACAATACAAGAGAAGACTTTACACATGGACATCACTAGATGTTCAACATCGAAATTAGATTGATTATATTCTTTGCAGCTAAAGATGGAGAAGCTCTGTACAGTCAGCAAAACCAAGACCGGGGCTGACTGTGGCTCAAATCATAAACTCCTTACTGCCAAGTTCAGACTTAAATTGAAGAAAGTAGGGAAAACCACTAGACCATTCAGGTATAACCTAAATCAAATCCCTTATGACTACACAGTGGAAGTGAGAAATAGATTTAAGGGACTAGATTTGATAGAGTACCTGAGGAACTATGGATGGAGGCTCGTGACACTGTACAGAAGACAGGGATCAAGACCATCCACAAGAAAAAGAAATGCAAAAAAGCAAACTGGCTGTCTGTGTAGGCCTTACAAATAGTTGTGAGAAGAGAAGCGAAAAGCAAAGGAGAAAAGGAAAGATATTCCCATTTGAATGCAGAGTTACAAAGAATAGCCAGGAGAGATAAGAAAGCCTTCCTCAGCGATCAATGCAAAGAAATAGAGGAAAACAATACGGTGGGAAAGACTAGAGATCTCTTCAAGAAAATTAGAGATACCAAGGGAACATTTCACGCAAAGATGGGCACAATACAGGACAGAAAGGGTGTGGACCTAACAGAAGCAGAAGATATTAAGAAAAGGTGGCAAGAATACAAAGAACTATACAAAAAAGATCTTCATGACCCAGATAATCACGATGGTGTGATCACTCACCTAGAGCCAGACATCCTGGAATGTGAAGTCAAGTGGGCCTTAGAAAGCATCACTACAAACAAAGCCAGTGGAGGTGATGAAATTCCAGTTGAGCTATTTCAAATCCTACAAGATGATGCTGTGAAAGTGCTGCACTCAACATGCCAGCAAATTTGGAAAACTCAGCAGTGGCCACAGGACTGGAAAAGGTCAGTTTTCATTCCAATCCCAAAGAAAGGCAATGCCAAAGAATGCTCAAACTACCGCACAATTGCACTCATCTCACACGCTAGTAAAGTAATGCTCAAAATTCTTCAAGCAGGCTTCAACAATATGTGAACTGTAAACTTACAGATGTTCAAGTTCGTTTTAGAAAAGGCAGAAGAACCAGAGATCAAATTGCCAACATCCAATGGATCATCAAAAAAGTAAGAGAGTTTCAGAAAAACATCTACTTCTGCTTTATTGACTATACGAAAGTCTTTGTGTGGATCACAACAAACTGGAAAATTCTTCAAGAGATGGGAATACCAGACCACTTGACCTGCTTCTTGAGAAATCTGTCTGCAGGTCAGGAAGCAACAGTTAGAACTGGACATGGAACAACAGACTGGTTCCAAATAGGGAAAGGAGTACATCAAGGCTGTATATTTTCACCCTGCTTATTTAACTTATATGCAGAGTACGTCATGAGAAACACTGGGCTGGATGAAGCACAAGCTGAAGTCCAGATTGCTGGCACAAATATCAATAACCTCAGATATGCAAATGACAGCACCCTTATGGCAGAAAATGAAGAACTAAAGAGTCTCTTGATGAAAGTGAAAGAGGAGAGTGAAAAAATTGGCTTAAAACTCAACATTCAGAAAACTATGATCATGGCATCTGGTCCCATCACTTCATGGTAAATAGATGGGGAAACAGTGGCTGACTATTTTTCTGGGCTCCAAAATCACTGCAGATGGTGACTTCAGCCATGAAATTAAAAACGATGCTTACTCCTTGGTAGGAAAATTATGACCAACCTAGATAGCATATTAAAAAGCAGAGACATTACTTTGCCAACAAAGGTCCATCTAGTCAGGGCTATGGTTTTTCCAGTGATCATGTATGGATGTGAAAGTTGGACTATAAAGAAAGCTGAGCACCGAAGAATTGATGCTTTTGAATTGTGGTGTTGGAGAAGACTCTTGAGAGTCCCTTGGACTGAAAGGAGATCCAACCAGTCCATCCTAAAGGAGATCAGTCCTGGGTGTTCATTGGAAGGACTGATGCTGAAGCTGAAACTCCAACACTTTGGCCACCTGATGTGAAAAACTGACTCACTGGAAAGGACCCTGATCCTGGGAGGGATTAGGGGACAACAGAGGATGAGAATGTTGGATGGCATCACTGACTCAATAGATATGAGTCTGAGTAAACTCTGGGAGTTGGTGATGGACAGGGAGGCCTGGCATGCTGCAATCCATGGCGTCACAAAGAGTCGAACATGACTGAGTGACTGAACTGAACTGATAATCAATGTGCTCCTACTGATAACATGCTTTAATCATCAAAAATGATTGATTCATCATCAACTGCTTGATGATAGTAAGATAACATGTTCTGGAAAAACTTCCTTTAAAATAACTGAATATTACAACCAAAAACAAAATATTGAAACTTAAGTGGGAGGAGCTTTCAGTCATCTGGAATACTTCAATTATCATATTCTCTTTCCTTAATGATGACTTTTTATTAACTTTGCTAACATTTAGACTGCAGAATTTAACCATGACTCATCTGCATCTGGAACTTGGATGATGATGGAGCTGGGTCATTTAAGACATATCATCACAAATTTCATAAAAATTTATTGAGTACTATGGCAAACAACATGAATTATCTACCCCAAAGTCATCAAAACCCTCATGTTCCTTGCCTTCTACTACAAAAGCTGGAAAGCAAACACACTTCTCTTTCCAGACTCTTCTGTCATTTGGCCAAGTTGTTATAAGTGGTAAAGTCACTGGGTCTCGCTTCCAGGAAGGCTTTTTAAATGGATAAAATGCTGGCACACACTTCAGCAGTTTGGTCTTTGCACCCTTACTCTTTCCCCATCTCTTGCCAGGCTCAAATGTGCTGAGACATGAACTGGCTATTTTGCGATCATGAAAAGACTATCGTGTGCTGAGGAAGGTGGGGTATGAAGAAGGATGGGACCAAGCCCTTGATGTCATCACCAAGCTATGCACTGACCTTGAACTGTACAACCAAGCCCATGATTCTTGTCTATGAAAAAAACACATGCTTAACTATTTGGTTCTCTGTGACTTGCAGCCAAATACAAACTAATACCAAATGAAATGACTTTAAAGGCATTATTCTAGCAGGAATAAGGTTGGTGTTATTGAGAAACTGTGGTCACACATGGATGGTGGTCCTTTGATTAACACAGTCATGAAGGGGCCTCCCTGGTTGCCCAGTGGTTAAAAATCCTCCTTGCAATGCAGAAAATATGGGTTTGATTCCTGGTCTGGGAACTAAGATCCCACATGCTGCAAAGCAGCTAAGCCCACACGCCACAACTACAGACACCACATGCCTCAGCTAAGGCGTGACACAGCCAAATAAATATATTTTCTTAGAGAGATGGTCATGGAAAGCCTCTCTGAGAAGGTGACACCAGGCTGAGACTTGAATAGTGACAAGGAGCCAGCCATATGAAAATCCAAAGAAGGAATATTCAAACAAGAAGAAGAGCAAGTAAAGACCCTAAACTGAAGGGAGCAAACCTGCATATTAGAACAGAGAAAACCAGTGTCAGAGGAGCACTATGTGAGACAGGGAGGAAGCAACAGCCACAATGGTATACTGGAAAATGATTAACAACCAGTTCTCTAAAACACAAAGCAGACAAAGTTATTTGTAGCACTTTCTGATTTCGGTTCATGGGGTTCTCATTCAAAAAATGAAGATCATGGTATCCAGTCACATCACTACATGGCAAATAGATGGGGAAGCAATGAAAACAGTGACAGACTTTATTTTCTTGCATTCCAAAATCACCGCAGATGCTGACTACAGCCATGAAATTGAAAGACACTTGCTCCTTGGAAGAAAAGCCATGACAATCTAGGCAGCATATTAAAAAGCCAACAAAGGTTCATATAGTCAAAGCTATGGCTTTTCCAGCAGTCATGTACAGATGTGAGAGTTGGACCATAAAAAAGGCTGAGCACCAAAGAATTGATGCTTTTGAACTGTGGTGTTGGAGAAGACTCTTGAGAGTCCTTTGGACTGCAAGGAGATCCAACCAGTCCATCCTAAAGGAGATCAGTCCTGGATACTCACTGAAAGGATGGATGTTGAAGCTCCAATACTTTGGCCGCCTGATGAAAAGAGCTGACTCATTGGAAAAGACCCTGATGCTGGGAAAGATTGAAGGCAGGAGGAGAAGGGGATGACAGAGGATGAGATGCTTGGATGGCATCACCGATTCAATGGACATGAATTTGAGCAAGCTCTGGGGGATGGTGAAGGACAGGGAAGACTGACTGGCGTGCTGCAGTCCACAGGGTCACAAAGAGTCAGACACGACTGAGGGACTCTCTAACAACAAGTGATCTCTGTAGTGCAAATACTCCTACCATGACCAATTTCAAACTACTGACATGTTATCATTGGCTTGAAGAATTCTTGACTACTTAACAATCAGCTCTCACAAAGCAGAAAGTACCAATTCCAACATATAGGAAACAGAGGTTTAGACTTTATGCAAAGATCTTATAAGAAGATTTTATTTTTGTGTAATTACCAAAAAAAAGTCATTGAAGAATTTTTAGCAGAAGAATGATATAATTTGATTCACGTTTCAAAAATATCATTATGATCATTTGAAATTAGTTGTAGCAGATCAATGGTATACAAAGAAAACCAGTTAGAGAGAAGGCTATAACTGTGGCGTTGGCAAGAAATGGTGAAGGCTTAGATTAAATGGTGGCCGCGGTGACAGCAAGACATGGACAGCACAGGTAGGGAGAATAATCAGTACCCCAAGGGGATGCATATCTGTGTGATGAGGTCTTTAAAAAAATGTCTCCTCAGTAGGAAAGCATTTATTAGTGAATACAGTCATACATGTTAGCCTGCTTCATCAATAATTGTGTCTCCTGCTTTACTCATAAGCAAATGGTATCAACAAACTTCACAAGTAACGAGAGTAACAAGGTGGAAGAAAAGTATCAGAACCCTGAAGACAAAATTATTTTAAAGAGACATTAATAACAGGGTGGCATTTTCTCTCTGGCTTAGCCTCTTTCTGTCCATATAAGACCCCTCCATTCAGGGTCAATTAGGGATTATACAAAATCACTGCACCAAGTGGTTGGAGAATATGGATATAAACCCCAAAGTCAGAGACCTGAGAACTATAAAATGTGGTAATACTGATCATATAGCTATTATGAAGTCTGAAAGAGAATATAATTATGATGAGATTTTCATAGAGAGTGCCTGGCACATGAGCTATATATGAGATTTATACTTCTAACCCTTTCTTTCTATGAGTCCTCACTTCCTGTTCTAGTTAGTGGAAATGTTTGAAGAGGAAATGTTAAATTACAGGAATGAAACTATGCTACTCAAATTTCCTCTGAAAAGGTGAGTAGATGTCCTCTTTTTAAAGACATACCCATGTATGCCCAACAGAGTTTAAGTAGGATGGCTTTGAACAACTAAATTTAGCCATACATTAGTATTTCATGTACAGTATTATAGAGGTCATTAAGTCTACATTTTAAATTGTGTACATGAAATACTGATTACTGGCTTTATGATGTATCCAAAAATTGGACCAAAGAACGTCCAGTTTAAAAATCTAATGCTGCACAACAAAGCATGTGTGCCAATGAATTAATATATGTGGACAATAAAGCTTTGCACTTGCATTGCTCTGATATGGAAAGCAACTCTGCCAATTTACAAGTTATAATGAGACATGACAGCCAGCGTGTCCTTCTCATATGACACTCATCTCTGTTTGGATCCACTCACAACTTGCCATGTTCTTTAAATGCAGACAATTTGGTAAACCTCAGGATGAACTCAATTAAATGTGCTCAAATTAAAACCCTTACTTAGTATGCTGTTAAAAAATAATCCCACTTTATATTTATTATCAAAAGCTGAATGAATTCTCTTCCCAGGATTTGGGACGACATTGAAGTGTCACCACAAAGAAGTTTGACAATACTAGAATCTTAAAATTCTGAATTTATAGAGTGAAAAACCCTGGTCCAGACTCTGCTCAAAGTGTTTGCCAAACCTACTGCAGTCAGGAACACTTTATGTAACAAAATGAAAAGCTGTGGTTACTAAGCGATTCTCTGAAGTAGTAGGTACCTGTTTCATTTGAAAGTGACTACTTACTCAATAAACAAATCTTTAGGTATACAAAGCTTAATACAGCCTTCTTTGTCAAACAATCCCTGTTACATGGTCTGAATGAGTAACATGTTGCCAGTTTTTCCAGGAACTATATTCAACATTTTCTTCTTTTTCAAAAAAATGTATCTGATTTTCCCAGGAAGCTAAAATTGAAGCTTAATTTGCCTACCATTACCTGAAACCTCAGGAAATCAAAAGTTTCAACTTCCTTTCCTGTTTGAGCTTTATCTCTACTCTATGCGATGTCTTTCCCTTTTTTCTATATTTTCACCTCACTTTTCTTTTTAATCTTGCCTCCATGTCTTTACATAATGAAAGCCAACTACAACCTTACTTCTAATGATGGTGCAATTAGCTCATCTCATTTTTTCTTGTTTCCAGCCTTCTTGGCAGCTACACAAATGAACACCTGATTTGACTGTATTGGGGAAATATATGAGGACTTAGACCTGGCCAAAATGTAATCTATTCTTGCATGTCTAAAAGAAGTGGGACAATCTACAACCCTTTTTCACACTCAGTGTCCTACTAATTTCTATATGCTCTGTTGTATCCACTACAGAATCATGATAACTGTAGGCACTTAAAAACTGGTTCAGAGAAGGCAATGGCACCCCACTCCAGTACTCTTGCCTGGGAAATCCCATGGACGGAGGAACCTGGTAGGCTGCAGTCCATGGGGTCGCGAAAAGTCATACACGACTGAGCGACTTCACTTTCACTTTTCACTTTTATGCATTGGAGGAGGAAATGGCAACCCACTCCAGTGTTCTTGCCTGGAGAATCCCAGGGACGGTGTCGCACAGAGTCGGACACGACTAAAGTGACTTAGCAGCAAAAACTGGCTGCTGAATAAGACTGATTGTGAGGAATTAGATGCTGTTGTGAGATAAGTAGTATATATTATACACTTTTAATATTATGTAAGTATTTGTCCTCACTAGTTAACAATGATACTATATCAAGCCTGATTTGACAAGATTTATATTTTTTTTTACAAAATGTGAATTCAGAGAAAATTAGGATTTAAGGGAATAGACTCCATCTTTTTATAAAGATCAAATTTAACCGTCTACAAATGGGAGGAGTAAGAACCATGGGGATGACTTGGAAAGTAGATCAGAGTTTATTTTAGAACTTGTGAAAATTTTTAGAGAAGCCTTATTTTTAACTCTCTGGGAGGTATTTTAAAATACTTTCTCAAAACTACATTGTGTACACAGACAAATTGTTTCTGAAATTTCTTGGAAAATGAATATAATGGGTGTTACTTCATTAGCCAATTAAGTACTGGGAGTATAGTTTCAGGAATACAACTAGCACACACAGATTAGCAAGATGATACTTCAATAGTGCATCACAGCTAACCAGCCTGTCCATGCACTATCCCCTATTTATATTTCATCTAAGACCTCAACCGACTTTAGATGCAATTGGATGAAAGAACAAAAACACTTTTCACAAAGCTTTACATTGAACTCTGTATTTTACTTTTCCTTTCATAACTCCTTACCTAATGTTTCTCAACAAAAAGTTAAATCATTATTGCCCAACATCTTAAAATACTGTATATTGTCACACTGCTTAATTAACTTACATGCAAGGTACATCATGAGAAATGCTGGGCTGTATGAATCACAAGCTGGAATCAAGACTGCCAGAAGAAATATCAATAATCTCAGATATGTAGATAACACCATCCTACTATGGTGTTGGAGAACTCTTGAGAGTCCCTTGGACTGCAAGGAGATCCAACCAGTCCATCCTAAAGGAGATCAGTCCTGGGTGTTCACTGGAAGGACTGATGCTGAAGCTGAAACTCCAGTACTTTCGCCACCTGATGCAAAGACTTGACTCATTGGAAAAAACCCTGATGCTGGGAGGGATTGGGGGCAGGAGGAGAAGGGGACAACAGAGGATGAGATGGCTGGATGGCATCACCAACTTGATGGGCATGAGTTTGAGTAAACTCCAGGAGATGGCGATAGACAAGGAGGCCTGGCGTGCTGCGATTCATGGGGTCGCAAAGAGTCGGACACAACTGAGCGACTGAACTGAACTGAACTGAATGGCAGAAAATGAAGAGGAACTATAGGGCCTCTGGATGAAGGTGAAAGAGGAGAGTGAAAAAGCTGGCTTAAAACTCAACATTCAAAAAGCTAAGATCATGGCATCCAGTCACATTACTTCATGGCAAATAGATGGGGAAACAACGGAAACAGTGACAGACTTTGTTTTTTTGGGCTCCAAAGTTACTGTAGATGGTGACTGCATCCATGAAATATATAGATGCTTGCTCCTTGGAAGAACTAGACAGCATATTAAAAAGGAAACACATTACTTTGCCAACAAAGGTCTGTATGGTCAAAGCCATGGTTTTTCCAGTGGTCATACACAGGTCTGAGAGTTGATAAAGAAGGCTGAGCACCAAAGAACTGATGCTTTCAAACTGTGGTGCTGGAAAAGGCTCTTGAGAGTCCCTTAGACAGCAAGGAAATTAAACCAGTCAATCCTAAAGGAAATCAGTTTTGAGTATTCACTGGAAGGACTGATGCCGAAGTTCTAATACTCTGGCCACCTGATACAAACCTCCAGCTTATTGGAAAAGGCCCTGCTGCTGAGAAAGATTAAGGGCAGGAGGAGAAGGGGGCAACAGAGGATGAGATGGTTGGATGGCATCACCGACTCAATGGACATGAGTTTGAGCAAACTGCAGGAAATAGTGAAGGATAGGGAAGCCTGATGTGCTACAGTCCATGGGGCTACAAAGAGTTAGACAGGACTGAGAGACTGAATAGCAAATCTTAAAATACTAGACACAAAAGAGATATGGATCCTTAGGCTCTATGAGTTTTAGTATATCTCCAGCTTAGTACATCAAAAATTACCAAGCTTTTACATTGGTAGTGATTCCACCTGAAGTAATTGGCAATGAAGGAGACAGGAGTACTAACTCCCTTCAGTCATGTCCAACTCTCTGTGACCCTATGGACCATAGCCTGCCAGGCTCCTCCGTCCATGGGATTCTTCAGGCAAAAATACTGGAGTGGGTTGCCATGCCCTTCTCCAGGGGATCTTCCTGACCCAGGGATCGAACCTGTCTCTCTCATGTTTCCAGCATTGGGTTCTTTACCACTAGCACCACCTGAGAAGCCTGATTCCTCCTGTGTATATGGCAAAACTGAATTTTTCCTGGTAAGTATTACTAGCACATTCCAATTCCCTTTTTTATAGTGCTCAGGAAGCTTTAAGGGAAAAATTTTATCAGGGAATTGCTGGAGAGACACCCAATCAAGCTGGGTGTTTTCAAAGAGCTCATTATGAAGAAATCTTACAAATTTAACTTTTCATGTCCTCAAATATCTCCTAAACTAGAGAACAGATGAATGTTTTTATCTAAACTGACACTCTGATATATTATTCTGCTATCAAGCTACTTAATAATATGTTTCCTCTGTTACAGTATCACTACTATATCATGCTGTCACTCGATTTTTTAGTTACTTTGAGGATTGTATGGTGAGGTTAGTGTGGTGCTATCTTTGTCTTTAAAAGATGATTAGGGGACAAAGTGAAGCTTGGTGTTTGCAGCAATTGCTATGGTGAATGAATAGTTACTGAGAATGTGATTATCATCAGGCTGTACAAAACAGGACTTAAAATTCCAACTAAAAATGAAGAAATAATGAGTTCCTCCTCATTAGGTTAGACTCCCTGGGGCTGCTTTGTCAGACTTTTCATAGATGTTTCTTTTCTAAAACAAATCTTGGGAATAGAGGAGGAGGAAAAATAATTGAGTAACTTATTGTATTTGCAGAGCAAACTAATAGTAACTAATAAAGTGCTATTTGGTCATGAGTATAGTTACACAATCTACTGAATAAATTTAAAGATGACAAGAAGCAAATGGCTACTTTTTCCCCTAATTACAAAATAATTCACTTCTCAGGGTGGTTTACAGGTAAATATTAATTTTAGTCCTATGCTTTAGATATTTTTGTTTAAAAAATGTGTAAAATGTTATCAAGGCTATCACTAATCCATTTTTCTAAAATTAAAACTTTCAAAGATGATTCAAAATAATTTAAGTGAATAACTGTAACTTAAGATTGAAGTAGCTTTTTTATTTTTCTCTAAGTCCTCAAATTCATTATTTTACAAAGACTTTTAATTATGGGTATACGGCAATTTCATTTCTTTAAAATTTGAGTTTTATGATAATCATTTTCTTTATATTCAGATCCTTTATATAATAAATAGAATTCTATCTAGTATTTTACTTACTGAGTTACCAAATATTTTGCATTAATGTTAACATATACTTTGGAATAAAAGTATTTTTCTGTTACTTGAAAAATATTTTTGTAAATTCATCAGGACCTGTGACCTTTCTTCCAGTTAAGTTTTACCTTTTTATTTTTTTTCCAATTTCTTCTGTTATTGAGCTGTTATGATTTTCTTTCTTTTTTTTTTTTAAGTTAGTGATTTTTTTTTTTTTAGGCTTTTTTTTTTTTAATTTTTTATTTTTTTTTTCCATTTATTTTTATTAGTTGGAGGATAATTACATCATTACAGTAGTTTTTGTCATACATTGAAATGAATTAGCCATGGATTTACATGTCTTCCCCATCCCGGTCCCCCCTCCCACCTCCCTCTCCACCCAATCTCTCTGGGTCTTCCCAGTGCACCAGGCCCGAGCACTTGTCTCATGCATCCAACCTGGACTGGTGATCTGTTTCACCCTAGATAATATACATGTTTTGATGCTGTTCTCTTGAAACATCCCACCCTCGCCTTCTCCCAGAGTCCACAGGTCTGTTCTATACATCTGAGTCTCTTTTTCTGTTTTGCATATAGGGTTATCATTACCATCTTTCTAAAGTCCATATATATGTGTTAGTATACTGTAATGGTCTTTATCTTTCTGGCTTACTTCGCTCTGTATAATGGGCTCCAGTTTCATCCATTTCATTAGAACTGATTCAAATGAATTCTTTTTAATGGCTGAGTAATATTCCATGGTGTATATGTACCACAGCTTCCTCATCCATTCGTCTGCTGATGGGCATCTAGGTTGCTTCCATGTCCTGACTATTATAAACAGTGCTGCGATGAACATTGGGGTGCACGTGTCTCTTTCAGATCTGGTTTCCTTGGTGTGTATGCCCAGAAGTGGGATTGCTGGGTCATATGGCAGTTCTATTTCCAGCTTTTTAAGAAATCTCCACACTGTTTTCCATAGTGGCTGTACTAGTTTGCATTCCCACCAACAGTGTAAGAGGGTTCCCTTTTCTCCACACCCTCTCCAGCATTTATTGCTTGTAGACTTTTGGATAGCAGCCATCCTGACTGGCGTATAATGGTACCTCATTGTGGTTTTGATTTGCATTTCTCTGATAATGAGTGATGTTGAGCATCTTTTCATGTGTTTGTTAGCCATCTGTATGTCTTCCTTGGAGAAATGTCTGTTGAGTTCTTTGGCCCATTTTTTGACTGGGTCATTTATTTTTCTGGAGTTGAGCTGGAGGAGTTGCTTGTATATTTTTGAGATTAATCCTTTGTCTGTTGCTTCGTTTGCTATTATTTTCTCCCAATCTGAGGGCTGTCTTTTCACCTTGCTTATAGTTTCCTTTGTTGTGCAAAAGCTTTTAAGTTTCATTAGGTCCCATTTGTTTATTTTTGCTTTTATTTCTAAAATTCTGGGATGTGGGTCATAGAGGATCCTGCTGTGATTTATGTCGGAGAGTGTTTTGCCTATGTTCTCCTCTAGGAGTTTGATTGTTATGATTTTCTATTGCTTCATGGTCGATGAAAAGAATTCCTATGGTCCTACAAGGTATTGCTGTTGTTTGGTGACTAAGTTGTGTCTGACTCTTTTGCAACCCCATGTACTATACCCCACCAAGTTCCTCTGTCCGTAGTATTTTCCAGGTAAGAATACTGGAATGGGTTGCCATTTCTTTCTCCAGGGGATCTTTCTGACCCAGCAATCAAACCTGTGTCTCCTGCTTTGGCAGGTGGATCTTTACCCCTGAGTCACATGGGAAGTCCCCCTACAATGTATATATATTTCATCTTAATTTTCATTTCTTTTTGTTTTTTTTTTGCTCTAAGGTTGCATACAGTGCTTGATACTTAAAAAAAAAAAAAAACTCTTCAGTATCTATAGCTATGTTCTACTTCTTATTTCAAAGTTATTTATTTACAACATTGCTCTTTTCCTTGATCAAACATGGCAATATATTAATTCATTTTCTGGTCTTTTCAAACATCCAGCATTTGATTTTATAAAACATATTTTGTTCCATCACCATTTAGTAATATCTGCTTTTATCTACACAGCTTCCTTCTTTGTCGTTTGCTTAGACGTATTAATCTGTGTGTGGGGGTGTGTGTGTTTTAATTCCCATTCTCCTCAGGATCTTCCTGCCCCAGGGACTGAATTCAGGTCTCCTGCATTACAGGTGGGTTTGAGACACCAGGGAATCTGTGTGTTTTAATGACCCTACTTTTTTCTCCGAATCCCATTATACCAGTATCTTGCTTCTTTTGACAGATCATTTCTTTGTAGCCCACCATTTAATTTTGATCTATTAAAGTGAACACTTTACAGAAAAATGATTTTTTTCAAGGGAATGCTTTTAAGAGAATTGTACTTTCCTCTTTATTTTTTGATTGCATCATATATTGATCAGAGAAAATTACTTGTGTGAGTTCTCATTTCACATTTTAACAAATTTTTGGAGTAATACATGGTAAATATGTCACAGATGTTTGAAAATAACAGATAATACAGATGCAAACATAAATAAAATGTGTGCTTGAGCTTGTTAAATGTTTTACTGAGATTTCAAATAATCTAACTTTTTATTGTCTGTTTATTAGCTGTCAATCTCTGAGAAAGTTGTGTTGAATTGCTGATTTTTTCCACTAACAGTTTCTGACTCATACACATATACTGCTAAACTAATGCTAGGTTTAGGATTCTAATAGATTCTTACTAATGTTTCTCTACTAAATATCATCCTTTGTCATAATTAGTTTTGGCTTGAATTCTATTAATATCATTCTGCCTGTTTTTGTTCTAACTTCTCCCTGGTATGGCATTTTCCATCTCCTTATTTTCAAATTTTCTCTTTATGACTGTTTTTCATATCAGCTTATTATTTTCTTGATATTCTGATATTTGTTAAAGCAGGTATTGTTTATTCTATTAACTCTATTTTCTGAGTAATATTTTCTCTAACATAGGTGCCTTTATAAAAATTGTCCATCTCAAAGAGTGGGTGATTTTTTTTTTTGTTTCTACTTAATAGTTACCTTTAGGATTTAGATTAAATGGTATTATACTTCCATAATCAAACAGGCATTCCCATTCATCAGTGAATACAGTTTCTAATACTAAAAGTCTATTTCCAGGACTAGGTATGCAACTACCTGAGGAATGACCACTTCAGCAAGGAGGAAGAGGGATGCTTTGCCACTGGATGTGATGGTTCAGTCACATTTGATATTTTCTCTGTAGTCTGACATGTCAATGATGAAGTCGGAATTAGGACTAAGATACTCTGAACCCCAGGCCTGACCTTTATCCACTACACTACTCAATATTTCATTGAAATTGTTCAGACTTGCCTTTGTCACTTGGTCCTAACTAAAAATAGCTTACAGTATACATAAATCTGTGCAATTCATGAGAATGACTGCAACATATTCTAAATCAGTATTCTCATATCTGCTACATCCTTTCACATGTTTACCTGCCGTCTGTACATCTTCTTTTCTGGGCTGTCTATCTAAATTTTGTGTTTATTTTTTTTAACTAGGTCATTTATTTAAATTGTTGAGTTTTAAGAGTTCTTTATATATTTAGCATGAAAGTGAAAGTGTTAGTCACTCAGTCGTGTCTGACTCTGCGACCCCACAGACTATAGCCCGCCAGACTTCTCCGTCCATGGGATTTCCCAGGTAAGAATACTGGAGTGGGTTGCAATTCGTTTCTCCAGGGCATCTTCCCGACCCAGGGGTTAAATCCAGGTCTTCTGCACTGAAGGCAGATTCTTTACCATCTGGGCTATTCTGGATACAAATCCTTTAACAGATATATGGTGTGACTATTTTCTCCTGGTTTTTTAGTTGTTTTTTAATTCTCTTAACAATACCTTTTAATTGAAAATTTCTTTAACAATACCTTTCTTGACAATACCAACAAATTAAAATTTATTATCATTTTCTACTATGGTTTATGCATTTTACATTCAGTCCAGGAAATCCTGGATTAACCCAAGGGCTCAAAGATTTTCCTCTATACTTTACTTTAAAAGAGTATAATAATTTAGCTCTTACATTTAGAATTACGGTGCATTTTTGAGTTGAGTTTTGAGTATGAGTTTTGAATATGATAGGAAGTGTCAGGTTTGATTTTTTCCATAGAGTATCAAATTCTTATAGTACCACTTATATTAAAAGGACTAGCCTTTCTCCATTGAGTTTCCCTAGCACAACTATTAAATATCAATTGGCTATACACTTGTGGGCCTATTTCTGACCTCTATCCTATGTTTCACTGCTCAGCATATCAATACTTACACCAACATCATCTTGGTTACTATATCTTTATAGCAAGTTATGATATGAAGTAGCAACATAAACCTTCCAACTTTGTTCTTGGTTTTCAATTTTGCTATTCTATCCTGTCTATATTTTCATACAGATCTTACAATTAAATTATCAATTAAAAAAAATCACTAACATTTTAACTGGGATTGTGTTACAACTGTGTAACAATTTAGGGGAAAATGACACCTTTACAGTGATGAATCCCTAAACACTTGAGCATCGTATACCATTCTATTTAAATCTTTATGTTCTCTGAGCAACATTTTGTACATTTTAGAATCCAGTTCTTACACAAATTGTGTTAAAGTTGACTCTTAAGTATTTCATGATTTTGATGCTATCATAAATATTGTTTTTTTGAATTTTAGTTTTCAATTGCTCACTGCTGTTACATAGAAATACAATTGATATTTTCCTAGGAACCTTACATCTTCTCACCTACCAAAGTCATCTATTCATTTCAGGGGGCTTCCTTGGTGGCGCTAGTGGTAAAGAACCTGCCTGCCAATGCAGGAGACATGAGACATGGGTTTGATCAACCCCTGGGTCAGGAAGATCCCTGGAAGAGGACATGGCAACCCACTCCAGTCTTCCTGCCTGGAGAATCCCATGGACAGAGGAGCCTGGCGGGCTGTATAGACCACAGAGTCACAAAGAGTCGGACACCACTGAAGTGACTTAGCATGCACACATGTAGGATTCCGGCCACAGACAATCATTCTGTCTGTGAATGAAGACTAATCACTCCAGCGCCTCTGGCACCATGTTCTATTTTGAACTCTTATTGTAGGCTTACTCTCTTTTATTTGCCATGGTCTATCTTGCCACAAAACCTTGTTTTTCTCTTTGTTTGAAACTCTCTTTCCTATACTATTTACCAACTGAGTGATTATTCATGCTTCAGATCTCAGGTCAAATATAACTTCCTCACGGAAGCTTTTTCTAGGATAATTCTCCATGTTATCCCTTTCATTCAATTATTTTTCATTAATCCAGCCAACAAATATTAAGTACCTACTATTAAATGCCTACTCTGTGCCATGGATCTTCCATAGTCCATCTTTGTTTCCTAGTACTTATTATTATAATTTTATGTTTATCTCCAGGGTTATTTGACTACTTCTTCTCTCCTGTAGATTGTAAGCTTCAAGAAAACAAGAACCGTGACTGTTTCTGTCCTTTGCTGTCCACCCCCAGTGGAAGGCCGTTAACAAGGTAGGTACTCATTAAATATTTACTGAATAAACAAATGAGCCGAAAGAAAACACACGTCCAGAGATGGAGGAAATATTTTGGAGTAGGGGTGACTTATATGCTGCTATTCAATACACTGCACAAAAAGACTGTTCCACTGACTCTGTAACCATAATTTAACTGCTGTATGCATGAAAATGTATCAGAAACATTTTTCAAATGTAATTCTAAGGAAGTTCTAGGAGATGGAATTTGGAGGTTGGGATGCAGACTCTAAGCATGAGGAGTTAAATTTAAAATTCACAAATAAAACATTTAATTGAATAAAAACAGATGCTGTAACTTCAGATTAGATTAAAATAACAATATTTTCTTGTCAGATGAAAAAAATTTAATCCCATAGACCATTAGATGCCCTTAAAATTATACTTGTACCTTTTCTAATTCATGAGTCATTAGGATCTAATTGACCTCAAAACAGGCAAATGCAATAAACTTGAAATGACTTGCTCAACAAGGTCTTGAATTTATAGGAAATAGCTGGGTTTTGTTCCATTTCAGAGAAAATTAAATAAAATAAGGTTAGCTTTGTTTTATCTTTTGAATAAGATAATATCCCAATACTTAAATCTGAGTATGAATTCACCTGTTTTAATGCAAAACAAGCTACTTTTACATTAAAAAGTTTAATTTGAAAGGCATTATTTTTCAAGTGTCATTAACATAAGCCACACCTGCCATAATTTACTGAGTAGTTTTATCTTATCTTAAATTTTACATACACTGAATACCTTAACTCAGGGGCATGAACATCATCACATTCTAATAATGCTTTAAACAAATTTACTTTCGTTACATTTATCAAGGATATCTTTAACAGGAAAGGAAAAAGATTAACATGTCTCTGTTAGGAATCCTTCTTCTCCTACATGCATCTCAATGTCAACACTTATTAATGCATATAAATGAAGCAAAAGAAAGAGGAAATTGTGTTGGTTTATTAAGCTTGGATAGAGGTAGCGTTACTATTTTTATCTGACATTTCAATAACAGAATGCCAGTTCAAATGCCACAGAAGTCTGAAATCAGTGGCTAAGAAAAACATATTGTTTACCTGAAAATCACTGTGTATTTAAAGACATTATGTTCTTCTTATATATGGGGTTAGATGATGTACTTAACAACACACTGTCACAATCAAGGAACATTTAGACTAAATTAGACATGAAATCAACACAGCTATTTTTATCACGAACCATAGATTTCCTTTAAAAATACATTCTACAGAAAAGAAAAAAATATATATATATATATACACACACACAACTGAACAGTCCTTAAAAGTTACTCAAGCCAGTGTCCTGAGAAGTGCAAAAAGAAATCCTTTATGTGAGTTGAACCACTATCATACCAGGCAATAAACTGTAAAATTCAAATAAGCATTTTAGGAATTCCAAAATATGAATGTGTTATTTCATTTCAAGAAAAAAAAATATGGGGGTTCTGGTGGAAAAAATCAGAACTTATTGTTTTTATTTGCAATTAAAATGTCAAATGTAAGAATTCACATGGCACAGAGTGAGTTGAAGAAAACACAGGTGCCTAATTCGCAAACTACAAAAAATACAGTATAGAGATGACCATCTGGGGAGAGCTGGCTGACTTAATTTTCCTATGAGCTTACCGTCTGCTCCATATTTTTCTTCCAAACTGCACATTCTGACCTTGAAAATGCATCTACATGTTTTGTGACACGCACCTCCTTCTGAAGAGAAATGCAGGTAGATGCAATTATGCAAAGGATATTAATACAACAAAGGACATACTGTGTTGTATTTTATTTCATCTCAATTTTCTGAGTTTTTAAAGGTTGTGTTTCTGATACTTTTTCAGCCTTTCACAACCATTCTATAGCTTCCTAGACTTTCCATGATACACCTGTAAGGACCGACAGCACAGTTCCAGAGAACAAGCGCCTCTGAGAGCGGAGCTTCACAAGGAGGCCCAAAAGGCAGACATGCGAGAATGTCAAGGACAGGAGTCATAAACCTAGCATGGTCCTCCTTATGTGGACACAGTGGACAGATGACAAAGCTGAAAAAGTGAGGAATTTCCAGCTTATCACAATATAACACCTACCCAACTATGCAGAGGATTTTAACTGACATCCTTCAGGATTTCTGAAAGAAGCATCACACTTTACTGACATGGGGAATTAAAATGCTAAGCATAAAAACAGATTTCACATAGGTTATCTTTTTATATCTCAGTCCAAATACTGAAAATGATGCTTACTTTCAAGTACTTGCTGCTGTGATTTTTCTACAACTTGTCTTTTGCTGTACCCCACATTTTTTTCTGAAAAATAAAAAGCCTGCAGCTATACTTCTTCAGTACCCCTAATTTATGCTTTAATCATTTCAAGATTATCCTCGTGCACCATATGCTACATGGTATCTGTGCTCCTAAAACTTATTTCCAGCCTTGAATCAAGCCTTCCAGGTTAAAGCCCTAATTTACTTGTTGATTTACATTATATCGGTTTCAAGTGTGCAGTATTGGGTGTTGCAATCCTTTTTCATTACAACCATGAAACTATGGTTGCAGACAATAAAAGTATTCTCAGGGGAGAGGAACCCTAATTTACTCATTGGTTGTCTTCCAGCATCTTAAAGTTCACGAGGTGCTAGGCTAAGCTCATCAAAGCTGTGGACCCACATTTTCCCTTTGACTTTTTCCTCTCCCATTTTCACCACCTATCATGCCTATCATTATCTCTTCCTTCCCTTCCATTCTCAAAACTCCTCGTCAAATTCATGTTAGGTCATTCAGATTACAACGGTAATACAATGATAGTCCAAAACTGTCAAACTGTTTCAAGGAATAACAGGGTTCCTGGAATAAAGAGTTCCATGATCTGCATATTCCATACAACTTGTAGATTCACAAAGTATCTTAAAGGCTACACATTAGAGAAACATCTTTCAGTTTGTTTAGCCTGATGTTTCAGAAACCCAATATTTCCTAATTCATTTTACCATGGAAAGTTTTTCAAAGAGCATCCAATAAAATCTTCCAGAGTTATGTTTGTAAAGCATTAATCTTCCCCATATATTAAATCCTGCAGCCAATTTTCAAACTAACCAATAAATATACAGCTTAGATGGTTTCACTTCCCTGCTCAAAAGTTTAAAAAATTCTTAAAAATTTTCCCTGCTCTTGATTACCCATCAAACAAAGCTAAGCACCTCTCACTGCAATCTACATGTGTAATCTTATCTTTCATGAAATGGTATGGACCTAACAGAAGCAGAAGATATTAAGAAGAGGTGGCCAAAATACACAGAAGAACTATACAAAAAAGATCTTCACGACCCAGATAATCATGATGGTGTGATCAGTCACCTAGAGCCAGACATCCTGGAATGTGAACTCAAGTGAGCCTTAGGAAGTACCACTATGAACAAAGATAGTGGAGGTGATGAAATTCCAGTTGAGCTATTTCAAATCCTAAAAGATGATGCTGTGAAAGTGCTGCACTCAATAAGCCAGCAAATTTGGAAAGCTCAGCAGTGGCCACAGGACTGGAAAAGGTCAATTTTCATTCCAATCCCAAAGAAAGGCAATCCCGAAGAATGCTCAAACTACCGCACAATTGCACTCATCTCACACGCTAGTAAAGTAATGCTCAAAATTCTCTAAGCCAGGCTTCAGCGATACATGAACTTCCAGATGTTCAAGATGGATTTAGAAAAGGCAGAGGAACTGGAGATCAAATTGCCAACATCTGCTGGATCATCGAAAAAGCAAGGGAGTTCCAGAAAAACATCTATTTCTGCTTTACTGACTATGCCAAAGGCTTTGACTGTGTGGATCACAATAAACTGAGGAAAATTCTTAAAGAGATGGGAATACCAGACCACTTGACCTGCCTCTTGAGAAATCTGTATGCAGGTCAGGAAGCAACAGTTAGAACTGAACATGGAACAACAGACTGGTTCCAAATAGGGAAAAGAGTACATCAAGGCTGTATATTGTCACCCTGCGTATTTAACTTATATGCAGAGTACATCATGAGAAATGCTGGGCTGGAGGAAGCAGAAGCTGGAATCAAGACTGCCAGGACAAATATCAATCACCACAGATATGCAGATAACACCACCCTTATGGCAGAAAGAGAAGAACTAAAGAGTCTCTTGATGAAAGTGAAAGAGGAGAGTGAAAAAGTTGGCTTAAAGCTCAACATTCAGAAAACTAAGATCATGGCATCCGGTCTCCCCAATTCATGGCAAATAGATGGGGAAACAGTGGAAACAGTGGCTGACTTTATTTTTCTGGGCTCCAAAATCACTGCAGATGGTGACTGCAGCCATGAAATTAAAAGGCACTTACTCCTTGGAAGGAAAGTTATGACCAACCTAGACAGCATATTACAAAGCAGAGACATTACTTTGTCAACAAAGGTCCATCTAGTCAAGGCTACGGTTTTTCCAGTAGTCATGTATGGATGTGACAGTTGGACTATAAAGAAACTGAGCGCTGAAGAATTGATGCTTTTGAACTGTGGTATTGGAGAAGACTCTTGAGAATCCCTTGGACTGCAAGGAGATCCAACCAATGTCTCCTAAAGGAAATCATTCCTGGGTGTTAATTGGAAGGATTGATGTTGAAACTGAAACTCCAATATTTTGGCCACCTGATGGGAAGAGCTGACTCATTTGAAAAGACCCTGATGCTGGGAAAGATTGAAGGAAGGAGGAGAAGGGGACGACAGAGGATGAGATGGTTAGATGGCATCACCGACTCAATGGACATGAGCTTGGGTAAGCTCTGGGAGTTGGACAGGACAGGCCTGGCATGCTGCGGTTCATGGGGTTGCAAAGAGTCGGGCACGACTAAGCAACTGAAGTGAACTGAACTTCAGGACTTCACTCATCTCTGTAGTCACCATATGTCAAGCCTAGGACCTACTGTACTTCAACTGCTCATCTCAAAGAAAACAAATATGTTTCATAAAATAAATGTGTACCATCATTTAGCAATGAATCAACCTTTCACACACAACTCTGATACTACAAACATCTCTTTAAAGACTTAATGGTTTCTCCTCTATGCTAAAGAAAAATGTATTTCCTTTCTTATCTCCATGATTTGAAAAACTATACTCTAGATAAAGTTACCTGCACTGAATATTTTTAGCAAATTAATTTGTCATTGTTGCACTGTTTTCCTGAAATAAAGGTGGTATGTGGTGCTTAGCATAATTGAGCCAGATAGGAAACTAGTAAGTAGATGTAATGATCACATTATCTGTGATCACTTCATTTCTTAACCAGTGTCAAAATACCTATTCTTATCCAATTTAAAAAAAGTAACATCTCTTGAAAATACTTCTAAACCTTAAAATTTTTTTATTACAATTTTAACTGAAATGGTACTTATTGTTCAAGAAATAGTTGTACATTTGCTTTTGGTCGGGCAATGGTACCAGGCAAAGCGCAATCAATAAGATGGATATAGTTGTTATCAGTGTAGTTCTTACCATTCTTACAGACACAGGAGTTGCAGGCGTGCTGAGTATTTTATCTCCCTCTAGCTAGTACTATACTATTTCTCTGAAAGCAAAAGTTATCCAAAAAAGTTTTCCATACTGTCACTAACATCTCTCTTATTCTCTCTTGAGCCTATACCAATGAAGCTTTTACCACTGAAGTGGTTGAAGTATTTCAACCACTATTTCAAACCAGTGTCAGGACCATCAGTGACCTTCACACTGCTAACCACAGTGGTCAATTCCCAGAAAAGATCTTACTTCACCTTGTATTAATACCATTTCACATGGATAAATCTTTCCATCTTCTTAAAAGGTTTCATTTACTTGGCCTCTCATCACTGCTCTCTAGTTTTCCTCCCTGGCTGGTGCTTCCACATCTTCTCAACCTTTAAGTGTTTTAAGTACCCAGAGCTGAGTCACCAAACATTGCATTTTTCCATCCTCCATATGGCTTTCAGTTCAGTTCAGTTGCTCAGTCATGTCTGACTCTTTGAGACCCCATGAACTGCAGCACACCAGGCCTCAATGTCCATCACCAACTCCCACAGTCCACCCAAACCCATGTCCATTGAGTCAGTGGTGCCATCCAACCATCTCATCCTCTGTTGTCCTCTTCTCCTCCCGCCTTCAATCCTTCCCAGGATCAGGGTCTTTTCCAATGAGTCAGTTCTTCCCATCAGGTGGCCAAAGTGTTAAGAGTTTCGGCTTCAGCATCAGTCCTTCCAATGAACACTCAGGACTGATCTCCTTTAGGATGGACTGGTTGGATCTCCTTGCAGTCCAAGGGACTCTCAAGAGTCTTCTCCAACACCACAGTTCAAAAGCATCAATTCTTCAGCACTCATCTTTCTTTATAGTCCAACTGTCACATCCATACATGACTACTGGAAAAACCATAGCCTTGACTAGACAGACCCCAGACACCTTTAAATACCATCTATATGTTGATAATTCCCATATTTGTATCTCCATCCTGGCGTCTTCTTTTGAGCTCCAGAGTTTTATATACAGTTGCCAATTCGAACTCTCCACTGGAGTGTCTAATAGATATCTCTACAAGTCCAAACTCGGTATTTCTCCTGGACTTAACCCCTTCCCTCCTATGTTCTTCTAGAGTCTTTCCGATATCAGGTGAAATGGCATCTTGTCTGATTCTCAAACCAAACACCTAATTCTCTATTAACCACTTTGTTTCTTCTACACCTTATACTCAATCAAGCCTTCATCAAATCCTGCTGGCTAAGTCTTCCTAGCAAGTCCAGAATTTGACCACTTATCACTACCTTTCCTGTGACTACCCAGAGCCGAACCACCATCATCTCTGATGTGGTTGGATTCTTTTAATTACTTTCTAATCTCCCCGTCTACCTTTTACCCCTACTTTTCAACACAGCTGCAAGAGCCCGTTCAAAGTAAAAACCCTACCACCTGTAGTTTTATCATCTTAGGACTAAAAGTCAAAGTCCTCAAAACAGCAGGCGTCAGGCTCCTCCGGGCGGAGGGCCCGTGGCCCACCTCAGGCTCCTCCGGGCGGAGGGCCCGTGGCCTACCTCAGGCTCCTCCGGGCGGAGGGCCCGTGGCCTACCTCAGGCTCCTCCGGGCGGAGGGCCCGTGGCCTACCTCAGGCTCCTCTGGGCGGAGGGCCCGTGGCCTACCTGCAGCGCTCGCTCCGGACCTCGTCCGCCCCACAGTCTTCCCTGAGGCGGCCAGACGGCCCTCAGCGGCCGCAGTCACCCCGCAAGGCACGACAGCACCTGCGTGCCCACCGGGCGGCCCGGGACCCTGCCCCGGTCACGCTGGCAGCTCTGAAAACTGCCGCGTGCACACCTTCTGCCGCCGCGGCTGCGCTGGGACAACCAAACTGTCCGTCAAACAGATGGGCGCCACCAGGCCAGGCCCTGGACCCCAGCCCGAAGCCAAGCCCCTCTAGTCTGTCCGCGGGCCCACCCGCCGGGAGGCTGGGCCCCCCAGCGCCCAAGACACCGGCTCCCAGCCTCGGGCCGCGCTTCCGGGAGCGGCCTGGCGCCGCCTCGCGGCTGCTCCTGAGGCTGCACCTTTAGGACCCGGCTTTCCGAGGACTCCCCCGCAGAACCCACACCCGGCGCCTTCCCCCTCAGCCCTGCCCGTCTCACAAAACTAAAACGACACCGTTTGTCCGAGTGCGAGTTCCTGCTCAGTCGTGTCCGACTCTTTGCGGCCCCATGGGCTGTGACCCGCCAGCTCCTCTGTCCATGGGATTCTCCAGGCAAGAATACTGGAGTGGGTTGCCATTTCCACCTGCAGGGGATCTTTCCTACCCCAGGATGGAACCCGGGTCTCTTGCATTACAGGCAGATTCTTTACCATCTGAGCCACCAGGCAGGCCCCCTGATCCACAGCACCGCCCCCCCCCACCTCCTCCCCAAAAAACTGGAGACCCAAAAGTCTCTTTGTCTTCATCGCCTTCTACCCTTCCCGTTGTTGACTCTGCCCCAGGCATACCAGGCCTCAGTGCTTTTCCTAAAATATTCTCAGAATATTATTCACTGAGGCCTTTACCCTTGCCGTTTCCCCTGGGCTGCTTTTCTCCAATTATCCTCAGGGAAGACTCCTTATTTACTAACACCTAATGCAGGAGGACTTCCCCGGATCCACCCCTACTTTCCTTGCTCTATATGTCTTCAGATGACTTAAAGTTATTGAAAGTTCTATGTACTCACTTGTTTGTCTTGTCCGCCCTCCACCCTCACCTCACTAGAATATCTGCTTCACAAGAGCTGAAATTATGTCTGTGTTCACTGCTGTATCCCCAGGACCTAGAACAGGAGTTAGGACTTAGTAGACACTCAAGAAATATTGAAGTGAGTATCAGTGAAT
This sequence comes from Odocoileus virginianus, assembly GCF_023699985.2. Classification (NCBI taxonomy): domain Eukaryota; kingdom Metazoa; phylum Chordata; class Mammalia; order Artiodactyla; family Cervidae; genus Odocoileus; species Odocoileus virginianus. Next base: position 9,575,745 of record NC_069697.1, read on the forward strand.
TTACAAAAGGGCAGGCTTCCCAGATACCTCGAATGGTAAAGAATCTTCCTGCCAATGCAGGAGATGCAATAGACGCGGGTTCAATTCCTGGGTCGGGAAGATCCCCTGGAGTAGGAAGTGGCAACCCACTTCAGTACTCTTGCCGGGAAAATCCCATGGACAGAGGAGCCTGGCAGGCTACAGTCCACGGGGTCACAAAGAGTCAGACACAACCCAGTGACTGAACACACACACACACAAACGGGCATTATAAACTGCTAAGGAAGCATAAAACGGAGGCAACTAAACTAGTCTCAGTGATCAAGAGAAGATCCTTTGAAGAATCTGAAACCCAAATGCTAAAAAGACAAGTAGGAACTTGCTAAGAAAAGGGAGGAAGAAGAAGGGAAAGTTTCTCCCCACAAAGAGAACAGCGCTAAGACTCTGAGTCTGTTTATTCAAGGAACATTCAGTAAACACCTACAATGTGCCAGGCTGTGTTCTTGGCATCTGGGACAAGGAAAGGCCATACATAAATTATTTTTGGCACATGGTCAGTTCATAAAATTAAGAACACATTAAGGTATATTTAAAATGTTGGAAAACCATCAGCCACCAAAGAGTTTAATGCAGAGTGACATGATCACTTTCGCATTTCAGAAAATCAAAACTAAACATAAACCTTATCCCCAGTTCCTGGCTGTTTTGATACTTAACCGACAATAGCTCCCATTCAGGTTCCACAGTCATTTCTAATTTAAGCCCACAGTATCAGATAAAGCAAAACAGTGCTAATTTTCCTATATGGAAATTTTTTAAATGGTGTTATAAATAGAAGTTTTCAAGTTTTTCAAAACTTTAATATAATTTAATGTCATTTTATTTTTAAAAAGTCTTCTCTCTTAGCATACTATTTTTCAGTGTCATGTTCTTTCCCTATAAGTTCTATTTTTTAGTGTGCACTTCTAAATCATTATAAATATGCGTATGGTCTCTTTCTGATTTCTTCTATATTTCTCATTCTTCTCTCTGCATTTCTGTTCTTTCTGCACAAAAACACAGTTCTCACTCACCCCCTGACTTGTCGTCCGCACCGACTCACTCTGATGTTCTCCTCCTCATTTGTTCTAATGTTTATTTGTGAGCTCCCATTTGGCAGGGATTATTTCTTCTATGAGAAACCAGTGTGACTGGATGTTTCTTAAGAGTGCTTTCATTTTACTTGCTCTAGTCTGTCCTAGGCTGATTAATTTTATCTAAGTTCCTTGAGAGAAAGTGTTCTGAACTAACTCAATGGTATATATTCAGGCTCCAAGCTAAGTAATACAGTTTAGGGTATGGGTATAATGAAAATTTAACATATTCCCTCTAGTACTTGCTTTGTCTCTGGCCATAGGGCTTATTTCTCAGTCTGTGACCACTTGGCATCCACTTCATCTCCCTCTGTCCTCATCTACCAAGATGTCAGCTCGATATCACTGCCATTCCAGCCTTCACTTCCCCTTTCATTCCTGGCCCCTGGAGATTATGCTTTCTCACTTGCAATCCAAACTATAGAGAGTTTTTTAATTGTTAGCTTTTATCTGGCACATCTTGATGTTTGTAATGGGAGAGGTTCTGTGTTAGCTCAGTCTGCCATACTATGGATTCACTCAAATTAGTCTCTAAATGGAATTTTAATTTGAAATGTGAGCAACAACATAAAGACAGTCTGCCTAACCAAATAGTTGCTCAGATGTGCAAATAAATACCAAATATTAACCAGGCTGCAAAAATGCTTTCAAAGTCTGTCTTCCCAACTGGGAACACACTTTCTTACTCAATTAGGTTAGTGTGAATTACAGCCCACAGAAGATGAGCTAACTTTGCACAACAGAAATAGTAAAAGGTATAGAAACCCATCCAGGCAGAGAGGGAAGGTGATTCAGGCGGAGAGGGAAAGTGAGCCAGGCTCACACTCAGCACTGCAGGAGAGACACTAGGTGTCACACAAGTGGGGAAAGAGAATTAGCTAAAATGTTTAACTGACTGAGGAAAGTCCAAACACGAGCTAACATGACAGTATAAAACCTCTGGGAGTGGCATATAATTCCAGACCTTCTTTTCTTCAAAATTTTTTTTTTAATATGGGCCATTTTTCAAGTCTTTATTAAATTTGTTACAATAATATTCCTGTTTTTTATGTTTTGGTTTTTTGGCTGCGAGGCATGTGGGATCTTAGCTGCCTAACCAGGGATCAAACTCACAACCCCTCCTTTGGAAGGCAAAATCTCAACCACTGGACCACCAGCGAAGTCTCTGATGTGCTTTTGCACAAACTTTTACTGGGAGCTGGTGAGAAAGAATGAATCACAGTTAAGAGTAAAAGTAAAAACCCATTAGAGCTAGGAGACAGATAAAAGAAAAATCACTTCTACCCCCCGAGGCGGGGGCTTCCCAGGTGGCTCAGTGATAAAGAATCTTCCTGCCAATGCAGGATATTCGGGTTCGATCCCTGGGTCGGGAAGATCCCCTGGAGGAGGAAATGGCAGTATTCCCCCAGTATACTCCAGTGTTCTTGCCTGGGAAATCCCATCGACAGAGGAGCCAGGCAGGCTACAGTCTATGAGGTTGCAAAGAGTCAGATACAACTGAGCGACTGAACACATACTCTAGTATTCTTGCTTGGGAAATCCCACGGACAGAGGAGCCTGGTGGGCTATAGTTCATGGGGTCTCAAGGAGTTGGACACAACTGAGCACGCATACATGCACTCACCCCAAGGTGAGGGAGAGGGAGGCAGGGAAGAGTGCTAACTCTGTGATCTTACCAGTAGTACCGGCAGCCTCTACCACTGAAGGGACAGGGAGCTCTCCCACCAAGACCCTCCAAGGATGAGGAAAGGTTTAGTCTGGTAGGCCAGGGAGAGACAGGATCACTGAGAAAGCCCATTCCTGAAACTCAGGAACAGGGTCTTCCTGAGACCAAGGCTGGGCTGGGACAACAGAGAAGCTCCTTTGTCGCCCACCACCAGGCTCTCAAGTACCAAGAATTGAGCGACAGTGGTCTACCTCTGGGGAAGTGGAGAAAGCAAAGAGCAAGAACCATCTGGGACACGGTACAAGTAAGACTGCAAGCTGAGGGTCAAGCAACTCAAATGGTTAAACTGAATGCAAACAGAAAAGCCATTCTTTCTTTCCTATTTCTTTAATGTTCTAAAAGATTGGCAGGCATTGTCTGTAAAGAGCCTGAGGGTAAATAGTATTAGCTTTACCGACCACATGGTCTCTGTTGCAATTATTCAACTCTGCCCCTGTAGCCGGAAAGCAGCCATAGACAAATGAATGAGCATGGCTGTGTTCCAATAAAACTTTACTTACAAACATGGAGATCTGAATTTAATACAATTGTCATGTGTCACAAAATATTTTTCTTTTTTCTATTTCCAACCATTTTAAAATGATGTAAAAAAAAAATCATTTTTAGCTCACAGGCAGAATTTGTTTGGGGTCTATAACCAAGCCCTGGTTTAAAGCACGATTAGTAGCATTGAATTATGCATTTATGGCACAGAAATAGCAATAGCATAAAAGCCAGGAGGAAGCAGCCAGAAATATATTAAGGAAGGCTGTGATAAGTTAAAGACACATACTGTCAACTCTACCCCTCAACATTAAAAGAAAGACTTACAGCAAACAGCCTTTCCCTTCTCCAGGGGATCTTCCCAACCCAGGGATCAAAGCCAGGTCTCCCACAAATCCCAGTGTGGGCAGATTCTTTACCATCTGAGCCACAAGGGAAGCCCAAGAATACTGGAGTGGGTAGCCTATCCCTTCTCCAGCAGATCTTCCTGACCCAGGAATTGAACCTGAGTCTCCTGCATTGCAGGCGAATTCTTTACCAACTGAGCTTCCCTAATAAGGGAAGCCCAAAATAAGCAAAAGTGAAAGTGAAAGTGAAGCCATTCAGTCGTGTCCAACTCTTTGCCACCCCATGGACTGTAGCCTATCAGGCTCCTCAGTCCATGGAATTTTCCAGGCAAGAGTACTGGAGTGGGTTGCCACTTAATAAGCAAAGACTTATATAAATATTAGATCAGGAAAATATTATTTGAATGTAACACGCTTGGTTACAGCTCCTTTACATTTGGAAAAGACGTAATTTACAAACAGAAGATTTCATCTTGAAAGATACCCAGGAGTAACCTGTAAGAAAAAAACAATTAAATGTATTTAAATAATTCAGTGTATTTGAAAACAATGGAGAATAAGAAAAGAAGCTTTGAAAACATGTTAGAACTTGTAAAACAAAGATTTCTTTCTTTTTAGCTGTTCTGTGTGGCATGTGGGATCTTAGTTCCCCGACAAGGGATCGAACCTGCATCCCCTGCGCTGGAGGCTCAAGTCCTAACAGCTGGACCGCCACGGAAGTCCCAAGACAAAGATTTCTAAACCCACTGGGGGTGGGGGGAATAAATGAAACTAAGCAGGAAATCATGCATACTTCAGTGTACATCTGTGTACAACTAATCTTACCCACTGCTAATTTATTCAACTACTTAGGACAGAGGATTGCTGAGGCCAAGATCATGTGATGAGTGCTACAATGTCTTAGCCTAAATTGCTATAACAAACTAACAAACTATAACTACCATAGCCTAGGTGGCTTAAAACACAGACCTTTTTTTTTTCTCACAGTTCTGGAGGCCGGGGAGTTCAAGATCAAGGTGCCAGCAAATTCAGTTTCCGGTGAGAATCCCTTCCCAGCTTGCAGCCATCTGCCTCCTAGACGTATACACACTCACACGGGAAGGACAGGGAGAGCCTTAGCGCTCTTGAGGTGGTTAGACAGTATCACCGACTCCGGACATGAATTCGACCAAACTCTGGGAGACAGTGGAAGACAGAGGAGTCTGGTGTGCCACAGTCCATGGAGTCACAGAGTTGGACGCGACTTGGCAACTGAACAACAAGTCTCATCATGACCCCCACCCCATGACCTCATCTAGCCCTAATTATTGCCTAAAGGCGCCACCTCCAAACTATACTGGGGCTTAGGACTTCAGCATACGAATGGGAAAGGGAGAGACAAAAGCCTGCAGTCCATAGCATACACAATCTTAATATTTTGCTATACGAAGTTATCATTTGGATGCCAAACTGTCAATACTTAGAAAATGTAAGTAAGGTGAAAAGACAGCCCTCAGATTGGGAGGAAATAATAGCAAATGAAGCTACAGACAGGATTAATCTCAAAAATATACAAGCAACTCCTGCAGCTCAATTCCAGAAAAATAAATGACCCAATCAAAAAATGGGCCAAAGAACTAAACAGACATTTCTCCAAGGAAGACATACAGATGGCTAACAAACACATGAAAAGATGCTCAACATCACTCATTATCAGAGAAATGCAAATCAAAACCACAATGAGGTACCATTACACGCCAGTCAGGATGGCTGCTATCCAAAAGTCTACAAGCAATAAATGCTGGAGAGGGTGTGGAGAAAAGGGAACCCTCTTACACTGTTGGTGGGAATGCAAACTAGTACAGCTGCTATGGAGAACAGTGTGGAGATTTCTTAAACAACTGGAAATAGAACTGCCATATGACCCAGCAATCCCACTTCTGGGCATACACACCGAGGAAACCAGATCTGAAAGAGATACGTGCATCCCAATGTTCATCGCAGCACTGTTTATAATAGCCAGGACATGGAAGCAACCTAGATGCCCATCAGCAGACGAATGGATAAGGAAGCTGTGGTACATATACACCATGGAATATTACTCAGCCATTAAAAAGAATTCATTTGAATCAGTTCTAATAAGATGGATAAAACTGGAGCCCATTATACAGAGCGAAGTAAGCCAGAAAGATAAAGACCAATACAGTATACTAATGCATATACATGGAATTTAGAAAGATGGTAATGATAACCCTATATGCAAAACAGAAAAAGAGACACAGATGTACAGAACAGACTTTTGGACTCTGTGGGAGAAGGTGAGGGTGGGATGTTTCGAGAGAACAGCATCGGAACATGTATTATTGTATTATATACATGTATATAATATACATTGTATATTATCAAGGGTGAAACAGATCACCAGCCCAGGTTGGATGTGTGAGACAAGTGCTCGGGGCTGGTGCACTGGGAAGACCCAGAGGGATGTGATGGGGAGGGAGGTGGGAGGGGGGATCGGGATGGGGAATACATGTAAATCCATGGCTGATTCATGTCAGTGTATGGCAAAAACAACTACAATATTGTAAAGTAATTAGCCTCCAACTAATAAAAATTAATGGAAAAAAATTTAAAAAAAAAGAATGAAGAAACAGACTCAAAGGTGAACAAATGTTTTGTATTGAGGATAGAAATATCAAAAATTAGCATATTTGTCTATAATAATAAATAATGGAAAATATTGGTATTATAAATAGGAAATCTTCAGAAAGATCATTTTCTTAAAAAAAAGGAAAGAAGTAGGTCATCAGAAGAAATGAATGTCTACATGATCCAGAATATCTTATTTATCCAGAGGCATGTATCTGTCAACCTCAACTGACTAAAACAAGTCTGAAAAGCTGGTGGGATGCGGAATTTCCCGTTGAGCCATGCAAATAAAACCTCAGCATTCCTTTAGTAACATGCACTGGTGTACTGCTTTACTTATTTTATCTTCCACTATATTTTTACAAAAACTTCATTTTCCAGAGAACTTTTGCTGTACCCAGAAAAGAGAAGGAAATAAATCCTGTATTTTCAGGTGAAAAATGGTTAAAAAATTAATAATTTTGGCCTAAAGGAATAATTTTAAGTTACCTTACAGGAGGTTTGCTTAGGTGCTAGACAAATACGGCATAGCTTGGACCACTGAGACACATGTTAAAACCCCAAGGCATTTAGTTTAATGATCATGGGTAAGCATAATATACCCTTCAGGATTTTTAGAGTCAATCTTGAAGGAAGAAAAAAAGTCACAATTTTTCTCTTTGTGCCTGAAAAGTCAGGTTGTGCTGCACTTGTTCCACTTAAAGGAAAAGATTGTAGAGAAAGGGACCTGGGGCCCTGTTATCACTTTTCCAGCTCCCTCTGTGAGCCTGTCAACACTCCAAGTCTGTGAAGTTTCACCTGCACATGACAGATCACTGAAAGAAAATCCGAATGTCACAGTCATTATCTCTGGGTTCACTGGCACAGCGTGGAAAGAAAGATCAGAATGTGGCTAGTACTTTCTTATAATTTCATATATTGGTATTCTCATCTTTTGTACTAAGAAAGTAATAGACATGATTAATAGTAAGCACAACCGTGTATGAAACACCTGCTGTTTTCAAATAACTATGCTAGACTTTAAAAATACATCGCAATTAGTCTCTACCAACATTGGTATAGGTCCCTTCTGTAAGCTTTGGCTTTCCCTTCAGTCTGGACAACGGCCTCTCCCGGTGGTACCTGTCTGTCTGCTCTTTGAAGCCTTTGCAAGCACCTCTGTGCCTGCCATGCCTTACAAGTTCAAGCTCCTCAAGGCTTGTTACAGACCCTGTTACAGACCTGTGCGCTTGCTCTCCGCAGTGTAGCACCGGGATTAAGCTCAAGGACGCAACATCAACCAGCCTGAGTTCCAATCCCTTTATTTAGCCTCTTTCTGCCTCAATTCCAACGTCTTCAAAATACTAATAGCACCGACACCAGAGGTTTGTTTTCAGGACTAATTGAAATGAAATATGAAAACCTCTAAGCACAATGCCTGGCGTGTAGTACATACTCAACATGTGTGAGCTGTTGCTAAAATCCTCAGACTCTGTTATCATAAATTATCTGACAATGTCTGTCTTCCCTGGGCTGCACGCTCTACCCTAGCCTTGGACTCGGTACCTGGCACATGGCAGATTCTCCTTCTGTCTTGCATGGATAAGAGAGGGAAGAACCAAAGGAATGCATCACCACACAAAGTGGGCATCACTATTGCTATGTTAAGGATGAAAGAAATAAAGTGTGGAGAAAGTAAGCAGTATTCTAAGCTCCCACAGATAGTAAGTGGCAGAATTGCAATTCAAATCCATATCTGTCTAAATCTGAAGCTTGTGCACTTTACATCTATTGCACTGGGAAAAATCCATGCCCTGGGGAGAAGGGGGTGGGGACTAATCAATCAATACTGAGCACTTATTTAATAGTATCAACTTGGCGGTGTTCTAAGCACTTACATACGTTTTCTCACTTTTACAGTAAATTCAGGAGGAAGACACTACTATTACTGGCAACTTTATAGATGAAAAGTAAAGGACAGAGAGACGATTTTAAGAGGCTGAGACTATAGAGCAAAGGAGGGGGCAGGAATAGGTAGGATTTGAACCCAGATGTCTGGATCTAGCGCTCACACCTCTGAATGGCACCTGTATGCCTCCCTCAGCATCCTGGGATGCTTCACAATTAAACAGCTAAACAAGAGGCAGAGAGTCACTCTTGGTGATAGATTCAACCATTATTTTTAACTTCTTTATTTTATATAGCCAACTGGAGTACAGCTGATTAACCGTGTGTTGACAGGTTCAGGTGAAGAGCAAAGGGACTTGGCCATACACGTACATATATCCATTCTCCCCCAAATTCCCCTCTCCTCCAGGCTGTCACATAACATTGAGCAGAGCTTCATGGGCTATACAGGAGGACCTTGTTGGTTATCCATTTTAAACACAGCACTGCGTACCTGTCCATCCCAACTTCGCAACTATCCTTTCATCCCATTCTTCTCCCCTGGGAACCACAAGTGTGTTCTCTGAGTCTGTGAGCCTGTTTTCGTTTTGTAAATAAGTGCATTTGTATCACTTCTTTTGCGTTTCCGCATGAAAGGGATGTCACACGATACTTCTCCTTCTCTATCTGACTTACTTCACTCAGTATGACAATCTCTAGGCCCATCCATGTTAGTACACTTTTGATATCTGCAGATAAATAGAATAAAATAAAACCCCCAAATATCTACATAAATTCTGGTCCATGTCCTTAACAATGACTAAATCTTAAAAGTCCATCTATAACAACTTTTCCAATTTGTCATTCAACTTTTGCCTGTACTTTTCCAGTAGTCCAGTAATAGGATGTTCATGAATTCCTGGAAGGCACCTGTTCTAATTTTAAACAGAATAAATGCAGGAAACTTTTTCTTGAATAAAAATTCTGTCATCTTGTATCCTTTGGTAACTTACCTAGGTTTATCCCCTGAAGCTATGCAGTATTTGAAGGGAAAAAAAATTAATTTATTCAGCACACCTTTGAGCACTTATCTTTCAGGCACTGTGATAGGCAATGCATACACAAAGATGAATATAAATAACTTACGCTGCTAGGGTGACAGCAGTGTAAATGAAAATTTTCTATATTGTGTAGTACAGTTATGAAAAATAATGTTACAGAAGCATCAAGAAAGAAGTGATTTGGGGAAAGAGGTAGCTGACAAATTAGGTAATTGTGCAGGAAACTTTTTATTTTGACCTCCAGGCGTCTCTAAGTGCTTCTTGCTTCTACGGAACACCAAAATAAACATGGTCTCTGCCTCTTAAGTGAATAATGCAAAGAAATAAGCAAAACAATGGAATGGGAAAGACTAGTGATCTCTTCAAGAAAATTAGACTAAGGGAACATTTCACGCAAAGAGGGGTACAATAAAGGAAAGAAATGGTAAGGACCTAACAGAAGTAGAAGAGATTAAGAAGAGGTGGCAAGACTACACAGGGGAACTGTACAAAAAATTCTTCATGACCCAGACAACCACGATGCTGTGCTCACTCACCTAGAGTCAGACATCATGGAGTGTGACGCCAAGTGGGCCTTAGGAAGCATCACTACAAACAAAGAGAGTGGAGGTGATGGAATTCCAGTTGAGCTATTTCAAATCCTCAAAGATGATGCTGTTAAAGTGCTGCACTCAGTATGCCAGCAAATTTGGAAAACTCAGCAGTGACCACAGGACTGGAAAAGGTCAGTTTTCATTCCAATCCCAAAGAAGGGCAATGCCAAAGAATGTATAAACCACCATACAATTGTACTCATTTCCCATGCTAGCAAGGTAACACTCAAAATCTTTCAAGTTAGGCTTCAACAATATGTGAACTAAGAACTTTCAGATGTACAAGCTGGATTCAGATGAGGCAGAGGAACCAGAGATCAAATTGCCAACATCTGTTGGATCATAGAAAAAGCAAGAGAGTTCCAGAAAAGCATCTACCATTTCACTGACTACACTTAAGACTTTAACTGTGTGGATCACAACAAACTGTGGGAAAGTCTTAAACAGATGGAAATACCAGACCACCTTATCTGCCTCCTGAGAAACCTGCATGCAGGTCAAGAAGCAAGAGTCAGAATCAGACATGGAACAACAGATTGGTTCCAAATAGGAAAAGGAGTACGTCAAGGCTGTATATTGTCATCCTGCTTATTTAACTTATATGCAGAGTACAAAATGCAAAATGCTGGGCTGGATGAAGCATAAGCTGGAATCAAGATTGCCAGGAGAAATATCAATAACCTCAGAAATGCAGATGATACCACCCTTATGGCAGAAAGGGAAGAGGAACTAAAGAGCTTCCTGATGAAGGTGAAAGTGAAAAAGCTGGCTTAAAACTCAACATTCAAAAAATGAAGGTCATGGCATCCAGTCCCATTGCTTCATGGCAAATTGGGAAAAAATGGAAACAGTGACAGACTATTTTCTTTTCTTAGGCTCCAAAATCACTGTGGACAGTGACTGCAGCCTTAAAAATAAAAGATGCTTGCTCCTTAGAAGAAAAGCTATGACAAATCTAGACAGCATATTAGAAAGCAGAGACATCACTTTTCCAACAAAGGTCCATATAGTCAAAGCTATGGTCTTTCCAGTAGTCATATATTGATGTGAGAGTTGGACCATAAAGAAGGTTGAGCGCTGAAGAACTGATGGTTCTGACTGTGGTGTCGGAGAAGACTCTTGAGAGTCCCTTGGACAGTGAGGAGATCAAACCCGTCAATCCTAAAGGAAATCAACCCTGAATATTCATTAGGACTGATGCTGAAACTGAAGCTCCAATACTTTGGCCACCTGATGAGAAGAGCCGACTCACTGTAAATCAGACCCTGATGCTGGGAAAGACTGAGGGCGTGAGGAGAAGGGGGTGACAGAGGATGAGATGGCTGGATGGCATCACTGACTCAATGGACATGAGTTTGAGCAAACTCCACGAGATAGGATGGAGAACTATCCACGACAGGGAAGCCTGGCATGTTGTAGTCCATGGAGTCACAAAGATTAGGAAACGACTTAGCAACTGAACAACAACTGCCTCTTAGTACCATATGCTTGAAGACAATGAGTCTTATCTGGCCCTGCCTCCTGGCAGTATGGTGGGAGTACAGTTGACCGTCCATATCTGGGGGTTCACTGTCTGCGGATTCAGCTAATCACAGATGGGTTGCTTGAATCTCGGATGCAGAACGTGAGGGCCTAAGGATGCAAATGATCAATTGTATCACATCTTTTTATATAAGGGACTAGAGCACCCAAGGATTTTGTTATCTGCAGGCAGTCCTGGAACCAATGCCCTGCAGATATCAAAGGATGCCTTTCTGGACTTTGAAGGCTCAGAAAAAATAACTAACCTTGTTAAATGGTTCCCATGTGTCAGGCCTGTTTTAAGTATTTTGCACATATTAACTCATTTAAAGTCCATCTAACTTTAGTTTAAATATTATTGCCATTCGTAATTCCCATTATTCTATCCCCTTCCCTTCTTTTGGTGAAAGATGATTCTTGGACAGAAAAAAAAAAAAAAAAAACAGATCATACTGAAATTTCATTAACTATCACCACAATAGGCAAGTAAACAAAAATAGCAGAACCAGTCGGACTTGAAATAGCTACTGTGTTTCTAGAGGAACTTACCACCAATTTAATTTAGAAGCCCTTGTTTTCGAAGATAGATACTATCTGATTATAGCTTCAGTTTAAGTTTCAATTCAGCATGACTTTTTTTCAAGTAGTCTTTGTGCATATTTACTTTTAATAGGCAAATCTTCAAATTCAGCTAGCACATTAGGTAGGAAAACTCAGTCATGGAGAATAAAAAACAACTTTATCACCTAGACTAGAGTTACCTTTGGTAACATTGATGTAATCAACAGGACTTAAAGGTTGTATTTTCATTTGCCAACCCAGAGTGATTTCAAATTAAAGCCGTTCTAACTTGTTTATCAGGACACAGCTCTATCATTCATCCATTTGTGGTTAAAAGAAAAATAAGGCAGTATAGCTTATGTGTGCGTTTGGGGTTGGGGGGAAGAAGTGGATTCTGCTTGGCCCTCCTCCTGTCTCTTTTTCTAACATTTTCAGTTGTCTTCTGGCATTAACTCGTCTGGTTCAATTAACAAGTTAAGATGGCAGGTGGATGCAGGCAATGGACGTTGGGCTACAAGCCTCATCACTGGCAACTCACATCCCTTCTTGGCCCTGGAGAGCATTCCATATTTAGGTCTGCTACACACACACACATACACACACACAAAACAAAGTGATTAAGTATGGTAGCTACCACTTTTACATTATTACAGGTTGGAAGGCTTTATTATTATTATTATTATTATTATTATTATTGTTAAGAATGACTCTAAAATAGCTAGTCAAACTAAGTCAATTTCATTCATCCATTTATTCAATCAATCAATATGAAGAGTGCATCAACCATGTACCAGACGATGCACTGAGCTCTCTGCAAACAAATTCAGCATAGACTCTGACCTAATGAAGACTGCATCCTAATAGACAGGTGTCAGAACTAAGTAAAGAGCTTTATCCAAGAGAAAGCTTATAATAGCACCCCTAAAACTCAGTATATATCTTCCAATTTGATACTACCCTCCAAATATTCTCTATTGCCTATTAAATAGCTAAACTTGACCTAGTGATTCTGAAAAACTACTCCAAAAGCAAAAGCATTACTTTCATAAATGACCAGAGTGTACTAAATATAGCTCAGAGCTTAGATGGCTGACATAGGAAACTGGAAGGTATTCACCAAACTTCTGTTTCTTTATATGAAAGTTCGATCCTTAATTTTTCAATTTCAATTTTAAAATGGTGTCTAAAACTCTCATTAAATGGAAAATACCTTTTTTCAATAATCAAGACTTTTTAGAAGTTTGGTTCCTTCTCTTTCAAACTTTTCATATCAGACAAAAAAGTATAGTGCAAAAAGAAACTCGAATATTGATTTCCAAAGAAAATTCAATAAAAGTATATTTTTTAAATGTTTAGTGAAACTTATGGAAAACATGAGAAAGAATGCAAATACTTAATGTTTGTAGACTAAAATATACCTGGCTAAAATATATCTGATGTAAAAAGATTTTATGACAAGAGTCAGAAAATATAGTTAAACCCTCTTTCTTTCCTCCCCACCACAATCAGGGCATACAACCTTAAAACAACATAAAAACTAGTTTGATTTTTACTTTCCTTCTTCCTTAATCTCTCCTTATACTAAATAAACAAAAAATGAAGACAGAGAGAAGACGAAAGTCCTTTGGACTGTGAACAAAAATGATTTTCAGGCAAATACAGATTTTATATAAACTGGTGAATACAGCTGATTAGAAAAGCTATAGGTTGCCCAAGGCTTGAATTGGGAAATATGTAAAGTAATAAGCTCTGCTTGCTTTGGAAAGCGAAAAGGGAAGAGAGAAAAAAATTTAATGTATCACAAATTTTATGAAAAGTGTGGCACTCATGGGGTTTTCATTTGCATTCAACTTTTGCACTCATTTCTTTTTCATAAGGTTGAAACCACAAAATAAAAGCTCTTGGTTTTCTATTAGAATTTTTAAAGGGCAAAAGTTTTAAGTTCTTAAAGAAAAAACACATCAAAATTTGTTTAATCAATATTTTAGATTACAATTTATTTTAGAATTCAAGAAATCAAGATTTACATTTACATTTTTGCAATGTATCCAAGTTGAATTTAACTCACAGAAAAGTTTGATGGCTGTGACACCAGCATTTTATTTTATACTGGTGCCTAAATGCAGACTGTAAACTATTGATCATGTTATAAGTAAGGTCTCAAGTATTGAATATTACACAACTTCAATTACTCTTGGAAATTATTTTAATTATCCATTTTTCTCCAAGAGTTGAATTTGTGAGTCTTCTTTATAAGTCATGTAAAGACTTCCTTGTAAGTCATGATTTTTTTTAAAAAATCTGCTTAAAAATAAGGGTAAAAATATAAGCAGAAGTAAAATTTTGAAGAATTCCATTGTATTATCTTTTCTGACCTTGAGATGGAAAGTGAAAGAGAATTGGAGCTACTGGACTTAAGAAAAGTGCCTGAATCCATGCAATTTTTAAGACAGTGAAGTATTCCTATGTTCTTTGCTATGATGGTATTAAGTATATGGATTGCACATTGCTTTATTCCCTTGATTTTCGCTGAAGGTCATTCCTGGTGTAGAGATTAAGATCTGGGCAAAGATGTAGGAATTGCACTGGACATTTTATATTCTGGAAGAGACTATTCACACTAATCTCCTTATCAGCATCCTCTCTTTGCCACAAGAGTAAATTACAGCTACTACTTTCTACATCACAGTCTAAGATATTACACTGAAAATGAATATATGTCATCACCACTTGGGTTCCACATGTAAATCTATACATAGTGACATGTACATTATAATGTTCAGGATATCTTTGAAAATCAAATTATAAAATACAGGGCTTTAGTCTAGCAATAAGAAGCAACCAGTTGATCTATAGATTCTCTTGGTATACTTATAACCAAATGCCTACTCCAAATACATACTTAGTGTTGTTATTTCTTGGTGGTTTTTCTTTCTGATCATTTGCTTGGTTACAGATGTCCTCATGGGATGGTAGCCAAGTTGTGGATGTAGAACTGCTCTTTCATGTATTCTTTGCTCTATTCATAATGTTTTTCCTAAGGATCTTATTAACACATCAGAACTCAGATTAGATTTTACTTTCTCAGTGAGTCATCTAAATAGGTCCTTCCTCATTATTCTCTATCTTTGTGTCATGTTCATTGTTTTCAGAGCACGTCATATTTTCAACTATCTAAAATCCTAATTATAAATTACATCATCTGGCCCCTGTCCAGTTCACAAACCCTTTGCTGTTTTGGGTTTTTTTTTTTGCCACTCTTCCCTGTGCTCACATTTTCACACTGACTTTCCTGATGCTCCCAGGACGCAGGCATGAGGTCCTTCTCTCGAGTACATTCCTCCAGATATCTGTAGATTTTGCTTCCTTACTTTCCTCAGGTCTCCTCCCATGGCACCAATTCTTGACTATCAAGTTTCAAGTTAGCACCACATCCCTCCCTTTGATCCAGTCTTAGTTTTTCTACTAGCACTCATATACCTATGTGTTCAGTGTATGGATCTCACTGGTATGTCACCTCCATTAGCCTTTATCTACTTTGTTCATTAGGACCACCACACTGCTTAAAACAGTGCTTACCAAAAGGCTGACACTCAGTACTTAGTCGTTGAATGAATGAATTTCTTACTGATGTTTCCGTGACTCGATTCTAAGGACCATAAAAGCAGAAACTTTGTCTCTGGCATTCCTGTAACATCTTGTATACAGAAGGTGATAAATGAACATTTATTCAATGAATGAATGAATGATTTACATGAGCATGTGTGTGTGTGCGTTTAATCTCTTTCCCTCCTTAGACTCTACCATGAAGACCATGTGGTATTCTGTTTAGCTCCCCAGTATGCAGCAACCCCACAGGAGGGTCTGATTTGCTGTAAGCACTCAATAAGTAGTCCTAAGCACAGGGACAAGGAAGAAAAGGAACTCACTATGACCAAAGCCACCCAGAGGCCCCCACAGAGTTAATCTGAGGTCTTAGTTGCAGAAGGAAAAGAGGTTAGGATATACACAGAGCAGTGAAAACGTGAAGCCACCCTGTTTGTCCTTTCAGGGGCCAATCTGGTTCCAGCCAAGGCTTGCTTCCCGGACAAGATCCAGGAAGCTAGCGCAGACTACTGAGCTTTACTTTCAGTTGATATCTTTGGACTTCTGGGGGTGTTCCATCTTAATTTCAAGCTCTAGCTGTGATCTGATTGCTTAAAACCACTGCCCTAAAGATTCCAGATGAATCTGTGGATAATGCCAAAGGGCATCAAACAAAAAAAATTAGATTTTAGCATAAAGTCTCCCACTGACTAGCAGAGTAACCTTGAAAACATCTCTTATCATTGCTTCTTTCATGTTTTTCACTTGAAAAATGAAGATGCCAGAAAAGAACCTGTAGAATACACATGGATTGTGTATTCAGGTTTGCTTGATAAGATGCCTGGGAAGGGGGCTTTATGAGGCATCTTCTCTCTCTCCTTCGCCCACCTGCCATGACCCTCCTTGCTTAATAATCGCAGCTCAGTGGGCTATGGTTGCTGATGGAAATCTGTCAAGAGCATGGGAGGAAAGAAAGCTTAAGAATCACTGGCCTGTGTTCTCCCTGCCTTTCTTCCCAGGGTTAAAATGTTGTGAATCTATGAGCTGTACTTTTCTGTTCACAATGCTGCTGCTGCTAAGTCGCTTCAGTCGTGTCCGACTCTGTGTGACCCCACAGACGGCAGCCCACCAGGCTCCCCCGTCCCTGGGATTCTCCAGGCAAGAGCACTGGAGTGGGTTGCCATTTCCTTCTCCTCTGTTCACTATGAAACCCCTGTATTTTAACAGTGCTTAAGTTGTTGCAATCCTTTAGTTCACAAACATTAATTTTTTATTTTCTACTGTGATCAGGGACTATGGAAGGCTTTTAGAACACAGAGATGAATTTAGAAATGGTCCCTTCCCTCAAGGAGTACCATTCGAAAGGAGATAGATCCAACAGTTTGAGAAATGCTTCGATGAGGCCAAAGTAGTGGGTGACCTCAGAGCACGTCAAAAAACACCTGGAAGAGGTGGGCGAGGAAGTCATCTGTGAAATCCTCCAGTAGGTGACCAGAAACTGAGTCCTAATTTTAATTCACTGAATTCTAGGCTCCTAGAGTTGCACACTGTCTGAATCGTTCACTCCAAACTCCTTATGTGCCGAAAAGGAAAACTGCTCCCAAAGAGGCTGACCAACTCCTCGAAAGCAAGTATCAAGAGTTATGCTCAGGAACCAGATAAGTACTATCTTTTCAGAGATTTTTTACTTTTTGTAGGAAATTTTTCATCAGTTCATTTAATCAATTTTATGATATAATTAACAAATTAATCATATTTTAACAACTTAGAGGGGAAATTATGAATATGTATTGACTTCATACACAGTAATGATGTCAATAACCCACCACCTGTAAATTACAAGACCCTGAAGTGAATTTATTCAGATACATTCAGTCTCAACCAACTTGCCTCTTGAGCTACTGAATCACAACTGGGAAGGACAGATACAGTCCGGCTGTGAACAAGAACAAACTTTAAGAACAGATCTTAATCTGATTACACTTCCTCTTCAAAATTGATCAGGCATTTAAGGTAAGCCCTTCAAAGTGGAATGTTTTTAGTAGTAGTATATAAAATTGCTCAGGTATGCAATTTTCTTGGAGTTTGCTTGCTTTTTTTTTTTCTTTCTTTCCTAACGCAATCGTTTTACTTGGGATGTTTAAAGATGGTGATATAGGAATGGGACAATATAAGATCTCATTACATTAAAACAGAAATACTTGGGAGTCCATAATTTCTAATAGCTTGCCATCTGTTAGGTTCTTAGTGGCAATGGATTTATCCTGCTTAGTGGAGATGATGATACTGGGGAGAAATCATGGATTATGCAATGCATTTCTGAACTCTTTAACTACTATTATTAATTTACTAGCAGGCAAACCAACAGTTCCCAACATAAAATCAATTATTTTTTGTCTTTCAACTCGTACCCCGAGTAAGGTTGCTATGGGCACCACGTAACATCTCTTCTGGCACCAACAGATTGCGTTAAAGTCACCCCACAATCTCTCCAAATTAAAAAACCTCCCTAACTTCGCACTGGCTTTTTCACTGTACTCGCAGCCGGATGCCGTTTTGCCTTGCCCCACAGTCCGGTTTAATCCTCCAGAAAGAATATTTTTAGAGGCACATCGGACTGAATCATTTTCATCTGAGCACACCATTTCCAAATGGCCGCACAGGGTCCTAAATCCGGCCGCGGCGGGCCAGGACGAGCAGGTGTCCTCCGTGGCAGAGGTGGTGGGACCCCGGAGCATTCATAACTGGACGTCGGAAAGCCAGAAAGAAAACTCGAACACGCAAGCACAGGTATAACCCCGCAGCGGTGCGCGGGAGAGGCCGCGATCGCAGCGAAGGATTCCATCCTTGGGCTTGGGGAAGTCCTAGAAAGGAAGCAAACGCTGCTTCCCCAGTCAAGTCAGAAAGCAGGACGCACAGGGTCGCAGGTCAGAAGTTGAATTGTAACCCAGCCTGCGCTCCGTCCCAGCGCCTTCCGCAGCCCGGGCATCGCCGTGGCACCGGGCTGGGAGAGAACAAGGCTGGCTGGGGCAGGAGGAACTGTGAGTTGCCACGGCCGGAGAGCCGCCCCCGGCGAGGGCAGACGCGACCCCCGCCGCCTTCCGAGCGCGAAGCCGGGAGAGCGGGCGCGGCTGCCGCGACGCTGCGCCCCCGGCCGCGGCCCCGCTACCCGCGCTTCGCTTCGCCCTTTGCGCGGAGGGCAGCTCGCAGCCCCGCCGCCGTGCCCCCGGGCACCGGCCTCCCGGGGGGACGCCTGGCCCGCCCCCGGGCAGCTGCCGGGGTCTCGGCAGCCGGACCGACCCTCGCCCCCCGGCGCCGGGACAAACTTCCTTCGTCCTGGGCCCCCAGCCGCGCAGACTGCCAGGCGGCTCCCTCGGCAGGCTTCCCCGGGCTCCGGCTGCAGGCGCCCTCGCCCGGCCAGGCGAGCTTTCCTCCCTGCCCCTCTCCAACCCCGAGCCCCGGGCGAGCGCCTGGCGGTCCCCGCGCCTCCGCTCCAACAAAGCCGGCGGCCGGGAGGCGAGCCGCCGAGGGGCTGAGAGGGGCGGCGTGGGCTGCTGGAGCCCCGCAGAGGCACCCCTGGGCCGGGCGACGGGAGCGCGAAGGGGCGGCGGGGACGCGGCGGGCGGAGAAAGGGGAAGAAAGTGTCCTGCTCTCGGCGCGAAAGCCCTCTCGGCTCGCCCTCGCCGCCCGGCTCCCCCGGCCCGAGCGCTGCCCGGCGGCCCGGGGGGAGTTGGCGGCGCCAGGGGAGGCGGCTGGCGGGGGACGCGGTGGCCTGGAGGGCGAGCCGCCCCCTTACCTCTGTCCAGAGTGAGCGGCTGGACCACTGTCAGGGTCGCCATGTCTGCCGTGGGAGCCAAGTGACGCTCGGCTGCAGCAGCAGCCGCCGCTTGTAGTGAGAAAAAGAGGAGGAGATTGGGGGCGGGGGTGGTGAGGGAAGACGGAAAGGAGGGGCAGGAGGGAAGGTGGCGGCGGTGGAGGAGAAGAGAGCCTGGGTGGGTTGGCAGCCAGATGGAGACGCAACTGTTCCGCGGCGGGCAGACCTTCAGATGCGGCGTGAAGCGGAGCAGGTATCGGAGAGCGAATGCCTCGCTGGCTCTGGGAGGGAACTTTGCCGTTCCACCCGAGGAGCACCGGATGGGTGTAGCTAGCGTGTTGCTTTCTTTCAACTTTCCACTCGAATAAAATGGTCACAGCTTACGGGCGTTTGGGGGAAGAAGAATAATGAAAGGGAATAGAGGGGAGGGAGGCAGAGAGAATTTTTTTTTTTCTGATTAAGAGAGTTTGTCAATCCCCTAGTTGTAATCGAGGGGATGTAATCCCATCCCCTAGAGAGAAAATGCTTCTAGTTCAGAAATGTTGGGTTGTAATTGTGGTTGCTGTTAATTTCTGTTAACGTTTATTTTGGAATGTTGACTCTTAACAGTACACGGGATAACTGACTTAAAGCCAGGGTTCCATTACTTCTAGGTCTCCATTAAGGACCTCAGTATATTGCCTAGAAAATAAATTATTTTACAAGTAAACTTCTTTTAAAATGGTTTTAAATTAAAAATCACAAAGAGAAGTTTCTATCACGGAGTTTGAAAGACAGGTACCTAGCACTTTTCCAGGGTGTTCTATAGCCAGTGGTTACTCAGAGTTGCCAATTGCTGATTAATTAGCATATTTGACAGGAATTGAACTAGGCCATCGCCTGACTTGGGGGATTCAGTACAGTCCCTGATTCCAGTAGCCAGCGATCTAGTGGGAGATGATGTTTTTAAAAGGGTGACTTTAGAGTCAATCTATCAAGAATCAGTGACTAGAACTTTCAAATATTGGTTGTGATCCCTTCACCCTAACAGATTGCTTTCACTGTCTTGCCACATAGGGACTCTCATTTTGATCAAGAAATTAAGATATAGTTATCTTATGTAAGCAGAATGGTGATGACTATGAGTTCAGGATTGGAAATGACAAAGCTGCCTCCTTCCCTCTCCTCATGACAGAGCAGAATTGTTTTGGCTAACAGTATACTCCTGAAGACAGACACTGTTTTACAGCAAAATATTTGCACATAGTCTACATCATTGTCTTCTGATTACAATATGGATGGTTTCTGAAGACCTTTCCCATCTCATGGTTTATATTTGAAAAAGAAAAAAAAAAAAACACAAGATTTCACGAGTGATTTGAGAAAGTCAGAGATGATTGGTCAAACCCTAACAGACCTTAAAGACATACCTAAAATAATAGTTGTTGCTTATAATATTGTGCTTATGTTTTCATTTAGTGTCTAGAAAGAACCCTGATCTTGAAATTCAAGGCTTAGTTATATGCTCTCCAGAAACCACATAATCTCTCACTGATCCCCAGTTTCTTCATCTGTCAAACAAGGACACTTTTAATCTTCAAGCTTATTGAGATTCTGTAAAATGAGGGAATTCTTGCCTGCAAGCTCACTGAGTTTTGTGAGGGTCTAATGCGTTCATGCACATGTATGTGCTTTGAAAACAGTAAAGTATATACAAATATATGCATACAACATGCACATTCCACCTGAACTGTATGGCAAGCACTCTGCTAGGTGCTAGCCAAACAAAGATGAATAAGACATGGCCCTTTTTCCAGACAGTGCTCAGTACAAGTTGGTAGACAAATAATGAGCAGGCTGTGAGAATATGAGTAAGCTCTGAGCAAAAATGAGAGCAGTAAGTACTCTAAGCACCGTGGAAAGATAAACTGGGAGAGAGAGAAGAAGCAACAATTCTGGCTGATTGTCATTATTTACATCCCCTAAATCAAACAACAGAAAGAAGTTGAATCATGGACAATAGCAATAGAGTATGTGCCAGGGCTTTGCACAAAATATCAAACCTCATTCAATAATTTAGGGTGAAAAGAATATACAGATCCTTTGGCCACTTGAGTAGTTCTTAACATCAAATTTTATCATGAATATGTATTTGAGTGGCTTGATTCATAATTCTAAAAGCCATTTCAACACAAATCCCAGACTGTGAAGTCCAAGAAAGTTGCCTTTTTGTCTTTGGGTTTCCTGATGTATTCTCAGCATCAAATATTTAATAGCATGTTTCTGGACTTAGGCTTTGAGCTCCCTAATTGAACATTTACTCTACCATTCCCCCTCTGTGTTGACTCTGGAGAGTTCTTTTAAGGATTGAAAGAGAAAGTAAGAGGAAGAACAAATCGCCATATATCTTTGCAAAGAGTCAGACATTTTAATTATTGTTTCTAGTAGTGGCAAATTCAATGCCTTTACCTTATGTCTGCATAGGTGTAGAAAATGAATAGTAAATAATTTATTATCTGTCATGAAGGATGAGTAGCTACTGTCTCTCCAATAACATTTGTGAATTTCTATTTGAGATATGTATAAATGTAAAATGAAAGTCACTCAGTCATGGAAGAAAAGCTATGACCAACCTAGACAGCATATTAAAAAGCAGAGACATTACTTTGCCAACAAAGGTCCGTGTAGTCAAAGCTATGGTTTTTCCAGTAGTCATGTATGGATGTGAGAGTTGGACTATAAAGAAAGCTGAGCACCGAAGACTTGACACTTTTGAACGGTGGTATTGGAGAAGACTCTTGAGAGTCCCTTGAACTGCAAGGAGATCCAACCTGTCCATCCTAAAGGAAATCAGTCCTAAATATTCATTGGAAGGACTAATGTTGAAGCTGAAACTCCAATACTTTGGCCACCTGATGTGAAGAACTGACTCACTGGGAAAGACCCTGATGCTGGGAAGGATTGAAGGCTGGAGAAGAGGACAACAGAGGATGAAGTGGTTTGATGGCATCACCAACTCGAGGGACATGAATTTGAGCAAGCTCCAGAGTTGGTGATGGACAGGTAAGCCTGGAGTGCTGCAGTTCGTGGGATTGCAAAGAGTCGGACGTGACTGAGAGACTGAACTGAACTGAACTGATTTGAAATTTGTAGAAACACAATCTTGCTTTGGCAGATAAAGGCCACACTTGTGCTGTGTGCTGCGCTGGGCTTAGTCATTCAGTCGTGCCCGACTCTTTACAGCCTCACGGACTGTAGCCGGTCAGGCTCCTCTGTCCATGGGGATTCTCTAGGCAGGACTACTGGGGTGGGTTGCCGTGCCCTCCTCCAGGGGATTTTCCCAGCCCAGGGATCGAACCCAGGTCTCCTGCATTACAGGGGGATTCTTTACCGTCTGACCCACCCGGGAAGCCATACTTAGGTCGCTTGAATCACTCCTGTACCAGCCACAGTGTTTCATCAAGGTCAGTATACTTGATCTATTCAAGTATACTGAATATGCTTTGCTGATTGTGTATTAATTAGGAAATTATCAAAGACGCCTGTGATTATACTTTTATCTTAGCTATTTGGTTACACAGTCAATACACTTTTTCATTAAATTATATGTAGCAGTATACTTCTGTGGCATCTTTATTTTCAATGAAATTCATTAATTCAGAAATACTTACTGAACACTCTCTGTGTGCCAGGCTTGGGACTAGGTTGGCTTCTCTTTCCTTATCTTTTCAGCCTAAAGAATTAGGTATTATTATCCCATTTTATAGATAAGTAAACTGACACTCAGAAAGGCCAATCAACTTCCTTAAAAATAGTAGCACCTGTATTCAAGAGCCCCTGTTTGTTCTACTGAAAAACACACTTCATCCTGCACTACTCAAGATTTAGTAGTTTCAGCCTTTTATTTCAGATGGAGTGTATGTGTGTGCATCCTTTATCTTTTCATGTTATGCTTGAGATATACTCAAAGAGAGAAATGCATGGAGGAAATTTAGGTCACAGGAGGAAAGAACTACAATACTGGTTCCATTTTATATAAATACAGGTTAGTATTAAAGCTAACTATCTACTTTGAATATAAAATCTGTTCTTGTTAAAAAATTCATTCAAAGTTACATTAAGGTCTGTTTCACTTATTTGAATCTTTGTGAATTATATGACAAAATCAAGAGAAGGTTTGCATAAAGCATTAGCATACTAAGAAAATGTGTTTAGTTAGATTATAAATGTAGTAGAATAAGCACAGTTTCATATGAGGAAAATAGCACCTTCAAACTGGAATTCTTTCAGCCTTGGGTGTTAGAAATTATTTTTGACTGATTCAAGATATCACTTTATCTTCTTTAATTCTCACAGCTTAGTCAAAATAGTGCTAGATTAAGAGGAAGTGCCAACCTATACTTTGGAATATAAATGTTTGTGTGTTTTTTTAAAATAGTCATTGAAAATCTTGTTGTATTTATTTTTCCTTAGACTTTTTTAAAAGTGGCAAATATGTTCATGGCAAAATATCTGAATCCTAGACTTGTTTAATAACTATTATCTGTTTGTTCATCAATTGATACTCTACTTACTATGTCACAGATGCTGTTGTAGGCACTGCTATATTGTAGTGAGCTCGAAAAGGCCCTGTTCTCACCTGGCTTATACTCTACAGGGGGAGAAAGACAATAGACAAACTAAGAAACAAACAAGAAAGTGGTTAATTAGTGACTGTGTGTTGTGCAAAGAATGAATAAAGATTGGATTGAATCTAGAATAATGTCAGGATTACAAAAGACAGAGATAAGGGAAAGGGGCATTCTGAGAAACAGGAGAGAAAAGCCAGGGATGAAAAAGCGGACGTGGTATATGTCTGGGCAAAACAGGCAGTTCAGTTGGGAGCGCAAGAAACGAGCCTGAGAGGGCCGTGGAGAGGGAGGCTGTGACGGATAATGTAATAAACAGAAATGTGATGAGCCTTTCACAAATTGCCTTGTGCCCACCATACAATGAAACGTACAAAGACCATCTAGGCTGAGAAGAAAAAAATTGTGTTGTAGCATCTAGAGTAAAAATTACTAACATCAGAATGAGTTACTAATTCAGTGTTGGATGTTAGAAAATTGAAGATGCAATAAAAATATAAAATGTCAATTTTAATTATTTTTCATTTCCTTCAAAAGAAATTTTTTAAAACTCTGAAAGAAGTATGAAATCTGAGTAATTAATCTTCACTTGTAGGGTCTTATTTGCATTACTTCACATTATCTGTTATGCAAATAATGAATATAATAATGTTTGCTCTAATTCTGCCATAAGCAATAGCACATATAATAAGTGCAAAGGCTTCCTGATAATAAAATGTTTTATTTATGCTTGTTTGACTCATAAAATATAAAATGATGTTTTTGTTTCATTTTGAAATGAACATTTTTCTATTTTCACAATTAGAAGTTATGATTGATATTTTATAATGAATTTAAATTCAAAACATAATTTTCTTCATTTTCTTTATGCATTCCATCCTCATATTTCCACCTTTGGGAAAGCCTAATAGACACAGAGAGGCAAGATAAAATGACTTTTAAAAGTGATACTGAAAAAAAAAAAGTGATACTGGACTCATCTCTTTCTCACATCTACTCAGGAAATATTTCTGAACTTTTAGAACCCACCAATTTTAATGGTTTTTAAAAAATATTTTTATTATCATTACATTAAAATTTTTTAATATATTCAATTTTGAGTCTATAGTTATATGCTTTTTATCCAGCAAATGTTTATGAAGTGAAGTGAAGTCGCTCAGTCATGTCCAACTCTTTGCGACCCCATGGATTGTAGCTTACCAGGTTCCTCTGTCCATGGCATTTTCCAGGTAAGAATACTGGAGTGGGTTGCTATTTCCTTCTCCAGGAGATCTTCCCAACCCAGGGATTAAACCCAGGTCTCCCGAATTGTAGGCAGATGCTTTACCGTCTGAGCCACCAGGGGAGTCTCAAATATTTATGATGTACCTTCTATATACCAGACACTGTTCTATGTTCAGTGGTAAACACAGGGAATGCCTT
Source organism: Odocoileus virginianus (assembly GCF_023699985.2). Taxonomy (NCBI): domain Eukaryota; kingdom Metazoa; phylum Chordata; class Mammalia; order Artiodactyla; family Cervidae; genus Odocoileus; species Odocoileus virginianus. Next base: position 9,601,071 of record NC_069697.1, read on the forward strand.
TCCTTATGGAGCTTAGTTTTTCTGAAGGAAATAGATAAAACACAAATAATCAATAAATCAGATGATCTTAGGGAATGGTAAGGACCACAAACAGAGATATGCCTGTTGACACTGTTATGTGAGACCCACTGTTATTGTGCCTTTTGCCCCAATGTCATTTTTTGTGACATCACACTAGAATCTTTAAACTGGTCAAGGTAAGAGTATTTAGCTTTCTTTCTTTCTTCTGGAAAGCTGGTTGTTAAATATTTATCAGCATACCATAAAGTCCACAAAGAAAATAAAATAGAAAGTTGTGATGAAATATGCAGCAAGGAACAGGCAACATTAGAATGATCAGAAAATAAGTCATATTACACTTGATAGAAAATTTTCAAAAATAACTATCCAGTATTTGATGGAGTATTGACTAGGATGCTGGACCTAGGATGGAGTTAGAAGAAATAGGAGACATTCAGGTAATTTTTGAAGAATTATAAAATATTTGGAAAGAAAATAGAAGCATCAGTGGAAAATCAAATATTTAATTACACAATGACATATCAACAAGAATAAGTGGTAGTATAAATCTCTATGTGTTAAAGGCATACAGAATCAAAGGAAAGTCCAGATTCTTTGAATGCTTCCTGGAGGCTGTTTACAATCACTTTTAGAGGAAACTTGGAGGTATTTTTTCTCCCGTATGCAGATAATAAAATGTCACACCTCTGAGGAGAAAGCTACACTGTGCAATTTTGAATCAAAAGATTGCTAACCAAGTGGACCAGGATCTTCTACAGGATTTTCTGAGAACTAAAGAAGAGGAGGGACATGATTATCACAATTGAGTGTCTTTGTTGCTAGAGAATCTTACCATGGTGAGGGGACAACTCTATTGCCTTGATCCTTAAAAAGGACACTAATGATGGTTAAGGCTTATTTGTTTCGGACTTTGGCTTTATTTAAAATTTGGTTTCAATGGCTTTTTCTTTTCAACTTAATTCCCGATTTTAATTTTTTTTCTTAATCCTGCCCAATTTATTCATTTCTTCAAATTCTGGTACTATGGAATTAATTAGAAATAGTAGGAACAGATGAAAAGGGCATCTTCAAGTTCTTCCCAGATTGTGACACTGTACAGTAATTGAGGCAGTAACAGAATTTACTGTAGGTGTGCTGAGGGCCATACTGCCAGTAATTAGCAAGCTTGAGAGCAAATTGCAACATTAGCATGGACAGCATGTTCAGGAGAGGTTACAAACTCTTGTTTTTATCCTCCAATGCTCTAGGCAAAAATGATTACAAATTTAATCGGTTTAATATGATCTTTCTGGGGCTCAAACTGAAGCATAAAGATCAATTCCTTAAACTTCTCAGTAGGGTCAAATTATGCTTTTCTTAAACTAAGTGCCTCATTCTCTCCTTCTCTGTCTTCCCTCCTTTCCTGGTCCTCGATTAACTCCCATCCCCTTGCTCATGAAGGTAGATCTTTCTGTTGCCTATAGTCTTATTGTGTCATTCCCCAAGTCCATAGCTATGCAAGGTATATCCATTTACTGAAGTACCATCTCTGAGAAATTTCCTCTGTCAGAGATTTTAAAATTTTACTTCTTACTAAAAGCATTGACTTGCATCAGTTCAGTTCAGTCGCACAGTTGTGTCAAACTCTGCAGACCCCATAGACTGCAGCACACCAGGCCTCCCTGTCCATCACCAACTCCCAGAGCTTACTAAGATTTATGTCCATCGAGCGTCAGTGATGCCATCCAACCATCTCATTGTCTGTCATCCCCTACTCCTCCTGCCTTCAATCCTTCAGAGCATCAGGGTCTTCTAAAGTGAGTCAGTTCTTCGCATGAGGTGGCCAAAGTATTGGAGTTTCAGCTTCAACATTTGTCCTTCCAATGAATATTCAAGACTGATCTCCTTTAGGATGGACTGGTTGAATCTCCTTGCAGTCCAAGGGACTCTCAAGAGTCCTCTCCAACACCACAGTTCAAAAGCATCAATTCTTCAGTGCTCAGCTTTCTTTATAGTCCAACTCTCACATCCATACCTGACTACTGGAAAAATCATAGCTTTGACTAGAAGGACCTTTGTTGGCAAAGTAATATCTCCGCTTTTTAATATGCTGTCTAGGTTTGTCATAGCTTTCCTTCCAAGGAGCAAGCGTCTTTTAATTTCATGGCTGCAGTCACCATCTGCAGTGATTTTGGAGCCCCCAAAAATAAAGTCTCTCACTGTTTCCATTGTTTCCCCATATATTTGCCATGAAGTGATTGGACTGGATACCATGATCTTAGTTTTCTGAATGTTGAGCTTTAAACCAACTTTTTCACTCTCCTCTTTCACTTTCATCAAGAGGCTCTTTAGTTCTTCTTCATTTTCTGCCATAAGGGTGGTGTCATCTGCATATCTGAGGTTATTGATATTTTCCCAGCAATCTTGATTCCAGCTTGTGCTTCATTCAGCCTGGCATTCTGCATGATGTACTCTGCATATAAGTCAAATAAATAGGGTGACAATATGCAGCCTTGAGAGGAAAGTGAAAAACTTGGCTTAAAGCTCAACATTCAAAAAACTATGATCATGGCATCTGGTCCCATCACTTCATGGCAAATAGATGGGGAAACAGTGGAAACAGTGACAGACTTTATTTTTGGGGGCCCTAAAATCACCGCAGATGGTGACTGCAGCCATGAAATTAAAAGACACTTGTTCCTTGGAAGAAAAGTTATGAGCAAACTAGGCAGCGTATTATAAAGCAGAGACATTACTTTGCCAACAAAGGTCCATCTAGTTAAGGCTATGATTTTTCCAGTGGTCATGTATGGATGTGAGAGTTGGACTACTAAGAAAGCTGAGTGCCAAATAATTGATGCTTTTGAACTGTGGTGTTGGAGAAGACTCTTGAGAGTCCCTTGGACTGCAAGGAGATCCAACCAGTGTCTCCTAAAGGAAATCAGTCCTGAATATTCATTGGAAGGACAAATGTTGAAGCTGAAACTCCAATACTTTGGCCACCTGATGCAAAGAGCTGACTCGTTTGAAAATACCCTGATGCTGGGAAAGATTGAAGGCAGGAGGAGAAGAGGATGAAAGAGGATGAGATGTCTGGATAGCATCACCGACTCAATGGACATAAGTTTGAGTAAACTCCGGGAATTGGTGGTGGACAGGGAGGCCTGGAGTGCTGCGGTCCATGGGGTTGCAAGGAGTCAGGACTGAGTGACTGAACTGAACTAACGTACTCCTTTCCCGATTTGGAACCAGTCTGTTGTTCCAATGTCCAGTTCTAACTGTTCCTTCTTGAACTGCATACACATCACTCAGGAAGCAGGTCAGGTGGTCTGGTATTCCCATCTCTTGAAGAATTTCCCATAGTTTGTTGTGATCCACATAGTCAAAGTGTTTGGCATAGTCAATAAAGCAGAAATAGATAGTTTTCTGGAACTCTCCTGCCTTTTCAATGATTCAACGGATGTTGGCAATTTGATCTTTTGTTCCTGTGCCTTTTCTAAATCCAGCTTGAACATCTGGAAGTTCATGATTCATGTACTGTTTTAGCCTGGCTTGGAGAATTTTGAGCATTACTTTACTAGCGTGTGAGATGAGTGCAATTGTGAGGTAGTTTGAACATTCTTTGGCATGGCCTTTCTTTGGGATTGAAATGAAAAACTGACCCTTTCCAACCCTGTGGCCACTGCTGAGTTTTCCAAATTTGCTGGAATATTGAGGGGAACACTTTCACAGCATCATCTTCCAGGATTTGAATTAGCTCAACTGGAATTCCATCACCTCCACTATCTTTGTTCATAGTGGTGCTTCCTAAGGCCCACTGGACTTCACATGCCAGGGTGTCTGGCTCTAGGTGAGTGATCACACCATTATGGTTACCTGGGTCATGAAAATCTTTTTTGTATAGTTCTTCTGTATATTCTTGCCACTTCTTCTTACTATCTTCTGCTTTAGTTAGGTCCATACCATTTCTGTCCTTTACTGTGCCCATCTTTGCATGAACTGTTCCCTTTGTAGCTCTCATTTTCTTAAAGAAAACTCTAGTCTTTCCCATTCTATTTTCCTCTATTTCTTTGCATTGATCACTGAGGAAGACTTTCTTATCTCTCCTTGCTATTCTTTGGAACTCTGCATTCAATTGGGTGTATCTTTCCTTTTTTCCTTTGCCTTTCACTTCTTTTCACAGCTATTTGTAAGGCCTACACAGACAGCCAGTTTGCTTTTTTCATTTCTTTTTCTTGGGGATGGTCTTAATCCCTGTCTCCTGTACAATGTCATGAACCTCCACCCATAGTTCTTCAGGCACTCTGTCTATCAGATCTAATCCCTTGAATCTATTTGTCACTTCCACTGTATAATCGTAAGGGATTTGATTTAAGTCATACCTGAATAGTCTAGTGGTTTTTCCTACTTTCTTAAATTTAAGTCCAAATTTGGCAATAAGGAGTTCATGATCTGAGCCATAGTCAGCTCCTGGTCTTGTTTTTGCTGACTGTATAGAGCTTCTTCATCTTTGGCTGCAAAGGATATAATCAGTCTGATTTCGGTGTTGACCGTCTGGTGATGTCCATGTGTAGAGTCTTCTCTTTTGTGGGAAGAGGGTGTTTGCTATGACCAGTGCATTCTCTTGGCAAAACTCTATTATTATCCTTTGCCCTGCTTCATTTTGTACCCCAGGGCCAAATTTGCCTGTTACTCCAGGTGTTTCTTGACTTCCTACTTCTGCGTTCCAGTCCTCTATAATGAAATGGATATCTTTTTTGGGTGTTAGTTCTAGAAGTTCTTATAGGTCTTCATAGAACTGTTCAGCTTCTTCAGCATTACTGGTTGGGGCATAGATTAGATTACCGTGATATTGAATGGTTTGCCTTGGAAACGAACAGAGATCATTCTGTCATTCTTGAGATTGCACCCAAGTACTGCATTTCAGACTCTTTGTTGACTATCATGGCTACTGCATTTCTTCTCAGGGATTCTTGCCCACAGTAGTAGATATAATGGTCATTTGAGTTAAACTCACCCATTCCAGTCCATTTTAGTCTGCTGATTCTTAAAATGTCGATGTCTACTCTTGCCATCTCCTGTTTGACCACTTCCAATTTGCCTTGATTCATGGACCTAACATTCCAGGTTCCTATGCAATATTGCTCTTTACAGCATGAGGCTTTACTTCCATCACCAGTCACATCCACAACTGTGTGCTATTTTTGCTTTGGCTCCGTCTCTCCTGAAATATGTAGGGTTTGATAAATGCCAGAACAGTAAAACATGAATAAAGGATTTCATAGAGCATGGTTGGCATCATGAAAGGGCTGGCATTTATACTGGGTCTTTAAAAACAAAACAATTTCTTAAAAAAAAAAATCTTTGTGTATTTGACAGCATCAGGTCTTAGTTGTATGTGAGATTTCTTAGCTGTGGCATGTAGCGTCTTGTTCCCTGATCACAGGTTGAAATGTGGTCCCCTGCATTAGGAGTGCAGAGTCTTAGCCACTGGATCACCAAGGAAATCCCAACAAAAGCATTTCTTAGGTGGAGGTAGAACTGAATAGACTTTCAGTTGAACTGAACAGAATGTATAAATGTATGCTTCAGAAAGCAATGGCATGTACGTTATTATTGAAACAGTATGAAGATGTGAAGGAAGTAGCAAAATTGTAAAATTAGGAAGAAGCTGGTAGGGGAAAGGAATGGCAGGTACCATAGAGGGCTTGTGAAGTCACTCAAAAAAGTCAGAATTTATTCAAAAGGCCATTAAAGCGTTTTAAGCAGGCAGGTGATATGAGGCTCTTCTTGAAATAGTATGTTAAAATTTATTATAGAAAAGTGATTATAAATGCTGAATAGAGTAGCAGAAAGTCAAAATTATCCATATCAACTGATGATGTTCTAGTCACATATGAAGAGAATAGACCCATTCTGAGGTCACACAGACAGGCCTTCACACAGAACTATAGCTTGGTTGAGTGGTTGGAAACATTCAATGCCATCTTCACTGTCACCATGGCAGATTGGCAGCCCACTCTGGCATGCTTGCCTGGATAATCCCGTGGGCAGAGGAGCCCCGTGGGCTGCAGTCCATGGGGTCACAAAAGAATCTGACATGACTGAGCGACTAAACAACAAAACATAGAAGTAATGTTGGTGTACAAAGGAAGAGTAATCAGTGACTTAAATTTGAAATTCTGAGGACTCAAGATTTCTTAACACCTTACATCTTTCCTAAAACATCACTGTTTATACCCCAAGTAACTCTCTGCTCTTTTGTGAACTCCTACTAACTGTAGTAGCTTATCTTCAGGTAGTCTAAAAAGAAGAATGAAGTAACAGGAAAAAATATGAGAGATTTTGTTATAGATAGGATGTGATGCAGATACTGCTATTACATCAATAAAAAGATATTCATTAGGATAGATTTTAGAGACTAATTGAGGAAATCTGTTCATTCCAATATAAACTTTGAAGTAATAATATGTTCATTCAGTTGAAATGTTTTCAAGAAACATTTTTTCAAATGTCCTCCCTGAGGACAGGGAGTGGTTATAGAGATTTAAAGGGTGGTGTCTATACTGGGTCATTATGTCCATTGTAATTATTATTAACACCAGTTTTAAAATTAGAGACAAAGTATGAAGAAAAATATGGAACATGTTACTGAGCCTGTAGAAATTATAACATCAGGTGGGAGCTATCTTCCTTTTCTTAGTAAGTAAGTGTTAGCCACTCAGTTGTGCCCGAGTCTGCGACCTCATGGACTGTAGCCCACCAGGCTCCCTGTCCATTAGATTTTCCAGGCAAGGATACTGGAGTAGGTTGCCATTTCCTTCTCCAGGGGATCTTCCCAACCCAGGGATTGAACCCAGGTCTCCTGCACTGCAGACAGATTCTTTACCAACTGAATTATACAAAGGAAGCCTTCTAAAAGAAAGTGAAAGTCACTCAGTGGTGTCTGACTCTTTGTGACCCCATGGACTATACAGTCCATGGCATTCTCCAGACCAGAATACTGGAGTGGGTAGCTGCTCCCTTCTCAGGGGATCTTCCCAACCCAGGGCTCAAACCCAGGTCTCCTGCATTGCAGGTGGATTCTTTACCAGCTAAGCCACAAGGGAAGCCCAAATGGACATTTAGATTTGGCTTTCTTCCAAGCAGTGAGTGAACCAGGGATCTAGCTTCCCTCTGCTTAGAGGCTCTATTGTGGTGGTTTAGTTACTAAGTCATGTCCGACTTTTGAGACCCCATGGACTGTAGCCTGCCAGGCTCTTCTGTCCATGGGATTTTCCAGGCAAGAATACTTGAGTGGGTTGTCATTTCCTTCTCCAGAGGATCTTCCTGACCCAGGGATTGAACCTGGATCTCCTGCATTGCAAGCAGAATCCTTACCTACTGAGCTCCTTTCCTTATCCCAAATCTTTTTGAACAACATTCCCGCCCTTGATTTTCAGCGTCATAATGTTAGTGTATAGTGACTGACATTTTTATCCAGATTAGTTGTTATAGAAAGCTAAGATTCATAGGTGTGTAAGACATATTTTAAGCATAGATACGAGATTTTTAATCTTCTATTTTCCTGTGAGGTATATATAAATATTATAACTCTTAAGACTTAAAGTATCTGTACTTGATGTCAGTGGAACTTTTACAGTAGGAGATGAGATAAAATATTTAGGGAATAGGAGAGATGGTAAATGAGCAAGTTAACAATTTTGTGTTATGTGCAGCTCATAATTGTAGCTCTGTGACGAGCTCCCACTGAGTCAATGGGAGGTGTGGGTGGAGGTTAGAGCCAGGTTAATTGTTGCATTGAACATCATTCAGGAGAAAAAGTAGAGATAAAACTGCAGCATTTATATTTCTGCCCTTCAATTTTCCTTCATCTCTATACTTGTATTTTCTTCACTCGTTATTATTTATTTCCCATGTCTGAATTTTTTCCTCCCTTGACTCCTTTAGGTTATTGAAGAAATACAGTTCATAAAGTTGACTTTCAAGGTGTTTTAAAAATAAAGAAAATGCCAGTCATCTATTCATTTTCAATATAGTGTTGGAAATATAGTTCCTCAGAAAGTATTACCAAGTAATCGGATTGAAAAATAGATTTTGGGAGGAAAGAGGTATTTTACTACATGTCTCTCTGGCAAGCTAGGGACTGTGGTGCACCATCACTGCTAGGCCTGCAGGTATTTTAATTATCATCCGACAGGTCATTTTTCTCTTTTAGTAGTTTTCTAGTCCTTTGGGATCCACCTTCTCAATGACTATTAGTTTCTTCTATGTAAGGAAAGAACCTCTGACTCCAAATATGCAGCTTCAGTAATTTGGCCTTCGTATTCTCTGACCTCTCATCTTCACAGTGTGATTTAGATCTGGTTTATGGTATAATGTGTCAAGGATACTACTGCCTAATTATCACCAACTCCAGGTTGCAATTCTCTTCACATTTGAGACTTTAAATTATTATCAATGTTCTTTCACTACTTTGTTAATTTAGAAAGTTAATACTTGTGTAGATTGAAGAATGCCTGTATTTTGCTCCTTGTCTTCTTGAGTATTATTTTATTCTTCTCACTCTTCTAATTTTCTACTTCTGTGTTTGCTTTTATTTTCACCCAGGTTATTTTACCAATATTAATATTGTCTTTCAAAATTTTTTTGAGATATTCCATTACTAAATTTGGAAAGCATTTATACAAATCCTGAGGGAACTGAAGGTATCAGAAAGAAATATAAAACAATACTTTATGGACTGTTAAGTTGTCATGCTTATTAAATGCAAAAAAAAAATCCTTTTAAAGAGGAATAAACAAAACTTTCTTTTGTGTCTTCACCTTTCAAAAAGAACTCTGGAAAACAACTTTCCATCAAGTTACAAATTTTATTGAATAATTTAGTGAAACAATCACACAAACCAAGTTTGTTAGCTTTGGGCATTAAATGCACATGTGTATAAACTTATCATTACCTTGCTTATCCCACAATTTAAGTTTTTTGACAGAAAATGTCTATTTTGATTTTTTAAAAATCACTGAAAATTGTCTTTTAATTTTTAGAAACCTGAATGTATTCTATCGTAAAAACGGTTTTATTTGTGTCACTGGCTTATTGGTGACTTTCATTTTTCTTTTAACTTCATAGAATCCATGAGTCATACATTCCTTTTCCTGGATATACAACATGTAAGTTCATTGTAAAATTTAAACAAATATGTTAAGATGTCTTTCTAAAACTTGGCAACACCTCCATTAGATGAGATCTTCTCAGATGGGCATGATTTTATGGCAATGAAGAACCGTAATTGTGTTTCCTCCAGAATGAGATGTAGGTTGAACTTCCTCATCTTATTGGTCTAGAATCTCTGTCTCCTACAGAGTTTATTTAATAATATTCTAATGTTACTCATGTCCTAGAAGTTTTCATTTGTACATGGTAGCATTTGGGCATCAAACTTTTCTGATTTTATTTGTATCATTGGAACAGTTTAGAAGCTAAAATCCAGGAATTTTTATTAAGAAAATTTTAAATGTAGAAATATAAAAACAGAACATAGACAACTGAAACTAATTTCCCCAGATTGATAACAGATGGACATTTTTAAGGCTAAACACATTATTTCTATTATCTAGAATTAAAAGAAAATATTGTGATGACAAACAAATACATTTACCAAATTCAAATAGGATTCTTACAATCCTTATCTTGTACCAGAATTTTACCCATTAGAGTTCTAAAATATTAATATGAGAGCATAATTCTATGCATTTAAAATTTTTCTGTGGTTTTAAGTAAAAGATTCAGTTCCACTAATGAACATTGGGCATGTTTCTAAGAGTTAAGCCAATACTGAAAAATATGAAAGCTCCTTATTATTTTAAAGGACATAAGCTGAACATGGACAAGACCATGTTTGAGTTTCGTTTTCTTTTGTTTTAATTTGTCCGCATACCTAACATATAGTAGTGAATGAATAATAAATAGATCGAAAGAAGGAAGGAAATGAGGAAAGGGACAAATGAATGAACAAACAAATGAAGAGTGATCAAAATTTGTCTGAAAAGGCAACACTGCAAATAAAAAATATTTCTAAGTATTTATTTTATATCTTAAATATCATACACTAGCTGCAATACAGCAAGTAGACTAGTGTTACCTAAAAACTTCTGAGTCCCAATGAATAGATAAGTTATCTGTAATCGGCATATCCCAGCACCCTGCTAGGGAGGACTGACTTCCACTTATGTTTCATTTTCTTCACAGGCTGGCAGTGATCTTGCAAATTACAGTGAGATTGCTTCTTTCTAGGGTTAAGTTCTAAAGTCAGCTACTAACGCAAAAAATGCCCTTGAAAAATCCTTTCTATCATCTATAAAACTTGATTTGGGATCTATATCCTTATACAGTGGGCTTCCTGGCGGCTCAGACAGTAAAGAATCTGCCTGCAATGCAGGAGACCTGGGTCTGTTTGCTGGGTCAGGAAAATCCCCTGAGAAGGGGATACCCACTCCAGTAGTCCAGTATTCTCGCCTATGTAATTCCATGGACAGATGAGCCTGGCAGGTTACAGTCCATGGGGTTACAAAAGAAGCAGACTCAACTGCGTGACTAACACTCACTTTCACCTTGATACAGTAGTTCTTAAATGCATTACAATTTTAGGATTACTGTGCTAAACTTTAAGACAAAGTTGAAGCCCTCAGGAGTGAATGACTCAGTGTTCAGTGAGAGGATGGCTTCAAGATTAAGAGTCTCTGCTTTGATATCAGCCTGCTGTGTGAATCCTGGGTCCAGTGATTGGAACCTGTGTGACCTTGGCTAAATGACAGTATGTCTTGCTCTGTGTCTACATCTGCAAAACTGGATTACCTAATAGGTTGTTACGAAACTAATAGGTTGTTATGAAACTAATAGGTTGTTATGAACCTAATAGGTTGTTCTGAAGGTCAAGTGAGATAATCTGTGTAAACTATTTGAAATGGTCTGGCATGCAGTAAGCGTGTTTGCTATTCTTCCTGACTTTATGACAACTATTAAAATTCCTAATAAAGAACAAATGATGGATGAGAATTCTAAAATGTTTTTGTTTGCCTGAAGGATCTACTCCATTCTGTTTTAATAAATCAGCCTCTGTAAACTTAATGAATATAAATAAATGTGTCTTAGGAGGAGGTAACAAGATAAAGTGTCACTGGCCCACAGTAGGCAACGCTCACTGGATTTTAACCAAAATTTTACTTGTGAGCAGCTGGACATACATACCATTTTTGAAAAAGATAGGGCGATGACCTTGACAGCTTACATCTATCTTTCCAGACTGTCAGTACCTATTGAGGCCTCACTGAACAGGAATCAGTTTCCTGTGCTTAGGCATTAAATGCAAATTATGTGAGGGTTAGGTTCTAAATCCCACTCAAAAGTTGTATTCCTATTAATATAATTCTCCTACACTAAAATGTACCAGTTCACTCCTGCATATTTTTTTTTTTTTTTTTGCCTACTTGACCAAAGAGTCTCCTCTACCATTACACCTGGTAATGGTTTCAATCTTATATGTAGCCCCAGCTAGAATTCCAAAGAATGTTTTCTCTAGGTGTTCTGCCTTTGAAGTCTCTGGTTCCAGTATCTACTCTGCGCCTCCCTACCTAACACGCACACACACAAACACACACACACCCTCTGTAACTGTGGTTCCTTAGGCTTCAGTCCTGCCAGACTCTGCAACCCTCTGGGTGTGAGCCTCCAGGCTGCTCTGTCCAGGAGATTCTCCAGGCAACAATATTGTTAGTGGGTTGCCGTGTCCTCCTACAGGGGATCTTCCCAATCTGGGGACTGAACCCTCATCTCTTGAGTCTTCTGCACTTGCAGGCAGGTTCTTTGCCGCTCACTCCACCTGGGAGGCCCAAACTTCTCCCCCTTTGTCATATCACCTCCGTTGAGCTTTTGCCTGAGGAGTGCTGCCTCTGCGTGTGTGTAAGGACAACCTGTATCTTTTCCTCCTGAAACAGATGTGTACCTTGCATACCTAGTCTGAATATTTCATTCATTCATTCAACAAGTATTAAGTCAGTATGGCAGCACACCAGGGATGATACATTTAGGATACTGATAGGTGAAGGAGGTGCACTGATCTCTGGCACCTTTGAGCTGGAAAGAAAGAATGAAAATTATATTAGTGAAAATTTGTCATATGTCATCAAAGCAAAGCTGTAGCTAACTTTCTTTTGTAGGATAGCAAGACTGGAATACATCCTGCATAAGCATGAAACACTTGTGAGCATTCCGATACAGGCACTCTTTGTGTTTGAGTGGCAAGGGGAGGAGTCACTTGAAAAATAACCACTTTTCCGTGTTCTACTTTTCATCTATGAAGAAGAGAAGGTCCAAAAGAGTTTGACATTTTTCTCATCCTACCGGTTGTTATGTGATCTCATTTGGGGTGACTATTTCTTTTTTGTTTTGAAGTAGGAAATGAGGAAAACACTGTTTCATGGACACTGTACCTCTGGCATATTTGAGTAGAGATATTATTTTTTCCTCACTTTTTCTCATGCAGGTAGGAGCCAAGTTTTTAGGATATGAAACTGTTGGCCAAAGCTGATCATGATTTTTATAAATATCTGAACATCTTATAACATCACAAGGTGTTGCTTTTTTAACTGATGTTTTTTAGTTATATTGTAAAGTAAGGTTCCAAAATAACAGATATAATGATAGTGATAGTGACTGAGGGTCCATTATGTGTCAGGGACACACAAATATAAACTATTTTTCATTTAATCTTTGCTGAATCTCTAGGAAGAAGATATTATTATTCTTTATTTACAGGTAATAAAATCAATGCCCCGAGAAGCTAAGGAGTATAACCACCCTCTCTCATGACCCTAATTTCAAAAGCTTACCTTTTCTCATTCTGCATTACCCCCCGCCTCCAAAAATGACATTTAAAGACTGGCTATGGACCATATCAACTTTTCACCACTATTCAAAAGCTGATTTATCTATTGCCATCCCAGTCTGTTTCATGTTGACAGTTCTGATATTAATATTCAAGGTTGGCAATTATTTAAATGCCAGCAGGTTGCCTGGCCAAGAGGATCTGAATTGATATGAACACGTTTTTGAATAAGACTCTAATGTGGACAAAGCAGATAGAGACACTGTAATTATAAAAAACAATGTAAATCAGCGAAGAGATTGATTTATTTGATGCTACAGTGGATTACTTGTGGAAAACTAACACTCTCGAAAATGTTTTTCTTAGCTTTGTTACAGATGTACCTGGGCTTCCCTGGTTGGTAAAGAATCCGCCTGCAATGCAGGAGACCTGAATTCAATCCCTGGGTTGGGAAGATCCTCTGGAGAGGAAATGACAGTCACTCCAATATTCTTGCCTGGGAAATCCCATGGAGAGAGGAGCCTGGGCTACAGTTCATGGAGTCACAAGAGTTGGACATGACTTAGCGACTCAACAACCACCATCAACAACAAAGATGTATATAATTAGTCCTAAGAATTGCCTAGTGGTTTGAATGCATGACATGCATGGAGGAAAATCTTGTTTCTTTTACATTTTGATCTCTTTACTCATTTAAATTGTCCATCTTCTAGCTTCTTTTGAAAAACCTTCCAGTATTCTCAAAGTGCAGAACCAATGCCTTAAAAATTATTTGCATTTTACATTCAGCTATTTTAACTACTGTGAATGACTTCCTTTAGTTTTTGCTCTGTCTTTATGCTTTGTTCTGTTACCCAAATTGCTTTGAAAAGTTTAGCTTGGAAAACAGCAAAGGACCAGATGCTTTAATTTTCTTAGCTGGCTCCTTCTATCTTAATAAGATTTCTTGTCTGGATTCAAAGTAACTTTTGTCATATGTATGTTCTCTAACGTGATAGCTTTAAACCAGTATAAAGCAGGGACATAGATGTAATATCTCCAAGATGTTCTCTGAAACTATTTCCTCACAGAATCCCTTATTCATCTCTCTCCTACCTTATTTTTTATATTCTTTTAAACATTGTACTCTGTAACTTTATTATTGCTATGAATGCACTGAATGAATTCATGTGTTTAAATCTTAACCCCCAACACGATGGCATTTGGAGGTGGGGCCTTTGGGAAGTGATTAGGTCATGAGGATGGAGCCCTCATAAATGAGATCAGTGCCATTATAAAGGAAATCCTAGAAAGCTCCCTCTTTCCCTCCACCATGTGAGGACGCAGAGAGAACATGGCAATCTGAGAACAACGCAGAGGGCCCTCAGCACAGAGAGAATCTGCTGGCACCTTGATCTTGGACTTCCCAGGCCCCAGGACTGTAAGAAATATATTTCTCCATATAAGTCACCCAGTCTCTGTTATTCTATTACCAGTCTGAATGAACTAAGACAATTATGAAATTTTATGTATCAACATATCAAAAATAGTTAACAGAAAACTTTTAAACTTGCACCCAAACTTATCTGTCCTATAAATGTCAAACATTCAAGTTATCATTTCATCCTTTTTTTTGTATTTTTTATTTTCCTCAATGTGAAATATTTTTAATAACTTTATTGAGATATAATTCATATTCCTTGAAATTTACCCACTTAAAGTATTCAATTGCACACACTCATGAAGTTGTACATCCATCACTGCTATAACTTTGGGCTTCCCTGGTAGCTCAGATGGTAAAGAATCTGCCTGCAATGTGAGAGACCTGGGTTCAATCCCTGGGTCAGGAAGATTCCCCTGGAGGAGAGAATGGCAACCCACTCCAGTATTCTTACCTGGAGAATTCTATCGACAGAAGAGCCTGGTGGGCTACAGTCCATGGGGGTCACAAAGAGTCGGACACGACTGAGTGACTAGCACTTTCACTTTCACTATATAACATTAGAATTTGTTCATCACCACTCCCCATTCCCACCTTCCTAGCCCCTGGCAACCGCTAAACTTTTACCTCTCTAGTTATCCTAACCTGGACATGTAATATAAGTGGAATCACACAATATATGCATTTTTATGTTTTATTCACTTAACATGATGTTTCAAGGTTCATCCATGTTATAGCATAAGTACTTAATTCCTTTTTACTGACAAGCACTGTTCCTATATTTTTAAAAATAAAATATAACATTTTAATATGTAAGTTATATATATATATATTGCTGCTTGTGGGCTTTTTCTAGTTGCGGCAAATGGGGGCTACCCTTCATTGCAAGGTATGGCTTCTCATTGCGGTGGCTCCTCTTGCTGCTGAGCCCAGGCTCTAGGGCACTGGGGTTTCACAGCACTGGTACGTGGGCGCAGTAGTTGTGGTTCCTGGGCTCTAGAGTACAGGCTCAATAGTTGTGGAGTGCAGGCTTAGTTGCTCCGCAGCATGTGGGATCTTCATAGACCAGGGATTGAACCCATGTCTCCTGCATTGGCAGGCAGACTCTTTACCACTGAACTACCAGGGATGGCTTAGTCTTTACCTTGTTCCTAGGCAGAGCATCAGTATCAGTCGAAGGTGAACTATTAGGGCATTCCAAATTCATTCCTGGGGATATGCACAGTCCTGCATATGAACATCACCTTCTAGATTTTCAGGAATTTTTGGACTCTTTTAAATCCCTCAGTAAATATCTCACTACCCTTTTCTTTTATGAGACTTCTGGTCAACCTCTTGTTAGCTACAGATGGTGTCACTGCCTCAGCTAGCTATAATATCAAACAATTACTATTAAATATTTTCTACAAATATCCTGGAGATAAGAGTCACACAGAGAGAGTTCTGGGTTAAGTCAAATAAAGGCAAGTTCTAAGAAAGAAACTTTGCCTAGCAGCTGCTAGAAAGGTCAAATAATAACATTTCTCTGGAGATGAGACTAGGAAAATCCAAGCCAGATTTTCCTAAATTTTCTATCAAAATCCAGACTTAGGAAAATCTGTACCTCCAGTGGTTGCGAGACTTCTGGTTGTTACAGCTATCTAGTTGTGAGTCTGCAAGTTTTCAATTCTACAACAGAGCTGAAAAGGGGATAATGGGAGTCAGACAAGGTAAAATGCCACAATGCTTATTCTTCTTACTGAGATCCAGTCATTTTTATTGCATAATAGCTTCTGTAATTGTTGCAAGCCTTTAGTTAATTTCAGGGGTCTTTAAAAAGTTGACTTTGAGAATAATTGCTAATGTTCTCATTGTTTTTATAGGGAGCAGATTTTTGGAGATCTTCACTCTGTCATTCTGGAAGTGCTTCTTGGGTCATCCCTTCTTGTATGTTTCAATGGTATCTTAAAATGAACATCCCAAAATTGAATCATCAATTACACATCACATTTCTCCAAGTTTTAATAATCTTCTTTTATAGGCTGTCTTCAATACCCATGAGGCTGTACTAACCAGAAATCTCTTTTATCTCCCGCCACTATATTCAACCCATCAACAAGTCCAGTGTATATTATTTCCTAAATGGCTCTCAAATCTATCCATTTTTAGCAGTTCCAGTAGAAACATCATGCCTCCTCTTCTCAAAAACTGACTTCTAAGTGCTATAATAACCCTTTGAGCAATCTACCTGCTTCCAGCCCAGCCTCGTCTCACCATTTATCCACACATAGACTGCATGACATTTTTTAGATGCAAAAATACTCATGTAACTTTGGGTAAAACTCTTAAACACTTTCCTCTAAAAGCAAACATTTTTACCATAATCTTCAAAGTCCAAACTATCTTCCACAGTAAGTTAGTAGCATACATTCTACTCTCTCCCTGGGAAAGTTTCCTTCTTTTCTTGGTCCAGTGAACTTTTTAATCACTATATCTGAGCCCAAGTACGACTCTCAGAGAAACTTTCTTCAAATCTGACTAAATCATATAGCACCATGCACTTGTCCTTCCTAGGAATTATAAGAGCAATCTGTCTCGTTTTTTAGGCTAGAAACTCCATGAGGACAGAGACTCTGATTTTGATTACAGTTGCATCCTCTGAGTTTTAGCACAATAGCTGATGCAAATTTTGCCATCAATTAACATTTGTTAAGTAAATGAATGTTAATAAATGATCTATTTAAGGCAATAATGGGATAAGCAAAATTAATTCCTTTAAGCCAAGAAGTTAAACAATATAACTTTCAAGCAGTCAAAGGAATCAGTCTGTCTGTTTCACCTTAAATGTTTTACTCTTCATTGAAAGAAATATTAGTTGCTTTAAAAAGAAATGTTCACACTGTGGACATCAAGCCACATGTGGACAAAACAGGCATATGTAGAATTTATATATTCAATTTGGAGTTCATCAGTAAAATCAGATTTTGAAAATTACTTTGATAATTAAGTTCATAATAGCACATTGTATAGATTTTCTACACTTTAACTATTAGCATAGAGTACCAATAAACTAATAAATATTTTCTATTTAACAGATATTCTCTGATCTAGCATCACAAAATAGATACAGTTAAGTTGCTTGAGGACTATGCATTTAAAAAATCTATTTTCTACACAATGGCAGGGTGGGTCTAGTTTTTTCTTTTTTCTGTTATGTCAGAGGAAACTCTTGAAACCACTCATTGTGGTTAACTACATTCCTAATAATATGTCTTTTGGAAGGACTATCATAGGTCTTCTAAATGATTAGATTGCTTATCTTCAGGTAGATTGAAAAGAGTTGGACCTTAAAGAAGACTGAGCACCAAAGAATTGATGCTTTCGAACTGTAGTGTTGAAGTAGGCTCTTGAGAGTCCTTTGGACAGCAAGGAGATCAAACCAGTCAATCCTAAAAGAAATCAGTCCTGAATATTCATTGGAAGCACAGATGTTGAAGCTGAAGCTCCAGTACTTTGGCCACCTGATGCGAAGAGCCAACTCATTAGAAAAGACCCTGATGCTAGGAAAGATTGAAGGTAGGAGGAGAAGGGGACGGCAGAAGATGAGATGGTTGGATGGCATCACCGACTCAGTGGACATGAGTTTGAGCAAGCTCCGGGAGATGGAGAAGGACAGAAAACCCTGGTGTGCTGCAGTCCATGGTGTTGCAAAGAGTTGGGCACGACTGAGCAACTGAACAACAAGATTGAAAAAGATATTTCCTGAGGATTAACTCAAGATCCATCACTTTGCTTCTAGCATCAGAGACCCAGGATATCCATGATACTTTATTCCAACTCGATGTGACATAGCCCTTGTGAAGTATCAGTTAATCTTTCAGTAAGATTGACAGTATTGCTTCATTTGGCTTCGAACCATCATTTTATAACTAAGCATGTTGTCACAGATTTAAAATGCTTCAGATGACAGCTTTGGATTTCTTTGCTTAAGTTTTTTTAAAGTATTGAAACTTTAGCAATCTCTTCAATGAATTGTGTGTCAGTTTTAGATGTATTCTTGACACAGAATTGCCCTGCATTTCAAGCAGCACATTATAAGCTGCATATTTTCTACCTGGGAGATACTTATTTGGGAAATATGTTCATGACGTAGACTATTTTTTTCCCTTTAAGTGTGGAAAAACTTGTTTTCTTTCTTATTATGCTGATTTTTCCCTCCAAATATACAAATGAACTGCCATTCTATTGTAGTAGGCACTTTGATTTCCCAGATGTTATGCTAACTCTCTTACTGCTTTTGGATAGTTTCCAAAATACAGTACTTGGATTAAATGTGTCCCTGGTAGATTTTACCCTTTAGCTGTGTCCTTCTCTCCTTTTTATACTGCTACTATATAGAGCCTCTCAATGACTTTATTATATTTCAGCGTATGACTGCTATTTCCTGTTATTTTTGTCTTTTATAGTTGAAAAAGAGTTTATTTCTCTAGCATCTTTAGGATTGGAGATCATTAGTTATATATTCAAAAGGTACACATTTTTCATGTAAAACATGTTAGTATGGCATATGACTGTGAAAGAATAAATATATTTGGAACTCTGTCTTCATTTTATTCTGCTTTGTTGGATCTATAAGGTGAAATAATTTCTGTATCAAAATGTATAATTTATGGTCATCAAAATATAATAACTTTTCAAGCATTCTGCCAAATATTGAAACATTTTGTTTTATAATAGTTTTAGATTTACAGAAAAATTACAAAATAGAGCAGAATTCATGCGTATCCCAAACCTAGTTTATTGTTAATAGCCTATATTAATATTAAACACTTGTTACAATTAATGTGGGAATAAAATCAGAACATTAGCATTAACTAAAGTCTATAGTGAAAGATTTCCTTAGTTTTTACCTAATATTTTTTTTCTGTTCCAGAATTCCATTCAGAAAAACACAATGCATTTAGTAGTTATATCTTCTTAGCCTATTCTGGGCTGTGACACTTTCTCAGATTTTCCTTGTTTTTGATTACCTTGACAGTTTTGAGGCATATTAGTCAGATACTTTGCAAAATATCCCTCTATGGGGATTTGTCTGATGTTTTTCTTGCGATTAGACGTGGGTTATATATTTTGTGGAGAAAGACCAGAAAGGCAAAGTATCATTCTCATTATATCATATCAAGAGTACATTCACATCAATCTGATTTATTATTGATGATGCTGACCTCGATCATCTGGCTGAAAGAGTGTTCTTCAAGCTTCTCCACTATAATGTTACTCTTTTTTCTTTCCCTTTTCTCTGCTCTAACTCTTTGAAGGAAGTCACCATGTACAGCCCACTTTGAGAAGTGGACAGTTATGTTTCGCTTCTCAAGAGCAGAGTATCTACATAAAGTATTTGGAAGTTTTCCGTACTGTAGATTTTTCTATCACCCCCATTATTTATTTATTGAATCACTTATTGATATCAGTATGGATTCATGGAAATTTATTTTAGACTTTGAGCTGTAATTGGATAAAATCTATTTATTTATTTATTTCCTCAAATTGTTAGCTTTGGGAATTGTCTCATGTCTCCTGTGTCCTGTTGACACACTCCTGCTTTTTGTCTGTTTAGCTTTTATTTTTTGCAGTTCTTTAATTTCTGGCACTACAAGATGCTCCAGGCTCATGCAATGTATTTCCTGCCTCAGCCCATAGAATCAAGACATTTCTCCAAGGAGCTCCGGATCCTTTTATTAGAAACCAAGATCTGGGCACTAGATGTTCTGTTGTATTATTTTTCTAGCTAAAGAAATGAGACTAAAATTTCTTGAGCTTCTACTATTATTTAAGCCAGAGATAAGCAAATATGTTCTGTAAAGGACCAGATAGTAAACATTTTAGCCTTTGCAACCTATCATCTCTCACAATGACTTTGTTGTGAAAACTGACATTGATGTGAAAAAACAGCCTTAGGCAATATGTAAACAAATGGATGTGACTATTTTCTAATAAAGCTGTATTTACAAAAACAGATGACAGGCTGAATTTGGCCTGTGGATCATAGTCACCTAACTTAAGACATAAGCTGTAGGTGTGGCCTGTGTGGTGTGTGTGTGTGAGAAAGGAGGGGGATAGAGGAAAAGGGAGAAGCAGATAAACAAGATATGAATTCATCCTTAGAGAGAAAGAGTCAGGACTGAGCTCAAATGGTCTGATTACAAAGACAGTGCTAGTTTTCTTTTGCCATACTGTCTTCTGGGCTTCCCCAGTGCGTGCCAGTGCAGGAGATGTAAGAGATGCTGGCTCAGTCCCTGGGTCAGGAAGATCTCCTGGAGGAGGACATGGCAACCCACTCTAGTATACTTGCCTGGAGAATCCTATGGACAGAGGAACGTGGCAGGCTGCAGTCCCTGGGGTCATAAAGAGTCAGACATGACCGAAGCGACTTAGAACAGCATACATACTGTCTTCTAATCAATGATTCTTCAAATTTTATCCCAGAAGTTCCTTGTCTTTTGTTTTTCCAGCTTGCAGAAAGTCTCACGCATAGACTAATCAAATGTCTCAAGTGGTATAACTATAATAATGATGCTGGCTTACATGTCATACCTCGACATCAAGCTTATTTACTTTTAGTCACATGTTATATAGTTACAAACTCTAGGTTATTAATAAAGAGGTCAAGATACCCAAGCAAACTGTTTGCTGAAATAAACTGTTGGAAAAACTTCATTCAAAGTAAAGACATTTTCCGACTGACATGGTTCATGACCAGCTATATTGTGTAACTGTGTAATGAGGAGTCTCTTGCTTGCCAGCAAAAACCAGAGTAAAGAGATGGCAGTTCAACAATAGTCTTCTCCAGAGACTGACAGAGAAAGACAACGCGAAAAGATGAGTATGGCTGTTTCAAAACAGAACTCAACTCTTAAAGAGAAGGAAGAATTAGAACAAAGGAAAAACGTGAGCCAGATCGATCTCTGAACATTTCAAGTTAATCGTTGAGGTACTTTTCCTTTTTATCAATTCTTTTACAGACCATTTTCCAAATTGTTCCCCAGTTTTAAGCTCTCACATTCACAAATCCTTCTATGAATTTATAATTCTGGGTGCTAAATCCATTGATTATAGTTTCTCTTACCAAGACATTTTCCCTTACTACATTAGCTTCAGCTGTGAAACAAAGTTACTTAATGGTATATGTTTTCTCCTTCAAACTGTGATAAGTCATGGGTAATCAATAAAGAGCTGGAGAAAGATAATGTATTAAAGGTTAATCACACAGTATGCCTTATATAGGACATAAGAATTCTCCTGTTATTGATTATACATTTTTTTAATTGTTCAAAGTCCATTCTCCAAAATAATATGATCTTTCTTAGACTGGTGTCAAATGAAATAAATCTCCCTACCTACTAGGTCATCGATCAGTGACAGATATACACCTATAGTGGTGTATTTAAATGATAAACCAGTTCATATAACGATTGATCATTCACTCTATATGCTTCTAGCTCAAGGATGAAATCTGTAGAAAAAAATGACTAGAGTGGTAGATTGGAAAAATTGGGTAAGAAGGTTATATTTTTAGAATTTTGGTTCATAGATAATATTTCAGAGGATATTAATAATAACATCAATAGTATAATTGACATTAATAATGGAAATAATATAATATATAATTAATAATGGACACAGTAGTGACTGTGTCCATCAGTCAGAAACACAAAAACCACTCTAGATATTTCAAGTGTAAAGGGATTTAATGCACAGAATTAGTTAGAAAATTATTGGAAAAGTTGGGTGAACCAGAGTTTAGTGCTCTATCCATTGATACAGAGCTGGTACCATTCCTGGGCTGAAGCCTTGCCATGCCTCTACTCTGATGGAGGCTGTGTCCCCACTGGTATTGCAGCCAAGTGGGAACCTGGGTCATCATGTATGGATGTGAGAGTTGGAGGCTACATTGGAGGATGTGATGGAGGCTGTGTCCCCACTGGTATTGCAGCTGAGTGGGAACCTGGGTCATGTATGGATGTGAGAGTTGGAGGCTACGTTGGAGGATGTGATGGAGGCTGTGTCCCCACTGGTATTGCAGCCGAGTGGGAACCTGGGTCATCATGTATGGATGTGAGAGTTGGAGGCTATGTTGGAGGATGTGATGGAGGCTGTGTCCCCACTGGTATTGCAGCTGAGTGGGAACCTGGGTCATGTATGGATGTGAGAGTTGGAGGCTACGTTGGAGGATGTGATGGAGGCTGTGTCCCCACTGGTATTGCAGCCGAGTGGGAACCTGGGTCATCATGTATGGATGTGAGAGTTGGAGGCTATGTTGGAGGATGTGATGGAGGCTGTGTCCCCACTGGTATTGCAGCCGAGTGGGAACCTGGGTCATCATGTATGGATGTGAGAGTTGGAGGCTACATTGGAGGATGTAACAGAGGCTGTGTCCCCACTGGTATTGCAGCCGAGTGGGAACCTGGGTCATGTATGGATGTGAGAGTTGGAGGCTATGTTGGAGGATGTGATGGAGGCTGTGTCCCAACTGGCATTGCAGCTGAGTGGGAACCTGGGAGCCACACTCCCACTGCAGAGCCTGTGTGGCACTCCTGCCGCTACTCCTGCTGGAGGCATCTCCAGAAGCAAAGAAAGACAGCACCTCTCTTCCTCTTGCTTTCCAACATTCTGTACCCAACTAAAAAGGGAAAGGCAGTTTGCAGGCTCCCACTTCTACAATTCAAAAGGCAAAAATGGAACTTATGCCAAGAGATTATCAAAATGCATACAATATGATGGGTACCATTTTAACCATTTTCAGATAGACAAATATTAATTTAGATCTCATAACAACCCTGTGTGGTAGATATGCTTTATACTTATTTCACTGATGAGGAAACTGAGGCATAAAGAAGCTAGGTAGTATCATACAACTATTAAGAGGTGGAATTAGGATTTTAACCAAGAAATATAACTCTAGTATTCATACCTATAATCATGGTACTACAATTCAACAAGCCAGGTGTTCTGGACCCTGCTTCATTTGTCCAAAGTAAAAAGCTAATTTTTTCCAGGACCCCCATTCAAGTATGTCTGATACAAACCTGCCCAAGTATTTCTGATATGTACCTGCCCAAGTATCTCAGATACATGCCTCCACAAGTATTTCAGATGTCTGATATTCGCTGGTATTAGCCACATTTGATCAACATAGCACCTCTCTTTTATATGACCAACAATTTCAATGGTGAGTGATTTCTCTTGCTATTCATCCGCTTTAGCCACTGCTGTCAACATGAGAAAAACCACTGCCCTTCCCCTTTTACTTCATGCCTTCCCTGGTGGCTCAGATGATAAAGCGTCTGCCTACAATGCTGGAGACCTGGGTTCAATCCCTGGGCCAGGAAATCTCCTAAGGAAACGGCAACCCACTCCAGTACTCTTGCCTGGAGAATCCCATGGACGGTGGAACCTGGTAGGATATAATCCATGGGGTCGCAAAGAGTTGGACTCGACTGAGCAACTTCACTTTCACTTTCACTTACATGGATACCTGATGCAAACAGAAAAGAGACCTTCTCTGTAAGTTCCCACAACACAGCTAAATGTGAGGCTATAATACCACTTGGCTGGATTTTATTGAAGGCTGGAGATAAAGGATTTGAAAATACAGAATAAATTATAATTACACTATAACAAGGTTGCTCTTGGACTATGCACATCCAGGCCCATCTCTGAAGAGTCCCAGTCCCAAGGTACCTCCTGATATTGTTTCAGACCTGTCTCTATTTTTTTTTTCCATTTGTCTTTATTATTTGGAGGCTAATTACTTTACAATATTGTAGTGGGTTTTGCCATACATTGACATGAATCAGCCATGGATTTACATGTGTTCCCCATCCCGATCCCCCCTCCCGCCTCCCTCCCCATCACATCCCTCTGGGTCTTCCCAGTGCACCAGCCCTGAGCACTTGTCTCATGCATCCAACCTGTGCTGGTGATCTGTTTCACCCTTGATAGTATACTTGTTTCAATGCTATTCTCTCAGAACATCCCACCCTCTCCTTCTCCCACAAAGTCCAAAAGTCTGTTCTATATATCTGTGTCTCTTTTTCTGTTTTGCATATAGGGTTATCATTACTATCTTTCTAAATTCCATATATATGTGTTAGTATGCTGTAATGTTCTTTATCTTTCTGGCTTACTTCACTCTGTATAATGGGCTCCAGTTTCATCCATCTCATTAGAACTGATTCAAATGAATTCTTTTTAACGGCTGAGTAATATTCCATTGTGTATATGTACCACAGCTTCCTTATCCATTCATCTGCTGATGGACATCTAGGTTGCTTCCATGTCCTGGCTATTATAAACAGTGCTGTGATGAACATTGGGGTGCATGTGTCTCTTTCAGATCTGGTTTCCTCGGTGTGTATGCCCAGGAGTGGGATTGCTGGGTCATATTACTGTTCTATTTCCAGTTTTTGAAGGAATCTCCACACTGTTTTCCATAGTGGCTGTACTAGTTTGCATTCCCACCAACAGTGTAAGAGGGTTCCCTTTTCTCCACACCCTCTCCAGCATTTATTGCTTGTAGACTTTTGAATAGCAGCCAAAAGTCAATCAATCAGCCAGTCTGATTGACTGGTGTGTAATCAGACCTGTCTCTAAATGGCTGGGGCCAACTTCCTCTTACCACCTGGCATGTTTTTGAGTCTGTCTCCATTCACAGAGTCCTGGCCCACTGCACAAGCTCCAGTTAGAGAAGTCCCTCTCAAGACTGAATTTCCAGCTTTCGTTTCTTTTCCATTCCTAAAAAAAAGTATCCAAAACTTGGAGTGCAGTATAAACTCAGATTTGTTTGATTAATGATTTACTATTGATAAAGTTCCACACTCTATGCAGGGAGAAGTTAACCTTTGAAGTGAAAGTGAACTCGCTCAGTCATGTCTGACTCTTTGCAACCCCATGGACTGTAGCCTACCAGGTTCCTTTGTCCATGGGATTCTCCAGGCAAGAGTACTGGAGTGGGTTGCCATTTCCTTCTCCAGGGGAGCTTCCCAAGCCAGGGATTGAACCCATGTGTCCTGCATTGCAGAAAGATTCTTTAATGTCTGATCCACCAGGGAAGCCCTTGTTAACCCTCCAGTTCAGTCGCTCAGTCGTGTCCGACTCTTTGCGACCCCAGGCCACCCTGTCCATCACCAACTCCTGGAGTCTACCCAAACCCATGTCCATTGAGTCAGTGATGCCATCCAACCATCTCATCCTCTGTCGTCCCCTTCTCCTCCTGCTCTCAATCTTTCCCAGCATCAGGGTCTTTTCAAATGAGTCAGCTCTTCACATCAGGTGGCCAAAGTACTGGCGTTTCAGCTTCAGCATCAGTCCTTCCAATGAACACCCAGGACTGATCTCCTTTAGGATGGACTGGTTGGATCTCCTTGCAGTCCAAGGGACTCTCAAGAGTCTTCTCCAACACCACAGTTCAAAAGCATCAATTTTTCGGCGCTCAGCTTTCTTTATAGTCCAACTCTCACATCCATACATGACCACTGGAAAAACCATAGCCTTGACTAGATGGACCTTTGTTGGCAAAGTAATGTCTCTGCTTTTTAATATGCTGTCTAGGTTGGTCATAACTTTCCTTCCAAGGAGTAAGCATCTTTTAATTTTATGGCTGCAATCACCATCTGCAGTGATTTTGGAGCCCAGAAAAATAAAGTCAGCCACTGTTTCCACTGTTTCTCCATCTTTCTGCCATGAAGTGACAGGACCGGATGCCATGATCTTAGTTTTGTGAATATTGAGCTTTAAGCCAACTTTTTCACTCTCCTCTTTCATTTTCATCAAGAGGCTCTTTAGTTCTTCTTCACTTTCTGCATTAAGGTGGTGTCATCTGCATATCTGAGGTTATTGATATTTCTCTTGGCAATCTTGATTCCAGATTGTGCTTCCCAGCCCAGCGTTTCTCATGATATACTCTGCATATAAGTTAAATAAGCAGGGTGACAATATACAGCCTTAATGTACTCCTTTTCCTATTTGGAACCAGTCTGTTGGTCCATGTCCAGTTCTGTTGCTTCCTGACCTGCATAAAGGTTTCTCAAGAGGCAGGTCAGGTGGTCTGGTATGCCCATCTCTTTCAGAATTTTCCACAATTTATTGTGATCCACACAGTCAAAGGCTTTGGCATAGTCAATAAAGCAGTTAACCCTTAGAAGATTGTTAAATTGTTAATGATTTTTGTTCATTTGAGATACAAACGGTTTCTATCTAATTGAAAAGATAACCTAAAAGGTTACATTTTATGGTCATGGAAGCTATTAAACAGTTTTGCATTTCATTCAGCAATGTCATTTCAGCATTTTTTTTTCTCTGACTGTAGTATATACTTTGTCCTTTCTTGTATTGCATTGAATCAGTTTAACATTTGGCTTAATCCCTCACTAATATTTTTGATTTGAGTCAACTTTTTGTTTCTGTGAGTTATATTTTTAACTTTTAGAAAATTATACTCTGATACTTTGATTAGCTTCTTCACAAGATTAGTAAAAATAGAAATGACTACTTCCTTCAGAGTAAATCATCCTCAGATTTATACCTAATATTTGTGGAACTTGGAAAATATTACAAATGTAGGTCCATATACAGTAAGACTAAATGAAACATAAATTATGACTACAGGCCATTAAATGAAATATATTCTTCTCTCCTCCTTTGACAAGTGTCACTTCATAGTAGGGCTTCCCTGGTGGCTCAGAGAGTAAAGAATCTGTCTGCAATGCAAGAGACCTGGATTCAAACCTTGGGTTGGGAAGATCCCCTGGAGAAAGGAATAGCACTCCAGTAATCTTGTGTAAAGAATTTCAAGGACAGAGGAGCCTAGCAGGCTAAAATCCTTGGGGTCACAAAGAGTCAGACATAACTGAGCAAATAACACTTACTTACTTCATAATAAACACATGGAAAAATATCCACTTGGCTCTGGTTATTTTTATTACCAAAGGTTAGCAAAATACCAAAAATGAACAAGTTTAAATATTATGATGCATACTTGGTTAGTCTGTTGAAAATAGGAAGAAATTTGGATGAATAATAAAGCAAAGCAAATTGCAAATTATATATTTATTTCATATAATTTAATATTTTAGCCCTCAGCAAAATTACTTATTACATTGTTATAATCAAGGTTTTCATATAATTTTTATTCTATTGACAGTAATGCCAAATTAGATCTTGGCTGAATATTATAGTTCTTAAATATGTTTACTTGCTTTAAAAACTTCAGTTTGGAAAATTTTGCCTGGAATTGTTTATAAAGTTATAATGCAGTACTTGGAATTAGTCTATAAGGTTTCATGTTTGAATAGTGTAATGAAGGTAACACTTGAAAAATTAACACTCCACAAAAACTATCATCATCTTATGTGACCCTGACTCATCTTTTTATTTCATAAGTAACTTTCCAAAGAAGAATACACAATGTCTACAAAGCAAATACTTTGGCATCGCAGGGCATCTTTCTGTAGGCATATTCAAACAAAAGAGAGAAAGACATTTTGGACAAAAGAATAATCAAGTAGAGCTTTGATTTAAAAGCTCCAAATAATTGTACCAGTTTCCCTCAAGAATAAAAAATAGGAGGCAGAGTGCTTGCTTTATTTGTGTAGCTGAATAGCCTAATGAGGTGTTTCCCTTCCCCAAGAAAGCAATCAATGTTTTAAAGGACTATTTGAATTCCATCACTTTCTCCAAAGTTCCTTTCCAAGCCTCCTTTTCTGCTTTTATTTAATGCCAGAATAAAAGAGTAACATTTTTTCCAAATTGAGATCTAAAATTGTCAGTGAATTTTTTAATTCATTCATTCAAATATTTTATATTACATTAATTCTATCCCACAACCACTCTAGTTTCTGGGGGTTAAACTTCACAATCCATGTTTTTGATCTTTTAAAGGATATATGCCACTGTCTGACTTATTTATTTGTCCAAGTGAAAATATTTCTGTAGGCAAGGTGCCTTGGGAACACAGAAGAAGGATCTATTAGATGAGCAGGCATAACATCCATTCCCCGTGCTATTTCTCCAGAATAATGAGAATTAAATTCAATTCCCTATATTAATCTGCATTCATTTTCTGACTGTTGATGACCTTGAAACCATGAATAGCCACTGGCAAGGGGATTGAAGAGCACAGATGGGACTCCCCTTCAATAATATACGAAAGACGTAGAAAGAAGAAATTCATCCTAGTAACAGCCACATGTTTAGTCCCCATAATGGTCCCCTTGTACACAACTGCTTATTCTGTGGAAAGGATCAATGGATTATCTGTTGTTTCTGATAATTTACATCATTATTTCTCTCTATTTAGGAATAAAATGGTGGATTTAAAATAAGATTAAGATTGAAGATAACACAATGACTTTTAAAAGTTAACGTGAAGAATATAATTTGTTAACTTTAGATAACCACTGACTTAACTGTTTGTAGTTATAACAGAGGGTAGGAGGGTATGGGTGTGTTTCTGAATCGACGCTCAACAGACCATCAAATGTGCTAGTGAATGCTGGCCTGTGAGGACTTCCTAGAAGGATCAGAAATAACAAAGTCAGGAGGAAATCAATAGCATTTATTCTGAATCACCTGAATCAGGGGATGTGTCACGTCACTGATTCTTTTACTGAAATATGTTGAATATATTTATGCAATTTTCTTTAAAGTATAAAAATCTTATTAAATGCTCATTCTATAGCTCCTCAACAAAAATTAACATTAGCCACATTCTAATTTATATATTCTTTCAAATTGTCCCGAAAGCATGCTCATTCAAATGCCCCAAAGCATGCTCACATATATTATTCCAGTTATCTTCATAGTAGCACTTAGGAGATACAGAGGGGTTATTATTATCGCCTCCTTGGAAACAGGAAAGTGAGGGAACAACAGGTTAAATTAATAGAGGCAAGCATAAATTGATTCATAGCTTCAAAGCCCTACAAAATAAAATCATGCTTAGTTTACAATTTATTTTTAGAAATTATAGTTTCCCAGGTATTTTAAAAGCAATATTTATTACTTAGACTTTATCTGATAATTGTAAAATGTAGTGGCATTTCAATTTCCCTAGAGGCTTTTATTTTATTTCTGGAGACACACTGCACATAAGAAAATAATGCCAGAATGATGTATATCTTAATATTAACAAGATCTTGGTCAATAATTAACATAAGAAGATAATTCAACAATTTTTCCTCATGCATGAATACTTGAGTAATTAATTTATGGATAAATGTCAAAAATGCAATTCACATTTCCCAGTATGACTTTACTATTCTAAACATACCTCACACAATCATTCACTTTCAAAAGTGTCATATTGAGAGATTTCATGAGGATGTAAAATGGCTAATATATAATTCAGAGCACTTTTATAACCTTGGTTCAAATGAAAACATAGGAGAAAAAAAGTCCATTATGCTATAGTTACAAAAAGAAACAACAAAAACCCAGACAATAAATAAGACAGTCTCTCAACCTTGCGTTAATAGACAATCTGCTCTTGTGAGGCAACCCTTGGGGGATGGATTAATTCATGTCCTAGCCTAAGGGTGTATGCCGCAGAGGCTCTCAATCTGCACTCCAGCGTTTGGTTCTTCCCTTCATCTCCTCCCGGTATTGACATTCTCTTTTCGTTGCTGATCTTACCTTATAAAATGCTTTTTAAAAAAAAATCAGAGGCAAGACAATAGAATCCTTTGTTTACTTTCTTTTTTGTCCTTTGTTTTCTATTTCTTTTATCAAAGCTATTATGCATGTATAATTTGCAAATGGTTACAGCACAGAATTCTCCATCTCTTAAATACGGTCTCGATATTGATTCTGTAAATATGCACTTTTAATCTTTTATGAGTTTGTATTTACTTGTCTTATGGGAATATGCACACTGCTCTCCCGAACTGATAAACTATAACTACAGAAATGGAGCCTCCCTGTTTATGCCCCAGTAAATGCTGCAGAATGATTTGGACATAACTGAAGAATGTGTAGAAGGGCCAAGGTTGATACGCTGGTAAAATATTCCAGTTGGAAATAGAAGGGCACCTGGGATGAGCAGCCACCAAAAACACTAAATACAAAGCGGTTATCTTTTCCTTCTTTCCTTCAGTCTGCAGGTGTCAGGTAAGTGATTGTCCAGCTTTTGGAAAGTCATCCTCTGCGTGAGCATGAGTGAGAAATTCAGAGGGAGATTTTTTAGCTTTCCATGCACTGAGGCTCAATAACTGCCCTCCTAGATGTTAATGAAAGACTCAAACCCACTGTGCATTAAGTCTTGCTGACCACGTAATCCACATGCTATTAGCTTTTCTAAAGGACTATTTCATTTACTGTCGATAGAGAACAAAATATCTTTGGTATCCCCAAGGCACTTGAACTTGTTTCATTTACTTTTTTAAAAGTTTGGTTTTGATTAGAATAACTTGCCTTTTCATATCTGTCAATAAAAGCTCTGTGATGAAAGTGAGGGTCTTTAGTGAATATAATACTGATGATATTTTCAGATCTGAAGTGAATTGGCTTTGCATGTCTCCAGGCCTGGGGCATCACTCAGAGCCAGATGCAGAGTCAGAATGCAGTATGATTCACCACTTTCATAAACCCTGATCTTGTTCTGGTGGAAATTTGTGGCTGGATTTGGATCAGGCCTGACGGTTGGAAGGGGGGCCTGGCGTGCATAGTAACACAGATTCTCTGGAGTCAATCTGGTCCTAGTTCTTCCCCAGTTCACTAATATTTTGGAGGGTAGTTTTCTATCTTCTACTATTTTTGTTTTGCTTCCAGGTGTGTAGTCACTTGGATGAGTCAACAAGTGAAGCAAGGAGTCTTTGCTGACCACCCAATCTAAAGTTGGAGAAGGCAGTGGCACCCCACTCCAGTACTCTTGCCTGGAAAATCCCATGGATGGAGGAGCCTGGTGGGCTGCAGTCCATAAGGTCGCTAAGAGTCGGACATGACTGGGCGACTTCACTTTCACTTTTCACTTTCATGCATTGGAGAAGGAAATGGCAACCCACTCCAGTGTTCTTGCCTGGAGAATCCCAGGGACGGGGGAGCCTGGTGGGCTGCCGTCCATGGGGTCGCACAGAGTCGGACACGACTGAAGTGACTTACTAGCAGCAGCAGCAGCGATCTAAAGTGACCACCCCCAGGCACTGCCTAGTTCAATAACTGTTCAATTTTATTTGTAACCCATATCACTAGCTGACATTTTCTCATTCCTCTGGTTTCTTGTATATTATTTATCTGTTATCTCCATGAGGGCAGGGCCACCAGTACTTAGAAAACTACCTGAACTGCTTATCATTATAGAGTAAATATTTATTTCAATAAATAAATAAATGAAGAATGCAAAGGGTGTTAACGGTTTCTTCCGTAGGGAAGTAATTATTGTTCTCAGGCTGATGTGTTTAATTTAGGTTAGAACTGTTCGGTTATTAGAATAGGAAAAAGGAGTCCAAAATGGTGGTGGCTAAAAGACAAGGAAGGGAAAAGCCTGCAAAAATACAACAAAGGAAGGTCCAAGGACCTCAGGTAAAACAAACAGATCCCTGGCTAGCCCAATTTACACAGGGTAGGTTCACGGGGAGGAGAAAAAACATATAAAAAAAAAAGGAGCCAAAATTGAGCCAGGGGCTTCTCTTTGTGAGGCTGTCACGGCTAACGCCATGACAGGCAGCCTAGATTAGGAGTAGGCCTGGTTTCCCGGGGTAACATAATTATCAGGCCTCCTGGAGCTAGCCAATCAACATATGCCTAGCAAGAAAAAGGGAACCTATCAGGGGAAAGCTGGAAGCCCCACGCTGGGCCAACAAAAATCGCCTTGCAACTGTGTAACCCCCGCTTGCGCCAACTACCCGCTGTGTAACCAATCCGCTTGCGCCAACTACCTGCTGCTTTTTTTGACCTAATAATACCCGAGAGAATTGGGGCTCAGGGCCTTTTCGTCCTCACACCCTTGGTGAGGGCGGGAGGCCCTGGCTCGAGTCAGTAATAAATTCCCCTATTGCAAGTTGCATTGTTTCGAGGAGTCTTCTTTCCCGACCGGGGACTCGGACTACGGGCAGAACACTCTTCTCTTCATGTCTTTTGGGTTGGCCTGCCCTCATGCCTCGAGGATGTATTTTCCTTTGCTTGCCAATAAAACTGAGATATAACACTGGTCCATCTATTGCTTCAAATTTTTGCTGCGATGAGAGAGAACTGAAGAAATTACAAACTCCACTCCAATAGAACTATAGATGCATCCCTGGGAAACAAGGAAACAGTTCTGCTCCTATTACACCCTTCATTTTCCTGCAGTGAGAAAAAAGAAATCGGAATGACCTAGCCTTCTACATTTCTTAAACTCTGTGAGTAATGACAGCTACTTTTAAGTACTATGAGACAGAGACCAAAGGAACACTGGGCTATATCGGATCACAAGAGCTAGGCTGAAACTGAATATAATTAGGAATGCAAGGAACCCCCCCCCCCAAAAAAAAATGATTGATGGTAATTATTTTGAGACAGTAGAATTTATTTGTAAGAAGGGTGCTGGATAGGAAAGCATTCTTTTAGTCATAAGGATTTGTCTTTTATCAGGGCAAAAGTTAACATATCAATAGAAAGAAGTAATGGCTATTTTACTTGTGGTAGCTGTCCATTGTAAGCCAGATATTTTTCTATATTATTACTTTAATGGGGCATGCAACCTTCCTTTTCACTCACAAGTATCAACAAGGTTGATAAAGAATTTCTGCCAAGACACTGAGAGATGGACCAATAATACTGTGAGGTCAGGCTGAAACTCAGTGTAGCAAATAACTTGTGTAGCCCAAGCGATCAACTTTTTGAAAGATATATATGTCTAGGAAGTTTCAATAAAGTTTACTCTTTATTTATGTTACATATATGAACTTGGGTTAGCCAGAAAACTGTGCATATCATGGTGACACAAGGATATGCTAGTTTACAAACTGCTCTCTTAACGCGATGCCTCCGTCTTCGCCCTGGCAAGGAAGAGATAATGAACATTTGCTCTCCATTTGGAAATGCTTCTATCCAAAAGAAGAAAACAGACACTCATTACTGCTGCTCACGTGTAACAGACCTAAGCAAGTCACATGGATGTTCTGATTTTAAGAGGACCTGTTTTCTTCTTGTCTATCCAGGAAACCTCTAGTTATGTCTGCCATAACAGTTCTGGGTATAAAAGAATAGTTACAATAGAAACTGGCTGTTGCAGGGTAGCATAATGTAAAAAGATGTGGAGGGGGAAAAAAAAAAACAACACTTTTTAGCAAACAATCCAGAAGTATAGGCAACAGGAAAGTGAAGAAGGGCATGGTGAATTCAGTAAAAGGGAGAAATGTCACCTCCAACCGTCTCCTCCTTTCTTTTCTTTACCTTGACTTTCCTTTCTTTTTCTTTATTTCCTCCTTCCTTTCCTTACTTTTCCTTCTTCCTTCTTTCTCTTTCCATTTCTCCCTGTTCCTCTCTCTCTTTTTTCCCCTTTTTTCCTTTTATCTTTTACCCAATGTCTGATGTGTTATAAACATTTTGCTAAGAATTGCGGTTATAAAGTGTTTTTTTAAGTGCATGAGTGATGTCTAAGGATGTTACCCTGGTTATAGACCTGACTCCATGCCTGTGTCAAGTTCTATGCTTTAGTCAAATGATACCTTTACCAGCATGTCGTCATGGCAGCCAACAGAGCAGGCATGGAACTTGTGTGGCTCCATTAAGCTGTTCCTGAAAGCAGGCCTGGCACCACCAGCTTTCAGATAGCTGAGCAATTGAAACGATGTTTCTTCTCTGCCATGACCAGAGATGCTCAGCGGGTTCACTTCAGTTCTTCCTAGTCCATCACGCTATTTAAATACAAAGCGACATGTACATCGTCATAACAAACAGTCTTCAGTAAGAGCCTAAGGAACTTCCCTGGAGGCCACCTTGCAAATGCAGGGAACATGGGTTGGATCCCTGGTCTGGGAACTAAGATCCCACGTGCCACAGGACAACTAAGCCTGGCTCCACAATAAAGGACCCCGAGTGAGGCAACAGAGGTCCCGCATGTCACAACTGAGACCTGGCGCTGCCAAATAAATAACATTACAAAAATAGGGGCCTAAGAACTTTTTCAAAATTTTTAAATTTCAAGTTGCCCAATTTGTCAACCAACTAGACAGTCTTTGGCAGAGGTAACTATTAACCATCAAGCCCTGCCTAGATTATCCCCAGGATTTTCTCTGGTCAGAAACACAAATACTATGTAGAAAGAATTTATAATATAAAAGATAGAAAAATTTTAAAAAAATAACTAAAAATTTCAATGTGCTAATTTTATATTTTTGGATAATGTTTAGTAATAAAAACACAAAAATAATAACAAATATTTTGATGAGCATTTACTGTGTGCTAGGCAGTCTATTGGGAGAAGGCAATGGCACCCCACTCCAGTACTCTTGCCTAGAAAATCCCATGGACGGAGGAGCCTGGTGGGCTGCAGTCCATGGGGTCGCTAAGAGTCGGACACAACTGAGCGACTTCACTTTCACTTTTCACTTTATGCATTGGAGAAGGACATGGCAACCCACTCCAGTGTTCTTGCCTGGAGAATCCCAGGAACGGGGGAGCCTGGTGGGCTGCCGTCTATGGGGTCACACAGAGTCGGACACGACTGATGCGACTTAGCAGCAGCAGCAGCAGGCATTCTGTTGAGCCTTTTACATGGATAATTAATTTCCACAGTGAACTTATGACCGAGGCATAAGGCATATGCTTACACACCTATGCAAGAAGCTACGGGAGCAGAGGAAAAGCTCTGTCCAAGTTTCTCTGAAGAAATAAAATCATAAGAACCTTCACAGAGAAGGTGCTGTTTGGAGGCAAGACATGAGGAATGATTAGGAGCTTGCCAGCCATGTAAGCATTGAAAGACAGAGGGAAAACATGGTAGAATAAGATATAGGTTGAAAGAAGGAAAAGGAAGTAGGACAGTAGGTTCTAGGGATCAAATAACCAAGTGTGGTATGTATAGTATAGTATAGAATGAAATTTAAGCCATACTAAAGAGTGTAGGTGGTAGGAAACCTCTGAAAATTTATGAGCAAGAGGTGACCATATTAGTTGCTTATGAAAAAAAGCATCCTGTGATAATGGAGGATTGGAATAACATAAAAGGAAGTCATAAACTTCCTTAATAAAGGCATAAATATAGACTCAATCCTCCCATAAGAAGTCAGAGAAGGTTCTGTATATCATCCATGAGGAGACATCTGGTGAAAAATAGAAAGAACATTCTATGGGCTATGGCTTTTCAGGGGATAGAAAGCAAAACCCATTATGCCACAGGGACTAAGACTCTGATCTCAGCAAGGCATATGAGTGGAAAATTTTTGCTCTCTTGTAGATATTCCAGATGGAGCTACAGTAGTATCAAAGCAAGGGAAATGGTAGCAAGAGAAAGCTTCTTATGATAGTTAAGGCTTAAAAAAGACTTAAATGTGTAACTATAATTTTGATTCCATGGTACTTAAAAATATGTGTGCAGCATATCTTCCAACATAAATATATCAGTTATACTTGAAAAATAAACACAAAAATTACTTTAAATAATCCAGCAGGAAGAGATTTAATATAAAGAACTGGAAGTTTCGAAAACCATTGTCTATGTTGGAAGAGTAAAGGTAAGAAAAAGCTACCATAACTTTCAGATTCACTGCTAGCTTTCTGAGACTCAGGCTATTTCAGGAAATTGTAGGGATCTACTATGTAGGTTTACAGTTGCCTGAAGCTCCAAGGCAGATAATTTGCAGAAAAATTCTTAGAGGTTATTGCAAAATTTCACATCCACTGAAGCTCAAATATATCCCACTGTTGACCAGGAGCAATGCTTTTTGTTTCTCACGTGAGAGCCTTTCTTAGTAAATCTAGGCCACAATCTTGTTGGCAAGGGAGACAGACAGTGAATAGAATGATTCAGAAATGGTCCTAAGTTTGCAACTAACATAGATGAGGGAAAATGACATTTATACTAATCCAAGCAGGTACATGCTAAGTGAGATAAAGGCATTTGTAAAGTTTTTAGCCTGGCCTTTTTTTAAAAAAAGAAGAATGAAATTTGATTTTACTGATACATGTACTTTCAGTATTATTTATTTATACTGTGTTATGTTAAATATATATATATTTCATAGATGAATAACAAGCAAATAGAAATGCTAGTTGTAGCCATTAACAATTGGGATGGTCTTTCAACAGAAAAGCACTAGGAAAACTGGATATCTACATTCAAAAGAACGAAGTTAAACCCCTACCTCACATAATATACAAAAACTAACTCAAAATGGGTCGGAAACCTAAATGTAATAGCTAAAACTATAAACCTCTTAGAAGAAAACATAAGAGTAAATCTTCATGATTTTGGATTAGGCAGTGGTTTCTTAAATATGACACCAGTGGCATAAGCAGCAGAAGAAAAAAAAATGGATAAGTTCATTTTCATCAAAACTAAAATGCTTAGCTTCACAAAACAGCATCAATAAAGTAAAAAGTCCACCCAAAGAGTAGGAAAAAATATTTGCAGGAGGGAATCAAAGTTGCAAATCATCTATCTGATAAGGGAATTGTATCAAGAGTATACAAAAGACTCTTACAACTCAACAATAGAAAGACAAATGATCTAATTCTTAAAAGGGAAAAAAAAGTATTTTAATATAGATAAACCAATGAGATAAAAAATACACATGAAGAGGCACACCACCATCATTCTTTCATTGTGTGTACATGTTAGTCTCTCAGCCGTGTCCAAATCTTTGTGATCCCCATGGCTGTAGCCCTCCAGGCACTTCTGTGCATGGAATTCTCCAGGCAAGAATACTAAATTGGATAGCCATTCCCTTCTCCAGGGGATCTTCCTGACCCAGGGATTGAACCCAAGTCTCCTGCACTGCAGACAGATTCTTTACCAGCTGAGCCACCAGGGAAACCCCCACTCATTAGGGAAATGCAAATTAAAATTACAGTGAAGTACCACTTCACAGACACTAGGAGGGCTTAAAAAGAACAGATAATACCAAGTATTGGTTAGAGTGTGGAGGAACGGGAACCCTCATATACTGTGATGGGACTGTAAAATGCTACAAAAACTGCATCACATTTTCTCAAAATGTTAAACATAGAGTTACAATATGATGTAGCATTTCCAGTCCTACCTATATTCATACCTATATAGGTAGGTATATGTATATACCTATATACATACTCAACACAATTGAAAATACAAGTCAATACAATTGAAAAGAAAAGCTTGCATATAAATACTTATAGCAGCATTATTCATGGTAGTCAAACTGTAGAAACAACCTAAATGTCAATCAACTGATGAATGGATAAACAAAACGCAGTATAATCCTATAATCCTATTCATCCTAAAAAGAATAAAGTACTGATACATGCTAGAGCATAGATAAATCTTGAAAATATCATTGTAAGTGAATGAAACTAGATTAAAAGTTCACATGCATGATTTCAAACCAGTCAGTCTTAAAGGAAATCAACCCTGAATATTCATTGGAAGGACTGATGCTGAAGCTGAAGTTCCAGTGCTTTGGCCACCTGATGCAAAGAGCTGACTCATTAGAAAAGACCCTGATGCTGGGAAAGATTGAAGGCAGGAGGAGAAGGGGACAACAGAAGATGAGATGGTCAGATGGCATCACCGACTCAATGGGCATGAGTTTGGGTAAGCTCTGGGAGTTGGTGATAGACAGGGAAGCCTGGCGTGGTGCAGTCTATAGGGTTGCAAAGAGTCAAACACGAATGAGTGACAGAACAACAACAACAAATACATGATTTCATTTATATGAAATATATTGAATGGAAAATTCCATGGAGACAAAAAGTAGATAGTGATTTCTAGGGACTGAGGTAAAGGAGGAATGAGTAATAATTTCTACCAGGTTTCTTTTGGGAATAATCAAATGTTCTAAAATTAGACAGTGGTGAATATGCCAAAAACTACTGAATTATACACTTTAAGTAACTGAATTTTATGCTATGTGAATTATATTTCAATATAATTGTAATTTTAAAAAATGGCAAAGCTGAAATCTGAAAATGAAAACAAAGAAAAGAATGCTAGTCATTTAACCTTCTACTCTGACAAACACTTAGAATTGTAAGCTATAAAACACAAAACAAACTATAAAACAATGAAATGAGATTCTAAAATTTTATTTACTCATTTTATATAAAATGAGGAGGGATATGGAGTGGCTTATAAATTAGATTACATGCTACCAGATGAAAATGAGCACATATGCTTTATATTATATTTAACATGGTGTCAACTCTACAACATGGATGCCTAATACAAACTCATGCGAAGAGCTGACTCATTGGAAAAGACCCTGGTGCTGGGAGGGATTGGGGGCAGGAGGAGAAGGGGACAACAGAAGATGAGATGGCTGGATGGCATCACTGACTCGATGGACGTGAGTTTGAGTCAACTCCGGGAGCTGGTGATGGACAGGGAGGCCTGGCATGCTGCGATTCATGGGGTCACAAAGAGTCGGACGCGACTGAGCGACTGAACTGAGCTGAATACAAACTTCTAATGATGCTTCTGTCTCAACTTCTTCCAGCACTGCAGTATTAAGAATGTGAAATTCTGAAACTTTTAGACTTAGCGAAATTAAATAATCTAGAAGTATATTCTGATTTTTAATGTCTGTTATTTGCTCATCACCATAAAAATAAAGGTATAAAATGTGAATTTTAAAATAAACAAAATAATTATTAAATAACATTAAATTGGAAGAAACTGGGGGAAAATGTTTTTGTATTTATCATGTTAAAGCTAAACTAAAGAAATATATTTTTAAAACTAGCAATATCTTTCTAACAGTAGCATGAAGGTGACTAACTTTACTAGGAGAGAATGACATTGAATTATTCAAGAAAAATATTTAAATTTTTTTAGAACAATGGCAACTAAGAAAATGAAATAATGCATCAGCATATTTCAGTTTTAGATATCTACATAAAGATGAACACTGGACATATTTAAATTTCAAATAAAACCTATGATTTTGCTGCATCAGCATTGTAGCAAAATGTTATTTTTTTCTATACCAGTCGTTTTTGCTTTTACACCAGGGATATTTTCCCTTTCATAGATACTAATTTAAAAAAATAATTATAGTAGACAGAATAATTCATAAATAGATTATCCCAGCATTCTTTATAATCATTGCTTTTTTTCCCTTGCCTTATCCACACTTTTGCCTCATATTCATTCAGTTCAGTTCAGTTCAGTTCAATTCAGTCACTCAGTCATGTTCGACTCTGCAACCCCATGGATTGTACCATGCCAGGCTTCCCTGTCCATCACTAACTCCCAGAGCTTGCTCAAACCCATGTCCATCGAGTCGGTGATGTCATCCAACCATCTCATCCTCTGTCATCCCCTTCTCCTGCCTTCAATCTTTCCCAGCATCAGGGTCTTTTCTAATGAGTCAGTTCTTCAAAACAGGTGGCCAAAGTATTGGAGTTCCAGCTTCAGCATCAGTCTTTCCAATGAATATTCAGGGTTGATTTCCTTTAGCATTGACTGGTTTGATCTCCTTGCATTCCAAGGGACTCTGAAAAGTCTTCTCCAAACTCGTATTCATTATCTTTCTAAAACTCAATTTTAATTTCTGACTTCTATCCTATGATCCTATTTGTTAGCTCTTGCCATTTTACATGCTTACTTTTTCTTTTTACATAATACTTTTATCCTACTCTTAGATATCACTTTTATTCACTAGCTTTATTTTATAAATCTGCTTATTAGATATGAAAATATTTTGAATCTTTCTAAGGCAGTAATTCACATAAATTAAAACTCTGCAGTCTGTCTTTGAAGTTAAACCCATAAAAAATATTGCTAGTAGCAGTTGTGTTTTTTTTTCCACCTACCAGGATTATTTTAATTTTCTATATCACCACAGGAATTCTCTATAGAAATCTTAATCATCTCTTCAACCGATAGCGTTTGGAATTTACTAATTGATACCATCCTTTGAACATCTAGTTGGTTGATATACCAACAAATTTCTCAGATGCCTTGGCATTATAAACAATGTGCCGGAAGCTGAGTAATAATCTTCAGGATTATTCCAGGCCTTGCTCTCTTGGTGAAGTTTCCAAAGTGTCATTGGCCTATGTCATGATGACATAGTCCTTTCAGAGTAACAGACAAATTGCTTCATCTTGCACCTCACCCCCTCATCATGGAGAAGAAGGCCCCTCTAAATTTCATAGGCCATCTGCATTGCCCCAACTCCCTCCACATGCTTTGTGACCTCATGGGAAGGTTCTTACAGCCAGTCATATGAGAAAAGAAACCTTGAAGGATGGTTTACACAAGAGAACAGAACTGCGACCAGTCAGAATGACACAATATACCATAACAACTCCCCTCAATTGGGGTCCTAGCAGACTTGGCAAGACCGCCTAGTGGGCAGAAGTTTGAGCTACAGTACATTTAGTGTCTCACTTGGCTGGTAATGGAAATAGCGAGATACATGGAAACATCTTCCTTGACTTATCCTGGGGTTACATCTTGATAAACCCATTGTAAATTGAAAACACTGTAAGTTGAAGATGTTTTTAGTATATCTTGCCTGTCAAACATCATAATTTAACCTAGCCTATCTTAAACATGCTCAGAACACTTATACAAGCCTACAGCTGGGAAAAAATCATCTAACACAAAGTATATTTTATAATAGAGTGTTGAGTATCTCAGATAATGTGTTGAATACTGTAGTGAAAGTGAAAACAAAATGGGTGTATGGACACAGAATGGCTGTAAATGTGTCCATTGTTTATCCTCACATGACTGACCAGCATCGCTGGAGAGTATCAGATTGCTTATCACTAGCCTGGGAAAAGATCAAAATTCAAAATCTGAAGTAGAGTTTTTACTGGATGTGTATCACTTTTGCACCATCATGAAGTTGAAAAATCATAAGTCAAACCATCATAAGTCTGTATATACAAATTAATAGATGGTCTCAATGAATTTACTGAGTAATAATGAATATTGAAAGAACATAATTGGAGCATAAGTAACAGGGAAGTCAGAGGAGGAAGAAAATGGGAAATCAACAGAAGAGAATCTTTTAGTTAATTACTGACCATGAAGAAAATTGTATTCTATACATACCCTATCTCATCAAAGGGCATACAGTGCAAAGACTCTCAATAATCAAGTAGCTAAGATGACATGACCTATAGATGTTAATCAGTCTCTCTCAATAGCCACCCCAGTATTTGCTCAATGATTAAAGAACAGTGTCCAAGGTCATTCAGATGGAAGTAAAGAGTTAAGCCACATGGGCGTACTTTCTCTAAGGGTAATCTGGCCACTATCTGGTAATCTGAACACTATTGCTGAATATGCAGTCTGGCAAGACTTGAGATGAAAGCCGAGTCCCTAGTATGGCACCACTAGTATGGTCCATATGGACCTAGTATAGTCCCAGGATCAGCCACTCACCTGGTGACAAACTGAGATATTGAATTTTTATATTTTATTAAGGGTAGCAACTTGAGCTCCTTTAGTTCAGGTCAGTTGCTCAGTCGTATCTGACTCATTGCGTCTCCATGGACTGCAGCAAGCCAGGCCTCTCTGTCCATCACCAACTGCTGGAGCTTGCTCAAACTCATGTCCATTGAGTCGGTGATGCCATCCAACCATCTCATCCTCTGTTGTCCCTTTCTCCTCCTGCCTTCAATCTTTCCCAGCATCAGGGTCTTTTCCAGTGAGTCAGCTCTTCGCATGAGGTGACCAAAGTATTGGAGTTTCAGCTTCAGCATCAGTCCTTCCAATGAATATTCAGGACTGATTTCCTTTAGGATGGACTGGCTGGATCTCCTTGCAGTCCAAGGGACTCTCAAGAGTCTTCTCCAACACCACAGTTTAAAAGCATCAATTCTTCGGTGCTCAGCTTGCTTTATAATCCAACTCTCACATCCATACATGAG
Source organism: Odocoileus virginianus (assembly GCF_023699985.2). Taxonomy (NCBI): domain Eukaryota; kingdom Metazoa; phylum Chordata; class Mammalia; order Artiodactyla; family Cervidae; genus Odocoileus; species Odocoileus virginianus. The sequence goes on from NC_069697.1 coordinate 9,643,415, forward strand.
TACTGGAAAAACCATAGCTTTGACTACACAGACCTTTGTTGGCAAAGTAATGTCTCTGCTTTTTAATATGCTTTCTAGGTTGGTCATAGATTTTCTTCCAAGGAGCAAGTGTCTTTTAATTTTATGGCTGAAGTCACCATTTGCAGTGATTTTGGAGCCCCCCCCCCCCCCAAATAGTCTGTCACTGTATATGAATATTCCTTAGTTCTGTAATCCTTTCCCAGAATCCTTTCCCAAAGTTTTGGGTCCCTGAATGTCTTATTCATTGTTGTGGAATCTCAAACATTGTTTCTGACCAAGAAACTCATTTACTGTGCAATGTAATGCAATAAAATAAAACCCTAGGATTTACTGACCTTACCAGCTACCCAATCATCTAAAAGTACAATGAGAACATGTAGGTGTGGAACTAAGGGAATAAGTGGGAATGATTCAAATCAGTACTATTGTTTCCATTCCTGTCCTAATAACTTCAGGCTCCCTGATACCTAAGGGAGGAATACTCCTACCCTGGAACCAAACAAAATTCCTATAAAAACTAGAAGTTGAGATTACCAATGAACCAGAAGGCAAAGGAGAGGTTTACTGAATAGTCTTAGATGAAGGGTCCTGATAATTAAGGAAAAATAGGTCTTTGCTACACAGTGGAGTGGCCTGTGATATAGAAGGGATTCTCTGGGAAACTCTTATTGCTTCCATTTAGGGTGGAAGAAATGAATGGAGAATTACAGCTGCCAAATGAAGGTGGGGACCACAGGATTCTTTACCTGGCACTCCACCAGATAAAAATCCAAAAGAGCAGCTGAGGGAGAAGGGGACAAAGAACAGCTACCAGAGAAAGGAAGTAACTAATATCAGCTGTTGACTCACATCCAGGTGCAGACATCACCGTAGTGCCCAGGCATGGTATAATTTCTTGCTTAATTTGCTATGAATATATTTATGTATATTAACCTATGTCATTTTTTTTGCTTTCTACTATTTCAAGTATTTTGGTGGTGATTAATTTTATCACTTATTTTTTAAAGTTTGGGCTATTTATCCCAAAAGAATTGTGACCAAACTAGAAGGATAAGTATATCACCTTATTTGGATAAAGTTCAGTTCAGTTCAGTCGCGTTCGATTCTTTGTGACCCCGTGAATCGCAGCACGCCAGGCCTCCCTGTCCATCTCAAACTTCTGGAGTTTACTCAAACTCATGCCCATCGAGTCAATGATGCCATCCAGCCATCTCATCCTCTGTCATCCCCTTATCCTCCTGCCCCCAATCCCTCCCAGAATCAGGGTCTTTTCCAATGAGTCAGCTCTTCGCATGAGGTGGCCAAAGTATTGGAGTTTCAGCTTCAGCATCAGTCCTTCCAATGAACACCGAGGACTGATCTCCTTCAGGATGGACTGGTTGGATCTCCTTGCAGTAACTGATGGAATTTGGGACCATACCTTTACAGGGAGAGAGCTAGCATATATTTATTTGAATAAGAAATAATTATAATATGTTAGAGTTAATAATGTTATTTTAAAATTTGAATATAGGTAGAAGGTTCTATATGAATGCTGAATAGCCAAAGGAATGGCTGTGTTGTGTATTATTTGAGGGGAACCAACCAGCCTGCACTCTAATTTCTTTTCCTTGCTGTCCTTATGCCACAGTGACTGGAAGCCTAGGAAATGCATTTCCCAGAATCTCTTGTCAGCAGGTTTCTGGCTTAGAGTCCACCAGGAGAGGCCACAAAGTCTGAAATGCCAAGGGAAACAGAAACTGTTGCTCTTCATCCAATCAGGAGACCTCCTGGGCTTCAACAAGAGATACTTTGCAGCTCCACTGCATCCTCCCGGAAGTTGTTCGTCTGGTGTAGCGGTGACCTGAGATCATCGCTGGAAGTTGCCTAGGATCTTGGAAGTTCCTAATGCCCTTATGGCTGGAGATGCAACAGTGACTAATAAGGAATGCTTTCTATGGTCGCTGCTTCCCCAGCCCTTCCTATGTATTTTTAAGCCATTAGTTCACCGTATTGAATGTCTTCCTGCTTGTAATACCAGACTGGTTTCTTAATTTTTATGATTGAATTCTGACTGATACTATGCAATTGCTTAAATCAATTAAAAATTTTTTTAATTTAGCAATACTGCTTATTTTAGCCTCAATCTTGAAATTAAAATTTTATAGATCAACTCTTACTACACTAAACAAAATCCTTAAACAGGCTTTTCAGGGTAAGAAATGAGAGAACATTATTGATTTGGGGGAAGAATATAAAAAATCTATGATACTTTATAATTACATTGAGTTAATACTTATTGAATGCTTATTTTGTGTTGGGCTGTTTTCTGAAAGCTTTACAATCCTCACAACAATCCTATGAGGCAGGCACTATATTTACTCCTATTTTAAGGATGTTGTAACAGAGGCTCAGATAGGTAATTTGCCTGACATTGCAGAATTTGAAAATGGTAAAGACTACCTTTGTATCCAGATATTGTGACTCCAGAGACATGACTTTTATTTAAATTTTTTTACATTTATTATTATTATTACTTCGGTTTAAAAACAGATACTTATTGCTTCACAGTTCTGGAGGCTGCAAGTCTAAAAGTCTCAAATCAAGGTGTCAAGAGGGTTGGCTCCTTCTGAGGGCTGTGAGAGAAAGATCTGTTCCAAATCTCTCTCCTTGACATCTTCTCCCCGTGTCTTTTCACATCATCTTCCCTCTCTGACAGTTTCAGTGTCCAAATTCCCCTTTTTACAAAGACTCCCATCCTGTTGGATTCGAGAGCACCCTAGTGACCTTGTGTGTGCATGCTAAGTTGCTTCAGTCATGTCTCACTCTTTGAGACCTCTTGGGCTGTAGCCTGCCTCTATCCATGGGATTCTCCAGGCAAGGATAACAGAGTGGCTAGCGATGCCCTCTCCAGAGGATCTTCTTGACCCAGGGATCAAACCCAAGCCTCTTATATCTCCTGCAATGGCAGATGGGTTCTTTACCACTAGTGCCACCTGGGAAGCCCTCTGTGCATGCTAAGTTGCTACTCTGCTATGGACTGTAGCACGTAAGGCTCCTCTGTCCGTAGTTTTCTCCAGGCAAGAATATTGGAGTGGGTTGCTGTGTCCTCCTCCAGGCGATCTCCTGACCCAGGGATCGAACCCATGCCTCTTAACACCTCCTGCACTGACATGTGGGTATCTTTACCACTAGAGCCACTTGGGAAGCCCCCAAAAAGGAAGGGGTTTGGGGGATCCCCCTCGTGACCTCATTTTAACTTTACTTATGTAATAACCTTGTCTTCAAATAAAGTCACACTTCCGGGTACTGGGATTAGGACTTCAGCATATGAATTTGAGGGGCCACAATTCAACCCTTAACATTTCTCAATGGAAAAGTCTCTAGCACTATGAGAACTCATAAGAAGGGGCTTGAGGTAGTTAGAGTGACTGAGGAAGGCTTCCTAAAAGAAGTAAAGCTGAGTGGAGATCTGAGAATGAATGGGCATTTACTAGCAAAAGAGGAAAGAGAAGGTTGCTAGCCACAGAAATCTTTTGGCAAGTGAGAGCATAGTGACTACATGCAGCTGAAAGAAGGCTAGAAAAGTTGGAGCAAGGCAAAAGAGTGACGTGACTTCCATAATTTAAAATATTTTTTAGAAAATCTTGTTGCTGTGGTTTAGTCGTTAAGTCATGTGTGACTCTGCAACCCCAAGAACTGCAGCACGCCAGGCGTCCATCACTCTCTCCCTGACTTTGCTCAAACCCATGTCCATTGAGTCGGTGATGTCATCCAACCATCTCATTCTCTGTCATCCCCTTCTCCTCCTGCCTTCAATCTTTCCCAGCATCGGGGTCTTTTCCAATGAATTATTCTTCCCATCAGGTGGCCAAAGTATTGGAGCCTCAGCTTCAGCATCAGGCTTTCCAATGAATATTCAGGACTGATTTCCTTTAGGATTGACTGGTTTGATCTCCTTGCAATAGAAAGGACTCTCAAGAGTATTCCCTAGCACCACTGTTCAAAAGCATCAATTCTTTGGCGCTCAGCCTTCTTTATGGTTCGACTCTCACATCTATAGATGATTCCTGGAAAAATCATAGCTTTAACTATATGGATATTTGCTGGCAAAGTGGTGTCTCTGCTTTTTAATACACCGTCTAGGTTTGTCATAACTTTTCTTCCAAGGAGCAAACGTCATTTAATTTTGTGGCTACAGTCACTGTCCACATTGATTTTGGAGCCCAAGAAAATGAAATCTGACACTGTTTCCACTTTTCCCCCAACTATTTGCCATGAAGTGATGGGGTCAGATGCCATAACCTTTATTTTTTTAATGTTGACTTTTAAGCCAGCTTTTTCATTCTCCTCTTTCACCTTCATCAAGAGGCTCTTTAGTTCCTCTTCACTTTCTGCCATTAAAGTGGTGTCATCTGCATATCTGAGGTTGTTGATATTTCTCCTGCCATTCTTGATTCTGGCTTGTGAGTCATCCAGCCCAGTATTTTGTATTATTTCAAGTTAAATAAGCAGGGTGACAATATACAGCCTTGATGTACTCCTTTCCCAATTTTGAACCAGTCCCTTGTTCCATGTCCAGTTCTAACTGTTGCTTCTTGACCTGCATATAGGTTTCTCAAGAGGTAGGTAAGGTGGTCTGGGGTTCCCATCTCTTTAAGAATATTCCACAGTTTGTTGTGATCCACCCAGCGAAAGGCTTTAGCGTAGTCAATGAAACAGAAGTAGATTTTTTTCTTTAAAATTCCCTTCCTTTTTCTATGTTCCAGCATATGTTGGCAATTTACTGTCTGGCTCCTTTGCCTTTTCCAAATCCAGCTCAAACATCTGGAACTTCTCAGTTCATGTACTGATAAAGCCTAGTTTGAAGGATTTTGAGCATAATATTGCTAGCATGTGAAATGAGTGCAACTGTGTGGTAGTTTGAACATTCTTGCCATTGTCTTTCTTTAGGATTGGAATGAAAACCGACTTTTTCCAGCCCTGTGGCCACTGCTGAGTTTTCCAGATTTGCTGGTATAATAAGTGCAACACTTTAACAACATCATCTTTTAGGATTTGAAATAGCTCAACTGGAATTCCATCACCTCCACTAGCTTTGTTCATAGTAATACTTCCTAACGCCCATTTGACTTCACACTCCAGGAAGTCTGGCTCTAGGTGAGTGACCACACCATTGTGGTTATCTGGGTCATTAAGACCTTTTTTGTGCAGTTCTTCTGTGCATTCTTGCAAAAGTAGTAAGTGAAGAGACATCTGGAATAACAGGCACATTTAGCCTTGGAGTACAAAATGAAGCAGGGCAAAGGCTAACAGTTTTGTCAAGAGAATGCACTGGCATAGCAAACACCCTCTGCCAACTATGCAAGAGATGACTCTACATATGGACCTCACCAGATGGTCAGTACCAAAATCAGACTGATTATATTCATTGTAGTTGAAGATGGAGAATTTCTATACAGTCAACAAAAACAAGACCTGGATCTTACTGTGGCTCAGATAATCAGCTTCTTATTGCAAAATTCAGGCTCAAATTGAAGAAAGTAGGGAAAACCACTAGGCCATTAAGGTATGACCTAAATTCAATCCCTTATGTTTATACAACAGAGGTGACTAATAGATCCAAGGGACCAGATCTGGTAGACAGAACGCCTGAGGGACTATGGATGGAGGTTCGTGACATTGTGCAGGAGGTGGTGACCAAAGCCATCCCAAAGAAAAATAAATGCAAGAAGACAAAGTGGTTCTCTGAGGAGGCCTTACAAATAGCTGAGAAGAGAAGAGAAATGAAAGGCAAAGGAGAAAGGGAAAGATATAGGCCAACTGAATGCAGAGTTCCAAAGAATAGCAAGGAGAGATAAGAAAGCTTTCTTAAGATAAAGAAGCTTTCTTAACTGAACAATGCAAAGAAATATAGGAAAACAATAGAATGGGAAAGACTAGAGATCTCTTTAAGAAAATTGGAGATACCAAAGGAAGGGAAGTGAAGTGAAGTGGCTCAGTCATGTCTGACTCTTTGTGACTCTTTGGACTGTAGCCTACCAGGTTCCTCCCTCCATGGGATTTTCCAGGCAAGAGTACTGGAATGGGTTACTATTTCCTTCTCCAGGAGATCTTCCTGACCCAGGGATCGAACACGGGTTTCCTGCATTGTAGGCAGATGCTTTACCATCTGAGCCACCAGGAAAGTCAAAATAAACTTCAGATGGTAGCTAACTCTACAGTGAGTTGAGCCAAGAATACTGGAGTGGGTAGCTTATCCCTTCTGCAGGGGATTTTCCTGATGCAGGAAACAAACCAGGGTCTCCTGCATTGCAGGCAGATTCTTTACCAACTGAGCTATCTGGTAAGCCCTACCAAGGGAAAATTTCATGCAAAGATGGGCACAATAAAGGACAAAAATGCAAAGACCTAACAGAAAATCTTACCAAGACCTTACTTTTAAACACTGTAATGTGCTGCTTTCTCATACAAGCAATAAATAAAAGTTAATCCAAAGAGGCATAGTCAGTGCTGCTGCTGCTAAGTCGCATCAGTCGTGTCCGACTCTGTGCGTCAATAAAAGTGGTTAAAATGTATAATGTAGGTGAGCATATTAAGCTTGAATGTTTTCAGAGGCTGTCTCTTGTAACATAATTATGCTCCTGTCTTTCTGCACTCCCCTTCTCTTGACTCCCACCGTTATTCTGGTATTGGCTATTTGTTAAAAATAATGATAATGGCTATGTTAATAACTAATGTTTATTGAGTGGCTATTGGCCAGGTACCATGCCAAGCATTTAAAAAATGCGTAGCAACCTTATTGCTGCTCTCATTTCACAGACTGGAAAAGTTGAGGCTTAGGTGATGGAGTGATTTTTTTCCATGTAGATGACAGTATCAGTAATAACCCAGCCTACTCTCTCTGGAGCCCGGCACCTAATCAGACTACCATGTTTGGAAAACTGTCACCATGAAGGGAATCCATACGTTCATGTGCCTCAGAGAAAGCCCCAGTATCTTGAAGGCACTGGAGAAATTAAAATGTGAACGTCTCTCTTTTTTCTCCTTCTCTTTATAAATACCTCTGTGAAAATAAACTCATGCCCAGGGCCTAAATTAAATGAAAGTGGCAAAGAAAATGAGGACAGGAGGCCTGAAAGAAAATCTACTTTCTGCTTTGTGGATAGTGGATTTTTATAGGACACTGCTTCTTAAGGAGAATTTTGGATTTATTTCTTGTAGGTGAGAACTTTTATTCTCTTAGTTTAAAAGAAAGTGGAACTAACCATGGGAGGCTGTGGAGATATAAGGCAGAGTTTTGCAGATATCTTGATGTTTGAAGCAAGCAGAAGGCATGCATTTGCCTTTCTATTCCTCTCCTTCTCAAGTGAAATGAACACCTATTTTGGGCTGGTGAGGGGAAGAAACCTGGATCTTGGCTCTTTGAGATTTCAGGTTCCAGAACTCCAAGAGGAAGTGAGGATTAACACAGCATTTTGATGTCAGCAAACTGGCACAGCACACATTGCCATGTGCCTACGTTTGATCTGCATTTAACATATCAGCTGGAGAAGCCCTGTACCCATCAGCTGCCAGCCTTAGAGTGATCCAGATCTCATCTTAGCATTCCCCCAAACACACACTTCTTCTCGCAGAGGCAGTTATCTGCCAGGTGCCTCATTGCGTGATCTCACAGCACCCTACTGAACTTGGTGGCACTTACCACAATTGTTCTATTTGTAAAATTATTCTTTGTATTTGTCTCCTCTTTGGCCTGGAGATTATGTTCTACTGTAGACTAAAGAAATTGGTTTAGTTGTAACTGTTGTAAATTAACAGTCAAAGGCAATAATCATATGGTTAAAAATAAACAGGAAAAAAACACTTTTTCAGGGGATAAACTAGTGAACATAGGTTTATGTTTTAGAACTTTGGTGACTACATCACTGAGCAGGAAAGTGAAAAAAAAAACCAACACCCAGATTTAGAACAGGCTTTATCAATAATTCTAATTCTATTGACACATTAGTATTTGGGAGCTGTCAAACCACCAGGTTAAAAATAAAAGTAGTTTGGAGATGCTACATGTAGATTCAGTTATGGTGTAAAGCATCAAGAATTTTAGACTTGGAAGCAAGCCAAATGATGGTCAAATCTTCTAATTTTACAAGTGAAGAAAGTAGGTGCTCAAAGTCACACGGTTATTTAGTTTCAAAGCTGAAATTACAAGCAGAAGGGACTTCCCTGGTGGTTCAGTGGCTAAGGCTCTGAAATCCCAATGCAGGGGGTCCAAGGTTCGATCTCTGGTCAGGGAACTAGATCCTACAGGCTGCAATTAAGAGTTCACATGAAGCTTCAGAACATCCCACACGCCACAATGAAGATTGAAGATCCTGCCTGCCGCAACCAAGACCTCGTGCAGCCAAATAAACAATTATTTTTTTAAAATGATTACTGTATTGAAACAGAATGAAAGGCAGTAAAAAAAATTTAAAGAAAAAGTAGGTGTATTCATATTAACACCAGTACCTTTTCCAATCCATGAAAGACATCGATAAGTTCCACAGATCTGCATCAGCCAGTGAGTGCCCTCTATTGTAAGCAATAGAAATGAACTCCAATTAACTTCAGCAGAAATGAAACTGACAGAATAGCGTCAGGAACTGTGAAATAAAATCACCACGGACTTGTCTTCAGTTGGCCAACCAAGAGGCAGACTTTGGCCAGAACTCAACCAACCATCAACAAATAATGTTCATGAATCAGGACTCTCTGAGAAGTGATCCCTTCAGCGCAGTTTCAAATTATATTGCTCCCTCTTTTGTGAAGCATCCTCTGTTTTCACACATTTACACACAAAAATATCAAAGTTCTGAAGCTGAGTCTGTATGAAACATGCTGATATATGGCTCCAGTTGGAAGCCCTGAGATCATGAGTATGATTGGGCCACTGGATATAAGGAAATTGATTTAATTGTCTACAGGATACTCTCATGCAAGGCGATTAGTTGTTAAGCAAATGAAAAGGATTTTTAAAATCAGGTTAATAGGATTGGATAATGAGGGTGCGTTTTCAAATCCTAATAATCTCACTTATATAACCATACCTACTGCATCTTTACTCTTTCTGAACCAGTGCCATAAATTTTGAGCCAGAAATGTGAGTTCTGCACCCTGATGTTCACCACAGCACTATTTATAATAGCCAGGACAGGGAAGCAACCTAAATGTCTATCAGCAGGTGAATGGATAAAGAAGATGTGGTACATATACACAGTGCAGTATTACTCAGTGATTAAAAAAAAAAAGAAGGAAATTATGTCATTTGCAGCATCATGGATGAACCTAGAGTGTCATACTGAGTGATGTAAGTCAGAGTGAGACCAGCATATAATAGACACAGTGCCTGAAGAACTATGGACAGGGGTTTGTAACATTTTACAGGCGTCAGTGACCAAAGCCATCCTCAAGAAAAAGAAATGTAAGAAGGTAGAGTGGTTGTTTGAGGAGGCTTTACAAATAGCTGAGGAGAGAAGGGAAGCAAAAGGCAAGGGAGAAAGGGAAAGATACACTCAAATGAATGCAGAGTTCCAGAGAATAGTAAGGAGAGATAAGAAGGCCTTCTTAGATGAAAAATGCAAAGAAATAGAGGAAAATAATAGAATGAGAAAGACGAGATCGCTTCAAGAAAATTGGAGATACCAAGGGAATATTTTATGCAAGGATTGGCATGAGAAAAGACAGAAACAATAAGGATCTAACAGAAGCAGAAGAGATTAAGAGGTGGCAAGAATACACAGAACTATATAAAAAGGGTCTTAATGAGCTGGATAACCACGATGGTGTGATCACTCACCTAGAGACAGACATCCTGCAGTGTGAAGTCAAGTGGGCCTTAGGAAGCATCACTACAAAGCTAGTGGAGGTGATGGAATTCTGGCTGAACTAAGTAAAATCCTAAAAGATGATGCTGTTAAAGTGCTGCACTCAATATGCCAGCAAATTTGGAAACCTCAGCAGTGGCCACAGGACCATAAAACGTCAATTTTCATTCCAGTTTTCAAGAAAGGCAATGCCAAAGAATGGTCAAACTACTTTACAGTTTTGCTCATTTCACATGCTAGCAAGGTTATGCTCAAAATCCTTCAAGCTAAGCTTCAGCTGTACTTGAACCAAAAATTTCCAGATGTATGAACTAGATTTCGAAAAGGCAGAAGAACCAGAGATCAAATTGCCAACACTTGATGGATTGTGGAGTAAGCAAGGAAATTCCAGAAAAACATCTACTTGTGTTTCATTGACTACACTAAAGCCTTTGACAGTGTGGATCATAACAAACTGTGCAAAATTCTTAAAGAAATGGGAATACCAGACCACTTAATCTGTCTCCTGAGAAGCCTGTATGCAGGTCAAGAAGCAACAGTTAGAACCAGACATGGGACAATATACTGGTTCAAAACTAGGAAAGGAGTACTACAAGGCTGTGTGTTGCTACCCTGCCTATTTAACTTGTCTGCAGAGTACATCATGCGGAATGCTCAGGGGGATGACTCACAAGGTGAAGTCAAGATTGCAGGGAGAAATATCAACAACCTCAGATATGCAGATGACACCAGTCTCTGCAGATGGCAGAGAGTGAAGAGGAACTAAAGAGCCCCTTGATGAGGGTCAAAGTGGAGAGTGAAAAAGCTGGCTTAAAACTCAACAATCAAAAATATAAGATCATGGCATCAAGTCCCACCATTTCATGGTATATAGAAGAGGAGAAAGTGGAAGTGGTGACATATGTTATTTTTTTGGGCTCCAAAATCACTGCAGATGGTGACTGTAACCATGAAATTAAATACTTGCTCCTTGGAAGGAAAGCTGTGACATATCTAGACCACATATTAAAAAGCAGAGACATCACTTTGCTGACAAATATCCATATAGTCAAAACTATAGTTTTTCCAGCAGACTTGGGTTCTATTCCTGGGTCAGGAAGATCCCCTGGAGAAGAGAATGCCAACCCACTGCAATATTTTTGCCTGGGAAATCCCATGGACATAGGAGCCTGGTGGGCTACAGCCCATCGGGTTGCAAAGAGTCAGACATGACTTGACTAAACAGCAGCATGTTGTTAAATACTTTAAATTTAAACAATTATATTTCTGGTTTTAATAAGTCAAATTTTAAAAAATCATAATCCTTCATAAGGTTGCCGATGTTAATAGTTTGGTAAGTTTTTTTTTCTGTGCCAGGAGTACAATTTTAGAGGCTCTCTGACTGAATTATTTTGAAGTGATAAAAAAGGCTTCATAAACTCTTTATCTTTGTAATTTTGAAGTTTTCAGAACTTTGAAGTTGCTAAGAAAAAAATAATTTAGCTTTGAAAATAGTTTTTAAAAAAGCATTAAAAAATCTTTTGTTATGATATAAGGACAGTGGTATTCAATAATTATTTTTAGTGCAAGAGGAAGACAGTCACAGAACTTACCATTTATATTAATTTCAATGTCACTGTACTAGGATTTAAAATGCATTTTTATTACCATTTGTCATGTCATCTGTTTCAAAGGTTAGAAAAATAATGTATGTTATGCCCCAATCTTTCCCATGTTTCATTTTCTCCATGTAATGAAACATAAAAATGACAGGACAGTGAGCTCAGTGGGATCAAGGGATCCCACATCACAACCTCATCACAACTAACTAATAAAGCCTCTTAATCAAGAGAACTGTATGCGGGACATAGGACAGCTGAAGTGTGATTCAGGGGCTGGCAGACATATGGCAGTGAAGAACTAGGGACGTTTAAAAATGAGTTGTAATGCAGTCTTGATTGACTCTAGATGGAAAATGACACAAGGAAATTCAGGTGCTAAGTGTTACAAGTTGCAGTCTGTTTTGTCTCAGTACAGATTTTCAGGTAATCAAAAGCATTCATTGATACCTAACAGAGTTTACAATTAGGAAAATACTGCAGAGTCATAATGTAAAGATTAGCCTAGCATTACTAAGAAATCAGTTATGATTTTATTCTACTTTTTATTAAGTGCCTGCTATGAGTACATATGAAACACATAATGTTAAAACCACATACCGAGGTACTTAATTCAACTTCCTTATAATGGTTTAAAATGCCAATTTGGTAAATGTGTCCTAGCTGATTACATTGGGAGTAATTTGATGTAATCAGCCAGCTAAGTGACTATTCTCCACCTGGTATATTGCTGCTTTCTTCATTCTGCTTCAGGTACTAGTGACAAAATGAGCTATGATTTTAGCTGCTGTGGTATTGATGTGCCTGCCTGCTCAGTTATAGAACAGTTTGCTTCATGAAACACTGAGAAGCACCTTAAATAGTAGAGAAACCAACTATATCAAGAGTTTTTATTCCCCAGAGTACCATCCATGCCAAAGACAGGAAGAAAATCAACCGGATCCAAGCTGTCTTGCATCTTTCAAGCAGAGTATTCTTTACAGTGAGAGGCAAATCACAATGAGGATGACCAAATGGGACCCAGCATCTGAAGGGAAATGGAGAAACAACCTAGCACAACATAACTGACTCAGTTTTCTGGCTCCTACTACATTCTCACCCCTTCATAACCCATGCTCAGATCATCATTTCACTACTAACTTAACATCTTTAGTGTAAACATGAACCCAGATTACCGAGACTTCATTCTTATTTTCTATCTCAAGATTATGCCAAACTTTGCTTTCTTTATAACACCCCTGCCCCTTTCTATGTATCTTTTTCTATAAGGTCCATATTATTCTGTTTTTTTTTCTTTTTTTGGTTTATTCAACAAATATTTATTGAGAACCTACTGCATTCCAGAAACTATTCTGGCAGCAGAGACTGGAACGTGGACAGGGCACATGTTATTCCTGACATCAGAAAACGTAAATTCTAAAGAGGAAAGGCAGACAACAGATAAATAAATAAGTGAAACAGACATTATCAGAGGATGATAAGTGCTATGGAGCGGGCTTCCCTGCTTGCTCAGTTGTAAAGAATCCACCTGCCAATGAAAGATCCCTCGTCTGGGGGGATCCCATGTGCCATGGAGCAGGGAGCCTGTGCATCACAGCTACTGAACCTGTGCCCCCGAGCCCGGAGCCACAGCTACTGATCCACTGCCGCAACTACTGAGGCCTGCGTGCCCCAGAGCCTGCGCTCTGCGCCAAGAGTTGTCACCACAGTGAGAAGCCCACACGCTCAATGAAGAGCAACCCCTGCTCATCGCAACTAGAGAAAGTCCTCACAGCCGCGAAGACCCAGTAAAGCCAAAAACTAAGTAGAAATTTTTTAAAAAAAATGCTATGGAGCAAAATATTTCAGGATAGAGAATATAGGGGACATGGGAGGTATATTTTTAAATAGGTTGGCCGAGAAATTTGTTGCCAAGATGATGACACTTGAGTTACCACGTGAAAGAAGAGAAGGATTGAACTTTGTAGATATCACAGTTACGTTATTAATAAGAAAATGGGTTTGTGCGGTTGGTGTGAACTACATGAAAATGTATCAATGTAGGTATCATAGAAATTATTAATGTAATTACCACAACGCTACTATAATACTTTTGACAAAAGTATCCAGTTTACTCTTAGCAGAGTCCATAGGGTCTCCGCAAACTACTAATCAAGTTAACCATGGATGTGTATGCGTGGTGCTCAGTCAAGCCTGACTCTTCGCGACCCCATGGATTATAAACCACCAGGTTCCTCTGTCCATGAGATTTTCCAGGCAAGAATTTTGGAGTGGGTTGCCATTTCCTACTCCAAGGGATCTTCCCTACCCAGGGATTGAACCTTCGTCTCTTGAGTCTCCTGCATTGGCAGGCGGATTCTTCCCCTCTAGCGCCACCTGGGAAGCCCCAGTCAAGTACCCATAAAAGGTATGAATTAAAATTGCAAACGAAGTGTAAAGCAAAACACAATGTGCTGTGTTCAAAACTATAACCAAGGACTTTCCTGCTGGTAGAGTGGATAGGAATCCGCCTGCCAGTGCAGGGGACACTGTTAAGGTGAACATCCCTGCGCTGTTCAGAATCCACGAGCCTGGGGCAACTACAGCGCTTGTGTCACAACTACTGAAATCTGTGCACTCGTGTCCCGGGAGCCACAACTACTGAGCCCGTGTGCTCCAACTACTGAAGCTCTCGTGCCTAGAGTCTGTGCTCCACAACAAGAAAGGCCTTAATGAGAAGTCGTGGATCGCAACCAAGGATAGCCCCCAATCATCACAAGTAGAGAAAGCCCGCATGCAGCGACGAAGATCAAGTGCAACCAAAAACACATAAATAAATAAAATTTAAAAAACTGAAACCAAAATATAGTGTTGAAAATGAGCCAAGCAAAAGGTAGCAACTTTTAAAGGTAATCATATATGGCAGTTTGAAATGTGCATGCAATTTAATATTATGAGACAGGTTAGTGCTCACTAATATAAATCTACCACTAGAATTTTTAAAGACAATTTTGTTAGCTGGAAGAGAGACGATGCTATTATGATGAATAATAAGCTTATATGTAGCAGGCTCACGTGTAGCTTGGGTAAGAGTGGATCTTGTGTATAGATCACTATTTATAGCCTGTAACCTAAAACTTGAAAATCAGGATCTCAATAATACTCTTTTAATGAAAGATATTTTTAAACTTACATTAATAAATATTAATATCTTTCCTCCATTTAGAAATCTGGATGGACTTTCATTTTATATTTAAAAGCTAAAAGAGTCTAAAATACATGGTGACTTGATCATATCATATCATACATAAAAATCAATCAAATCAAACTCAGAAAAGAAGTCAAACAATAATACTTCACTAAGTCATATAAATAACTGAGTCCATGATAAAAAAAAATAGATTATTCTAGCCATTTACTTAGTTTTCTAAGTATTAAAAACATTCAGACAAAATGCTTTATAATCTAGCTACCACTGTTGGTATAATTCCCTAGGTATAAAGTCGATTTAGTTTTTAAAATGTTAATCATACATTCTCTGAATAGATACAGGATGCCTGAACATTAATTAAGGTTAGATTAGTTGATGAAAAAGTTTAATTTAACATTAACTTTAGTAGTAATGAGACACTATAAAAAGTATATTCATATATTCAATGAGCAGAGACTTTGGTGGAGAGAAAAGATTCATTTTGCTGTAGCAGATTTATTAAGTTGCTATAAATATTTTACAAATTCAGTCTCCAAAAAATAGTAGCAATGGCTTAGTTATTTATCTTCTTTTTTCTTATTTATTTATCTTAGTTATTTATCTTCTCATTGCATCGAGGAGAATGGAGAGAGGAAAAGGAGGAATCTACAAACTATATTTTCTACAAAACTAGGAAGCATGGAGATTGTGGAAACCACATGTACATATAAAGAAAGCATATGAGACCTGTGGAATCTGAAGGAGAAACTGCTGGGTGCAGGATGTCAAGGGAGAAAAAGAAGTTTTGATTGGCAAGTATTAAACATTGATAGGAAATAAACTCTCTCAGAAGAGAGCCTTTCAAAGGGTAAGAATTTAAAATTTTAATTTAAAAATTCCCAAAGCAACTATTTGTTCAAATAGAAAATAAAATCTGCATTAAAAAACTTCTTAGATAAAACGAAAAATGAGAACTTAGGGGATACAGCCAAATGTATACTCAGAAGTAAAATAACATCCTTCAAAGAGGGCATCATGTTTTAAAAAAGAAAACATTGATAAATAATTCATATAAAGAATATAGAAGAGATGAAAACAGTTTATAGAAATATGAGAATGAAAATAAATGGGATCAAAGTAGAAAGATGAAGATTTTTAAAATATTAGAAGAGAAACAATTCATAAGTAAATCCAAACTTTGTGATTTCTGTTATACTTATTTTTGATTTTGCATGTTTGTGGAGAGTAGGGATAGAAAGAATGTGTAACACATAGGGCATAAACTCTATAACAAATGTGATAAAAGAAAATATTAATTTTAGACATAAAATAGAGATACAGAGATATGAAATTTGAGACCTTTCATAGACCCACTAATAAATTTGAAAATATTATCAAAATAGGCAACTTTCTGAAAAATTACCAATAATGACTCCAAAGTAAAAAAAATTTGAATGATAACCATAGAAAAAGAAAAAAAAATACATTATTAAATTTATTAAAGAATTCTTTCCTTAATGGCTTAATTGTAGAGGCAACTGATTCTATACAAACTACCACAGGTTAGAAAAATAGAAAGTTTTTCTGTCAATTTCAAAGTGAACATCCTCCTGAGCTCAGAACATAGTAAAATTTTCTCTCTTTCATTCACTGTAGGCAAACCTGCTTATGAATATGTAGCATACAAAAACACCTTCGGGATTCATTAAAAAATCACAACAGAAACAGATACAGACTCACAGAGAATAGCCCTGTGGTTGCCAAGGGGGATGAGAAGTGGAGGAGGACTGAATTGGGAGTTTGGAACTAACAGATGCAAACCATCATATATAGAATAGAGGAAAGACAAGGCCCTATTGTAGAGCACTGGGAATTATATTTAATGTCCTGTAATAAACTATAATGGAAAAAGAAAATGAATCACTTTGCTATGCAACAGAAACTAACTCAACACTCTGAGGTGGCTCCGTGGTAAAGAATCCGTCCACCAAGGGAGATGCAGGAGACCGGGATTCAGTCCCTGGGTCAGTAAGCTCCCCTGGAGTAGAAAATGGCAACTCACTCCAGCACTTTTACCTGGAGAATTCCATGGACCGAGGAGCCTGGCAGGCTACAGTCTGTGGGGTTGCAAAGAGTCAGACATGACTGATCGACTGAGCACACGCTTCAGTAAAAAAAAAAATCACAAGCTAATAACCCTCTACAACCACATCAGTTCAGTTCAGTTCAGTCGCTCAGTCATGTCTGACTCTTTGCGACCTCATGAACTGCAGCACACCAGGCCTCCCTGTCCATCACTAACTCCCAGAGTTCACCCAAACCCATGTCCACTGAGTTGGTGATGCCATCCAACCATCTCATCCTCTGTCGTCCTCTTCTCCTCCTGCCCCCAATCCCTCCCAGCATCAGGGTCTTTTCCAATGAGTCAGCTCTTCACATCAGGTGGCCAAAGTATTGGAGTTTCAGCTTCAACATCAGTCCTTCCGATGAATACTCAGGACTGATCTCCTTTAGGATGGACAGGTTGGATCTCCTTGCAGTCCAAGGGACTCTCAAGAGTCTTCTCCAACACCACAGTTCAAAAGCATCAATTTAGAGTTATCCATAGGAATTCAAGGATATATTAGTATTGGGAAATATATTGATATTATATCATCAGTGTATTATAGAAAAATATCACCATCTCAATAAATTACCAAAACTATATAATAGAATTACACATCTAGAAGCTAATGAACCAGGAGGAAAATTAGGCAAAACTGGTATTATAGAAACATAGAGAAAAATGTTTCAGTAATGGGTGGGGTTTTGGTTCTAAAAGTTGAAATATTATGAAGATAGAAAGAAAGCAATTGCGTTAAGATGGCAAGTACTGTGACCAAGATAAACAGAGTTTCAGTGGAATGCAGGGCATGAAAGGGAGAGTAGAGTATACAGAAAGGAAATATAGATAAATCTATGATATTGGCTATGAGGTCAACAACATATAAATAATCGGATTGTGTGGCAAACAATACAACTACTTTAATATCAAACTTTGGAATAACTAGAATTTAGAGGATTGTATACCCAACTAGAGATTCTATCATCTATCATATACATTCATTCTTTCATTCACCAATAGCTGAGCAGCTACTAGGGAGAAAACACTGTAGCAAAAGATTCCAAATTATATTCTGTTCATGAGGAGTTTGTATTCCAGTTTTGGAAATTAAGATAATAAAAATACATAATAGAAGGTTTAGAGCTATAAAAAATTTTGTCCAGGCCAAACACATACACACATGCACACGCAGCAAGACACTTCATAATTATTTCTTGCAGACCATAGTTAAAAGCATATTCCAGAAAAATGCACACTAATACTTTAAAAATCATATTTTAGCTCAGAAAATAAAGGTACAAATATTTAAATATATTATACCATGATAAAGTGTAAGTCTAAACAAAAGGCAATTACTTGGATGCTTCAGGCATAATGAAGGATTAAAACGAAGTCATGATCTTTCAAGGAAAACTGTTGGTTGTTCAGAATTTGTTTGGCTATCACAAATCTAATATTGACCTAACTTTATCAGTTTTTTCACAAATATAAATAAATCAAAACCTAAAAGTGCCAGGAAAAACAGAACTGGGCTAGGAAAACAAAATTGTGGAAGTTGGAGAACGATAGGATCGATAGTGCAGATAACTAATCCAAAACTACTTTTTATTTTTTATTTAACTACAAATATGGATTCTGAAAAGATTATTTATTATTACCCTGTGTAAGGTATTATGACATTCAATAGGAAGAATATATAAAGGAAGCAAAAACAGTCTGCCCAGTTACATTTTATAAAGTCTTCAACATTTCCAGTAGTATAGATATCTGAAATGAATTCAGTTTTGGCTTATCTCAAAAAAGTGTTTTTTATTCTTACTGTTAAAAGAATAATTTTCATAACATCAAATTCTGATTTGTTAAAGTACATAGAATTCTGATTTCTCATTAAAGATGCTATTGCATTTTCTTTGTTTTTTTTTTTCCTAATGAGAAAGAAGTCTACTTAATTCATATAGCTATTCCTCTGATAGTAATGTGTCTTTTCCCCCCTCTTGCTACTTAGTACACACTTTCTTTATTTTTGATACTCATTTGTAGTTTGATTATGATGTCTCTCAGTGTGTTTTCTTTGTATTTATCCTGTGTGGAATTAGCTGAACTTCCTGTTGGTTTCCACAGTTGTGTAAAATTTCTCCAATTAATCTGCCCTATTCTCCCTCTCTTATATTTCTAGAACTTCATTTGCATGAAAGTGAAAGAGGAGAGTGAAAAAGTTGGCTTAAACCTCAACATTCAGAAAACTAAGATCATGGCATCTGGTCCCATCACTTCATGGCAAATAGATGGGGTAACAGTGGAAACAGTGAGAGACTTTATTTTGGGGGGGCTCCAAAATCACTGCAGATGGTGATTGCAGCCATGAAATTAAAAGACACTTACTCCTTGGAAGGAAAGTTATAACCATCCTAGACAGCATAGTAAAAAGCAGAGACATTACTTTGCCAACAAAGGTCCATCTAGTCAAGGCTATGGTTTTTCCAATAGTCATGTATGGATGTGAGAGTTGGACTATAAAGAAAGCTGAGCACCGAAGAATTGATGCTTTTGAACTGTGGTGTTGGAAAAGACTCTTGATATTCCCCTGGACTGCAAGGAGATCCAACCAGGCCATCCTAAAGGAGATTAGTCCTGGGTGTTCATTGGAAGGACTGATGTTGAAGCTGAAACTCCAATATTTTGGCCACCTGATGTGGAGTTGACTCATCTGAAAAGACCCTGATGCTGGGAAAGATTGAGGGCAGGAGGAAAAGGGGACAACAGAGGATGAGATGGTTGGCTGGCATCACCGACTCAATGGACATAAGTTTGGGTGGACTCTGGGAGTTGGTGATGGACAGGGAGCCCTGGCATGCTGCAGTTCATGAGGTTGCAAAGAGTTGGACACTACTGAGCGACTGAACTGAACTGAACTGAACAGACCACGTATTATTTATCACAGTTCAGTGATACTCTTTATTTACTTATTTATTTTTACAATTTTTTCTTCTATCTTCACACTGGAGAATTTCAGTTGACCTATGTTCAATTTCATTGACATCTTTTTCTGTTGTCTCCAATCTGCTGTTAAGTCCACTGAACATACGTAAAACCCTTATCTGCCATTTTCAATACATCAGCCATCTTAGAGATTTTTCCTACTGAATACTTAAGATTCTTTTTTATTGACAATGAATCACTTTTCCCTGATTCTTTGAGGTTGAGTACTTTTTATTACATGTTAGACATTGCAGGGGAAAGATGTAAAAACTGAATTCTGTCATCTTCCTCTGAAAGTGTTTACTTTTGTTCTAACAGTTAAATTATTGTTCATTCACCTTGACTTTGTGGAGGCTTGGTTTACTACATTATTACTTTGTTTTAAAATCTGAAACTTCTCATTTTAATGACTGATATTTCAGTAAATCTAAGTAAGATATAGTTAAGAGCAATTATAATAACAATAACAAAAACACTAGTGGATTACTTGACAACCACTTTTAAAAGGTATTCAAATAGAAAGAGAGAAAAGAAGAAAGAAAACAAGTTGGTTGCCTTCCCCTTGCCCTTAGGATAAATGCAATCTCCCCAAACTGAGATACATCACCCTTTATAGTCCCATTTCAGAGCAACTTTCCAGTTTTCCAGTCTCTTCTGTCTTCTAACACCCAGCAGTAGAACCTAACTCAGTTCAAGACTCAAACTTTTACGTGTTCCCCATCCTGAACCCCCCTCCCACCTCCCTCCCCATCCCATCCCTCTGGGTCTTCCCAGCGCACCAGCCCCGAGCACTTGTCTCATGCATCCAACCTGGACTAGCGATCTGTTTCACACTTGATAATATACAAGTTTCGATGCTGTTCTCTCAGATCATCCCACCCTCACCTTCTCCCATACAGTCCAAAAGTCTGTTCTATACATCTGTGTCTCTTTTTCTGTCTTGCGTATAGGGTTATTGTTATCCATGGCTGATTCATGTCAATGTATGGCAAAAACCACTACAATATTGTAAAGTAATTAGCCTCCAACTAATAAAAATAAATGGAAAAAAAAAACTCAAACTTTTGCAAATGCTGTGTTCTACACCACAAATAGGCTTATGGCCAATATCTTTTCCATACTACTCACCAATTACTCAAAAAATATGTCCTAATTCTGTTAGACAAGGTTAGGTCCTGCATCCTGAGACCTTCAACAATACTTTTTTCATGTGTCAATAATAGATTTTATCTCATCATATCAGTTCTCTAGTGGAATTCTTGAACATTTATTCATTTATTCAACAACAGCTATTCTGTACATAAGATGTAAGAGGTATTGGTATAGGTGGTCAGAATACCATGATGAAAAAAATAGAAGTGACTTTTTACCTCAGAATGTTGTGTTCAGATTTTGTCTTGAGAAGCACTAGTAGACAGTGGCTAAGGGAACAGACTTTGGAACTAGACTGCATTGTTTGCAGCCCTCTTGACTATTTATGAGCTAAATACCCTTGAAAAGTTACCTCTCTGTGCCTCATTTTCACCATTTGATAATTGTCAATAGGATTTCATAGTTTTCAGTGAGCTTAAAATATGTAAACCAGTTGAATGGAAGCTGGCATACAAGAACTCAATAAATATTTGATATTATTTTCCTCTCATCCCTATATTATGATGTCCAAAATATTGTAGGTGCAGACAACATATTGTTGAATGAATGAATACCTATGTTTCTGTTTTAAAAGGTACATATCACTTATCGAAGAAATTTTATATTGCTTCTCTATTTTTTTCTTAACCAATAAGAAGCTATATAAGAAGTTAGAACTCAGGCTAAGAAATATTAAAAGTGGATTTGTTAATGCAATAATAGCATTTGCTTATTTTCTACTTGCTCATTCAAGAAAATTTTTTTTGCTCTTCTTCATTAAAAGCAAAAAATGTATTCTTTTCTTTGGGAGTTTATAAGTTAGACAGGAAATTGATATGTATTCAATTACATATAATAAAGTAAAATACAAAGTAGTATGCAATGAGGAATGAAATAAATCACACGTTTGAAAGCATACATGAACTGCTTGGCATATATTAATTTGAATTATATAAAACTACCAATATTTTAATGGTTTGACTAGTCAAATGGCAATTTTATATGATTCAAAACAATAGCAGATAATAAATTCATTAATGTATCAGAATAATATGTTATTCAGAAGAGGGGAAAACTTTCAAAGATTCCATTTCTCAGGATGACAAATAAAGCTTTAGAATAAGAGGCAATTGGAATAATTTGAAGAAAAAGTAGATAAAAATCAAGTGACTCAGTGATTCTTGAAATGTGGTCCCACTATTTTAAATGAGCATAGGAAGTAATGACCAAAATACAGCTAACCTGAAAGAACAGTGGTCAGATATTTTTAAAAAATATTTTTTTAATTTCATTTACTTTATTTTTGCCCTAGTTTTCCATTTTCTGAAGTTGGAAGGGGAGGGGAAAATTGCTCAAGACAGAGTCTTTCTAACTAATGAAATAAATGTTCTTACAATTAAATGTTATAGATATAGAAATTTTATAAATCTAATATTTTTACTTTTATGTTTTGGAAGCTCCACACAGCTGGCGGGATTTTGTTTCCCCAACCAGATATTGAACCCAGGCCTGCCAACAGTGTGAAGGAAGTGTGAAATCCTAACCACTAGACTGCCAGAAAGTACCCTAGAAATCTAGCAATTTTAAACACCTATGTCTATGTACTTTATGATAATATTTCCTCCCAGTTATTCTTACTCAAAATAACTTCTAAAACGTAGTGCACTAAAATATTCTGTGTTAAGTCAGAAGAATTTATTTTCTTGATCTACTTAGTCATTCACTTAGTAAAATGCAACAGCATGCATTTCAAGGAGTCAGTTCTTTGTTCAAAATATTCCTTTAATGAATAGAAGGATACAGAGCTGCAGGACACTCAATACTTACAGCACTGCATAAAATTAAAAACACTGAGCGAATTTAAACTAAGGATTTTTAGTAAAGTTTCATGCTTCAAAGTGCAAGTAATTTGAACTGTAATTAAAGACAGACTGTTTATTAATACTTCTCATTTGAATACTTGGATTTATGCTTTTTAAAATGGAAATTCCAAGTGATATATGTGTTATGTATAAGTCCACTTAGCCAAGGGAGAATTTTGATTAGATTTTATATTAACTTATATGCATTTAATAGGGACTTTCCTGGTGGCTCAGATGGTAAAGTGTCTGCCTACAAAGCGGGAGACCTGGGTTCAATCCCTGGGTTGGAAAGATCTCCTGGAGAAGGCACCGGCACCCCACTCCAATACTTTTGCCTGGAAAATCCCATGGACGAAGGAGCCTGGTAGGCACAGCCCACGGGGTCGCAAAGAGTTGGACATGACTGAGTGACTTCACTTCACATATGCATCTAATACTGATCATGTCATTTCAGCATCTTCACATGACATGAAAATAAGTAAGTAATTACTTAGTCTTTGAACAAAATATACACTAAAGCATATGACTTCTACCTCTGATACTAATAGCTAGGCAACACTGCTTTGTCTAAAGCACTTACTCAAAAATTACCCCAATATGCTAACTAATCTGAACATTATTGTCTTACAGATATTAGTTCCATCCCTGAAACAACTATAAATAAAAATAAATATGTAAGGGAGACAATGGCATTTTGATGTTCTGGAATCACCTCTGAACTGGGATTTAGGAGATTGTTTGTCACTTGGGAAAAGAGGGGTGTAAATTAGATTGTCTTTATCAGCTCTAAAGTTTCATGAAGCTGATACTAGATTGCAAAGATTCTGAAATTCAAAGATTCCATTAGGGGCTTAATGGAAAATACAAAGGGTTTACCAGAAGATAAGCTGTGTGTCTTCTTATCTTTTTCTTTCCCATAGTTTAATCTCAGTCTGTATATATATACTGTGTTTAGAAAAAAATCTTTTATGCACAAAGAAGAGGTATTTGTTTAACTGATAATCTTTCAAATATAGCAGACAGGAGAAATAACTCTCCCTTCATTTAATATAACCCATATGAAAGGATTAAAAATATAATTTGCAACTTTAATCAAAGTGTCTTTTTCGGTTGATCCCACTTACAAAATAAATGTATTTTGACAAAATCAACATACATAAATATATGACAAATCTATAGGAAGACGCTTACTCCTTGGAAGGAAAGTTATGACCAATTTAGATAGCATATTAAAAAGCAGAGACATTACTTTGACAACAAAGGCCAATCTAGTCAAGGCTATGGTTTTTCCGGTGGTCAGTATGGATGTGAGAGTTGGACTGTAAAGAAAGCTGAGTGCTGAAAAACTGATGCTTTTGAAGTGTGGTGTTTGAGAAGACTCTTGAGAGTTCCTTGGACTGCAAGGAGATCCAACCAGTCCATCCTAAAGATCAGTCCTGGGTGTTCATTGGAAAGACTGATGCTGAAGCTGAGACTCCAATACTTTGGCTACCTGATGCGAAGAGCTGACTCATCTGAAAAGACCCTGATGCTGGGAGGGATTGGGGGCAGGAGGAGAAGGGGATGACAGAGGATGAGATGGTTGGCTGGCATCACCGACTCGATGGACATGAGCTTGAGTAAACTCTGGGAGTTGGTGATGGACAGGGAGGCCTGGCGTGCTGCGATTAATGGGGTCGCAAAGTCAGACACGACTGAGTGACTGAACTGAACTGAACTGGTAGGAAGACAGCTTTCTGCATCCCAAACATTTAATACTAACACTATTTTTAAACTGATTTCTCCCTATAAAGCTAGTGTTCAGCAGTATAAGGTAAGAGCCTACCCTGTGGAATATATGTGGATTTTAACAATGAGGACCAAAAGCGGATGAGTACTTAGGTGGTGGAATCTGAATACTATAGTATATTTAAGCAGTGTTCTGGTTCATCAGACCACCAAATAGATACTGACAGAGAAAGCTGGTCATACATTTGCAACTCTGTATTAAACAGTTACAGATCTATTCCCTTGGGTTTTAGGCACAAACTCAGGTTTACCTTGGCATAAGAAAATAAATGGCATAAACTAAGCATTAAAGATATGGGTAATGATGGACTGAGGTCTAGACAGAGGCCATCAAAGGAATGTTTGGCAGCAAGAGGAAAGAGTAGTTAGGATGTCAGCTGAGTATCAGCCAGAACCGACCCAGGCAGAGAGAGGGGGTAAAGCATTGAAGTGTACAGAAGGGACAGCCTTCTGTCGGACTTCAGAGCAAACACAGAATATGTACCTAGTGTGTGAAACACTGATGATGCTTATTACACAGCTCAGGATATTTAACTCATACATGTCCTTGTCGGAGTATGCATGCCCTCCATCTGATCCCTCACTAACCCCTCCAGTAACTTGCTACATCCTTCCAAGAGTACCTAAAACAAAGCAAGAGAGTGAAAACACCAATCAACCAATGAACAAAATCAGGCAATTTTTATTTGCCTGATTTTTGTTTTTTACTTTATACAGAACAGTATAAATTGAAACCTTGTTTCTTTATACTTTGTAAAAATAAGTAGCTCTCTAGTTGACGAGGATGATATAGTATTCTAAGATTAGTTTCAAACAAGTAAAATTTTGGTACAATTGTAAGTATTGGTAATAAGTAAAAACTAAAAGACATAATAAAGAATTAAAACTCACAATTCCCAAATGTTTAGTCTAATACTGTCAGTTCACACTCATGAATTATTCCCAATCTTTAAAAAATATTAAAATAGTATTTATATAAGCATTAACTATATGGTAACAAGCGGCTTCCCTGGTGCCTCAGGCAGTAAAAAGTCTGCCTGCAATGTGGAAGACCCGGGTTCGATCCCTGGGTAGTGATTCTCTGGAGAATAAAATGGCAACCCACTCCAGTATTCTTGCCCGGAGAATTCCATGGACAGAGGAGCCTGGAGGACTGCAGTGCATGGGGCTGCAAATAGTTGGACTAAGCAACTAATACACACACACCCCCACACACACACAGTAACAAATTCCAGATTTCCCCAAATTCAAGTGTGTTTGCTAAGGTGACTCTATGGTAAATAATCTGACTGAAATGCAAGAGATGCAAAGACATGAATTCAATCTCTGGATGAGGAAGATCCCCTGGAGCAGGAAACAGTAACTTACTCCAGTAATCTTGCCCATGGACAGAGGAGCCTGGAGTCACAAAAGAGTCAGACAAGACTCAGTGACTAAACAATATCAACATATGGTAACTAATTCCAGATTTCCCCAAATTCAGGTATATTTCCTAATACTTTAGTACCTATGTACAAAGTGTCTCTAAATACTTAAAAATATGTATCCATATAATGAATGAACTAGTCAAAATATCATGTATTTTAGGTGGAAGCTATCAATATTCAAATGGTTGTTCAGATTTTTCACATTTTATTAGGATATTTTGACATTATGAAGACATGAAAAAATTCATTTTTATTGTAAGGTATATCCACATTTGGTGACTTATTGAGAGGATATTTAGATGACTAATTCACGACAAACTGCAGTGGATGGAGTAGCATGCAAAGAACAGCCTGAAGTCTTTTCAAACTTTTTACTAGCTCCCTGACTTTAGCTACTGAGATTTCACTAGCAAAATTTATAGAAACAAAAATCTCTTTTTAAAAAAGGATTTAAAAGACACAAAGTATAAACAAAATTTGCTTGATTGTTGTTTATGGTCAATTACTTATGAGACAGAAATGGAAAATTTTCAAATATCTCAACCATTAATAGTAAGCTTACTTAACAGCTTCTAAAGAGTTTATGTCAATAATTAACCTACTCTCTATTGGTAGTTGAGTAGGGGTGGAGATTCTAGAAGCCTGGACTGAGACTAACACAGAAGGACAACAGGATAAATGACAGGAAAAATTCCTTAACAAAGATAATTTACCAAAAATGACATAATAAAAAACAGTTTCTGAATAGTTCTATATCTATGGAAGACACTGAATCTATAAATTAACATTCACAAAAATATAAATACCAGCCATTACTCATGAGTCCTTCTAAACATACAAAAAACACATAACATTAATCAAAGCAAAACCTTCCTTGGCATATAAAGAGAGGGACTACTTTCCAATGTATTTTATAGGTCAGAATAAATCTGATAATAAAATATGACAAGGACAATGTAACAAAGAAATATTATAGGCCAGTATCTCTCATGACACGTAGGCAAAATCCTTAAATAAACATTAGCAAGTCAAATAATGTAATATATAAAACATATGATGTGCTATCATGATGAATTGTGATTTGTTTCAGGAAAGCATGTTTGCATTAATATTAGAGGAGTTAATATGACTAACCACATTAAGAGAATGAAGAATAAAAATAATTTAACTATATCAATCAATACAGAAAAGCCATTTGACAATATTCAACATCAATGTTGATTAAAAAAAAATTCTGTGAAGTGCAATGGAGGAAAGATTCCTAAATTTCATAAAGGATATTTATTTTAAAAAATCCACAGCTATGATTACATTCAGTGATGAAATATTTAACATTTTTTCCTTAGGTTGGAAAAGGCAAGAATGCCATTATTACCACTTCTATTAAACTCTGAATTGTAGCTTCAGTCCAGGTCAAAAAGTATTGAAAAAGGATAAAGATGGAGAGGATAAAGGGAAACAGATGACATGACTGTGTATCTTTATAAAATCTAGTAATATTTCCAGATAAACTAGGAGATAATAATGTATAATTTTAGCAAGATTCAAAGCTAATAAAAATATACAAAAGTAAATTTTATTTCTATATGTTAAAGACAAAAAATAAAAAAAATACTGAAACTCTCACAATATTTGTTAATTGGTTATACTTGATCACAAAATAAAAAGTTTAAAAAAAAAGGAAAATAACAATAAAGTGTCATTTATAACACCAGAAATCTAACTCCATAAATAAATCTTCCAACAGATGTGCTAAAACTACAAAATCTGGTTGAGACAAGTTAAAAATAACAAAAATGAATAGAAAGAATGTTACGTTCCTGCATTGGAACTCACTACTTTGTACCATGTAGAATTTTTTAAAGAGCCCTGGTGATTG
This sequence comes from Odocoileus virginianus, assembly GCF_023699985.2. Lineage (NCBI taxonomy): Eukaryota > Metazoa > Chordata > Mammalia > Artiodactyla > Cervidae > Odocoileus > Odocoileus virginianus. The sequence continues at coordinate 9,671,218 of NC_069697.1, forward strand.
CAACCATGAAATTAAAAGACGCTTATTCCTTGTAAGGAAAGTTATGACCAACATAGATAGCATATTAGAAAGCAGAGACATTACTTTGCCAACAAAGGTCCTTCTAGTCAAGGCTATGGTTTTTCCAGTGGTCATGTATGGATGTGAGAGTAGAACTGTGAAGAAAGCTGAGCACCGAAAAATTGATGCTTTTGAACTGTGGTGTTGGAGAAGACTCTTGAGAGTCCCTTGGACTGCAAGGAGACCCAAAAAGTCCATCCTAAAGGAGATCAGTCCTAGGTGTTCATTGGAAGGACAGATGCTGAAGCTGAAACTCCAATACTTTGGCCACCTCATGCAAAGAGTTGACTCATTGGAAAAGACCCTGATGCTGGGAGGGATTGGGGGCAGGAAGAGAAGGGGGCAACAGAGGATGAGATGGCTGGATGGCATCACCGACTTGATGGACATGAGTTTGAGTAAACTCCGGGAGTTGGTGATGGACAGGGAGGCCTGGCATGCTGCAATTCATGGGGTCGCAAAGAGTCGGACACGACTGAGCGGCTGAACTGAATTGAACTGAACTGAATGATTTACACTACTGCATTACTTCCTCCTCTTGAAACAATCGGTGGGACTTTTAACTTGCTTCTAATCTATAAAATATGTATGGATGTGAGAGTTGGACTATAAAGAAAGCTGAGTGCCAAAGAATTGATGCTTTCGAACTGTGGTGTTGGAGAAGACTCTTGAGAGTCCCTTGGACTGCAAGGAGATCCAACCAGTCCATCCTAAAGGAAATCAGTCCTGAATATTCATTGGAAGGACAGATGCTGAAGCTGAAACTCCAGTACTTTGGCCACCAGATGCGAAGAACTGACTCATTGGTAAAAGACCCTGATGCTGGGAAATATTGAAGGCAGGAGGAGAAGGGGATGACAGAGGATGAGATGGTTGGATGGCATCACCGACTCAATGGACATGGGTTTGGGTGAACTCTGGGAGTTGGTGATGGACAGGGAGGCCTGGCGTGCTGCGGTTCATGGGGTCACAAAGAGTTGGACACGACTGAGTGACTGAACTGAACTGAACTGATGGCAATGGTGAAGGGATTTTACAGATATAATCAATGTCTCTAATTATTTTTTTTAAAGGGGTCATTGTCCTGAGTGGGTCTGGCTAATCACATGAGCCATTTAAAAAGAGTTTAGACAGCGAAGAAGGAAGAAGTCAAGAAACTCATTCCTCCTGGTCTTGACGAAACAAGCTGCCTTGATTTCTATATGGTGAAGGAACAGATACTGATTCCTGACCTCTGAGTGAGCCTGAGGCATATCTGATGTAGAAAGAGTCCAAGGTCTCAAATTAATAAAGAGAAATCCCATAACCTATGAGCCAATAAGGCCCTTCATAACGCTTACCATGTTTGATGCAGGGGTCAAGTATTATCACCAGCAATGATTCAGGTCACAGTCAACTCCCAGATTCACCCTACACTGACAGTTCAGGAGACCCTAGAGCTCATTAAGAACTCTGTTTACTGTGTGCAATTACACATGCTGAGTGCCTTTGACCCCTATTCATCATCCAATTTGATGACCTATCTTTGGGCTGCCAACTGCTCTATCAGATCATGCAATCCATGTTTGTATGGGTCAGTCTTAGCCCTTAACTACCACTGTAATTACTATTGTAACACAGATGTTGTTGTTTAGTCACTCAGTTATGTCTGACTCTTTGCAATTCAATGGACCGCAGCACACCAGGCCTCCCTGTCCCTCACCATCTCCTGAAATTTGCCCAAGTACATGTCCATTGCATCAGTGATGCTATCCAGCCATCTCATCCTCTGATGCCCTCCTCTCCTTATACCCTCAGTCTTTCCCAGCATCAGGGACTTTTTCAATGAGTTGGCTATTTGCATCAGGTGACCAAAATACTGGAGCTTCTTTAGCTTCAGCATCAGTCCTTCCAAAGAATATTCAGGGTTGATTTCCTTTAAGACTAACTGGTTTCATCTCCTTGCTGTCCAAGGGACTCTCTGGTGTCTTCTCCAGCACCACAGTTCAAAGGCATCAATTCTTTGGCACTCTACCTTCTTTACAGCCCAGCTCTCCCAACCGTTCATGACCACGGGGAAGATCATAGCCTTGACTACACAGATCTTTGTCAGATGAGTAATGTCTCTGCTTTTCAACACACTGTCTAGATTTGTCATAGATTTCCGGCCAAGAAGCAATCATCTTTTGATTTCATGGCTGCAGTCACCATCCACAGTGATTTTAAAGAGCAAGAAGAGGAAATCTGTCACTTCTTTCACCTTTTCCCCTTCTATTTGTCATGAAGTAATGGGGCCGGATGCCATGATCTTAGTTTTTTTAATATTTAGTTTTAAGCAGGCTCTTTCACGCTCTTCCTCCACCCTCATCAAGAGGCTCTTTATTTCCTCTTTGCTTTCTGCTATTAGAGCAGTATCATCCACATATCTGAGGTTGTTGATGCTTCTCCCATGTATCTTACTTCCAGCTTGTAACTCATCCAGCCTGGCATTTCTCATGATGTGCTCCGCATATACGTTAAACAAACAGGACAGGAAACAGCTCTGTTGTGTTCCTGAACCAATCAGCTCTTCCATACAGGGTTCTGACTGATGCTTCTTGACCCGCATACAGGTTTCTTAGGAAACAGATAAGATGGTCTGGTAATCCCACCTCTTCTAGAGCTCTCCACAGTTTGTTATGATCCACACAGTCAAAGGCTTTAGCACAGTCGATTAAACAGAGGGAGATGTTTCTCTGGAATTGCCTTGCCTTCTCTATGATCCAGCAAATGTTGGCAATTTGATCTCTGGTTCCTCTGCCTTTTCTAAATCCAGCTTGGATGTCTGGAAGTTCCTGATTCGCATAATGCTGAAGCCTAGCATGCAAGATTTTAAGTTTGACCTTACTAGCATGAGAGATGAGTGCAACTGTCCAATGATTTGAACATTCTTTAGCCCTACCCTCTTGGGAATTGGGATGAGGACTGAACTTTTCCAGTCCTGTGGTCACTATTGGGTCTTCCAAATAGCTGACACTTATATGAGCCTCGCCATGAGCATCTACCACTTCAACTTGGTCCACCTTCAACCTTAGGGCTTTAGAAGCATCCAAGAAATCAACAATAAAATCACAGTCCAAGTCTATGAGACCCAGGTGAAATTAATATTTGAGTTCATCTAGAGTATTGACTTAGGTTTGGGACCACTTTCACACATTCACAAACCGTGAGGTTGAAGAACCAACTGGATTAGGGGTACCTCACCTTGGGACAGGACTGACCTAAAAGGGAAAGCTTATGTTGATCAAACTCTTGGTCAAATACTCACTGTAATACTTTGCCTACCTGCTTACTTCTAAACTCATCCAAGAACAAGATCAGGAGGTAAGGGATGGCAGCAGGAACCTTGTTCTCCCTCCATCCGACTTCTCCATCCCTCAGGTGAGTAGCTTTCTGCCCTCCCACCCCCATCTTAGAAGGTATCTGGCCTCTTTGCTTTATGCTGGTTATTTAACTACTCCACCCTCCAGGTCTGACTTACCAAATGCAGGTTTGGAAAATTTGAACCAGCTTTTACCTGTTGAAAGTGTTTAATTCAGGGCACTCTTGATGGGTGGCTTTCTCTAGGGCTTATATATTTCCTCTTGCTGTAAATTCCTTTCCTCTTTTGCACTCCTCTCTTCCTGGATTATTTAGTTATCTCTTTGTTTGTCCTTTCCCACTCCCCATTCCATCCCCGATTCTCCAATTTATTTTACATCCAGAGCAAACTGTGATGCTACCTCAGTTGTTACAACAATCAGTCAAATAAAGTGCTCTGTGCAGCAAAAATGGAAAATGAAGGAAGAAATGAGTACTTAAAAGAGGACCCTGAGTTTAAGATCCGACCCCAGACTCTGCCGACAATTTGACTGCAGCCTTGTGAGTCCTGACCCTGGGTAGAGCACCCAGACAAACCATGCCTAGACTTTGAACTATGGAAAATGAGATAATTAGTGAGTGTCATTTTAATTCCCCAAATTTGTGGTAATTTGTTATGCAGCAATAGAAACCCAAAGCACTATAATTTCTAAATCACACCCAAATTAATCTATAAATTTAACAAAATTCCAATAATAATCCTAGCAGCTTTTTTAAAAATTAAAAACCAGCTAATTCTAAAACTTTATTAAGAAAATGCAAAAAAAGCGAGTCAAAGAAATCTTGAAGAAGAATAAAGCTGGATTACTTATATTCTTAGACATCAATACATAAATCTACAGAAATATTGGTGCAAGGATAGATATACAAATTAAAGAAACACAACAGAGAGAGTTCTCAGATGCACATGTGTGTGCTCATTGAAATCCCAGTGTACTCAGTGGTAAAGGATATGCCTGCCAATGTAGGAGACACAAGAGACATGGGTTCCATCCCTGGGTCAGGAAGATCCTCTGGAGAAGAAAATGGCAACCCAGTCCACTGTCTTTGCCTGGAAAATACCATGGAGAGAGGAGCCTGGTGGGTTGCAATTCACGGGGTCACAAAGAGTTGGATACGACTGAGGATGCATGCACAAAGACTCAATGTTCATGTTTGGTGGTAAGAACATCACTGAAGTTGTGTTGTACAAAAATAGTCTTTTTTGTATTGCTGGGTGCTGGGTCAGTTGAATATTCATAAATAACATGGATAAACCTTTACCCATAAAAATTTAATTTGAGATGGATCATAGATATAAAATGACCATAATAAACCTTACAAAACAAAATATAGGAGGTCTTCAAGTGCTTGAGGTACTCAGATATCCCTGAAACAGTTCACAAAAACCAAATGATGAAACAAAAAAAATGACAAGTTGGTTTTTATGAAATTAAGAACACCTGTTCCACAAAGGACACTGTTATGAGGGTGGAGAGATAACCCACTGGCTGAAACAAGATAACTGCCTCACATACATCCGTCAGAAAACTTGTCTTCAAAATATGTCTTCAACTTATTCAGTAGAAATCAATCAATAAGATTAAGAAAATAAATCAGTAAGAAAACCACAGATCACGATTTTATAAATGGGGTAAAGGTAAAGGCTTACAAAGAGAGGAGATTCAAGTGACCCAAAATATGAAATCATGCTCAGTGTCATTATTCATCAGCAAAATGAAAATTAAAAATATAGTGAGGTATCACTGCACAGAAATTGGAATTGTTAAAATTAGAAGATTAATAATACCAAATGCTGCCTTCTTTAAAAGAACTTGGATATGAGATAAACATCAGATTCTGGATTTGAGATTCAGTTTAAATTGATAATGCAGACTCTTTTAGGGTCTTATTAAAATTCCTTTATTTTTAATTTGAGGATAACTTCTTTATAATATTGTGTTGGTTTCTGCCATATATCAACATGAATCAGCCATAAATATATGTATGTCCCCTCCCTCTTGAAACTTCCTCGCACCTGCCACCCCATGCCACCACTCCAGGTTGTCACAGAACACCGGATTTGAGCTCCCTGCATCATACAGAAAATTTCCACTGGCTATCTAATTTTATAGATATATTAGAGCATATATTTATATGTATAATATTTATAGTATACATATATTTATATGTATATAATATATACATATATTTAATGTATATAATATATACATATATTATTTATTATTATATACATATAATATATTGTATGTATATAATATTTATAGTACACATATGTTAGACTGTATATTTCAATGCTACTTTCTCAATTTGTCTCCTTCCCCAGCTGTGATCATAAGTCTGTTTTCTATGTCTAATGCAGGGTTTTATTCTTTCTTTTACTGCACATGTTAATATTCTCAGGGAACATTACAGATACTAACTAATAAGCTTTTTGGAAGAAAATCTGTGGTTCTTCATGTTAACAGAGACAACTATGGTATTCTTCAGTACATTGGGGATAAAGCACAAACAAGAAAGAAGAGAGGGGTTCATAGACAGCTTCTGAGCAGAACTCAATTACAGCATATATTACTCTTATGAAATGATGTGAAGAAGCTTCTAGAGACATCATGTCCAGGGAACTGATTATTGCACTTCTGTGTTTTGTTTGCCTTTATAGTCTTTCTTCAATTATTTTCTTGTAGAAATAGCTAAAAAATAATAAGTATAATGGCAGAATACTTGCAGACAGCAATGTAGCATTATTGCAGTGTCCTACAAATTTTGCTAATTATGTGATCTGAGCTAGTATAAGAATTTTAACTATAATTTCTGATGGAAGTTTCTATTCCAAGATAAGTCTGTAACAATATTAGGATGGTTTCTTTGACTCAAATGATGAGAAACTGAATGAGGAAAACCACACTACAGAGGAAAATAAGTGTGCTGTGCAGTTAAGCACAATTAAATAGCTTGAAATAATTCATACATTTTCCAGACTCATCACTAAAACACTTGCTCAGACCCTTAGACAGAAAATGAAGGACCTGCCTTATAAAGTATCTTTCCTTTTCCTTTGTTCAGGCTCCGCTGGTTTCTTGTATGGCCCAATTTCCTACAGTCCCTCTAAGAACTGATATAAAATTGCTTCCTTTTGTCAGAGGCATTATTACCAACAGCAAACACTGACGAATCTGTAATGTATTTTCTCCTCAGCCGGCTCCTTTCTGTCCCCTTTCTTCTCCTCCTCCTTCTTTTAAACTATAAGATTCCTCCCCCTGGATGTAGCTGAGTGGTCATATGTGGACACTTGACCCTAGCTAGGTCAGTGAGATTCTCTCTTCCAGGAACTTGAAGCTATGACTCAGAGGCAGGTAGGCAGTCTCCCTGTGTCCGTCAGTCAGTTCAGTCACTCGGCTGTGCCCGACTCTGCGACCCTAGGCCTGCAGCACCCAGGCCTCCCTGTCCATCACCAATTCCCAGAGCTTACTCAAACTCATGTGCATCGAGTTGGTGATGCCATCCAACCATCTCGTCCTCTGTCATCCCCTTCTCTTCCTGCCTTTAATCTTTTCCAGCATCAGGGTCTTTTCCAATGAGTTAGTTCTTTGCATCAGGTGGTCAAAGTATTGGAGTTTCAGCTTCAGCCTCAGTCCTTCCAATGAATGTTCAGGACTGATTTCCTTTAGAATTGACTGGTTTGACTTCCTTGCTGTCAAGGGATTCTCAAGAGTCTTCTCCAACACCACAGTTCAAAAGCATCAATTCTTTGTGTGTACGTGAATCCAAAGTTGTAACTTCTGGAACTGCAGAGCTCCTGTGTAGGAGATCGACACTACTTAAAGAGCTCGAAACTTGGGATGAAGTAAGTCAGAAAGAGAAAAGCAAATAGCACATATTAAACCATGTAAATGGAATCTAGAAAAATGATACAGATGAATCTATTTGCAGGGCAGGAATAGAGATGCAGACATAGAGAACAGACTTTTGGGCACAAGTGGGATGAATTGGGAGATTAGGACTGACATATATACAGTACCATGTGTAAAAGAGATAGCTCGTGGGAACCTGCCGTATATCACAGGGAGCGCTGTGATGACATAGATGAGTGGGATGCGGGCATGTAGAGCAGGTCCAAGAGGGAAGGGGCATATGTGTTCATCCAGCTTATTTAGTTGCTTGTTGTACAACAGAAACTATCCCACATTGTAAAGAAACTACCCTAATAAAAATAAATAAACAGCTTGAGACTTACCACATAGAATAGATGCGTGCATGTGTGTCTGTGTGTGTTTGTGCCAGAGGATGACTATGAAAGCATTCTTTCTTATAGTAATTTATTCAAACTATAAAGATAACTTCGTAAAGCATACATTGTATGAAAAGACAGACATACTCAAGGGTTCACAAATAATGTGTACTGCAGCATAAAGGACCACAACAACCTTTCACAAGAAATGTCACTATTTTGAGGATAAAAGGAATTAATGCATATAAAAAAATTTAAGCGGTCTATGAGAAATAATGGGCACTCGATAAATTTTAGCTGTTATCATCGTTATGGAAAACTGGATTTGGTGAATCTCTTACACACATAAGAAGGAAAGGGAAAGTGAAGAGAAGAAAAATGACGTTTTCATCAGCACATGTGACGAATTTGCCCTGCAAGTTCATGAGAGTGTGGTGGTCAGAGTAGAAAATAAAACTACACAGCTCTTAATATGTAATCCTCTGAAGAGGATAGCCGTATAACTGTGAAATGAGAGTTTTCATCCCTTCAATTTTCTAAAGTGTGCTTTAAAAAAAAATCCCCCATTTTCTTTTAATCCCTTTAAGTATTCAGCCAAAATTGATGCATTTGAAAGTGTATCATGAATACATGCAGTATGAGAACCAACGGACTAGTTAATGAAATTACTGTGGTTTTTATTGCCAAAGCAGCTGTTGCTAAAAGATTAATTTAATATATAAATATTTTTCATGGAAAAAAATGAAGGCGGATGAGAGAAAAGAATTGTTGAATCAAGATATATGATCTGGTTCTCTTCTAAGCCCAAATTCAACACATAAAGTTACAACAGTCTAATTTAGTTATATAGAATTATATCCTAGAACAATTATTTTTAAGATACTGACTGTATCTAACCTTTCCTTCAATATTTTCATTTGCCTACTAATAAAATTATCAAATAAAATAAAAATAAAGTAAAAAACAGTAGAAGGATATTATTTAACATTTATGTGTCTTTTACTGTGTATCGGAAGCTCTGCTCGGGGCGTTACATACAAATTTTCTTTCAGTCTACAGCTACCCTAATGAAGCAGGCCACACGGGACACTGATTTTGGCATCCCAAGCCATCATTTCTCTTCTGTCACTGTGAAGCTGCTATGCATTCTGTTTAAGATTGAACGCAGCCCCAGATCAGCACATTGGTCTAAACCTGTAAGAGTGCTCCTTGCCATTTTTCCTCTGATAGAAATGATTTTATTTTATTATTATTTTTTTCATTTATTTTTATTAGTTGGAGGCTAATGGCCTCTGGATGATTAAATCCAGATGAAGTCTGAAGGGCTTGTATTTGACGTTTGTGGTAAGAGTAGGGCTCTCTTACTCTGGAGGGAACAGGGTAAAACAGGATCACAACTGCTAGACATTTGCCTAGTCCAAAGTCAGCCAGCACTGGCACACAACCTTGTAAAAATGGAGCCAGAGCTGTGATCAAAGCATTCTTGAAACTTCTGAAATCTCAATTTACACAAGCTAATACATTTTAGCTATTCAAATTGGGGGGGGGGGGGAGTAGTTTTTTTGAAACTTATAATCAAGAATCCAAAATGATTCAGAGATGTTTTATTATCTCCATTACACACATGGGGAAAATTAAATTTGCTATGTCATTGCCTAAGAATGTAAGTTTTAAAAGTAGAATTTGGATTCTGGAAGTCAGAACCCTAGTTATAATGTTCAATCATTACAATAGATAGTCTTCCTAAATGATGTTGGGAAACATTGTAGCATTTACTATCACATTCAAAAAAGTTTAAAGAAGTATTTTTTATTATTTCTTCATCTAATTGAAAAAATTTTGATGGTGAGGTTGGTTTTTGTTTGGGGTTTTGAAGTTTTTGTTTTGTTTTGTTAATTTCTTGGAGCAATGTGAAATAAAGGATAGACATAATGATTTGGATGTTTTGGAATCCAAATAGTTGGACCACTCTGTATAAAAAAAGGAATTTTCAAAGTATGAACAGTCATAACACTTCTTCCATTTCTCTAACTTGGAATCATTGTTGAGGTCTTGCAAGTCCTCTCTATTTGATGTATTGAGCAATTGATTTGAAATAGTGAAAAGAGCATGAGTTTAGAGGAGCTTGGAGACCTTAGATTAAATTCTGATAAATCCCTGAAAGGCTCTATGATGTTGATTAGTCTTTGAACTTCAGTATCTTCTATAAAGAGGGGTTAATAATACTTTTAATACTTTTTCTTTTTTCCACTGGCATGTTTAACAGATGAAATGTGATGAAAGGACTATAACTGGCAGAAAATGGGCCTTCAGTAAATGGTATCTAAATCATAAAAGATTTTTGTAAATTCTAGTAGGTTAAAAGTACCACAATTGCTTTTGTGCCAACCTAATATATCACTATGTGAAAGTAAAGTCGATCAGTCGTGTCAGACTCTTTTGAGATCCCATGGACTGTAGCCTACGAGGTTCCTCCATCCATGGAATTTTGCAGGCGAGAATACTGGAGTGGATTGCCATTTCCTTCTCCAGGGGGTCTTCACAGTCCAGGGATCAAACCCAGGTCTCCTGCATTGCAGGCAGACATTTTACTGTCTGAGCCACCTGTGTTCCTTAGGTAAATGGTGTTGGCATACATTCATTCCTTCTTTACAATATAGAATAGCATTAAGAGCACACTTATGCTCTTAATGAACACATTTGCACATATTATCACCCTTAGTCAAAATTTCCTATTTACTTCTCCTTGTTGCATGGTGTTCTAGATAGGATAGGACACAGACTCTGTACTCATATAGACTAAATAGTTCAAATCTTGATTCTGATCCCAACTCTGACACCAACCATGCAAACAGAGGAACTGCTAACTTGTTTCAGGTCTTTGTCAAAAAAAGAAGAATGTTTTTTTTTCTTTTTAATGAAATGAGTGGATTACAAGAGATAGAATCAACCACAATAATAATATAAATATGTGTAAAGCGCTCTGCATAAATTAGTCATTAATGTTCATTTCTATTTGTCTCTCTTGTATATCTCCTTCCCCATTGTCACCTAAGCACCCCATCAGAGTATTTTTTTTATGTGTGGAGGACTCAGCACTTTTCTCCTTAATGAGTGAAAATTATTCTTTCAAATCTAAGGAAATTGGAAAATTTAGAGTTACCCATCTTAAAGATACCCACTTAAAGTGTTCAAAGTGACCAAAACTAAATCAGACAGTATTTCTCCCTATGTTTAAGACATTTTAATGGATTTCCTTCCAAATACCACTGGATAATATTGCTTCCAAAACTACACTGGGCTTAAGAAATGCAGGGTTCTTTGAAAATCTTTTATTTACTGTAAAATTTAAGATCAAATTTATCATGAGCATTAGAATATCAAGATTATAATTCCATGTATTTTGCTGTGTATGCACATGCACACACACACAAAAAGGAAACTATACATAAAATAATGTGTCTAAATTATATAGATCTAAAGTCTTTCTCTTTTTATTTATATATATATATATCAGAATTTTTTTTGTTTTTTTTTTTTTCCATTTATTTTTATTAGTTGGAGGCTAATTACTTTACATCATTACAGTAGTTTTTGTTATACATTGAAATGAATTAGCCATGGGTTTACATGTATTTCCCATCCCAGTCCCCCCTCCCACCTCCCTATATCAGAATTTTTAATCTGAAAAAGCATGAGTAATTATCTTAGTTCTCCATTTTTGTGCATTTCATAGATCAACTTTAAATTTTACTCTTTTAAATTAACTATGCTTGCTGTCCCAATAGACTAGTACTATGTAGCATATATTAAACATGTAAAAAAAGGTGCTTTATAATGCATTATCTTCACCAAAGTAAATTAAGGCTCTCTTCCAATGGAAAAGAATGTCTGTGTAGAATGCTAATAAGTTAAATGTTTGTTTTTATGGCAACCATTTCCATTATAAACAATACTGGTTCTTTAAAAAAAAAAAAGAAGGAGAAAAGCAGCAGAACAAAGCAGTAGTCTATAAAATAAAACCTGAGCAGGTGCAGAGAAATACAGTAACCTCTGCCTTTGGGTATTTGTCATCATTTATATACTTGGAATTAGTGTGGTGTCCGTAGGAGATTAATTTACATGAAGAACGCCAGATTGGAAGTAAAGGCCTCTCTAAAGGAAATGTATATTATGTAGGGACTATCTATCATTTTGTGTTCTGAGACTGGTTCTAACAAGGGGCCATATTAGTATGCAAGCCCTTGTGTTTTATTCCTTTCCGAGTTTTTGTTCTTGGAATGAGGTATTCCCATGAAACTCATTAAACTTCCATTTCTACAGCTGGCACGCCACTCAGGCATGAATAATCTAAGGGGTAAATAGAAAGTTGATATAAATATGCAAACATTTTTTATAAAATATAAAATAATAGGTAGCTAATAACTGGAAGTGACTCACTGACACACAAAAAAGAATATTTTATCACTTTTCTTAAGATTTAGTTATGAGAAACTCTGATCTGAGTTTTAAATTCTTGTCCAAATGGATGTTAGAACTCTTTAAAATTGTCAAGTGCTGTGGACACAGCAGGGGAAGGAGAGGGTGGGACACATTGAGAGAGAAGCATTGAAACATATACATCACTATTTGTGAAATAAATAGTGGGAAGCTGCTGCGTATCACAGGGAGCTCATCCCAGTCCTCTGTGACAACCTAGAGGGGTGTGTTGGGGTGGGTGGTGGGAGGCAGGCTCAAGAGGGCAGGGTTAAATGTATGCTTATGACTGATCCACAATGTTGAATGGCAGAAACCTACATGACATTGTAAAGCAATCATCCTCCAATTAAATATTTTTTAAAAAAATTATCCAGTGCTCTTGCAGATATGTTAATGTAGTAGTATGCATATTTAAAGCATGGGCATGAGAAAATCCAAATAAATAATCATAAATTCCCTTTCCTTGATCTTCTGTAAAATAGCATCTTACATACAAGGTAACAATGCAAGGGAGGAATGCTTAATACATTCTTTGGGATATTTGCTTATCACTCTGAAAGAAGTAGACTAGGATTCACAAATCATACAAATTCAGAAAACAGCCCACTTTGAATTTGAAGTAATTATATATTTCAAGAAAACAAATTGAAAGAAAAAATCTTTGTCAAATGACTGCAGATAAAACAATTGGTATTCATCAGATTGGTTCAAATTAATGTCTGGTGACACTCATAGGGAAGCAGAATTCATACTTCGTCGGTGATAGTGTCAATTAAAAAATCCCATTAGGAGAATAATTCCTTAATAATAGCTACTGAATGAAAAAATGTGCATCCTTTTCATACCAGCCCTCCACTTCTAGGTGCTACCAAAAGGAAGCACAGCCGTGCCAGCTGCAGCATTGTTTGTATTAGTGCAAATTGGTTTAAATGTGGTTATTGATATGAAAACATAAATTATTAGAACCATACCTTACATTTTACCTAACATCTATTCCACATGGGTTAAAGACTATTGTAAACGCAAAACTTCATAAAAATGTCAAGAATTTACAGGGCATTTATTTTTGTTACTGAGGTAGGAGAGAAAAAAAAGCCCAAAAACTATACCACAAACCATGTATGAAAACTTGCTGAAATATATATTATGTTAAAATTACAAGGTTTATTTTGAGAAGAGATATGGTAAGCTAAAAGAACATATATTAAAAAGATCTTTAACTTAAAAAAATACTTAAAATCTATATAACAGAATATACTGTTTTTCAGAATAAATAAAATTATTATGAATCAATAAGAAAAACAGAACCAACACAGAAGAAAAATAAAGGATGTGAGCAGATAATTCAGTGAAAGCATGATAAAATTACATTAGAAATGCTCATTGGTAATCACAGAGATAAAATTTTCAATAATATTTTGATACCATTTCATGCCCAATAGATCAGAAAAACTGTAACAGGCCAACAAAAGAGGTGGGTAATAAATACAGAACTGTTGATTCTCTAAGATACTCACTGAATATAAACTAGCACAACTATTTAAATAGCAATTTGGAAACATTTGAAACAAATTTGAAGATGTTCCCAAACCTTGATAGAGCAATCCCACATCTAGGCACACGCCCCAGTGAAACTCTAGCACATGTGTTCCAAGTTAAAGGTACAAAATATTTATAAGAGCATTTAGAAAGTCAAATTGATTTTTTTTAGTTCTGTCATATCATTGCTGAGAGTGTCTGATTCCATGTTGCATCTTTATTAGTTTGTTTATTATGTCATTTTCTTGATATCTTCTAGCTCACTCAGCATGGTTTTAATATTTATCTATTGTATGTCTTTTCTGGGGGTCTTTGAATTGTGTAGATGTTCTTCCATTTCTTTTTTATTCTTTTTACTTATGAGATTCACACATTATTTTTCTCCTACTCACTTTTTCTGTGAAATTAATTTTCCTGAATTTTTAAAGGAAGATTTTGTTTGATTTGATTGGTTCTCTGATCTCACAGAGCTCACTCTTCTGTCATTTCCTGTAGCAACTTGCTTCCTGACATACCTGCCTCTCTTCTCTCCCCAATATTACCTAAACACCCCTATTCCTTCCTGTTATCTATGTCATGATAAATTTGGGTTCCACATCCAGAAGTTACTCCCTGGGGGCCCTGCCCTGGAAGTTAGCCTTGGCAGGTCAATTTCAAGCCTTCTTAGAGATGAAATGTCCCCACTCCTTCAGGCTTCCTTACTACAAGCTCTTGCATTGACCTACATTTGGAGCATGCCAAAACTCCCCCAGTGTCAGTTCTGGTTGTTACTATCTTGCAGGGTTTTCTCTTCTCATGCCCTGTCTGCACTCCACTGCTTGCTTCTACTTCCCCTCCACCAGCAGCCTCTTCATCCACACACACACATACCCATGCATGTGCAATTATTCCTGTATTTCTTATTCTGTGTAGCTCCTTATTTACATTACATTCTCTCTCTGTCATTGAGCCCTTGTTCTAGAAGAAACAAGTTGCTATGTTATTGGCTTCCCTATAAAGAGGCCCATCTGGCAAGGAAATAAGGAAAGCCTCTGGCCAATAATCCATGAGGAACTGAGGCCCTCTGTCTAAAAGTCTTTAGGGAACTGAATCTTGACAACAACCATGTGAATCAGCTGGAAAGCGGATCCTCCCCAGGCAGGCCTTCAAATGAAGACACAGAACTGGCGAATCCAAATTTTTACAGTCTTGTGAGGCTTAATGAGGCAGAAGACTCTAGATAAACTCTGCCTGCATTCTGGGTCCACAAAAAATATGAGATAATCAATGCTCATCAATTTTAAAATGTGAATTTATTACATTATAATAAATAGCTGATATAACTCATATGAGGAGGGCATGGCAACCCACTCCAGTATTCATGCCTGGAGAATCCCATGGACAGAGGAGCCTGGCGGGCTACAGTCCATGGTGTCACGCAGAGTTGGACACAACTGAAGTGATTAGCATCCGTCCACAACTCATATAGGCAAAATTATATATGTATGTTATATATTGATGCATTATTTATAATTGCTAAAAAATAGAAGCAATCTAAATGTACATTAATAGAATAGTAGTTGAATAAGTGGAGGTTCATTCAAAAATAAAACATGACGCTACACCAAAAAAGGATAAGAAGCCTCTGTATGCACTGATATGAAAAGATAACCAATAAGTTACTAAATGAAAGAGCAATGTACAAAATAATACATAACATGCTAACATTTATTTATGCCTATAAAACTGTTCTGGAAAGATACAGAAAAAACTAGTAACCATGGGTACCTATTTTGGGGGACTGAGGTGGGCGGAAACTGAGTGGCTGTAAGTACAGAAGTGGGAGGGAGACTTTCAACTCTATAGTTTTTTATGCTAATTGACTTTGGAATCTATGTGAATGAATTAGCTGTTTCACAAATTAATTAAATGTTTAAAGGCTTAAAGGGAAAAATAAGTAAAATGTTTAACAGAAATTCATTTTCTTTTTCTAAAACAAAACATAAAATTGAATAAGAAAAAGAAAATTGTATTCTGTGTAGTGCATTTATATGTTTTTACAATAGGCAAACATTATATAACTTACTGGCACTTGTTTATGTAATATATAAGTAATATTACTGGATATATGTAAGACTTATTACTCCTGTGTCCCCCTTCTCATTTTCCAATGCGCATTTCAGTCCTTTCTACTGCCCAATCCTTTGATGCCACTCGCCAGCACATCTTTCTCTGATTTCTCACTGTCCACTCCCACTTTTGCTCTTACAGTGTCCTCTCTCCTCGCCTAGATCAAGATCTAAAATAACACTTGTTGCATCTTAAATAATAGCAGCAGTAAAATCAATAGTCCAAGCTAAGCCGGAATCAAGATTGCAGGGAGAAATACCAAAAACTTCAGCTATGCAGATGACACCATCCTAATGGCAGAGAGTGAAGAGGAACTAAAGAGCCTGTTGATGAAGGTGAAAGAGGAGAGTGAAAAAGCTGACTTAAAACTCAACATTCAAAACACTAAAATTATGGCATCATGTCCCATCACTTTATGGCAAATAGACGTGGAAACAGTGAGAAACTTTATTTTCTTGGGCTCCAAAATCACTGAGGACAGTGAGTGCTGCCATGAAATTAAAAGATGCTTATTCTTTGGAAGTAAAGCTGTGACAAACCTAGACAGTGAATTAAAAAGCAGAGACATCACTTTGTCAACAAAGGTCCATATAATCAAAGCTATGGTTTTTCTTGTAGTCACATATGAATGTGGGAGCTGGACCACAAAAAGGCTGAGCCCTGAAGAATTGATGCTTTGGAACTGTGGTGCTAGAGAAGACTCTTGAGAGTCCCTTGGACAGCAAGAAGATAAAACTAGTCCATCCTAAAGGAAATCAATCCTGAATATCCATTGGAGGGACTAATACTGAAGCTGAAGCTCCAATAATTGGGCCATCAGATGTGGAGAGCAGACTCATTCGAAAAGACCCTGATGCTGGGAAAGACTGAGGGTGGGAGGAGAAGGGGATGACAGAGGATGAGATGGCTGGATGGCATCACTGACTCAGTGGACATGAGTTTGAGGAAACTCAGAGAGATAGTGAAGGACAGGGAAGCCTGGTGTGCTGCAGTCCATGGGGTCGCAAGGAGTTGGACAGGACTGAGTGACTGAATAACAACAATGTATAACTCAATAATAATATGTAATCAATAATATGCAACTTGATACTTGCTTATGTAATAATAATAATTAATATGCATGGGAATGATAAATGCCAAATTTAGGCTAACAGTTATTTCTGGAAAGAGAAAGATATGAATAAAATTGGAGAAGAAGCGAGGTGACTTCAACTGTATCTTTCACATTTTCATTTCAAATTAGGTCATACAGATTGAAAAAGTACAGAGAAGGAGAGAAGTGTGGAAATACTTGATGCTTTTGGTTAAAGGAATTATTGTAGGAAAGCCACTTAAACATATTTTATGTTTTGATGATGGAATTCTATAAAAATCAGCATGAAATTTAAAAATGGCTATACTGTATAGCTATTGGACCTATTTTGAGGGAGTTCACATAAAAAACATAAAAGCTCCTGTATCTATCTTTGATATCAGGAACTATCAAAGTAAAAACGCATCCTTCTGACATACTGGGTGAGAAAGTGAGCTCTGAGCATCTTACGGGTAACTTTTTCGATAGCCATTCCTTGAAGTTACAAATCTACACTTGATAGATTGAACGCAATCAAACAGCCATACCTAATTTATTGGGAAATGTAATTTAGTTGTGTGCCCAGGGAAAGAAATGAGATTTAGTGAGCACAAAGTATTGTCTCTTCCACAGGGGATGACAGCTGCTCAGCATGTGGGAATGCTGACCTGTGATGCCAGACCTTTCTATTTTTTAAGAGCAGATAGAAATTCAACTTTCTTTAAAATTTGATATCTCTGATTTTTATATGTTGGCAACTAAATCATTCTTTTAATGACCTTATATGAGTCAAACAAAATATGTCTCCTAGCTGGATCCGGTCTATAGGGCAATAGTCTACAAACTTTGATGGTACTAAATAAAATATCCTATAATTGAACACTGAGAGGGATCAGAGTTCGAGATCTCTTTGCCTGTGGATTTTGGGTACACAGTGTTCCAAAATTACCACATCAGTTGGCACTTAAAAGAAGAGTTGGACAGTGATGCCACAGAAGCCAAGGGGTAAGACAAGATTATGCCCAGTAAATTAGGATGTGGACTCAAAGACCATTGGATTGATCCAGCAAATCAAAAGCTAGGGCCAGCCACAACCCTGTAATAAAGTTATACTGCCTTGCTTCTTGAGACTTGGGATGCTGTTGTAGAAAGGCCTCATAGACACAGAACCATCTATAACACAATACAGTTCAGACTTTGCGGTATAGACTAAACATCAAAATTAGAGAGCTATATCCTCATTTTGAGATGTGGTTGTTAGGAAAAACTTCGTGAAGTAGGGGAGATGTGAATTACAGTTTGAAGAATGTAACAAAAAAGAACCTTGAGTATATTCACATAGTAAGTGGAATTGTGAGAAAGAAAGAAAAGACAGGACTTCTAATGAGCTGAATTAAATCTCAAGCTCTGCCTTCACCAGCTACCTGAGTACAGAGGCTTCTAATTATCTCCTAATTACTATTCTTACTTTATTCTCAATTTTTAGCTGGGCACGGAGCTTCCTTGCCTTTAGGTATGATCGTATGCTAGGTATTAGCAAATGACTATAAGGAGAACAGGGTGCACAACTTCTAGAAAATGCTTTTAAAGAGGATCTTTACATCCTTCTCTTCTTGCTGGTTAAAATAAGCACGTAAATGCTGACTCTAACAGTTATCAGGGACCTTGAGGTAGCCTTGGCAATGGAAGTCCTTTTTAGCATAGTAACAAGACAGGGGCCTGGGCTGGAAACCTTTGGGCTCTCTGGATGCGTGAAAGACATAAACTTGTCTCATTTATGCCATTTTGCTTTAAAAAATACTCAAATTGAACATATTATTTTACTTTCCTGAGCTGGAATTTCCTTAAAATGATGGAGGTAAGTTTGTTAAGATAGTCCCATTGATATCTTTATACTTAACATTCTGTATGATTTAGCAGGAAATTTTTAAAAAATCTATTTGAGCAACTGCGCCATGTCACGATTTATATCAACACATCTCATATAAAAGTAAAAAGTTCAATTAGTCAGGTATTTTCAAATGTAGGGAAGTTTCTCTTTGAGACAACACATGATCACATACAAAATACCTAAATGGAATACAATATACAGGTATCTGCCTCTTTTCAAGTTTGCTTTATACCACTTTGCTTTTACAAAAGACCCACATTAACACCTGTTTTTGCTAATTGAAACAAATCTTAAGAGGGCTTTCCTTTTTAGGAAAAAGGGCCAAAACAGACCTAAGTATTCAGTATTTGTTTTACAGGGATCCAGTTGTAGAGGCAGTGCTTACCCCCTGGCAGCCAAAGGGCACCTCAAAACTCCTTTCCTGGGACTACGCTCAGCATCTCCGTGTCAGGCCGCCATAGCTTTGAGCTGCTGTGAGCATCTGTGCTTTATCTCTATTCATTTTTGTATGCTGTTAACAAGATGTGCCCTAGGGTAATTGCTTTTTTACTTTACTTATTTCTGCTAACCAAAGTTTTCACAAAAACATTCTACTTTTAGATAGTGAAAGAAGATGGCAATAGAAGTTGGAATAGAAAATTATTTCAAGTGTGCTCATCCATTAACATGACACTTCAAACAAAAAATTACATCATTAATGATACTGTAGAAAACTTTTATAATTGATCCCTTAAAACTGATGATTACCTTCCTCCTGGTCGACTTTTCCCAAAGTATATTCGTTTGAATGAAAATCTTGACAAGAAATCAACAAAATACATATACTTGGGTGAAAGAACTGTTTCTACTACTTTAATCCATATTTCCTTTTGAGAAATTCACCAGACACATTAGAAGAGAAGTCCCGAGCCATGGGGTCGCAAAGAGCCGGACACGACTTAGTGACTGAACTGGACCTGAGCCATCTCAAACAAGCAGATAAACAAAAATGTTTATCTGTGTTTAATCAGTTATTTCCACAATATATTTGACTATAACAATGTTTTTCTTTAGAAGAATGGTTGGAAAACAGTTCTAGATGGTCTACTTTTCCAGGATTCTTTTTTTATATCCTGCTGTTTCTCCATTTAGGAGAGTAAACACAGCCCCAAGGTAACAGATAAGTTAAACTCCATTTGCTATTTCACAGCACTCCCTGCAAGAAAACTGTCTGTAAACCACAGCCTGAGATTTTCAGAGGGAAAGAAGAAGGCTCAGTGGGCTCAGTTTAGACGCTGTGCATTTAATTTTGTCTTCTGGGCTCTGTCTCTTGTAGCAAAGCTCAGCTTTAAACTAGAAGTACCATTATCATATTATGAGCTTTAAGAAAGATACTTGACATTCACCCTGGACTTAAATGTCCTTGGAGAGAGATTTCAAGAAGAGAATTTTAGTGATTGATTTTAGACCTCTCCTTGTCTATAAACCTTACAGTTTACAAAGGCAATAAATATTTTTTGACATCAGTAAAAAGGGAAGCAAGAGACTAACAAGTGAGTGAAGAACAATACAAAAATAAGTAGTTCGTACATGGAAATGCCTCCTTTTTGGTATAGCATAATTTTTCTGCTGTTCTTTTAAATGTTTTGTCTACCAAGAGAACAGAAATCTTCTACAAGGACTAGAAGATGCCATCTGGTGATTTTATACAATATCAGTACTGAAAAAAGCTCTATTTTCCCCAATTGTAATAGGTCTAAAAGCTCATTCTTTTGAGATTTCAGTGATAGGGTCAGAAAAACACATTTTTCTTTAATTCCTTTTTAGCATTAAGCAAAATAAGCTAAAAGTTATTTTCATTATTTAAAAATACCTGTATGATTTATAATATAAAATAAGGAACAGAAAGAAAAACTGATCAGATCAAGAAACATAAATTCATAAAATTGCTGAGAATCCAAAATAACTTGAGAAATATAATAGAATTATATTAATACATTTCCTCTGGAAATCATAGCTATCAAAAAGCTATAAAAGGCCATGTTACAAACGTGTGGATTTTTAATCCATAGAACAGATGGCCGGTGTTCATTTTATTCAATGCTTTACAAATGGATGAATCAAACATCCAGTAGAATTTTTATTTTTATTTCATTTAAACTTATAACGATAATTATATATAATGGAGTGCTAAGAACAGTTAGAATGTTTTTATAGGATCATAATAACAACGTAGGATTATTAATTCAAAACTGCCATAGCTGGGAAAATTCTAGAAATCAGTAGGTGGTAAGTAAAATATGAAACATTTGCTCAGAAACAGTTGTCAGCTTTACATATCAAAATATATGGATGGTCACGCATAGTTTTCGTTAATGATTAGTACCAGTGCTTGCCGTTAGGTTAAAACAATGGATATATTGTACATGGAAGAAAGGACATCTATAGAAGATCAGACTGCCAATTTTGGTTTTGAGCGAAATTCAATTTCACTGGGTTGTTAATAACTTGATTGGAGGTAACTGTCTGTTGTTTATTTCGGGAACCTGTGAATTTTATATGATCACAAAATGTGTTAGTGCATATATAGCTCAGACTGAAAAATACACAATGCTGCAGATATGAGGGATATATTTTCCATTTTGATTTAAACGTTTACGTGTACACAGCAGTATTTTATGAACTATGAACCCATGTCAGTCTACATGGCTGGTTTAACATGTGCCATGTTTGATTGTTCTTCTGAATGACCACTAGTATTTTGTGGACATAATTCACAATATTCTATTTTGAAATCCAGCATAACATTTCATTTCAATCTGCTGATTTAGTCCTCTAGGAAGGACAGAGACTATTAAATTTTCAAAGCTTCACAGTGCTATTCCCGTATCTAATAGAAATAGCCAATTGAAAATAACCGCTGTGGTTTCTCCAGGGAACCTAGCTGTACTTTGTTTCATGGTGTCCATTTTCTGACACATAATGCAATAATCATTAATCTCAAGCTTATTAACTTTCTGTAGCAGCCTTTAGGGGTGACTGTTTTTATAAGGATACATTCTAAAAGTTCCTAAAGAAGCAGTGAGACACTGCCTGTTACTAATGTCATACACCTGCTGCTGTTATGAATTACTTTGCTTCAATAAATGAACTTCAGATAACGAATTGTTTCTTTAAGTATCAAGAAAAACCTTTTAAAATAACATGTATTTCAAGTTATGAGTCTACTAACCTGAAAATACAATATTATTTTTTACTAAAATAAACACACTTACCTGCTTTTTTCAAGCAGAAAATATCAAGCATAATTTAGGTCTTCTTTTAACAATTAGAGTCATTTTTACAATCATCAGTTTTATGCTTGGCTTTAGTATGGTTGCTTCTATATTTCCTTTCTTACTTTTATTTATCTATTAAACTACAATTTAGTTTGTCAGTGAAGTTCTGAGCACATAAGTTTTAAAAAATATTTATGGAATTAACACACAAATTCTCAGATGAAGCTCTTACTAATGTAATGCGGACAGAGAAGTAAGATACCCAAGTGTTGAAAGTGTACATTCATTATATCTAACGTTGACTCAATGGTCTAGCCAGTAGACAAGACACATGAAAATTACAATACTAGGTATTTCAGTTGATCAGCACTTTATCCATTTACTATCAGGTTCTCAGACTTGTTAGATGCTGAGTTTACCAAAGATTGACCACTGAATAAAATAGATGTTATTATCAATGAGAAATGACACGTGGAAATAATACGTAGTGCTCTTGGGCAATCCTATTACATTAACGAGTATACGAAAAGTGAAAGTGAAAGTCGCTCAGTCATGTTTGACTCCTTGTGACCCCATAGAGTGTGTAGTCAGTCCATGGAATTTTCCTGGCCAGAACACTGGAGTGGGTAGCCTTTCCCTTCTCCAGGGGATCTTCCTAACCCAGGGATCAAACCCAGGTCTCCCACATAGCAGGCAGATTCTTTACCAGCTGAGCCACAAGGGAAGCCCAAGAATACTGGAGTGGGTAGCCTAACCCTTCTCCAGAGGATCTTCCCGACCCAGGAATCCAACCTGGGTCTCCTGTGTTGCAGGTGGATTCTTTACCAACTGAGCTATGCTTTGCTTAAATGGTTTTTATATTTAGTTATTGATTTAGCTATAAAGAAAAGTCACACATCAACTTTACAATCTGCTGTCTTCCTATGTGTGGGGCCAGAATCAATTCTATGCAATGGTACCCTGAGAGGATAATGTAGTCTATAAGTGGAAAACTGGGATTAGTGAGCATCCTTTGGGAAGTATCTGGGTTTCTTTATATATTCCCAAACTATTCTCTGTGTTTTTACTCATACTGATATCTGCAGAGGGCTGAAAATATTACCTTGTCTCTGTAAAATTTATGTTACAGAGGACTTCAATGTATCTCTAAAACTCATTTGTTTTCATGTACTTGAAGACTATTCCCAGACCCTAGTGATGTTAACTTGATTAAGTCAGTGATAAATTAGAAAACAGTGACCAAAAACAAGTTAAGCAGTGTTGTTAGATAATTATTTTTATAAAATATTTGTGTACTGAAGCAATACTCTTTTCATCTAGATTTTTGGAGTCACTACAAAAATATAATTTAATTAGAACAATTATATTTCTATATTTTTATTCATTCACTTGTAGTTTTGGTACATTTACTCTTTAATAAAGTTTTTAAAGAATCAATTGATACTAAAGTACTAAAAATTGTTCTGAATTTTAACCTACAATGTTGATTTTGATAATTTTCCTCATGATTTTTCTTGAAATTTCTCAATAAAATGTCAGATTACTTAGAAATGGTCGTATCTATTTTGATATTTTTAATGCATCTCCAGTGAAATTCATTTCATGAACAGTAGTATAGACTTTTTCTATGGAGAATGATGTAATCTCTAGTTCATGACTGTCTTGGATTTAGATGGCATCTGTCTAAAAGTTGGAAAGCATACTGCTAATAGAACCTGAAGTTGGGATCTTCAGCCCACCTGGATCTGAGGATGTATTCTGTGGTTTTTAACAATCATTTCACTGAACAATTAAAAAAAAAAATTGTGCTGCATTCTGTGTATGTGAGCTGAGTAGCAATGTTCTTACTAAGTCCTAAATTCAACAACAAAAAAATGAAGGCTGAGAAAAAAGCAGCATCAATTTTCTGCATTTTAAAGAATGTTGAAAATAACAAGAGGCTACAAGCTCTCTGAAGGCTGGTTCCCACTGCTCATCATTCCTAGTCTCTATCCCAACCCTAGAGTGTTTTAAGCACAACCCCAGCAAACAGGGAGAGCTGAAATGTAATTAAGTTGTGAATTATTGACCTAAAGAAGAAACTATGGATTTTCACTTCCTTGTTTTAAGAGTGAAGAAATGGTGTTTACCAAATCCATGAGAGAAGTCTCAAGAAGTGCCACCACCATAAATGAGAAGTCAACACTGGTATCTTCAACAACATTGGCATCTTACTGCCCAGGTGAGTTGTTTTCTTATGCAGCATACATGTTGATTTATGCATATCTGTTCACAGGTAAGAGAACTAGATTATGGATACAAAGTGAATGTCATTTACTTAAAACTTCCTATAATTGTACACTTAACATGTATTTTTTCTGTAACCAGTTGGTTCAATATGATCTGTAATTCATCAAAACACAATAACTAAAAGCGAAATTTTATTAAAATGTATAATAATTTCTTAGAAATGAGTCTTGGTGAGATTAAGTTATTTCAATATATTAGTTTATGTATGCAGAGATGACTATGTCATATTTCTTAGTGTTAGAATATTTTTTATATTTCTTGGCATTAGAATGCAACAAGTTCACATCAATTCTATCTCTATTTCAAATTTATATAGTTGTACAGATCAAAAATGGCTTTTATAAACATTTTGGTAGGAAAGACAGTATTTTTTAGTATAAATATCACTCAATTATTTGAATTCTTTTTATAAGTAAAAATAACATTGTTATAAAAAATTGCTGTTAATAACCTATTTTCTCATAGCTCAATTAGGTTCTCCTTCAGTTTTGTCAAAATCTAAACATTTGAAAAATACTGACCAAAAGGATTTGTTACCTCATGGTCATAGTCATGTACTTTCTTCATTTCTGGGAATATATTAGGAATATTAATTATATTCCTAACTATATCAGGAACCATGTGAAATTGCTGTAATTATAGGTCAAAAGTGATTGAACACAGAAATTTCATACAATTTAACCTATACCTTAACCATTCGCTCCTCGTCACAGCCGTATGGATAGGTCCTGTTGATATTCCATTTAAAAGAAAAAATGAAGTCCAGACAGGTTAAATCATTTGCCTAATATTTCTTGGATACAAAGTGATAAATTCATAATGTGAATTCAGGTCATTTTATTCAGGTTTGTTCTCTTATCAATTGAATTAAAAATTGCTCCTCAGTGTACTCAGCAATATTTGGAAAATAAAAGCATTTTTAATTTCAATACATACTTACCAATATAATATTTTTTGATAAAAGGTTTTTATCTTGGCATGTGCTTTAAACAGACTTTAAAAAACTTTGGAGCTGCAGATTTAACTAAATTTGATTACCAAGCAATTTAATTAGTAAAGTCAGTTCTCATTGTCAAAGTAAAAAGCCACTATCATGGAAAGCCTAACTTTATTTTTCTACTCAAATAAGTATGTCAATACTTATTTTGAAAAGTATTTCAAAACCACTGAGAAATATAGTGTAGAACATGTAAGATAGCATCCTCTTAAGACAAGATTAATTCATACAATTTTATAATTCATAAAATAAAATTATAAAGCAATATACTATTTCTTATTACTTATTTTTAATAATGCAATGTATTACATAGCTCAGATCATAAGTAATTTAGTTACCTAGAAATATTTGCTTGTTAAATCTATGTATACATGTATCAAATTCTGATGCTTGGTCATTTGAATAAATAAACAATGTGTAAAACCAGAAGGAACTCTATTAATTTTACTAGCTATCATTCATTATCAAACAAACTTATCCTGTATCTAAACAGAGAAACTTCTCTATAGCCAAAACTAACAAGTCTGGCTCGCATTTACTTTTACTTTTTATTAATAGAAGATAGAAAATATAGTCATTTTATAAGATGAAACGAGTGGAGATTTAAATAAATATCTCACATTATGACTTGACTTGATAAAATAGATTTTAACTACTTTGAATAATACATACCAAATCTGAAAGAAAGCATAAAGATTTTGCCCGTGAGTTTTATCCAGCGTATCTTGAAAATTTTGGTAATCTCAAAAAATATTCCAATTATGTTAAAAATATTCCAATTATGATCTACTTCATTAAGCTAGAGTGCTCCAGCTCTTCAAAGTTTTTTTTCTCTTTTAGCTAATGATGTTTCCCAAGGATGAGTCTTAAGAATAGCTGAAAAAAAAAAAAGAAAAAAAAATAGCTGAAAAGAACTGCTTATATTTAAATACATGGGAAAAAAAAAAAACCTATTTTCGTTATTTAATGTTTCTTAACTATGTTATTTGCTTTGCTGTTCTGGAACTACCTCAAAAATTGATGCTTTCTTTGACAATATGAAAAGTTGGAAGAAACGAAATCTTTAAACAACAATTATCAATGGCGATGCATTTTAAACACCAGTTTTTCACTTGTCACACATTATTGAACTGAGACGTATTAATGTCATAGGCATTAGTTTCTGCAAAAATTCCCCTGTCAGCAGTAATGTGTTAACAGAAATATCTGCAAGATGGAAAGAGACACACATCCTGAGGTGGTCTGTATTTCCTTGGCTATGCATTGACACTGATTTGTTTTCTGATGCCAATATTTTGAAGTCACCTTCTTGGATGTTCAGAGAGATTTCTGATGTGTGTGCCTTTCTTATGTGAAGCAGGATAGAAGAGATAGGGAGAGGAAAGGGGAAGGTAGGAGACTGCCTCGAAGTCTTTTCTGCAGTCACTCCAGCTACGCCTGTCTCAGGAAAGAACACATTATTGCTCATCATTCCTTTTAAAGTCTTGGCATTATACTGGTTTGCATACCGAGGTTTCAAAACTGCTCCAGAGAGTATTGTTAAGCCAGTGATTTAAGAAAACTAAAGCTCTCTATTTGTACCCGACGAAGTCTAGAGTCTTCAGTAACCGAAAAAATAGATAGATTTGCATGTATGTGTACACACATTTTAGATCATCTGATAGATTTTTATTTTTCATCTGACAGACTATTTTGTCATCATGTTGTACTTTGCATGTAAATCTGTGTTTCTGGTTTCATTAGACCAAGATATTACCAAATAAGAAATATGTGCTGAGTAGAAATTTTAAACATCTGTTTAATATCTAATTATAGTATTTCTCAATCTAGGGTCCACAGACTCTTTGGGATCCACAGAAACGTTCTCAATCATCTGCAGGGCCTCAGGTCTGAGAAATTTTGGTTAATGGACTGTCATTAAGAGCTCAGATCATCAGAGTCAATCTCAAATTGCAGCTCCCTGCCTTACCAGCTGTGGATCCTTGGGGAAGTTTCCTTCCTTCTCTGAATCTCAGTTTTCTCATCTGTAAAATGACAATGTACAATGCTCTTATCCTCTTTGGTTGAATTAATTAAGAGAAATACTTCATTTACCCATAAAATCAATAAGTCAAAAATGCTATTTCAGAACAGCAGAGACTTATTATTTGGGTTCTGTGTATAATAAAGTCAAAGTAGTGTACACCACTTCCGTAATATTTTTGTTAGCCATCAGGACCAAACTTTTTGTGTGCATTTAAAGAATAAGAAACTTTATATTGCTAAAAATTAATCATTCTGATAGCTAGCATAAAATTTTGGTTTTTATATATACTTTTTCTATACATTTCTATATATTATATATTTCTATATATAAATATATTCATTTTATAAGTTCAAATAAGTTGAGGATTGACTCTAATTGGAATGAGGTGTTTTTTTTTCCATTTATTTTTATTAGTTGGAGGCTAATTACTTTACAATATTGTAGTGGTTTTTGTCATACATTGACATGAATCAGCCATGGTGGAATGAGTTTTTTGTTTTTTTTCCATTTATTTTTATTAATTGGAGGCTAACTACTTTACAACATTGCAGTGGTTTTTGTCATACATTGAAATGAATTAGCCATGGATTTACATGTATTCCCCATCCCGGTCCCCCCTCCCACCTCCCTCTCCACCCGATCCCTCTGGGTCTTCCCAGTGCACCAGGCCCGAGCACTTGTCTCATGCATCCAACCTGGGCTGGTGATCTGTTTCACCCTAGATAATATACATGTTTCGATGCTGTTCTCTTGAAACATCCCACCCTTGCCTTCTCCCACAGAGTCCACAAGTCTGTTCTATACATCTGAGTCTCTTTTTCTGTTTTGCATATAGGGTTACTGCTACCATCTTTCTAAATTCCATATACATGTGTTAGTATACTGTAATGGTCTTTATCTTTCTGGCTTACTTCGCTCTGTATAATGGGCTCCAGTTTCATCCATCTCATTAGAACTGATTCAAATGAATTCTTTTTAATGGCTGAGTAATATTCCATGGTGTATATGTACCACAGCTTCCTCATCCATTCGTCTGCTGATGGGCATCTGGGTTGCTTCCATGTCCTGGCTATTATAAACAGTGCTGCGATGAACATTGGGGTGCATGTGTCTCTTTCAGATCTGGTTTCCTCAGTGTGTATGCCCAGAAGTGGGATTGCTGGGTCATATGGCAGTTCTATTTCCAGCTTTTTAAGAAATCTCCACACTGTTCTCCATAGCGGCTGTACTAGTTTGCATTCCCACCAACAGTGTAAGAGGGTTCCCTTTTCTCCACACCCTCTCCAGCATTTATTGCTTGTAGACTTCTGGATAGCAGCCATCCTGACTGGCGTGTAATGGTACATGAGTTTTAACTACCAATACAGCTTTTCATTAAATCAAACTCCCCAGAATTTCTGCTGATAGGAAATTGTCTTAGCAGAAAATATGGAGCCTGTGGGAGAGGAAAACATCAGTAATCATTAACAAAATCATTTCAATGTTTTGCGGAACAAAGGGGGAATATTTTGGCCCTATGGTAAGCACTGTATAATCATAATTTAGACTCACATTTCGTATTGCAGAAATGCTGGAAACAAGTGATAACTAGATTTCTTAGCAATATCCAGATCAAAGCTACCCTTATTTAGACCAATTGGGGAATAATTAATGATACTTTAACATGCAACAAGGTTGAGGATGCTGAGAAGAAAACAGGAGACACATTGAATCTTTGGGGTTTTCCTCACATCCTCTGTATTATTCAGGTGAGTCTACCTACCAAAACACACTACCCCTAAATCTCAGTGTCCTAACACAACAGAGGTTTATTTCTCACTCATGCTCCATCTAACCTAGGAAGTGGTAGACTCTGTTCCTTATGATTTATCAGGGACATGGATTCGTGTCAGGCAGTTTTACCATTTTCTAAGGTCTTGGAGTCTTCCACAGAACTTTTGCAGCCAGACAGCAGACATAGAAAAAAATATCGAGAGTATCTCATCCACGGGTTTGGGACCCAGCTCAGATAGTATGCCTGCGTACATGCTAAGTTGCCTCAGTCATGTCCAACTCTTTGCGACCCTAGGACTCTAGCCCACCAGGTTCCTCTGTCCATGGGATTCTCCAGGCAAGAGTACTGGCATGGGTTGCTGTGTCCTCCTCCAGGGGATCTTCCTGACCCAGGGATCAAACCCCATCTATTACATCTCCTTCATTGGCAGACGGTTTCTTTACTGCTGGCACCGCCTGGAAAGCCCTTGGATAGTATACATCATTCAAAAAAAAAGATGAGAACATTGATATTAGTCCCAACTGGATGGGCTCTGCTAATCCTCTATAGAAATTCAGGATTTGGTTTAAATTCAAAGATTTCTGTTGATTTTTGTTTTTTTCACAGATGTTTCTGTTACATTCAGAAACTTTTTATTTAATCATAAGTGATATTAATTCATTCATTTCTAACTCTGAGATTCCAAACAGCCTTGTATACATATTGACTTAATTCTATTGTAAAGAAATTTAATCTGTTATAACAAGATCAATTAAGTAATTGCCAGCTGGTTAAATATGAATGATTTAAAATCTAATTTCCTAAAAAGAATCCACAAAGATTAAGTACAATTTTCCATAATACTCAAGTAAACAAGCATCAAAGCTCAAGGTTAATAATAAAAATGACAATCATAAAAGTAAAAGCTCATAAGAGATCTTATTGCAAATAAATTATTATATTTATGGGTGATAAGACATAAATCTTATGATGACAGGATCTAACAAGAAAGGAACAACACCCAAACCTTGCTAAGTTAAAGGTGTTTGAAGTATAGATATTCTTCATCATCTATTGTACTACTATTTACCAGATGTTAAAGCCTGGCCCATTGCTTTGTATTTTCAAAATATTTGTATCAAGAACTTTAAGTTTAACTTTAATTCTCTCAATATTCTAGTCACTCAAGCTTGGAGGTGCCATTTACATTTATTTTAATTAATGTGCATTAAAAATATTAGAGATATAGATTTTTAAAAATACCCACTCCTAAAAATATGTTTACTCTGAGAAAAACTAGGCAAATGCTGTTGGTTAAAAATGGTGACATTTGTTTATCAGCAGATGTAGATTTGTTGTGGTTGTTCAGTTGCTAAGTCATGTCAGACCATTTGTGACCCCATGGACTGCAGCATGCCAGGCTTCCCTGTCCTTCAGTATCTCCTGGAGTTCACTTAAACTCGTCTATTGAGATGGTGATGATATCCAACCATCTTTTCTGCTGTCGCCCCCTTCTCCTCCTTCCCTCAATCTTTCCCAGCATCAGAGTCTTTGGGTCATGTGGCCAAAGTATTGGAGCTTCAGCTTCAACATCAGTCCATCCAAAGAATATTTAGGGTTGATTTCCTTTAGGATTGACTGGTTTGATCTTCTTGAAGTCCAAGTGATGCTCAACAGTCTTCTCCAGCACCACATTTTGAAAGCACCAATTCTTTGGCACTCAGCGTTTTTTATGGGTCAGCTTTCACATCCATACATGACTACTGGGAAAACCATAACTTTGACTACAGACCTTTGTCAGCAAAGTGATGTCTCTGCTTTTTAATATGCTGTCTAGGTTTGTCATAGCTTTCCTTCCAAGGAGCAAGCGTCTTTTAATTTCATGGCTACAGTCAGTGTCCAAAGTAACCTTGGAGCCCCCAAAAATAAAATCTGTAACTGCTTCCACTTTCCCTCCTTCTATTTGGCTTCCCTTGTGGCTCAGTTGGTAAAGAATCAGCCTGCAGCATGGGAGACCTGGATTTGATCCCTGGGTTGGGAAGATCCCCTGGAGAAGGGGATGGCTACCTAGTCCAGTATTCTGGTCTGGAGAATCCCATGGACTGTATAATCCATGGGGTCACGAAGCAATGGACACGACTGAGCAACTTTCACTATTCGCCATGAAGTGATGGGACTGGATGCCATCATATTAGTTTGTTGAGTGTTAAGTTTTAAGCTAGCTTGTTCACTCTCTCCTTTCACCCACATCAAGGGGCTCTTTACTTCCTCTTCACTTTCTGCCATTAGAGTGGTATCATTTGCATATCTGAGGTTGTTGATATTTCACCCAGCCATCTTGATTCCAGATGGTAATTCATCCAGCCTGGCATTTTTCATAGTGTAATCTGCATAAAAGTTAAATAACCAGGGTGACAATATACAGGCAGCCTTGCCGTACTCCTTTCCCAGTCCTGAACCAATCTGTTGTTCCCATGTCTAGTTCTAGCTGTTGCTTCATGAGCTGCATGCAGATTTCTCAGGAGACGGGTAAGGTGGTCTGGTATAAGCATTTTCCACAGTTTGTTGTCATCCACACTGTCAAAGGCTTTAGCATAGTCAATGAAGCAGAAGTAAATGTTTTTTTTCTGGAATTCCCTTGCTTTCTCTACGATCCAACAAATGTTGCCAAATTGATCTCTGGGTCCTCTGCCTACACATGGCCCTACATGGGATAGCTTATAGCTTCACTGATTTATGCAAACCCTTTTACCATGACAAGGCTGTGATCCATGAAGGGGAGATGTAAGATATCTGGGGCTGAATTTCCAACTCTCAGCTTTCCCACAGTGAAATAAATCATGACCACATGACTCACTGTATGCTTTGGATCATGTGGTCCATGACCCACTATTTGTTTGGGTAAAGCATTTACTCAAGATCCAAATACTAGGTGGACTACAATACTTTTACCCACATATTTTCAAACTTTAAAAAATGCAATTATTTTATCATGTCCATAAAACTGTGGAAAACCAAAGTTTATAAAAGGTGTTTATAAAAGGTATAAAAGTTAATCAAAGGTGACCATATTTATTTCATTGTAAATATCAATACATGTGAGTCTACTTAGTAATCGAAGTTCTACAGCACTTAACAATATTTTTGTATTTACATTTTACTCTCCAACTCAAAACCTTTTCATTTCTGATTCTAGGCCAAGCTCAAGGCAAATAGATGGGGAAACAATGAAAACAGTGACAGACTATATTTTCTTGGGCTCCAGAACCACTACAGATGGTTACTGCAGCTATGAAATTAAAAGGTGCTTGCTCCTTGGAAGAAAAGCTATGACCAACCTAGACAGCATATTAAAAAGCAGAAATATTACTTTGCCGACAAAGGTCCATCTAGTCAAAGCTATGCTTTTTCCAGTAGTCATGTATGGATGTGAGAGTTGGATTATAAAGAAAGCTGAGTGCCGAAGAACTGATGCTTTTGAACTGTGGTGTCAGAGAAGACTCTTGAGAATCCCTTGGACTGCAAGGACTTCCAACCAGTCCATCCTAAAGGAAATCAGTCCTGAATATTCATTGGAAGAACTGATGCTAAAACTGAAACTCCAATACTTTGGTCACCTAATGCAAAGAACTGACTCATTTGAAAAGACCCTGATGCTGGGAAAGATTGAAGGTGGGAGGAGAAGGAGATGACAGAGGATGAGATTGGTTGGATGGCCATCACCGACTCAAAGGACATGAGTTTGAGCAAGCTCTGGGAGTTGGTGATGGACAGGGAAGCCTGGCGTGCTGCAGTTCATGGGGTCGCAAAGAGTCTGATGCAACTGGGCGACAGAACTGTTGGACTGACAAGCTCTTCTAATACTATGAGTTTAGTCTTTAGCAAGCTATTGATTTTTCAGATACCACTCTAATGGCAGAAGTTGAATATGAAGTAAAGAGCCTTTTGAAGAAGGTGAAAAAGCTGGCTTGAATATCAGCATTCAAAAAACTAAGATCATGGCATCCAGTCCCATCATTTCACGACAAATAGAAGTGGGAAAGATGGAAGCAATGACAGATTTTATTTTCTTGGGCTCCAAAATCACTTTAGACAGTGACTTCATCAATGAAATTAAAAGACACTTGCTCCTTGGAAGGAAAGCTATGACAAACCTAGACAGCATATTAAAAAGCAGAGACATCACTTTACCAGCAAAGGTCCGTATAGTCAAAGCTATGGTTTCCCCAATCATTATGTATGTATGTGAGAGTTTGGACTATAAAGAAGGCTGAGCACCAAAGAATTGATGCTTTTGAATTGTGGTTCTGGAGAAGACTCTTGAGAATCCCTCAGACTTCAAGAAGATCAAGTCAGTCAATACTAAAGGAAATCAATCCTGAATATTCATTGGATGGACTGATGCTGAAGTTGAAACTCCAATACTTTCACCACCTGAAGAGCTAACTCATTGGAAAAGACCCTGATGCTGAGAAAGATTGAAGGCAAAGGGACAAAGAGGAGGCAAAGGATGCAATGGTTAGATTGCATCATCCACTCAATGGACATGAATTTGAGCAAACTCTGGGAGATAGGGAAAGATAAAAAAGCCTGGTGTGCTGCAGTCCATGGGGTTGAAGTGTTGGACATGACTTAGGAACCGAACAACAACAATTTTTCTGAGGTTTAAATTCCTTGCCTATAAAATAGGGATAAACCTATTGTTTTAAAAAGGTTTTGTAAAACTTAAAAAAGATGAGTGGTAAACTCTTTGTAAACACTATGGGAGAAGCATCAAGAGTGTTTTGCTTTTTCTTTTTTATCCACGCTCTTGAAGTTTTTTGTCATTTTGATTTTTGACTTTTTGCGTGTGGGTTTTTTTTTTTCCTTATCAATTCACTCACCCATTAACTCAGTTGGCAAATCAGATATGGTCTCCAAAAACACTTACTAAATATCTACTATGTAACAGTACCACACTAGATATCATGGATATCAAGGTAAGCTTGACCCTTACCCTCACAAGATGGAGTTTATTCTGGCAGAGGGTGGAGTGTGATGAGTGCTAAGACAGTGGAAACGGAGGCATCTACTGTACTTAGAGCTTCTTGGAAGAGGTGATGTATCTTTTATATTTTGTCCTACCTCCCTTCGAAGACAATGGGCTGCTTTTCTGGGCGCCTGATGTCCTCTGCTAGCGATCAGAAGTTGTTTTGTGAAATTTGCTCAGCGTTCAAATGTTCTTTAAATGAATTTGTAGAGGAGAAAGTGGTCTCCCCGTCCTATTCCTCCGCCATCTTGGCTCCTCCCTCAGAAGAGGCGATGTATAAGGAGAGATCTTAAGGCTGTGGAGGAATTATCTCAGAAAAAAAAAAAAAGTTTAGCAAAATAACACACTGTGTATTAGCAGAGAAGTATGAGAACCAGCCATAAAGAAACCCAAAGTCCAGGGAACCACTTGGAGATGTAGTAAGAGATGAGGAAGGGGACCTAAAGAGGGGCGAGGTCATGGAGGGCCTTGGAGATGTAGTAAGAGATGAGGAAGGGGACCTAAAGAGAGGCGAGGTCGTGGAGGGCCTTGTAAGTCAGGTTGAAGAATTTTTAGTCTATTTGGAGTGCAATGTTTTGCTCAGTTACCCAGTTATGTCTGACTCTTTGGGATCTCATGGACAGCAGCATGCTAGGCCTCCCTGTCCCTCACCATCTCTTGAAGTTTGCCCAAGTTTATGTCCATTGCATCAGTGATGCCATCCAACCATCTTATCCTCTAACACCCTCTTCTCCTTCTGCCTTCAATCTTTCCCAGCATCAGGGACTTTTCCAATGAGTTGGCTGTACGCATCAGGTGACCAAAATACTGGAGCTTCAGCTTCAGCGTCAGTCCTTACAGTGAATATTCAGGGTTGATCTCCCTTAATATTGACTGGTTTTATCTCCTTGATGTTCATCCAAACAGTGGAATAGGCAAATCAAATCATTTTTCCAGTTCCTCTTCTGTCTCTGACCTGCATTTCTTGGGTCATAACTTAGCTTTCTCTGGTAGTTCCGACAATAAAGAACCTGCCTGCAATGCAGGAGACCTAGGTTTGATCCCTGGGTCAGGAAGATCCCTTGAAGAAGGGAATGGCAACCCACTTCAGTATTCTTGCCTAGAGAATCCCACGGACAGAGGAGCCTGTTGGGCTACAGTCCATGGGGCCACAAAGAGTCACACACTGAGTGACTAACACTTCCACTTTGGCTTTAGCATAAAGTCCTCTGAGAGTTTTCTCAGAGTACAGTCATGTGTCTGTTGTCACTGCCGTAACATTCAGAAAACTAAGATCATGGCATCCGGCCCCATCACTTCATGGCAAATAGATGGGGAAACAAGGAAACAGTGTATTTTCTTGGGCTCTAAAAATCACTGCAGATGGTGACTGCAGTCATGGAATTAAAAGACTCTTGCTCCTTGGAAGAAAAGCTATGACAAACTTAGACAGCATATTTAAAAGCAGGGGCATCACTTTGCTGATAAAGGTCCATATAGTCCAAGCTATGAGTCTGAGCAAGCTCCAGGAGTTGGTGATGGCCAGGGAAGCCTGGCATGTGGCAGTCCATGGGGTAGCAAATCGGACACAATGCAGCAACTGAACTGAACTGATATATTCTGCACATTTAAACATTTATATCTGGTTGGGTACAGTTTTCCTTCCTGATACATGTTATCAGTCTAGTATCATAGCAGACACTGTTTTCACATTGACCATGGGGCTATCTGAAACAATGCTATTACTTGAAGCTTCTGGATCATTCCATCTATCAGTCTCTTTTCTCAGCAGCCAGGAAGATCCATTTCTCCTTTCTTCAAGGTAACTAATAAAGTATAATGGGGAGTATAACCCTCCAGGAAACAACACTATCACACACACACAGGTACATGCACATGCATTTAAAAAAAATTTCAACTTCCTGTGATTTTATAGATAAATTCCATATAATTTTAAGTAGCTTAAAAGGCACTAATATTAGGTTGCTGCAAAAGTAATTGCAGTTTTGCATTGTTGAACTTTGCCATTTGATATTGGAATACACGGTTAAATGAATGTGGTTATGTTATTTTAATGTATATTTCTTGCTTTATGTTTTTTTTTGTCCTGATAACTTATTTCTTGCTGTTTATTTTATATTTATTTTAACTAGGGAAATGATGTTAGACAAAAAGCATATATGAGTGATTTTCTTATCTGAGTTCAAAATGGGTCATGAAGCAGTGGAGACAACTGGCAACATCAGCAATTCATTTGGCCCAAGAACTGCTAATGAACATACAATGCAGGGTGGTTCAAGAAGTTTTCCAAAGGAGATGAGAGCCTTGGAGAAGAGCATAGTGGCATGAAAAAGCTGGATAAGTGGGTGCCTCGTGAGCTGACCACAAATAAAATAAATCATTGTGTTAAAGTGTTGTCTTCCCTTACTGTACACAACAGCAAAGAACCATTTCTTTATCAGATTGTGATGTATGATGAAAAGTGGATTTTATATGACAACCAGTGATGACCAGGGCCAGTGGTTGGACTGAGAAGAAGCCCCGAAGCACTTCCCAAAGCCAAAGTTAGTCACTCAGGTGTGTATGACTCTTTGTGACCCCATGGATGATAGCCCACCAGGACCTTCTGTCCATGGGATTCTCCAGGCAAGAAGACAGGAGTGGGTTGCCATTTACTCCTCCAGGAGAATCTTCTCTACCCAGGGATCTAACCCAGGTCTCCTGCATTGCAGGCAGATTCTTTATCATCCGAGCCACCAGGAAAGCCCAAATTTGCACCAAAAAAAAAAAAAAAAAAAAAAAAAGGTCATGATCACTGTTTGGTGGCCTGCTGCTGGTCTGATCCACTACAGCTTTCCGAATCCTGGCAAAATAATTACATCTGAGAAGTATGCTCGACAAATCAATGAGATGCATAGAAAACTGCAATGCCTGCAGCCGGTACTGGTCAACGGCCAGTTGACTGGTCAAGGGCCAAATTCTCCTCCACAACACCCTACAGTAAGTTGCACAACCAAAAGTTGAAGGAATTGGGCTAGGAAATTCCTAGCAATCCATATTCACTCATTCACCATATTCACATGACCTCTCGCCAACCGCCTACCATTTCTTCAAGCATTTTAAAAACTTTCGGCAGGGAAAGGGCTTCCACAACCATCAGGATTCAGAAAGTACTTTCCAAGAGTTTGTTGAATCCTGAAGCATGGATTTTTATGCTACAGGAATAAACAGACTTATTTGTTGCTGGCAAAAATGTGTTGATTTTTACAGCTCCTATTTTGATTAATAAAGATGTATTTGAGCCTAGTTATAATGATTTAAAATTCATGGTCCAAAACTTCAATTACATTTGCACTGACCTAATACAATCTTATCCCAGGGATGGGGGAGCCTGGTGGGCTGCCGTGTATGGGGTCGCACAGAGTCGGACATGACTGAAGCGACTTAGCAGTAGCAGCAGCAATACAATCTTATAAGTCCTGGCCACATCTTCACTTGACCATTAGTAACAACCTCTCTGTTACAGTGGGTACACAGAGGGAGAGTACAAAGAGGCCCAAGTGTGTTCCAGACAGAGATCACAACACATGAAAATGGCCAGAGATGAAGATGAGAAAAGCATATGCCTATCTGAGTCTCTGAAAAAATTCCAGCCATTTTCATAAGCTTTTTCCCCTGTCTGGAACATTCTTGCACCTCGTTTCTTGCTCAACCTGTCTGTTCTGCATTTCTAGCTTAAAAATCATCTTCTTCAAGCAGACTTCTCTGGCTTACCTCCTTCCCCAACTTTTTTCAAGAATTATCAAGTGCTCCCATACTCCCACAGCCCCTTTCTTATAATTGATTATTTTAATTTTCTCTTATTAAACTATAAACTCATGACAAAAGAATCTTGCTCCCGTGATATTCCAAGTAGCCAACAGAATGCCTGACATATACCTGATAACTAAAAAAAAAAAAAAAAAAATACATTGAATGAATGAATAAAAAGAACCATCCATTTAGTGCGAATTATGAATTAAGCATTTTACCAAGTGCTTTATTTACACTCTCACTTAAGCTCCCCAGTATTGTTCCCACTGTACACATGAGGAAACTGAGTCTTAGAATAAGAAAGTTAAAGTTGCTCAGTCTTATCCAAGTCTCTCCGGGCCAGAATACTGGAATGGGTAGCTGTTCCATTCTCCAGGGGATCTTCTTAACCCAGGGATCGAACCCAGGTCTCCCACATTGCAGGTGGATTCTTATTAGAATAAGAGACTTGTTCCAGATCAAAGAGCTAGTAAGCAACAGAGTAAGGACTGAAGGCAAGGACTGTCTTACTCAAGAAACTGAACTTCTATCCTCTCTGTTATAACAATTTCCCTTGTTCTTCCTGTTATGCGTGCTTTGTGCTCGTCGCTTAGCTGTGTCCAACTCTTTGTGACACCACGGACTGCAGCCTGCCAGGCTCCTCTGTCCATGGAATTTTCCAGGCAAGAATATTGGAGTGGGTAGTCATTCCCTTCTCCAGGGGATCTTCCCAACCCAGGGATCAAACCCGCATCGCTTGTGTCTCCTGCATTGGCAGGCAGATTCTTTACCACTAGTGCTACCTATTAAGCTTCTTGGTTCTATTCCTTAACAAGAGGACAGGTTACAACTAAGTTTAGAGTTAAAAGAGTTAAGCTCTTTTGCTCTTAATAAATCTGTTTTGACTGCATATCAATGGTATTATTGTTATTTTTTAATGGTTTTTAACCTATATCCATTTCCAAAGAGAAATCTGAAGTGGGTTGCATTCTTTCCTTGGCAAGCTTTTCTGATTGTTATCTTTCTAACCTGAACCGATTAAGTATATTTTTGTGAGACAGAGCAAGAATACTGCCTGCAAATCCCAAATCTCTTAGATCTAGATCCTGCACAGAAAATCTTGATCAACTTGCCAAAAGTAAAACTGCAGCAAGTTCAGTTAAATATTCACAGGATTATTTATTTTGAATTGATTTAAAAGTGTACTGCAATAAGTCACTTAAATGTTGCTTTCTAATAATATTTGTGGAGAAACAAGTCAACTTTGGGGTTATCATAACAATCACAAAAATGTTTGGTTACCATTCAGTTATATACAACATAACTAAAATCCCTAGGATAGATTTAATTTAGTTTCTTTGTTTGTTTTTTATTTCTATTTATTCCATTTATTTTTATTAGTTGGAGGCTAATTACTTTACAATATTGTAGTGGTTTTTGTCATACATTGAAATGAATTAGCCATGGATTTACATGTATTCCCCATCCCGATCCTCCCTCCCACCTCCCTCTCTGTCTGATCCCTCTGGGTCTTCCCAGTGCATCAGGCCCGAGCACTTGTCTCATGCATCCAACCTGGGCTGGTGATCTGTTTCACCCTAGATAATATACATGTTTCGATGCTGTTCTCTCGAAACATCCCACCTCACCTTCTCCCACAGAGTCCAAAAGTCTGTTCTGTACATCTGTGTCTCTTTTTCTGTTTTAATTTAGTTTTTACAGTAACCATCTTTATTCTGTTCTACATAGGTGTTTTGACTTTCATAGAAATTTAAGAATTTTGTTACATATGTTAATTACAACTTTATTACAATACTTTGGTCTTTCTAATTATCACAGATGCATTTACAGTGTGGAGGCTCAAATTTGTCTTATTTCTATAGAGTCTTACAGAGTGCTACTACATGCAGCATCATTTGACTCAATGGGCATTGCACATGAAGTGAGTAACAAAGAATACAGAGCAGAAGTTAGTCACTTTTCTACTATTGCTTACCTCATCCTGAAAAGGATAAATGCGTATGTTTAAGAATATTGTATTTTTTGAGTTAAACTTTTAATTCAAATATTGACTGTGGTCTAAGTGTCATTCAAAACAGTATTGTTCAAAGATAAAATAAAGGTTTAGTTCAGTTCTGAGTGCATCTGATCTCTTAAATTATAAATTATAAAGGAGGCGTCTACTTAACTGAGTTTCTGCCTCTTCTGTGCTTATTTATATAAAGTTATTTCTGTTTATTTTCAATGTTTTCTCATCACAGAGAACACATGCAAAAAGCATGTCTTGATAATGTTGAGGAAAATGTGTTTGAGGAAAGGGGTGAGGAATATCTTTAAAATCACTGATCTTTTGTCTAGGTTAGTAGGCTAAGACTTTCGTTAAGCAGGCTGGATGTTCTGGGCCTCGAATAGCCATTAAGTGTACTCCAATTTGGAAAGTGATTGTCAGTTATGACAGTGAATGAATAAGGGTAGGGGGCATTTGGCATTATTTAGCACTGCTAATATTATATACTTTGGGAGGGGGTGCTAATGCACTCAACTTTTCTTGAATCTTAGGAAGTCTAGAATGGAGTTTGAGATGTTGAACATTTTGGGGTTTGTTTGTTTAGGTTTTTAAATTTGTTTTTGCAAGTGAGGAGAATAAAATTTCTTTATAGCTCTCTAATATGGACAAGAGAATCAGCAAAGGCTGAGAATGATTGAAGAATTAAGTGCCTGTCTATACAAAGGTAAAACTGGAATACAGTCTAGGAGAAAGGGCTTCCTAAACTTGAGTCAGGGTGGGATTCAATATTAAAATTTTATGAAATAAAAACATCATAGATAAAGAGACAGTGCGCCACTAGCAAACTCCAAGCCACCTCTTTGAAGGCCTTTTGTTATAGATGTAAGGACCAGAATGTGTGTGTGTGCTCAGTAATGTCCAACTGTTCACAACCTCATGGACTGTAGCCCAAAAGGCTTCTCGGTCCATGGGATTTTCCAGGCAAGAATACTGTAGTGGTTGCCTTCTCAGGATCTTCCTGAGCCAGGAATTGAACCCATGTCTCCTGCATTGGCAGGTGGATTCTTCACCACTGAGCCACCTGGGAAGCCCCAAGGACCAGAATAAGAAGGCTCCAAACCCCCAAACTTTATAAGCATAAATCAGACACACTTCTATTTTTAAAGTCCATCCAGCAGCTCTCAACCACATTTAGAGTAAAATCTAAAATCCTTTCTGTATTCTATAAGGTCCTTTATGATCTAGCTCCTCCTGTCTCTAAACAGCATCTCTCCATCTCTCAACATGCTCCAACATCATCTGTTAACTTTCAAACTCCCATATGCATCAGGCTTGTTCCATCCATGGAGACCCTGCAGGCGTTCTTTCTTTTCTTCTATCTTCCCCCAGACACTCATATTGGCAATTCCTCCCTATAGATCAGGTCTTCGTTTAAATATCACCTCCTAAGGGAATTCACTCACTTGCCCTTTCAGTTCAGTTCAGTCGCTCAGTTGTGTCTGACTGTTTGCAACCCCATGAACCACAGCACACTAGGCCTCCCTGTCCATCACCAATTCCTGGAGACGACCCAAACCCATATCCATTGAGTCGGTGATGCCATCCAGCCATCTCATCCTCTGTCGACCTCTTCTCCTCCTGCCCCCAGTCTCTCCCAGCATCAGGGTCTTTTCAAATGAGTCAGCTCTTCACATCAGGTGGCCAAAGTATTGGAATTTCAGCTTCAACACCAGTCCTTCCAATGAACACCCAGGACTGATCTCCTTTAGGATGGACTGGTTGGATCTCCTTGCAATCCAAGGGACTCTCAAGAGTCTTCTCCAACACCACAGTTCAAAAGCATCAATTCTTCCGTGCTCAGCTTTCTGTATAGTCCAACTCTCACATCCATGCACGACTACTGGAAAAACCAAAGCCTTGGCTAGATGGAC
The DNA here is from genome assembly GCF_023699985.2 of Odocoileus virginianus. Lineage (NCBI taxonomy): Eukaryota > Metazoa > Chordata > Mammalia > Artiodactyla > Cervidae > Odocoileus > Odocoileus virginianus. The sequence continues at coordinate 9,713,038 of NC_069697.1, forward strand.
CTTTGTTAACAAAGTAATGTCTCTGCTTTTTAATATGCCATCTAGGTTGGTCATAACTTTCCTTCCAAGGAGTAAGCATCTTTTGATTTCATGGCTGCAATCACCATCTATAGTGATTTTGGAGCCCAGAAAAATAAAGTCAGCCACTGTTTCCACTGTTTCCCTATCTATTTGTCATGAAGTGATGGGACCGGATGCCATGATCTTAGTTTTCTGAATGTTGAGCTTTAAGCCAAATTTTCCCACTCTCCTCTTTCACTTTCATCAAGAAGCTCTTTAGTTCTTCTCACTTTCTGCCATAAGGGATGTGTCATCTGCATATCTGAGGTTATTGATATTTCTCCCAGCAATCTTGATTCCAGCTTGTGCTTCATCCAGCCCAGCGTTTTTCATGATGTACTCTGCATATAAGTTAAATAAGCAGGGTGACAATATACAGTCTTGATGTACTCCTTTTCCTATTTGGAGCCAGTCTGTTGTTCCATGTTCAGTTTTAACTGTTGCTTCCTTACCTGCATACAGATTTCTCAAGAGGCAGGTCAGGTGGTCTGGTATTTCCATCTCTTTAAGAATTTTCCACAGTTTATTGTGAGTCACACAGTCAATGGCTTTGGCATAGTAAATGAAGCAGAAATAGATGTTTTTCTGGAACTCTCTTGCTTTTTTGATGGTCCAGAGGATTTTTAAAAATCACAGCCCACATCATTATCTCAAATAATATTTATGTATTGTGTTATAGTACATGCTATGTTATTATTTTCTATATCTGATCACTAGAATGTATACCATGAGATCTAACAAAAAGTTTCTGTTTTCCATATACACCTGACATAAATTGATATTCAATAGCTCTCTGCTAAAAGGACTGAAAGGTTATTGCTGAACCATGAAAGACCCTGGGATTCTTGGCCTCTGGAGGAGAAGAACTCAATCCAGGGCCAGTGACAAGGCTTGATCACTCAGAACTTTTGTGTAATAGAGTTTTATTAAAGTATAAAAAAGATAGAGAAAGCTTCTGACATAGACATCAGAAAGAGTGTCCCCCTGCTAGTCTTTAGCTGGATGTTATAGAGCTACTAGCAAGCTGTTACTTATAGAAAGGAGATGTCTCAAAACTCAGAGTGGCACCAGGCCCCTCACCCACAACATGCATTTTGAGATAACATTGGCACCAGGTGAGTTATCCCGGGCAATAAAATGATTGGCATGAATCTTGAAGAGAGGCAGGTTTCCAGGTAAATATATAGTTTCATTAACATAGATTAGGAGAACAATGTAGGAGTAAAACATACTGGTTTGTTGAGCCCTTATCTGAGTCTTCAGTGGAAACAACTTGAAGAAAGACAGAGTCTAGGGAAAATACATAGTTCATTAACAAGGCATAAGAAAAACATTTCCATAAGAAAAATGCATTGGTTAGCTTAAGGTTTGAGAAAAGTTAAGTTCAGGTGGAGTCAGGTGTCATCTTGGCAACACAGAATTTTAAGCAAAACCTCTTTTTAAATTTTTATAGAGAAAGGGGGAAATCTAACATTTGTTTGTTTCCTCCTGCCACTTAAGAGAGAGATAAAAAATATCTGACACTTGCGCCTATTTCCTCCGTTTGGAGACCCCTGGCCTTCCTGTCTGTTACCCTTTCAAGACTACCTGAACAAATGCGTTAGGTAGTTAGAATAGGAAAAAGGAGTCCAAAATGGTTCTGGCTAAAAGACAAAGAAGGGAAAAGCCTACAAAAATAGAACAAAGGATGTCTGAGGACCAGCTTGAGGACCTCAGGTAAAACAAACAGCCCTCCTGGCTAGCCCAGTTTCCACAGGGCAGGCTCAGAGGGGCGGAGACAAATGTATAAAAGGAGGAAGCCTAGACGGATCGGGGGCTTCTCTTCTCTTTGTGTCTTTTGGGTTGGCCTGCCATCACGCCTCTAGGATGTACTTTCCTTTACTTTCTAAACAAAACTGAGCTGTAACATGCGGCTGTAACTCTTGTCCGTCCGTCGCTTCAAATTTTTGCTGTGACAAGACAGAACCGAGGAAATTTCAAATTCCCCTGACATCTATGGTACTGTGACTTGGATTTAACCCGGCTGAAACAACCTCAGCCTGGCCCCCGTGAGGCGGAGGCCAAGCACAGTGGAAGCCCGACGCGGCGAAAGCTCCCACAGTGAAAGCAGAACGCAAAGAAAACCCAGTGCAGGGGAAGTGACAAGAAGTCCAGAGTGTCGGAAACCAGACAGCAAAAACAAACTGGGCAGAAAGCTCACGCGGCTCAGTCTCAGATTCCAGAAGACCGCTGGCTAAGGTAGGAGGTCCTTGCTCCCATGGCTGGAAGGACATATGGCTAACAAAATCTTAATTTCTCTACAACCTCGTGTCTCTTTTTCCCTCAACCCCCATCCCCACTCCCACCCCATGAACAGGCAAGCAGCAGTGGGCGCAACTGGGGGACTCTGGCAGGGGCTACTCCTCAGGGTGTCCACTCTCGGCTGGCCCCCAGTAGCTGTTGCCCAAGTGGGTAGGGGCCCTTCTGTCCTTGCTTTTCTTTAGGCCAAGGATCAGGCCAATGAAAACTGTGAGCACAGGTCAGGTATACAGCAGATTTTCTGGCAGGTTATGAAGGGGATTCCTTGGCACGTTTTTCCCACTGCGTTTTCCTCCCATCCTTCAGCTCCTCTCTCCCGGGGCTTGAGCCCAATCAAAACCCACAGTACCTGGCCTCAGGACCTAAAGCTCAGGCTCTGACACCGCATTGCAAAAATCCAGTGAGAGACACAGCATAGGTAAGAGGTGGATGTGTTTGGATTCAGAGAGAAACACACTCCACAGGGTGTGGGCCGTTGTAGAGGAGAGTGCTTCAGTCAGGGAATGTGGTGTGATTTCCAAGCTGGTGACCTCATATGCTAATGAGTGGGAGGGTCATCCCAACAATTACGGAACCACCCACTCCTTGGAACTGTCCTGGTGCCTCTGGGTATGTCATTTAGCTTGCAGATTGAGGATCAAGGTTTAGTTGAATTTGACTTGTCATCTCGGACCCATTTGATTTTAATCCGTTTATCTTATACCCCTGGGCTCTGTCAGTCTTTCAAAAGTTGTGCCCTGCTCCCGTCCCTCCTGTTTCAAGCTCTTTTCCTGAGCCCTGTCTGGGCCCACAATGTTGCCTCTACAATCGTCTGGAGGAACAACCAGAAAATAGCTGGCCCTTGGGAGGGAAATGTTGTGTAATATCCAGTCTTTCTAGATATTCAGGCCTTCCTCTTCCATGTTTCCTATAACATGTGCAACAACAGCATCTCTCAGTGAACCTGCTAGGGTGGGTGACAGGCACACAATGCCTGCTAGAAGTCCATCTGCTGGCATCCCTTTGTTAGGTAGTTAGAATAGGAAACAGGAGTCCAGAATGGCGGTGGCTAAAAGACAAGGAAGGGAAAAGCCCGCGAAAATTGAACAAAGAAGGTCAAAGGAAGGTCGAGTCAAAGGAAGGTCGAGGACTGGAGTGAGGACCTCAGGTAGAACAAACAGCCCTCCTGGCTACCCCAATTTACATAGGGCAGGCCCGGGGGGAGGAAAAAAAAACATGTCAAAGGAGGAGCCAAAGCGCGTGCGAGCTCGCTCTCCCCCGCATGCTGGCATGCCCTCCCACACTCTTCTCTTCACGTCTTTGGGTTGGCATGCCCTCATGCCTCGAGGATGGATTTTCCTGCTATTTTCTAAATAAAATAGAGCTGTAACACTGATCTAAGAGCTATAACACGGTCTGTCCAAGACCCGACAGCTGTGACACACTGACGGCTTTATTTTTTTTTCCATTTATTTTTATTAGTTGGAGGCTAATTACTTTACAATATTGTAGTGGGTTTTGTCATATATTGAAATGAATCAGCCATGGATTTACATGTGTTCCCCATCCCGATCCCTCCTCCCACCTCCCTCTCCACCCGATCCCTCTGGGTCTTCCCAGTGCATCAGCCCCGAGCACTTGTCTCATGCATCCAACCTGGGCTGGTGATCTGTTTCACCCTAGATAATATACATGTTTCGATGCTGTTCTCTAGAAACATCCCACCCTCGCCTTCTCCCACAGAGTCCATAAGTCTGTTCTGTACATCTGTGTCTCTTTTTTCTGTTTTGCATATAGGGTTATCATTACCATCTTTCTAAATTCCATATATATGTGTTAGTATACTGTAAGGATCTTTATCTTTCTGGCTTACTTCGCTCTGTATAATGGGCTCCAGTTTCATCCATCTCATTAGAACTGATTCAAATGAACTCTTTTTGACGGCTGAGTAATATTCCATAGTGTATATGTACCACAGCTTCCTTATCCATTCGTCTGCTGATGGGCATCTAGGTTGCTTCCATGTCCTAGCTATTATAACCTTATCTTCGACAAAGGAGGCAAGGATATACAATGGAAAAAAGACAACCTCTTTAACAAGTGGTGCTGGGAAAACTGGTCAGCCACTTGTAAAAGAATGAAACTAGAACACTTTCTAACACCATACACAAAAATAAACTCAAAATGGATTAAAGATCTAAATGTAAGACCAGAAACTATAAAACTCCTAGAGGAGAACATAGGCAAAACACTCTCCAACATAAATCACAGCAGGATCCTCTATGACCCACCTCCCAGAATACTGGAAATAAAAGCAAAAATAAACAAATGGGCACTGAGGGCTTTAATGTCGGTCACTCCAAATCTTTGTTGTGACGAGACAGAACCGAGGAGCACACACTCGCCTAACACCTTCAAGGGCAATTGCGCTTCCAGGGATAATGTTTGCCACTTTGGGAGTTAGCTCTGCAAGGCCATTTGGGCCCACTTACCACCCTTCTCCTAAAAGTTACAAACATACCCCTGGATCAAATCTTCACTCCACTTTTATGGAACATCTGGTCTGTTGCCTCTTATCAATTTGTTCTTAAGTCACTAACTCCTACAACCAGGACCCTGCCCACTTGTAGGCAACATCACACCACCCCACTTACTATTATTAAAATACTCTTAATGCCCCTAACAGAACCGGATAACCCATTCCTTTGTCATTGCTTCTGTTATTACCTACAGTGGGTCTATGACACGAAATGTTTACCATTGGAGGTACCCTAACCTGCTCTTATAGAGGATTGGGGAGGGAAACAGTGACTTACATTCCCTCAGAGCAATAAAAGGATAAGGCATATGGCTATTTCTCTAGGTTCCCAGTCTCAGGGACAGGCTTGGGTTGCTTAACATCATGGTATCTATTCTTATCTGTTGTGGACAAGCCAGCAATAAATTAAGATTACAGCCCCTTAATCCTACCCAGTACTAGTCAGATTGGAGATTTTGGGGATGCCCAACTTCAGCCTGGGGATCCCAGGAGGTCAACCTGCCTCAACCTGCCTAGGGATCTGGTCCTCAAAAGGTTGTCATGCCTCAACCTGCTCAAGGATCCTCCAGTCCAGGGGTCCCAGGAGGTCGACATGCCTCAACCTGCCCAGGGACCCAATGCCCCGACCTGCCCAGGGATTCTATCTCCAGGAAGCTGTCACACCTCAGCCTGCCTAGGGATCTGCACCCTGACCTGGGGACCCCTGGCTCCCAGATTGCAACAGTACTGGGTAGGATAAGCTTCAAAAAGACTCACCCCCAAGGAAGTCCACCCATGGAAATTGAAGGAGGCCTATTAGTTTTTTCTTTTTTCTTTTCCTCCCTGTCATCACTGTCTTTCAGAGGGGAAATACCAATCCACTTCCTGACAGATGCCCTTGGGATGCATCCTTATTAACTTAGGAAGCTGTTTGATCCTCTATCTCTAAGGAGAGGTTCCTTAAAATTCTTTTGTGCCACTGCTTGGCCACGGTATCCTCTGGGGGAAAAAGGAACACTGACCTGAGGATGGGAGCTTAAATTACAAAACCATCCTATAGCTAGACTTATTCTGCAAAAGACAAGGGAAATGCACAGAGATCCCCTATGCCCAAATTTTCTTCTGACTAAGAGACATGAAGGAACTCTGTCTTAACTATGGGATTGTTGTGTGCCCTAAAAGTGAGTCTACTAGGCAAATGGTGTTAGGCACAGACAACCAAGAGAAGGAACTTGTGGCCCTAAAGTTATCTGATGCTACTTCCTTGTATCCAAATGTGCTCCCATATCCGGGAGCACCCCCTCCACAAAAGCCAACTCGAGTATGTCCCTTAGTCGAAACTGGAGCAGAAATCAGACCAACGTGGGTCCATAAGCCCTTCGCCCTCTTAGAACTAAGACAGATCAAATAAGACCCAGGCAGCTATACAGATGGCCCAGGCAAATATATAGATACATTACAACACATTACCTTGGCATTTGACTTGATGTGGAAGGACATCATGGTCATATTTACTCAAACTTTATCTGACACTGAGCATGCTAGGATCTTAAAGGGAGCCCAAAGGTATGCTATGGGGCTTCACATGTCAAGTGATAAATACCCAGTAGGGGAAACTGTGGTCCCCTCCTGAGATGCTAATTGGAATCATAATGACCCTGAGCACATCTGGCAAAGGGATCATTTTCTGATCTGGGTAAACGTAGGACTGAAAGCAGCCCAGCAAAAAGTAATCAGCTATGCCCGGGTCTGAGCAATAACTCAGGAGCCCAATGAGAACCCCATTGCCTTTCTGGAAAGGCTAAAAGAGGCCCTCCAAAAGTTTACCAATATGGACTTGGACTCTTATGAGGGACAGGTGATTTTAAAGGACAAATTCCTGTCCCAGTGTGCATCAGACATCAGGATAAAGTTACAACAGCTACAGCAGAGCAGGACCCTGCTTCCTCTTTAGATGAGATGGTCCAGACAGTCACCTTTTATAACAGAGAACAGGAGAGGAAGGCCAAGGCCCAGGAAAGGGAGAAAAGGAAAGAGACAAGGCATGCCCAGACACTGGCTGCCCTCCACGGAAGCCCTATGGCAAACCCTGAGTCCTTGAAGGACAAGGCATGAGGCAAATGCCTAATCTGTAGACAGGCAGGACAATGGACCAAAGAGTGTCCAAACTGAAACAAGGCTCCTAAAATGGCTTGCTACAAATGCCATCAGTTGGCATGTGCCCTCAGGACCCAAGAGCCTCAAGGTCAAGCGCCAAGACTTCCCTCGCAATGGTTCAACAAGACCTTAGCTGAAGCAACCCACTCCAGCCAACCTGCCTGGCACAGATAACTACCACAGGGCTGGAGCCAAGGGTGCAACTGCATGTGGCAGGTAGGTCCAAGAATTTCTTGGTTGACACAGGGGCTACCTACTCTGTCCTAACCTCCTACTCTGGAGCCTTCTCCTCCCAAACCTGTACTATTTTGGGTGCTACAGGAAAAAAAATTACAAAAATATTCACCTGAGCACTTCTTTGTTGCTGGGGTAGACAAATATTTTCCCAAGTGTCCTATTACTCCCTTATTGGGAAGAGATCTTTCCCTGCCTTCGGAATCTTGCAGATATTGCAGTCCTGATAGAAGATGCTTTAAAACTCTCTCTTGGGGGCAAACTGACTATTTTTACCAGCCAGAAAGTTAAACAGCTCCTGAACGGGAGAAGCCATTTATGGATGTCTGATCAAAGGGCACTCAGATATGCAGTAGTCTCCAATTTTGAGACCATAGAGGCTAAACCTTTGCCACCAGGTACTTCAGCCCAATTATATGAGCTCATAGCCCTGACTCAAGCTTTAGAGCTGGGAAAAGGAAAAAGAGTAGCCATTTACACTAACTCCAAGTATCCTTTCTGGTGCTACATGCACATGCTGCTATTTGGAAAAGAAAGAGGTCACTTGGGGACCGAGGGTCCCCAAATATGGTGATTGAATTTTAGGCTCTTGGAGGCAGTACATTTGCCCACTGAGGTTTCAGTCTCCCACTGTAAAGGACACCAAAAACAAAGCACAGAAGTGGCACAAGGGAACCAAGCAAGACTCCAACCAAGATCAGGGAACCAGCCAAGATCAGGGAACCAGCCAAGATCAGGCAGCTAAGAGAGCAGCATTATAGAACAATGACCTAATAGGTGTTGCTACCTTAGTTTCACAGACTAATTTGCCAGAAAATTCCTTCATATACTGAAGGTGAGACTCTTAAAACTAAGAGTGAGGGCTTCCAAGAAGATCATATGGGGTGGTTCCAAAAGGAGAGACTCTTTTTTCTGCCTGGGAACCTCCAGTGGAAGTTGGTTAACTCCTTACATACCACCACTCACTTAGGGGAAAAGGCCCTCCAAAAATTACTAGAAAGTTCCTTCAGAGGAACAGGGCCTCCAAATGACGATAAGGCAAGTGGTCTCCTCTTGTCCCACTTGCCAATTAACCCCCAAGGAGCTCGAAGACGCCAGCTGGCCCAGCCTGTCCAATGACGTGGGGCCTACCCAGGAGAGGACTGGCAGATGGACTTCACCCAGATGCCAGTTTCTCAAGGGTATAAATACCTATTAGTAATGATAGATACATCCACAGGATGGATTGAAGGCTTTCCCACCCAGACTGAGAAGGTTGAAGAGGTGGTAGAAAAAACTGCTCCATGAAATCATTCTGAGATTTGGTTTGCCCAGGTCATTACAAAGTGACGATGGGACATCAATTACTTCTAAGGTCACCCAAGGAGTTTCTAAAGCATTGGGCATTACTTATTATCTCCACTGTGCCTGGAGGACTCAGTCTTCAGGAAAAGTAGAAAGAGCCAATAAATTCTTAAAATCAGAGATAAAAAAGATAAGCCAGGAGACCTCCCTGGGATGGAAGGAGGCTTTACCAATAGCTCTCCTCCACACCCATATGGCCCCTAAGGGTCAGGTTGATCTGAGTCCTTATGAGATGCTCTGTGGGAGACCTTTTGTTTATGTCAATGACCTCTTCCTAGATCCAGAGGCTCAGACCCTCCAGTCCTCTACCATGACCACTAGGCAATTGCAACAGGATGTACCCTTGTGGGATGTCAATCAGGACTCAAAAGATTCTAAAGAGCCACCACTATATGCTCCATGGATTCAAATCCTAATTAAAGTCTGGAAAGATGGGTTCCCAAAGGCTCAACTCCAGCCCACACGGATGGCCCCTACCCTGTAATACTTCCTACCCCCACAGCAGTCACGGTTCCAGGACATGACTCCTGGATTCACTATTCATGAGTCAAACCGTAGAAGAAAACAGAAGAGAGGACATTCAATCCTTCTGTGAGCCCCTGGGAGATCTCAAATACCTACTCAGAACTACAAATTAGTGCCATTCCAATGAACACACCCAAAATCAAGTTTCTGGGGATAAGATTTCTCTTGATAGCACTAAAGCGCCAACGCAGTTTGGCAGGGGTTGTACTCCAAAATAGAGAGAAGATAGATCTCCTGATCCTTGGACAAGGAGGGACTTGAGCCATCTTGAATGAGACATGTTTTTTCTGGGGAAATACTTCCAGCTAAGTTAAAGAAAGTCTACAGTTCAGTTCAGTTCACTCAGTCGTGTCTGACTCTTTGCAACCCCATGGACTGTAGCACGCCAGGCCTCCCTGTCCATCACCAACTCCTGGAGCATACTCAAACTCATGCCCATTGAGTCAGTGATGCCACCCAACCATCTCATCATCTGTCGTCCCCTTCTCCGCCTGCCTTCAATCTTTCCCAGCATCAGGGTCTTTTCAGATGAGTCAGTTCTTTGCATCAGGTGGCCAGAGTATTGGAGTTTCAGTCCTCAGGAAAAACATTCTAGATCCTGCTGCTGCTGCTGCTAAGTCACTTCAGTCGTGGCCAACTCTGTGCGACTGCATAGATGGCAGCCCACCAGGCTCCGCCGTCCCTGGGATTCTCCAGGCAAGAACACTGGAGTAGGTTGCCATTTCCTTCTCCAATGCATGAAAGTGAAAAGTGAAAGTGAAGTCGCTAAGTCGTGTCCAACTCTTAGCCACCCCATGGACTACAGCCCAGCAGGCTCCTCTGTCCATGGGATTTTCCAGGCAAGAGTACTGGAGTGGGTTGCCATTGCCTTCTCCATTCTAGACCCTACAGGACCTCAAAGAATGAGCTGGAGAGTTCCTGGGGTGGCTACCATCTCTCTTTGGGGGATCCTCCTGGCGATGGGAAATTTGGAGTTGGCTAATGCCCCAAAAGTCCCTGTCATCATGATATTGATCCTGCTCATGATTGCTCCATGTATTATCAATTGTTTAACCCATTTGGTCTCTGTCCAGATCAACAAGCTACAACATGCAGTGCCAGTTCAATAAGGATATATAAAACTACACCTGACCACAGAAAATATCACTCACCCTTAGATAGACACTGCTAAAAGGACTCTGAGGCCCGAGACTAGCAAGAGGGGGAGGCCCAATGCCCCTCGCTGTCCCAGTTCATCAGGAAGTAGCCAGAGACACCTCGGTGCCCCTGTTCCCAAAGAATTGGGCCTCCCATCTCTTGAGGGGGGAATGTTAGATAGAAAGAATAGGAAAAAGGAGTCCAAAATGGTTCTGGCTAAAAGACAAAGAAGGGAAAAGCCTACAAAAATAGAACAAAGGATGTCTGAGGACCAGATTGAGGACCTCAGGTAAAACAAACAGCCCTCCTGGCTAGCCCAATTTCCACAGGGCAGGCTCAGAGGGGCGGAGACAAATGTATAAAAGGAGGAAGCCTAGACGGATTGGGGGCTTCTCTTCTCTTTGTGTCTTTTGGGTTGGCCTGCCATCACACCTCTAGGATGCACTTTCCTTTACTTTCTAAATAAAACTGAGCTGTAATATGCGGCTGTAACACTGGTTCGTCTGAGGACTATAACACCGGTCCATCCATCGCTTAAAATTTTTACTGTGATGAGACAGAACCGAGGAAATTACAAACTCCCCCAACATGTTGAACCAGTCATATCTCCAAACTGAATATCAGAGGCATTTTTGAGCAGGTGAAGGTCCAGGAAGCCACCAATATCTGGAAAATTTGGCAGAAGTTTGTCAGGGCACATTTATGACTGGCAGGCTAAATCTTTCATAAAGAGAAATTCATGAAAATGGACAATTCTGGAATCCAGCACCAGGAGCAAAACTCCAAGCCCTAGTAGGATATTAAATTATTCCTAAATAGCATAGATGCTTTAGTTAATAAACTAATCCTCAGGTAAATGCATTTGGATATTACATTAGGCCTTTTAGAATAGAAAGCTTCAATTTTCATAGTTTCAGATTCCTCTTGCCCATAACCTGGCCCATTTGGTGCTTGGAATATCTCTTTTAGAATAGTAACCTTTTGATCTATTACTGCAGATTCATTTTAATAAATTTGATTGGCTGTAGAACATTTAGAATTTGTATTAACTCTTTGAGCTTAACATTTAAACATCATTAAATGTGCTGAGGCAGAATTATTCTTTCTTGATTTAGAGAGGATCTTAAATTCTTTAACATGAACATTTTCTGAAAAATCAGTGTATTATTCAGGTAGTGCCTCCTAAAATTCATAGACATGTCTATGAAAATATAACTCTCAGCTACCCTTTTGACAAAGATAGAAAACATGTATTAAAAATAGATTATGATGAAAGAGACACATGCACCCCAATGTTCATTGCAGCACTGTTTATCATAGCCAGGACATGGAAGCAACCTAGATGCCCATCAGCAGATGAATGGATAAGGAAGCTGTGGTACATATACACCATGGAATATTACTCAGCCATTAAAAAGAATTCATTTGAATCAGTTCTAATGAGATGGATGAAACTGGAGCCCATTATACAGAGTGAAGTAAGCCAGAAAGATAAAGACCATTACAGTATACTAACACATATATATGGAATTTAGAAAGATGGTAACGATAACCCTATATGCAAAACAGAAAAAGAGACTCAGATGTATAGAACAGACTTGTGGACTCTGTGGGAGAAGGCAAGGGTGGGATGTTTCAAGAGAACAGCATCGAAACATGTGTATTATCTAGGGTGAAACAGATCACCAGCCCAGGTTGGATGCATGAGACAAGTGCTTGGGGCTGGTGCACTGGGAAGACCCAGAGGGATCAGGTGGGGAGGGAGGTGGGAGGGGGGACCGGGATGGGGAACATGTAAATCCATGGCTAATTCATTTCAATGTATGACAAAAACCACTGCAATGTTGTAAAGTAATTAGCTTCCAACTAATAAAAATAAATGAAAAAAAAATAGATTATGAGATATGAAGGCAAATTTGTATATAAATGGGAAACAAATAGAAGAAAGCAGAGTCTGGATTGAAACAGAGCAGATCAGCTGTTCCCAAGCTTTTGCATTCTGCAATTCTCACTTAAGTGGCACCATCCTTGCACGCTCACATACAGAAACACACACAACACGCCACAAAGTTGGTCATTTATTTAACCAGCTTGTTGTATTTGGTGTTTTCCACATGTGGTAACTGTGTAAGGCCTATTGCAGGGGCTCACAATCTTCTGAAGGAGAAGGTAATAATTACAGCAGTGTAAGAGATGATATAACAAATATATGGATAGGGCAGAGAATATCAAGCGCTCACCTGCTTAATGCCATCAGGGGACACATTCAGGAGATGAAGAGATTTGCATATATTAAATCCTAAAAAGGGAGTTAGAAGGGTTGCCAAGGTGAAGAAGGCACTGCAGCTGAAGGAAGATTTGTGGAAGTTGAAGGACTAGGATTTTATAGGTAACTGTAAGAAGCGAGGTACAAATAGAGCCAGGTGTGGATACATAGGAGAAAGTAGTGTACACAAGGGTAGAACTGCTATTTGCAACGCTGTTGGCAGCTTGCTAGGGGGTAATAATTCTTTCCTGTACAAGATTTTAATATCCCTGGTCTTTACCCATGTTAATAAGTAAACTCCAGTCATTATGAAAAGCCAAAAGTGCTCTTACTTTTGGCAGCCAGCCTCCAAGATGGTCCCCAGTCATTCAAACTCTTCCTACTCACACCCTTGTATAGTCTCCTTCCACCCCATAGCAAAGTTTGTCTGTGTGACCTCCACCATAAAGCAGAAGTGATAAATTGCACTTCTGAGATGGGACTGGGAGTACAAGTGCAAGATGGTGGAGTAGAAGGACATGCACTCATCTTCTCCTGCGAGAACTCCAAAATTACAACTCGCTGCTGAACAATCGTCGACAGGAGAATGTTGGATCCCACCAAAAAAAAGATGCCGTACATAAAAGGGCAAAGGAGAAGCCCCAGCAAGATGGTAGGAGGGGTGAAATCATGTTTTTAATCAAAGCCCATACCCATCAGAGACACTTGGAAAGCTCAAACAAAACCTTGTGTACACCAGGAAACCCCACAGAGACTGAGCCAGACTTGCCTGTGAGTGTGTCCTGAGGAGGTGCAGGTCAGCAGTGGACTGCCGCAGGGGCAGGGGCTCTGGGTGCAGCAGACCTGGCTATGGCATAAGCCCTCTTGGAGGAGGTCAGCATTAACCACACCAGAGCTGCCAGAACTTACACAGGACTGGGGAAACAGACTCTTGGAGGGCACAAACAAAACCTTGTGCTCACCAGGAGCCAGGAGAAAGGAGCAGAGACCCCCACAAGAGACTGACCCAGACTTGCCCATGAATGTCCAGGAGTTTCCCACAGAGGTGTGGGTTGGGGGCACTGAGGTCTGCAGTGCATGCTGACCTCCTTATGAAGGAGGTCACCATTGTCTTCATCACCTCCACCACAGTTTGGCCTCAGGTCAAACAACTGGGAGGAAACACAGCCCCATCCATCAACAGAAAATTGGATTAAAGATTTACTGACCATGGCCCCACCCATCAGAATAAGACCCAGTTTCCCCCTCAGTTAGTTTCTCCCATTAGGAAGCTTCCATAAGCCTCTAATCCTTATCCATCAGAGGGAAGACAGAATGAAAACCACAATTACAGAAAACTAACCAAACTGATCACATGGACCACAGCCTTGTGTAACTCAATGAAAACTATGAGCTATGCCATGTAGGGCTACCCAAGATGGACAGGTCATGGTAGAGAGTTCTGATAAAACATGGTCCATTGGAGAAGGAAATGGCAAATCACTTCAGTATATTTTTTCTTGAGAACCCCAGGAACAATATGAAAAGGCAAAAAAATAGTACACTGAAAGATGAACTTGCCGGTGGATAGGGGCCCAATATGCTACTGGAGAACAGTGGAGAAATAACTCCAGAAAGAATGAACAGATGGAGCCAAACCAAAAACAACACCCAGCTGTGGATGTGACTGGTGATGGAAGTAAAGTCCAAGCCTGTAAAGAACAATATTGCATAGGAACCTGGAATGTGAGGTTCCTTGAATAAAGATAAATTGGAAGTGGTCAAACAGGAGATGGCAAGAGTGAATACCGACATTTCAGGAATCAGCGAACTAAAATGGACTGGAATGGGTAAATTTAAATCAGATTACCATTGTATCTACTACTGTGGGCAAGACTCCCTCAGAAGAAATGGAGTAGCCCTCATAGTCAACAAAAGAGTCTGAAATGCAGTACTTGGATGCAATTTCAAAAATGACAGAATGATCTCTGTTCGTTTCCAAGGCAAACCATTTAATATCACAGTAATCTAAGGGTATGCCCTATTCAAAAATGCTGAAGAACCTGAAGTTGAATGATTCCATGAAGACCTATAAGACCTTCTAGAACTAACACCCAAGAAAGATGTCCCATTCATTATCAGGGACTGGAATGCAAAAGGAGAAAAGTCAAGAGGCAAATTTGGCCTTGGAGTACAGAATGAAGCAGGGCAAAGGCTAACAGGGTTTTGCCAAGAGAACACACTGATCAAAGCAAACACCCTCTTCCAACAACACAAGAGAAGACTCATGGACATCACCAGATGGTCAACACTGAAATATTGATTATATTCTTTGCAGCCAAAGATGGAGAAGCTCTATACATCAGCATTAACAAGACTGGGAGCTGACTGTGACTCAGGTCATGGACTCCTTATTGCAAAATTCAGATTTAAATTGAAGAAAGTAGGGAAAACCATTAGACCATTCAGGTTTGAACTAAATCAAATCCTTATGATTATACAGTGGAAGTGACAAATAGATTCAAGGGGTTAGATCTGATAGACAGAATGCCTTCAGTCTCTGTACAATTCCTGACATTGTACAGGAGGCAGTTATCAAGACCATCCCCAAGAAAAAGAAACATAAAAAGGCAAAACAGTTGTCTGAAGAGGCCTTACAAATAGCTCAGAAAAGAAGAGAAGTGAAAGGCAAAAGAGAAAAGGAAAGATATACCCATTTGAATGCAGAGTTCCAAAGAATAGCAAGGAGAGATAAGAAAGCCTTCCTCAGTGAGCAATGCAAAGAAATAGAGAAAAACAATAGAATGGGAAAGACTAGAGATCTCTTCAAGAAAATGAGAGATACCAAGGGAACATTCCATGCAAAGATGGGCACAAAAAAGGACAGAAATGGTATGGACCTAACAGAAGCAGAAGAGATTAAGAAGAGGTGGCAAGAATACACAGAAGAACTGTACAGAAAAGACCTTCATGACCCAGATAACCATGATGGTGTGATCACTCACCTGGAGCCAGACATCCTGGAATGTGAAGTCAAGTGGGCCTTAGGAAGCATCACTATGAACAAAGCTAGTGGAGGTGATGGAATTCCAGTTGAGCTATTTCAAATCCTGAAAGATGATGCTGTGAAAGTGCTGCACTCAATATGCCAGCAAATTTGGAAAACTCAGCAGGGGCCACAGGACTGCGAAAGGTCAGTTTTCATTCCAATTTCAAAGAAAGGCAATGCCAAAGAATGTTCAAACTACCACACAATTGCTCTCATCTCACATGCTAGCAAAATAATGTTCAAAATTCTCCAAGCCAGTCTTCAGCAATACGTGAACTATGAACTTCCAGATGTTCAAGCTGGATTTAGAAAAGTCAGAGGAACCAGACATCGAATTGCCAACATCTGTTGGATCATCAAAAAAGCAAGAGAGTTCCAGAAAAACATCTATTTCTGCTTTATTGACTATGCCAAAGGCTTTGACTATGTGGATCACCACAACTGTGGAAAGTTCTTAAAAAGCTCTGGAATACCAGACCACCTTACCTGCCTCCTGAGAAACCTGTATGCAGGTCAAGAAGCAACAGTTAGAACTGGATATGGAACAGCAGACTGGTTCTAAATTGATAAAGGAGTACATCAAGGCTGTATATTGTCACCCTGCTTATTTAACTTATATACAGAGTACATCATGAGAAACGCTGGGCTGGATGAAGCACAAGCTGGAATCAAGATTGCTGGGAGAAGTACTAATAACCTCAGATATGCAGATAACATCACCCTTATGGCAGAAGGCAAAGAAGAACTAAAGAGCCTCTTGATGAAAGTGAAAGGAGAGACTGAAAAAGCTGGCTTAAAACTCAGCATTCAGAAAACTAAGATCATGGCATCTGGTCCCATCACTTCATGGCAGATAGATGGGGAAACAGTGGAAACAGTGAGAGATTTTATTTTTTTGGGGGGGGGGGTGGCTCCAAAATCACTGTAGATGTTGACTGCACCCATGAAATTAAAAGATGCTTGCTCCTTGGAAGAAAAGTTATGACCAACCTAGATATCATATTAAAAAGCAGAGACATTACTTTGTCAACAAAGGTCCATGTTGTCAAAGCTATGGTTTTTTCCAGTGGCCATGTATGCATGTGAGAGTTGGACTATTGAGTGCTGAAGAATTGATCCTTTTGAACTGTGGTGTCAGAGAAGACCCTTGAGAGTCCCTTGGACTGCAAGGAGATTCAAACAGTCCATCCTAAAGGAAATCAGTCCAGAATATTCATTAGAAGGATGCTGAAGCCGAAACTCCAATACTTTGGCCATCTGATGTGAAGAACTGACTCCTTGGAAAAGACCCTGATGATGGGAAAGATTGAAGGCAGAAGGAGAAGGGGTTGCCAGAGGATGAGATGGTTGGATGGCATCACTGACTCAATGGACATGAGTTTGGGTAGGCTCCGGGAGTTGGTGATGGACAGGGAGCCCTGGCATCCTGCAGTCCATGGGGTTGCAAAGAGTCAGACATGATTGAGTGACTGAACTGAACTGAACTGATGGGAGTGGGTTATATAAAAGATTGTGGAGTCTGTCTTGTTCTCTCTGTCTCTCACACACACCCACACATAGCACATCACTCAATCAATCCATCACTCAGTCACTCATCTTGGTCAAAGGGAAGTCAGTTGTCATGTCTTCTGAACAGCCCCATGAACTGAAGCTTCCTGGCAACAGCCACGCTAGTGAGCATGAAGCTGATCCTTCTGCCCATTGGGATGATCTTAGTTCTGACCAAGAGACTGCCTGGCTACCACTTCATTAGAGCCAGAACCACCCAGCTAACTAACGCATCCTGACTCCTGATCCACAGAAGCTCACATGAGAGAATAAACCTCTGTTGTTTTAAGCTGCTTAGTTAGGGATATTTTATTAAACAGCAAGAGATAATAATATACCACTCATTTCCAAAGACTTCTAAGAGGAGCAGAATAGATCCCAAGTGAAAATGACAAATCAATGCTAACAGCTTCAGAATCCTCACTATAGGTGGTGGGAAGCCATTGACAGATTTTATGCAAGGGAGTGATACAATTAATTCATGTTTTAGGATGATTACTTTTGCCTTAGTCATAGGGTTTTTCCATTCCATTTTGGGGTCCTTCCTCCACTACTGCTTTTTCATCTGCCTCTGAAGAAGCTAACAGTGTATGACACTTGCTGTCTTATTTTCCTGACTATACTATGAGCTACTCAGGAACAGAAATGGATCTACTAGTACCTCTTAGTAATTTATAAATAATCCTTGGTGCTCCTAGAACCCTGTTGAGCATTAGGAAGGAGAGGACTCAGTAAACACTTGCAGATTAATTGAGTGATAGGGGGTAGTTGGGCTAGCAAGTTACTAGATTAGCTTGTTGAAGGAATGATGAAGGAATGGCCTTTAGAGATGTCAAAGGAGAAGAAAGGAGAAATCAGTCATTTCACACACAATACCACACACACACACTGATAGCTAGCTTTGCAGGTATAGTCACCTATTAAAAAGCTTAAACCTTTGTACTGCCTCCTGGTGTTGTCACAGCAGAGATCAAAGGAAGAGAATTCTGGTAGCTGGAATAGTCTGGCAGAACCCAGCAATCTTATTCGTAGTTCGTAGATATAAAACAATGCTACCAAAAAGTGATTAAAAAGTAAAAATAGCAACAATAGTTGTCTTACTCTTTCAAAGCTTATTACTTGGTTTGTACTAAACTAATAAAAGTTTCAATGGAAAGAAGCAGTATAATGTTATAAAGAAATAAACCCTATAACATATCCACATAGTTATAAGTATACAGATATAAGAAGACAAATTTTATATTCACATCAAGTTATAAGAGTATCTGGATTAAGCAAAAAAAGCAAGTGTAATCAAGTAACAAAGAGAAGTCCACTGAAATCCTTTCTGTACACAAAACATCTTCACTGGAGATTCTGAACACACTCTAGAACTCTAAATATTCAGTTGTTTACTTTTTAAAAAAAGGTAGGGATTTGAATCAACAGGTAACGCATAAGAGTATCACAAGAATCAGTTAAACTCCCCTCATTCAGAATGGTTGGAAAAAATGTCCAAATACTTTAAAACTGTCTTAAGCATATAAATGAGATATCTGTTTTTATGATCTACTAAAAGTAATTTCTTGTCTCCATATTTTCTTCCACTTTAAAACAGTACTTCATCTTAAATACTTGTGTTGTCTTTAAAACCTCAAAGTGATTACCCACTTCCTTGTTATGTAAGAGCAACTCTTGTTTTGGACTTGTTTCATTTTCTGGTTTAACTTTGTATCTTCCAAGTACACACACACACATGCACACATGTCCACACACAAACTGGGAACCTGAAGTAATGTTAGGTAATCAACTACATTTTACAAAAACTTTTATTATAAAGGATATTTCTTCTCCTTTTCATCATTTGTTCCCTGACAATGAGATCCTTTCTTATATAAAGTTTTATTATTAATACAAAAATTGAGTAACAAGCAGTGATCTTTGTTTAAGACTATAAAATAGAAGCAATACTTTCTAAGGAATTATCTTTGAAGAAGAATTAAAATGATTTTTAAAGGATTTTGGTGATTGGATTAAAATATTAACCATTTTTATTCACAGCTCCATTGATGAGATTTTTTTCCCCCTTCAACTGTAAATTGTTATACAGAGAAAAACAAATACAAACAAAACTCCCAAGAACTTGAAAAAAAATGATTAGAAATATTTGCCTAGGTTATTCCTTTTCAGTTTTTTTCAAATAAAAGCAACTATATTTTTATAAACTTTTACTAACTAAAAATAAATTTTAAGATGTTTTATTTTTTACTTTAAAAATTTTTAATTTTGTGTTGGGGTTAGCCAATTAACAAACAATATTGTGATAGTTAGTTTCAGGTGATCAGTGAAGGGACTCAGCCATACATATACATGTATCCATTCTCCCCCAAACACCGCTCTCATCCAGGCTGCCCCATATAACACTGAACAGAGTTCCATGTGCTATAGAGTAGACCCTTTTTGGTTATTTAAAATGGATAATATGGAGCTAGTGGTAAAGAACCTGCATGCCAACGCAGGAAACGTAAGAGACAGTGGTTTGGGTCGGGAAGATCCCCTGGAGGAGGACAAGGCAACCCACTTGGGTTTTCTTGCTTGAAGAAAGAATCCCCGTGGACACAGGAGTCTGGTAAGCTACAGTCCATGGGGTTGTAAAGAGTCGGACACGACTGAAGCAACTTAGCACTCAGGCAACTGATAAGGATGCCTTTAAAAAATAAAAATTAAGCTGGTGGATGAATCCCATACCTTATATTTGGTTGATAGGATGAACTGAAGTTGTAGAGTTCTTCCCATCCACTGAAATATTGTTTTAAAACAAGTCTTTCATCTGCCTTTTCCTCCTTGACTTTACTGCAGTTAACTATGTAAGCAAAAAAGAACAAAGTTTCAAAACAGGAGTCTATAATTATATTACTATTAGCTATTTCACTTCAGAAGTTTTAAAAATATTTACTGAGCTATGAAAACCAGCATATTTTCCAGAAATTCTTTACTAAATCAGAATTAATCTGCAGTGTTTCTGCAGGCTCAAATTTCGCACAGTCTGTACCTACTGCAGAAATAATTTATGCAAATGCTTCCATGCCAAGTTTTCATAATATCCAGGAAATCTGATATATGAGAACATTCTTACTTTTGTCAGTAGTAAAAATCTTAGTAGTTCCAATACACAAAGGTAGACATTTAACTCTAAACAAATTTATGTGAAAATTCTGTAGCCAGCAGAATACATGATCAGAGTAGTCTATACTTATTATTAAACTGTGTACTTTTTAATTCCTTTTACTCTGTTAACAAAAGCCTGGATAGCCAAGGCTATGATTTTTCCAATAGTCATGTATGAATATGAGAGTTGAACCATAAGGAACGCTAAGCACAGAAGAATTGATGCTTTCAATTGTGGCGCAGGAAGACTCTTGAGAGTTGCTTGGACTGCAAGATTAAACCAGACAATCCTAAAGGAAATCAACCCTGAATATTCATTGGAAGGACTCATGCTGAAGCTGAAGCCCTAATACTTTGGCCCCCTGATGTGCAGAGCTGACCCATTGGAAATGACCCTGATGCTGGGAAAGAGTGAAGGCAAAAAGGGACAGGGGAGGCAGAGAATGAGATCGTTAGAATCACGGACTCAATGGACATGAGTTTGAACAAACGCCAAGAGATAGTGGAGGGCAGGGAAGCCTGGTATGCTACAGTCCATGGGGTTCCAAAGAGTCAGACAAGACTTAGCGACTGAATAACAACTCTGTCTGCAAAAAAAATTTAGCCTGTACTAAGAATGACTGATCATAGGCTGAAGTTACAATCCTAGGAAGAAGTTGTAGGATTCCTGTATCTTTTTCCTTTTTTAATTCTAATTCTACTCTGCCTTCCTAATTTTCAACATCTTTTTCTTAGGCAGTAAGTGTTCCAACTCCAATTTCCTTCCTTTCTCTCATTCTTTCTTGAGTAGTCTTTCACACTTTTTTCAATCTCTATATGGTTTCCCTGCATGCCTCTTCATCATATGGAAGTTTCAGATAATCTTGATCTATTAATCTTTGCTCAAGGTGTTTAATATGTCATCTTGAAGAGCATATTAAACGTACCATTTATTGCCATACAATGAAATAAATATTGTATTTATTACAAAAAGCTAGAATTTTAGAGGGCGTGAAAACTGAAAAGACTGCAACCACATTGCCCCCAAATTAGTTAAAAATACAATTTTGCTTTTTTGAAGAAGTCCAAAATGTACATGCATGCTTCAATTAAAGTAATTTCTTGCAAAAATTTCTGACTGTAAAATTTTAGCGTGTTAGTGAAGTTGGAGGTTTGAGGGATTGATTTTTTGGACTGGGTGTTGGTTTGCTAATGCCTAGGTGCTATGCAGTTTATACATATTTAAATCTTGTGACAATCCTGTGAGACAGGATTATCAGCCTCAAATAATGTTTGATGTTAAAGGTGAAATGGTCTAACCTCAGGCAGACCTGCATTTGATGCTACTTTCTAGTTCCTATCTGGCTCAAGTTTCTAGTTTTACTGCTCACTCCACTACTCTCCTCCTGCGGGCTGACCTTCACTTACGCTCTCCCCTTCTCTTGAAATGAAACTGGTATTCACAGTCTATTTCAAAAAATACTTAAACCAAGACAGCACACTGCAGGGTCCAGCAAAAAGAGTTTAATCCAGCAGTGTGGGGATCTAACTTGTCTTACACAATCTTTTAATCAGCGCTTTTGTTTTTAAGTCCTTAAACTTCGTCCTGAACTTTCAGAAGAACCCAGGGCCTCCTAATGCTGAAACATTTCAGGTTTCTGATAAGGAAATCCATTTTCTCCTTTCAGCTTCCCCCTGCCACCCTCCTACCCCCTTAAGTCATACACCATGAGTTTAATTTCTTTCCATTGTCTCATTTGGTCCATTGTCCTCCCCTGTTTTCTTCATTCTTATAGATTTTTACCACCACCATCACAATCACCACCACAACCATCACCACTGTCCTTTCTTTTTTTAGAAAGAAAAGGAAGATTAAGAAGAGGAATGGATGTAGGTAGTCACCTTGTTATATTTTGTCGGAAGTCTAAAATCTTTCTTCTCTTTAATCATCAGCCTGGTGTGAAAATCATGGACTTTGGAGTCAGATTCCCCACCTTTTGCAAGTTGGGGCACGGAGAGAACATATATTTGTTTGGTATGCTGGGGTAAGTGGCAGCACCGACATGACAGGTCAGTGCTCCTTGAATTACAGGTGTGCCAAGGCATCCACCACATTGTCTCAAGGTGGTAAACATGGGGATTCCACTTCCTGCTTCTTCGTACTGGTTGGGAAATGCAGGAGCTAACACATCTGAAAGTGCCAGCACAATGTTGACACACAGGACGAACCCGCAGAGATCTGCTTGCTTCCTTTATATGCATCCCCGCCCCCAGTCAGTCTCAACTTACACAATGCAGGGGCTAACACATTTGTCAATGACTATGATGGACGTCACTGTGACACCACGGAGGATGATCTGGGCTCTGAGCATCCTGTGGACCAGACAGCAGCATCACACAGCTGGGCAGAGGCGAGGAGGAGGCCAGGAGGGTGTCTGGCTTCCAAACTCTGAACTGAAGTGACAAGTGCCTTTGCTTTGGGAAATCACTGGCCCTGAGGCCTTAGGAAGAGTTGGTTGCAGGTGTTAAGGAAAAGTCTAGTGGCTTGTGTTTTAGATGAAAGGAAAGAGCTGAGGTGATTAAAGATATGTTCTTTGTTTTATTATATTTAGCCCTGTTCTGTTTAACCTTCATTTTCACATTATTCTTTTCCTGCACACACAAAAAATCTGTTGACAGCTTCTCAAGTTTACAATTTTCCTAGGGTCGGGGCATTCATTCTTTGTTACTTCGGATTTGGGCGTACACATCTTTACAGTTAAAAGTGCAAATGCAGTCACACCAAACAGCATGTGGCATGATACAAGGCAAACGAGATAGACTCTGAATTTCACTAATGGGTAAAGAAAACAAACCCAAAAAACCCCAAACCGCAAACCAAACCGAACAGTGAGGAGTTTAAAGAATGCTAAGCCCACCAGATAGTAACTTACACAGCCTGACTTTCTTTTTTGCTTCCTCAGCTTCCTCTTTTTTGATTCATTTCACCTTGACTTTGCTCTTCCTTTTACTGAAATTTTTGTTGTTGTTGTTGTTTTTTAGTTTTTTGACTCATCAAAAAACAACAACAACAATAAACACCCAAAAAACCGGCCAAAGAAACCCCAAAGAGGCAAATGGGAAGGGAGAGAAAGCAACAGGTCGTCCTGCTTTCTGCCGAGCTCGCGTGGGGAGTCCGATCCGAAGGTCCCATCCCGGGGTCGGTGCTGGGGTACCTTCCTGCGGCCTGTTAATCACCCCCACCAGGCTCTTCCCAATTCGGTTGGGCAACCTCCCTCTCCTCCTCCTCTCTCAGCTGTCAGGAAATCCTGGAGCCGCCCTCGCCCCGGAGCCACTTGTTTTCTAAGTGGCCGGGGATGGAGCTTTGTTTTCAAAAGAAGTAAATAAAAAAACCCCTGACACTTCAGGGGCCCGAGGGCCGCAGAGCTCGGCCCGGCAGACGGCTCGTGCCGCCCGGGGCGAGGCGGCTTCTCCCGCCGGTTCCCCGAGACCGACCCCCAGCAGCTGCCCGCAACTTGTTTGTTGGAAAGCCGGCGGGAGTGGGCCGGCGGTGCTCGCCTTAGGGGCTCTCGGGTGTCGGCGCGGGGCGCCCTCCCGGGGGAATCGCGGGGCTGCGGATGCGCCGGCTTTGTCGCCCGGACGCCGGGACCCCCACCCGTCCCCGGCTCCGCGCCCCCTTTCCAGCCTGGGGCTTCCCCCCGCCGCTCCAGGTCGGTTTTTCCCGGCGACTCTGGTGGTGCCTTCCAAAGTCCCAGGGCTCTGGGCACACCTCGGGGTTTTCTCCCGCCTCCCGCCTGCGCTGCTTGGGGCCCCAGGAAGTCGCGAACGCCCCATGGGTGGTGCGTTCCGGGCGTCGCGCGGCGGAGCCAGCAAGGAAGGACTCGGGAGAGGAAGGGGCGACCCCGCCGGCAGCGATGAAGCAGTCTTGGCTGCAGTGTTGCAAAGTCACCGGCGCGGGGGGCCTCGGCGGGTCCCTGCCCGCGTCCTCTCCCGCGCGCGGAGCGGGCCCGGCCCGCCGGGCGTACGTGGCCCCCGGCCCGCGGGGCGCTCTCGGGGGCCGGGGCTGCAGGGCGCTGTCCTCGGGCGGCGGCGAGTACAAGACCCACTTCGCGGCCTCGGTGACCGACCCCGAGAGGTTCTGGGGCAAAGCCGCGGAGCAGATCAGCTGGTACAAGCCCTGGACCAAGACGCTGGAGAACAAACATTCGCCTTCCACTAGTTGGTGAGTGACTCCTGAGCCCACCCCCGGCTCTTTTGGGCGTCCAGGCTCCACGTCCCCTGCATCGGAGCCTGGAGTTCTTTTGGGAAAAGAGGATGAGACTGGAGGTGTGATCACACCTTTTAAATCCGTGTTTAATTTCAACTTCATGGTCAAGCTCTCTTGCCTTGTCTTGCGGGATTCGGTTACCTAGGGTGAGGGCTCTGGTTCCTCCCGTAGACCAGAAATTTACCTGTATGGCCAGGCTCTGCTAGTCGAGCATGAGCCAGCCCCCCAGAGACCCACAGTCTAGAAAGGGAAGCAGCCACGGCAACAGGTGCAAGCAGAGTGAAGAACTAGGAGTTTCTAAGTATCCTCACCCTGTGAGGAGGTAGAGAGTGGGTGAAAGACTCCAGTAACATCACACCTAGAGATTGGAAAAGTGGATATGTCCTCTCAAAGTTGGCAAGGTCCCAGTTATTAAAGTCCAGGACGTGGAACACAGGTTGAAATTTGACTGTTGATGTGGCCGCGAACAATTGTGTTGGTGGGAAAGGGGACTGGTGAGTCAGAGGTTGATTTGGGAAAGGATTTATGCATCACACCAAGTAGCTGGGATCCGGTGCACAGCCCTATCCTGTATATGAAGCTGCAGTGTATTCCAGAGAGAATATGCAGTACATCTGCCTAGGAGATGCTAGAAATCATGGTAGAAATAAAGGTTTGTTTTTGTTTTCTTTTAGAGTTGCGATTGTAAGTAGTTATAAACACTGTTTTTGTGTTACAACAAACAAAAGATACATTTGTAGAATAAATGCCAAACTTGTCAGATTCTTAAGGGTGAATCACACAGGAGGACTGGATTGGGCCATGTGCCTAGCCCTTAAGAATGTGATTGCTTTCCTCAGCCAGCCCTGAGGGAGAGAGGTTTTCTCTAGAAAAGTCTGCGCAACACTGCAGTGGGGTTTCCCACTACCATTTCCAAGTCCCCAGCAGTGAAATGGGAGAATGAGATGGTCAGGTTTGCATTTGATGAATGTCTTCTTGTTGAGAGTAGGAATCTGGAAGGGAGAATGACCTCTTGACCAGAGACTGTTCTCTGTCCCCACCATCTCTGTCCCCTCTTGATTGTTCGGAGCTGTTTACATGGGTTTACCTTTAGAGTCTAGCACATTTCCCCATCCAGCTCAAGTTTTCCAATAGTGTTTGATTTATCCTCTCTTATGTACCCGTCAGCGAATCACACACTTGGTGTGCATGTGGCAAGAGGGGCGGGGAGGTGTCATGATGGTTAACAGCCTGGTCTCTGGGACCAGAAGTTTGTGTTTGAGTTCTGGCTCTTTACAGTTACTGGCTGTGTGTTCATAGGCAGGTTGCTTAATCTCTCTGTTCTTCAGTTTTGTCATATATGAATGTGTAACTAGTAAGATCAATTTAGTAAAGGATTAAGGCCAAGTCTCAAAAGAAATAGACCCTATAAATGTTAGAGTAAGAATAGCTATCTTTGCCCTCTCATTCCACAGTTATTTAAGAGCAGGAAATCTTGCTAGATCTGAGAAGATCAAAACACGGAGATGATTGTCTCACCTAAGAATGTGTTCTCAAAGTTCTGTGTCCATAAATCTGTCAAAAAGTATGGAACTGAAATTATTTATGTGACCACCGTCCCATAAAACTGTGCAGAAAACTCAAGAAATCACTGGGATACTCCAAGTAAAAACCAATGAGGGCCAGACCCAAAGTAGTGGCAGTGGCGATGCAAAGAACAGGTTTCTAGAGGCTTAATTGAAGTTGGGGAGGGCTCAAGGGAGAACAAACAATGTGGAACTCAAAATGTCTACCAAATCAACCTTTAAGATCTGGAGGTTTTCCCTCTATGTTTTCTCTCTTCTTAATTTCTAGTTGCTTGCCGGAATTTTAAAAAATTGTTTGCACAAAATTTCTGCTTTTAAAGAGGTGTTTTGCCAAAGGGTCCTTGTATGTATTTTCAAAAATTCAGTACATTGTAGGTCACAGTATTTGATAATACTGTATCTGAATTCTTCATCTTTGTACTCTTGGAATCACGTGGCTGTACCTGTTTTATAGCAGCCCAACAGATCAAAGTGAATAACAGATAAGTCTTTGAGTCTGTATTTGTTTTAGTAGTGTGATTCAGTCTTACTGAGGAGTTTGGTTGGCAGAGCAGAGTTGGAGAGGCAGGTAGACATAGGAGACCATCCATCCAATCTGAAACTCCATTCAAAAAATGGTTTTAATCTGAATCCTGTTTGCAGATATTCTTCGTTGGTTAACATTTTTCTGCAAAGGTAAACTCAGTTCAGTTCAGTCACTCAGTCATGTCTGACTCCTTGCAACCCCTTGAATCACAGCACGCCAGGCCTCCCTGTCCATCATTATCTCCCGGAGTTTACTCAAACTCATGTCCATCGAGTCGGTGATGCCATCCAGCCATCTCATCCTCTGCCACCCCCTTCTCCTCCTGCCCCCAAGCCCTCCCAGCATCAGGGTCTTTTCCAATGAGTCAACTCTTCACATCAGGTGGCCAAAGTAGTGGAGTTTCAGTTTCAGCATCAGTCTTTCCAATGAACACCTAGGACTGATCTCCTTTAGGATGGACTGGTTGGATCTCCTTGCAGTCCACGGGACTCTCAAGAGTCTTCTCCAACACCATAGTTCAAAAGCATCAGTTCTTCAGTGCTCAGCTTTATTCACAGTCCACCTCTCACATCATACATGACCACTGGAAAAACCATAGCCTTGACTAGACAGACCTTTGTTGGCAAAGTAATGTCTCTGCTTTTTAATATGCTGTCTAGGTTGGTCATAACTTTCCTTCCAAGGAGTAAGCATCTTTTAATTTCATGGCTGCAATCACCAAAAGGTAAACTCAAGGTCAGGGCAAATGTCCACCCTGCCCCACCCCCTCGCCCCTTTATATCCCTATGTCCTAGGGCAGAACAGACATATGAATTTAAAAAGTGATAGGTAACAGGATACATGGACTTGATGATTTTTGATTCTCCATGTCTTGGGAGGTGGCAAGTGGATACAGGCACAATTTGATGTGAAGTTGCTTTGCTTACTTCCTTTTGAAGCTGGCATCTGGGGAAGGGAGATGTTGACCGCCAGTCCTTAAGTAAAATGAGGAAGGGTTGCTACAGCTAGCTGTTCTCTTTGAGGTGGAGCTGATGTAGGTGTGTAGTCAAGCTCTCTGAAGACCCATGGTTTTCCAGAGGTGAGACGGATTCTTCCTCATTATACACTTGTCTGTCTATTCTTCGTGGAAGCAGACTCCCCTCTAAATCTCCAGGCCTACCAAAAGCCCCAACACATAAATAGCAATGCATATTAGCTTTCACAGTGGCATAAACTACCCAATAGTAGTTTACACATGCAGTAGTATGAGCATGGAATAGAAATCTATGAGGGTGATACATCAGGGACCTTCCATTGTAGTAAATAGCCCTGTAAAATATGTTTCTGGGGCTTTAATCTCTGAGATCTTTGAAAAACAAATTACATGTAGGTGCTTTAGGAACATGTGAAGAATGACCTTTCCTCATGGTTTGTTGGTTAATTCACATTGTTGACACCTAGCTTTGGGGAGAATAGTCTCTATTATAGAGACTTCAGTGGAGAACTGAGTATATGGTGAAGCAATTAGAACCCCTAGTAATTCTCTAATCCTGGAACCACAGAATGGATGTTTTGGTTGTTTTCTCCTGGTGAATTAGACATCCTACTGCCTTTCCTGAAATTGAAATCCAGCTACCCCTCTCTGAAGAATTAGGCAATTCACTTTTGCATTATGCATTGTGGTTAATTTTTTCAGTCTGGGTCATTAATTATCCCTTTCTCTGGAAACATCACAGTCCTGTTTTAGTTTATTTTTATTTAAACAACATTCAATGATCAGTCTCTCACATACTGTTTGATTTAGAATTTAATATGTGTTAGCAGTGACCATAAGCTAACAAAAGTCTAAATGCAGATTATTAGAAAAGGATTTCTGCTTGGTTAACATATCTACAATGGATATTGTGTAGGTACTTTTTTTTAACATGCAAGATCTAAGTTTCTGACTAGCTGTGAGGTAAATGTTGTTTTCTTAAAATGGCTTATAAGTGTTAAAGATATCAATTACTCACTCATTGCGTGTATAGGACAAAGAAAATGATGAAAGAGATGGGAGACATACAGTAAATTATTACAAAACTATTTCTTTAGAGTTGTAAGTGCTATGAAATAATAAGGGGATTTACCATAATCTTTTCTGGAAGGATCGTGGTAGGAGTCTTGAAGAAATGATGGTTAAGCTGAGATCACAGTGTGTAGGGATTAGACTCAGAAGGAGGAAGGAACATTCTAGACAAAGAGAACAGCACATGAAAAGGTTGTGAGGTATGAAGTGGCTCAATAAGTTCTAGGAACTGTAAGAAGGCTAACTTGGCAGGTAATAATTAAGAAACAGACGAAGAAAGCCATATTGTGAATGATCTGGTGAGTCAAATTAAGGATTTACATTTTTTTTCCTGGCACAAAACAGGTCACATAGTGGATGATCAAAACTTGAACTTCCTACTCTTCTTTCTGCACTGGAACAAGAAGTGTTTGGGTTCAACCCCAGCTCTGCCACTTGCTTTGGATAGGCTTCAATATCCGTATTGGTGAAATAAGAGTAACGATAGTATCAATTTCTTAGGATTATGGAGGTGGGTGGGAGCATGTAAACTGTCTAGGACTGTACCTGACACACAGTACTAGTTACTGATGTTTTTGAAATCTGGAAGAGAGATTCCCAGAAGCTAGTGTGGATCAGAAAGTCTTCAGAGAAATGGTAGCATTTGGACTCAATCTTAAAGTAGGATTTAGAGAGAGAGAAAAATACTTTTTGTGTGCAGAAGAAAAATTCTGTGTGCAAACCAAACACGACAGAGGCACAGAGGAGAGAAAGAACCAAATATACTTGTAGGTCAGAATGAATAGCAGATCAGTTGGCTTGTAGTAGTTATTTTGGAGTTACAGGTACTCCAGAAGGTAGTTTCAGGATGGTTTTGGAAGGCTTGGAATAGCAAGCTCAGACATTTGCATTCACTTTTTAGGCTGTACATCACAACCTCTCTGTAAGCCCGCAGATAGGTTTTATGTGACCTAGGTGCTGGGTTTTCTGTTTGTCTGAAGTAGTTGTTTTTGAAGTACTTGTCAGTGTTTAAACATTGGAGGATTTCATCTAAAATTTAAATTTCCTTTAATGATTCAATCCGCGGGGGGAGAGGGGAGATTATATTGAAAAAAAGCAGATTAACTGTCAGCACTTGGTCAGTATTTTCGCCCGGCAACACTTGGCTGGAATGGAGTGGCTGCTGTCCCAGGTGAAGTTAGACGTAAGGATCACCAGGTGCGGTTTAGGGAAGTAAAGAAGTTATGATAAACCTGAGAATTTGACTCAGATACCCAGGTGGAGGCATTGATTGTGAATTAAAGATAATGACTTGAAGACTTGGCAAGGCCTTATAGGATTATAGATTTGACTGAAATTTGTAAAGATGTGAGAGCTAAAGCTTGGTGAATGTTGAGTGGGGCAGGGGGTAGAGAGAGAGCAATTTAGAGCGGGAGAGAATGAACAAAATACTAAAAACTGAACTGGGAAGATAAATAGAAGAGGGGGCATGAGAGAGTGTGAGAGCGGATGAGGCTTGTTCAGAGAAGTGGGATAGGGAAAAGCAGAATATTTTGGTGCCGTGGAGTAAGAGGGAGAGAAGAGATAAAAATAGGGAAGGTCAATAGTGGTCAAGGGCTCTAGAGATGTTTTGAGGCCATTGAGGATTGAAAGATAACAGTTTTTTTTTTCTCCATTTATTTTTATTAGTTGGAGGCTAATTACTTTACAACATTGCAGTGGTTTTTGTCATACATTGAAATGAATTAGCCATGGATTTACATGTATTCCCCATCCCGGTCCCCCCTCCCACCTCCCTCTCCACCCCATCCCTCTGGGTCTTCCCAGTGCACCAGGCCTGAGCACTTGTCTCATGCATCCAACCTGGGCTGGTGATCTGTTTCACCCTAGATAATATACATGTTTCGATGCTGTTCTCTTGAAACATCCCACCCTCGCCTTCTCCCACAGAGTCCACAAGTCTGTTCTATACATCTGAGTCTCTTTTTCTTTTTTTGCATATAGGGTTATCATTACCATCTTTCTAAATTCCATATATATGTGTTAGTATACTGTAATGGTCTTTATCTGAAAGATAACAGTTTTGATGCAGAAATCTTCAGTGATTTTTAATAATGGGATGTCAAATGGAGAGGTGAAGGCCAAATCCAGGATCCCGAAATACGGAGGGAACTGATGGTAGGCAAAACCAGTCCAGGGACATATTGGACAGTGACAAGAAGGGAGGGGAGATGACAGCATGTGGAGGAGTCTGGGTTACCTGGAAAGAAGTTTCCTCATTATCTTTCCTTTCCCCACCTCCCCCTTTAAGAGAATCTCTTGTTTAAAGGAAGAAGTGGAGAAATCTGTGAAATAGGAATGAAGGGAATTTTGCTTATTTTGAAACCTGTTCCTCATTAACAGGACTCCTTGTTTTTACAAGTTGAACTTTGTGTGGTTTCTTATCTGTTGTTTTCTTCAGATGCCAGAAGTTCATGGAAAAAACAAAATGGAAAAGTCTAAAAGATGGAATAAAAAGCTACTTAACAGATTTACATGTTCTTGTTATGTAATGCAGAGATTCTAGTGAGCTAGATATCTAAGCATTTGATGGTGAGTTTGACAGGGAAGATAAAGAGACAGTTAAAAAAAAATGAAAGAACTAATATTTGTTGATTTGTTAAATTATTCTGGGGTTTCAGACCTGTCACTAAGTGGTTCAGAGGGAAAAAAATTCTTTATCTTTTACTTGCAACTTTTCTGAGTTTGACATTCTTTCAAAGGAAAACAAATAAGGAAAATATAATGTGGATTTTATATAATCAGAAAGTAATGTATTCCTCCACTGCATTTTGATTCTTTGGCAAACAATTAGCCACATTAAGCTGTCTTGGAAATTCAGCCTCCCTCCCTCTCTTTCTTTTCTCTAAAATTTCCTTCATATTTATCAGATATTATTAAACGTGTATTTACTTCTAGTTGAAAGGTGAGAGTTTTAACTTGGGATGAAAAAAAGGTATCCCCTCTGACAAACTCTAAATGAAATGAATTTATTCATAATATTGTGCACAGTACAGATACATTTAAATTTTAAATTATCATTTTTTATAAATGAAAAAATATTTTATGAAGGTACATGGTGAGCATGAAAAATGGCCTGTTAGCAATACTCGCCCTCAGATAGACTCATCGAGAAAGACCAATTTAAAAAGATGGGCTTTATTTTATATTCTGAAGGTCAACAGCTTCGTGCTGTGCTATATCTAATTTTCTCAGTCTGTCATGCTGCTGAAAGTTCAGGACAGAACAGAGTGAACTGCTGGAATGCTGCGATTACATAAGCAAGGATGGATTGCCTGATACATGGCCCAATCAATGAACAATGGAAATTCAATCAGCTGTGACCAACCTTCTACCAAGTGTGGGGTAAAGTTCACACTCTTAGTACCTCCTGGAAGGTGCTTACTTTTTCCTTTGCCCATGCCATATACTATTAGTTGAGAAAAAAATCCAGTAGTTGAAGTTATTTTTCTCTCTTGTTCTCCTTTTCCTCCTCCAACTCCTCCTTTTTCTCCTCATTTTTCCCTTCTTCCCCACATCCTTCCTTGTTCTTCTTCTTCTTTTTTTTTTAAAAGAATTTCCACTTAAGCAGTGACTCTGTGAAGGTGGAATCATTTCTTTCTATTGTGTGAAATTTCTGAGAGAAACGTGTGGGAGGCTAATGAATATTTGTGATAATGTATGTGAATGTAATAACCTCTTTACAGTTTTAGGAAACACATCTGACAAACTTATATTCTTTATGTAAACCATGTGGTTAGAGAATTTATAAAAGGTATGAATTATATGTACTTTTGCTGGCATTATGGCAGATGAGGTAAGGGACAATGCATAGAAGGGAGAAGTATTATTCTTATCTAGGAAAATTGAAGTTTAAGAAGTCTACAAGCAATAAATGCTGGAGAGGGTGAGGAGAAAAGGGAACCCTCTTACACTGTTGGTGGGAATGCAAACTAGTACAGCCACTATGGAAAACAGTGTGGAGATTTCTTAAAAAGCTGGAAATAGATCTGCCATATGACCCAGCAATCCCACTTCTGGGCATACACACCAAGGAAACCAGATCTGAAAGAGACACGTGCACCCCAATGTTCATCACAGCACTGTTTATAATAGCCAGGACATGGAAGCAACCTAGATGCCCATCAGCAGACGAATGGATGAGGAAGCTGTATATTCCATATACACCATGAAATATTACTCAGCCATTAAAAAGAATTCATT
The DNA here is from genome assembly GCF_023699985.2 of Odocoileus virginianus. Lineage (NCBI taxonomy): Eukaryota > Metazoa > Chordata > Mammalia > Artiodactyla > Cervidae > Odocoileus > Odocoileus virginianus. The sequence goes on from NC_069697.1 coordinate 9,745,902, forward strand.
TGAATCAGTTCTAATGAGATGGATGAAACTGGAGCCCATTATACAGAGCGAAGTAAGCCAGAAAGATAAAGACCATTACAGTATACTAACACATATATATGGAATTTAGAAAGATGGTAACAATAACCCTATATGCAAAACAGAAAAAGAGACTCAGACGTATAGAACAGACTTGTGGACTCTGGGAGAAGGCGAGGGTGGGATGTTTCAAGAGAACAGCATTGAAACATGTATATTATCTAGGGTGAAACAGATCACCAGCCCAGGTTGGATGCATGAGACAAGTGCTCGGGCCTGGTGCACTGGGAAGACCCAGAGGGATCGGGTGGAGAGGGAGGTGGAAGGGGGGACCGGGATGGGGAATACATGTAGGTCCATGGCTGGTTCATTTCAATGTATGACAAAAACTACTGCAATGATGTAAAGTGATTAGCCTCCAACTAATAAAAATAAATGGAAAAAAAATAATATAAAATAATAAAAAAAAATTTAAAAAAAATAAATAAATAAAAGAAAAAAAAAAAGAATTTACAGTTTGAAATCATCCAGATAAAGTGTTAGAATAGCTGAAAATAGATCAGGTAACTATGTTAGAGGACAGAGTTTGATTTATAACTTTTAGGTAAGTAGTGAATTTTACTGATTTAAAATATTAGTTGCTCTAAGTGGGATAAAAGCACCTAAAGTCTGTAGGTCTTGACTTAAGACCTAACTTAAGAGATAACTCTCGACAAGAGGAATACCTTCTCCAGGTTTTGATGTTAGAATAGCAACATTTCCCAAGTATAATTTTTGAGTTGTCTCTCCCAAGTGACATTAGTTGGGAAGATTAAGGGAAAAGGAAGAATGCTCTGTAGACGTAATCAATATAGATATCTGTGCAAAAAAAGTAGTACAATAAAATGATAAAAAAAATTTAGTAGCCAAAGGGACATAAAATCATTATTATTGACTGTTTGCTAAAATAACGATAAGTGAAAGCACTGGAACTTAGAAAAGTCTACTTTTGCACTAATCTCACTTTGCTTTCTCTCCACACTTTAAAATTCTCAGTTTCACTGATTCTCAGTTGTGACTTAAGTGCTTTTCTAATCCACAAATGCCCTGACATTGCCTTGCTCCCAACTCTTCCTGCTTAATCAAGGCCAAATGACGTTTATCACTGTTACCGATGCAAATTCGTACAATATGCTATCATTTTCCCCTTGGGTAAAAATGTGGGTAGGGGAAAAAGTGTTGAGAAGTGTTATTAGTGGAGAAAAACAAATTGACTTCTGAGTTAAAACTTAGGTACCCCCCCACCAAAAAAAACTTAGGTCCCCAGTCCTTGAGCAGTGTACTGTACCGAAATGTGGACTGTGGTGAGGATCGCTGTCCAGCAGTGTCTGTCTAGAGGGTCCGGCTTCCCCTCCTGGGGTGGTTATGTGATTAGCTTTGGCTAAAGCAGCCAGGGCCCCCCTGGTGGCTCAGAGGTTAAAGTGTCTGCCTCCAATGTGGGAGACCCGGGTTCCATGCCTGGGTTGGGAAGACCTCCTGGAGAAGGGAATGGCAACCCACTCCAGTATTCTTGCCTGGAGAGTCCCATGGTCGGAGGAGCCTGGTAGGTGGTGGGCTACAGTCCACGGGGTCCCAAAGAGTTGGACACGACTTAGCGACTTCACTTTCACTTTCCAAGCAACCAGAGAAAGGCGTGCTTCTTCCTGTGAAACCATTAGTGGCCGTGCTTCAATCCCTAGTCCTCCCTGCCTCTCAGAGGCACTGTGGAAGCACGTAGAGTCTGGGGAACCGAGCAAATGCGTAGTGATGGTTCTTTGGGGAGTCCACTTGAAGCCTCATTAAGATTGCATGAGTGAGAAATAAACATTGTTTCAAGTTATTGAGTGTTCCCTATTGTTACTGTGTGTAATCCAGTCTATTTTATTGATTGTGAAATCATTAATGTATATATTAATAACATAATAATAACATAGAACTTTTTGAATGAAAGCGTCCAGCATGTCGTGAAAACAGCTAGCCTTATGGTATCTGCGCTCTGAGCCAGATAGAATACTAAGTACTTGAATTTATTTAATGTTTCTAACAACCCTGGTGAGGTAGGGGGCCTTTTACTCTTATTTAGTGTGTATGGAAATGAACATACAGAAAGGTTAAGAAAACTTGCCTAAACGTGTAAAACTAGTAGGTAGCAGATCTAGGATTTGAACCCAGGCAGTCTGAATTTGCGGAGAAGGCAATGGCACCCACTCCAGTGCTCTTGCCTGGAAAATCCCATGGACGGAGGGGCCTGGTGGGCCAGAGTCCGTGGGTCTCAGAGGGTCGGACACGACTGAACACGGCAGCATAGCTCAGCACAGTACAGGCTGAACTCAGGGTCTGTACTCTAAATATACACTGTGTTCTATTGTCTCCATAATAATGGTCTTAGTTAATTTCAGCTTTCTTTTTCTTTTCTTACCCCTTCTCCACTGAAACCACTAAAAGTAACTTAAAAAATCTAGATTTATATCTCAGAAACATTTGGAAAATACCTCTATTTTATTTAGAATGATAGACTGATGTCCTTTGAAAAAATAAACTATGTTTTATGTAAAATATTTAAAATGTATACAACAGTCCCAAAAGTGGTGGGAGAGGGACTTTATATTAATTGTTACCTACTTTAGAAATGTTTCCTGAATAGTAGAAAGCAATATTAATCCCTTCTCTTAAGAAGGTTATGTTGGTTTTCTGTCTTAAGGAAAATGTATAATGACCATATTATTACTCATTGCTTGTAGTGTGCTTTAACATTATTTTTATGAGAACATGGTAATAAATAGCCTAATTAATTCATCTAATTATGAGTACTTGAAAAATTTCCTTTCCTCCAAGTTCTCAGGAAAAAATAATAGGACTTGTTACATGTTTGTAATTATGGAAGTTGTTTGTTTTGATTACTTTTTTTTAATGCATTCAAGTATAGTATTTTTTGCTGTTTTGTTTCCATTGCTTTTCATCTTGATCCTAATGCAGGTGGACAGACCTTGACACATAACATATGTTAAGTGCAGAGATGAGTTTTTTCTCAAGGAATCATATTGCATCCATCTCCCTTACTTCTAACATGAATATCTTATTTTTGAAATCTAGTACGAGGACCATGAACTGTGGGCCCTCTCACTAACCTGTGTTATTCCATAGGTGTTGCCAAACTTTAGGGAACAAATGATCTAAAAATGTTAAATCTTCCTTTGAGTGTCTAAGGGATGAGCCACAGCAATGTCTGAAGAGTCTGTAATAGATTGAGAAGAAAACATACATGATTGTTCTCTAGCACATGACTGAGTTATTCCTTCTGTAAGACTGATGAATGAGTTTCAATAATGATAATAGCAGTAATAACAATCTTGGCTATACAATAGAAGTCACCATGGAGCACCTTTGCTGGGTCAGACTCTATGCTGATACTACACGTATACCTTGAATCCTTCTGACTCCCTATGAGATACGGATAATTATAATGCATTTTTATGACTGTGTAAACTGAAGGACAGAGAGAGTAAATGACTTGTAATATAGTGGTAGACTTAATTTTTCACACCCATTGGGTCACACTGTATGAGCCCAATTTCTGTAACGGGTTGTGACTACACTCTTTAAAACTTCTTTTGCCTGATTGTCACATGACTGTACCTGGAAAGTACAAAGGAATGAGAGCAATGTTTGAATTAAAAAAAAAATTAATCAGAGATGTAATTTCCTTTCTCTCATTTGTCATCTATGTTTCTATGTGTCTTCCATTTTCTTCTCTCATTTTAGTGGAATTTAAATCTTCACTATTTTCCCAGAGTCAACTTGTACCTGTCTTCATGGTAAATGATTCTTTCCTAAAAAGCCTATCACCTTGAATCTTATTTCCCTTTAAGCTAGTTTGGCAAAGAATGCTCAATTCCCATTTGCATTAGTCACTATACATCCACTATATAAGCGCATACTCCACTGATACTTTTCTTCTAGCAGTCACTTAAAAGGTCACAGCTAGGTGACAGAAGGGCAGGGGTCAGGCCTCAGACATCTTCGTTGTCTCCACGGTGGAATGCAGCTGACTTTGTATATGTCTGTCAAGCTACTTCAGGTTTAAGAGTTTTTAAGAGTTGTATCAATGTCATTTTACCAGATTGTCATGTTTTAGCCACCTTATTTAGTAAACACATTAGGAGATAAATAAAAGAAAACTCACTGTTTAAAAGTAATAAAAGACAAATACCATATGATCTTACTTATGTTGTTTAATCACCAAATCACGTCTGACTCTTTGAGACCCCGTGAACTGTAGCCCATCAGGCTCTTCTGTCCATGGGATTCTCCAGGCAAGAGTATTTGAACTGGGTTGCCATTTCCTCCCCCAGGGGATCTTCCTGACCCAGGGATCAAACCCATGTCTCCTGCATTGCAGGTATCATGGACCACTAAGCTACCAGGGAAGCCCTGATCTTACTTATATGTAAATTATAAAAACCACAACAAACAAACAAAAAAACCCCACAAAGACCAGGCTCACAGATGCTGAGAACAGACTGGTGGTTGTCAGAGGAGAGGGAGTTGGATGCAGGTGAAATGGGTGAAGGGCATCTTAAATACTTAAGTACTTGCTTGAGTCTGTGTGCATACACATATGTAAGTGTGTTTGTGAGTGTGTTAAAGCATTAAAGAATACAAATATATAATATCACAGTAAGAATAGCACCAGTAATATTCCTTACCATAGTTTTTTAACTTCTCAAGAGCATGTGTCCTTAAAGAAGAATTTAGAGAAAGTTAAGTAACTTGCTCATGTTCACTTAGAAAGCAGGTGGCAGATCTGGTATGGAAAACGAGATCTGTTAGACTTCAGCTTCTTATTGTGTCATTTCATCTCCAGTTAATCCTATTTTATCCTCATAATACCAATGTTAACAGATTAAAAACATGTCAGGTGCATACACACACACACACACACACACACACACACATGTTTGCTGACCTGTTATAAAAGTGGAGTTTTTTTTTGCTCTAGAACTTATTCATTCTAAATCTGTTTGTTCCTTCATTTATCCTTCCTTTCTTTCTACTGTTCACTCATTAAATGTTTGCTGAATGCTCACATAGCCCAGGCAGTATTCCAGGTGCTGAATTCCAAGTAGAGTATAACTTTGAGGAGTGATTTCATACATCAAAGGAAAAAAGTGTTTTTGCTTGTAATAAGATAGCTTTCATTTTCCTATTTAATAAAAGGAGAGTAATCATGAGTGATATGGACTATCTAGTTATTTCCTGAAAATACGGGTAATAAAATTTGCTTTATTTTGCAATCAAGTCTACTCTGAATTACCTTTGACCATTGAGGTGTGAGTAAGTAGAATATACAGGCTCACATTATGGTGAACTGTGGCCATTTTCTAACTAATAAATCCTTTGATCCATAAAATAATCAACCAATTTTAATTTTATTCCTTTGTGCAGCTTCTTATTTTCTGCTAGAAGTGCTAACACCTAGGAAAGTGAGGGAAAGACAAGTAACACAAACAGGATAAAGAGAAATAATGGGCTTGGTTAGCATCAGCTAGATAATGAACTCTTGGATAATTGAGCAGCATTCAAGTTTCAAATTAACAAAATGTGAATGGAAAATGTTTATGGTATTATATGTAGACAGTGAGGGAATTGGCAAGGATAGAGCAAAGACATAGTTTGTGACCTTGTTGTTAGATTATTTTGAGGATAAGACTAGGGAAAAAGACAATAAAAATTTTGTCTACTTTTCTTAATGTTTTAATTTACACTCAATGGTATCTGGTTGGTTGAGTTGGCTTTAGTTTCTGGCTGTGTGGTAAGGTTGTTTTGACGAGAGTGAAGGTGGAAATTTGGAAGAGATTTAGTAGGGTTTAACTAAAAGAGCAGAGATTTTATCATCCAGAAGCCTTGGTTTGAGGCATAGATTTTGAATTACTTTTCATTTACATTTCTTATTCAAAAGTAATTCTGATTGAAATTTAGGTTTATGCTTTTTTCCCCCAGATAAATGCAGTGTTACTTTATATTTTAATTGTGTAAACTCAGGAAAGCCAGAATAGATGGAATATCAATTATAGTTCAATATCTAATCTCATATATATCTTGGTATAGTTGGTGTATTTCCTTTCAGTCTTTCATTTTCTTTTTAAATTTTTGTTTTGGAATAATTATAGACTCCTAATAAGTTGCAAAAATAGTACGAAGTTGCAAAAATAGTCATTTATACCCACCACTTAGCTTCTTCCAATGGTAGCACCTTACATGACTATAGTGAATTATCAAAACAAAATTGACATTGGTTCAATACAATTAACTTGACTAACCAACTTACTCAGATTCACCAGTTTTTGTTTTTTGTATGTGTTGTGCTTTTTAAAAATCTATTATCTATTTCTGTTTGTCAGTTTGTTTGACTCTCTAGATCTCTACTGTTTTTCTTACAGAAAAATAGAATTATAAAAAAATAGAATTATAGAACTATATTGTTCATATTGTTTGATAGCTTATTTTCCCAGGTGGAGTAAGTTATGCTTTTTTTTTTCATACCTCTGTTCTTCTATTGGAGAAGGCAATGGCAGCCCACTCTAGTCCTCTTGCCTGGAAAATCCCATGGATGGAGGAGCCTGGTGGGCTGTAGTCCATGGCGTCGGGAAGAGTCGGACATGACTGAGCGACTTCACTTTCACTTTTCACTTTCATGCATTGGTGAAGGAAATGGCAACCCACTCCAGTGTTCCTGCCTGGAGAATCCCAGGGATGGGGGAGCCTGGTGGGCTGCCGTCTATGGGGTCGCACAGAGTTGGACACGACTGAAACGACTTAGCAGCAGCAGCAGGAGCTGTTCTTCTCTTGTGTGATTTTAATGTATGCAGAATATTTAAACATACTGGGTGAATGTAAAATTATTTTTTTCACAATCCCTTCCTGTTAATTTTTAGGTGGTTTCTCTTTACTTGCAAGAATACTTTCTTCTTTGGAGACAGCATTCCAAAGATCTCTCTGTCTCTGTGTCTGACTGTCCATCTGTCTCTGTTTCTTTCCTTCCTTCTTGCAGATGAATTCTTAGATTTCTGAGTCAAAGAGTACTTATATGCTTTCTGATATATATTGTCAAAATTTTTCTCCAAAAATATTAATAAATATTGTGAGTAAGGCTCTACAACCTTTTTCCTTATGAAATATTTAGAGAATCAATAAAGATAATAATTTAGTGGACTGAACATAGGGTGTTTTAAGATCTTAACATTGTGTCATATTTGTTTCAGCTCATTTTAAGAAATAAAACAAAATTGATGCTCCCTGTGTATCTCCCCCAATTACATAGTCTTTATAGAAACAATCTCAGAATAATTTAGAAGTCTCAATGGGAAGAGAAAATTCATTTTAGACATTCTAAAATGATTCATTGAATTCTTCCTCTTTAATAAGAGCTTGTATAGACCATTCCTCTGCGGACATGAGCTAAGTGTGTAGAATGAGTTAATAAATGTGGTGTCTGCCTTCTGGGAGCCTCAAATATAGAGGACAATTTCCTCAGAACATTGCAGTGCGTTACAGTGAGTTACAGCGAGAAAGAAATGGATAGCTACGATGAAGACATAATGCGAACGTAGAAAAAATACACAGTCCTGAAGTCCTCAGGTTTAGAGCACATTAGTTTCAATCCTCTATTTTCCCCCTCTGTTCTTCTCATGTCTCCCTATCCAGAGCAAAATAACACCATGTCATCCAATTGGCTTTTTCTTGCCTTGCATGGTTGCTCTCTCCTTTATTTTTTCCCTTTCCTTTTTGTTCTTTCTTTGTCACATCATCATCACTGTCATCAGCATTAAATGCTAAAAGGCATCTTCTCTTTCTTCCAGCAGATACAGGTTGGCACTGGAGAGTGTGCAGCCGCTTGTGCCCGCCCTGATTCTCTGGATGGTTCGGAGATTTCAGGGTTACCTGCTTAAGGTCTCCATGTGCGTCCTCATCTGTAGGCCTGGTTTTCTAGGATCCTGCTCTGAGTTGGAGTTCTGTTCCTCATAAGCTCATCGTGATCTGTTTCTGAGTTGGTTGACTGAGGACCACTGCTCCTGAGTGCCCTAAGTAGTTCTGACTGATAAAGTTAACTTTCCTTTAGAATGTACTTTTAAATATACATTTATTGAGGATCATATTTAGATTTTAATAAATTTATGCTTTGAAATTTAAATGTCTTGATCTTAACTTTTACATTTGACCTTTAACTTTACTTAATTATGATTTTAGCTTTTCCTTTTTTGAATTGAGTTGAATCCTACTCCCTTTTGCTTCAGTTCTTCCTTTTTCCTGCATTTCCTCTAGAATAAAAATAAAACAAATGAGATAAAGTTGTGTCCTCATCTTCTGCTTTGAATTTTGCTCCAGGCATGACTCACAACCTCGGGCTCTTTAGGATCACTCATTCATGCCTTTTCTGTCTATTGACAGTGGATCCAGTTCAGATAACAGGTATTGATTTCTTAAAGCCTTTCTTTTTACTCTTTTTCCTGTTGGCTGCATTTCTCACCACTGGCAGTTCTCTCTGTTTTAATCCAAGATGATCTGGCGGGGGGTGCAGATCATTATTTCATGTCCTTTCATGCTGAGATGGGATAGTCTGTGGTGAACGCTGGTAGGCTGAGGCCAGGTTCTGAGTGTATTTATTAGTGTGAAAATTATCAGTAGGGCTAAAGAGCACCTCTCACTTTATGTTAGGTTTCTCTGTTAAAATATTGTCCTATAGAGAGATGTGCTTTCCGGCTTCTTTTACAAACACAATATCCCTAGTGGTTAAATGAGCATGAGGTTATTATGCTGCCCCAAGTAAGCAATTACCCAATTTGGAGGGTTTCCTGGAACAGTCAGTTGATACTGTCCAAGGCCAAGTACCTGTAACTTAGATGAGATGCCACAGTGTGAGAAAAGCAATATGATGCCCTCTTAAAAATGCTTAAAGCCTTCTCTGTGTCCAATAGTAGTCTTTTGAGCTAGTCATTGTTTTTGCTGAGCAGTTACCTCATGAGACCCTTATTCTTATTTGTGTTAATGTGTCAGAAGAGTGCTATTTCAATATACATTCATTCACACTTGCAGCATTAATTTAAAAATAATAATTGAGCATTTGCAATATGCTATTAATGAGCTAGCACATGGCCTGTGCCCATAGGAAATGGTGTCTAGTGAGGGTACAAAAATTACTCAAATTAGCACACAGACATGGAAAATTGGAAATTCATCACATTTTCCCTGGCATTGGAAAGTACTGGATTCTAGTCTGTGATGTGTTAGTTTGATAATTCTGGGGAGTTTTTTGACCTCTTTAAGCCTCATTTCTCATCTGTAAGATAGATATAATATTGTTTTTCTCAAGGGATAGCGCATGGATTAAATGCTTTACCAAACTCAGTTCAAATGACCAAACTCAGAACCTGGCCCATTATTGGCAATTAACAAAATGCTATTCCCTCTCTTACTTCAAAAGTATTTATTTTTCTTTTTTATTTCAGGTCTCCCTTAAAGAGAACAAAAACCTGATACCCAGAAATGATAAAACCTCAGTTTTCTTTGATACACCCTTCTTCCTACTTCAAGCTCCTTTGATTTGTTTCTACACTTTCCCCACTTTTTTTCTCTCTTTTTTTTTTTTACTTCCTGTGATTTTCTAGGCTAGTCAATAGATCCTAACTGATTATCTTTCCTTGTTTGCCTCCCAATGTGACCTGAAATCCCTTTCTGAACAGGGCATTCCCTTTAAAAGGCCTCCCCTTCCTTAACAAGGCATTCAAGGCTTTCAAGGTAAGGCTTCCACTGGTCTTTCTTGCCTTAGCTCTTGTCATGCTCCCAGCCCAAACACACATCTCTTCCTTCCCCAGCACTGATGCACTCGTAAAAACAGAACCTGAACTTTGCCCTGTTTTTCACTTGCCCACTTGCCAATGCCATTAAAAAACAAACAGTATTTCCACTAGCGTTCAGCCCTTCTCCTCTCAGCTACCTTCACGTTTTACCCTTCTCTTTTAATAAAATCTAGCTGAAAGATCGGCATAAATAAAGAGAAACTTCTCTTCACGTCATAATGTCTTGCCCTGTTGTCTGTTTTCCAAGCCCTTTCCCCTTACACTCCTGCGTCCACTGAAAGGTGACCTCAGGCCTCATCACTCGACCCAGATTCCTCTTCCAAAAATCTATCAGTGTCAATTTGTTGCTTAATTCTACATATTGACTTGAAGTCCTTACCTTGTTTGATCTCTCTTTAGTGTTTGACTCTGGGGACCATCTCTACCTCTGAAATTCCGCATGGCTATGTTGTCCAGGATGGTAGCCTATAGCCACATGTGGTTACTGAAATTTAAGTTTAGTTTAATTAGAATTAAATAAAATTTAATTTACATAGCTAATATGGCTATTGAGTATTTGAAAGGTGGTGAGTGTGACTGAGGAACTACATTTTAAATTTGTATTTTAATTAGTTTAAATTTAGTCATCCACTTGTGGCTAGTGGCTAGTCAGTTGAGCAGTGGAGATATAGTACAGTTCCATCATCACAGAAATTTCTGTTGGACAGGGCTTCTCTGGAGTAAAGATTGGCAGAATTTTTCTTTAAGGGGCAAAATGGTAAATATTTGGCTTTTCATGCCAGATAGGTGCCATTGTAACCACTTAATTCTGCTGTTGTCAAGCAAAAGCAGCTACAGAAAATATATAAACAACTGTGTTTCAACAAAGTTTTATTTATACAAAGAAGTGGTGGGCCAGATCTGGCTTGTGGCCAGAATTTGCTGACCCTTCTTGAGCCCAGGTTTCTCTTCCTAAAACATTTTCTTTTCATTCTTCTGTATTTCTCAGATCTCTCCTTCTTTTCCATCTTTATCATCTACAATAGTTGATTACTGCAAAAAATCTCATCAGTCCCCTCTCCTTGTGTCCTGCAGTTCATTGTACCCATCGCCACAGAACTGTTCTTTCATAATTCACTGAGGTCCGATCATCATTTGTCAATGTATGTAGTGATGGTAATCACCTCATAGGGTTATTGAAAGGAGTCAATGAAATGTGTATAAAATTGTGCTGATGGTGGATTTCGATTTCTCTCACATTAACTCATCCACATAGAATAGTGTTTGTGATCCAGAGTGTGACATCCTGACATCCAGTTCCAGCTTACTGGACTCCATTATGGACCTGACATAGGCCACATAAGCTCTGTGTACCTCAGTTTCCTCATCTGTAAAAAGAGGATATTAGTATACACGGAAAATTTTTGGGAGAATTAAATAAATTAATTTGTATTAAGTGCTCATTATATTATGTTGATACAGAGTAGGGGCTACGTAGTTGGTTTTCACTGTATTTTTCTAGTTTCATAGGTGATTGAAGAAAGACCTAAATACATTAATTTGTCTGCATTCATGCAACTTGTAAACGACATGTCTGAGATTTGAACTCTGGTCTTTTGACTTTAAAGCCCAGGCTTACTACATTCATTTCAACATCCACCACTCCTTACACATATCCTAGTTGGAATGAATCTCTTTTTGCTGTGCTTTCATCATACTTAGTTTGTACTTCTGTCAGGAAATTTGCCACATTTTGCTTCTTATTATAGTTATTGCAAATTAGTCTGCCTTTCAGAGTAGAGAAGATGCACCCAGTTATATTTTTTCCCCTTCCTTCACAGTCTCAGCTAATCAACAAGAAATTGTTTATTGTTAAATTTGTTGAATAGAAAAATGTTTTAAAAGTATTATAGATAGTTAATAGTGGAGACTGTAATCAGCTTATAGTCTTCTTGTAAAATAATGAATTATTAATTATAAAGATTATATGTTTATTATTATTTTAGTTCATAGATTTAGTATTTTAGTATACAGATAACTAAATGTATTCACCATCATCAAATTGTTTTCAGTATGTTGCTTCTGGTTTATTTAATTTTTGAAAAAGAGCTTGGAGTTTCTTTTTTTCCCCTGAAACTATGATGAAATGAAGACCCACATAGGAGATCTTCAAAGAATGAAATTATAATTTGATCCAAGGAAGAAAGCTCATATCAGAAGGTAAATTATAAGTTAGACTTTCCAGTTATTTAGTAATGAAAATTTGCAGAGAAATCAGTAGCTGAGTATATAGAGAGGGTTACAACGTTGACACCACTAAATATGGTTTTGCTGGAGGAAGCTTTCAATAGTTATTTCATGGAATCTGAAATATGGCAGTCTGTGAAAGAGTTTCACAGGCCACACTGTTAAAGGCATTGCTTTATTAAATTTTATTCTTGGCATGGGAGGCAGTGGTAGAATTGAGAGGAACATTTTAGACTTTACTGATTCAACTTTTCATTGCTGGATAATCAGATTCACAGAATAAATTTCTATCAATTTCCCCTTCTAAAACAAGGATTTTTATTTTTTTGAGTGTCAGAGTTTCTTTTTCCTTTTGTAATGTTTGAAGATTGACTTAATAAATACATCCTTAAAAAAGGAAAAGTTAGCCTTCAACAAAGGGAAGGTTGGTGGTGATGAGAACTGATGGGAACAGAAGAATCATGTACACATTTGCCACTGGCTTTTTCTGGCTTCAAGAGATCAAGACCATGGAACTTGTTAGGCTCCCTGCTTCTGAAAAAAATTTCAGATATCCATCCACATTCACCAACTTAGCCCACTGTGTAGGCCAAATACACACTCCAGTCTAATGCATATGATGAAAAAGCTGAAGTCAAATACAGCATTGGCTAGAACCAGCTATTAGGAAAGACAGGGAAGATTCAGGGTAAGCTGAAGTGAAGAAACAAGGAAAATACAACTCAAGGCAGATTTTTTCTGAAGAGCTAAGTCTAAGATTTTATGTTAGATATAAGCTAGCAGGGGTTGATGAGGAAGAGGCAAATAAAAGTAGTAAATTATCTTCAGGAAATCTAGAAGGAATTTCAAGATGACTCTTCTTTCCAGAGCCCCTTCTAAAGGGGGACTTTTCAGAGTCCCCCTTAGTCCCGCCTCTGTGAGCTCAGACACTGATAATAGCTCATCTCTGACTTCTTTTCAAGGAATCTGACATGACTGCTGCAGAATTACACTAGCTGAGATTCCTCCCATTTCATTTGTCCTAGAATTCATCCCTTTGGCTCTTAAATTATAAAATAGGACAATTGTTAAAGCTAGTTTGAATTTGTGGCAGTGTATGGATCTTAAGACTTGTATCAGGATAGATTAAGTCATCCTGCAGGAATAAACAGCCCTCAAATCTCTGTGCTTTAAAATAGCCCAGGTGTATCTCACTCATATTACAGGTTTGGTTTGGGTTACCCAGATTCACTCCGTGTCATCCATCCTAACCCAGGGATATAGGCTGACAGTGCAGTTGCCACGTGGAGTATCCTTGTGGCAGAGAGAAGGAGAAGTTGTCAGCATGCATTTGCTCTTGAAGACTCTCTATATTACCACTGTTGCCATGTCATGGGCCACAGCAAGCCACACAGCCATACTTCACTTCAAGTGGATATGAAAGTGCAGTCCTACAAGTGCTTGGAATGAGGACAGCCAAAATCATAGTGGACAGCAGGAATAATGACCACAAATTTATGACAGATCTCTCTATGTGATTTGAAGCTTCTATCTAGCTATTTATTATTGACTCTTCAGCTGCTGAGATTAATTCTGGTGGAAAAAAAATAAAAAGAACAAAGGTTTTATGGCCCAAATTTTGGTTTCTTAAAACTGAGTTTAGACATTATCATATATGTAAGAAATGCTTCTTTTACCAGAAGAATATTCAAAAAAGATGTTTTTATTATAAAATTTTTCACTAATGGTAGCTATGCTGATTACAGAGTTGATGATTCAGTCAGATCAGGAGAAAAGCCATCTAGACAAAGCATTTAAAGTTATTTAAATGTCTTTAAACCATCTATTCAATATATAAATACATGTTCATGAAAATTAAATAACACAGGAAGTATTTACCATATAAAAATACAGACTATCCCTTCTCCTTTCTGTCCCTCAACTTTTACGCAGAGTTTACCACTGTTAATATTTTCCTGTCCATTTTTCTAGACTCCTTGTGCTTTTATGCAACACAGAGATGAACATGTAAGCAACTTGCTACGGCTATGTTAAAAGTACATTGTGTGTGTGTGTGTGTGTGTGTGTGTGTGTGTGTATGCATATTCCTAAATTGCTGAACTAATTTATTTGCTCACCTACTTTGTGTGAGAATGCCAGTTTCTCTTTACTCTCAGGAACATTGTGTATACTATATTTTTTATACCAGTTGGCTCAGATGGTAAAGCATCTGCCCACAATGCGGGAGGCCCAGGTTAGATCCCTGGGTCAGGAAGATCCCCTGGAGAAGGAAATAGCAACCCACTCCAGTACTCTGGCCTGGAAAATTCCATGGATGGAGGAACCTGGTGGGCTACAGTTCATGGGGTCGCAAAGAGTCAGACACGACTGAGAGACTTCATTTCACTTTCAGTGTAGAAAAAGGAGATCTCATTATTGTTTTAATGTTCATTTTTCTGATGTTTGTAAGACTGAGTACCATTTTTATGCTTATTGACTTTTATCATATTTTTCCTCTGTGGATAGTGTGCTGAAATTCTTTGCCTATTGGATTTAAATTTTTTTTTCTTACTGACTCATAGAAGCACTTTGCATATTACTGAAGCTGCAAATGTACATTTCCCCTTGTTAGTTAGGACTTCCCAGGTAACTCAGATGGTAAAGAATCTGCCTGCAATGCAAGAGACCTGGGTTCGATCCCTGGGTTGGGAAGATCCCCTGGAAAAGGGAATGGTTACCCACTCCAGTGTTCTTGCCTGGAGAATTCCATGGAGAGAGAAGCCTGGCAGGCTACAGTCAATGGGGTCACAAAGAGTTGAACACAACTGAGCAACTAACACTACTTGCTTGTTAGTTATGTTGCGAATATGCCCTTTCCACCCTCCCCACACCGTGACTTTATTTTGTCTTCTATTTTATGCACACACAAACACATAGTATACACACACACACCTGCAAATACACCCAAACGTGCTCATCTGAGTGTGAGGTTCAGCAGGTAGCTGAGTGGAGAGCATTTCAAAATCCAAGCAAGGATCCATGTTCACTCAGCATTGGATGCAGGTTTTGATTGCTGCAGTCCTTTTCTCTATAATTTTTCAGGGAGAAGAGGGAATTAACACGTGGCAATGGTATACAGAGTTTCTGGGCCTCTTGGAAGTTATATAGAGCATTGTTCCTATTTTACAGGTCTCAAATCTTTAGGACAGTTATGCATGCAGAGAGTATACTTGTTTCAGAAAGACTCTAGGAAGGTAAACTTTTGCATGATGCATATGTGTGAGTGTGTGTTTGATGATTATTAATTTTCCATCTAAACACTAGTGACCCATTCTTTATTCCTACCTGCCTCTGATCTGGGAGTTATTTCAGAGCTTTATTAAAAGAGAGGTTTTCTGTTAAGTGTTTGTATTGCCTGCTTAGTATTTATACATTCCATATGAATGTATTCTGGGGTAGGGCTATGTACATTTTTCTGCTCCTTCTTTTTCTTTCTTTTATTTTAACTTAGCAGTATATAAAATGTCACAAATTCTATGGGTCTGCCACATTTCTCATGATTTCTAGATTTAGCAGTCATCGATCCTATCTGTTCTATAAATTAAAAATTTTTCCACTTTTCTGATCTAGTAGTAGCACCATTTCTAGTGGTTCCATATTGCTTTCAATTTTATTTCAGTTTTACATTTTTTCTGTTATTCAGGTAGATATGGCAATTTCAGATTGCTTCCACTTTTCTGCAGAAGGAATTCAGGGCAGGGGTTGGATAGGATAAAGAATATGAAGTTTTTTCCTTTTTGCAGCAGAATTAAATCTGACTGAGTCTATATATATACACACTATTTCTGTGTGATACATGAAATACTAATACATTTGGGAAGACTGGAGCATCACAAATGAATGAAAACAGAATTAGTCAAAAAAAAAGATGCTTGGCAAGTTGACTGCTGATGAATAAACAAATTTAACTGTACTGCCACATCAAAATATATATATACACACACACATATACAAACATATATATATATCATAATGTGTGCCAAGTCACTTCAGTCACGTCTGATTCTTTTTGACCCCATGGACTAGAGCCTACCAGTGTCCTCTGTCCATGGGATTCTCCAGGCAAGACTACTGGAGGGAGTTGCCTTGCCCTCCTCCAAGGAATCTTCCTGACCCAGGGATCGAACCCAAGTCTCTTATGTCTCCTGCACTGGTAGGCAGGTTCTTTACACTGGCACCACCTGGGAGGCCTATATGTCATAATATTAATATATAATACATAACAGGTTTTACACACAAATTACCTATGTATATTAATATATTAATGATACTTTTAAGACATCAGTATTAAATCAGAAGGCAGTAATATGAATTATCTTAGAGGGGAAATTGTGATGGAAAATTGTGAATTTGTTTGACAACATATGAATTTAAAGTATCTTTCTGTCAGGAAATATCATAAATTAAAATTTGAATAAATTGAGAAAATAATTTATAAGTGTTAGACTTAAATTCAATATCCTATATAAAGTACATTTAAAAATTGGCAAGATATCACGTAAAGCAAGACTAAAACAATTTTTACTTCTAAAAATGAAGAAGATTGAGAACAATCCTTGTTTAGAGGAGTGTGATAAAATGAA
Organism: Odocoileus virginianus; assembly: GCF_023699985.2. Taxonomy (NCBI): domain Eukaryota; kingdom Metazoa; phylum Chordata; class Mammalia; order Artiodactyla; family Cervidae; genus Odocoileus; species Odocoileus virginianus. The sequence continues at coordinate 9,762,643 of NC_069697.1, forward strand.
CTTTCAGGTAATGCTGATGGTAATATAAATTGATTTAACATGTTCGGAAAGCAATTTGGTCATTTGGTGTGTGAAAATATGTGTGTGTGTGTGTGTGTGTGTGTGTGTGTGATTGTAGGAATTTTGTTGGCATACATAATAAAAAGCAATGTGACCAATATTTCTCTAAAAGAAACATCATCCTAAGATCATTTAAAATAATGACAGTATTGTGAAAAGCAATTTGCCACAATGCAGAGTAACTTTATGCTTAAATAGTGCTGCCGAAGCTATTATTGAACAGCAATTGAATGGAATATAATGCCTTGATTAAACATGTTTTGAGAATTTTTCAGGTCATTGGAAAAAACTTATAATGTGTTCTTAAACAGAGGCAAAATATTTACATGTAGAAAAAATAAAAGAAAATACTCCAAAGTGTATTTTCTGGGTTTTCTGCAGTGAGTATTAGGGATTTTAATAATCTGGGGTGGCAAACCATTTAAAATCTTCTCATAAATTTTTAGAAGGGGTAGTGAAGAGACAGCACATAGAAGGCATCCAGTTGATCTGTACTGAAATGATTTGATTTGAAATGAAATAAAATCTTGTAATGGTAGAATAATCAGATCTTTGAGCTGTGAGGCCTTTTGCAGGTCACTTGGTCCCGTTATCCGCAGTAATCCGGCCCTTAAGTTTAGCCAGTTTATAGCGGTATATTCATTACCTGTAACCACCTCTGGAGCCACGCCAACATGTCACTCCATTCAGCAGTTCTTGCTTATCAGTGCTTGCAGGCCTTTCCTTCTGTTTGAATTTCTTTCCTGTCTGTCCCAAAGGGTACCTTAAAATTCTTTAAATTTCTCTAAGGGCATCCTTAAAAAAGAAAATGCTAGTGTGCAAATAATTTAAATTTTAAGCCACCCCAAATTTGCAAATAATTGGGAAAAAAACCCAAAGTTCTTTGAGTATAGGTGAATTTTGGGTGCCTTCTATATCTTGGCTATTGTAAATAATGCTGAAGTGAACATAAGGGTGTATATATCATTTTGAATTAATGCTTTTATTTTCTTCTGGTAAACACCCAGAAATGAAATTGCTAGATTTTATGGTAGTTCTGTTTTTAATTTTTTGAGGCACCTTGATACTGTTATTCATAGTGGCTGAACCAATTTGCGTTCCAACTAATAGTGCACAAGGGTCCCTAGGGTTGTTTTTTGATTAGATGACTTTATACACATGAAATATTGGTCTAGAGTAAGCTATTAGAGACTTTATTACTTAGAGACTTTCATGACAAGGTGGACAAAATGTACTTTTTCCTGCTAATTCCATTCAATATAGCTAAAAACATAGGACATTACATGTAAAATACACATAAGACTCTGAAAGGAAGAGAGAAGAAACCAAATTAGCTCAGATTTGGGACCAGAGAAATGACATGACACTTGACTTCCCCAGGTTTTCTTTTTTGCTTATATGTCCTAGACTGAGTGCTGGAGAAGGTGGCAATTCAGAAATGCCAATGGGTGTAGAAAAAAAGTCCCAGCAAATTTTCTCTTTGGATCCCTCCCTCTACTCCCTAAATAAAAAGGAGTAGGGAGAGGACATCTTTGGACAGTCACCACCTAATCCAGCCAAACAGTATGGCAAACTCTGATCCCCAACCCATCCTCATCGGTGAAAAGATGGTGAGGAATCTAGACTTCTACTTTGCCATGCTGTATCAAGGGTGCCCTAAATATTGCCAACTCCCCTAGCGGTATCAGAGAAGGTTTTATCAGGAATTGGAAGTTTCGTTATAGCTAGGATTAGAGGTGAGGAGGCTCTTGGCCCTGGCAGTGTCAGTGGGGTCCATGTGGGGAGTCTCAGTGAGATGCCATTCGCCCTATCATCCAGAATGATGTAATGGAAGCCTAGTGGGAGCCTGAACTTTGACCCGAGCTCAGTGGTGAGGAAGTCCGTCTTACTCTCATGCATGAAGTGGAAGCCAAGGCCTAATGGGGAGCTGGAGCTTAAACCTGAGTAAACATTTTTTACTTTTTTCTTGATGTATTAGTTCATTACGGCCATAATTATGCTTCATATCACCATAAAAATCTGAGTCAGAAGATGCTTATTCATCAGCTACTCTGTAGGTTGTCATGGGGTCAGCATGAATGGAAATGTTGCTCTCAGACGTCTATCTGGCTGAGTTGGGCTGCAGGCTGAAGGGGAGGCAGCAGTAATACCTGGAGGCTCTTCCCCAGGAGAGGGTCGAGGCGCCGGAGAGCGAGCCTGGTTATATCTGCTGTGTCAAGGGCCTTCAGGTCAGAGCAAGCCTCCTGGCTGCTGATTAGCCGAGGCGAGGCACGTGGGTGGCCCCAGAGTCAGGGCAAGTATTCTCCACTGGTGAGAATGGAGGCTGGAGGAAGAGACAAAATATTTTTAGTAGAAGAGGCAAGGAGAAGAGAGTGTTTTTCAACAAACGTGGAATCTGTTGCACTTGGCAGTTCAGAATCATTGTGTTAATTACTCATTGTGCCGTCATTTTCGCCATCATTGATGTGTGCAGGGTCATTTGATGCTGATTAAATGATCCCTCCTCCTACTGCCTTCTGTATCTGTTATTTCTTATTGCTGCCACTGCATCTGTGGGTGTATTACTTGCTTCCTTTCACACAGGGCTATTTGGATGAGTGCCTGATGGTGACACTCAGTTTTATAAGGGGACTTTTTAAAATATTTGCTAGTCTGATGTTGGAACAAATGAACCACTACTGTACTTGTATTTTTTATCTAATATTCTCTTCCTAAAAAAGTGGAAAATTCAATTCTCAGGGAAATAAGTTATATTTTCTTAAAAATTATCTCCATCTATCTACATTATATCTGTATTTTCAAAGGGATGCACTCAGCAATTAAGAGATAAGGTAGTGAATTGAGAAATTTTAAAAATTTATTGACCATATGTGCATGTTGATTGCTTATTCAAATTATGAACCCTCTCAAAATTCTGAAAAGAACTTACCTATACTTTGTGAAATTGGGGGTATTACATTTAATTGAAACAAATATATATCTTTCAAGGAATATAAATATTTCAGAGAAGAATTGATTTTTTTTCTAGCAAGTCTGTCTTTTTATAGCAGATCCCTAGACTTCAGTCATGCATCTACTATTTGCCCTCTCAGCGTAGTGCATCTGTCCTGGACTTGGATACAATTCATTTCATCCATGTAAAGTCGATTATTTTGGTGCTGTATACTCTAGTTTCATCCTAAGCAATAAAACCCACAAAATTGTCACCTTGAAGCACGAGGTATATTTTCTTCTAGTGCACATGAAAATAAATACATGGTTATTAAAATCAAAATGTCACTTCTGTACCATCTTAAATAGTTTACAGCCATCATTACTTGGTATAACATGCACGGGAAAACACTGTTTTAAGGGCAGCTAGCCAAACTGGAACTACAGAAACCTAGTTAAGCAACATAATATGTTTTGAAAAGAGTCATTCACTTTTACTTTCCAATTATTTTTCAGGTTTGTGAAAGGGATGCTTAACATTTGTTACAATGCCATCGATCGTCATATTGAAAATGGTGAAGGAGATAGGATTGCTATCATTTATGACAGTCCTGTTACAAACACTAAAGCCACTATTACCTATAAAGAAGTCCTGGAACAGGTAATATTAACTTTCTATACACGTTCTTTGGAAATCATATTGAAATTAATTTAAATAGCATACATTCTCATTGCATAGCCTTAATTCTCTTAGTTCATTGACATGCTGTTATACTTTTAGTGCACGCTGTAAAGAGATGTGTGTTTACTCATTTAAATTGTTTTTATTCTTTATATTTTACAGTAGTAAAAGATACTCATTTTATGACTTTTAAACAGTTTTATTGCATTATACTTGCTTTACAATGTTGTGTTAGCTTCTGCTGCATAGCAAAATGAATTAGCCCTACATACACATATATCCCCTCCCTTTTGGGTTTCCCTCCCACTTAGCCCCCCAGGGTACATTAAGTAGAGTTCCCTGTGCTATACAGTATGTTCCCATCAGTTGTCTATATTATATATAGTATCAATCATGGAGCATTTCCCAGGTGGCTCAGTGGTAAAGAATCTGCTTGCCAATGCAGTAGACATGGGTTTGATCCTTAGGTGGGGAGAAGGAAATGGCAACCCACTCCAGTATTCTTGCCTGGGAAATCCCATGGACAGAGAGGCCTGGCCGGCTGCAGTCCATGAGGTTTCAGAGTTGGTTGGACACGACTTAGCGACTACACGACAGCAAACATCAATAGGCTGTATTTATCAGTCCCAACCTCCTGGTTCTTCCCAGCCCACCGCTTTCCCCCTTGATATCCGTGTTTGTTCTCTACCTGTCTGTCTCTGTTTCTGCTTTGCAAATGAGATCATCTATACCATTTTCTAGATTCCACATATATGCATTAATGTATGATTCTTTTCCTCTTTCTGACTTCCCTCCTGTATATGACACTGTCTGGATCCATGGAACCAGACAGACATCCCAGAGATAAACCCACGCACATGTGGTCACTTAATCTATGACAAAGGGGGCAAGAATATGCAATGGAAAAAACACAGCCTCTTCAATAAGCGGTGCTGGGAAAATTGGGAAACTATATGTAAAAGAATGAAAAGAGAACACTCCCTAACATCATACACAAGAATAAACTGGAAATGGGACCTTATTTTATAGGAAGAGGTTAACAGATCTCTGACAGGGTGCTTTTATTCTCTCTGGCCTTCATTTTCCCTCCACGCTGGCATCACCTGGGCCTCTCTCCATCCCCTGTGCTGTTGAAGCGGTCCCCCTGCCTTCTGACTCACCGGTTACTAGGCTGTGCTCCTGTCACACTGTCACCTAAGATGACGCTAGAATTTTCTTCCTAAGAAATGACTTATTACTCTACCCCCACTTGAAAACCTTTTCTTTAAAAACTACTGTTATTTAGAGAGCAGAATCTGGATTCCTGTGATGTATAAGACACTTTGGAATCTGATCACAGCATCCCTCCAAGCTTCATTTCCCAATGCTCTTGGCCATGAACACAACTCTTTTTCACCCTAGATGCCCTCACACTCCCTCAGGCACTCCTGGCCCTTTAAAGATCTTTGTACATGCTCATTCATTTCTGTTATTTGCTCTTTCCCCCCCTCCTCCCATCTGGGTAGTTCTCAGGCGAATCATGATATTGGCAGATAAGTTATGAGATTCTTTTCTTCCAATATTAGGGTAGAAATGAGATGACATAAGTAATTATAAAAGTATTTGGGTGTTGTGGCCTGGAGGAGACTTATTCTTGCTCTGGGGGAGGGCATTTATTTATTTGTTATTGGAAGGGAGGTAAACTGGAGGGCAAGGCTCCTCAGCCTTGATACTGTTGACATTTTAGGCCAGGTAGTTATGTTGTGGGGAGCTGTCGTGTACACTGTAGGGGTTTTAGCGGCGTTTCTGGTCTCACTCATTAGTTGCACCCCTTTCCCAGTTGTGATGACCAAAAATGTCTATAGATATTGCTGAAATGTCCCATGTAAATGCCTTTACTTTTATATGGAGGCTTTTTGAATCACATTCTTTTATTTTGCTTTTTTTAAAAACTCATGTAGAATTTCCATGCAAGTGTTAGAGTATTTGGTTAACTCCCCCTGGCTCTCTGAAATAATATCCTTTTGCACCAGCATTGTTTCTGTTTAGCCTTCTAAGGGATTTCAAAAAAGGCAACTGAGAGAAAACTATTACTGCCCCAATCCCGGGTTGCTGCAAGCAATAAAGCTAGGAAGCAAACAAATTCTGCCTTCAGCTGACCGGAACAGAAGAGGAATTTATGAAAAGTGAAGACCCCAAGGGAGAAGGGCTAGCAGTGAAGAGTTAAGGAGAAGCCACCAATTGCCTAAGAAGCAGAGCTGCTGACTTGACTTCTAGACTGCCAGAGTAAGCACTAGTTGGCTCACGAGCTTCCAGGCCTCCGGCCCGGGGCAGCTGGCAGGAGCTGTCTTGTCGTTTCATTTCACAGTAGGAATAGGGCCTTGCCTCTTTCTGGGACTCATACTAGGGAAATTCCAGTCTAATAAGAGAGTTCAAATACTGGGCAGCTGACTACATAAAAAAAGAAAATAATGCTGCAAATACAGTACTGGACACTTTTCATGAGTCTGTACGTGGGAACTGTGTATTTTCAGAGTGAAGTATCTAGAGACAGAGTTCACACTGGTCTGAGGGGGAAACGCAGTCTGTTATCAGATGATTTTGGTTTTCATCTGAGGCTGTGTTTTATTTTAGAAGATAAATCTCCTGATAACCTGTTATATTCTGTGTTTTATTTCAGGTTTGCATTTTCAGCTTTTAGACAAGGTTTATAGCCTGTGTTCAAAAACTGAATCCTATGATTTGGGTATATGGCCATAGGCTCATTAATAATTAAGACAGGTTGATATTAAGATGGGCTTCTTAGATGGCTCAGTGGTAAAGAATCCACCTGTAATGCATGAGACATGGGTTCAATCCCTGGGTCAGGAAGATCCCCTGGGGAGGGTAATGTCAACCCACTCCAGTCTTCTTGCCTGGAGAATCCCATGTACAGAGGAGCCTGGTGGACTGCAAAGAGAGTCAGACATGACCTAGTGACTAAACAGGAACAACAGCAATATTAAGATCCTGGTTAATCTTAATTGCTATCCTGCTTAGGAAACTTACTTATATATTTAACATATATGATCTATATCAGTATGTTGAACTTGATACATGACCAAACATCAGAGTCAAAGAAGACACTTTGGAAATGTAAACTAGGAAGTGTTAAATAAGTTGTTCCTCCTCTCATTTTCTACCGTTTTGTTTTTAATTAGTAAGTGTATGTGATAAGTACACACATGCCTTTTGCTTAGAGGCCATTCTGCTAACTCATCTTGGTTTTCTCATATGGAGTCTGGACTCTCAGACCCTTTTGAGGTTTGTACTGGTTCATTGCTTTCAGTTTGGCCTGACATCATAAAAGGCCTGTTTCTCTCACCTGCTGACAGCTTCTGATTCCCCAGGGTTTTCTTCTCTTAAAGTACTAAAGGAAGGACTGTTAGGAGAGAGGGGGGTGTTGTGCTGTATTTTGATTACCTGCTCCTGGTTCCCTGTGGCTTTTACTTTATTAAGTAGAGAAGATAGGGAAAGAAAGATTTAATGGGTAAGGCCATTGAGAACAAACAAAAAGAAGAACCTTTGTACTTTGCTTGTTTTCATCTCTGCTGCCTCATTTCTGCTGGGAGTTTCTGTCTAGGTAAAACTAAATTTGTACTTCTTAATTAGTGAACCAGAACATTTTAGGCTAAAGTATTTCAGTGATGTGAAGGATCTGAAGATTTTACAGAACGGTTCACAGGTAGAGCTTTTCTCAAACTGTCATCTCTTGTAGGGAGCTGATAATGAAAACGCTTGTTTAAGATATTTGTACTGTACATCTGTGTCTCTTTTTCTGTTTTGCATATAGGGTTATCGTTACCATCTTTCTAAATTCCATACATATGCGTTAGTATACTGTATTGGTCTTTATCTTTCTGACTTACTTCACTCTGTATAATGGGCTCCAGTTTCATCCATCTCATTAGAACTGGTTCAAATTAATTCTTTTTAATGGCTGAGTAATATTCCATGGTGTATATGTGCCACAGCTTCCTTATCCATTCGTCTGCTGATGGTCATCTAGGTTGCTTCCATGTCCTGGCTATTATAAATAGTGCTGTGATGAACATTGGGGTGCACGTGTCTCTTTCAGATCTGGTTTCCTCAGTGTGTATGCCCAGAAGTGGGAGAAGGCGAGGGTGGGATGTTTTGAGAGAACAGCATCGAAACAGGTATATTATCAAGGGTGAAACAGATCACTAGCCCAGGTTGGATGCATGAGACAAGTGCTTGGGGCTGGTGCACTGGGAAGACCCAGAGGAATGGGATGGGGAAGGAGGCGGGAGTGGGCATCGGGATGGGGAATACATGTAAATCCATGGCTGATTCATGTCAATGTATGGCAAAAACTACTACAATATTGTAAAGTAATTAGCCTCCAACTAATAAAAATAAATGGAAATAAATAAATAAATTTATATTGGGCAAAGTGACCTAATATAATAAAATATATTAAAAAGAAAAGATATTTGTAGAGAGACAGCTTGGTTAAAGATCCCTTGTTCATTCAACACATACTTAGTTTGCATACCACACTTTCCTCGGAACAAGGAGTACAGATAAATGACTTATTCTTTATATTTAAAGAGCTAAAAAAAATCATGAAACATAACACCTGGTTATGTAGGGTAGCGTTGTATTTTGTGGTAAGGCACCAGCTCAGCCAGGGGCAAATAGGGCACAGGAAAGCTTTTGCAAGAGTCAGTGTCTTATATGAGTCCTGGGACCTCCTCCCCAGCACCCTCTTGCACTGCATTGCACACCCCAGCAAGCACCCATACCTCATGCAGTCAAGTCTCCAGGCTTGCTGCACGCCCACCTTCAAGCCTTTATACTTGCCTGCCTTCTGCTTGAGATGGTGTTTCTTCCAGATATCTTGTGATTCATGGCACCTGATTATTACTGTCTCAGTGAGATCTTCCTTGGCCATGTTAAATACAAAGATTCCCATGCACACCACTTCATGAGTCCTTTTTCTGATTTCCTTTTAAAATTTAACTATTTATTACTGAGTACCAGTCTTGAGATTTTATTTATCTTTCTTTAGTATTTTTCCTCTTCTAGGATGTCAGTTGCATGGAGGAAGGCATTTTTGTTTTGCTCACAGAATAGTGCCTGGCATGTAGTAAACATTTGTTGACTGGTGAAGCAATGAATGAATGAATGGGCTTCCCAGGTGGGCACTAGTGATAAAGAACCTTCCTGCAATGCTGGAGACCATAAAAGATGTGGGTTCGATCCCGGAGTCAAGAAGACCTCCTGGAGGAGGGCATGGCAACCCACTCTAGTATTCTTACCTAGAGAATCCCATGGACAGAGGAACTTGGTGGGCTCCAGTTTATAGGATCAGAAACAAATGTCACTTCAGGACATGACTGAAGTGACTTAGCATGAATGTGCAAAAAAATTAATGAATGAGCTAACATTTGGAATTTCTAAGTGACTGTAGCTTCCTTTATTGTGGTGATTTTTATCATCTTTGAATTGTACCAGTAGTTTAACTTGATCTTCTTTCCAAGTAAATTCTAACTTCTTACTATCTGTGGAAGAAATTGTAGGTTATTTACATTTGGCTTGGAAGTTCAAGATGAATGTTTCTTTCTTGAATTTCCCACACTAGCAACTCTAGTGTCCACTCCAGGAGATAGGTGTTTATGTGTCCTTCTCTTCAGTTCAGTCCCTCAGTCGTGTCTGACTCTTTGCCACCCCGTGGACTGCAGCACGCCAGGCCTCCCTGTCCATCACCAACTCCTGGAGTTTGCTTAAACTCATGTCCATCGAGTCGGTGATGCCATCCAACCACCTCATCCTCTGTCGTCCCCTTCTCCTCCTGCTCCCAATCCCTCCCAGCATCAGGGTCTTTTCCAGTGAGTCAGCTCTTCGCATGAGGTGGCCAAAGTACTGGAGTTTCAACTTCAGCATCAGTCCTTCCAATGAACACCCAGGACTGATCTCCTTTAGGATGGACTGGTTGGATCTCCTTGCAGTCCAAGGGACTCTCAAGAGACTTCTCCAACACCACAGTTCAAAAGCATCAATTCTTTGGTGCTTAGCTTTCTTTATAGTCCAACTCTCACATCCATACATGAATGTATGAATTCTGAACATAATGAAAAAACCATAACTTTGACTATGTGGACCTTTGTTGGCAAAGTAATGCTCTGCTTTTTAATATGTTGTCTAGGTTGGTCATAGCTTTTCTTCCAAGGAGCAAGTGTCTTTTAATTTCATGGCTGCAGTCACCATGTGCAGATGATTTTGGAGCCCAAGAAATTGAAATCTCTCACGGTTTCCATTGTTTCCCCATCTATTTGCCATGAAGTGATGGGGCCAGATGCCATGATCTTAGTTTTCTGAATGTTGAGTTTTAAGCCAACTTTTTAACTTTCCTCTTTCACTTTCAAGAGGGTCTTTAGTTCTTCTTCACTTTCTGCCCTAAGGGTGGTGTCATCTGCATGTCTGAGGTTATTCTTTCTCCTGGCAATCATGATTCCAGCTTGTGCTTCATCCAGCTCAGCATTTCTCCTTCTCTTAGTTTTTTCAAATTACTAGTTATATCAAAGCTCAGTGAAATAAAAGAGTGTGTGTGAGTTTATATTGCATGTGTATATTATATGTAGTAGTTATTATTTTTAGAAATTCCTACTTTGAATTTATCTTCTCTGCATGTAATTACATTTTAAATTTACTTCTACATGTGGTAAGTTTGTATTTTTTTGGTGTTCAGACAGTTGTAAATTTTTATGTATGTATTCACTAAATAAAAATATGACCCCCTATAGGGCATTTGAGAAATTTTCATAAATGTATGTACGCAGGGAAAATGAAGCCCAGTGTGTACTACATTTTCCTGATTTAATTCAAACTGAAAGTATCTATTATCTTTACTAAAGGTAGCTTTTGAAATATAATTATGGCAGGAGTTGTAGTTATAAAGGCTGAATAATTTAGAGGAGAAAATTACTCTGAAATCAAGGGCTATATCCCATGAGAAGTCCTCCTTCCAACCTCTGCCCCCTTTAGGAAGCTCTCTTCAGAATGTGAATTTCATCTTCTCAGAAACATGTCAGGGTAAGATCATCTCATATTTCTTTGCTTGCCATATCATCAATATTTCCATAAGCAAACTCCTAAATCACAAAAGCCAGAATATGCGGAAGTCCAGCCCTGCCAGAGGTTGCCTTATTGCGGAGAAGATATACAGCAGTGTGTATATTTAGTTTCCTTTTCTTAAACTTCCTAAATAAGCAATAAATACTTCCATTGTATTACAGTCTGCACCACTAAAAATTGTATCTCTGTAAAATAATGTTTTCCATGGTTGGTAAATTGTGAATGAAGCTACTATGAGATTGAATTAACAGTGATTCATGTACTTTTCTAGCATGCAGGTTTTTAAGCTTCTATTGAAATGTGATATACATTTAGAATAGTGTACAGGTCATAAGTATAAACTTGATAGATTTTCACTAACAGAACACACTCATATCACCAGATCAGGAAACAGAGTATTCCTAGCTCCCAGAAGAACTTATTATGCTTCCTTTAGTCGTTTCTCTCTCAGCATGCACGTGATTGTTATCCAGACATCTAAACACCATCTATGATGAGGTTGCTTTGCTTTCTTGAACTTTGTGGAAATGGAATAAATCTTTTTTTTAACTTTTTTTTACTTTTTAAACTTTTTTTTACTTTTTTTTTTAACTTTTTGTTCATGAGACCCTTTCATTTCATTGCAAGAGGCTGTAGTTGGGTCAGTTGAGTAATGACTAGTTTGGGGCTGTTACAAATAATGCTGATATGAATATATTTGTGTGCAAAGTTTGGTGACAATATGTGTGCATTAGTTTTGGGGACATGCTTAAGAGTAAGATGGCAGATTACAGGGCAGGCACATGCTTGGCTTGCATAGATGAGTTCAAACAATTTTCAAAGTGGCTGTACCGACTTAACATTCTGAGTGGTGGTGGTAGGAGAATGCTAGTTGACAAAACTTGATGTTGACCATGCCAAGTCTTTTGAGTTTGGGCCTTTCAAGTAGCTGTGCAGTGATATTGCCTTCTGGCAATAAGTAAATTTTAAATATTTGTGATTTATCTGGCTGTGTTGGGCCTTAGTTATGGTTTGTGTGGACTTCATTGCATCACGCGGGACCTTTAGTTACAGTGCCCAGACTCAGCAGCTGCAGAATGTGGGTCAGAAGTTGTGGTGCACGGGCCTAGTTTCTCCACGCCATGTGAGATCCTCATTCCCTGACCAGGGTTTGAACCCGCGTCCCCCTGCTTTGCAAGGCGGATTCTTAACACTGGACCCCTGGAGAAGTCTGGATTTAATTTTGTCATCCCTAAAGGCTAATGCAGTTAACTCCTTTCCCTGAGCTTTTGGGCCATTTATTGTTCTACTTTTCTGAAGTGCCCAATCAGGTCTTTCGTGCATTTACTTTTCTTTTGGATCGTTACGATGTCAGGAAGTTTTGGTGAGAGATTTTCTCACAGTTGAAGTGAATAGCTTATCCATATCTGAAAACCTTAATAATAAAAGATGAAGATCCTTTAGTAAAAATGTTGATGATTAAGTAGCTTTAAAAATCTAAAGATGAGGACATTGTCCCCTGTTTTAAAAATAATTAATGTGAAAGTCTGTTCTTTACTAATCTTGACTAACCTTTTTTCTTTTTTTTTTTTTGAAGAAAGTTTGGAAGCAAATTCCTTACAGTAGAAGCAGGAAGCATGAGCTCCAATGTTAAGGCTGTAAATGATCTAGTGAAGATGATGCTGTGTTAGTACTTTCATGGATGTTAAAAGGCTCTGCTTAACATTGATTTTTGAGTGGTCTGGCTTCATCTAATTTTCCCAGAATCCTTGCTATTTTTGTGAGCTAATTTGTGCAGTGCAAAGTTGTATAATGCAGTTTAGCAGAAACATTTATATTTCATTTGAAATTGAAGATGTTTATATACGAACTACTGATTTAAGTTTTTATATAAATTGTAATTGGAACTTTATTTCAGTAACTTTTCAGCTTAATGAAATTTAAGTTAGATTCTGAGAGTACTCCACAGAAAGAAAATAGGTATTAGATCAATCTAATAGATAATATAGAAGGGAATAAATTAAATGAGAAAACATCATTTTGGTATTTCCTGGCTTCTTTTTTTCCCACCATTAGAGCCATGCATTCAAAACTGGAAATGTCTAAAAATAATTTTTACATCAACCCAGAATAGCAACAATATGGGCAACCCTTTCGAATTGTCTCAGCCAGGTTTTTAAAGTAATTATATTTCTCTAATTTTCTGAAATCAATTTCTGTCTGGAGTATAAACTCATTTCTTTTCCATTCTCCCTATGCCAGAATCCTCACCAGACTTCGAAGTCCAGACCACTTTACTTGTACCTTTCTCTAAGCACTGGTTTCTTTTTGCTTTTTATATTACTTAGCAGTGTACCTACACAATTGGTGTACCTACTTATTTATTAATGTGCCTTCTGACTGTAGTAAAAGCTTCTTGAGGATAAGGGTTTTATTTTATTTATCAATTTATTTTATCTATACAGTGCTTTATCATTTATACTATATATATATTTATATGTATAAATATATATATTCCAATATATATATCATTGGAAGGACTAATGATGAAGCTGAAACTCCAATACTTTGGCCACCTGATGCAAAGAACTGACTCACTGGAAAAGACCCTGATGCTGGGAAAGATTGAAGGACAGAGGGGAAAGGGATGACAGAGGATGAGATGGTTGGATGGTATCATGAGTTTGAGCAGGCTCCGGAAGTTGGTGATGGACAGGGAAGCTTGGAGTGCTACAGTCCATGGGATCACAAAGAGTAGGACATGACTGAGCGACTGAACTGAATTGATTCAATGTTTAATATAGGCCTCATAGCATAAGCTCATATTACATACTGAATGAATTAATAAAGAGGCTATTCAATAACTTTTCATTAAAAAGTAAAGAAAAATTTAACTCTTGTCTAAGAGAAATAATCATTTCCAAAAATATCACTTGTCTCTTCCACATTGTAATTTTTTTTTTTGTATTGGGAAATTTAAAATTTTTAGTCGGGTGAAAATCTTCTTTATTTTAATGCATTGCTTGACTAAAAGTTTCTATATTTCTGCATTTAAAAGCTCTGCTTAAAACATTTACATAGCTTGGTTATTTTGGAAATGCAGAAGTCTGGTCTCTAGTAATTTTTATTCCTGCATTTGCTTAATGAATTTATCTTTTTCATTCATTGGTAGGTTCTTGTTAGATGATTTGTCTTATCTACAAGGTGGTTAAACTCTGACCTTTTTGAAAGTTAACTCCGTAAGATCAGTGGATGATCTGCTTTCCATTTATATTCTTGGACTGGGATGATGATGGAGCCAAGTTTATTTGTTTGTTCAAAACATACTTTTAGAATACCTAATGTGTATTTGGCACTTCTGTGGACACCATGCATTACAGTAGTGAATGATACAGTCTTTTCCTACAGGAAAATTGCATTCTAATTGGGGAGATATGTTATGAATAAAAAGATAATACAAGTGAAAAGATAACACAACAGAAGGGAATAAAAGCATAAGGCTAGAGTGACCTGGACTCTCTTTTATATAGATTTGTCTGAGAAAGCTGCTTATCACTGAGGAGATAACCCAGTGACATAGACTCAGATAAAGGCTGGGAGAAACCCGTCAACATTTGGAGGAAATGATATGAGGCAAAAGGCTTCCCAGGCGGAGGCAGAGGTAAAGAACCTGCCTGCCAATGCAGGAGACGCAGGAGACCTGGGTTCGATCCCTGAGTCGGGAAGATCCCCTGGAGGAGGATATGGCAGCCCACTCCAGTCTTCTTGCCTGGAGAATTTCATGGACAGGGGAGCCTGGTGGGCTGCAGTCCGTGGGGTGCAGAGAATCGAACATCGCTAGAGTGACTGAGCATATGCACAACAAATACCAGATTTTAATGTATGAATAATTGTAGCCTGTTAATGTTATAATCGACATTTTGTTTGAACAGTTAATAATCCTTCAGGGAGACAAATAATAGCTGAAAACAAAGTCCCATAGGTGGCATACTGGAGATGGAGAAGGAAGACGTCTTCCGTGAATGTATATTCAATCATATATTGAATGCTTATTGTATGAGGCAGTGAACTCAGAAAAATGAATGTTTCCTGCTCTCAAGAAACTCTTAGTTTGCCTGGTGAGAATAACACAAAAGCAACTGTGTAATGTAACAAAAACATGTGTAGCACAGAGGAAGAAGGGACTCATCTGGCTCCAGCAGTTGAGAGAAGGCTTTGCTTGTTTGAAAATGAAGCATCAGTTGGATCATAAAAGAAAGATAGAAATATGTGCCACCTGCCTTGGCCGTTGTAAATAGTGCTACAGTGAACATTGGGGTACACGTGTCTTTTTGAATTTTGATTTTCTCAGGGTGTATGCCCAGTAGTGGGATTGCTGGGTCATATGGTACTTTTTAGATTTTTAAGGAGCCTTCATACTATTCTCCATAGTGGCTGTATCAATTTACATCCCCAGCAACAGTGCAAGAGGGTTCTCTTTTCTCCACATCCTCTCCAACATAGAAAAATATCGTATATTAAGGCATATATATGAAATCTAGAAAAATGGTTCTGAGGAGCCTATTTTCAGGGCAGGAATGGAGATAAAACAGACGGAGAGAAATCGGTGTCCCATACGCAGATGGCCTCCCTACCGGTGTCCCTGGTCTGTAGCAGATTTATCCGAGAGTTGGGCCTGACATGGTTCATAATGATGGTGTGCACTGTGAAGGCAAAAATGACTGTATTTGCTGACCTAAGTGGGGCCAACAAGATGGATTAAATGGGATCCCAAGTGGAAAGATGGTTGAAGAGTAAAAGAGAGAGAGACCGTTACTAAAGTCAAGAAGGCACAGAGTAGAAAGAGAAACATGTGCTCCTGCAGGTGGAAGTGGGAGGACTTGGTAACAATTATTTTTCTGTTGACTAGCCCCTGCACCTGTCGTATTGTCAGCAACTTCAGGACAGCGGAGCGTGTCACCAACATTCAGTTTCTGACCTTTAATAATAAATGTTTGAAACTAGGAAATTATTTGACTCGATAGAATTTTCAAAGCAAGTTGAGGATAAAGCTAATTAATATAATTGAAGACATTGATTGGCTTAAGTGATGCAAATAAAGATATGAGGATAGAATCATATTTCAAGTGTATGAAATGAAATATTTTGTTAGACTTTTTGAAATCAATAAAGATCTACACATAGGAAATGATGCTATTAACCTTAGTTTAATTCATTTGACAGTTTTATACTCATATTTTTGACATTTGTACTAGTTAAGTAACATAAATGTTAATAAATCAATGCATATTGCATTCAGTAGAGTTATTGTGAAGACTGGAGATTGGAGGGGAATTGATTGTTCATTTTTTTATGCTATACTTGATTGAAGATAATTTTGTCTCCATTATAAAGCTAAATTATGTTAACTTTATCATATGTAGTTTTTGTGGGAATTTTTATCTATTTATGGGTATTTATGATATATTCTTGGCATTTGTGATGATCTACATTGCTTTGTTTATTAGCTACTGTGCATGCATGCTTGCTTAGTTGTGTCTGACTCTTTTTGACCCCCTGAATTGTGGCCCACCTAGCTCCTCTGTCCATAGAATTTTCCAGGTAAGAATACTGGAGTGGGTTGTCATTTCCTTCTTCAGGGCATCTTCCTGACTCAGGGATTGAACCCATGCCCCTGTATCTCCTGCATTGGCAGGCAGATTCTTTAACACTGAGCCATTGGGAAGTCCTTATTAGCTACCAGTGTGTGCATTATATTTGTGAATTTTTTATTTTTTAAAGATATGTGTGCCTTTTTTTGGTGAGTGATGGTAATGCTATTGGGAACAGACCCAACTATTGCTATGATCTTGTGTCCTTGTACAACTCCTACCATATTTAGCAACTTCTCTGTGAGCCATTTGTATATATTCATTGACTTCTAGATTGTACTGACCAGTGAAATCATAAAGGTTAACAGGAACACAGGCAGATTCTGGGAAGTATGATTGGTGTACCCAGAGCAGTTGTCATGTTTATGTACTGTCTATAAAAATGCTGAGGGTGTTTGTTTAATTAAAGCTTTGATTAAATAATCAGTGTAGAATCGATCTAAATGGTGCAAGGTTCCTGTTGACAACTGTTGCCATCTCTTGCTGCTTTTTATATTTGTCTTTATGAGAAAAAAGATCAATGAAGCAATATTTTTCCTCTTAAAAATTGAGACATACAAATACTTCATAAAGGAAAAGCATTCTTACATACTTTTTGTATTGATACAATTTATTTTTTAATGTGCAATTAAAACTAAGTTTTAATGTCTTTTCTTTATAGCTCAATGCATACATAAAACCATCTATGATTTTATAAGCCAGGATAAAAAATCTACAAAGTCAACCAAGCTCAGATTGACAAAATTAATTTCATAGTGAGTAATGTTGAGGTAGAACTGAATGTCTAACTGCAAGGTGCTTATGGTTTGAGTGCTGTGGCCCTGGGTCCTTTCAGTTTTGGCAACCTGTTCTCTGTGATGCCTCAATTCTTCTGTCACGTGTGTGTGTGTGTGTGTGTGTTAGTTGCTTAGCCATGTCCGACTCTGTGCAACCCCACAGACTGCAGCCCACCAGGCTCCCCTGTCCATGGGATTCTCCAGGCAAGAACACTGGAGTGGGCTGCCATTTCCTTCTCCAAAAGGAATGATAGAAAGAAAGTGAAGTCTCATAGTGGTGCTTAAACTTTCATAAAGCCTTTTATTTTACAGTTGTATTATTAAAAAATCATGACATCACCTGGCTTTTACTTAATATGCATGAATTATAAAAAAATTACAAATAAATACAGTGAAATTGCCTGAGTGCTCATAAATCCAGAATATGCTTCACATTATTAATTTTTTAAAAGTTGTCATCAAAATCAAAATACCATTTAAAAATTCTCATAGAGAATTCATGGATGACCATGAGAATGTCTCCATAGACCCCAGGTTGAGAAACACAACAGTAAACAACTTATTAGACCGAGAAAAAGGAATCTAATTTTAATTCACTTCAGTTCAGTTCAGTCACTCAGTCGTGTCTGACTCTTTGTGACCCCATGAATCGCAGCACTCCAGGCCTCCCTGTCTATCACCAACTCCCGGAGTTTACTCAAACTCATGTCCATCGAGTCAGTGATGCCATCCAGCCATCTCATCCTCTGTTGTCCCCTTCTCCTCCTGCCCCCAAGCCCTCCCAGCATCAGGGTCTTTTCCAATGAGTCAACTCTTCGCATCAGGTGGCCAAAGTAGTGGAGTTTCAGTTTCAGCATCAGTCTTTCCAATGAATACCCAGGACTGATCTCCTTTAGGATGGACTGGTTGGATGTCCTTGCAGTCCAAGGGACTCTCAAGAGTTTTCTCCAACACCACAGTTCAAAAGCATTAATTCTTCAGTGCTTAGCTTTCTTTATAGTTCAACTCTCACATCCATACATGACCACTGGAAAAATCATAGCCTTAACTAGATGGACCTTTGTTGGCAAAGTAATGTCTCTGCTTTTTAATATGCTGTCTAGGTTGGTCATAACTTTCCTTCCAAGGAGTAAGCATCTTTTAATTTCATGGCTGCAATCACCATTAATGCTACTTAAAAAAATATTTTCCATTGGTCTTTTAACATGGTGTTTATATCAGCCACACTGTAATTTCTTTTTAAATATTAACTTGTTTTACATTTTGCTTGTTTACTACTATATACACAAATATGTATGGCAGTGATTTTTTATCATGGTTTTTATGTTCATTGAAGAATATAGCCATATCCAGGTGACTTACATGAATTTGTATTTAATTGAATGTTCTTTATTATTAGAGCATAGTAGATTCTGTACCTTTTAAACATATAATACATTTGGGAAAATGTGTACATTAACTACATTATACTGTAGTTTTTTTAGAATGTCTTTGTAAAGTTGTGAGAGTACAAAATTATGAAAAGTGACTTCTCTAATAGTTGAATTCTGTTTTATTGTAGTCCAGGTGGGTTGTATTGTAAAAAATGTAATAAAACTTGCTTTAGGACTTGGAATATTCCCCTTAGAAACACTCTAGAAAGCATACAGAAAGTAATCAACTTTGACTTGAGCTATGCTTTAAAAATTCATTTGAGAAGTCTATAATTGGAATCTGTATAATATTTCTCCATGTGTCTCTGAATGGTGCTTTTCTGAGTGGTGCTTGGGTTCCAGACTGGCTACCCACATAATTTAGCTTGAATACAGTGCATTAGCAGTGACAAATAATAAAGTCAATATGCTTGCAATACTTGTAATTCAGGGATTAAGGGAGGAAAAGGAAATGAATGAAAATTTATTGGAAGTATTGGTACTAGAGAAAAACACATGCAATCAGAGGAGCGTGTAGAGATTGAGACCAATGAGTCAGTTGTGAGAAGTCTTTCTGGGCATTTTAAAGGGCTACAAAGGTGGATATTATTGTGACGAAGACAGGTGGAGGTGGTCTGTAAGGAGATTCGCCTAAGGTGGGATAAACTGAGAGGGTGAGCAGTGGAGGGAAGGGGGACCTGGTGTAATGTCCCTGGGGCAAAAGGAGGATGTTGTGAGGATCAGCTGGAAATGGATCCAGGAGGGGACCCTGGAGTTTGGCTTTTTTTGGTAGATGGAAGGTGGGGAAAGGGTCAAGATCACATGTAAATTGGGGTTTATAACTTTCATAGTGTCTGTTTTAAACCTCTGGTAGATACTGCAACAAAACCACATTTACAGACAGTCTGCGTATTTAGACACAGTATCATTTTGTTGTTGTTGTTGGATGAAGAACATGACTTTATTTAAAAAGCTGCCTGATCGAGAAGATGGCAGAGAAAAGTCTCAAAGTTTTAATATCATAGTTTTAAATGGCTCTGTGTGTGGTCGCTACCTAAGGGGTCTTCGGTTTTTCTCTCTCAGCTACCCGGCTTAGACTCTTTAACAACACAGCCCTTTTGCTAACATCCTCACCTGTCTTACCTGTCATTGTTCCATCTCACCTCCAGGATGGAACCACAGGCCTTGATCACCCCATTTCTTTGCCATCTGCACATCTGTATCTACATGTGTTGAATGCATGCTATGTGTGCTGAGTCGCTTCAATTGTCTGACTCTGTGACCCCATGGACTGTAGCCCGCCAGGCTTCTCTGTCCATGGGATTCTCCAGGCAAGAATACTGGAGTGGGTAACCATTCCCTTCTGCAGAGAATCTTCCTGACCCAGAGATTGAACGCATACCTCTTATGTCTCCTGCATTGGCAGTCTGATTCTTTACCACTGGTGCCACCTTGGAAGCCCACCTCGCTTGAAAACTGTTGAAGAAAAATGTCCTAACTGCAAATACTGGTTTACTACAAATTAATCGTCTCCAGTATCCAGGGATTTCAGTGCTATATCTTTTTTCCTTTAGCATTTCTTTAATAAATTTTGTCTTCTGCCCTCCAAAGCCTATTTTAAACTTTTGACCTTCCCATTTCCATGCCTCAAGCTTAACAGGGAACTTTGATTCAAGCCTGGCAACCAATTTTGGAATGAAATCATTTGCAAAATCATTCTTCAAATGCAAACCTGGACCCATTCTTTCTTTCCTACTGTTAACTTCTTGCATCCTTCAACCATCATTCCCTATATGGTCTACACAAAGTAGTTCTCAAATCATGTCATTTATTTTTTACCACCACTGTCGCAGCCCTAGATCTTGCAAAAATAATTGCATTGTAAGGATAAGGAAAGTGCCTACTTCTACAGAGATCTTAACTTGAATATAAATCTAACTTAACAAAACTTAGCAAGATTCTAAAAGATACATGGTACTGAATCTCTATATCTTTCCAAGTCATCTTACAACATTCTTCACCCTGAATTCTTGCTCTGTCTATTCTGAACTGCTTTACTTTCTCCGATAAATGCCTAATCAAAATATCAAATTTCCTGAGGATTAGGAATTTTGGCAGAAATTATCAAGTGAGTAAAAGCAGGAGGAAGTCATTATTACTCAACCATTAATGCCCTGAATGAAAAGATGTTAAATGGTTAAAAAGTGGAAGCAATACTTAATTATTGTTTTCTATATAGTTTCTTTCCTTTTAATTATACATACAGTAGTCATGTCGTGAGTAAATGGTAGGTATCAATTACATTTTTTATTCTTTTAGACCTTGGACTTCTTGATGGAGGATTATTTTCTCTGTCAACAATGGCCAGACTGAAATAGAAGTAATATTTTAAAATGAACAAGATGTCCTTTTTAAGATGTGATAAATTTTGATGGTCTACTTGTAAATCACAGCATATCAACATTAAAGAAATGGAAGAACATATTCCTTATCAAGTCTATGAGCACACATGCATAGAGAAGTATAGGATTGAACTAATTTTCTGTGAAATACAGTCTGAAAATCACATTAGTCTTGAAAGCACACAGATTATTGAAACTGTGGTTATTTTGAGCCTGAACTAAATAGATTAAACAATTCTCCATTTCATTCTGCTTGCGAATACACAGCCTTAAAATGACCAAATATTGATTGAAACTCACTTGTGAAGAAAGTGGGAATGAGAAAAATGCTTATTCTCAGGAATGGTATTTATTCCTTCATTTGGGGAAAACTCTTTGAGAAGAAATGTGTTAGTATATATTTTATAGCTCATTATCAGATAATTGTTTTGAACATAAGATACTACTTTATATTCTTTTCTAAAACTCAATAGAATTCCATTTTAGAATATGAATATATATTCTTTGTTTTAGATAGTAATAATACATTTTACTCTTGAATATAAATGATATAGTTTTATCTTTTGAGGAAAGGTTGATTTCTCTTCTTTTAATAACATCACATCACCTCTACCTTTCTTTCTATTGAAAGGCAAAGCTCACAATTGAATGGACTTAATATAGCATCATATTTAAAAGAGAATTATCTCAATGGCATATCCATTAAGTAGTCACTGTCTTAAAAAGTTACATTTGTAGAAACTTCTTATGTTAGATGAAAATATTTGCATTCTTGAAAGGTTCCTTTCAAATAAATAGTTTTAGTATTATTTCAGATCTTAAGCAGTTTTGATATAATTTATTCTTTTCACAGATACTTATTTACCTGGATGCATGGTTGGTGCATGACCAAAAAAAAAACAATTCATTAGAGATAAATTTTTACCTTCTTGGTGGCTCTCTATGTATGTACAAGTAAAGAAAAAGCAAAAACATGTCTGTATGATGTGTGTGTACCAAATATGTGATTAAGTTATATGTTTAAAAGTAAAATATAGGTACTTTAGGTACTTAATTCTTTCCCTGGGAAATTATGTATAGTCTGAAGAACAGGTCATTCATATCCAATTTGAGTAAACTGTTTCCTCAGCTATCATAATTGATATTTTTTTGGTAAAGAGCTACTTTTTCAATCATAATTTTATCTATTTCATGTTGGTTGCGCATGGTCTTTGTTGCTGCCTGGGCTTTTCTCTAGTTGGGACTTCTGAGTTGTGGTCCACAGGCTTCTCCTTGCAGTGGCTTCTTGTTGCGGATCACAGGCTCTAGGGCACACGGGCTTCAGTAGCTGCGGCCCCCGGGCTCTAGAACACAGAACCAGTAGTTTTGGTTCACAGACTTAGTTGCTCTGCGTCATGTTGGATCTCCCCAGATCAGGGTCGAACCCATGTCTCCTGTATTGGCAGGCAGATTCTTTACCACTGAGCCACCAGGGAAGCCCCTAAAATTGATTTTTAAGCTATTTACATTTTCTGATACTGATTCAAGCATCGTTTGCAGAGTGACATCATTGCTGTTTAGAAATATGCTTTCTCTTGTCTTCTCTTTCATATAATTTTCTTTGACATGGCCCTGAGGTTGCCTCTGATTGTTATCTTTTCACTATAATTTGGACACCAATGCTTCTTTGTCGTACAAACAATGATTTTCTTTAGATGGACATACTGGCAGTTTCTGAAGCAAGTGCTGATTTCCTCTGTGGAGCATACTCTTTGATCAGTTTTGACTAATGTTTATATTTGTGTTGTAGGAATATTTTTTTAATGAAACATTCTCAAATGCTTTCATATTAATAAATCCCATTTTTTCTGTGAGCTGGTATTTTATTTTTCATGAGTGTGTTTATTAGAAGTCTTGAAACCTGCTTCCCCATTCATTTTCATATTTATAAAGATATATTAATTATATTTATTTTATAATTTACAAGTAACGGTGGAAAATTTTGCTGGAGTAACATTTAGTCCCAGAAAGTACTCAAAAAGGTATTTTCTCTATTAATCATATAAAATGTGTCTCTTCATAGCAACTCAAGTGGGGTTAGAATAGCATCTAAACATTGAGGAGTCGCTGCCTGGAGGGAGGTTAACAAGGCCAAATGTGCACCATCTAGTGGTGACACAGACATAGTGCAGCTTAATTTGACAAGAGAGTCCCAGGGCCGTGGTTAACAACTCAGATGCTGCAGGAACCCGGCAGGTAGTATATATGGGAGAAATGGATGGGAGAAAAATCAGTCAACCATATATATTACATCTCTATGGGCTTCTCTGGTGACTCAGTGGTAAAGAATCCGCCTGCCACTGCAGGATACGTGGGTTCAATTCCTAGGTTGGGGAAGATCCCCTGGAGAGGGAAATGACAACCCACTCCAGTATTCTTGCCTGGGAAACCCCGTGGATGGAGGAGCCTGGCGGGCTACAGTGGCGGAGGGTCGCAAAGCATCAGATATGCCTGAGTGACTAAGCAACGACAGAACTCACATCTGTTTAATTATGGAACTGTGGTGTAAGCAGATGACAAAATAAACAGGGTGTAGAAGGATATATTTTAAACTGAGAAGGAAAGAACAATGCAGGCTCTGTTATGAATTGCCCTAGGGAATGGCAAGCTCATGGCAAACCCAGCAGCTGATCTTTGGGTTCAGTTGATTGTTGTTGTTTGAGAACACAGCCACTGTGACTAGACCTTCCAGTTTTTTAAGAGAACCTGGAAATCTGATTTTGCATCTGAAATCTTCTGATTTTAATATGTTGGCTCTTTGTCTTTTTTAGGTGTGACATGACCTCACCTTAAATAACATCTTGGGGCTACATTTAGCCATTGTGAGATCTTTTCTTTTTCTTTTTTAAAGAAAAGAGCTGAATTTATTGATTTTCATTTCTTTAAGAAGACAGAAAAATTTGCCGTCTTCCAGCAACGTGAAATGAGACTGGATTTTAAAGTTACTGAATCACTGCTGGATTGGGTTTTGGTTTAAAATTCTTCTTATTCAACACTGTTTAAGATGCCAAGACTGTAGCTGTGAATAGGACAGACTCTTCTCACTGGTCTCTCCCAGTGCTGTACCGTAAACGGAACACCCAGTAATGCAATCCCAGAGCGTGGCCGCTTTCTGCAGGGTTTACAGGGAGATGTTTGGATGTAACTTGCGGTGTTATCTTGGTTCTTGAACTCCTTTAGGAATTTAAGTTCATGATTGATGTTACTTTGATTTATTTTTCTTATAACTTCCTACTGGGCAACTTGGGGTTCTTAAAAAATAGCACAAAAGTAGTTTGCAATATAGCAGGATGAAACACTGAGACAGTTGTTTGTTACTTTCTGTATTTCCCCAGAGCCCTTAACCTTGACCACATCTTTTGCCATCTGCACAGAGGAAGTGAATAGAGAGAAAAAGGAAGAATGAGCAGGATTCAGAATCCTTTGAACTTGTTCAAAAAGTAGGAGAGGCAGAGTGAAATGAAAGGAACCGCTAACAGCGGTGTGGCCTAATTCCTTCTCCTAGGCATCCTCTTTTCACTCTTTTAAACGTCACATTTAAAGGCAAGCGTAGTCCCTCTATTGCCCAACGGATCCCTACCACTCCTTCAGTTCTCTGACCTGATACGTGACTACTTTCTCATTTGTTCTTTCTGTTTCAGCTCCCCCGGTCTCTTTGTTCCTCAATCACATCACATATGCTCCCTTTTACACCACCGTTCTGGTGTCCTGTCTGCCTGAAATAGTTTACTCACAGATGGCCACTTATTCTTGACCTCCTATGTATCGTTGCTCAAGTGTCGCTTTCTTAGGTCTGTCCTGATTGTCCCATTGAGAATTATACCCCCTGTACCCCAATCCCCTCTGGTTTGCTCTACTACCCCCATCAAATACCACTCAGTACCTTTTAACGTAATATATGATAATTATGTTTATTTCATATCCTCTGTTAAAGCAAACATTAGTACTCTGGGGGTAGAGATCTTTGTCTTGTTTGTTTACTGATGTATCAGAAAACGATGTGTGTGATGTATGGGAACTCAGCATGTATTTTTTAGATGGAAGAATGTTGAAGTTCTTCACTTAAATCTGTGCATACTTCCCACAGTCTGCTGTAATGGAAAGGTTTCTTGCAACAAACTATATCATGTGTAGGCTTATGATCTATGTTGTCTTTGGACTTGGAGTTGCGTGCGTGCTCAGTCATGTCCAACTCTTTGCAACCTCGTGGACTTTAGCCTGCTAGCCACCTCTGTCCATGGAATTTTCCAGGCAAGAATACTGGAGCGGGTTGCCACTTTCTTTTCCAGGAGATCTCCCCTACCCAGGGATCAAACCTGTGTCTCTCTGTGTCTCCTGCATTGGCAGATGGGCTCTTTACCAGCTGAGCCACCAGGAAAAACCCATTTTTGTCTTTATTGCTAGAAATATATGTTAAGATGAAGGAAATATTTCTTTGTTTGGTCCCTAAATGCATGTTAGAAGTAAAAAAAGTTTGAGTGTATGCTCTTAACATAGAGGGCAGTCACTTTGTATAGATAATTAGTATTAAAAACTGTAAAGAAAAAATACACTTGCTTTTTGGGCAACAGAAAGAACCAAGAATATGAGATCAAAAGGCCTGTAATGGATTCTGGTTACACCTAAAGTTAGCTATTATTTCTGAGTGTCATTTACCTTGTATTTAAAATAGGAAGAATAATAATAATAGAATCTGTCTTATTTACCTTGTAAATGTTTGAGGATATGTTTTCCCTGTTAATCCATGCTTGTTTCCTTCAACAGTGAACCCAACATATATCTGAATTTGAGACTGGTTTATTTATCTGCTCACTTGACAGATCACCCTTTGACATACAAGCTCCACAGGGAAAAGCCTGTGTCTTTGTTTTTTGGTGTTGTTTTCCCAACCTTGAACACAGCAGCATATGATAGTTTTTCAGTAAAAATATTGTTGAATGAATAATTAAGCAAATTTAAGACATGAAATTCACATGGCATAATAATAGTAAATCGGCTTGTAGTCAAGTGAAGTGAAGTGAAAGTCGCTCAGTCGTGTCTGACTCTTTGTGACCCCATTGACTATACAGTCCATGGAATTCTCCAGGCCAGAATACTGGAGTGGGTAGCCTTTCCCTTCTACAGGGGTTCATCCCAACCCAGGGATTGAACCCAGGTCTCCTGCATTGCAGGCAGATTCTTTACCAGCTGACCCACAAGGGAAGCCCAAGAATACTGGAGTGGGTGGCCTATCCCTTCTCCAGCCGATCTTCCCAACCCAGGAATCGAGCTGGAGTCTCATGCATGGCAGGCAGATTCTTTACCAAATGAACTATCAGGGAAGCCGTGTAGTCTATTACAATAGTCCAAATGTCTGTTGTTATTGTCACCATCTAAACTCTTATCATCATCATCAATATGTATTACTCAGGCTTCTATGATCCACTGCCAATGGGGTGAGTGTCTTCTAGGGTTACTCCTGTAACTTAAAAGTTTAGTGAATTAATACAGAGGACACTTTGCTGATCTGATGATGTTGTTACAGGTCTCTAAGCTGGCTGGTGTTTTGGTCAAGCATGGTGTCAAGAAGGGTGACACCGTGGTTATCTACATGCCCATGATCCCACAGGCGATGTATGCCATGCTGGCCTGTGCCAGGATAGGGGCCATCCACAGTCTCATATTTGGGGGATTTGCATCCAAAGAACTAAGCACTCGCATTGATCATGCGAAGGTAAGTGTTTTACTTGGGGAAATCAAGCCCTAACCACATATGGTCCAGCTGTTTTTATCTGCAAATGAACCATGCAAGAGTGATTGTGTTTACTAGACCCTCTTTCAAATGAGATAAAGTTGACTTTTTATTTGGCATGCACTATTAACAAAAATTTTAATTTTGAGTCAGTCCTATGTGAAAGATATCATTCTAGATACTGTGAAGAGTGTAACACATAAGGTGCAAGTCTTTCAAGTTAACTTGCCATTTACATTTGGATGTATAAGACATTTAAGAAAAATAATAACTAATATACTCATTCAGCATATATTCATTAAGCTTCCACTCTATGTCTGGTACTCTCCTTGGAACTGGTTAATAAATGACACTTATCACATGGAGAACTAGGGGCCCATGACTAGTTTTATAATTTATACATTTCCACAAATGGTGGTATATAGCACTGTGGTTAAGAGGGAGGGTCAGGGGTGGGTGAAGTTATACATTTAGATGGGGTACTGACATCACAAACTTGAAAGACTGCTGTGACAGATCATTGAGATATTGAATTTAAAACACTTAACATGGTGTCTGGCATATAGTACCCATTAAAAAAAGGTTAGCTGTTATTATTCTATGAATTTAGAGCAGGGATTAGCACACTTTTTTCTGTAAGTTACCGGGTAGTAAATATTTTAGGCATTGTGGGACATGTGAGCTTCTGTTGAAACTATAGAGCTGTGTTGTTGGAGCATTTAAGCCCCACGGCAGCGAAGGGCATGCAGTGTCCCAACAACGCTTTACAGAATGTAATTTGGGCAGGATTGGGCTCTGAATCATAGTTTGCAGACCCCTGATTTAGAGACAGGAATGATATCTCTTAGTTGGGGTGGCTGAAGAAGGCTTCCCAAAAGAGGTGAGATTTGAGTTATATAATATCTTGGTTATGATTCAGCTAGTTGAAAAGAATGATATAGTCAGATCCAAAAGGTGAGAAAAAGAATAAGAGGCTAGTTCTAGAGGCAGGAAAGGGTAAAATCCTTTTGAAGGACAGCAAATAGATCCGTGTGATTGAAGAGGAAGAGAAAGTGAGTTTGCAGAGGCAGTGTTTGTCTGAGTTGCATCCTGTAGATGCTGACCAACCAAGTTTTTGAGCAGGTGACTGTCGTGTTTTGAGCAATGTTAAGAGGAGGCAAGCCTTGCAACATGGTGTGAGTAGGAGAAAGGCTGGAATGGGAACCTTTGGTCGCTGGTCTCTTTGTGAATCAGTGGCCAGAGAGCAATGTACAGGAGAGGAATAGCGGTGGGAAGGTTAAAGAAGGACTGCCATTATGGGAGTAGGAGATGATTGATCTGGAGAGCTTTACAAGCGCAGGATGAGACATTCGTAACAAAAAGGGAACTCATATACACTGAGGGTCCCCTGAGCGCTAGGCAGGGAGTAAGGTTTTACACATGTGATTTCATCTGGTAATAGATCAGTTATTAGAACTAGGAAGCTGGTTTGCACACAAATTGGCTGGCTTTTCTGTTTTTCCTCTCTCCTTTTGGAAACATGTTGAGTTAGTCCTTTGAAGGAAAGTCTAGGGGGAAATGTGTCACTGATCTGCAAATCAATGGGCAGTTGGAGACTTCTCTAGTTTTTTAGCTACAGAAAGTCTTGAACAGTTTTTGGGCATTTGGGTTGGAAAGATCTCCTGGAAAAAAGAATGGCTCCCCTCTCCAATATTCTTGCCTGGAGAATTCCATGGACAGAGGAGCCTGGCAGGTTACAGATCATGGGATCAAAAAAGTCAGACACAGCTGGGCAACTAACACATGAGATGCACTGTTTTTTTAGAAAAAGCTTTTATATGACATGGGGAAAAATATATATACACACACATAATAAGAATTTATAAAACTTATGCTGCATCACTGGCATTTTTCATTCATAACAATGCACACACACACACACACACACACACACACACACATGCGCCCTAATCTTGTTAAGGAGTTTAGGCAATAAGTTTGTATTCTTACGGACAAGACTTTTGAGCAGGTCAAATTAATGATGAGAAGATGGAGACAGCAATACATACCTGAGATATTTGAATATAGTTAATATTTGAAACCAGGAATGATTTTGATGTCATGATTTTCATCTAAATAGCTTGAAAAGAGTTTTATTTTAATAGATGAAGATGGGAAGAATGTATTCTGATTGAGATGGAATAAAACCTGCAATAAAAGACTGTTAATAAAAATGCAAAAAGAATGATTTTCTAGAGGAAGAGTCTAATCTTGACTTTATTAACTTATTCAACTTTTGATATATTCTATACATGTTTTTAATTTGATGTGTAACTTTCATTTATTCAGAATTCTAATCGTAGGGAGTGTTATCTAAAGTTATTTTTGTACATATTACAGACATTAATATGTGAATTATATTCAAATATCTGACCTTTAAACATATAATAAAAGGATACATGATTTACTTTTTCATTTCTTTCCTTTTTTTGTTTTTTGCTTTTAAAAGGCAGCTTGAAATAGTGGAAAGAGGAACATTTTGAAATCAGTCGGAACTAGCCTTCTTTCTGATTCCACCACTTATAAGCTGGGGCTCACTCTGCCACCGTCACTGGACCTCAGTGAATATTGGATGATATTGAAAACTAGAAAGTGCTATATATGCATATATTTGGCATAATATAAACCTTCCCTAGAGGAAACATCTTGTAACCAGAAATCAAAATTCAGGAATAGATGTACCTTCTGGGATTGATTTTTCTGTCTCCTGAATAATTTATCTGTCTCCTTTGCTTTGGATTTCTCTGTGAAGAAGCAGTGTACTTAAAAGAACAAAGACATGTTTGTTTTGTAAATTACTGAGAATTTTGGTTCTATGCCACAAATACTTTGTTGAGACCTTATGTTATGACAAACTTGATCCAGGCATAGGAGACAGGGGGGTGCTGGGCCCAGATTTGTCCGTGGAGAGCTTCCGGTGCAGAGGTGGGGATGGAGGAGCATCTTGACTCTAGACGGATGTCTGAGGCCTGCTCAGAACCTACCAAGGAGGGAAGACTGACCGAAATCTTTCGGCTACACCTGCGCATTTCTTGAAGAATGACTAGCCAATTGTCGGGCAAAGAAAGTGCCAAGTGTGTCTTAATGACAAGAGCAGACACAAGACTCGGTGGGACTTGAAACTTAAATCATTTGAGGGCCCTTCTAAGAAACATATGACACATTTACAATATAATACTTCGTGAAAAGGAGTATGCATTTGAAATGAGAAAGAATCATAAAATAAGTCTTAGTGATTCCAGTCTCTTCCTTCGGGGTCACTTTAGGTGTTTAAGCAGAGAGGCTTACATGAAAAGCCTTAGAAATGCTTATTGATAGCAGTCAGGCTGGTCTCTCCCCTCTAAGAAATACAACTTCAGTAACAACCAGCTCTTATGTGGGTGTGTGCAAGTGAGGGGACTCCACTTGAAGATTCCACTTCACTGGTTCATGGCAGATTTACATCTGCCTGGCTTAATGAATTCTTTGGAAAGTATTTTCTTAACAGCTCCTGTTTGTTAGCCTAAAGCATCTTTGAAGGTGGAATTCTGAACAGGTAAGTGAGATTTATGTGGAAGTGGTTAGGGCTATAACGTTTAAAAATAGTTGGTTGGTTTTCAGGCCATTTATACACGAGAGAACAGAATCATTTCTAAAGAAATGTTTGTCAGCCTATACCTGAAATATTGTGATTACCTTAACTAGGACGGTTCAGCTTTGTCATTTGTTTGTTTGTTTGTCATTGTAGCCCAAGCTGGTTGTTACAGCATCATTTGGCATTGAACCTGGAAGGAAGGTGGAATACATACCACTTGTAGAAGAAGCGCTGAGAATAGGACAACACAAGCCAGATAATGTTCTCATCTATAATCGTCCAAATACGGTAATCTGAATTTTGAATTTGGTTCTTGCTATGGTGGTGTGCTAAGGATGATTCTTGTTGACTATTTGACAGGAGCACTTGATTTATAAACTCTTAAGTATCCTTTATGAATGGCACTATTTGGGGCAAAAAAGAATGACATTTTCTGTCTTTATAAAAAAACTAATTTAAAACAAAAAGATTGAAACCTAGAAATATCTGTAATTTAATGAGTTGGATCCAATGAATAGTCTATTGTGGTGTCCTTTATTGATTTACACTATAACTATAATAGTAATATAGTTAACCCAATGCAGGGTTTAAGGACACCAGCCCCCAGACAGTTGAAAGTCTGCTTGTAACTTTTGACTCTCCCATGAATTTAACTGTTGTTGACTGGAAGCCTTACCAATAAAATAACCAATCTATTAGCACATTTTGTATGTTATATGTATTATATACTATATTCTTACAATAAAGTAGGCTAGAGAAAAGAACTGTATTTATCTGAATTATATTTATCCATATTGTAAGTTTATGTCTGTTTATAAGAAGAGCTGTCTATCAGTACCTGCATCAATATTGTCTTATATTATATAAAACACCACAGATGTACTATATATTATAACACTAGACATCAAAAATGAAAAGATAATGTGAAAAAGAAATTCATATTTTGTTACAGATGTAATGATTCATGCATTCATAGCAAAGAAGCAGCAATACAATTGTTTCATTATAGCCTGGCCTATACACTAATAAATGAAATATACAGTTTTTATGGCATATAGCATGGCCTTATAGTCATATTCATTGGAAACATTGTTAAATTAAAAAAAAAAATCAGTTCCCTGTGATGATAGACTGATGCCCAGTTTCTCTAAGTACCAGAGAAAGAGGTATACTATACAGTAATGTAATTCTAAGTTGGGAAACAGTAGGCACTGTTTTTTAATAATACTACCATGTTATTAATTTTATATTAAATATCACTTACTTTATGCCTATATAAAGACAAACTAGTATCTCCACTTATGCATTCATGACATAACTTTTTCTTAATTTTTCAATATTTCTAAGTAGTATGGTTCATTTGAGAATTTTTCAAATTGCTATAAATCTTCAAAAATTTTTCCAATATATTTACTGAAAAAAATCTACATGTAAGTGGACCCTTGCTTTTCAAACCTGTATTGTACATTTACTGACAGCTTACCATATAATTTTTAAGACACTCCATTCATGGATAATTTTTTTAAATTTCCTGATAACTTTATGAGCTTGGCATTATTCCTGTTTTAAAGAAGAGAAATCCAAGGAAAAGAGAGATGAAGTAACTTGTCTAGCTAGCATCAGGGTCATGATCTGAATGCATGCATTCTGACAGTATGCTTAATCTCTCAGCTACCTAGTCTTGTGGTGAGATATGATTAATTTCTTTTTAAAATGTCTTTTAAAAACTTTAGAAAAGGTTATCAGTCTGGAAGTAAAGATTATGTTCAGGAAAACAAAATATGAATATTCTAAACAGATAAATTATCTGTGATCCATGAAGAAAGAAAAAGCAGTATAACACATAAATGACTGTGTTTTACAATGCTTTTCCTAGTAAATTTGCCCAAATAATCAGCTTACTTCTGCATCCCTAGCTAGGTCTCCAGCTATTTATAGTTAGACTCACTGGGGTTTCTAGCAGATTAAAATTTTTTACAGAAGGAAAATTGCAAGTGTGCAAAGAATCATGTATAATTTGTAGAACTCTTGAGAGTTTATCTGTGGAAAATGCTTAAATGACAAGATATAAGAACAGAGAGCATTAGAGCTCTCTCAGTTTGATTACCACCTAGGAAGTCCCATTACCACTTTCCAGTGTAGTTTGAGAGGTCTGTGGTTCTTCATGAAAGGCTGCACTCAGGGATTTTGATATTTTCAATGTCTTGAAGAAGAATTTGAAATTTCTTTCAGATGACCTCCAGCATGCTTTTAAAAAAGGCTTGTTGCTGTTGAGTCGGGGAATGTAAAGTCAGTTACACAGAAGGCTTTGAGTAAGAAAGACTTGGGGGAAGGGTTCAGTTCAGTTCAGTTCAGTTGCTCAGTCGTGTCCGACTCTTTGCGACCCCATGACAGTAGCACGCCAGGCCTCCCTGTCCATCACCAACTCCTGGAGTCCACACAAACCCATGTTCAACAAGTCAGTGATGCCATCCAGCCACCTCATCCTCTGTCGTCCCCTTCTCCTGCTGCCCCCAATCCCTCCCAGCATCAGGGTCTTTTCCAGTGAGTCAACTCTTTGCATGAGGTGGCCAAAGTATTGGAGTTTCAGCTTCAGCATCAGTCCTTCCAATGATCACCTAGGACTGATCTCCTTTAGGATGGACTGGTTGGATCTCCTTGCAGTCCAAGGGACTCTCAAGAGTCTTCTCCAACACCACAGTTCAAAGCTTTCTTCACCGTCCAATTCTCATATCCATACATGACTCCTGGAAAAACCATAGCCTTGACTAGATGGACGTTTGTTGGTAAAGTAATGTCTCTGCTTTTAATATGCTATCCAGTTTGATCATAACTTTCCTTACAAAGAGCAACTGTCTTTTAATTTCATGGCTGCAATCACCATCTGCAGTGATTTTGGAGCCTCAAAAATAAAGTCTCTCACTGTCTCCATTGTTTTCCCATCTATTTGCCATGAAGTGATGGGACCAGATGCCATGATCTTAGTTTTCTGAATGTTGAGCTTTAAGCCAACTTTTTCACTCCCCTCCTTCACTTTCATCAAGAGGCTTTTTAGTTCCTCTTCACTTTCTGCCACAAGGGTGGTGTCATCTGTATATCTGAGGCTATTGATATTTCTCCTGGCAGTCTTGATTCCAGCTTGTAATGGTGAAAGAGCAATATTGCATAGGAACCTGGAATGTTAGGTCCATGAATCAAGGCAAATTGGAAGTGGTCAAACAGGAGATGGCAAGAGTGAACATCAACATTCTAGGAATCAGTGAACTAAGATGGACTGGAATGGGTGAATTTAACTCAGATGACCATTATATCTACTACTGTGGGCAGGAATCCCTTAGAAGAAATGGAGTAGCCATCATGGTCAACAAAGGAGTCCGAAATGCAGTACTTGGAGGCAATCTCAAAAATGACAGAATGATCTCTGTTCGTTTCCAAGGCAAACCATTCAATATCATGGTAATCCAAGCCTATGCCCCAACCAGTAATGCTGAAGAAGCTGAAGTTGAACGGTTCTATGAAGACCTACAAGACCTTTTAGAACTAACACCATGTGTTTCCATTTCTCTTATGTAAATATCTAGAGGTAGTATTGCTGATTCATATAGTAGATGTATATTTGACTTACTAAGAACCTTGACACAATTTTACATAGTGGACATAATCATTTTACTATTCCAGCAGAAAATTATGAGAGTTCTAGTTGCTCATTTTCTTTATCATTTGGTATTTTATCAAATCTGCTTTGATATATAACTATTTAATCTTGTACTTTTGGTTGCACGATGTGACTTTTTCCCATGTCTTTCTTTTTATCAGTAATGTGTTTGCATTTAAAAAAAACTCTCATAGATAACATTTTGGGATCTTAATTTTTTTCATCCAGTCTGACCGTCTCTGCCTTGTAAATAAAGTATTAGTATTAAATCCATGTACATTTGATTAAAAAAGGTGATAGACTTCTCTTTCCTCTTACTAGGTAGAGATCCACTGTCCCTTTCCCCCCTCTCATAACTAGTTCTCTTTCTCCCTCTCCTTATTTTTCCTGAGACCTTTCCTCTGTTTGACTTTCCTTTATTTTAGTTGGATGTTTCTTGTCCTTCATATCTGACTTTCTGTTGAGGCAGTAATTAAGCCCAGTGGATTGGCTTTGCTTTGAGTTTAGAAAAGATACAAATTATGAGGCTCAGTGATGCATCTCATAACTAGGACTGCTTTTTTGCTAGAGGAGATAAAAACCTGGCTGCCACTCCTAAGCTTCAGGGAGGCCGTGAGGGCTCAACTGGCGGGTCACATCAGTCACCTGCTGTGCTGCCCCAGGACTGCCTTTCAAGAGTGATAACAACTAGGAAGGATATGTCTATAGAAGTAAATGCATGTATGAAAAGGCTAATGCTGATTTCCCCCCTGTCTTCCTCTCATTAGATCTTCTTTAAACATGCCTGCATTTCTTAGCCTGAAGAATAACCCTTCATTCAAATCCTCATTTCATTTGAACTGCAGTTATTTTTGTGATTACTCAATTGACATTTTTTTATTATACAGTGTGATGATTCTTTTTATAGGTCTGTAACTGTGATGCCCTAGGCTTGAATATTTGAGATGAGTTGTGTTTATCTGATGCATAAAAACAAGTGGAAATGGAAATATACAGTTTGATCACAGTTAATTATATTTATTTCTCTAAATGGTGCCTCCAGGACACATCCATGGTGAGGCTAAGCCTAAAACTTCCCCTTCTTGAAGGTCCATTCAGATTATTGTCTATCAATGTGCTACATAGGCTTTATATTTGTGATACTATTAATATATTGAAGTATCAATTTGTAATTGTATCCATTTAAATATATGACCTTTTCTTACAACCCAACCAATAAATTAAGGAACCAGAGAAACGGAAATGACCTGGCTTTAAACAATCTGTCAGTGTCTCTGAATTTAGCTGAGGCATTTCCTGGATGAAATGTAATGGTTACACGCTCTCTAGGTGGTGAACTTATTTTCAGTGAGGAGTGTGTAGTCTTGTCTTGTGCCTTTACCAACAGGTTCACCAACTGTAAATTTCCTGTTTTGTCATCTTGAGATTAGTCAACATTTCAGAAAATAACTAGACATGTACTGGATCATAACTCTAATTAGATAGCTATAACTCTCGGCTACAGTAATTTTTCTGTAAGCCACTTTCTTCTTCTTCCCTGGCTTGTTTCACTGGCACCTTTTGAAGAAACCTGTGTAACTTAAGATGTGTCTGTCCAATTCATGGCTCAATTATCATAGAGTTTATAACACAGAGCTTGGTTCTAGGAACAAAAAAGAAAACAAGCATTTCTACCATATTAGTCACTATCGTTGATGGAGAAAAACTTGGGTAGCATTTTATACATGTCTCATACTCTCATTAATTTCAGAACTGATTTTGTTCTTAAAAAAATGAAAGTAGATTACCCCTCCTCCCCTGAAAGTGATTTAGTATTCTCCCGTTTGGAAAAATGGCCACAGTATTACCCTTAACTGGCCCTTGTGTAAAGAGAAACTTTAGTAGGTTAGTTGAGATTTCATTGTGAAGACAGTAGTTCCAAAGTAAAAAGAAATAGATTATGATAGAAGTTAGTTTTTAAAATTGATAGTGTACATACAGTTGTAGAAACATGAACCTCTGCTGGTTAAGCTTTTACGGTTGATGAAGTCATGCCTACATCACATTTAATTTCTTAAATATATCTCTAGGTTTAAATAAAACATTTTCTGTGATATGTTCAGTTGAAGTCAACATCAAGCTGTTGAATTTCTTATGAACATTTATCTTAACTCAAGACCCTGAGATATTGAGTTATAGGTCTGATATTTAGCTGTCTAGGCCTAGATTTCAGTCAGACACTCAGACTGATATAGATTTAGTTACTCTCCATCGTTTTCCTGATGTAATCTCTTTTATTCAGTGCATATTTCTGTGTTTTTGTTTTGTAGGAAATGGTTCCTTTGGCTCCAGGTTGTTACCTTGATTGGGATGAAGAGATCGCAAAAGCACAGTCCCATGACTGTGTTCCTGTTCTTTCTGAACATCCACTGTATATCCTTTACACATCTGGAACGACAGGGTTGCCAAAGGTATGTTTTCCCTTGCTGCATTCTTCAGTCACTCAGTCATGTCTGACTCTTTGTGACCCCATGGACTGCAGCACGCCAGGCTTCCCTGTCCTTCACTATCTCCCAGAGTTTGCTCAAACTCACGTCCATTGAGTCGGTGATGCCATCCAACCATCTCATCCTCTGTCGCCCCCTCCTCATCCTGCCCTCAGTCTTTCCCAGCATCAGGGTCTTTTCCAATGGGTCAGCTCTTCCCATCAGGTGGCCAAAGTAGGCATTGTCTTAAGGCTAATTATAGTGACAGATTTTTTTGCACCAAGAATATTTGATTACTGATTGAAAATGTTTGCAGACTTTATCTTGAGGTTTAGGCTTAAGTAGTTTATATCTAAAAGAAATATTGTGTCTAAATATATAGAAATATTCGTTATATTTAATGCCAAATGCTTTGTCCTTATTTCACTAAAAATCTTCACAAATATCAGCAATATTCAATTGCTTTAGTAAGCTATTAAAATTAAAATATATTTGATTGAGTATCAGTTGGCTTAATAAAATTTTATAAAATATATTTTAAGTGAAATATTTTTATTTTTTTTTTAAATTGAGGTATATCTTTCATATAGTATGAAATTGATTTTTGATTTAGAGGAATTTAATTTATCATTATAAATGCAACTTGGAGAACTGGCCTAGACAGTTTGAACAACAGGTAATTTATCCAGAGTGTTGAGCTATTTGATTTACAGCACTGAAGACACTCAAGGATTTTTAAATCTTTTTACCCTGAAAGGTGTTTTCACAAAGCAAAGTTAAAAATGTCAATATTCTTGAACGTGTCAGATACCAAACCATTACCACGTTTGCCTGGCATCTCCAAATAACACTGTTTCTTTATATAACTTCATAAAGATTTGTGCAATCATCTTTCATCTATATTAGGGAGTTCAATATTCATTGAATCACAGAATGTTACTGGGCAAAGGGACTTTTCACAATCACTCAAATCCTGTATGACGTTGGCCTCTATTAATATTGGAACTCTATAGCATCAGAATTCTGAACCATAATCTGTTAATATTCTAAAAATTGTGATTCTATTAGTTTAGACTTAAATAAAGGAAGATTAAGACTTAAAACATTTTATATGAAATTCACTTGCTTGTGAAAAAGAAAACATTTGATAGAAGGATATATTCTCTCCGACTACAGACACAGTGTTTTGTTACATTTTGGTCTACCATTGTGTTCTGTATGTAGTTGGTACTCATACTTTTGTTGTGTGAATAAATAAATTAATGCATATACATAAAAATATTTGTGTCATTGTAGAATCAAAGCCTTGTGCTTTTTTAAGAACTCTAGTCATCTGAAAAATAAATTTTTTTTATGTTGCAGCAAATGAACATTTGGCTATGAAATAAAAGGGACTCAGCAAGTTACAGTCTAATATAAAAGTATTAACACGAGAGGAAACCACTGACCCTGAAAACATAGTTTAGCCTAACAACAACAAAAACAAAAAATTCAGTTTAGCTCCTTGAAAGCCTGAAGGAATCTTATAAAAACTTTCGGTGCTACCTTGAGACTTTTAATCACTGAAATTCACTGTTGCCTGGATGGGGATCTATATGAGAGTGCAGAAGAGTTTGCCATCAGTTTAAAAGAGACTCAGCTAGTGTAGTGGAAAATAAAAGTAACATATAGGGCATTAAATCTGAAAAGTGATGATTCCAAATAAGGAAGAAACCTAGATATCACATGTTTTCTCTGGGTCAAGAAGTACTTTGTGGAATTCTTAGCTGCCCAAACTGAAGATTGCTTGATGTTTTAATCATCCTCATTTTTTTTTATTACATTAGTAATACCATCCTGAAGATAAATCTATTTCTATATATTGGAGAAAGCTTTA
This sequence comes from Odocoileus virginianus, assembly GCF_023699985.2. NCBI lineage: Eukaryota > Metazoa > Chordata > Mammalia > Artiodactyla > Cervidae > Odocoileus > Odocoileus virginianus. Next base: position 9,801,031 of record NC_069697.1, read on the forward strand.
ATTGTTTGAAGATTTCTATTCACATTGAATTTAGTTCATGGATGTTCATTAGGAGCTAAAAGAGATAAAAAATTAGTAAACCACAGTGCCTTCAGCATAGTGGGGTTGCAATATGTATCAATATAGATAATGTAAGATAGACTGTGATCTTTCCCTAAGAGGAAGAAACCCTACTTGTGTCTCTTGAAGAAAAGATGAATTTGAATGGCATCTGAAGGATTAAATTCCATTAGTTCAACAAATATTACTGAGCACCCAAATACATATCTGACCATCTGTTTAGAGTTCTGTGGCTGGATACAGGCACTGAACAAAGTGCTATGTAGTAGGTGATGTGTTATGAGGAAAAATAAAACAGAGTAAGGGTGATGGGAGAGTAAGAATGCTGTTTTATCAGGGAGATGTCATGGGAAGCACTCGATGGTATGACATTTGAAGGATGGGTAGAAGTTTTTCATCAGGTGACTTCATGGGGAGGAGGGCATTCCAGGTTGATTGGGACAATATAAATAAAGACAGGAGCATGTAAGGTTCTTGAATGGCGTCTGCAGTTGGTGCAAAAAAAGTAGAGAAATGGCCAGACTTATAGGCAGGGGCCAATTGTTTAAAATTTAGCCAAGAAGTTTAGGTTATATACTGCCTGTAAGGAATGGAGAGCACTGTTTCCTAAGAAAGAGACAAAAATATGAAGGAAGGTAACCCTGGCACCATTATACAACGGTAGCAAGGAGACTGGGTTTCAAGCTGGGCTTAGCTTTGGACCATTTATTAGGGAGCAAGCAAGAATAAGAGTAAGACAGAGGAAGAGTACAAGACTTCGAACCTGAGAACACAGGAAAGTGGTTTTATTTATTTACTAAACTAGAAACAAAGGAGAATGGCTTGGGGCTGGAAAACTGGGAGGTTTTATGAATACTGAGTATGATGTCTCTTTGGGACATTAACATGGAAATGCCCAGCCAGTAGTTGGAAATGAAGGTCTGGGTCCAAGAATACATCTGGGTTTGGAGATGGACCCTTGGAAGATCATCAGCTGTAGAGGTGTAGTGTTTAATTCATGGGATCGAGTAGGTTTTACAGAGAAAGACGTGCAGAATGGCAAGACAAAGTAGTCAATTTTCCAGGTCTTTCAGAAATATTTCTCTTATCCCTTCAGTGGACTTCAGAATTTCAATTGCATTGAAAGTATATGTTGCCAACAAATACTTTTGCCACTTATTTTATCCTACTTTTGAAATATATTACTTTTCATTTACTTATCTTCATAACATTGCATGTTCTCTAACATTGTAGAATATATTTCATACACCTTTGAATCTACTATGGCACTAACCTTAGAACTGGGCCATAGCAGATCCAAAATATTTAATAATCTACTTTTCCAGTTAGCTCCAGATGCCTCTTATTTTTTAAATTGAAATATAGTTGATTTATAATATTGTGTTAATTTCAGGTGTACATCAATGTGATTCAATCATTTATGAATATATATATGTTAAAATCAATTCACAATTTAATAAAAACTGTGTGAACCAAAAATCCCATATGTATAAATATATATTCTTTTAAAATATTATTTTTCATTATAGATTATTACAAAATATTTAGTATCCTGATGCCCCTTTATTCATAAGATTCTCGCTTCATTTTTGGTAGGTATAATCAGGATTAATAGAATCTGAATTTTTAATATTGAGATCCCAGGAATAGAAGTACAGGAAAGATGAGCATACATGAAACATTTAAATATAAATTTCATGTTATCATTTAGTTTGTTTTCTTGATCTACATGAAGAAAAATAGTGTTGTGAGCCCATAAAAATATTCTACTTAAAACTGCTCATTTCCCATAGGTGCATATAAGCCACACACAATTCAGTCTGTTCTTTGGCTGGAATTTGCAGATATATTTAGGGCCTATTTACATTTCTGCATCTGCCAACTTGGGATTTGTCAGATTGTTGTATGACAGGTTGATCTTGCTAGCTGCTGCACATATTCTAGCATATTCTATGACTGAGCTGCTTTGCATACATTTCTGAATATTGTTATGCATGTTTAGTCTGTTTGGTTTGGTTGACTATATTCAAGTTACTTAAAGGAACTACACAATAGAAGAATACCTCACCTGGATGGGGTGTCATTTTGGGAATGGGAAATTTCGTGATGGTCATATTTATCTTCTTCCAGCTTGCTGTCATGGAAGTATGGTGATAATCAAAAAAGAAAAAAAAAATGTGTCACAGCAGCGTGGGGGAAAGAATTAGAAAGGAAGACATAACAGGAAGGTGGTAGATAAGGCCTTTGCTCTGATGTGAGTTTTCTATAACTTATACCAACTTTTATTCCTGTGTTTTAGGTGACTTATTTATATTCTAGACTGTAGCAAAAAATAAGAGAAAGTTAAATAAAAAAACCTGTGAAAAAATTTTTTAATCTGTAGTACAATTCTTGTGGCTTCCCTTGTGGCTCAGCTAGTCAAGAATCTGCCTACAATGTGGGAGACCTGGGTTTAATCTGTAGGTTGGGAAGCTCCCTTGGAGAAGGGGTAAGGCTACCCACTCCAGTATTCTGACCCTGAGAATTGCATGGACTATACAGTCCAAGGGGTCGCAAAGAGTGGGACATGACTGAGCCACTTTCACAATTCTTGCAGCTAAAGGCTGAACTCGCTACACCTTTGCCCCTGATCTCACAGTTGCTCAGATCCAGAAAAAAATTATACTGCTGCTGGAGAAGGAAATGGCAACCTACTCCAGCGTTCTTGCCTGGAGAATCCCAGGGACCAGGGAGCCTGGTGGGCTGCCGTCTATGGGGTCGCACAGAGTCGGACACGACTGCAGCGACTTATTAGCAGCAGCAGTAGCTGCTGAAGTATCATCCATGGAGGTGGCTTCAGTCATCAGAAAGCCTGCAGCAAGAGATTTTATGTTTGAAGAAATATACCAAATGGAATTGTTCTATTTCTACTAATATGGCATTAAGTTCTGTAAGTTTCAAGGATTTCTCTTGAACAAAGAATAATATTTTTTCAATTATAGTTTTCATATATTGCTTATTCATTTAATTGTTCACTTTTGAAATTAGTCGACATATGTATTAATTGTCTGTTCTATGCTGAAGGTACAAAGGCGATCTTATGGCGCTGGAGTGGAGGAGGAGACTGAGCAGTGGGTGGATGTTGTTAGTGGCCAGAGGCTCAGAGACGTTTGCAGGACTTGTGGCCGTGAAAGAGGAGGGAGGGGCTTTTAACACAAGCAGTGGGTTCGGATGGCTTCCAGAAGAGGCGGCACTTTCACAAGGTTGTTAAGTGCTCATGTGATGAATTAGGAGATAACCAGGTGCAGCAAAAGGGTAAGGGGGTTCATTTGAGGAAGAGGGGATATCGTCTGTAAAACTGCCATAAGAACAAGAGTATTGTTGGTTGTTGGATTTTTTAAGTGAGCATACTTTTCAACTCATTGACTGCAATGGTCCCATGGTGGTGGGTTTCTTTTTTTCAGGTAATACTTTTGTTTCCTCTTTCTTCTTGTTTTGTTTTTGCTTAATTTGCCAGACTGAATTGAAATGTATATATAAGCATGCATACATACTAAGCAAATGCATAATGCATATGCATGTGTACATATAGACATATATGCATATGTATTTACATATGTATGTGTGAATGGATATATATGTATGTATATTTGTGTGTTTGTCTTTGTATAAGTCTTTATTACTTCCCTGATGGCTCAGCAGGTAAAGAATCTGCCTGCAATGCAGGAGACGCAGGAGACGTGGGTTCGATCCGTGGGTCGGGAATGTCCTCTAGAGGAGGGCATGGGAACCCACTCCAGTACTCCTGTCTGGAAAATCTCATGGACGGAGGAGCCTGGAAGGCTATAGTCCACAGGGTTGTGAAGATTCAGACACAACTGAGTGACTAAACTCCCAGCACAAGTTAATAGTGGGGCTATGTTTTGTTGGTTACTCTATGTAGACTTCTCCTACCTGAATATTTTGAGATTTGCCATTCAAATTTTTATAGATCTGTTAAAACACATTTTTCGGATAAGACTCCCAAACTCTTAACCGCATATCTCAATCTTCCTTCCTTTTTGTACTACAACTGATGTTATTCCAACTGCATTCTTCTTGAATTGTAGCACCCAAACAGTACACACTTGATATAAGCATGTTTTCTGTTTTACATTAACTGACCCATTTATGATATTTTGTGGCTTTCTTTGTTCAAAGGCAGCTCATTAAACTGGAAACCATAAAGAACCATCTGGGATTAACTGTTGTCTCATTCCTGGGGGATAAATAATTAGCCTTTAGTTTCATTTGTGTGGATTGAATTTTTTGAATATCTGTATACATTAAAAGTGTTTTGTGTTGTTTAAAGAACACCTTCACATTGTCACCTTTTGTACTGAGATAGAATTCACTTTTGTGTCTTTATTTGGGGCACAGAGTTTTATTCCCACCTGAATGTCTTTAAGTTTTCCAGAAGAATTTAAGTATTATGCTGATCCTACAAAATCCAAAGCAGCGTACTGGGAGGCTATAGGGCTTTTCTGAAAATATATTAGGTCATCTAATGTCTTTACTTTTAAGGAAGGTAGGATATAAGTGCATAAAGTAACAGACTCAAAAGAGTGAAATGCAGCATGCTTGTGTTGTAGGGGTAAGCACTGATGATCAACAGTATTTTTGCCTCATACTCAAATATACTTCAAAATGCCATTTTTTGTTTCTGGTTAATTTTGCATACTGGAATATAATAATTTGTGGGGTTTTTTTGAGCATGGTTTATGTATTTTCAGAGGTTGAACAGACTTTATCTGTTGCATTTTAATTATCATTACCTGGAAAATATGATTAGAAACAAAAGTGTTTTATCATATTAATTTTAACCACGTTAATATTATAAGAAAGAAACAATCTTTTTAAAACTAATCTTTCAGTGTTTTTACTCTTGAACTTCTTATGAAAGACCTACATGGAGTGTATATTATGCAGTTTTTTCCTACACTGTACTAAATAACCCGAAAATTGAAACCTGTCATCTGAATATGTTAGAGGCAAGACTAAATTTCATATTGAGAATCTAGATTAATGAATAGAGAAATGATGCCAGAAGAAAATTTTATACTCATTGTTAAAAAATTTAAGTGGATATTAAAGATCAATGATAAACAGACATGGCTTTTCTGTCTCTGTTAGCTGTGTTTTCATCATTTTTAATGAGAATCCCTGATAATAACCTCTAATTTTTTGACATTTCTGTCTTTTGTGTGGGGGAAAAATAACAGTAATTGCTAGAAATTAATGAAATAATTTTGCTTGTAAGATGTTAAATTATTGACTGGATAATTTTAAGTTTTTTCATGCAAATTTTCACAAAAATTTGTCTAAATTTTTTGGGGTCAAATGGATTTAAGTAACCACCATTTTATAGACAAAGCAACACAGGTAAATAACCTTTACAGAAGGGTTCACTTGAGAGGTTAGTGGAAATTTGACAACCTGTCCTTTAAATTATCTTCTAAGTTTTACAAATGAATTACTAGTCATTTATGTTCTCTTTAGCCTTTTATTCTTATCATTTCCAGTTGATTACTCTTATTCTCTATCATTTAATATAAAAAAATTTACCCTTTTGTAATGATATTTAGAATTATTAATTAAAAATGACCTCTAAATTCAGGGACAACAGACAGGTGAAGAGAAATTCTAAAAACATCTTAAGTGAAATCATGCCTGATATTAAATTTCACAGAATATTGATAGCATATTGTCTATGAAAAAACCTCCTATTTTATCCTTTACCAGATGAATAAAACTTTTTAGAAAAGAGTGTTTGCAAATTGATTCATGTCAAATTCATCAAGATTTTGAACTGTAGGAAAAGACCTTTTCAATAAGACAAAAAATTAGCAAAGTACATCGAAGACGTGTACAGTATATACTGATTGAAGACCTGCCCAGTTTATATGGGAAAATGCATGTGTGAAAATTATTGGCAGGAGCTTAGGATTTCTAATTCTCCCAAGATGATCAAAAGAGCCAGCTGCATGCTAACCATGTCATACAAGCTAGAAAGCATACCTGTCAAATGCCAGCAAAGCTCCCTGTGACATTTGCCAGGAGACCAGGTGTTACTGCTGATAGATAAAATGTATTCCACAGCTTGATACCTAAGTTTTATTAGTGGTACCTGAGGAAAGCAGCAATTTTATTAACAAAAAGAAAGTCAACTCTGTTTTCATTCTCCTGACTCATGTATGTGTGTTATAGTTACAGAGCTGTGCCAAAATAGTTCAACCAGTAGCACGTTTCTTAATTAGAGGCATATGTGCCCTTTCAGGTAAAATAATTATTTCCTTCACGGAGTGATTATAGTTGCTCTACTAAGAGATGTTTGAAAATACTTGTGAGTGAACTGTAACATATTTCTTAGCAAGCATCCACTTTCTCGCTCTGAATATTCACATCCTGAAGTCATTGTGAGCCAATAATGATTAATGTTCATAATGAAGCAAAAAATGAAATTAGTTATTAAATTTGCTGTCAGTTCTTATCTGTGATGACTCTTGCACTTACTTTTCAAATCTTAATCTTGTATTAACATTGAATACATTCACTTTCAAGAATACTTGCTCACAAACTGATTCATGAAAGTTGTAGTGCTGTGGTGTAACAGTCCCTATTTTTCCCCAAAATGTAACATAAGGGAAATCTGTTGGCCTTAGATCTAACTCAGCAGGAGTTAGACCTAAAGAACTGCTCAGCTCTAATACTGCAATAGCATGGTCCCTCAGGTTAGCATTTTAATAAGACTCCAGTTAGAATATGACTGTTTCCTCTAGGCATCCTATTATTATTTAATACTATTAGGGAAGAAATACTCTTATGGTAGTCTGTGTCTTAGGCACACAGCTCTCTTTGACCTTCCTGTGGACTTAATTTTGAAAGTTTTCATTTTTGTTCTGGAAATATGTGTTAAAATGCAGTGTTGATAATTGATGTTACCCCTGGAAATTTTTCTCTCTTTTTTTTTAATGTGATTCTGTGAAATCATGTTTTCTGTAGAAAGTCCAGAATGGTCTGTGAGAAGGAATTCTACAAATGGACTGGTACGAACAAATTATTCTGTGTTTGTTTTTGGAGGTGTCAAAGAAATAGTGATTCAGATACGATTATTAATACATGACAGCCAAAGTTATTTATAGCTTTAGAATATGAGATACTTTAAACAGGAGCTTTTCTTAAGTGGATAGTATGGAGAAAGAGCGTCTTTTAACACAGTGTTTATTGATTTTAACTTCATCTCTTCCTTCCTTTAGGGTGTGGTGAGGCCCACTGGAGGATACGCTGTAATGCTTAACTGGTCGATGTCTTCCATATATGGACTTAAACCTGGAGAGGTAATCGTGGTTTTAAATTCATATTACATGACATTTATCTGATTAAGATATATGCATTTTATTTTCTTCTTATTGTTTAGGTGTGGTGGGCAGCTTCCGACTTAGGCTGGGTTGTTGGACATTCCTATATCTGTTATGGACCTCTTCTACATGGAAATACTACAGTTTTATATGAGGTAATAAAATCATACCACATATACATAGTGTTAATTTTACTGAAAGTTTCTGAGAACTAGTCTAAGTAGGAACAAAAAAAAATTGAATGGGGACAGGGAACATTTTTGTCTTCTTCCAGTTAAAAATATGATTTCATAAGACAGAGAAATATATAGAAAAAAATAAACAACTATTTAAATTGTGTTGAACAAAGCCATAAAATTATATTCTGAAAAATATACACTAAAAAGCTTCATGTCTATCCCTTTCTAGAAAATATCATTGGACTGATCCTGGTTTAGAACCTTAGAAAACAGTCATCACAAAACAGAGATTCACCTTTTTTTGTTGTTTTTAGAGAATTAATGGATTTCAACTATATGGTCTCTTGATTTTAACAGATATTTTTGGTAGCTTCTGATGATTGTTATATGAATAAGGAAGAGACTCCTAGACTGATCAGATTGAATCTTCATTGCTTTAAGATTCAGTTGCATGGATTAATGTTACCCAGGAATAATATTTTTGTGTGTATACTAGGAAATTCTGCTCTTATGCCTATTCTATTTAATTTTAGTAAATGCCTTGTATAAATACTTAAAACACATGTCCATCAGATTTGTAGGATATCGGAAGTTGAGAAGAACAGTAAAATGGTAGTTTGCTAAATCAGTACACAAAATAATCTTGGACTTTCAGGATAAAACACACAAGATGGGAGAATATGGAAATCCTTTTATAATTATATTAAAAATATAATTGCAAAAATGAAGTCAGGGAAATTTGAGTTGGTTGCAATTTATGTAGTTAAATCCCTGTGATTATAATTGTCTGTAGTTCAAACATCAGTGGTTGATAGGATGACTTTAAAAAATAGTCACCATATGCAATAGTATAATCTTATTTCCCTTTTCACATTTGGAAATTTATGTTCAGTTTAATGAGGAGAGAAAAAAATAATTAACTTATTAGAAAGCATTTGGATGAAAGAGAATAGAGTGAAAATGTCATACAAGAAAGCAATGAAGGAATTGTGAATGGCTAGTCTGCTAATAGTAATAATATTTAGTGTGCATATATGTTAAGAATCTTTTGACATTTAAAGAGTTGTCACATAGTAATGTAGTAATGTGGAATTCCAGAGACCTATCTTTTGGGCATAATTAGAGAAAATTTAACTGTTCATTAGTAGAATAGGCAGCTTCTGAAATAGAAGGCTCTCTTTCACTTAAAGTCTTTCAAAATCAAGAGAGGAATCTGAAGAAGAGAATTTTATATGTGAGGTGTGGAAAATAGTATTAGATTATGTCAAAGTTCTTTAAGATCTTAACATTCTGCAAGTCAATGATTCCAAAAAAATCAGAGACTGTTGTTAATCTTTGTGGCAATCTCCTAGTCCCAGCCAGCATTTAAAAGCATGATTATTCCCACATTTTCGGCTGGCTGGTTTTCTGTATTGAAATCCTCAGAGATATTAAGGCAAACTTTGACACAAATATTATGCCACCTTGTACTACTCCTCATCTCTTATTCTATGCCTCTGTCTGTAGACTTAATATGTCCTGTGGTATTTGTAATAATTAAAACATAAGATAATCTTGACAATTGTGTCCCATACTGAAATTCTTGCAATAGAATAAGTGTTTTTTATTAAAATAATAATTCCCTTTGAAGTAAACAAAATAAGCCTTAACACTAAGTACTTATAATAAATTGTGAATTGCTAATATAAAATGACAAAGCCAAAGATGCCATTATGTTGATAAGTATTTATAAGTATTAGTTTGCCTTTAGGACTATAGTACATGTAATTTTTGTGCATTTACCATTGGCCTTTTTTATTTTTTAAGCTTATTTAAAACATAGTTGTAACATCATTAAAAGGGCTCTGTTGTTTGTCTTTATCTTGAAATGATGAGCTCAAGAACAGTGTAGATGTTCTATCAGTATTTGTTGTACAAAAGAGTGATTTTTTTTTTTAACCTTTTAAATCTTATCTGTGCACTTGGGTTTCTTTCCTACAACTTATAAAATCCTCAATTCTCTCTTATCATAAAACAAAGCCTTTTAGACTTCTGCACATTTCTAGCTATCCCATCTTTATATTCTTCTCCACTGAGTCCTTGGAAAAAATACCCTTCCCATATTGTCTGAACTTTATATTCTTCCAGTTATTCTCCATCCCAGTGAAGTCCAGTTTTTCTCCACATTGTTTCATAAAGCTACTGTATCAGAGATCAGTGGTGGCTTAGTAAGGGACAAAGTCAAGGATTTTCTTCAGTTTGATTTTATTTTTTCTCTCAATGGCATCAACCCTGGTGACTGTGTTCGGTGATGGTAATTCTCTCTGCTCTCTTGAGTCCCCATGTCCTTTTGCTATTGTTTAGGCTGTTTCTTTTGCCTTACATGAGTTTCCCTCTGTCTTTCCTTGTCTGGTTAATCCCAGCTATCTTGTAGACTCTGATTAGATGTAATCATCACCTGGAAAATTTTCTCAAAGTCTTTGACTGCTCAGTTCCCCTTTCTGTGGTTCCATTGCCCCTTGAATTTATGTCTGTTAGTTAGCTGACCCCACTATTCTGAAGTTATATCTAGTAAAGTGAGGGCCTCACAAGCCAGTCTCAGTGTAGTAGACAATACACACTAAACATGTAGTGGGCGCTTATGGAACTAAATTGGACGCTACTTCTCTGTTCTCATTCTGCCTCTCTGACATCCTGTCTTCCGTTTCCTCCCTTGGTTTCTTTTACTTTGATCCTCAATATTGGGTGATAATAGAGTCTTGTTCTTAGCCCTCTTTTCTCATTCTGCTTTTATTTCCTGGATAATCTCCTTGCAATTGGATTTGAGTATTACTAATTAAACCCAGGCTCTTAACTCCTCCTATCTATGTCTAACCTTCCTGCTAAGCACCAGCTTATTATTAGGGACTTTCAGATGGCCCAGGCATTCCTTATGGTCAAGGTGCTCTGAAATGAACTCACAATCTCCACTTTTCCCTCCATAGACATTTCTTTCCGTGTACTCTTCAGTGTTGTTAATGTTACCTGCTTTTACTCAGTCGGCTAAACTAAGAATCAAGAAGTGATTCTAACTTCACTCTCCTTACATATCATATTCTATTGCTTACCACGTTTTGTTGATTTACATTTTTTGTTCTTGTTGTTCATCTGCTCAGTCATGTCTGACTCTTTACAACCTCATAGACTGCAGCACTCGAGGCTTCCCTGTCCTTCACTGTCTCCCGGAGTTTGCTCAAACTCATGTCTACTGAATCCATGATGTCATCCAACCATCTCATCTTCTGTCACCTCCTTCTCCCTCTCCCCTCAATCTTTCCTAGCACCAGTGTCTTTTCCAATGAATCAGCTTTTCACACCAGGTAGCCAAAGTATTGGAGCTTCAGTCTCAGTCCTTCCAATGAATATTCAGAGTTTATTTCCTTTAGGATTGATTGGTTTGATTTCCTTGCTCTCAGATGTGAAATGACAGGGCAAAACATGTTTGAGGGACTTTCAATGAATCCTTCTGTTGACTGCTATAAGATGCTATTTGAGAGGAGTCCAGCTCTCTGTAAGAAGTCTGGCCAGATTTCAGAGCCCAAGAAAATAAAGTTTGTTACCATTTCCATTTTTCCTCATCTATTTGCTATGAAGTAATGGGGCTGGATGTGATGATCTTCATTTTTTAAATGTTGAGTTTTAAGCCACCTTTTTCACTCTCCTCTTTTACTTTCATCAAGATTTCCTCTTTGCTTTCTGCCATTAGGATGGTGTCATCTGCCTATCTGAGGTTATTGACATTTCTGCCAGCAATCTTGATTCCAGCTTGTGATTCATCTAGCCAGGCATTTCACATGATGTATTCTTATTTAATATAAATTAAATAAGGGTGACAATATATAGCCTTGATGTACTCCTTTCCCAATTTTGAACCAGTCAGTTGTTCCATGTCCAGTTCTAACTGTTGCTTCTCGACCGCATATTGATTTCTCAGGAGGCAGGTAAGGCGGTCTGGTATTCCCATATTTTAGCACCTGTCAAAAGTGTCCTCTTGTTTCTATGCATCCTGCCACATAGTCAAGGCTGTGACAGTTTAGTAAGTATGTTGCTGACTGGTGTGTATTCTATGTTTGGCCTCTGATCTCACTTGTGCCTGTGCTTTCCAGTTGTATATTTCAGAGCCAGTCTAGACCATGTTCTAATAAATACTCCTGCCTTCAGACGGCTTTCCAGGCCATCTCTACCCAAACTCTAATTTCTGAGCTCTCCTCCCTATCCATCTAAAATGCAAAGATTAATGCAGAACTTCGTTGCTTAAATTTTTTCAAAGGGTTGAGTTCTCTCTCCAGGAAGTTAGAGATGACATACTATTCTCTATTCCTCCCACTAAGTAGAACTGAACATTTTAGGCATTATGTCTAAAACAAATGTAAGACTAAAAGATGGAGATAAGAAGGAAAATTGACTTTAGGGAACTTGTGATTTGAGAAACAATGTAGTGAGACCTTGGCTTTATTTTACCCTCACATGTCTTAGATTTGTGTCTAAAGAAGCTGACAACCTAGAAGTGCCAACAACTGCAGACAAAGCAAATCACAATGAAACTAAACCCTCTGAAAAGGAAAACAACAACAACAACAACAAACAACAAGCCTGACCTCTCAAGCCAAAGGTTTAGGAAGGAGCAGCTTAAGACATGAAACTTTTAGATGGCTCCATTCCAGACAAATGACACAGAAAAATCCATGGTCCCAGCCCCACTGCCAACAGCAAAGGCTGAGTGGGAAGTTTAGACTTCCACAATTGTTAGGCTTTAAGGAGGAGCTTAATCCTAACCCTCTTCCCACAGGGTGGTGTCAGAGGGATTTGAATAGGGAGCCAAGATTTTCCTTCCTGTTAGGTTGTAATGAGGACCCGTTGAACAAGCAATAAAGTAGAGAGCAAATAAGGAGCCTGGGCTTATCCCCCTAACCTTCCAGTAATGAGATACCCCCTTCCATTCTGCATTGGGATAGAGTCAGTGGAAGCCTAGTAGAGAGTCAGGATTTTCGAAGGGACCACCTGTCTCTTCCCTGTGGTATCAGTGGAGGCCTTGTTGGGAGCAGGAGCAGGGAGGTGCCATTAGAAGCCTACGATTAGAACGGGAACCAATCCAGAGTAATGAGGCACATTCTCCCAAGCTATTCTCTTCTCCAGGGGCTCTTTCCCCACCCAGGAATCAAACCCAGGTTTCCTGCATTGCAGGCAGATTCTTTACCATCTGAGCTACCAGTGAAGCCCCAACTGGGTATCAAGGAAGTCAAATGACGAACCTGGATTTTTACCCCTTTGTCTTCTTTGCTGGAGTGAAATCTAAATAAGCCACCTGAAACAAGATTTAAATATGAGTCTGTCTCGTAATACCAAGAAACTGTCCAGGATTTGATGACCTCATACCAAGACCTAAAAAGTTCTCAAGCTGAATGAGAGGAGACAGTTGACAGGTGCCAGAACTGAGATGACAAAGATGTTAGAATTATCTGACAAAGGTTTTAAAGCAACTGTGGTAAAAGTGCTTCAACGAGTGATGATGAACATTCTTTAAACATTTTATTTTTTTAAGGTCAAAACATAGTTACAGTTAAGAAATAAAAAGTTCCAGCAAAGATATAGATGCTATAAAGAATAATCATGGGGAAATTATAGAGTTGAAAAATGTAATAACAAAGATAAAAACTCAGTGGATGGGCTCAATACCAGAATGGAGGGGACAGAGGAAACACTAATGAATTGGAAGAAGCAGCAATAGAAATTACCCAATCTAAACAGCAGAAAGAAAACAGATGGAAAAGAAACAACTAACAGAGGCTCAGGGATATGTGGAATGATAACAGAAAATATAGCATTTGTAATTTCAGTGATGAAAGGTGAGGAGAAAGAGAGCAGGCCTGAAAAAAATGATGGAAAGCTTCTGAAAACTTAGCTTCTCAGATTTGGCCAACGATATATATTTGTTGGTTCAAGAAACCGAGTAAACCCTCAAACAAGATTACTATAAAGAAATCCACATACACAAAAAAATCTTTAACTTCTGAAAATTGAAGGCAAAAAAAAAAAGGATTTCTTATCTGTATGGGTAAAACCCTTTGAATGATAGGATTTCTTAGAAACTAGGGAGGCCAGAGGAAAGTGACAGAATGTTTTTCAAGTGTGAGAAGAAGGGAACTGTCAATCCAGAATTCTGTATTTATGCAAATATATTTTGAAGATAAAGGAGAAATGAAGACATTCTCAAGGGAGAGAAAAATTTGGAAAATTTGTTACCACTTTCTTATTGTTTAGTCATTAAATTGTGTCTGACCCTTTTGCAACACTATGGAGTGTGAAGCCTGCAGGCTCCTCTGTGCATGGGATTTCCAAGCAAGAATACTGGAGTGAGGTGCAATTTCCTACTCCAGGGGATCTTCCTGACCCAGGGATTGAACCCACGTCTCCTGCATTGGATTCTTTACTGCTGAACCACTGGAGGAGCCATAAGCCTCTCTAAAAGGGACAGCTAATGGCCAGTAGTTAATAATGAAAGACTAAGTACTTCTTATGTTTGAGAACAAAGCAAGGATGCCCACTCTCACCTCTTTATTCAGTTTACTTCTGAACGTTCTAGTTAATTTGATAAGGCAATATATGGGAAAAAAAAGAGAAACATATCAGAAAGGAAGAAATAAAATTGTCTCTATTTGAATGTGGCATGATTGTCTAGGAAATTATAAAACATATTTAAAAACCTGTAATTAATAAGTGAGTTCAGCTAAGTCTCAGGATACAAGATAAACATACAAACATCAGTTGTTTTTCTACATACTGTAGTCAACACCTTTGGCTACAAAAAGGCAACATCTCCTTGTAGAGATGTTCTTTATCTTGATTATATCGTGTCCTAATTGTGATACTAAGCTATAGTTTTGCAAGATGTTACTAATAGGGAAAACTGTTGAGGGTACATAACATACTTCTGTATTATTTCTTACAGTTTCCTGTGAATCTACAATTATTCGTATAAAAACTTAGTTAAAGGTTACTAAAAAGGACTTTAAAGAACTCCTGTTAAAGAACAAAATTCAAACTTACTTGCATGATATGAATGATCTGTAGTCATCTGCTCTTTGCCCACCTTTAAAATGTGTCTCTTATTCTGACCTCTAATTCAGCTTCCTACTCAGCAATCCAGTCATTATTAGCACTTACATGAACAGAAAAAAGTGAAAGTGAAAGTTGCTTAGTCATGTCTGATTCTTTGCCACCCCATGGACTATACAGTCCATGGGATTCTTCAGGCCAGAATACTGGAGTGGGTAGTCTTTCCCTTCTCCAGGGGATCTTCCCAATCCAGGGATCAAACCGCCAGTGATTAAGTTGTCTCCTCCACTGAAATTCCACTTTTGTTCTGATCACATGGCAGAGTGGTTCTTTTTCTTAAGGGATCAGCTTGAATTTCCTCTTCCCTCTGATATTTTCATGACTTCCTCTGGCTGATCAAAGTTCCTTATAATTCCATTTTGCCATCTGGATTCCTTTGGTCTTGTGAGTATAGGCCTGTGATACCGTAAACTGAGGGCAGGGGACGTTTGTCATCTGTACCCCCAGTGTCCAGCACAGTGCCTGTCAGGAGATACAGAAAATTCATTCTGTAAATGAATTTCTAAGAGGACTAATTGCCAACTGGAGCATGCAGAACACAGGGTGAAAACTTGCTTGATTAATTAAAGCAAAGCTAAAGTATAACAGAGTCCTGACTTGTCACTAGGCCAGCAAATGAAAAAAGTCTTTATTAACTTCCACAAAATAATTGTCCCACTTGTGCCTCAATTTTAGTTGGATTGCTAAATTAGCATTGTTTTATTTTAGTGTTATTATTATTTTTAATTTAGGAAGCTAAAAATCTTCCATTATATAATAAAAATACATTCTTTTTATAGTGAACAGAATAATTTAGTAGATCATTCATCTCTTCATAGGATTATCTTTTCTGAATAGAAATAAACTCATAAATTTAGTTTATCAAAGATTTATTTTTATTCTTAATGAATTATAGCATATCAAAACTATAGTATGAGGTAGACAGTAAATTGGTCTCTGTGATAATATTTTTCCCTAGTGATGCATTTTAATTTAACAAAAATAGATGTTCTGAAGTAGGAGATTTGCAGATCACTCTGTGCCAAATCATCTAGAGTACAAAAATCAGCTCATGAAGCATTTCTCTTTTATTGAGTACAAATTGTTTATGATATTTTATGAATAAATAATTATATTAGGTGAAAAAAAATTAAAAATGGTTATAATTAAGTTGGGTATTCAGTGAAATCTCCAAGTACAGAAGAGTTACCCACTTGAAGCAGTCTGTGCTTCACCATAAAACTTACAGTGGATATTGAAATAAGATTTTCTTTTTTGCCACAGAGCAGCAGTCCCCAACCTTTTTGGCACGAGGGACCAGTTTCGTGGAAGACAGTTTTTCCACGGACTGGAGTTGGAGGATGGTTTCAAGTGATTCAAGCACATTATACTTATTGTGCACTTTATTATTATTTTTATTACATCAGCTTTACCTCAGATCCTGGAAGATGGGGACTCCTGCCATACAGGACATTTAGGCCTACATTTTCCTGGTTGTCTGCTTTTATTTTAGCTTTCTGATAATTGCCAAATTTTCAACACATTCCTGTTTCTTTCAGTAAAACAAACAAACAGCACCCCCCGCCATAAATCATTGGTTCCCTATCCCCATGCAGTCACAGCTTTCTTCATCTTTGAAGGCTCTTGCCTGTACCCAAAGCTCCACTTTCTAACCTAGAACTTAACTTCGCAATCCTCTCAAACTGGCCTCTGTCATCTTCATTTCATAATAACAGCTTTTGATAATTTCCTTAGTGACTGGAAAAGTCAGTTTTCATTCCAATCCCAAAGAAAGGCAGTATCAAAGAATGTTCAGGTTACCATACAATTGCACTCATTTCACATGCTAACAAGGTAATGCCCAAAATCCTTCAAGCTAAGCTTCAGCAGTACATGAACCAATAACTTCAGATGCATAAGCTAGATTTAGAAAAGGCAGAGGTTATTATCTATAGTGAAACAGATCACCAGCCCAGGTTGGATGCATGAGACAAGTGCTCGGGCCTGGTGCACTGGGAAGACCCAGAGGGATTGGGTAGAGAGGGAGGTGGGAGGTGGGATCGGGATGGGGAATACATGTAAATCCATGGCTGATTCATGTCAATGTATGACAAAAACTACTGTAATGATGTAAAGTAATTAGCCTCCAACTAATAAAAATAATTAAAAAAAAAAGGCAGAGGAACTAGAGATAAAATTGCCAACATCCTCTAGATCATAGAAAAAACAAGGGAATTTCAGAAAGACATCTACTTCTGCTTCACTGAATGTAGTAAAGCTTTTAACTGTGTGGATGACAACAAACTGGAAAATTCTTAAAGAGATGTGTATACTAGACCACCTTACCTGTCTGTTGAGTAACCTGAATGGCAGGGAAGAAGCATTAGTTAGAACTGGACATGGAATGATGGACTGGTTCCATATTAGGAAAGGAGTACATCAAGGCTGTATATTGTCACCCTGCTTGTTTAACTTACATGCAGAGTATATTGTATGAAATGCTGGGCTGGATGACTCACAAGCTGGAATCAAGATTGCTGGGAGAAATATCAACAACCTCAGATATGCAGATGATACCATTTTAATGGCAGAAAGCAAAGGGGAACTAAAGAGCCTCTTGATAAAGGTGAAAGAGGAGAGGGGGAAAAGCTGGCTTAAAACTCAACATTCAAAAAACAAAGATCATAGTATCTGGTCCCATCACTTTATGGCAAATAGATGGGGAAAAGTGGAAACAGTGACAGATTTTATTTTCCTGGTCAAAATCACTGCATATGGTGACTGCAGCCACGAAATTAATAGACGCTTTCTCCTTGGAAAAAAAGCTATGAGAAACCTAGACAGTGTATTGAAAAGCAGAGCCATCACTTTGCCAACAAAGCTCTGTATAGTTAAAGCTATGATTTTTCCAGTAGTCATGTACGGATGTGAGTGTTAGACCATAAGGAAGGCTTTGGTGCTTTCAAACTATGATGCTGGAGAAGACTCTTGAGAGTTTCATGGACTGCAAAGAGATCAAACCAGTCCATCCTAAAAGAAATCAGTCCTGACTATTCATTGGAAGGACAGATGCTGAAGCTGAAGCTCCAATACTTTGGCCACCTGATGCAAAGAGCCAGCTCTTTGGAAAAGACACTGATGCTGGGAAAGATTGAGGGCAAGAGGATAAGGGGGCAACAGGATGAGATGGTTGAATGGATCACTGATGCAATGGACATGAGTCTGAAGAAACTCAGGGAGACAGTGAAGGACAGGGAAGTCTGGCATGCTGCAGTTCATGGGTCACAAAAAGTTGGACAGGACTTAGTGACTGGACAATGACAAGAACAACTAGTAATTACATTTTTTCATATGCCAGTGGACATTTTCAGTCCTCTTCGTATTTGACTCTTCAGTGTTTGAAAGGTTTTACTTTCATCTATCTTACTTTCTTCCCTTCTGAGGAAAACACGTTCTATTTTTCTGAAGTTATTCTTATGCTCATCTCTGCTACAGGGATTTTCTGACTCGTTGCCTGGAATATATTCCTCTTATCCTTTACAGCACAGCCAGTGTCGCTTCCTGGGAGAAGCCTTCCTGGGCCTCTCTGACTAGGGCAGATCTCCGGAGTCTCTCATAAGCACCTTGGGTTTTTCCTTCCTGGCTTGTGTCACCGTTGCCACTTCACTTTAATGTTTATGCTCCTTTGATTTATCTGCCTCTCTCTGCTCTATACTCTGTGAAGGAAGGAGTCATGTTAGTGTTTGCCCACCATCAAGTCTCAGCTTTTAGCCTTGTTCTGGACAAATTTTCAGTCCTCAATAAATAAATACCTGGATGAAAATAACAGGGGAAAAAAGAAAAAGCTTGATTTGTAAGTAAAGACTTTTTTCCCCTGAGAAAGGAAAAAGTAATTCTAATTTTCTCTTTAGTAGAGAACTTAATGAACAAATTAAGTAATCCATTATACCTTTTTTAAGAAACAAAGATTTATTTTTGTTCACTGACCTATACTTATTTGATGTATGCAATTCTGGAAGCCACATTGGACTGCCAAAATATGCAAACCAATTCTGAATAATTCAGTCCTTTATTTCTCATCTATAAATATTACTATTAATAGTACCTTTCTTAAATGACATTAAATTGGTTAATCCATTGAAATACCTTAGGATAGTTGCCAGAATATAATTGTGCCATAGATGCTAGATATTATAAGCTACTGTTATTCAAAGCTATGAATATTTTCTTTTCCAGAATAAAATTCAACAATATAAACACCAGCCATTCATTCCCATGCAGTCCAGCCATTGTAATGCTCGAATTTTCACATATTCCACATTTCTTTTTTCAAAGCGTGTAACTCTGAGGCAGTCATCAGCACATTAGAGTCTGTTCCCTTTGGAGCCCATTAATTCTTCTAAGCACCAGTCAAGGGAATCAGCACATGGGGATGTGTTGATCCTGCTCCTACCATCTTTGAAGAATGAGCAGCAGATGTAGAAGATAACCCAGTGGTCTCTCCCCTCAAGAATCTGTCCATTCAGAGTAGAACACATGATTGAAATGAGAGTGGCCTGGAAGTCTTTCATCTGCAAATAATACAGAACATTTCATGGTTCATTATTATCCAAACATATATAACCCTTCACTTCTACTTTTTGATGGGCTTTATCATTACAAGCTTTTAAACTGCCTATGTATCTTTCAAAACTTCAGGGTATTCAGCTTGATAGTCTCTTTCTGAATGTTCTTTTCCTGATTTCGTGGGAAGAGTTTAGATAGCCCTATTTTTTCTTTCTTTACAGTGTGGTTAGTGTAGAAATGAACTCTGTACTCTTCTTGACTTGTGTAAAAATTTAGTAAAATAATGTATGTGAAAGTAGTTTGAAAGCATCAAAGAAATATTATGATATGGATATGTATCTATAAAATATATACAAAATATGATAGCATGTACAATATCAATTTATATAAATATATTTATATAAAATTATCAATTTATATAAAATAGTGACATTATTATCACCATATATACATGGATCAAAACGTTAAAACATTTTGCAATATGAAAGTCTCATGTTGGAGAATATTGAGGATACTTCTTTGAACTACTTTCAAGTTATTTTAGTATTGAACACTCTTGTTAGGTCATCCCCAGTGTTTTTTCAATGTCTGTCATCTGCTCTGTTCGACTTTGTATCTGTAATCTCTGTGAAGACTTCCTATGATGTATTTTCCACATGTGGATGTTCTGAATTCTCAGAGCCTCCCAGGCTTCATTTTGACAATGTAATTGTAATTTGCACTTCCATCTGTGTTAACCTGTTTTCTTTATTGATTATCCCCTTTTCAAGGACAGAGATTTGCTTCTTTCAAGTATGAAGTCTGTTACTTTTTTTTTTTAACCACTAATTGCCATAATATTGCTAACTAATACACTCCATAGGCATACACCAAAGACTCTCTCTCTTTTTCCTCATATAATGGAAATTTATTTCTTCCTTTTAAATCTAGTATAACAACAGTGTATTTTTTGTGTTTGTATGAAATGAGAAAAATGATGACTCAGTTATTACTTTGATTCAGGCTATATAATTTCAGTATCTCAGTTGGAACAGATTGTAAATCTGATGCTGGCATCTTTTAGGTTTCTTACAAGACTAGTTGGTGAAAGATTCCTTGTTTTGAGTATTTTTCTCTGTGTGTGCCTGTGTTTTATGTTAGAACAAGCAAGTGCAACTATTGTCATAGCTCCAACAACAATATTTATTGGGTACCTGTTGTGAGCATAGCATCTTGCTAGGATTGATAGAGAAACAGAGAAAGTATCAGATGCCTTCCTTGCAATGAAAGCACTGACAATATAGTCAAAGAATTAAGAGTAGCGTAAAGAAAAAAAAAAAAAGAGTCGTGTAAAGGAAGGGAAGCAAACAAATTGAAGACACCACCTAAGAAACATATTACAGTGTGTAGAAAATGTGAAAAAATTTTCAGAAGCTACATTGAACCATTAATACTCTACATTAAATACTTGCACCTGGTTTGATGCAGTTTTCTGATGACAACTAAATGAAGATCAAAGAAATTAAATAAGCTGCCTTAGGTCACATACCTTGTAAATGGATTATATCTGGCTCAAAAATCTGTCTATTAGTCCCTTAAGAGAAGTTTAGGACTAGAGTAGATAGGTAAAGAATTGTAGATGATACAGTACAAGTAATAACAACAGCTACTATGGATGAGTGTTGGCTGATAGGAACTCCTCTAAGCAGTTTATATGGTTTTAATTCTGTCTCCAAACTCATGGGATAAATATTTTGCATACCTATTTACAGTTGTAGAAACTTAGTTTTGGAGAAATTAAATAACCTTACCAATAGCATAAGAGTGATGGAGCTCAGATTTGAAGCAAGGTTTTCTGGCTCCAAAGTCTGTATCCTCAGGTTCATAATTTTGAGATGAACAGTTGGGAAACTTGAGCAGTGCAAACTAGTTTGCGCCACTATATACCAGAACCAGAGTATCAGTGATCTGAACATAAAGGAGAAGGCAGGATGTTAGAGTGTCAGGTGGATATTGTAAGACAAAGGTAAAAAAGGAAATTAAAACTAGTTTAGATGTCTTCATCTAGGACAGCTGCTATAGTGGCAGTTGTCAACTGCCTACACTATAGTACTATAGTAGGAGTGACAGCTATTGTGAAGGAGAAAACAGTACTTTTAGTTTTGGTAATGTTGAGTATAAAGGAGCTACTCGGACATTTGTGTGGTGTTGGGAAGTGAGGTTTGAAACTCAGAAGAACTTTCAGAATTAGAAATGTGAAAGAGTTAATAATTCAGGTACCTAAAGTGATCAAGTTATGCAGAGAGGTGAAGTCTGAGAAAGGAAAGCAATATAAATTGAGAGTGAGAAAGTGAAAAGCGATAGAAGAATCAGAAAGCAGTGCCCTAAAAACCAGTGGAGGGGAGGTTTTCCAGAAGATGAGGGATCGGCAAGCCAAGTGCTATGGCTAGAGGGCTGGTAGGACAAAACTGGAGAGAGAGTGGGCAATTTGGGTGTAGCTAGCCACCCTTATGAGGGCAGTTTCCTCGGAAAATTTGTTCATTTTATTTTTTAACATGGAGAAATATGAGCATGCTGAAGTTTGTATTTGGTAAATTATGGAACAGTGTGGAAGAGTTAGACTTTGTACAGCCTCAGGTTGAATTGCCGTATACATGTGGAATAGTCACACTTTATTTTCTGGGCAGAAATCTGTTAGTGTAATAATTCAAGAGGCCATTTAATTTCTCTAACAGTGAATTCTCACTCCTTGCTATGAGTAGAGACAGCCTGAATTTGTTCCTTCAGTACAGGATATAGCAGTGATTGCTCATCAGCATGGAGGAATTCAGAGGGGAAAGCAGTCCTGCTTTTATCTAGTCTTGAACTACCAGCTATCCTAGTGATAAATGTTCTCTGATTGCTGGGAATGGTACATGTGTCAGAGTCCCTAATTAGCTCAGCACTGGGTCTGTGGAATTACCAATTACTGTGCTCGGCTTCATTTACTTGGCATTAATAACTTTTGAAAGTAAGCATCTTTTTAATATGTTTATTACCTAGGTGAAAGAAATGGTTTATCCCATTGGGGGTAAGATCATCAAAAGTGTCAGTATGGTCAACTCTGAGTTGGGAAAAGGCAGGGGAAGAAAACAAACCAAAAAGGACAGACCTATTTTTGATTTTTTAAAACTCTATTGAGGTATAATTGGCAACTAAATTTAGGCTATTTGATACATGTGTACATTATAAATGGGCTTTCCAGGTGGCTCAGTGGTGAAGACTCCACCTGCCAATGCAGGAGATGCGAGAGACACAGGTTCGATCCCTGGGTCAGAAAGATTCTCTGGAGGAGGAAATGGTAACCCACTCCAGTACTCTTTCCTGGAGAATCCCGTGGACAGAGGAGCCTAACAGGTTACAGTCCATGGGGTCGCAGACAGTCAGACATGACAGAAGGACTGAGCGTGCATGCCTGCATGTACATCATGAAAGGATTTCTCCCATTTGCTTAACTAAAATATCTCACATATTAATCATTCTTTTCCTGTTGAGAATGTTTAAATTCTACTCGCTTAACAAATTTCAATGATACAGTATTTTCAACTGTTAGTCACCATATTCTATATTAGATCCTCAGATTTTGTTCACCTTATAGCTGAAAGTTTGTACAAAAGGGATAGATCTAGATGAGGTTATAGCTCAACATATGCAGTATGAATATAGTCATGGAGAAGTCTTACCTTTTCAGGATGGAAGCTAGAGCCTGTCCTTCTTAACCGAAGAAAGGCAAGGACTCAAACCTGAGGAATTGCAACTCTTGGTATCTACCACAGGAGATAGTAAAGAGGGATTGTCAAAATAGCAAATTTATTGAAAGCATTAATCTGAACCATATGAAACTGCTGATATTTGACTGGCTTTGATTTACAAAAATGGCAAATTCTTGTAATCAAAATAATAGGGGGATAAAGAAGATAGTTTGGTTGGGCACCTCAGACAGGACACTAAGTTTGGATTTTGAGACTATTTGTAGCCCTTTGATAAAAGTGGATTAAGAGGGTAGCAATAGGAAGGCTTATCTACCCCGTGGAGGGGGGGAAATGAACTGAGTTATGATATCTGCCTGTTCATCTGCCCTCTAGCTTCATCAAGCTGTTTCTCAGAGTGAAGCAAAATCTTAAAGAGATTTTACCTAGAAACCTAGGGATATATGTAGAAATATTTTGCTTATGAAGGATTTCAGAAACTGATAAAAGCAATTGACTTCATTCCCTAGGAAAAAGTGCATATACACATTAAAAAAAATCAGAATATTTATGAACCCCTCTGAAATTCAGGTCAGAAACCCTTCATTTAAAGATAAAGGTATATTGCTTTCAAGCAGTAATAAAACCAAAGTAAAATCCCAAACTGAAACTTAATTTTCAAAGGTCTCTGGACAACACGTTAACCTCTGCTGAGCAGGGGTTAATCGGTTCATCTTTGTGGATAAGGTAGTTTTACACAGGGTGCTGGGTCTACAAATCATGATATATATCTATAGATATAGATATAGATATAGGTATAGATATCTCCAGTCTGGAATCTGATTTAGGGACCAAGGCATAAGTAATTGGGGGAATAAGGCATTTCTCTCCAATTGTTTTCTCAGTAAATGGCCTCCTATTATCAGATTTCACTTATATTAGTATATTCTTTTTACCAATACTTAGATTGGCTCATTTACTGATAACATATGGAAAAAAGGCAGCAAAATTTAGTGTTAAATTCTAGGCTCATCTACTAGGATAACCAGGCAGGTAGATATTGAAAAAATAGCCTAGCCTTAGGTAATGTGTTCAATTGTTTCTATCATGTCTGACTCTTGCGACCCCATGGACTGTACCCTCCCTGGCTCCTCTGTTCATGGGATTTTCCAGGCAAAAATACTGGAGTGGGTTGCCATGTCCTCCTCCAGGGGATCTTCCCAACCCAGGGATCAAACCTGTGTCTCCTGCAACTCCTATATTGGCAGGCGAATTCTTTACCACTGGGCCACCTGAGAAGCCTTAGGTAATGCTTAGTATCTAAGGACTAGGCATTGGTTTCTCAATCCTGGCTGTGGATTAGATGAATAATTACTTTGGGGACACATAAAACATAACAATGTCCAACCCCATATCAAAGCTGATTAGATCAGACTCTCAAGGAGTGGGGACCAGGCATGGGTACCTTTCAAAGGAATCCTGAGAAGTTCTAATGTATATTTAGGTGTGGCAATCACTGGTTTAGAATCGATTTAGATGGTGGGATGGATACAGTGGGGGCTGTCCTGGTGGCTCAGCGGTAAGGAATCTTCCTGCAGTGCAGGAGACCCGGGTTCAGGCCCTTGGTCGGGAAGATCCCCTGAAGGCGGGCACGGCAGCCTACTCTAACACTCTCAGAGAATCCCACGGACAAGAAGCCTGGCAAGCCGCAGTCCTTAGGGTCGCACAGAGTCGGACACGACTGGTGACTCAGCAGCGGCAGCAGCATGGATACAATGAAGGAAAGCAAGCTGAAAGCATATTCTCACAGGTGAGACCCACGGACTGGTGAAAGAGCTCTAGCAAATAGAGTCAGTCAATATAATTTTTTAGTTATTAAATTGTCTTTATAGGTATATTTACCCTGAGTCAGGAAGATCCCCTGGAGAAGGAAACGGCAACCCACTCCAGTATTCCTGCTTGAAAACTCCCATGGACGGAGGAGCCTGGTGGGCTACAGTCCATGGGGTCGCAAAGAGTCGGACAGGACTGAGCGACTTCAGTAGTCACTAGTTACTCCTTAAAAGGGGGTCTGCTCTAGGAAGACAAAATGTTACAGCTGAGCCTCTTAAGGCACAGGGCACCATCCCATCTGGCTTTAAAGCAGTGGTAATATTTTCAAAATCAGAACAAAATAATGAGTTATCAAGAGAAGAACTGTAGGGAAGAAAAAGCCCATCTTTAAAAGAGCTTATGCGCTCGTGTGGACCTCCCTTGTGGCTTGGTGGTAAAGAACCTGTCTGCCAAGCGGGAGATACAGGTTTGATCCCTGGGTCGGGATGATCCCCTGGAGAAGAAAAATGGCAGTCTACTGTAGTATACTTGCCTGGGAAATCCCATGGACAGAGGAGCCTGGCGGCCCGCAGTCCACGGGGTCGCAGAAGTCGGACATGACTTAGCGACTAAACAACAAAGCATATAGTCACTTGGCACATATCTCAGAGCTCACAAAATTGTAAAGAGCATGTATCTCCCTGTTCTCTGTTCTCAGCTCTTCACTCTCTCTCACTGGAAGCGGTCAATCTCTTGTTTATAGTAGCTCATTCATGTATAAACCGTGTCTTTTCTTTTTGTATACAAACAGCCTTGTACGAATGGTATGCACACTATTCTATGTTTGGCTTTTTCACTAAATAATATACCCTGGAGAATTGCTTATGTTTTGACAAGTCTCAAGTTTAGATGTTGCATGCCCAAACTCATATCCCTTGATAAAGGCACCAGGCGTGTAGTAGGAACTCAACAAATGCTATTGCCAATTTCATCATTCTCCCAAAATAAATAAGCTGGCACTGCTGCACCTGTCTCCTGAAATGAAATTCAGGAGTAGTCTATGAGGGATTTTTGCTGTCTTCACTTTAGAACTGCAATAAAAACATGCCTTCGATGATGTTCTCAGAAATAGTGTTCAAAAAGAGACCAAATGTATTTCAAATCCTGCCACAAAAAGAGGCAAAAACTGTAGTTGATTCAAAAATGTTATGTCAGAGTCTAAGAAATGATACATACTCTTGACCCCCAAGCCTTGAATAAAATGAAATCATAGGATTAGTAATTAAGTCAATTAATTTTTTTTTGCTCAAAAATTTAATATTTAAGTATACCTTTGTTTTAAGTTGTTGTATTCCACACTCTTCTGTGTTGAAAAATTAAGCTCTTGGAAACTGTGAGAAGTCTAGATATTACCTGTTTTCTAGCTCTGAACTTACACTTGTGGTCCATTAATATTAATACCTTGAAGCAGTAAGGCTTAGATGGTTTATAAGTGAAGGTTAATTTTATGATATTTGGTGTCTAAGAAAACTATCATGTTCTCCATGCTTTGTACTGTTGCTAACCACAATGTAAATATAAGCAGTTGATATTTTATAAATCTCCAATGTTAAAAATTCATGATTTGTAACAGCTGAAAGCTCATAATCTCTGTTTTGCCATTTAGTGATTGCTTTCTGCCTTTGTTTTCTGGGTAGCAACCAAAACACTGTAGACTTTAGAGGAAGGAAATCAAAGCAAATAGTAATGACATTGACTGAATTTTAAAGAGATTTTCAGTTATTGTTACCTTTTAGCTGTATTACTGCTTTGGATGTGTGTGTTTGTTGAAAATTCCTATAATCTTAGACTCTTCTTATTTTAAAATTGAATGGGTTTGGGACTACTGCCCCTTGTTGAATTATGCAAGTTCTGGAGTCAGTGTCTCTAGGCAACTCAGCATGCTTAGTGTATTAATGGTTAATTTTTAAAAGCATTTTAAAGGAGTTGTATTACTTACGTGTGCATGCATGTCTATATGTGCACATGAGCCTATGATGTGCAGGAGGGGAGGAGCGGAGAGTATTCCACTTGATTATTATTAAGTCATTTTCATTTAGAGTTTGTGGTTAGAGAGGCTTACTAGCTTTGCTTCAGTTTTCTGAAGCTACTAGTGCTGAAGACATACGGGTCCTATGTTTATTATGGTGGTCTTTCTGTTATTAGACACAAAATAGCTTACAGCACTTACTATGTAATTTTTAATAGTATTACTACATGAAAATGAAGATGTTAGTCATTCAGTCGTGTCTGACTCTTTGCAACCTCATGGACTGAAGCCTGCCAGCCTGTCCAGGCTCCTCTGTCTACTGAATCGGGTAGCCATTCTCTTCTCCAGCGGATCTTCCCAACCTAGGGATTAAACCCATATGTCCTGCATTGCAGATGGATTCCTTACCATCTGAGGCACCATGTCCTCCCTAACCCCCCATAATTTCTAGAGTATAAGTTCCTTTAGAGCAGGACCTTTCCTGGCTTATTCAAAAAATTATTCCTAGAATTTTGAAGAGTATCTAGCCCATAGTAGATGACTGATAAATATTTATTAAATTAATGAATATGTTAGCACTGTCTAATGTATTATGATTGTATGCAACAATGGTTTCTGATGACAGATCTTACAGTGCTGTGTTGTATTTGCTGAGCTCTTATATTATTCAGAACCTAATGTTTATGTTAATCATCAGGCTGTTTTGGGAAACAATAATTTCTTTGATATAACATATTTTAATCAAGATTTGAGATCAAACAGAAGTTTTAAAATAAATAAATTCATAAATATTAAAGTAATTCTGAAATAAGAAGCTCATAATCATGATCTCCTCATTGCAAAATTCAGACTTAAATTGAAGAAAGTAGGGAAAACAAATAGACCATTCAGGTATGACCTAAATCAAATCCCTTATGATTATACAATGGAAGTGACAAATAGATTTAAGGGATTAGATCTGATAGACAGAGTACCTGAAGAACTATGGATGGAGGTTCGTGACATTGTATAGGAAGCAGGGATCAAGACCATCCCCAAGAGAGAAGTGCAAAACGACAAAATGGTTATCTGAGGAGGATAACCTTACAAATAGCTGAGAAAAAGAGAGAAACTAAAGGCAAAGGTGACTGTAGCCATGAAATAAAAAGATGCTTACTCCTTGGAAGGAAAGTTATGACCAACCTAGACAGCATATCAAAAAGCAGAGACATTGCTTTGCCAACAAAGCTCCATCTAATCAAGGCTATGGTTTTTCCAGTGGTTATGTATGGATGTGAGAGTTGGACTATAAAGAAAGCTGAGTGCAGAAGAATTGATGCTATTGAACTGTGGTATTTGCGAAGACTCTTGAGAGTCCCTTGGACTGCAAGGTCCAACCAGTCCATCCTAAAGGAAATCAGTCCTGAATGTTCATTGGAAGAACTGATGTTGAAGCTGAAACTCCAGTACTTTGGCCGCCTGATGTGAAGAGCTGATTCATTTGAAAAGACCCTGATGCTGGGAAAGATTGAAAGTGGGAGGAGAAGAGGCCAACCGAGGATGAGATGGTTGCATGGCATCACAGACTTAATGGACATGAATTTGAATAAACTCCAGGAGTTGGTGATGGACAGGGAAGCCTGGCGTGCTGCAGTCCATGGGGTTGCAGAGTCAGACACGACTGAGCGACTGAACTGATACTGATACTGAAAGGCAAAGGAGGAAAGGAAAGATATTCCCATTTGAATGCAGAGTTCCAAAGAGCAAGGCGAGATAAGAAAGCGTTCCTCGGTGATCAATGCAAAGAAATAGAGGAAAACAATAGAATGGAAAAGACTAGAGATCTCTTCAAGGAAATGAGAGACACCAAGGGAACATTTCATGCAAAGATGGGCACAATAAAGGACAGAAATGGTATGGACCTAACAGCAGAAAATGTTAAGGAGAGGTGGCAAGAATACACAGAAGAACTATACAAAAAAGATCTTCATAACCCAGATAATCACAATGGTGTGATCACTCATCTAGACCCAGGCATCCTGGAGTGTGAAGTCAAGTGGGTCCTAGGAAGCATCACTACGAACAAAGCTAGAGGTGATAGAATTCCAGTTGAGCTATTTCAAATCCTGAAAGGTGATGCTGTGAAAGTGCTGCCCTCATTATGCCAGCAAATTTGGAAAACTCAGCAGTGGCCACAGGACTGGAAATGGTCAGTTTTCATTTCAGTCCCAAAGAAAGGCAATGACAAAGAATGTTCAAACTACCTCAAAATTGTACTCATCTCACACACTAGCAAAGTAATGCTCAAAATTCTCCAAGTCAGGCTTCAATAGTATGTGAACCGTAAATGTCCAGATGTTCAAGCTGGATTTAGAAAAGGCAGAGGAACCAGAGATCAAATTGCCAACATCCGCTGGATCATCAGAAAAGTAAGAGAGTTCCAGAAAAACATCTACTGTTACTTTATTGACTACGCCAAAGCCTTTGACTGTGTAGATCACCACAAATCTTAAAGAGATGGGAAATTTAAGATACCAAGCCTGGCGTGTTGCAGTCCATGGGGTCGCAGAGAGTTGGACATGACTCAGCGGCTGAGCTGAACTTGAATTCCACAATAAAAAAATATCACTCATTGCCTGATGTTCTTCTGAGGAATAGACAATCTAATGCAAGACAACTGAACCTTTCGTAGTTCAACCAGCTTACAAAAAAGTGTGAGATTTTATTCATCACTTCCATTGGTATCCTAATTGTAATGACATGTTACCATCATTTTTTATGCTTAAGAAATATAATATTGATGGAATCTTGTTTGATGCAGGGTCAGAATTTATTACCTATAAAAATATGGTACAGTTTTTAACTATTATTTCTAATAAACTATTGTTTCATTATCCTTAGACATAATTAATTTGAAGGTGCTGTAAAATACAACACATGGTGTCCTGTGTGTAGCCAGTCATTGTGGTGTAGCATTTTCTTTATGACTAGTATCACTCTTCAGTGGGTATGTTATCATTGTCTCGGGATGCTGGCACTGTAGTGGAAGTCAACTCAAATTGGCTATAAAATCACCTTCTTCAGTAGAGGTCAAACCACTTTAAAATATTATCTCAGGGCTTTTAGCTTATCAAAGACTTATTGGAAAAGCGATTTATTCTTATTTAGCAGACAAGAAAATGGCAGCGTTGACAGGGCAAGTCAATTGTGTAAGGTCAGTTGAAAAATCACTTATATGGGGGTGAGGTGAAGTTTCCAAGGTTGCAGTCTGCCTCCCCTGGTGATCATTGCCTAAGACAGACTGAAGAAACAAAAGTCAAATGTTTACCTCCCTTGGGTAGAAATAATAAAGTTGGTGCTGATATGCTCATGCCTTCAAAATGTATAAGTTAAACTACATACATGAGTTGCCTGAATGTATTTGGGAGCTTTTTATACTACGCCAATGTGTTGACCTGTGTGGGATGGTAGTGAAAATAAATTAAAATCAGGTTTTCAGGGTAGTTGTGATAATAAAAATGAATTTCTAATTGCAAGAAGTATCTTCTTTGGTATTTAACGAGCAAAAGGAGAAGTAACAGAATATAATAAAGAGGTAATTAAAAAAAGAAAAATATAACTATATTAAAGAATATTGAGAGTAACTTTAAAAAATATGTAAAAACTAAATAGTACCCTAGGAGAGAGCCAATTAGAAGTGGATCAGTTCAGTTCAGTTCAGTTCAGTCACTCAGTTGTGTCCAACTCTTTGTGACCCCATGAATCGCAGCATGCAATAGTGAATTAAAATTATTAAATGGCTACGGTTGGCCTCATATCATCATCTACTCCTTTATAAGTTGTTTGGGGAGACCTCTAAGTTGGCTTCTAGCAAATTTTTTCCTTCCTTATTCCCTCCTCCTTTCTTTTTCTCTTCTTTTCTTTGCTTACCATAGTTCAGTGTTTCCCAGGTGTGTTTTCCGGGATATAAGGTCCAGAGGATGCTCATACGCTCTTCAGCTTTCAAGAAATGGTCCAAAATAGGGAACCAATTTATCTCAACCACTTCCAAAAGGATTTGACTGTGAAATATACATTATATACATATAAACATTCCAGGACCTGACTTCAGAAACAAAGGAAGAAGTACCAGTGATGAGAATGGATTGAGAAATGAGGGAATATAGTTGGGCCAACATAGATTTTATGGGATACTTTGATTTTTTACAGAATTACTGATTTATTTATGCCATGCTCATTTTCAGTTAAAAATGTTTTGTGTCCTTTTGAATTGCATAGTCCATGGAGATTGTTAAATTTTTGTGAATGCATTGTCTGTTGAACATGCATAATGTCATTTTGAGGCTGTGGAAAACCTACATTTTGAGATATCTTATTAGATTTTTTTTAATTCTTAGAAATTGGTTTTCTTGAAGTGAGACATCTAATTGAAAAGGTCAATGCTGAGAAATCACTGCGATTCCAGGTTTTTCTGTCTTCTCATATATTTTGAGACTTGCTATTGTCATTTTTAATGGAGATCATGAAAAAATGCATAATGTTAGAGATTCATAGCAACCACATTTCTCATTTAGTCTGCCAGACAAAATAATATATTTAATTGCTTGGAAAATAGAAGACTGCTATTATTGATTTGAATTATATATATATATGTATATATACATGTACATGTATATATATATATGTATATATATATATATGTATATATATATATATATATGTATTTCTAGTCCTTTATGTTTCAAAACTTAAGAAAGGAAAAGTTGCAATTTAAAAAGCTTTAGGATACAGTACTGGAGCAGATCGCTTGTCTGATGCCTGGGCATTTTGTTTATTTATGATAGAACATGGGAACATACTAAAACTAAGATACACTGAGAGCCCCGTTTTATTGATATTGCTATGTTAAGTGTGTAAGCATTGAACAGGCGATGACGTATGAGACGTTTACCCAGTGACGTTCTGAATGACTCTCGTTGTAGGGGAAGCCGGTGGGAACGCCAGATGCTGGCGCCTATTTCCGCGTGCTCGCGGAGCACGGAGTGGCTGCCTTGTTCACGGCGCCGACGGCAATCAGAGCGATCCGTCAGCAGGACCCCGGGGCAGCCTTGGGGAAGCAGTACACTCTGACAAGGTGAACTTGGGATGCACAGGGCAAATTACACTGAAAACTGCAATCACAGTGAATGACTGAACACTGTATGTTTTTTCTAGCACGGCAGTACCATTATGGAAAAAGTCGAAGGTTCTGAATGTTAAGAATGGCTGTTGTAAATGTATTTTTGAAAGAGTTGAAAATTTAGCTATACTGCAAATATTTTTTTTTTTCTTGAGCATGGATTATTTTATTGGATGCTTTATAAAAAGTCCAAGCACACACATACTGCACCCCCACCAGGAAGGGAGGGGTTCACATTACTTGTTCTTATACCCTCAAGATAAGCCTCTCCCCACAAATATTTGTATCCCAGCTACAAAAATGGAGTTGCAAAGGGTATATATAAAGATATGATATTTTTCTTGCTCTTGTTATAGTACAAACAACTGAAGGTGACTATCGATCCGTGAGAGTAAGAAAGGGGAAAATCACTTGACAAAGGGATGGAATGTCTGTTACCTGTAACAAGTAGCTGACTCATCTGCTATTAACAGGCACCTACCCTAAATTATAGCGACCCGGGCACATGAAACTTGAGACGACACATGTGGGGCCCCTGCTGATTACACTTTTTCCAGAAGGCACGTGATTCCGCACCCTTTCTTCATCACTACAAATTAGAGGAGAACCCAGTACTTAAGATTCTATCCACTGAGGTATTAACTGCCATCAAGATTAGTTATGTCCAAGGAGCATGCAATAGAAATATTTTTTAATACCAATATTTTTTAATGCAAATATTTTTTAATACCATGTCCTGTTTATTTCTGTTCAAATTTTCTCAAACTAGTTCTCTTTTTAAAATCACTCTGCTTATGTTTTCCTTAAAGCAGAAGGCTATTTGTGATTTATACATATATGTATATGTATGTGTGTTTGTAATCTAGTTCTTTACCACTAGCGCCACCAGGGAAGCCCCACTCTCTCCGGTAGTAAAGAACCCACCGGTCAATGAAGGAAACATAAGAGACGCAGGTTTGATCCCGGGGTCAGGAAGATCTCCTGCAGAAGGTCATGGCAACTCACTCCAGTATTCTTGCCTGGAGAATCCCATGCACAGAGGAGCCTGGCAGGCTACAGTCCATAGGGTAACAAAAAGTCGGACAGAGTGAAGCGACTTAGCATGCACATATATAGAAATATGTATGTATGTATATATATATAATATCTACCTTTTGAAAATAAACTAATAATCTGAATAGAGGGAAAATACTTGATTTTACTTATAAAGATAAAATGTGCAAATTATAGTCCAAATTACCTATGTTGAAAGAGTGAAGGAAATTATTTTCCTGTTGTTTTGTAATAATGTGCTCAGAATAGTTTAGATAGTTTTGTGCTGGTTTATTGCCATTCATTTTAGTTTAATGATATGTACATTCAGAGATAATTATAGCAATTTGTGTCTTCAAGGCAGTTTCCAGCATCAGTTCTCATTGAACCTTTCTGAAATAGGTCACTGCTATCATAAACTAAAAGGATTTTGTAGTTTCTTCAAGTCAAAAGTGGTTTTAAATTAAGTCAGTTTGAAATTTTTAAATTAAATGCCAGATGTTATGAATTTTATGCTGCTATGGCCTAAAGAAGGGGTTAGAACAGATACCATACAACAATTACAGATGTAAGCAAGAATATTTCAGTTTGGGCAGGGTCAGTGATTTGGTTCATTTGTTTCTTTTTGGGGAAAAATAAAGGATCTGAATTTACATAAAATGTTCTTAAGATGAGTACAGAATGTGTTCATAAAATAATCTTACATTGTATTTCCGTTCTCTTTATTTACTACATTGTGATTTGTTTTCTCCATTTCGGTAAAAGAAGAGAAACATAGGTTTTGGTAAAAACATCTGAGGCTGTGTATAGTCTCCATGTCTTAACACAGCTCCAGGGGTTTTGAGGAAATAGTGACCTTGTTCTTGCAATGTCCCTTTTCTGACAAATGCATTCTGATTACAGGCCAAAGTCTGTTGTTTGCTACATCATCTTTCCCCATTTGTTACGTGGGTTTCAGATGATATCCTTTACTATAAAGGCAAGAAGCCATTTCTAATTTGCCTCAAGTATAAAGCATCAAATAAATACCAAATGAATACCTATTAAGTCACCAATAAATGAATACCTATTAAATGCTAGATTTAATAGGTATTCATTTGGCATTGAATGAATTTCAATACCAAAATACCAACTCTTCAGAATGAATAGGTATAGACATAGAGTATGAGATTTTAGTCCGTGAAATTTTAATGTAAGAGAAATTGCAATAAACTCCCCCGATCATGCCCCTTTGTCTTTAGGCATTTAAGTTATTCACGATGATAACTTGTGAACCTATGTTTTAAATATCTCTTTAGGAATGCAGACTCTAAAACAGCCGCAATTATTCAAATGACTACTATTAATAAATGCAAACACTTGCTGATCACCTACTATGTACTAGGCATAAGCAGCCAAAGTTTGTTGTCTCACTGGTTATCACAATAAGTAGGAATTGTGATTATTCTCATCTTATAGGTAAGTGAGGTTAGGGCCAGAAGTTCAGTGACTTCTTAGGAAGAAACTCACTCAGGTGATCTAACTAGAGCCTATACTCCTTACTAAATACCATGAAAATAACATTTCCTATGAAAAGTAAGTTAGGAGACTAACTTGACCTAGGGATTTTTGTCATTCATGGGATAAATACAGCTTTTCCTTTTCATATATTTATAGTCTATATGAATAGTACCTTCACTGACCTGCTTTGATAGATTCTGACTTGTGGACTAAGAGAATGTTAGAAGAGACCTCCAAAATCCAACTATCCTACTGTAGGCAACCGAGGTTCAAAAAATGTTAGGTTTGGATTAGAGGCAGAATGAAAACCAGAATCCAAGTCTTCTCATACAATTATACCTTTAAGTTTATATTTATGTTCAAGACAATTTCATGCTGACTTACTGAGTGGACATTTCTTAGATATTATAATTGCAGCCTCATGATTAATTTGCAGTTTGCTTCTCTTTTCTTTTACAGAATGTTTTGTGATGGTATTTTCTTTTTAAATGTTACATAGCTCATCAAAAGGTTGTTTTAAAATAAATTTAAAGATGTTCCCTTAAATTTAAGAGGGTACTCTGAAATAGGTAACTAACCAGAACTATAAGTTATTTTATCAGACAACTAGAATTTGGAAAAATAGGTAAGACATCATCTAGTGAAATCATTTCATTTCACAGTAGAGAAAACTTTGCCACAAAGAGGTAAAATAACATTCCCAGGATTACAGAGCTACTAACAAAGAGGTAAAATAACATTCCCAGGATTACAGAGCTACTATAGGGCAAAAGCTGGGCTAGGCAGTACTGTATGGTAATTTGGATTCTGACTATGGAGTTAGACTCCCTGGGTTCAAATCTACCATTTACTGACTATGTGGCCTTCAGAAAGTTATGTAGTCTCTCTGTTCTTTGTGTGTGTGTGTGTGAATTAGTGCAAGAATATAATGAAAATAGAAGGTACATAATCCATGCAGAGCACTTGGAACTGTTAACAAAGACTGTCTTAGCTTTTATTATCATGTGCTTTCTAATTCACTGCTCTTTTTCATACATCATAGTGGTTTTTATTTCCCGCCATGATCTTCTAGCTCAATTTTAGTAAAGTTAGAAAAATAACCTGTGCTGGGATTTTCATTCAGGATAGCACAGTACCTCATACTTTGATGTAGCCTTTCTTTTCCAATTACATAGCAATGAGTTAATATGAAAAAGAAGAAGCAGAGCATCAGTGCTGAGCTGAAAAATAAACTTTTCTGTGGACTAGAAATGGATTAGAGTGGCAAAATGGTAAGGGTGGCTGAAGCCAGAGGCTTGCTAGGCGTACAGGCAGGTGTTGGCAGAGTAATAGGGACTCAGTGCTGCCTTGTACTCCCAATGGAGTCAGAGTTTGCTCAGTGATTGAGGATGGGCTTGAGGATGGGCTGGGGTGTTAACACGCCACTCAGGAAAGGCGGCTGATAATAATGACTGTCAGTTGTTTTCTGGGACTGTGACTTACAGCAGACGTTGGTCTAAGGATCTGAATGAGACAAAGGTCAGCCCAGCAATCAAAGACTGAAGCAAACTGCCCATCTGTCATCCTGGAATAGGATCTGTGATATCCCAAGTATCACTGTGGATTAATAATTCTGAACCATCATTATGGCATTAGATGTCACCAACCTATTGAACAGAGAAGGTGAGCATGGGAAAGAGAGAGAGAGATACAAATAACAACAAAGAACCTCTATTTTGAAAAGATTGTGGGAAATAAAATTCCAAATACATGAAGAACTCTAATTAAATCAACAGAACATGGATTTATTCCAATTGACCTTATTTTTGTAATATAGTCAAATCAAACTTGAAAATAAGTATTTTGAGGAGAATCAATCATAAACTAATCACTTTTATGTAAAATTATTAAACTTGGATATGAAACAATAAAAAGGTACAGTGGATAGTGTAAACTAAATAAATAAATAAATATATGGACACAATGAAAGATTCTGTTAAAATTATAGGATATTACTGAGGAAATTACTCAGAATGCAAAACAGAGAGACGACATAAAAAATCTGAAAGAACAGTTAAGAGACTTGGAGGGAAGAATCA
The DNA here is from genome assembly GCF_023699985.2 of Odocoileus virginianus. Classification (NCBI taxonomy): domain Eukaryota; kingdom Metazoa; phylum Chordata; class Mammalia; order Artiodactyla; family Cervidae; genus Odocoileus; species Odocoileus virginianus. The sequence goes on from NC_069697.1 coordinate 9,837,641, forward strand.
GTTCTGTTTGAACAGAAGCCAAAATAACTGTAATGAAATGGTGGAGAGTTTTTTTCAAAAGGTTATTTGAATTTTCTAGTGGGGAGAAACAGAAGAAAATAGAATGAAGGAAAAAAATGGAGATAACCACTGGGACATTGATGTAAAAATAATGATGTTCTGTTGTGTGAACTAGAAGTTGATGAGGTATTACTGAAATAATACGTTTTATTTAAGCTATGTTGGCACAAGTGAAGAGTAGTTTTCTCTAGTTTGGTAGTTTATGGACCTTGAAAGAAATATTCATTTTAGTTTTCTTCTGCTTATACTTTATTACCAAAAATTCTTCACCGTAATTTGGTTTTGGCTTTTTATCCGTTACTATATGCAGGTCAGGAAGCAACAGTTAGAACTGGACATGGAACAACAGACTGGTTCCAAATAGGAAAAGGAGTACATCAAGGCTGTATATTGTCACCCTGCTTATTTAACTTATATGCAGAGTACATCATGAGAAATGCTGGGCTGGATGAAACACAAGCTGGAATCAAGATTGCTGGGAGAAATATCAATCACCTCAGATATGCAGATGACACCATCCTGCTGGCAGAAAGTGAAGAGGAACTAAAGAGCCTCTTGATGAAAGTGAAAGAAGAGAGTGAAAAAGTTGGCTTAAAGCTCAACATTCGGAAAACTCAGATCATGGCATCTGGTCCCATCACTTCATGGGAAATAGATGGGGAGACAGTGGAAACAGTGTCAGACTTTATTTTGGGGGGCTCCAAAATCACTGCAGATGGTGACTGCAGCCATGAAATTAAAAGACGCTTACTCCTTGGAAGGAAAGTTATAACCAACCTAGACAGCATATTAAAAAGCAGAGACATTTCTTTGCCAACAAAGGTCCATCTGGTCAAGGCTATGGTTTTTCCAGTGGTCATGTATGGATGTGAGAGTTGGACTATAAAGAAAGCTGAGTGCCAAAGAATTGATGCTTTTGAACTGTGGTGTTGGAGAAGACTCTTGAGAGAGTCCCTTGGACTGCCATGAGATCCAACCAGTCCATCCTAAAGGAGATCAGTCCTGGGTGTTCATTGGAAGGACTGACGCTGAAGCTGAAACTCCAATACTTTGGCCACCTGATGTGAAGAACTGACTCATTGGAAAAGACCCTGATGCTGGGAGGGATTTGGGGCAGGAGGAGAAGGGGACGACAGAGGATGAGATGGCTGGATGGCATCACCGACTTGATGGACATGAGTTTGAGTAAACTCCAGGAATTGGTGATGGACAGGGAGGCCTGGCATGCTGCGGTTCATGGGCTCAAAGAGTCGGACACGACTGAGTGACTAAACTGAACTGATACAGCTTCCTATGTATTTTGGAATAAAATTAATTTAATAACAGTACCATTTTACTCTTTCCCTTATTGCTTAATTTTCAACTTCATCTGAGTGTTGAATTGTGCTCGATTTTATATAGAAATGAGGAAAGATGGATAGGTCTCATTCCCATTCATCTCTCTCTCCATTTTTCTGTTCTAGATACTGTATATTGTCATTTTGTTTATCCTTTTAGTGTTACACATTTGGAAGTAGGTTCATCTTTTCATGTGTTGCCATCATCAGAGTGTCTCTCATGTATTGAATTACTCTATACCAATCTAGGGCAGCGCTATCCGGTAAAACTGATATCTACAGTATAGTAAAGCAACATGTCACTACTGAACTCTTGACAAAGGGTTACTACTGTAAAGAAATTGATATTTTTCATTTTTTCAACTTTAACTAAATTAAATTTTAAATAGCCAGAGATAGTAGCTACCATATTGTACAGTGCGGAGACAGGATGTATATAATTAATATGAGTAAGTTTACTCTCCAGAGAGTCCACATAACTGTGAAAAAATGGCTAATTTTCACTTTTATAAATTTTTAAATAAAAATATATTTTTGAATTTTTAAAATGGGCGTTCATCTGTTTGTAATATTAATAAAATAGTGGCAAGGTCATTAATGAGAAATTTCACTGTTGGAAAATGTTAATATTCCTTTTTTGCAGATCTAAAGGACTAAATATCCTTTAAAAAATAAGAATACAACTCTTGCCCTTAGGCATGAGTTTATCTTTAAATTATAATTTGTCTTTCCATTATAGATTTATACTAAGTAATCATTTGGTTTTAAAAATATAAAATTATATAGTATGGTTTTGTTTATTATGAGGAATTAGGAGTTAAATAATACTGGATTAAATATTTATTAAAAGATTTTAAATTGTTCTGTCAGTTATGTCTTATTCTTGAATTTTACCTTTGTTTATAATGTGTTTATACTCATTATATAATTTGAAGTTGATAATTGATAAAAAGAGTAACTTTGGGGCAGTTTTAGGAATTTTAATACAAACGTAGATAGTTTCTAGTGTATTTAGGGAGAAGAGATCATCTATGCTATTTGTTGTTAGGCAAGAAATACTGGAGTAGCTTGCCATTCCCTTCTCCAGGGGATTCTTCCAACCCAGGGATTGAACCCAGGTCTCCGGCATTATAAGCAGACTCTTTACCATCTGAACCACCAAGGAAGTCCCTAAATTACCAGTGAACCCCAAATTTTACCTCTGCTTTTGGTAAATACTCAGGTGATTTTAATGAAAATGGAGGGGATTTTTCTGACTTGCAGAGAAGGCAAACACCACTTTTACTATTGTTTGTTGAATATCATACCTTTCTATTTTGCTTATTAGTGCCATTATGAAGATTGCCATCATGTATAATGTATAATTAAAAGGTAAAAAGACAATAGAATTATAATATAAACCATAATATTAAATAATAAGTTTAAAGATACATAAGGCTGAAATTTATCATGAAATAAGGAATCAATGCTATGCATGATTTTTTTTATTATTATAATCAATTAAGTTAGTTGAAGTTTACTTGGCTAGGGAAAAAAAGCCAAAAAATTAATTAAAAGTTTAAAAAATGATGGTAATATTAAGGTATTAGTTGCCCCATGATTGGCAAAAGATTATTTTGTATTGTGTGATAACATTTTTCAATGACTGTATTTTACATTACATTTTCATTACTAAATACTCTTGAAATTCTAGTTCTTAAGCTTCATATATAAACTAAACACACGACTATCTGGATCTTGTAGAGCTTTTTGAAGCCATCTGTGGCTTGATAGATGATGGGAATGTGGCCTCTGATGTCCATAAAGTACTTCCTTTTTATTGTTCTTTGCCTATAGTATTAGAATCAGCCAAACCTATTCATTTCATACATTTCACCACAAATTATCTAAATGCATATTCTTTTTCAGACATCAGACAGTTGGATATTTACTTCTGCTCTTAAAGAAAAATTTGAGACTAATAAATTCTGTTACTTGTGTTGTTACAAAGAAACAAGGTAGAAAAGGTACTATATGCTCTAGAATATGATTACACTTTCAGTGGAAAAAAAAAAAAAACTACTCTGTTGGTTAGTAAGAAAATCATGCTTGAAACCTCCTATAGTCATAAATGGCAAAAATACAACAGAAATTCTAGTAGGTACATATACCTGTATGTGTTCTTTCTGTTCTTCAAATTTCCTGTAATATTATAGAACAGCAATATGATTCTGTATAGTTAATCTAAATTGTGAAGCAAGTATCCATGATCAGTCATTAAAGGTGTCTGTTTAGTATGGTTTGAGGCAGCTCCGAAACAGTGAATAGTAGACCTTTTCATTTAGCCTTTTTTGCTTCTATGATTTGTCATGGATACCTGTGTTTTCCTTCTAATCCTGTTTTCTTGAATTTTACTTTGATTTAGGATCAGGTATTTTTAAGTTTGGGTTTGGCGTTTGTTTATGTATTAGTTTTTCTTCTTCCAATGACATACAAATATTTCTAAAAGGCTTTTCAAGGAAATGGGAGTTGTCAGTGGTGATAAGTCCTGTTGCTCAGGCCTCTCAAATAATCCACCGTCTCCACCTCCATCTTTCCCCCCGGGGCTGCCTGGGTTCAGGGCTCACCACTTCTCTGTGACGGGAATAGCCTCCCAAACCCGGGGCCCCTGGGCTCCTGCCCTGACCTTCCTTCTATCCTCCCCACTCCTGCCAGTGATGTCTTCTAAACCAAAAGCCTCACTGTGCCACTCTCCTGCTGAAAAACATTAATTGGCTTTAATTAGCCCTCTCACCACCTTCAGGATGAAATCCAAATTCTTTAGAAAGTTCTATAAGCTCCTTTGTGACAAGGCCCAGGACTGGCTCTCCAGATGGTTTCTTGCTCCTCATTTACCCTAGAAATGTATAGTATACTTAATCACAGAAGTTTTTTAAAAAATGTTTTGATAGTTTGAAAAAGATACAATTAAAATATGTTCATATTTTTCAGTCATAAGATTATCAACAGTATGGCGTTTATATCCTTATTTTGTCTTGTTTTTATATAGCATCTAAAATCGTAGATGTATAAACCATATTTAAACTTTAAAACTTTAGTCTTTGTTATATTTTAGCCTACTTTAATAGCTTAATGTGTTACTATTTATTTCATCCTGCTATAACATTTCTGTCTGATGAGGTTATAATTGATAATCCAGATTTTAATTTCAAGCAAATTATAAATGAATACATATTTGATTACCTAAATTTTAGGTAATTTTAGGTAATATATTTGCTTGAATTGCAAATATATATGTAGTTTGCATAAACTTTAAGTATCTAAAAATCTCAGATATTTTGACTGGTATTGATGTCATAAAGATGAATGATCCTAAGGAGCTGTGAGAAATAAACAAGAGGCAAGAAATTATAGAATGAGATATATGTTTGTAGCGGAGGCAGCATAGAGGCTCCATAGTTGTGGAGCACTGTGTGGGAATATTTGAATCTTCATGAGATTTTTATGAAATAAGGGAATGATAAATCTTTTATGGCTATACTACATTGTACAGGATGGGTAGGTAGGTTTTTACATTTGATTTGTATTTATTTATTTATTTATGTTCTTATTTTAACGATAGTGAATTAGCTCTTCATACACACCTTCTTTGTTTTGACAGACAGACCATGGAGCATTGAGAATGGAAGAAAAAAAAGTCATTCTCTCAATGAACCACCAGTGGTGTCAACCCAATTCTGTTCTTTTCTATTTCATCCTTTCTACGCTGTGGCATAGTGTTCCCTGCAAAGGATTGTTCATCTCTTAGTAATCATTTATTCCTTTTGATAAGAGCCTTTTTATCCTGGAAGGTCACAATGCCATTTATTTTAAAGTCACCTACCTTTCCTATATATGTCCTTGGAATAGGAGAAATATATGTTGAAATCAGAGTAATGTTTATTGAAGTAACTCATGAGAAGGAGCAAGTGCATCGTATCTATGAGCACATTTGTTGCCTTCGCTGATACTCTATATTTTTGTGCATAGACTTAAATAGAATACATCAATCAAATCTGGAGCTAAATTTAGCAGAGGTAATGTCAAGGAGGAAAAGATTTTTCATTTTTGATTATTAGATGAATATGACAGATATATTACAAAGATCAACTCAGTTGCTTTTCTCAAAACTGAAAAGCTATAGCTGTGAATTCTGCTTTTGAAGCGTTTCCAGTGCTGTGATACGCATTTAGTTATACTGGGGTCTTCCTGCATGGCGCTAGTGATGAAGAGCCCAGTTGCCAATGCACAGGTCTTAAGAGACGTGGGTTCAATCCCTGGGTTGTAAAGATCCTCTGGAAGGAGGGCATGGCAACTCACTCCAGTATTCTTGCCTGATAATCCCATGGACAGAGGAACCTGGTGGGCTACTGTCCACAGAGTCACAAAGAGGCAGACAGGAGTGAAGTGCTACATAGCATGCTGGGTCCACACAAATGATGCTTGCATTCTACAACCATTCTACGGTGTTTTCCTCTGAGAGTTAATGTGATTAGATTCTACAGTGTTTAAAAGAAGGCAAAAACTGAAATTATTTCAGTTTTTTTCAAGGAATAATTTGAATTCACTCTCCCTCTAATACTCAGGTTCAAAACACTATTTGTGGCTGGAGAACGATGTGACGTGGAGACACTGGAATGGTCCAAAAAGGTCTTCAGAGTACCTGTGCTAGACCACTGGTGGCAAACTGGTGAGAATTTTCCAAACATGTACATAAATATTGCAGAAATGCTGAGAAACACTGCAGGGATGGGAGGAAATTCTAAATTGTGACCATCGGGCACAAACAGCAATCAGGCGGTTCTGGCTTTGGTAGAAGTAAGCAGTTATCTGATTATCTTTTTGTTAAAAAAACTTTTAAAATTACATTGATACTATCGTTCTCCTGACCCTGGAAATAAAGCCCTGAGACCTCTTCTGCTTTCTCATCCTCTTGGTTTCATATATCTGGTGAGTCACTAAATCTCAGATTTTCCTTTGCATTCATCCCACCGTCAGCACTCCAATTGCCTTTGAGCTGCAGCAGCCACATGGTCATCTACCCTTATTGAAATTATCGTCATCACTCATCTCTGTTCTCTCTGCTTTCCTGTAACCTAGCTTTCTTATAACTGCTCCAAGAGTACCTTTTAAAAACAGTTTCTTTGATAGAATTTCCTGTGCTTCTCTGGTCCTTTATTAGGATCAAATATCTTCTGCTCAGCACTCGACAGACAAATGTATTTTTCTCCAACACACTTATCATTATATGTGTAATTTATTTATTTACTTATTTATTCTGCATTTTCCTCCCACTGAGTGATCCTTGGGAAACAACTTGTCATATTAAGTGGACAGAATAAAAGTTTGGTAACTTCTTTTGAGGGATGATTGTGTACATATGTGCGAGTAAGTAGTTCATCTGGAATTTGTTTTCCCTTTCACCGAAGGTAGCAATTTTGCTGGCTTTGCCATCTGGCTCACTGAAAGTGGCTATGAGTTATGAGAGCCTTGTAGCCTTCATATGGATATATTTCAGTTCACTCCTACTTAGTTCAACTAATTAGATCAACGGTTGTATATGAGTGTTTTCAGAATTTACATCTTCTGAATATTTTAGGCAGGGCGTCAAATTTGAATTAAAATAATAAAATTTCTTTGCAAAAATTATATCTCATTTTAAAATGACTCAGTCTAGAAGACTGAGAGACGAAAACTGAAGTTTAGTGTTTAATATTTAGAACTCTTTGATTCTGATAAATTATACTTTTTCTGTTACCTTCTTGGATGTTGCTCCTTTGGAAAAATTGTGTTTTCTATATTCTTTGTAATTTGGAATATAAAATGAATGATCAGAGAAGAATACATGTTCTTTAAATAAGATGAAAATCAGAAAGAAAGGTTCTATTCTAACTTGATTTGCTAAGAAAGAAATTTCTTATCTAAATTCAGATTTGTAACTATTTGATAAATAAAAAAGATAAGATTGAATGTGGAGAAAGCAATGCTCTGTGTAAAATACATATAAAAACAAGTGAGGAATTACTGCTCTGTATGGAAGAGTGACTATAGACTTGATGCATCTCCTATTCACCAGGAAAATTCCAACAGTTATTTTCCTGGGCATAAAGAGGAAAATATTTGATTACCTTTACGATTGCTTTCCATGATGGTTTTCCTTTCCTGGTCAACATGAAATTTGTTTCCAATATACAAGTGACCTTATACAAATACGTGCAGAAGAGTTCCATCCCCCACCCCTGGCTCCATTAAAGGTGACTATGCTGAAGATTGCTGAAGGAAACCAGTGCGCTCATAAATAAAATTATGATTCCTTTACTTTTTCATGTTGATATTTGCACATAATAGCCTGTGCAGATGTATGAAGTTAGTGAATCCAGGCTTACAGAAAAGCTCACTGAAGCCTGAGAAACATGCATAAGAGGTCTCTGGTGAGTACTGAGTTCCATGAGAGTTTGCGGTTTTTCTTTAATGTATCGTTCAGAGGGAATTAATCACCACATTATGTCCGTGTGCTGTCACCTTAATCAGCTTTGAATGGCTGCTCATTACTGTGGAAAACATCATGAATTTCTACGAACAATAACTGATTCTTTCCATCCACCACATTTATTTTTACAGCTTTTGATACTGTATCCAATTGAGTACACAAATACATACATAGGGATAGGTATGTAGGTGGGGAAGTATCTAGCTGCGCTTCCCTGGTGGCTTAGATGGTAGGTAAAGAATCTGCCTACATTAGCCTCCAATTAAAAAAAAAAAAAAAAGACCAAGTTGGAAGTGGTCCTAGAATAAAGGCTTACATATTTTGATTTTGAAAAAAAAAAAAAAAAGAATCTGCCTGCAATGCAGAAGATCCGGGTTCAATTTCTTTGTCAGGAAGGTCCTCTGAAGAAGGGAATGACAGCCCACTCCAGTATTCTTGCCTGGAGAATTCCATGGACAGAGGAGCCTGGTGGGCTACAGTCCATGGGGTTGCAAAGAGTCAGACAGGACTAAGAAACCGACACTTTTACTTTTCACTTTCAGATAACTAGCTAGTTTAGTGGTTTTGATCATCATAAAAAAAAAAATTCATCCTAGGTGGTGCAGGTGTCTGCAACTAACAGAAAATTTAGTTAGAATCTTTATTCATTGGCATAAAAGGAATTAGTTCACTATTTTCAATGATATATGTTGTGGTAAATAATTGAAAATGATATTGAAGTTTAATGTTTGCAACTGTTCACCTTTCTTCAGATATCAGATCACTAGGGGAAAAGGTAAACACTTTATGGGTTATTATTAACTCAGAAAGAAGAGAATATTTGATATTTCTAGCACATTTATGAGTTTCCTAATATTTTGCATATCAAATAGATGGTGTGTGTTTCTTCAAGAGGTATGTCATTAAAAACCTGATAACATTTCAAGGAGGGTTAATCTTTCACCAAAGGAAAATTTTTCTTTATTTAAAATTTCAAATTTTCTACAAGGTTGTTCTTACTTGTTATTGACTTAGAAATTGATATTATTTTATACAATCATACACTTTTACAAGCCTCAGATACAATGCATAATTAATGAATTTGCTCTCTGATTACATTAATATATGTATACAAATGAGCTGTTAAGAAACCATGGTGTATAATTTGGAATTAATAAGGGATATGTTAAGTAACTAAAATGTATGAGTGAAAATTGATTAGTTCCTGTGACTTGGATTCTAAGAAGGCATTCTGCAGTCAGTCCATTGTTTTTGTTGGGCTTCCCAGGTGGCGCTAGTGGTAAAGAATCTGCCCGTCAGTGCAGGAGATGTAAGGGATGCAGGTTCCATCACTGTGTTGGGAAGGTCCCCTGGAGTAGGAAATGGCAACTTACTCCAGTATTGTTGCCTGGAAAAGTCCATGGACAGAGGAGCCTGGTGGGGTACAGTCTGTGGAGTCAGAAAGAGTTGGACATGACTGAGCATCTCAGCAGCAGCAGCATTTTTTTTGTTGTTACTCAAGAGAAATTTTTATTAGCAACAACAGATTTCTAGTGACTCTTTTGATCTGTTAGTATCAACACTCTCTGATGTCTGATTTAAATAACACCTAAGATTCTAAATCTGTGAACTAATCTGTAAAAAAAAAAATCCAGGAATAGATCAACTCCTTGTAGGGGCATTTAATAAAGAGTTGTCGCTGTTCAGCACCAGTGGAGCATTAAACCCTTGTTTTGGATTGTAATAATGTAAACATGAAGTGCTTTCATGAAGGAAATTAGTCTTGCTAGTTTATATAGGAGAGTTGTATCTACATGATTCATAATTCTGGGTAATAGATGAATTGTCATTTACCCAGGTGCTTTATCTTCACAGTAATTTATCCATAAAATGATTGAAAGCATCTGGATTATCGACTGAATTTTTCTTTTTTTTTTTTGTTTTTTACATGGAGTTTGAGAAACAGAGGTGTTACAGTCATAATCCGAGAAGGGGAAATTAAGAGAATTGATGATTGTTCCCTTAAGATATGATAATTTGTGCACAAAAATATGAACAGCCAGAACTTCATTATCCTCAGTTGTACAATCACTAGATAAAACACTGTACTGTTGTAGATCATTTTTAGTCCTAAGATGAGCTTTTCCAGTAATCAAACGGCACAAAGAAAGGACTCTCAATGCAGTGCATTGTGTCTCTAGCAAGAATTTTTTTTTCTGACTTAAGATGACTATGAAGGAAATGTTTTCCTTATGAATGAAACACCTAGTGTAAGCAACTAACTACTAAAACCTAAAACATAGTAGACCTTATTCCTTTTTGAAGTTTCCTCCTTCCTTTTTCCCTTCTTTCCTTCCTGCCTCCCCTTCCTTCCCTTTTCCTTTCCTTCCTCCCTATTTACTGTAAGATATGGCACAATCACTTCCAAACCTGTGCCATGTGTGAGCAGTCACTTTGGTCATGGCAAAGAACCAGACATGACTGAGGTGACTGACCACACATGGCACTGGTGTAGAAATGATTGTGTAACAAAAAAGTTGGGCATCCTGCTTCGTTATGCTATTTAATTAAGTAGAAATACTGTATTCTTTCATTTGCTATCAGTCAGTTAAAAGGTATTGACTGCAAAGTTAGAATACTTGAGTTCTACAGTAGCTTTTATAAGAGGCAACTTGGTGAAGGGTTTAGATCAAAAGAATCCATGATTCTTTCCACCTGCTGGTGGAACAAATCTCTGTGGTTTCTATCAGAAGATACAAAGCTTCTGTTGAAAGTGTTTTAAGTGATGCCCGGGTAGTGATGAAGTAATTGAAATGAGGTAATGACCACCAACTTGAGTAGCACTGGGTGATTTCATTGTTTTGTTTCCATCACTTTAATGGAGGAGTAAAATTCTTCCCAGAATTTTTAAAGCCTCTAGGCGGGATTTCAGTGAGAAAATGGTAGTCTGCTAATGGATTGAGACATTGGTGCCGATTGAAGTTATTGATCTTACTTTAGCTGCCTTGAGCCATCTTTGCTGAGTTCTTATATTTTAAAGCAATCACAGTGTTTCTCTCCCTGTTTGAACTGCTGCAGTTTTAATTGGAGTTGCTACTTCTAAAGTAAATATATTCTATCTATAGCCTAAATCCTCCTCCTTTGAGGAGGAATCTGATAATTCTGGATTTTATTAAATTAGACCCACAGGCTCCAGCAAACTTTAATCAAGCTGGCTCTTAAATCAGAATCATTGATCCTAAAGGCACATACATCCTAACACCATATTATTAAAATATGTCAAGGCTGCCTGATCCAGTAATCCTTATTTATGTAGTATTCAGTAGGATATACTTCCTGAGGGCCACAAAGATTCGTTAGGTTGACCAGATTCAGTCATTATCATTAGGTGTATCTGGAGACTATCCATTAGCCCAGGATTTTTAAAGTCAGCAATCCTTTTTATTTACAAGAATCAAAACCACACAATGGAATAGTTCATTGCAGTTAGCAGTTATCCTAAACAGAGAGCTCTATGAGAAATGATACAGGCTCAAATGTAGTGCTGTCTCCTTCCTCCTGGGTAGACGCATTGTGACTTGATACTTGATAGGTAGAATGTCAGAGTTTGTCATGCTTTTCTTTTATCTGAATCATCCTCTTCCTTTGTTACTTTTGTGTTTTCATACATTCCACCTTCAGGCATCTGAATTGATATACTTACTGCAGAGGAATTTCCATCTGTCAGTGTGTAGTCCTGAGTTTAGTCTGGGATAGGGGGTTTTCTTCATCCCTGGAAGTCTACATTGGGAATTTTATGAGTCTTGTTATCATGCCTTTGAAAAATCCATGTTACAACTCTGTGCTGGATGTGTGACTTTCTTCCATCTTAATATACCTAGCTTGGCCCCATGCAAAATCCTGTATGTTTTCCTGCAAACTGGCTTCCTAGGGCTAAGAGATAAAAAGCTCTGTATGGCTAACAGTCCAGTGAGGAAAAGTATCTTCCTGGTAATTTGATCTTGATGACACTATCTTTAATTATTCAGAAATCTGTTTTCTGTGGTTTGGGTGCCTATAGTCACTAGCAAACGTTCCTTTTGTTGCAGATCTTAAAGTAAAAGATTTCTATATACAAGCAAATGCTGCCTTCCTAGATTTTAATACTTGTAAACTGTCATCCCCTGCTTTCTGGGTTTTACTTAATATTTTCTGAGCCCATCAAATTTGGGCTGTGGTTGTAGGGTTTGGTTAAAGTATAGGCCTACATTTTAAAAGACAATGGATTGCACTAGACTTTTGAAATACGCATTATGGAACTCAGAGAGCTGGGTCAGACTGAACAGACAAGATCACTGCCCCATGAACTGGTTTGTCCAGAATATACCCTATGATGCAGAGTGTGAAGAGTTTTTAGTAATATGAACGAATCAGTACTGTCTGATGCATTTTTGTTTTTCTCAACATAATCATCAAAAATAAATTCATCTCTTTTTTTTTATTCATTCATGGAAAAGAAATTGTAGATAATTTGGCATGAGAAGTTGTGGTTGGGAAGAACCGTCATAGGACACAGAGTCATCTCAGCAACGTTCCGCTGGTGATGCTGTGATAGTGTTCATCTGGTGAGAGAGGAAAAACTTGTCTTGATGTCGTCTTTGTTGCCTGGCAACCAGATTTTTTTCTCATTTAGAGCAAGACTTCATTAGTCTAAAGTAGATAATTTTTACTGATAATTTGAGAAGAAGAGCTTAGAGGTAAGCTACATGAATTTGGTTTGTGGAAGGAATACTCTTTTGTCAAATGTTAGGCTTGATGAGGCTTTCTCTTTTTGAAATGAATAATTGTTTACAGATTGTTAATCCACCTGAAAATGAATATCCCAAGTCAAATAGCAGCTATTGAATCAGACATTTTCATCTTAATAGCATTATAATGTGGGAAGAATACCATGTTGTTATTTTTTCAGATGTGATTACTATACATGAAGCTATTCAGATATGTATAATTGCTTTTTAGAATCTCTATTTATGCCCATTATTATATTAGTGATAATCTTTTTGGATCATTTTTAAAGTCTGTGGTGAATTAGTTACAATATCGCTTCTGTGTTTGTTTGTTTGAATTTTGGCCATGAGGCATGTGGGATATTAACTTCCTGACAGGGAATCAAACCCATACCCCCTGTATTCGAAGTCTTAACCACTGGACTGCCAGGGAAGTCCCTTACTGACTAAACACTGAGAAATTAAGAATATAAAATTGATTTGGTCTTAGAAATAGCACCTAATTGCTCTACCCTTGGCAAGAATCACATTTAATTCATTCTAGAAGGGTGAAAATATGTAATGATTTTGTAGATCTTTATTAGGAAAAGAGTTCCTAAACCCTCCCTTGATAAACCTTATTGTATGGAAATTTTATTTTCCCCTCTTGCGTGCAATTCTCTGCACTGTGGGCCCACTGGCCCCATGAAGTAGTAGTCCCCAATTCCTCTTTTGTTGTCAGTTCTAATTAGAAAACAAAAAGTGACTCTCCTCCTGAACAAGCAAGGTGGGTAGTAAAAAGTGACACCGAATCCCAATAAGACTGTTTAAATCCTGGTTTAACCACTTACTGTGTAGCCACTGGCAAGTCCTTAATCTCTAGTGCACATCTGTTTGCTCAAAGGTTTGTAGAAATCCTGAAATGAAGTGAAATATGTATGAACAATGCAGCAAGTTCCTGGCTTATACTAACCCTCAATGAACCTTTTTCTTTCATTTCTATGAATAATAACTTTTCATGAATATAAAGGCCATCTTTTAGCATTCTGGTCTGTACTTAGTTCAGACCCAAGAAAACTTAGAACATAAGAGCTTAATTCATAAAAGAAAATATTAATCATAGAGAATTTAATTTCTTAGAGTCTACTAGTTAAGATTAGGACCAGGAGTCTCCTTGTTCTGTGTTGATTAGAGCCCTTTCTTTGTAGGTTTTATCTTATGCCTTCATTAATTCAGCATTTCTTATCTAATTCAGCTGCAGGTTATTTATGAAAGTCTCTAAGGTGAGAGGCAGTATGCTGGTAAGAGAGTAGGATAAGACCAGTGTCTCACAGCTTGAATTAATGGTCTACTCCCAGTACCAAAAGTTAGGCTGCTTTGAATTAAGTAGTTTAAACTGTAATCGTCCTATCTCGTGAACACAAAAGATTAAATTGATTTTCTTTCACTGTGGTACATCTCACTGTTTCTGCTTTCTTTCTGCTACCACCATTCAAGTTATTTATAGCTCACAGTATAGATTTAGAGGTGTAGAGAATGGTTTCTTTACAAATTGCTTCTGTGCCCATCATGATGCTGTGATTAATATGACTCAAGGGCCCTGGGCCACTGAATTGATTTATTTCCAGGACTCTAACTCTCTGCATGGGCCACCAACTTCTAAAATCCATATTGCTTAAATGTAGTGTTTCTAGAGCCTCAGTGGGAGCACAGTGGCAAACTTCCAGATATAGCAGGAGCTCTTATTTATAGATCTAAACCTGCATAACGTTCTTCCTCTTAGCCCTCACTCACATCTGCTCTTCTTTCTATGTTGTCTTTCATCTGTAAACCAAAACCCTGGAGGTTGTCCTGGATTTCAACCTCTTTTCCTGTCTCTGTATCCAAACCATCAGCCAGGCCTTTTAATGCTGAGTGTTGGTCTTGTCGGCTAGTACTGCTGCCTCAAACCACCAGCATCTGATTTCTTGCTCTGGGTTGGGACTCTCATTTTAGTGCTCCAGTTTGCAACTGAAGAGCTTTTTCTAAAATGCAGTTCTGAACAAATCTCTGTTACAAATCCCTGAGTCCCCCAGTGTTCCCAGAATAATAGCCAAACTTCTTAACATGGTGTGGAAGGCACGTTGTGATCCTCCTTTGCTCCCCTCTCTCATTTTGGTCCTTGTTATCTCTCTTACTTCACCTCTTCTCATGCTCGACCTCCCCCAACTCCCGCAAAGTTTGCTCTGCTAAATAGCTTGAGGTCAGTCCCTTGTTGGTTGGTCTAACTTCTCAACTTTGCACATCCTTCTATTTCTGTTTGGCATGTCTTTCCACCTTTAACACTACTTAATCCCCAAAAGAAATGCATTAAGTAAGTCTGATATATTTAATAAATATTTATTGAAGGACTGACCTTTGAATATCATTCTTAGAGTAAGAAAAAGATTGTAGCAGAATTATAACAGAAATACACAGCTATTTTTTTTTTTCCTTCCTCACTCACCTGAATCTTCTATTTGTCTTGCTCTCTTATCCATTTTGGGATTGCATTGTGTGATTTGCTACTTATTTTTTTAAGAACCTTGATCTTAATACTGGAAGCCCAAGCCTAAATTATGTAAGTATGTATTTACTAGTCAGAAAATATTTCCTGAGCACAAAATGTCAGGGATTACACCAGTCCTACTGATAGAAATGATTCTCAAAGCATCCAAGAAGAATCTGATTTCAGCTGCAGGCTAGAAGAGTGTTTTCATATGATTACATGCACAATTCTTTTCTGAAAGATTTTGTCACATTTATAATGGCAAGTGTTCCAAGTATATATTTAAAACCTAGTGGCTTAAAACAGCCACCCTAATTCATGATTTTATGGATCAAAGATACGAGTTGAGATCAATTAGGGATTTTGACAATTGATTGAGACAACTCAGAGAAAATTGTGTGATGAATGAGCTGTTCCAGAGGGTCCAGGGTGGCTTCCCACTCATGCCTGGGATAGGCCGGAAGGCTGGACTCAGATAGGACTGCTGTCTAGAAAGCTTGCAAGTGGTATTTTTAGCTTGGAGGAGTTGGAGTAGCAGACCGTCTTACATGGTACCTCACTCTTGAGACAGTATTCTGAATTCCTTAAGGTCTGTGCTTAGAAACTGACAGATCATCACTTTCACTCTTTTCTGTTACTCAAAGCCATCAAAAGCCCAAAGTAAATTGCATCCACCTTTAATCTACCACCATGGAGAGATTTCAGAGTTGTAGATGTAGCCTCAGGACTCTTCAATGTAATTTCCCCTTTGTTTATCATTCAGAAGTGGTGTTCAGAAATTCTGTTAATACTTTAATGTGTACCTTGCCAAAATATATATTTTCCCCAATGTATAATATTTATAAAAAACTTAAATCATAGTATGCATTGTTTTACAACTTTTATCTAAACAGTGTTTGGTGAGAATTATTTCCTATCACTAGACATTTTCCTATGGTATTTGAATGATATTGCATTACTCCTTAATATGGAATAATTCCTATTTTTTGGATAACCTTTTAAACTCTAATATAAACATTTACATGTGATAAACATCCTTGGTGCTTAATGTATGTGAGCCCTTTCAAACATTTCCTTGTGTATATCTCATAAAGTGGAACAACTGCGTTAAAGGCTATGATCATTCTTTAAGAGTTTTTATAAGAATTGTCATTTTTAAGGCTTTTTATAGGAATTGCCATAGTGGCTTTCAGAAATGCTGCGTGGACAGAGGAGCCTGGTGGGCTGCAGTCCATGGGGTCACACAGAGTCGGACATGACTGAAGCGACCTAGCAGGCACGCATATGTTGGTGACAGTGGTAAAGAATTTGCCTGCCAGTGAAGGAGATGCAGGAAATGTGGGTTTGCTCTCTGGTCAGGAAGATACCCTGGAGGAAATGGCATCCCACTCCAGTATTCTTGCCTGGAAAATCCCGTGGCCAAGGAGCCTGGCAGGCTGCAATCCATGAGGTCACAGAGTCAGACACGACTGAGCATGCACGCACACAACACTTAAAAAACAAAAATGACTGTCTTTGGCTTGTCTGGGCAGTCTGTCTCCTGGACTCTCGTCTTTTTGTCACTCTTTTGAATTGGTTCTTGATGTTCAGGAAGCCACCGGAATCTCTATCATTAACCAACCATCCTCAAACAGCTCCCATCTGTCCACTTTCTCCCATATATCTCTCTCAAAACCCCAGATAGAATAAACCTATATGATGCTCAAATATTTAAGTAAATTCTATCTGCATTGTTATTGTTGTTCAGTTGCTAAATCATGTCTGACTCTTTGCAACACATGGACTGTAGCCTGTCAGGCTCCTCTGTCCTCTACTAACTCCCAGAGTTTGCTTAAATTCATGTCCCTTGATTCGGTGATGCTATCTAACCATCTCATCCTCTGCCATCCCCTTCTCCTTTTGCCTTCCATCTTTCCCAGCTTGCATTGTTGTGATTCTTTA
Organism: Odocoileus virginianus; assembly: GCF_023699985.2. NCBI lineage: Eukaryota > Metazoa > Chordata > Mammalia > Artiodactyla > Cervidae > Odocoileus > Odocoileus virginianus. The sequence continues at coordinate 9,854,738 of NC_069697.1, forward strand.
ACTTCTTTGTTTGAAAGTCTTCATTAGCTTGCAACATTCAGTTCAGTTCAGTCATATAGTCATGTCTGATTCTTTGCGACCCCATTGACTTGTCAGACTTCCCTGTCCATCACCAACTCCCGGAGCTTACTCAGGCTCATGTCCATTGAGTCAGTGATACCATCCAACCATCTCATTTTCTGTCGTCCCCGTTTGCTCTTGCCTTCAATCTTTCCCAGCATCAGGGTCTTTTCTAATGAGTCAGTTCTTCACATCAGGTATCCAAAGTATTGGAGCTTCAGTGTCAGTCCTTCCAATGAATATTCAGGACTGATTTCCTTTATGATTGACTGGTTGGATCTCCTGGCAGTCCAAGGGACTCTCAAGAGTCTTGTCCAACACCACAGTTCAAAAGCATCAATTCTTCTGTGCTCAGCTTTCTTTATGGCCCAACTCTCACATCCATACATGACACCTGGAAAAACCATAGCTTTGATTGTATGGACATTTGTTGAAAAGTAATGTCTCTGCTTTTTAATATGCTGTCTAGGTTGGTCATAGCTTTTCTTCCAAGGAGCAAACATCTTTTAATCTCATGGCTGCAATCACTATTGTAGAAATTTTGGAGCCCGAGAAAAGTCTGTCACTGTTTCCATTGCTTTCCCACCTATTTGCTATGAAGTGACGGGACCAGATGCCATTATCTTAGTTTCTTGAATGTTTGTTTCTTGAGTTTTTTCAGCCAGAGTTTTCACTGTCCTCTTTCACCTTCATCAAGAGGCTCTATAGTTCCTCTTCACTTTTTGCCATAAGGGTGGTATCATCTGCATATCTGAGATGGCAACATTACTCAGACTAAAAATTTAAGGTCATATGGGAACTTTCTGTGATTGTGGTTTTCATTCTGTCTGCCTTCTGATGAGAAGGATAAGAGGCTTATGGAAGCTTCCTGATGGGAGAGAGGGACTGAGGGGCAAACTGGGTCTTGTTCTGATGGGCAGGGCCATGCTAACATCTGCACTCAGTGCCCCTGACCCTGCAGCAGGCCACCGCTGACCCACGCCTCCACTGGAGACTCCTGGACACTCACGGGCAAGTCTGGGTCAGTCTCTTGTGGGGTCACTGCTCCTTTCTCCTGGGTCCTGGTGCACACAAGGTTTTGTCTGTGCCCTCCAAGAGTCTGTTTCCCCAGTCCTGTGTAAGTTCTGGCAGCTCTATGGTGGGGTTAATGCTGACCTCCTCCAAGAGGGCTTATGCCATACCCAGGTCTGCTGCACCCAGAGCCCCTGCCCCTGCGGCAGTCCACTGCTGACCCGCACCTCCACAGGAGACACTCAGACACAGTTTTGGCTCAGTCTCTGGGGTCCCTGAGTCCTGGTGCACAAGGTTTGCTTGAACCCTCTGAGTGTCTCTGGTGAGTAAGCGGTTTGATTCTAATGTGATTTCACCCCTCCTGCCATCTTGCTGGGGCTTCCCCTTTGCTCTTGGACGTGGGGTATCTCTTTGTGGTGGGGTCCAGCATTTTCCAGTTGACAGTTGTTCAGCAGCGAGTTGTTGTTTTGGAGTTCTCGCAGGAGATGAGTGCACGTCTTTCTACTCTGCCATTTACGCCACAAAGGTTCCCTTAGTATCTCTAATTTTCTTGAAGAGATCTCTAGTCTTTCCTATTCTATTATTTTCCTCTGTTTCTTTGCATTGATCACTGAGGAAGGCTTTCTTATCTCTCCTTGCTATTCTTTGGAACTCTGCATTCAAATGGGTATATCTTTCCTTTTCTCCTTTGCCTTTAGCTTCTCTTCTCAGCTATTTGAACTGTGGTATTGGAGAGGGCTCTTGAGAGTCTTTTGGACTGCAAGGAGATCCAACCAGTCAATCCCAAGGAAATCAACCCTGAATATTCATTGGAAAGACTGATGCTGAAGCTGAAACTCCAATACTTTGGTGACCTGATGAGCAGAACTAACTCATTGGTAAAGACCCTGATGCTGGGAAAGATTGAAGGCAGGAGGAGAAGGGGACGACAGAGGATGAGATGGTTAGATGGCATCACTGACTCAATGGACATGAGTCTGAGAAAGCTCCAGGAGTTGGTGATGGACAGGGAGGCCTGGCGTGCTGCAGTCCATGGGGTCGCAGAGTCCAACACGACTGAGCGACTGAACTGAACTGATTAGAACTTTGAAGTAGTTTTACTGCCTCTTCACTATCTCTCTTGCCTTATTTCCTTGTTAATACTTTCCTCATTTGTTCTGCTTCAGTCACATTGGCTGCCTCACTGTTCCTCAAATATCTAGGAATAAATCTACCTCTGGGACCTTTGCACTTGCCGTTCCTTTTTCCTGGACTCTTTGTCCCTAGATGCAAGGCACATGTCCTCTCTTCTTCCAGGTCTTCACTCAAAGGTCACTTCTCTGGGAGTTTATTTTCTGGCTCCCCAGTTTAAAATTGCAGTCTCTTCCCATCACATCTCATCTCATATCCTGTCTATAGTGTCTTTATTTTCTTAGTAGTTATCTCTTTTTAACATGCTATATACTGTACATTTATCTTTTATTATTGTTTCCCCAAATTAATTATGAACTCCATAAAGATAGAGGTTTTGGTCACTTTTGTTTGTTGCTGTATCCCCAGTTCTAATGACAGCACCTAGCGCATAATAGCTGCTCAATAAATATTTGCTAGTTACTGATATGTACCCCGTTACTTCCATTTGCAAATATAAGAGACTGGACTCACTCCCTGTCAGAAAGGTTTTTCTTCCTCTGCTGTTATGTAGTCTGGATGAGCTCTCTTTTCTTCTCATCGTCTCTATTCTACGTGAGAGCCTTCCAAGTAGTACACTTGTCTGTTCCGTTCTGCTCTTTCTCTGAAAGAACTAGGTGGACTAGGGTAATGGTTTAAATTTTCTATGTTAGGTTTCAATACTTTAAATCTGTTAAAATGATATTTCCTTTTCTATCAGCTTGTAGCTGAATTCAATGCAATAATACAGGCGAAAAACTCTTATACATGGGACACAGCATAATTCATATTTGAGAAAATTATGTTTACTTGTTCTCTTTCCTTTTTCTACTTTAGAGTTAGAGGTTTTAAGGAAAATTCATGGAGGTAATAGCTCACTGATGCAATAAGGTGGAGTGAGGCAGTAAAAATACTGAAATAATAGTGAAGTGTCTGTATTAGCTTCTAAGGCAGATGAATATAAACATACCCAGGTGACTTATTCTTCACAACTTTCAATTTCCACCGATCTTCTTCCTGGTTGTTGCTTATCTAAAGAAATTATGCTGGCGAGTTGTTGAGCATTATGCCTTTCTAAGGTTGGATGTCTTTGGAAAGATTTCTCTAAATGAAGTGTCTGATTGTTTTCTTCAAAGAGAATATTGTGGTTTCTTCATTGTAGCTATTTCCCAGTCCACATGTTACATCTGGATTTCCTGTCTGCTTAGATTACTGCGAGCCAGTTAATTACAGCCTGCGCAATGTGAAGCAGATGTGTTTAGCACATCTTTGAAACGGGGCTTTGGGAGTCCTATGGGGTTTGATTAAGGACTGCAGCATTCCTGGGAGCTTTCCCCAACTGGAAGCCTATTCTGTATATGGACACACTGGGCAGCCAGGGTGATTATACAATCAGTGGCTGTGCAGGAATGTGTGAGCACGCACCTGTGTGCCTCCAGTGATGATGGATCAGTTCTTGGATCTCAGGTCGCTCAGAGGTATAAAGAGAGAAAGCAAAGTCTCTAACAATAGTCTTGGTTGGGCCTTTCGCATACCATTTTTGTCCTAACTGTGGCTCCTTGTTAGACTTCGATTCCTAGGATCTGTCGTTTTGTCTGTGGCTGTTGTATGTCACTACAAACAGTTCTTTTTTAATCCCCAAGATGAATATCCAGATAAAGTCAATGAGTGCTCTCTCTGGTAGCACATACACTAATATCGGAAAATCTAGAGAAGCTGAGCGTGGGCTCTGCACAAAATTAAGTCAACAAGGTACTCAAATTGCTAATTTTCAAAGTAGAAATGTATATTATCTACTTGAAGTAACTGAATGCATAATCCTTTCCATTGCCCTTAAAAGCTAGTCAAGATGATCACACAGAAGAAAAGAATATACTTTAAAATTTTTGTTTATTTTTTAATTGAAGGGTAATTGCTTTACAGAATTTCGCTGTTTTCTGTCAAACCTCAACATGAATCAGCCACAGGCATACATGTGTCCCTTCCATCTTGAACCTCCCTCCCACTTCTCTCCACATCCTGTCCCTCTAGATTGTTCTAGAGCCCCTGTCTGAGATCCCTGAGTAATACAGTACATTCCCATTAGCTATCTATTTTACACATGGTATTGTAAGTTTCCACTTTTCATAGTTGTTTTATACTCATAAACAAGACAGTTGAAGGTTGAAGATTATGAATATGTAATCACTATGAAAAGATGGTTAAGGACCTGGGGAAGGATGTATAATGTCAGCTTCATTGTTGGTTAGTTGCTAAGTCCTGTCTGACTCTCTGTGACCCCATGGACTGTTGCCTCCAGGCTCCTCTGTCCATGGGATTTCCCAGGTAAGAATACTGGAGTGGGTTGCCATTTCCTTCTGCAAGGAATCTTCCCCGCCCAGTGATCAAACCCGCATCTCCTGCTTGGCAGGCGGATTCCTTACCTCTGAGCCACCTGGAAAAGCCCCATAGTGTCAGCTTCTGACAGTGCTCCGGTTTCTTATGTCTCTATTTCAGAGTAGGTTTTCTTCTCACCTCTCCTTCCCACCCTCCCTACTCCTAGTGTTATTGGAAGAACAGAGAGCCTGCGTCCTTTATAAAAATCCACACTGAGATGAAGCAGAGTGCAGTTAAGAGTCTGGTTGTGGTAGTTTGTTTGCTTTCTTGTGGGCAGCAGATTCTAGAAGTGTCGATAGGCATTAGAGCCCCTGGAGGGTGCCTTTGTGGGTTCCGGAGCCGTCCACTGATAAGTTGCTGAGAGGCCTCACGGTGTTGAGAAGTGTGGAGAATCTGAGCTTCAGATGCCTGGAGTGGTCCTACTCATCAACTCAACTTGACAAGATATGCTCAGAAATAGCAGATTGGCTTCAGCAGCTGCTTGTCTCCAGGGTGGGAGGGCGGCAGCAGCATCTCGAAGGGGACATCTTCTTTGCTTCTGTGTCTTAGTAGCTTCTGTTCCTCTTGTCACTCTGTTCTGAGTACCTTGCTTTAAGCACCTCATTCTGCAGGGCCGCTTCCTGTCATCACCACGGCTCTTGTCTCCCTGCTCTTCAAGGGTAGCTGAGATGAGATGAATACTCAAGATATTTTCCAAAAGGCAAAAGGAAAATGCTTCTGAATTTCCAAACCTGTGGATTTCCTCTCATGCTTTGATTGTGCTGTGGGGAGAATGCTCATGGCTGGTAGGATGCCATGTCATAAAATACCTCCCGGTTTTTTGTCATCATATGGAAATATTTGAGGATTCTTTGTTAAACATCAGCAGTGTCTGCTCTGGTTACTCACTGCTTCTGCTCAGCGGTGACCATCTGGCTTAGCATCTTAAGCATTGGACTGTGACTCAGGACCTGGGTCTTGATGTTTGAGAGTTCTTCCTCTGTTACTGATGCCAGCTGAGCTGTCATCAAAATGTGAATAATAAACTGAACTACTCTAGAAGGTAAAGAACAGTAATAAATGTATTCTAAAGTGATACAAATATGTGATAAATCATGGTGAAAGAAACACATTCCGGGTCCTTAGGAAGATAGATGTTACTTAATATTAATATTAATATTACTTTGTATCTCATTATTTTGACAGTCAATCCCTTGCATATATGTAGATGTACATTTATGTGTCTAAAGTAGCTCGGGCCTGGTGCACTGGGATGACCCAGAGGGATGGGATGGGGAGGGAGGGGGGAGGGGGGATCGGGATGGGGAACACATGTAAATCCATGGCTGATTCATGTCAATGTATGGCAAAAACCACTACAATATTGTAAAGTAATTAGCCTCCAACTAGTAAAAATAAATGAAAAAAAAATAGTTCTGAAAATTTTTAGTATCAATACCCACTTGCCCCTCACAAAGACAAATCTCGTGTTCAAAATATTGTGGTAACTTCAAACTTGTATTTGCCAATAATAACAAATGCAGAGACAAATCTCATATTCAAAATATTCTGGTAACTTCAAACTTCTATTTGCCAATAATAACAAATGCACTGTTTTATAAAAAATTATAAAGTTTCAGAACTTATGATTATCATGTATTAATAATAGATGCTATTATTCTGTTATAACTTGAGACAGAGAAGACAAATTTAAAAGTTTTCGATAATCAATGCAGGCTAATTGTAAGTCTCTGGTCTTGAGGAAATAGCCAGCGTAACATAAATAGCTTCCTCCCTAGGTTTTGGGCCTTCAGAAGTCCAGGAGCAACAGATTAAGAGGAATTTGATGAAACAATTGATGAATTTAGTTTTCAAAGCAAGGTTTCTAGGTAAAAGTAGTTCTTAAAAAATTAGAATATGATACTGCTCATATATATTTTTTAAAATCTTGGTGTTACCTACTCCAGAGACTTAAGTTATAAATTACAGAAATATTTCTCCTATCACTGTTACTTACCCTGATAACATAACTTTAGGTGAATTAAAAGAAAGCATCTTTACTAGAGATTTTTCAGTGTTTACTGTCTTGTAAAACTCACAGCCACATAATTTCCATTCTTCATGCCCGCTGATCCACAACCGAGGACACTAAAGAGGCCTGTCTTTAAAAGGAGCCCACTGTGTATATGATTCTAAATTTGTATCCTTAAGTTTTAAAAATGCCAATATGATATAAATCACTGGATTTGTTTCATTTTTTAAAACAGGCTTGCCCTACTTATTCCTCATGCAATGAAATTCTGTGGAGGGAGAGGGGCAGTGCAGGCGCCGAAGAAGCAATATGATCTCAAGTTGAAATATTAAATCATAAATATTACTTGTTTCTCCAGAGACTGGATCCCCAATTACAGCATCTTGCATTGGATTGGGTAATTCTAAAACACCTCCTCCAGGGCAAGCAGGAAAAAGTGTTCCAGGATACAATGGTGAGAAATTACCTTGATTACTTGAAATATTTAATGTTAATAAATTTGGTATTTTTCTGTATTTAGTGTGAATCATATTGATTGAAATGTATTAGGTGCTTAATAAGTATTTGATTGAGTGAATGTCTTGTATTAAAAATGTCTAACTTTTTGTGACAACTTTTGTTATTAGCCAATTTTATCAGAAGAAATACTGTAGACTTCTAAGGGCATGTTGTAAATGACTGTCAAAATATAAGGCAAGTTAAGGACCTGTGGGCTTCCCAGTGGCACTAGTGGTAAAGGACCCCCTACCAGTGCAGGAGACGTAAGAGACACGGGTTCAATCCCTGGGTTGGGAAGATTCCTTGGAGGCGGGCGTGGCAACCCACTCCAGTATTCTTGCCTGGAGAATCCCTTGAACAGAGGAGCCTGGTGGGCTATCGTCCACTGGGTTGCAAAGAGTCAGACACCGCTGAAGCTACTTAGCGTGCGTGCAAGCACCTATGTGAGAGATTAATACTTACGGAATATATGCTAGGTGCTGAGTACTTTGCATACATTATTTCAATTAATGATGAGTTTATTTAATTTAGTGATATTATTCCCATTTTAGCCATGAGTTAGCTGGTGCCTAGAGAGACTAAATAACTTTACTAAAGTAATTCAGCTGGTTACGTCCTGTCGACAGTGCAGACCATTGTGTTTTATTTTGTTTGTTTGTTTCTGGATTAAAAGCTGCAGTTCTTCCCATTATATATATTATCTTTTATTTTAGGGGTGATGATAAAGTTTTTGAAACTTGTTGGCTAGAAGATGAATATGAAGAGTAAGGATTCTAAAAAGAAAAAAAAATGTTTCATCCTTGTTGGCAGTATGTGACAATAAGATACACTATCTTTTCCATCTAAGTTTTTTTAAGTCATCAGTAGTGGTTGTCATAGTTCAATAATTTCCTCTGGATTTCACCTCTTGTTGTATATGTTATATAAAGTGACTTGTGTTAGTTATACTTTATTGTACAAGTCAAACATTCAATTTCCTTATTTCTAAACAGGAATAATAATTCTGTATGCTTCATAGGGTTGCTTTTTGTGATAGAACACAATGAAGCACTAACACAGTGCCTGCTGGTAGGAAAACTGAGCTAAGTCTTAGCAAGTAGGGTCATTAATATTTCAGAGAAGCCAGAGGGACTGACTTGTTTTAGATGTACACATTCATTTTACAGACAAGAAAAATGAGATACAGAAGTTATGCTATTTGCATAAGGTCACACATTTAGCTTAAACCCAGCATCTGGAAAGAGAATAATTCCTGCATACAGTTTGTATTTGCATGTAAATTACAAAGTGTAGAGATTTGTCTTTTACTTCTCTAGTATAAAAATATATTTTCTTTCTAGGACAATGACTGGTTAAAGATTATTTGGTTTAGCCTTGCAGATATATTTATAAAAAGACACAAGTATTTTTTTTCTTTTTTAAGTGTAAGAATAGATACTTTGTGAAGTCGTGACTTTTCCAGGCATGGAAGGGTGAACCCAACTTCAGTGAAATCCTCCCTTTGAACAGTTCTATCATCTCGACTCCTTTTATCAGAAAAAATGCTTTTGTGTTGGGCCATTTTTAGGGGCTGATGACTGTGGGAGATGTTGACTACACTTCCCTTTCAGTGTTTCAGTACCATTTTTATATCTAGTTATAAGAAAGAGTTAAAGCTTTGATGTCTCATGGAATTTCAGTACAGACATTTCTCACTGTCTGAAAGTCATTGGCTTACAGACAGCACAGCTTAAACACTAGAACTAAAGTATAACCAAGGAAATAAAGACTTTATGACTCATGATTTTTATGTTTTGTGGTTATTCAGAGATTCAAAAGTATAATGTAACATTTAATATTATAATGAAAAAGCCATATCCTTTTGGGAAAGGAAAGAACACCATTTTGTGTAAAAAATATGCAATGTAATGTAATACTTAATCTCTCATTCATTTAGTATGTTATGCAAGATTGTCACTGAGTTTTCTTTTCAAGTGATTATTGTACAACACTATGAGAAGGGAATTATTTCCAGTTTTTAGATAGAGAAATTGGAGGGGTAATAGAATGAGAATGTGTTCCAGGGCACCTAGTAAATTGGCCGCTGTGCTGAGATTTGGGGAAACAAAGGTGATTATCACGCATCATGGCCTCACCTTTAATGAGCTCACATCTAGAGGGACAGATACTGACACCGCTGGTGACTGTTAGAACAGAATAGTGTTCTGGGAACAGAGATGAGAGCGATTAACTTTTTTTGGAAGTAATGCTCTTCTTCTCTGATCGGTCTTTTGAGTAGAATAACTTGGCTGGATGATGCCACAAAAAGGATCTATTAAAGCTTAAAACATAATGATATATTCTTATTTCTAGTTTGTATTAGGTTACTGCTGTGGGTACAAGCTTCGGTTTCCTAAAACCCTTCAGGGTTTTAACAGTATAGCACAGAACACATTGGGATAATATTTGGGAAGGTTAAATTGACCTTTAAAGCTCATAAGTGGATATTAAGCCCTAAATCAGAAAAAAGAGTTTGCCAGGCTTTTAAATTCTTTATTTTTATTGTTCAAAATATGTTTTGGTTATATTTTAAAACTTTGTATCCTTTAATTTGAAAAGCTGTACATATTTTTAATATTTTTGGCAGAATGAAAGGTTATGTTTGAATGGGTATAAACATAGATTTTAATATTACCAGCATGTTTAAAATACTGTGTCTTTATTTAAGGAAGGCTCTGAAGAAAATGAATTATCTCATTAAAAATCAAAAACATGTACACTTTAAATTTTCTGAGACATTTTAGCTTATTTACGTATGTTCATGATCTCTCACAAGGATGCCTTTTTTAAGCTAGAGTTTTGGGAGATTGAATATAGAAAATATGAAAACTTTCAAGCTTTGAGGTTATTTATTTTTATTTGTTTACCTATATTTTAATTTGCAGTTATGATTTTGGATGACAACATGCAAAAACTGAAGCCTCGGTGTTTAGGAAACATTGTGGTAAAGTAAGCAAAATTTGCCATCTATTATTTCAAAGAGCAAGAATTGATATATAAGATTAAGAAAAAATAGAGTGGTTGCAATGGTATTACCAGTGAAGAGGCTGCAGAAGAAGCTTGTGTGTTGTTTGAGAATACTCATTGCCTGGTCTGATAATTTAAACATGAAGCCCCGTAAAGTGGAATCAATTTAGATACGATTTTTAAAAAGATAAACCTCGCAACTTTCAAAAAATGTTTCTGATTATATGAGTAATGCACAGATGATAAAATTAATATGAATACCAAAAATATAAAGAATTATATAAAGTTGTTACACTGCAACCCTTCAGTAATACAGTGTTAATGTTGTCATATATATATGACTTTTTTTTGGACAAGCATTTTAGATTGTTGAAATTAGTTTATTCTCATATATTCCTGTTTTTACTTAGCCCTATCTTACAGCATTTTAAGTTTTTATCTGCCTCTTAAAAATGTTTATCCCCTTTCTAGGCCTCTTAGTCTTTTTTGAATATTATGACTATAAATAATGCTGTATTGAATATCCTTTTTGTGTTGTCTTTTCTGATAATTACAATGTTACTGAATAAATTTCTAAATGTGTAATTAGTAGCATGGGTCAAATAGTAGCATGACATGTAATTCCTGACTCTTCAGGTACCACAGTTCCTTGCTAACAGTTTTCATCATTGTTCATTTGACAGATAAAATGTTAGAATTTATCATAAAAATATTCAAATTTACTTTGGTTGAATCAATGCTTTGAAATTGTTAAGCTTGGAGCAGCTGAAATGGAAGTTAAGTTAGAGACACAATTATGTGACATTTTAATAACTCATACAGGTAGCTTTAGTGCCTCTGATTTGCACGATGTTGGCATCTTTACTGACATGTGTTAAGTAGTAGAATTTGCCAGAATGAGCTGTTATAAGTAAAGAACATTGCATGTGTTTTTTTGTTTTGTTTTCTATTTTTTAAAAAAAAAACTCTTTATTACTTGGCATTCTCAGATTGGTATAAACTTTTTCTCAGGTTAATGAACATTATAAGTTCTTTAAAGGCTAAATGAGAAGTAGTAATTTTTAAAAGCCTGTGTTTTTCTCAGGGAGAGATGCTGTAACCTTACGAAAATCTATAGAGGAGATGCACCTTATGATACAGTTCTTCTCAGATTCCTATTGTGATCAGTAAACACAAAAACACCTTATTACTATTTTAAGTTAAATTTTAAGACCTGTGTTGGCAGATGGAAAAATTAATTCTAAATATGTCATTTGTATTCATATTTTTCTGAATAGGAATCCATATTAACATAGAATTGATTGAAATCTTTCAATTAATTGAAATTGAAAGCGGAAAAGTGTTGGGGACAAGGGGAGGGCTTACTAAATGATAAATCTGAACAAAATTGTGGGTGAATGTCTAGCTCACTTAGGGAAGTACATGGTTTGTGAGAATTTTTAAAAGCACTCCAGCAACTTACATTTTTATATCACCCCTAACTCTAAGTGAGTCATCTGTTTCATAAAGCAGTGCTTGCAAGATTCCAGAGGTAGCGTTTGATGCCAGTGTAGTTTTAATCCCTCATGCATCCTGCCACTCTAATTACTGGTGGCTTTACCCCACAACCATTCCAAAATAATAAAGCAAATAAACTATAATTTTTTTTCTCATACCCATTAGTGTTACTTCAAGTACTTGAAAATGACACAACTATTGTCTTAAAACATTCTGTGCTTTAGATTGTCTCCAATTCAGAATGATTTTTTCCCCCTCTCTGTTCATAAACAGGGAATTTTATTGTACAGATTCGGGATTCTGAGATTTCATTATAAATTGTTTGATGATACAGAATATTATGACATGCAGTGGACTTGGATTCCTCCCTTAGGTTAATAGTGAAACTAGATGTTTTTAAATATTTTGTATATATATATATAATTATATTAAAAATATATATATATAATTATTTTCAAAAAGTAAGGTAGAAATAATGAGAAAAAAAAACCCCAAAAACAGTTACCACCAATATCTCTCTTTTTTTAAATCTCAGACTCTTGAAACCTTATTTCAGGAACTCATTTTTACCTGTGATAGTAAGGATTTCATTTTGAAACTCTCATCTGCAGTAGCCATTCCATTCTGACTCATTGACCTGAAAATTATTCACGCATCCCAATAGTTGCTTGCAGTATGCATAGGGTATTTCATATTTAAAGTCTATCAAGACTTGTGTGTATTCATCTAGAGCTATTCTGTGTGACTTGAGGGGACGTATCATTCATCCAGAGTGGAAAATGTCCAATGAATGCTTTTTAAGAGCACACAATAGATATATGTTTAATTGAATTAAGGGAAAAGCACACCTTCTTGACTTACAAACATTACTGTGTCTTAAAAAAGCTGTGTAGTTTGAGGAAATAGTAATTTTCCAGGTAGATCATATTCTAAAGAAGGTCAGTCATCTGAGAAGCAGGGTCCTTTCCAGGGACCAGCAGCTACCTGGGTCCCCAGAACCGCTTGGTGGCTGTGGGCTTCTTTTACGGTAAAGAATTTGCCTGCAGTGTGGGACGCCTGGGTTCAGTCCCTTGGTCGGGAAGATCCCCTGGGGAAGGGAATGGCCACCCACTCCAGTATTCTTGCCTGGAGAATTCCGTGAACAGAGGAGCAGGGCAGGGCTACAGTCCATGGGATCGCAAAGACAGGACTGAAGTGACTAATGCTTTCACTTTCAAAAGGTTTTTGGTTAAGGATTATATATGGTGTCTAAGGTTCACAAAATATTTGAGCTTCTAATCTTTAAGAAATGTATTGACTCAATACATTGTATTTCTCAACTGTACCGAGAAATTAAAATTTTATAACATTTAACATCATAACAACTTCATTGTCAATATAGTCTTCATAAATATTTCATTTTATTTGCAAACATGTAGGTTGTATTTTCTTCCCATCATTCCTGAATCTGTATGGTGATTGTTAGGAAATAGTAATCAATGGTAAACTATAGGTATGTCTACTTGCTATATGATTTCAAAAGGAAAATATAACCTTTTCTTTTTCAGAAAATGTTCTAGTTTGTATGGTCTATTGCTATATTTTATTATCTTTGCATGGATATAAAATAGGGTCACCAATAATAAGAATCACTCAGTTCATGAGGGACTTAAAACTGATCTGGCATTAAAAGCCATTGTGGGGAATGACTGCCAGTCAGAGTTAGATGTCATTCTTCTCCATTATTCCTACTTACACTTTTCATTAGTACTTGTATAATAATTAAGAGAAATATTCTTTAAAAGAACAATATTCTGTAATGCTGTTTATGTTCACTAATTATACTTGCAGTGATTAGAAAGAATAGAGAGAAAAATCTGCATGGGATATTTGAAATGTATGGGGCTCAAACTACATTAAAGTAATTCAGTAAAAAAATATATATTATGTCTCACTGTTTTAATCCCAAATTTGTTTGCTTTTTGTAAATACAGCTGTAGCTTCTTGTTGCACTGTAAAATCTGTTATGACTAGTGTAAATGATATTTGAAATTATCTTTCTCTGGCAGTTTCTTTAAAATCTGAAGCTATAATAATATGTCCAAGTTTTACAAGGTGCTAAGCATAATGATTCATTTTATCATGTTACAATGACTCATCCCCAAATCAGAAATAATAATATGTTGGAATTTTGAAAAAAGCCTCTTGATCCACTTTTGCTCTTTTAACTTCCTTTGTTAAGGCTTTCTAAAAATCTCTGCTTTTCTACTGAGGATACCTAGCGAGAAGGTAGACATTATAGTGATTCCTAAACTACCGTAGATCCTATGATGTAATAAACATGAATCTTACAGTTCTTGTAGATTTCTTGCTTTCAAAGAATTTATCTTTCTATAAGAAGAGAAAATGACATGCCTGCATGGAGGTAGAAAATTCTTTTGATTTTGAAACTTACTCCAGGCAGTTAATTTTGTGGGTAAGTTATGATATCTGAATTGCTATGAATACAGAACGTTCATGAATTTTAGAAGGTTTTTCTGTAATTGCATCCAGAGCTCCAAAGTACGGAAATAAAACTATGAATCAGTAATTTCCAGGCAACAGCGTGCAGGGCATGAAAGAAAAGTCGAACTGCAGTTGCCTTCCTCAGTGCCACAGCGCTCACTGTTATTAAAGCCAGAGGTCTCTGACTCCTCCTGACTCGTGGACACACATTCTTCTTTGACCAGACAGGGTTGTTGCTCTCGGAAGCGCAGCTTGTCTGCCTCTGCTGTGTCCCGCTGGCCTGTGCCCGGCAGGCAGTAATGGGGCGCCAGGGGCTCAGATGGCCTCATCTGAGGGGCTTTTCCTCTGGTGCCTGCTGGTTTCTCAGCCTCCAGATATTGAACACTTGGTCCTTATTGTTTGTTCACATCTTTACAGTTTGGCAAGAGTGACTTGGTCACTCACTGGGCTGCCATCTTGGGAGAAGATCAGGATAACTTTGGTTCACCAGTGTATCCTTTGACTAAACCAGGGGTGGCATGGAGTTGTTACCCCATTCCTTCCTACATCTCCTATGCAGATTTTCGTATGATCTTTTTTTAGCCTTAAAACAACACTGTGAGTTAGGCAGTGGGACATGTATTATCTCATTTTTTATCTAAAACATCATCAAAATGTAAACATCATTAATAGTTATACAGCTACAACTCAGCATTTCTGACCCAGTTGTTTGTCTAGCCAGAGAGAAAGAAATTGTGGCCTACTAAGTCACTGCTGGGGAGATGAAAAATAGCTTCATGGGAAAATCTCCAGTATAGCCTGAAGACCTCACAGGAAACTCTGAGAGTGCCAAGTTGGGATCTGCCTCTAGAATTCTCTAGGGAACAGGAGTTTTATCTTCAATTTATTTCTGCTACAAATTCCTGACGGAGTATTGAATATAGACCATCCTTTATGTGGGATTGGAGGCACCTAGGAGTTTTATCTTTCAGATTGGTCAGGGATGGTTACCTTCTACAGTGATGGAGCTTCTCTTCCTTCCTTAGCTATTTAAGGGTTTCCTTGGGAAGAGTGGGCTTTCCTGGTGGCTCAGACGGTAACGAATTTGCCTGCAATGCAAGAGTCCGAGGTTTGATACTGGGTCAGAAAGATCCCCTGGAAAAGGGAATGGCAACCCACTCCAGTATTCTTTTCTGGAGAATTCTATGGACAGAGGAACCTGGCAAGCTACAGCCCATGGGGTTGCAAAAAAGTCAAACACAACTGAGAGATTAACATTTGGAAAAATATTCTTTAAGAGGAACTCCACATTCACAGTTGGATGAATTGTAACAGAACTCTCCTTTTCACTCTGGGAAGACTTAACGGAAGATATCACAGGGTGGTAGCATTTGATCTTATATTTGAAGGATGATAATCAGCACCTTAGATCTGGTAGAGTGTCTGAAAAACAATGGATGGAGATTCATAACATTGTACAGGAGACTGTGACCAAAACCATCCCAAAGAAAAAGAAATGCAAGAAGGCAAAGTGGTTGTATGAAGAGGCCTTACAAGTAGCTAAGAAAAGAAAAGGCACGAAAGGCAAAGGAGAAAGGGAAAGATATACCCGACTGAATGCAGAATTCCAGAGAATAGCAGGAAGGGAAAAGAAAGCCTTCTTAAGTGAACAGTGCAAAAAAAATAGAGGAAAGCAACAGAATGGGAAGGACTAGAGAACTCTGAGAAAATTAGAGATACCATGGGAAAATTTCCTGCAAAGATCGGCACAATCAAGGACAGAAGCAGCAAGGACCTAACAGAAACAGAAGATATTAAGAAGAGGTGGCAAGAATGCAAAGAAGAACTGTACAAAAAAGGTCTTAATGACCTGGTTAACCATGATGATGTGAACACTCATCTAGAGTCAGACATCCTGGAGTGTAAAGCCAAGTGAGCCTTAGGAAGCATTACTATAAACAAAGTAGAGATGATAGAATTCCAGCTGAGCTATTTCAAATCCTAAAAGATGATGCTGTTAAAGTGCTGCCCTAAATATGCCAGCAGATTTGGAAGACTCAGCAGTGGCCACAGGACTGGAAATGGTCAATTTTCATTCCAATCCCAAAGAAGGGCAATGCCAGAGAATGTTCAAACTACCATACAGTTGTGCTCATTTCATATGCTAGCAAGGTAATGCTCAAAATCTGTCAAGCTATGTCAACAGTATGTGAACCGAGAGCTTCCAGATATAACAACTGGATTTAGAAAAGGCAGAGGAACCAGAGATCAAAGAGCCAATATCTGTTGAATCATAGAAAAAACAAGGGAACTCCAGAAAAACATCTACTCTTGCTTCGTTGAAGAAAGCCTTTGACTGTGGATCATAACGAACTGTGAAAAATCTTAAAGAGGTGGGAATTCCAGACTACCTGGTATGTATGTGGGTCAAGAAGCAGCAGTTAGAACTGGACATGGAACAACAGACTTGTTCCAAATTGAGAAAGGAGTACATCAAGGCTGTATATTGTCACCCTGCTTATTTAACTTATCTGTAGAGTACATCATGTGAAATACTGGCCTGGGTGAATCACAACCTGGGATCAAGATTTCCAGAAGAAGCAGCAACAACCTCAAATATGCAGATGACATCAATGACACCACTCTAAGGAACTAAGCTTCTTGATGAGGGTTAAAGAGGAGAGTGAAAAAGCTGGCTTAATACTCAACATTCAAAAAACGAAGATCATGGCATTCAGTCCCATCACTTCATGGCAAATAGAACAGGATAAGTGGAAACAGTGACAGATTTTATTTCTTGAGCTCCAAAATACCTGAGGATGGTGATTGCACCCAGGAAAAGAAAAGAGTCTCGCTCCTTGGAAGAAAAACTATGACAAACCTAGGCAGTATATTAAGAAACAAAGCAATCACTTTGCTGACAAAGCATCTAGTCCCAGCTGTGGTTTTTCCAATAGCCATGTGCAGATGTGAGAGTTGGACCGTAAAGAAGGCTGGACACCAAATAATTGATGCTTTTGAATTGTGGTGCTAGAGAAGACTCTTGAGAGTCCCTTGGATAGCAAGGAGATCAAACCAGTCAATCCTAAGGGAAAGTGAAATTTGCTCAGTCAAGTCTGACTCTTTGCGACCCCAAGGACTATACAGTCCATGACATTCTCCAGGTCAGAATACTGGAATGGGTAGCCTTTCCCTTCTCCAGAGGATCTTCCCAACCCAGGGATCGAACCCAGGTCTTGCACATCGCAGGTGGATTCTTTACCAGCTGAGTCACAAGGGAAGCCCATCTTAAAGGAAATCAACCCTAAATATTTATTGGATGGACTGATGCTGAAGCTGAAGCTCCAATACTTGGTCACATGATGTGAAGAGCCAACTCATTGGAAATGACTCTGATGGCTGGGAAAGATTGAGGGCAGAAAGAGAAGGGGACAACAGAGGGTGAATGGTTGAATGGACATGAGTGAGCAAACTCTGAGAGATAGTGAAGGACACAGAAGTTGGGGTTCTGCAGTCTGTGGGGTCACAAAGAGTCAGGCCTTAGTGACTGAACTTGCCAACAACAAGGCATTAACCAGCACGTTTCTTAGTATTTTCAGAAAATTTCCTTCCGTCTACCTTTCCAGTGAATTTTTATGTTACCGTAACTACAGAAAAAAAAAGTGTTCTTTTTCTAAGTAAAACCTGCATTTAATACAGAATAAGCATTAGGTTAGCAACAAGAAAAGTGTTACTTTTGAATACTGCAAAAAACAATTCTTGCTCTAGCTTGTATACACCTAACTTTTTTTTCTGGAGACTATTGCTTCTCTTATAACATATTTTATACATATTCATGTACAAAATCACCAATACTTCCAATTCTGGAACCCCCTCTTCTTTCCTGCTTTGCATTAGGACCGTTAAGTGTTACCTTCTAAGGTTCCTTCTTTAGAGTCTCTTTTCAATAGTCAATTAACATTTGCATTTTTCAATTCACCAGACTTTATTAGTGAAGAATGGGTAGCATTCTCTTAGTTTATCCTACTAATTATCAACTGCAACTTCATATCTTGCTTTCCTGCCTGTTCCTCAGTTAGATTTGGGGACAATAAAGACATTTCCTAGGGTTCGTCTCAAAAATGACTTCGGACCAGACATATATGCCATTTGCCACAGATCCATACCTTGGCTGGTGATAAAAAACTTCCCTTCCAAGAGTTCCTGATAGTATAGGGTTTAACCATCTGCTGTAAAACTTGCTTGACAAATATCTTGAATATAAACACTCAAGATGTTTTGATGTTATATCATTAATTTAATGGAATAGACATCATTCTTTAGTCTTTCTCCCTACATGTATTCTAAAAAAATACTAAATTTCCCATAACATACAATATGCCAGAATCTCTGTGCATCTTGGAAATAGTTTATATATATTTATCGTTTGTATCTCCTACAGTGACTGAGGAATGCCAAACACTCCACAAATACTTGATTGAATGCAGAAAATAAATGCCTGAGTTAATGTGTGCATGAATGAATAAATTAATTAAATGATCAAAGAATTCTTCTGGTGTTTTCTTCTCTAACTCTCAAATCTCCACCCTCTCTCCACTGGCTACTTCTGCTTAAGTATTTCACATCTTAAACCAGCCTGTCTCTCTACATTAAACCCCAGTTTGCTTCTCTCCTTCCAGTCACCCACAAACTTTTCAAAAGTAGAGTCTAAACTTACTGTCTGCACTTTCCTGATTAGGCCCTGATCACTGCAGTCATTTCAGCTCCCCTCTGCAGAAATGGCGATCCTGGGGGTGATTCACAATATCTTAGTCACTGAGTTCCATGACCTCTGTTGAATCCAGTTGGAAAATAATTTGCCCTTCACTTGACCTTGTTGAACACTCAGTATTACTAAAACTCTGCTTGGGAGGCTCTTCACATACTAGTGTCTCCTGGTTCTCATACAACTCTGATTTTCTTGTTTTTCTTCATGGTCTTTTTTTTTTTTTTTTCATTTTATTGGTCCTTCTTCAAAACTCATATTTGACCTTGTATTTCTCCTTAATATTCTATACTCCTCTCCATGGATCATCCTCTTGCTGTGTTATACTTAATTCCCAGGGTCTATAGGTGTATCCAAACTTAGGCAGACCTTTCTCACAGATGATATAAAAATTCCTGCTGTCCCTATTCTTCAGAAAATTTGTGCAGATATTTGAAGTTTTGTGCAGTGGCTAAGAAAGCAAGTCTCCTTAATTTTTCTGAAGGAATTGCTATCTGTACTTGTGACCCTCTAGACTTTAATTAATTATCAGAATATAAGCTACCTGTTGGGCTTCCCTGGTGGCTCAGGTGGTAAAGAATCTGCCTGCCATGCAGGAGACCCTGGGTTGGATCTCTGGGTCAGGAAGATCCCCTGGAGAAGGGAATGGCAACCCACTCCAGTATTCTTGCCTGGAGAATTCCATGGACAGAGGAGCCTGGTGGGCTACAGTCCATAGGGTTGCAGAGTCGGATACATCTGAGTGACTAACACACAATCTATATGTTACTAATCCTAGTATCAAACTTTTTCAGGAAGTAAGAGAAAACATCATCAGGACATCTTTTAAGAACAGAGATTGCAAACTTAATCAGCTTCTGGGAAGCGTAAGATTTCCTTTTCTCTCCAGGAATACTCCTACCAGAAAATGCTACACTCTTGGTCCTATGTGCATACACTGAATTAGGTATATTCTAGGCCACTAGGAAATGCAGTCCATCCTCAAGGAGATCAGTCCGGAATATTCATTGGAAGGACTGATGCTGAAACTGAAACTCCAATACTTTGGCCACCTGATGCAAAGAGCTGACTCATCGGAAAAGACCCTGATGCTGGGAAGATTGAAGACAGGAGGAGAAGAGGATTACAGAGGATGAGATAGTTGGATGGCATCACCGACTTGATGGACATGAGTTTGAGCAAGCTCCAGAAGTTGGTGATGGACAGGGAAGCCTGGCGTGCTGCAATCCATCGGGTCGCAAAGAGTTGGACACAACTGAGTGACTGAACTGAGGAAACGCAGCTCACATTCTGTACATGAAGTACTAACTCATTTGGATTATTATTGCAGACACTCAGAAGTCTCTATTTACTGGGAGGAGGCAGTGCATGGTTGTTGGAAATCTTACATTTGGGGTAGATACAATGGATGAGACACTTGAGCAGCATGTCCGTCTGTACGTATTGTTCTTCGTATGGGCAATGTTATGTGTTTAATAATTTGGATCAGCAGTTCTGTGTGTTTCTGTATCAGGTGGAACTAAGTCAGAACTGCTCCCCCTCTACCCAATGTGTGCATTCAAATTTACCTCACACCCCACCCTGCTCCGTTGTCTCCAACATGGCCTCATATAGAGAAGTCAGTTAAAGGACATGAAGGGATGATATGCTCAAGCTGGCGATGAACAGTAATAGTAACGGCAGTAACAATACAGCAGCGTCTCTGTAGCTTTTAATTTTTCAGGTTACAAAGTGCTTTCACGTGTATTTTATGAAATGATAACGAGGTCCAGAAACCCTGGGGTCACAATTTTCCTCCATCTTAAAATAGTGCAAAAAGGAGACTTGGTAAGGGAAGAGCTGTGGGCAGGCTAGACGTGGTGGAAAAGGACGGTCCTAGCTGGATGTGAGCCCACCGGGAACAGCGCTTCCTCCGGGCAGAATGGGAGAATACAATTCAGTGACTCAGAAGCCTAATACCGGGGTTGGAAGTGGGTGATATTCCTCATGTCGGCAGTCACCGTGTCTCCTTGACTTCCCACTTTCTCACATCAGCGCTGTGAAATCACTGCTTCACTTGGCGTCTTTTGTGAGTACCAGAGGGTCGGGTTTTGAAAATCTTTACATTTTACAGTATCTAAATTTACAAACTATAAAGTATCTCAAAAGTTTCTGTGTCCAGAAAGTATACTGAGTGGTTATTTTTGATAGGTGATACTTCTACAGGGCACTGATATGAGAATTTATTTATGTAAAGATAGATAGATAGACATGGGCTTCGCAGGTGGTGCAGTAGTTATAAATCCGCCTGCCGGTGCATGAGGCACAAGAAACGCAGTTTTGATCCCTGGATCTAGAAGATCCTGTGGAGTGGGAAATGGCAACCCACTCCAGTATTCTTGCCTGGCAAACTCCATGGACAGAGGACCCTGGCGGGCTACTAAGCCCATGGGGCCACAAAGAATCGAACTTAACTGAGCAAACACGCATGCACAGATAGAGGTGAGCCCTTGTCATATGTATGCATTTAATTGCTCAATCGTGTCTGGCTTTGCGATCTCATGGACTGGCTTCTCTGTCCATGGGGATTCTCCAGGCAAGAATACTGGAGTGGGCTGCTATGCCTTCCTGCAGGGGATCTTCCCAACGCAGGGACTGAACCCAGGTCTCCCACATTGCAGGAGGATTCTTATGTATAATCCCTGTTTAATACTATGGAAAAAAAGAAGGAAATTGAGGAGGAAATTGATTACAAAGAATAGATATATGCTATCTTCTATTTTATGTGCTCACATGTCTTCATGGGGTCATAGGGCTGAGAAATAACATAGGTCTGCATTGTCATGAAAAGGAAGACCAGGAGAGGGAAGAGTGGGGAGGCACATTGATTGTGAAGATAAGACTATTCATGGGAAGTTTCATTGGATCATCTCACTGCACAACGAGACTGGCAAAGGAGGCAGTTGGTACCTTGATACTTGAAAATAAAATTGATTTATTTGCCTATGGTGGAAGGAAATTTCTCTTAAAAAGTAATATAATAATGCATTTCTGGTTCCTTTTTGCAGATGTTATGCGTCTTACCAAAACAGTGACTGATGCTAATCACTATCTGAATGCCAAGATGGCATGCCTTATGTGCCCTTCTCAGAAACTGCAGTTTCTCAAACTCCGTGACTTTGCTATGTCTTGGTCAGCTGCTTCACCCTCAGTCAGACATGATCTATCTAGCAGGTTTAGGGGTTACAATTCAATATGGGATTTGAATTGTTCTTACCCATCATGGTGGAAAATTATTACTTCTAATCAGTCTGTCTTTATTACCACTTTCATCCTAATTCTCATGCTCTGTTTTTATATAAGGTTGCCATTACCACCCGGAGCTTTTTCAGGACTCTGGAAGAATCAAGAGGCATTCAAGCATTTATACTTTGAAAAGTTTCCAGTAAGAATTTCATTATTCTTTAAACTCACCTTACGTACTTCTCTGTAGTTTTCTGTAGCTCACTGTAATAACAGTGAGCATTTTACTCTTAGAATCATGGATCACAAAGCTAGCCTTAAAGGTTATCTGGACCAGTTTCCAGATCTCAGAGGGAAAGAATGCCCAAAGCTCAAATGTCTAAATAAGTCATTTTTTTCTGAAAGTTACCAGCCTTTCATTTTAGGAGAGGTTTTGCTAAACTAAAATGTTTGGAGACTTTCTATATGATTTCTTGCATTGGATTCCTCCTCCCAGACTGAGAACATCTGATCAGAACTGGACAGTTGTCGTTAGAACCTCGTTAATGGTAAAGAACCCACCTGCCAGTACAGGAGACATAAGAGACATGGATTTGATCCCTGGGTTGGGAAGATCCCTTGGAGGACGAAATGGCAGCCCACCCCAGGATTCTTGCCTGGAGAATCTCATGGACAGAGGAGCCTGGCGGGCTACAGTCCCTAGGGTTGCAAAGAGTCAAACTCGACTGAAGCAACTTAGCACGCATGCACACCTCCTCTGTATGAGCAAAATTTGAGGAACATTTGCTCTGCTTGCCAGAAATTGCACATTTTTAAAAATCTCTTTGCCTATTATTGGCATTCATTCCTGAGTGCCCTCTGAGTTCTTTATTTTGAAATACAAATACAGGATAAAGACATCCAACTTCTAGTGCTTTGGATAACAAAGAGTGTCTTTTTGCATTCTGCTTTATCATTTACCTGTTACTCTGTGCCAGGGTCATGTGGTTTATGTTTATAATAGTACATAATTGATAATAGGCAAAAGGGTCCCACTCTCATCTTGCTGCTATCTTTTCACCTCTATTTCTTTCCCTTAGAGAAATACCTGGTCCTCATTATACACTGGGTTAAAAAAGAATGAATGATTAGAATTGCATTAAAAAGCAAAGGTGAGTCTAAGTATTTAGCATTCTCTCCTTATTATTTGTGAGTGAAGGACACCTAACCTAATCAACTAGGCAAATGACAAGAATTAAAATAGCTGACTTGAGAAAGACATCTCAGGGTTAAATGACCTCAGTGGCCAAGATTAAGCATGCCCCAAGGGACTGTGGCAGAGAAGATTTGTCTGTAAAATTGACGCCAATAAGCCCCATCTATCTGCCTGATGGGCCCCAGTCAAATCATCAGAGTACTGATGTGATTAATTACACCCTGACAGTGACACATTATATGTGCATGTGGTTTTCAACATGACCACCTTTAGCAAAATTGAAAGCTCCTTCAAAACCTGGTAAACCATAATTTATGATTAAACTAGATATAATGAATCTATACTCTGTCTTGTTACCTCAACCCTTCAACTGAACAGCTCAGAAGGGTTGAGTAACTTGCGCCCTGTTTAGAGTAACAGAGCTGCCCCATAATTTTGGACCCATAATTTCTGGCTCCAGAGCCCATGTTCTTAACTGTATTCTAGATTGCCTTTCTTACAGTAATTGCTATGAGAGGTGCCGATTATTGAGGATTTATGATGTGCCTCAGTCTGCCCTCTTTATACGCTCCATCTCATTTAAGCTTCTCAGAGCCTTATAAGGCATGGTCCATTACCCGATTTAATAGATGAGCATACTGATTCTTAGGAAGATTAAGAAACACAAATAGTGACTTGCCTGAATTTTATCTGGAAGCCCAAGCTCATAATACAGGTATTAATGCAATTCTGAAGCATTAGGGGGAGGAATATTTCTTTCTTTCTAATTCTTATTCTTCTTGATTTTTCATTCTGTTGTGACATCTGAAACTGTACTGCCACTCTGAGTTGACAAAAAAATAAGTTTTATACTTACTATTTAGCTATAATTTCACTGAAGCTCAAGTCCAATCCAAATCTATGTTAAAAAAATTAGTGGTCTATTTTGTAATTTTTAATAGAGAGCTTTAACATCTTTACAAATTAACCCAGAAAATCTATCAAAGAACTACTTTCGCAATACCAAAGCATACTGGAACTATTGAGCTATTACTTCTCCATTAAGAGAAGAAATAGGGTTCGTAAACTTTAAAACTCTCAGTCCAAATGCTTAGCTTCAACATGTATAAGAACATTTTAATTTATTCCTGAATGTCAAGGGAGCAAAGAGATTCTATTACTAGTAAGCTTTCAAAATCAGAAGTAATGGAATTCAATAGGCTAGTTGTGAGAAAGCCAAATGCAAATCTATCATATTTTATATTTTACCAAGATTAAAAATAATTACATTACCTAATACTAGATGCTAATCAGACATTATTTACTCTTATTTTCAGGGGTATTATGACACCATGGATGCTGGGTACATGGATGAAGAAGGCTACGTTTATGTTATGTCTCGAGTTGATGATGTGATAAATGTTGCAGGTCACAGGATTTCTGCAGGTGCTATTGAGGAGGTATTGATGAATATTGGTCTTTTATTCTAGATAGTGCTTAAGGGCATAACTAAGTTAAAGTTAACCCTGAGGTTGTCATTCGACCTGAAAAATGATCGGGCCTTCCTTTGAGGCACAGGCTCGGTGGTCACTCGGGTGTTTGCCTCACCTTCCTTTCTCTCCTGTTCTCCATAGTCCCCTGATTTCTGCCTGCATGATAGACAGGAAGTATAAGCACTTACATATATTTGTAATTTATGGGAGAGTCTGTATACATTTGCACCTCGATCTTTGCTACTTGATTGCTTCAAGCATCTTGATTTGGTCCTGTTTGATAAGCAGGTTTGTATAGTCTTTACTTGGTGTGATATTTAAACATTCTATTGTATTCTAAAATCTTGAGAATTTTCTTCCAAAGTAAATTATACCAAGCCCCTAGAAGAGTGTTCTAAAATGTTCTCTCTTTTTTTTTCATTTATTTTTATTAGTTGAGGCTAATTACTTTACAGTATTGTAGTGGTTTTTGTCATACATTGACATGAATTAGCCATGGATTTACATGTATTCCCCATCCCGATCCCCCCTCCCGCCTCCCTCTCCACCTGATCCCTCTGGGTCTTCCCAGTGCACCAGCCCCAAGCACTTGTCTCATGCATCCAACCTGGGCTGGTGATCATTTACCTTAAAATAGAGTAAAAATGCTCCTTTTTATTGTGTAATGCTTGTGCTAAGTCACTCAGTCATGTCTGACTCGTTGCCACCCCACGGACTGTAGCCCACCAGGCTTCCCCGTCCATGGGATTCTCCAGGCAAGAATGCTGCAGTGGGTTGCTGTCCTCTTCTCCAGGGGATCTTCCTGACCCAGGGATTGGACCCATGACTCCTGTGTCTCTCCTCTTTGAAAGTGGACTCTTTACCGCTGAGCCCCCTGGGAAGCCCTTACTGTGTAATCCTATGAGCTTTTTACTTGTATAGATTCTTGTAACCATCACAAACAAACAGGATGAAGAAAAATTTCAGCACTGCCAAAGAGTTCCCCTCTTTATTCTGACCCTTCCCATGCCTAACCCCTGGGAACCACTAATTTTTTTCTGTTCGTATGTTGTTTTTGCCTTCTCTAGAATGTTGTAAAATGGAATAATGCAGTATGTAACCTTTGGAGGCTGGGTTATTTCATTCGAGATCCATTCAAGTTGTTGTGTGTATCGATAATTTGTCCTTTTATGGTTCTGTGCAGTATTTCACTGTGTGGATGTACTAACCCATTTGTGTTTCCTTTACCATTAAAGGGTTTTTTAAATGCTTCTAGTCTGAGGCAGTTGTAAATAATGCTATTGTATACATTCAAGTTCAAATTTTTGTGCGAAAATTAGTTTTCATTTCTCTAGGTTACATACTAACAGTGAGTTTGCTGGGTTACACTGGTAATTGTGTGTTTGAGATCATAAGACATTGCCAGATGGTGTTCTAGGGTGGCTGTGCCATTTTATATTCCCATGCATAGAGTCTGAGTGTTCCTGTTTCGTCTTATCTTTATTAGTACTTGGAATTGTCATTATTCCTAAGTTTAATCATTCTAATAGACATATAAAGGTATCTCATTGTGCTTTAAATTTGCTTGTCTGTAATGACTAATGCGGCTTGCCTGGTAGCTCGGTGGTAAAGAATCCGCCCACCAACACGGGAGACATGGGCTTTGATCCCTGGGTTGAGAAGATCCCTGGGGAAAAAAATGGTAACCCGCTCCAGTATTCTTGCCTGGGAAATCCCATGGACAGAGGAGCCTGGTGGGCTACAGTCCATGGGATCGCAAAGGAGTCAGACACGAGTGAGCGACCAAACAACAACAACAATGACTGGTGATGTTAGAAACCTTTTCTTGTGTTCATTTGCCATTCGTGTATCTTCTTTGGTGAAGTATCTGTTAAAATCTTCTGCCTATTTTTTAAAAATGAATAAACTCCTAGGGAGTATATGTATATATGTATATATATGATGATGATGATGATCTAGTTGCTAAATTGATTCCAACTCTTGCAACCCCATGGACTGTAACCTGTCAGGCTCCTATATATATATAAACTCTCAATACTGAGCATTAAGGAAAAAAAACCCAATTTTTAAAAAATAGGCAAAAGATTTTAACAGACTTTTTAACCAAAGAAGATACATATATGTGTGTGTATATATAAATAAATATAAATATAAATATATATATATTCTGGATACAAGTCCTATATTTTCTAGTCTCTGACTGGTCTCTTTATTCTTTAAAAGTGCTCTTAATTGTGCTTGCTTGCTCAGTCATGTCCAACTCTTTTGTAACCCCATGGAGTGTAGCCTGCCTGGTTTCTCTGTCCATGGAATTTTCTAGGCACAAATACTGGAGTGGGTTGCCATTTCCTACTCCAGGGGATGTTCCTGACCCAAGGACCAAATGAACTTGCATCTCCTGTGTCTCCTGCATCTGCTGGTGAAGTCTTCACTGCTTAATGAAGTGAAGTGAAAGTTGCTCAGGCGTGTCTGACTTTGTGACCCCATGGGCTGTGTAGTCCATGGAATTCTCCAGGCCAGAATACTGGAGTAGGTAGCCTTTCCCTTCTCCGGGGGATCTTCTCAACCCAGGGATTGAACCCAGGTCTCCCACATTGCAGGTGGATTCCTTACCAGCTGAGCCACAAGGGAAGCCCAAGAATACTGGAGTGGGCAGCCTATCCCTTCTCCAGTGGATCTTCCCAACCCAGAATTAAGCCATCTTAATAAAGCAAAAGTCTAATTCACCATTTTTTTTTCTTTTATGGATCGTGGTATTTATCTAAGAACTCTTTCCTAAGCCAAGATCATATTTTCTTCTTTGTTTTCATCTAAACGTTATGCAGTTTTGCCATTTACCCTTAGTTTTATTGTTTTACATTTTATATCAGTTTACATTTACACTTTGAGCATTTTTTTGTCTATGGTGCAAGGTATAGGTTGAAGATTTTTTTAATATGGGTGTTAATTACTCCACGTGTCATTTGTCGCAAAGACGACTTTCCCCATTGAATTGCCTTTGCACCTTTGTAGAAAATTAGCTGACAATATTTGAGTGGCTCTTTTTCCAGAGTGTCTTCCATTTTTTTTTTTTAATCTCTGTGCTTATCTTTTCACCAATACTTCTCTGACTTGATACTATTGCATTATATAATGTCTAAGAATTGAATAGTGTCCACAGTTTTCAAAATTGCTCCACTTTTTCAAAATTATTGTGAATATCTGTTCCTTTACTTTTCCATATATATTTTAGAATGAGCTTTTCTATAGTTAAAATTAATCCTGCATGGATTTTCGATTGCAGTTGTGTTAGATCTGTAGAAAAATTGTTATCTGGACTATATTGAATTGTCTAATCCATGAATTTCATACACCTCTCTATTTAGTCTTTTTTTTGATGTTTCATTAACATTTTGTGTTTAAGTATGTAGAATATTTTCTTAATTTATATCTAAATATTTATTTTTTGGGGCTACTATAAATAGAAATTTAAAAAAAAATTTGGTTTCCAAATTTTCTTGGGCTTCCCTGGTAGCTTAGCTGGTAAAGAATCTGCCTGCAGTGAAGGAGACCTCGGTTCAATCCGTAGGTTAGGAAGATCCCCTGGAGGAGGGCATGGCAAGCCACTCCAGTGTTCTTGCCTGGAGAATCCCCATGGACAGAGGATCCTGGTGGGCTACAGTCCACAGGGTCGCAAAGAGTCAGACACGACTGAGGACTAAGGATAGCACAGGACAGTGGATATAAAAATACTGTTGACTTTTATGAACTGATATGTATCTTATGATCTTATTAAGTTTGCTTATTAATTCTAAAAATTGTCTGTGTGTATGTATAGATTCCTTGGTATTTCCTGTGTAGACAAACACGTTGTCTCTCATTAGAGATAGTTTTATTGCCTTCTTTTCAACCTGAATGTGTTTTCTTTCTTTCTCTTGCCTTCTTGAACTGGCTCGAACCTCCAGTATAACATTGAGTAAGAGTAATGGTGACAGTTATCCTTGTCTTTTTCCTGATTTTAAGCTAAAAGCATTCACTCTCTTACCATTAAGAGTGATGTTATCTGTAGGTGTTTCTAAAGATGACCTTTATCAAATGAAGAAATTTCCTACTATTCCTGAATTGCTAGGTTTTTTCTTATCTTGAATGAATGTTAAATTTTGTAAAATGCTTTTTCTGCCTCTATTGATATGATTGTATGGGTTTTCTTTTTAAGCCTATTAATATGCTGAATCACATTAATTAATTTTTAATATATTGCTTTTTTAAAATTACAGTAATTTTTCTTGATCTGAAGTCAACTGCTGTGTAGTAAACATTTTTTTTTAATAATGTTAGTATTGTTTATCTTTTCTGTTTTTGATATATATAGATTATTATATTTCCTGTGACCTTCTTGCAGATAACATATAGTTGGGCTTAGTTTTCATTTTAATCCAATTTTACAATTTATATCTCTTAACTGATGCTTTTAAGACCACTTACATTTAAATGAA
This sequence comes from Odocoileus virginianus, assembly GCF_023699985.2. NCBI lineage: Eukaryota > Metazoa > Chordata > Mammalia > Artiodactyla > Cervidae > Odocoileus > Odocoileus virginianus. The sequence goes on from NC_069697.1 coordinate 9,883,938, forward strand.
GTATTGATATATTTATGTCTCCAGGTTTATTATTGGCTTCCTTTTTACTTTTCTCTTTTTATTTCCTTCATGATATATTTTCTCCCTTTTGTTTCCTGTTTTTTTTTTAAGTTATTTATTTACTTTTGGCTGCACTGAGCCGTCACTTGGCATGCAGGCCTTCTCTAATCGGGGCAGGCAGGGCCCACTCCTTGCTGCGGTGCTGGGGCTGCTCCTGGCGGCGGCTTCTCTTGTCGCAGAGCACGGGCTCTGGGCACGGGGACTTAGGAGTTGTAGCCCACGGACTCAGTAGCTGTGGCACACAGACTTGGTTGCTCTGCCCCATGTGGAATCTTGCCCAGACCAGGGATCGAACCCATGTCCCCTGCATCGCAGGCGGATTCTTATCCCCTGCACCAACCAGGGAAACCCCTGTCCCTTCTTGTAGGTCATTTGGTTCCTTTCTGTAACTTCCATTTCTTTGCTGAGAACCTCTCCCTTCATTCCAAGGGTGCTTGCCCATACTTCTGGGCCATGCTGCTGTGGGGTTTTTAATATTTATCTTTGTTAATTTTACCCTTAATGTGTAGATGTGATGTTCTGGGTCAAAAACGGATTTCTTAATGGTAAGTGCTCCCTTTCTCTAGGTCTTATCCCTAGGTGACCCAACAAGAGCCAACGGGAAATTTCTCTACATAAGTAGCCAGACACACTATAGATGAGAGACAAGGAAAATAACTTTTCTCTGCTTATAAAGAGGCAGGAGGCAACTATCTTTCACTCCTCCTAAAGAGGTCTCCTTGGTAACATAATGGCCTGAATCCAAACTCCAGCTCTTTGATATGTACATAACATCTCTCCAGGAGGCAGATAGCCCTGTGTGTCTCAACTTTTATAACCTAGCAATGTTTCCAACTTCTAAAACTGTTTTTTTTTTTTTTTTGACATGTAAATGCCAAGGAAGATAGTGAGCCAGTCTCCTCAGCACCTTATGAGTTTAACCTAGGGATCTAGTCTGTGCTTGCATGCAAAGTTGCTTCAGTCTTGTCCAACTCCTTGCGACCCTATGGACTGGTGCCCATGAGGCTCCTCTGTCTGTGGGATTCTCCTGTCAAAAAATGTTGGAGTGAGTTGGCATTTCCTCCTCCAGGGGATCTTCCTGACCCAGGGATAAACCAGCATCTCTTAAGTCTCCTGCATTGGCAGATGGGTTCTTTACCACTAGTGCCACCTGGAAAGCCCCAGGGATCTCGTCTAGGCTGTAAGCATTGTGTAGCCCAGGAAAATTAGAAAATTTTATTATCCTGTCATATCAGAGCAATTAACTAAACCAACAGCTATGGATCAAATTCTCAAAGCATTTGAAGAGTCTCAGAAGGCTAGGTTTTTTATAGGAGCAACGAGAAATCTAGACAAGTTTTATTTCCCTGCACTGGAGGGGTCCCTAGCCTCCAGGGTCTAATGCCTGATGATCTGAGGTGGCACTGATGTAATAATAATAGAAATAAAGTGTACAACAAATGCAATGTGCTTGAATCATCCTGAGACCATCGCCCCTTCCCCCCGCCCCTGTTCCATTGAAAAATTGTCTTCCATGAACCAGTCGCTGGTGCCATAATGGTTGGGGAACATTGCCCTACAGATAAAATAGCTACATTAAAATTTTCATCTGGTATTTCTAATACTTGGATCATCTTGGGTTTGGCATTTGTTGAGCATCTTTTTTAAAGAGGTGTTTTTTCTTTTTTAAAGAAGCTCAGTTCAGTTCAGTTGCTCAGTCATGTCTGAGTCTTTGTGGCCCCATGGACTGCAGAATGCCAGGCCACCCTGTCCATCATCAACTCCCAGAGTTTACTTAAACTCATGTCCATTGAGTCAGTGATGCCATCCAACCATCTCATCCTGTTGTCCCCTTCTCCTCCCACCTTGAGTCTTTCCCAGCATTAGGGTCTTTCCAAATAGCCAGTTTTTCACATCAGGTGGCCAAAGTATTGGAATTTCAGCTTTATCATCAGTCCTTCCAATGTCTATTCAGGACTGATTTCCTTTAGGATGGACTGGTTGGATCTCCTTGCAGTCCAAGGGACTCTCAACAGTCTTCTCCAACAACACAGTTCAAAAGCATCATTTCTTTGGCACTCAGCCTTTTTTACAATCCAACTCTCACATCCATCATGTGACATGACTACTGGAAAATCCATAGCTTTGACTATATGGACCTTTGCTGTGAAAGTAATGTCTCTGCTTTTTAATATGCCGTCTAGGTTGGTCATAGCTTTTCTTCCAAGGAGCAAGCATCTTTTAAGTTCATGGCTGCAGTCATCATCTTCAGTGATTTTGGAGCCCAAAAATATAAACTCTGTCACTGTTTCCACTGTTTTCCCATCTATTTGCCATGAAGTGATGGGACCAGATGCCATGATCTTAGTTTTCTGAATGTTGAGCTTTAAGCCAACTTTTTCACTCTCCTCTTTCACTTTAGTCAAGAGGCTCTTTAGTTCTTCTTCACTTTGTGCTATAAGGGTGGTGTCGTCTGCATTTCTGAGGTTATTGATATTTCTCTCGGCAATCTTGATTCTAGCTTGTGCTTCATTCAGCCCAGCGTTTTTCATGATGTACTCTGCATAGAAGTTAAATAAGCAGGGTGACAGTATCAGTTCAGTTCAGTTCAGTTCAGTCGCTCAGTCGTGTCCGACTCTTTGTGACCCCATAAATTGCAGCACACCAGGCCTCCTTGTCCATCACCAACTCCCGGAGTTTGCTCAAACTGACAGTATACAGCCTTGAAATACTCCTTTCCTGAGGTGTTTATGTTTTCTGAATTCTTTTTATGTCCCGTAATTTTACATTATGATATTCTGGATCCTTTTAAAGTGATCTGGATTTATGTTCCTGTGATTGTTTCTTTTAGCAGATGGTCAGCCCAGTTGAGATCAGACCACATGTCCTTACTCACTTTCTGTGGATTGTGATTCCAGGGTCAGTCTTGTTTTCAAAGCCTTTACAGTGCTATTCTGGTCCATCTCACTGTGTCTTTCTCCCAGAGGCCAATCTGAAACTCACATGCTCAGAATTTTTGTTGTGCTGATTCTGGTGGGATTCATGCATGCACAATTTTGGGAGTAGGCTCAAGACATCATACTCAGATTTAAAGTATCCCTTTTTTAGCTCCTTTCTCTCGGCAACCTTCTCCTTTTGGTTCTCAGGGCTGTTACTGTTCTACTCAGTATAAAGTCAGGGCTTCAGCCTCCTGGCAGCCCTCCCAGGGATCAGTCCTGCAGAGTGTCCCTGAGGGGAGGAAGGAACTCGTCTCTTTGCTAGCACGTGCCTAGCATAGGACAAAGGGATAAACAGAGATCCACTCTCAGGGACTGGATGTTCACTAGTGGGGAGGGCAACTGATACCAGATCTTCCCGGGCTCTCCTGGTGTAGCATAGGGGAGCACCTGGGGCTCCGGCCCCAGGATCTGCTGCATAGTGATCGTGGAGAAGGGAAAGGACATGAATCTGTGGCTGTGTTCACCTGGTAAGAGGTGTGGAGCGTCTCCAAGGTCACTACATCTCTACAAGAAGGAAGAGGGGCGCCACTTCTCGGTTGGTGGCCATCGGGGTTGAAGTAGGGAGGATAAAAACCAAATGATTCTGTCTCCAGCTGCTTTGCTTCTTTTCCTATACCTCTGCGTAGACCCTGCAAGCATTTCTAGGGCTTTTTCTGTCTGCAATTACCCATATTTGGGACTGCTGTAGAACCCAAGCCAGGATATATAGGAGGCAAAACCAACAAACCATAACCACAACAAAACCCAAAAGCTTCTGAGCAGGCAGAAAACAGGGGACTGAACCACCGGGTTGCCTCTCAAGTTCCGATGGAGTCTTCTTACACAAGTTATGGCCCAGAGTATTCCATTGCAAGTAGTGGAAGTGATAGGGTGGAATGTGTCTACTCTGTTATTCTGAAGCCAAAGCCATACTAATTTTTGAATGAAATGGGGAACACTGCCATATAGATGAAAGAAAATGCTTAAAATAGTATAATTGATAATGCAGTATAATCAGAGTATGCAGAAATATACTTTAGTTCTCCTTTCTCTACTTAAAAGATGGTCACTTTCTCTAAAGGTTATACTTCAGCTCAGACTTAATGACTTAACACTACTTGTCATGTAGGCCTTCTTTCCTCTTAGTGACAGTCAGTGTGATATTATTTGAGTAAAAGGAAATAATTTTATAACATACTTTGGAACATGTGACTTTTACCTGCTATTATAATATTGTCTTGTTTTTAACCAACTGTGAATTTTGTGATAACCTGAAATTGAAATTTACGCTTCATGTATTTTGGCGTGTTGACAAAAGGTGGTTCCGGGTGCACGAACTTTTAATTCCTTATTCACAGATTACCTCCAGCATTCACCTGCATTTCTGCCAGACTCAGCTGATCAAAATACAGAGCTTACGTATGCATAACTCTTATCAGTCAAAATTCTTAGTTCTCTTTTATTTTTGGAATGAAAAATGCCAACTTATTCATATATATATTGTGCTTTAATATGTTTCTACTGACATGCTTCTCACTGTATGTAACAGCAGTCAGGCAAGCAGAAGATAGGCGGTTAAAAATAGCAAAATTGAAAAAAAAAGGACAGGACCCATGGCATCTAATAATTTCGCCGGTGGGTCTTAAGAGTACTTATAGCTCACAACAGGGCAGCTCTCAGGGTTAAGCCTTCTTGGGATGAATGTCTCCCTTCATATGAATGAAATGATTCTCTTTACTGCATATTTATGTCTAATAAGGAAATTATTAATAATATCTTAATTCATATCAAGTTTGTCTTCTCCATATTAGAATCTATTAGAGTGTTGTGAGCCAGGATTTTTACTGGCTTTTTCCTGGCCCCTAGGAAAATTGCTTAACAAATTGATAATATGTGTTCGAGATGTTTATATTGATGACATCACCAGCTTTTACTACAGTGGCCCAAGTTTTATCCTTAAATGCTTTTTCAGGATGCTCAGCAATGAATACTGGATTCTACTCTAATTTTTTGAAATAGGACTTGAGTGTCCTAATCTGCTGGGAGTAATACTTGTAGAAATAAAAATACTATTGTTTTTATATACAGTGAAAATATCTGAGCTTTTTTAATTTCCCATGGTACCATTTGACAGTTTATTACCTTATATAAGGCTAAATCAAAGAGAAATTCTACTAAAATGACTATATAAAAAATATATCAGGGAACTATTAATATGTGTCTTTCTCTTCTCAACATTGTTGTTTAGTCGCTAAGTCATGTCCTACTCTCCTGTGACTCCATGCACTGTTAAGTCTGCCAGGCTCCTTGGTCCATGGGGTTTCCTAGACAGGAATACTGGAGTGCCATTTCCTCCAGGGGATCGTCCTGACACAGGGATTGGACCTGTGGCTCCTGTATTACAGGCGCATTCTTTACCACTGAGCCACCAGGGAAGCCCCACCATAAGAAAAGAGAATTCTAGGATGGCTTTTAGAAATTTAAGAGGACATTATTCTTGCAGATCTCAATGCATGCCTTCTATAGATACTAAGTAATAAGCAAATCTGTTTTGAACAGTTGATCTTTGAAAGCCTAGCATCTAGCTGGACAGTAGGGACTTCTGGTAGAAGTTCAGGGTATTCTTAAAAAAGTTGTGTTCTTAATCTCCTAGTTCAGGTCTTATGAGCCCACATTACTAGGAGTCAGTGTGGTCCTTCTGCTTAGCTCTCTTTTACTTTTGAGAACAGATCTTTTCATGCAAAGACATCTGCAGGGAGCAAATTGGGCTCCCCGATTTCATTCTTTTGCTTGTAACTTAAGTTTTAGTTTGTTAAAGAATCCTAGGAGTATCCTTGGGAACTTGGAAATCTGATATTAAAATACTGTTTTTAAAGCCTAGAGCTTCCCTAGTTGCTTCAGACGGTAACGAACCTGCCTGCCATTCAGGAGACCCAGGTTTGATCCTTGGGTCCAGAGGATCCCCTGGAGAAGGGAATGACTACCCACTTCAGCATTCTTGCCTGGAGAATCCCATGGGGAGAGGAGCCTGGAGGGCTACAGTCCATGGAATCGCAGAGTTGGACATGACCCAGTGACTAACATTCACTTTCAAAGCCTAGGGGAGCGTTCACATAAAATTTGCCCTTTGTTCTGACCAAACTGCCACTGTTTGTTTTTCCAAGTTAGCTATTTTGTTTGCTATTTTAGGAATGATTTCATCAAGATTGGATATATTTCTATAAAGGATGCATTCAACAAAGATGCCATGCAATTTCATTTCCACCCAATATTAAAGGGATATTGATTTAAATAGTTGTGAAATTGCTGAATAGTTTTCTAGGCACTGTATGAATATTGATGATGTGGAAGCTGACAGTTTTCTAGATCACTCCAGTATCAGAGCAAAGAAAACAACATTCCTCCTTTTTCTACTGCAGAGACAATCTTCCACTGTAGAGTGGCTCCTTGCATCTTACCAGGGTGCTTGATTTAAACTAATTTTTCTAAAATTAAAATATCTAAAGCATAATTGAGAAACCTGTGTAATTTAGCCAACTAAAACCCTAAAATTCATTAAAATTTACACAAAAATGGCAGTACCCCAGAAACAAAGAAAGACCATTTGTTACCATAGCATTTATGTGCTCAATTTGGGCAAAACAATCACCTTTTAAGTTGTATCACATTTTGGGTACTTGAGTGCCAGATCACTACAGATGCTTCATGGGTTTTATATGGAGGGAATATATGAATGTGGCTTTTGATTTTTCCCCCTCTGTAGGACATTTGGTTGGCTTCTGTCTCTTAAATGTTGCCAAGACATATTTTGATGCTTTTCTTTTTAACGAGTCAGTTGTTGAAATTATTATTTGGCATGCAAATACTGTTTGTGGAGCCAACATAGAAAGCTGCCTCCTGCCTGTATGGCATCTATTTAGCACTGATAGATTAATATAATGTTGTATCCACTATAATGAACTTTATTTACAGATGATGTGGAATTCTGGAAAACGACATGTTTGTCACAGATTTTTAAGACTTTGTCCTCAGTCTGCAAAAACGGGATGCTTTGATACTACAATTGTATTATATATTACTTCTGATTTTAAAATACTCTCAGCCCTTATAGAAAAACCAGTCAGCATTTTCCCATCCTATTCTAAAAATACTGCAACTGAGGATGGAAATTAAAATAACAAGGTGAAATAATAGCACATTAGAAGTTTTTTGTTGTTCAATTCAGTTAGAATCACAGTCATACTGGATAGGTGACAAATATCTGGATGTATGATTTTTTAAACGGTGATTTAAACTAAAACTTTAAAAACTCAGGTATAGAAACACCAGTGAACACTTCAGTAAATGAGTTTTTGACAATTAAAACTCTGGTTGGCCAGGTTAAGTTATTTTTCTCTATCCACGAAGGGAGTCTTAAATTGGAATGAAAGTCTTAAATTGGACCTAGCAAGTCAATGTCCTACGTGCTATCGAGAGGGTATTGTCTTCCATGATCGGCGACTGTCAATACGAGCTGCCCAAACAAAACTCTCGCAGTTAAATGTGTCTCTACTCTTAACATATGGACTGAAAAGTAAATAAGACCTTAACAAATGGGAAAGCTGTTGGAAACATTTTCAGAGTTCGTGCTGAAGCAGTGAGAGAAGGTGGTATTTTATCATCTGCATGGTGTGTTTTGCAGAAGCTTTTGAGTCTGTACCAACTGAAGGAGAGGGTGTGGACACATTTACCTCAGCAATGAAGTTAATAAAACAATAGTGTAAAAATAATTTATTTAACTCATACTATCCAGAGCACTGTAGGAGTCAAAAACTATATGGATGGCAAGCCTCACCACTGAATATCTCACAATTGATGCTAGTGATAGGATATGGGAAATGCTGATTTGCATGCTTAATTATGGGCAGTGTGTGACAGTCCGCTGGGCCTGTACCAGACGTTCTAGCAGTTCATCGAGGCTTCTAGGAGTTTGGAGAAGAGAAAGCTCATTTTCGGCTTGGACTAATTTTTAACTTTTTTCTGTGAAAGTTAGGGGTTTTTAGTGGCATGTCAAGTTTTGTTGGTTCTTCTCCTCCCTCTCTGAGTGTAACTTTTTAGTTGAGTTTGTCAGCCTTTCCTTCTTCATATGGCCATTAGATATCAGAGTTCTTTTAGGCTTTTGCCCTTTTTTCTCCCTGCTTTGTCCCCAAATAATCTCATCCATGTCCATAGCTTTCATGATCATTAACTGCATTCAGATACACATTTTAAGGTAAAGACTCTCTTCAGACCCAACTGCCTCAACTTGGATATCTTTAAAAGTACTTCAAATGGAATATTTCCAAGACTTTAACACATGATTTTTCCTCCCAAGCTTAGCCCTCCACTAGCATTTTCTGGCTTAGAAAATGACACCAGCTATTCAAGCCAAAGCCACAGAATCATCTTTAACCCCTTTGACTTCTTGCTTCATATCCCATTTATCATCAAATTTTGTCCATTTTACCTCTAAAAAAACCCCTGGATCTTTTTATAGCCCCTCCTATGACCCCAGCCTACTCTTACAGCCTCTCTGGGATCTGCCCTGTGTAAACTGTGGCGCCCCCATTCAACACCCTATGTTTATTCTTCACGATGAGACCAAAGTAAGTCTGTGTTTTTCAGAATCCACGCTGAGGTGAAAGAAGCCAATTGGTAAAGGCTACGTATTGTACAGTTCCAAATATATTAATGTTCTGGATAAGAACTTTGGAGACAGTAAAAAAGATCAGTCGTTGCCAAGAGTTATTGAGAAATGAGGGATGAAGAGGCGGAACATGGGATTTTTAGGGCAGTGAATGTACTCAGTAGGATACTGTAATCATGGCTATGTGGCATAAAACCCATGAAGTGTACACCAAGCCCGATGTCAGCTCTGGAGTAGGGTGATAGTGGTGTTGGTGGTGGCTCCCCCACTATAATGACTGTACTGCTCTGGTGAGGGATTTTGCTGACGTGGAGGTTGTGTGTAAATGGGACAGGAGATACTTGGGAACTCAGGACTTTCTGCTCAGTTTTGCTATGAATCTAAAACTATTTTGAAAAAAAATAAAGTCTTAAAAAAATCCATTCTGATCTTGCATAGGCTCCTTACCTCCTGAAAGTGCTTTACCACCTTCCAATGCTACTAAAGGGAAACCCCACTGGCTCGGGAAGGAACCCGCTTGCAATGCAGGAGACTCGGGGGACAGGGGTTTGATCCCTAGAACAGGAAGATCCCCTGGAGGAGGGCATGGCAACCCACTCAGTAGTCTTGCCTGGGCAATCCCATGGACAGAGGAACCTGGAGGGCTACAGTGCCAGGGGTTGCAAAGAATCAGAGGTGAATGAACACAGACAATGCTACTAAAATAAGAAAATCCTTCCCAGGCACAGCCCTTTTCCTGCCTCTGTAGCTGCGTTTCCTCTCCCACCATCCTCACTTTTGCTCTAGGCTTTCCAGAGAACAAACTGCTGACATCCACCAGGTCATTGAAAAAGCAAGAGAGTTCCAGAAAAACATCTACTTCTGCTTTACTGACTATGCCAAAGGCTTTGACTGTGTGCATCACAACAAACTGTGGAAAATTCTGAAAGAGATGGAATACCAGACCACCTGACCCACCTCTTGAGAAACCTGTATGCAGGTCAGGAGGCAACAGTTAGAACTGAACATGGAACAACAGACTGGTTCCATATAGGGAAAGGAGTACGTCAAGGCTGTATATTGTCACCCTGCTTATTTAACTTATATGCAGAGTACATCATGAGAAACGCTGGGCTGGAAGAAGCACAAGCTGGAATCAAGATTGGGGGGAGAAATATCAGTCACCTCAGATATGCAGGTGACACCACCCTTATGGCAGAAAGTGAAGAAGAACTAAAAAGCCTATTGATGAAAGTGAAAGAGGAGGGTGAAAAAGTTGGCTTAAAACTCAACATTCAGAAAACTAAGATCATGGCATCCAGTCCCATCACTTCATGGCAAATAGGTGGGGAAACAATGGAAACAAGGACAGACTTTATTTTTGAGGCTCCAAAATCACTGCAGATGGTGACTGCAGCCATGAAATTAAAAGATATTTGCTCCTTGGAAGAAAAACTGTGACCAACCTAGACAGCATATTAAAAAGCAGAGATATTACTTTGCCAACAAAGGTCCATCTAGTCAAAGTCTTGGTTTTTCCAGTAGTCATGTATGGATGTGAGAGTTGGACTATAAAGAAAGCTGAGCACTGAAGAATTGATGCTTTTGAACTGTGGTGTTGGAGAAGACTCTTGAGAATCCCTTAGACTGCAAGGAGATCCAACCAGTCCATCCTGAAGGAAATCAGCCCTGAATACTGATTGAAAGACTGATCCTAAAGCTGAAACTCCATTACTTTGGCCACCTGATGTGAAGAGATGACTCATTTGAAAAGACCCTGGTGCTGGGAAAGATTGAAGGCAGGAGAAGGGGTTGACAGAGGATGAGATGGTTGGATAGCATCACCGACTCAGTGGACATGAGTCTGAGTAAACTCCAGAGTTGGTGATGGACAGGGATGCCTGGCATGCTGCAGTCCATGGGGTCGCAAAGAGTCGGACATGACTGAGTGACTGAACTGAACTGAACTTCCAGCCATACTGATCTCCTTTATATTTGAATGGTACATGCCCAGCGCTTCCCTTGGATTTTGGCCCTGTCTTCCTCTTGGTCTAATCACTCTGCCTGCTCAGTTGCTTGGTCTTGTCCAGCTCTTTGTGATCCCATGGGCTGTAGCCCCCAGGTGCCTCTGTCCATGGGATTTCCCAAGCAAGAATCCTGGATCAGGTTGCCATTCCCTTCTCTGGGGGATCTTCCTGACCCAGGGATTGAACTCAGTTCTCCTCCTTCTTCTGCATTGGCATGAGGGGTTCTTTACCACTAGCGCCACCTGGGAAGCCTTCCTTTCTAAACTGCAAGTAGTATGAAGACAGTACCCAGCCTATTTTTGCTCACCACCAAGCCTACTGCAATATAGGGGTTTGGAGGTTAGGAGGTATTCATAGATGTTTGCTGAAGAAAGAATGGGAACTGCCACACCAACCCTTGGTTACAAGTTTGCTTACTGTTTTCTCCAGCCATTGAGGGTTTGGAGTCACTGAAATGTATATCACACAACTCCTCTAGGAGAGAAGCCCCATAAATGTAGTGAGTGTGGGAAAACCTTCCTTGAAAACTCAGCCTTCTATGGGCACCAGTCGCTTCCCACAGGGGAGAAGTCGTAAGAAATGTATATTAATCTCATGGAAAAGAAATTTTTGAACATTCATTTTTAAAGGTCCCATCACAGCAGAATGGTGTTTTTTTTTTTTAATCCTAAGTGCCTGTATTTCATGTGGTTACTCTATTCTGTGGGTTCTTATGATTCCAGATAGAAATTGCTTTACTCTTTACGGCATTTAGAGCTTGTGCTGGGCTGTGTTTTGTCGCTCAGTTGAGTCCAGCTCTTTGCAACCCCATGGACTGTAGCCCGCCAGGCTCCTCTGTCCATGGGGATTCTTTCTTCAGGCAAGAATACTGGAGTAGGTTGCCATACCCTCCTCCAGGGGATCTTGGCAACCCAGGGATCTAACCCAGGTCTCCCGCATTGCAGGCAGATTCTTTACAGTCTGAGCCACCAAGGAAGCCCATTTTCTAGAGCCTAGGGTGAACAATATGAAAATGGGCGCTCAACAGTGGTGATTATCTGATGTCAGGGCTTTTCCTTCTGTCCAACTTCTTTCTCCACTTCTTGGAAAATCCTCTCTGGTTAGGTGGGCACTCAGGAAGAGAAATAAGGTCACTGTTTATTCATGATTTGGGGTTCTTCTGGTAGCCAGCACTAAAGTCAAATTACCATAAGGCCATCTGTTTTCCAAGGCCCATTGCAATTTGTCCCCAAGTGGTATCCATTGCATAGTTTCCCTGACTTCATTAATAAACTGAGATGAAGAAATCATTCCCTTACTTTCCAGGTAAGCTAAAGCGATTTGTCTTAATTACTGCCAGTCTTCAGTGAGTGACTGCCTGGGGATCTTAACCATTCACCTCAGTCATAAAGATATGAGTAGTGAATTGATAGTCATTTTCACAGAGGCAGCTCTGGGTTTTTAAGTTCCCTGTCACATACTTTTTTTCCCCAATTGAAATAATATATATACTGCATATATATGTGTATAGATATCTAAATGAATGCTTTTTAAAATTACAGTCTATCCTTTCCCTTGGCATTGTGGCCGACTGTGCTGTTGTTGGGAAGGAAGATTCTTTGAAAGGTCAGATCCCATTAGCCCTCTGCGTGTTGAAAAAAGGTAAGCCGTCTCTGTCCTCCCTGACTGTTAGGGCCGTGAATAATTAAGGTGAATTCAGAGCTTACCATCTGAACTTTCTCCCTAGATATAAATACAACAGAGGAACAAGTTTTAGAAGAAATTGTGAAACACGTTAGACAGAGCATTGGTCCCGTGGCTGCTTTCCGGAAAGCGGTGTTTGTCAAACAGTTACCCAAAACCAGATCTGGCAAAATTCCCCGCTCAGCTCTCTCTGCCCTTGTCAATGGCAAGCCATACAAGGTAAATTATCAAGGATGTTTAGTGCTTCGTTCTGAAATGTTTTCCCCCATTTCTTTGGTGTCAACAAAACTCTTTAAATGGTTCTCAATCATGAATTATATTCCTAAAAAATACATAATAGTACTTTTTTTTTTTAATATTAAGGAGGAGATTGCATAGCCATTGTGTCTGTAGGAATGAGGTTTTGGAGGAAACACGTTAAGATCATATTCTTTGATTATAAGAACCAGTATGTGAAATATTTTTTTAAATTTTATTTTCATTTATTTTTATTAGTTGGAGGCTAATTACTTTACAATATTGTAGTGGGTTTTGTTATACATTGACATGAATCAGCCATGGATTTACATGTATTCCCCATCCCAATGTTCATTGCAGCACTGTTTATAATATTTTTTTTATTAAAAAACTTTTTATTTTTTAAGCAAAAATATTTAAAATATTTTTATTATTTAATAAAATATTAGTGAATATGTCAGTTAATTTCAAACAAATTTGTGGAAACTCAGTCTTATTAAGGATAAATTTTGCTTCATTGCAGTCAATAGTGACTGTTAGTGAGAAAGCAAACACTTGAGACTGGTTATAGATATTTTAACATTTCTAACTTGATATATATGCTCATTATCTTTCCTGCTTTGAGTGAAAATTATTTTAGGGTATTTAAGCTGATTCAAGGATATGCATTCTTTTAATTTAGCACATTATATATGCATAGATATACATATTTTTAATCATAAAAATTTTGTAAAAAGTGATACAACAATAAAGAGTGGTTGTATGGGCAAAGAAAAAAAAAATTCTTTCTATGGAGGCTCATTGAAAGAATGATATAGAAAGTACCATTTAGGACTGACAACAGACATGACTGAGCAACTAGTCACAGTGCATCTAGGACTGACAGTTTTCTAACTGAACCGTTTATTTTACTGTTAAAATGTTAATCGCTCAGTCATGTCGACTCTTTGCCACTGCATGGACTGTAGCCCACCAGGCTCTTATGTCCTTGGGATTCTCCAGGGAAGAATCCCACTCCAGGGAGTGGGTTGCCATTCCCTTCTTCAGGGGATCTTCCTGACCCAGGGATCCAGCCCAGGTCTCCTGCTTTGCAGGCAGATTCTTTACTGTCTAAGCCACCAGGGAAGCCATTTTAAAATACTAGGTTCAAGTTTTCTGTTTTTGAACCTTTCCATATGTATATGATAATAGGGAATTATTGCTTAATTGTATGGCGAGTGGAAGGTGTTCATGAAAGCACTTTCATCGGACTCTAATCTTTCTAGGTGTCTCCTACAATTGAAGATCCTGGAATTTTTGGGCACATAGAAGACATGCTGAAGCAGGCTTCATGACTTTTTTTCTTCTTTTCTAATTGGAGTAAGTTTTTAGAATTACTTCCCAGAAATAGATATTGAAATAGAAATAATATGCAAACTGAAATGTAAATTGTAGGGCTTAGTCTAAAAAAATGTACTTGTAGACTAATAAGACCTCTGCCTTCTGTTTGATGAGCCCAATGAGCAGTCAGCAGTTGCGTGTACCATACTCATTATATAGATTTTCCAGAACTTCCATTTAAGAAAAATATACCCAATGTGTGATTTTTATAAATTGTAACCCCCACCCCCCACCAAAAAGTGACACTAATATCGAGCCTCTTCCTGAAATTAGGACTCTGCAGCTTTGATCCAAGACCTAAACCTCAAGTTGAAGTCAGAAAACAGTTATTATTTTCTTATAGCAGTTCTGAGTATCTTTGAATATTCTTGAGATGCCCACAGGCTTGGTTATTTTAAATGGGTGAAATGGGAAGTTCCAGATAATCATTGAGACAGGATTTTCTAGGTAGGAGAATTTGTCTCCTCACACATCCTGAGGGAAGGCTGCGTACAAAGGTGCAGCTCTCTTCAGCCCTGTGTCACTTAGTCAAGGGAGGTCACAGGCCTGGTAGACAGCAGAGAGGTCGGTTAATCCTAGCTCTTAGTCATGCAGATGAGGCCTCTCTGAAGCCCCTCTTACTCTTTCAGGTTCAGAGTTGACTATATGCTTTGTAATGATCTCAACTTCTTTTGGAAAAAAGGAAATGATGTAGAAATGGGTAAACTGTCAAGGAAAGCTCTTAAGGAAAAAATGTAAAATTTTTTACATTGTACATATGCTAAAGACCAGGAGGAGTTTTAAGAGAAACCAAAATTCCAGATTTTATGTGAAATCTCTAATTTTAAAATAACTCACTGAAAAAAAGTTGTCACATCCAAAGCACATCTTTCTATTTAAACTTTTGTAAAATTATTGAGCATTAAAAAATAACTAGAAATGAGTCTTTGTGCCAATTAACCAGAGTATATACAGATAATTAAATATTTGGTTTACTTAGGGTTCTACATGGTATCAGTTGTTAAAGAATACATTCAAACTAAAAAAAAAAAAGCCATACCTATTGGGTATTTGACAGTTCTCAAAGTATTCCTCAATCTTTCAGTCCATCAGTAATGTTATTTTAAGAGCAATTGTCCTAACATAAAAGTCTGGTAACATATGGAGAAATATATATGCGAGATAATAGATGAGCTTATTTACTTGTTTGTTCCATAAAAATTGCTTACAAATTGTATGAAGACATTCTGAAAATGTTAGGAGTTTTTGGATCGTATACTATAAAACAAATGGCTTCTCAAAGTAAATTGTTATTTGCTAAAATTGACTTTTTGATTGTTACCCCTAAAACAATATATTCATCTAATTGTTCCCTTTATTTTAGAAGCCTGAATTAAACTGATTAGATAGATATTCAATTTATAATTTGAAGCTGTTAGGTTCCTTAAACTGTTTCTTCTCTTCAGTACGTTTTATCTATTGTCACAACTGTAATCTTAACAAATAATACACTTTTTAACATCTTAGCCTTAAGATGTATTGCCTTGTTTTTCATATAAAATTCAGTTAATTTAAAATGGCACATTCTTTAGCAGTTCATTTGTGAGGTATAAGCTCAGGCAGATCCAAGAATTGTGTAAAGATGGTCTTTGATCCTCTTGCCCATTTTTCCTGGAGAAGACACTTCAGCAAGCAGGCTTGAGTTATTTTCCCGTTGAGTGGGATTGGAAAACATTGCACAAGACCGGGCAAGTAATGTTTTCTTGTATCTGGTTGAGGAAATTGATCTCCTTAGCAGGGTCAGAGAAAGTACTGTTATTCTCACAAGACTGAATGTGGGGCAAGAAAGATACAGTCAAGTCATCAGATTGCTTAAATACTGAAGGAAAAAAAGGAATTTTCTATCTTAATACTGACTATAAGGTACTTTCACTTGATAGTATTTAAAATACTTTGAATTAAATGTCTTTAAAAATAACACTAATGTTACTAAAAAATGTAATTTGCTGAAATAAATTCTGTATGATCTTCTTTTGTCATTTCATAGAATTTTTTTACTGTAAGGTATTAGAAAAATTAAAGTGTAAGTATTTAAAAATCTATAGAAAAGTGTTTGCCAATTAATGAAGCTAGTTTGCTTTTTAAAATGTACTAAGTATATATAAATAAGAACTGTTTTACATTTAAGAAGCAGTTTTACTTATAGGAAATTATACTTGTAAAAGTTCTGATTATTAAAAACATAAAAATTCATGATGGTGGTTAAAAGCAAGAAAACCAAGGTTCTAAGCTTAATCAATTAATTGGGTTTTAGAATCTGACACAAATGATCTTATACACTGAAGAATGTTTTATGGGTTTTGAGGTAAGTAACTGGATCTCTTATATCTCTGTATGTTAGAGTCTATTCTGAATGATTAATCTGTCTTGCCAGGTGATCTCTAAAGGGGAAAAACTACTACACAATTAAGTCATGCATAACAGTAGATACAAATCTAGTTTGTTATCATGATACCATAATTTCTATGTTATATTTCATTTCTGTAAGTCAAGATCCCCATATTCAGATGAACTTAAAAAGCTCTTTCCCATTGTTTCTAATCAAGCAGCATTTTTAGAAAATTTAAAATCACTTTCATGAGCAAGTTTAGTGCACCCTCTTGTGGCAGCCTCACTTTTGTAGCTAAATATTAGATTGAGAATCACTAAAAAGAATGATTTTCATTATAGTTTGAGTAAATCTTTATATGTGACTAGAAAACAAAGCTTAAACAGAGAACTGGAAGTACTTTTTTTTATTGACAATGGAGAGGTTTTCTGTTACCATTACCTTTTGACTGAGTCTGTTAAACAAAAATCGACATCCAAACAAATGTAATGTACGTGCAAACAGCAAATTAAATACAAAAAAAAAAAAGAATTACTAATGACAGGTCTTGCTCTTAATAAGATCAAGCAGCAGAAAATCAGCAGTTAGATAAATGATATTATTAAATAGATTTTACTTTGAAATCTCCCATATAAACAAAGAATAAACAACAGTTAACACCACTAAATAAAGCCACAGGGAAGAGATTACTCTTCTATACTTTTATACACTATATATGTTAATCATTCTGTCTTTCAGTTATTTCCTCTGATAAGACTGACTTCAGGGAAGTCCCAACAAGGCCTTCTGGGCTAAAAGCTTATAACATTAGACATGAGTCTGGCTAATGCCCTGTTACATTGACAAAAAGGAAGGGTTTCTGGGGATTTTGTTTTTTCCAGTGGAGATGACCTCAGACTGCAGTGGTTGACAGTCACTGAACAGTGCTTCTGGCTGGCAGTTCAGGATATTTGGATGAACATGTGGTTCTTAGTAAAGAAGGTTTTTGTTCCTTGGTCCACAGGTAACAAGAGAAGATAATGTTTTTTCTTTATAAATTTTTTTTAAATAATTGCTTTGATTCTTGTAAACAGTTTGGCTTTGTTTTGTATTGAAACGGAGATCGAGCCATCACAGTGCTATTTCTAAAGATATAGGACATCCCTGATTGCCTTTAAAGGTCTATTTTTGGCTCCAGTTCCAGGTTAAATCATTCTTTTTTACATGATCAGAGGCAGGTTTTCAGCTTTAAGGATTGACAGACTTGAAGGAGAACCATGTGGAAGCATGAAGCGTGCTTCCAGGAAACATACCGATTTGACTGTTACAATTCAAAAACTGTAAAAATGGTGGAATGGTAAAATACAAACAGTACTTGGAATTGTCAAATGTTTGCACTCAAGACTCCATGAACCATATATTTTATTTTTTAAAAAATCATATTTATATCCATTTACATAAGACTTACACATTTAAAAAGAAATACATACACAGTAATACATAAAGGCCTAGTATATTACAATAAAACATGGAAAAACAAGTGGCTCCATTTCATAAAAGCATCTGTTGTACAGAATTTATGATGTGGATGATGCTTATTATTCAAATGACTTAAGTATTTTCTTACAGTTGTAGTAAACTAATCAAACTTAATATCTGACTCCCCCCAAAATCACATTTTCAGTGAATGAACCATTACTTGTGGTTATTTCCTTAGAATTCAGTCTTCACAAAGGTTTTCACTGCTGTCTTCGTAGACGGTAGTGCACTTTAGGCAGAGTAGACTGAAAAGACGGCATCTAAAATGTGTAATGGACATTAATTTACTGAAAGATCCCAGACTGGAAAAGCTCCCTCTGCTATTCTTGGTGCACTTCCATGCATCTTGCCCACTTTTGTCCTAAGAGATAATGAGTAGGGGGTTATCTTGGGGCTAACCAATAGCTGTATGTAATCAATATTTGCTCCTAATTTTGTGCAGGCAAGCTTCAAAAATAAGATTTGCTCAACTTCATGGAAAGTATGGCAGCTAAGACAAAGATATTCAGAGAAAATGTCAGCAGTCCTTTTTGAAAAATGTACGGCTTGCTCATTAATACACTGAGCTGACCTATTCCATGGAAGAGATCTCTATTCTAACTTCTATATGGTCTTCAAAAGACACTGTTGTTTAATAGTGACAAAAACATAGTGATAATCAGTGACATAAAGAATCTGGGTCAGTGATGTGTCATCACAGATTCTTTCCAGTCATAATAAAGAAAAGATCACACTTACTATCCCAGCACAAGAAAAATATTAACATTGGATTGGTCAAAAAGTTCATTTAGGCTTTTCCATCCATAAGGTTTTATGGGGGCTTCCTAGGTAGCGCTAGTGGTAAGGAACACTCCTGCCAATGCAGGAGACAGAAGAGACGTGGGCCTGATCCCTGGGTCACGAAAATTCCCCTGGAGTAGGGGAAAATGACAGCCTGCTCCAGTATCCTTGCCTGGAAAATTCCAAGGACAGAGGATCCTGGAAGGTTACAGTCTATGGGACCACAAAGAGCTGGATGCGATAGTGCATGCACATGTACATACACTTACATAAGATCTTACGGAAAAAGCAGGATGAACTTTTTGGCCAACCCAATATGTGCTGAATTACGTTAATGACAAAAGTGCTGATAGTTCCTCAAAATAGAAATTGGTTGTCCCAGATTAATTTACTGGAAATAAATATGTTTATCCCATTTAATGGTAAAAGCTAGGAAATAAGGACTAGAATGCCATGCACAAAATACAGACTACAAATAGTTAAAGAGTAGTTCTACCCATCAGTTAAGAGCTAAGAAGCAAGCAGTACTCAGTATATTAAATAGTCATTTGTAAATTTATGATGTATTCACTTCCTTGTAAATTATTATATTATGTGTAGAAATTATTATAAATGGTATTTTGGAAAACCTCATTTAGCCAAATTATTAATTGTATACTGTAATGAAATTTTTAATGTTAGGGTTTTGCATTCTGAAATTAAATCTCTTATCTGAAAGCTTTTGTTTTATCATCAGCAGCTTCAAATAGTGACCCAAATAAGGCAGCGTACCAGCTCCTCTGTTAGGCCCCAAAGACCATCAGTAAACTGTGTGGAGCTTTTAGTTCAAGGCAATGAATAAACAGCACAAGATGAGCTGTTCCTCTCCCCATTCCTGGGCACACATTTGTTTCTAAATATTGCCCTAAAAAATATTTTCCCAAAATATTGATCCATGTCCATGGTAGACTATTTTAGTAGAGTTGTAGATTAAAAAATGTCCTTGACATTTATATTCTAGGAAAACTCAGTTTTACTAGGACTGTTCTTTAATAAAACTTTGGAAGTAGGTTCCATCAACTAGTATTTCTCCAAGTACAAATACCTTATATCTTAATGATTATACAGCATGGTTTTCTATTCTGTCCACCATTGTTATAAAGTTATTTCACTTTTTCCCTATGCTGTACATCTGAGATACTTAAAATTCCTATGTATTTCAACAAATATAAATCATTTTGAAGAAAAACAACATACTAGAAATTTAATTTTCTCAGTTATATTTTTGTTTTTTAATATGAAATCACCTCCATGTCATTTGCCTGTCTCTGCTACTATTTTGACTATGGATACCTACTAGAATACTGTTTGCCTATTTCAGCTTCCCCTATATAAAATACTCACTTAATAGTGTCTTATTCTGAAAATGCCGAACTCTCATCAATCAAATGCTATGTGCATTAATATAAAATGCTCCTAAAAAGTAGAAGCCAGGGTGGTAGCAATGCATTGATGTGAAATAAGATAGTGACAGGCCTCCAATAGAGAGGTCTTAAACCACAGCAGACAGACAGTGATAGAAAATCCTAGATTAAGAATTACATTATGAAGAGGCCTTTGTACTCTCTAGAAATTCAAAGCGGTTATTATTTCACTTCTGTACTGCTAGGCCATACCAAAGAGAGCATCGTGTATATTTCTAGTCTATGTAGATTCCTTTTTTTGGTTTTTTTTTTTTGGCGGTTTGTTTTTGTCAGCCAACGAAAACTACTCACAGCAAGTCAGTGCTGCCTCCTTTGAGTGGCTTGTCAACATGAGTATGTGCGAACAGTGGAGCTGTCTAACCTCTGCAGTCTTGATGAAGCAGCTGCGAATGGAGAAAAGGGCTTTAGAGGGACTCAGGTGATGAAGCACAAAATTTCAGATGAGAAAGGTTTGCTTTCCCTGCATAAAGGGATCTGGACATATTAATAGATCTTCTTTCTCTCAGACAGAAGCCACTCATATTCCTTTTCTTGAGACCAAGCTACTTCTGAAAATGTATTCCAGTGTGATTCAACTGAGCTTTCAAGTAGTGTATTCCTCCTAAGATGAAGTCTGTTAATAGGAATGGTTCCCTTGGGTGCTCCTGTTTTTGAAGCAAAGATTGCTCTTGGAGAATGCAGTATGATGGATTTTCTTCCCTCCCATATTGAAAAGCTTCTACACTCATTTTAATCATGTTAACTTCCTCATGAACTTTGATACTGTATTCCATAATAGTAACATGTTAGAAGAAATGTAGATTAAAACTCATGGCTTATACTAGAGCTAATTTTAAGGGCCATGATAACTATCACCTTGAAGAGAAATAATGATTGATTGGTGGTTTTCTCAATAAAAGAGAGTGGGACTTTTTTGTTCAGTGCCTACCAAACAGACAAAACTTTGTGACTACAATTTCAGGGTTGTCTCTCTCCTCCAGATTGGCTGTTTTCCTTTGTGAAATATATAACACAAGTCTAATGTCCACAGAAGGAAATACTAATTGGGAAATTACTGTTGGTTTTGTGTTTGTTTAATTCTCTTCTCATAGTTGTGCTTGTTTATTTAAGGCCTTCTGCCTCGGTCAGAGATGAAAATATCTGATGAGTCCAAGTTTTTAAGATGAAATATAAAACTTTGCAATATTCAAGCATGTAGAACAACAGTGGAGTTAATTTCCATTTATTAAGGACAGTTAGTCCAAATCCAAACTCTAAACAAATTATTTACTTGGCGAATAGAAGAGTAAAGAAACACAAATCATGCAGATGTTTTTCTTCCTAGATGTGGACATTAGCCAAAATTGTCCTTTTTAGGATTTAATTTTAAATTATTTTCTAAATGTGAATAAAGTGCTGTAAGTTCATGCATTAGCAATTTACAAAAGAGAATAGTCTGATGAAAGCAAAGCAAACTTCAAGCAAAGCAAACCAACTTAAGAGTCAATTTCAGAAAGCTGTGCAAGATTGGAGAATGATAGCATCTGCTAAACAATCGTTTTACTTTATAAGCACAAATGCAAAACTACTGTACCATCTGTTGTCATTTTCCTCGACTGCCCAGACGTTGTAGTTAACCTGAATCCAGCCGGCAGTGTTTCTGAGGACCCGGGCATCATGCTGATTCCATGTACTTCACGGGGAGGAAACTGCCTTCTCCAGGTTGACCCACGCCTGAAATTCTTGTCCTCACTCTGCCAGTACAGAGTTATAATTTGATGTAATGAAAACAAGTAAACTAGTCCAGGTGCTTAAAACCATGTGCTTAGAAACATGTAACAGAAAGTTAATGAGAAGGATAAGCAACAACATCACAGGAAAAGGTTTCCATGAGAGGATATTAAAAGATGTGCTCTCTAATCTCAACTGAGGATGTGCTCTCAGTGGCGTCTACAGACGCCCACGAGATTATTTCAGTGGGATATGGATAATCAGCTTCTCTCAGAAACAAGTCTGTTCTGGCTCTAGCTAAGTTGTTTAGACATTTTTGTTCACATTCAAAGAACAAAACCAAAATCAAGCACAGCAACAAACAGAACACTAAAACAAGAGACTAGAGGGTTTAAATGATAAAGTCATGTGCTGCTCTTAATAATAAGAAAAATAGGCAGCATATTTTAAGGGCAGATAGTCATGTTCCATTTAGGCTTTTCAGCTTGTCCATTATTTTCAAGAAGCAACACTAGAACCCACATAGATGTGTACCTTGGCCTAGGCATCTACTTCAGGTCAGTCTGTGCTTTAGAATCTAACAATATAACAGATCTTTAACAATTTTTATTAAAATTCCTTTTCTAACTTTTAAGTAAGGATAATTGTATTTAAAACTGTGTATGGGTTTATGTATACTATCTTTTTGTTTCAACAATTAAGAATAAAGATTAAAAGCAGATACAAACTATTTTGTACACAATATATAAACAGCATGGTCCTACTATATAGCACAGGAAACTATATACAATATCCTATAATAAACCATAATGGAAAATAATATGAAAAGAATAGATGTAGAACCAAATCACTTTGTTGTATACCAGAAACCACAACATTGTAGATTAGCTATACTTAATTTTTTAAAAAGGAATAAGGATTGAAAATATTATCCAACAAATTGTAAAATTAAAGTCAGTTAAATATCAGCTGACTTTTAAAAATAATAAATATTATCCTAACTGGACAAGAGTAAGAATTTTAGGAAGCTAGCTGAGGTTCAGACTGTAGAACTTCCTCTAACCTCTAACTTCAAACCTCTAATCTCCTCCACAAAGCTTGAGTTTTATAAAACCAAGATCATGTTCCCTGCCCATTTGAATGTGGTATTACTGTGCCATTTTAAGAATTGCTGGGTTCACTCACAAAGCTATTGTAATCAGCTTTTCTTTACATCCAAGAAACACCTGCATTTTGCAACACATAATTATGCATCTCTGTATTTTCACCTCATACTCAGATTTTCCTCCCCATTTCTTCCAGAAAGATCCTTGAAAACCTCAAAAGGACTATTAAAATCCACAGTTCATCAGTGCAGAGTGTGATAAAGTCCCCTGTATTCCTTCATCTCAGGAGGCTACTTACCTGTTTACTATTTTCAGATCATTTAAACATGCATATACTATGTGTAGAGATTCTCATACTCAATATAGTTTTCAATTCCTATGACTGTTAAAATGTTACTCATGTTTTTAAGGAAAACACAATAACAATATCTAAAATAAAGCTTCCCATTTATTGAGAGCAGGTCTGTTTCTTTAAATATCCTAAAATTTCCTGTGAAGATAAACTGGTATTTAGAAATAAGCACGTTCCTTATTAAAAAGTTGAATTTATCAGGACGTGTGTTATCATTACTTATAATTTAAAAAATGTTGCTCAACAGTATTTTGCTGTTACAGCCCATGAAAAATGGCTGATTCTGAATTATTTCTTACTGTATCTAACTGCTGATATGATAATACTTATGAATCCATAAAGTTCTTTTCCAAATCAAATGAATAACAAATAATCTAGGTGGAGGAAATTCTAGACTCCATCTATACAAGCATCTGGTTAACTTGAGCAGTGGTCCTTGAAAGCCATCTTGCTTGCACTAAGGCCCCTTTGAGTGACAGACAAGGACTTACTTCATCCAGGCGCCGTTCGGTTCCCAGAGCCAGGAGGTTATTGTATTCCCTTTCAAGAATCTGCCTTGCCTGTTGACATCCAATTACAGTTACCATCACTGAAGGCACATTTTATTGGAAAAATCATACGATTATATTTACCTCAGAAAACATCCTAATTCCCTGTTTTATTTACAAGGGTCTTATTTTTTCGATCCTCCATGTATAAGCCGTTGTAAATTTTGACTGTAAGCACAGGAAGGGTGATTTTCTTTAGTCTGCGGACAGCAGACATGTAGCCTCACACAAACATCTGAGGTAAAGGAGTTTGACCTCACTTATTACTTTTTCTAATTGAATCCTTGATGTAAACTTTGAAATGCACAAAAATGAACTGGAAAGTAAAGTTAGACTGCTGTATTTTTTATCAAATCTACGCAGATAGTTCTCAAATCTGACCAAGGATCATCATTTGGGGAGACTAGATAGTTAGGATTTCTGTGCCCTCTCTCTTATATCTGATTTCTTAGGCCTGTTATGTAGATAGCAGATTTTCTTTTAAATTTTTAAGGAGCTCCCGTCATTCAAGTAATTACTCAGACTTGGGAATCAATGGCAAAAAGCAAAGCTGCTTGTCTGAATAATTCAGACATGTGAATAGAAATGACTGGCCCACAGAGAGGCAGAGACTAAAGGCCATCTGTCAGGGCCACTGTGTGGGGGAATCTGGCATTCAGGTGGGAGGGTGGACCACATAACTTCTAAATCCCGTGCTGCTTCATTTTATGATTTTGTTTTGGCTAGAAATCCAGTAGCTTAAAATTAAAGCCCCAGTGACATATTTCAAAGGTTGAGCTAACTCCCATTAAGAATCATGAATACACAGCCAACTAATTTTTTCCCCCCTTAAAGTTTACTTTGTCCTTATATACAGCTTCCGTGGTGGCTCAGCTGGTAAAGAATCGCCTGCAATGAGGGAGACTTGGGTTCGATCCCTGGGTCGGGAAGATTCCCTGGAGAAGGGAATGGCTACCCACTCCAGTATTCTGGCCTGGAGAACTCCATGGACAGGATAGTCCATGGGGTCGCAAAAAGTTGGACATAACGGAGTGACATTCACTTTCACTTGTATCAGCTAGGACACAGCACAACGACAGCACGGAGGGGCTTGCCTGGGTGTTCTGTGTTGGAATCTGTAGCAATAAAGCTAAGCTGCTGTAGTCAAAGTTCTCATCCAGGGCTATAAGGGAGCCGTGCACACCGCTTTCAAGAATATTATTTGCATATTCTCGAAGTCCAATTGCTTGTATCCAGCGAATAACACGATCATTGCTCCACACCAACACATCTAGGAAAAGAGGTGCAATATTTTAGGCTTCAGTATTTTGCATGATAAATAAAAAAACTGCTAACTAAAATGAGCCATGGGCATCTGGCCACTTCATTTATGTTGACTTCTTTATCTACTTCCTAAGGCACGTAGCACCCTTGTGCTACATGTATTTACTCTTCTAATAACTATACTTTTAGCCTAGAAAAATTTTGTCATTTTAAGAGTGCTTGTTATCACTGAAATGAGAGCATTTCCATCACATGGAACATAATGTCTCAAAGCATTTCTTGTTTTCATTCTCAAGCTCCTGGGGTCTGTCTGAAGTTCAGTGCTTTTACCACCAGATGGGGACATTTCTTGATCATCTGAGTCAAATTCACCCATTCCAATCCATTTTAGTTCACTGATTCCTAAAATGTCAGTGTTCACTCTTGCCTTCTCCTGTTTGACCACTTCCAATTTACCTTGATTCATGGACATAACATCCCAGGTTCCTATGCAATATTGCTCTTTACAGCATCAGACTTTACTTCCATCAGCAGTCACATCCACAACTGGGTGGTGTTTTGGCCTTGGCTCCATCTCTTCATTCTTTCTGGAGTTATTTCTTCACTGATATCCAGTAGCATACTGGGCACCTACTGACCTGGTGAGTTCATCTTTCAGTGTCCTATCTTTTTGTCTTTTCATACTGTTCATGGGGATCTCAAGGCAAGAATACTGAAGTGGTTTGCCATTTCCTTCTCCAGTGGACATTGTTTTGTCAGAACTCTCCACCATGACCCATCCATCTTGGGAGGCCCTACATGGCATGGCTCATAGTTTCATTGAGTTAGACAAGGCTGTGGTCCTGTGTGATCAGATTGGTTAGTTTTCTGTAATTGTGTTTTTCATTCTGTCTGCCCTCTGATGGAGAAAGATAAGAGGCTTATGGAAGCTTCCTGATGGGAGGGAGGGACTGAGGGGGAAACTGGCTCTTGTTCTTATGGGCAGGGCCATGCTCTGTAAAGCTTTAATCCAATTTTCTATTGATGGGTGGGGCTGTGTTCCTTCCCTGTTGTTTGACCTGAGGCCAGACTATGGTGGAGGTAGTGAAGATAATGGCGGCCTCCTTCCAAAGGTCCCATGCACACACTGCTACACTCATTATTAAGAAGAGGTGGTAAGAATACACAGAATATCTATGCAAAAAAACATCTTCACGACCCAGGTAATCATGATGGTATAATCACTCACCTAGAGCCAGACATCCTGGAATGCAAAGTCAAGTGGGCCTTATGAAACATCACTATGAACAAAGCTAGTGGAGGTGATGGAATGCCAGTTGAGCTATTTCACATCCTAAAAGATGAGTCTGTGAAACTGCTGCACTCAATGTGTCAGCAAATTTGGAAAACTCAGCAGTGGCCACAGGACTGGAAAAGGTCAATTTTCGTTCCATTCCCAAAGAAAGGCAATGCCAAAGAATGCTCCAACTACTGCACAATTGCACTCATCTCACACCATAGCAAAGTAATGCTCAAAATTCTCCAAGTCAGACTTCAACAGTACGTGAACTGTGAACTTCCAGATGTTCAAGCTGGATTTAGAAAAGGTAGAAGAACCAGAGATCAAATTGCCAACATCTGCTGGATCAAGAAAAAGCAAGAGAATTCCAGAAAAAACATCTACTTCTGCTTTATTGACTATGCCAAATACTTTGACTCTGTGGATCACGACAAACTGGAAAATTCTGAAAGAAATGGGAATACCAGACCACCTGACCTGCCTCTTGAGAAATCTGTATGCAGGTCAGGAAGCAACAGTTAGAACTGGATATGGAACAACAGACTGGTTCCAAATTGGGAAAGAAATACATCAAGGCTGCATATTGTCACTCTACTTATTTAACTTATATGCAGAGTACATCATGAGAAATGCCAGGCTGGATGAAGCACAAGGTGGGATCAAGACTGCTGGGAGAAATACCAATAACCTCAGATAAGCAGATGACACCACCCTTATGGCAGAAAGTGAAGAAGAACTAAAGGGCCTCTTGATGAAAGTGAAAGAGCAGAGTGAAAAAGTTGGCTTAAAACTCAACATTCAGAAAATTAAGGTCATGACATCTGTTCCCATCACTTCATGGCAAATAGATGGGGAAACAATGGAAACAGTGAGAGACTTTATTTTCTTGGGCTCCAAAATCACTGTAGATGGTGATTACAGCCATGAACTTAAAAGACGCTTGCTCCTTGGAAGAAAAACTGTGACCAACCTAGACAGCATATTAAAAAGCAGAGACATTACTTTGCCAACAAAGGTCAACAAAGTCAAAGCTATGGTTTCTTCCAGTAGTCATGTATGGATGTGAGAGTTGGACTATAAAGAAAGCTGAGCACCAAAGAATTGATGCTTTTGAATTGTGGTGTTGGAGAAGACTCTTGAGAGTCCCTTGGACTGCAAGGAGATCCAGTCTATCCTAAAGGAAATCAGTCCTGAATATTCATTGGAAGGACTGATGCTAAAGCTGAAACGCCAATACTTTGGCCACCTGATGTGAAAAACTGACTCACTAGAAAAGATCCCGATGCTGGGAAAGATTGAGGGCAGGAGCAGAAGGGGACGACAGAGGATGAGATGGTTGGATGGCATCACTGACTTGATGGACAAGTGTTTGAGTAAGCTCCAGGAGTTGGTGATGGACAGGGAAGCCTCTCAAGCTGCAGTCCAGTGGTTCGCCAAGAGTCGGACACGACTGAGTGACTGAATTTACTGAACTGGGGACATTTCTTATTTGTGTCATTATACAGCTCTTTTGTCAAGACAGCAAGATGAAAATTTAATATTGTTCTTCATCAGAGTGGTTTTCAAACTACTACCTAATTATTACATAGACTAGAAGAAACTCTTTTTTCATCTGAAGTAATAAGTCAGAATAAGATAGAACAGACATTGAATAGTTTAATACTTACACTGCTATTTTGTCAACCCACTATTTCTCAATTACATATTAATCCAAAAATCAATGACTCTCAAGTCATAATTTTTTTTCCCTTTAGGTTGAAAAGCAGTATTTTACTGAGGTACGAAAGTAGAATTTTATTTTCTAAAACTAAAACCTTTAAAGAAAAATATTAGGTACACCTTTATTTGGACCAAAACATATCAAAAGTACCAAAACATATCAAAAGTTTTATTTTTTCCTCATTTCCTTTCATTATGAGTGACAGAATACTATATAAAAACTATCAAAATAGTCAGAAGTACCAGAATGTTTCATTGAAAAAAAAAAAAAGAATTTTTAAGAACTTAGGGGAAATGAGGGGGGAAAAAAAGTTTTTCTCAATCCTGTAGAAAGGGAAATGAAGCCCATAGTTTACTAGTACAGTAAAAGTAAGTTTTCCTTAATTTTTAAATTTTTTTTCTTTCTGAGTGAAATTTATACCTTATCCACAAAATGTATAAAGAATACTTTGGGAATATTCTTCAACTGCTTATTTCCCAAATTATCTGCAAAAATCTTAATATTGAATATGTGTGTGTGGGGTATTTATACATTAATTTCAAAAACATTATACTAATTTGTCCTAATACATTAATTAATAACCAATTTAAGATTTCTTGTGTAATAGTAAAGCAGTAATACCTCAGCACCAGGCCTTCATGTCCTTTCTCAGTCACTATCCTCACTCCAACGGTAACTAATATTCTGACTATTCTCACCACAGATTAGATTTGCCTGATTTCTTAGCTTTTTATAAATGAAATCATGCACCATGTATTTTTGTGTTTGTGTCTTTCATTCAATACAATGTTCACCCATGCTATGGTTATTTTCATTGCCATTTAACATTCCATTGTATGATTATGTAATGATGGATCCACTCTGCTGTTGATGGAAATGTGGGTTCTACTATGGGTTAAGAATAGTGCTGCTTTGAACACTCTTATTTATGTATTTTGGTGTATATTGTGAATATATATATAGCTATTGAGTAGCAAATGATAGAATTGATGTTATATACATACATTTAATGTTAGCAGATATTGCTAAATAAATACGCACTCTCACAAATTAAAACCCCCAGTGCTACAGGCTTACCTCTCAACGCATTTCTCTTTTTCTCAAGACCATGACCTCTCAAGGCTTGGGTGTCTTAGTTGCTTTCTGCTGCCTTCAAACATCAGTTTATTGATTGACCTAGTTTTTCTACTTGTTCATGGTTGAAGATTGATCTGATTGAATGTATTCCATTTATAGTCAGAAGTAGAAATTCCTCAGATTAGTTTGTATTCTTTTTGTCTCTGCCAATCCATGGTGATGGTTAAGTATTTGCATATGAATCTGGAAGGCATAGCTACTTCACATACTTCTACTTAACTCCTATTGTGGCTTGAACAATCTTATTTCAAAACAAAGGCCTTAAGATTCTCTTGGATTTGGTTTAATGAGAAACATGTGAGGAAAGACTCAAAATGCCCACTTTTCAGAATCGCTTTACTATATCTTGCTCCAGCCCAGGCAGAATGAATTCCTTCAGGAAGTAGGATGTTTACTGTCTCAGAATTCTATCTCTTTCTTTCCCCGTGTCTTCCTCAAAGCAAAGGACTTCATTAATAATCTTTACTATCTAAGGACATTTTATACTATGTTTATTCACTGGGTTTCCCTGGGTCAGTCCTAAAGTATATGCATTCCTCTGTGTTCATTAACTTTTTCCACTGAGGTGTTAGACCTCAGAAAATAGGATGTAAGTTGGTGGTATTATATTTTGATTACATTTAATCAGTTACTGTAGTTCTATCTACTGATTATACCACACTGTACTTCAAAAGTTGGGTAGGTATGTATTGTTGGCAGTAACAGTTCTGTAATTATTTTTACTAATGGCACCAACAGTTCAACGAAAATGTCGAGTTCTTTTTATGCTAAACAAATTTGTAAATAGAAAGCATTCTTTTCTAGAGCTGGGTCTATGTTTTGTTAGTCTATGACATATATAGTTACCATATTTCTATAAATATACGTCAACCAAAAATTCCATTGACACACCTATAGCTGTTAATGAATAATAAATATAAAATAATCCATTTATTTACAGGCTGAAGGTAAATAAGATACTACTCCCAAATTCTCTTCTTCAGAACATCATAGTTTTTTTTTTATTTCATTTTTTAAATTAGATCCCATTCCATAAACCTGTTTTGAAGCAAAACTTATTCTCTGACTTTAAAGCTTTGTAAGGATCCTCTTGACCTAAACAATAAATGGCTAGAGATCAGTGTTGACGGTTTCCTAGCAACAAATTAAATGCTTGTAGATCCTTGATATGCACATGGCCTCTTTACTTCAGAAAGCTGTTTATTAAGGTCAAGGTCAATAAATACTTCAGCTAATAACAGAGACCCCTAGTCACAGTCAAGAGTTATTCCTGTAAATGTCATCAGATCAGTCACAGGAAATGGGTTATTTTTATGATCTCACTCACAGCTACATCACACATAGAGTTGCCTGTGTATAATCATGGTGAATCACGGCAGTTTTTCTCAGAATTATGCTTACAATTGCCAAGTACTAATATAATATTTGATGTAGTGCCAAAAACATCTATATCTGAAGCATTCCGTGGTGAAACCAAGCATAATAAAATCTAATTGGAAAAAAGCACTTCAAAAAGAAAACCAGAAAGGCATATCCCATGGTAAAATCTATTTGTGTGCTAAAACATCTTTTGTTAGGTTAAGCACAGACTTCCTTTTGGGGTCTTTCTTGGCCAATTAATCCCCAAGTTTCAATTCAACTAAACAGCGTGGTCTAAAGATAGCTTGCAATTTCCTGGGTCCCCAAAACAAAGTGAAATCAAACAACTCAATTTTGATAATGGAAAAACACTTTCTTGCTCCTAAGCAATGAGTCAAATGAAGTGTTACAAGAAATCCATTGTGTCTCTCTAGTCTCCAATGAACCATTTATAGAAAAATA
Organism: Odocoileus virginianus; assembly: GCF_023699985.2. NCBI lineage: Eukaryota > Metazoa > Chordata > Mammalia > Artiodactyla > Cervidae > Odocoileus > Odocoileus virginianus. The sequence continues at coordinate 9,914,991 of NC_069697.1, forward strand.
TTTTTAATCAATCACCTTCACAGGCATTCAGACCCATTCTACTATAACTAATGTACTGTCCAAGAACTGCCAAAGGTAAAAGTAATTTCTGACAATGCTTATCACAAATGAAAACTACAGAAGTCTGACATCTTAAAGAATAAAACAGTGTTAAACTTTAATATGGGGAAGATGGATAACATGTAATACATACTGTTTTCATATCTAAAGTAAACCCTAAAGGCAGTGAAAATAACAACAAACTCATGCCTAACTTTGAACAATTAATTACAAATACTTACTGGATTCAATGAAATACTTCTAAATATAAACTCCCAGGAAATAGCAAACAAATAATAACTTATAAGGAGTTCATTTTGCTTATACTTAAAATTTTTTTCAGAAACTTTGAGCCTTTTTTCCATTAAAGACAGACATAAAAGGACATGATTCCCCCCCACCCCAAAAGTCCTATAGATAACTTATATGTTACATCAAGTCATTAAATTTTCCCTCAACAACAACAATAATAAAAATAAAGTGGTCTCTAACAAGTGTAAGACCTAACATGTTGTTCTTTTTAAACAGTTCTTTCCTCTGTATACTAAGGTATATCTCAATGTTTAAAGGTCAATTACTAAATACAGTACTTTTCTAATAAGTCTGTTACAGGGGGTGTCTTTTCTTATAATTCAAATCAAATGTTTTCATACAAATATTAGTTGCAGCAGCCAGTAATCTTTCTAAAACCATTTCTAGTTAAAATTATTAGTGAATTAGTCTCATAGGGGAAAAATCCCTCTGTAACTTCTATATTAAAATTCCTATATAATTTCTATGTCTTACAGAAAAAAATCTCTGGGCACTGAAATAAAATCAAATGATACAAGTCAAAGATGAACTGCTATAAATAAATTATATACCATGTTTCTCTGAATCATAATAAGAAGGTTCTATTAAAAGTTTGACAAAAATATCTATGTGGCATCTGTAGGATAAACAATGTATAATTAATAGGTTTAGAGGAACAGACCTCAATTCAGAAAATCAAGAATATGCCCCCAATGGAATATCTTATATAGTGATGATAACCCTTTCTGAGTTTTAATCAGAAAAGTAATGAAAAAGAAATAATGATGATACTTCTAGTCGAATATTTATGTTTTTTAATGACAATTGTAATGCATACAACATTTTAGGTTCATAAAAATGAAAACTAAAAATCCCCCCCCAAAGAAAGACTTATGATTTGATATGAAAGAAAGACATAGTACCTTTTATTTCATGTTGGCTTGCTTCTCGTCTTCTTTCTAGTTCTTTTCTGTCATAATTCAACCTTTTTAAGCACATAATTCCATATTGTAAACTTGTTCTGTTATTTTTTTTAAAAAAGGAGAAAACACAGTGAGTTTACTCAGTAGGTGATTAAGCATAGTCAACACTATGCCTTACTTCTTTGACAATATGTTAATAAGTTATATCTGTAATTAAATTCTTTAGGATTATAGGGAAATAAAATTATAGTTATTCTAAGCACTCAGTGTTTCTAAAGAGTAAAGAAAGCATTTTTGCAATAAATTAAGCATAGTTTTAAAATAATCTTGGATTTTGTTGTTCATCCACATTTTTGTTTTCTGTTATTTTAGCATTGTTTGAAGACAAATGAACGTCTTACTCACTTGAAAATAACTTAAAGAGAGTCACTATTATTGAGTCAAGAAGGGATTTATAGGAAATGGTTACCCTCCTTTTCATGATGAGAAAAATAATATAAAAATATGAGTAAGTTAATTATTAACATATAGAAGCAAATAACAAATGGCTACCAACTCTTAAGTAATAGAGAAGTATGTGAAAGGAAAAAGTCAACAAACACTGGAACTCCCTATGGAGAAGATATTGTGGATGAGCAGAAAACCGACTGATCCTTAAAGATCAAGCAGAGAAAGATGATGGGGCACCATGAACACAGGATTGCTGATGAAATGTTAAATATGTGGTGATAGTGAGACCCACTGTCCAGAGTTTAGAATCCATGTCAGGAAATAAGGAGGAATGTGATTTCACACGGAGAATGGGGTTACATTAAGAAAAACATGCATTCAGAATAATGTGGGACACGTCAAGGTGATAGAAAATTACTGGACAATTTTCAAAGAAGAAAAACATTAAAGGTTTTGATTTAAGAAAGAATGAATCTGATAGCAAAACAGGAATTGGGAAAAAGAGGTAATTCTAGGTAATAGGGAAATAAGTGTGAGGAATCAATGCTGTCAAAATTATGGTCACAATAGAGACAATGAAAAGCATGAAAAGAAAATCCAAAACCCAGAGATGTTTGAAGAGAAGAAAGACTCAGTGACACTATATATAAAGGTTATGGAAGAGTATAGTAGGTAGAAAGAATCTCTAGGCCTCAAGAATGAAGAGCATTGATTATTAGTGATTTCTTAAATGTTTAGAATTATAGACAAAGACATACACTGGAGAAGGAAATGGCAACCCACTCTAGTATTCTTGCCTGGGAAATCCCATGGACAAAGGAGCCTGGTGAGCAAACAGTTGGGGTCGCAACTGTTGGACATGGGGTCGCAAACAGTTGGACATGACTTAGTGACTTTCACTTCACTTCACTTCACTTAGACACAACACACTATCCAGGCTACTCTTACATGCTGGATGCACTTCTAAGCCCTGCATTTTTAGTAAAACAATGCTGAGTTCAAACAGTTCAGAATCAGAGGAAAATGAGAAAAAAAAAAAAACTACATTAATTGCTACTATTGGATGAATTGTGTTCCCCCAAATTCTTGTGTTGAAGCCCTAACCCACCCTACTTCCGAATGTGACTGTAATTGGAGATCGGGTCTTAAGAGAGGTAATTAAGATGAAATAAGGACATCAGGGTAGACCTTAATCCAGTATGACACAGAAAACTGGGAAGTATTCATGCACAGCAAAGACCACCTGTGGATACACTGAGAAAGCAGCTGTCTGCAAGTTAAGGTGAAGAAACCAACAATGCTGACACTTTGTTTCCTAGATTCCAGAACTTTAAGAAAGTGAATTTCTGTTGTTTAAGCCACCAGTCTGTGGCATTTGTTATGTTAGCCCAATTAAACATTCAGTGGATACCAGATAATACTGATATGAAAACCATCATAGACATTAGCCAGCTTGAGATTAAATCAGTGGCTCTTTGTCTAATTTCTGCCAGACTTTTATATGTAATGTAAAATTGTGCTATAAAGGGGATATATATATATATATATATATTGTTACAACAATGTCGGTCAGATGGAAAATAGCTATAAAGACAGCAGGTTGTCATGTACAGTCAAGTACTACCTGCTTTAGGTCAGAGCTCAGAACAAATAAGAACTCTGCCATTTGAGTAATTTTGATTCCTTTAAAATATTTTTTTAATACCCCAAACATTTTTTATTGGGCTGTGGCCAGTTAACAATGTTGATTTTTTTTTTTTAAAAACCTGATCACTGGGTTAACCATTTCTCTTATAATAATAATAACTAAAACTGGTCTACTGAAGAATACAAAACAGGCCCAAGGGTGTCATCAGAAATTCTGGTATGCAAAAATCTATTGCAACCACACAAAATTCAAGGGCTTAAACATTCAATGACAGAGAACTCACTACCTCACAGTGTGTGCTATATAGCAATAGCGATATAAAGTTTTGCTATTGGACATAAATCGCCCACTCTATAATCTACACCTATTTGAAATAGGAAAGCATATATTCAAGAGAGCAAATATTATTCTTCTATCACATATGTTAAAACATAAGTAAATTTTTCTGAATTCTTCCCTATCCAATCTAAATTTAATTCCTTCCTTTCCCCTAGACTTCTACCGCTCTATCACAGTTTAATATCCATAAATGAATACAGTTTCTTGTCATCTCACCACAGAGGAGGACTTTTATTGTGCCCGCCAATAAACACAGTACAGATATGCCCTGTCAAGCCATTAACCAGAACTGAGACTTTTGTGTCAACTATAAATAACATTTTTTTTTCAATTGAACTGCTTTTAAATAATGAATTCCCAATCAAGCATTTTAATGGTTTTTAAAAATGGTATTATATTTATCTCTACTAAATTTAATCCAATAGTGTCAACAACTGTTAAAATTCAAAAGATTTTGATAAATTTGACTGAAGAATCTCAATTATTATCTTTTTATCCTAACTTTATGTCATTAACATATATGATTTTTATACCATTTTAATTTCAGTCATTAATTAAATGTTGGACAGGATGTGAGCAAATAGTTTGCCAAATTGTATAGATTTATATTTATTTACTATAATTAACTATATATAAAATGATAATAATACAACTGACAGTTTTGCAGATGACTTACAAAGAGATCAGGCTATAACATATCATTTATGACATGGTATTATAAGAAGTGTTTTTTTACCCCCTGGATAATAAACAACTTGAAAAAAGAATTTTCATATTTTTAATCACAGCAATTTACTTCTCTGTGTTCTTACCACTGTCTTATGTATTATTCACTGTTTTCCTGAAAATCAATGCACAAATAAGCAAAAGCACTGAAAGATTTATATAAAAACAAAAATGTTTTCCAGAGAATTCCTTCTCAAATTTTTTTCTAGCATATCCCTAAGTTACTTAACTTATAACTACATATATCTATAGTTGAAACTGATGAATTTATTCTTAATAAATATTTTTCTACAATGAATACATAGATTCAAATTGCAAACATGAAATTTCCTAAAGATACAGGGGGAGGAAAGATCCACACTGTATGAGAATTTTGTACCATCTAATCTAACTTTGGGCATGTAATATACACCCAGCTCTTCATGCAATTTATTGCATGAAGATATTTTTGCCAAACAGATGTACACAGATGTTTCAAAGAGCACATACTCCATATTTCTTAAATATCTCTTTATGTTCTAGCAATATATACATTAATTACTCTTTCACTTAAATTATCTCGAAAAAACCTAAAACCTACCGATGGAAACTATCCACCATTTTTAAATGGACGCGGAGATCTTTTTTTGTTAGGTGATCTAGCATTCTTGCATCTACCAAGCATTCCATAAAATAACTTCTGTACTGAGGTAATCCCAGGCTGGGAAGCCATTCATTTCCAATCCACTCATGGTTCATATCTCCATATGCCAGGGTCTGTAGAAAAACCGGACACTAGAATTGTTTTATAGCAGTCAAGTTTCTTAACCAATAAAATGAGATGGTAATTGGAGGATATGGGCCATCATTTTAATTGATATTTAATTCTTTTATATATTGAAATGAAGCAGAAATAATATTTAGCCTCTAAATTTGATTTATTTTGTACAAAGTGGAAGTCTGGGTCCTTGCCTACAAGGTCCTTGCCTAGAGTGAATCATTATGCTCACTTTTGTTTTCTCGAAAGGAATTACATTTTATACAAAATACATTTTAAATTCAAAAGTTAAAAGTGAATGATCTAAACAAAGGCTGAGCTGAAAGATTCTTACTTTGTATAGTTAGATTTATTTAATCCAATTCTTACTTTGTATAGTTAGATTTATTTAATCCAACTTATTTTATCTTTTATCTGTCAGCCAGTACGCCACCATTTCCTTCTCTTCAATGCTGCTCTTATATTGCGGTGGTGTAATAGCAAATCTTGATGTGAAAACAGAAACTCCAGTAAATGAAGAGAGAAAGGAGCCCGAAGGCTAGAGGGCAGAATGCTGAAGCTTTCTGTGGCCTCTCTTGTTACCTAGTGAAGCATGCAACCAGGACTCTATAAAAATTGATGCGATCTTTTATAGATATCAGTCAATACAGACTTTGTGTTTAAAGAATCAGAGCATGACCGAAAAGTAAAATATAGTCTAATTCTTTAATATAACAATATAAACTGATCTTACCAAACACTGTTCGTAAAAGTCAAAAATAAAACCCAAATCAACCATCGCCATTAAAGCAATTTTTAAAAAGAATTATTACTCTCTATTAATTTGACAGTATTTTCCATTCAGATCCTTATCAAAGTACCAATTAGAACATGTGTTTCTAATTAAAATTGAAGCGTTCCTCTTATTTTGTGTGTTCTTAAAAAATGAAGTGCTTACCAAAACAAAAACCTAATGCAGCCCTAAGTTACTAAATGTAGGTCCTAGTAGTATCTGGGCTTCCCTGGTGGCTCAGTGGTAAAGAATGGGCTTTCAATGCAAGAGACACAGGAGACGCGGGTTCAATTCCTGGATCAGGCAGATGCCCTGGAGAAGGAAATGGCAACCTATTCCAATATTCTTGCCTGGGAAATCCCATGGACAGAGGAGCCTGGCCAGCTACAGTCCATGAAGGCACAAAAAGTTGGACATGACTGAGCGACTAAACAGCTACCGAACTACCGAAATTTTTCATACAAAGTTTGAATCACATTACCTGTAACACATTAATTCTTTTAGTTTAGAAGTATAATGCAGAAATGTTGAAAAAGGAACAGCTTCCCTACAAACATATCTGTATGTTCAAATTACAGATGTTTGGCTCATAATGCCATCTCAATAAATGGGAGTGACTTCTGACGTCCGGTTGCAAAGCTAACCCACGTCCCTCCAACTCCCATTTCTCACACACTTTCCATTATACTATAAAGCTTATGTGTGCTCAGTCATTCAGTCGTGTCCTACTGTGTGTGACCCCGTGGACCACAGCCTTCCAGGCTCCTCTTCCATGGGGTTTCTCAAGAATACTGGGGTGGGGTGGGGTGCCATTTCCTCCTCCAGGGGATCTCCCTGGCCCAGGGGTTGAACCCATGTCTCTTGCATCTCCTGCATTGGCAGGTGGATTCTTTACCACTAGTGCCACCTAAAGAATAGGTGATTCCAAACAAATTTTTTGAAATCTCTCCTCTTCCCCTTACATCCAACATAAATGATTCCTGATTAAATATATTCAGAGGGTGATTTCCAAGAAGTTTACATTGTAGTTCTTTTAAACGAGAAAGGAAATTTTCCCTTCAAAAGAAGCCAGGTGTAAAATGACAGTCATCTTCTTGATTGCAAAATATGGTGATTTAAAAAGACCTATATAGTATTAAACATAATAAAGTTGAATACACAATTAAGCTAATCTTAAACTAAGTGAAGATTTAAAATAGTATGACATACAGTTTTCTTACTTTATATATTCATAGCCTACTAAATGATACTGTTTTAAAGCATATGAATTTCCTACCTGGGCCCAGCTTCCTTCCTCAGATTCTTTCTGTGTTAGCAGCAGGAAATGATTAATAAAGCAGATAAATAGAAATTAATCTCAAATTAATACAGTAAATTTTTTCCTAGTAGAGCAAAATTGTTTTGCTATTAAAATGTTAATTAGGACACAGGAAGATAAATACACAGATCCTTATTCAGATCCACAGTAATCAACTGAGGCGTTCAAGGGTGACTACAAGGGCACCTATGTAATTTCTAATTTAGGCTAATTAAATACACACATGATATATGGAGTTTTCATGATACATTTGATCTGGTCACTCCAAACCTTTTTAACTCTTAAAACTGTGGGATTTTTCATAATAAGTTATAATAAAAAAATTTTGATTATATGCCTACAAATATACAATGCACAAATGTGTATACATACATACGATGGAGAAATCCTGTACAAAGTAAATTAATGGAGTGGACAAAGGAACTGCATCCCTCCAGCTAAGCTTTGCGGTAATGAAATGGGTCTCAACAACAAGCAGCAACAAATAAAACTCAATAAGAAAAGACCAAGTGCAACAAACTAGAGTAAAAATGTAATTAGTAAACAACACTGGCATTTTTATTCATCGTAAGCTAAATAATCAATTTCAAACATGAATCAAATGAAAAGGACACTAAATTAAAATAAGTTGCTCATAATAAAATGCATGGCATGCCCAACTTTGCTACTTTAAATGAGAAATTACTATAGATAATATTGTATTTTTAAAAGCTGACAATTATGAGTCACCACGGATTTCTTTAAGCATGTACTTTTAATACCAAATGGACACTTTTCATGGGGGTAATGAGAAGGAAGCTCTGTATCTGAGATGGGAAAGTACAAGAAGCTAAATGATTGCATTTAAAAAGGATATTCAATCTATACATTCTATTACAAATTTAATTGGGTTTGGTAACATGCATTACCTGGGAATATGCTGAGTTTTAAGTGATATTTGCTATCAAACATTTCCAATGTTGTGGAATAGATAAATATTATTAAATCCTTGATTACTTGTTTGCGTGTTACAAACTCTTATATTAACCACATTATGATAATCTAGTATGGCTTTATTTAAAAATGCCTAAATGCAGTGAAATTAGACCATAATCATTGCATATCACTGTGTAAACATACCCATTACTCTGATTCTACGGTAAACACAATAGCTTTTCCATGCAAATAGCAGCAAAATAATGTTTTTGTATGTTCAACAAAGCTGTAAAGACTAACCGTTTTTGCTGGAGCTGCAAGATTTTCCATTTCTTCATGGGTCACCCAAACGTTGCCTGAAGGCTAGCGAGGAGGCCCAGAGGGGAGCAGGGGGATCCACGGGAGTAAGCAGTGGTAAAGAAGAAAGGCAGCGCCTCTGTAAGTTAACGGAACCACAGTAACACCGCCACGCTCTTGCTTCTATAGCGTGTGCAAGAGACAGCATTGCTGGCTGCTCACAGCTCCCTTTCGCTTCTACTTCAAAAGATTAAATAGAAAGAGGCATGCTGTGAAGGTCACATGGGACAGATTTAACATGACACTTCTGTAATTATTAATCAGGAAAAAGGCTTAATCAAAATTTGCATTGCAAAGGTATGTGGCTATTGGATCCATCTTTTTGTAATCATGGAGAACTGAATAGATTTGATCTGTAGAAGAATATTTTTTCTTCAGTAAACAAAGGCACGTGTGTTTTGTCATGTTATTACCAATATTTCCTTCACAAAGTTTTGATTCTTCAATGTCCTTGGAAAGAGAAAATTGGTTGTCAATACAAAGCTGAAAGTATTATCATAACCTGTCTGGAAATCAATATCAGTTTTTCCCAAATGACCTCTTCCTTTTACAGTTCAGTGAATATGTTGTTTTCCTACATTCTTATAGAGAAAAAAAGAAAGGAAATGCTATTTTGGATGTAATAAAAGGTTTTTTTTTTTTTTTTCAGTAAATATTGTCAGAAGTCACAAAACTTGGGTTACCTGATTTTTCAGCAGTATCCTACACCATTATAGAGAAGAATTGTAAAAGAGAATTTTCCCTCTAACAGGCACTATTCTATTATGAAGTCTCATTTTCCTTTTAATAAAAACAACCCATGATATTTGTTTTATACACCGACTTACATACAATTTCTAAACCAAAGTCCATTTAGTAACATACAGATCACTGGGAACCACTTCCCATCAAATACCATTTCACTGGGATATCTTTATGAACATTTCAGTATTGTCCAAGTACATCAATTCCACAGTTACAGTGAAATTTATATCCTAAGGATTATTTATTACTTATTTTGGAAGGGGTCTTGTTTTAAAGAATTGGAAGTAGCAAAATTGATACCCCAATATACATCATTACCATAATTTTCTCTGGCCTTTTCTACCAACACAGTACCATGTTAACTTAGCTTCTATTATAAATAATGGAATTTAAAATAATTTTAAAAATAACTGCATATAAACTAAATTGATGAGTATAATTCAACATATGGTAAATCTCATGGAGAAGAGAATTACTCATGGTTGAGCAATGAAACAGTAAATATTCATTAGTATAAGTAAATCATATAGGCATAAAGATCTCAAAGGATAAGTATCATTTATACATATAGAATTCTCATTTTCCTACCATTTTGGAGTTTTGAGTATAAATGAATTTTTTCTTAAAAGATAAAACTACACAACTGTAAAATATAATACAGGATCCATCCATGTCATTAAAAGCCCCTCCCTCTATCCCCAGCTTCTAAAAATGGTGCTCATTATAAACAGAAAGTTGCATGTGAATGTGATTATTAAATCACTTGGCAGAAGCTGCTTTCACTGACATTTTGAGGAGTGTACTCTGCGAAGAAGAGTTTTACGCTCATCTGTCACGTTCCCCTTAAACTCAGTGATGACGCTGCTTGGCCTGAGTGCACTGTCTCTTCATCACTAGCTTCACTGATGGTTCCTCGAGAGGAAATTCATTTAAGCCAGACTGTTTTACAATGATGCCTACAGATTCCACCTTGTTTGTGAATCCAAGAAATGAAGATCTCCCTCCTTCTGTAAGAAACCTGACCGGTATTATTCCATACTGAAATGTAGACATGTACAATCTCTTTCCTTGTGGCTCAGCTAGTCAAGAATCCACCTGCCATACAGGAGACCTGAGTTCGATCCCTGAGTTGGGAAAATCCCCTGGAGAAGGGAACGGCTACCCACTCCAGATTCTGGCCTGGAGAGTTCCATGGAAATAGTCCATGGGGTCACAGAGTTGGACATGACTGAGTGACTTTCACTTCACTTCACATAATCTCTTTTACAGGTTATTTAAAGTCTATATCTGCCAGTCTATCACCTTATTCTGGAGTGAGTAGGATTCAAGGCTATGACTTAATCTGTACCTTTGCATGCAAAATGAGTATATATCCAGGACAGTTTTCTAAAGTATGGTTGGCAAACTTCCCGAAGTTGTAAGCTGGTCGTTCACTTGTGCTCTGCAGTTTTACTTGGCAGGAGCACTGCCTGCTCTATAGAGTCTTGAAAAGTAACCCATAAAATGACTCCTATGCAACCCAACCACTTAGGCATTAGTTGAGGTTTTCAACAAGTTTATTTTATAAGCAAGCCCACAGGTAGTAAGTCAATTATTAAGATTTGTTTCTTTTTATCACCAGTTTCAAGGATGGAACTTTCGTCTGGGTAAGTCATAAAAAGGGTGCTTTAGAGCACGAGCGTTTCAGCAAAGAGCACATCTTAGAGAATAGCTAGAGTTGGGATGCTTTAAGCAAGCAGACGACATAGGACACTGGTGCCGTGAGTCCAAGGATAAAGACTGCAAAAAGTGGCCTGGAAAAGCATAAGGACAAGCTTTTGGCTCGTGGCTTTCTGAGAGCCACTGAAACTCATTTACTCACTGCCCTTGGTAGTCCATGCTGCAACCCCCCAATAAATGAAATGGAGAATGCAAACCAGTAATTGATTTTTTTTTTGTATGTGTATGGCAAATACCATTTGAGCCTAGAAAATGATTAAAATTTTAGTTATCTGGAAATTTACTAAATTATAATCAAGAGGTTTGACTTCTAGCAGTGCCACTTCTCAGTAACTAGGACATTTCCTAAGCTTCTCTAGATTCTACATCTGTTAAGTAGGCTAAAACTACATACTCATACTATAAAAGATGCTAATAATTTTAAATTATGATGCAACATATTCTAATCCAGGGCTGGGACTAGGATGAGGTAGGTGGGGTGCCAACGGGGCTCCATTTAAGGAAGCACTCATTTTCGGGATCATGCAAATACAAGGTCCTCACTGACAGTGAGACCCCCATTCAGTTTCCTTGAAGATGCCTTGCTAGCCTTACCTTAGCTCAGAGGCAGTAGAATATTCAGTTAGTATTATCAATTGACATCTAGAAGGGAAATTCCTAAAGGAGGTTAAGAATTAAAGCTCTTACCTAATTAAATCATTCAGGAGAGAGTTATGATATAAAAATAAATATTAAAATGAGTTTAAGGGATAACATGAACGGTAACTGGGGGGAAATAATTCTCTTGCTGTCAGAAATACAAAATAAATAAAGCAGCCAGACCTCAGAACAACCCTGAACCTTATCTAGCTGTAACTTCTGAAATGACTTACATCATTTTGAAGCATTTTTTACTTTATAATTGAACTTCAAAGTAAATTAATTTGAAATTTACTTTCCACATTTAAAATGGCCTATATCCACATTTCTCCCTAATCTGACTTGATGTTTCTCTACCATAAAAGGAAAAATATTTCTCATATAATAAGAACACAACTGTATTTCACCTTATTTACTTAAAGGTTGAGGCTTAGGAGGTTAACAATTATGTAAAGGGGAACCAAAGTAGACTGAAAGAATGTTGTGAGAAAGAAGGAAAACTGGTAGAGTGCAGGAAGCAGGAAAGTACATTTGTCAGGAGCACAGACTATGGGGCAAAACCACCGCGCGTGCGACCTTAGGACAAGTCACTTAACCTCTCTGTTCCTCAATCCCTCCCATTTGTAAAACAGGTATCATGAAAGTACCCATCTCACAGCATTGTCCTCAGACTCAAATCAGTTGCTGCATGTAGAACATTTAGACCAGGGCCTGACACTTAGTTCTCCACTGATGTTGGCTGTTACTACAATTTTACTAGAAATCTCATTAAACAATCTCTACCCAAGTAAATCTTTAGTTTAATAAATGCTCTTTATTTCCCCTGTACATTGTGTTGAAGCTTATCTTATGCCCTCCATGTCTGCTCAAAATTACTAAATTATATGTTTACCAAAGATCATTTGTTTTTGTTCCCAAACCTTTCTACTTTCACAGCACTTTTTTTTTAAATTAGTCAATTTAAGTAAATATTATATAGAGCCAAAAATTAAATAAACTTGGTTCATGTCTGAACACTAAGCTGAATTATTTGGAAAGACTAGATAAGGGCAAATATTAAAACACATTATCAGTGAGAAATACAACTTCAGCAAAGTCTAGGGAAGAATTTGTAAATTTCCAGGAGGATTCTACATTCATATAGCTTTTTGAGTCTCTTAGTTATCACTTTAAAAAGAAACTCAAACTTAAAAAGTTGAAAATGTTTAAAGGATGAAGCTATCAAATAAACATGATGTGAAACTCCAGGCACTGGAATTATACTAAAAGAAAAATCCTAGGGTTTCATCTAAATTTGCAAGTGCCTGAATATTTACATATTTTTACTTAAGATGAAATATTTAAAGAATTTATGTATTCTTTATGATACACCCCTTAAACCAAATATTTCAATTATCAGATATCTCCATCTCTATTCTGTTATATAGGAGGCCTTCTATAGTAACTATAGTAACAGCTTAGGAAAAAGAAACAGAAAGCTGAAAGATTAGGGCTGGCCCAGAGAAATAAAAAATGTAAATAATAATAATGAATGAAAACATTAGATTTTTCTATTAGTCCATCTCATCTAAACAGAAAGGAGGCAGAGTTCTGTTCAGTTTTTTGGTTTTTTTGTTTTTTAATCTAAGTATCTTGTTTTTTTATCTTAAGAATTTGAGTGAATGAACAAGGTACATCTTTCTCAGGAACCCAAACCTAAACACATGGAATATCTTGTATGCTCAGAACTGTTGGCAGTGTTCTAGAAGACATGATAACATTAAAAAAAAAAAAAAGCCAACTCCTTTTGAAATTTCAAAGAGTGAATCCTAGTATATAATTTTAGGTGATGACTTTAAAATGTTTTCATCTTCACTTTTTGTAGTGGATTAAAATCACATGTAATTTTTTTGCAAAGCAAATCATATTTGAAATATATTAAAAATAAGTAAATACTTTCATGTAGATAGAGTTAAAGAAATGTTTACAAAAAGCACTCAGTAGATTATTTTTAAAGCAAATAGAGACAAATTCTCTCTTGTGCAACTTGTATTGATATTTAGCTAAAGGCATATGTCTTCTGTGAATAAAGAGCTTTTACACATTAGCAAAAAAAAAATGAAAATTTCTATAATGATAGAAAAGTGAAAAAGCTATGAATAGGAAATTCGTTTAAATGCTAAAATAAATAAGTATATGAAAACATTTTAACTTTCCTAGTAACTTTTAAAATGTAAACTTAAGCAATGCAGTCATTAACATTGACAAACAGGGAGAAAAGACTACACAATAGAATCTGGCAACTAAGGTTCAAAAGTAATAAAAATATAAATGCCCTCTATACAAATATTGCTACGGAAATAACCACAGTCAATGTAATAATATAACTACAGTCATACTCACTATGGCACTGTATGTAAATACAATGAAACTGCTAAATAAGCAAAATGTCCCATATTAGGGGGTTGGTTAAATAAATTAAAGGAGGTATGCAGCAATTAACAATGATACTACATTACATATTTAATATTAATAAAATGGGGGAAATATTCATGTTCTGTTATTGGGCTTTAAAAGTACAAAATAATATGTAAAAATAATTTATTTTTATAAAATGAGAAAGAAAGTAGAATGTAAAGGTCTCTATCAAAAAGAATGAAAATATTAATGATTTTAATAATTAACAATATATTACCTGTCTTTCAAATGTTAATTTCTCTTTGAGCCATAATCAGAACTGACTTTTTCCTCCTTGGAATGCCAGAGCACTCTGCTTCTATCTCACATTAAGGAATAAAACTCTGTCATCTTCTACTAAACCTGCTTGTGAACATGTCTTCATTTTCTTAGCATGGCTATCCTCTCTCTGTAATCAGGGCATACATATTTCATATCCTGTGTAGTGGTGGGTAGTATGACTTATAAAATCATGATATTAAGATGCATATTTATTGACTATTTACAATTTGCCAGGCACTGAGTTAAGGCCTGCTGCTGCTGCTGCTCCTAAGTTGCTTCAGTCGTGTCTGACTCAATGCGACCCCACAGACGGCAGCCCACCAGGCTCCCCCGTCCCTGGGATTCTCCAGGCAGGAACACTGGAGTGGGTTGCCATTTCCTTCTCCAATGCATGAAAGTGAAAAGTGAAAGTAAAGTCACTCAGTTGTGTCCAACTCTTAGCGACCCCATGGACTGCAGCCCACCAGGCTCCTCCGTCCATTGGATTTTCTAGGCAAGAGTACTGGAGTGGGGTGCCATTGCCGTCTCCGGAGTTAAGGCCTAGGGACTATGGAAAATCTGATAATATACTTACTTGGCCTACTGTGGGATGAATCAAGGAGAGAGAATTATGTAATAGCTTTTTATAAGTATACAGAGCGATAACTTGGGAAGGGAAGCAAACCCAGACTTTGGAGTTTGATGAAAACTTTTCAGAGGAAGGACATTCCGGGATCATCAGAGGGAGGAAGAATTGGAGGCCAGTGACCCTGGAGTGGGAAGAATGTGCCAGGCAGGAGAAGAACAATGGAAAAAGCTTATGATCAACCCAACTCATAAAAGTTTAGGAAACTGAAAGTAGTTCTGTGTTCCCGGGATCCCGATCTGAGGAAATAAAGCCTTTGAGGTGAACTGAGAATAGATGAAGGAGGGTCTCATAAGCTCTCTTCACATTTGACTGTTCTTTGAACAACTGAGTATGCCCTTACCTTTCCCAGCTTCTGATTTAAGTTCCTTCAGTTTGCCTAGATATTTTTAGAAAAATAGTGCTTAATTACTCAATTTTCCTTTAAGAAACAGGATGCTAAATATAAGTCAGTTATATTTTATTTTTCATCTTTAAGTTGGGACTTCTGTTGCTTTTACTTTTGCAAGATTAGGAATTTTAAATATTTTTGTTCAAATTTGCTCTTGGGAGGAGAATGTTAACAGAAACCAGTCATGATACTTCTCTCTCAGTTGGAAGTTACTCAGGAAACTCATCATCTGAATTCTGTTTATAGTAACTATTATAATGGCCTTCTCAACTTTTATTTTAAATATATTCTGAATTACTTTTTAAGCTTCAGTAGTACTTCAGCATATAACATTTATATACATTTTAATATGCTATCAGTTCAGTTTTGTTACTCAATGGTGTCTGATTCTTTGCGAGCCCATGAATCGCAGCACGCCAGGCCTCCCTGTCCATCACCAACTTCCGGAGTTTACTCAAACTCATGTCCATTGAGTCGGTGATGCCATCCAGCCATCTCATCCTCTGCCGTCCCCTTCTCCTCCTGCCCCCAATCTTTCCCAGGATCAGGGTCTTTTCCAATGAGTCAACTCTTCGCATGAGGTGGCCAAAGTATTGGAATTTCAGCTTCAGCGTCAGTCTTTCCAATGAACACCCAGGACCGATCTCCTTTAGGATGGACTGGTTGGATCTCCTTGCAGTCCAAGGGACTCTCAAGAGTCTTCTCCAACACCACAGTTCAAAAGCATCAATTCTTCGGTGCTCGGCTTTCTTTACAGTTCAACTCTCACATCCATACATGACTACTGGAAAAACCAAAGCCTTGACTAGACAGACCTTTGTTGGCAAAGTAATGTCACTGCTTTTAAATATGCAGTCTAGGTTGGTCATAACTTTCCTTCCAAGGCACAAGCATCTTTTAATTTCATGGCTTCAGTCAACATCTGCAGTGATTTTGGAGCCCCCCCAAAATAAACTCTGTCACTATTTCCACTGTTCCCCCATCTATTTCCCATGAAGTGATGGGACCAGATGCCATGATCTTAGTTTTCTGAATGTTGAGTTTTTAGTCAACTTTTTCACTCTCCTCTTTCACTTTCAAGAAGTTATATATAAGAATTTGTTAAAGTATATATTTTCTCTAAATATATCTTAGGAAAAAGTTAAAATGGATATATGGATATCCATATATGGATATATGGATATAAGAAAGATAAACACTTTTAAATTTTGACTTTGTGTTTCTAGCACTGGAATCTAGTGCATTGGAAAGGAATATAAGAATATATGTAATAAAATGAAGCAAATTCTCCAATTTACTCTGATGTTCAGTTCAGTTCAGTCACTCAGTCCTTTCTGACTCTTTGCAACCCCATGAACCGCAGCACGCCAGGCCTCCCTGTCCATCACCAACTCCTGGAGTCCACCCGAACCCATGTTCATTGAGTCGGTGATGCCATCCAACCATCTCATCCTCCATCATCCCCTTCTCCTCCTGCCCTCAATCTTTCCTAGCATCAGGGTCTTTTCAAATAAGTCAACTCTTCGCATGAGGTGGCCAAAGTATTGGAATTTCAGCTTTAGCATCAGTCCTTCCAATGAACACCCAGGACTGATCTCCTTCAGGATGGACTGGTTGGATCTCCTTGCAGTCCAAGGGACACTCAAGAGTCTTCTCCAACACCACAGTTCAAAAGCATCATTTCTTCTGCGCTCAGCTTTCTTTACAGTCCAACTCTCAGATCCATACATTAAGACCATATAAAAAAAAGTTATACTGAAGTTAGCTGTGTGCCTGAAAATTGAAATAATTTTACTTTCCTATCTTTTGCCCAGTATTTGAACTTACCTCATTTTTCCTTTTTTTTTTTTTTTGTATAAGACATGGAACCAGAAAAATCCAATTAACATCAGAAATCACATCCTTTATCAGAAAATGATATAATTTGGAGAAGGACTAAGGAAAGAATGAATGTTATTTGCAAGTTTTTCTCAATGTTTGAATTTGTCATCTGGTATTCCTTTTTAAAATATTTTATCCTTTTCTAATATTAAGACAGGGACAAAATTATGAGAGAAATAGGGATTTATAAATAAAAAGCAAACAGGTTTTGGGGGCAGGTAATTCACACGGTATTTATAAAACATTAAATATTAAGGTACTTTCATTTATGAAAACCACTTAAGAGGTAGTGAGTTTAGCATTACATCTTCAAAAAGTACTGCTGCCTAGAGTTCACCTTGAGATGCTGGATTACATTAAAAAGGAAAAATCTCACAAAAGAATAAACTCTTGGTCTTGCTTGGGAGAAAAATCTAAACTTTAGAGGCTAGCTCGAAAGTCTATTTTGGTTGCAGCCTTCAAGTCTGATAGGACTCACAGCTCTTCAATTGAAAACCTATTAAAAGTAGCAGCAAGGTTAATGAAGAGCAAGCTAGATCTGGGAATAATGCATGCTGACATTGACATGCTTGCTGCCACAGTTCTGCTCTGTGGGCTTGGGGAGGCTGCTGTCTGCCCAGCCCTGGGGGAGGGGAGGAGTGCAAACGGACTCACAGTTCTGGATGTTGGAGGAGCTGAAGGACTGGTTAGGGAAACCATCTCCTGGATTGCTAATCGGAGCTTTAAGCGATGCAGAGGGTTGCTGATTCCAATTTCTCTCTGGATCTCAGTGTCCGATAAAGCAGACATAATGGCACCGCTCTTCACATTGGCTCTGCAGGCTGCCACGTACCAAGCAGGCATTCCCAACCAGAGCTGTTGGATTGGGGAAAAAAATGTACCCAGATTATAACCATAGTTAACCATTAACACTATGTGCTAGATCGTATTCTAATTACCTTACTTGTATGAACTCATTTATACCACAACCCCATGAAAGAGGTGCTATTATTATTTCCCCCAGAGCAGAAAGAGGCACAAAGACATTAACTAATTTATTCAAAGAACCAGTTAGGCAGTAACGGAAATAAAGATTGGAAAGGTAGCCTTCAGGGTATGCAATTTAACAACGAATTTATGAGGGATAAATATAATAGCTGCACCTCACCAAATCTCCTCTAGAGTTTAAGGACAAGAACAGCTACAAGCTGCATTTGGTAAAGGCTCAATTAACACATTTGTTTAATAAATGACTTCAATTTATAATTCTCCTTTGGAATTCTGAGTGCTTTTGATCAAAGGCTTTAATGTGGCTAAGCGACATTTCCAACCTACCTACCTATGCTATGTGCTAATTTGTATGTGCTCAATTAGATGCTAAATAGGAAAATACTTTTTGGAGAATGAAATGATGGGCTAATGGAAGAGGCTAACAGTATCAGCACCTGTAAAACATTAATTAAAGAGAGTTACAAAACGAATAATGCTCTAGAAATTACGGACTCTGATTTTTCAACTTTGCTGTGAGGCTTTGGAAAGACAGTTGAATTGGTAGTGCAGTGAACACAGCATGATGCCCAGCATGCATGTGAAGCCCAGCGTGGATGCACTAAGTTGGAGCATCAGAATTGCACACGGTTCGTAAGGAATATTCTTGCCATCCCTCTGCCCGCTCCCTTGTCGTTAGCTATGAATAAGAAGTGGGGCACCTACTGGTGAGCTTAAATTTTTAAAAAGCTAAAATACTATTTTGGGGAGGTATTATATTTGTTGATATGAACAGACTGAGCAAAAGGAGAGAACACTGAGAGTGAGCGCAAGTGAAGGAACAAGAGAAGAAAAACCATAAATCAGCAATATATAACGCCAAGAGCTCTAGACTAAGAATCAGAGGGCTCAGGCCTTCCCTGTCACTGGTGAGTTGTAGAAGTCCTCTGTACCTCAGCCCTGTTGCCCTCATTTATAAAATGGATGAGATTTAGCTTTATTATTCCTAAGGCTTTGTTTCAGGCAGCTTCTAAGATGGTTCCAAATTATCTCACTTCCTGATATTCCTGCACTTGTATCACCCACTTCCTCCAAGTTGGGGCTGGACCTGGAGACTTACTGTAATGAAAAGACTGTGATAAAACTGACTGGCGCTGGTGGTGAAGAACCCACTTGCCAGTGCAAGGGATGCCAGAGACCCAGGTTCGATCCCTGGGAAGATCCCTTAAAGGAGGGCATGGCACCCCACTGCAGTACTCTTGCCTGGAGAATCCCGTGAACGGAGGAGCCTGGCAGGCTACAGTCCACAGGATTGCACAGAGTCAGACACGACTGAAGCAACTTAGCACACGTGCGAAAGTGATGGGATGTGACTTTCTAGGTTAGGTTATGAACAGACGGGCTTCATTCCAGCTGGTCCTCTCTGCCTCTCTCCTCTGAGCTCTTGCTCTGGGGGAAGCCAGCTGTCGAGCTGTGAGCACTCCTGTGAGATGCTCACGTGGAAGGGAACAGATGTCTCTGGCCAACAGCAGCAAGGAGCGGAGTCAGCTCAGAATTGGATTTTCCTCCAAGTTAAGTCTTGACACGACTGGGGCCCTGGGCTGACACTCTGCCCTCAGTCTTGTGAGAGACTTTGGATAGAGGCCGTAGGTAAACCATGTCCAGATTCCTGACCCACAGAAGTCATGAGGAAAAGAAATGCTACGTGTTGGGATAATTTGCTACGTGATGATAAATAACTAATACTGATTTTTTTTTTTTAATTTTAAAAATTCTTCTATGTTAAAGGGTTGCTTGCTTCTGTAGAGGAATTAAAAAGTGAAATCATTCATCCAACGTGGCCTGGGCTGTGACTGAGATAAGAGAAAGGAGACAGGTGCGGTGCATGACTCACAATAGCATCTCCTACATGTTAGGCACAGGAATTGACCTTGTCTTGACAGATATGATTATATACGAGAAAAGACTGGATTTGAATTCATAGTTTGTAAACTGAAGTTGTTCAAAATACCTAAACACCTAAATATACCTTCACTGGACCTGGATGATTTTCACTTCTTTTTACCTCCTCTATACTAAGATATTTGGACTTCCATACTGGTTAACATTACCAATACATGGTTGCTAATACCTGGTTACCAAGGTCATTCCTGATTGTGCTGTGTGCTAAGTCGCTTCAGTCATGTCTGACTCTGTGACCCTATGGACTATAGCCTGCCGGGCTCTTCTGCCCATGATATTCTCCAGGCAAGAATACTGGAGTGGGTTGCCATGTCCTTCTCCAGGGGATCTTCCAGACCCGGGGATGGAACCCACGACTCTTAACATTTCCTGCCCTGGCAGGCAGGTTCTTTACTGCTAGCGCTACCTGGAAAGCCCCCATCCCTGATTAGACTTTCACAAAGTTCTTGGTGTGTGAAGCATCAGACTTATTTGTATCCATCACTCAGTGGGCTGTGCACTCAAGGAGGTACTAAAGGAGGTGAAAGTTAAGAGCTCTCATTCTTTGGATCACCCACCGCACTCATTGTGTTTATTCCATTTTATAATTTCAGTCACTTTAGGGAGCAGACTAGAAGCAATTTTTGTGTGCTCAGGAAAGCTTTAATTAGCAGAAACGCCGCTGCCTGTCATTTTTAAGCCCTTAATGTCAGTAAATCTTGTTGTTGTTTTTTTAATAAAGGATCTGTTCATCACTTGCCAAAATAGCAGCTAACTCTGTGAAACCGTAGCTCATTTTACTGGAGAGAAACTGCACAATGAGTTGCTCTCAGTTTTGTGGTGGGCTTTCTTAAACATTTTGTCTTATTATTGATTTTTTAAATATAGTAATTTTAAAGACATATTTGGAAGAACAGCTCTGATCACTAATAAGCTAAAAAATTTCCTGACTGATATGAAAGAATAAAATAAAGCAAGACACAGGCTTCTTTCACTTAGTCCAAAAAAAAAAAAAATGCAAAGCATGTTTTTATATTTATATGGGCAAGATAATTTTTTAAACTGAAATGAGTTTTGTTGTCCCTCATTGATTAATTCATTAGCTCTGGATTTGATATAACAACAAAGGTGAATGATTTTATAATCCTGAACCTTTTAAAACAATGGGTTCTAATTGTCTCTGCCAAGCAACAAAAGTTCAGACTGTCAGTCCCTTGGTGTTCTTGGGCTATTGGCTCCAGGATGTTGCAGACCAAAATCTGCAGATGCTAGAGTCCCTATGGGGCCTGACTATCCAGGGCTCATCCAGGGATTTGTATCAGATTGAACGTGTTTGGTTGAATCCATGGACAGGGAACCTATGGATATGGTGGACTGACTCTACTTCCCTTCATCTTGATATCAGCATATCCTAGCAGCTGCCAACAGCCCACATTAGAGAACTGAACAGAAGGGGCAGTGAAACTATTGAGAAGTGGTATGAAAGGGCCCTTTGTGGTCAAATATGTATTTTCTTCACCATCCTGGCCTGCTTCTGCTGATCAGGTATTGATTCATTTATCCAGGCCATTGTGTTGTGCAGGATATGCTAACTGTAGTTCTCATTTCATTAAAAACATTCAGTCTAGACACCAAAGGGAACAAGGGTTTGTGTATTCTGCAAAACTCCACAAATGTCTAAATCTAGCTGGCTCCTTCATGTTCAGGAATGTCCTACAAGCAAAGGAATGGCTGCAAATGTCTTGGATCACACAGAAGTGCTAAAAATACGGACATAGCTCTTCTCTGTTAACCTGCTGATGAGGAAGGGCCCTGGGCTAATGTACTGGACAGATGCTTCCTAGCAACCACACATGAAAGTGTTAGTCGCTCAGTCGTGTCCGACTCTTTGCGACCCCATGGACTGTAGCCCGCCAGGCTCCTCTGTCCATGGGATTCTCCAGGCAAGAATGCTGGAGGGGGTTGCCATTCCCTTCTCCAGGGCATCTTCCTGACCCAAGGTTCAAATCTGGGTCTCCTACATTGCAGGCAGATGCTTTACTCTCCAAGGAGTGTTACTCAAGAATTGTTTCTTGACTTACTCTAGATATAAAGAGCACGGAATTTACTAAAACTTTCTTTCATCTCACTGCCTACTGCTCTGCCACAGTCACAAGAAAGCATCAGAGAAAAATCACAGCTATGACTGTGGGTCCCTAGATAAAGCAAACATTCTCTTTATAAGCTATTCCAGACTACCAGAAAAATGAAGATGTCAGGAACCTGGCTTTACTTGTCTCTAAAAATTGGATTGGATTGAAAGTCTTCTGATTTAATTCTCTTACCTCTAGCCATGCGACTACAGTGGGCCCATCCCATTGGGCAAAAGGTAATCCCTTTCTCCGAGCTTCTTCTAGAAGTTCATGCCTGAAGTATACAGCAAGGATTGTTAGTCAGGTAATATGGGAAAAGATGGCTATGATTATTTTTAATGACAATATTTTTTAAAAGCCCCATAATCCTTTGTAAGCTTTTTATGAGTTAATACAGAATAACAGAATTCTTTCT
The DNA here is from genome assembly GCF_023699985.2 of Odocoileus virginianus. NCBI lineage: Eukaryota > Metazoa > Chordata > Mammalia > Artiodactyla > Cervidae > Odocoileus > Odocoileus virginianus. The sequence continues at coordinate 9,937,697 of NC_069697.1, forward strand.
TCCTTTGAATAATACATGCAAATTATCCATTGATTTTATTAGAAATGAAACACTGATATCTAAAAATAATTTTCCCCAATACTGATTCACTGAAATTGAAACATTAAATGTTAATGGACTAAGAAACTGAATTATATTATCAGCAAATAACTTTATCCCTTAAACAAGAAAGTGCCCACATATACATATTCCTGCATGCATTACAGGATCTAAGTGAAGTTTCTTCCATCTGTCTTGTCTGCTTCTCTTTATTATTTCAATAGTAGAAACAAATGCCTGTTTATAGAGGCAGAAGATCAAGTCAGTAAATTTAGCCCCATTCAAATGATACACTTGATTTTAGTATGCTTCCTGGGTCCAGGTGGCTATCTTAGGAGTTAGTTTTTTGTGTAGACTACAACATTACTTCTCATTTGAAGGGAACTCCGAGGTACATTGACTTCCATCACTAAAAACAATGTAAGATATAAAATTCAATAGTACACTTATTTTCATTTACAATCACTACTGGTTTTAAAGAAAGCAAAGCATCTCAATGACAAGAAATGGTTGCTTCTGATAACAAAAATATGTGAAGAGCCTAGACAAATGCATCTTTAATCACTATCCCTACTACTGACCCTTGACATCCATTTACAAAACCAATTTCAGCTCGTTCATGATTGAAATAACAAGTCTGTGTTTCTTTGAAACTCAAATTGATATATACCTGGCCAGGACTATATTGGAAAATATATTCTCTATTCCTTAGATACATTGATCTTACACACACATTTTATACATATTGTTTTATTTTGAATGTGTGTCTTTCATGCTTAAGAACTCCGAAATGAAGCATTTGATTACTTCCTGCTATCAATTGATTAATTGCTTATTGTGGTGGACTATAACATGTTAGAATATATAATAAAGATGTTTTCTAACACAAAAGCTTTCCGTGTGCAATAGATGCTACCAAAAAATGCAGTGCAACAAAGTAACAAGGAGGCAAAACAAAGATTATAGTTAATAGTAGCTGAAAAGACACACAAATCAACTGCTTTTTCACTTCATGGGATAGTAAAGAAGACGTGTGTCAGCTATTCAGCACCTGGGAAGGGGAACAGCGACACTGGTGCCCTGACTCCAAAGCGAAACTAGAGTAGCTCCCTCACCTGCTTCGCTGGACTTTCAGCCATCTCCTCAGGCTTTCCGAGGACATGCCTGCATTGAAAATTCGGCTTTTTGAATAGCCTAGTCTCACTGTGATAGATATATCGACTAGAAATGAGTCGAAGGGTTAAACTACAAACCATCAGGTAATTATTGAGCACCTATTGTGAGCTGAGACCTGAGACTCACACAGACAAGCACCCAGTTTTACAGGAGATCCCTGGTTAAATAGAAAAAGCAAATACATGAAACTGTTTAAAAACAGCGCAGTTCACAAATAGATGCTAAACTCGATGACGCACATTCTGAGTATGATGTTTTGGAGAAGGGGTTAATATTTGTAGCAATGGAAATGAGCAGCAGAGACTTCAGAGGAACTGAACTGACTTTGAAGGGCTGGTGGAAAGGAGTCAGGGATGACATTCCAAGCACAATGAGCAGTAAGGACGCAGGGGCAGAGGCAGGACTGAACACAGCACACGTGCAAGAAAATTTAGAGTGGGTTTCCACGGGGCCCAGGAGCATTATCAAGAGCTGTAACGTTACATCCATTGGGGGGAAAACGCTTCAGTTATGTGACAGGTGAGTAGCATTAGAGGGGAAGAAACAAATACACATTTACACCTGGTTTTTGCTACATTTAGCCAAAAAAAAGCAAGTCAATATGCACTCATCACCTAGAAAGCACATAACATTTTCACAAGGAAATTACATAAATTGTACATAAGCCATTTTTGAAAAGTAGAACATTTCAATTGTGAATCTTCTAACGAGTTCCCTGATTTAAAAAGCGTGCCACAGGAACTGGAGTGATCCTGTTAAAAGTTAAGTCAGATAATGTAACTTCTCTGCTCATAACCCTCCAATTAATATCTGCCTCACTGAGAATAAAAGCTAAACCAGCTGTTAGGATCCATTCTACCCTTTGTTCTCTGACTCAAGCCCACATCAGCAAGCAACACTGGTTTCCTTGTTGTTCCCTGGACACAGCCCAGACCTTTTTCTGCCTCAGGAACTTTGCACCTGCTGTTGCCTCATTCTGAATGCTTGCCTGCTCTACCTTCACATGCCTTACTCTTTGTATACTTTTAAATCTTTACTCAAATGTCACTTTCTCTCTGACTGTCTCTTCCCCTCTTTCCCATAATACCGAGAAGACATTCCTTATCTCCATTCCTTGCCTTATTTTTTCCCACGTCACTTATCTTCTAACATAATGTATCATTTATTCCTCAACCTGTCATCTCATGAAAGAAAATAAGCTCAAGAGGGACCAATGCCTCAAGTACATACTCTGTTCAGAGGTGCATCTGAAGCATCTAGAACAGTCAGGCACCAAAGAGGTGTTCTGTAAGCAGTAGTGAATGTTGAACATGTCAGCCGGTATTTATTTACATTTAGTTGCTTCTGTAATTTACACCTGGTTTTTGAGGTGTAAATTACATCTCATAATATACTTTTAGTACATTTTTTTCAGTCACTTTATAAGAACAGCACCCATTGCAGATGATTCTAAGAGTTCAATCTGGTTTGTGACCCCTGATAGGAATCTGGTTAAGAGGCAATCCAATGAGCTCAAGTAATCCTATTCTCCTTTTGAACAGAAATTTATCATACAGTTGTTTGAGAAATCACTGGACATTATATCCCTTGGAAAATTTTTCTTTGTGCTTTGTTACATTTAAATTACAAACACTCATAGCACAACAGCTTTAGTAAGAGTATGCAAACGTCAGGGGGAGGGTGTAATTTCCTTGGTTCTGTCTCACTGCAAAGATTTGAAACAGTAGACCCATGTTACAGCTCGATTACAGCTCAGAGTTTTACTCGGCAAGCAAAGGAACCTACACCCTCGAGGCACGACAGGCTGACCCTAAAGGAAAGGTGAACAGAAGAGAGGCCAGAGGCCCAATTTTGGCTCCTCTTTTTAAACGTTTTTTCTCTTCCCCCTGAGCCTGCCCTATGTAAATTGGGCTAGCCAGGAGGGCTGTTTGTTTCACCTGAGGTTCTCACTCCAGTCCTCCGACCTTCCTTTGTTCTATTTTCGTGGGCTTTTCCCTACTTTGTCTTTTAGCCACTGCCATTCTGGACTCCTTTTTCTTTTCTAACTACTTAACACAAAGATAATGGGATAAGGGTCCAGGGGATTCTGCCCTTTGGCCCTTAGCTGGCAGGGCTAAATCACAAATAGAGGCCTCTGAACAGACACACTTGGAACTGTGACAAACAGGCCAGACTGGAGTGGATGACTGGCTTTTACTCTAGGGCTGTGTGTTGCATGATATTAATCCAGGTCTGCCTTTCCTTAACCCAAGGGCTGTAGTAATTATGTAAAGCAATGCACTGAAATTCTCCAAGAAATATTTAATTTTTCTCTATTAAAAAAATCAGCATCATATGGAATTTATTTAAGAGACATATATCTGGACATGCTGGCTTGGGAGAGAGGCATGGTTGGGAAAACAAAGCAATTTGGTTACTGCTAAAATTCTTGGAAATCACTGAGTTTAATACATGGTGATCTCATGAGAGATGATTAAGGGTAAGCATAGTATTAATTGCATGAAGGCATGCTTGTGGCCATCAGATATTTTGAAGTTACTTTCAGAGAAACAGTGACCTGAACTATTAGGAAATACTAAATTTAAAAAAAGTGACTTGGGATAAACAGGCATTTTGGCTACACGGGTGTTCTCTGTTCTCCTTCCTTCCTTCTCCCTCGCTTCTCCCTTACTTCCTTCTCTCTCTCTCTCCATTTCTTTCTTTCTCCCTTCCTTTTTCCTTTCTTTCTTTTAGATAATCTAATATCTAACCATCCTTTCCCCTCAAATCACTTACATGTACGCATCACTATAAACAGGGGCACCCATATGTGTCTTAAATTTTAGAACAGATTTTAGAGGACAGTCAGTAGCACTTCCTTCTACAGGAAGTTTCAGGTACAAGATTGTCATTTCCTGTGTGGAAACAGAGCACTATTGTAAGGGAAGGTCAGTTTTGAATCAGAAAAACTTCTGAGTCGCTGAGTCTTTTTCAGGAAACACATTCTTGTCCGCAATAAAGAATGCCACTAATTTCCCCAAAGGCCTCAGACTCTCTTGAGAAGGGTGTCAGTGAGTTGCCATAAATGGAATGCGGCACGTCAAGAAGGCCCAGCGCGTGGGGAACGCTCGGGTGTGTGAATAATTGGCAAGTTCCTAGGGAAACGTGCGGACGGCAGCCTGCACTTGTCCTACCTGATCCGAGACAGGAGCAAAGAGTGGGCACCCTAGTAATATCCACCACCAAGCACATCTAGATGAAGAGCTGAAAATGTCTAAAATGTGTAAATCTATCAAGGGCATTTTCTGGGCTTGTAGTTCTAACTCCTAATCCAGACTAATTTAAGCAAGTACGGTTTTGCTTGAATGATTCCATCCAAACAGAAATGTCTGCTTCCTCCTTTACAGGTTTTAGACCTTCAACTGTTTCAGTTTTGACCTCATAGGTAGAGTATGTTTGCGTTTCTTAGCTTTGTGCCTTTCATACTAAATGATATCCACATGCTCTTCTGCTTTGTCTTCCCACTGTATCTTGTTTTTCAAGGGACAATTAAAATGTTTTCTCTCTGAAACCATCCTACCTTGGACCTGGAGGCAATATTTAGTACTTATGTTTTTAGGCCCCTCAGTACCAAGCAATTTTTAATAGACTATCTTTAATATTTTGCTGAGTCAGAAATTTTGTTAGTTTTATTTTTTGTTTTGAGGTAAAAAACTCAACACATAGTAGGTCTATAAGAATCTAATGACTGCCTGCCTACCCTAGTCCCAGGGCATACACAGTCCCTGATCTAAAGCTCTTACAGTCTGGAACAACTTGTAAATCAACAATTTCACTAAGATGTTAAATGCTGAGAAATGAAATTCATTATTCAAAAATTCACAACCCTGGGGGCAGTGAGGTCTCCTTCTCCATATTCTTCCCAATGTGGATGGTTCATTGCTGTCAGAGAAAAGAGACTTTATTCTCGGACCACTTAGTCTAGGAGGCTATTTTGGAACTGCCAGTTTGCAATATGACTATCTAAATACCACATGGTTGTCTTTCCTCTCTCGCTCAGGCTGGCCATTTCAGTCACCACCCATTTAATGCCTGTCTATTTCCATTCTTACTTCCTATTTTATCTGCTTTTAATTTCTGTTTTCACTGCCACTGTTCTTTTTTCTCAGGCTTGTAATTGGCCTTACTCTCCAGGCTTCTTACCCTTGCGGTACATTGCCATGGAAAATAAATCTGTAAGAGCAGATCCGGTAATAAGTACAATGGGCTCTGAGGTGGGGATGCTTGGGCTGGATTCCTGGGGCCCTCCTTCTTAGCTGTGCACCCACGGACAAGTCACTTTTCCTTTCTGTAGCTCAGTTTCCTCATGCGTAAGATGAAGTTGATAACAGCACCTACCTCAGAGGGTTGGTATGAGAGTTAAATAAGAAAATATATTTAATGTGATGACACCTATAACTTGTACAAAAGAAACAGCCAATTAATGTGAGATAATATTATTGAACTGTCCTCTGAAAACCCTTCAATAGCTCCTCAAATGCCTACCACACAATCATCAGCTTGGACTAAACCTGTTGTAGTCTTGATCTTCCTTTCTAATAGTCTTCTCTGACTTCTAATTAGACCTGGAAACTTACTTTGGCAAATAATTTGAACATGAATAATTCCATCTTTGCAAGTACCGTTTTCCAGTGATTGTAAGTTGTTTCTCTTCTTTGATGATCACAATCATGAGTGCTCGCTAAGTTGCTTCAGTCATGTCTGACTGTGACTGTAGCCCGCCAGACTCTGCGATCCATGGGATTCTCCAGGCAAGAATGCTGGAGTGGGTTGCCATTTTCTCCTCCAGGGGATCTTCCCAACCCAGGGGTCGAACCCATATCTCTTATATCTCCCACATTTGCAGGCGCCTTCTTTACCATTAGCTCCACCTGAAAACTGAAACTGAAAGTCTCTCAACCATGTCTGACTCTTTGTGACCCCGTGGACTGTAGCCTGCCAGGCTCCTCTGTCCATGGGATTCTCCAGGCAAGAATACTGCAGTGGGTTGCCATTTCCTTCTCCAGGTTATCTTCCTGACCAGGGATCGAACCCAGATCTCATGCCTCAGAGGCAGATTCTCTACCATCTGAGCTATCAGAGAAGCTCTGGGATGTCTAAATCATAAAATGTCCTCTTACTTTTGATCCATCCCAGATCCCACAATGCCTCTTACATCCTTTAAAATCTGGAAATTCATAGTGTCAGTGTCACTCATAAAGTCTGTTTCCTGCCTGCCTGCATGTGCGTTCAGTCATGTCCAACTCTTTGTGACCCTATGGACTCTAGCCTGGCAGGCCACTCTGTCCATGGAATTTCCCAGGCAAGAATACTGGAATGGGTTGCCATTTCCTACTCCAAGGGATCTTCCTGATGCAGGGACTGACCGGCGTTTCTTATATCTCCTTCACTGACAGACAGGTTTTTTACCACTGTGCCACTTGGAAAGCCCATTAATGGCACCAAATGCATCCCTCCCAAGACTAACATTCAGGAGTAAGAGTTTACTCTTCTACTGCACCATGCATCTTTGCTTGATCTAGCCAAGAGTATCTTTTGATAGATTGCTGTCTCGTAATCCATGAAAATCTCAGTGTTGACAACCATCCAGGATCCTTGATTGAAGGTTGACTTTTAAGTACTCTATGTTTCTGTTAAGATCCAACTACTTATTACATCTTAATAAGGAGTAAGAATTTTGCTTAGCAGCTACAAAGATTGGGTGCAGAAAGATTAAAATGCCCTCTCTAAAATTAAATATGATATTTTGGCTACTACCAAAGATTTTGTTCAAACTCATTTGTAGATCATGGCAGTAAACTCACAGTCTGCCTCTCCTGTAGTATTCCCTACTTCTCATCCTTGTTCCAATTTCCAGAAAGACCTTTCTAACACAAATATTTTTGTAAGGGTTACCTGCTTTAAAAACTTCCATCCCACTTTGAAGTTTTTAAAGCAGGCAACTGAAAATAAGCTTCCCAGGTGGCACAGAGGTAAAGAATCCACCTGCCAATGCAGGAGATATAAGAGATGCAGGTTCGATCCCTTCAACAGGAAGACCCCCTGAAGGAGGAAATGGCAACCCATGCCAGCATTCTTGCCTGGAGAGTCCCATGGACAGAGGAGTCTGGTGGGCTACAGTCACTGGGGTCACCAAGAGTTGGACATGACTGAGCACACACACAGAACTGAAAATAAAGGTTAAATATCTTGGCACAACTAAAAAGACCCTTGGTGAAATGGCCCTTGGATTTCTCCCAGCTTCTTTTGCTCAATCAATACTTCAGTGCTTGCTATGTTCCAAATACCTCATTCTATTTTTTTACCCTCCATGACTTTGTATATGCCTTTATCTTTTGCCTGGGACATCCTTCTTTGCATCATAATTGTGGCAAACTCACACTTATATTTCTGACTCAGTTTAAACTTTATCCTTCCTGTTAAGATTCCAAGACCTTTCCCAGGCAGAATTCATTTTCTCTTCTACACAAATATTATAACTTGTATATATTCTAGTTATTGCACTTGCTATATTTATCATTTATGCTTTAATATTGTATTTAAATGTAATTAAAATGTATTACAATTGAATACAGTGAGTAATTGAATCTATTGTACTTTCTTGTTTATATGAACCACTTCATATTCTGAGATAAAATATCATGGTTTGAAAAATTAAAGTTTCTGTATGCAGACAAATTAGGCTCTGGATATTAGGTAATAATTGCTGGCATGCATTTATCACTTACTCTGTGATAGTAAGTGACAGTGTGAAGCACCATCCTTAGGGCTTTATATGTATAAGTCACTGAATCTTCACAGCCATCCAATAAGATACATGCTGATAGACATTTGCAGATGAGGACACTGAAGACAGAGACCACTTGGAACAGAGTCAGTGAGTGCAGAGCCAGAATTTGAGCACCAATACCCTGGTCAGAGTCAGCCTCTTAACCCCCACGTTATCCTCGGGCTAACTAACCTCTCTGAACTCTACATCATCATAAAAGGAGGACAGGAGTAACCACCTCTTTGTTAAAATGAAAGGCAATGATACTCTCCCACCTTTACTTCTCCTCTCATTGTTCATTCATGTGTAGATTCACATTAATTTGACTTCTGGTAATATACATAGTCTTTACCACCTTCACCATCACAAACTTCGGTCCCCAACACTATAAGACAAAAAAGGAACCTTCCTTTTCTTGCTGTTTCCTATTAAAAACAGGTTCTTCTGAATCTTGGCCAGAGGAAGGAAGTGAGCCCCATTTATATAATCAGGATGGAAAAGCTGAATTTGTAATTTGTTTCAGTTTAATTTTGCATTATTATAATACAAAGTAATTTTCTGGCTGAAAAATTTATCTTTAGGGTTTATTTATTTACTGTGGCACACAGCAAATACTTACTTATTGATATAACCAGGAGAAATAAATGACTTGATAAAACCAAGAATGAAATGTAAGTCAAAATAATTTGACAGTTGAATCTACTTCTTAACAGTACAGTACGGAGAATAAATCTGCACATAGTTCTAAAAGCAAATTTACATAACTTTATACTATTATTAATTATAAAATGTATCCTGGTCCTATAAACTTCAACAGTTAAGAGGGTAAAGAAAACATGATTTCTTCGAATTTCAACCAGACAATGAGTTATAATGCCATTATTCAGAAATCTATATCTATTGACCAATTCTGTGAGAATCAAAAGTACAAAAAACTGTTTCAAATTCTGGTCAGTAAATATGAAGGAAATATAGCACCATGTCAATTTTTTAAAAACATATGTAAGTTGAAAATATATAATCTTAATTAACATAATTATTCTAAACAGAAATATATTACAAATCCCAATCAACTGCTTCAGACATTGATTACCTAAAAATACACATTTAGCTCCATAAAATTAAGAGTCTCAAATCCAACATTAACAAGGTTGACTTGATTTTGAAAGCACAGCATGCTGTGATTCTGTATGTGGGTAAGTGCAAGTGTATGTGTAGGTATATCCTATTATGACACATATTCACACGTAGTACACATAAAGTCCATTGCACTTTTAAGTAGTGCTTTATTTAGATGCTCAGATACATGCTACATTGCTTGGAACTGAAATTATTTGAATATATAAATCCTAACTTCATTCATGTTGAAACCTTTTTTTTTTTTTCCTGCAAGCTACTTGAAATGGAGGGCACAGCCTCAGGAAAGAAATATATTTGTGAATTTGAGTTGGGATTTACATAATTTCACTCCTCATTTTATTTTGAATTTAATTACTTTCAAAACCATTAAAAAGGTGTAAACACACACATGCACGCACAAATGTGATGGAGCAATGCAATTACTCATGCTGTTACTGAAAGCTAGAGGGGCTTGTATTTCTTTCCAGTAAACAATTTCACTTTTGCAATATACTGTGGTCTGTTCTCCCCAGTCCCTTCCTGATTGTTAAATAGGAACTTACTGGAGAGGCATTGATAAGTTTTCAGGTTTATTTGGACTAGCCATTTAGACTAGATTGCTTTGGTGCTTCATCTAATTTTGAGTCCTCTTTAAATCAGATTTGAAGTTTATAGTTCTAAGCTTCTGAGATTATTTTTTCTCATACTCTTGTATTAGGAAGTTGGCAGAAAGTACAGATAATATAAGTCATTAACTCAAAGGTATGCAGAAAACACATGGAGCTTAAAGTCTTGTCTTCTGTTCCTAATTCAATATTCTTTCCACCTCAAATCTTTCCACATCTTTACTATGTTTGTACTGTCTTCTCCTGACATTTAACTTCCCGAGCTTCCTCTTAGTAATTGGACCAAGGAAATGATTTTGAGGTCTTAAAATGTTTAAATTTTAGGAGCATGCACAAGACAAGAAATTGAATTTTACAATTAAGGTAATTATATCAATTTCTTAAAGTCCACAGATATTGATGTATTATGAATTTATTACTTTTCAATATTTCATTCAAAAAGAAAAGGGAGAATAAAGTTTTATTTCTTGACATTATTTTCCTCATGAAACTTAAAATCATTAGAAGACAGAAGGCCACTATTACATGATGACATGTAAATAATTCTTCAAAATCCAGTGTCAGAGTATTGAATATTTTTAAAAAGTAAGGTCTTAACAACTTGCATTTGGCCAATGTAGTTGAATAGTACTCCAATCAGAGCTTGCCTTGCATTTTCAAGAACACTTCCTATAGCTTTCCTTAATATCACAAGTTATCCTAACTTAAGAAAACATTGCATTGTTAAATAATTAGTAGTAGTAATTATATCTTAAAGTTAGACTAGGAAAAATATAACAAATGTAAACCAAACTAATAAACAAAGCACATGATCTTGTATTGGCATATAAAATATCCACATTGCCAATTAGTGACACTTTCCATAGCTTCCTAAATAATTGCATTTCATTGGAGCCATTTTATTTGTTCCCTCAAAATGTTTGCTTAAAGTGTAAAAATCAATACCTCTCTCCATCTAAAGTGCTTTATAGCTCATCATGTTGTCCATGTGGGCATTTATAGAAATGTAATACTTTATATTATGCATAAACTGAAGCCTACTTGGTTTTAGAAATAAATAACATATTCTAAATTTAGTTCAAAAAGCAGAATTTGAAATTTGGAACAGTAATCTTAGTAATACACCTTTCAAAGCTTTAAGACTTAACTCATAGTATAGGAAACAGGGGAAAGAAACACAAGACCAAAGGGTTCAGTCAGAACCAAGGATTACTTTGGACTCAAATGTATAAGTCCTACTGGGGAAGATTCAGCATTTAACCCTCTTCATCTAAGGGCAGTTCTAGTAACTGACAAATTCATTTATCTCTTGAATATAATGCTAGTGGAGAACCACAAAGCACTTCAAAACACACAGGCAGAGTCAGCCATGCAGCACAGTCAAAAATACCCAAGTGACCTGCAGCTATTACTTAAGCCTCACTGAATGTCACACTAACCCCTAGAGAGTGACTTAAGAACTAGGGAAAATGTCATCTGGATTGTCTTTTGATATGTGTCCAGTAGAACCGAAGAAATTGAAGTGCCTGAAAGGCCGACATGATTCATTTAAATGTGAACATTTCTCTGAACCAATGATTCCTTTTATGGTAAGAAAATGAATACACTTCACAATTTTCATTTTAGGTCAGAGGCAGTGCAGCTTGTGTTACAACTGAAAGGAGAAATACTAAAGATAAAAGAAAAAGAGGATGGTGCTGAAAAGAAACATGTTCAGCAGCCATTGTGATTCAACTTACCCTGATGTGCTTTTCATGAGATGAAGGAGGACAGATGAAAAAGAAAAGCACACAAATGTTAATGGATACATTTCAATCCAAAGAAAGCCATGGAATAAAACAAGAGCATCATTTCAGATGTGCTGAAGCTCAAATACGAGAAAGACATGGTGTTCTGTTTTCTGTTTTTGTTTTGTTTTTTTTAAATTTCACCAATACACACATACTCACTGCATCCAAAAGCATAATCAGGCTGAAGGCAGTTCTAATAGTTGACCAGTAGTCTGTCTCTTGAAAATGAGCCACTCTGAAACATGCATGACCACATTTTCCCAGCCTGTAGTAAACCCCGGGAGGAAGTCAGGCAGCTTGTTAAAGAATATTCTTCACCTCGGGCCATCAGGTTATTGTACAAATAGAAGCAGTAACCTATTAAGTGGTGCTCGGGATCTCAAACAGATTTATAAGCTTAGAGCTTAAGAAAAATACAGCAGATTTCTGGAAAGGCAGTGACTCGAAGAAAGCACTAGTTTGAGGGTGGGACTATCTGGATTCTAGTTCACATACATAGTTTGGTCAAAGTCACTGGTAAGGTTCTGATGTTCAATCTCCCGAACATAATTTGAGGCAGGAAGAAATTTTCACATCCCAGATCCATTATTTTTTTATGACATTACACAGGTGCTATAAAATAATAATAATTATGTGCCAGTAATGAGGTCATGAAAAAGTTCTAAAAAATTCTATCACTCTTCTCCCCTTGCCACACTAATTCTTCCTCTTCTATTTGAGCTGGCAAAATAAAGCTTGAGCTTGTGCCAACTGGGTGTCTTTAAGTAGACACATTTATTTATTTGGACAGATGTTGATAAACATTGCTCTGAGGGGGAAAATGAACTAGATTAGTTCACCAATGTTACCAGATGTCATCACAAAAGTGTTGATTTAGTTGTGGTGTTTGAAGTAGCCCACTTGTTCCCTGGGTAGAGTAGAGGCACTGGGAAAATATGGAATATTAAATAACCCAATAAAAAGTCATGAGAATATTATTTTAAATTTTTATAAAAGCATAATAGATTCTTAGAAAAATAAAATTTACTACATAAAATATAATCAATGTAACAAAATATGAAGCAGATATTCCTATCTAAGAAATGAGGCAAGTTAGAGAGTTCCCTTTTTTTATTACACAATCATTATAAAGAAAAGCTGGAAGTGCAATGAACACCCTGCACGTGCCTCCTCCAAACGCATTCATTCAGAGAAACTGTGTATTCTTTCACTAAATGTGCATTTTGGAGAAATGCATATTCTTTGATTGACCTTAACTTCAGAACAGCTGTGACAGTATTTAAATTTTTCACATAAACAAAAACATAGCAATCCTTACAAATTGGCATCGCAATGTCCTAAGAAATTTAAGGCATCTTTCTTGCATCATATATGCAACAGAAAGAAAATTAAGACCCAAAGAGACACATTCTAGGTGGTTAGAATGATTTTCCTGTCAACATACCTGTGAACTCTTTGATGAGTTCTGAGAAAAAAGCAATTTCTGAGCTCTTCATGAAAGCTAATTTTCATGAAGTATCTGGGGCCAGTTATTATTGTGGACAAAATAATCCTCAGCCCACAAGCGACCTGGGCACTGCTCTCCAATAGGATTGAATAAATCTGCACACAGTGGAATATTAATATTTTTCACATATTTATCATTTTTAAAATAGGAAATCTGCACCTATAGAAATACCCTAAATATAAAACATAAGAGAAATTGTGAAAATAAACAGGAAATACAAATGTATGACTCAAAAAGTATCACTTAAATTTCTAATATATTTATCAGTGTGTGTAAGTTATCTGACTTCTCATAGTTTTTACTAACTCTTCTCCTCCACAGCCAATTAATTTAAAAGCAATCTTGACTAGCTATTTCACTTTAGAATTAAGTATTTCAGCTCATAACTTTCAAAAAGACATGTTCTGCAAAGGACAAAAAGCTGTAATTATAAATGACTCTTAAGAGAGTTTGTGATAATATATTATAAATTCATATCAGAGGTAATATATATTTGTGCTGCTTTTGGTCTAGATAAAGACAGTTTTCTTTTTATAAAAATTGATATTCTTTTCTACATGCAATTATTTACAGGAACATATAACTTATTTTTTTTCTTTCTACTCCAGATTGTCAAAATTATGAGAATACCGAGAGATTCTGGCAAAAATTAATCTTCTTCAGTTAAATACCACTGTAGTATATAATAGACAAATAACAATTTTTCACTGACCTAGAAAAAATAGGTTTTAAGTTACCCTTTAACCAATAAGAACAAGTCAGTTATTGGCACAATATTTTCCTTAGGAGCATCAGCATACATCCAGACACAAACAAGATATTATCAACTAACATATATCTTATATTCAAAAACAGGATTCTTAAATGCTTAATTGCCTCACTTTAATCTTCTAGATCTTCCACTGAATGAATGGACCTTCTATTTATAAACTAGTTAACTTTGAATGTAAAATTTCAAATTAGAAATATTTATTAAATGAACTTCATATGTGGAATGTAGTTGCCTTTTGCTTCTTAAAGTTCAAATTGATGACTCAGAAATTTAAAAAAAAATCAATTGTTAACACCAGATTGAGGAGTGAACAGGTAGTGACTGAAGTAAAAATGTAGAATGAAGAAAGGATTTCTTTTAATAGGTGAAACTTGAGAATCTTTAAATGCTGATGACCACAAGCCAGAAGAGAGGAGGATTTGAAGAGAATTTGAAGTACACGTGGGAAATTGGCAGAACCGGACAGACAAAATCAGCAGGGATGGTCTTAAATGAGAAGAGACTAACCTAGTTTCCTGTGTTAAAGCAGGATGGGGGTGAGAGTCAGCGTGAATTCAGCAGCAAATAATTCAGAGGGCTAAGATGGTCTCTTTATCTCTTCCTCTAGAGTAGAATGCGAACGCACGTGCAGAAGATACAGGTTTGAGGACAGTGGAGGTCTCTGACAAAAGTTGCAGAGAGTAGAAAGAAGACTGGTGACTGAAAAATACCGGGATTACATGGCAGTGTTGAATTCCCACATGAAGCTGATTCAAATTCCCTTGAATTCAAATTCAAATTCCCTTGAATTCAAATTCAAGTTAATTTTCTCTTGTAGCACTCAGGTAACCCAAACATAGCCATGGAGGAAGAAAATTCATTGGTGGCTGTAGTTAAGATATGGACATAACCAAATGAAAAAGAAATGATGGGTTTGGAATTTTTGAGCATGATGAAATTATGGTCATAGAATCCAAGCGAAATAGGGAGACAGAAGAGGACTGAATGCAGCTGATGCACTACAAAGTGATAGAAGTTTTTAAAAAGATGATAGTAGAAGTTGGTAAAACAAGCTGAAAGGAGGAGATAGGAAGGAATGATATGCATGGATTAGTAACTTTTGAGTAGGGGGTTATGATTTGGGGGTGAAAGGAGGAGATAGGAAGGAATGATATGCATGGATTAGTAACTTTTGAGTAGGGGGTTTTGATTTGGGGGTGATGATGAGATTCAGAATATAACATGGGATGTGTCTAACTTGGAAGAAAGGATGACATTGGAAGTAATGAAGCCATGAACTTAAAGGTTAAGTTGCGAACAGTTGATTTATGTGGATATGAGCACCCAGGGGTGATGGCAGAAATTGCTTTATATACAATGATGGGATATAGATAAAAATAAATAGCCAAGCACATTTCTAGTGATCCTTATAAACAAAAGAAAATGATTCAGAAGTTTTAACTATAGTTTATTGTACTTCTTCTGAAATAATTTTTCTTTGAAGTCAATATTGAATCCAAATAGCTGAAGTATTTAAGACTCTTTAAAAGAGGTTGAGAAATCTTTATTTTTTCAAGGATTTTGTTATTCTTTTGCCTGTGATTATACCCCAGTCAAGCCCCAAATTAAAAATTTAAGTATGTAGAATCTGAAATAAATACATTTAATTGTATTCTATATATATATATGTATCAGTCAGTTCAGTTGCTCAGTCATGTCAGGCTCTTTGTGACCCCATGGAATACAGCATGCCAGGCTTCCCTGCCCATCACCAGCTCCTGGAGCTTACTCAAACTCATGTCCATTGCATCAGTGATGCCAACCAACCATCTCATCCTCTGTCATCCCCTTTTCCTCCTGCCTTCAATCTTTCCCAGCATCAGGGTCTTTTCCAAGGAGTCAGTTCTTCACATCAGGTGGCCAAAGTATTGGAGTTTCAGCTTCAGCATCAGTCCTTCCAATGAATATTCAGGACTGATTTTCTTTAGGATAGACTAGTTTGATCTCCTTGCAGTTCAAGGGCCTCTCAGGTCTTCTCCAACACCACAGTTCAAAAGCATCAATTCTTTGGGACTCAGCTTTCTTTATAGTTCAACTCTCACACCCATACATGATTACTGGGAAAGCCATAGCTTTGACTGGACAGACCTTTGATGGCAAAGTAATGTCTCTGCTTTTTAATATGCTGTCTAGGTATATATGTCTGTGTGTGTGTTCAGTCGCTAAGTCATTTTCAACTCTCTGTGACCCCATCGACTGCAGCACGCCAGGCTTCTGTGCCCTTCTCTATCTCCCTGAGTTTGCTCAAATTCATGTCCATTGAGTCAATGATGCTATCTAACCATCTCATCCTCTGCCGGCCCCTCCTCCTTTTGCCTTCAGTCCTTCCCAGCATCAGTATTTATATATATATTATATATATATATATACACATACATATATTTTTTGAATGAAAAGTCTCTTGTTATCTATTTTTTAAATAAAACCCTGTCAATAGGATATGGGTAATCACTGACCTTAGAAATGTGGAAACAAAATGTAGAGACGCTTGCTTCTGAAAGGCTAACTTTAAATAACTATAGGGGAAAAGCACACCTTCAAAGACCTTATAAAAATACCATACAGAACTAATATGAGATTCTACATTATGGAAATAAATATAGAGAACACCTTTTAGATTAAGATGTCATTCAGCATTATATTTAAATGTATCTTAATTAGTCACTTTTTTCTTTCCGTAAAAGAACTTTGTCATCCTTGCTGTTAGACACTGACTTTGAAAGTTTTATTGGGATAAATAATGTTAGTTTGATTCAAGCAGACATTTAGATTTCTTACATAACTTATTAGTAATCATTACTATACTTTTATCAAACTTTGGTGACAGCATGTGTGGCTAATTACATCAGAACAAAATCAACTTTATAAAGTAACTGCACTACTTTGAAATTACCTCCATTTCTCATTCTTAAATAAGTGTTTGATTTGAATACATTTGTAGCTGATTTGGAAGGATGGGATGGGGTCAGATAAGAAACTAATTATTCTCTATGGAAAAAACTATGCTTCTCTTTTCAGAGTATAAAGAGAGAGATTCTTTTTTGACTCCCCATGGAGACCATTTAAAATTAGATAGGGTACTTAAGATCCAGCTGAAAGTTTGGACTACATAGTCTTTAAATTGCAGCCTTATCCTGATTCTAAATAATTCAGAGAAATAGGGCTCTGGAGGTCTGCACTTCTGTATACCACAGTGCTTGGAAAGCTGTGTTTCTTCATGTGTGGAAGCAACAGCATTTCTACCTCAAAGGCTTTGTGAAAACTAAAAGACAAAACACGTGTAAATGTATAGAACAGTGCCTAGCATACTGCAACCACTCGATGTGGTTATTAAACATTTATTACATAAAAAGAAGATCATTATTATCATTACCACACAAATGATGAGGAGGAAAACAGAGCAGGATATACACACACAAGGAGACAGAAGTAGTCATTAAAAAGACATAGATATTAAGTATATTAAGAACAGAATGTGCAAGATGGTAAGTAGAGACAAAGGGATAGATAGGAAGCAGATAATGTGGGGATTTTGAGGCTATATGAAGGCATTTGAAATTTATCCTAGGGATGTTAGGAAATGATTGAGGGATTTTAGGCAAGCTTAGAAATAATGATTTAGATAGATTTCTTTAGCTGAAGTGTGAAGAAAGAATTAGAAGAAGGCAAGACTAGAAGTACAGACATCGTTTTAGTATGATGGCCTGAGCAAGAAAAGAAAATCAACAAGCTTGAGAGATTTTATAGCGTTAGGACCTAGAGCCACAGGGAGGTGACGTGACCTTGTGTGGTGGCACAGACGGCACAGCGAGGATAAGGCCGGATGAGGGCAGAGATGAAGCCCTGGTTTCCAGTTCGGTTAGTGTGTGGAAGTCGCTGCCCTAGTTCCTATTCCATATTCTCAGGTTTTTATTCTTCTTTTTCCACCCAAATTCTATTTATGTGTTCAGTTATTCAGAATGCATGTCTTGAGTAGCTACACTGTGCCAGGCTCTGCACTTGTTTAAAAAAGCGGAGGTTCTCTGAGTCCAGCCCTTTGAATTATGTAGAGAAACATAGAATCCAGGACACCGACAATTTGAAGAGCATGTAATTCAACTTATCAACTGAAATCCGAATCCCTCATATAACAATCTTGCCACATTCATATGCTTGGCAGGTCTATGTTGGACATAATCACAAGAAACAGCTCTCTTTCTAGAAAGGGGGTCAATTCTTTCTTCTCAGATCTGTGATTGTTAGCAGTCCTCACTGATATGCAGCTCACATTTATCTGTTAACAGTCTTTCACTTTGGGCCCAAGATCTTCTCATGCAGCCAAAAGAACACACTTGATTGCTCTTTTTTCTTAGGAGCATCTGGGTCTTTGTTATCTACACTCCACATATTCCTAAATGTTTCCAACACTCCTTGAAGGTGTTTAGTGTCATCTTGCTATGCTGATGATGCTCTTCTGAATATATCTTGTTTGAATATATCTGCTTCAAGCATATTTCCCAGAAATTAACATAATATCCAGCTATGCTCTGGTCAGTGCATAGAATTTTGGCCTTATCAGTTGCTTTTTGGGTACTGAAAATCATTAATATCTTTATCAGGCATTGGCAATTTGTCTTTTTTTGTAGAAACATTTTTCTTAGGAGTTGCAGTTAAATTATACATATCTGCCTATACAAAGACAATCAGTATGTATGAAGTTGGATGCAGATTTATTAACATATAAATGACCCTGTTAAACTTCATCTTCTTAAGATTTGTATCTCTCTTCAAAGGTTTCCCTTAAACAAAATCATTTATCTAAATTTAACTATGTCTTCTAGCTTTATGCTTTCACAAATATCATACTCATATTTAAGTCAAATATTAAAATGCTGAGTCCACCAACTTTCATTTCACTCAGTTATCATAAATTCACTTATCCAGCCTCTGTGATTACAATGATCCCACCAGTTATATTTTCATGTTTTCAGTCTCATTCCAATCTTATGTTCGTTTAGAAAGTAATCAAAACACTTTGCTGAACTCAATATGTGGTATTTCTACAGCCTTTTTCTCATCTACATGTATAGAAAATGTCTGAAAAGTTTAAGGACACAGTTTATTCTTAAGGAATTCCATTTGTTCTTGGTGATTGAAAATCCCTTTCTTACTGTTCAAAAATAACCTATTGGATGTTTTATGTTTATTTTGAAAAACTAACCAGTCTAAGCAGGGTGTCAATATACAGTCTTAACTTAGAGAACATCTTTTAAATAAGAACATTAAGTGGTTTTAGGCATATGGCACTCTTCTCATTCTGCTCAAAGGCCAGAGACTTAGAGAAAGGATCACGGATGTTGAAATACTAAAGTGCAATAATCTGTTTTCATGACTGTCTCTCTACAAGCTCGCTGAAGAGTAGAACTGTATAATTCAAATATCAGTCGTTTCTGACACAGTTCTTGGAAAAAAACAGGCACTAAGGAAATGACTGAAAAGTTATCATTTGTATGTTTCATTAATCCAGGACTTACTTCAGTCAAGACAAATAATATGGATCTTTTTATAAAAGGAGGTCATTTTTCTGGTACATCTAACTATCTTGAGTTTTCACTTATTATTTATTAATTCTTATTTTATTCTTTTCATTTTTCATGGGCAGAAAATACAGAGGCTATACAGGGATTCTGATTCTATTGATACTTACTCTGTAATCTATTAACATTGCACCATAGGTTCATAACAATATCCCTATTTCTTCCATGTTTTTTTCCTTCCTCCAAGACGGCACACTGGTTTTCCTTAGATTTATTTTTTTCCTAACAAATTTCAGTAGATTTTGGCCTTTAGCCTTTGGCTATTATTATTTGTTAGGTTCAGGGAAGCCTCAGAATTGTTCACGGCTGGAGCTTGGCAGGACATGCATGATCAGATGATAAGACAACAATAGCTCTAACTCAGTGCAGGCAGGGAGGGCAAATTTCTGGAGTTCAAAGCTGGAAACTGAGATATATTTTCCCAGATAAATATTGAGAACACTGGGATTCTAAAATATTCTACTTTATTAGATCTTTTTGTGTTGATTGCCCAAGAATGTCCCCTTTAACCACGTCTGTACTAAAGGAACACTTGACTATAACTAATTGATTCAAGTACAAATATCTCTTCCATATTAGGCCAATCAGATTCTTTCACACAGGAGCTTAAAAATGTGAAATGGAAAAGATAAGTTATTGACAACACTCTAGAGAAACATTTTATAATCTGTCATGGTTGAAGTTTTAGAGTGGTCCTGCTCTGTTGTTTCTGTAATTTCTGAGACATTCTAATATCCTACAAGTGAATTCCTTTTTTTTTTTTTTTGGCTTTATTTGGCCAAATTTAGTTTCTATAACATTCTTCAAAACATATCTTTGTGGAGGGAAGCAAAGACATTTACCTTCCATATATATGACCTTACTTAGATGGAAAAATGTATTCAAAGCTTATAACACATGTCTTACAGATTAACCTCTGAAATACAACTCTTTTATAAGTTTAACTTGGCACATAGGTACTTAATAAATATTTATTGAATGAAAGAATGTTGTGGAGATTCTGTGATACCTTTAGTTATGAATATTTTCAGTGACATTTATTTTGCTTAGAGATATGCAAGCTCTGAAACTTCTAAATGCTAAAGATTAAAAATGCCAAGTCTCAAAACACATTAATGTTTATGCACTGAAGGAGACCCTTAGGATTGCAATAGAAATAAATTAACTAAATCTATAGAGCTTCACTTTTATGTCTTTGATGTTCTAACATAAAGATTCATTGGTAGTGATTAACTGTGACTGTTATGCTCCAAGGAGAAAACTGCTTCTCTAGAGGATGCTGCTGATTGCCAAGTTGGAATGTTAATTTCATTTTAATGATGTTGAAAAATTGATTTCAAATACGGAATCCATATTCACTTTGTAGTGGTGTCCATTCAAGAGAGCATAACAAATCTAACATATAATAATATATTACTTGTATTATAACTAAAGATTAAAAATGATAAATTAGTATATTAATATTCATATAGTATCTTCCACTTTAGTCTCAAAATACAGATTTCAACATGCATATATGTTTTAATATTATACAGTGTTAAAAATGCAGGAGGAAAACATTAGCAGATAAAAAACATACAAAAATTTAGGATTTATATTTCCGGAGCTCAGTAACTATTCACTGAGTGACTGTCGATTTTAATATGCTTACTGACCATCAAGAGTTGTCATGCGTGTTAGACAAGTGTATTACTACTGAAGCAGACAACTGCTCTTTAATCTCGTCAGTCTCTGTAAAAGTAAGCTTCTTAGAATCGAAGTTAAGCCTAGAAATAAAAATCTTTTAAGTCAATATATGTAAAACAGTCTAATCTAACAAGTCTTTAGATTGAAAGAATAAAGTAGAAAAATGAAACATAGAAATTATTTGAATATAAATATATTATGACATTTCTGAACCTCAGAATTAAGTGAGAAATAAAGCTTTCAGGGAAAGAGAAGGGAAAATCCTATATGTTATACCACGAAACAATGACAATCAACTGATATTAGACATAAGTGGAAGCCAAAAGAATAGCATGTTTAAAACTTTGAGGAGAAATTATTTTAAACTACTACTTTTACAATTTTCAATTAATTTAGGTATAAAATATATTTATAGATCTCTAAGGATATAGGAAGTTCGTCATAAACCTTATCAACACATTTATAGAGATGGTGATATGGGAAATTAGGAGCTAAATATGTTCCAGGAGGAAAAAATGGATAAGAAATCTGAAGAAGTATTAATACATATAATGGATATCTCTAAAGCTCTTTTTTTCGGCAAAGATGCTAAGGGACAAAATTTCATTTCCTTTTTGGTGAGTTCATAGCTATTGATTCTAGTGTAACATATTTATGGCATCATAATGATGCAAATGCTATTTTTAAGAAGAAAATCCCATGGATGGAGGAGCCTGGTAGGCTGCAGTCCAAAGGATCACAAAGAGGCGGACACGACTGAGCGACTTCACTACACTACATAGATCTTACACTTGTACATCCTGGAAATGTGTGACTAGCATTTCTTTCTTTCTCTGTCAAGTGACTTTAACTTGGGGGTTCAGTTTTAGGAACCTCCTTTTATTTCCATATACCTAAGCCGTGTTCTAACAGCCGCATCAGTAACAAAGCTGACATTTTGATCTCTTGTTGTCTGACTCCTCTGTTTATCAGAAAATAAATTCTAAACTTTGGCAAAGAACAGAGCTTCTATTTACTGGGTACTAAAACATTAATACCAACAACCAGATTCTAAGTGAAGTTCAGGGAGTTAGGGAGTCAAAGAATATTTATAAATTGAGGTTTTTGGTGAGCTAGGCCATGTACATTTTTGATCTTGCAGTAGCTTCTTTTAAAAAGTACAGTTATTTTATAGAGTTGTGTGGTTGACTTTAACTGGCCATCCTGAGAAAGAGGGTTTAGGGTTTAGTCTAAAACTTTTGCTGGAGAGTTAAGAAAGGGAAATAGGTTCTTGACGGTCGGGATGGAAGGTATAAAAGGGAAGAATTGAAGTTCTCAGGTCTAGTCTGAGGAATGCAAAGATATTCAATTGATATTAAATTAGAAAAGATGCTTGCCATCCGTTGAAATCAAACAAAGGATGATAGAAAAGACCTCAGATATTAGTGACACATTAAGAAAACTCTGGAGAATCACAATTTTAATATGGAAACATATTGAAAATAATAAATGACTCAATCCTTTAAGATTGGGAGAACTATATCACAAGGCTACAGAAACGCTGGCCCAATTTTAAAGGGGAAGACTAGACAAATTAATGTGAAGTACCCTGAGTATTAATTGGAAGGACTGATGCCGAAGCTGAAGTTTCAATACTTTGACCACCTGATGTGAAGAGCTGACTCACTGGAAAAAACCCTGATGCTGGGAAAGACTGACGGCAAGAGAATAAGGGAACAGAGGATGAGATGGTTGGATGGCATCATGGATTCAATGGACATGAGTTTGAGCAAACTCTGGGAGATAGTGAAGGACGGGGAAGCCTGATGTGCTGCAGTCCATGGGGTTGCAAAGAGTCAGACACATCTTAGCTACTGAACAACAACAGCTCAAAGAATTACAAGATGAGTTTCAGTTTGACATACATATTACATGTATTCCATGTAAGCCTGCTGAGGAAATTTATGGAATTGAAGCTTTAAAGGAAAGTATAATAAAGATAAGATGTAATAAAAATGAACCAGGCAGAACAACAATAGGTTGACTTTAGACCTTTAGGTTAGATGCTATTCTGAGGGAAGAATAGCACCAGTGTGATAATATACAACTCAGGAAGATAATACTCAACTCAAGAATTTTTAAAACAGTGGATGCTTTGGCAGATCTCATATTCTTGATTTCCTATTTCTCATCATAGGACAATAGCAAGAAATAGAAGAAAAACAAAAGGCTGCACCAGAAAGCAAAGCAAAAGCAGAACAAAGTAGGAACCCAGAGCTAGTAAGATGTTTTAATCTATATGACTTTAGTTGCTGGATGGTAAGTGAACCTCAAATTAGACCTTTGTCTGGGACTGCCAACATTGTAAATTTCTGAACTTTACAAGCATTTGGAATATCTTGAATGCTGCTCTCTGATTTCTCTTCCATATGGTTTTTCAAAATGTGTCATAAGTAACTTATTTAAAGATTTCTCTCAATTAAATTTAAATTCACAGATTGTCAATCAGAGATACCTGATATCTTAGTAAAGTTAAAAATAAGATTTTCCAGCTGGGCTATTTCCACAGGGAGACTAATGAAATGAATCTCTGATATGAACTTTGGTAAAGTGATCATAAGTATAAATACTGTGTCCTGGACACATCATTTGGCTTGGTCGTTGGATAGAATGTAGAAAAACAACTGATGGGAAACCATAGTCATTGCAACCATGTATGTACAGACTATCGTGTTTAAAAATTTGAAATTTTTTTCTCCATTTTTTTGTGTGTGCACTTAAAAAAAAAAGCACTTGAATTTTTTTTTCCATCTTGAAAGTAGATATATGAAATTTGAACACTGAAGAGTATGATTCATTGAAGCACATTTAAAGAGGATATAGTGTCTTTTAAACAAAGAACATCAGAATTGTTTAAATAAAATTTTAAATGCTTCAGAAAATTTGAGAACATGACCAAAGTTTAATCATGTAATAAGAAATGTGATAGAAGTAAAGTTTGAAACTATATGATTTAAAAATAATTTACCTTGCTTATCTTGTAAAACCCATTACATGAGGACATGTGACTTTAGTAACCCAGAAACCCAGGCATGGCGCCGCAGAAGGCACGGATAAGTGTTAGCACTTCCTTATATGTCTTACAAATACAGGTTGAATATCTATGCTTGTTGGTCTTTTGCTATGAGATGGTCAATAATAAGAGAGATGCTTCGGTCTTCTCACTAATTAGCAACACTTTGCCTTGTTGTATCCATTTTAACTCAAATACTATTATTCTATAGGAAATAGTTGTGCTAAGGAATGTTGGCCGTTGTTGTATTATGGTCTGTTCTTAATATTCTTCTTGATCTTCAAGACAAGGATTCTATGTACTACATTTTAAAATTATATTTGCCAAAATGTACTTCAAAATGAAGTAATGAAGCCAAGGACAGGAAGGTCTTCAAACCAAATCCAGAACTTACAATCATTTTCTTACTGTGAGGATACTTAGGATTTAAGAAATAATTCTATAAGATTAATATCAAATCAATCTAACAGTGTATAAACTTAACAATTCCTAAACTTTGATTCTAAATTTGTGATTTTGTTAAGTCATGGTATAATTGGAATTTTTAACTTCAGTAGCTATTAAAATTGACATTTAACTTGGTCTTATAAACAGCAAATGAATTATGGGAGGCTTTAGACTTAAAGCAATCTCAAATAAATAACACTGGAAATCCTTTAGACTTCAAATAAATTTAATATTTAAATATATACTTTGAGTGACCAGTAATTAAAAAGGTAATACTTATTAGTATGGAATGTGATTGAGCATTTAATTGTATTCAAGAAAGAATGCTTTCAAGGTCACTTCTTTTTTCTGTATAGCATTTCTACTAAATTTAGATATAGAATTAATTTTAGTAAGTAGAAAGTTTATGCAACAGTTATACTAGTGGATTCTTCTATAACTTTTAAATACATTTTTTTTCATTATTAGCAAACATCTGCAAAGTAAGTGAGAAGGGAAAATATGAGGTAAATTAATTAGCACAGTATAGCGACATGCACGTCAATTATAACGATGACTAGGACGATCAACATACTTTCATAGGAAAGAAGGTAAATATGAAAATTACAAGCCTAACATAATAAATATTTGAGAGGGAAGAAAAGGAATAACCAACCAATAGATCCTGTAATAAAGAGAAAGTATTTGGATTTTAAACAACATGGTCTAAAGGTGCTATTTCATCACTGAAAATGTTACTATGCATTTTAAAAATATGTTATATATAGACCCACTTGTGTCTAACAGCTGCTGAGACTCCAAAATTGCCAATTTTGCAAGTTCATTTAAATGTTCCATATTATATGTGAATGAAAAAATATACTATCAGTTTCCTGACAGATGCAAAACAATCTGCTGTGATTCTAAAATAAGTTTACATTCAATCAGTCAGAGAAACAGTCTCCTTTTAAATACTCCATTTTAAGAGGCGGTTCTTTAATTGTCATGAGAGGAAATACAAAGTTGGATGGTATAATCTCCATTTTATCATACCAGTTCAGGACTGAATTCAACTTCAAATGGAATATTACATTATTTATAAGGCTACATTTAAATATTTTAAATATCTTTGAGTTTTGAAATAAAAGCTTTGATCTCTTAAAAAAAAACTGTTTATTTATACTAGGGGCCAAAACTGTTGAATAGTTAGCTGATTATAACCATCACACTGGAGCACCGATAGAGTTTCAGGGAATACCAGGATAACACTGGCCTCGGTCTACTGCTTTGTTTCCAATTACTATGTTTTTAATTCCCCACAAACAATGATAGGAAGTAAATAAAAGTTAGAAAGAGAAGGGGAAATAAAATCTCCAAACCTACTTTTTCTTCAGTCTTCTATCCTTCTCAGCTTGAGTTCCCAGTTTGCCCAACCCCAGGGACTCCTGGGTTGCCGCTTCGGTCTCCATAAAGCCTCCTGTGAAGAAGTAACCACTCATATTAGGTTGCATACATTGTGTGAATTCTGAAATTACATTTTTTCAAGTTTATTTGAACAACTGTTTAGTATCACTTTTTTTTTTCTTTTTTGGCTGGACATGAGTTTGAGTAAACTCTGGGAGTTGGTGATGAACAGGGAGGCCTGGCATGCTATGATTCATGGGGTCGCAAAGAGTCGGACACGACTGAGCGACTGAACTGAACTGAACTGAACTATATTTCCAACTCAATATGCATTCAATGGCATGGCATAAACACACACGGAGAGAATGAGGGGGGAAAGTACCTATAAAAAAAAAAAGGTAGGCCATTCAATCACAACTAGTAGCAACTAATACATGTGGCCTGTACACTGAGAAACACTTAAATATATAGTCTGCAAGCTTCGAGGTTTATTTTTCTACTTTTCTTATGAAAAATGAAAAAAAAAAACCTGTGCAGTGTGTGAGGTTTTTTTCACTGTTTGAAATATTTGAAATTTTAAATGTATGATGGAATAAATGATAGCCCAATGCACAGAAACTCAAGTGTATGTCTTCTGTTCCAAATTGAGAGAATGGAGAGATATTTGCTAAGTTAAAACTTTTTGTCTTTTGCTCTAGAACACTCCTCTGCTCACCTGGCTGACTCCTACATCCTTCAGTACAAACCTGACTTTCAGAGCTTACTATGTTCTGGAAGGCTTTGCTTTGTTTTGTAATTTTAATCAAATACCTGAAAAAAATTCTAAATCTTTCTTCAAAAGAGCCTAGTAAGAATTGTTTTTACCAAGCAGTTCATAAACTATTTGATGTAGTGTCAGTTTCATTTGGCTTTAGGATATATATGATATATTTATATAACTTTGGAATAAGAGGAGAATGTCAGTGTGTTGGGCATTGAACAATTTTACAAAGCAATTACTTAGCAACAGGGATCAAGACCATCCCCATGGAAAAGAAATGCAAAAAGGCAAAATGGTTGTCTGAGGAGGCCTTACAAAAAGCTGTGAAAAGAAGAGAAGTGAAAAGCAAAGGAGAAAAGGAAAGATATTCCTATTTGAATGCAGAGTTTCAAAGAATAGCCAGGAGAGATAAGAAAGCCTTCCTCAGAGATTGATGCAAAGAAATAGAGGAAAACAACAGAATTGGAAAAACTAGAGATCTCTTCAAGAAAATTAGAGATACCAAGGGAACATTTCAGGCAAAGATGGGTTCGATAAAGGACAGAAATGGTATGGACCTAACAGAATCAGAAGATATTAAGAAGAGGTAGCAAGAATACACAGAAGAGCTGTACAAAAAAAATCTTCATGAGCCAGACAATCACAATGGTGTGATCAATCACCTAGAGTCAGACATCCTGGAATGTGAACTCAAGTGGGCCTTAGAAAGCATCACTATGAACAAAGCTAGTGGATGTGATGGAATTCCAGCTGAGCTATTTCAAATCCTGAAAGATGATGCTGTGAAAGTGCTGCACTCAACATGCCAGCAAATTTGGAAAACTCAGCAGTGGCCACAGGACTGGAAAAGGTCAGTTTTCATTCCAATCCCTAAGAAAGGCAATCCCAAAGAATGCTCATACTACTGCACAATTGCACTCATCTCACACGCTAGTAAAGTAATGCTGAAAATTCTCCAAGCCAGGCTTCAGCAATACATGAATCGTGAACTTCCAGATGTTCAAGCTGGTTTTAGAAAAGGCAGAGGGACCAGAGATCAAATTGCCAATATCCTCTGGATCATCAAAAAAGCAAGAGAGTTCCAGAAAAACATCTATTTCTGCTTTATTGACTACACCAAAGCCTTCGACTGTGTGGATCACAATAAACTGTGGAAAATTCTGAAAGAGATGAGAATATCAGACCACCTGACCTGCCTCTTGAGAAACCTGTATGCAGGTCAGGAAGCAACAGTTAGAACTGGACTTGGAACAACAGACTGGTTCCAAATAGGAAAAGGAGTACGTCAAGGCTGTATATTGTCACCCTGCTTATTTAACTTGTATGTAGAGTACATCATGAGAAACGCTGGGCTGGAAGAAGCACAAGCTGGAATCAAGATTGCCAGGTGAAATATCAATAACCTCAGATATGCAGATGACACCACCCTTATGCAGAAAGTGAGGAGGAACTAAAAAAGCCTCTTGATGAAAGTGAAAGAGGAGAGTGAAAAAGTTGGCTTAAAGCTTAACATTCAGAAAACTAAGATCATGGCATCTGATCCCATCATTTCATGGGAAATAGATGAGGAGACAGTGGAAACAGTGTCAGACTTTATTTTTTTGGGCTCCAAAATCAATGCAGATGGTGACTGCAGCCATGAAATTAAAAGATGCTTACTCCTTGGAAGGAAAGTTATGACCAACCTAGATAGCATATTAAAAAGCAGAGACATTACTTTGCCAACAAAGGTCTGTCTGGTCAAGGCTATGGTTTTTCCAGTGGTCATGTATGGATGTGAGAGTTGGACTGTGAAGAAAGCTGAGCACTGAAAAAATTGATGCTTTTGAACTGTGGTGTTGGAGAAGACTGTTGAGAGTCCCTTGGAGTGCCAGGAGATCCAACCAGTCCATCCTAAAGGAGATCAGTCCTGACTATTCATTGGGAGCACTGATGCTGAAGCTGAAACTCCAATACTTTGGCCACCTGATGAGAAGAGCTGACTCATTTGAAAAGACCCTGATGCTGGGAGGAATTAGGGGCAGGAGGAGAAGGGGACGACAGAGGATGAGATGGCTGGATGGCATCACCGACTCGGTGGGCATGAGTTTGAGTAAACTCCGGGAGTTGGTGATGGACAGGGAGGCCTGGCATGCTGTGATTCATGGGGTCGCAAAGAGTCGGACACGACTGAGCGACTGAACTGAACTGAACTGAACATATCATTGTTCATAGATTATCTGTTCTAATTGAAAAATGAAAACTTAAACCTGGGCTCTGTTTTCCCTCTGCTGTTCACTGTGTGGAAAACATTAAGTCAAGGTAAATGAAAAATGCTCGTTATTTTTAAGTGGGTTAAGGTATACATATGATTTTAGTTAAGAGATTTAAATTCCATTTAAGCTCAAGATTAGGTAGAGAGATTTAAGCTAATACTCTTACAAAGACCACACAAAAACATTCACCAATATATCAGTAAGCATGTACCATTAAAGATAATTTTGCTGTAATTGTTTTTCATAATTTATTTTAGAAAATAATTTAACTACTCAATACTATTAGTTCTGGAACATTGTCATAAATAAGTTAATCTTATAGCCTAGTTATTCTGTTACTGAACTGGATAATTACAAGAAAGTCATCTTTAATTGAAAACATATCGATTGCTATCTAGATCTTACTCAGGGATTCAGAGTTAGAGGAATGAAATTAACTTTATTCAATTATGCACATAAGCAATTAAAACTTAAAGAACTTTATATTGTGAATGATTTTCATTATTGGTATCATTAGGGAAATCATCTACTTGTTGACTAAAGTACTCTTAGGGCATATTTTCAAATGTGAAAATTTCCACTATGCAGAATGAGTGAATATTTTCATTTTATTTTTCTCATTGGTATCCTTGCCCTACTGTACATCCATAAATTACTATTCACCATATGCAATTAACAATAAAATTGCTCTCTGGAAATATAAATGGAAATGAATAGTGATTCACTTAAAAGTCACAAAATTCTTCATCAGTCCAGATGGGGACACAGAGATTGATGAGTAGACATATTTCATAAACAATGAGATATTCTCAATCATTATGTGGTTGGATAAATCAGGCCTTTTATTCTTCTGAGGAGAGAACATATAAATTATGACTTAAATTTTTTACATTTTAATTAGAGAAAAGAACATTTTAAAAAGTTTAATGTTCTGGAAGAGAAACAAAGAGAGCTCTAGAGGAATTTTGAGAGTCCAAACTAGATCCAGAAAAAAAATAGTAGACTTTTCTTCTCACAAATACAATTCTAAAAGTAAAAGGCATGAGGGGCTTGGAAATACTCTGATCACTTCAAAATCTAATATCCTTTAAAGAAATCTGATAAAGAACTGTTGCTACATCATGTTTGAAAATGCCAATAGAAAATGACACATAAGTCACAGTAGGCAAAATTAGTTTTAAGCGGCATGGGCTATACTCTCAAGCAGGAACAAAAGTCTACTTATGTGCACTTTTAAGCCCAAATAAAAACATTTATAGATGAGAAAAACATTCTTTCATAGCACTGATCCAGGAGTCCTATAAATCTAAGGTTCATCTCTCCAACCATCTGACCTGCTAACCGTAGGGTAACCTTAGCCAAACCTTCTAATGAACTCGTTTACTCTATGAATGATTATATAAATCTGGTGAGAGTCTGTTTCAGTTTTTCCTGGGCATCAGTGGGCTCCCATGGCCATGTGGACTTTAGGAATATCTATTCATCTAGATCTGTGTTTTATTCATTTATCACATATAGCTATTGAATACTTGAAATATGGCTGGTCCAAATTAAGAGCTCTGAGTATAAATTATGCACAAGATTTTGAAAACATAGTGCAAAAAAAAATAATATATCTACTTAATAATTTTATATTGATGTCTAGTCAAGGCTATGGTTTTTCCAGTAGTTATGTACGGATGTAAGAAGTGGACTATAAAAAACTGAGTGCCAAATAATTGATGCTTTTGTACTGGGGTGTTGGAGAAGACTCTTGAGAGTCCCTTGGACTGCAAGGAGATCCAACCAGTCCATCCTAAAGGAGATTAGTCCTGGGTGTTCATTGGAAGGACTGATGTTGAAGCTGAAACTCCAGAATTTGGCCACCTGATGTGAAGAGCTGACTCATTGGAAAAGACCCTGATGCTGGGAAAGATTGAAGGCGGGAGGAGAAGGGGACAACAGAGGATGAGATGGTTGGACAGCATCACCGACTCAATGGACATGGGTTTGGGTAAACTCCGGCAGTTGGTGATGGACAGGGAGGCCTGTTGTGCTGCAGTTCATGGGGTTGCAAAGAGTCAGACATGACTGAGTGACTGAACTGAACTGAACATGTTGAAATGATAATTTTTCTATATTTGTTTAAATAAAAACATTATCAAACTTAATCTCACTGGTCTCTTTTTACTAACCCTCTTAATATGGTTACTAGAAAATTGAAAATTACCTATGCGACTCGTATTTGCAGCTTGCATTATATCTCCGTTGTATTGGTTCTATACAGGAGACAATACCAATGTTGAGAGGGAGTGTAAATATTTGCATATGTTGGTGGGGGGAAGGGGGCAAATTTTTAGATACCACAATGATTGCAAAGTGCAACAGATATACATTAGATAGGAGTCAAGAATTCTAAACACCCTTCAGTAAGTAGAAAATTCTTTCATTTACCCATCTTGAAATTGCAAGAATGTGCCCAGTGAGAAACACTCATTCTCCAGGAGACCTCTTAGGAATATGGAGTGTGTACATACTAAGTCGCTTCATCTGTGTCTGACTCTCTGTAATGCTGTGGACTGTAGACGGCCAGGATTCTCTGTCCATGGGTTTCTCCAGGCAAGAATACTGGAGTGGGTTGCCATGCCCTCCTCCAGGGGGATCTTCCTGGCCCAGGGATCAAACTCACATCTCTTAAGTCTCCTACACTGGCAGGTGGGTATTCTCCCACCAGCGCCACCAGGGACTCTGTGACCCCTCTGTACAGTCCATGGAATTCTCCAGGCCAGAATACTGGAGTGGGTAGCCTTTCCCTTCTCCAGAGGGTCTTCCCAACCCAGGGACTCAACCCAGGTCTCCCACATTGCAGGCAGATTCTTTACCAGCTGAGCCAGAAGGGAAGCCCAGTGCCTCCTGGGAAGCGCCTAGTGATCTGGTGAGAGCATCATTAACTACACCCCACCTCACAGCATAAGGTGTTTAGGTATAGAAGGCTTCAGTCCCATGATGCAGTGGATACTCAGGTAATATATTGCTCATCACCTTGTCAGTGGCCCCCAGAGGTGGCACATGTAAAAGCCCAAGGCAAAGTCCATACCCTCTATGAAGTTCTCTGGGCCATCAGGCACTCCAAAGTCTCTTTCGTGAGGTTTTTGACGACTCTGAAATATTTGAGATGGGATCACTTTTAGGGTGTGAGGGGCCTAGTCAAATATTTCTTCCAGACCCCTTTCTATACAAATATTTTGAGTAACCCAAAATTAGTGGAAATACAATCTATTGTGATCTAATCTCATGTGATAGCATCTGATAGCAGGAGTGATTCAATTATTAGGCTGCCCTTCTGGAAACAAGGTCACCTTGTTCTGGCCCAGAGCAATCCTACAGGTAAAGTCTCCAGGCTCCCCCAGGAATCCGGAGAACACTAGATACAGTACAGAGAATTGGGGAGAAACAGGGACCCAGGTGCACATGGTTTGGTTGTATTAGGCATCGTGCTCAGATGGCACTGCCTTCCTGTCTGGTTCCATCTTAAAGGTAACAAAAAATTTGAATGCTTCTCAAATCTCAAAAAATATGAGACTTGACCTGGGGCTTCCCTGGTGGCTTAGTGGTAAAGGATCTGCTTAAAATGCAGGAGACCCGGGTTCATTCCCTGGATTGGGAAGATCTCCTGGAGGAGGGAAAGGCAACCCACTCTAGTACCCTTGCCTAGAGAATCCCATGGACAGAGGAGCCTGGTGGGCTGCGGTTCATAGGGTCACACAGAGTCAGACAGAGCTGAAGTGTGACTTCAGCTGTGCTGAAGACTCAGCAGCAGCAGAGACTCGACCTACACAGATACAGGTCTGGGGAAAGGGTGTGCTGCCGGGACAGCATCGCCAGTCCCAAGCTCTCCCAGGCACCAGAGGAAGGTCTTAGAGAATTTCAGGAGAGGTGCTACAAAGTATAAGATTCCCTAAGATCCAGGCTGAGGAATCAGAGGAAAGGACATGTGTATGCCCAGATCTACGGATGGCTTTGTTACTGTCCAGTCGCTAAGCTGTGTCTGACTCTGTGACCCCATGAACTGTAGCCTGCAAGGCTCCTCTGTCCAATGGGGTATTCCAGGCAAGAATCCTCTCCAGTAGGAGAGGATTGACATTTTCTTCTCCAGGGGTACTAGGCAGAGATATCTGTTCATTGGGATTGTGAAGGCAAATAGCTCTATCTTGCCTGGGCCTTAGAGTACATTGAGTATAATTTATTTCCTCTTGGCACTTGAGGTACGAATCTGTAGGAAATTCAGGCCAACACCCACGTGGCAGGGGCTCTATATCTCCATTTGTCCTGCAGAGTTCCTTGCTTATTAAAAAGAAAATCTAATCCAAGAGAGATTAAGACTATAATCTGCAGCTGATCAGTAGTTCCATCTTTCATCTACTTGACCTCTCTTCGGGATGAGTCCATACTACTCATTTTGATTTTAAACACACTTGAATTTACAAATGATAACTTGTTTCATAACTCAGTCTATTAGTCCTCTGGAGGAGGCACCTAGGCACCATGACTGGATCCTAAATGGCATGTAATAAACGCATTCATAACTGAACCTAAACACTGCTTTCTTCATAAGAAGACCTTTTCATTATGTAGAACATGACTCATCTCTAATTGATGCTTTGAGAATTTATATTGTATTTGCTTCTTCTGTAACATCTAGGAACAATCTGAATTTTGAGGTAAAGGCTAGCACAGCGACCAAATTTTAAGTGTAGACACGTGCTTGCTAAACACCATTGCTCTGATGTTGATGTTGCTTCTGCCCATTATTTTCTTATGCTGATTATAATAAGTAACAGAAATCAGACCATTATGATATAATACAATCTGACAGATGACCATGAAGAGAATTGCAATTTAGCAGGAAAAAACATGTCTTTGAAATGTATTGCCTCTCATATGCATTTAAAGGAAATTTGCAAGAGTAGTTTTTATTTATTTGTTTACTCAATAATATATACATTTTATGAATCTGTAATTAGGGATATTGCCTGTATGATTTACACGTATTTCTCTGCTTTTACCACTTTCCCAGCTGCTAGGGTAATCACGTGTGCTCTGTTCATTTTTGTTTACAGTCATTATTATTAGGACTCTGAAGACCTGGGTGGGTCTTCTACCTGGGTGTCTCCCAGGTAGTAAATGTGTGAAAATCATGTGGGACAGATGACCTACTAGAGGTAATGAATGTATTTAGCATCACTGCCTCTTCACACTCTGTTGCCATCTTCCTAACTGCTTGGCCGCCTCTGAAGCACGGCATGGTGCACGGATGCTCTGACTCCTCACTCTCACTTGTGATCGGACACTTGATCCTGGGACCCAGGTCATCGCCTTTGCGAGCTGTGCCTCCTTCGGCTGCTGCCTCCTAATCGATGCATTTCCAGTCTCTCAACAGTAGCCAACTTGATCCTCAATCCTTACCACTTCTTTGGCTTGATAATTTGGTTTCAGACTTCACATCCCAGCCTGGTATCCACTTCCTAACTAACCATATAAAGATCCAGGTTCCTTTCCATCACATCTCCCATGGAGTTTATCCTTTCATGTGGCTTCAGTAGTTTTTTTTGAGAGATAAGTCTTATTTGAAACTCAAATTTTACACCTTTTCAATTCTAAAGAAAACTGCACTTAGATATTCCGAGTAGAATCAAACATATCCAGGGAGGGAAAAAAATAATAATTTGAACACTTTAC
The DNA here is from genome assembly GCF_023699985.2 of Odocoileus virginianus. Classification (NCBI taxonomy): domain Eukaryota; kingdom Metazoa; phylum Chordata; class Mammalia; order Artiodactyla; family Cervidae; genus Odocoileus; species Odocoileus virginianus. The sequence continues at coordinate 9,972,450 of NC_069697.1, forward strand.
TGACCTTATGTCTATATATTCTATAAGAAAGTTTATAATGTATTCTGTGATGTTTTTACTATTGCCTTAATTGTTCTTTACTTTTTACACATTTATGTGTAATACCCTCAAGAAGTTATAAACTTTTGAAGAAAAAAGTTTAATTTCATGAAGTTTCCAAACACATGTTCCATGAGACTATGAGCTCAGTGAAGCACTTTTTGATGGAAACAGTCCCAAGAGTTTATTGTCTGGAGCACTAGCCCAGGAAGTGAGACCTGGGAACCACTGCCAACCCTCCTACCAGTGGCTGCTTCTCCTGGATGATTGGTAAAATCATCTGTTTCTGTATAGTATACACTGTGGGTCATTCCATGGTCTTTAGATATCTTCTAACTCTAAAAGTCTGTAATTTGAAAAATAAAATGCGTTTTCATAGTATGAAACTCATGTTACATACTTTATAGAAAGAAGAGCTCCTGGGTCTAAGGCTTAAACGTCAGAGCTTCATAGATTCAGGACTACTAGGTTTGAAATAGATCTTAAAGATCATCCTGTCCAACTGCCCTTCCAATTCTTGGAGCCCTTTCTATAACAGTTCTTCCTACTATTTACCTAGCTTCTGCTTGATAATCTCCAGTGACTAATAACTCATTATTTCACAAGCCAGTTTGTTTGTATATAACTCTGACTCCCCAGTGTTGCCTTTCTTATTGAGATGAAGTTAGTCTTTTAACACTTTGCCTAGAGTTTTGTAGCCTTACTAAACAATGAAAAAGCCAAAGATTCTACATATAAGAAGCTTTTCAAATATTCATAATCAGCCATCCAGACAGGTCAGCAAAGGGAATAGACTTGCCCTTCTACTGAGTTACCCCTCACATAATTTCAATTCTCCTTATCAGCTTAATATTTCCCTCCAAACTTCCTCCAAAGTTATGATATGCTTCTGAAAGTGTAGTTATCAGAGATGGATTCTATTCCCCAGCTCATGTTTTACAATAGAACAGGATGAAAAAGCCTTCTTTTATCTCAATGCTGTTTGTCTATTAATGTGTCCTAAATTCATTGACTTATTAACTTTAACGTTACATGAATATCCAAATTTTTCTTGCAAAAAATGTTCCCAAGAGTTACACTTTTAAAAATAGGATATTTTGGACCTTCCATGTCTCAGGTTTTTGAGGTAACCCTAAAGGAAGAACACTTATTTTTCTTTCATTTGTAATTTCTTTCCATATCACCAATCCATAAATCAGATCACTGTGCTATTGAAATATTCATGGTCAAGTGATTGGGGGATGTGTTGGTCAAAAACAGCGAATCCTCATCAAGCCATTAGAAACCTGGATTCAGGGTGTCATCACTACACTCATCATCACTATTAAAGGAGGATTATTCACCTGGTTACAAATTCCACCTCATTTTTCCATCATTCAGGCTCCATTTTGACATCTTGTGTACAGAGCTGCCATGAATCACAGCTCACCCAAATGCCTTTCCTGTTCTATTACTGAGTAACTTTGTCAAAGAAACAAACAGGCTTTATCTGACATGGCTATTTTGAACACAATTTAATTTGCTTTGCTTCAAAACAGGTTGATGTATTTGGATAAAATTAAAAGTCAAGCCAGTCAACATTCTGATTCAGTTCAGTTCAGTCACTCAGTTGTGTCTGATTCTTTGCAACCCCATGAACCACAGCACACCAGGCCTCCCTGTCCATCACAAACTCCCAGAGTTTACTGAAACTCATGCCCATCGAGTCGGTGATGCCATCCAGCTATCTCACCCTCTGTCGTCCCCTTCTCCTGCTCCCAATCCCTCCCAGCATCAGGGTATTTTCCAATGAGTCAGCTCTTCGCATCAGGTGGCCAAAGTATTGGAGTTTCAGCTTCAGCATCAGTCCTTCCAATGAACACCCAGGACTGATCTCCTCTAGGATAGACTGGTTGGATCTCCTTGCAGTCCAAGGGACTCTCAAGAGTCTTCTCCAACATCACAGTTCAAAAGCATCGATTTTTTCAGTGCTCAGCTTTCTTCACAGTCCAACTCTCACATCCATACATGACCACTGGAAAAACCATAGCCTTGACTAGATGGACTTTTGTTGGCAAAGTAATGTCTCTGCTTTTTAATATGCTACCTAGGTTGGTCATAACTTTCCTTCCAAGGAGTAAGCGTCTTTTAGTTTCACGGCTGCAATCACCATCTGCAGTGATTTTGGAGCGCCATAAAATAAACTGACACTGCTTCCACTGTTTCCCCATCTATTTCCCATGATCTGGTCCCATGGGACCAGATGCCATGATCTTAGTTTTCTGAATGTTAAGCTTTAAGCCAACTTTTTCACTCTCCTCTTTCACTTTCATCAAGAGGCTTTTTAGTTACTCTTCACTTTCTGCATAAGGGTGGTGTCATCTGCATATCTGAGGTTATTGATATTTCTCCCAGAAATTTCGATTCCAGCTTGTGCTTCTTCCAGCCCAGCATTTCTCATGATGTACTCTGCATACAAGTTAAATAAGCAGGGTGACAATACACAGCCTTGACATACTCCTTTTCCTATTTGGAACCAGTCTGTTGTACCATGTCCAGTTCTAACTGTTGCTTCCTGACCTGCATATAGGTTTCTCAAGAGGTGGGTCAGCTGGTCTGGTATTCCCATTTCTTTCAGATGACCATAACATCTACCACTGTGGGCAGGAATCCTTTAGAAGAAATGGAGTAGCCCTCATGGTCAACAAGAGAGTCCAAAATGCAGTACTTGGATGCAATCTCAAAAATGACAGAATGATCTCTGTTGTTTCCAAGGCAAACCATTCAATATCACAGTAATCCAAGCCTATGCCCCAATCAGTAACGCTGAAGAAGCTGAAGTTGAACGGTTCTATCAAGACCTACAAGACCTTTTAGAACTAACACCCAAAAAAGATGTCCTTTTCATTATAGGGGACTGGAATGCAAAAGTAGGAAGTCAAGAAACACCTGGAGTAACAGGAAAATTTGGCCTTGGAGTACAGAATGAAGCAGGTGAAAGGCTAATAGAGTTTTGCTGAGAGAACACACTGGTCACAGCAAACACCATCTTCCAAAATATACAAGAGAAGACTCTACACGTGGACATCACCAGATGGCCAACACCAAAATCAGATTGATTATATTCTTTGCAGCCAAAGATGGACAAGCTCTATACAGTCAGCAAAAACATGACCGGGAGCTGACTGTGGCTCAGATCATGAACTCCTTATTGCCAAATTCAGACTTAAACTGAAGAAAGTAGGGAAAACCACTAGACCATTCAGGTATGACCTAAATCAAATCCCTTATGACTATACAGTGGAAGTGAGAAATAGGTTTAAGGGACTAGATCTGATAGACAGAGTGCCTGATGAACTATGGACAGAGGTTCATGACATTGTACAGGAGACAGAGATCAAGACCAACCCCATGGAAAAGAAATGCAAAAAGACAAAATGGCTGTCTGAGGAGGCCTTACAAATAGCTGTGAAAAGAAGAGAAGCGAAAAGCAAAGGAGAAAAGGAAAGATATAAGCATCTGAATGCAGAGTTCCAAAGAATAGCAAGGAGAGATAAGAAAGCCTTCCTCAGTGATCAATGCAAAGAAATAGAGGAAAACATTCTGATTACTGATGCGTATTCGTGGATCTTGAGATTTAGAACCTCTGTTCCTGATAGTCTTGAGTTCAGACAATGTAGCAGGCAAAGTTCTTTTGGGCCAGAAACATACTGAAGCGTTTGTTTGTTTGCTTTTTAAATGAAAGGCTGTCTATGTTTATACACTATGCACCTTGCTAAATTCAGTGTTCTTCAATGTCAGTGCCATGCTTTCACCAATTTCCTAAAGGCCACAGTCAGTACTCTGCACTTCACGTTGGCTCATCATATGCTATTCATTCAAAAGAGGAGTAAATAAATGACTCTGGATGATCAACATTCTACCTGCCCCCACCCATAAAAATATCAGTTCTCTTGGGCTTCCATGTCCTCTTGTCAATGCCTCTTTTCTGGTTGAAGTTTTGCTTTACAAGTAAGAAGATAGAGGCAAAAGTGTTTTGGAATAGTTGCACTTATTTGCATATTTTGTTCAAATACATTAAATCTTTGTTTTATTCATTTTCTTTAAACTTAAATAACTAAACAAAAATAGTAAAAATAAGAATTTTATAATTCCCCTTTTGACCTGGGCAGTTTTTTCAATTATCACTTTATTTTGGTTAGTGCCTTTTTGGACACTGTTCTTACTTATATATGACATTCAACTATATCTGTCATTCACAAAGATACAACTTATGCAAAAAATCTTTTAGAATCTGTTTTTAGGAAGAGGTCACCTATTTTAGATATACTGCTTAAGTTTACATCATCATAAATATAATTGTGAATTTGTTACATTCCTCAAATTTCTTTGATAATATCCAGCTTTGATGTCCTAACCAGTCTTCCATGTTGGTTAAGATTGAACTTGTTTCTAGAATTTTATGTGTGGAAGTCAGGACATGGAAGGTTGTAATGTGACTGACAGATGAGGAAGGAAAAACTCACTTAAGCTTGGATGATACGGGTAGGGAAAAATAAGTCAATATTTAGGGATGGAAGGATCAAGTAATGACTTTTAAAATGAAGGTTAGATATGAGCATGTTTAAACATTTATGGAAACAACAGAGATGCATTGCATCTGGATGCATAAATCAGGGGGCAAAACTGTGGTCACTAGACTGTTAAGTCTTTCATAACCTGCTATATAGCCCAGGAAACTCTACTCAGTACTCTGTATTGATCTATATGGGAGAAGAATCTAAAACTGAATGGATATATGTATACATTTAACTGGTTCTCTTTGTTGTAGAGCAGAAACTAACACAACATTATAAATCAACTATGCCACTAATAAAAGCTAATCTAAGAAATGTATGTTATCACATCCTGAATCTATGCTATACTCTAGGAAGTAAGCAGAGATATTTATTGGCCTGCTTTTACCATGTCTCTCAATGAGATTATTAAACCTTTCCTTTTTTTGGTCATCTTTTCATTTAGGGGTTTGTAATATAGAAAGAAATTGAGAGAAAATCAAAGAAAAAAGAGAGACAGAAACTAAAACCAGATCCCCAAGTCTGCTAAAACAATATTCCCTCTGTCAGGACACTCTCCCCAAATTCATCTGTGACCTTCAAGGAGACAAGGCTCATAAACATGTTTTATCGTTTTAAATCCTTTATCTGTAAAGTATTTTTAGCTTTATTCAAATGCTTTCCAGTGTGTTCCTTCCTTTGACTTTTGGAGTTTCCACATTTATACTGCCTCTGATAGTAACATATTCGTGAAAAACAGATCTATGTATATTGAACTGGAGGCTCCATGGTTAGCAGTTATCAACGTGGTCACATTGACTGATTCATCACATCTGACGTTCACTTTATTACCTTAGCTTTTCAGACTGTATATAACAATCTACAGGGTGAATAACACCCCCTTTACAAATATTCTATTCTGTGAATTACTAAGAATTTCTCCTTTGTTGCTTGTCAAACCTGACAGAATTGAGTGAACATTTTCATAGTTTTATTTAGAAAGTTTTCTTCCTCTGTACCACATTTCATTTAAATGCATCTTTATGTTTCTTTGCCTTTATGAGCTAAACTCTTCAAGAGTTCTAAGTCCTGGGACATGGTCCAAAACTTCAAATTTGGTTCTTTGACACCATCATCCCTCTACCATATTACTTTCCATAGCATCATCTTCTATCTCCTATTTCTATTTTCACTGATAAAAGAAAGAATATTGGCACAGTGCTCCCATGTCTGAATTTTCTAGATCAAGTTATTAAAATCATGATAATTAGAGATGTTTCCCTAATTCCTTCTAATTTGTCAGTCAGTAGCACCAAGTGGCAAGGCCTGGATTTGGTTAAGCTTTCACGGTCTTCCCCTCACCACGGTGATGCCCATTTTTCAGGACAAAAGTAAACATGAGTCTATATTCCTCCACGAATATTCCTGCACGAGTGGCAGCAGGGACCATTTCTTCAGGAAAACAAAACAAAACAAAACCTGATTTACTGAAACTTACTAGTGCCTGTGTTTTCTTCTTATTTTCTCGTGTTATATCCAGCAAAGACCTTTATTTTTTGGTTTCTACAGGAACTCTGTTTCACCCTCAGGGCTGCTTTTCTCTAGCTCCTGAAGTGTAGATTTTTGCCTTTTGTCTCCCTCATCAGCATTGTAGTTCTCACTCTGCTACCGTCACTGGCTTTGTTTATACTCTATTGTTCTCATAGCGAAAGAAAACTGCTCAGAACTCAGAAATCTCAGGTCTACAGTGTGATCTTGAAAAACAATTGCTATTTTCTGATTTGGAAGGAGTTGATAAGAACATAATTATAATTGATTCTCTTCCCATCTCATCTGTTCTAACATAGAGACATACAGTCACTGAAAATGAGTAAAAAGGCTACGTTTCTAGAAGCTTTTATATTTTTGTAGGCCTTAAATTATATCCTAGATATTTTGATTTTGACTATAAATAGTTGTCAAGGGAAACAGATTTTAAAATAACGTCTTGGTTCTTTTTTTTATATCCCCCCAAATAACCACCTTCTTTTAGCCTAAAAGGGTCCTTTCCTGAGAAAGAGAAACCCAAGGAACATTCTGGTCTTTGGTTGAGTGACAGTCACAGAGCTGACTGCCCGTGTGTTACGGAGACGGCTGTCCTACGGCTTCCCATGTTTTTTATGGGTTTCACGCAGAGAAAGCACGAGGACTGGAACTTGGGAAAGGTATTTTTGAATAATACTACAGTTGTCAATCTGCAAATATGAACATTATTCTCAGAAATTCTTGTAGTGCCAGGGCAGTAAACTAATTCTGGGGGATGGGACATTCTTTGTGAATAATCATTCCTTTATTTGAGAACTCAAAATGAGTCCTAAGAAAGGGAATGCTGCATTCTGTTCATCACTTACCATCGAAGCAGGAGCTAAATTTTTTTCTATATCTTTTTCTCTGTAATTTAACTCTAGTTCTGAATTCAACAGAATGAGAAGAGCAGGGGAAAGTAAAGGCAAGTACAAATAAGCAAGATGATGAAAAGGATTTGAGGAGAAAAATTCAATATGCAAAATGACATCAAAGGAAAAAAAAGCCAAGAGTATATATCATCATTTAGAAAATACAATTCACATATTCTTTTTGTTTCAGACTATATCTATTTATTTACCTACCTATCTATTTATCCATCTATCTATTTATCAACCTATTTATATATTTATGTATTTACCTAGGGTCATTTCAGATGTATTGATCTATATTCAATTAGTCACTGACAATAATTCTAATGCAACTCCTATTGCCCCTTCCTCTGTCTCCCCATCTATATGCTACAGAGTTTGTTAATACTAAGTTGTGACACTTGAAAACAAAGAAACCTTACTCTTTACATCTAGGCCCTTTAAATGCTTTATTTTGACCTAAAAAGAGCTATTCTGGATTTTTTGTAGGTTTCTTAATTTTTTCAACAGAAAAACTTTTAAAATTCACACAGCTAGTTGTTATATACATCTATGCAGTGTGCTCAATGGTTTCAAGCTGGTTTTGAAACATGGCCTTGGATGAATATTTCAGTTTAGCAAATTATTAATACATTGCTTACTCATCAGTAAACAAGGATGACACTAGTGACCCCTGTCTGGAGAGTGCTTGTGTCTATCACAGTGTTAAAATTACCTATATTCTTGGTATTATTATTAACAGAGAAATTACAAGGATTGGAAGTTTCATAATATTCTTCCATTGAAACTTTTACCAAGTATTATTCAGCTAAATTGGTTACAAAGATGATTAAAATAGAAAGTTTATCAGGTAGGGGAAATGAGATAAAAGATAGATGGGTATTAAGAAGTAAGGAAAATGAGTGGCAGTGGAAAGTCAAACATGCATACTTACGGAGTTGCCCAAGACGAGCTTTTTCTTTTTTACCAAACAAACGTCCTATTGAAGACTTGATTCCTTTCTTCTTGGGGGCTTTGTGAAGAGAGTCTTGGCTGCTGTTGGCACTGCCAAGCCCAAGGCTTTCAGGCTCGAGGGAGACAGATAAACTACTGCGAACATAAAAGACGGAAGACTGCTTGCTTTGGTGCAACATTCATAAGGTACACAAGACAGTGTCCTTTGTCACAAGACAATTCTGGAACATCCCCGAGGTGTGTGCGTGCTAAGTCACTTCAGTCGTGTCTGACTCTTTGCTAGCCCATGGACTGTGGCCTGCCAGGCTCCTCTGTCCATGGGATTCTCCAGGCAAGAATACTGGACGGGCTGCCATGCCCTCCAGGGGATCTTTCACTAGGTACACGAGACCTAACCCTTGATAAAGGTGTAAAAGGAGGAACAAGGACACTTAAATGTTACTTCTCCTTTTATTCCCATGTTTCTTCTTAAGCACATTAAAGTGTGATTTCCTCAGCCTTAGGACCCTAAGCCTCCAAATTTTCTCTAGAAAATATTCTTCCTAGTATTTTTTCCTTATTTCTCATACAATATCAAACCAATCAGTGAACATAGATTGGTTTATTAAGTTCATGTGAAGTGACCTTCTATAATTTAGTCCTTGACCCTTTACATATTTCTTTTTTGCAGCTTATTTTTTTAGATCTTTAACATAATGACCTATGACAAGAAATTTAAACGTAACTAAGGAGATCCAACCAGTCCATCCTAAAGGAGATCAGTCCTGGGTGTTCATTGGAAGGACTGATGCTGAAGCTGAAACTCCAATACTTTGGTCACCTCATGCGAAGAGTTGACTCGTTGGAAAAGACCCTGATGCTGGGAGGGATTGGGGGCAGGAGGAGAAGGGGACGACAGAGGATAAGATGGCTGGATGGCATCACTGACTCAATGGACATGAGTTTGAGTAAACTCCGGGAGTTTGTGATGGACAGGGAGGCTTGGTGTGCTGCGATTCATGGGGTCACAAAGAGTCGGACATGACAGAGCGACTGAACTGAACTGAACTGAATGAAGTTTATGCTCGTATTCTAGCCCATGGTTTAACTGGATTTTCCTCTTGCTATCTTTCTCAGTTTTGGTACTTAATTTGTTGAATTTTAAATCATCTCGGTGAGATTTTGAAGTAACAAATCATATACCCTAGTGATCACTGTATATTTTCCTTACAGTTCTCAGGTCTTCTTGTAGGTACATGATAAGCTGAAATGATTTCCAAGCAAGCTGATCTAGGTTCCATTCTTGGTCAATATATTTAACACTTTTAATAGGATAGGTTCAATGATAGTTATCATTTTTATAGGTATTAATTTGACAGTATCATGATGAATTATTTAACTGTACTTATTCATCTTAATTAATCTGAGTTCAGTAAGAGTAAGGAATCTGCCTGCAATGCAGGAGACCCCGGTTCAATCCCTGGGTCAGGAAGATCTATTGGAGAAGGGAATAGTAACCCACTCCAGTATTCTTTCCTGGAGAATTCCATTGACAAAGGATCCTGGCAGACTACCGTCCATGGGATCGCAAAGAGTCAGACACGACTAAGTGACTAACACACACAACACACTAAGTATAAATTTTGAACCTGGAGTAACTTTTCACATTAGGAAATAAAAATAAAACAAAGAAAAAATGTTTGATATCACAAAAAAACTCTTTTCAAAAATGTTTATTGTAAACCACATTATAGATTCTTACTTAAATCATTAAATTATTATATTCAGTTATATCAATTACATGTTCAGAGATGCTATAAATGATGACAGTGAAAGAACATACATTTAGGATGTAAATTGTATGCTTAGATTTATTTATTTATGGCATTAGTTATTGTAGAAATCTGCTTTGATTTTTAGGCAGATGGAAAGGACAATATGAAGAGTTGCTATGACAAATAGGGTATTTTCCCATGTAAACTTATCTTTCCTTTTAATATTTCAGGTTGTTTTTTCCTTTTCTAAGGAGGAGCTTTATAGCTGGCAGTAGCAGCACCTGTAGGGTGATTTACGTACCTGTCTGTTAAAAGTATCTGGGGTACAATCATGAACTTTTAAGATCTTAATTATCTTTACACTAGAAGCCAAGCTTATAGTCTTGCCTTGGAATCTCTTTAGTTTTTGGTAACTATTCCTAACCAGTACTTCCTATACTTTGACTCAATTTTAATAGGGAAAGGCTATTCTCAAAATATTGACTAGTAACAAGATAGAAAATATAGTGATTCTAAAAATGAAAATTTGATCTCAGAATGAAAATTTGGCTTTTTCACAAGTGATACTGTGAAGAGGGAGCAGGAGAATTATAGCTCAAATAAAAAACTTTATATAAATTTTAAGCAGTCTGATAACACTAAAAGGAAGAATATTTTTGGAAGGAGGACATACAATGTGCAGTGTGCTGGGACGGTCATACCTTCGGGCATCATTATGGTAGGAAGAAGGGAGGGTGTGAGTCATCCTGATGGCTCTAGGGGTAGGGGGAGGAGAAGTTTCACATTTAATTGTTGCTTTATCCTCCCGACCATCTTCTTCTACCACTGCAATCTGGAAGCAAAAAAAAAAAAAAATATATATATATATACCAGATTCATTTTTTCTAAATTTTAACTGAAACTGATAAAAATAGAGATTCATTAAAGCAAGGCTATTTGAGTAATTCTAACATAAAAGGAAAACAAGAAATTTAGGACATATAAGTCTTACACATAAAAACTCACATTATTAAAGAGTAGGAATTTCATAACTATTTAAAACTTAAGATACTCCAGTTAAAACACACATACACACACATAAATGGACTTACTACATAAAATATTATTTAAGTGTAAATAAACACCATACATCAATATCCAAGGACTATGGAAAAGCTATCTTGGAATCCATTAAATATATCAGAATGTAAAAGCTTTGCAAAGTTATTGAACACATATTTAAACTAATTCACTAAAAATATGCATAGTCAGGTTATCATACCATGAACATCTTTTAAGTGGGAGATATTTGAAGTGAGAGTTTGACAAAATAAAATGTTGTCAGATAGGGGGTTTTAAATCAGGCTAATTAAATGTGTTCCCAGATATTTAAAAAAAGAGCTGAAGTTTATAAGAAAAAAAAACTTTCTTTTTAAAGTGAAAATAAAATGGAATTTTTGCACACTGTTTAATTTCATTACTTCTCATGGGAAAATTGAAAAAGGCATACAGATCACCATAAGCAGATGGGATGAAAGGGATTTCTTTAAAGAACTTAGTTTCAAGTCCAGAACAATTCAAGATACCATAACTTTTGCCAGAGATGGATATACAGAACTATATTAAAGTAAGACTTTTCAACAACCGAGTTGTACAATAAAGATTTTTTTTAAAACAATGCTGCTTTTTTCATAGTACCATTGTGTATTAAATCATATATATATATATGAAGAGAGAGAGAGAAAGATTGTGGAAAGCATAGCTAAAAGATGTATGGTTCTAGAAGTTCTGATGACGAAATATCTCAATATGGCTATAATAAAAAGTTTAAAACTATGTTCTCATCTTTTGTCTATAAAATGTCTTGGTAGTTTCTTTCCATTAAGCTATTATACATAAATGCGTTTATATGTGATACTTTCTGTATTCGAGACATTTAATAAAAGTGCCTGTCTGGGCTCTTGTCATTCAAGCCGAGGTTACTTTTAACAGCACAGCGCACGTGTTCTCGGGTGCGGCAGTTGTGTGGGACTCTTTGCAGCACTATGGACTTTAGCCGCCAGGCTCCTCTGTTCATGGTATTCTCCAGGCAAAAATACTGCAGTGGGTTGTCATCTGTTGTTCCAGGGGATCTTCCTGACCTGGAATCAAACACTCATCTATCTCCTTCTCCTGCATTGCAGGTGGATTCTTTACCACTGAGCCACCTGAGAAGCCCTTAGCAGGATAAGAGAACTTAGAAGATCTCTTTTCTCCATTTCAACGAATACAGTGCTATTAGAAGAATCTTTTTCAAGAACTGCTTTCAGCATAATGTTGACACTATGGAAAACCCTTCCTAAACTCACATCTCATCTAAACTTGTAAAGTGTATTTCCAAACTCTTCCTAATACATATTTATGTTTTCACAGTTCTATTATTTTACCAAGATTGATTTCCTCAGTTGTTTCTGTGAAGCCTGATTATTTCTGTTTCCAGACTTTTTCTCTGAAACACCCTCTTATAAAACACCTTCTTCTCTCCAGATGGCAGGTCAAACTAGGCCAACTTTCAAAATATCAGCTCTTAAAAACATCATACACAAACCCTTTCACTGAATAATACTTAAATCTCACACTATATAAATAAAGTGGAGGAGAAAGACTTCAGAATCAGAGATGGATTTGAATCTTGACTTCTCTTATTTATTGAGTGACATGTCCTAATTACTTATCTACTCTAAGATTAAATACGCTTATCAGTAAAACAGAAGTGAATATACTCAGTTTAATTTCTTTTGAAGTGCAAATTAAATCATGAATATAACTCCTTACCCTGATATACAATAAATGTTAGAGTTTGTGGTTTTTCTTTCTATAACCTACCTTTCTTTCTTTCTCTCTCTTTTTTTTTTCAATTACACAACTTTAATTACATGACATATGGAAGAATGCAAAAAAAATAAGTACATAAATAAAGAAACCACCTTGGTTTTTCAGCTCTTTGGAGCGATCTGGGGCAAAGGAATCAATTCAACAATAGGATTTTCTTAGCTGAACTAAGGATGGAGAACAGATGGTAGGGAGTCAACTCCCGGGCTGACTGGTCTTTGGCGCAAGTAAGGAAAATGCCTTCTACAGCCAAAGGGTGATGAGAAGCTCATTAGGTGGATGGACTTCAGGCTCTGCACCGACATTAACTTCATTTGGGATGTGGCAGCATCCAGATGAAGGCCAGTCAGGTAATAATGGACATCTCCTCCCGGTCTTTGCTCTAGGACACTGAGTTGATTATGCTTCTTAAATACTTGATGAATTCCATCCTGATCTCTTCCGGGTCATCCTCAAGATTCGAGTGTACCAGCTTCAGCTTATTCAAGGGTGGTGCCAAAGCTGGGTTTTCTTTGTCACTTCCGGAGCCTGGTTTGTGGTGTGTGATTAACAGACATGGAGTATTCTGTAAGAACTGCTGCTAGACGAAGCAGGAACACCACATCTCAATTTCCTTCAGGGGACTTAGGATGCTGGCATTGAAGACGATCACCACCCCGTGAGAGTCCTTCATCAGGGCTGGCCAGCAAGACTCGGACTTTGGATCAACGCCATGATCCCAGAGCTCAAATTCACACCCCGCGCCTTTATTGTTGCTGGTAACATGTGGGTTCTCTGATTTCAGGATCCTCACTCCTTGGATTGGGTTGGGTTGTATTCAGTGATGTCAGAAGCTTCTGTCAGAAAGTTGGCCAAAACTGTTTTTACACTCTCGCAGGGCCCCCCAAGGAGGACCTTGGCCTTCAGCAACTCGGTCCTGGGCCCATGTAGGCGCCGCTTGAGTCCGTGCCGCAGTCTGCACGGAGTGGAAGTCACCACACTATAATCTCCCTTTCTTAGCAATCATCTCTGTATTCCCTAAATTCCTTGAGGCTTTATTTCTGCACAAGATCTTCTTTACATTTTTTTCCCCTCTTAAACACACTGAAATTATTTCACACATCATATACTCAGATTTCTTCCTCTATTTCCAGTATAATCCTTTTAAGTGGTGAAGGAAGTCAAAGACAAATGGTAATAACATTATGTGTGATAAATTTGGCAGTTGAGAACTAACTGATAGTGTCAAGGAGAAAATATTAAAAGAAGATAGATGATGGACAATAAAAAGAAAATTCAAACAATTTAGGTCATGTAAACATAATATGGATTCCCTTAATTAAAAAACAAAGTTCCCTAGTTCCAGAAGTATTTGGGCATAGGCTGACTATCACATCTTGAAGATGCTGAAAAATAGATTTATTTATGTATTGGATAGTAGGCTGAATCTCTAAAATTTGTCCCATCTGATTTCCTGAATCTGAGCTCTGCCACTCTCAGTTACCTAACACAATGTTATTTTGGGAATCAGAACTCTATTCCATTTGGTTTCCAACCCAGGGATCGAACCCAGGACTCCTGCATTGTGGGCAGATTCTTTACCAGCTGAGCCACAAGGGAAGCTTTTTTCCTATACCCATGATTTATTCTCTTGACTTCATTCTAAACAGGAAAGTAGTACCTGGAGCCATGCTGAGAATGCCACTCCCTAGGCTAGCTAATTCCTAGAGATAGCAAACGATGTTCCTGGAGTTCCATATGTTCCATATGCAGACCAAACACTCTAGATCAGTATCCCAAATCATCTTTTCTATCTGGCTCTTGCACTCTGATTGTGGTTCAGTCAGTAAATTGTGTCTGACTTTTTTTTTTTTATTAGTTGGAGGCTAATTACTTTACAGTATTGTAGTGGGTTTTGTCATACATTGACATGAATCAGCCATGGATTTACATGTGTTCCCCATCCCGATCCCCCCTCCCACCTCCCTCTCCGCCCGATCCCTCTGGGTCTGACTCTTACAAACCTCTGGACTGTAGCCCGCCAGGCTCCTCTGTCCATGGGATTTCTCAGGCAAGAATCCTGGAGTGGGTTGACATTCCCTTCTCCAGGGGATCTTCCTGACCCAGGGATCAAACCTGGGTCTCCTAAACTGTAAGCAGATTCCTGCATCACAAGCAGATTCTTTACCAACTGAGTTATGATGGGAGCCCTTACCCTCTAGGAGGCGCTATTCCTCGGCCTTAATCATCACAGGCCAGGTGTCAGACGACCAGAGATAGACCCTAAACCCTAGGATCCACTGAAATTATTCAAACTAGTCAATCCTAAGCTTACTTACCTTACCTTCACAATAAACATTCCTGCCCATGATTTCTCCTCACACGTTCTGAGTCCTGACCTGGTGCCTGCCCTTGGCCAGGCACAGCATGGCATGCCCGGGCTCTTGGGAAGTATGAGTAAGAAGCTACCTTTTATTGGTAATTGTTTCTTGATTTGCTTGTCTTACATAACTATGTAAACCCTGGGAGATACTGAAAGACAGCGAGGCCTGGTGTGCTGCAGTTCATGAGGTCACAAAGAATCAGACAGGATTTAGTGACTGAACAACAATGTTAAAACCTACATTTTAAAACAAGCACCACTGTTCTAGTATCAACAGTAAACTATCTAATTCTACCAAAAGAGGTCTAAAAATTCTGTGGAAAATCAGGATAATTTAGTCCCCACAGTCTAAACATTCCCCTAGAAAGTATAAAAAATTTATCTTTAGAAATTTGCTCTTATGATCGCATTTAAGCAATTCAAAATCACTTAAATATTTTTAATATTTTTATGTTAATAAAATGCTTCAATTATCAGAAAAATAATTTTAAATCTTTCATAGAAAAAAACAAACAACATTCAATTAGCAATCATATCAAAGAAATGTACAATACCTTTCTCCGATGTTTCCTTAGATCACTTGGCTATGATTGGCAGGAATAAAAACAATACAAAACAGAACCAGTTAATGATTATCATTTGACCATGTTACAAATTTAAATAGTAGCTATAATTTAACTTTCTTTTTTTAAACTTCTGTTCCATTCTTTTCAAAATAAATGTCTTTTAATCACTTTATTTTTGGGGGCTCCAAAATCACTGAAGATGGTGATTGCAGCCATGAAATTAAAAGACGCTTACTCCTTGGAAGGAAAGTTATGATCAACCTAGATAGCATATTAAAAAGCAGAGACATTACTTTGCCAACAAAGTTTCGTCTAGTCAAGGCTATGGTTTTTCCAGTGGTCATGAATGGATGTGAGAGTTGGACTGTGAAGAAAGCTGATCCCTGAAAAAATTGATGCTTTTGAACTGTGGTGTTGGGGAAGACTGTTGAGAGTCCCTTGGACTGCAAGGAGATCCAACCAGTCCATCCTAAAGGAGATCAGTCCTGGGTGTTCATTGGAAGGACTGATGCTGAAGCTGAAATTCCAATACTTTGGCCACCTCATGTGAAGAGTTGACTCATTGGAAAAGATCCTGATGCTGGGAGGGATTGGGGGCAGGAGGAGAAGGGGATGACAGAGGATGAGATGGCTGGATGGCATCACCAACTCGATGGGCATGAGTTTGAGTAAACTCCGGGAGTTGGTGATGGACAGGGAGGCCTGGCGTGCTGTGATTCATGGGGTTGCAAAGAGTCAGACACGACTGAGCAACTGAACTGAACTGAACTAAACTGAATCACTATAAAAGCATTCCTCCAGGAAGCTGTTTTCAAAAGGAAACTTCCTAGATGGCACAGTAGAGGGGCAGGTCTTCATGAAGGGATCATGTGTACATGCCTGAGACATGAGATATGAGACACGGACCTTAGGGAATATAAAACATATATGAAGTGACTAGCCAGAAGTAAACACAGGACTATATCCTCCCAAGGAGATATAGACGGAGTGAAGAAGATTATGTGTGAAGGGAGAGCCAATGCACACACAAGCAGTTTATACACATTCCCTTTTATCTTGCCTTCTCGCTTTTCACTTTCATGTAGTGGAGAGGGAAATGGCAGCCCACTCCAGTGCTCTTGCCTGGAGAGCCCCAGGGACGGGGGAGCCTGGTGGGCTGCCGTCTATGGGGTTGCAGAGTCGGACACGACTGCAGCGACTTAGCAGCAGCAGCAGCAGGCAGGGCCTTGGACCTCCTTTGGGCAGATATGCTATTCCTACGTGATCTCAAACTTCCTGATATCTGAAATACTGAAAGCATCTCCTTTCTCAGATGCTATTTCCCAAATACTGAAAACTCAGGCTTCAGTACAGCATATGTCTGGGGCTCCTGTTTTCTTCACAGTGCTTTCTTACAGAATTAAAAAAATAAGTTATTTCTTTATGACCTCAGATAAAACTTATTCATTTAATATTTGTTAATTTTTCTTACATAAGGAAAACACTTTGTTAAACTATTTCATTATACTTTACATTTCTGCTGCTATTGAAAAATCAGTTGATTTACCTCGTTCAATATTCTAAATAACTAGATATCACTAATGTTATTTATGCCTCTGACTTTGTGGTGAGGTAAAGGTAGATATAAATAGGTTTTATTACCAGGACAAATAGTTATGTTTGCTAAATATGTAAATATTAACAATATGAGTGAATACAATGTCTTTTCAATCTCTGCTTGTCTGTCCCTAAAATTTCAAATTTTGCTTTGATTTCAAAGTTATATCCAAACATGAATTACATCCAACAAATTTTTTTTTTCTCCAATATTTTCTTCAGGTAAAGGAAAACCTGTCTTTCACCATAACAATAATGAATTTGATGACAAAGTTCTACTAGGTGATAAGGACCTCCTGGATTTTACTTTTGTTTTATTGAGTCAGATATTAAACATTTTAAATGTTTAATTTTTGTTTACTTTTTTCCTTTTTACCCTCAGGAAATTCTCTAAATAGCTTTTAAGTACTCTAATTATAGTATAATAATGTTCATTTACCACTGTTTTATTTATAACTACTCAAGAAAATGCATGAGTGCAATGGCATCCTATTCATACATAACCAAACATTATGTTTAAATGGATACAAATATATTATTTTGTTATTATAAAAATAACAACACTGTCAAGGGTTTTAGTGCTAATATATAATGAAAATACTTAAAAGGTCAAAATAATAGGTTGAAAGAGTGTAGAAAATAATAGCAATACAGAAATAACCAAAGTTTTCTTGGCTTGAATGCTAAGTAAATTATACCCTGTGGGCCAATATTCTTACTACAGCTTTGATGACAAGTAGATCATCAATATACGTAGCATAAATTACACATTCAGAAACTAAGCCAAATACACGATCATTTTTAATGACTCTAATCAGATGGATGGTTCCAGGATTTTAGAGGGGAGGGCATACCCCAAAGCCTGTGGGGTTTCAGTTCCCTGACTAAGGATCAAAACTGTGTTCCCTCTAGTGGAAGTGTGGAGTCTTAACCACTGGACCACTAACGAAATTTGATTCCTAGATTTCTAAAATAAGGAGATCATAATTTGGTCATAGATCAAAATGTAGCTCAGTATATCGGGTTAGTTTATCTTAGTACACTGGCTAAAAGCTTGTGCTGAATCTAGCTGGGATCAGCTTTGATTAGTCTTTATTTGCATTTTCCATCTGGAAATAAGCAAGGAATAGGATACTCAATGGTTGAAGGAGGTATTTCCTTTTTAATTTTTCTTCATCATTTCTCTTTTATATAGATTTTATTGCATAGAAGTTTCATAATTGTAGAGTTTGGATATAGGAAATACTGCCTCATAAATAACCTTCTGTTCCAATTTTCAGTTGCAAGGTTAAAAAAAAAGATACCTAAACTGATATACATAGTAGAAATTTTATGAAGATAAAATCTAAAAATTATTTACTTACAAGGTAATTTCTTCCCCTTGGGGTGAGAATATTATATATCTATATATCTATATATCTATATATCTATATATATATATACACACACATATATGTATATGGACATGTGTGTACATTTATATAAATTAATTCTAAGGCCATTTTTTGCCACAAAACACATTATTGCAATTTTTTAAAAAAGATTTATTTAACGATCATTTAGAAATTGAGTTAAACTTCATTGTTTATATATTATATACACGTACACAGATGCAGGCATTGTGACACTTTTTATAGAGGCTTCACAGCCTTCTGACCAGAAACACTATATACATTTAATATTCATATTCTTCTGTCCTATTATTAATTTCTCCTCCATTTGTTATACTTGTACTAGATTTTTGCAGTATATCATCTATTATTTGATCTATTTGTGTTTTAATTAATCTCCATCTCTAAACTTTTATATCTAATTTAAATTTTATTGTTTTAATATAGTTCTAATATTCATGACAAAACATAGACTTTCCCCTCATAAACAGTTCAGAATATTTAAACATTCATTATTGTTGTCACTTCAACATATTTCCCAGGTGATCACAGAAATATATATTTCCCTCCTAATCACTGAAAACAACAAAGATAAAATAGTATATGCTTTTTTTTTTTTGACTTAGCAAATTTGAAGAAAAATTCAGCTCCTCTTTACTAGCTGTGTTGAACAAGGATATTTATCCACTTTCAACATTTCAATTACTTATGCCCAAGATAATGCCCTCAGATTTTCAAATGTTATCTTAGAATAAAATGACATTCAACACTCTACCTACATTATTTTTGGCAAGGGGTATTTTAATTTTTCTTTTGTATGTTAAGAGTACTTTATAATTTAGATTTCTGACTTTTAATCTCAAATGAAGATACATGAAATCAAAAATTAAAGGATAAAGAAGGGTGAAACTATTGACATGGAATTATAAAGCTCAGGAAATTTTAATATAATATTTTAATATAAAATTTAATATATTAAAAATTAGTATAGAGATAAAAATATAAATATTATAAAATAAATATAATAATAAATATATAAATAATGTATTATATAATATATAAAATAAAATATAAAGCATTAATATATTAAAAATAAAATTTTATTATAAAATGATAATATAATATAAAATTATAACATTCTACATTGGCGTATTGAAGCAATTATAATAAATAATTTTGAAACTTACTGTGTTAAAAAAAAAACACCCAGTCTCAATGTACTTCATCAAGATATCATCAGTAAAAACGAACTTGATGGTTTAAATCATTTAGATTTCTGATGTGCTATTTAGATTTCTGCTCTTCTATTTACTAATTATGTGACCTTGAGAAATTATAGCTGTGTAGGCTCCATTTCCTTATTTTATAGTTGGATTAATATTTGTACTTATCATATAGGTTTATTAAGAAAAAATGAAAAATGAGAAAACACACAGAAAGCTTTTAGATGAGAAGAAATATCCAATAAGTTTTAGCTAATGCATCAGTAATTCTTCTAATGGAAGCAAAAGTTCTCTGGACACATCATACCAGTGTCATGACTCCCATACGATCCATTTCCCTGGCAGGACTTCGAGGTGTGAGCTTTGGTGTTGAGTGTCCACTAGGGGGAGACGAGCTGGCCAGCGAAGACGCTGTGACCGAGGCAGTGATGGAGGTACCTGGGTGGACCCGGGCTAAATTCAGGCCTTCCAGACTCACACTAGCCACTCTGTTCTCAATTTCTTCAGCACGTAACTCTGTGGATTCTTTTTCTTCTTGAATTAGTCTGAAAGATATAGTTTAATTTTGATATATTACATGTTGTTATAAAGTTATTAATATTTGGAATTCATCAAATAAATGCATAAATAACTGAATATTTTTATATCAAATCTAACACTTTTATTTTTTCCCTAGGCAATATAACTTTCAATAAATTCCAGAGACTTCTTGGCTAAGAACTAGAAAGTCTTTCTTTCCAAATGACATATAATCCCTTGAGTTTTCAGTTTGATACCCTTTCTATACCACTACCTGTTAAAACTCTTTTAAAACTTTGAGTGCCTAGTTAATTACTGCCTCTAATCTTAATCTTACATATGTACTTAGGAACCAATATGTGAGACTTTTAAGAATTCAAATCTCAACAAGGTCATTGACTCTTACCTCCTATCCAATGAAGCAGTATGATTGATAGACTCCTCAAAAAATGGTCATTCATAATTATAATTTGACCAAATAAAACTCTGACTTAGCCAACTTGCTTTTACATAAGCACTAAGATTTAAATAATGTATATATGCTAGATAGTTAAATGTTTTAAGAAAAACTGTTGCTGTAAATGCTTTTGAGAAGACAACCCACTATTACTCTTTTTCTTTAATCAGGGAGAAACTTCAAGAATATACACAAATTATTTATCACAAAGACACAAAGAATAAAGAACTTCAGCAGGGTTGCTGCAAGATCCTATTTAAGTTGAATCTATACACAATTTGCATATTGTTATAATAAAACTGTGTACTCATATAGTTTATTTGAAAAATGGGGGTTAGAAACATCTCTCCTGAGATATTTTCCTCTTAACTATGAATGGATTATTGTGATTTCCAATGATATATAATCTTTAATTTCAAGGTAATAATCACCACAAAGTTTTCTTTTTACATATTTACTTTGGAAAAGTTTGGCAATTTCTTATAAAACTAAACATACTCTTAATATATAATTCAGTAATTGTGTTCCTTGATATTTACCCAAAGGATATGAAAGCTGAGGTCCACACAAAAACCTGCACATAGACATTTAGAACAACTTTATCCATAATTGTCCAAACTTGGAAACAATTAAGATATCCTTCAGTAGGTGAACGGATACATAAACTGGTACATTTATACAATGGAATAACATTCAGTGCTAAAATGAAATGAGTTATCAAGCCATGAAGAGACATGGGGAACAATAAATGCATATGACTAAATGAAATAAAGCAATCTGAAGAGGCTACATATTGTATGAGTTCAAATATATGACACTCTGGAAAAAGCAACCATGGATACAATAAAAAGATTAGTGATTTCCAGGGGTTGGGAGGGGAAGAGGCATTAATAGACAGAGCACAGTGAGTTTTTAGGACAGTAAAAATATTCTGTCTGTATGATATCATGATGTTGGGTATACATCATTATACATTTTCCAGACAACCAACAGTGAGCCAAAATGTGCAAATACTGTTTGATTGCTCTGATATGAGGTTATTTAGAATAGTCAAGTTCATAGCATCAGAAAGTATATTGGTAGATGCCAGGAACCAGGAGGTGGGGGTAGGTGGGGAGGGTGAATGGGGAGTTAGTGTTTAATGGGGACAGAGCTCCAGTCTAGGAAGGTAAAAATTCAGATGGGTGATGCTAAGAGTTGCAAAACAGTGTGAATGTACTTAGTGTTACTGAACTATACAGTTAAATATGGTTAAAATTGTTGGTGTTCAGTTGCTCAGTCATGCCTGACTCTTTGTGACCCCATGGACTGAAACACACCAGGATTCACTGTCTTCTCCATCTCCTGGAGTTTGCTCAAACTCATGTTCATTGAGTTGGTGATGCCATCCAACCATCTCAGCCTCTGTCATCCCCTTCTCCTCCTGCCTTCAATCTTTCCCAGCAGCAGGGTCTTTTCTCATGAGTTGGTTCTTCATATCAGCTGGCCGAAGTATTGTAGCTTCAGCTCCAGCATTAGTCCTTCCAAAGAACACCCAGGACTGATTTCCTTTAGGACTGACTAGTTTGATCTCCTTGCGGTCCAAGGGACTCTCAAGAGTCTTCTCCAACACAACAGTTCAAAAGCATCAATTCTTAGATGCTCAGCCTTCTTTATGGTCCAACTCTCACACACCCATATGACTACTGGAAAAACCATATCTTTGATTATATAGGCCTTTGTCAGTAAAGTAATTTCTCTGCTTTTTAATATGCTGTCTAGGTTTGTCATAACTTTTCTTCCAAGGAGTAAGAGTCTTTTAATTTCATGGCTGCAGTCACCATCTTCAGTGATTTTGGAACCCAAGAAAATAAAGTTCTTCACTGTTTCCATTGTTTCCCCATCTATTTGCCATGAAGTGATGGGACCAGATATCATGATCTTTGTTTTTTGAATATTGAGTTTTAAGCCAACGTTTTCACTCTTCTCTTTCACCTTCATCAAGAGACTCTTTAGTTTGCTTTCTGACATAGGAATGGCATCATCTCCATATCTAAGGTTATTGATATTTCTCTTGGCAATCTTGATTCCAGCTTGTGCTTCATCCAGCCCAACATTTCACATGATGTACTCCGCATATAAATTAAAGAAGCACGGTGACAAGATATAGCCTTGACATACTCCTTTCCCAATTTGGAACCAATCCATTGTTCCATGTCTGATTCTACCTGGTGCTTCTTGACCTGCATACAGATTTCTCAGGAGGCAGGTTAGGTGATCTGGTATTCCCATCTCTTTCAGAAGTTTCCATAGTTTATAGAGATCCACACTATCAAAAGCTTTGGCATAGTCAATAAAGCAGAAGTAGATGCTTTTCTGGAACTCTCTTGCTTTTCAATAATCCAATGGATGTTGGCAATTTGATCTCTGGCTCCTCTGCCTTTTCTAAGTCCACCTTGAACATCTGGAAGTTCTCAGTTCACATGCTGTTTTAGTCCAGCTTGAAGGATTTTGAGCATTGCCTTGCTAGCATGAGTGCAATTGTGTGATAGTTTGAACATTCTTTGGCATTGCCTTTCTTTGGGATTGGAATGAAAACTGACCTTTTCCAGTCCTGTGGCCACTGCTGAGTTTTATGAATTTGCTGGCATACTGAGTGCAGCAGTTTAAAGCATCATCTCTTAGGATTTGAAATAGATCAGCTGGAATTCCATCACCTCCACCAGCTTTGTTCACAGTGATGCTTCCTAAGGCCCACTTGACTTCATAGTCCAGGATGTCTGGCTCTAGGTGAGTGATACACCGTCACAGTTATCTGGGTCATTAAGATCTTTTTTGTATAGTTCTTCTGTGTATTCTTTCCACCTCTTCTTAACACCTCCTGTTTCTCTTAGGTCCATACCATTTCTGTCCTTTATTGTGCAATTTTTGCACGAAATGGTTAAAAGAGTATGCTCTATATTATGTGACTTTTACTACAATGGTGTTAGTTGCTCAGTCACGTCCAACTCATTGTGACCCCACGGACTGTAGCCTGCCAGGCTCTTCTGTCCATGGACTTTCTCAGGCAAGAATGCTAGAGTGGGTAGCCATTCTCTTCTTCAGGGGATCTTCCCAATTCACAGATCAAATCCAGGTCTCCTGGATTGCAGGAAGATTCTTTACTGTCTGAGCCAAAAGGGAAGCCCCTTTGCCACAATAAAATGACATTAAAAAAAGGGTGAACAATAATGTAAATTATGGATTTGAAAAATATCCTGTACCAATGTAAGCTCATCAGTTGTAAGAAAAACTACTCTTATTAAGGATGTTGATGATGTTTGGGGCCAGGAGGTATATGGGAACTCACTCCACTTTTCTCTCAATTTTGCTCTGAATCTTAGACTTCTCTAAGAAATGACATTAATAAAATACTAGTAAATTACTCTTAATTATAATATTTCACTTACACAAAGAATATGAATTCTGTTATTCTGAAGTTTATTTTCATGGTGCCTTTTAATTCACCCAAAGATCAGAATCCCAAAGTAAGTTTTAACAAAGTAACATAGTACAACGTTAATAATGTTTAAACACATTCCAATGGAAAAACTGCCTCCTCTTCAAAAAAAAAAAAAAGAAATTTTGTACTTAAAAATGATTGGTCATCAATGACTCCAGAAAAGCCTGGTGAGAGGTGACATGGTTCTGCTAAATAAGAAAATACAGTTTTAAACTCTAGGCATTCTATTAATTGCAAAGGAAAATCACATTAGAGGAACTAGTTGAGTAAGAGATAGATTGAAGTTTAATCAAACTAAAGATCCAGTGCTACTCAGATGTTCAAATCATTTGGAAAATTCACCTAAGATTTCACCTTTACCTCATTCATTTATATTGTGCTAATATCATTAATCTGCATTTTTCACATATGTTTCTTATAGAAGTTGTCCTAAGTTTATCCTGGAAAACTGTGAAATTGCACATTATAATTCAGTAGGTGCAGGGTGAGGTCTGAGTATCGGGATGCCAGTGCTTCTGATCTGATGATCACGATTTTAGAATCAAGGTCTTCCAATCCCTTGAGATCATCAGAAATCGTTGAACTCACCTGATTTCCTTGTTGATTGCATCGAGTTGTTCCTGAAGCATCATGGCCAGTGTCTGGGCATCAGAATGACCGCTTGGAGAGAGAAGGTCCATTGAGCTGAAGATCGTTTCTCTGTCATCATCATCAATGTCAGACATCTCTGTATCACTTTCAAAAGGGTGGCTGCTTAGCACTCCGATTTGTTGAGTTCTATTCCACTCATGATCTCCAAGAGATTTCACCTGGAAGGTAAAGGAAAAATTACAGTATATTTCATATTGCTCATTTTCAAAGCACTATTTTGAAAATAAAAACCAAAAACACACATGCTTTTATAGCTTCCTTGGCAAAAGTAGAATTGATTATTAACACTTTATTTATCATGTCAATAAAATAGTTCCTTGATACTTAAGTAATGGAAGGTACTAATTTCAGCATAAATATCAATACTTTAATAGGAATAAGAATGTTAAACTTCTGCATGATTTTTAGTTCAACCTCAACTCAAGGTAGTAATTATTTTAAAGCATATATGTTTCCAATATTTTCACTTTTTGTAAATGTAACAGTCTCTATTCACTGTATTTAAGCATTTCCATTTCTCATACTATTAATAATTAGACTGAGGATACAAATATTTTCAGACAATAAATTATACAGGAATTCTTTCTCCTGTATTTTAACAAAGTATTAATAAAAACATTGCAGAGATTTAATTTAATCTCCACTGCTCTGGTTGCTTAAATGCCTCATTGATTTTTTTAAGCCTAAGGCACATCAATTTACATAACTATCTTTTTAAAATTAATACAATACATCCTCCATATGAGTAACAGTCTTAAGTAACCAACAGACCAGTGCTTTTCAGGCTGTGACCTGAAGGCAGGAGATGGCTGAAAGAAGGAGAGCAGTCCTAGATTTTCTGCTGTTTACAAGTGGATTTTCATTTTTGTGATGATATAAAATGATTTTGGGGGGGACCACAAAAGTGATATTGCCCAAAAGCCCATTTATTTGGCCACATGGCATAATAGATAAAAGTATGGAATTTGAAATCACTCAAATATAAACACAAGTTTAGACTTATCATTTGGCTGACTACGTAAGGTAGGACACATAAAATTCCTGAACTTCAATTTTTTTCATACATGAAATTAGTATAAAATAGTACTCAATTTATAAGGTTACATGAATAAATACTTGACACATGCTTAGTTCAACTTCTGGTACCTAGGAGGTGTTTTATGTTGGACTTCCCAGGTGGCGCTAGTGGTAAAGAACCCTCCTGTCAAAGCAGGAGATATGAGACGCGAGTTCAATCCCTGGGTTGAGCAGATCCCCCTGGAGAAGGGGATTCTTGCCTGGAGAGTCCCACAAACAGAAGAGCCTGGTGGGCTATCGTCCACAGGGGCATCAAGAGTCAGACATGACTAAAGTAACTTAGCATATCCACAGGGGTTTTATGTTAACTATAGTTTTAAAAAAGAAAAATCTGTCATATATCACACCTGAAACTAATACAAATGAATGCTTTCAGTATAAAAATACTATCCAAAATGGAAGAGCATATTTACTTAAACCATCAAAAACTTGAAATCAAAAGTTTAACCTTTGTCTCATCTCTCCTCACACCCATGCGGCCTCTCCTTGGTCTTCTTATTACTTTAGTTGTTCTGTAATCAGACTGGCTGTCCACTAGGGATCCAACAGAATACCGCAGCTCGGCGGAGGTGTCTAGATGAGTTCTGGAAATAAGGAAAACTTATCAGCAAATCATTATGCACCACTTAATTGGCAACAAAACTCAAACCCTCGAGGGGGAAAAAAATATGTTATAAATCTTAGAGGTCTCTTCAGAGGCTTATGTCATAAATTTCAGTCTCAGTTTCATTCTGAAGATCAGGTTCATTTGAGAACATTAAAAAGCCTTTCTGTTCATTCATTATCATTTTCAAACTCACTAGTCGATTGAAACATGTTAAGATTGACAACCAATATCCATTGGCTTACATTCTGGCAACTCTGTTTTATTTTGAGCTATTTAGTGGATAATCCAATACATTTATCACTGTGTTTGTTTTGTGTTTGTTTTAAATATTCTTCACTAACCTAAAAGAAAAATGTGTAAACTTTTTGAGTCACTGCATTATCTATTTTCCACTGTTTTGTTTTTCAATTTAGGAAATCAACAAAATACTTAAAATCAGATTGACCTAAGGTTAATTATTTTTCTTTTTTTTTTGGAAAATAAAATAGGATAGTCCACCAGAAGTTTTTCAGGTTTTGATAAGACATTGTTCCAAAAATTTTAAGGAAGGATCTTTTAATAAGCACATTCAATTCTTAAACCTGCTTACAGATGAAACACTGAAAATTCTAATCGGAAAATATCATCAGACTAATTTTCAATAAACATGAAAATAAAGTACATTGTAATCAAAGTGCACTAAACGTTTCTCCAAGTATATTATTTATATATGGATTTATATAAAATTAAGTTTACAGCTACAGTAATGATGATAATAACAAATGCAACATGCTGTCATATAAAATGATCCATCATCAGTAGGAAATATTCTTAAAGCTGTTTTCTCTTGAACTTGGGGCTTCTGTTGATCTACTATGCTCTTACTCTCAGTTCTCTTTGTGGACAAAAACAAACATCTCCAAATACTTGGGAAGACTATAAAAGGTTAGGTGAGTTCTGGGTTTTTGAAAAAAGTAGAAGACACTGACTTAATTGATGCAGGTTCTTGTTTAGCCCAATTGGATGTTAAAGCAGATGAACTAAGGAATCATTCTCAAAATAGATAACAGCTATTGTTTTTATAGCAGCAAACTTGAGGCTTAATCGGGCAAAATAGCTTTACTGTGAGTTAGTTATATATTAAAAACTAGCCAATCAGGCCACAGCCATTAAATGGCACAACTGTCAGTTTTTATTTATAGCTGAGGATATAAGTTTTATTAAGCCAAATATCAGATTTTAGTCACCATTGTGTGTTCAAGGAGATATTCCCAGAATGTAATAAGAACTTGGTAAATATCTGGTAAGACAAGAAATGAATGCAATTGATTATATTAATAATATAGTCCAAGCTGTTCAGGTCAGCATATTCCCTGTCTAAGGACCTTTATTGGTCTGTGACTGCTTAGGGTAATATCTGTGGACACTAGAGTTTCTAAAATTATAACTCATCATGCTAGGAGTATTGTTTTCTTATGTTTTATCTCTCAATTCCAGGTCATCAATAAAAACATTGAATAAACATTGATCCCATTGATGGGATCAAACAGGTCCCACTGATGCCCTGCTCACAACTCTTCATTGTTCTTACAAGGCCCTCTACCTGGGCTTCTTCTACTTTCCACTTTCATTTCCATTTACTCTCAAACTCATACTTTCTTTTGATTCAAGCCTTTGAACATGCTATTCTTTCTGTCTCTTCACTCATTTATGTGATCACTATTTCTTAAGTTTCAATTTAAGCTGAGGCTTAAAAGTCTCAATGTCATCTACTATTCTAGCTCCTGGTATTCCCTGTATGAATGCGAATTCCCCAGGTGAATGTGAATTCCCTGTGTGAATGTGAATGTGTTAGTCGCTCAGTTGTGTCCGACTCACAGAGTCCGTGGACTGCAGACTGCCAGGTTCCTCTGTTCATGAAATTTTCCAACAAGAATACTGGAGTGGGATGCCATTCCCTTCTCCAGGGGATCTTCCCGGCCAGGTCTCCTGCATTGCAGGCAGACTCTTTATTGTCTCAGCCAACAGGGAAGCCCTGCAATCTTCAAATTTGTATTTGTGCATTTTCCATCTGGAACATGTATCCTTCACTACCATCACCACTATATCTCCAATGTCACAACATTTCACAAGTAGAAAGCACTTAAGTATCTTGAAAGAACAAAAGACCTGAACCAACACTAATTGTAGGAAGGCATTGCTTATACTTTATTTGAAGCAGTTACTCCTCACCTCCCTCCTTTTATTCAACTCTGATCTGTCAGAAGCAGTATTTCCATATATTTCAATTTTAAAATTATTTTTGGTGTACAATATTTTGAGAGGCATTTGCAGATGTAAGTTACAATATAGTCACTGGTTCCTTTAAATAAGGAACCATGTAGCTTCCCCTCCAGAATCTCCTGGGACTCTTGAATGCAATCTCATAAAGGAACTTGCACAGATAAGTAGGTATGAATTTTCTTGGAGAAAACCTGTTGCTCATTACTCTGCTTCCTGGGATGTTCTTCATTATCCTCTGCAATTATCCAGATCCTAACCTTTCTCCAGAGATGAGCCAAATCAGGCCTTTTCCAGTCACTCTGGAACTCATTTTTCTTTCTTATCATCATCATTACCATATATATCACTGAATTAATAAGTTCAGTTCAGATATATAAATCACAATAAAAATAAAACATTAAAATCAAAGATCTACATATCTAAAAATTCCTTGGGTGTATTTATACCTGCAATACTGTGTTTCTTATATTAAACTGAATTCAAAATTATAAAGTTTGTTTTTATTAATACTCACATTGAAGAGAATGCAAATACTTTTAGGATTTTTTTTAATTTGGATTTTTCACCTGAATGCTCGAAAAATGCTTTACTAGATACGCATTTCTTCAACAATATCCATTGAGAGTCTAATATATACATATTTTTTGGGGGTGCTGAAATTATAGTACTCAAAACAGGCAAAAAACTCCAACCCTTGTGGAGCTAACATTCTTAGGATAAGTTTAAGACCCCCCCCAAAAAGCACTTTTATAATAGAAGTCTGTGGTGGTCAAAAGTTTCAAATAGCTGATATTGTGTTGTTTAACAAATAAATGCTTGTTATCAAATTAGATATGTGTCTATCTACATAGTAAATAAGCACCTCTTTGCTTTTTTTTTTTAAAGATGAGGTGTTTGTCAAAGTAGCTGAGTACAAAGAAATTTACTTGAAAATGTTTTAATGTATTTCTCCTTCCTTCTTTTGCCTTGACAAAACAGATCATTACCAATGATGAGTAAATATAAGTAATCATAACCAATGATGTTTCTTCAGTAACAATGATGCTTCTTCAGGATACACTGAAAACATTTCTGCATGTAGAGAAAACGACTGATGCCTCTTCCTAGAAAAACATGTAATCTCTGTATCCATAGTTCCACTTCTTAATTTACGGTTTATAATATATAAGAAGACATATATTTCTATATATATTAAATGAAGAATACAAAAGGCATGTTTGAGGAAAGAATTACTAAATTAGAGAATTATTTTGGAGCATAGAAGCTATGAATCAGTAAGGAATCAAAACAGCAATGCCTGCTGACCAACAGAAAGTACTTAGTTTATTTGAGGAGATATAAAACCCATAAGAAAATTCACATTGATTTTTGGTGAACTATAGATAAGCTTTCAATTTAATATTACCTTGACATTGTGGGTTCAATTAAAGAGCCAGTTCTCATTTTCAATTGGTCAAGTTCAGATCTCAGCTTTTCAATTTCTTCTGCTAACCTTTCCTAAAAATCAAAGAGGTGTTACTCGGATGATAGGCATATACCAATAATACCAACATTCGATTATGATAAACCAACTACTAAGCTTAATAACTTTCTAAAAATGGAAAAATAATTAATGTATTTTATTAAATATTGTTAGATATGACAGCAAAAAATGCCTGACTTTCCCCTTGAGATGCAAATGTAACAGCAGAAATTAATACAATTTTACCCACATTCCCTAGTAATCACTAATCCTAAATCTTTCTAAACATATGGGAAAACTAAGGTCATGACTAGCTGTACATACGTCACTTCAAAATCAGAGTAGAAAGCATAGCAGTTTAAAAAATTAAGAAAAGGTTAAGAAAAGAATGATTAAAAGTCATCACCTGATATGAGCTAAAATTATTAACTTGATATTGGTACAATAACTTGTGCATCTGAGAATTTTCTAAGATTGGCATTATCAGTTTCAGTCTGTAAACTTATGAAGACAAGGGTGGTCTTATAGCCCTTAATTAAATGCTCATGTAAGCACTCAGTTTTGTTTTCATGATTATAAATTTTATAACATTATAAATGTTTAAATGTGTCCTTCTGTATTTTCCATTGCTATTAGTTCTCCTCCTTGCAGGGGCTAATGCTGGCCACTTTCCTGGACTCGGGCTTCTTTTCTCACCGTGACCTTTTGTGAGTGTGGCCTTTGCAATGTTTATCGTATCTGCTCTTTTTATTCTTTCTACTGCCATCCTATGTTACACATATTTTTACCTTTTTCCTGAATTATTTTACCAACTTCCACAGAGGCATTGTTCCCTTCCATCTCTTCCCCATACATTCCTCTGCTAGCTGACTCATTTTTAAAGACATGTATGATCAAATAAAACTCTTGCTTATAGTTATCTGATAATTCTGATTATATTTATTAATACATTTATTCATTATTTCCACAAATACACAATGAGCACCTCTTTTGCGGTAGGCTTTAAGATACAGCATGCATGCTACAGCAATGAGCTATCAAATTTCCTGCCCTTATGTAATTTACAGTCTAGCAGAAAAGACAATAAACAATTTGGGTTTATAGGATGTTGGTAGGAAGTAGAAAATAGGAGAGTAAAGGAAGGCTCTGAATTAAGTGATATTTGAGTAAAGACCTAGAGAAAGGGAGGGAGTTAAAAAAATACCTTAAGGAAAGGAATGGCAAGTAGTGGTGGGTGCAAAGGCCTCTTAGGGGGACTATATTTGGTGAGGGAGAGGGCTAGGAAGCTTTTGCATCTGGACTGGAAAAGTTAAGGAGAAAGGCAAGTGGTAATGGGTTTAGGAAATCACGCTAACAGGAATTGGTAAGGGTAGGCCTGAAAGCTCTGTAAAGCATCTTAAAGTGTCTGGCTTTTACTCCCAGTGAGATAGAAAATGACTTGGGGATTTTTGAGTAGAGAAGTGACCTCATGATTTTGATGGCTGTGAGGTGAAGTGATGAATGGGACTGGAAGGCAGGAAAGAAAGAAAATTATTACTGCTATTCCAAAAACAGGCAAGAGGATTATGGCTTGGACAACCTTGGTGTCAGAAGGGAATGGCAAGGATATTGGTTGCATTCTGAAGACAGAACTGAGAGAATTTGCTATTGAACTGGCTAAGGGGTGTGGATAAAGAAAGAGTTCAAGAATAGCTCCAAGATTTTTTTTTTTCATTTATTTTTATTAGTTGGGGGCTAATTACTTTACAATATTGTAGTGGGTTTTGTCATACATTGACATGAATCAGCCATGGAGCTCTCAAGATTTTTAACCTGAATAATTAAGGGGAAGAAGTTGTGATCTACTGACCTGACTGCTGGGTGGTGATTAGGTTAGTTGGTAGTTTGGGGAGTTGAGCGGATTACTTGTTAAGATTGAATGACCATGTGTCCAAATAGAGATAAAGAGTTGGCTCTTGAATAAATGAACTCTTTCAGGAAAAAGGACCCAGTACGTGATCTAAATTTGTAA
The DNA here is from genome assembly GCF_023699985.2 of Odocoileus virginianus. NCBI lineage: Eukaryota > Metazoa > Chordata > Mammalia > Artiodactyla > Cervidae > Odocoileus > Odocoileus virginianus. The sequence continues at coordinate 10,004,682 of NC_069697.1, forward strand.
GTTCTCAATTTACAGGCAGTATTTAAAATCAATGAACTCACCAAGGACTGAACATACAAAAGATATCCAAGGATGGTCCTAGGAACTTTAGAGATCAAGATAATGAAGAGAAACATGAAGAAAAGAGGTTCAGTATATTAAGGATTTTATTCATAATGGACTTTGCTGCTGCTGCTAAGTCGCATCAGTCATGTCCGCCTCTGTGAGACCCCATAGACGGCAGCCCACCAGGCTCCCCTGTCCCTGGGATTCTCCAGGCAAGAACATTGGAGTGGGTTGCCATTTCCTCCTCCAATGCATGAAAGTGAAAAGTGGAAGTGAAATGCTCAGTCATGTCCGACTCTCAGCAACCCCATGGACTGAAGCCTGCCAGGCTTCTCCATCCATGGGATTTTCCAGGCAAGAGGACTGGAGTGGGGTGCCATTGCCTTCTCCATAATGGACTTTGGGTTATAGATAATTGAGTGGAAATTTGAGGAGTTATAGGAGATGTGGTTAGATTAGGAAATGTGTTCAGCTGTATGGAATGACATTCAGAAATGACGTATGACCTGGGATTTGCTTCCTATAGAGACTGACATGGACAGGATGTAAAGCATGGAATGATTTGTACTGCTGATTGCCTGGGCAGACTGTTGGAGTTACAAGGTTCAGGTAGGTGGTTGGGGAGTGGGTTCTGGGGATCTTGCCAGAAGCACACAGAGCTTTGAATAACATAATATTCCATAATAGGATCGAGTCCAAAATTCACAATCTGGTAACATTCTAGTCCTTTAAACACATACCAGTCACAGCAAACTTCTGGTGATTCAGCAAATCAACCATCTTTGTTTTTTCTCCACACTATTGCATAGGTTTTGTCCTCTTCCCTACCCTTCTCTGTTGGTTAAGATCATATGTGCCTTCACGAGCTTGATGAAATGTCATCTTCTTCATGTAGACTTTCTGAACTACTCCAGAAAGAATTAGATGCTATCTTCTAGGCACCATACTGAATTGTTCTAATACATCTGTCTTTCAGGGGATAAGAGTATGTACATCCTGACTGTGGGACAAAATAGCTATTTTTAAATTAATATAATATGTAGCATTCAATACAGTTAGATGTACAATTGTTCCTTCTTATCTTTATTCTCTCATCTTTTCCAATACCTTCCAAATGTCATATGTTGTCAGATCTTCCGTCCTTTCCTTCCCCTCTCCTTTCCTCCCTCTCTCCCTTCATTGCTATCTTCCGTCCATCTGTTCTTCCTTCCCTCTGTTACTCCCTCTTTCCCTCCCTCCCTCCCTTCTCTATTTCCATTCCTTTCATCTTTTGTTGAGCACACATTTAATAAGTCACTTATTAAGAGAGTGACTTGGATTACTTTGTTTACCAATGCTGAACAAAATCAGACAAAATTGCTAACAAGAATTGTACATGATAAGGAAGGAGGGAAAGACATTATCAGTTACAGCTTTTAACTTTTCATAATCTGGTCCTTATCTGTCTAGTCTATCACATATTCTACAATAAGAATAACTGATTCCAGTAAAACTTTTAAGCCCATTATTATTTAAGATCTCAAACCTAACTACTCATCCTCCCTCCACTCTAAGCACCCACAATCAGGGCACAGGTACTGTATTTGAAAGACTTGCACCACAGTCCTGTGTTTCCTTAAACTTTTCTGAAACCTTCTTTAGGGCATCAGTGTATGGTGATCTCTCTTACCTGTAGTTCTTATTGTCTGTTTCACTCATTTAGCACTTGGCATCTGCTACTCTACAATTCATTGCTTTGTGATTTTTCTCCTGAGACTTTTTCAGATACTTTAGAACCAAGATTGTGTTTGCAAAGATGTAACTTATCACAACTGTTATGCACAATAGATATTTAATACATTTCAGCTAAATGTATTAACTAGACACAAACTAGACACAAATCAGTGCATATATTTTTATATAAAGTTCAAAAAGCCAAAATAATTTTTCTTTCTCTGTTAGTAGTCTAGATAGTGATTATCCTTTAGGATAAAAGTAGTGATTACAGGCTAACAATGGGGGCTTCCAGGATGTCGATTTTTAGTGTGTTGGCTTGTAAAAATTTATCAGGCTTTCTTTCTATATGTATACTTTTCTGTATGTATTATATAAGATTTAACTATTTTAAAAGATAACATCCTAAAATTATTATCAAATTTATTTTACAAAAAAACATTCACCACTGTGAAATAGAAAAGTGGACAAAATGTAAGCTTCCATAATACCTTATCATGTAAAGATTCTTCCAGATTCTTTCTGAAAGTTTCTGATTCTTGAATTAAAACATTCTACAGAAAAGGAAAGAAGAACAGATAAATAATTAATAAACTAAGGAGAAAATCATTCATTGTGTAGATTAATTTTATCTGACTCAAGAATTTTCTTTGATTCCTTCCTTGGCATCATCTATTTTTTTGGTTTCCATGGAAACTAAGTTTCAATGGAATCTTTAAACAAGACACTTGAACATTTTTAGAAATACATAATTAAAATGGGAAATGTCATTTTGTAACAGTTGGATTGACAAATAAGATAACTATTAACTTTTAAACTATTTTTGTCGACCTCTTCTTAGTCTTTTTAAAATCTGAAATAATCAGTTTACTCTTTAAATAAGAAAAAGTGAATAAAAAGCAAAATATTAGTCAAAGCTGTCACAGAGAAGAAGTCAGATGAACTCATTTTTATTACCTGATAAAAGAAAAATTTAAGATCATATATTTTAAAGATTCAATTTCTGAACCTTTATTTCATATACAGAATGAACAATTTCTAATAATGATTAAATTATTAAATAAAAATAAAATTTAGCTATTTAAAAATCAATGTTACATGTCATGATATATAACTTCCATGACAGATTTTTTAAAAATCCTTGCCATAAAAGTATTACTATTTTAAAAATATTTATATTTTTCTTATAGTATTACAAAGCATGATTTATAATAATGCATTCTTTTTAAATTTATAGATTAAAATGAAAGTAAGAGTTTGGTAACTGGCTTACATTTGGAACTGAATAGGAAGAAGGTATGCCTTATGACTTGATAGGTAAACTGATCAAATTTCTTTAACATTTTCTTGAAACAATTTTCCTGTTTTGGTTTAGTGTATGAAGCAAGGGGAAATGTCTAGTTTAAGTAGTGACTGGCATTCAGTCTAAATTTCCAAAATGATTTCTCCACCTGGGTTTTATCCCTACCTTTTTTATATCATGGAACTGGAAATCAGCTGACATAACTTTTATTGATCTGGTAGTTGCCAACTATTAATGAGACATATAAATTGTGAGTGAAATTGCAGATTGTACAAAAGCCCGCTTTTGGAAATAATATGGCTGAAAGCTTTGCATTTCTAAATTCTGTGGTGAGATTGACACTGGTTTTATTGGTGATATAAACTCACTCATAGTTTGGCTTTTAGATTAGTAGCAGGTTCAAATACTTGAAACATTTGAATGGTTCATATCAGACCTCCCTACCCTCCACTCCAAAATACTATTTTTTGTCTTAATTTTTGCATACCAGGTGAGAAATAAATGAAACACTTTCATTGCAAAAGCATACCACATTTCAATACATTTGTCTATATGATCATGCTACACATGTTATATAACATGTAACTTTTTTCATTCACTTAAAATTTGATCTTACATATTTTTATAGAAGCCATTTGTTCACTTTTAAGATGTATCAGGCTCCTTTCAAGTTAAAGAAAGTAAATGGATCCTCTGACCAATACTATGATTGCAGCAAAGCATAGAACAAGCATGATCATAAGAATATAGCTAACAATCATGTGATTTTACTGTTGGTCATTTTACCTTCTCTTCTAGAGCAGCCATCCGTTCCTTTAAATGTAGCTGTAAGCGCTCATTGGATTCTGTCAGAAGTCTGTCCACAGTATCAGATAATCTTTTGTTGTGCTCCTCATTCATTTTCTCTCTTTGCCTAGCCTTATATCCAAATAAATAAATTTAACATAAGAATCATTTAAAAATTATTTGGGCTTGTTTTTATATTTTTTCTAGTTTAAATACTGGATTTAATTTTATGTCTGTTTTGATTAAACTGGCAGAAGCTCTTTTTTTTAATGCACAGGGCATATCCATATGATTTTAAATGTAACCCATAATCAAGAAAGGCATTCATTTCTTCTTGTGTGTGTGTGTTTTCTTTTTTTTTCCATTTATTTTTATTAGTTGGAGGCTAATTACTTTACAATATTGTAGTGGTTTTTGCCATACATTGACATGAATCAGCCATGGATTTACAAGTATTCCCCATCCCGATCCCCCCTCCCACCTCCCTCTCCACCCGATTCCTCTGGGTCTTCCCAGTGCACCAGGCCGGAGCACTTGTCTCATGCACCCAACCTGGGCTGGTGATCTGTTTCACCCTAGATAATATACATGTTTTGATGCTGTTCTCTCGAAACATCCCACCCTTGCCTTCTCCCACAAAGTCCAAAATTCTGTTCTGTAAGGCATTCATTTCTTATAGGTAGAGTATAAACCCATAAACTGATGCTTGAGAGGGATGGCTCTTAAAATACATACTCTTTGAAGCTCTTGATTTTTCTCTTCGAGTTGACCTTCGAGATGCCTCATCCGTTCTTCAATATTTCCGTGTCTTTCTTCAGCCTGTTAAGAAACATGAAGAATGCACCTGACACGTAAGGTGTGGTTAAGACTCTTCCTCTAAATAAACTGAAATAAAATGTAAAGCAAGCTACTACCAACTGCAAATGTAGTTTTCAAAAAATAAACTTTCTTTCAACAGGCAGCTGAACAGCATTGCTTGAAATGTGTCAGCTACAAAGGCCTGTCACATCCAAGCATCAGCAAAACATTGGAGTTATTTATGAGCAATGAGATCAGCCAAATGTAACATGCAGACTGTGCATGGTTTGAACACAAACCTGCCATTGTCCAATCTTAAGCTCCTGAAGCACTCAACTGCACAGATGGTCGATTATCAATAAATAAAAAGTAACAAAATTTTTAGAAATGAAAAGAAAAAATTAGATGGATTCTATTTAGCAATAGAAAGTAAAGTCCAGTAGGACTACCTTCCTACGTATGGAGATCATTTCTTGTAGTTTAGCTTCCATAACATATTGATAATCATCAGATGAGGTAGAAGAGGTTGGATCAGACTAACAAGTCAAGGAAAAGGAGAGGGACAAAATTGAAAAATCAGAACGAAAGACACTGGCACTGAACAGAACATAGCACAGAATGCTTAAAAGAAAAGTGTGACAGCAAATTTAATACTTTAATAGACAGAATTGTATGTGGAAAGAACTACACTGATATTTGGTGAACATGATGCAGTTGATGGTTGTAAGTGAAAAACAATGATATGCTCAAATAAAAAGCTCCCAACCTAAGGTATGAAGGGTTAGTGATGGCTGGCGATGAAAGATTACTACAGAACGAATTAAAGCAACTCTGAGAGAGTCATGTAATAGTTGGAATTATGGGAAACCAAACACTAGAATATGCTTCTGATGCACTATCAAAAGTTTTATGTTTTGGTTTGTTACATTACTTAAAAATAATGGAAACAGTGTACCTCAATGATGAGGAGTAGGCCAAGGCAATGATCTCAGGTGAAATAAATTTGGAACAGTATTTATTATAAACCCAACTCTGTAGAAATCAGAGAAGAAGCTAAGCTATGGGTTTAATTATTATGGGGTTAATTAATAATTGGAGTATTCTTCAATTCAAGCAGGATTGAGTTTTCTCAGCAACAGTGGCAAACTTACAAAATGACTTCTGGTCTCTGAATACACACTATGGTTGTAGGTGTAAAACCTTAGCATCTACTCTTAGACACAGCCTTAATTTGACATTTTAAATGAAAATGATGAGAAGTCCTCAAAGTACCAAAGTGACGATAGTGCTGTGAGGACAAGAACACCTACAGTGAACTTTCCTGAATGAGACAAGGGGCCACTCCAAAACTGACTCTGCATTGATTTGTTGCTATGGAAACTAAAGAGTGCCCTAAAGTGGAAAAGCTGCACAGTGCCTTTGTGAGCTGCTGTTTGCCCAGTGACAAGGTTAGTTAGTGTTTTGGAGGTGAATGTCAGGTAACCACAGATGCAGAGTGTTCAACATATGACATTGCTGATAGCTGAATTGTATTAGTATGTTATGCACAGATTACATGTAAAGTTACATCAACATTTTAATCGTAGCTACAAGTTAAATAATCACAACAGTCAAAATACCTTATGTCAGTATAAACAATATTTAACTCCAGAGCATATTCTATTACATTTTAAAAGTTTATTCTAAAACAGTGAAACTTACTTTATGCAAATATAAGACTATATATAAATATGTCATGCAGTACCTGAAAAGAAATAGTAACCTATTCATGTATTGGTTCATATGCATATGTGTTATTTTATGCAGCAAATTCCAACTTAATCTATAAAATGAGCATTTAACATTTAACTCATGGGCTTATGTGAAGTATAACTCAACATTTACATTTTGTAAGATTTTCCTTCTGATATTCTTATTTCATAAATTGGCAAAGTAATGAAGAAAAAAGAAATAATCAATTTATCTCCCCAAATCTCCAACCAGAAGCAATACAGAATGCTACCATAGTCTTCAAATGCTACAAAACAATTTTATAATATTATTTAAAATTTATAATTCAATTATTAATACTGTATATAGGTCAAAATATTGCTGAAATGATATACTTTAAATTCTTAAACAGATCTGTAATTTCTCGAAATTAAATTTTAACAAGTAATGTTATGACAATTAGTCAGGTGATTGATTCAAGGTAGTCAAAGCATGAACATTTCTATTTCCAAAACTGTTCATTCCAATATACAAGTAAAGTTAGTATATCTTTCAAAGGTCCTTAAAACTTCTAGCTGTTTACATCTTAACTATTGAAAACACACCACACATTGTGAAACTTCACTTCAGAGATTAAACAAGAATTCTGTCATATTTAAATCACTATGTTTTGTTGATATTTTTATTGGTACTAAAAATGGATGAAATACCTTATGAAATTCAAGATGAATTATGTCCTTGTTGAGGGAATATGCATTTTAATTAAAGAAGTAAACATCATAAATCAAAAGACTGGGAGCCCAAAATATTTATTAGTTGTGTATTCACTCACCAAAGCCAAATTTTTCATTTTATCCCTAGCCACCAGCATTTAAAACTTTTGACTTCATGAAAGCCTTAAATGAGCTTTAGCTACCTATTTTTACACATACACACACATACATACATACATACCACCAGCAGAAGAAAAGATTGTCTTATCAACCATACAGTAAATTCAGACATCATCTCTAAACAAGAGCTGGATAAGTGTGCAAGAACTACTGATTCATGTTCATCTTAACCTGAGGAAGACTGCAATTTAAGAAAATGATGTAAATACTGCTGCTGCTGCTAAGTCGCTTCAGTCGTGTCCGACTCTGTGCGACCCCATAGATGGCAGCCCACCAGGCTCCCCCATCCCTGGGCTTCTCCAGGCAAGAACACTGGAGTGGGTTGCCATTTCCTTCTCCAATGCATGAAAGTGAAAAGTGAAAGCGAAGCCACTCAGTCGTGTCCAACTCTTCGCGACCCCAGGGACTGCAGCCCACCAGGCTCCTCCATCCATGGGATTTTCCAGGCAAGAGGACCGGAGTGGGGTCATTGCCTGCTCCGATGTAAATATTAGAGTCATGCAAAAACAGTCTGCAATTTTATGACTCCTTGATGGGATACAGAGCTTATCTTACTTTCACTCTCTAACGTGAACAGACAATTTTCAAACGAGCTAAAGTTTTAGAAAAAATTACAGGAAGAAATGGTTTTGAGAAGAATGTGAATATATTTGGAAATGGAGAAGGAATTAAAATTAAAGAGAGGAGGGCCAAAGAGAAGAAAAAGTACATAACAGATAATAAAAGAAAAAATACATATAGATAAAATAAAATATATGAAAGATTGTTAATAAAATCATTCAAAACATAGGATAGGGAGTCTAGATTTAAATTAAGCATACATCATAAATTAGTGAGAAATCAAAAATATTATGAAGTAGAAAAAGACTATGGAGATCAATAATAGTAAGATACTGAAAACAAATGGGTATTGAAACAATGAACAACTAAAGCTGGTTTTAGAGACAGTCCCTTTAGGTCTTGAGAACAGAAGATAAGAAAATGCTTAAAAATTATTTTAGCCATCAAACTTGGGAGAGCAAATGAAAGACTGAAAGACTGATCTTCAAATGTTATAAAAGGGTTATAAGCAGAGGGAGTACATTGCAAATAAAATCTCAGAGGAGCGTGAATAATGAATTAAATATGGCCATTTGAAAACTGAGTTGATATACAGCCAGTCAGTAGAGAAAACAGCAAAAAGGACAAGCAGAATGAATTCTAGCAGCTTCACACATCTTAAGAGAGATAAAACTGCACAAAAGGGAGGAAATCAAAAGGTCTAGATGAAGTAGAAGTTTAGTAATGTATTATTAGGTAGGAGTAAACTGAGGAAATACTTTGGGTGCATAAGTGAATATAGGATCAAATATGATTCCAATACAATTAAATGGAGGGCAAGACAGATGAGATACCTACTTTAAGTTATTTTTAAATTCTAAATTAAGGATTCTTAGGGATATTTAATTAAAGCCTCATTTGTCAAGTATTATATTTTAAATTATGCTTTATTCTCAATCAATCAGAGGTTAATTTGGGGCAAATTTGCTGAATTTTAAATTGTGTTTTGGGGAGTGAGAGTCCAGACTTTCTTGTATTTTACTCACACAATATTGATAACTATTTTATACTAAAGTATCACAAAAGTTCCTTTTATTATATAACCACTTGCCTAACTCCTTCTAAAATATTTCAATTCAATAAGATAAGTATAAAAATCCTTTATATTCCTCAGATGAAAAGCCTAAGTACACATATCTCAATCCATATTACAGTAATTTAAAATGTGCTTCCAAAAAATAGAATACTACTAATCTGTTTGTACTTTTTATATAATTTCAAGAATATTTCTCAAATTAAATAAGTTTATATTTATTTTAGAAAGCATACAGTTCTGAAACTGCCAGAATGGTTTACGGTAATCTGATCTGTGACTATAGAAGGATCCACATTGTATCACCCTAACCAGACAAAAGTTCTGTTCAGCTAGTTAGTCCAGTAACTCTACAGACACCCAACTATTCCAATACTTCCTGCTTTGGCAACTGTTGGTCCTTTCACTATCTGATTAGCTACCCTATGTGAATGAGCAGGATCAGTTTACTGTTCCTCTCTGATCATTTGCTTTTTCTGGAACCAACAATGTGTGCCTGCTTTTACTGTGCTGCAACAGTTGTTCTGGATAATCCTAATATCAAAGTTTATAATTTGCAGTTTACATATCTATCTGAGCCATTTACTACAACGGCACGAAGAAAAGCTTCCATGACCTAGGAGCCTGGCAGGCTACCATCCATCCTTGGGGTCGCAAAGAGTCAAGACATGACTGAGTGACTAACACTTTCACTTTTCACCAACAATGTTTAAACATCTAAAATGTGTGTACATTTTTGAATTGATATTAAAATTCAAACATGCTTTTAGTGACAAAATCTGGACTTTTATTCTAGTGACATGCATATACACTTTGAAGCAATTGCCATTTTCATTTAACTGTGAAAGGTAATAGTCGTTTGGGTTTCCCTAGTGACTCAGCTGGTAAAGAATCCACCTGCAATGCAGGAGACCTGGGTTCAATCCCTAGGTTGGGAAGATATCCTGGAGAAGGGAAAGGCTACCCACTCCAGTATTCTGGCCTGGAGAATTCCATGGACTATTCCATGGAGTTGCAAAGAGTCAGACATGACAGAGCAACTTTCACTTTCACTTTACAACATTATAATGGTTGCTAAGTTCTAAAATAAGCAAATAATTGCAGAACTTAATGTCCATAATGGAGCAGTTAATTCTGAACATTCTTCAGAATATTATTTTTATTGGTTCAGAAGAAATTTCAACTATTAAAATCACTTTCTGTATTTAATACCTTTAGATTTCACAGCTCTACAAATCCAATTTTCAACTTGTAACAAATTTTTTTCATACTGTAATCGGAAAGAAATTGCTTATGATACTTCCTGCATTTTTAAAGCTGTACAATTTATATTAAGCTTACTAAACTACTATGTCTCATATATATCCATGTTAAAATCATCATTATGTTTTTATATTTGGTGATTATTCTTATGTACACATATTACCATGGAAAATTAGCTATAAGAACATGAAACTTTGTGTTTGCTAATGTTTAAATAGGCAAAGAAATAATCACATTCATTTATCAATCATTGATTTCAACATAAATAGGATATATGTAATATAAAAAGTCATCTAAACAACAGACCAATATAATATAAACTCCATAAAGCCTATAGAAAATCTTTATAGATTCCATTTTGATTACTAGTCATCTCTATAAGTATTAACATATCTAGGTTGACCAGTTGTTTTATTGTAGTACCTTTGTCAAGGCTGCGATTCTCTGAGCCAATTCAGCCTCTACTTCAGGTAAGGTCTCAGCTTTTCTCATAGTTTGCTGCAACTTTTGCTCAGCCAGCTCGAGACGCTCTTGTAACTGTCTATTCTTCTCTTCCATCTGAACCAGGGATGAAAAAAGAGACACTTAAATTGTCACAGTTAGGATAGCAAACACCAGTCACTAGGGGCTGTGGGCTTCAGCCTTTATCCTAGAATTAAAATCAGCTGGTACTACCACATGTTTTCATATATTGCTTATCAATATTCCTTAATAAATTTAGCACATAAAAAATGAAAACCTTTTACCAACAATAGCAAAAAGAAATGAAGTTAGTAGTGAGAATTAACTTGGACAAATGAGACACAACTTAGTACTGAAACCTCAAATGCACCATAATAGCAATTTACTGAAAATCTTAACATTAGCGACAGTAGGAGAGGGAATGGATCATAATGATTGAGAGTTCAGGCTCTAGAGATGAAGTTGGGAAACTTCTGCTAAGGACCAGATAGTAAATACTTTAGGCTCTGTGTATCACAAAGTCTCTGATCCACCTATTCAATTCTACTTTTGTAGCAGAAAAGCCGTCAAAGATGATGATTAAATGAATGGATATGGTTATGTTTCGATAAAACTACACTTATAAAACAGAGCCATGGTTTTGGCATGTGGGCTATAGTTTGCCCATTCCTTCTCCAGAGCCAGATAGCCCTAGGCTTCCACTATTGACTGCAATTACTGTATGTGTGACTCTGGGAAAGCAGTCATGTTCTCTGAACCTGGCTTCCTCGGTATAATAAATGTACTTACTTTACTCTCAGTAAAATAATTGTGTAATAATTATTATACTTTACACTATAATGATTGTATTTACAGGTGGTGGCTGGGTTTAAGTGAGGTTTTATATATATATATATTGGTTAGCATAGTTTCTGGTTCATGTCTAGATCCAAAGTAAATATTAGTCATTATTTTTAAGACAGATTTCTAGATTATATACTGAAAATCACATCTATTTAGTTAGCTTGATTCTAAATTGCAGAGAATAATTTATTGCTAAGGAATACCACATTTTACGTACTCCAGGTTTTGTGAGAATGGTGAGAACACAAACCGACCAGAAGGAAACCAAGATGGAGATACTGAACCTGCCGTAGGATGGCCTCTTTATTCGCTAGCTCATTTTCCAGCTTGTCGTTCATGTCGTGGATGGAGGTAGATTCTCTCTGAGCACTGAGGTACCGCTTCTCAAGGGTCGTGATTCTTTCTTCCATGTCTTCCTTCTGTGCCATAGCCTAAACAAATCAGATTCTCAGTTTGTGTATTGTCTTATTATCATTTAAATAAAATAGTAAGATATATAAAAAAAATTATTGCTTTCTCGAGGTAAATTTCATTCTTTTCTTTTCATAAAAGGGATGCAGGATTTCATGTGTGTTTTCTCAGCTTATCTGTCAGAATTCTTACATCTTGGGTTAGCAAAAAGCATTGTCCCTTTGAGAATGCAACAAAGTACATTTTAAATCTCCCTACTGTACAACTGGTATTCTTATAAAAGAAGTGGCAGACAAATTAGCTCATTATACAGTAGAGATAAGTACAAATATGGATAGAGTTACAAACCATAAAATTGCCACAAGGGTACTTATAGTTCCAAATTGCATAGGAATTTTCAAATGAAGATAATAAATATCATCAGTATCTTTATCTTCACATATGAGTAAGAATAACTCAGTGGTTAAAAGAGAAGGCAAAAATGAAATAAAAAGTAAACTTGAGTCACACTCACAAATGAATTGACAAATTTACTTTGGAACTTCACCATTTCCCTTGTTTATTTGGAATATGATATTTTTCAATTAAAAAGAATTTAGAGACTTCAGCGAACACAGATCTCTAGGGGAAAAATCAACTATTGGTGCAAAAGGAGCAATAATTCTAAATACTATATTATAAATATAATATTAAATATTACATTAAGCAATAATTTTAAACCACATAATTCACAGATAACATGGGCATAATTTTATCTTCCAAAGAGCTTAGATGAGAATTTATTAATAGGCAGATAACCTACTTCTTTGAGATACTGGGGAAAATCAGCTACAGAAGTGGGCCTGGTGTGGTTTTCTGATAATTTGGAAAACTCTTTTACATGGTGGTGGTTTAGTCTCCAAGTTATGTCTGCCCCTTGCGACCCTATGGACTGTAGCCTTCCAGGCTCCTCTCTCCATGGGATTCTCTAGGCAAGAAAGCTGGAGTGGGTTGCATTTCCTTCTCCATTATTGTATAAGAAGCCTAACACTGAGGAGATGGCGGAAGTTTCCATATATTACTCTCAAGGTCTCTTTAATCACTTGTTCCTAACCAGTCTCTGTTACTCTCCCACAGGCAGAGCCAATCCTGCCACACCCACCGAATAGATAAATTCTCTTCCTGTTTTCCAAAAGAAGTAGAAGCCCTTAAATGGACAGCCTTTCAGCATCCTGAACTTCCCTCACCAGCACCTGGAAATTTAACCATGTCCACACATCCTTAACTTCTACCTTTCACTTTAGAACAGGTGTTCTGCCTTCTCTCAAAGTTTACGCATTAAATGTATTCTGGGTTTCATGCCTTTTCTACTGTAGAGATCTTGATCACTTTTTTCTCATGAATTTTCAAGGTGAAAGTAGAGGTAAATCCCATAACAATAGCTGAGAGAATGGAACAGGCTTATAAAAGTTTTGGTATACATTAAAGGTGGAGGGCAGAGGAAAAAGAGATGATTCAAAGAAAATAAAAATAAAAAAGATAAATCATTTGCTTGACTACTGTCCATAACTGAACTGCAACTATGAAACCAAACTGTTGGGGAGGGTAGGAAGATTCACGACAGCTTTAAAAATAAGTAAGCAAATTAATTTATCAAGTAATTAATAAAATCCTAGAGAAATAGCAAGCTATTCAAAAGAAAATGTTATTACTGAAAACCATTACTTGGATCATTTGTGGAAACTATGTACATAGTCATAATAATGATGAATATAATAAAGAGTCAGACATGACTGAGCGCGCGCACACACACACACACACAATAATGATAACACTGAATGTGATTTTGAGATGAGTGTAGTGGAAGGATGGATGGAAGAGAAAGGAAGTGAAGGAGCAAAAGAGATAAAATCCTCATATTATATGATAGCAAGACATAGTGGAAGTGAAAGTTGGTCAGTCGTGTCCGACTCATTGTGACCCCATGGACTACAGAGTTCATGGAATTCTCCAGACCAGAATGCTGTAATGGATAGCCTTTCCCTTCTCCAGGGGATCTTCCCAACCCAGGGTTTGAACCCTGGGTTCTTTGCATTGCAGATGGATTCTTTACCAGCTGAGCCACAAGGGAAGCCCAAGAATACTGGAGTGGGCGGTCTATTCCTTCTCTAGCGGATCTTCCCAAACCAGGAATCGAACTGGGGTATCCTGCATTGCAGGCAGATTCTTCAGCAACTGAGCTATGAGGGAAGCTCATACACATTTCTTAAATCTTATCAATTTACACACAGAAAGGTTTTATTTTATTAACTAACAGTTGTAGTTTTATAATTAAAGTTGTTGAAAGGAATTGTTTTATTTTTAATGTATACAACTCTTCCAGACCTCACAAAAAACATATGCTTAACTGTTGACTTTTTAAACAAATTACCACAAATGTAACAATGTGAATAATACTTCAACAGCAGTTGCTATTTTTAAGTAACAAACATATTTTCAGAGAACTAAATTCATTGATATGGCTCTTCTTTTACAAGCATGCTTTCATGATATATAAAAACATATTTTTTAAATTTTATTTTCATTAAAATGTCTATTCTTTGGGGAATTCTTTCAGTAATAGCACAATCCTCAATCCTATTACCCACTAGTCCAAATAATTTTTAAGCTTATCAAAAAGCAATACAATTGTTTGCCAAAACTACCTATGTTAAAAATATCCTTCATATCCAAAATCAAATTTATTTAAGCCAGCATCTCATATTGGAAATTTATACTTTATCACATTAAAATGGTATAAAGGAAGTTATAACTGACATGCTAATAGGGCTTTTTAAGCTCACCAAAAAATGGAAGTCAGTGAAAGTTTCCTTTCAGAAAGCTGGTTCTTTTTAAAAATAAAGGTAAAGAACTTGTGAATTGTAAGAATTTGTTTCATGATTATATAAAAAATGTTTTCTATACCTGTTTTAAGTTAGTAGGATTTTGACCTACTCTAGTTTGGAAGTTACATGCCTCAAATACAAAATATAGCTCTTTAGTACTGTCTTCAATAAATATCACTTACACAGGCAGTTATATAAGACTAGGAGCAGTTCTAGACAACAGCGGCACTCCTCTGAAAACCTGTCTGCCTGTGGAAGGTACAGAGCCGCAACAGAATCTCAGCCTTCAAGTTCACTCCTAGGAAATGCACACCCCCAGAACGAAGGAACAAAAGGTGAGCGATCACAACCACACACAAAGCAGAAGGGCAACGGCATGTCTTCCTCTGTAGAATACAGCAAAGTGATTTTTTGTATTCTTTTGAAATCAAAAAGCACTTAAGGTTTCTGCTAGATCTCCTTTCTGTCATTACTACTGCTGCAACTAGTAACACTTCTGTTTTAAATGCAAGCCTTTGAAGGGCATGAACCAGGTCTCAAAGTACTTTAAATACCTCTCACAGAAGCCTTTAAGACCTTACGAAATGCCAAACAACAATTAATATAAAGGTAACATTTTTTTGGCTCAGAAAGTCTCAGAGCATTTCAGTCTTTAAAATCACAACTGATAATTTTCTTAGACATCTAGGTTAAGTTTAAATAAGAGAGAAATACCAAAAGTAATGGCTAAAAGGATTGAAATTAGGCTTTGTTGCCCTCTTTGACTTCCTTAATCCTGCTGAACTTCAAGACCAAATTAACACCTACTTGGTTATTTATGTTTATACTAATGTTCAAAAGCGTGAAACTCAATCCATCAATTTGGCAAAAATTATCCAAATTATTTTTTCAACAGTATATACACTTCCCTAGATCATAGCCATCCAAACAAAAGCTACTATTTAAAAAACTTTTCCAAAAAATTTAGACTTACTCTATTTTCTATATTTTTTAGTCCAATGATGGTAGGGTTTTCAGAGTATTCCTTTAGAGTGCCTACAATTGTAAATTGAATTGTTATATATCATATTGCTAATTTCATTTTCATTCAGACCTCTGGGAATGTTATAACAATTTTGTAGCCCAAGAAAAAATTCTAAACCTAGTTTACATATATAAATGTCTTACAAAATTCAGTTAAAGGCATACATGTGCTTCTTCAGAATGTGACTATGAGGTAGTACATACTTGCTTTTAATCCTAGTTTTTGATACTTATTAGCTCTGTTCTAGGTAAGCACTGTTTAATTTTTCTATGTGTCATCTTCTTTTTCTTAAAATTTGGTCTTTGGTTGGAATATTAATACCTACTACATAACATTGTCATGATATAATATTGTAAGTGCCTTGCATGATGTCCTATCTATAGTATACACTCAGTAAATGCTAGCTTTTTTATTATCATGTACAATACCCACTCAAAAAATAATAGCTTATTATTATTTATTTATTATTTTTATTATTATTATACCTACAATTATTAATAGCTGACTGTGACATATGTTACATGTAAGAATTATTGGATGGGACTTTGGTATTTCATTTTTAATTCAATGATTCACATCAGAGATTCAATTTACAACTGCAGGCTGTGTTGCCAAAAATACATTTTGAATTTACAAGTTGGAGAAATGTCTTTTCACTGTGTATTACTAAAAATTCTAAATAAGAAAGCTTTTACTAGTTCCTGAAAACTTCAGGCTAAACAAAGGAGAAAAACTGTATAAATAATTAATTTTCTCTTGGCTTGAAGGCTATAAACTATATTATATCAAATACATGTAATTCTATAAAAACTTGGAGCTACTAAAGTGCAAAAATATAACTCCATGTTTCAGATAACAGAAAAGATTAAATTATATGTACTCACTCATACAATCACTTAGTGAACATTCAGAGGTCTTAAGAAGTTGGAGTGATAAGTTGTTTTTATTCATAAAACAAAATATAACTGAAATACTTCACAGAAAATTTTAGCTCTTTATTTATCAATATGTTTAATGAGATATTACTATCCAAATACCTAACTAGTAGCCTTTTTTAAAGGGTGGAGAGGTAATTCAGTCTCCGCCATGAGACTGACTATATTTTCTAGTGTGAGTCCTGTGCAAAGCTTCAACCAAGCCCCTATTCTAACAGGCCACAGTCAATTTAAGGAGCACTTATGATGAAACTTCAAACAAAAATAAATTTTGAATAGATTTATTTCTTGACAAAGAATATTTGCTAAAACAGAGTCTGAAATCATTAATGAAAGATAACCACACAATTTGTTTCAGATATATTTGACTATGCATATGCACAGCAACTGCATTTCAGTTTTTCATTTTATGGTCAATTTTTGTTATTCTCTATTTTTTTCTTAATTAGACAAAAACTATAGAGATAGCAAGGAGAATCACCTTATTTTGTTTTCTACTTAAAAATCTTGCAAGCTAGTAGACAAGGATACAAAGCAAAGTCTGAAATTTTTAATGTTTATATGATACCTTTTGAAAGTACATGATTTTCATATTTTTTTGCTTATAGAAAAGGTAAAAAGCTTGATAATATAGGAAGCAGTTATAGTGAGCTGCATTCTTTTTGATGGCTTCTATTACTGAATAAATGATTGCATCTTGCTGATTTCGAAGCTACCCCTAGTGGAAGAAGCACAGATTCTGAAGCTGGAATAGTCTTGCATTCTTTATGGTGCTGGGAAGTGGGGAAGTGGTGTGTTGGGAGAACAGTGGGTAGGCCTTGGACAAGTTATTTACATAACCTTAGAAAAACGGCACAATTAGAAGTATCTTCCCTATAGGATGGGAGAAATTAAAGAAATTAAACATAATGCATCTGTAATAGATTCCAAGGTTGCTTTTCAAGTGATTTCTAGCAGCAAACCAGAGTCCCAGGGCCTGTGACCTGGATCTTACAGGAAATAATTTATTTGGCCTTCACAGTGTCCTTAATACACACACACACACACACACACACACACACACACACATGATGCATCCAAAAAGACAGGTAGAATATAGGTTCCTTGTCCAGATCTCATTAACCCGACCACTTCCTACTATACGTAGATCCTCTTCACACAGTTATATTGCTTGCCTGGGTTCTAGAAGCATTTGTGTTTGCACCACTCTCCCTCAAATGTGAATGATGAGAAATATTCCTTTCTCATGAAACCTTTCTAAATTATAACTACATAGAAATTATAGAGCTGATAAGAATAGTTATATTTGAAAAGAATTTCTTGTGAAAGCAGAGCACACCTTAGCTATTGAAAGGAATTCCTAATTTGAACAAAAATATCCGGCATCAGATATATGACTAATATTTTAAATCTGACTCAACTTTTTGTCACCTACATCCAAAGACTATTTAGAATCAAAGTTTTATTTTTACACAGGTCATAAGAAATGGGTAGCTGGGGATACTGGGCTCTATCTGCGAGTGATGCTGGATTAAACAAGTGTAAATAGAACAGGTGAGTCTTAAGTGAAAACAAAACAAAACACTGCTAATTCTGTGGGAGTAAGAGATGAAGAAATAGAAAATGAGAAAAAGTTCAAGAAATGGCCCTGGTGGTTCATTGCTCAAAAATCCTAGCATTCCATAACAGTAATACAGAAGAGAGGTTACACTTCACCTACTTCATAAATTTGAGTGGTGGAAGGAGTGAAGATGAGAGATGCATTTGTGAACTGTTAATTCATATAAAGGCGGACATGCATGCTAAATCGCTTCAGTCATGTCTTACTCTGTGTGACCCCATGGACCATAGCCTGCCAGGCTCCTCTGTCCATGGGATTCTCCAGGCAAGAATACTGGAGTGGGTTGCCATTTCCTTCTCCAATATAAAGGCATAGAGAGCAGAAAATCATTATCTAAGCAGTGGCAGATTGGTCTCTCACTTCATGGATCATCTATCTTACTCTAAGATAGTAGGCATTGTTTGCGGACATATTCTGATTTCATCCATGCCTTTCGATGTTTACACCAAACACTCATAAATATCCATTCTTTCAACAAAGAGCTTTTGAGTGCCTATTATATACTCAATAGTTGTATATGTGATTAAAATAGAGCAATGAACAAAACTAGACAAAACACAAAATCCCAGCTCTTATGAATATTTATGTACACTGGAGAGGGAGGCATATGACAAACAAGTAAATCAGTGAAGTATATGCTGCTGTCAGATGGCAGCAATTCTGTGAGGTTTTTAAGAAATGTAAGAAGGCGGGTGTATATTTATAAACACGAGGCTTGGAGAACTCTCCACTGAGAAGACATACGAGTAAAAAGGAGAAGGAAAAGAAAATGCAACAGAATAGATGTGGCTTAAGAGGCCACAAAACGGAACTGAACGGATTAAAGTGACAGAGTAGTAGATGAGTTCCAAGAGGTCAGATGCTGTAGTGGAGATGGTATGACTGTAGACAACTGCAAGGGCCTTGCTTTTACTGCAAGTAGAATAGGTAGTGATTGAAGAGCTTCAAGGAGAAAGTGACTTGAGCTGACTCACACGCTAAGAGGTTACTCCGGCTGCAGTGCTGAGTACAGACTATTATGATGCTCCAATGAGAGACGATTGCTCTGTGGGATAAGACAGAGCCATGAAGACTGGGGCAAGAGGTCATGTGACAGATACATTTTGGAGTTGGAAGTAATAAGATCTGTGGATGAGTCAAATATAGCGTGAGTAAAAGAGAGGTACCGAGGACAGTGCCTAGGTTTTTGGTCTGAACACCAACAGTAGTATTGCTGTCAGCTAAGATAAGTAAGGCGACAAGCAAGTCTGACTCCTTAGGGGGAATATCAATAAACCAGTCTTGAGGGTGTTAATTTTGAGACACCCATTAGAGATCTAGATTCAGGCATCTGGAAGTCAGGAGAGACGGATAAGCTACAGATGCAAATTGGGAATCATAAGGCCACGGGTAGTTTTTGGAGCTATGAAACAGCATGAATTTACCAGGGGAGTTAAGGCTGGTGGAGAAGGGAAGGCATTCCCCGGTTGGGGATGAGAAGCAGAGCCAGCAGAGAAGCCTGAGACGGGGGCAGTCGGTGAAAATGCGGGAAAATCAGGAAGAGTGTGGCGTGCTGTTAGCAGGGTGAGAAAGCACATCGGGAAGGAGACCAAGTGCTTCAAAGGGCTGAGAAGTGGCTCCTGGATTTAGCAACATGGAGGTCAGACTAAATAAGAACAGTTTGGATGGGACTGTGGAAGCAAAAGTGTGACAGATAGAAGGGGCTCAAAGGAGAATGGGAAGAAAAGAACTGGACACACAGAATCAACTTTAATAATAGCTAGTTAATGAAACACAAAAGATAAAAAATTAAAAATATGATTTAAAAGAACATGGAAAATGGAAAATGTGAAAAGTCAAAGAAATTTCAGAAATGTAGATAACTTTTCTTTTTAATTAAATAGAGTGATAAAGTGAAGATTCTAAACTTTGCACTTTAGTTGGTAAGATGATTCGGCAATGTCACAAATAAGACATCTCCTTGTAACTTTCGACAAAGTACTCTTTTTCAAATAGATGATGTTATGTTTAAAAGAACTGAATATATAGAAAAAGAAAGGTTCCCACTGTCACACATGTACATTCACATTCATAGATACAAAACCAAAATAAGAGAGAAATTTTTAAAGTAATGTCTGTGGGTATTCCCATCTGCTAAGAGTATAGCAATTCATTATTCATATGCAAATCTAGAGTTATTTAAAATTAACAGCTTAAAACTTTTAAAAATTCATTAAAAAACTAGTTTTTATTACTTCTGAGACTTGATACCAACATTTTCTTTCTGTACATATTGAGAGGAGTGATGAAATAAACTATTTTTGCCTTAGTGAATAAGTTTCATAACTAACATAATGTATTCCAATTTATGATCTTTTGAGAAAATATGAAAGTATATGCCATTAGGGGAAATTATGGAAAAAACATCTCAGAGGCAGAATTTAGGGAGCAGAGGCTGAAGTATTATGAATCACTTACTTCTCTAATGTCCCTTTGATACTTAGTGTTCATTTCTTCTGTTTTAATGAGGTCCTTTCTTGCTGTCTCAGCTTCCTGTTCCACCTCTCCCACTCGGGAAGAAAGGGCTGCTAAACGTTCTTTCATTTGGGCCATTTCATAGTTTTGTTTTTCAAGCAATTCTTGTAGTTCAACTATTTGACTTGTTTCATCAGTTGAGTCTATAGAACCATTGGACAATCGCTGTGGAAAAAGAGAAAGAAATGACACTTAGAATTGTCTACCTCTTTAATTTGAAATCCATGAACTTAAAGATGTAAGACTGATAAAGATTTCATACTGAACAGTAAGAACTCTAATAGAACTAACTTTGGAGGAAAACTAAGCTTCTCAGAAAACTCTTAATTGACATTAAAATATAAAAGTAGACCAGTAATTTTCAAATAGGTTAAAAGATGCATTTGAACTGGAAGGTACTATACATACACTACACACAGGTAAACCTGTGTATAGCACAAAACACAGGTAAACCCTAAACATTCAGTAAGTGTCAGCTATTTTTAATCAATTACATATAAATTTACTATAAATAAATAATACTACATTTATGTAACACAGCATATCATTAGTAAGAAACTATGTAATATTTTCTATTTTTATTCAAGATCCTCTATGAATTTGCAAGTCATTTTCAATGACACTCAGTAAAAGAGCTTACACAACATTTTTCTTCTAAATGAGGTTATTCCTATTGTGAATCTGACCTCGTTGGAACAAAGGTATAGCATAGAAAAGTCTTGCTTTCTATATTGCTATCAACATAAAAGTTATGAGTCTGCACAATCCACAGGAAAGAGGCTGAGTTTAAATAATTTGAGACTGATTTTTCCTCTTTTTGAAGGGGCTGCCTGGAAACCAGGGTGATCCACGTCTTCAGAAGGATGCCCTACAGCCAAGCTGCAGGAACTGGGGAGAAATAAGTGCTAACAGAAAAAGATCACAATCAAGTAGAAATAGGAAAGTGTGGACAGAAAGCAAAGAAAGTACTATCAATTCTTCTAGAACGCCTGTTTAGGAAATGTGAATTTGTTCTAGCATGATAAATACATCAAGGAACAATTTGAACGTAATGTAATTTGTGTTTTCTTATGTACAATCTCATTTTTGAGAATCACTGGCTGAATGCAGAAAAACAGACTTTGCTGAATCAATCAGTGTTGAAATATATTAATCAAAATGCCACACATGCTCATTCCTCAAGCATCGAAGACCAACCTCACACTTCATTGAGCAGTTCTGGTTAACCCATCCATATCTGTTACACCTGTCTGATTTTACTTACCCCTCCCTTCACCACATCACAACAGTTCACACTTATACCCCTTCGGACATCCATTTTAATAAGCAAAGTTCACATTTTTTTCAAAGTAAAGAGTTAAATTTATCATAGCAGTTACGGAATTCTTAACCATTTAACATGGGTAAAACTGTGCGTCCAGTTTTACTAGTTTTCTATTTCTTTTTGAAGTCACTGAGCTGTGTGGCAAACCCCTTCCCCCACGAGCTCTGTGTTTTTTATTTTGCGATTTTGCATAACTCATGACACTTTGGAATCAAATGTCACATTAGACAAAAGGTGGTGCTAGTGGTAAAGAATCTGCCTGCCAATGCAGGAGACAAGAGACTCAGGTTCGATCCCTGGGTTGAGAAGATTCCCTGGAGGAAGGCATGGCAATCCACTTCAGTATTCTTGCCTGGAGAATCCCATGGACAAAGGAGCCTGGTGGGCTACAGTCCAAAGGGTGGCAAAGAGTCAGATAGAACTGATGTGATTTAGCACGTGCGCAGATAGGAGAAAAGGAGGACTATCAACTGCATCACAAAAGATAAGTGAGAAAGATAAAACAGAGAGAATGGGAAAACAAACAAATGGCAAGGCATGTTGATAAGTCCAGTTACCTAACATGTGGAGAAACAGCCGGACACATCAAAATTAAAAGGGCAGAGAAAGATGGTCTTAGACAGCACCTTAAGATACCAGCTGGATCTGCAGTTAGTACTTCGAACATATTACTTAATTTCTGTATTGCAGGTGTCAAACTTCTAATTACCTAATAAAATGGGTAAGAGATGTTACAATTAGGTAGGGATTTTGAAGAGGAACCACAGATCAATCTACCAGATGCTCCTTCAGTCTTGATTCCCTTAATGGCTGGGACTGCTGCTCACTGAGGGATCAGAGCTGAGACCATGCCTAGGAATTGCTCTTGGTGCAAAGGAGCTGCCTTTCCAAAGTTAAATGTCCTTGCTGGGGTATGCATTACCGCATACAACGCAGACCAGTATATTGTTTGTGCTCAGTCATGCAGTTGTGGCCAACTCTGTTTGTGATATTATGGACTGTAGCCCGCCAGGCTCCTCTGTCCATGGGATTTTTTTCCAGGCAAGAATACTGGAGACGGATGCCATTTCCTACTCCATGGGATCTTCTTGACCCAGGTTGATCCTCAACCTGTATCGCTTGTGTCTCCTGTACTGGCAGGTGAATTCTTCACTGCATAGACCAGTAATATTGTGAAGCTGATAAAAATCCAACATTCTAGACAGTTTTTAAGAACACAAAACTGAAAACCATTGATTGTGACCTTTATATATAATATTCATGGGCAAGTCTGGATCAGTCTCTTAAGGGGTCACAGCCGTGAGTGTCCAGGAGTCTTCAGCAGAGGCGTGGGTCAGCGGCGGTCTGCTGCAGAGTTGGGGGCACTCAGTGCAGCATATTAAAAGCAGAGACATTACTTTGCCAACAAAGGTCCGTCTAGTCAAAGCCATGGTTTTTCCAGTAGTCATGTATGGATGTGAGAGTTGGATTATAAAGAAACCCGAGTGCCAAAGAACTGATGCTTTAGAACTGTGGTGTTGGAGAAGACCCTTGAGAATCCCTGGGACTGCAAGGAGATCCAGTCAGTCCATCCTAAAGGAAATCAGTCCTGAATGTTCATTGGAAGGACTGACGCCGAAGCTGAAACTCCAATACTCTGGCCACCTGATGCAAAGAACTGGCCCTGATGCTGGGAAAGATTGAAGGCGGGAGGAAAAGGGGATGACAGAGGATGAGATGGTTGGATGGCATCACCAGCTCAACAGACATGAGTTTGAGTAAGCTCTGGGAGTTGGTGACGAACAAGGAAGCCCTGCATGCTGCAGTCCATGGGGTCACAAAATGTCAGACACGACTGAGCTACTGAACTGAACTGGTCTGAAATATGACATAATTATCTGTACATTGAACTGGGAAAAGCCAAGTTACATTCATCAGACAGCAATTGAGAACTGATTTAGGAAGAAAGGCTAGAGCCAACTGCCAGTCAGTTGTGTCCAAATCTGGGATTACTGAGGTGTGATATTACTGGGTTTCTATAATAACAGCAAATTTTTTTGAACTTTATATACCACCTATAAGTAAGGAGGAAACCTTAAGCTTTAACAGAATTTCTACCTCTTCACATTGAGAATTTTCTCTAGTCAACTAGAAAAAAGGAAAGTTTTAGAAACTATGAAAATTAGAAATAAATATTTTGCTTTGAAAAATGTTTTATGTTATTGAAATATTACATTCAAGATTAAAGTCCTTAAGAACTTTGGAGAAACTGAGACTTAGGGAATTACACAAAGCTGACTTGAATTAAAATGCAGAACTTTGAATTCACAGTTCATCTATACTTTATTATTTTTAGTTAGGACATATAAATCTAAAGGATAAATAACACATGTTGGATGGTATTGACAAGTACCAAGAATACAGTTGTGTGTGTGTATATAGCTATATGAACACATGTAAAACAGCACACACATGTACACAACCACACAAATATGTATATAAATTCTGCAAATATTTTTTCAGTGCAACTGATTGATCTTAATTTTCTAATTAGAAAAATGATTATTCCAATTTTGTGCACCTGAAGTCCATTAAAATCTTATCTAAAAATTGCATAGTTTTAATGGGCTCGAGGTGAGAGAAATTTAAGTAAATATAAACAGTAATCAGACAACAAAAATAAAACAGTTTCATAATGTTAACCTCATCAATTCCTTTAAGTTCCATTAAGTAGCAGATGTGTATTACAAAGTCTTTATGCTACTTTGGAATTTTGGACTATCCATGGAAATTTTTTGAACTCTCATTTTTATCTTCTGAAGTACATGAAAGTGAAAGTTGCTCAGTCATGTCCAACTCTTTGTGAACACAAAGAGTAGTTTTTGCCAGGCTCCTCTGTCCATGGAATTCTCCAGGCAAGAATACAAGAATACTAGAGCATTATATGTTTAAAAAATATATATATTTCATCTATTCAAATCATCTTATATATATTCTGTGCTGAGTTTAATATATGCTTTTATAATTTTAGAGTAGAAAGATCATTTTAAACCTGTCATTTATGTCTTGAAAAAAGAATATATAGCTTTTATTCCAAATTGTTATTCTCTTGATCTGATACCCTTGCAAATATTTGTTTTTATTCCAAGAGATCATTGTCCTTCTCATTTTACTTTAAATTTTCAAATTTGGATTTGCCTCCAAATCCAAACTAAGATTGCATTTTCACTAGAATAATGAAAGTTATAGCTTCCAGGTTTACATATACCCCATTCCCTCCTGGCCTTCCATTCCACAACCACCTCCCCTCCCCTCCCAACCATCCAGTCACCCCACAGCACAGTGCTGATCCCCCAGTGCTATGCTGGGGGTCCCCACTAGCTATTTATTTACACATGGCAGTGCATATACGTCAATCCCATCTCCCAGTTTATCCCTCATCTTATCCCTAGCCTAGCATCCACAAATCCAGTCTCTATATCAGCAGCTCTATTCCTGCCCTGAAAATATGTACATCTGTACCAGTTTTCTAGATTCTACATACATGTTAATATACAACACCTGTTTTTCTCTTTCTGACTGACTTTACTCTATACGACAGACTCTAAGTCCATAACAACCTATTGGATACAGAAAAGGAAATTGAAGCACAGAGTGTAAATATTTCCCTTAGGGTCAAGTTACTGAAAAGTCATAAGATTACGATTTGAATGAAGGCATTCAAGTTTCTGATTCCTAGGAGTCTACTCCTGTCACTCTTTTCTTATTTCTTTTGTTGATTTTCTCTCTCTTTCTATGTTTTTGTTCATTCTCTTTTGTTCATTTATTGTCATTTAACCATTCATTAAATCTACTTGTTGTTTGATATACTCATCCAGTCAATCACCAAGACTCTATTTGCCTTGCTTTGCTTCTACTATATGCCAGACACTAGGCTGAATGTGCTGTGAAGCAGGAATATGAAGATTCCTGCCTAAACACAACATAATGTGGGAAAAAAGAATCAAATAAAGCAACCAATTAATAAGTGACACCACCCTAATTACAGAAAGCAAAGAACTAAAGAGCCTCTTGATGAAGGTGAAAGAGGAGAGTGAGAGAGGTGGCTTTAAACTCAACATTTTAAAAATGAAGATCATAGCATCCAGTCCCATCATTTCATGGCAAACAGATGGGTAAAAATGGAAATAGTGATGGACTTTATTTTCTTGGGCTCCAAAATCACTGTGGATAGTGACTGCAACCAGAAAATTAAAAGACACTTGATTCTTAGAAGAAAAGCTATGATGCACATAGATAGTGTATTAAGCAAACATATCACTTTGCCAACAAAGCTTTGTATATTCAAAGTTATGATTCTTCCCAGTAGTCATATGTGGATGTGAGAGTTGGACCATAAAGAAAGCTGAGAACTGAAGAATTGTTTTTGAACTGTGGTGTTGGAGAAGACTCTTGAGAGTCCCTTGGACTGCAAGATCAAACCAATCAATCCTAAAGGAAATCAGTCATGAATATATATTGGAAGAACTGATGCTGAAGCTTCAATACCTTGGCCACCTGATGTGAAGTGCCAACTAATTGGAAAAGTCACCTGATGCTGGGAAAGGTTGAGGGTAGGAGGAGAAGTGGGTGACAGATGATGAGGTGGCTGGATGGTATCATCGACTCAATGGACATGAGTTTGAGCAAACTCTAGGAGATAGTGAAGGACAGGGAAGCCTAGCAGGCTGCAATCCATGGGGTAGCAAAGAGTTACACAACTGACTGAACAACAACAAAATAAAATTCATAATGACAAGATAGCATTTAAGCAATGTGGATTCTTAATGCTTCAAGATTATTGCTTTTGGGCATCTTAGTCTGCCTAGACTGTTTTTATTTTTGTTTTAAATCTCCAGCACACATATTGCTTTTTAGCTCTCAAAAATCAGACTTGACCTCAGATTTCAAATATTGTTCAACAAATAACATTTATCTTTGATTTGAAATTCTCCAGTACAGATTTCACAGCTTTTATTTCCAATTCGCAGTGACTCCTTAAACCTGTTTTGCTATATATAAATCATCTATTTACATCCCTACAAACCTAGAGTCTAGAACAAAGCACTAATATTTGTACTACATATGAGTTATTCTCAACTATGACCACACATAAAATCCTTGGAAGAACTGAATAAAAATATAGAATGGAAATCACCCTATATTCCATCCAATGGTGGGGTCCAGACATATAATTTTTTTAAATCTTCCCAGGTAATTGCAATGTTTAGTTGAGGTTAAGAACCACAGATCTCTATTATGCAGGTACTTTACTAATAACTATATCCAACATTTATTAAACCTAAAAAACTCTCTGGCACAGAGGAAAGCTTCAAAATAATAAAAGGATTGATGAATTTTAATAAAATATCTGATAATAGACCCAAGAAATTAGTACATTTTATCCTAATATCAACTAATTATTTTTAATGTCCTATTTCAGATGTAATGACTTGACTTTACCTCTTATTTAATTAACTACTTATAAAAGTTCAAAGGCACAGTTCTTAGAATTAATAACAGGTTAGCAAGTTTGCTGGATGCCATACTACTGTTTAGAAATCAACTGTACCTTTATATGCCATTATTAATTTATTAGAAAAAATTAAAAGGAACTAACAATCACAATAGCAACAAAACTGTAAGTACCTAGACATAAATTCAACAGTCTTTAAGACCACTATGTGAAAAGTGAAACAACTGTACTGAAGAACATAAAATAATACACAAATAAATGGGTATTCCAACCATATTACAAATGGCAAGACAATATATCATAGAGGTGACTATTCTTCCAAAATTCATTTATTTACTTAAGCAATTCTCATGGAAATATGATAGGGTTTTAAAATGGGACTTAAAAAACTGTTATTATAATTAAGCTCTAATAATCAGGATTTAGGTAATAATAGTTAAAATAGTGTGGCATTTAGTTATTTAACATATTCTTATTAGACTTTCCTGGTGGCTCAGATGGTAAAGAATCTGCCTGCAATACAAGAGACCCAGGTTCCATCCCTAGGTCATGAAGACTCCCTGGAGAAGGGAATGGCTACCCACTCCAGTATTCTTGCCTTGAGAAGTCCATGGACAGAGGAGTCTCGTGAGCTAGTCCAGGGGTTGCAAAGAGCTGGACACAACTGAGGGACTAACACTTTCACACTTTCACTTTCAGAGCTTACCATGGCCAGGAGCTGTTCTAGGTACTTAAGCCTGATGAGGAATAAAGCAGAAACTTTAAACATCATGGAGTCTATTCTTAGCTAGAGCAACAGACTATAAATTATAGGTATTATAAATAAATGATTATACTCTATATTAGAATATGTTAATGGCACTTGAACAAAGGCTTGATGGAAGACAGGGAAATAGCTACACAGATATCTAGGAGAAGGGCATTCTAGACAGAGGGGAGATCAAGTCATAAGTCAACAGGAAAATGGTACTGATGAACCTATTTGTAGGGCAGGAATGAGACACAGACATAGAGAACAGACCTGTGGACATAGTAGAGGAAGGAGAGGATGGGACGAATTGAGAGAGTAGCATCGAAACAGATATTATCATATGTAAATGTTTATTAGAAGGACTGATGCTGAAGCTGAAACTCCAATACTTTGGCCACCTGATGTGAAGAACTGATTCATTGGAAAAGACCCTGATGCTGGGAAAGATTGCAGGCAGGAAGAGAAGGGGATGACAGAGGATGAGATGGCTGGATGGCATCACCGACTCGATGGACATGAGTTTGAGCAGACTCCGGGAGTTGGTGATGGAAAGGGAGGCCTGGTGTGCTGCAGTCCATGGGGTCGCAAAGAGTCAGACATGACTGAGCAACTGAACTGAATTGAAAATAGATAGCCAGTGGGAAACTGCTGTATAACAGAAGAAGCTCAACCTGGTGCTCTGTGACAACCTAGAGGGGTAGGGTGTGGTGGGGGGATGGGAGGGGAGATCAGGGGAGAGAAGACACATGTATACTTATGTCTGATTCACAGTGTGGTACGGCAGATATCAACTGGCACAAAGTAGTCAACAGGAGGCCCGTGTAGCTGGGGTGAGGGAAGAGGTGATGTCAGAAAGATGAGGGTGGTCACATCATGTAGTGGGCATGCTCCGTTGCTCAGTCCGTTTCTACTCTTCGCCATCCCAGGGACTATAGCCCACCTGGCTCCTCTGTCCATGGAATTCTCCAAGCGAGAATACTGGAGTGGGTTGCCATTTCCTACCCCAGGGATCTTCCCAAACCAGGGACTGAACCCACATCTCCTGCAGCTCCTGTTACTACCACACCACCTGGGAATCCCCATATATCATGTAGAGTCTTGTGGTAAATAGAAAACATTTGCAGAGTTTCAAGTATATGATTGACATGTTCAGATTTAGGTTTTAAAAATCACTGATTCATGCCATGTTAAAAAATAGACAGTAAGAGCCCACAAGAGAAGCAGAGAGCCTTGGAAGGAGTCTGACTACAGTAATCCAGATGAGCAACGATAGTGGTTTAGGGCAGAGTGCTAACTGGAGGTGGTGAGAAGTAGCAGATTCTAGACATATTTTGAAAGTAGAACAAACAGAATTTCTGTACAGTTTGATGTGTGGTATGAGACATAGGTGGCTCAGCTGGTAAAGAATCCGCCTGCAGTGTGGGAGACCTGGGTTCGATCCCTGGGTTGGGAAGATCCCCTGGAGAAGGGAACGGCTACCCACTCCAGTATTCTGGCCTGGAGAATTCTATGAACTGTATATAGTCCATGGGGTCTCAAAGAGTCGGACACGACTGAGTGACTTTCACTTTCACTTTCATGAGACGTAGGGAAGACCTGAGAGTAACTCCTAATTCTTTAGATTGAGCAACTGGAAAGGTGAGATTTACATCATCTGAGATAGAGCAGATGCAGGGAATTTTGGAGGGGAATTTCAAAAGATAAGTTTTTTTTGACATTTTAAGGTTCAATGTCTTTTAGATATATTAGTGGAGATAGATGTTCAAGAGGCAGGTGAATATATATGCTTGGTTTTAGGGTCTTAACTAGAAGTAAAGATTTATAAGTCATTTGCACACAGATAGCATTTATGATATAGAGATGATTGAAATCACTGACAGAAAAGATGGAGGACTAAACCCCTGGATTATCCCAACATTAAGAATTCAAGAAGAAAACAGGAAGTAACTCTAAATAGAGTATAATCTATAAAAAACACTGAACTACTATGCTGTACATCTGAAACTAATATTAACAAAATATTTACATCAACTATACTTCAATAAATAAATAAATATTAGAGCAAGATCTGACCATGAGAATGTAATCTTTCTTGAATCTGAAGAAATCTTGGAAAGTATACAGGAGTTTCCATTTTATGGGAATAGGAATTTAAAGCAAATTTAATGTAACTCTCATTGAACATGAATATCTAGATGCATTAAAAAAAATCAAGAAGAATATGATCCAGGAAGGGAGACTGAGACAGAATAACTGGTGGGGTAACAGAAAAACAGAGTATACTTTCCTGTCCTGCAAATGAAAAATAAAAATGAACCTAGAAGGAAAGAGTAAATTAAACAGTTATGCATCCACACATGCACGCTCAGTCGCTCAGTCATGTCCGACTCTTTGTGACCCCAAGGACTGTAGCTCACCAGGCTCCTCTGTCCATGGGATTGTCCAGGCAAGAACACAGGAGTAGGTTGCCATTTCCTCCTCCAGGTGATCTACCCAAGGATCAAACCCTCATCTCCTGTGTCTCCTGCATCAACAGGTGTGTTCAGTTACCTAGGAAGACCCGAACAACTATGACACTAACTCAAAAAGGGCTGAGCATTGGTCTCTGTATTTAGCAGCATAAAATCAGTGATTATGGTAACAGGAGATGTTCCTGTGCAGTGATGGAGCAAAGACCTTCCTGGAGTAGGTTTATAAAGAAAGCAACCATGGACAGTGAGTAGACCACTATTTTGAAGAATTTTGCTAAACAGGGGAGTAAAAAATGAAGCAACAGCTGATTGTATAAGTAGGACCAAAAGAGAATTTCTTTTGAGTTGAAGAACTTAGTATGTTACAACAATGGGATATATGAAGGAAAAAAAGGAAGACGAAGGAGAGCACAGTAAGAACTGCTGGAGAAGGACGTGTGACTAAGGGACTCTCCTGACAGCTCAGCAATGAAGAATCCGCTTGCAATGGAGGAGATGCAAGAGATGTGGGTTCAACCCCTTGTGGAGAGGAGTCCTTGGAGGAGAAAGTGGCAACCCACTCCAGTACTCTCGCCTAAAAAACCCCATGGACAGGGAGCCTGTCACATTGTAGGCCGGACAAAACTGAACATGAGCACGCACCCTGAGCAGATGAATGGGGAAACACCGACGTGGGTGTAACATGGTTTTCTTTGTCCGAGGCCTCTTTTTTAAAGTTCTTAAAGGCTTATACTTCTGTCTGAAAAGCTCCTTCACGCTTCTAGATACCCGACCAGATTTCAAACTTCATAAATAGTCGTATATTTCAAAATTCAGGAAATCCTGTAGTTTTTATGATCCCTTTTTCACCCATGTTCACTTTTAATATTTACATACTTGTTACACTATTTATCTTGGCTCCTCCTTCTCACAAGCTATGTGACTTAAGAGCCAATAATCCTTGCTCTACAAATCTCACAGGATTATTACAGAGATCAAATAAAACAACTATATAAAAGCACTTTCAGAAACTGTAAAGGGCTTTACAGAAGTTATTTATCTTGTTCTCATTGGCATGTAGCCCTTTCGTTAATGAGGTTTATGGACAACTCTGAAGAACAGTCTGCCTATCTTTAAAATTCCAGAGCCACTATTAGGGAATATTTTTCAGAATACTCATCTTGGCATGTGCAATTCTCCTGTGGATTAATAAGATTTTTTGTCATACAAATTTAGGAAACACTGAATAGTATTAAATGTAGTCCTGGGGAATTTGAATAAATACTACAGTAAAGATAACAGTTCAAAATTGTATAGCATAGGATCGGGTAGAGAGGGAGGTAGGAAGGGGGGTATCGGGATGGGGAATACATGTAAATCCATGGCTGATTCATGTCAATGTATGACAAAACCCACTGCAATGTTGTAAAGTAATTAGCCTCCAACTAATAAAAATAAATGAAAAAAAAAGTCACCTGGCTTGTCCGCCCCCCCCCAAAATTGTATAGCATAGTATATCTTAATATTCTCATCCCCAAGAAATCTCTTTTTGGAGGGAAATGGGTTCTATAAAACAACCATTAAATTTCTGGAGAACTATAGCTTTATGAGAAATGTTAAGATGGATAAACCCTACCAAAGTGAAAAATAAAATTAGGTCAATTGCAAACATCTGAATGATAATCTTAAAAATTCTCCTGAATTGACTTAAAGATCAGACAGAACAATGCCGAGGGAAGGAAAAGTACTTGTTCTTCTCTGTCTCCCTAGAGTCCTTGACACAAGAGACACTCAGATTATACCAACAGGACAGAGGTAAACGAACAAACTTTCTGTCAAACTCT
Source organism: Odocoileus virginianus (assembly GCF_023699985.2). Lineage (NCBI taxonomy): Eukaryota > Metazoa > Chordata > Mammalia > Artiodactyla > Cervidae > Odocoileus > Odocoileus virginianus. The sequence continues at coordinate 10,037,363 of NC_069697.1, forward strand.
TGTGAATCAGTCAGCCTTTTAAAGTCTGAAATTATCCTCCTTCAGCAAAGACGTGTTTATCCTGCTTCCCCTGGACCTGGGCTGACAATACAAATGATAATAAATCTGTTATTAAAGATAGAGGAGTCAATTTCACTTCCCATCTATTAAAAGTATAGTGAAACATAAAAACCCAGTCACTGCATTCAAAGGCTTTGTCTTGAACTTAATAAGTCCTCACACAACATTAGAATATTTTTGCTTCTTATTTTTGCCATTGTTCATAAGAGATGGCTTTGGGTTATAATCTTCCTCTCCAACTCAGCTCCTATAAAGCTGACACGGGGTAACTTCCTGTGCCTGTGGATGAACCATGAAACAGCCTAACCTTGCCTCTTCTGGGCCCTTTTCTAGCCAATGATAGACTTCCAGGCCACTCCAGCCTTATACAGATAAGGCTATACTTGGACCCTCTATTTCCTGGGAGGTGCACCAATCCCAAAATGGCAAATTCATAAATCTCATCCTTTTGTTTGGCTCCAATGCTTAAAAATTCAGTTGATGGATAAAAGGAAATTGTACACTCTACTATAATGTCATTATGAGGAACTACATCACTGCATATGGATCAACACACAGAAGAAACTAGTCTGTTAGGGCTGCACCTTTTCCGGCTCAGTCGTGTCTGACTCTCTGTGACCCCATGGACTGCAGCCCCCCCAGGCTCCTCCGTCCACGGGATTTCCCAGGCAAGAGGACTGGAGTGGGGTGCCATTTCCTCCTCCAGGGGATCCTTCCTACCCAGGGATCAAACCCAAGTCTGGAGTCTCCTGCACCGGCAGGTGAATTCTTTACCACTGAGCCACCTGGGAAGCCTGATTAAGAGGTAAAAAACAATTCCAAGGATAATTACCTTTGAAGCACAGAAGGAACTGGAGCTTAACAATTAATAAAATAAGCCACAATTAAGGAAGAATTGAATTTTTTGATGAATAGTTAACTGAAAGTAGTTGACATGGGGTGAGGAAAGTGTATAAAAATTGGCAAAAACAATTAATTACTGTAGATATCCCGATGGATGAGGGATATCAGCTGTAACACAGTAGTGGTCTTTAAAAGAATGGCATTTATGTTAATGGTCTCTTATAGTATTTTTAAAATAGATATGTAGTACATTCATAAGCCAAACATTTAAATGTATAGCTAACAGGTTTGTGTGAGACTATGTAGACTCTGCATCTACAGTATTTCATAATGCAGTGCCACAGTGTGAGGGAACAAAGCCCTTCTGTCATCACTGGGGAGCACACTGATCACAAAGCCATATTACCTTTCTCTAAGTGCCCATTTTTGTTATTGGTGGTTCAGTCTAAAACAGTCCTCCTTCACTAAAAATCCACAAAACCCTTAATTTTGGTAAAGGCACATTCCATATTTCATCTTTTATAAAACTTCAGTGTTCTTTACATACAGAATGCAACCATTAGACACTTAATTACTAAATTTTTTGATCTGAGTATTATTCTTGCCACCGATCCTTCATTTTGTCTTATGTGTTTTTGGCCAAAGCTCTTCTGCCTACCTGGCAGGAATTAAAGAACTGAAAAAAATGCAAACAAATATCTATTTCTGATTTTATATTTACTCAGCTTGCACATTTACACTGACTGTTACCCAATGATTCTGCTGCATTTTATTAAATAACAGTTGCAAATTAATGTCAGATTATAAGAGGAATGAATAATGAGAGCAGCGCTGTTGAAAACGGAAGCAACAGCTCGGTTCATTAAGAGACCTACATGCAAAGTGGGGTGGCAGAGAAGCTTGAGAGGTGCGTGGAGGTCAGCCAGCTGGGGAGGGCTCTCCTGTGACGTGCCAAGGATGCACGGTGTGATGGCTGAACGATCGGCCACCCACTTCACCCTGAGCTCGAGGACCACAGTAATCTCTTAGTCACTAGTGAACAACAAATATCAAAATGCATTGTCTAACGTGTAACTACTGTTGTGTGAGACTTCAGTTTCACACACACACATACACACACAGATATATATATATATATACACACACACACACACATACATGTGAACATAAAAGTGCATAGTAAAATGTTGCAAATGAATTACATTTTATATAGTGGGTAGCAGACAGGTGCGTCCTTAGTGTTTATGGAACCCAAGGCAAAAGAACAAAGAGAATAAAAAAAGAACAAAGAAGCTTACATGCCATAAATCCAAATATGTAACAATTTTTTATTTGACAGTCAAATAAGAAAGTCATCCTACTATCTTCCTTGAAATAATACCTTTTACACTGACTTTTAGGCTAGATTCGAATGAATAATTCTAATGAAGTTCCACTGCAGAACTTAGTTACCCAGAGATGGCCCTAGACTGTAGCCTGCTCTCCATCTCTTCCCAGTCTCAGCTCCTCCCAGGATCCTGGTCTGCTTTACCTGCACAAACAGTGCCTCTAAAAACATGTGTCCCTTAGCCTTTTCTGAGGTCCAGGGGTGGGAGCACTGGAGTGGGGGAGAGACAGACGCTGCTCCTAGGAAGAACCTCACAAAGGCTCTGGAGGGTAAGGTCTGTTTGGTCAGAAAGCCTGGGCGGCTAGGAACTTGGCAGGCTGTCAGGAAGGGGTGCCGCACACCTGTACAGGTGACTCACAGCTGTGCAATTTCTCCCTGGGCCCATCCTCAGACAGGGGCACGAGGCGCCAGACAAAGACCCTGCTCAACTGTGGACCCCTCTTGCCTGGGTTTAAAGACCATACTCATAGCAGTCAAAATTTGTAAATGCTACTGTCTTTGAGCACCTGTTCAGAGTAAAAAAGAATATAACTGGGAGATTTGGGGGAAAAAATATTGAAGAATTTTTTTTAAAAGCATATTCTTAAATAGACTAAAATAATTCTAGAAAACAAGTACATATGCATAATTATGAAAGACTAAACGTTCGGAAAAAAATAATATTGGATTAGAATGACTTTTCAGAAACCAGTAATAACACCTAGAAAAAGCATCCTGGCATGAAGGAACATGCGAGCACAAAGCAGGTGAGAAGACCAAAGTTTTGGTCCTCCTCTGGACAAATAAGAGTAGGATTCACTTAATCCTACTTAATCTAAACAGACCTCAATATCATTGGCTATAAAATTAAGAAAAGAGAAAAAAAATCTCTAACTGGTTCAGAAGTCTGATATGAGAAAAAATGATAAATGGATGTAAAGATGTAGTACAAATGATTCGCTAAGAAATATCTAATCAAGATGCTTCCACGTTGAAAACCCTTCCCATTGCTCTGAAAATGAAGCTGGACTTCCTACTGCGGCCAACGAGACGGATCGTCAGTGGTCTGGCACACACACTGCCCCCGCGTGCCCTGTCTCCTGCTTCTCCCTCTCCTGACAACCAGGCTCCAGGTACGCGGCCCTCCTTTCTTCCCAGGAGCGTGCCCAAGAAGGTCTTCCCCGTGGTCGGAGCGTCTCCTTCATTTCAGGAACTCTTTTTCACACTCCCTGCGCTCCTTCAGGTTCCAGGTCAAACACCACCTCCCGAAAAGCCATTCAGTGCCCTGCCTACTTAGCAACCTTCACATCGGCCTTGCCCCTGCCCCTTGATCACATTCATTTCCCTTTATGTGTATGTGCTTATTTTACTTACCTCTGCCCTATTCATTAGCATTCCAACCACCCAGAACAGAACCTATTTCTGAGCACTTCAGTAAGTTCACCACTAAATATTTATTGAAAAATGAATGACCATGAGAACACGGTATTAATAAATACAATGACCGCAGTGCTTATCTATTGCTTGTATTCTTTACAACGAAGTTACAAGCAAGGCATGACTAGTTACCTGTAACTGATGCTCAGGGAGGTTGTAGCATAAAGACACCAGCTACTATTTAAATGGCACAGATAGGGTTTGAACCCAGGTCTACTGACTTCAACCAAATTACTATTCCACGCGGCCTCACTGACACATCCTACCACAACTGATACATCTCTCCTTTAAACTCTATTATCATTTTTGACATCACTTTATTCATCACGTTTTGCAATATTAATTTGGGCAGATTATTTTCACTCCTGCAAAATTTAGTGACTATGTCTTCTGAATCTCAATCACTGTCTAACATTCTATTCATCCACTCACTTAGCAAACATTTTCAGCTGAAAAAAGTAATTGCAAGTAGAGTTATAAGTCAGGAGCATTATTACCTCTTTACCAGAGCAGTTTGTTTACTAAATTTCTTCCACACAGTAACTCCCCAGTAGAAAGCAACAGGAAGAGAAACTTATTGGTCCTAGTCTGAATCTTTAATGAGGGAAAATTTAGTGTTCTGAAAAATTGTTATTATCCTGTGGATATTTATGTTCTTCTAGAACAACTGATTAAATATGTGGCATAAAGAAACAGACCTGTTTCAGTTAAACTTATTTTTTCATTTTTATTTTTTAAATGTTGGTAATAATTACACAACTTTTCTATGAGTAATAGGTCTGTTTCAGAGTGTGCTTTGTAAGACTATTTTTATCAACTATTTTGTCAACAGAGTGTTGAAGCCACTGACGTAAAACATCTCCTCTTGGCTAATAACCCACTCTGACCATGTAATTTAAATAACTTTACTGCCCTAAACAAAGAGCAATCCTTGTGACTAGGATTTACCAGACACTTTCTGACAGTTCCACAGTATCTAGTAATAGTTCTGTGTTTTCCCCTCCAACAACCACTTTGCAATTTATACACTAATACTACAGTCATCCTACACTGATAATCTTCATTACACACAGTCCCCCAAATAATACTCTCTTTCCCTTTGTTTTAATATACTTTCTAAATACTCCTTATAGAAAAATTAATTGTAAGGAATTAAATTACAACCTTCTAACACTTGTTATTCAATGGTATAAACACACTTTAAATAATTCTGTTAGAAGGGATACTTTTGAAAAGATTTATAATGTTCATATATATACTTTAAGTATTTATATAAGGATGATAAAATAATACTTAGGATATTATGTCATCTTTTATCAAAAAATGTAGGCAGCTAGAAGATGAATAAGTTTTGGGGATCTAATATATAAATTGGTGACTATAGATAATACTGCAACTATACTTGAGAATTACTAAGAAAGTAAATCTTGAAGCTTCTCATGACACACACACACACACACACACACACACAGACACACACACATAGAGACACGGTGATGAATGCATTAACTAATCTTATCATGTCTTATCATGGTAATCATTTTACATAATTATACAAAATCATCACACTGTATACCTTAAACTCATACAATCTGCATACCAAACTCACATATCGCATTCCTGAAACTTACATAATCTTATATGTCAATTATATCTCAATAAAGTTGAAAACAAAAGAAATGTCAGGTAGACAAATATGATATAAATTAAAATTTAAAGTACTTTCTTGAGATGGTAACGATAACCCTATATGCAAAACAGAAAAAGAGACTCAGATGTATAGAACAGACTTGTGGACTCTGGGAGAAGGCCAGGGTGGGATGTTTCAAGAGAACAGCATTGAAACATGTATATTATCTAGGGTGAAACAGATCACCAGCCCAGGTTGGGTGCATGAGACAAGTGCTCGGGCCTGGTGCACTGGGAAGACCCAGAGGGATCGGGTGGAGAGGGAGGTGGGAGGGGGGACCGGGATGGGAAATACATGTAAATCCATGGCTAATTCATTTCAATGTATGACAAAAACTACTGTAATGATGTAAAGTAATTAGCCTCCAACTAATAAAAATAAATGGAAAAAAAAAAAAGAAAGTACTTTCTTGAATAATCTCAAGAGCAATATGAATTAAAGCACAGATTACTTATTTTTAAAATTAAAAAATACATATGACATATATTTTAGGATTATATTTCAGGATAGGTACATGATATTTTGAAATATCCTAGTATACCATTACTCCGAGCATTTGGAAATCACTCTTCCTACAATTCAGGGAAATTGAAAAACAGAATACTGTTAATTACAGTCTTTAAAAATCTTTAATCCATGTACATCCATTCTATACACCCATTTAAAAAGAGTGAGTTAGCAATGGCACAGAATTCCTCTTCTGCACTGGCCGAAATGCCTTCCTCCAGAACAGGAAGGCAAAGACAGTTATAGAAGTTCTTTGAGTTTTAAAATACTCAGAATCCCCGCCACACACACCACTATCTGTTGAGTCCAACAAAGACAAACATCATTTATTTGTAGGTTCTCATCCTAATTCTGTAATTAGTTTCTAAAAATCAATCTGACATCAATTGTCTTATATTCTATAATGCTTGAATATTTAGGGGTTATATTTCAAAGAAATAAATTTGCAAACAAAATACATGTATGAGTACTCCTCACTCCCCAGAAGTACTAGAGAAATGCTTTAAGCACCAAATGGTTTGTTAGCAAATAGATACGGTCTACACATATACATCCATGGCGGATTCATGTCCATGTATGGCAAAACCACGACAATATTGTAAAGTAATTAGCCTCCAATTAAAATAAATAAATGTATATTAAATAAAAAACACATTATACCTTTGAAATCATATTTTTTAAATTTTAGTTTGGATTAGCATAATGTGGCATCATTATATTGTGAAGATTTCTAAGAAAAAGACTAAATGACCATAAAGTTCATTTTCACATCCAAAACAGTGTGATTATGTAATTCTCTGAGAAAAGGTGTATCACTGTATCACTGATGACATAATTAAACTGAAACAGTAATACAAAAATGTCATGCTAGTTTCCTAAACTATTTCGTGTAGATGCCTTATTCTTGAGAGCTTGGTGGTTTATTTACTGAGTTAATGTCAGTTAACTTATCTAAAGAAAAGAGAAATAAGTTTTATTCAAATTTGAAATATAGCTCATGAAATCTGTCTGTCAGATTGTAGCTTATTTTTAATACCTAGCTTAAGATTTCTATAAAATACATGGATAAAGGCTAAAATACAAAGGCCTTTAACGAAGAGTTGCTTCTCAGCCACCAGGATTGGTGTTCCTGGGAAATTAGCTTGATTTACTGGACTTCTTTTGCTTTAACACTTAAAGGAGGAAACATAAGAAGCCCCTTCACTTGTTTCAATTGGACAAATGAGGAAATGTGCATTTTATGGTAAGAAGTCTAGGGCTTCCCTGGAGGCTCAGCAGTAAAGAATCCACCTGCAAAGTAGGAGATGCAGAGATGCAAGTTTGATCCCTGAGTCAGGAAGGTCCCCTGGAAAAGGATATGGCAACTCCCTCCAATATTCTTGCCTGGAAAATACCATGGACAGGAGCCTGGTGGGCTACAGTCCGTGAAGTCTCAATGAGTCGAACACGACCTAGTGACTAAACAACAAAGGTCTAGTACTATTTGTATTGTGGTCCAGTCACTTGCTTCTTAATCTCTATGTTTTAAAACCTCTTGATATGCACAATGATACCAGTTTAGATACCTGCTCCATGAGCTCCTGACGATTAAGGAGTTCAGCCATCCAAAGCTATAACTTGCAAACACCCAGGAGATAGTCCAAGCCTCATGCACAGGATGTACAAATACCTATATTTAATATTCATGTCTACCAGCAACTGACCTTCTTTCTCTTGTGCTGGGAACAAGTGGTTCAGCACAGAATAGCGCAGAAAGGCGCCAGAAGAGACTGTAGGTTTCCTTGATCTTGGTCTATGCCCCACCCACAAGGAAAATCAATTCCTTCTAAAAAAATAGCAAAAGTTGGATGACATCAGATATCCTTTCCTGTAATTTCTCATTAACAGAGGTACTGCTAGAGTATCTCTAGCATCAAACACATGGAAAATGAAAAGTCAAATAAGATATTATCAACATTTTTTGCAGTGATAAGCCACAGATAAGTCACCAGCTATACATAAAACCACTTATAAATCAAACTTATTTTACTTTAAACAGTCCTGGATATATATTACTAATATATATATATACACAGGCATATTTATTCAATTAGAGATATGTTCAGTCAGATATATAATTAAATTCTTCTTAAGAGAATCAAGTTAATAACAAGTAATCAGAAATCTAAATATATATATATGCACATAAACCCACACACATTATTTTTGAGAAAATCAGATTATGAGCAATTAATGATAAGGGAAATCATAAGGCACTTTTGACCAAGTCAAAACATGGTAATGTTTATTACAAGAATTACACAGATATTTCATATTCCTGTCAAAGGATATAGCAAGTAAACATTTCCATGTAAGAGCATGTCATATGCATGATACCTTTTCATGGACTTTCTGGCCAGGTTCCATCCCTTCAAGATGTTCAGATTCTGTGGATCCCTCACTTGATACCATTTTTCTTTGTATATGAACATTTTGTTCACGCAAGGCAACAATCTGCAAAATAAAAACATTGTGCCTTTAAAATGTAAAATACGAACATGAAGTATAAAAAAATTCGAGTTTACTTGAATGTGGTTAAGAACTAGTAAATACAAACAAATAATCATAATAAACATTAAATTATACTCATTTCATAAATATTTCTAAAATTTAGATTAGCATTTTGAAAAATATTTATAATATTTATGGAATGTAAAATTTACTTAAAATATTTTCTAGTTGGAAAAATGTATCTATCAAGTTTAAAATGTTTGTAAAGTAGTAGGATCCATGAGTTATTAATTGAGAAATTCTTAGTTTATGAGATGAAGTAAAATTCGTATTAGTCTGAATCCTTAAAGTATAAAAAAAAATAAAGACTGAATACTGAAGACCAATTATGAGCACATTCATCTTCCCTAAGAGACAGTACATCTGCAATTTTAAAACAAGCAAATAAATAAACTGGACTTAATTTTGTACCACTACCATAAGCACTTAATTGGTGCTTAAATTGGTCTTAAATTGGTCTCACTGTCATTATTTTAACAGCCATTATCTTAGTAGTTCTAGTCCAAATATAGTTAATTTACAAAAAAAATTCTCAGAAGGCAATTAATTCTTGTAAAACATTAGCTCAGTTTGATACACATGATACTTTGAACTAAGAAACAGATTCTCAGATAGTTGTAGTTTAAGTGATCTTAATAATGTACAGAGTGGAAATCATATTCTAGCATTTTAAAATGGTGTTTTAAAATATATTTGCTATTTACACATATTATTTCAAAAGTCTTTTACATTATATCAATACCACAAGTTATTCATTTCTTGGCAAATTTTATTATAATATCAACTTAGATATTGAGTCAGTATTGGTTCTAGGGGAAATTAATGTCCATTGTATTCAGTACACAATAAATATTGAATCATATTAAACTTACATGTTTAAATTATAAGATGAACAGTTCACATAGACAAATAATTATCAAATAAACAAAAGACTTCAAGAGACTGGCTATTTGTCCTACTGTCTGCCACTGCTGCCTGTATGCCAATGCTGTATTCTTGAGAAAAAGTGATTTTGCATATGACCTCCAGCAGTTCAACACACATTTCTTAAGGGAATATCAACATAATGAAGAACAACTCTGAAAAGGTTCATCTCTCTTGAAGTACTGTGATCACCAAATAACTGGTTCCCTAAAATATCATTCTTGCCCATCTACAATCTATTATCCACAAAGCAGCCAGATTCATCTTCTAAATTTAAGTTATATTGTGTCGCTCTTTAGCTTTCCAAATAACCTCTCTGTTTTTCCCTATTTAGCATAATTTTAAACTTCTTGACCTTCAGGATCCTTTTGACTACAATGGATTCCTTTCAGTCCCTCAAACAGACTGGACTCTTTCTCACTCAGAACTGAGGAACTTGCTCATCTTCCTATCTGAAGCATTCTTCCCCAGCTCAGATTACACCTGACACAATTATATTTCAAAACTCAGCTGAAACACATGCTCCTCAGAGAAAGTACCTAACCACTATATGTTTTATAATATATCCGTGTTTATTTCAGTGTGCACCTTACTCATTAAAATTAATATTTTATTCCTTTATTTACTTACTCACTTTGTTTATTTAGCTAGCAGAAGTCCTAATGACATCTCAAGGGAAAACAATTTTCAAAGGAATACCTTATTGAAGACAACATTTTCAAATGAAGCAGCACATCATATTAGTATGTGCAAGGATTCAATATAAATGTTGAATTAAATAGTGAATGGGTATGGAAAACCAAAGAATATAGATCTAATTTATTCAGAAATAACTATAGATAAAGATTTAGAGTGCTTGAGAATCTTCAGAGACGTTCCTCTCATGTTGGCATAGAAATGAATTACACCAAAGGAAAAGCAGGAGTGAAATAGTCTCTGAATAGATCATTTTTATATTACATTCTTAACATCTTGTCTCTTGCAGAAAGCAATAATACTATACTACTATCAGTACATAATAAAACTTTATCATGAAATTTTAAAAATTAAAGACTTGTATATTGAGATCTCACTAAGCCAACATCCAGCACAGTCATGTCCAGCTCTTTGCAACTCTATAGACTATAGACCACTAACTAGGTTCCTCTGTCCATGGAATTCTCCAAGAAAGAATACTGGAGTGGGTAACCATTCCTTTCTCCAGGGGATATTCCTGACTCAAGGATCGAACTAGAGTCTCCTACATTGCAGGCAGATTATTTATCATCTGAGCTACCAGGGAATCAGAGATAACATCCATGACTTAACAAATAATGTTAAGCCAAAGGTAACAACAAATTTAAAAATTCTTTGCATTTTCTTCCATTATTTAATTTACTTAGAAGTGAAAAGAGAACTTTTAAAAAAATTTCTCACTTTACAGAATAACTTCCATTTGTATAGTAATTCAGATAAATATCAAATATACCCTAGTGCCTAAAATAAAGTGGTCATCTGTAAAGATTTACTGAAATGACTCAGTGAAAGGATGAATTGATGACCTTAACTAAAAAAGTCAAAATGTCAAATTCATATAGAAAACTTATGTCAATATGCTATGCCACTATGTTAAAAACTGCAAACTTTCAGTTTTTCATAACATATACCCATGACAATTCCAAGAAAGACAAACTTTTCAGCCACTAACATGCAAACTCTGCTTTTTCTAAAAAAACATCAATCTCACAAATTAGATTTCTGAAACTGGAGAACAGATGCAAAATCCTCTATATTCTCTATCGTTCTAATATGGTTATATTCTGTTCTATTTTGGCCTAACAACAAATTATCCTGAGCAGTTCTGAAAGCAAAGCTTCAGCCTCTGATTTAATTGTAAGTGTTAATAAGCTTGATCCCTCCTTTCACACTGGGGAAAGTGAGAGGTTCTCTCCTGTGAATACTACTTTGGGGGTTGGGCTCGCCCTTCTGTGTGTGTTCAAAGGGGCAGAGAAGGTCACCTAGAAATCTGTAGCTGAAGGTAGCCCAGACCTCTTTAGGAAATTCTCCCGGCTGGCTTCACAAACGAATGCAGAAGGTGGCTTGGGAAGTATTTTACAAATAGCAAGTGGAATGAAAAGCGACTGATTCTCTGGGCTGTACTGACAGTGGATGCTCTTAAAGGGAGGGCTGAAGTGACTTGTCTGGAATACCAAAGCAGGACTGAATCCCTCATTGCTAAACTGCTAAACCTACTACAAATAGGGTGGCGTGGTGGCTAAGAGGAATCGTTCCTGGGGCGTCTCTGTTGCTTGCTCAGTTGCTATGTAACTGCAAGAATGTACTGGGAACCCACCATGTTAAACTATTTTCATCTGCAAATTAGGTCTTACGATCCACATTTAGCAAGTGATTAAACTGAGACAAAGAGAATTTGATGAGAACTAAGGAATCAAATAAAAGTCCTTATCTTTCGGTTTTTTACTCTATCACATTGTCTTACATGGCTTTGCATTTGGGCTCTGATAAATCAGGGGAAATTAACAGAGGGTGGGCGTGGGTAGGAAGCATTTATTTTCCAAGTACTGTTGTCTGCCCGCTCTGGGCTCCGCTGTACTTCATTAAAGTTATGAACCCCTCCCTGGAGAGATCCACCTGTAGGCAGAACTCTGCATGTATTTTTATGCATATCAATCCACTGAAGGCCCATGACACTCTGGTCAAGAGTCTTTCCACAACCATTTTAACTGATAAACCATGATTTGTCGAGTGTTTGTTGACATTTGTTTTTAAATGCCCAGAATTCATTCATATTTCTCTTGTTGACGACATCTTACATTTTCACTGGGGAATTTTCCTTCTCAGCTCTCATCCTGGACATCCCAGGTGGCGCTAGAGGTAAAGAACCTGCCTATTGATTCAGGAGACTAAGAGATGCTGGTTCGAAGCCTGGGTGGAGAAGATCCCCTGAAGGAGGGCCTGGCAACCCACTGCAGTATTCTTGCCTGGAGAATACCATGGACAGAGGTGTCTGGGGCTGCAAAGAGTTGGACTTGACTGAAGCAACTTAGCATGCACTCTAATCCTAGAGACACTGTCAGTCCAGCAGCCAGAGCCCATGGCAGATGGGGAGCACGTGATCTAAGTCAGCAGCTTCCTTGAGAGAAGCTTCTGGCAGAATTATAGGATAAGGGCCTCTTTCTAGTATGGAAGGTAGGCTAGTGGGATATGATCAGAGCACTGTTTGCCATCAGTTCCTCCTCAAAGAGAAGCAGATAGAAATGATGGAGCCCTGATGTGACTTCTACTGCTGGTTTTAGCCATTTTAAAATCAATTTTATCCCTGTCATCTCCATAAAATGAGCCCTCAATTTTGTCTTTGTGCTTAAACTTTGTATTGATTTTCTGTCACTTGCAACTAGAAGTGTCCTTGCAAATATAACAGGGAACATGGAACGCAACACAACACATTCAATATCTAAATGGGGATTTGGAAAAATGGCTAAGAATTTGTGAGCAAGGCAGTAGAAGACAACTTTTCAGTAGTCAGAGAGCATGAGCTCTTTGTCTTCCTAGTACTGCAGGCTGTTTAATATTCCTGGGGCAAAACACATCTGGAAGAAGATAAAAAATGACAGGTGACTCAGAAAGCTAAAGTATTTCAACTAAAACTCAGGCATCTGTGTGATTCTCGCTCTTCAGCTTATTGGTGAGCCTTGACCCTTCTTTGTGTTTCTTGATAGGTTATTAAGCTTCTGACAGCCTGACTCTGTTTCTAGGCACTCCCAAATCCATTATATTTCCAAGGCAACCTTCCAAGTTATTATTTTTTTTTCTTTTGACCTTTGCCTCTGTTGGGTTGCTTTTGGCCCTGATCAATCTCTGAGAAGCTCTGATCTCACTCAGTGGGCTATGGGTGGTCTTGATGGTCTGTCTTCCAGTCAGGAAAATTACCCAGTGCCCATTCCTTTATTTCTAGCAGACTATTTTGTCAGGAAACATTTAACAGGAGGCTTCCTGTGTGTTGTTTTGGATCTTTCATGAATCCTCTGTTCCTTATTAATTCCTGAATATTCAGGAATTAAGAGGAGAGGCAAGCCTCTCCTTGGACTGAGGAATCCATGCATTTCCTTCATTAGTTTTCCATACGGTGAAAAGTAACTATTTACGACCCTCTTTTTATATGGATCGCCTTTTGGCCTTATGGCCTCTATTGCTCTTTGCTTCCTTGGTAAACTTGTAAAGTCTGGTCTCTTGATCTTTATTTAATGAAGCTATTGGTATATATACTCTTACAGAATTCAGTAAAGCACCCTTGTTCCATCAGAGCTTGGGTCCCTGTGTCATTTCTCTCTTTCTCTCTCTCTCTCTGGCTGATTCCCTGGAGTGCGAAGGCCGGCTGTATAACCCAGGGAATACTAGCCTCTTTCCTTCTTTCACTTTCTTATCGTCGACTCCAGACCACCAGGTTCCAGTCCATTAAGGGACCCCAACAAGTGGCGCCCGAACAGGAACCTGTTCACGTGGCAGATTCGGACGGAGTGACCCCGGGGCCTATTGAGGCCGGTAAGTACTAAGACGGGTCAATCGGCTGGGAAGCCCTTTCACTTTTCTACTCTACTTCATCACTTATTTAAAGTTCAGGGACTTTCAGTTTTGCGCCAGGAAATAGAGGCTTGCCTTCAGACAGTGGTTGAATGTAACCCTTGGTTCCCTGATGAAGGTAGTTTTGGTTTAGAAATTTGGCATCGGGTCAAAGAGAATGTTGAATGAGCCACCAGACAGAGAAAAAATATTCCAATAGATGTCTGGCCCCTATGGGCTCTCATTAAAGCCACGATTCTGCCATTTCAAGGTAATTCTAGCCCTCCTGATATTCGACAACAGGCACAACACTTATTACATGAATATGAATTAGATGATGAAGCCTTACAAAAGGCCCAATTAGAACAACATAAGACATTTCAGAATTTTCCTACTAACCCTGCCCCGGTTGCTCCAAGAGCTCTTCCCCTGCCAGTGGGCACAAATCCCAAAGTCTCTCCCTTGATAGAACCTAATGATTCTGGCAACAACTCCCTTAAGACACCTTTTAACATTAAAACCAACAACACCTTTCTGAATAACAATAATCTACCTCCATTGTGACAGAGGCTCTCTGAATTGCTAGCTTTGCAATCGCAAGTCTCTGAAGCCAATGTTCTCTCAGCCTTTCCAGTTTTAAGTAATGCTGACACTCAAGGGCAGACAATACCTCAATATTAAGGTATTAACTTTTTTCATATGCAACAAATGAAAAAGGCTGTAACTATGTATGGCCCACATTCACCTATTACAAGAAAGATTCTAAATGCCATGGCATCTTCTATTGGAAACTTTATTCCCTATGATTGGCAAATTTTAATAAAAGCTCTCCTTAAACCAGGATAATATCTTCAATGGACAATGTGGTTTCAAGATATAGCCAGAGATCATGCTAACAAAAACACTCGAGCTGGCACTCCCCAAAACCAAATTACTTTTGAAATGTTAACTGACACCAGACAATTTGACACTATAAAAGCTCAAATACAATGCCCTCCTTTGTTGCATGGACAATTGAAAACAGTGGCCCTTAAAGCTTGAGATAAAATTACTCCTCAAAAAAAAATTAAAAAACCTACAGGTAGTTACACTAAAATATTATAAAGACCTGATGAAACTTATGCTGATTTTTTAGCTAGATTCAGTTCAGTTCAGTTCAGTTGATCAGTCGTGTCTGACTCTTTGTGACCCCATGAATCACAGCACGCCTGTCCATCACCAACTCCCAGAGTTTACTCAAACTCATGCCCATCGAGTTGGTGATGCCATCCAGCCATCTCATCCTCTGTCGTCCCCTTCTCCTCCTGCCCCCAATCCCTCCCAGCATCAGGGTCTTCTCCAATGAGTCAACTCTTCACATGAGGTGGCCAAAGTACTGGAGTTTCAGCTTCAAAATCAGTCCTTCCAATGAATACCCAAGACTGATCTCCTTTAGGATGGACTGGTTGGATCTCCTTGCAGTCCAAGGGACTCTCAAGAGTCTTCTCCAACACCACAGTTCAAAAGCATCAATTTTTTCAGCGCTCAGCTTTCCTCACAGTCCAACTCTCACATCCATATAAGACCACTGGAAAAAACATAGCTTTGACGAGATGGACCTTTGTTGGCAGAGTAAAGTCTCTGCTTTTTAATATGCTATCTAGGTTGGTCATAACTTTCCTTCCAAGGAGTAAGTGTCTTTTAATTTCATGGCTGCAGTCACCATCTGCAGTGATTTCTACACTGTTTCCACTGTCTCCCCATCTATTTTCCATGAGGTGATGGGACCAGATGCCATGATCTTAGTTTTCTGAATGTTGAGCTTTAAGCCAACTTTTTCACTCTCCTCTTGCACTTTCATCAAGAGGCTTTTTAGTTCCTCTTCACTTTCTGCCACAAGGGTAGTGTCATCTGCATATCTGAGGTTACTGATATTTCTCCCAGCAATCTTGATTCCAGCTTGTGCTTCTTCCAGACCAGCATTTCTCATTATGTACTCTGCATATAAGTTAAATAAGCAGGGTGACAATATACAGTCTTGACCTACTCCTTTTCCTATTTGGAACCAGTCTGTTGTTCCATGTCCAGTTCTAACTATTGCTTCCTGACCTGCGTACAGGTTTCTCAAGAGGCACATCAGGTGGTCTGGTATTCCCATCTCTTTCAGAATTTTCCACATTTTATTGTGATCCACACAGTCGAAGGCTTTCGCGTAGTCACTAAAGCAGAAATAGATGTTTTTCTGGAACTCTCTTGCTTTTTCGATGACCCAGTGGATATTCGCAATTTAATCTCTGGTTCCTCGGCCTTTTCTAAAACCAGCTTGAACATCTGGAAGTTCTTGGTTCACGTATTGCTGAAGCCTGGCTTGGAGAATTTTGAACATTACTTTACTAGTGTGTGAGATGAGTGCAATTGTGTGGTAGTTTGAGCATTCTTTGGCATTGCCTTTCTTATAGCTAGATTAGAAACTGCTACTTCCCATACCGTAATTGAAAAAGAAGCTAAAAAGCAACTAGAGAAATTACTTGCTTATGAAAATGCAAATCAGAAATGTCAAAAGGCTATAGCCCCAATTCATGAGACAAGGCCTATCATTGATTATTTGAAGGCTTGTCGCAATCTAACATCAGAAACTCAAAAAATGCAAATGATAGCTGAGACAGTGACTGCTTGCTTCAATAGGAAAAATGAAGGATGCTTTACATGTGGAGATAAAAACCATTTAAAAAGGGGCTGCCCAAAGAAAGCTAATAAAAAACCTCCAGAAGTATGCCTCCACTGCTGTAGAGAAATACATTAGGCCAAAGATTGTAAATCTAAATTTTACATTGAAGGAAAACCTATTCCGGGAAACGCCAAGCAGGGGACCCCCCAGGTCCCCTTCAACAAAAGCCAGGGGCAAATTCCATCTTTTCCCTCAAACCCTCAACATCTGGCAGTGCTGCCGTTGATTCACCAGCTCTAAATGACTTTCTCCTTTACCCTCAAGCTCCTCTACCCTCTAGAATACCTACCAGACTTTTTGGGCCCCTGCCCCCACAAAACTTCGGTCTTTTACTTGGCTGATCTAGTTTGACTTCTAAAGGGATTACTGTTCACCTTGGAGTAATTGATTCAGATTATGAAGGAGAAATTCAAATTATGATGTTATCTTAGATTTTATGGCAATTCAAAAAGGGAGACAAAATTGACTCCTTCTACCTTACATTTCTATTAACTCCTCTAATAATGTACGGATGGGCAGATTTGACAGTACAGAACAAAAACAGTCCTTATGGACATCATTGGTATCTGAATTTTCCCAACCAAATATAAATATCAAAATTAATGGTAAAAGGTTTTCTGGTCTCCTCCACACTGGATCTGATATTACTATTATTTCCAAACATCTATGGCCCAAATCCTGGCCTATAAAAAAAATTTCTTGCCAAATTACAGGGATTTCTCAGTACAAGAGGTTAATCAGAGCACTCAAATTTACCCATGTGAGGGACCAGAAGGCCAACCTGCAACATTAAGACCTTATATGATAGATGCACCCCTTAATCTAACAGGAAGGGACTTATTTATACAATGACAAACTCAGATATACATTCCACATTTTCCCTAGGGGCCACTGCTCATTTAACAAATAATACAATTAAGAAAATAACTTGAAAGAATGACGAGCCTATTTAGACAGAGCAGTGGCCCCTCACAAAAGAAAAATTACAGGCGGCTAAAAAACTTATAGATACACAACTAAAATTAAAACATATGAAGAATCTTGTTCTCCTTGGAACTCTCCTATTTTTATTATAAAAAAGAAATTTAATAAATGGTGTCTCCTAACAGATCTTAGAAAAGTTAATACATCTATGAACCTATGGGTGCATTACAACCAGGAATCCCATCACCTACCACTATTCCTCAAAATCAGCACATTATTATTATTGATTTGCAAGATTGCTTTTTTAATATACCTCTACACCTTACCATTACTTAGAGTTTGTTGTTAATAGACAACGTATTACTCCCCAACTAACTCAGATCCATACTGATAAATTATCAACCTTAAATGATTTTCAAAAGCTCTTAGGTATATAAATTGGATTAGACCTTCTTTAGGCATTGCTAATTATCAACTGAATAACCTATTTAATACTTTAAAAGGAGATCCTGATTTAAATAGCCCTCATTCACTTTCTCAAGAGGCACAAGAGGAACTCTATTTAGTGCAAAATAAATTACAAAAACAATCTGTTACTCACATCAAACTAGATTTACCTCTAAAATTATTTATACTCCCCACTCCATTCTCCCACAGAACTTCTTGCCCAACAAAATCACCCAATAAAATGGATCTATACCGGTTTTAGGGAAATAAAGTCACTTACATCCTACCTTGATTTAATTGCTCTAGTCATTATCAATGATAGAAATAAGACGAAAACTCTAATTGGCTCTGATCCTCATAAAATTGTAACACCTATCAAAAATCTCAATTTGAAAATACATTACAAACTTCTGCCTATTTCCAAATAGCTTTTCTGGAATATTTTGGAGAAATTTCACTTCATTATCCTTCTGGTAAGCTGTGAAATTTCTTCAAAAATACTAAATTTATTATTTCCCACATTATCAGCTCACAACCTATACCACAAGCTAAGGGTTTCTATATAGATAAAGCTAAAAACACCAAAGCTTCATTCTGGTCTCTTAAAAAATATAAAGGTTCTTATACTAAATTTAATTCTGCTCAACAAAATGAATTATATGCTCTTATTCAAGTTATTTGCCTACATCCTTACCCCATTAATATAGTGTCTGATTCTATATATTCAATTTTTGTATTAAAAAATATAAAAACCTCCACCATAAACTCCAATCAACTTATTATTCAACATCTCTTTTTCGAACTACACTTTAAACAATTTTTACAATCTTTTTCTATTAAACATATTACAGGTATTCCTTATAATCCACAGACACAAGATATAGTCAAACAAACACATCACACACTAAAATTACAAATAAAAAAATTAAAGAAGGGGGAATACACAGGAACACTACTGTCTTCCTTATCTAAAGCAGACTTTACTAGGTTCCAACATAAAATATTTTCTAAACCTATAACTATTGTTAATACAGCTTTGTTTTAAATTTTTTAAACTTACTACAGGGAGATATCTTAACAAAAGCAGAAAGACATTTCGAGGAATTGAAGGACACTTCTCTTCCTCTGCCCATTTGGTATCAAGATGGGTTCAATAAACAACGGAAATCTGGGAAATTAATCTTACAGGGAAAGGGATATGCTTATATTTCCCCAGATGGATCCAACAAACTCACATGGCTTCCTCCTCAGAAAATTCAACCCAAGGGGGCCCCCGGCATTCAAAATGGAACTGAAACAACAAGAACCCCAGGAGGAAGAAATTCCAATACAGGCCATGTTGGCTCTAAAGATCTCCAGGAAGCACCGCCCTCGGTGGCATCAACCTTATGACCTCCCCTCTTGGGGACAAATAAAAACCCTTATTAATTAAGCTAAAAATCTGGTTTCTCAACAGAGAATGACTTGGGGTCCTGAAATCCTTCCTATCCTATGCTGGCCTGCGACCCCAGCTCCAGCCTGATTAACTAATCAGACTTACTTGGGCTTACTTACCCAACCCCCCTTTATTGCAGGTCATAAAATGGACAAAGAAAGGACTGATGCTGTCAACCAATGATTCCACCCATATGCCCCCTCCCTGAAACTGAAAGAGCCCTCACACCCTGGGGAGGAGGCAAAACTAATTAACATTTCTTTAGGCTAGGAAGTCCTTGCATTGTGCCTGGGCTCAGGGAAATTATGTGTAAACCTCAGCCGACAAACTTGGGTTTTCATCCCGCCTCCAAGAGAAGACCTTCGGACATTGCTTGTATTATTTACTGTGAACCATGTTTACACTACTGAAACTTTAGGGAAAGAGTTAGGGAAAGAACAAAAAACATTATGTATTATGCTACTTAAGTGGCTTAAAAGGTTACTAACTCTATGATGAAACATTACCATGACAAAGGACTTCTTGGCTGGCTTGACGGTGGAATGGCATCCCCCTGTCCTAGAATCATCCTGGATAAACAGTGGGCCTAAACAATGGGACATCTGGAAACTTGCTGCCAGCACCAAAGAACTTGGGAGTTGGACCGGACATTTCACAGAGACCAGTCGTGGTCATAGTAACTATTTCTTTCACTATAATCAGTCATATTTTATACATGCCTGTGTCCCACTTTCTTTTGTTATAGCCATAGAAAATTTACAATTTAATAAGACTTTACATTCTGTAACTTGTATTAATTGCCAATTTGGTGTTACTCCTGTTCATTTCAATCATAGTACCTACAACTGGGAACAAATCAAATTTCATTTACATGATAATACCTCTCTGAATGTACAACTACTGCAAAAGGAAATCTTTGAAACTTTTTCTAAACGTCTGCCCTCTTCCACTAATTTGGAAACTTTAGCTAAAGAGCTCGCTGATCAATTGTCTGGGCTAGACCCATGAAGATGGTTTCAAAGTATTACCCACAGCATCGGGTCTGTAACTGTAACTTTGGTGATTGTCTTGGTAATTATATTTGTTGTTTATCGTTGCCTTTCTATAAGGTTTGTTAATACTAACCAAACTCATTTGGTCAGGACCTTTATTACAAGTATAATAAAATAGGGGGAATTGTCAGGAAACATCTAACAGGAGGCTTCCTGTCTGCTGTTTTGGATCTGTCATGAATCCTCTGTTCCTCATTAATTCCTGAGTGTTCAGGAATTAAGAGGAGAGGCTAGCCTCTCCCGGGGCTGAGGAATCCATGCATTTCCTTCGTTAGTTTCTCCATATGGTGAAAAGTAACTATTTACCACCCTCTTTTGACATGAATCGCCTTTTGGCCCTATGGCCTCTATTGCTCCTTGCTTCCTTGGTAAACTTGTAAAGTCTGGTCTCTTGATCTTTATCTAAAGAAGCCACTGGTATATATACTCTTAGAATTCAATAAAGCACTCTTGTTCCATCAGAGCTTGCATCGCATGTCTTTCTCTCTATTTCTGGCTGATTCCCTGGAGCACGAAGGCTGGCTGTGTAACCCAAGGGAATACTAGCCTCTTTCTTTCTTTCACCTTCTTATTGTCAACTCCGGACCACCAGGTTCCGGTCCATTAAAGGACCCCAACACTATTTCAAGGATCCTAGCATGCTTTACAACAGATTTTCTTCTATCCTCTTTCTTTGAAAAACAGTTTTCCTTGATGGCCTGGAGACATTCATTCACTTCACAAATATTCATTGATATTTCACTGATGATGTATCAGGTATTAAGAAAATTATTGGGGGCAAAAGGCAGAAACCCTTTAATTCATTCTTGTTGGCTGAGGGAAACTGTAAACAAAAATAAGTGGAATACATTTTTAAATGGTGATAATTGCAAAGGGAAAATTAAAGCAAGGGAGGGATGCAATGAGGCACAGTTTAATTAGGAATTAGGTGTTTTCTGAGTATGAACCTGAATGAGAGAGAGGAAGCAGTGTGGCTGTCTGGGAGAAAAACTTCTCAGGCAGAGGGTTCAGAAAATGAAAATCATTATTGAAAACAAAAGCTTGAGATTCATAAAAATGTTTTAGTGAGTTCTTCATATGATGTAAGATGTCTTCTTCAAAAGATAGCTGCAAGTTGACATCTTGAAAACTGATACCTTCAAAAGATCACTGAAAATTGGTGTCTTGGAAACTTCAGGTGTCAGGAAGTGCACAGAAACATGTGATTCTTAAGAGAAAGGTGATTTGGAAGAAAATAATAGTCTATTTCATATCTCTATACTGTCACATTTTGGGATTTCTCAAGTGTTGAAACTATATTAATTCATTCATTGAATATTCATTGATCACTATTCTAAGCATAAGACCCCACTGGGAAAAAAGTCCTTCTCTCAAGAAACTTACATTCTAGTAAAGGAAAGAAACAGAAAGAAAGAGTAAGACAACAGCAACAAATACCAATAATCTAATGAACTCTTAAAATGTGCCAAAAACTGTGCTTAACACATTATATAAATTTGCTTCTTTACATCATCTTTTCACCTATAGTATCTTTTCTTTCCAAGTTCAAGATTTCTTGAAAGCAGACCCTAAGACAAATAATTGCATACAAGTAGTTTATTTGGGAGGTGATCCCCAGAAGCATAGAATTCTTAAATATTCTTAAAAGGCCTAGGAGGAATCCTGGCCCTTCTAGTTGTTATTACTGGTTTCTGACTCTATTTTTTTTTTTTTTTTCGTTTTTAATTTAATTGGGATAAAAGGTTGTCTGACTTTGTACAAGTTTCTTAATCTCAAGGTCATGTTCCTCTGCTATAAAATGAGGGATATTTATAATACCTATGTTTTAGTGTGTTTGTAATGTAAAGTTCTTAGTCAAATATGATGTACATTAAGTGTTTATTATGTAAATATTCATAACATAATAATGAGGATCACCTTTGTCTTCTTATTCATACTTCATGTTCTAGCTGATGAAGGACTTGCAGTCACACACACTCAAAACGCCACCTTGGCTGTGTGCTTTTATATGCATTTGGAATGCTCACACATAGAGATCCTAAAACTCTTGTAAATTCCACAGTAATAACAGTACTCATTCAGAGCATCTTTTCTTCTAATGGGGGATTCTGGGTGCACTCCTGGATGGGGGCTCATCACCAGAAGGATTAAGTCATTATTACAAGTTTGGAATTTTAGGTCTACCCACCATTCTCCAGACAGAGAACAGGGAAATGAATCAATGACTAACTATTCATTCAATAAATGATTGATCATACCTACATAATGGAGCTTTCATAAAATTCCCAAAAATACAGGGATTCAGGCGCTTCCAGGTTGGTGCACATATCCACATACTGGGAGGTGATGCATCCTAACCCCACAGGGACAGAAGCTCCTGAACTCAGGACCCTCCCAGACCTCATTATGCATCCTTTCATCTGGTTGTTAATCTGTATTCTTTATTATTATGTTTTTGTTGTTAAGTTAATAAGTCTTGTCTGACTCTTTGCAACCTCATGGACTGCAGCACTCCAGGCTCTCCCATCCTTGACTAGCTCCCAGGGTTTGCTCAAATTCACGTCCATTGAGTCAGTGATGCTATCTAACCATCTCATCCTCTGCTGCCCACTTCTCCTTTGCCTTCAATCTTTCCCAGCATCTAGGTGTGGGATGCTAGCATCTGATGAGCTGGTTCTTTGCATCAGGTGGACATAAATGTAGGTACATGTTTTCCATGAACTGCTCTAATAAATTGATCCGAACCCAAGGAGGGGTTAGTGGGAGTCTCTGATTTGTACCCAATCAGCCAGAAGTACAGATGACAAATTGGACTTGCAACTGGCTTCTGAAGGAGGCTGGGAGTGGTCTAGTGGAACTGAGTCCTTAACCTGTAGGATCTGATGCTACCTTCAGTGTCAGAACTGTTGGCAGTGTCAGAACTGTGTTAAATTCTAGGACATCCTGCTGATGTTGCAGTGCATTGCTTGGTAGGGGAAGTGTTGGTGTCAGAAGTATTGTTGAATATGACAGTAGAGTGAGAGTAAAGGAGAATCATAGGAGGAAGAAGAGAGGTTTTCTTACACACCTTTCCTCCTTAACTGCCTCTCAACATCTTTAGGACTTAGCTATTATAGTCAACAAGAGAGTCCAAAACGCAGTAGTTGGATGCAATCTCAAAAATGACAGAATGATCTCTGTTCATTTCCAAGGCAAACCATTCAATATCACAGTAATCCAAGTCTATGCCCTGACCAGTAATGCTGAAAAGGTAAAGTTGAACAGTTCTATGAAGACCTACAAGACCTTCTAAAACTAAAACCCAAAAAAGATGTCCTTTTCATTATAGGGGACTGGAATGCAAAAGTAGGAAGTCAAGAAACACCTGGAGTAACAGGCAAATTTGGCCTTAGAGTACAGAATGAAGTCGGGCAAAGGCTAATAAGAGTTTTGTCAAGAGAAAGCACTGGTCATAGCAAACACCCTCTTTCAACAGCACAAGAGAAGACTCTACACAAGGACATCACCAGATGGTCAACACCGAAGTCAGATTGATTATATTCTTTGCAGCCAAAGATGGAAAAGCTCTATACTGTCAGCAAAAACAAGACCACAAGCTGAGTGTGGCTCGGATTATGAACTCCTTACTGCCAAATTCAGACTTAAATTGAAGAAATTAGGGAAAACCCCTAGATCATTAAGGTATGACATAAATCAAATCCCTCATGATTATACAGTGGAAGTGACAAATAGATTCAAAGGATTAGATCAGATAGACAAAGTGCCTGAAGAACTATGGAAGTAGATTTGTGACATTTTACAAGAGGCAGTCATCAAGACCATCCCCAAGAAAAAGAAATGCAAAAATGGCAAAATGGTTGTCTGAGGAGGCCTTACAAATAATTGAGAAAAAAAGAGAAGTGAAAAGCAAATAAGAAAAGGAAAGGTATACCAATGTGAATGCAGAGTTCCAAAGAATAGCAAGGGAAGATAAGAAAGACTTCCTCAGTGATCAGTGCAAAAAAATAGAGGAAAACAATAGGATGGGAAAGACTAGAGATCTCGTCAAGAAAATTAGAGATACCAAGGTAACTTTTCATGCAAAGATGGACAGAATAAAGGACAGAAATGGTATGGACCTAACATAAGCAGAAGATATTAAGAGGCAGCAATAATACACAGAAGAACTATACAAAACAGATCTTTACAACCCAGATAACCATGATGGTGTGATCATTCACCTAGAGCCAGACATCCTGGAATGTGAAGTCAAGTGGGCCTTAGGAAACATTACTATGAACAAAGGTAGTGGAGGTGATGGAATTGCACTTTAACTATTTCAAATCCTAAAAGTTGATGCTGTGAAAGTGCTGCACTCAATATGCCAGCAAATTTGGAAAACTCAGCAGTGGCCACAGGACTGGAAAAGGTCAGTTTTCATTCCAATCCCAAAGAAAGGCAAAGAATGCTCAAACTACTGAACAACTGCTCTCATTGCACATGCTAGCAAAGTAATGCTCAAAATTCTTCACGCCAGGCTTCAACAGTACATGAACTATGAACTTTCAGATGTTCAAGTTGGTTTTAGAAAAGGCAGAGGAACCAGAGATCAAATTGTCAACATCTGTTGGGTCATCAAAAAAGCAAGAGAATTCCAGAAAAACATCTATTTCTGCTTTATCGACTATGTCAAAGACATGTATATCCATGGCTGATTCATGTCAATGTATGGCAAAAACCACTACAATATTCTAAAATAATTAGCCTCCAACTAATAAAAATAAATGGAAAATAAATAAATAAATAAATAAATAAATTCAGAGTGAAAAAAAAAAAAAGCCTTTAACTGTGTGGATCACAACAAACTGTACACAATTCTAAAAAGAGATGGGAATACCAGACCACCTGACCTGCCTCCTGAGAAATCTGTACGCAGGTCAGGAAGCAACAGTTAGAACTGGACATGAAACAACACACTGGTTCCAAAGAGGAAAAGGAGTACGTCAAGGCTATATATTGTCACCCTGCTGATTTACTTATATGCAGAGTACATAATGCACAATGCCGGGCTGGATGAAGCACAAGCTAGAATCATGATTGCCGGGAGAAATACCAATAACCTCAGATACGCAGATGACACCACCCTTATGGCAGAAAGTGAAGAACTAAACGGCGTGTTGATGAAAGTGAAAGAGGAGAGTGAAAAATTTGGCTTAAATCTTAACATGCAGAAAACTAAGATCATGGTATCCGGTCCCATCACTTCCTGGCAAAACAATGGGAAAACAGTGGAAACAGTGGCTGACTTTGTTTTGCTGGGCTCCAAAATCACTGCAGATGGTGACTGCAGCCATGAAATTAAAAGATGCTTACTCCTTGGAAGGAAAGTCATGACCAACCTAACAGCATATTAAAAAGCAGAGACATTACTTTGCCAACAAAGGTCCATCTAGTCAAGGCTATGGTTTTTCTAGTAGCCATGTATGGACGTGAGAGTTGGACTATAAAGAAAGCTGAGCACCAAAGAATTGATGCTTTTGAATTGTGATATTGAAGACTCTTGATAGTCCTTTCAACTGCAAGGAGATCCATTTAATACATCCCAAAGGAAATCAGTCCTGAATATTCATTGGAAGAACTGATGTTGAAGCTGAAACTCCAATATTTTGGCTACCTGCTGCGAAGAACTTACTCACTGGAAAATACCCTGATGTTGGGAAAGATTGAAGGCAGGAGGAGAAGGGGATGACAGAAGATGAGATGGTTGGATGGCATCACTGACTCTATGGACACGATTTTGGGTAAACTTCGGGAGTTGATTGTTGGACAGTGAGGCATGCTGCAGTCCATGGGGTCACAAAGAGTCAGACATGACTCAACTGAGCTGACTGAACTATTATGTCACTCACTTTGGGATGGGTGGCATGCCAGTGATTTAAATTACATAATTCCTTAGCATTGTCTAGTAACTCATATCCTACAAATTATCACTCTTCAGCATGACTGGCTGGCTATTTTTTTTTTTCTGACTGCCCATTTTGACACTGAGTTTCTTGAGACCAGAAACTGTATCTGATTGTTTATTCCCAGTTCTTAGTAAACTTGTTGACAACTCGAGAGCAATCTAGAAATATTTATGGAGTGTTGAATGACAGCAGACTGTATGAATGGAAAAGACCTATGGGGAGTTGGAAAAATACTTGAGAATGTATATATGGAGAAGAAAATCAGTTATCCACATTAAAGACCATATGAATTTGAAGTCTTTCCTAATGTTCATATTACATGATTCAAGGTTAAATAAACCACCCTGAGCATGGAACAGCTCACTGGGTAAATAAAGAAAGAAAAGAACAAGAAATATTTCCATAGTCTTGTAGAGTATTCACAAGTCTCAGTGTGAGAGGGAAGACAAAGTAGACAGCACAGGCAACCGCACAGGAGGGTAGGAATAGGATTATTGGAAGGACAGTTTATGGAATGTCTATAAGAAATATCATAAAAATACAAAGTAATAGGAAATGTCACTGTGTCTTAAAACATTAAAAAAACATTTACAATTGTATTGTAACCTAGGTGATGTGATTCAGGTGCACTCAAGCACACATTGTGCTTAAATGTTTTAGAGTTAGAAGAGATTTACATTAGATGCAATGTGGAATTCCAAGGGTGTAGGAATTTATTTGTGCCAAAAAGTTCTTAAATTGGACACAGAAAAGCAATGTAAATTAATTGTCATTTCCCCCCTTTTTCCTCATGTTTTTGAAAATGTTAATGCACAGGATGTTTCCCTGAAGTTGAATGAGGGAGGAAGATAATAAGAAATAGGAGTTTAGAAATTAAATTTCTAATTAAGACGTGTGGGGCCACCCAAGACAGTAGGGTCATGGTGGAGAGGTCTGACAGAATGTGGTCCACTGGAGAAGGGAATGGCAAACCACTTCAGTATTCTTCCCTTGAGAACCCCATGAACAGTATGAGAAGGCAAAATGATAGGATACTGAAAGAGGAACTCCCCAGGTTGGTAGGTGCCCAATATGCTACTGGAGATCAGAGGAGAAATAACTCCAGAAAGAATGAAGGGATGGAACCAAAGCAAAAACAACACCCAGTTGTGGATGGGACTGGTGATAGAAGCAAGATCTGATGCTGTAAAGAGTAATATTGCATAGGAACCTGGAATGTTAGGTCCATGAATCAAGGCAAATTGGAAGTGGTCAAACAGGAGATGGCAAGAGTGAATGTCGACATTCTAGGAATCAGCGAACTAAAATGGACTGGAATGGGTGAATTTAACTCAGATGACCATTATATCTACTACTGTGGGCAGGAATCCCTTAGAAGAAATGGAGTAGCCATCATGGTCAACAAAAGAGTCCAAAATGCAGTACTTGGATGCAATCTCAAAAACGACAGAACGATCTCTGCTCATTTCAAAGGCAAACCATTCAATATCATGGTAATCCAAGCCTATGCCCCAACCAGTAACGCTGAAGAAACTGAAGTTGAACAGTTCTATGAAGACCTACAAGGCCGTTTAGAACTAACACCCAAAACAGATGTCCTTTTCATTATAGGGGACTGGAATGCAAAAGTAGGAAGTCAAGAAACACCTGGAGTAACAGGCAAATTTGGCCTTGGAGTACAGAATGAAGCAGGTCAAAGGCTAATAGAGTTTTGCCAAGGGAACGCACTGGTCATAGCAAATACCCTCCTCCAACAACACAAGAGAAGACTCTACACATGGACATCACCAGATGGCCAACACTGAAATCAGATTGATTATATTCTTTGTAGACAAAGATGGAGAAGCTCTATACAGTCAGCAAAAACAAGATCAGGAGCTGACTGTGGCTCAGATCATGAACTCCTTATTGCCAAATTCAGACTTAAATTGAAGAAAGTGGGGAAAACCACTAAAACATTCAGGTATACCTAAATCAAATCCCTTATGACTATACAGTGGAAGTGAAAAATAGATTTAAGGGACTAGATCTGATAGACAGAGAGCCTGATGAACTATGGATGGAGGTTCGTGACATTGTACAGGAGACAGGGATCAAGACCATCCCCATGGAAAAGAAATGCAAAAAGGCAAAATGGTTGTCTGAGGAGGCCTTACAAATAGCTGTGAAAAGAAAAGAAGCGAAAAGCAAAGGAGAAAAGGAAAGATATTCCCATTTGAATGCAGAGTTCTAAAGGATAGCCAGGAGAGATAAGAAAGCCTTCCTCAGCAATCAATGCAAAGAAATAGAGGAAAACAACAGAATGGGAAAGACTAGAGATTTTTTCAAGAAAATTAGAGATATCAAGGGAACATTTCAGGCAAAGATGGGTTTGATAAAGGACCGAAATGGTATTGACCTAACAGAAGCAGAAGATATTAAGAAGAGGTGGCAAGAATATACAGAAGAACTGTACAAAAAAGATCTTCACGACCCAGATAATCACAATGGTGTGATCACTCACCTAGAGCCAGACATCCTGGAATGTGAAGTCAAGTGGGCCTTAGAAAGCATCACTACGAACAAAGCTAGTAGATGTGATGGAATTCCAGTTGAGCGATTTCAAATCCTGGAAGATGATGCTGTGAAAGTGCTGCACTCAACATGCCAGCAAATTTGGAAAACTCAGCAGTGGCCACAGGACTGGAAAAGGTCAGTTTTCATTCCAATCCCTAAGAAAGGCAATCCCAAAGAATGCTCAAACTACTGCACAATTGTACTCATCTCACACACTAGTAAAGTAATGCTGAAAATTCTCCCGCCAGGCTTCAGCAATACGTGAACCAAGAACTTCCAGATGTTCAAGCTGGTTTTAGAAAAGGCAGAGGGACCAGAGATCAAATTGCCAATATCTGCTGGATCATCGAAAAAGCAAGAGAGTTCCAGAAAAATATCTATTTCTGCTTTATTGACTACGCCAAAGCCTTCGACTGTGTGGATCACAATAAACTGTATAAAAAAGAGATGGGAATATCAGACCACCTGATGTGCCTCTTGAGAAACCTGTATGCAGGTCAGGAAGCAACAGTTAGAACTGGACATGGAACAACAGACTGGTTCCAAATAGGAAAAGGAGTACGTCAAGGCTGTATATTGTCACCCTGCTTATTTAACTTATATGCAGAGTACATCATGAGAAACGCTGGGCTGGAAGAAGCACAAGCTGGAACCAAGATTGCTGGGAGAAATATCAATAAGCTCAGATATGCAGATGACACCACCCTTATGGCAGAGAGTGAAGAGGAACTAAAAAGCATCTTGATGAAAGTGAAAGAAGAGAATGAAAAAGTTGGCTTAAATCTTAACATGCAGAAAACTAAGATCATGGCATCTGGTCCCATCATTTCATGGGAAATAGATGGGGAGACAGTGGAAACAGTGTAGACTTCATTTTTTTGGGCTCCAAAATCACTGCAGATGGTGACTGCAGCCATGAAATTAAAAGATGCTTACTCCTTGGAAGGAAAGTTATGACCAACCTAGATAGCATATTAAAAAGCAGAGACATTACTTTTCCAACAAAGGTCCATTTGGTCAAGGCTATGGTTTTTCCAGTGGTCATGTATGGATGTGAGAGTTGGACTATGAGGAAAGCTGAGCACCGAAAAATTGATGCCTTTGAACTGTGGTGTTGAGAAGACTCTTGAGAGTCCCTTGGAGTGCCAGGAGATCCAACCAGTCCATCTTAAAGGAGATCAGTCTTGGGTATTCATTGGAAGGACTGATGCTGAAGCTGAATCTCCAATATTTTCGCCACCTCATGCGAAGAGCTGACTCATTGGAAAAGACCCTGATGCTGGGAGGGATTGGGGGCAGGAGGAGAAGGGGGCGACAGAGGATGAGATGGCTGGATGGCATCACGGACTCGATGGGCATGAGTTTGAGTATACTCCAGCAGCTGGCGATGGACAGCGAGGCCTGGCGTGCTGCAATTCTTGGGGTTTCAAAGAGTCAGACCCGACTGAGCGATTGAACTGATCAATAATAACAGTTGCTGAATGTTGAAAATAAATTATATGCCACATATTCCTGGTGGCTCAGAAGGTAAAGCATTTGCCTGCAATGCGGGAGACCTGGGTTCCATCCCTTGGTTGGGAAGATCCCTGGAGAAGGAAATGGCAACCCACTCCAGTATTCTTTTCTGGAGAATCCCATTGACAGAAAAGCCTGGTAGTTTACAGTCCATGGGGTTGCAAAGAGTTGGACATGACTGAGCAACTTCACTTTCACCTTTCATAGGCAAAGCAATTCATATGCACTTACATTATTTCATTTAATCTTCCCAGGAACCTTATATATTTGGTATTATTTTTATTTTACAAATAAGGAAACTAACATAAAGGGAATAAGTAATATATTTCAAGTCTGTAGAAAAGGATATGACAGAGACAGGTTTCCAATCCAGGTATGATACCTTTAAAAGGGATGGTTTTTAAGTGTTATGTTATAATGCCTTTTGAAAATTAATGAAATCATTCACTGTATACACAACCCAAATATTTATCTAGGTCAGGACTACAGTTCTGTGGTCTGATGGCAGGGGAATTTATCTGCCTTGATTTGGCAAATAATTCAGACACAAAATTTTGTCTTCAATTATTTTTTGGAATAAAAATCATGCTGTTTGCATTATTTATCATTTTTATTTATAGCTCTTCTGTGGCACAGGTATTTCATTTTATGTTGAAAACTTTCCAAACTTTTAAAAATAAATCATGTCTACCATCCTCATGCTAAGTCTCTAGGGATTTTCATTCTGATGCTTTTAAATTTATATTTGCCTTTACCTATTCAACAACAACTTCCAGACAGTGCCCACATCTAATTAGCAAGATTCTTTTCATCTATTTTTACTCCAAACTCAATTAACAATTCCAAGAGTGAGAGTTAGAGAAGTCTCACTACACCAAGCACATAATTTGCTTCTGCACAAATAACTTATTCTAATTTAGCTGAATTCTCTGCTTAGCTTACACTGATAATGCAAGAACAAAAAACAAAGATAAGAAACTAGTAGAGCAGTAGGGATTTACAGTTTACATTTATGCAACTCTCCAGACACAGTTTGGATTTGTGTTGTTATATATTAATTGGGAAACCAAAGAGATTGAGACACTTATTCAAAATAGAACTAGGGACACTAAGCCAATAGCAATTTCACTTTCCAACTCTGGCTTTTGGATGTGAGATTTAAAAGCATCACTGAAGCATATTAAAACCAGTGTAAAGGAACTTCATGTAGTTCAATGCGGTTTGATTAGTTCATGTGTAATATTCACTTTCAACATCTGTCAGTGAGAATGGATAGACTAAAGACCTGTATAACAGAACTGGTCCATTGAATGATCAAATTGTTTTGAGACGAGAATCAGAGGTTTACATTGTGAGGATTCACCTCTTGTCAAGTTCAAAAAATAGTTTCTTAATAATTTAATGAGTGAATCCATTTATTCTCATGAATGACTGAATAGGTTGGAAGGGGGAAGTATAGTTTAAGTTGGTGGTTGCTTAGAATTTTTACCACTGCTCTAATCTCTGTTCAGTCAACAAATATTTATTTAATGAATGAGAATGCATTATACATCTTTTTAAAAAAAAAATTCCTCCATTTTGACTGACAAACCTCCCCAACACCCATTAGATGAATTGACTAGGAACTATAATTTCGCTCAGTTGTGTCCAACTCTTCACTACCCCATGGACTATATAGTCCATGGAATTCTCTAGGCCAGAATACTGGACTGGGTAGCCTTTCCCTTCTCCATTAACTTAAATGCACATCAAAGTAAATTTCTGGTGATCTTTTGATGAAAAATATAGTATATGAACAGTACATGAATTTTGACTGCTTCCAAATTTTAGATCTGAACTGATTTGGCTTATCTCTAAAAACAAGGATACTCTGACTGACCATGGAATCTAAGCTTATTTAGTTTTTAATGATGAAAAACTTCTTTTAAAAATAATATTAAACATTTTAAGACCAATTCTTAAAATTACAGGCCTGGAAAACTGTTATTTTTGGTTTTAAGACAACAGTAGCAATAGCAATAAAACTTCAGATGTTTGCTTATGGTGGATGATTATAATCTCTATCTCCAGCATTAACTATAGCATTCAAAATAGCTATATTTTTAATATAGCTATTGATATATAATTCTAATATAAATTCAACTTCCTATCAAATGAATCTCTATTCTGTTCATCTAATCGGTATTTGAGTCATTACATTTTTGGATACTTGGTTATTCTTAATTTTTATTTATTTCCACTATTAAAATTGTTGTCTGATATTTAAAATAACAATAAAATCAAATGCCAGCATTTTCATTAGAAGCATATAAATGGCTTCAGAAAATACAAACTACTTAAATTGGACAGAATTAGTAGATATTGTTAAGGCACTGTACAGCTATTGTAGTAGATTAGCAGCTAAGAATGGGAAAAGATGAAAGAATAGGAATAAAAATGACCCAGGAAACTGCTAGTGTGATAAAGCACAAGAATTAGTCCAGAGAACAAAAGCAAACATTAAGTCCTAAAAGAGTTTTCAAAAAGTATCAGTAAATAGGAAAACACACATTGGAAAAAAATATTTTTCATTGAAAGCAAGCCTCCACTGAAAATATAAATAAGCACATAAATAAATGAGGACAGGTGGAAAATATTCATTGAAGTACACAAAGACGTTGAGAAGGGCAAGACCTCATGTGAGAGCCACAGTTTGGGCTTGAGTGCTGAGAATGTTGGCGGCCACTTAGTTGAAGGTTTGGAATGTCATGGAAAAAATACATTACAATGTCTATCACCCAGGAAGATGCCATTGCTGACAACTTTCCCTGCCCAAAGAGGACAGCAGAATTCTATTTAAAAATAGACTGGTGTCTGTTTAATTAGAAAAGGAGACCAGTAAGTTGAGGTGGCTTTAATGCCAGGGCAACCTATAGAAGTAAACCAAAATTTAAGACTGTAATGCCTCAAGGTTACAAATTGAAATGCTTAGGATAACCAACCATGGACAGCCAATCAGGCTTTATTTTTAAAGCTATCATCAATTGAATACTGTAATTTCTCTTTGTTTCTGCACTGTATCTGAGGCTCTCCTGTGGTGGAGCACTCCTGATCATGCATGCCTGGTTTGACATTGCTTGAGTTGAGTTGTTTTCAAATAAACTCTTACAAATTTTTAATTTGCCTCAGTTTATCTTTCAACTCTTGTGTCACAATGAAAAAAAGCAAATAGGACTTACTAAAGGTGTTGATTATGATAAAGTATCAATACTTCTTGACACAGAACAGGGCTTCCTTTTTCATACTCACCCCAATCACTTCCCCTAAGAACCATTATTCTGTAAAGTCAGAGTATGAAAATATGCTACTTTGGTCTGGGCTTTAGCCAAAGCAGAGGAATGACTGAAGGAATTATCCTTCCTCCTCCAAAGAAATAAAAAAGAGGGCAAAATAAGGAGACCAAGTTATGCTGAGGTCACCAGAAACTGAACAGTCCAATGAGTCCCTACATGATGCATTCATGCAGTAGCACGTACACTCTGAGGCTTAAGAGTCTCTGTCTTCAACACTCTCAACATTTTTTATGAATTATGCTGACATGAATAAAAGCTTCTTTAGTTATTTCATGTATATTAAGCAGTATTAAAATTCATCAAGCAAATACTGATTATTAAATTAATCAAGGTAAGTCTACATAATATTAATCACATCTCTGTCATCTATTTATTCAAGTGCAGCCCATCTGCTGTTAGGAAATTTGGGATGTTTTAGAATGAACATTCTGTTTTAGTAATCCAAACATGCTATATTTCCATCAACAAATATTTGAAAAGACCACATTAAAATTCATCCCTGTGATCTGAGTACTAACCAGGCTTGGATTCTGCTTCAGAGATCAGACAACATATTGGGACTTTCTGGGGTTTGGGGGTAGGGGAGAATGGGAAGTCGCTGCTTGATAGGTATGAAGTTTCAGTTATGCAAGATGAATCATTTCTAGAGATCCGCTGCACTACATAGGGCCTACAGTCAACGCTATGATATTGGGCACTTTAAAATATGTTAGGTGTTGAAATAACTTCATAGGTCCAAGATGAGGCCACATCAGCACACCAGAACTTAGGCAACTTTTGTGTCCTTGTAAACGCTTTGCTCGACCAGAAAAGCAGCATGTCTGATCAGCCAATGCAAGTGCCAAGCCAACCCTGGGCCTTTCCACCCCTATCAAGGTGACAAATGTGGCCCCAGCCAATTGGATGTTTTCTATTACTTGTTCTTTACTCTTTATCTTATAAAACCTTCTTGCCTTCCATCTCATTTTGCAGTTCTTTGAAAAGAGACTATTTCATGGGGTGTTAAATAAAGCTGGTCTGTATCAGCTTAATTGTTTCCTTCAAAAATTTTTAATGGAGGATAGATTTCATCTAAGTGTTCTTATGACAAAAGCAAAAATAAAAACAAAACAAAACCAAAAAAAGAACCGAGAGGAATTTTTGGAGGTGATATAAAAGTTGAGTACTTTGATTGTGGTGATGCTATCATGGGTGTATGCATATATCCAAACTCATCAAAATGCACACTTCAAAGTGTACTTTTTATATATCAGCTATACCTCAACAATGCTTAAGAAATCAAAATGGCCAACAAGCATGTGAAAAAAAAAATAAATAAATCTCTTTGGAGATGGACTATACTATCCTTTCAGCACCATGAGAAATGACCTTTTCACTTTTTTCAGCCAGGCAGGGCTAACACTGTTAAGAACACAGTCAATTTTTTCTCCTCCAATCAGGGCAGAAGTGACAAAATTATAGGCTATGTCTTGGAACAATTCCTTTTAGCTCTGATATGCTAAGGGAAGGAGTCTTAAGGCAAAGAAAAGCATTTCAAAGTGCTTGAAAGTACTTGAAAAAATGTAGAAGGCAGAAACAATATCCATTAGTATTTCTTGCATATAAAAAGAAGCCAGCCAGGGTAATAAAAAGGATTTATCCATTTAGTTCCTTCCTTGGAAATCCCAAAAGAAGTATAC
This sequence comes from Odocoileus virginianus, assembly GCF_023699985.2. Classification (NCBI taxonomy): domain Eukaryota; kingdom Metazoa; phylum Chordata; class Mammalia; order Artiodactyla; family Cervidae; genus Odocoileus; species Odocoileus virginianus. The sequence continues at coordinate 10,072,892 of NC_069697.1, forward strand.
TAAACCCACTATTCTCAACAGTTCCTTCTAAAGCAATCCATTTAATTGGGTTCTAACAGTAATAATCTTGTGTTATGTTCATTTGCATGCATTTTGGAGAAGGCAATGGCAACTCACTCCAGTCCTCTTGCCTGGAAAATCCCATGGACGGAGGAGCTTGGTAGGCTGCAGTCCCTGGGGTCGCTGCGAGTCTGACACAACTGAGCGACTTCACTTTCACTTTTCACTTTCATGCATTGGAGAAGGAAATGGCAACCCACTGCAGTGTTCTTGCCTGGAGAATCCCAGGGACAGGGGTGCCTGGTGGGCTGCCGTCTATGGGGTCGCACAGAGTCAGACATGACTGAAGCGACTTAGCAGCAGCAGCATGCATTTTAATTTTGTATTGATGCCACTTTAAAATGTGTACATATTATAAAATGTCAAAATGGGAAGTGTCCAGAGCTTATGTGGTCTTTACACCTTTTTTTTTAATGGATGAAGAAAATGGTATTTACAGAGAGTGAATGATAAATCACGTCCCATACTCAATAATTGCCAGCTGGTCAGTCCCACTGTGGACATACACTCCAACTCTCCAGATCTCAATTCAATCATCTTATTAAACAGAAGTCCAACAATACCATGGCTGAAAAGATCGATGTCAACATCAATAACAATAATATTTACTGAAAAATACTACATGCCCAGCACAGTTTTAAGCACCCTATGTGAGTCACCCACAAATTGGCACTTGACATTGGCACTTGCAATCTGCAAGGTCTGAGCTCCAGAAGGTGTTGGAGCTTCATGGTGTTGGCTTCACCATCTCCTGAAAAGAGTTCAGGGTGGGGATCAGGAGTGAGGCACTCTGAAAAAAACTGGCAGAACAGGTCTTCAGATAGATAGATATTTTTAGGGGAAGATTTTATGAGCCCAATTCTCACATCTCCTCATATCTAGAAAAGCACTAAAATCTTTCATGACTAGCAATAACCTTCTGCAAAACATACGTGCTGGATTGCATGGACTCCCCCTTCACAAAAATCACACATGTGCCGACTTTCCCCTTGACTCTTTGGAGCTATTCCTCAGAGTTACCTGAAATGCTATCTCCCAAGCTATAGTCTTCATTTTGCCCCAAATAAAACTTAAGTCACAACTCTCATATTTTGCATTTATTTTTAGTCAAAAATGTATTAGCTCATTTAAACCTCTTGACAACCTGATGAGGAATATTCTATTAGAATTGCGGTACTGGGCTTCCCAGGTAGCGCTAGCGGTAAAGAATCCTACTGCTAATGAAGGAGACATAAGAGGTGCAGGAGGGCATGGCAACCCACTCCAGTATTCTTGCCTGGAGAATCCCATGGACAGAGGAGCCTGGCAGGCTATAGTCTGTATGGTCGCAAAGAGTTGGACATGACTGAAACGACTTAGCACGCATGCAATTGAGAGAAACAAGTTATAAGGAAATTGCCTGTAATCAAGGGCTAGCAAAGAACAGAACTATTCAGCGGGAAAATAAATTCCCCCGGGTGGAGATTACAGCTCCAGGCCTTGCCTTTCTTGTAATTGGCCAGGGCAGAATACATGCACAGCACTCAGCTGAATAATCTACACAGAAGGAGGGTTTTGTACACTTGCTACTTTCTCTCCGCTTGCCAACACTAACTTCTAACTGCTCTTACTACCCACTTTTCATAGAACATTTCATATCTTTGTTTCTTCTTTATTGTGATATATATCTCACTGTGTTGCAATCTGCAGTTTATAGGTTTTATGTCCTATATTTATGTTATATTTAGATCAAGATTCTTAGCAGTTCAACATCATCATCATGCTTCTTTAACCATTTTTCTAGATTCCACACATCCATTTTAATATATGATATCTGAACTCTACTTAATGCACTGTGGTATCCTAAATGGGAGGGAAATCCAAAACGTAGGGGATGTATGTATATGTATGGCTGATTCATTTTGCTGTCCAGTAGAAGCTAACACAACATTGTGAAGCAACTATACTGCAATAAAAATGAATGAATAAAAAATAAATTTAAAAATAAATAACAGTGTAAAATAAATAAATCAATTAAATGCAGATCCCATTTTAATGAATCTGCATTTTAATATTCTTTCAGTGGGTTTTATTATTTTAATATTAATATTAACAAAATTAATATTTTAATATTCCAACAGGGGTGACAGTTACACACCCCTTTTGTTTGAGGACCAGTGCATATGAAGTTTTCAAGTGCAGAGGGTTTGTTCCTGTCTATTACTGTATGGCGGGGCAGAGGCAGCAGCCCAGTGAAAGACTGCTGAAGGCTGTGACAGTAAGCCTCAGGACATGACCCATGCGATCGTGTATTGTGGGGGTGGCCAACTACAGCCTTCAGGCTGCCTATTTTTGTCAGGCCCGCAAGTTAAAAATGGTTTTCACATATTTGAATGGTTACAAAATATCAAAAGAAGGATAATACTTTGTGATACATAAAAATGAAAAGAAATCAACTTTCTACTGTCCATAAATACATTTTTATTGGAATAGGGCTAAGCTTATTTATTTACATAATTGTCTGATTGCTTTTGCTCTGTAATGATAAAGAAGCTGTGATAAAGAGCTTCCAGCCCACAGAACCTAAAATATTTACGAGCTGGTCCTTAATGAGAAATCTGCTGATCCTTGGTGTAGCAGCTCATGTCCATCTCTTTTTTAAAAAACTATTCAAGTGAACTTAGGGAAGACCAGAATTACAACTCTACTTCCTGATTTTTAGACTTATGCCTTCTATTCACTTTCATACATTATTTCTAATTTCATTTAAATCAGTAGAAACACAGAATAAATTATCCCTGAAAAGGAATTATTTGATGGAGTTTTTTCCTACATACTCTTTGCTAAAGACATGTCTAAATAGGAATAATTTAGATGACATTAGTTAACATTACAAATGTAAGAACTGAGAGAATGTAGAAAAAAACTAAAAATATGTGTAGATTATATTTGCAATGCTTTCTATTCATAGCTCTGTGTAATTTGCTTTATAGAATCTTTCTCTACCTAAACTTACTTTTAGATTTATAAATGTCTAACATCAGCTCTTTGAGAGCAGGGAGTTAGTTACTTCTTACTTGTTCACCGGTATGTCCTCAAGACCACAAACAGTACTTGGTAGCTGTCCAGTAGATTCTGCAGAGTACTTATTAAGATCATGAACTATGAAGTAGAATTCTGGTTCTACCACTTTCTGACAGTATGACCTTATTTCCCTTCTCTGTGACTTTTTACTTTTCTATAAAGTGATAATATTTGTAAAAGCCACATAGTTTGTAATCGGTAGACTGAGTCAAACCCATGTCTATCTCCTATAGTTTTTCTCTACTATATCCCTACTCTAGTTCTCAAATCAGAATTACACTATTTAATTTTTAAGTGTAGATAGTCAGGCTTCATGCTAACAATGAATCAGAATTTCTGGCTGTGCTTGTATTTTTCAAAAGCCCTACAGGTGAAGCTGGTGTTCAGTCAAGATTGAGAACTAGTGCGCTAGGGTGGACAACCTTTCTGTTCTTCCTCTGTATACGAGGCTTCTATGTGTTAGAAAGAATGTTTTTTAAAAGGATATCAGTGGGTTTCTCTTTTTCTAATATTGAAATATTAACTTATTTTCCTCACCTAGTCATTTTGTTCTTGATACAGCAGAAATATCAGCAAGGGTGCAAATCCATACAATTCCTTGGATAGAAAGTAGCTATTTCTCTTGGAATTAGTGGGAATTAATCACTACCTTGTGAAAAGTTTTAAAAGGTAGAGATGTGAAGAAATGAATAGACTCAAAGAAAGAACAGTTGATCAAATATTTACTAGCTGTGTATTTTAGGCAAGTACTTTATGTTTTAGAACCATGTTTTTTTCATCTTTAAAATTGTGACACCACATTCTGTCTTATAAAGTGATGAGGCATTAATAGGATCTCAATATATTCTCACTGTTAATAGCAGCAATTATCTCATAATGCAGAGTTCCATAAACCTGAAGGTGAGGAGGGTAAATCAGTGAAATTTCCTGGAAGTGCATTAAAACACAGCACTTAAGTACTTGACCCAGTCCAGTGTCCCTAAATAGTAGGCTCCCCTAAAATATTTCTGAGACTATAACTGTATTGCAATTTTGTCTTAATAAAATTATATTTCTTTCTCCCACTCCTTTTCTCCCTCCCTCTCTCTCTTTCTCTCTCTGTCCCTCTCAGTTTCTTGTTAATTGGTTTTATAAAACTTTCTCAAACATATTCTGATTCCACTTACAGGTTTTTCTCCCTCCTTATCTCCCAATCTCAGTATTTTCTGAGTAGAAAATACTTTATGAGCATGTTATTAAATAAGGAGATATTATCAACACTAATCATTCCTTAAAAAAATCTTCAGTTAAGATAGACAGTTAAGATGATCTCTAGCATGTAGTGAAGAATTTGGCCTGAAGAGAGATCAGGCCTCTGCCTATAGCTTTTGGAGGTAATCTGCATCAAACTTGATAGGAATATCTTCATTTAGAATGAGGTCTAATTATCTAATTACAGAGGATCAAAGGATGGGGTTGGTCACACTTAACAGTCTTAAATCAGGACCGATAATGTCAGTAAGACCAACAATATGATATAGGAGGGCTTGTGTCTTGATCTAAAGGCTGAGATCAACCACATGGACAACCAAACTATCAATTTTGCTTATGTAATAAGTAAAATAAAATTCAATAAAAACTCTGGAGAGTCAAAGCTTGAGTGAACTTCCCAGCTTGGAGAATTATCTCACATCAGTTTTAGGAGGGTAATGTATCCTGGGAAGAGTGGAAATTTAGCATTTGAAACCCTCTCAGACTCTGCCCTATGAACTTCTTTCCTTGGTTAATTTTGAGCTGTATCATTTCCCTGGAATAAGCCATAGAGGTAAATGCAATAGCATCCAGTGAGTCCTGTGAGTCTTCCTAGCGAACTCCATAAACTTGGAGTTGGTGTCAAAAGTGAGGTCAGTCTTATGAATGACTGAGTCCCTGGACTTTGAAATTTGGCTAAATGCTGGTAGTGGTGCTAAAGGATTGAAGGCTTGTGCCCACCGCCCCCTCCCAAATCCATACCTTGAATCCAAACCCCAGTGTGATGGTTATAGGATGTAAAGCCTCTGGGAGAGGATTAAGCCATGACTGTGGAGTCCACATTAGTGGGATTTAGTGCCTTTACAAAGGAGACTCTAGAGGTCTCTCTCATTCATTCTGCCAGAGAAGGCACCATTGATGAACCAGGAAGCAAATTCTTATCAGACACCAAACTTAGAAACTCTTGATCTTTGATTAGGGAGCATCGAGAACTGTGAGAAATAAATGATTGTTTAAGCCACCCAGTCTACAGTAGTTTGTTTCAGCAGCCCTAAATGTTAAGAGTCGGTCACGATTTAGCGACTAAACCACCACCACCAAAGGCTAAGACAAACAAATAGTATATGGCAAATATAAGCTGATCACACTTGTGATGTTTTCTGCTACCAAGGTCTTAAAAAGTAAAATTATGAGCAGTCAAATTAACAATTACACACACATTGACATATACACACAAAACAGATTAAAGAACTTCATGCAAACTTTCTGTCCATATATTTCCTTTTAGTATGACCGTAGCTCATTTATTTGGAACTTCCAAATTTCTCAACATTTGAGATCCATTGTCCTTCCCTGCCAAAATGAAATGGGAATAGAGAAGTGCTACAGAAATCCTCTGATTTTGTTTAGTAAAAGTGAGGTCTCAAATTTTCTACACTGAAAATTTAGGGGCCAATACTACTCTCAAATTCAAATTTAAAGTAATGCTCAAAATTCTCCAAGCTAGGCTTCAATAGTACATGAACCAAGGACTTCCAGATGTTCAAGCTAGATTTAGAAAAGGCAGAGGACCCAGAGATCAAATTGCCAACATCTGTTGGACCATTGAAAAAGCAAGAGAGTTCCAGAAAAACATCTGCTTGATTGACTATATTAAAGTCTTTGACTTTGTGGATCACAACAAATTGTGGAAAATTCTTAAAGAGATGGATTACCAGACCACCTTACCTGCCTCCTGAGAAATCAAGAAGCAACAGTTAGAACTGGACATAGAACAATTGACTGCTTCCAAACTGGGAAAGGAGTACATCAAGGTGTATACTGTCAACTTATTTAATTTATATGCAGAATACATCATGTGAAATGCTGGGCTGGATGAAGTACAAACTGGAGTAAGACTGCTGGGAGAAATATCAATAACCTCAGATATGCAGATAACACCACCATTATGGCAGAAAGTGAAGAGGAATAAAGAAGTCTCTAGATGAAGGTGAAAGATGAAAGTGAAAAACCTGGCTTAAAACTCAACATTCAAAAAATGAAGATCATGGCATCTGGCCCCATCACTTCATGGCAAATAGATGGGGAAACAGTGGGAACAGTGACAGATTTTATTTTGGAGTGGCTCCAAAATCACTGAAGATGTTGACTGCAGCCATGAAATTAAAAGACACCTGCTCCTTGGAATAAAAGCTATGACAAACCTAGACAGTGCAGTAAAAAGCAGAGACATTACTTTGCCAACAAAGGTCCATCTAGTCAAAGCTATGGTTTTTCCAGTGGTCATGTATGGATGTGAAGATGGACCATAAAGAAGGCTGAGTGCTGAAGAATTGATGCTTTTGAACTGTGGTGTTGGGGAAGACTCTTGAGAGCCCTTGGACTGCAAGGAGATCAAACCGGTCAATCCTAAAGGAAATCAGTCCTGAATATTAATTGGAGGGACTGAGGCTGAGGCTGAAGCTCCAATATTTTGGCCATGTGATATAGAGAGCCAACCTACTGGAAAAAGACCCTGATGGTGGGAAAGATTGAGGGCAGGAAGAGAAGGGGAAGACAGAGGATGAGATGGCTGGATGGCATCACTGACTCGATGGACATGAGTTTGAGCAAGGTCTGGAAATGGTCAAGGACAGGGAAGCCTGACATGCTGCCGTCCAGTTCAGTTCAGTTCCTCAGTCTCGTCCAACTCTTTGCGACCCCATGAACTACAGCAAGCCAGGCCTCCCTGTCCATCACCAATTCCCGGAGTTTACCTAGACAGCTGCAGTCCAAGGGGTCATAAAGAATTGGACACAACTGAGTGACTGAACACAACCACAGGATTCCAGGCAGAGTTATATTGTAGTTTACACCAAGGGAAAACATTTAGATGCAAGGTCTAAAATCTAGCAATCAAATTTATCCAAATAATTGCAAATAGCATCTAGATGCTTTAATGTGCTTTTTTCTATACAGTTAAATGTGTAATTTCAACACAATATAAGGCAGTTCAAATGCATGTTAATTTAACTAATTGATTTGTGTGTGTGTATATGTGTTTAGTTGCTGAACACTGAACACTGTGTCTGACTCTTTGTGATCCCATGGACTACTGTCCTCTGGGCTCCTCTGTCCTTGGTATTTTCCAGGCAAGAATACTGGAGTGGGTTGCCAATTCCTACTTCTGGCAGTCTTCTGAACCCAGTGATCAAACCCGTGTCTCCTGCATCTCCTGCTTTGGCAGGCAGATTCTTTACCACTGTACCACCCAGGAAAGCCCAATTGATTTAATGCATGTCATTAACTAATGCCTGTTGCATTTTTCTGTCAATATAATAAAGCCACGATCCTTGAAGTAATCCATAGAAACACAACAAATATAAAGATGTCATGATGAATTTAAATAATTATTAATAAGTAAACTGTTGATTTAGAAACAGTTTTCATATATAAAGAAAATTTGTTATTAAGAGAAAGGCCAGCTAGTCGTGTGGCTACCGTTAAACACTAAAATCTGCAGTCTTCTGATATCCTGGCTTTGGATCCCTGTTGAGTAGTGACAACATGCTAAACAATTCACTTATTTCCTTGAAGTTTCAGTTTTAAAATGCAAGTAATAACTATACTTTTCTCATAGGTTGTAATGATTAACTGAAAAATATGTCTGTGCGTGTCCATGTCTAATGGGGGTTATGTACAGTGCCTAGCATAATGCCAGGCACACAATAATCTCCCTCAAATTTGCAGGTGTTATTATTTTTACAAACTGCATAAATGAGTAAGTTGAAAAGTCATATATAAAATTCATGTAGTGCTACAGAATCATCCGATGAATGAATATATTTTTTGTTTCTTTAATAAAAGGGGATTTTGTTCTGAGTTCAAGTAAAGCACTGCTATTATATCATCAATTTTGCACTGTCAACAGAAGAGAGTTTTCATCTACTTAACTAATTAGCTAATAATCACTTTTTAAACCTAATAAAAGTAATACAACTTAAGTACTTCAAGTGTACAAAATGTTTCCTTGTATACTATTTTATCTAAATACCTATACTATTTTATCTAAATATCATTACTCCCTTGAAAGATAGGCTAGCCCAAAATTTATTAATATTCCATTTCACAGATGAAAAAGCTTAGGTGTAGAGGTTAAATAAATTACCATGTGTCATAGAATCAATAAATGATACATACAGGAGTCAACTCAAACTGAAATCTTTTGATGTGAATTTAATATTCTTTTCTAATTTTTACTTTGTACCTTGTCTCTTACAAAATTCAGTACTATACTTAAAAAGGAAAAGTAATGTTGCTCAACTTTTTAGCTTTAAAGTTAATAAGAATATGCTAATAAACACGTGGGTAAAATAATATCCATCAATTATGATGTTTATGACCAAAGTATTAATATTAATATCAAGCATGATTTTACTACTAATAGAAAAAAATAATTCATGATCTCCATATGCAAAGATAAAACAACCAAGTCTGCTATCACAAGAAAAACAAACTTTATACTTTCATCAAAGAAAAGATTCTAACCAAAACAGACTTTTAAAAGACTTGAAGACAGATTTCAAAAGTCTCATAAACAACAGGAAACAATTTTAAACTATATTTTAAACAATTGCTTCACACAGGTCTAGAAAATAGTAAAAATAATGGAAGTAGCAAATAGCAGTTCCTTTAGCTCTCTTTTCACTGCTGAGATTTAACATACATTGTTGTAAGATGTCTTGACTTCTTTCTATTTTGGAAATATTCTTTGTACTGGAACAGTAGAATTATCAACAACAAAGAAGACATTTTCTATTGATGATAATAATTTGGGTAATTTACAGTTTCTATACTTAATGTTCATAATGCAGTATCATCATAAAGGAACATCTAGAGGTTTCATAGGAATTGTAAGCCTTTGTAAACAACTACAGGTTTGACAATGCTGAAACTTCGAGTTTATCAATATCAAGCAAAAAAGCACATCCTTCACTATGATTAAACGCTTCCATTAAATAAAATCAGTTAAGAATTACACAATTTTCTAACTCTAAATGATACAAGTCCAACAGGAAGAGTAGGTTCCCAATAAGTGGCTTTATGGAAACCCATAACAGTTTGCAGACAATCTAAAAACACCATGTCAGAGGATTTTTCATTACCTTCAAGGGATCTAAGTTTGCAGCTGCAAGGATGCCATTATCTTAGGCAAACACTGTTGTCATTTAAAAAGTCTTACTGATGAACCTACTTGCAGAGAAGCAATGGAGAACAGACTTATGGACGCGGCTGGTGGGGTGGGCAAGGAGAGGGTGGGATGTGTGGAGAGAGCAACGTGGAAGCATACATTACCGTATGTAAACTCGACAGCCAATGGGACAGCCAGTGTGTGACTCAGGGAACTCAGACAGGGCTCCTAACAACCAGAGGGGTGGGGGGGAGGTCCACATGGGAGGGAACATGGGTAAACCTATGGCTAATTCATGGTGATGGCAGAAACACACAATACTGTAAGGCAATTATCCTTCAGTTAAAAACAAATAAATAAAATAAAAGGCAAGTAAATATCTAGGAAAAAAAAAAAAAAAACAACCCTGAGCCGTGATGACTTGCTTCAAATGCTAATAAAACATGAAACTTACATTAGACTTTCTGTTGGACTGAGAATTCAAGTTGATCAAGGAACTTACTGATAATGAAAAGTTTCATTTACTAATGGTAAAATAAACTAACCAGTTGAATTAGGATATGTTGTATACATAAACATGTAGGAAATCAGAAGCTGTTTTAAGATTAATCATTTTAAAAAGGCAGTGAGAGACATAAAATTAAATATGCTTTTATCTCATAGAACTAGGAAAGAGATAGAATGAAATGAACCAAAAAAATGAGCAATTGGCAAAAGGTCTATCAAAGTAAATAATTACCAGTTTTAGGATTATGAAATAATTTAACTCAAGAACTTTTCTGGTGGTGTCCTTTTCTATATCTGGAGTTTTCCACTCACAGAAATGGCAGGTTTAATTTAAAGAGAAAAATTACTTGGTTATTTCATTAATTCTGCAAACAAGTGATCCTACAAACTTTGATAAGTATTGCTATCAGTTCCCCCAAGGCAAATTTTTCTAATAAGTACTACTCAACCACTTTTTCACTTTCCCCCTGGTCCTTCTGGTTTACCTTTACCAAATTTCTTTCTAATTATTTAGATATTGAGTTGCTCATGAATTTCAGAAGCTTCCTGAATTTTACTCCTGTCAAGTTTTAGGGCAACATTTTACCTCTGAACCAAAGTCACCTGAGACAACATTAGTTTCATATTTGTATCTCTTTCTTTCAAATTATGATGAATAACATAACTTCATAGATTTAGATAAGGAAATGCCATGATGAATCCATGTTGTTTCAGTTCACAAGTGCTGTGGAAACTGGCTTTATTTAATTTGCGAGGGCAACTTAATGAGAGCTTCCTCTGAGTCTACCATCCTACCCCAAATTGTCCTTGCTTTGTCTTATTGACTCTTTGCCATATTCTACATTATGGTATTCTCAATCTTTTTAAACTCACAAAAGTAACTCTGTTTCCACCCTCCTTAGCAGATAATCCATTTCCTTGGGATGACCCTCTGATAAAATTCCTATGTCTGCTTTCCTCTCCAGATCAAAATCTTCATTCGTGTCTCTACTACACATTCCATTTCCCTTTCCACAATTCTCAAAGGAAGGAGTTCTCCTACTTGCCATTGATCTCCAAATCACTCTTATCCTCTTCCCTGTTGTCCATCAACAATCCCTTCTTTCTCCTTTTTTGGAGTGGCTGTAAGCATCTTCAATAGACTGTCCCTGAATATTCCCTACTTATTTAGCTTTCACCCTCCTCTCTCCTTCATTGCCAAACTTCTCAGATGAGTATTCCTCACTGTCTCCCATTTTTAGACTTCTAATTTACTCAAATTCTTTTCATCACAGACATTCCATTATAGTGCCATTATAGTTTCCTTCCATTACAATTTACTATAATGTCTTTGCAAACATTTTCAGAGACTTTCTAATTGCAAATCTAATAAACTCATATTAGACATAATCTCACAACTTTCTATGAAACATTTGATGCTGCTGACACATCCAGTCTACACTTAAAACTCTTTGTCTCTCTCTCCCTCTTTCTATCATTGTTTTTGCTTCAAGGACTCTTGACTACTTTTTGGTGTAGGTTTCACCTTTGTCTGTACCTATATACCTTTTCCACATCCATGGATTCAATATAGTACTGGTTCTTAACTCAAAAGACTGTAGTGATGATTAAAAGTATAATGTACTTAAAACAATGGCCATATTCCAAGGTTCCATAAACTCCTCAAATGTGAATTTGCTGTCTCTAGCCCCTCTCATCATCTTGATCCAGTATTCTGAATGTGAATGATACCTGGTTTGCCCATAAAGTTCTTTAATTTTTCCTTAGGAAATAAGACTTCAGGAATAAGGCTGGTTGTAGATGAAATAATATGAAATGCTAATTTCCTTAAGATAATTCTTATTGAAAGTTGATAGATTCAGTGGCTGGAATAAAATAAAAACATAGAATAAAAGCAACATAAAAATACAGTCTACAACTAAATGTGCCAGTTCTTTTTAGATATAATACAATCATGTATAAAAGCTTTTAAAATAAGTACAGCTGTGTACTCAGTGAAATTAGCCTGTCAATTGAACTTTTACTGTAGCTTCTGAATAATCCATTTTGTCTGGCTTAATTAAATAATTAAAAAAGCATATGGGCTTCTGCTAAATCAGAACACATTGTTAGAATGTAATCTATTTATTCCTCTGCACTTCCCTTTATTGTACTTTTTTTTTGTAAGTTTTCCAGTTTTAAGCAATAACAAAAGTACTCTTTAAGAAATAAAGACTTGATTGCATTTTCTCTGACTAAAGAATCTGGACTCACTTTTTTAGGACAATGGCCTGGAAGATGTATTCAATGTTAACAATACAGTCTGCCCTTGTGGGGCTATTCAAAGAGGCATAAAATAACAGCAAATTTTCACTATGTATATGCATTTATTTACAATGATGTTTTGATTCTTTCATTTATTAGTATTTCCCATTAGTAAAAGAACTTTAGAAATGCCAGATTGTTCAAGTTCTGTATTTTGTAACACTAGTCCTGTTTCTTTCAAGAAGCAGTAATGACTTTTATCTGAACTATAAACACAGTACATTGACTCAGACATGTATTTTTTAGCTGTAACTTTTGTATGCTAGTCTGCAACATTAAAAATCTGATTATATTTCTTCCCTCTAAAAAAACTTGTTGCTGATTCACCATTGTCTACAGGATGAAGCTCAGGCTCTAGGCATCCCAGACGCAGGTCTGCCTTTCTCTGCAGCCTCATCCCCATCTCTAATACTGCCTGCTTCTCTTTTCTTCCTCCAGCTTCATCTGACAAACTCTTTGTAGTCACCCTCAAAATTCTAGGTAAATATTTTTCCCTAGGAATATTTAAAAATTTCTTCCAGCTTTATGGATATATAACCCAGGAATTGAACCAGGGTCTCCTGCATTGCAGGCAGATTCTTTATCAACTAAGCTATCAGGGAAGCTCTAACTAACATATCTAATACTTCACATTTGTGTGTGTGTGTGTGTCTGTGTGTGTGTGCTGAGAACATTTATGACCTACTCTTAGTAAATTTCAGGTATACTACACGAGTTTGAGCAAGCTCCAGGAGTTGGTGATGGACAGGGAAACCTAGAGTGCTGTAGTCCATGGGGTCACAAAGGGTTGGACATGACTGAGTGACTGAACTGAACTGAACTGATAAAGAGTGTTGTGAACTGTAGTCACCATTCTGTATATCAGATCTCCTAATCTTAATCATCTTATAACAGAAAGTTTATATTCTTTGAAAAACATCTCCCCATTTTCCCCAAACTCTAGCCTTTAGCAACACCAATCTAGTCTTTCTGTGTGTTTGACATTTTTAGAATCTGTATATAAATGAGATCACACAGTATTTGTCTTTCTTTGTCTAACTTATTTCACTTCGCATAACGCCTCAAAGTTTATCATTATCCATGTTGTAAATGGCAGGATATCTCTAGGAAGTTTTTTGTAATATCATCTGCTTTTCCTCATTCATTCCATACAATTAATTACTACTAAAGCTTATGGTTTCATTTTCACTTTAGTATTATTGTATTATAATTAGTTTTTATTGTGATAAATAGTATATAAAATTTGCCATTTAAAATATTTTAAGTGTGCAGCTAAGTGGCAATAAGTACATTTACATTGCTATATAATCATCACGGATTATTCAACTTCAAAAGTTTTCTCATCTTCCCAAACTGAGATTCTGGGTCCCTTAAATAGTAACTCTTCATTATAGTTAGTTTTTACCGTGTCTATTTTCCATAACATATTTGAAAAAGCTGTTGCTTTATTAATATCTGAGTCTATCAATATATTTATACCCAGTACTTAATATAATGGCTGGTAAACAGAAAATGCTCAATAAATGTCTGTTGAATTGATATATCATATTTCATTATGTCAGCTAGCCATATCAGATTGTCAACTTTTCAGCTCTACTCCATCCTAACCCTATAGTTTATAAAAAGGAAAAAAAAGTACACATTTTCAGTGGATTTCACTTTACCAACACAAACACCAAAACCAAAAATAAAATACTACAAGACAAAAACAAAACTACACCTTCAGTGCTTTTTAATTTCATAAAGAGAACTCCCACATTCTGAGCATGGCATTCAGGGTTTTCTAGCATCTGAGTCCTGTTATCCTCTCGTCCATCCTCTTCCACATCTTTTCATACCTAGATTCTTACCAATACAATATCATCCATTATTTCTGAAACAGGCAATTTCAGGTTTCCTTAATCATGCTGTGTGTTCAGTTTAAATGTTTCCCCACAGTTTTGAAGCCAAACCATAGTCTTCCTCCATGGGTGAAACTTTCTCTTATAATTTGCTGCAGAACGAATACCCTTCATCTCTCTGCTCTTTCACACTTTGTTTGAGTCTCTATTTTATTTTTTTTGTACTAAATTAATTTTATTTATATGTTTATATGTTTGTCTTCATCACTGGAGGACAAATTATATAAACATTTTGTCGTTGTTGCTTAGTCACTAAGTCATTTCTGACTCTTTGACACCCCATGGACTGTAGCCTGCCAGGCTCCTCTGTCCATGGAATTTCCCAGGCAAGAATCCTGGAGTGGGTTGCCATTTCCTTCTCCAGGAGATCTTCCCATCCAGAGATTAAACCTAAGTCTCCTGCACTGGCAGGCTGATTCTTTACCACTGAGCCACCAGGGAAGTCCATATAAATATTTGCATAATGCTTATTTATCATTTCATTTTTTTCTATTTCTACCATCAGAGACTCACAGAATTTTCTGCATATAGTAGTTACTCAATAATTATATTTTGAAAGGACAAACACCCTTATTTAATACATATGATCAATATAGCGCTGTTTATTGAGCATGATGAAGGCTATTTCAACTACCTAATTAAGGAAACACCTAAGGAACAATGTGAAAACACCAAATATAAGGAACTCTATACAATGCAAGCTGACAAATATATATTGATCACAAGGTTTATATCACTGTACTGAGTGAAATAAGAACAAATAAGCAAGACATAGCCCACTTTCTCAGGAACTAACAATCTAGACTTAGACAGGTATATAATAAACTCTAATACTTGTTTAACAGTCAAAACAAATGTTGAAGCCATGAGATTAAGCAATTTAAACTAAGAAGCAATGACTGCTGGCAAGAAATCATAAAAGATTTCATTAAAAAGGTGATATCTGAACTTGAGTTTAAATGGGGAAGTATGATTTCAATGGGTGAATTGGGGTTGTGAATACATTCCAAGAAGACATTAACATAAGTAAGATTTAGAGCCAGGAAAAATGTTGACTGCTTTCAAAAACAATGAATACTATAATTTAACAAGATGTTAGAATGACTCTGATAAATAGGGGTAATAAGAGTTAAAGGTGATTTTTAGGCTAGGACCACTGAAGAGGTGCTCAATAGTATATTACAGGTCTAGTAGTAGACATCATTATATTATCAACATTCATAAATATGTAAATTTTCAAAAAAGCAAGAGAGTCCCAGAAAAACATCTATTTCTGCTTTATTGACTTTGTCAAAGCCCTTGACTGTGTGGATCACCACAAACTGTGGAAAGTTCTTCAAGAGATGGGAATACCAGACCACCTGACCCGCCTCTTGAAAAATCTGTTTGCAGGTCAAGAAGCAACAGTTAGAACTGTACATGGAACAACAGACTGGTTCTAAATTGGGACAGGAGTACGTCAAGGCTGTATATTGTCACCCTGCTTATTTAACTTACATGCAGAGTACATCACGAGAAACGCTGGGCTGGAGGAAGCACAAGCTGGAATCAAGATTGCCAGGAGAAATATCAATAACCTCAGATATGCGGATGACACCACCCTTATGGCAGAAAGCAAAGATGAAATAAAGAGCCTCTTGATGAAAGTGAAAGAGGAGAGTGAGAAAGCTGGCTTAAAGCTCAACATTCAGAAAACTAAGATCATGATATCTGGTCCCATCACTTCATGGCAAATAGATGGGAGAAACAGTAGAAACAGCGGCAGACTTTATGGTTTTGGGCTCCAAAATCACTGCAGATGGTGACTGCAGCCATGAAATTAAAAGATGTTCACTTCTTGGAAGAAAAGTTATGACCAACCTAGACAGCATATTAAAAAGCAGAGACATTACTTTGCCAACAAAGGTCCATCTAGTCAAGGCTACGGGTTTTCCAGTAGTCATGTATGGATGTGAGAGTTGGACTACAAAGAAAGCTGAGTGCTGGAGAATTGCTGCTTTTGAACTGTGGTGTTGGGGAAGACTCTTGAGAGTCCCTTGGACTGCAAGGAGAACCAACCAGTCCATCCTATAGGAAATCAGTCCTGAATATTCATTGGAAGGACTGATATTGAAGGTAAAACTCCAGTACTTGTGCCACCTGATGGGAAGACCTGACTCACTTGAGAAGACCTTGATGCTGGGAAAGATTGAAGGCAGGAGGAGAAGGGGATGATGGAGGATGAGATAGTTGGATGGCATCACTGACTGAATGGACATGAGTTTGAGTAAACTCCCAGAGTTGGTGATGGACAAGGAGGCCTGGCATGCTCCAGTCCATGGGGTCACAAAGAGTAGGACACGACTAAGTGACTGAACTGAACTGCATATGTAAATTATATCATTACGTTAGTAGTATATTGATATGGCATAGATTACAGTATATATCAGAAAATATTATGATAATAATCAGTATGAATGAATGCAGCTTTGCTTAGTGGGTTTAACCTTGAAGAATTATACAGCAGAAACCCTATTGTAATATCCCAGTTGAGAATAAGGAAGATTTGAACCATGGTGGTTTTGATGTATATGGAAAAATCAACAAATGAATGCAGGATAGACTGTGGATAAGGTTAAACACATGGATTGAAACCCCCTGAATGCAGAGAGCTAAGATAAATTCAAAGACAATCACACTTTCAAGTAGGAGAGAATAGTGGTACATTAGGAGAAATAATCTCTCTGGATTCACTTGTAAAATAATAGCAGTAAGCCTGGCATGCTGCAGTCTATGGAGTCACAAAGAGTCAGACACAACTAAGTGACTGAACTGAACTTCCAGTATTATTCTGCTGATATGTGTGTATTTAGCCTAAAGCCTAGAGATTTAAAGCACTCAATAAATATTAGCTATTGCTATTATTAATTTACCAATAGAATAATCTAATATGAAAAATGGCATCTGACTCTAAAATGTTTATTATTTCATTTATTTATAAATATAATGGAAAGTTATTTAAAAAAATCAAAGACTACAGAAATATATAGTACATGTTTGCAAACACCAGAGACAACTAATGGTAACAGTTTGGCTAGTTTTTTTTTCTATACCTATAATAATGCATTATTTTCTTAATTAATTTTTAAAAATTGTATTACTATTATTTGTAGTTGTGCAAATCGGGAGCAATCTGTGCAACTTCTTCCTTTTTCCATAATAGAATTCTTTGGTGCTTTCAGAACAGATCATATAGTTATCTCATATTCTTTTTAATAAGACTCCTTATTTCACTTTATTAATGTGCCACAGAGAATCTAGGGCCACTAGGGAAACCTAGGGAGGCCCATCAGCCCACATGGTAACTTTTGTTAACTAGAAAAATTGGTGTGTATAAATGGACACCTGTGGCAGAGAACAATCTATAGAAACATTAGCAGAGCCCTTGAAGATGCCAAACCGATTTTTAAAATCTTTAGTGGAGCTCAGAAAAGAGCATGAACGCTGAGTTATAGATTTGGTTTCTTTTTCACAGGAGTCATGGTTGAAATCTTGGATGAAGGAGATATGGATAAAGTCTCCGAAGAATAGGTTACATAAAGAAAAGTGTTAAAGGATGATAACTCCAAAATCATCTGTGAAAACAGCAATGCATTATTTCTGAAATTTAAATTGTTAAACCTAGAATAAACAAAAGCCTATAGAAGCTCACTTAATTAGCCTAGCTAATTTTAAAAAACAAGGGAGTTTGTACCAGACAAGATTTTTAGCATGGTTGTAAATGTATACTTGTTAGTATGTGAAATGCAAATGTAAGTATTATTTTGTTAAGAATCTCTTGGTAAAATGTATAATTAGGGACACTGAAATCCCACTTGCTTAAGTATTTAAAAGTAGGAAGATTTTGCTAAATTGTTTAGTAATAATAATACCTGCATTTACATTCCTGGAACAGACTTCTGAAAAAAGGTAGCCTTGTAAATAATTATCAGAGAGAAGGAGTGAGACAGAGAGAGATGGGGCTATTTTAGTGGCCTGTATACATTTAATTTGAGATCCATCAATCTATCTATCACTCATCTATATCTTATCCAATGACTCAAGTTCCTTTATAACCAAGGAAATAAAATATTGTAAAGGAAAGAATTAAATGTAAATCTCATGGATGATTATAAAATACTTTCTTAACGTCATGAATGAGAGCAAAAGAGTGGATTCAGTGATGCCACTAAACATGGGCACAATGCTTCATTTGTAACAATTTCCTAATTTAACAGATATTTGACAAGTTTTCCAGTTTTGAAGCTGTGTTTTACTTCTTAAAAGGACTGGCAATCTGCCTGCAGTCTTTCTAAATCCCCATCTCAGTACCTCTCATATCACTATCTCTTGATAATTTTTCCTTTCATCTCTTAGTGACAGATCTGAATCACCAGAAATCAGAAAACATGACTCTGGCAACTAGTTTGAACAGGCCTTGTTCAGTGGCATATACAGAATGTAATTTATTTTTTGTGACAGTTTTAATAAAAGTGACGTGAAACACAAGGGATATAATGTTATCGATATTGCACCTCAAAAGAGGAGAAAGTTTGGTATGTTACCTCCTGATTAGCAGCAGCTAGTTCTTCTTCCAGTGCAGAGACTCTTTCTAAAGAAACCCTCAGTCGCTCCCTTACCTAGAAGAAAAACCAAAATATGTGCAGTAATGTACATCCCATGCATATTGAACTGTGCTGAATCCATTAATATTACCAGAGACAGTCACATTTGGCAAACTATTAAACTATTTATAGCCTTAAGTGTTCAGAAATACTATGACTATGCTGTCACTTTAAAATACGACTGTATCAAGGGATTTTTCTTGTAAGCAAGTCCTTCTAGTGTTTTGATTAAGATCAACTCTTCTTGTACTGAATTCTGATACATAGTAAGTGGAGGCAAAGTTCAAAAGCTTATTATGAATTCATCTGAAAAACAGTCACTGATTAATCATAAGATACAGGCAAAAACCTTTTACTGCTTTAAAAAATAAGCTTTTTCCTTTGATGTTTAGTATAAAATAATTTGTCTAAAAGCAAAGGATTCTTAGAACCTGAAAACTGTTGCCCATTGCTAACAAAATTAATTTATATTGGTTAGAGGTCCACTTTGTTATTGAGGGATTGGAAAGTATGTAATTCCTCTGGAATTCCTAACTACTTTTCAGATACCAAAGGTTAAACCATTATATTTTACAGAACCAAAGAATGCACATTCAGTTTGAAAGTAATGATTTCCAAATGTTTCATATACAAATGAAACTCAGAGAAGAGTTTCTTTGATCTTTGTTTTCTTAGAACTTCTAAAATTGTTTTAGTTATCATATGTTCAGGTTTGTAGATATGCTTCATATTAAATGCATCAAAAGTAGAAAAGCTCAGAGAAAGAAGTTTGACTAAACTAAAATAAATGACTACAGCAGTTTAATTTTCCTTAAAAAAAATCAGCAAAATTTATAGATTTAATTTAAAACGGAATTCATGGTGAGTTTTAGATTATTTTTGATTAACATTGATTTTCCATGGGAATATAAAAGTAAGCATTTATAATATGTAATTATATAAATTATATAATAAAGTTCAATTTTATCAATTTATTAATGGTATAGTTTAATTAATAGTCTTTTTCTTTTTTAACGTAAGATTTAACTGGGGATATAAGTTAAATACACAGAATATCTAGAAACCTATATACATAATAAATTTAAAATTGAAGTACATTTTCTAGTTAGCAGACATAAAAAAACAAGTGATAGCTTATGAATCTAGACTCTAATCAGAATTTTTAAAAAAAAAAATCTCAATTATTTTAATACAGCATAATGAAAACAAATTATTCAGGTGACTGGGTGTACTTAACTCATGAAATACATCTTAAATAAGAAAGAATTAATGCCTGAGTGGAGTTTTAATACTAATTTCATTAATATTTTCATTATATTTCATTATGTTTAAAATCTGAAAATTAGTAATACATGCATAAATGGATATTTGATATCAAGTATAATTACACAAGATCCTTCATGATATTTAAGTATGCCAGATTGGCTGCCAGGTACCAATGCTGTTAGACAAATATCCAACTGTTCATAAAAATGCATGAAATTTATGCTGATTAATAACTGAACAAGAGTGACTTAGAAGGAAATCTTCGATGATTTGACTTGGGAAATACTTTTTTCTATGAGTTCTTGGAAAGACACAAACAAAGCAAATATTCCAAAGGCATGAAAATGAGGAGGACTGCTGATATGTTGAATGCAGATATCAACAAAAATCTTAGTAGATGTCCTTGATATTTAAAAGGGATGATTGTAAAGTTTTATGCACCATTTCCTAAAATACTAGATATAAAATAGGCATATTCTGATAAAAATCTAAGAATCTTGGTTGATGAGAAGAGTAATATGAAATAGTCAAAATGTAGATTAACCTCAACATATGAAACACTAATCAGATCACATTTAGACTGAAATAAATAGGTTAGAGTACTATATTTAAAAGACATACATTTTTCTTTTCCCACAAAATTGGGAAACATATATTGGAGAACTATGTCAAAATCACTGCTGGTCTTAGCTAATCGGTGTGTATTCTACCCTACAGCTCAGTGACTATATAAATGAGGACATTAATAATGAAGACTGCCAGTCACTGCAATTGTCCAGAGCTATGCTTAGCCGTTGTATTTTATTTAGCTCTTCTTGTGTTCTAAACCTTCTGTGGCAAAGTAGGTAGTTTCCTATCCGTGATATAATTAATTACATCTTCTTCTGATCTTTCGTATGTTTTATGTTAATAACCATAGCACTTAAAATAGAATATTGTAAGTACTTGTTTATATGGTTCTCTCCTCACACTCCTGATCTCCACAAGAAGCTGTGAGCTATTCTTAGTTAGGAAAATTGTTTATGAAGGTGCTTAGGCACATGTCAACCTCTCAATAATTAAATGAAATGCTAATTTAAATAAGCATGTGAATCAACAGTGATACTAATATCTTTCATAGTTTGAAATTTTTGTCAAGTGCTGAAATTTATCATTGATAATAACATTCGTTAACATTTACTGAGCATTTGTCATTTACTAAGTACTGGCTGGGAGCTTTACATGTAAGACAACTCTACTAGGTAGAGTAGGTATTATTATTCTCTTCATTCAAAAGAAAAGAAAACAGCTTAAAGAACTTAAGACACTTGTCTAGTTCAGTCTAACTCCAAAGTCCAAGCTCATAAGACTTTTCCTTCAGGCTATTTGTTATTATTTAGTTGATGATCAGTTCAGTTGCCCCTGCACTTAGCAACATCCAGGGTACTTCTGGTGAGTTACTAAACCCTATTAAAGTTCCTATGGTCACAGTATGAAATAGCTTATGCTAAGCTCACTGAACTTTAACATGTACTAAATTACTTTTAGATCCTAAGTTGTACAACAACCATTTTCTTCTTATATGTACTCATATTTGTACAAAGTGCTGTTTTGTTTATTGTCTTCTATTCATTTTTTTCATAAGAGCATCCCTCACTTAAGTGATGTCAGAGCACATCTGGGCAAGAGCCAAAATTATTCACTCTCTAGACCCTCATTCAAGTCACTGAAAACTGTTAAATTTTCTCTGAATAGGCCATGCTCTTTTCAAAGCTCTTGGTTAGTTCACATACTGAGCAGATTGCTTAGAGTATCTTTACTTCTCTGTCTAACAACCCTTACACATTTTAATACCCAGATCAAATGTCACCCCCTCCGTGAAGACATTCTTGACATTCTTATTACTTCTTCAAGCACAATTAGTTGCAACTTTTCCTGTGACTTCATATCACATTGTATATATCTTTGCTTCACATGGCCTGCTATTGACATGTGAACTCCAGCGTTATGAACTCCTTACTTGTAAAGAGAGTGTGCCAAATATATGCCAAGGAGTCTCACACATAATAGCTATTCTATAAATGTACAGTCTTGCTAATTCTTATTAATGCAGTTTTATAATAAGAAAAGAAATAGAATAAGAAAGTAAACATTAAATATATTAAATTATGATTTGATATTAGTTGATATTATAGACAGGGATTTTTATATAATATCCATTTGTATTTTATTCAAAATTATTCATAAACTAGTTGCCTCTCATACTAAAATTAAGATACAGTTTCTTATTAATAATCTTGAAGACAGAATTGTAGTTATCCTTATACATGCACAAAATCCCCTGCTCTAAGAACATCTGAAAGACTGATGATAAAAATATGTATGGATATAAATATTAAATACAGCAAAAGTATCTGCATGCTCAAAATCTATATATAACTGAGTAATAATCCCTAGTTTGGATTTTAATGCTCAGAACTTGTCAGATACTTTACAATGAAGTGCCCCAATTCCCACTCTACAAAATCATAAAGCCTTATTAATTTTAAAAATTTCATCTTTGAAATTTTACAAAATTGGAATCATGTCATAAGCCTTACTAATCTCCAAAGAATATTATCATCATATTGGCTTATTAATGTCCATAGGACTTTTTTGAGTAACAGTTAAGAGAACTTACAGTTACTTTAAAAAAGACCTAAAGCAGATTTTGCTACTAATACCTTATACTGTTCCATGTGGAGACTCTTAAAAATGTGTGTTCAGTACTAAGCTATTAGAAATCCCCAAAATAAAAGGGCAAACTTCTAATGTGACTCTCCAAAGGTTAAAGTACATCCAGTTTATATCTCCAGATGTTTTACTGTCAGCTACTAGTCTTCTACATGGCGACACACTTCAGAGATGTAGGGAGGAGAGAGGCTGTGGGGTGGGCAGAGAATGGGAGAGAGAAAGGGAGAAAGAAAGAAAGGCTAAATGGCAATATTAAATTTCAAATGGCCATCTGGACTAGGACCACAGTGTGCCATAATAGAAGTCTTAATAAGCCACAGAGTCAGTGGTATTAAAAAAAAAGAATGTGGTTATGAATATTACTTACATACATGTAATAGTCCAGTTGCATTTTTTGAGTGGTTTTTCCTGTAAGTCAAATATGCTCCTCTGAAATGACTAACTTTAGCAGTCAGCTGAGTCATGGATGAAGACAAGGAGTTTGATGACGATGACAAAAGCATAGTTAAGCTTGAAATCTTCTGGCAATACTATACCTTTTCCCCAGTAGTTTGATTTTTAATTTCAGCTTTATTGAAGTTATAATTGACATATAAATGTAATAGTCCTTTCACAGTACTATACCTTTTCATCCAAGGCCTTGTGGTGCTCAAATAAAGATTTCAGCGCCTTGAGAACCTCAACTTCGCTGGACACTCCCGAGGGTGACTGGGCTTGTCGCTTCACCACCGTCATTCTTAGTGACCTTTCATGTCGTGACACAAGGCACTCCAAATGCTCCAGTAATAGCTATTGGGTTTAACAGAAAATGTCATTGACTTATGAACTCAGGTCACTAATGCACAGAGATGATTTCTATCTTAGCAGACTGCAGATTTATATATTATCTAATGATAAGATCAGATGATACTAGCATCAATGAAACACAAACCTGAGTTCATAAACCAGGGTTTATGGAACAATATACTAAAAGTAAATTGCATTTCTATCACATAACAATTTATTAAATTAAAATATAATGTGAATTATATGCATTCTTTTATAAGATTTAATAATTTCAGTTTAAATTGAGGAGAACTAGAACACACCATATGTGAAAGTGAAAGTTGCTTGGTCATGTCCAACTCTTTGTGACCCCGTGGACTATACAGTCCATGGAATTCTCCAGGCCAGAATACTGGAGTGGGTAGCCTTTCCCTTCTCCAGGGCATCTTCCCAATCCAGGGACTGAAACCAGATCTCCTGCTTTGCAGGCAGACTCTTTACCAGCTGAGCCACAGGGGATCCAATAAATAGGGTAACTACTGAAAAACGTTACACAATGATGACTTTGTTAGAAAACAGAATTCAAAGTCAAAATTAATTTCACTTATATCTATTCATTTAAATTTTTTAAGTTGAAGGAAATGAGCATAAACTTCATGTTGCTTTAAACTGGATTATAATGACAATCACATGTTGCTATAGTAATTAATGTGGTAGCACTAATGATTTTATTCACAATTAAATTCTTGGATTACATAATAGAAAAATATATGCAGCTGACTGGAATATAGTAAATGAGACCAGCAGTAGTCATTTTGGGAAGAGATTAAAGGACATAATTATTAAACTGTCTACTCTGGAATGTACATTCACCCAGAGTAGTCTCTGATGCCATGATAGAGATTAGGGGAAAGTCCAGTGAACAATGTCTCATTCTGTCACAGACTTTATGCTCTGACTTTTCCCAAATAAATTTTGCTTTTAAATGATTTGTGAATTGGAGTTTCACCTTTATTTTATAAGGCAGTTCTGCAACTAAAAGATATATGAAAAAAAAGAAAAAACTATTATCAGTTATTAAAATTTTGCTGGTGAAGACCTGTGGCATTGGAGATGACTCGAGAGTCCCTTGGACAGCAAGAAGATCCAACCAGTCCATCCTAAAGGAAATCAGTTCTGAATATTCATTGGAAGGACTGATGCTGAAGCTGAAACTCCAATACTTTGGCCACTTGATGGGAAGAACTGACTCATCTGAAAAGACCCTGATGCTGGGAGAGATTGAAGGCGGGAGAAGAAGGGGATGACAGAGGATGAGATGGTTGGATGGCATTACCAACTCAATGGACATGAGTTTGTGTAAACTCTGGGGGTTGGTGATGGACAGGGAGGCCTGGCGTGCTGCGGTCCATGGGGTCACAAAGAGTCGGACCCGATTGAGCAATTGAACTGAACTGAACAACATATGACTAGTAAGGAGAAAAGATTTTCGGAAGGTGAGTGAAAGCATAGGCTAACAAATGGTGTCTAGGCAAAACAAGCAGGATAACTGAAATAATAAATAAAAAGCATATATAAGATCCTGAGTTGGAAAGATGTAAATAAAAACTATTATCTTTCAAGAGTTTTCCTAAAGCTCATACTATAATGAAAAATTTAGTTTTTCCACAATACTGCTATTAATTTCAGTGTCACATATTAGTGTCACGTTTCTCAGTTCTTAATAAGTTAATTTTTCTGTATTCACTATCATTAATTTATGGTTCAGTGTATCAGAAAACTTTGCCTATTACTAACAAAAAAACCCCACAAATATCTGAGATCCTAAATGTATATAGATCAGTCAGTAGGAGTCATATTTAAGCATCAAAATAATACTTAAAGTTCTTCAGTATGAAGATGATACAATCAATATTTTCAAAGAGCTTTTATTTACCAACCTCTGATTATAACCATGGTATTCTACTCCCCTGAATTCTATAGATTCTATAGACACACCTATAGATGTGTGCACTGGTTAAGTCCAAGCTGTTTCACATAAGTTATAGAGCTCTGAATATTGCTCCAACTTCATCTGATATTAGTTTTCCCTTCTCAGCATTTGTCTATATCTAATTCACCATTTATTTTACACATTTACCTTGTTTAAGTCTGTCTCTCAAAAAACAACGTAAGTTCCATGATGAAAGTATTTTTATTTATTAATATTTTCCCTATTTTGTCCATTGCCATATTTCTTAGTGCCTAGAAGACTGGCACATAATAGATGTGCATAAATTTTTGTTGAATGAATAAATGAACAATGATTAAAACAGTAGTTTGTAAGAGCTATGTCTGTAAGTAACAACTCCTCAAACAAATGGGAATCTGGGATATCTGACCCAGATAGATTGGACAAATCAATAATTAGATTAACATCAAAAGAAGGAACATTACCTTCTATGATTCATGGATAGTTAAATGACCACCTGGGTTGTCCTGAAATGAGGTGCCTCCAAAAGTAAGGCTTTGATGGACTGAGTCACAGGGACAAGAGACCATCTTGAAGGGCAGGAAGAACATAAGGACAATGAGGTGAGCTTGCTTCTTTGAACTGCATCGAGGAGTTAAAAGAAATAAAATGACTCGCATAAGGTTTTAAAATTTAGGTCAATGCTCAGAGAACCCAGAAGTTGCTGTGGCTGCTCAGAAAAGCCTCTTACTGAGGTCCCAAGACAAAACAGAAAAAAAGATAAAGAGCCTGATCTAGGAGAGGTCACTGAATTACAATGTATGATGAATTCAGAGCCTTACCAGATAGCTTATTCGGAAACCTTGGAACTACTCTGAAAATGAAAAGGCACCCCCAAGAATTAGAAAAAGAAAATTTGGAAAATATTCTTATTTCCCAAACTCCAATGAGCTGCTATGCTTCACTGGTAAGTTACATCTTATTTGTCTTGATGACCATGCATGACTTCACGTAAAGCAGTTACCTGGCAAAACAAAACCTGTGTTCCCTCTGCTTGAATCTGTGGAGGTCTGTGACTGTTCTAACCAACCTGTGTTGTAAGTTACAATTTGTGACTTTTGAGTCTAGGTCCTAAGGGGCAATGCAGTTTCTAGCTAGTTCACTGGAACACTTGCTCTTAGGCCCTGGAGACACTGTATAAAAACTCACTACTCTGAGACCACTGTGCCCTAGAGCTCACATGGACGTTCTTACATGCAAAGTCCCAGCCGAACCTGTCTGTCTTTCAGTCACTCCAGCCTAGGTGCCAGACACAAGAGCAAAGAAGTCATCTCACAAGTAGACCTTTCAATCTGCAGATATTTGAGTCACCACCTGAAGACCGTATGCTAAAGTTGTCCCATACCATCTTATGAGAGAGGATAATTTTCAGAAATCTTGTGAGCCTGTGGTTAAACACAGTTACTTAAAGCTTAAATTATGTAAGCTTATGACTCAATGGACATGAGTCTGAGCAAACTTCAGGAGACAGTGAAGGACAGGAAGGCCTGGCGCGCTGCAGTTCCTAGGGTCGCAAAGAATCATACATGACTTAGAAACTGAACAACAACAAATGATTAAATATTTTAAAAAAACAGTAAACACTCAATATATATCATTTCCTAATTATCTTACTATATTTTACTATTACCAATGTCCATGGGGTTGTTTATTTCAATTGTATTTGAATAATAGAAATACTAAATAATGGTCCACTACTGTGCATTTTTTCCCAACTCTGCATTCAGTGACAGCAGTAGTCTGTCATTGGTAGTTTGAAATCAGCAACAGTGGGAGTATTTCCACCATGAAAAATGACTAACACTATATATTTTTTGCTTTTTCAGATTAAAAAAAAATCATTTACCAGTCACTGTGTGTGTGCTCAATCGTGTCCAACTCTTAACAATCCCACGGGCTGTAGCCTGCCAGGCTTCTCTATCCATGGGGTTTCCTAGGTAAGAATACTGGAGTGGGTTGCCATTTCCTTCTCCAGAGCATCTTTCAGACTCAGGGATTGAAACTGTGTCTTCTGCATCTCTTGCATCAGCTGGTGGATTCTTTACCACAGAGCCACCTGGGAAGCCCACTAAACCTCAAGTCATCCCAGCTGAGAGCCCCAAACTTAAGAAGCAGAAAAGGGCTGTCATACCCATGCCCTTTCTGAATCTCTGACCCACAGAACTGTGAGTGTAGTAAAATATTGATTGTGTCACTACATTTTGGGGTGGTCTGATATAAAGCAATAGATAATCAGAAAATCTTCCCTAAAGGGACCTACAACCATGTAGTAACTGCTAAGGAAAACAGAATACAAACATTTCTTTGGATATTAGCTCTAAGCTAAAACTACATTTTTGGTACTCACTGGTGTAAAGTTTTCCAATAATCTGGTAGACAAGATGATCCATCCAGTGGATATTGGACTATTTGTTTGACCACCACAGCATTTGCTCAGTGGGCATAAACTAGTGACCATGGTTTCAGGGATAGGACTTCTTTATTGACCTGACAAAATGGGCTTCTCATCATTAAGGGTGATAGGCTACCACTCCAGACGAACAGCCAAGTTATTTGCTGTAGCCATCAACCTTGAACCTCTGAATACAATATACTTGGAAATCAACTATCCATCTTGAAGCAAGCAGATTAAGTCAAACCCTCCCATTAAAAAAGCAGCTGTTTTTTGTTACTGTAATGAACACTTTTTCTGAATATAGATTTGCCTTCTCTAATGGCTATGCCTCTACCAGTAACACCATCTTATTAGATTTTTGCTAACAATCCTATTATCATACACAACACTACTTTTGCACCACCTCCTAAAAAATACAGTGAAAGGGCTAATGCAATTGACTGATGCTCTCAGCCCTGGTTTTACCATGCCATCACATTGTTCAGAAGCTGCTAATCCTAAAGAATGGTTAAGTCACCCAGGGAAGAATCTATTTTGATTTAAGCTGAGAGACAACACATTGCTAGGCTGGGATGTTCTCTTTCTGTAGTAAGTATACACTCAGAATTAATGATAAAAGCAAGGTTCAGTTTTTCTCAGGATATGTATGGGTCTATATACATAGGTCCAGGAATCAAGGTTTAGAATTGGAATTTATATTTCCTAGTAGGACTTTGTGACCAGTTAGAGAAAACAAGATCTTTCTATTTTAATGTATCATATACACAGCATATATTAAATTATTTTCCCATTTTCTTGTTATGTTTTTATTTTTTATTCTATTTTACATTCATCAAAAAAGGAAGAGAGTTCCAGAAAAACATCTATTTCTGCTTTATTGACTACACCAAAGTCTTTGACTGTGTGGATCACAATAAACTGTGGAAAATTCTGAAAGAGATGGGAATACCAGACCACCCTGACCTGCCTCCTGAGAAATCTGTATGCAGGTCAAGAAGCAACAGTTAGAACTGGACATGGAACAACAGACTGGTTCCAAATCGGGAAAGGAGTACATCAAGGCTGTATATTGTCACCCTGCTTATTTAACTTACATGCAGAGTACATCACGAGAAACGCTGGGCTGGAGGAAGCACAAGGTGGAATCAAGTCTGCCAGCAAAAATATCAATAACCTCAGATATGCAGATGACACCACCTTTATGGCAGAAAGTGAAGAAGAACTAAAGAGCCACTTGATGAAAGTGAAAGAGGAGAGTGAAAAAGTTGGCTTAAAGCTCAACATTCAGAAAACTAAGATCATGGCATCTGGTCCCATCACTTCATGGGAAATAGATGGGGAAACAGTGGAAACAGTGTCAGACTTTATGGTTTTGGGCTCCAAAATCACTGCAGATGGTGATTGCAGACATGAAATTAAAAGACTCTTACTCCTTGGTAGGAAGGTTATGACCAACCTAGACAGCCTATTAAAAAGCAGAGACATTACTTTGCCAACAAAGGTCCATCTATACAAGGCTATGGTTTTTCTAATGGTCATGTTTGGATGTCAGAGTTGGACTATAAAGAAAGCTGGGCACTGAAGAATTGATGCTTTTGAACTGTAGTGTTGGAGAAGACTCTTGAGAGTCCCTTGGACTGCAAGGAGATCCAACCAGTCCATCCTAAAGGAGATCAGTCCTGGGTGTTCATTGGAAGGACTGATGCTGAAGCTGAAACTCCAATATTTTGGCCACCTGATGTGAAGAGCTCACTCATTTGAAAAGACCCTGATGCTGGGAAAGATTGAAGGCAGAAGGAGAAGGGGATGACAGAGGATGAAATGGTTGGATGGCATCACCGACTCAACGGATATGAGTTTGAGTAAAGTCTGGAGTTGGTTATGGACAGGGAGGCCTGGTGTGCTGCAGACCATGGGGCCGCAAAGAGTCAGACATGACTGAGTGACTGAACTGAACTGATCTGGTATTAATTCTGATGAATACCTAAGTAGTTCATAGGCTACAAAATGTT
This sequence comes from Odocoileus virginianus, assembly GCF_023699985.2. Taxonomy (NCBI): domain Eukaryota; kingdom Metazoa; phylum Chordata; class Mammalia; order Artiodactyla; family Cervidae; genus Odocoileus; species Odocoileus virginianus. The sequence goes on from NC_069697.1 coordinate 10,102,931, forward strand.
AAGATAATATTGATATTTAATGAGAGCATAACTGTGCACTGAAGAACCATAGGCATGTAGCTGAATACAGTAACAAGAGACTATGAGTCTCCTTTTATTTTATTTTTGCCTAAGAAGTCTATTTGTATTGTTGGGTAGGTACATATCAGTATTGCTGCTTTTTGGAATTTTAATACGAAAACAAGTATGATAAAATGTGGGTGGTAATGCAGACTGACATCTCAGGTGGCCTCAAATCTTTTGAATATATCTTCCATGTTAGATAGGTCCCCACATTCTGAATGCCATCATTCCAACGGACAATCCAAGAAACACATCTCAGGCATAGATGGCAGACATGTGACTTAAGAGCCGGCCCCCTGCACAGGAGAGATTCTGAGGGGACTCAGGTGAGGAAACACGCTGGGTAAGGGCCATCCCTCTTGCTGGTACAGGTATTAGCAGAGGCTGCGTGTTTCTGGGACTTGGGATGGAAGAAAAACTTACAAAGCTAAGAAATGTGGTCCTAGAAATTGTGCATGTAAGCTCAGTGTAGACTTTTCTCATAGGCTTTAATGAAAGCCTTCTTGATTAAAATGGCAAACTGTACTGTTTTGTGCAATTGGGAACTCTCATCCATTTAATAACAAAAACGGTTGTGTTTTTAGTGATATAAACCAGACTCCTTAAGGGTCTGACAATTTAACTATTCTGAACACTCTTTGATGCCTAGAAAAATATTCTATATAATAGAGGCTTAATACTTGTTAAACTGAAGTAGTAATGCATGTAAATTATCTATCTTGGAGAATGTGGCCAAAAAATGTTCTAATCTAGAAGGTGTCTATGGCTTTTAAGCTTCAAATGAAAACATATTACAAATAAAAAGGAACTTACCTAAGATGCCACTAACAGTACTAATTTGTACACCTTTGCCAGGAATAAATCTTTAGTCTAATGTTTAATGAATCTTGCAGAAGGCACCTTTTGGCATACACTCTAAGGGCTGGAGGGACTATGTGAGTGGCCATTAATTTCTGTTGGAATTCACTTTAAATGACCACAGCCTAGATATGTATACACACAAACATATCAAATCCTACATCCATAGACACATATTGCCTCACTTAGAATTTTTAAACTAAATTTGTAAAACTATAAGTCTTTCTACAATATCACCCTGTGTGCAATTATCTTCAGTCGCATATAGTATTCAAGTAGAAATGTATTCTGCCCTGTAAATTAATTTGGCCTCTGTAATACGGTCAAATAACACAATAGCAACATCTGAAAATGAAAACATTCAAATCAATTGCTTTCTTAATCAGTCCACTTAGTATCCTTTACTCTCAAACATGGCTTAGATACCCTACAGGATCCTGTTTTCTTTTCACATTAAGAAAAGAGTTCCTTGGAGAGGGAAATGGCAACCCACTCCGGTATTCTTGCCTGGGAAATCCCATGAACAGAGGAGTCTGGTGGGCTATGATCCATAGGGTCGCAAAAGGGTTGGACATGACTTAGTGACTAAACAACAATGTGTTTTATGCACATGCTTGAGTCCCACATTGAATAGCTGTAGGGAGAACATACGTTGTACCTTACTCACTTCTGTATTTGTCATATCCTATTGTAGCACTTCATAAAAAATATACATGAACCCAAACACACACATATTTTACCTGCTTTTAACTACTAGGCTCTTCCTTTTCTCAATTGGATTGTAATTTCTACTTCTCAAGAAAATAACTTTAGAGGGATTTTAATTTGTACAGACAGGCTTATCAAGAATGGGAAGCTCTTCTTTAGTGTCTGATTGTATTTGAACATTCATTTAATGTAATTCTTTTGGTTCAAAACAAAAGTAAGGGCATAGTAAGGAATGTTTCAAACTCAGTCTTTAATTTAAACTAAGGATGATTGTCTTTTTTTTTTTTTTAGTTTATGACCTGTGAAATGAAATTATAGTGTCATTATTCATGACTAACATTAAGACTAGTTCTTGAAACCCTAACTTCTCTTTCCAAGTCACGCAATAGTTGCATTCTGCTGCCGCTGCTGCTAAGTCGCTTCAGTCGTGTCCGACTCTGTGCAACCCCATAGACGGCAGCCCACCAGGCTCCCCCGTCCCTGGGACTCTCCAGGCAAGAACAGTTGGAGTGGGTTGCCATTTCCTTCTCCAATGCATGAAAGTGAAATGTGAAAGAGAAGTTGCTCAGTTGTGTCTGACTCTTCATTACGCCATGGACTGTAGCCTACCAGGCTCCTCAGTCCATGGGACTTTCCAGGCAAGAGGACTGGAGTGCGGTGCCATTTCCTTCTCCTAGCTGCATTCTGAAACATTGTTAATAAGTCATCTTTCAGCTCTTCAGGTACCAGAGCAGTTAAAACAACAAACAGCAAAAATGAAGCAACAAAACTTTTCTACTCTTGTATTAAGAAATAATAACTATATCAATATTTCTATTTTTCCCTCACCCTTTCATTAACTCAAATAATTCTGCAAAAATATGGTAATTTTCAGCAGTTGATTTCAATATGTTGAAATAATGGCAGGAATGCTGTTTTCTACAAAAACAACTTGCCTGGGTATGGTTAGAGAAGTTTTAGAAATAACAAATTTTGTTTCATTATTTTTTGCTACATTCTTTTTAGTGTGGAAACATTAAACAATAAAGATTTTGGAATGTTTCTGTAAATATGCACTACAATTTTTGAAGTTTTTATTTTTGTACAATCATGAATAACAGTAAAATGACTTTATTTGGATTTTCTCAATTTAATTACTTGAGGCAGTTGGGTTTAAGAGCAACTCTAGTGATTACTTTGTTTTTTTCTTGTACACTTTTATTTTGGGGTTAAGGATCAGGTTTATCTGTAGTGACAAAATGATAAATGGCCACAGCTTTTACCTGTGACATCAGAATAAATACCTAGCACATTACTTTCCATACAACTGATAGAAAATAGATTACTAAACAGATTGGGACTGAATTACAAGAAATTGAACAAACTCTGCTCCTACCTAGAGATAATCCCTTAAGTCACACATTACTTGTGAGTAACAGGAATATGCTTTTTAAAATATATAGCCTTTGCTTAAGCCACAGAGCGGACTCTGGGTGTATCACTTACGAGCTGTGTGTCTTGGGGCAAATTACTATGTTAGTTTTCTCATCAGTTAAATGGGGACAATAGGATTGCTGTAAGGATAATGTGAGTTAAACACGTAAAACATTGAGAAAGACATTTCATGTTTAATTAATATGTTACTATATTATTATCATTATTAACTGTGTGATATACAAGAAAAAATTTATTCATTCATCTTCCTCTGAAAATTCTATTTTCTATTTAAGAACAGATATAATTCACTCAAATATCATGCCTTTTTGATCTATTGTTTTTGCTGATACTCAAAATTAACAACAAAACCTCCATCCACTTATGAATTCTCTTTATGAACTGTCTTTCTGTGTTATATATTTCAATTTGTGAGCATATGTTAACCTCTCAATGTGGAAAGAGAGTCACAAGCTTATCAGGACCCTAGAAATTGAGACGCTCAATTCTACTCAAACTTTCCCACAATCTAATAAAAAATTCTCTTTGGGTGTGAGATCACACTCCTTTGTTGTTTTCTCTCCATGACCAGTAAGTGGGCGTTTATAGCAATAAGAAAAATATACCACATAGAAGGAGCAACTATTATATAAATCTATTCAAAAATCTTATACTTAGCAACATTTAATAGGGCATTATGGGGGAAGAGAAAAGATTTTCTGACTTTCAGACCTGGATATTTTTGAGGTGGTGGGGGAGGTGATTATGTAACTAAGTTGTTATATATAAATCAATAGGTTTGCACAAGGAAGACTTCATAAATCCATTTTCCTTGATGTAACTAACAACAAAAATCCTCCACATCATTGCTTTTAGAAAGGCAGAAAAAAAAATGTTTTCCAGCTTTATTCATGCTTTGTCTTACAATATTGAGTTGTCATTTTTATATTACTATCTAAGACCAAGCATACAATGAATATACAATTAACGTACCTTACTTTCTCAGTATTAATCTGTCAGAACTCTTAACACTTCAAATATTTTCACTTACTTCATATTGAAATTGAACTACACTCACACCAAAGTGGTTGTACTTTACATTATTTTACTAGAAAAACTCCTCTGATTTATGAGTTATATGCCAGTTTACACAGTCTGATATTTAGTAAAGTTTTTTTCTGAACTAGAAAATAAGGTCATGTGATTAAACAAATACATGGGTTTTCAAGAGCAGAATACTGTAATTTCCATCAGGTTCATGAAATAAAAATATCATAACTGGAAGTCTTCTTCATGAGCTTCTGAAATAGAAAAGGTATGCCTCTTTTAATTAGGAGAGTCATCTTTCAGTGAATTTATGTTTTTAATATCTTTAAAAAAAATTATTATTTTTCCGGGGTGAGGTGAGGATGAAGGTCAGGCCATTCCCTCATAGTACCCAGAAGGCAAAATCATGCTCCCCTTTCAAACCTATGACCCGACCATCCGACCCACTCCCAGTCTCTGAAGCATGACCCATCTACTCCACTGCAAAACAGCCTGGAACTCACTACTGAAATGCCACTCTTCCTTTTAAAGTCAAATAAAGCAAAGGTCAGAATAAACACTAACATTTTTTAAGGCAACACCGTGATTTAGTAGGGAAGGCTGTAATTTCGGTTTCTTGTCTTCCCGTTCTGAGCTTTGTAGTATATTCTCTTTTACTCTAAGTAACAGACAATGAGTTGGTGTCTGCATGAAGTCTTTCTGAAGTTTTTAAAGGCTTCTATTTTTATGAATGTATTAGAAATAAGACACTGAACTATGGAATTACTTCCAAGCAGAGGCAGTTTTATACTTACTCTTGTGTTGTTTCTTTCAGCTTTAAGTTCAGAAATTTCTTCTTCCTTTTCTAAAAGTTGTTCCCTGCAAGCATTTAATTCTTTCGTCAGAGCAGCAAATTCCTGAAAGGGGAATAAAAAAAATTTGAAGGCATATACCAGATTTTTAAAAAATGTATTCCAGCAGGAAGAAAAAAAATATCAAAATATAAACTTTTGAGTGTAAGGAACAGAAATGTATAGTTTTGTATACAAATGTATAGTTGACTATACATTGCTGTTATGTACACATACATTGCTGTCATTAAATCAACCTCATTCCAACTCTGAAGAAATGCTAGTCCATGATACTTAACATACACATATTATTATAATACACTGTAGAGATGAGAGTATAAAATATATTTCAGAATGTATCAGATATAGCATACTGAATTTAACATTAGTATGATAACATATTGATAATACAGAATAATTTAAACTTTGCTAATTTTGTGAACAACTCTGAAGATCTTATAGTCTCACTCCATATCACAAAGTTTAGACTGAGTGTACTACATCATGAAGAAAAAACAGCCACCATCAACACCAAGCTAAAATTCTTAAAAAAAATACTATTTAGAGATTAAGAAGTTTACTTATTTAATAGGATGAAGAAAGAGAATACACCTGTATCCTACAAAATAATAAGTGCATCCAAGACTTGATAACATTATCTAAGATTCTCCTCTTAATTTATGTATTGCTCAGTTTTTCATTCTGAAACGTAAGCTCCATGTAAACTGGGACTTCAATTGACTTCACTGCTAACGTCCTAGTGTCTAAGGCATAGTGGGTGCTCAATTAGTATTTATTTTCAATAAATGAACACAGGTAATGTATTCTGGAGGGCTTCCCAGGTGACTCAGTGGTAAAGAATCTGCCTGCCAAGGAGGAGACAGGGGTTCAATCCCTGGATCGGCAACATGCCCGGGAGAAGGAAATGGCAACCCAAGCCAGTATCTTGTCTGGGAAACCCCTGGACAGAGGAGTCTGGCAGGGTATAGTCCATGGGGTCACAAAAGAGTTGGACATGCCTTAGCAACGAAACAACAACAACATATTCTGGAGTAATCCTTTCTCCATTACAAATGACACTTTGGAGTAATTGTCAATGGCTTTCTTCCCCAAACTGGGATCAGAGATTAAGTAATGTGGGTATTTCTATCATTAGGTAGTGTGTTTAGACAGAATAAAGATTGTTAAAAAAGAAGGCAAAAACACCTATTGAACTATTCTGTTACTCCAACTTACAAATAAATATTTTTAAATAATTTTAACATATCCATATTATTATTAAATTCTTTACAGTGGTTCTTTAATAAAATTGATGGCTGTCAAATGTGTTAAGTATTTGGGAAAATTTGACACTAGACTGGGAAAGCACTGTCAGAATATCAAAAAGAAAAAACAAAAATGGAGAGACAGTTTTGGTTAACCTAACTTTCACAAAGGCAAATTTAGTAAAAAGTAAATGAATATGATGATTATGCAAAGCTGGGAAAGGCTTAGGGTTTATATTTTTGCGTGCTTCAAACCACTTATTTTGCTGATTCTCTGAGTGGCTTCAAACCAAGTGGATGGTTCAAAAACCTCGGAGCAGACTTAGAGTTTAGAATCAAGATGAAAGAGTTCATTGTTTCATTTGGCTGCCATTACAGATAAATGTTTTCTCCTTTGATTGCTGCTTGCTTAAATGCTGATATTATCTGAGTATATTATTCAAGTGGAGAATGGAAATAAGCAACAAGAAAACAATAAACACTTGCATAGAAAACAAAATTTTCTTCATATAAACTGCATAGTTTTGATGGAGAAAAGAAGAGAGTAACAAAGATCCTGCACTGCTTTTTAAAACTGATCCTATATTCATGAATAGGGCTTCCCAGATGGCGCTAGTGGTAGAGAACTCGCCGGCCAATAAATGAGAGACAAGAGATGTGAGTTTGATCCCTGGGTCAGGAAGATTCCCTGGAGGAGGGCAAGGCAACCCCACTCCAGTATTCTTGCCTGGAGAATCCCATAGACAGAGAAGCCTGGAGGGCTATAGTCCAAAGGGTTGCAAAGAGTCAGACATGACTGAAGGGACTTAGCATGAACACATGAATACTTATGAATATCGTAAGACAAAATATTAATCAAATCTGTAAATTTAACATCATACCATTTTTTAAATGAAACATATATCTGGATTATTTTTCTAGAGGTTTAACTTACTATCTGCAGAAAGAAAAACGCTCAGAAGAAAATAATTTATAATTTTAACATTTCTTATCTCCAGATGGTAAAATTATAAGTAAACTTTGTTTTTTGGCTTTCTGCTATGTATTTTGTCATCAAAACTCTCTAGAATAAATATGCTTTTATGCCTAGTGAATAAAAGAAAATGTGAATCTTCACTGAAACAATCATGTGTTCATAACCAATGACAGATATTAGTCAAGATGTTACTGGTGACGGATGACTTTGCATTTTTAATTTACTATCATGGCACTGACTCTGAACAAGCTATTTAGTGACTCCATGTATTAAGATTAGTCTTACATTTATTAACTTTCTCGCAAACTCCAGGCACTATTTTCATATTCATTATCTTATCTACTCTCTCAATAACAAGTGAGGGAGTCTCATTTCCATTTCATGGCTGAGGAAACTGAATTACCAAGATAAAAGTTCAAGTTCACAAAGCTCATAACCCATAGTGAGGTATGTTGTGAATACAGCTCTCCAGACTAGACTTCCAGTGGTTTTCCACTATACCATTTTGACCAGGCATTTACGTATGGTTCAGAGTTGGAGTACATTCAGCAATCCTCTTCTTTATCTGGAGTATCACATAACCATTACTTATAATTACCTGACATGACCCTTCTTAATTAGTCCAAAGAGAGTGTGCAGACCTAGGAAGTGGCGTATTTCTTCCATGCGGGCTTTCAAGTGTGAGACAAGGACATCCTGAAGATCTAGGACTGCAGTAGATGCAGCTGTCTTGTATGGAGTTAATCATCAAATGTTTTTACACTTTTTCTCTGACATTTCTCTATTCTGTACCAACTTCTCCATCCATACTGTCATATGAACTGAGTTTTTTAAATCAACTTTTCCTAGATAACATTAATAATAACAGCAGAGGTAATTAACATTGAGTGAGCCCTTACCATATGCCAGGCACTCGGCCAAGCAATTCACATTGATTATCTCATTAATCCTGATGCAACTCTGTAATGCAACACTAAAATCTCGCGAAGCAAAGCTAAATGCTTACCATACATTTCAGCAAATCTCACTCCATGGTATCTCATTCCAAAGAAATCTCACTCCAGAGAAGTTGAAAACTATGTCCACACAAACACCTGCATACACCTTTGATAGCAGCTCCATGCGTAATTTCTAAGACTTGGAAGCAATCAAGATGCCTTTCAGTTGGTGAAGGGATAAATAAACAGTAGCATACTTAGACAAGGGGGTATTATCTAGTGCTAAAAAAAATGAGCTATCAAACCAGGAAAAAACACGGAGAGACCTTCAATGTATATTAGTAAATGAAAGAATCCAATCTGAAAGAGGCTACTGTTGTATGATTCCAACCATATAGCATTCTTAAAAAATAAAATTATGGGAAGAGTAAAAAGATGAATGGTTGCCACAGGGGTTGCAGGTGTGGAAGGGATGAATAGACAGAGGACAGAGGATCTGTAGGGAAATGAAAAAGTTTGTGTGGCATTTGATGACTTATACACGTAATGAAACATTTGTCCAAATCTCTAAACATAAAAACACCCAAACTATGGACCAGCACTAATAAAGATGTGTCAGCGTAGGTTCATCAATTGTAGCAGATATACCACTCTGATGTGGGATGGAATTAACGGTGGAGATCACACGCATGTGGGGGTAGAGGGAATATGGGAAACCTCCGCACTTTCCTTTAAATTGTGCTATGACACTAAACTACTCTATGAATATAAAATCTTAAAAAAAACAAACACACACTGAGGCCCAGATAAGTGAATAAAATTTGCAAAGTTGGACACTTAGTCATAGTATAGTTGGGTTCTGAATTCAGACAAGCTGTTTCACATTGGATAGCTACAATAGACTGTTGTTTTTTTTCCCTCTTCTGACCACATTCTTTCCCCTTCTAATTTGCCCTTCCTTAATCTTTGAAAAATTATACTTTCCTCAAGCTCACAAAACTTTTCAGAGCTTCCTACTTTTAAACACATCAAATTTAAACATATTTTTAACTTTGAAAATCCAAACCATCCAAAACATGACCTTTTCTCAATTAATTAGCTTTCTTTTCCATTGAAAAATAGAAACTGCCATTTTGAGCAAGAGCCACTTCGTGCTGAACTTGGTGTTTTATATGAATTACTTCATCTCTTTCCTATTTTTTAGATGACAATATTGAAGCTTAGCATGGATGAATAATAATTTGCTCAAGGTCACACAGCTAAAAATAATTCACCTTGATTACAAAACTGCTTTCTGCAACACTGCTTCTTTCTCACTGAAAATGGAAAATCATCAAATTTTTCAATAGTAATGATTAACATAAACATACCATCCCTCTAACTCTCCATCCATACATATAACATTTACTGTGCACCTAGACATGTTTGGATGTGAGAGTTGGACCTTAAAGAAAGCTGAATGCTGAATAATTGATGCTTTTGAACTATGGTGTTGGAAAAGACTCTTGAGAGTCCCTTGGACTGCAAGGAGAGCCAACCTGTCAATCCTAAAGGAAATCGGTACTGAATATTCATTGGACGGACTGATGCTAAAGCTGAAACTCTAATACTTTGACCACCTGATGAGAAGAACTGACTCATTTGAAATGGGAGAGAATGAAGGCAAGCAGAAGGAGAGGACAGAGGATGAGATGGTTGGATGGCATCACTGACTCAATGGACATGAGTTTGAGTAAGCTCCGGGAGTTGGTGATGGACAGGGAGGCCTGGCGTGCTGCAGTCAATGGGGTTGCAAAGAGTCGGACACGACTGAGCTACTGAACTGAACTACGCATACCAGACCCTGTGTTAGGTGCTGAAGATATGGAAATAACTTAGGCATAGTTGTTGCACTTGACCTCATGGATCTTTTGGAATTCACATTTCAGGCATATCAGGAGCTTTCATCACTGATAAGCACTCAAAGTTCAGTTCAGTTCAGTTCAGTCGCTCAGTCGTGTCCGACTCTTCGTGACCCCATGAACCGCAGCATCAGGCCTCCCTGTCCATCACCAACTCCTGAAGTCCAGCCAAACCCATGTCCATCGAGTTGGTGATGCCATCCAACCATCTTATCTTCTGTCATCCTCTTCTCCTCCTGCCCTCAATCTTTTCCAGCATCAGGGTCTTTTTAAATGAGTCAACTCTTTGCATCAGGTGGCCAAAGTACTGGAGTTTCAGCTTCAACATCAGTCCTTTCAATGAACACCCAGGACTGATCTCCTTTAGGAAGGACTGGTTGGGTCTCCTTGCAGTCCAAGGGACTCTCAAGAGTCTTCTTCAACACCATAGTTCAAAAGCACCAATTTTTCGGCACTCAGCTTTCCTCACAGTCCAACTCTCATATCCATGCATGACTACTGGAGAAACTATAGCCTTGACTAGATGGACCTTTGTTGGCAAAGTAATGTCCCTGCTTTTTAATATGCTATCTATGTTGGTCATAATTTTCCTTCCAAGGAGTAAGTGTCTTTTAATTTCATGGCTGCAGTCACCATCTGCAGTGATTTTGGAGCCCCCAAAAAATACCCATCACCAAAGTGCCACACCGGAAGCAATACTGGTTTATGTGCTTAGAGGCATTGTTGACTAATAGGTAGCTCTTGCTCTCTAGTACCTTTCTCTTAGCAGGTCTATCTTCCGCCCTCTACCAAAGATTTCTCCTTCCTGTTTCTATCTCTACCTTTAGATTTTCTCATCTCTCTTTTTCTCTATTCCTTTCACATATATTTCCTTTACCAAGAATACTTTTCCCTATCGTCTCTGACTAACTGACACATTTGTAAAGTACCTGCGTGACTTGTTAATGATCTATTATAGCTTGTTCACGATCTAACAATGCAGTTACTGTATTTTTCATAATAATTGAATTATGTGTTCATCTCCTCCAAATTTACAGCATGATCCTTTAAAACAATGCTGTTACCTTGTTTATTTTTATAGCTTTAGGACTTAGCAGAGTTTTGGACAAATTGTAGATATTCAGTAAATCCTTGTAACAATAAGTGAATAGTTCATCTCGTAAATGCTAGTTTTAATACCAAAAACACTTTTTAAAATGTATAAATAATTAAGAATTCATTTCTTTTTCTCTGAGATTGTTTGAATTTGATCATTTATAACATGCCACTTGATGTGAAGAACTGACTTATTTGAAATGACCCTGATGTTGGGAAAGATTGAAGGCAGGAGGAGAAGGAGATGACAGAGGATGAAATGGTTGGATGGCATCACTGACTCAACGGACATGAGTTTGAGTAGGATCCAGGAGTCGGTGATGGACAGGGAGGGCTGGGGTGCTGTGGTCCATTGGGTCGCAGAGAGTTGGACATGACTGAGTGACTGAACTGAACTGAACATGCTCAATATTCTTTTTGCTTTGTTGCTATTGTTTTCTCCAATATCTGAAATTATACTGTCCTATATTCTACATAGCAATGGTGATATTCTTTGCTATATTTTATTGCATATATATGAAGTAATACTATTGTTCCTACCAAATCACACATTCGTATTTATCATTTGTTCATTGGACATGCTATTTCAGTCTTATTCAATCTCAAAATAAAAATGCATATTTAACCCATATGTTACTTCTCTAATCTAGAGTTTCTTAAACTATATTACATAGAACAGTATTTCCACATGTTTCCCAGCCAAATAGATTTGAGAAATGATTTATGGTATATATTTTGCTCTTGAAAATATACTATAGGCATCAGCACATAAGAGATTATGACGAAAGCTGGTTTTGTGGCCAAGAAATGGAAACAATCAAGATTTTTATCTATAGGAAAATGGATGAATCAAATATAGTAAATGTACATGTGTAAAAGGCAGAACAAGTTGGCTAGATCTTGACATAATAACATGTGAATGTTTCAAAACTACAATATTGCGTGAAAAGAGGTAAGTTACAGAACATAATGTATAACACAGCATACTGTCAGAAGCTAAAGGCAGCGAAGGATAAATTTTAGATGAAATCTTCATTTCTGCCTCCGCATCTAAAGTCAAAGGAGATTGCTCTGAATCACTGAGACAGAATTAGTAGGTTAGTTGCCAGTCACAAACCATATTCAACAACTTTTCAAACTAGTCATTTTGTTCCCCAAACACAGCCTGCCAAAATTCTTACTTTTCCCGAGAACCAAAATGACTTTTCCCACTCTGCACTTTTTTCTTGGAATTTTAAGAGTGGTCAGGACACAGAGTGCCACAGAAATCCTCCCAGACAGAAGGGAATGTCCTGTTTCCTTTTTAGTGTGATTCATGCACACCACACACACCACACACACACACACACACACTCACATGACCACTCCCTAGGGAGATGACAGTGAAAGAAGCAAGTTAAAGTCCCTTCTCTCAAAATGTGTATACACTTTCAGGCACTTAGCACTCAAAATACTTTTATTCAGAGCAAATCATTTCTAGTTATGTCAATCCCCTCTTAATACCAATTCAACTCATGATATAGAGCATTAGTTCCTTTAAAAAGAGAGCAAAAAAAAGGCATTTCTTAAAAAAATTGAAGGTATAATTTCCTTTTTTTGCCTTCTCTTCTTCCTGCTTTCCTTTTTTTTTTTTTTATCAGATTATAGTTGATTTACAATGTTGGGTTAGTTTGGGTTGTACAACAGAAGAAGGTATTGCTTCTTAGAAATCAACACAAGTTATCTAACTTCTGTGCCCTCCTAATTCTAAGCTACAAGTTTCAGAAACTGCATGAAATTTAGTTTATCTATTGTCAATTTTAAACACTAACTTCTTGGTATTACCTCTTTTCTCTCCTGCCCACCTCAACCTTTTTTTAAGCTATTGTTTCTTGAGCACTTATTATAGGTTAGAGATATTGTTAGGATCTTTACATTTGTTATATCATTTATTCATCATGACAGCTTTATTCTTTCTGGATGAGAAAACATGAATGAAAGAGACTAAATAACTCTAGCAAGGCTCATGCTGATACACAACAATATCCGTGCTGGTATCAACATCCCTCAAGTTTGTCAGCTCCCCAAAGAGAGAGAGCCTGCCTTTGTGACTTAACAGTGGTTTTGCTGGTGCATGCTGGCAAGTGAGCTAAGGAGGGTCATCAGGATATTATGCCTGAGCTGCTAATACCTCAGTGAATATCCCTTAGGTTAGTGAGGTGTTCTCAGTTTAGTGCAAAGAAACTTCTCCTGTTTTGGTCCCTCCATGTGTATTTTCAAAGGAAAAGATATATCAGCAAAGCGTACATTGACTCAGATCCTGTGCCTACAGGATCTGGTCAGGTGAAAAGTGTATAGATTCAGAGCTTCCTCAGGCCATCCTCCCTCTTCTCTTCTCCTCATGTCTCTGTCCACCTTGTAAACCACTGCAGGCTGCCGGCTTAACACAGATACGGGAACAGTATGCCTGTTCATCTTCAAATGCATTTTTTGATAGCTAATATTAAAGATGGAAGGGTGGAAAGAGACTACTGACTTCTTTGCCTCATTTCAGGATGGTGTGCTTACTCGAGGAGATTTATTTGAAGGAAAAATTTGAAGGAAATTTGAAGGAAATTTGAAGGAAATATTTTCCCACTAACTAAATGTCCAAAAGGTCTTGACTTAATAGATGAGTCCTCACCTCCTAAAAGCAGGTCCGGAGAAGCTTCGTGACAGGAGGGGAATTCAGCCTTTTAATTTCATGTCATTGACACCAGGCAGCAGTCTCCAGAGTAATCCATGACAATCCGTTCATCATAATTACAATTTTAACACTCTTTATCTTTCAATTAAAGCTGCATTCTGTGGGCCACTTAATTAATGAACTGACAATGGCCTTATTTCTGCGACCATATATCTTGAGTAAGCACTGGCTGAAAAATCATGAGTGCAAATCAGACAGAGAAGAGAAAACATAAAGGATGAACTAAAATGCAGCTTTCCTACACACCACCAACACCCTCCCTAACCACAGAAAGCACTTCTAAAATTTATTCTCCAAGCATCTAACATTTGTGCAATTCAAAAATAGCTCTGAGGAAAGCATATGGCATGAAAGCATGCTGACTTGACCATCTAGCATTTAAATTAGACAAATTAACTACTTCAACATGTTTTTATAAAGACTTCCTTAGGCTGTGCCCCCAACTTAGTATATTTTGGTTTCTCCTCTTTTGAAAATGGAAAATTCTTCAAGCAATTCTATTTGTAATACTTGGTGGAAAGCTCTGGATTTTAACTTTACATTTATCTGGATATAACTTGCTTACAGGTATAAAGATATACATCTTCTCCACACCATACATCCTGGATTTAATAACAGAAGTATTACACTAGAGAGGTGAAAACAAATCAGCTAAAATAATTGATATAGTGCCTAAATGTTATATCTGTACAAATCTCAGAATATTAGTTGCTGTAAATTCACAAGAGTCTTTATAAATTTAGTTTGGAAACAAACAAACAAACAAAAAAAACATTTATTTCCTAGGAATCCTATCTCTTCTTCTCTACATATATTGTTTCCTATTTTATTATGTTATGTAATCAAATGTGGTGTTAATGACCTCTGGTCTTATAATTGCCTCCTAGACTTGCGGGAGCCCAGGGAAAGCTGTCATCCAAAATTACTGTGTGAAACAGCCGTGTCTCACAGTTGGCTCTGGGCTAGACAGCTTGAAGGTAGAGTTGCCCGCATAACTAATACAATCTGACAGGCACAACTGGACTTTTAGAGTCTTCACAGAAATTGTTGGGTGAGCCTGCTCAATTTAAAAGGAAAATTAGATTCAAACTTTATGCAAATACTATTTTGTATTTTGTATCCCTTTGATTTTTATGTATGCCTGTTTCAATAAGACACTGTTTTGTCTTTTTGCTAAAACTGTATAATATAGAAGATTATGTTAATGTAAGAAGATTTTGTTAATAATGACCTGAGAGATGCAGGTGTGTTTAAAATCAAACATGCTTACAAATGACACTTCACGGTAGATGTGGGCATGGGTACTGGGTGATTTTGTTTTCAAAAATCTTCCAATCAAGGTAATTGTCATTATCCAAAAGTGGATGTTTCTTGAGTTAGATACAGTGCTGTCAGGCTGCTTCAGGCTACGTGACCAAGTCATGTTCCTATCATGCTTCACTTACTACCCTGCCGCTGAAATGTGCCCATCTCATATATTAGCCCTGCTGGTTTCCCAGACGTTACGTTGTCAGGGTGTGTACAGAGCTGCCCCAGGTGCTGGGTGCTCTTTAACAGCGTCATTTGTTTGACATGATTCAGCTTTGTTGTTGAATTCTCAAGAGCAGGCAATGTGCTTACTGGAAACCACCAAAATGTCCTTCAATAGGTACAGAGATAAATAAACTTTTAAAAAGAGAAATGGTACATCCATACAATGGAATATTATTCAGTACTAAAGAGAAATGAACTACCAAACTATAAAAGGACATAGAGAAACCTGAAATGCACTTTACTAAGTGAAAGACACCACCTAAAAAGACTACATATTGTACTATTTCAACTATGTGACATTCTGAAAAAGTTAAAACTGTGGAGACAGTCACTTTTATCATCAGTGGTTACCAGGATTTGAACTGGAGTGGGCTGTGATGAATAGACAAAGCACAGAGGACTTTTAGGGCAGTGAAAATGCTGTTATGATACTGTGATGACTAATACATGTCATTATACATCTTCCAAACCCCAGAGTGTACAATATCAAAAGTAAACTATAATGTAAACTATAGACGTCTAAATTATAATGCGTCAAAGAATCATCTGGTGGTGGCTATATGGATAACAGGGAGGCTATCCATGCGGGGGAACAGGAGTATATGGCAAGTCTAAGTACTTTCCTCTCAATTTTGTTATGAATTTAATATTGCTCTAAAAAATAAAGTCTTAATAATAAAAAAATGAGACACTAGTAGAAATGTGAATAGCATAGGTTGTCATTATAATAGATATTCATAAGTGATATATACTTAGTAGTTTTTGAGCTAGATGTGGTTATTTGACAGTTAATACTTTTCTTCCAAGACAAAATTTTCCAAGTTAGGATGGGACATTTCATTAGATGCTTCAGGAAATTAAAGAAAATGCATGCTTTTGTTCCTTTACGGTAATTGAAATTACATGAATCTCATTGCTAATTATCTATCCCCTCTTTTTGAGGAAGATCCTGATAGCACTCCTAATAATAAATCAGGGACAGAAAGATTGTTCTCAAGAGTAACTATAAAGAAGAGGGGGTTCCACTCTATCATTAGTGGACTAGAATGATTAAAAATTATCAAAAGTCATGTGACACAGTAAACTCAGCACATTTTTGTAAGAGAAAGTGCTTATTTTACCCCTCTTTCTTTGCACTTAGTAAATTACTGCTGATCAATTAACCAGGTTATTATTATGCAGCACACTGAACAACACAGTATGTTCTCTTATTAAACTAAGCCATAATAGTAAGAGCTGTAAAGATAGAAACCATGAGAAAAATCACTGAACATCATGAAATTGTTCATTAAAGTTTCTTAGAAAATATGTCCCTGACCTTATCTGCTATTATTCTCTCCGCATTTTTTTTTTTTTTTGATTGTCTCTATTACCATTACCCTGGGGCTTACACAACTCTCAAGATATTATCTGGTGTCAGGTGTGAAATGACAGAGTAAAACATATTTGAGGAGCTTTCAATGAATCCTTGTGTTGGCTTTGATAAGATCCTATTTCAGAGGAGTGAGGCTGCCTATAAGTCTGGCCAGAACCCAGGGTTATAACATAAAACCTTTTGTAGATTTCCTGACCCAAGAGATTAGGATGAATGATGTCTAATGAAGAGCTCTCCTCCTTGGGCTGGGTCTCTAAGCTTGAGTAGCTTCTCCGACTCCTACATCCTGCCCTCTGCCTAGTATTACAAACTAGAATGAGAAAGACAAAGTCGATGGCCTAGAATCAAGATTAAACTTACCCACTTCATGAATCCTTCCCCTTTAACCTCCTCCAGCTCCCAGTGTCCTTTAAGTCAAACAGAAAAAGCCCATGGGCCTGATCTTATTGTATCAGATGTATGGAAGTAGAGAGAGGCAGATCACCAGAGAGAAATCCTCACAGAGGAACCAAGGCTTCTACTTCTAGAACCCAGTTAACGATCTTGTCCTTGATTCAGATTCATCTTTATGGAAAGGGGGAAAGAATTTTTTATCTCCACCAATGTCCAAAAAGATATCTGTTTATTTGGTGCTTGAAAAATTTGGACACTTATTAAAACTCAACATTCTGGATATATTAGGAAAATCACCTGGCCCAGCAAGCACTGTAGCTAAAGCATGGCAGGCTTAGTCACCACCAGCCAAAAACCCTGTTGGCAGGAAAAGCCAATTTTCAACAGCTCTGACAGTGTAAAGCAGGAGGCATGTTTGACAAGATGCTGCGTATTAATTTAAAAGGCTTTAGCATCTGGTTAGGTTAACACCTGCTGTGGCGAGCACCCCCAGGCACATAAAATAGCATTCAAGCTGAATATTTAAATCTCCCAACACAGCCCAACAAAGCTCTAACTCTAAATAAAACAAAACTAAATCATGTCTCTCTAGAAATCAACAAGAGTTATAATTATATAGCCAAAAATATTTTCTCTATGACACTGTTTGCACAGTGGTAAAGAATCCGCCTGCCACTGCAGGAGACGCAAGAGGGGTGGGTTTGACCCCTGGGTCAGGAAGATCCCTTGGAGTAGGAAATGGCAACCTACTCCAGTATTTTCGCCTGGAAAATTCCACGGACAGAGAAGCCTGGCAGGCCGCAGTCCACAGGGTCATAAAAAGGACACAAATGAACGATTGAGCAAGTACACACACACAATGCTGCAGGGGGTGTTATAGAAGTTATAAAGTATGTTAAAATGTACTGTCCTGTGTTGGAGAATTATACTGTCTGCAGTATTTAGAAGAGGATCAAGGCCCAGAGAAAAACACTTTGTGTTCTATTATGTTGCACTGATATGTAACTAAAGCAGAAATTGTCACTGAAAAGGGGGAGATGATGGCACCAAATAACAAAGAAACCCAGGCCATAGGACAGGAAGAGCTGCAAGGCTCTTCTAAGTACTCTGAAAGGCAGTCAAAGCTCAAGGATCAGAGTCATCAGAGAGAAGGGGGAGAGAAGTGGAGTTTCAGAAGTCTAGAACTGTCGGGACACACTACACGACTTAAAAGTTCATAACATGCATATGCAGAGCACATCATGAGAAATGCTGGGCTGGATGAAGCACAAGGTGGATTGAGATTGCCGGGAGAAATATAAATAACCTCAGAGACACATGACACCACCCTTATGGCAGAAAGTGAAGAACAACTAAAGAGCCTCTTGATGAAAGTGAAAGAGGAGAGTGAAAAAGTTGGTTTAAAGCTCAACATTCAGAAAACTAAGATCATGGCATCCGGTCCCATCACTACATGGCAAATAGATGGGGAAACAATGGAAACAGTGAGAGACTTTATTTTTCTGGGCTCCAAAATCACTGCAGATGGTGACTGCAGCCGTGAAATTAAAAGATGCTTGCTCCTTGGAAGAAAAGTTATGACCAACCTAGACAGCATATTAAAAAGCAGAGACATTACTTTGCCAACAAAGGCCCATCTAGTTAAGGTTGTGGTTTTTCCAGTGGTCATGTATGGATATGAGAATTGGATGGTGAAGAAAGCTGAGTGATGAAGAATTGATGTTTTCAAACTGTGGTGTTGGAGAAGACTGATGAGAGTTCCTTGGACTGCAAGGAGATCCAACCAGTCCATCCTAAAGGAAATCAGTCCTGAATATTCATTGGAAGGACTGATGCTGAAGCTGAAACTCCAATACTTTGGCCACCTGATGTGAAGAACAGACTCATTTGAAAAGACCGTGATGCTGGGAAAGATTGAAGGCAGGAGGAGAAGGGGATGACAGAGGATGAGATTGTTGGATGGCATCACCGACTCGATGGACATGAGTTTGAGAAAGCTCCGGGAGTTGATGATGGACAGGAAGGCCTGGCATGCTGCAGTCCACGGGGCTGCAAAGAGTCGGACACAATCGAGTGACTGAACTGAACTGAACATTTTCTGAGTCCATGGATACCAAGAAAGATTCTTAGAATAGTTGAATTTTATGTGTAGTTTTCTACAGTGAAGAGATCTGTCAGCCCAGTTTGGATACCAGGTTATTTGACAATTCTTTCTAACTGTAAATGAATAAACTGACATTTTGAAAATTCCTTTATTAACTCCACAAAATATTATTGACTCCCCGATATGTAGGGGATTCTGCAATTTTTTTTCAGATGTTGCAATGTGAACAATGGTAAAAAAGATGTAATAAACCAAGGTAAGTGAAGCAATTACAATATAATATGAGAAACACTACAGTGGAGCTATAACTAGAGTATTCATCATGCATAGGCATGTTTCAGCTAACCCCTGGAGTGGGTATGGGTATGGAGGAAGCATGTAAGACAATGTGTGAAAAACAAGTAAGAGTTAGCCAGGTAAAGTAACTGTTGAGTTGAGTAAAAATTTTTCCAGATCAAAGGAGCAGCATAAACAACTCCCCCCCCCACCACCACCCCCCCCCCCACCCCCCCCCCCAAAAAAAACCCTTAAAACGTTAAAATTGTAACACTTTTAGAAAAAGCCATAAGGGTAAATTAGAATCATGGATTAGCTGATGGCTTCTTTGAGATGACACTGAAAGCTCAAGCAACAGTGAAAAAATAGATACACTGTACACCATCTGCTATGGCCTGAAATGCATTCAGGTTTTTAAGCCCTGACTCCCAACCTGATGGTATTTGGAGATGGGGCCTTTGGGAGATGATTCAATTTAGATGAGGTCACAGCAGTGGGATTACTGGCCTTTGTAAGAAAACAAAGAGGCAGTAAATAGAGATTTCCCCCTCTACCATTTGAGGAGAAGCCAGAAAGCAGCCACATGTAAGCCACGAAGAGGACGTGGCCATGCTGGTATCATGAACTCAGACTTTCAGTCCCCAGAACTATGAGGAAATAAATGGTTAAGCCACCAAGACTATGGTATTTGGTTATGGCAGTCCAAGCTGACTAATATACTATCAAAACTAATAAATTTTGCACTTCAAATGAAATCATCCAGAAAAGGCAACCCATACAATGAAAGAACACTTTTGAAAATAATGTACCTTATTATAAGTACTTGTTTCTAGAATATGTGAATAACTGTTACAACTCAAGAATAAAAACACAAATAGCCCAATTTAAAAATGAGCAAAGAATCTGAATAGACAGTTCAAAGATGTACAAATGGCCAATAAGCAAAAGAAAAGATGTTCAACATCATTAACCATCTGAGAAATGCAAATCAAAACCATAATGAGATACCACTTCACATGTACTAGAATGGATATAATCAAAAAGATAAATAATAAATGTTAGCAAAGATGTAGAGAAACTTCATACACTGTGGATGGAAGTGTAAAATGGCACAGCTGCTTTGAAAACCAATTTGTTCATATCTCAAATGGTAAAAGAGATATCATATGATCCAACAATTCCACTACTAGGAATGTACCCAAGAAAATGGCAAACATACATCCACACAGAAACTTGAACATGAATGTTCACAGCAGCATTATTCATTATAGCTAAAAAATGGAAACAAACTAAATGTTCAACAATTGAAGGACTGATGAAAAAGGCAGTACATACATAAAATGGAAATTATGCAGAAACAAAAGAAACAAAAGTCCTAATACTTACTATATCATTCATAAACCTTAAAAATCTTGTGCTAATGAAGCCAGTCACAACGGATGGTATATTCTATAATTTGATTCATATCAAATTTCCAGAATAGACAAATATATAGAAACAGGAAATTGGTGGTTGCTAATACTAGGTGAGATGGGAAAGTTGGAGGAGGTGATATTTGGGGGTTATAAACTATTCTAAAATTGATTGTGGTGATGGATGCATAGCTCCATGATTCTACTGAAAGCCAAAGGACTGCATTTTAAGTGGGTAAATTAGATGGTATGTGAATGATGCAGATGACACCACCCTTATGGCAGAAAGTGAAGAGGAACTAAAGAGCCTCTTGATGAAAGTGAAAGAGAGTGAAAAAGTTGGCTTAAAGCTCAACATTCAGAAAACTAAGGTCATGGCATCCGCTCCCATCACTTCATGGCAAATAGATGGGGAGACAGTGGAAACAGTGGCTGACTTTATTTTTCTGGGCTCCAAAATCACTGCAGATGGTGATTGCAGCCATGAAATTAAAAGACACTTACTCCTTGGAAGGAAAGTTATGACCAACCTAGACAGCATATTAAAAAGCAGAGACATTACTTTGCCAACAATGGTCAGTCTAGTCAAGGCTGTGGTTTTTCCAGTGGTCATGTATGGATGTGGGAGTTGGACTATAACGAAAGCTGAGCGCGGAAGAATTGATGCTTTTGAACTGTGGTGTTGGAGAAGACTCTTGAGAGTCCCTTGGACTGCAAGGAGATCCAACCAGTCCATCCTAAAGGAGATCAGTCCTGGGTGTTCACTGAAAGGATGTTGATGTTGAAGCTGAAAGTCCAATACTTTGGCCACCTGATGCGAAGAGCTGACTCATTTGAAAAGACCCTGATGCTGGGCATCAGGGCAAGAGGAGGATTGAGGGCAGGAGGAGAAGGGGACGACAGAGGATGAGATGGTTGGATGGCATCACCGACTCGATGGACGTGGGTTTGGGTGGACTCCGGGAGTTGGTGATGGACAGGGAGACCTGGCGTGCTGAGGTTCATGGGGTCACAAAGAGTCGGACACTACTGAGCGACTGAACTGAACTGAACTGAATGATGTTTCAATAACTGTTTAAAATCATGTTTAAATAAATCAGAACCAGGCTGGGAGGTCCTGGGGGGCGCCCCTGACGTCACCGCCTCTCGCCCCCAACTCCCCCATCCCAGCTGACCTGTACACGGCGGAGCCCGGGGAGGGGGAGTGGCCTGGGTGCAGACGGAGCGGGAGCAGTTCCGGGACTTCCGGGGTCTGCACAAGGACGGGAAGCTGGACGGGAATGAGGTGGGCCACTGGGTGCTGCCCCGCCCAGGATCAGCCCCTGGTGGAGGCCAGCCACTTACTGCATGAGGGCGACAGGGCCAAGGACGGGCGCCCGAGCAAGGCTGAGATCCTGGGAACCTGGACCATGTTCGTGGGCTGCCAGGCCAGCAACCACGCCGAGGATCTGACACGGCACCACGCCGAGCCTGAGCCCCGCGAGCGCGCGGCCGCCTCGTCACCCCGCGGGCTGACCTGGGGCGCCCCGGCGGCCGGGGCCCCACCTGTCCAGCTCGGCGTCCCCTGCGCTCTCCACGCCGGTGAGTACCAGCGGGTCAACTTCACTCCCTGAGACACCGCAGCCCCTCCCAGCTCCCCACGGGAGCTCTCAGGCCCGAATGAGGAGATGAGGGACCACCCCTTTCTCACTGGCAGAGGCTCCCAGCCCAGACCAAGGCCCCCTGACATCAAGCCCAGCCTCCATAGGCCTCCACTAACCCCCCAGTTCCAAATCTGAGCCTCAGCCCACACAGTGGAGGAACACCCCCTTGGGGGCCCTGAACTCACTCCCACCATCTGCCCAAAGGATGTCTCTTCTCTGCCAGGGAGGCAATAAAACCCAGTGCTGGGCCAAAAAATAATAAATAAATAACAGGTTAAAACAAACTGTTTAAAAGACAGCTCACTATGGATTCAGTGTAGTATGTATGTGGGCTCAGTTGTGTCTGACTCTGCGACACCGTGGACTGTCTTCGGAATTTTCCAGCAAGAATACTGGAGTGGGTTGCCATTTCCTACTCCAGGGGATCTTCCCAACCCAGGGTTCGAACTTGTGTCTCCTGCATCTCCTGCATTGGCAGGCGGATTCTTTATCACTGAGCCACCTGGGAAGCCCTTCAGTGTACTCTATGATATGCTAAATATTTCGAAATTTGGTAAAGGGCAATGGCAGCTATGGAAGAGATTTAAGCAGGAGAAAACATTATTAATTTTATCTTCCTTCTTATGAGTTCAGCAACTACTCAGAGATAGTAAAACAACAAAATTCTGGACTTGCCAAGCTAAAGGTAGGATTCTAGGGCTTATTAAACTTATCAAGGTAACAATACCCTGGCATATTCCTTTTAATAACCATTCAGTCTTACAGACATCCAACTCTTTTAATTTAAATAACATTCATTGATTGTTGTCATTACAAATTTTTCCATTCCTGCTTTTTGGACCATCTTGATATCCTTTCTCCAGCAACAAAAGATGTTAGAACAACACTTAACATAAGAAATATGCTACTTTCACTTCTTCGAGGAAACCTCCCCTAACATCTGAGTATCTTTCTGGTCAGTAGAAGCAGGAAGAAACTCAGGAGGCTACTTTCTCAGGAAGTACTCTTCAAGATAAGTTTTTCAAGAGGAAAATATGTGGAAAATATCTCACATATATTCTTAAACCTCTTCAGTTCAGATCAGTTCAGTTGCTCAGTAGGGTCCGACTCTTGGCAACCCCATGAATCGCAGCACGCCAGGCCTCCCTGTCCATCACGAACTCCCGGAGTCCACCCAAAACCATGCCCATCGAGTCGGTGATGCCATCCAACCATCTCATCCTCTGTCGTCCCCTTCTCCTCCTCTCCTCAATCTTTCCCAGCATCAGTGTCTTTTCAAATGAGTCAGCTCTTCGCATCAGGTGGCCAAAGTATTGGAGTTTCAGCTTCAACATCAGTCCTTCCAATGAACACCCAGGACTGATCTCCTTTAGGAGGGACTGGTTGGATCTCCTTCAGTCCAAGGGACTCTCAACAGTCTTCTCCAACACCACAGTTCAAAGCATCAATTCTGCAGCGCTCAGCTTTCTTCACAGTCCAACTCTCACATGCATACATGACCACTGGAAAAACCATAGCCTTGACTAGACTGACCATTGTTGGCAAAGTAATGTCTCTGCTTTTTAATATGCTATCTAGGTTGGTCATAACTTACCTTCCAAGGAGTAAGCGTCTTTTAATTTCATGGCTGCAATCACCATCTGCAGTGATTTTGGAGCCCAGAAAAATAAAGTCAGCCACTGTTTCCACTGTTTCCCCATCTATTTCCCATGAAGTGATGGGACCAGATGCCATGATCTGAGTTTTCTGAATGTTAACTTTAAGCCAACTTTTTCATCCTTCTCTTTCACTTTCATCAAGAGGCTCTTCTTCTTCACTTTCTGCCATAAGGGTGGTGTCATCTGCATATCTGAGGTTATTGATATTTCTCCCGGCAATCTTGATTCCAGCTTGTGCTTCCTCCAGCCCAGTGTTTCTCATGATGTACTCTGCATATAAGTTAAATAAGCAGGGTGACAATATACAGTCTTGACGTACTCCTTTTCCTATTTGGAACCAGATAGGAAATTGTTGTTCCATATCCAGTTCTAACTGTTGCTTTCTGACCTGCATACAGGTTTCTCAAGAGGCAGGTCAGGTGGTCTGGTATGCCTATCTCTTTCAGAATTTTCCACAGTTTATTGTGATCCACACAGTCAAAGGCTTTGGTATAATCAATAAAGCAGAAATAGATGTTTTTCTGGAACTCTCTTGCTTTTTTGGTGATCCAGAGGATGTTGGCAATTTGATCACTGGTTCCTCTGCCTTTTCTAAATCCAGCTTGAACGTCTGGAAGCTCATGCTTCATGTATGCTGAAGCCTGGCTTGGAGAATGTTAAGCATCACTGTACTAGCGTGTGAGACGAGTGCAATTATGTGGTAGTTTGTGCATTCTTTGGCATTGCCTTTCTTTGGGATTGGAATGAAAACTGACCTTTTCCAGCCCTGTGGCCACTGCTGAGTTTTCCACATTTGCTGGCATACTGAGTGCAGCACTTTCACAGCATCACCTTTCAGGATTTGAAATAGCTCAACTGGAATTCCATCACCTCCACTAGCTTTGTTCGTAGTGATGCTTCCTAAGGCCCACTTGACTCCACACTCCAGGATGTCTGGCTCTTGGTGAGTGTGAGTGATCACACCATCGTGATTATCTTGGTCATAAAGATCTTTTTGTACAGTTCTTCTGTGTATTCTTGCCACCTCTTCTTAATATCTTCTGCTTCTGTTAGGTCTCTACCATTTCTGTCCTTTATTGTTCCCATCTTTGCATGAAATGTTCCCTTGGTATCTCTAATTTTCTTGAAGAGATCTCTTCAACTATCTCACATATATTCTTAACCTCTTCAATTGCTCATAAGCAATCTACAAAGACTTAGTCAAAGCAGGAAAAACTTTTGAGTTCCCTCTACTGTATATTTATTCATGAAACAAATCTTATCTATACTGAATTGCCACACAAATATTGATATGCATAAAATTACATATAGAGTGTAATGTGTAATGATGTATATAATACATAGATTTTTTTTACTATCTTATAAGGCCTTTCTACAACTTCATGAAATAAATCACATGTGTGTTGGCACCATATTTTCCCTTGCCTGAGACAACATGAAATAATCATTTATTTATTGAAGCAGTCTTGCAATATTCCTTGGTGCTGAACTTTAAGTAGCAACTACTTAGTTACCCAAACTGGCACAGGAGATGAACCCTATTTGCCATCGTGTTTTCTTGCCTGGAGAATTCTATGGACAGAACGAGCCTGGCAGGCTGCTGTCCATGGGGTTGCAGAGTTGAACACAACTCAATGACTTTCATTTTACTTTTCATTTTTGAAAAGTGTACCAAAAAATTGTACATTTTTTTCATGTCTTCTGAAAAAAATGAAGTATTGCAAATAGTCCAAATCATTAACTTCTATAAAAAATTTTTTCAACTGTGGAAGCATAGCTTAGATTATCTTTTGTCTACATACATAAATTGAACTAGAATGGTTAACTCTTGTCCACATTATGCAGATAAACCAATGCTGGGAAGTCTCTTTATTTGACTGAAAGTCCATAGCACTCCTTACTTGTTTTTAATTTACTTAAGCTAATGTTTTTTGGAGAATGGAAAATAGCTATGAGTCAAAGTAAATATTCAGATATTCCTTTTTCCCAATTTTATTTTTCAATGTGGAAATGGTTTAATATTAGTTTGCTTGATTTGTTTAATATTAGCTTTCAATGTGGAAATAGTTTGTTTAATATTCCTCAAAAGGAAGATTATATTTTATGAGTAAGAATTTTATACAGTGAAAAGTAAAAGGAGATTATTTTTTCAGGGAAGAAAACATTTTCCACAATTCCTTCATGCTGAGTTTTTGCATTTTCATTTAACAGCCCCACACTTGCAAATACATACTAGCACCCAGACTCACTGTAATAGCATTAATTACTCTGAAATCTATTACTGCCTTTCGCTTTACTGTGTTTTTTTTTTAAATCTTGTATTTCTACTCCACAAGTAAGCAAAAGTCAAATTAGCTGTTCTATTTATCTGCTTTTAATGTATGAAAGAAGATTTAGTCCATGAGTCTGCTAATTTTGAAAAAAATTACTCTTAGAATTATCTAAGTGGTGCAGTCAGTGGTACAGGCAAAAGGAGGACCTAGACTGGTGGAAGAATCTTCAGAGATGTTAAATATGAATTGCCTAGAGCACAACGATACACGTAACATTAAAATAAAATGTTCTTTTAAAGTTAATGAGATTTTTTTTTAGGTGGCTTATCTCATTTAAATTAGTCATGCCACTCTTCCTTGAATTTTTGTTACTCGAGGGTAGTAACTCTTCAGATCCCAGTAAGATGGTAGACTAGAAGTTTTCATTCTAATCCAATATAATAAATAACTCTGGATCTAGGTGGTAAATTCTGTGAGGGCCAGATCTAAGGCTTTCTTCCCTCTGTTAAATTGCCAATTCCTCACTCTGTGTCTGTCAAAGAGATTACATTTGTTAAATAAAGACAGTGTTAAACTGTTCACATTTAGTAATGAAAACTTTAATGCAGATGAATTAGCACCAGAAAAAAACACAACTAAAATATTATTCTGATAAAGCTACTGAGGTATGAATTTTAAAACATGCCATACCAGGTTCATTCTTTTAAAAGTGCTATTCCTTAATCATTTTAAACATATATTACATTCTTTATATTTGATATCCTTGATATATTTGATATCCTTGAGAATAGAAACTGTTTTTTCTGATTTTTGCATAGGGCAACTTAGTTCTTGGGATTTAAAATAGTGATTGCAAGCTCATGTTTGGTTATTTTAATGTGTGGGAATTCTGTGAGGTCTGGCTGAAAGAACTTCTTTCAGAGAGAATATATTTTTCCTTCTGGTAGGTACTGTGAAGCAGGGGCTAGTAATTTAAAATTCTGAGTTCAAAGACAGCACTGTGGTAATCAGTGTTTTTTCCTAAGCCTTAACTCAGGTTCATAGTGACAGCCTGAGCATCTTTTTGCTGATGATAGTCTTCTAGGCTATCCTGTCTTTGAGGGTATAGCCCCCTTCAGTGGTTCTGGATTTATACAGGGGTTTTAATTTTTTCTTCTTCCTAGATTCAAGGCCCTGTTCCCAGAGTACCCCACTGACAATAAGCCCCGAGTTTTTCGCTTCTGGGATCAGCAAAGGTCATCAGGATGCTCAAGTCTTCAGAAAACACAGCATTAGTTTTTCAACAGCCTATATGTTATTTTTATTCAGGCTTTTGTACTATAAAGGTCCTTGAGGCTTTCCTATTTGCCACTAGCAGAAAGTGGAAGCTGAACATGATAAAATATTCATAGATGCTTATTTCCCATACTGAATTAACATTAAACATAATTCAAGCCATCAGGGAATTATCACTGGGAATTTTTTTTTTTCTCTGCAGGTTATCTAGTTTGTGAGACACATGATCAAATGTGACATAAAAAATTAATGAGTTCATAAAAGAAAACACAAGGAATCTAGGTTTATATAACATAAAATATGATCTGTATTTAAAATAATTCAGTCAACTAAAATATTCATATTTCCTCAGTGAAAGTGCTTTCTGTTAAGATGTTTGGTCTGAAGAAGAAAAACAAAACCTCAGGACTGAGAGAAGAGGGGATGGCAGCTACCTTCAATTACCTGAAAAAAATCAAGATGGAAAATGACTTTCCTAGAAGGCAGTTTCCCCAATTTTTGAAATCTAGTATTTTCAATTCTATAGGATATAGTGAAAGTAGCTAGTGTTAGTCAGTCAGTCATGTCACACTCTGTGACCCCATGGACGGCAGCCATGGGGCCTGTGAAGGGCTTCTGGCGTAGGGGTCACTTTTAAAATGCCATGCTCCTTCATCTGCAGTCATATATTCTTAAAAGACACTGAAAAAAATTAAATGTTGGATTGCCTGGGCAAAGGTCATTTCCTTATAAAAACTCCATTATATTCTAATAATTGTAGTTTAATTTTACTGCCCTATTGAAGACCAAATAAATGGTTGAAAATGCCACCAGGGTAAGAATCAAATACTCTTGAGGTAGGTATAAGGCACACATTAAAAAAAAAAAAAAATTAGTCCACATTGTTTTATGCCTGACTCTCTGCTAGACATTTTTGAATAAGAAGTAGTTTAAACCACATTGTTTCTGATTATCTACTGGGAAGAACAAAGCAGATAGCTATATACTTGGGATAGGGCCTTATGGTTAAGTCTGTCATTGAGTCTGTCATTAGTTTATTTACATGAGAGAGAAAGGTGACTTCTGGGAAGGTAAATTAGGAAACTGATTAAAATCGCCAGCTCTGGAGGCAGTTGTTTTTGTTAGAATCCCAGCTCCATCCCTTCAGCAGCTGCTTGGAAATTTACCTTTTGTATTTCATACTGTATCTTCTGTAAAATAGAGATGAATCACAGAACTAATCTCACAGTCTTATTGGGTTGCTGTGAGGAATTACTACTTTATTCATGTAAAGTACTTCAGTTCAGTTCAGTTGAGTCGCTCAGTCGTGTCCGACTCTTTGCGACCCCATGAATCGCAGCACGCCAGGCCTCCCTGTCCATCACCAGCTCCCGGAGTTTACTCAGACTCATGTCCGTCGAGTTGGTGATGCCATCCAACCATCTCATCCTCTGTCGTCCCCTTCTCCTCCTGCCCCCAATCCCTCCCAACATCAGGGTCTTTTCCAATGAGTTAGCTCTTCGCATCAGGTGGCCAAAGTACTGGAATTTCAGCTTCAGCATCAGTCCTTCCAGTGAATATTCAGGACTGATCTTTAGGATGGACTGGTTTAATCTCCTTACAGTCCAAGGGACTCTCAAGAGTCTTCTCCAACACCACAGTTCAAAAGCATCACTTCTTCTGTGCTCAGCTTTCTTTGTAGTCCAACTCTCGCAAATATAAATACTTTCTGATTAACACTATTATTATTATTAATTGTTTTTATTATTACTAGAAAAAACTTAGAGCCTGTATCTTTAAGGACAGAAGCTCATGTCACAGGTGATTATAGGAGTAAATTTTATATTCCTAAGCTCCACCTATCAACAGGGACTGATACTGTCACATTAATCACCAGCTTCCATGGACGATATTTCACATCCATGCTCTCAAGTCCCTCCTCAGAATTCTATGATAGTCAATTTCAGTTAATTCTGGTATAGAGAGAAAAAATGGTGGCATTTGGGTCGAATATCATAAAAATATGATGTTCAATGGTCAACCTGATGTTTAAAGGATCTGAACAGAACTGGATAGAAAAAATAATTAATATAAATGACACAGATATAAAAGGTAAAAAATATATCATACTAACAAACAATTTAGAATGTGTGTGAGGGTAATGAGCGTCATAATCTGATATTTTGATTCAGCATTAGCATTTCCATTTAACTTTTTATTTATTTTCATATTTAAACTATCAATTTAAAATACACTAACATTGTTAAATGCTTTGTGAATACATTAATTATTGCTGAGAATTCTAGCACTTATCCAAAGAAAAGTTCTTTTATGTAACAATACTACACAAAATAAATTAGAGAGTTGATAGTTTATCTTTCACTGTTTTTTCCTCTTATTTTATCATTCCAAGTTTTTAAAATATTTGCATTTGGAGAATAGGATGGGACAAATGTGAAACATTTGTCACATACAGAGGGTATGGCCATATTGAACCAGAATCCACTCCAATTTTCATGAGCAAATGAGTAAAAGGCACTACTTTGTCATCTGTTTCCTCCCACCAGCACTACTGATAATTTGCATCACCTGCCATTATGACATTTCAGGATTTTTAAATTAAGGTATAATTAATATATAACATTGTATTAATTTCAGGTATACAACATGATTCAATATTTGTATATATTGTGAAATAATCACAAGAAGTCTAGTCTGGTTTAATGTCTCAACAACTCGCAAATATATGCAACTGAGTATTGCAAACTATTGTTCCCATGCTACACATGAAATCCCCACCATTTTCTTTTATAACTGTAACCTTGTACCTTGTCATCACCTGCATACACTTCGCCTACCCCTCACCCTGACTCTAGCAACCACCAATCTGTTCTCTTTGTTTATAAGTGCCTTTCTTTTTTCTTTTTCAAAGAGTCCCTCTATAATCGAGATCATACAGTATTTGTCTTTCTCTGTCTCATTTATTTCACTTAGCATAGTGAAAATCAGTTTCAAGATCCATCTATGTTGTTACAAATGGCAAGATTTCCTTCTTTCTTTTGGCTGAATAATAGTCCACTGTGTGTATATATATGTATATATGTGCGTGTGTATATATATATATATATATATATATATATATATATATGAAAGTGCAAAGTGTTAGTCGTTCAGTCATGTCTGACTCTGCAACCCCATGGACTGTGGCCCGCCAGGCTCCTCTGTCCATGGAATTCTCCAGGCAAGGATACTGGAGTGGGCAGTCATTCTCTCCTCTAGGGGATCTTCCTGACCCAGGGTTTGAATCTAGGTCTACGGCATTGCAAGTAGTTGCCAGGAGCCAACACACGAGATCCCACCCATGACAAGGTCATGAGGAGAAAACCTGACAGGCAAGGCGGATCAGGTTTTCAGGGATTCCGAAAAGCTGCCCCAGTGCTCACCTGAAAGATGATGTCTGTCTTTCTGATGCTTGCTTCAATATACTGATCCCTAATTTCTGTGACACAGGCGGAAGGCCTTCCCCCCATCTCTTTCCAAATAAGAATCAATTTAGAACTTTAATCAATAAGTTTCCCAGGTGGTGGTATTTTATGAGATTATCCAGGGTGAAAGGAGTGTTTTAATTTAAACTCCTTTGCTGGTATTTTAGTTTGTTTGGCAAATGCGTCTATGCCCTTAGTACTAATATGCATGACTGCTTATAATACCCTAATCATAAAACAGCATAAAGAACCTGATCATATAAAGGCCTTAATAGACATAGAACCCTTCGGGGAGTGAGGAAGCCCTGTTAGAAAACACAAGAAAAATTATTCTAAAAGTGGCTATTGGGTTAACATTTGCTTGCTGTGTTTTTGCTCTTAATGTGCTAAGGTTGTGTTATAGAAACCATTGTTAACATAGTTAAAGATCTAGAAAAATAAGAGCTTAGCTCTAGTGTGGTAACAATGAGACAGTTGTTAACTGCTACCCAGGAGTGCTAGGCAGAGGCTGTCTCACTGAAGCCGCAGAGTCTGTGTGGGGTAAACCTCTTAGATAAATTCAACTGACAACTTCTGCAGAAGAATTGACTTCTATGTTAACAAGGTTATACTTCTACTATGCTGTGACATGCTGTACACTTGCCCTATGAGACTGTAACTTTTCTGTTAAGATCACCATAGAAACAGAAAATAGGTTTACATTCACCTGACTTGCATAAAATGTTAATAGGCCCCAAGGCCAGAAGAAAATGTACAAGACCCTCATAAACAAAGAAGTATGCAGAAAACACCCTGGTTTCATGAAGGACAAGCTGATATGTTAAACTATCTTCCCCTTAGAAATGTACTAACTTAGGGTATAAAAGCTAAGGGAAAAAATAAAGCATTGCCAGACCCTGCTGCACCCTAGTCTGGTCTCTCTCTCTCTCTTTTCTCTCTCTCTTTCTCTCTGTCTCTGTCTCTCTCTCTCTCTCGCTGATGCCGTTCATCCTGAGGGTACCCCTGGATCCTGCTGAGGCTGGACCTCGGCAGGTAGTTTCTTTAGTGTCCAAATCATATGCTAGTTCAATTTTTAGCTTTTGGAGGCACCTCCATAATCCTTTCCATAGTAGCTGCACTAATTTACAATACCACTAGCAACGTCCACATCCTCACTAACTTTTGTTACTTTTAAATGTTTTCATAACCATTTTGATAGGTATGATGTGGTATCTCATTGTGGGTTTTGCATTGCTCTGATGATGAGAGATGCTGAGGGTTTTTTTCCCATGCGCCTGATGGCAATTTGCATATCTTCTTTGGAAAAATGTCTATTTAGTCTTCTGTCCATTTTTAATTGAGTTCTTTGTTTTTTAGTTATTGAGTTGTTTAAGCTACTTATAAATTTCGAATATCAACCCCTGACTAGTCACATCATGGAGAAGGCAATGGCAACCCACTCCAGTACTCTCGCCTGGAAAATCCCATGGATGGAGGAGTCTGGTAGGCTGCAGTCCATGGGGTCACTGAGAGTCGGACACGACTGAGAGACTTCACTTTGACTTTTCACTTTCATGCACTGGAGAAGGAGGTGGCAACCCACTCCTGTGTTCTTGCCTGGAGAATCCCAGGGACAGCAGAGCCTGGTGGGCTGCCGTCTATGGGGTCGCACAGAGTTGGACACGACTGAAGTGACTTAGCAGCAGCAGCAACAGTCACATCATTTGCAAATATTCTCTCCCATTAGTAGGTTATCTTTTTGTTTTGTTTGTAGTTTCCTCTGCTGTACAAAAACTTTCAGATGAACTAGTCCATTTTATGTCCTAGAGTGTTCTGCCTCTAGGAGCTTTATGATTTGAGATGTTATATTTAGGTCTTTAATCCATGTTGTGTTTTAGTTTACAGCATGAGGAAATCTTCTAATATCATTGTTTTATATTTAGATATTCAGTTTTCCTAGCACCACTTTTCTTTCATTTTGGCTGTAAACATGCGGGTTGTACCATGGGGTTTTTTCCAGTAGTCACTTATGGATGTGAGAGTTGGGCTATAAAGAAAGCTGAGTGCTGAAGAATTGATGCTTTTGAACTGTGGTGTTGGAGAAGACTCTTGAGAGTCCCTTGGGCTGCAAGGAGATCAAATCAGTCCATCCTAAAGGAGATCAGTCCTGGGTGTTCATTGGAAGGACTGATGTTGAAGCTGAAACTCCAGTACTTTGGCCACCTGATGCAAAAAGCTGACTCATTTGAAAAGACCCTGATGCTGAGGAAGATTGGGGGCAGGAGGAGAAGGGGACGACAGAGGATGAGATGGCTGGATGGCATCACTGATTTGATGGACATGGGTTCAGGTGGACTCTGGGAGTTGGTGATGGACAGGGAGGCCTGGCGTGCTGCAGTTCATGGGGTCGCAAAGAGTTGGACATGACTGAGCGACTGCGACTGAACCGAACTGATGGGTTTTGTGGGATATTAGTTCCCCAGTGAGGGACTGAACCCAGGCCCAGGCAACAAAGGTGCTGAGTCTGAACCACTGGACCACCATAGCACCACTTACGGAAGAGACTGTCTCTCCTTAAAAATATACACCATTTCCTGCTTTGCTGTGGGTTAATCAACCATAAATAAGTACATGGGTTTATTCATGCATAATTTCCTATTGATATGGTATCCAGCTTTCAAGGTTCATTTTGTATTCTACCACTATAGACAGGCCTACTCAAACATCCTCCTAGTTAGAAATAAGTAGTCCTTATATTTCTCTTTCATTTACCGATCTATCTATCTATATCACCTGTTCTTATTATTGCAGTCTTTCTTTTGTATATATGTCCAGTTTCTCCATTACAAGATCTTCCCTGTTACAAGATTTAACATTCACTTTGGTATTATGATAAACATGTTAGCAGTGTTGAGCATACGGTAGATGACTAATAAATTCATATGGTATTAAACTGATTAATTAGGTTGGAAATACAATTTCTCAAACTTATGACATCTGCTGATTTATAGTTGGGTCTACCCAGGGAATTTTAGGAGCTGTAGGGTCACCTTTCAGAAAATTCTGATTTTTTTGTCTATGTTGCTAATTTTACCCTGGGCATATAGCTTTGTAGGATATTTCTATCATAGAAAGACAACCCACTGAAAATTGCAAATGAAAATATTAGAAACTCAGCATAAACATAAACACCTGCCTCAATGGAAGCTCATAATTGTCAAAGAGAGAAAAGTGCATCTGGGTATCAATATCATTCTTTTCCATTGTTCTATCACCATTTTGCAACCAATAATGTTTCTAAATAAGCAACATACTATTTCTTCTAAATTGGATGTTTATCTTTAAGAAAATGCAAAAATAAGAGAACTAAACACAATTAGAGGTTAGATTAAATTTGTATATTTAGATTCTACAGGAATTCTGTGTGTCATATTCATATCAGATAAAAGTAATTTTTGCTACATAGCTCTATGCAAGGGAAAAAGCAACAAAAATTTCTTCAGACTTCTTAGACTTCCAAACCCTCGGATTCTCTATAACAGAACTCTCCCTTACTTTTCCAATATGCATTTTCCTTCAGTCTCACTAGTCTTTGCCTGCTTTCTTCTTTTGCAACTGAGGCATTTGCTTAGACATGTTCCATTGACTTCACTCATGTTCACCCTCAATTCATTCTTTCTTTGACATATAACTCCTCTACTAAAAATTTTTCAATGCAAAGAAATGACAGCCTAACTTGTCAACTGTATGTGATTATTTGACTCCATTTTTTCAGGGCCTCTGACAATTCCTGGCCTCACCTGTTTCCATTTCTCACTAGAGCATAATGCTACTTTTACCCCTTCCTCTGTTACATCAGACTCTTGCTGAAAGATGGGCTTCCCATTTGCTTTTCTCTAAGCCCGGAATGCTCTTCTGTCTTCAATGCCATCTTCTGAGAGAGGGCTTCTTTTTCACTCGCTCTAAGTTAGGTTTCTGCAGCCTCTCTGTAACAGTTTCTCTCTATTCTGTCATGCTTTTGGAAAATTACATTTTGATATTTTCTTTGAATTTTGCTTTTTTTTTCGCTTTATTCCCACTCTACTAAAATAATTGCCAGTGTGGGTTTTCTGCCTTCAATCTTTCTTATGTTTAATTCATTTTAATTACAGTTAGAATGCACTGATCCCAACACCTTGTTTAACCATCTCATTCCTCCACTCTCCTACTAAAATATAATAAATATTCAATAAATACCCCATGCCTAGGGGATAAAAGTAGCAGTCCTTAGCCTTTTGTTCAAAGTCACCATGTAGAGCCTCTTAAAGCCCTAAAGCATAACTTGTTTAGTTGCTAAGTCATGTCCAACTCTTTTGCAATCCCATGAACTGTACCCTCCCCCAGCCTTCCCCTGGGATTTTCCAGGCAAGAATACTGGAGTGGGTTGCCCTTTCCTTCTCCAGGGTATCTTCCCAACCCAGGGATCAAACCCGAGTCTCCTGCATTGGCAGGCAGATTCTTTACCACTGAGCCACCAGGGAAACCTCAAACCATAATTTTTATTACTCCTTTAAAAGGAATGCTCTGCCTCAGGGAATAAAAAACATGTTAACATACATTCTTGCCTGTTCAGTCCAGTTTCACATCATTTCTATTGCCTCATTCACTCATCTACATTTCTAAATCTTTGTTCTTTATTTTAGGACTAACACTTCAATGAACACTTCTCCAACTGTTCCAGAATTTAATGATCATTCCCTTTTTCTTCATACTTACTCAGATCTAAGCAGAAAGATTTTTGTGTTCCTAAATATTAAGATAATTTAAAATAGTCATAAATTGTCTGAAAGAATCATTATGCTGTTTGTATTTGATATAATAGAGTTGTAAAATTAAAAAAAAACTCAATTATCATTTTTTTAAAAAATTCATCACATTCACCCAAAAACACTGATAGGCTTCTTAGTTGAGGATCCAGCACTCTGTCAGAAAATGGAAATAGAGCAGCAGACCATATTCAGTCAAAACAGACAAAAATCGTTGCCCTTAGAGAGCTTACATTCTTAAAGAGATGGTGATGGGGCTAAGAAGACAGAGAGTGAAGAAGACAAACAGGCAAGTATAGAGAACAGCAGATGGTGGTGAGTGCTAAGTGAAAGTCATTCAGTCGTCTGACTCTTTGCGACCCCATGGATTATACAGTTCATGGAATTCTGCAGACCAGAATACTGCAGTGAGTTGCCATGCCCTTCTCCAGGGGATCTTTGCCACCCAGTGATCAAACCCAGGTCTCCCTCATTGCAGGCGGATTCTTTACCTTCTGAGTCAGCAGGGAAGCCCTGGTGAGTGCTAAGGAGCGAGGGGTGCTAACAGGGAGGGGTGGGGTTGCAATATAGATCAGGAGCGCAGAAAGCACTCAGGGAGAGTGTGACATTTGAGCAAAGGCCAGAGATGATGAGGGAGTTAGACATGAATATCTAAGGGGTGGGTGAAGTGCTTCTGGTATGATGGAAGGGCAAATATAAAGGCTGGAGTATTCTGAGCAATACTGGTGGCTCAGCGGTAAAGAATCCGCCTGCAATGCAGGAGCCGCAGGAGATGTGGGTTTGATCCCTGGGTTGGGAGATCCCGTGGAGGAGGGCATGACAACCCACTCCAGTATTGTCACCTGGTTCCAGGTACAGAGGAGCCTGGTGGGCTATAGTCTATAGGGTTGCCAAGAGTTGGACACAAATGAAGCGACTTAGCATGCATGCATATTCTGAGCAAAGGGAGCAAGGAAGAGAAGGTGACCAAGTCCCAGAGGTAACTTGGGGCTCAAGCATGTAGAACTTTATAGGTCACTGGGAGGACTTGGCTTTAGGGAAGCATTTGGAAGTGACATGATGGGATTTCTGTGTTAATGGAATCCTTTGAGTAACTGCTTGAGAGAGAGCAATTTAAGTGCAGTAAGTAGGGAGACCAATGAAAGGGCTCTTTCAAAAATCCAGAGAAAGGCAATGGTGACTTGGACCAGACTGAAGCAGCCAGTTTCAAGAACCAGTGTATATATGAATATACTTTAAAGATAAAGCTAATAGGATATGTTGTAAAATTATATCTGGGTGTGAGATAAAGAGGAAAGTCAAGGATGATGGGTGATCGTTTGGAGAATCTGGGCCAAAGCATTTGAAAAACAGAATAGAGATCTGGAAAATTATGAGAAGTGCAGCTTTGGAGCAAAGGCAGGGAGTTAGGAAGTAAGTTTTTGATGTCTTACATGCAGATGCCATTTAGAAAACTAAGGTGGATTTTTTTGAAGTCTGGAGTTTAGCAGAGGAATCCACATTGGCTACACTAATGTGAGAATCATTTCATATAAAGCTGTACTTAGATCTGTAATTTAGCCAAGATTATCAAAGGGATGAGATGAAATGAATAAAATGTGAAGAGGTTCATAGACTGAGTCTGGGGCACGTCTCAGTGTTTGGATAGGGGAGATGAGGAAGGAGTCAATGAAAGAAATGAGTAGAGTCTGAGAGGCAGCAGAAGGAAAAAACATAGAAATGTTATTACTGGAAGGCTGGAAGGTGTTGCAAGGAGAGAGTAATGAAGTCTGCCAAACACCCCCGAAGACTAGAAACTCTAGTCACTGGATTTAGCAACACTGAGATCACTAATGCTCTTAATATTATCAGTTTCACTGGAGAGCTGGTGGCAAGAGCCTGAGAGAATTAGAAGAAATTGGAGACAATGAGCATTCACAATTTTCTGAGTCACTTTGCTATAAAGGAAATGAGAGAGACTGGGGTTGGGCATCATTAAAACCACAAGTGGAGTCAAGAGAACTTGTACAAATGTCATTATTAATACTGGAGAGTAACAGCATTTGAATATTGATGGAAAAGCAAAGGAGAGAGAGAGGAAGAATACAGAAATTGTCTTTGAGTAGGCAAGAGGGAGCTGAGGAAGGGGCTGGTCTTTGCTGGGAACAGGGTAGGTTTTCCCCCAGTAACAACAAGCATGGAAGCAAGAACAGAGAGGCATGAGATGCAAGGAGACCAGGAGAGGCGATGGTGGGATCTTCTACCTGTGAGTAAGAGGCAGTCAACGACTGAGAATTAGGCTGGGGATGGTGGTGCTGCAAACTTTAGAGAAAGTGAAGGTGTGCAAGCGCTGTTTAGGAAAAAAGTCTTCAAATATGTTTGTTCAATTATCCTCTAAAAGAAATTTAGAGAACATACCTCCTCACGCATCTTTAGAGTGATATATAAAGTTTGTTATGCTACGTAAATTGGAAGCAAAGTATGCAGTTTCTGATATATCATAAATTCTGGCTTATTAAAATAAAATTGTTACATCAATCTTTTAAATATATCAAATTAAATCATAATCATAATACCTTTGCAATTTTATATCACCATTATCTACCAAACAACAAAAAACACATATTCTTCCCTAAGACAGAAATTTATACTTTTCTTTGTCCAAATTTGTATTTCCATTTTTACTTCTCACCATATGGAACATATATTTTAAGCTTAAAGTCACTTATTGATTACCTAACATAATTTTATGCAATAAATATATTTAAATAAATTGAATTATAAATGTATAATATCATAAGGCTCCAATTTCTAAATCTTCCTTCTAGTTTGAGTTCTCATAAATTGCTATTAGTCAAAATAGTTGGTTATTAGTCAAAATTCCTATTCAAAGAAAACCAACATACATATAATAACATATTTAATTATAAAGCATTTCATATGAAGCAAGTTTTATTTGCAATACATAGCATAATTTAAAAGATAACAAAGAAATATCATAACTTACTTCAGGAAAGCTTCACAGATGCCAATGCATGTTTTATCTTATTGTTTGGTGTTTCAAGAACTTTTCTAACTTGGTGCAATGTACCATGAAAAATTTGGGATGGATGAAAGTGATGCATTGTCTCTCTTTCTCCTTCCCTCCTTCCTTTATTTCCTTTCTTTCTCCTTCCATATTTCTTTCTTTCATATAGATGGAGATAAGTATTTGAGAAATGGGATGTGAGAAAGCAGAATCAGCTTGATTCTTTAATAGGCAAATCAGTTTGAGGAAAGGGAGCTCATGAAAGATCCAATTATGGATCAATGTGTGATCCTTGATTAAATTCTGGACTGAATTAAAAAGTGACAAAGAATATGAATATTTTGGGGAAAATTGGAGAAGACTGAGTATGGATTATTTCTTTGATACCATTGTACCATGTGAAATTTCCTTGGTGTGATAATAGAATTGCAGTTATAATAGAAAGATATGCTAAGCTTTTAGGGTTGGGTTGAGGCACAATGTAATTTGCCACTTAGTTTATAATGTTTCAGATTAAAAGTCAGAGAAAGAAACAAGTGAAGCAGATGTGCAAAATATCATAAATGGAGGTGAAGGGAAAACTTGCTAAGAATAAAATTTTGACTCTATACGCTTTGTCAGCTTTAGTACACATGGTCAGAGTTCAGTGTTTCTATTAACAGCACCCAACCTGCTGTATAGTACAGGATGATCCAACACCCAGCAATAAAACAGAAGGGATGTGCCAAGTATTAATATATGTGTGTTACAGGATGTTGATGATGTTATGTTTATATGCGTAAGACTAGATGGACGGTTTAGTACAATAGGAAAGGAGACAGATTTGAGGCATAAAAATAAACTTGAGAAGCTGGTATATTATGCAAGGTACCACAACTTGCTCTTCTTGACTACAGCATGCCTCCGAGCAAACAGAGCTGATATATTAAAATGGCTTTGGTCCTACTGGAGCACTGTCTCCCTGGAGAGAGAGGGTACAGGCTATTTTCTAAAATGCAACAATCAGTAGTGAAAATCTGCCATAATGAATACTCCAAAATCATAAAGGTCGAAATATATGTTCTAACCCAAGCCTAGTTCCTCATGCGTATGAGCTGTCTGGCAGCAGCCCCACTTCCCTAGAGACAACCAAATGCTTTAGTCACCAATGACAGTTGTGACTACAGAAATAATCCTCTTACAGATTGTTCTTTGTGATTAATAGCAATGAAAACAGAAGCTATTGCGCTGAGGCCACATTTTCAGGTCATTTCATGATTTTATTTGGTTCAACAATATTGAAAATTAAGGATTAAAAAAATGAGGTGTCTTTGAATTCCTAAGATGAGACTGGTGACTTGAGATCTTTTCTTACCGAGAGTATTTGTAAATTAATCTTTTTACTAGAACACAGGTTTCCCTATGTGTTTTTGGCATATGTATTACATAAGAAAATGTAATAGGGATGAACTATAAAAGGCCTCCTGTCTGCCCTCACACCAGTCATGATGATTTTGGATCTAAATAAGGCCCCATAACTCACAGTTAGGATCCTTTTTGATCCTCTTAAGCACAAGCTGAAGTTCTTGATTTAAAGCATTTCTTTCACATTTCATGGGTCATGCTCAATTTCTTTTCTCCATAATTTTGCTTTTCCCAGGCTTTTCAATAAAACTGATTTGGAGGAGGGGGGCACAGTATTCCAAATACATATAATATAAACAAAAAACCCTAATAGATACTTCTCTCACAAATTTACATTAAGTTGGCTTGACTGCTGAGGGCATATTGTGGTATATGCCATAGAGGACTTTTTTTTTCTTCAAATGTAGTGTGAAGTAATTCTAAATTTATAGAAGAGTTACAAAGATAGTACAGAGATTCCCAAATATCCTGTACCGAAGTTCATCTACTGTTAACATCTTATATAAGCATGGATTATTTACCAAAGCTAAGAATTAACACTGGTACAAAATTATCAACTAAACTATTCAGGTTTCCCACCTTTCTCCACTAATAATCTTAGCCTGTCCCAGATCCAATCAGAGACACCATGCTGTATTTAGTCATCGGGTCTTCTTAGACTCCTCTAATCCATGATGATTTCTCCGTCTTTCTGTGTCTTCCATGATCTTGACATTTCTGAAAAGGACTGGCCACATATTTTGTAGAATGACCTTCGATTTGGGTTTATCTGATATTTCCTCATGATTGCATGGAGATGATGAATTTTTATGCCCCTCTTATTGCATCCTCAGGGCATGCAGTTATGGAGATTTAAAAATGCATGTTTCCCCTTGGGGAAGAAAAGCATAGTGCATGAAGCAATGGGAGAAAAAAGTTATTATGATGCTTTCCCTGTTGGCATTTTTGGCCTGCTCCTATAAGCCAGCGCTAGAAGTCAGCAGGTAGGGTGCTGAAAGGACTCCAGTGCCCCTACCACATTCATCTTTGCAGGCCCTACTGGCCCAGCAGTGAATGCATGGAACGTCCTCCCTGCCAGGACACACGTCCTGAGTTGGCAGCATGACCTGCAACGCCTCTTCAAAGGCTGCACCATCACACAGAGGCTCTCCATCTGTTGTCAACAATTACAACAATAAAGGGAGCCCCTGACTGTTATCTGTTGTTGTTGTTGTTCAAACTAAGAAAATGGCTGATAACTTCAAAAAAATGGCTATTAACTTTTATTCTCTCTTTCATTTTCTCAATCGTCGCTTTTAATCTACTACAGTCAAAAACTGTGCCCCAGGGGAGTCCACACTCTTCCCTAAGTTAATTCTCACCTTGGAGATAGTGGCTCAGCTAATAATAATTATATCCTGAAGAACAACGA
Source organism: Odocoileus virginianus (assembly GCF_023699985.2). Taxonomy (NCBI): domain Eukaryota; kingdom Metazoa; phylum Chordata; class Mammalia; order Artiodactyla; family Cervidae; genus Odocoileus; species Odocoileus virginianus. The sequence goes on from NC_069697.1 coordinate 10,144,762, forward strand.
AAGGGGAGGAAGGGAAGATGAGTCACAATGGATATACCATGCTCAGCACTTTGCATCAGATCCCATTTAAATCTGAGAACCTATGAAGTGAATATTATTTTCCCTGTTTTACAGATGAGGAGAGGAGAGTTCAGTAGGATTAAGAAAATTCTTCAAAGACAGACAGGTAGTAAGGGGTAAAGACCAAAGGTCCCTCCCTTTCTCACCTGGAGATATAGATCATGCATACTCTCTGAGTTCAAGGTTAAAAGGCCTACATTTTCATGCTATCAACAATCAAATCCAATCCTGACACCATTCCCCTAAAGGGTGAGTACCCATATAATCACCCTGAGATAACTGGTAAAGGCTATTTCTGTGACTCTGAACCCTTTTAAAAGGAAGAGATGGATGTAAACAATAATATCGATAGCACAAAGGGTTCCACAAAGTTCTTATTCAATTCTGTTTGATTGTATATTAATTGGACACTGTTAGAGGTCTGAGAAGGATTTCGCTCATCTCCCTTACAGAGTTCAGTGCCTCTCCTTTCACATGGCTGCTACTGCTGCTAAGTCGCTTCAGTCGTGTCCGACTCTGTGAGATCCCAGAGACAACAGCCCACCAGGCTCCCCCGTCCAGAATCCCAGTGGGATTCTCCACGCAAGAACACTGGAGTGGGCTGCCATTTCCTTCTCCAATTCACATGGCTAGTCCTACTCTAATACAAAAAAGTACAAACAAAAATGTTTTTCCCTGTTTCTGATGGCTCCGTGTGTCATATACAACTATAACTAAGAATTCCTTATAGAAACGTGGCAAAATAAGACACTAAAGACAAAGATTCTGACTTTAATTCTTGGCTTTATTTATCTGTAAAGACCTTAAATTTAAAGAACAAATTTCTTCATGCTCAAGGTCTTAAAGTGAAAGTGTTGGCCACTCAGTCGTGTCCAACTCTTTGCGACCCCAAGGACTGTAGCCTGCCAGGCTTCTCTGTCCAAGGAATTCTCCAGGCAAGAATACTGCAGTGGTTTGCCATTTCCTTCTCCAGGGGATCTTCCCTATCCAGGGATCAAACCTGGATCTCCTGCATAGCAGACAGATTCTTTACTACTCAAGATCTTAAGGCTCCCTATTTCTCATGGCAGCATGGGCAGTCCAGCACTTTCTGAAAACTTCATTTCTTAAGAGATTCCATGTCTGGGTCTCTGATTATTCTTACACCTAAGTGCCTATGTTGTAATCTCTCCAGAACACTACCCTTGCGATATTATGCATTGCAATTTTGAGCCCTTACCAGGAAACTTCACTTACAGGGCTTCTCTAGTGGGTGTCTCAGCGTAAAGAATCTGCCTGCAATGCAGGAGATGCAGGTCGATCACTGGGCCAGAAAAATCCCCTGGAAGATAAATGATATGGCAACCCAATCCAGCATTCTTGCTTGGGAAGTTCCATGGACAGAGGAGCCTGGAGGGCCGTAGTCCATGGGTCACAAGAGTCGGACACAACTTAGCGACTAAACCACCATCCCCAGGAAACCTTATACCTAAGGACATGACCCTCCTGATCTGACTTCAGCCAGTGCAACTCTGATCAGCCCCTCAAGGTAGCCATCTGTGGATGTCATCAGGGATGTTTACAAATGTCCCAGGTTTTCTTTTCCTTTGGGCACATAGCAACATGCACTTCCCTTCCCTCTTTGAAGTTAGCTGTGGTTACCTTCAAATCCTAATTCTTCCCTTTGCTAGTAACCTGGACAAGATAGTTAACCTTCCCAAACCTTACTTTCATCTGTGACATGAAGAATACATACTTGATTCATAGGTTTGTTGTAAGGGTTAAGGGAGTATGTAAAGCATCAAGAATGGATATTGCAGGATTTTATTTTCATTTTCTTTTTTTCATTATTGAACACAGATTCAAACTGTAGCTTGTTGCCACTCCACTCTCAGGGCATATACAGCTTACAGGTAGATTTAGGAAACACAAATTCACATAGTTTAACAGTTGACATTTTACAAGTTCTTTTTGTCATCATAGAGGAAAGGGTAGGCAAAGATAATTTCTTATAAAGGTTTGCATTTTCAGTTCCAGTACAGTTTTAGGATATAGCATACACAAGATAAGTGCATGTTAATTAAATGACTGACAGTGAATGAATGACGACCTCCACCTGGAAACTCAAATGCATTCTTCAAAATTCGGCTTATTGGCTCCCTCCTGACATCTTTCTTGATTCCGCCAGACACCTTTAGATAACTTTCCTGCAATTACATTGAGCCATCTATCTCTTTATACTACCCAATCTATTTTATAACACATAACATCATGAAATGTAGAGTTTGCTATCATAATTTGTAAGCTCTTAAACTCAGACAAAAATCAGCAACAGAGCAATAAGCACCATTAACTGAGTCGCTATTATGTGCAGAACTCTTTAAGTACTTTATATAATTATGTAATCTTCCATCAGCCCTATAATACAAAGCAGAGATCAATCACCATTTACACTTGAGGAAACTGAGGTTTAGAAAGATTAAATTATTTACTCAGTGTCATAAAACTACCCAGTAGGTGTGCTGAAGTTGTAGTCTCTTTGGCTGAAAACCTGACTTCAGAACCACTGCAGTAAACACACTCTCTATCCTGCACATCCTTGTAACATCCAGCCCTGCCCAGCCCCTTCTTGTAAGATCCTTGCAAGACAATGAACATTCCATCAATTTGATAATTTCCATAAGCTTTCAGTTTGAGTTCATTTTTTTAGTTCAATTTTCATTTCGAGTTCATTTATACATTTTATCCCAAATTTTAGCCATTTCAGGTTGGAAAGCTTCCAGATCAAAGAACACACTCCCCGTACAACACTACTTTTGGCAAACAGCATCCAACATCTTTTCATGCTAAAAACTGCTGCCACTGATACACAGTAGAAGCTGCTCACTTTCTATTTTCAAAAAAATACAGTAAATTATTTGTTTTAAAAATCTAACTTAAATTAACATAATTCACATATTTGTCTTACTTTGGTATCATGTTACATTAAATAGCATTAAAGATGCTATTTTTTGAAAGTAGCATTTAGGGTGTCACATGGTCACTCATTCATTTGTGCTAATAATGTTCAAATCCTGACCTGCTATATGAGCCATATCTTTGAACTGTGGGCTTTTCTGAATTTTATCTGTTAATTTGAGCCTGATTTCTCAATTGCTGTTTCTGTTTGTCCATGGTATTAACTTTTGTACTCCCGATTTCTGCTACTCATAATCAGATTAATTCAGATAAAGCTGCATCAGGGAAGAGGTCAAAACCATTGCCAATAATAGCAGTTGCCCTACTTCAGTCTATTTTCAACACTGGCTGGGAGATTCTGTTCACACCAGAGTGAGCTCAGCACCTCCACCCACTGCTCACAATCTTTGAGGGGCCTCTTTCTTCACTCACAGTAGAAGAAAGACAAAGTCACTGACTGCTATTGCCTACAATGTCCTACATGATCTGCACACCTCTGCTCTGATTTTATCACTGATTACTTTTTCCCTAATCTATTCTTTTATAGTGGAATTGTCCTTTTTGCTCAGACATTCTGGGAATGCTTTCACCACAAAGACTTTCCACTTGCTATTCCCCTTGCCTTTCCCAGAGAGCTTCTCCCTCATGTCTTCAAGGCATTCTGTCACCTTACTTAAATTTGTAATACCTCTTCTTTGCTTTATTCTCAATAAGGGCATTTATCACTATCCAATGTACTGTATATTTGCTTAAATTGTGTTTATTATCTAGTCCCCCTGAACACTGTAAACTCAATGACAAAGGCACGTTCCTGTATCTTGACCATTGCTATATTATGGAGCCTAGAGATGCTTGAAACAGATGCTTGAAACATATGTATCAAGTGACTGAATAAATAAATGGGCATGTCATTATCAACTTTTGCAAATGTTTGTGGCATGGATTATTTTTACTAAATAATATAAGCCAGTTCTTAGAAGCTGATGTGTGGTCTTCCTGTACTAAATCTTTATACTTAACCATTAGTATTTTGATTTTTTTAATGAAAATTTTAAAATAATATGCTAAAGGCAGTGTTATTTCCAAGATGAAGATGGTCCCCTAAGTACAGCCACTGCTTCTAATGCTCCTACTGTCAATTTGCTGCTATGGTAGATCAAAGAAGAAGAAAGTGAAAGCCAAGGATGCCCGGAGCTACAGACATTAGTGTGGCTTTGAAGAGAAAGAGATGTCAGCACTGGCGTTGAGAGGAAGTTACATAATGAGGACTATTTTTCTCTCAGAGAAAGGGATGTGCATTTGGGGGACACTTCTTTGTTCCCCAGTGGCATACCGTATTTCTGTGGAATCCATGCCTTGACCTGATTTATAATTTTAAGAAAATAGATAAAATTACCTTTTCTTACTGTAAGCAAACCTTTCAGTCTTTCTTAGTTTCAGCCTTAGATAATCTGAACTCAAGCTTTATCTACAGTTATTTTTCATCATTAATCTAAATAAAACCTAAGATTAGGAAACGTAGGCCACTGTCTCTTATCTAATAACCTTTCCTTTACCCGGTAAGTCCTCTAGGAAAAAGCCCAGCCTCCATCAGAAGCTACCTGCCTTCAAAACTTCAAAAGAGTAGAGACAGAGATGGAGATAAAGACAGACAGAGAACATTTACTTTAAGAACAAACAAGAACACTTTGATTATTTTGAAATCCTGTGTGTGACTTTTATTCTCCAGACTGAACATTTCCATCTCCCATAACCACTTCTCTCTAGTGCATTCTTTTCTCTCATATTCTCCTTCTCACTGCCACAGACATGGTCCAAATTGGTTCTTCTGGTAAGGGTTATGGTAACAGCCTTCTAACGAGTTTCCTTTCTAGAATCTTTGCATTCTAGATAAACCTTTAGATCTCCAAAAGATATCCCTGAAACTTAGATCTGCTCATCACACTGTTAAAAAAATAAAAAGAAGTCCAACAAATTCCCATTGTTCTCATGATAAAGTTCAAAGATTAAGAAGTTTGGCATGATGTACAAAGTCTTCCATAACTTGACTCTGATCAAATTTTCTGGTGCAACTCTAGCTAGCCAAGTCTAGATATACAGAATTATTCACTCCTTTGTTGATTTGTAAAAAGAATAACCTTTACTAACTGAAAAACAAAACAAAAAGATGCAAACAGTATGCTGTCATTAATGCATTTTTGATAGCCTTTTGGTAAAATATGAACTGAAATCTCAATCTTTGTATAGAAATTTATTTTCCTGAGTCCCTGGTAAGTTGAGAAGATTGTTCATTTTTCCTATGTACCTTTCATTTAAAAAATTGATCTCAAAGGCCAAGTAGTCATGCCAAAGCTCATGAATAAACATACAAAAACGTTATTTTAATCTGAATCTACAATGTATAGAAAACTAGGTCAGACTTCTAAGTAATACTTGGTATAAAACTCATTAAAAAGAAATAAAAACTCCATTTTTTTGTTATAGCAGTCCCAAAGAACTGAACAGATCCCATATATTTTTATAACTTTTATATACTTTGCTCATGGTGTCCTTCTCTTAGAATACTTTTTCTTTCTTGTCTTCCTAGAAAATTCCAAGGATTTTTTTTTTTTTAACAGCTCAGGTCAAATGCTTACTCTGTATAGAACTTTTCTCACTTCACCACCAGAACTAACACATTTGGATACCACTTAGCTTATAGCTCTACCTTAATATTACCACATAGCATTATATTTTAATGTATATTTTCTCTATTTAGATATTAGTTCATTGACATTGACAACATGGATTGTGGCTCATTCTTTACTCCAAACAAAATACAGTACTGATATATACTAAAGATACTATTTGTTGATAAATTGATATTAGGTTTACTATTCCTATACTGTTCTGTTCATCTTTATCTCAAAACCAATGTTTACTGATGTCTTTTGTGATAAATGTGACATAGTATTTAGATATTGTATAACCAGAAAGGTCTACGGTCAATCTATTATTTTCGTCGATCCAGACTATCAGCTGGATAGTAAAGGGCGAGACAGCAAATATTTTCAGATTTGCAGACCATACACTCTCTTTCCCACCACTCAACTCTACTATTGCAACACAAAAGCAGCATGGATATGATGCAAATGAATGGGTGTGGCTGTGTCCCAATGAGTGTTTATTTACAGAAACAGGGGACCAGACAGATGTGGCTCTCCTCTAGAGCAGTCTTCCTCAATCATGATTACACACAAAATAAGGCATTTTAAAGAACAGAAACAAGACCACCTCATTGGGGTCTGAACTAAGGCAGAGCTATCTGTCCATTAATTCCCAGTGAAGTACGGACGTATAGATGATGGAAATCTGGGTGGTGCCCCTCCACAGTGGTTCTCAGACTTCAGATATTACACAGAAATTGGAAAATAGTAAGGGAAAAAAAGATTTTTAACATTAGCCCTCCTGCTGATGAGGGAGGCCTTCAAATTATACTACTAGTGCATCTGTTCCATCATCCTCTTCTCCTACCTGTGGTCTGAGATCATACATCAAGGCCAAATCCAAGATATAATGCCAAGGTGAACAAGCTTTTATTTACAATGATTTATATAAAGTCCTCTCTGCCATAGGGATCTTAGGACTCTTGATATGTCCCTCTGATCCACGTCGTCTAGCTTCAGGGAACACTTCCAGGCCTTGCTGTCTGAACCTGCTTACTCTACCCAACCCATCAGGACCCTTCACTTCAAGTTTAGTTCTTGATTTTATTAAAAATTTAAACATAATCTTGAACTTTCAATTTTGTATTGGGGTAAAGACGATTAACAATATCATGATGATTTCAGGAGAACAGCAAAAGGACTCAGCCATACGTATACATGGATCCATTTTCTCTTTAAACCTGAAATTGCATAATGCCTTCTTGTGTGAAATTCAGTCTTTGCTTTCTCTCTGCCCTAAGTTCAAAGCTCCAGGTCACCTCTGCTCATTCCCCTTTCAAATGTGGCTCCTTTCAATCCAGGACAGGTCAGGTTCTGAAAACGGAGCTTGAACAAAAGAGAAAGCCAGACACCACCTTTAAAGAAAATATTCTCCCTTTTCCCTGACAACAAAGAACTCAAGATCCTTTCTGTGAGAACTCAACTTTGTGTTTCTTCATCAGAAGTAATGTGAACATTTTACAAAGTTCAGAACCATTATATTCTATCTATTAGATGTTAAGGAAGACTAGAAGAGGAAAAAAGAAAGGCACATATTTCACAAATAGACAGCAACCTAACTATTCTAACTACCTGATTGTCTAATGCCTTATAATTTGGTTTCTTCACTTGGCAGATTGCAAAGTTTTTAACACATATTCCAAATCTCAGCTAAACCCCCCAAAGTTGAATATTTTTCAAACAGCTATTTTATATATATTCCCATAATAATATATATACAAATAGACACATAAGAGATGCATTTGTGTGTATGTGTATACATTATATGTATAATAACTTTCCTCAGAAATATACCTTTCTCAGGTAATTTGAATCTCAAATGTCTACATGTTAGCATTTCCAATTTTTACAGATAAATTCACATTTGTTTTTAAGTTTGAATTTGAAACTTATGTAACTTTATCAGTACAGCCATAATAAAATCATTGACTACTGAACAGAATTTTAAAAGAAAAATATAGAATCCTATATCTAACATGATTTACCACCTGTTAAATACAAGGTAGTATTCAGAGCTCTTTACAAATTTTAATATGTTTAATTCTGAAAACAATGCTAAGAGATAAGTTTCATTATACCAATGTTATACCAATTTTAATGAAAACAAAAGAGGTACAGAAGTTACAAATACGTATGGCAAGGCAGGGTTTTAAACCCAGGCTAAGACCCAGAGTTTTCATTCAAAACTACTTCTGCTTTTCTTATTTTCCAAACCAGTGTTATGATACACTGATTTTGTACAGTTATCATAAAAGAGGAGTCTTCAAAGAAATTGCTATTGCAAACGAAATATTCATGACAAGGAAAAATAAAAAGAGCCAAGTCTGAACACATAACCACCCATGCAAAACTAACCGAGCTTTAGCTAGTGAAGTTTACGTATTTTTTTAAAGTATTCTAATTAGCTCTCTTCTGTTTTTCCTTTGTTTTCCATCTTTATTTCTTCCATAGTCTTCAGAAGGAAGTGGGATGGATGTATAGTTGTTAAATTCACAATAATAATTTACTGGTAAAAGGAAAAGCCACATATTGTAAGATTTTCACTGCAGAATATATGACAGATTTTCTGAAAGTAATAGCAATAGAAAATTCTGAAAAACTTTCAAATAAAACAATGAAAGCAGAAAACTCTCTGGCATACAAAGAAGATTCCGTAAAATTCTAGTTCAGTCGTGTGACCACTTCTGACCCATCTTTGAACATTTCCCAATATGTCAAGAGAAAATATTTACATTTGAAAAACCATTTTACAAAAAATCCTCTCATCATTGCTACTGAACACTTTGTTTGTGGGAGGTGTTAACTGGTATAACCTTCTGCAAAGTTAATTTTTTAAACAAATAATATTCCCTTAAGGGAATCACCATAAGAATAATCAGAAATGCAAATCAAAATTTATATATGAAGATATCTGTAATTAAAATGGACTAAAATACAACTTATAATCATTCAAATTTAAATGATTTAGAAAAATATTCCTAAATAGTACTGTTTTATAAAGCACTGGACAATAATATGTATATATATATATATAATTTTATTTCAAATACATAAAAATACACTGAAAGCTGCATAAAGCTCCCCTCTATACTGGAGAGTCTTTGGGGGAAAAATTGTGCTATTTACTTTCATGTCTCAGGCATGTAATTTACATAATTAATGCTCAAAACTCTCAATAAATGCAGAGTACATCATGAGAAACGCTGGGCTGGAGGAAGCACAAGTTGGAATCAAGATGCTGGGAGAAATATCAGTAACCTTAGATATGCAGATGACACCACCCTTGGTGCAGAAAGTGAAGAACTAGAGCCTCTTGATGAAAGTGAAAGAGAGTGAAAAAGTTGGCTTAAAGCTCAACATTCAGCAAACTAAGATCATGGCATCTGGTCCCATCACTTCATGGCAAATAGATGGAGATATAGTGGAAACAGTGGCTGGCTTTATTTTTGGGGGCTCCAAAATCACTGCAGATGGTGATTGCAGCCGTGAAATTAAAAGAAGCTTACTCATTGGAAGGAAAGTAATGACCAACCTAGACAGCATATTAAAAAGCAGAGACATTACTTTGCTAACAAAGGTCCATCTAGTCAAGGCTATGGTTTTTCCAGTGGTCATGTATGGATGTGAGAGTTGGACTATAAAGAAAGCTGAGTGCCGAAGAATTGATGCTTTTGAACTGTGGTGGAGAAGACTCTTGAGAGTCCCTTGGACTGCAAGGAGATCCAACCAGTCCATCCTAAAGGAGATCAGTCCTGGGTGTTCATTGGAAGGACTGATGCTGAAGCTGAAACTCCAGTACTTTGGCCACTTGATACAAAGAGCTGACTCATTTGAAAAGACCCTGATGCTGAGGAAGATTGGGGGCAGGAGAAGAAGGGGATGACAGAGGATGAGACGGTTGGATGGCATCACCGACTCAATGGACCTGGGTTTGGGTAAACTCCGGCAGTTGGTGATGGACAGGGAGGCCTGGCGTGCTGAGGTTCATGGGGTCGCAAAAAGTCGGACACGTCTGAGTGACTGAACTAAACTGAACTGAATGCTCTATGCAAAAAGTAAAATTAACAAACGAATGAATGTTTGTAGTTTGATATCTGGTAAGGGGGCTTCCCTCATAGCTCAGGTCGTAAAGAATCTGCCTGCAATGTAGGAGATCCGGGATGGGTTCGATTCCTGGGTTGGGAAGATCCACTGCAGAAGGGATAGGCTACCCACTCCAGTATTCTTGGGCTTCCCTTGTAGCTCAGCTGGTAAAGAATTTGCCTGCAATGTGGGAGACCAGGGAGACCTGGGTTCAATCCCTGGGTTGGGAATATCCCCTGGAGAAGGGAAAGGATACCCATTCCAATATTCTGGCCCAGAGAATTCCATGGACCATACAGTCCATGGGGTCGCAAAAAGTCAGATATGACTGAGCAACTTTCACTTCACTTCAGTTCACATGATAAGAAGCCCTTTAAAGATCTTACCATTTCCAACTCCTGAATTGACTGTCTATCTTGAAAGACCAAGCACATCTACACAAGCAGATCTTCTTGCATTCTCTTCCAGCCTTGCAAAATTAAGTTCCTGTTGTTTAGCTGCTAAATCCTGTCTCAGTCTTTTGCAAAATCAAGTAGTAAAGTGTTTTTATTTGCTCATGAAAAATAAGAGGCTAGTTATAATCTATAGAATTTTTGTGCAGTTTAGATTGCACAAGGCATGTAAAGCATTTTGCACATAAACATACAGCACAAAGCAAATAAGTGCTGCAGTTACTGTACCACAGCTGTCTCTTGGTATCTGAGGGGAATCCATTGCAGCAACCCAGATAGCAAAGTCTGAGGACACTCAGGTCCCTCATATAAAACCGTATAGTATTTGAGTATAACCTAGGCATATCCTCCCAATACTTAAAGCATTTCTAGATGATTTATAATACCTAATGACAAATAAATATCATGTAAATACAGTAAATAATTTCCAGCCTGTGGCAAATTCAAGTTTTACTTTACAGAACTTTCCTGATTTTTTTTTTTTTAGTATTTTTGACCTGCCCTAAGTTGAATCCTGGGAAGCAGAACCTGGGGATACAAGGTGCTGACTGTAAACTGAAGCCCTTAGGGCCTGCTGAGATGCAATGCTTTCTGCCTACTTTCAGTTCTGCCTACTTTTTGTTTTCTGCCTGCTTTCAGTTCTGTTTTCTCTAGTGTCCATCAATGTCAGCATGTTAGCTAACAGTGTATTCCATACTTAGTAGATGTTGCCTTATCATCCTTCATTTACTACCCCATAGTATCTCCCCAATGTTTGTGTGACAAAGTCTCAGCTCCTCATGCTGACACAAGAGACCCTGGACGGCCTGGCACCTCCTGACCTGTCCTGTCCCATCTGCCATGAGTAGGTGCCCCCGGCCAAACCACATTACTTATCTTCCCTGACTTCTCTCCTCCGTAGACTTTGCCATGCTGTGTCCAGCTTAGAATACACTTTTCCCTTGACCTGATCTCCAATCTTTCTTTAAAATTTAAAATGCCACCTTTTCTTTCACTGGACTTGTGGTCTTTCTTCCATATTCGCATGTCTGCATGCTAAGTCACTTCAGTCCTGTCCGACTCTTTGTGACGCTATGGACCATAGACGGCTAGGCTCCTCTGTCCATGGGATTTTCCAAGCAACGATACTGGAGTGGCTTGTCATGCCCTTCTCCAGGGGATCTTCCCGACCCCGGGATCAAGCCAGTGTCTCTTAAATTCCCTGCACTGGCACGTGGGTCCTCTACCACTAGCACCACCTGGGAAGCCCACGCGTGCCTCCAATATCACTGCAGCTTTCCTTGACTGTCCTCCCCCTAAACTGGCACCCGTTCAAAGTCAAGTACTGTGTTATACTCTCTGTTCCAGTGCCCAATACAAAGCTTACCCCAGATAGAGACTTAAATCATTTCATTGATGTGCTGCTATACTAAGTTAGTTTAAAAATTACGGTATTCAGTTTCAGAACCAAAAAAGGCTTAAATTTTCAGAGAAATTTTTTTAAATTCTTTAAGGCAGGTTTACCAAAGAGACAAGTTAAACCTAACAGCACTCTCAACATGGATCTAGCTTTCCAAGGTACTTTGCAAATTAGAAATGAAACACTTTATGTTCATGAGCATCTCATTGGCATGCCTCTTTTCCTAATACAGTACTTTATTGTTACAGGCTTTGAACATCTGACTGCTTTCCATCATAAGTATATGTGTAACCTTGTGTGTGATAAAGTCATTTATCATATTTCAAATACCATTAAGACTTCTTTTCTAAAATAGTCTCACAGCTAATGGGAAGGCCTTAATACTTTCTAATAAAACTAAAAAAATGATATTTGAGAGTACATGTAACTTACTCCCTAATGTCTTCAAAGAGGAGACTTGGGAAAATATAAAATAAGGAAACCAAAAAGTTAATACTCTCATTCATTTTTTTATTGGGATGTGTGAATAGTGTTACCATTTAAATAGATACATAAAATAGATACATAAAAAACAGTGTCAGTGGCTATCAATGAAAAACAAGGGCTTGGTAAGATTAACTCAAAACAATCAAAATTTAGAGATAAATTTAAAAACATGAATACCTTGCATTTTTAAAAAAACTAAACCACACTTGTTTTGTAAAATTGGGTAAAAGGCAGAAAAAGAGGCTATATCAAGTAATGCAACAGGTCAGTAAACCAGAGAGAATAAATATCCATATGACTATACATACATTTTCCTCATTTATAAAAGGAAGCCAGTGTTTACTCATAGTATAGTTGTCACATATAAGATCATAAAAGTCACAAATTTCATTTATCAGGTGATTCTGGCAGAGGAGGCACACATTCAACTAGTGAAGTGTAAGTCACACGTTTCTTTGGAAAACAACTTAGCAACATTTATCAAAGTTGAAAATGCAGGTACTCTTTAATTCTTCTTCTAAAAATTTATCCTACCATATAATTCTAAAGAAGAGGGCCTGGCAACCCAATCCATTGTTCTTGCCTGAAAAATGGACAGAGGAGACTGGCAGGCTATTGTCCATGAGTCTTAAGAGTCAGGCATGACTGAAGTGACTGAGCATGCACACATATACTATTAAAATTATTTAAAAGGTGTGTAAATGGAAGCTTACTGCACTACTTTTTCTGTCAGCAAAAAACTGGAACCTCAACAGCCATTATTCACGTATGATTACATGCAGTACTATATATCAACACAAAGGAATACTATACAGTCATTAAAAGAAGGAGATTGCGTGTCTTAGTTTTTACTGAGTTTTCTTTTATAACTTTAGGTTTTTTTTTTTTAAACAATGTTTACTTTCTTAACTGTTTATTGCAAAATACTTTTAGACTTATAGGACACCTCTTTCCATCAACATGAAATACTTCTCCATTGATTTAGTTATTTGATTTCATTCATCAGGTTTATATTTTTTGTTATATTGATCTTGTATATATTTTATTTCATTAATACCTAAACATCTCATTTGCAGGGAGCTAATGTGAATGTTGTTGTATTTTTAATCTCAAATTTCACTTGTTCATTGTTGGTATATAGGAAAGCAATTGACTTTAGTGTGTTAGCCTATCACCTTGTTTATTAGGTCCAGAAGTTTTTGTCAGGATTCTTTTTGATTTTATCCAGAGACTATTATGTCATCTTTGAACAAAGACAGTTTATCTTATTTTCAAAGAGCTCTAACTATATAGTTCCCATTTACTCTTCATCCTAATTTTCTTAATATCAACATCTTACATAATGCTGATATATTTATCAAAAAATTAATACTCACTTTTTAAAAGTTATTTATGTATTTTAAAAAAGCTATATCATTTAAAATAGATCAATAACACATAATAAATGTAGACTAACCAAGCATAGATAGGTAGACTGATCTCAAGATCAGTTTTCTAATAGCAATTGATCAGAAAAATCTAGATTTACTTTTCATTTGTGACATTTAAATAGCAATAAATTAGCAGCCCATCTTATATATGATTTTCCCTTCTGTGCCACAATTAAACCACACTGCTCTATAAAAATAAACAAATGAAACAATAAAAATAAAATAAGTTATGATATGCAAGAAATTGTGTTTCTATTTCTTGAAGACATCCTGAACCAGTACTACATGAGCAGACTGAGTTGGAATTGTTAGGATACACAGAAAATCTTTTTAAAAAGTTCTGTTTCAGGAGAATTCTTAGAAGGATCTAAGTAACAACTATATTTGTTCATTGGTCTTGCCCTTTTCTGTCCCAGCCCAGATTCCTCCCCTGAACCCTTCCACACAAATTAAATACACAGAGTCAGTCTAATAAGCAGATCTGCTCAGAAAATTTCTTCTTTTTCTTTAAGCCCCACCCACATGTACAATCCTGTTGCTGCTATCATTCAGAAAACATCACCTTCTTTTTACCCTGGGGGCAGACTAATTTACAAGCAAAATGAAGGCCTTGACTTTTACATCCTATGACAGTAATTCACATACTGAATTGCTAAATAATAAAGGCTTGTAACTTATCTTTTGCAATCATCGGAGAAAATGAATTAATTGTAAGTGAGGATACTTTATTTTAACCCTTTTAAATAAGCATTTTCACCCACACAAAGTAAGGATCTTTACGGAGACACGCACTCTCTCATAGGGCTTCCCAAGTGGCGCTAGTGGTAAAGAACTCACTTGCCAATGCTCTGGGTTCAATCTCTAGGTTCAGAAGATCCCCTGGGAAAAGGCAACCCACTGCAGTATTCTTGCCTGGAGAATCCTCATGAACAGAAGAGCCTGGTGGGCTATAGTCCATAGGGTTGCAAAGAGTTGGACACAACTGAAGTGACTTGGGACGCACACAGGCACTTTCTCATAACTTATTCACGTATCAATAAACACTTTATTGAGGCCAGGAAATCAGGGGGAAAAAATAAACTCAAAATGGATTAAAGATCTAAATGTAAGACCAGAAACTATAAAACTCCTAGAGGAGAACATAGGCAAAACACTCTCCGACATAAATCACAGCAGGATCCTCTATGACCCACATCCCAAAATTTTAGAAACAAAAGCAAAAATAAACAAATGGGACCTAATGAAACTTAAAAGCTTTTGCACAACAAAGGAAACTATAAGCAAGGTGAAAACACAGCCCTCAGATTGGGAGAAAATAATAGCAAACGAAGCAACAGACAAAGGATTAATCTCAAAAATATACAAGCAACTCCTCCAGCTCAACTCCAGAAAAATAAATGACCCAATCAAAAAATGGGCCAAAGATCTAAACAGACATTTCTCCAAAGAAGACATACAGATGGCTAACAAACACATGAAAAGATGCTCAACATCACTCATTATCAGAGAAATGCAAATCAAAACCACAATGAGGTACCATTACACGCCAGTCAGGATGGCTGCTATCCAAAAGTCTACAAGCAATAAATGCTGGAGAGAGTGTGGAGAAAAGGGAACCCTCTTACACTGTTGATGGGAATGCAAATTAGTACAGCTGCTATTGAAAACAGTGTGGAGATTTCTTAAAATGCTGGAAATAGAACTGCCATGTGACCCAGCAATCCCAATTCTGGGCATACACACCAAGGAAACCAGATCTGAAAGAGACATGTGCACCCCAATGTTCATCGCAGCACTGTTTATAATAGCCAGGACATGGAAGCAACCTAGATGCCCATCAGCAGACGAATGGATGAGGAAGCTGTGGTACATATACACCATGGAATATCACTCAGCCATTAAAAAGAATTCATTTGAATCAGTTCTAATGAGATGGATGAAACTGGAGCCCATTATACAGAGCAAAGTAAGCCAGAAAGATAAAGACCATTACAGTATACTAACACATATATATGGAATTTAGAAAGATGGTAACGATAACCCTATATGCAAAACAGAAAAAGAGACTCAGATGTATAGAACAGACTTGTGGACTCTGGGAGAAGGCGAGGGTGGGATGTTTCAAGAGAACAGCATCAAAACATGTATATTATCTAGGGTGAAACAGATCACCAGCCCAGGTTGGATGCATGAGACAAGTGCTCGGGCCTGGTGCACTGGGAAGACCCAGAAGGATTGGGTGGACAGGGAGGTGGGAGGGGGGACCGGGATGGGGAATACATGTAAATCCATGGCTAATTCATTTCAATGTATGACAAAAACCACTGCAATGTTGTAAAATAATTAGCCTCCAACTAATAAAAATAAATGGAAAAAAAATAAATAAAAAAATAAAAATAAAAATAAAAAAATAAAATTTACAAAAAAAAAAAAAGGAGGAATCATAGTATTCTGAAGCAACTAAACAATACATTACTGACAAATTTGGAAATTCAAAATAATCACTTTTATACAATAATAGTAAATATGATTTCTATTGCTTATAGTAAACATACTAAACTCTGCTGCATGGTTTGGTTTTCTCCTTTCTGCAATCCTTGTCCTTTCCTTGATAACAGATTGTGGGAATAAATTAACTCATTTGTTATTCTCTGTCCTTCTAGTATTTCAGCTGTCACCAATGCTTTTATCATAAAGAAGAATCACTTGTGGATTCTGTGTTCTTCTTCTTATGTATTTTTTTTGGCATTCTTTCAGTGTTCTTTCCTGCTATTAACTTTAATCTGTGAGATGATATACATGATAACTAAAAAGGATTTAATGAGAGAAAAAGTGTAATATGTTCCTATTACTGACATCTCCATGAATTTTATAACACTCATTTGCTTTTAAGTATTTTTAAATCACTATAAAAGTGGACTGACAATTAAAGTTATACTTTATGTGTAATAAGCAGTATCTGACACTTGAAAAATAACAGATAAGGCTAACTCAACAGTAATGTAACCTGCAACAAGGCCACTTGCCTCTTTCCTACCCCCTTGATGTGCTGGATCATCGGCAAAGGGTAAGTCAAAAGGAAACTTACATGGAGGACAAAACCTGTTGTTTCTTAGAAATCTGGAGTATCAACTGACATGCATAAATACACTTTAATGACTATAAACCATACACAAATCCAAAAGGATATTCTTTATGTTGATCAACATACTTTGTTTACTTTGGCAAAACATTCTCAACACTGCCACCATTATGTCAGCTTCATCATCTATTTTTCTGATTTCTGACTCATATATGGAATTGGCTGCTTTTCAACATTTACTCTGATGTTCAGCGCAGGCCTCCAGAGACTATCATTAGCTTCTTCCATCGGCTCAGATTCTCATATTTGAACTCAGTTTACATTGCTTGAATGTTTCAGTCACCTCAAACTCAATTGTCCTCAAAACTTATTTTCCCTGCATCCTCTCTTTTTGAATACAGTTTTATATATACATGAATGCTTTTATGACTGAGAGAGAAAAGAGAGAAAGTGAAGTCGTTCAGTCATGTTCAACTCTGTGTAACCCCCTGGACTGTAGCCTACCAAGCTCCTCCATCCATGGAATTTTCCAGGCAAGAGTACTGGAGTGGGTTGTCATTTCCTACTCTAGGGGATCTCCCCGACCCATGGATTGAACCTGGGTCTCCCACATTGCAGGCAGATGCTTTACCATCTGAGCCGCCATAGAAGTTTATGACTGAACTTTATTCAAATAAGAAACTTGGGAGTCATTCAAAACCTTTTTTTTCTCATTGTTACACATCCAATAAATCATCAAGACTTCTAAACTTTACCCCAGTCACATTTACAGGATCTTATTCATCTTTCCCTCCCCACAATCATCACCTCTTACTAAAACTCTTACCAGAGTTTCCACACAGTAGCATCACATACCTGGAAGGACCTTAAATTCTCAGCATATCAAATTTTCTGTTCCTCATGCCTGAAACTTCCCTGCATGGACTTTCCTGGTGGGTCAGACAGTAAAGTGTCTGCCTACAATGTGGGAGACCCGGGTTCGATCCTTGGGTCAGGAAGATCCTCTGGAGAAGGAAATGGCAACCCACTCCAATACTCTTGCCTGGAAAATCCCATGGACGGAGGAGCCTGATAGTCTACAATCCATGAGGTCGCAAAGAGTCGGACATGACTGAGCGACTGAACTTAAACTAATGCATGAAATAGTTCTAACAACATTATTTTTTCCATGAATACTGTGAAAATCAAGGAAATATGCTTTCTACAGTAGATTTATAAGTCTTGTGTAGATTTATATTTGGGGAGAACAGCGTAGAAAAGTAGAAAAGTGAATTGGATTTGTTTCAAATAGACTAATTTTAGAACTTTAGAGTTCAAATTGTTTTTTGTTTCTTGTTTAAATTTGGTTAAACAATGCAAATACCCAGAATGTCAACATCTTATATAATCTTGGTACATTTATCAAGTTAAGAAATAATATCCTGAAAGTCTAGTCATTAATAAAATAAGGATGATATTTTCTGACAGAGTTCTTATGCAGATTAGTGAATTAGATATATACAATCTTATCTCTTTATCAACTCTACTATACATTTCCTTTTCAGTTGCCAGATATTTACATTTTTACTAGGTTTTTGTTATGGGATGAATTGTGTTCCCCTCAAAGATGCTAAAGTACCTATAATAGAACCTATAAATGTGGCCTTATTTGGAAATAAGCTCTCTACAGATGATCACACTAAGATAAAGTCATTTGGTTGGATCCTCATCCAATATGCTTCTGTTCTTATAAGTAGAGGGGAAATTTGGGTAGACAGACACAGATGAATGACAACATGAAGACACAGGGAAAACATTATCTAAAGCCATGGAATCCCTGAGGCAATAAGAAGCATGGATCAGATTCTCTCATATAACTCTCAGAAGAAATTAATTCTGCCAATAGCTTGATTTCAGACTTTGAGCATCTAAAACTGTTAGACAATAAATTTCTATTGTCTAAGCCACCCAGTTTGTAACACCTTGTAAAAGAAAATCCAGCAAAGTAAGGCAGCAGTTTTGTTTCATGTAAATGTGCCCATTCTCGTGTGAACCATTTTAGATGGTTAAGTAAGAGAAAAGACACACCTGGGATATGTAGATCATGTGTCTCATATCACTTAGTACAGGTAACTAGATAATTCAAGATATTTATAATGCCACACATGAAATTCTATAAAACTCAGAGGGAAACACATCAAAATAATTACACTTACATTCTACCAAGCCAAAGGGAAGCCTTCATGATCAAAAGAGAAGCTGAACAAAGTCGTTCATGTAATATTTTCCTTAACTCCTCTCTGTACGACTACCACTGAAATTCTGTGTAATTTTTCTAACTGCTGGATTATTGTGCTATTAAAGAGGCTTCTATTAGAAAGACCATATTTTAAGTGAATCGCTTGGAGGGCTAAATAAGCAAACTTTAGATTAAACATTTAGTAACTAACCCTAAAGTAAACTCAAAGAACACACATCCAGGGGACCTGCTCTCTTTTCCCAGTCAGGAAGTCTCCAGCTTTCAGACAACACACAGTGATCAGGAAAACAGCAGCAGCAGCTCCAGAAGCCCAGTCTTCCTGCTAAATCTGGCACCAGTGAGATCTGTGCCACATGCCCTGCCTCTCAACATCCACAAAGGGCCGAACAGGATGCTGAGGCCTTTTCTAACTCCGCCACAGAAGTCCTACATTCCTCTCTGCTGTGCATTTCAGCTGATAGGACAGAAGCCACAGAGAGAGATCATGACATTGACAGAACCTGAATCAAATCACATTGGGAGCTCTGACTGCAAGAGAATCTTGAAAATGTAGGTTGTAGCTGTCTGCCTTCTGCTAGTCATCAAGACCCATTAGAAGTAGGATGGTGTTGAGCACCAAGCTACCATACCACCAGATAAACTAGCAATGTCAGTTTGATATGGAAGCAACTTAGGTGCACAATGAAATTTCTTGTATAGCAGTTCTTACTCTTCATTGCTACTTTCAAACTGTTTCCTTCCTAAAAGCCTCCAGTTTTGAAACCCAACTCTTAGGCTACACTGCCAGCCACACTTCTTTGTGTAGTAATTTAAAGATGTGATTTAATTACTTTCTATCATATATTAAATACTTTAACATCTGGCTCAAAATCATTTTTTTCCAATCAGAAATTTTGATGCATACAAAAGAATCTTGACCTATTTTCAATGATTCGATCCTCAATTGTACCTTAGTCACCCATTTTTGATCATAGAAAAGGTAATGGAATTCCAAAAAATCTACTTCTGCTTCATTGACTACACCAAGGCCTTTGACTGTGTGGATCACAACAAACTGTGGAATATACTTAAAGAGATGGGAACACCAGACGACCTTACCTGCCTCCCAAGAAACTTGTATGCAGGACAAGAAGCAACACTTAGAACTGGACACAGAACAAATGACTGGTTCCAAATTGGGAGAGTAGTACGTCTAGGCTGTATATTGTCACCCTGCTTATTTAACTTATATGCAGAGTACATTATGCAAAGTGCTGGGCTGCATGAAACACAAGCTGGAATCAAAATTACCAGGCAAAATATCAATAACCTCAGATATGTAGAAGAACCACTTTAATGGCAGAAAATGAAGAGGAAGCAAAGAGCCCCTTGATGAAGGTGAAAGAGGACAGTGAAAAAATTGGCTTAAAGCTCAACATTCAGAAAACGAAGATCATGGCATCTGGTCCCATCACTTCATGTCAAATAGATGGGGAAAAAATAGAAATAGTGACAGATTTCATTTTCTTGAACTCCAAATCACTGTAGACAGTGACTACAGCCATGAAATTAAAAGACATTTGCTCCTTTGGAAAAAAACCTATGACAAACCTAGACAGCATATTAAAAAGCAGAGACATCACTTTGCCAATGAAGGTCCATGTAGTCAAAGCTATGTTTTCCCAGTAATCATGTATGGATGTGAGAGTTAGACCATAAAGAAGGCTGAGCACCAAAGAATTGATGCTTTCAAACTGTGGTGCTGGAGAAGTCCCTTGGGCTGCAAGGAGATCAAACCAGTCAGTCCTAAAGGAAACCAACCCTGAATATTCATTGTAAGGTCTGATGATGAAACTGAAGCTTCAACACTTTGGCTACATGATGTGAAGAACTGAATCAGTGGGAAAAAAACCTAATGCTAGGAAAGACTTAGGGCAAGAGGAGAAGGGGTGAACAGAGGATGAGATGGTTGGATGGCATCACTGACTCAATGGACATGAATTTGAACAAACTCAGGGAAATAGTGAAGGACATGGAAGCCTGGTGTGCTGCAGTTCATGGGGTCGCAGAGTTGGACACAACTTAGCAACTAAACAACACTACCACCCGCTTTCAAGGTCATGCTTTGTCCTGGTAACATCAATAAGTGAGTGAAAATCACTCAGTCATGTCCGACTCTTTGCGACCCCGTGGACTATCCTTGGAGTTCTCCAAGCCAAAATACTGGAGTGGGCAGCCTTTTCCTTCTCCAGGGGATCTTCCCAACCCAGGGATTGAAACTAGGTCTCCCACATTGCAGGCAGATTCTTTACCAACTGAGCTATCAGGGAAGCCCATTGCTAACATCAATAGCTACACTCTAATATCATAATCTAAATTCTAAATACCTCATTTCTATATACCCTCTTCTAGATTTCTAACTATTCCCTTATATACCCAAGACTCAGTAATTCTCCAAAGTGAGAAGGACCTGAATCCACTGCATATCATCTTTACATTCTATCTCAAGTCCTTACATCCCTAGACATCCGTCTTAGATACTGTAACTCATAATTAAAATTGTGCAGACATCTACATCTTTCCAAGCATCTCCTTGTCTTCTCTAGCACTTTCTAAATCACTTTTCTTGACGTATAATTTTCCCTAACACTTGTGTGGCCATCTACCTATCTACGTGCTTCTTTTTTCACTTGACTCCAATTGCCATGAAGCCAAAGACTGTTTTATTCACAGCTGCTGCTCCAGACTGTACAGTAATGTGTGGCATGTAATAAGAACTCAAATAATATTTTCTGAGTAAATAAATGACATAGTTATCTTATAATAATTCTTTAATTTAACTAGAACAGTGGCTGTCAGACTGTAGGTGCTCAAATGCTTTTTTGAATAAATAAGTCACAAAGAATTGCAATTCTAAGATGAAGTAAGCCCTTACAATTCTATTTGGTGTATCCATTAAAGGTAAGTGGAAAAGATCATTTCGTAAAGTCAATAATACTTAAGAAATACAAAGTTATCTTGATCTTTTATTTATAGTTTATGAAATTTAAAATTTCATATAAAATTGAAAATTTCAAAATATAAAATTTAAAAATTTTCCTCTTTTATTTTCCCTTATAAAATCTCCCACCTTTTTAATGATAATTACTTCAACTCAAGTAACAATGGGCTTGCCTGGTAGCTCAGCTGGTAAAGAATACACCTATAATACAGAAGACCCTGATTCGATTCCTGGATTGGGAAGATCACCTAGAAAAGGGATAAGCTACCCATTCCAGTAATCATGGGCTTCCCTGGTGGCTCAGATGGTAAAGAATCTGCCTGCAATGCAGGAGACCTGGGCTCAATCCCTGGGTTGGGAAGATCCCCTGGAGGAGGGCATGGCAACCCACTCCAGTATCTTGCCTGGAATCCCTATGGAGTGAGGAAACTGGTACAGTCCACGGGGTCACAAAGAGTCAGACATGACTGAGTGACTAAGCACACAATGTAACGATACAACTTCTAAAGATTAAAAATATGTGAGATAACTAAATGAATGAATTCTCGGATTGGTCAATTAAAATAACTATAGTTATATTAATGTTGTACTGAAACTCTTATTCTTTTCAAATTGATTCTACTCTCTTCAATTTGTCTTTAAGAAAGGAAATTAAATAGCTTAAACTATTTAAAGATTCATTTTAATGATGCCTTTCATCAGTCATAATGTAGTTCCCAAGCTATTAATTACATCAGGTAAGTCAACCATGACAATCTGTTAATAGGAAATGAAGAAGAAAATTAAATTAGTGGAAACTACTTAAACTGATTACCTAATTATAGAGGCTCCCATACATAAGCATGCAAAAGGAGAGCCTAAATTTGTACACTTACATGCACCTAACTTTGACTGCTGACAGTGATGTTGCTTTCATTACTCTAGTGAACCTTCCAGAGATCTACAGTATGTCAAGTTGCATGAAGTTCACGTCCTTTTGTAATTAACATGTTCCTAAAACCTACACAATCTTTAGCTATAGAAGCATATCATAAAAAAATGCTATTTAGAGATTATCATAATAACATTTATGATGGGTTATTTAAAGAATGGAATTATCTGATTTTATGTATTTTGTAACCTCTCACAGTGCAAAAGGCAACTGCTGCTTTCTTTCCCTTTTCCTTTCTGATTTCTTTCTTTCCTTCCTTCCACGAATATTTTTTGGTTATGTGCTACGTGCCAGGTATTTGACAAGTTTGGCAGGATAACACATAACAAGACAGAAAAAACTGTCTGAGATCTGAAAGATAAAAAGCACTCAATTAAGAGAATAGCTGTGAGGAAGGGGGTCAAGATGCTTTTCTGTTTTCCTGGTGGGAAAAGCATAGCATATTGTGAGTTAGTATGTTGGAACAGAGGGATGACAGTAAGTGGATGAAAGGAAGAGGGATAGTAGGTGGTCAGCATTCACACCGTGCAGTGTCTGGTGGCCCAGAGAGGGAATCTGCGTTCTAGTGCATGCACAATGAGCAGCCAGTGTAGTGCTTTTGGGTCTTCCCCCTGTAGCAGTGGCTGAGCGGTAAAAGAATCCCCTGCAGTGTAGGAGACAGATGCAGGAGCTGCGAGTTCAATCCCTGGGTCAGGAAGATCCCCTGGAGGAGGACATGGCAACCCACTCCAGTACTCTTGCCTGGAGAATCCCATGGACAGAAAAACTTGGCGGGCTGCAGTCCACGGGTTCACAGAGAGTCAGGCAGGACTAAGGTGAGTGAGCACGGCACATAGGGCTTTTCAGGAGGGAGCCGAGATGGGTCAGCGTCAAATCATCTAAGTGTCATAAAAGGTAACAGCAGCAGCAGAAAATCTTTTTGTTATATGCTGCCCTACTTTGTGTTTAATGTTAGAGAATGACATAAATCCAAAAACTATAGTGTATATATATATATTTTTTAAGTAAGGACGGTGCCAAATATTCATAAATTGACTGCTATAGTATAAATAAATGATTAGTTAATGGAAAATGATGTATTGCTGACCCTACAAATTTAAGGAGTCACATGAAGGAAAATGTGGCCTGATGATCATTAACAAAAGATCAAAGTAAGTTTTGAGACTTCTGCATACCCTAGATAATAGTCCTTAATAAATACTGCTTAATACAGTAACTCTGGTGAGTGGTAATTTGAGATATTAATCATCTAATTGAGTGAATGGAGGTTTATTTTAATCTTTACTAATCATGAATTCTTGGAAAAGAACCAATATATTGAAAGCATCTGCAATGTATGATCCACAAGAGCAAGAGCAACGTATGTATCAGTAAGCACTCAATATGGCTATTTTCTTAACTGAAGTATTT
The DNA here is from genome assembly GCF_023699985.2 of Odocoileus virginianus. Lineage (NCBI taxonomy): Eukaryota > Metazoa > Chordata > Mammalia > Artiodactyla > Cervidae > Odocoileus > Odocoileus virginianus. Next base: position 10,168,956 of record NC_069697.1, read on the forward strand.
TAAGTTGTGACAAGGCATCCAAATGAAAAATTTTAAATGTTAACAGATTTTGTTAAAAGTGTTTCACATTTTATATATTTATCAATTTATCTTATGAAGAAGATAAATTATATCCAGGACTGCTTGATTTTGTAACATAAAATTTAAACTATAGATTTTTATTAATATGTAAAGGCAACAGCAAGAACTGATTTTTGCAGTGATCCTTATTCCACCCAAACATAATAAGAGAATACATTTCTCGGAAAACACTAAAAATATCGCTTCTTACAAATATTTGATCCATCATGACTTTTTGAAAATATTAAATCTGTAGATTTGAATATATAAGAAATGTGAACTGGGCTGCAAACATCCATTATTCAAGATATTTTAAGCTAGCTATTTCACTGCTTCAAAATTATCTATTGCAGGTTATATTTTTCCTTTGATTCCACTGCCTACATCTCCCTCCGAAATGGACATGTATTCTCATAGGTATACATTTAACTTCATCCAAGAAATATGCATTGATTCTCTACTGTGGATTCTATACATAAAATACAATATAGGCAAAATCTGATGTAACTCTATGTGTCTTTATGTTCAGAAGGTATGACCACATTAAAACTGACTATCATTCCTATCTGAAGATTGCATGCCTGTTAAGTCGCTCATTTGTGTCTGACTCTTTGCGATCCTATGGACTGTAGCTACCAGGTTCCTCTGCCCATGGGATTCTCCAGGCAAGAACAGCCAAGTGAGTTGCTATTTCCTCCTCCAGGGGAGCTTTCTGACCCAGGGACTGAACCCACGTCTTTACCACTGAGCCACCTGGGAAGCCATCTGAAAATTAGCTCTCTAAAAAAAGTTTTAACAATTCTCATACAGAAAACTTTAGATATAAAAACTTGAGTCAATCGTTCTACATGTCTCAGTACACATAAAAGTATTTCTGACTCAGAAGTCACACAAGCTTTCTGCCTCCAAGCTCCTGCTAGTTCAGTAGTACAGTCCATCCTACATATCACTGCAAAGCCCTCAGTTCTTTATTTCACCCCACTTTATTTCCCTCCCATCCGATTTTTTCCTTAGAAGCCCTTTTTCCACAATAATAACTCTATTTGCTTTACTTACAAAATACTTTTCCAATTGCCAGCCCTTACTGAAACCCAGCTTTCTCTAGAAGGCATCACTCTCCCAGTCCCTTACTTGTGGGGACAGTATTCCATATCAGTTAAGGGAATGGTAGCTTCTATAACAGTCAGTCAGTCACTCAGTCGTGTCTGACTCTTTGTGACCCCATGGATGGCAGCACTCCAGGCTTCCCTGTCCATCACCAATTCCTGGAGCAGAGAAAGCCTTAAATCTCAATAGAAGCATTTTCTAATTAGTGGGCTGGCAACCTCACTCCACGTCCTCTATCAAGGACCCAGGGTGATGGAGGTTCTGCGGTTTTTAACATGTTGCTTCTAGTTTCCTTGGGGAATCAACACCCACCTGTCAGAAGATTACATGGGATTTAATAGGCCAGAAACTGGTGTTTGCTTTTGTGGCCACTAATTCATTGGCCATAAATATGTCAGTTGGCGGCTCTTGAGAATAAAGGAAGAAGGGACATATACTATAGTCAAGTGCCTGGAAGGAAAGGAAACCAATTTTGCTAAATCTCTCAGTATCCTATGCTTCACGTACAACAGGCACAATTTGCTGGCATTTTCGATGTTAAAAACAGTTCTTTATTCATTGAGACTTGCATAAGAATCACATCTTAGACTTGACTACCTTCTATATTTTCAGCAATGTGAGAAGTTTTAGTCTTTATGTGGTCGACCCATTCCAAAACCTAGCTTCCAGTTTTTATTATTAAATTTATTTCAACATAAGTAATTGTTCTTTACCTTCCATCTCTTCTGCCACCCATATTCACAGACACTTGTGTAAACTACTTTATGCATTCTTGTCATTTATATTGCGGTTCTTGAATTCTGCATCCTTTTTCTCATTGGCATCCCTCTTGAAACTGCTATTAAGCTCTGTTTACAATGGATTCCTTCCTGGCCTTTCCTTCCACTGTCTGAAGGTGGATCTGTACTCTGTGTTGTCTAAGAAACTAGAACTTGACTCTATAATGTGAAGGATTTTGAAAAATGAAAATTTTCTACTAACTTCAGCAAGTTAGCCTGAATTTTTCCACCCAAATCTCTTGTCTCGCTAAACCCATACTGACCCATCAATAGCTGCTAAACCATGGCCCCAGTGATGCTGTCTCTATATCCATTTTAAGATGCTATGTTTGTGGAAATGTATTATTCAACACCGAGGAACACTTAACATACTCTAAGTATGGCACATTCATGCCTTTCTTCATGGTGAGACTCTACGTTCCTTGAAGGTGGGAAGCACATTTCATCTATAAAACTTAATAAATCAGTAAATATTTTCTTGCTGAATTAAATAACATGTCTAAGAAATCTAGTCATTAGTAAAAGAGATAAAATTTAAAAATCAAGACATTCTAATAAAAGCTAGGTCTCAGTAGTGGATATTGCTGTGTCCTTTTCTTCTTTCTAAATATCCAGATTTTAGAACAGTTATTTCTCCCTCCTACATGCATCCCCGGTAGTCTGGGAAAAGCTAATTAATCTCCTAATTTCAGAGTACGTTTTTGACTTGAGATAACCAGAATTTTCTTTTCTCTGTTCTCAGACACTATCCTAGGGATGTACCCTTAGTGAATTTCTTACTTGGAATCCTGGAAACGGAAAGTGTCTTGTCTTCACTAGACATGGATAAATATTCCTGTGGTCCTGCTTGCTAATGGAAGGTAATGTTTGGCTCTGAGTTTTGCCTGTTTGGGGATGGTGATGACATTTCTGGAGGGCTGAGCAGAGAAACATGAAACTGTGTTCTTGATGACATAGTTGAAGCATTGTATCACCTAGTGCTGAATCCTACCTTATTTTTGGATGAGTTACTGGTAAATCTCTTCATGGTTTAAAACTAGTTTTAGATGAGATTTCGTTGCTTTAACATATTTATAGTTTCTTAAATTATATACTTAGGGCTTGATATAAACTTTTAGTCATTTGACCAGTTGTTTATTGAATGTCAAATAAATGAATTGATAATTTTGACATGTTAATACATTCCTCATGTGATAATGTAAACAGAAAATAATGCATTTCTTAGCTTCATGTTGCTACATAACTAGAAATAATATCAGATATTTTAAAATATTTAATATGCTTAATTTCTTAATAGTGTTTATCTCTAGCTCCTCATACTCAAGTGGTTCTGCATAAGTTTAGGCTACACATGATTTATGTCTGTTTTAAATGATATAGTTATTCATATTTTTGAATTCCAATAATAAAATTATACTTATGCTTCTAGATGGGAAGCATAGTTTAGTTTAACTTAATGGTTAAACTAAAGAATTTCTCTCCACGAGAATTTAAATTAGCCTTTGATTAAAACCAAGGCATTGATCTAATAGCAAGAATGATGGGAAATTCTGCTAGTTTTATATGAAAACACATGCAAATTATATGGTCAAAGTGCTTGAGTCTTGATCTATTTTTTAACCATAATATAGGAACTGGGATAATCAATATTTAAACTTAATAGGTGTCAGTACTACATGAAAACAGACTAATTAACCAGAATTATGCACCTAATGTATCATTACTTATCTCTTTTCACTGGATCATTTCTATCCTAAAAGATGCTTTATTTATCCTTCTGTCTCCTCCTACCTACTATCTACTCCTACCATTTTTCTATTTTCCTTTAGAATAAAATTCTTTTAAAAAATTGTCTCTATTCATGGTATTCACCTACACTCTTTCTATTCCCTCTTAAATCCTCTTGACCAAAACTTACTTTTGACAAGGTACACAGTGACCCCCACACACACACTCTCACACATCTGCATAGTACCTTCCCCACCTCATTTGCCTTCATGTCCAAATGTAACATTCTCAGATTAGCCTTACACAATACCTCCAGCACTGCTGCTTTACCAGTCTCTTTAGTGCTTAATGACCATTTGATATTCTCTATATTTTAATTTATATATTTATCATCATCACCATTCACTCTCACTAGAATGTAGGCTCCATAAAAGAGGCTTCTATTGTTTTTTCATTTCAGTATCACAGGTCCTAGAACAATGCCTGGCAATTTGTAGACACACAATAATTTTTGTTGAATAAATGAGAGAGAACCATTGATCAAGTAAGCAAGAATTAGGGAAGCCACTATCGGTAGACAAACAATGTCAGGGTACAGTCTAAAACACACAGGCTGATTAAAAAGGATTAAGAAGTCAAAAAATGGTATAGGTAACCAGAATTCAGATTCTACAAGAGTAGGTAAAATGAAAGAGCAGAACTGGATAAAATACCAGCTTTCTACTGAAAATAGTTTTCTACTGAAAATAATTTTCATACATACTTCATATATTCTAGAGCCAGAACTTATTTTAAACAGAGCTTTTTTTAATAAGTGGAAGCAGGCAAATATAACTTCTACGGGGTGAAATAAAAATGAGTTTCTGACAATGAGAGGAATCTATATTCCATTCAAATTACTGGGTACTTAGGTGTTCAGGCCTAAGCAGCAGTGACTTATAACTGCATGTGCCCACAAAATACAATTTAAGTTCACAAATTTAATTTCATAAATTTGTTCACAAATAAGTAAGCAGAAATATTATACAGCAACACAGCTACCAAAAGCATGATTAAAAGTACTTCCACAGCAATGTCAGAATAATTATCTCTATAATCAGCAGCAGAGGAAATGCACTAAAGCCAAGTTTTACTTTTCTCAGATTCATGGGACTGCAGAGCTTACCCACACAACAGAATCAGTAACATGAAATTATATTTTACACATAAATCAGTCATTGTGCACTCTAAAATTATACAGAAACCAATGAGTATAAAAAACATACATTATAACCATAGCTATGAAAAGAAACAATAGTGGTATTTTCAATATCAGTAAAATGGGTCATATTCCAATTTTGGATTACTTCTAAAATTAAAGCATTGCAGCAAGAATTCCAGTTTTAAAAGAAGACATGCAGGAAATCATTTTCATTTATAACTCATTCGGGAAACTATTTTCTTTTCAGCACAAAAAAACAACTCATCTGAAAACAAGGAAGGCACAGACTAGCAGAGTCAATGTGTCAGAGAGAAAAAAAAGAAAACAAAAACTGACCACCAAAATGAGAATTATTTTCATTTTAATGAACATCATTAACATTTCTGTGTATTAAATAAAAGTTTAAGAAACAAAATATAAAAATGAGGTTGTTACAGATTTCTCCAGACAGTCAAAGAAGACTTCTGATCCTAATGCTAATATCTTATTTTCCTTTCGAGGATCAAGTGATGAACTAAGATCTTAATTTCTTCAAAATTACATTTCCCTATTTTCAATATAATATTCTTAATGTTTTATTTTACAATTCTAAAATAATAAGTAAGGCATTAAAAAACAAAAAAAGAAAGGGTTGGGGGAGAAGAGAGAAAAAAGGGAGGTCAGATGAGAGTGCTAAATCCCAATCCAATAGTCCACCAATAAGGACTAACCTCTAGGAAGAATATAACCTGAATATTTATTCCAGTTATAGGTGTATAGATGGAGATGAGAGAGGAAGAGGGAGATAGAAATAGAAACAGAGAGACAGAGAGAAATTATCTATGTAACAAGATTGTTCTAGTTACAATGGTGACCAAGGTTATTTCTCGTTCTATGTCAGAATAGTTATTTTAAGTAAAATATTTACTAAGTTTGCAATATTAAAATATTTAAGGAAATTTAGACTTGCATATATTATACTTATTAAAGTGTAATTTAAGCAATTTATAATGTTATCTTTCAAGCAATTTAAACCATTAAAGGGAAATCAAGGTATTCACTATACAAATGCAGAACAAACTATAAAAAGGTACTAAGCTTGTCAATGACTACATATAAGTTTAACAAAGCCCTGTAAAGGGGAATGCTAAAATTTGCTAGAATTATGAGCAGAAAAATATGATTTCCAAATAAAATTTAAGGTTTATAAATGAGAGATATAACTACAAACCAATGAATACTAATTCTTAAAATTAAAATAATCATCTAATAAATATTTCCTACATGTCTCTCTAGACATTTGTGAAGAGTGGGAATGAAACAAAAAAAAATCAATAATCATAATGCATATTATTTTACATAGAACTGGATATTAAAAGAGAGTGGATCACAGTATAATGAGAGAAACATGAATTGAACTCTTGACCAGGGGAACCAGTGGTAAGGAGGTGCCATTTAAGAGTGTGTCAAAAGTCTGGGGGCAGAGCACGCCTACCATGCATGAGCATAGTACAGGAGGACTATGTAGGCCAGAGTCACAACGTGAAGAATTCTTTTTACCAGCTACCCTGGAAAACTTTAGAGGGTTTAAGTATGGAAGGCAGGAAACTTGATATGTATTTTAAGAGACCACCTTGGTTGCTATGGTGGGGAGACAAAATGGAAGCATGGAAGGCCTGCTGAAAGGCTAGCCTGTTTCAGTGAAGAGTTGACATTGTCTTACGCTGGAGGGAATTAGAGTATTTGGATGTATGACTTCAGGTAAAGTTGATAGAATGTGCTGATTTCCACTGAGAATTGGGTGATGAGGTATACACAAGCAAAAGGGTGAGAAATCCTAAAAAGGAAAAAATGAATCCTAGGGTTCTGGGAGAATCTGAAAGAGACAGTGTTATTTAATGAATTGGAGCTGGTTAGAGATACACAAGACTTGAGGTGGAAAATCCTCCTTTGAGGATGTCTGAGGTATATACTTAGACGTCTCAGTAGAGATGTGAAGTGTGCGGCTGGATATGCATGTTATGTACAGCTCTGTGGAAGTCAAGACAGCAGAAATATACCTGAGACTTATACCTGTTGTTCTGGTTCTTTGTTTTAATACACTTCAAATTCATTTGTATCAGTTTGGTCATAAGCCTAGAGTGCAACTGTCAACACATAACTTTGATTTCAGTTCAGTTTAGTTCAGTCATTCAGTCCTGTCCGACTCTTTGCGACCCCATGAATCGCCAGGCTTCCCTGTTCATCACCAACTCCCCGAGTTTACTCAAATTCATGTCCATTGAGTCAGTGATGCCATCCAATCATCTCATCCTCTGTCATCCCCTTTTCCTCCTGTCTTCAATCTTTCCCAGCATCAGTCTTTTCAAATGAGTCAGTTTTCGGCATCAGGTGGCCAAAGTTTGGAGTTTCAGCTTCAGCATCAGTCCTTCTGATGAATATTGAGGACTGATCTCCATTAAGATTGACTGGTTGGATCTCTTTGCAGTCCAAGGGACTCTCAAGAGTCTTTTCTAGCACCACAGCTCAAAAGCATCAATTCTTCAGCAGCCAGCTTTCTTTATAGTCCAACTCTCACATTCATACATGACCACTGGAAAAACCATAGCCTTGACTAGACAGGCCTTTTCTGGCAAAGTAATGCCTCTGCTTTTTAATATGCTGTCTAGGTTGGTCATAACTTTCCTTTCAAGGAGGAAGCGTCTTTTAATTTCATGGCTGCAGTAACCATCTGCAGTGATTTTGGAGCCCCCCAAAATAAAGTCTGTCAGTTTTCACTGTTTCCCCATCTATTTGCCATAACTGATGGGACCAGATGTCATGATCTTAGTTTTCTGAATGTTGAGTTTTAAGCAAACTTTTTCACTCTCCTCTTTCACTTTCATCAAGAGGCTTTATAGTTCTTCTTTGCTTTCTGCCATAAGGAGGTGTCATCTGCATATCTAAGGTTATTGATATTTCTCCCGGCAATCTTGATTCCAGCTTGTGCTCCATCCAGCCCAGCGATTCCTATGATGTACTCTGCATATAAGTTAAATAAGCTTAAATAAGTTATATATAAGTTAAATAAGTTAGAAGAAATGGAGTAGCCATCATGGTCAACAAAAGATTCCGAAATGCAGTACATGGATGTAATCGCAAAAATGACAGAATGATCTCTGTTCGTTTCCAAGACAAACCATTTAATATCATGGTAATCCAAGTCTATGGCCCAACCAGTAATGCTGAGGAAGCTGAATGGTTCTATAAAGACTAACAAGATCTTCTAGAACTAACACCCCCAAAAAGATGTCCTTTTCATTACGGGGTACTGGATGCAAAAGTAGGAAGCCAAGAAATACCTGGAGCAACAGGAAAATTTGGCCTTGGAGCACAGAATGAAGCAGGGCAAAGGCTAATAGAGTTTTGCCAAGAGAACACACTGGTGATAGCAAACAACCTCTTCCAACAACACAAGAGAAGACTCTATACATGGACATCACCAGATGGCCAACACTGAAATCAGACTGATTATATTCTTTGCAGCCAAAGATGGAGAAGCTCTATACAGTCAGCAAAAACAAGACCTGGAGCTGGCTGTGGCTCAGATCATGAACTCCTTATTGCCAAATTCAGACTTAAATTGAAGGAAGTAGAGAAAACCACTAGACCATTTAGGTATGACATAAATCAAATCCCTTACAATTATACAGTGGAAGTGAGAAATAGATTCAGGGGTTTAGATCTGATAGGCAGAGTGCCTGAAGAACTATGGACGGAGGTTCATGACATTGTACAGGAGGCAGGGATCAAGACCATCCCCAAGAAAAAGAAATGTAAAAAGGCAAAAGGGTTGTCTGAGGAGGCCTTACAAAGAAATGTGAAAAGAAGAGAAGTGAAAGGCAAAGGAGAAAAGGAAAGATATACCCATTTGAATGCAGAGTTAAGAAAGCCTTCCTCAGTGATCAATGCAAAAAAATAGAAGAAAACAACAGAATGGGAAAGACTAGAGATCTCTTCAAGAAAACTAGAGATAACGAGATTACCATAGCAATAATTGTGATTAAAAAAAAAACACCGATGTTAATACTAAACCCTAAGCGAGTAAGTATTTTTCTATAATGCCAATGTTTTAGTGTTGAAAACTTACTAGAGAGCATTTATTCCTTGTTCTTTATTTTATTGGTGAGAAATCTAAGGTGCAAAAAGTTACAATTCTTTGTAAATAAAAATATAAATAGAATATTATTATTCTACTTTATCATTCACCTTTCTCAAGGGAAAATTTTCATTTTGCTAATATTTAGGAAATGGAAACCATGCCAGAAAATCAAACTGGCATAAATGGTATTATAGCATTTATTCATTGAAAAATGCCTGTTGAGTAATTAAGTAATTAGTTACCATGAGACTGGGATTCAACAAAGTTCTTAGTTTAGTTCAGTTCAGTTGCTAAGTCATGCCCAACTCTTTGCAACCCCCATGGACTGCAGCACGCCATGCTTCCCTGTCCATCAGCAACTCCCAGAATCTACTCAAACTCATGTCCATTGCGTTGGTGATGCCATCCAACCATCTCATCCTCTGTCATTGCCTTCTCCTCCTGTCTTCATTCTTCCCCAGCATCAGGGTCTTTTCCAATGAGTTGGTTCTTTGCATCAGGTAGCCAAAGTACTGGAGTTTCAGCTTCAGCATCAGTCCTTCCAGTGAATATTTGGGAATGATTTCCTTTAGGACGGACTGGTTGGATCTCCCTGCAGTCCAAGAGACTCTCAACGGTCTCCAACACCACAGTTCAAAAGCATCAATTCTTTGGCACTCAGCATTCTTCATAGTCCAACTCTCACAAAAATAAAAGATAACAAAACTAGAGAAGAAATATGATGATAGAGTAAGTAGAGTATACCATGACATCACAGAAAAGGGGGAAAAATGCAACATCAAAGAATCAGAGACTTTCACAATAAGTTAATGTTTGGATGAAATTCTGAACAATGAGTTCCCTAGGTTATGACTCAGTCATATTTGATCAGTCAAACCGCAGAAAAACAAAAACCAAACAAATGATGAAGATAATAATTGGCAACCAGCAAGTGATCAGATGATTGACATATTAGCATGTGAGGATATGGCAAGATATGAGATAGGAAGGAAGAGGGTCTTCATTCCCACATATCTTATAGGATATGAAAGGGAAGATTTCTTCCAAAGGGTGCTGGGGAGGTTTTGAACGGCTTTTTTTGTTTTTTGTTTTTTTTAAAGAGAATGACACAGGAGGAGTAAGACTGAAATGGACCAGGACTGGAGGCAAGGAGGTGATTTTAAGGGCTACGATAATAACAAATTTAGTAAGAAATAATGAGAACAACAAAATCTGAAAATTAGAAAGAAACTCAGAGATCAACTCCCAGGTTTATGATATCACTTCTGGAAATAATAGATTTATAAATGTTAATTAAGAAAATAAACATAATAGACACATTTCCTGGGAACTGTGTTGCTCAGTTTTCGAAATGGTCAGCATTATCTTTAAGGTAAGCCTGTCTCCCCAACCACAACCTTAGGTCACAGTTAATTGGATAAAAATAGTCTTCTGAAATAAATGCAGCCATGACATTGGCGGGACAGACTTTATGACTTGGGTGGTCTGGCTTTAACAGCTGAGTTAATCCAATCACATTAGAGGTTGAGAGATTGTTACTAGTGAGCTGTAGATTTCATAGCTGGAAGAAGTTCTAGGGTAGATATTTTCAGACTTGTGCAAACTGATGACTAAGCCAACTTGTAGAGAAAGGAGGATAGAGCAGACATAAAAAAGAAGGTGAGATAATATTCATGCAGTCCCAGAGAGACTGTTCATGCAGCTCAGCTCCCAGTCTGAACTGGCTCATTCTGCTGATTCTGAGTCAGCTAATCCTTTCCCTCCTATCCTTGGATTTTGTGAGGTCCTTTAACACTTTATAATTAATATTCTCTGTTATTTGATCTAGTTCACATGCATTAGTTGCTTACAACTAAAAGAACACTGGGTGAAAATGCAAGAAATCAATAATCAAACACACAAGATGCTATACAGTTAGGATTTTCTTTTATATACAAAAGAAAATCCAGCTTCTTTATGAATATCTAGTTAATAGAAGTATATCTTTTTTTGGATACACTATTTTATTTTTAGAATTTTAGGTATCAATTATTAGCAGTTTCTTAATATTATCATGAAATAATCGAAGCATGAACTATGACTATTGCTTGCTTTTTTTCCTCATCCTCAAACCCACCTATCTTTAGCAATATGCCTTGGAAAGTTTTTTAAATTTATATTTGCATTTTCCTCTCTTTCAACATATTAACAGAAGTAGCTTCTCACTAAGAGAAGCGAAAGCCCCTTTATCTCAATTAAGTTGTCTCCATTTATCAAGTATCACTTAAGAATTTTCTATTAATAGTGTATGTCTTGTGTATCTGGTTTTGGCCAAAATGTAGCTGACATTCCAACTTTGTAACATAACATTGGTATGAAATGCTGTGAAGGGGCACTTAGCTTTCCGAGCAAATTAGGGTTCAGTTTCACATTCAATGTCACTAATACCTTGGCTGAAGAAAGGGATGAATGAAATGCAGTGGGTAACCAGATGGAAGGGTCACTGGTAAAAATGTTCAAAATGTTTATACGGATTCAATTTGGTACTGTTATAAATAATGCTGCAACATTTGATGTAAAGGGGTATTCTATAAAGGTAATAATCTTCTCCAAAGGTCATATATAAATATAGGGTCTATCAAATATATACATATATTCTTTAAATGGTGTGTGTCCCTTTTTATCCTATTCTTTAGGTACAGGTTATTTAAAAACAAACAAAAAATACAACTGATCAGACCTCAAAATCTATAGCAATAAGGGCTTATAGATTATACTCAGTTACAGACTTTCCACAGTGATTTTCACTACTTTAAAATTTTTACTACTTTCACTGCTTTTTAATTTTAAAATTTGTAAAAATTTTGAGCGGGAGTGAAATTGGGTGTGAAAATTTTGACTTAGAATAGTACTATAGTGACAAATGTGTGAAATATAAACTACAACTTATCAATATTATGACAAAGATCCTCTTCAATTACAATGGTTCCTAAACTCACATTTCCTTGTTTCAAATCATTGTTCTATCCTAATGTCTTATCCTGGTTCTTAATGACCTTGAAAAATGTCATATTTATCTTTCAATCATCACTTCCTTGCTGGATATTTCACCAAATAAGAGTGCAACTAAGAAGGCCCAAAGTTTTTAAATATTTTCAATGCATTTCCCCCTCTTCGCAATTAAATTATTTTCTTGTTTTCATTCTTTAAGAATTATTTTAGGGAAGACCATGAGGGAACCTCTACGACTAAAAGTTTATTACTGAACTTTGAACTTTAAACTGAACTACAAAAATCATAGCTAAGCAGACTTTCAAAAGAGAGAGTAAAAGTTTTCTCTTGAAGCAATCAAAGGAAAGTTTTTATCTATCAAGAAACAAAGTTTAGATGATAGTCCATGATGTCAGAACAAAGAGCAGATAAAGTAACTGACATACAAATGGATTTAGATATATTGAATCAACTCAGGTTGATTATAGAGAAACTGATCATCTTGGGGAAATTCCCTTTCTCCTGGGTAGTCTTGGCAAGTCACAATGCCCTCAGAGAAACCCCACTGTTACCAGGTGCTATGGTCCCCACCACACACCACCATAATTAACGACTGAAGAGGCTGTCTAGATGAATAAACATGACAGCATCCTCAGCAGATCTGGCATAGTCCAGTCTGAAGTACGAAATACGTACTCAAAATTGGTGTCCAAGACAATGGACACCAATAGGTACACACACACAAACACACACACACACACACACACACACACACACATATATATATAGAAATTCTGAGAATGTTGGTGGATTTCAAGAGGCCTGGGCTAAAGAAAAGGGCACCCCCGAGTCTGGAAACTCTTGACTACAGGCAATGGCCAGGTCTGTAGTCATTAGCACCGGGCTCCAGAACAATACTTGAAAAATCAGATGGGATCAGCCACACTTCAGTGGACACCAGGTCATGATGCCCAGTTTCCTGGAAAATAAAACTGAACTGCAACTGATGTTATGAGATCATGGTGAGACATCTAAAACAATGGAAATTTAATTCATAGTCAAAAAAATACCCAAGATTTCCTCTCCATCCAGACACTCTCTGAGCAAGGAGGGAAGGAAGAAGGTCTGTGAGCATAAACCCCTCCACTGCATCCTCTGCTTAAACTGAATAGCTATGTAAAAGGTGTTCATTTGGGTTTCTTTATGATACTATCACAAGTTTCTTCATATGAAGAAATGGTGGCTCAAGAACAAGAAGATATTCATTATTAGAAAATAAGGATGTTTATATGACTTTTCTTTCATATTTAAGGATTTTATGAAAATTTAAGTTCTATTATAAGACATAACTTGAAAAACTCACTCATGTGTTCTTTGTTGTAGCTCAGTACAAATCTATATTTTACATATGAAACCAGAATAAAGATATAAGGCAACAACGAGGAAAAAAGGCATTAGCAAACTGGTGTTCAGTCACATCACTAGGTTAGGCAAGTCATAAAAGACAAGCAAAGTCAGATTTTCAGATTTGTTCCTCAAATTCATTTTCACACATCACTGAAGCTAACTCTTCAGTGAAAATATGAGTATTATAAATATAGTAGGCATCTTAGCATGTGTAGAATACACCATAAGAATTAAATGTCAAAGCACTTAAAATTCACCAATAATCATGACAAAGCTAACAGCTATTACTTATTGCCACATCAGATTAGCTGAAGAAAAACATGAAACGAGATAAATGTATCATCCGTTCTGAATTATCAACCCAGCAATCCTCACTGAACCAGCATAATTTCTAAATTTTAATCTAACATAGTCAGATATTTAACATTACACATAAACTATAATTTTAAATCTCAGATTCTTATTGTACTTTTAATTGTATATTCCAAACTACTCAAGTACCATATTAAAAATTACTTGTAAATATCAGCTAAAGACTTCTTATATTCCCCTCAGTGATTTCATTAGAGAAAATAAAAAATAGAAATATTTTAAAAAGTCATGTATGCTTCCCTGCCCGTGCCTGATAATTTTATGTTTTTTTTATATCAGTAAGTACTAATTTATCAAGCATGCAGTATTTGTAAATTACACAGGCCCTAAAACCTAGGTGGAAAGTAGAAGGAGAAAGAATTAAAAATAAGGATCTTCCAATAAAGCACTTAAATATGTATATATGTACTTTATAGATGAAATACAAAGTTTAATCTGAAACAGTCATAGAGAAATCATCAACAGGGAATAATTATTTGATGTGATATAAGGTTTAAAAAAATATCTGCTGGAACAATTAAGTCGTAGATGACATTTATTATCTAGATATTTGACTGACTTATCATTTTTTTCACAAGTCCTTCCCACTAGCCATCCAGCCACTATCTCTAAATCCTTTACTCCCTAACCTGCAAGAAAAAAGATAAAAAAGTAAAGGAGGAGAGGGAGGGAGGGAGAGAAAAGCACAGAGTGGCCCCAACTAGAACTGAGGACATCTAACAATATATCAGCTTTTCTCACTCTGTCTCTGTGACCACGCAGAGCCCTGTAGATAGATTCCCTCTCCTGCTTTCAACCAACATTTTCTGGATAATTTACTCACCTAACCCAGATCCCTGAGGTGGCTTCCTATACCTCCTGGTAAATATAGACGCCCTTGGTAGAAAACTTATTCTACTGTCAACACACCTCTACTAGAGTGCAGATCACAAAGTATTTTAAGAATCTCACCTTCTTCTTAGTGAGTAAATTCTTTGTTTCACCAAAGTTTTCCAAGGTCTGACACTGTGCATATATTAATGCTTTTACTTACTTTGATATTCCTTATTCTCTCATTTTCCATTTCTATTAGGCATGATTGCTTGGAGCTAGTTTTATCTTCCCAAAGTTTTACTAACTTTCAATGTCTTTCCATTTAATCTGATTAAGTCTGATTAAAGCAACTAAAGTTAACTAGAGCTTTATTTAACCACGGATAAGTAACATTCCAAATAGTACCTCATTGCCATGAGGTACTATTCCCAAATGTACCTCAATTCCCAAATGAATTCCCATAGTGGAAGGGAGAGCAGAGACCCAGAGAGAGGATGAGTGAACCAGTAGAGGTTTGTGTAAGTTGCCTATTTTACACAGATTTTACACTTCTCATCAGCTACCACTCCTGCCTCACCAAAGCAAACAAACCAAACAAAATGGCAAATAGCAAGAGAATAAACACACATATCAGGGAGTAAATACCTGACAGACCTTTTGAAGTTCTCTCTAATGTTTAAGGAAGGTAGGATGATTTATTCTAAGAGTTAGCAAGTAAGAATGAAAAGAACTGTGTTGGATACTAACTCAACAACTAATCTGTGGACAGTGATTTATCGTCTCAGAATCTCCTCACGTTCAACAACAAATATGTATACAACTAGAAAGCCTTTCCTGCAAACCCACCATGAAGGCTGAGACGAATCTCTCGTGTGACAAAAACTTTTTCAAGCTAGGAACTCAGTAAAGGTTAAGTTGCTATTAAAATAGATGGAAGAAATTATCTCTCATTAAAAAGGGAAACTTCGACATGGGGAATTTATCAATCATTTAATATTAAATAAATATAGCTCTTTATGGCTTTAAAAATATTTTTAAAAGTATAAAGCATATGTCTATGTATTTATTTCTGTATTATTTGTGTTATTATTGATAAAAAACAGGGAGTGTTTAAAACAAAAATTTACATACTCAAATAAATGTCCATATTTTTAAAATGCTACATTTTAGAACTCTAAGACATTTTGCTCCATGTCAATGAAAGTAACAGACAGAAAAGCACAGAAATATTATGACAGACAACCCATACATATCAAGACTTTATAAATGCTTCATATTTCCACATTAACTATAGATCTCTCCTTAGGAAAAATAAATATTACATGTCAGACATACAATTAAAGCCTGTACCCCCTCAGCTCATCCTCCTTCATCTCTTTTTCCAGGGATATCCACTATCCTGAAGATGAAGCATATTATTCCCATAATGATTCTTGCATAGTATACAAATATAGATGCATTTGTAAGCACCATATAGTACTATGTCCAAAATTTGCATAAATAACTTAGTATTTTTACTTAACATTACATTTTTGAAATTGATCACTATGGATACATGTAGCTGTCATCCATTTGTTTTCATTGCTAAACAGTCTTCTACTACAAGAACAAAACAGTTTATTCTTTCATAAAGAAATCAGGTCATTTCCCACTGTTTTCTCTTCTTGCATTACAAACGGCTCATTGGCAAATGTTTTCTCTTTTTAATGAGAGCAATTCGGATGAATTCAGTTGTAGGAAGCTTTCCAGGGCACAGGCAAACCTGACAATCCTGACCATAAGCCCCCACCTCAACAGCTGTCCACACTGATGCAAGATAATTTTACGTATAAATTAATGTTTCTGTAAGAAGCTTCCATGAAACGAGTTGTCTCCTATGGTGGGAAATCAAGTGCCAAAGGAAAATCATAATCTCCAAGAAGAAATATACAACATAGTAAATTTGTTTTGGTGGCTCTCCACGTGATGTTTACAGTATCTATGATAATGTGAAAAGAAAGGCTTTATTCTCTTTTGTGGAACATAAAACAGACTTGTGAAAAAAATGTTATTGCTCAACAAAATAGTTCCCTTTTTTAATATTAATCAGATTGATTATGTCTTTAAAGTGATCAGTAAACAAAAGATTAGTATTTTCTTGAGTATTTAGGATAACTATGATCAGGCTTCTAACAAAAAAGCACTTTTTCTCTAGTTGATTTGCTCAGAAATTGACCTGCTCCAGGCTCTAACTTAACAGTTTTGAAACCACTGTAGATACATAATGGAATTGAACAATTAAGTAATGTTTGGCCAACGGGGGCATTTAGGTTTCTCTTTTGGATTGATAGGTTATAGAGAAGCAAGGGAAGAAGACTAGAATGATCAATATGAAACTGAACTAGGGTTGGAGATATTAGTATGAATTCATGCTTAGTTTAATAGAGATAAAGAGGACACTGTAGTGGAATACTTGCGTGTGTCCTAAGGCACTTCAGTAGTGTCTGACCCTTTGTGACCCCAAGGACTGCAGCCCACCAGGCTCCTCTGTCCATGGGATTCTCTAGGCAAGAGTACTGGAGTGGGTAGCCATTTCCTTCTCCAGGGGACCCAGGGATTGAACCCGAGGCTCCCGCCACATCACCTGCATTGGCAGGCAGATTCTTTACTGCGGAGCCACCAGGGAAGCCCTGAGTGGGATACTTAAAGTAAAAGGTGTCCTATTTGTCCTGATCCTTGGAACCTATTAATATTACATTAGTTGGCAAAAGATGTAATTAAGTTAAGAATCTAGTTGTGGTTGTTTAGTCACTAAGTTGTGTCCAACTCTTTTGCAATCCATGGACAAAGCCCACCAGGCTTCTTTGTTCATGGGATTTTCCAGGCAAGAATACTGGAGTGGGCAGCCATTTCCTTCTCAAGGGAATCTTCACGACCCAGGGATGGAACTCAAGGCTCCTGCCATGTCTCCTGCATCAGTAGGTGGATTCTTTACCACGGAGCCACCTGGCAAGCCCCTAGCTGATTCTAGTTTATCCTGGTGGCCCTAAATGCAGTCACATGTATCTTTACAAGAGAAAGCAGAGGAAGTTTTGAGAAAAAAGATGAAGAGCCAGTGATATGACAGAAGCAGAAACTGGACTGATGTGGCCAAAAGTTAAGGAATACCTGGACCCACAAAAACTGGAAGAGGCAAGGAATGAATTCTCCTCTGGAGTCCTGGAATAGAGCATGGCTCTGCCTCAGTTTTGGGCTTCTAGCTTCCAGACTGTGAGAGAATATATTTCTGGCTTTTCGGGGTTTTTTTTTGCTATTCAGTTTATGACAATTTATTATAGCAGTCTCTGGAAATGAATATAGATCTATACATCTACATTGTCTATCTAATTTCTAGACAGATATCATTATTAGACAGATATATAGACATTATCTAGACAGACATCTAGATACATTTCTTTGTGGATAGACAGACATTACTAGACAGATAGATTAGCATGCATATATTTAACTGCTGTTTCAGGTGAAAGGGCCTAGAAGTAATGATACCCCAATAGCAAAGGGAATACTGACCAGACCCTATTTTATATGAAAACCTTTTGGAAAGCCTAACTACCAATGACTCAAGTCACCAATATAACATACCTCATCAGTCACATGTACAGAGATTCTATATGTAAGTAAGTGCACCTTAAACATTCATTATGTCTGGACATGCCTGAACATTTACATATTAAAATGTGTGCTATTTATTACTGCATTAACTTTCTTTTACATTTCTGGAGAAAGAAATGGCAACCTACTCCAGTATTCTTGCCTGGAAAATCCCATAGACAGAGGAACCTGGTGGGCTACAGTCCATGGGATCGCAAGAGTCGGACATGACTTAGTGACTAAACCACCACATTTCTTTTATACTTCAGTTAGAGTGTTGACTTTTTAAAAATTTACATGCATTATATTTTGTATGAATTTCACTTTAGGAGGTAAAAAAGAGCATCACATTGGAAAGCACTGGATTTATTATGTCAGGGTTGTAGGGTCTAGGAAGTCTGAACACCACTGGTTCAGGATCTTCTGATCTTTTTTTTTTTCCTGCAGTATAGAGACAGTAGGCTGTGACTCCTCGGTTTCTAATCATGCCCTAAGCCTGGCAGTGATAAGTGTGGCAGATGCTGGGGGTGGGTGTGCTGGAAGGGAAAAGAAAATAATATTTTCCAGTATCTAGATTTTGGTGTTGGCAGTAAAATTATTTGTCCATGACAATCTGCATTTATCTTCTGTGGATACTGTGCTCAATTTATGGAACTATGCTCACTTTAACTACAAACCAAAGCTATATTGTATAAGTTTCATTGGCATTTCATTTTATTACCAAAAAATGTATTGATAAATAATGTATTTTGAATGATTTCAAATCCAGGAATCAAAAGTCTCCTTCTGAGTCTCAGTCCAAAACAAAGTTACACACTCTTCACTTTATGGTAACTGTTAACTTGCTGACTAATAAATGGATAAATGATGTATTTAATGAAAGAGGCAACCAAATTAGAGAAAGAACGAAGAGAAGAGCAAATTTGAGCTATATTTCACCATAATTTGTTCTGGAACAAATTTAAAATTCTTTGACAAATGATGTAAATTCCATGTGACTAATATTTTAATAAGGAAAACAGGAATAATAAGTGATCTTTAATTAAAAGTACCTAGGAACAATAAAAGTATCTAGGAAAATGTAATAAGGAAATGAAGTGGAACTCTGTTGTGTTTTATCAGCTAAGGACTATTAATACTTTTTAAAAAGTGAGAGAGAATTAGAATATTTACTTTCCTTTAAACAATAACAATATTAATTCATGACTCCTGTAGCCTTATTATGAGGTCGGTCATTAAATTAATATTACAATAGGTACTATGATTTATACACAAAGAGACTGCAGGTGATTTTCATACAAATATAATGCTACATTTGCAAATAAGATATTTATGCCATTTCAAAGACTTAGTTGGTAAGCTTTTAATTAGCAAAAAATATAAGGAAGCTTAGTTTCTCACAAGAGAAATAAATAGCAAAATTCAATGTCTTTGAGCCATAGCTTGCCTCCACACAAGTAGTGAATCATGCTCTCCCATCTGTCCCAACCCGATTGCATCCTTTAGAAACACATGCCTCTTTGGAAAGAGCATTGTCACATATATTTATTATTCCTTTCATTTAGATATAGTTCTAGCTTTGCCACTGTATTCTGAGAGTCTTCTGTCCCATAATGATGTTGAGTAAGCTTTGTTGGAAAGATGCCAGTCACTACCATTCATAAATGGAGATAATATTTGAATTGACAAGTGAAATATTAATGTATTCTAAGGAAAAAAAGTCAACTTTTAAGATATCTGATGATATATGTTAGATACTAGAGAAACTGAGAGAGATTTTAGTTTCCACAAAAATGACTTAGATGTAAACTGAGGCCTTTTACATTTTGAGATTTAAGTAATATTGATGGTTAGTTACTCCCATATCATGTCCAATGGGAAGTGTAAGACATTCCTTGATGTTTTTAAAAATATGGGCATGCTCATTCTCCTAACAGCCTCTTCACTTCAAAATTCTTGTCTCACCAAATTCTTGAATATGGCCCTTTCCCCTAAAGGGTCTCAAAACATTATTTATATGACTCATTTGCATGTTTAATAAATAATAGTAATAGGATAAATAATAGTTGCACATAGTAACAACAGAATAAATAGCAGTAATCTGAGTATGAGGCAGTCTTATTCTGAAATGCTATTTTAGCCACTTCTTCCCACATCACTATGAATTTGTTGCTGCCAAGCTGACCGGTTTTCTGTTGGGAGGTCTATTATTTTCTCTCCATATCCATAGATCCCAATTAACTTGTCTCTGCCTATCCCAAATCAGCCTCAGATCACTTTATCTTAATTTAAGAAAATGAGTCATTAAGATACATTCTGAAGCAAAGACAGTAGCTTTCTTTCTGAGATGAGTTTGTGAACTTCTTGGTAAAACAGATAATTTAATATGAAAACATTTAAAACTTTTAATCCCAAATAAATGGACCAATTATACAATTAGCACTAGACACAGGAGATATAAATTTTGCTCTTTCAGAATTCACAATCTAGGGGTTTCCCTGCTGGTCCAGTGGTCAAGAAAAAGCCTTACAATGGAGGGGACACCAGTTTGACCCCTAGTTCAGGAGGATAAATCCCAACATGCCTTGAGGCAACTAAGTCCATTGGCCGCAGTAAGTGAAGCCCACACAACTAGCGTCAGTGCCCTGCAAAAACAGAAGCTCACGCACCACAACTACAGAAGAGCGCCATCTTGCTGCAACTAGAGGAAAACCATGGGCAGCAACAAAGACCCAGCGCAGCCAAAAATGAATAAAGTTTTAAAAAATTCACAGTCTAGCCAGGAAGAGGGAAAAGTGAACAACGTTATATATAATAAATAAAATCCTGTAAAAGGGTTATATGGGTGTTTAAGAAGCTGGAAAAATCCAAGATTATCAAGCTCATGGCCGAAGGGGAGGATTCACGTACAAAAAAACATCTGATTTGAGCTAAATCTTCAGAGATGAATAAGAATGTGCTAGGCATTTGGGAAGTTAAGGCATTCCAGATCTAAGGAAGAGCATTCGTAAAATCATGAAAGTAATTTATCTGGAAAAATAGTAACGGAATATCTTTGATAGAGTATGTACAAAATGATATGATGCAATTAACCAGAAGGTAGTAGGTTAAAGTGATAGATGATCTTGGTAAGGCAGAGAGTGGAAATAACTAGTACTTGGAGGATTTGGACATAAACAAACTTCGTATTCAGAATCTGGGTTTAGTGGACTATGAGGATTCTGGTTGAGGTCTCTCCACAGAGCAGTGTAAGAGTAATGTTTAATGGAGTTTTGTATTTGGCATTTAAGTTGAACTAATATTGATATGCACACAAAATGATTCTTTAGTAGAAATAAAAGTTAAAAATAAACTCAAGATGCCTTTGCAATGTCATTAGAACATAAGGAGTGAATGTAAAAATGTGAAGAAAGAAAATTTAAGTGAAAAGACTAAGAAGTGAACTCTGGTGGAAATGGATATTTAATGGCTAAAGAGATGAAGAGTCTGAGATAGGAAGAAATCTGAGAAGGAAATCTCATTAAGTATGATAACTACAACTAAAAAACATTGACACTAATTCTTCTCCTATCTTTCCCAAAAGGGATTGCACGTGTGCTAAGTCACTTCCATTGTGTCTGACTCTTGGCCAACCCCATGGACTGTAGCCCGCCAGGCTCCTCTGTCCATGAGGATTCCCCAGGCAAGAATACTGGAATCAGTTGCCATGCCCTTCTCCAGGGGATCTTCCTGACTCAGGAATCCAGCCAGAATCTCTTAAGTCTCCTGCATTGGCAGAAGGAATCTTTATCACCTGGGAAGCCCAAAGGGGATTATGCCTCACTAATCTGAGATTCTTTGAATTGATAATTTAAATCTTAATAGGTGCAATTTTCAAACAGTTACAGAATTAATGAAAGGAGAAAACAGTCCTTAGTCATGGGTTTCTGTTATTTCATCTTTTTGCTGATACTTTGGCAAAACACAAAACATTATAATCAATTCCATAAAAGGACAAAAATAATACTTGAGCACAAATCAGCAAATCAGTAACTTGATAGAGTTGAGATAGTTTTCAAAATAAACAATAGAACTTTAATTGCAGATGAGAAACAAAAACACATCCAGAATCTCAATCTGTGTCTGAAGAACACAAAACTGGAGGTTCAGAGATGTGGGTGCTATAGTTACACTTCTGAGTGTTCAAATGTGAAACTGATAAATATTGGAACAGAACACATTCAAATTCAGTGGCTCCTATACACTGCTGCCTGTCAGGATGCTTCAAATAGTCTCTAGAAATAGAGACTTCCAGGGTTTAACCCTAAATTAAATAAACTGAATAACAATAAGTTGTTGGCATGGAACTAATAAATTCTTATATTCAGAAGCACCCTCGGTGATTTTTACACCACTCATCTATGACATGAGGAATGACTAGATTGGATGTACCTAGTTCACTTTCCAATGGTTTCCAAATACTTTAAATAATGTACATTATATTGGTATATTTTCTAGTTATCATGACTTATTCATCATAATGAAAACCTACTGATTAGGCAAAATACTTTGAGGTGAAGATTGTCCAATAGAGAGCTGTCATAGCTCAGTCAGTAAAGAATCTGCCTGCAGTGCAGGAGACCTGGGTTCAATCCCTGGGTGGGGAAGATCCCCTGGAGAAGGAAATGGCAACCCACTCCAGGTTTTTTGCCTGGAAAATCCCATGGACAGAGGAGACTGGTGGGCTACAGTCCATGGGGTCGCAAGAGTTGGACATGACTTTGTGACTAAACCACCACCATAGTCCAATAATTATTCATTTATAAATGTGTCATGGTTATTTTACCAAAGTTAACCCAAGGAATAAGCAAAAATCTATGGCTATCAGATGAATAATATATCTTACTATGAATAACAGGATGGGTTTATTGACATTCTAACATTTTAAACAGGCTCCTTGTTGAACCTCATTCACTTTGGTTTTGTGATTATTTATAGAATATTTTCACACACAAAAAGAAATAGGATATATTTATTTTAATAATTTTCATGCATTTTAAAAGATGCAAAATTCTGTACTGTTTTTAACCAACTAAATGTAAAATGTGTTGATTGGGTGTAATAGGTCATTCTATGAGTGAAAGCTTATTGCTTAAGGTGAAATTAGGTAGGCAGTGAAACGGAAATGGGGAAATTTGAGCAAGCTTTTCATGAATGTTAGGTTGTTTTGATTCAGTTTATCTACCCCCTCCACTAACTTCTGAGATCAAATGGAATATAATTATGTTTAACTATGGAAACTTTTCATGTTCCCTCTACATATGAAAGGAAAGACATTCTGATATATTTTTATAGAACTGAATTTTCTTCTGTGATCTACAGTTATATATTATTGTATTTAGACTGATTACTACCTGCCAGCAGAACTGAAAGAAAGCTGTATGAATGAAGAGATCAGGCCTATTACCTTCATTCATCAGGATATTCCCATATCAAGACAGTTTGTTGCACAGGAGAGACTCTCAAAACACCTAAATACCAAAACCTTAAAGGAATATTTAAAATATTTTCTGTTACAGGTATATAAAATCCCTTTGGTTAGAATTTTTGCATATTTTTTTTCTACTTACCTGAACAGAGAAGGATCTTTAAAACTTATCAACTTTTAAAAGTTTTATGTTAGAATTAATGCTTTCTTATTCAAAGTTCTCATCATAAAGGCTATCAGTTATTCTGGGAAGCAGCATTATTTCAGCAATTTCTACCAGTTATCATTAAAGTTAGTCTTTGAATAGGTGAATGGCTACAATAATTTCATTTCTCTCTTATTAGAGCTAATTCCTGAAAATACAGAAAGTCTAGGCTATTACTGAGTTAAATAATTTCAGATCATAACTGAGCCTTCTCAAATTAAACAGCATTTAGTTCACTAAATGGGTAATTTACTTAAAAGTATTAATAGTTTGAGAGAATTAATACTTACGGTAAAATGCACGTATAAAGTTTCTGGCCATAAATTATGGCCAGAAGCTCAGGAAAGAAGTTCTGGAAAAGCCATGGTCTAATTTGTATGAATGTTTATATGAATAATTACTAAATGTACTAAGCCTTACACACTCATATGTGACTAACATATTATGTTTCTCAAGAGCCAAATGAATTACATAGAAAAAGGGATCAACAAACTCCTTCAAGTATGGTGGGTTTCCAGCTATAAGTTATGTGCTGGGAGTCAGTGGCCCTGGATCATAGTTTTACAATTACACAACAATCCTTTTCTAATTGCATTTATTTGGTTCATATAATATGGATGGACATAAAATATGGTGTTTTCTTTTACTCAGCATAAGAAACATGTTAGTGATACTGTTTAAAAATATGTTCAAATGATTCATGTATTTTTTAAGAATTTTGCATAACTAATACAAACAAAATATAATGCCCATGGTGCTATTCTATCTTATTAGGTAAAAAGTGGCAAAGAAATTTTCTGCCTTGACTTTCTAAAATCTGAAAGGTAGAAATATGGAATTGTATTGGGTCAAATTTTATGACAGCTATTAACATAACTCTCAAAGAATTTGTTATATTAATATGTTTATATTGAATAATTCAATTTTGTTAGTGTTCACATGCAGAAGTATAATATCACACATTTCAATTATTTTGAATAACAAATGATTTTTACAGCAGTAAGAAAATACACCAAATTTATCTAGATTTGCAAATATTGGTATTATAATAAAAATTATATTGCACATTTTATTGACACTATCCAATACAGAATGCAAATAAGTAATATTTTAATATGAATCTATAATACATCTTGAAAATAGTATAGAATAAGATACATTTTCAAAGATATACATTGCAGAATGCAGAGAAAAAGCTATAATTAGAAAAAAACTAGTTGTAAAAGCTAAATCACTCTCACTGACAATAAATGTATATATTTTTTTAAACTGAAGAATTTCTTAAATAAAAGTCATAGGATGGCACACCTATAGGGTTTCCCCTAGAACCAAGTGGTCCTGGCTGAAATCTGCCAGTATACCAGGAATAATAATAATGTTTAAAACATTTTTGAGTCATTATATTGTTATTCTTTCATACTGTTCATGGGGTTCAGGAGATGGAATTCCAGTTGAGCTATTTCAGATTTTAAAAGATGATGCTGTGAAAGTGCTGCACTCAACACGGCAGCAAATTTGGAAAACTCAGCAGTGGCCACAGGACTGGAAAATGTCAGTTTTTATTTCAATCGCAAAGAAAGGAAATGCCAAAGAATGCTCAAACTCCCACAAAGTTGCACTCATCTCACACACTAGCCAAGAAATACTCAAAATTCTCCAAGCCAGGCTTCAACAGTAGGTGAACAGTGAAATTCCAGATGTTCAAGATGGATTTAGAAAAGGCAGAGGAAACAGAGATGAAATTGCCAACATCCATTGGATCATCAGAAAAGCAAGAGTCCAGAAAAACATCTACTTTTGCTTCATTCACTATGCCAAAGCTTTGGACTATGTGGATCACAACAAACTGGAAAGTTCTTAAAGAGATGGGAATACCAGACCACCTTACCTGCCTCCTCAGAAAACTGTATGCAGGTCAAGAAACAACAGTTAGAACCGTACATGGAATAATGGACTGGTTCCAAATTGGGAAAGGAGTACATCAAGGTTGTATACTGTCACTCTGCTTATTTAACTTATATGCAGAATACATCATGTGAAATGCTGGGCTGGATGAGGTACAATGTGGAATCAAGATTGCCAGGAAAAATATCAATAACCTCAGATATACAGATGCTACCACCATTATGGCAGAAAGTGAAGAGGAACTAAAGAAACTCTTGAAAGAGGAGAGAGAAGAAGCTGACTTAAAACTCAACATTCAAGCAACAAAGATCATGGCATACAGTCCCATCACTTCATGACAAATAGCTGGGGAAACAATGCAAACAGTGACAGACTTTATTTTTCTGGGCTCCAAAGTCACTGCAGATGGTGACTGCAACCATGAAATTAAAGACACTTACTCCTTGGAAGAAAAGTTATGACCAACCTAGACAGTATATTAAAAAGCAGAGATATCACTTTGCCAACAAAGGTCCACACAGTCGAATCTATGGTTTTTCCAGTAGTCACATGTGGATGTGAGTTGGACCATAAAGAAAGCTGAGAGCCGAAGAATTGATGTTTTTGAACTGTGGTGTTGGAGAAGACTCTTGAATCCCTTGGACTGCAAGGAGATCAAACTAGTCAATCCTAAAGGAAATCAACCCTGGATATTCATTGGAAGGATTGATGCTGAAGTTTCAATACTTTGGCCACCTGATGTGAAGAACTGACTCAGTGGTAAACACCCTGATGCTGGGAACAATTGAAGGTGGGAGGAGAAGGGGACGACAGAGGATGAGATAGTTGGATGGCATCACCAACTCAATGGACATGAGTTAGAGCAAGCTCCGGGAATTGGTGATGGACAGGGAAGTCTGATGTGCTGCGGTCCATGGGGTTGCAAAGAGTCGGACATGACTGAGTGACTAAACTGAACTGACTGTTATTTAAAGACATCCTTTTAAACACAATCACCCCAAAAGGTAATATGCTACTGTGTTTATCAAAAGGTTCTTGAGATGCCAGATGTTGGCTCGTTTCTCAAAGGAGATACAGATGATTCACTCTATAGTAAGTAAGAAATACTATTGTATCATGCCCAGTTCTTCACACAACTAAATTGAAATATATAGAAAACTAAATTCATGGTTTTCCAAATGTTCTCTATAATTCTCAATTTCTGGAGCTTGGATTTCAACCAGTATTTAGAACACATGGAGGACTGATACATAGTTAATATGATCTATATTTATTTACCCAAATGTGAGTATATTTTCTTATCATTTGTAACATGAGATAAGCTCACTGAGAAAAGTCAGGAAAACTAGACAAGTAAAACACATGCGAATGCTCTCTCTGGACCACCCAGAGACAGCATTCCCGTGTTTCTGCACAGAACATAGCATAGTCCTGGAATATTGGTGATAGTGGAGACAAGACCACCTATGACCGCAGAGCTATAGAGCAGTGAGCATTATAGAAGCCAGGACAGCCAGTGAAGGTAACAATAGCTCAGTGAATTTATTTAGAACTCCTGAGGTATCTCTGGAGACCTGTGAAATGCTTAAAGATGTGGTTGGCCCTATGCTAAATATTTAAAGTCCTACAATGGCAAATGAGACCATAGCTAGTGAAATATGTTAGGGTTAGTCGTTCAGCTGTGTCTGACTCATTGTGACCCCATGAACTGTAGCCCGCCAGGCTCCTCTGTCCATGGGATTTCCCAGGCAAGAATACTGGAGTGGGTTGACATTTCCTTCTCCAGGGGATCCTTCCCTGACCCAGGGATCAAACCCAGGTCTCCTGCACTGCAGGCAGGCTCTTTACTGTTTGACCCACCAGGGAAATATGGGTTACTACTTGCCAGTTGGGGTTCCCACGTGGCACTGTGGTAAAGAACCCACCTGCCAATGCAGGAGATATATGAGATGCAAGTTTGATCCCTAGGTCAGGAAGATCCCCTGGAAGAGGACATGGCAGCGTACTGCAGTATTCTCGCCTGGAGAATCCCATGGATAGAGAAGCCTGGCAGGCTAGAGTCATGCATGCACTTGTCAGTTTAAACTCTGGCTGGAGTTGCCTGGGGAAGCATGCACTGCAATGCCTGTTATGAACCATGTTTCCATTCGATCTCACATTCTATCTTCCAGTCTAATCTCTCACAATGAACTTTGTGCTATTTCTAGATGAGAAGTTATGTACTAAAAAAGCTGAAATTTAGTCCTTTTTGCTTTATAAAAAGCATAAAACTTGTTTTATAAGTTCTTGAATTTCAGCAAAGGGCTATTTGGCTTAATATGTTTTGTAAAACTTATCTCAGAATTAACACTCCTGAAAATTAAGAAATTTCGAACCTTTAAAAAATGCTACATTTCATGAAACAGTTGAAAAACTTTTAAAATACAGGGAGAAAAGGTCATTTCCATTTCACTAAAGGAATCAAGAATTGCTTTATGATACTCTAACTGGTACAAAACTCAGATAGTAACAGCTCTATTTCAAAATTAAGTGTTAAAGAGCCTTGCTTTTCTTTTTTAAAAAATGGAAGGTGGGTAAGATGACAGCAGTGTGTGTATATATATGTGTGTGTGTGCATGTAAGTGTGTGTGTGCACATATTTTAGGTAGTAAGACAATTAAAGGTCAAGAAAAGATGATCCAAGATTGGAATTCATGGAGTTGAGTGGTACAGGATTGCATAGTTTTATTCATTTGAAAGGAAAATAATATTTATTCCAAAGTTAAACTACGGTTTTCCTGTTGCATGACCAAACATATGATTTCAAGCTAAAGAAATTTTATAAATATAGGGAAAATTATACCCAAGATGCCATTAAAAGATTCTTTGTTTGGGGCTCAGTAATTCTAGACTTAAGAATAAATTCATGTGTCACTATATCAAAGAGTTCATAAGAACATCAAAAGAAAAGATTTTCTTAAATAGGATGTTCTCTTTAAAATTTCAAAGTAAAAATATTTATTAAATGATTTTACATTTTTCTCTTATCCAATACTTTTTCCATAATGCTAAGTTCTTTTGTAGTCTTATGGTTCATTTATTTCCCCAGAGTGATGTTGACGTACATCTGCTCAAATTAATTAACAGTGTATCTCAGTAGACTCATTTAGCCTGAATAAAAAGTTCAAATGCTAATTTGTGGGCCAGTGTAGCTTCCTTCAACCAAAGTATAACACCTTATTATGCTTCACACTACCAGAGACAGAAGAGTTGTACACCTTTTTTCTTGTTTTCGTCTTTTTAAATGACATCTTGGCTCAGATGGTAAAGAATCTGATGCAATACAGGAGACCCAGGCTCAGTCACTGGGTTGGGAAGATCCTCTGGAGAAGGGAATGGCTACCCACTCCATTTTTCTTGCCTGGAAAACCCCACAGACAGAAGAGCTTGGCAGGCTACAGTCCATGGGCTGCAAAGAGTCAGACACAACTGAAGTGCCTATCACTTTCAGTTATTGGACTATACTTGTAATCATGAGAAATACAGGTACCAGAGACTGAAAAAGTACTGGCATCTCCCTCTTTTTTTTTTTTTAAGAAGCATAACTCTATGCATGTGTGAGAGACAGAGAGAGGAGAGAGAATTCTTTAGCACTATATCAAGAATTATATGTAAAATAAATAAATAAATAAATAAAAAGAATTATATGTGAAAAGCAACATGTACTCATATATTAGTCACAAGTATTGCCATGACCTCACAATTTGATTGTTCTTATAAAATATGAGCAGAGAATCTTACGTATTTTGAAAAGAACTAGAGTTATCCAAACGCTTATTTAAATAAAAACTGAGCTGACTTATTTTTGTCAGGCAGAAAACTGGGCTCTCTCTCACAGAAGACTTTTTCAGATCTTAAATGTATCACTATAAATATTTTAATTTGACTTAAAAGTGTCAACAGTTTGCCTTTACTATTTTTAAACATCATACAACCTTGTATTTGTAAGCAACAGAAAGCATAGGATCGGGGAAGGCAGCCATGTTTGGAATCACAGAGACCTAAGTTAACTTTCATCTCTAGTACCGGTGTCTCAGATCCCATCATTATAAAAATGATCTCGTGGTGACTATAGAGATTTAAGTTTATAAAATTTAACAAAATATTTCTGTCTAAAAACAGCTGATAAGTTTAATTAATTGAGATTTCTGATCACAAAGAATATACATCCACAAACCATCTTTTATGCCAAAGACATTCTGCGCAAATTATAAAAACAGTTTTGATTCTAAAACTGAAAAGCTAATTGCTGGTTTCTATTCACATTTTACAAATATACAACTAAACTCATAATTTATTAAAACTTTCATATGAGGCTTACCTCAGTTACGAGACTGTGTACAGGAAAGATATGGCTTTATAAAGTGTGGGTCAGGAGAAAATCAGTGTATAGAGACATTGCTGTAGGTATTTCAGGGGTTCCTAAACCTATGTAGATACAAGGCTTGGTTTCTATTGGTGATCAATTTTTGTAATCTCTGGAGAATTTACTGAGCCAGTTTCACAAACCACTTTGTCCTCATTATAACAGAGTTCTGATAGAATTAGTATTAGATGCAAGCCATTAACTTTTGTTTTCTAGGCTGTGTGTGTACATATATGTGTGTGTGTATACATATATATACACACATACATATATATGCACATATATATATATATGAAACAGCACCTATTTGCTTCATGGTTCGGTTAAAGTCAAAATTTCTGTCTTTAGATACTTATTTTCATCAAAGGGAGAATTTGTATATACTGAGCACTGAATAACTATCTCAAAAGTTAACGCAAACATGAAATTAGATGACATCTGTACAATGATTGATATATTTTAGGTGCTTTGTCATTGTACATATGTCATTTAATTTCATGTTTGCATTAACTTTTGAGATAGTTATTAGGAGATAATACATGGAGTTCAAGGAAAGGAGAATACAGTGTGGGGAGAAAATCAAGGATGATTCATAGAGGAAGATAAAACAGGTGTAGAGCTCATCTTACAGATGATCTAAGAGGGAACCAGGGGCTTGCTGATATAGAAGCAACCCACAGAATTTGGAATAGGCACTCATGGTGTTGAAAAGCATGACATCATCAGTCTGATAAAGTTCCAGGTGGGTACTTTAAAATAACTAAAAACAATAAATATGGTCATACATTAAAGTTTAAAGAAAAATAATTTTAAAAATATCTACTCTTCTTCCAATTGCATGTTTATAAGTTAAAAAGCAATAACTTTCATAAAGAATAATTGCAATAGTAATTCAGGAATTGTGCATATAGCTCAGCATCTTTTATTAAAAAAAGCTGTTATACATCTAATGATAATAATTCAGGAATTGTGAGTACAGTTTAGCATCTTTTATTAAAAAAACTAGCTGTTATATATCTACAATCAAGAGGATATGAAAAGCATTAATGTATTTTAACATCAACAGTTATCCAATTTAAAACTCTGTTCTCAGTATTACTCTAAAATACATAGTTAAGTGTTTGGATAAATGTTTTGAAAAGCTTTTCAAGAAGAGGCCCCTAAAATCCAGAGAGTATTATAGTGTGAAGATTAATTGAAAAGTTTAATATACCACACAGATAAATAAACCAGTGGTTAATTTCAGATATTTCCTGATCATAAAATTATAACTTAAGTAAAAGATGATTGTCAGAATATAAAATGAAAATAATTCAAGAATGTTAGTGCACTCTTTTTAATGTCCATGGATAATTTTATTCTACAGATAATTGTAGAAACAATACTATTAGAGAAAAAATTTAAAACTCTTCTGTAGTTCGGACTAAAAGTGATAGCTGAAAATAATTCATTGAGGAATATTTCAAAGCGAATAGCCATTTTAGGGGCTTCCCTGGTGGCTCAGATGGTAAAGAAGCTGCCTGCAATGCAGGAGACCTGGGTTCGCTCCTGGGTAAGGGAAGATCCCCTGGGGATAGAAATGGCTGCCCGTGCCAGCATTCTTGCCTGGAGAATTCCATGGATAGAGAAGCCTGGTGGGCTACAGTCTGTGACCCCACGTCTGCAAAGAGTCGGACATGACTGAGCAACTGACACTTCACTTCTTATTTCAGAGCCATTTCATAAGACAGTTTGTGTTGACTGAACCATAGCCACTTACTCCGGAGAATTCCAATATGCTAATATAAATTCAGGGCACCAGTCAAGGAGAGAAATTCTTGTAAGTCATTGTTCATCACAATGGACAATGAATATTGTCTACACAGAGAAGTCATGGTCTCCATTTTTAGTCTTTTTTAGGTGTGAATATCTTATCCTCTTTTCTATACATGTATTTTATTTTACTTTTAAAGTTTCTTTAAAAGTCATCTGTTCCTTTCCACACATGTCAATTTGCTTATGAGTTACTTTTATCTTCCTCTACCTCCTCTGAGGTGTCATAACTTGGGTACCTTCTTCTCTCAGTGTCTCCACTGGATCCTTCTGCATGATGACCTTCAAATATTATTTATCATTAAAAACTCCTTTAATGTATTTACAACCTCTACTGCCTTAGATTTTTCCTTTTCATGTCTATGCTTCTTAAGTGGTCTAACTTCACTGCTTCCACTTGCTTTAATTTGTTCATTGCAATCTGGCTTCATTTATAATGAATTAAATCCAATGATCCTTTTAGTCCACTTCTATTAATCTGTTGTTGATAACGACAGTTTGCGCCTTTCTTTAAAACTGTCTTCACTCTTGTCTATAATAACACATTCTTCAGTCACTAATCATTAATTTATTCCACTTAACAGATAGTAAACCATTTTCATTCAGCAGACATTATTATAGATGCCAAAGTATAAACTTCAGTAAGATGTGGTGCTTGTAACTTTGAGCAGAAAAAAGCACACAAATAATTGTCATAAAATGTGATAAATGCTGTAGTAGGGATATTTACATTACAGTGAAGTATCAGGGGAGAGGAATCATTTTTAAAAACTTTAGTATAAATCACTGCTTCAATTCAACTATATAAAATCAACAAAAGTTACTCAGTATATAGCTCATCCTTTACATAGAAATAATGGCTTCTAAAGAGTTCTGTGTGAATGACATAAAAGCTACTCATTCATTTTGTAAAATAGATGAATATGAAAAGTGATTATTTTGAATGATATTAGTTCTGATTAACATTGTAAATAGAAAAGATTCATCTTCATTGAATACTTATGAAATTAATCATTATTCAAATGGCACTTCAGAGGTGGTATATTTGAACTGAAAACAAACAAACAAAAAAACCCCACAAAAATATAGTCTTTTAAAGCTGAAGGGATCTTAGAGACCATTTAGTCCCAGCCTATTATTTTATAGGATTCCCTGGTGACTCAGCATTAATCCAACTGCAACGCATTGCAGGTTGATCTCTGGGTCAGAGAATATGCCCTGGAAACAGAAATGACAACCCACTTCAGCAGTCTTGCCTGGGAAATCCCATGGACAGAGAAGCCTAGCGGGCTACAGTCCATGGAGTCACAAAAGAGTTAGACACAGCTTAGTGACCAAACCACCACCATTATTTTATAAAGAAAGAACTGATCTCTGAAAGGTACTTGCTCCACATTACACAGATTTTAGGGGCATAATTGAGTTAGAACTCAGGATGCTCTTTTCTAAATGATCTAAGACAGGAAAATTGAGCACAATAATAACTCTATATAGTGAAAGGCACACATCCCTTTTGAAAGTATTTACAATAGTCTAAAGGTCCATCTAGTCAAGGCTATGGTTTTTCCAGTGGTCATGTATGGATATGAGAGTTGGACTGTGAAGAAAGCTGAGCCCCGAAAAATTGATGCTTTTGAACTGTGGTGTTGGAGAAGACTCTTGAGAGTCCCTTGGACTGCAAGGAGATCCAACCAGTCCATCCTAAAGGAGATCAGTCCTGGGTGTTCACTGGAAGGACTGATGCTGAAGCTGAAACTCCAATACTTTGGCCACCTCATGCAAAGAGTTGACTCATTGGAAAAGACCCTGATGCTGGGAGGGATTGGGGGCAGGAGGAGAAGGGGATGACAGAGGATGACAACAGGGATGACAGAGGTTAGATGGCATCTCCGACTCTATGGACATGAGTTTGAGTAAACTCCGGCAGTTGGTGATGGACAGGGAGGCCTGGCGTGCTGCAGTTCATGGGGTCTCAAAGAGTCGGACACGACTGAGCAACTGAACTGAACTGAAAGTAAAATATTTTAATGAGTATCATATGTGTTTGTGAACCCCCTCCCCCCACAATTATAAAATGATAGACCAACTCCTAAACACAGTGTTAAACTCCCAGGAATGATCACATTGATGTTATTTAATATAACTGGAACTGTGCTGCCCTAAGAAACAAGAAAGAGAAAATTAGATTCCTAAACATGTCTTTCATATAAAAAATTATGAGCTGTGTCTCAAAAACTGTCACAGGCAATGCAACAAATATTTATTTTACCTGTCATCTGGTCACTTTATTTTAGGACAAATCCAAAACTATTCATTCTTTTTTTTAAATTAGTTGCCTAAGGCTGACTTGCATATGGTGTCCTCAATCCTGTCATTTATATATGTTTGCAGGGAAATCATATCTTCTCTGTGGAGAGGGTTAGGGTTTAAAGTCAGCCTATAAGGCAAACAACTGAAGCAACTTAGCAGCAGCAGCAGCATAAGGCAAAAACTGATTTATTCAAAACCACTCTAGACAGTACCCCAGGGAAGCATCACACTGGAGATCAACATCCTACAATCCACTAGGTCCACTCCAGGCAGTTCTCCTCCCAACTTAGAACATATGACTCCCACTGGGGAAGAGCTCTGGATGGATGAGCTGCCCTGCTATGGGGTTTTGTGGAATGAAAAGTACCATGTGTACTTTTTGATGGATAAGTATCTTTTAAAACAGGGATTGCATTCAGCCTCACAAGGTGCTCATATTATAAGAAGCACAGGAGCTACTACAAAAATTGTTTAGGTTTCCCATATCACAGTCACTTGGCGGATATGCTCATTGCATAGCATCTTCTGTAAAATTTACATCTTTATTTGTCTCCCTTTCTGCTGTTGTGGTACCTAAATAGTTGAGTTTACCTAAGAGACGTGCAAATGGTGCCATCTCACTTAATACACACTTTGTTCATATGTATATGTATGTATATACTCTGATATATATTATACTATGTATACATGTATGTATTATGTATATGGATACTATGTATATGCATACCATTATTCAACTATACACATGTATGTAGTACAAGAAATGTTTTAACTATGTGTTTCAGAAAGATGCTGAGTCTTGTTAAAATTTTAATAATAAAATTTTAAGATATGTAACTATCACATAATAACAAATATGTCTGGCCTTTTGTCCCACCCTCCTAAGAGGAAGCTTCTGAAATTTTGGAATGTGCCCAGCAATGAGTCTCTCTATTAGTTATGGTGGGTGCCACGGATCACACCTGAGTTTATGCTAATGAGGTGACTCAAGATAGGCCCTCGGGTAGTATCAGGGTCAGAGCAATCCAGAAAGATCAATCATGTGATTGATTAGAGGATTGGGACTTTGAACCAGGTGCTCTTAGCCTGATCTCCAATGAGCAGATGAGACTGCAGATCAAGTTCAATCACTCTGCCAATGATTCAATTAATCATACCTGCATCATAAAACCACAACAAAATTCTGGATGTCTGAGGCCTTAAGAACTTCCTGACTGGTGATACACATCAGTGTGTTGAAAGGACGATGTATCCTCAGAACACAGGTTTACCGCTGGGAAGCTCCCAGGTCTCACCCTAGTGTCTGCTTTTGGCTGGTCCTGATTTGTATCATTAGCAGTGAAACTTAAGTTAAATAGAAGTGTAGTACCTTCCTGAGTTCTTTGATGTGTTCTAGTGAATTATTGAAACTGAGAGGGTAGAGGGGACCCTCAAATTTAGAGCCAGTTGGTCTGATGTGTGGGAGGATTGGGAACCCCAGAGCTCGTCACTGGTGTCTGAAGTATTAGAGTCTTGTGGAGGTTCATGCCTTCAACTATGAGGTCTGTGCTCATGCTAGGTAGTTGGTGTCAGAATTCCACTACAGTAACTTTGCCATAAATGTGACCAGCACCACGTCTGAAGGTAGAGCAAGTTGTCTGTTTATTATGTAATTCATCTAATTTTCCTCAAGACGCTACACACATTGGGTGAGACATAAGAACTTAATCCAGTCTGATAATTTAAACTGTCCCTAGCTGAGGGAATCTAATCTCAGAGTAACTAATAAGAAGTCCATTATGGTCAAAACATCCCTCTGCCTTATATGCCACTCTTTTTACCTACTATATGTGGACTTCTCAATTCTTCTCTATCCTTCTTTTATTTTTCCTCTTGTTACACAGGGTCAGGCTTTATCTCATTCTCTACATCATTACTCAGTGTCAGAGGTCAGAAGGTATCAATGAATCTATGGCTTGAAGGGAAAATAACTTTTTTCAAAGCATTATCTTTTATTAAATAAAGATATAGATTTTTAATTACTTAAAATAATAAAATATGTGTAGCCAAAAATAGAGAACCACTGTTTAAAGTAAAACTGAATTAGGTATTTTTATACTTTTCTTAATAATGATATTCAAATAGAACTGTTAAAAACAAGTCAATATTTGAAGTATTTACTTCAGTCACCAATATGCATTTATCTTGAATCATGCCTTTTCTTTTTTCTTTTTTCCCATTTATTTTTATCAGTTGGAGGCTAATTACTTTACATTAATGTAGTGGTTTTTGCCATACATTGACATGAATCAGCCATGGATTTACATGTATTCCCCATTCCGATCCCCCCTCCCGCCTCCCTCTCCATCCCATCCCTCTGGGTCTTCCCAGTGCACCAGCCCCGAGCACTTGTCTCATGCATCCAACCTGGTCTGGTGATCTGTTTCACCCTTGATAGTAGAGTTGTTTCAATGCTATTCTCTCAGAACATCCCACCCTCACCTTCTCCCACAGAGTCCAAAAGCCTGTTCTGTACATCTGTGTCTCTTTTTCTGTTTTGCATATAGGGTTGTCGTTACCATCTTTTTAAATTCCATATATATGCGTTAGTATACTGTATTGGTCTTTATCTTTCTGGCTTACTTCACTCTGTATAATGGGCTCTGAATCATGCCTTTTCATTAATATTACTGAAAATTTACTTACATGGTATCACAATTTGCCTAAATAATGTCATCTTTCTATGCTTCAGTTCTTCAGGTTTATTCAGGTCAGAGCTAAACAATAAACAAGCTCACAATAATATTATTTAGACTAAAACTATGCACTGGTGACTATAGAGTTGTTATGTTCTTTTATCTTTAATAACCAAATATATGATAAATACCTAGAAGGCTCTCCATGATTTGAAAGAACTTCGGACCTTATACATTAACTATATTGTACAAGCGAAAAGTTACAAGGATGTTTTAAGATTAGCACTGTATGCAAATTTTATCTCTCCTAGCAAAAAAGTAACCTACATTTACTCTAAAACAAATTAAAAGTATAAATAAGCAAAAACAAAATAAAAATTATCTAAAAATTTTCAAATCTTACCTAAAAAATCTTTAGCATTTTTTGACATGTAAAATCACATAAAACCTTAGTGGTCTGGAAAGAAAGAAAACTGGTTGCAATATCTTTCAGGGCACACTCGCAGAATCTTTTAAATATAGTCACTCAAAAAATTTATAACAATAGGATTGCACTGTGCATGAAACACTGTGCCCTACATGTTTAATTTAATATCAAATAATAAACATAAAATTACAATATTAAAAAAGTTCAGAACACTTTCATTATGGAATTAAGGAGCAATTAAATAACACCAACCAGTAGCTTTCACTAGCCCTTAATGAAAATGAGAATTGCACAAAAACTCTATATTCTATTTTACTTAATATGCAAATACTATATGAGCACTATCATTATTTCTTTTATTGATTTTTTAAAACATGTTACATGTGGTTAAGTCAATTACTCAAGGTTATAGAGCTGGTAATAGTTTGTATAGGTGTTTGAAGTCAAGCCTACCTGCAATCTAAACTGCAAGTTTTTTTTTTTTCCATTTATTTTTATTAGTTGGAGGCTAATTACTTTACATCATTGCTAAACTGCAAGTTTAAGTTCAGTTCAGTTGCTCAGTCATGTCTGACTCTTTGTGACCCCATGGACTGCAGCATGCCAGGCCTCCCTGTCCATCACCAACTCCCAGAGTTTACTCAACTCATGTCCATAGAGTCAGTGATGCCATCCAACTATCTTGTTCTCTGTCATCCTCTTCTCCTCCTGCCTTCAGTCTTTTCTAGCATCAGGGTCTTTTCCAATGAGTCAGTTCTTTGCATCTGGTGGCCAAAGTACTGTAGTTTCAGCTTCAGCATCAGTCCTTCCAAAGAATATTCAGGACTGATTTCATTTAGGATGGACTGGTTGGATCTCCTTGCAGTCCAAGGGACTCTCAAGGGTCTTCTCCAACATTACCATTCAAAAGCATCAATTCTCCTGCACTCATATAGTCTAATTCTCATATCCATACATGACTACTGGTAAAACCATAGCCTTGACTAGACAGATGGACCTTCGTTGGCAACGTAATGTCTCTGATTTTTAATGTGCAGTCTATGTTGGTCATAATTCTTCCAAGGAGCAAGGGTCTTTTAATTTCTGGGCTGCAGTCACCATCTGCAGTGATTTTGGAACCCAAGAAAATAAAGTCTCTCACTGTTGCCATTATTTCCCCAACTATTTGCCATGAAGTGATGGGACCAGATGCCATGATCTTAGTTTTCTGAATGTTGAGTTTTAAGCCAACTTCTTTACTCTCCTCTTTCACTTTCATCAAGAAGCTCTTTAGTTCTTCACTTTCTGAGATAAGGGTGGTGTCATCTGCATATCTGACATTATTGATATTTCTCCCAGCAGTCTTGATTCCAGCTTGTGCTTCATCCAGTCTGGCATTTTGCATGATGTGCTCTGCATATAAGTTAAATAAGCAGGGTGACAGTATACAGCCTTGACGTACTCCTTTCCCAATTCAGAACCAGTCTGTTGTTGCATATCCGGTTCTAACTATTGCTTCTTGACCTTCATACAGATTTCTCAGGAGGCAGGTCAGGTGGTCTGGTATTCCCATCTCTTGAAGAATTTTCTACTGTTTGTTGTGATCCACACAGTCAAAGGTTTTGCCGTAGTCAATAAAGAAGATTTAAATGTTTTTCTGGAACTCTCTTGCTCTTTTGATGATCCAACAGATGTTGGCAATTTGATCTCTGGTTCCTCTGCCTTTTCTAAATCCAGCTTGAAAATCTGGAAGTTCACAGTTCATATACTGTTGAAGCCTGACTTGGAGAATTTTCAGCATTACTTTGCTAAGACCCAATGCAACCAAATAAATAAATATTTTTAAAAACTCTATTGCATTTATATATTTAATGACAACCTTCAGAAAGACAAATTAAGAAAATAATCCATTTACAGTTGCCTCAAAAAATAATAAAATATCTACTAATAAAATTAACAAAGGATCTGAAAGA
This sequence comes from Odocoileus virginianus, assembly GCF_023699985.2. Classification (NCBI taxonomy): domain Eukaryota; kingdom Metazoa; phylum Chordata; class Mammalia; order Artiodactyla; family Cervidae; genus Odocoileus; species Odocoileus virginianus. The sequence continues at coordinate 10,208,301 of NC_069697.1, forward strand.
CTTGTGTATGAAAAATTATAAGACATTGATAAAAGAAATTAAGGAAGACAGAAATAAAGGAAATATATTCCCTGTTCATTAATTAGGAGAATTAATATTACTAAAAGGCTTCCCAGGTGGCACTAGTAGTAAAGAATCCATCAGCCAATGCGAGAGACATAAGAGATGCAAGTTCCATCCCAGGGTTGGGAAGATTCCCTAGAGGAGGAAATGGCAATCTACTCCAGTATTCTCGCTGGGAGAATACCATGGACAGAGGAGCCTGGTGGGCCACAGTCCACAGTGTTGCAGAGTCCGACACCATGAGGGTCTGAGCACACATGTACAGTATTGCTAAAACCCAAGCAATCTACAGATTCAATGCAATAAAAATTCCAATAGCATACATCACAGAACAAATTTCTAAAACTTTAATCTGAGACCACAAGAGATGTGAATTGCCAAAACAATTCTGCGAAAGGAGGACATAGCTAGAGGTATCACTCTCTTTGATTAGCTTCATAAGTGACAAACAGATTCAAGGGATTAGATCTGATAGACAGTGTCTGAAGAATAAGAGATTCAGGGTCATGACATTGCACAGGAGGTGGTGATCCAAACTATCCCCAAGAAAAAGAATTGCAAAAAGGCAAAGTAGCTGTGTGAAGAGACCTTACAAGTATCTGAGAAAGGAAAAGTGAAAGGCAAAGGAGAAAAAAAAGACGCATCCATCTGAATGCAGAGTTCCAAAGAATAGCAAGGAGAGAGAAGGAATACTTGCTAAGTGAAAAATGCAAAGAAATAGAGGAAAACAATAGAATGGGAAACACGAGAGATCTCTAAGAAAATTAGAGATACCAAGGGAACATTTATGTAAAGATGGGCTCAATAAAGTGCAGAAACGGTATGAAGCAAACAGAAGCAGAAGATATTAAGCAGAGGTGGCTATAATACACAGAAGAACTGTACAAAAAAAGATCTTTATGACCCAGATAACCACGATGGTGTGATCACTCACCTAGAGCCAGACATCTTGGAGTGTGAAGTTAAGTGGGCCTTAGGAAGCATCACTACGAATAAAGGTAGTTGAGGTAGTGGAATTCCAGTTGAGCTATTTCAAATCCTAAAAGATGATGCTGTGAAAGTGCTGCACTCAATATGCCAGCAACTATGGAAAACCCAGCAATGGCCACAGGACTGGAAAAGGTCAGTTTTCACTTCAATCCCAAAGAAAGGCAATGCCAAAGAATGTTCAAAATACTGCACAATTGCATTCATTTCATATGCACAAAATTCTCCAAGCTAGGCTTTAACAGTACATGAACTGAGAACTTTAGATGTTCAAGCTGGATTTAGAAAAGGCAGAGGAACCAGAGATCAAATTGCCAACATCCACTGGATCATAGAAAAAGCAAGACAATTTCAGAGAACGTCTAATTCTGCTTCATTGAATATGCTAAAGCCTTTTTGTGGATCACAACAAACTCTGGAAAATTATTAAAGAAATGGGAATATTAGACTTACCTGCCTCCTGAGAAACCTGTATGCAGGTCAAGAAGCAACAGTTAGATCTGGACATGGAACAGTGGACTGTTTCCAAATTGGGAAAGCAGTACATATGCAGGGTGACAAGCTGCATATTGTCACCCTGCTTATTTAACTTATATGCAGAATACATCATGTGAAATGCCGGGCTGGACAAAGCAAGTGGAATCAAGATTGCTGGGAGAAATATAAATAACCTCAGATATACAGATGCTACCACCATTATGGCAGAAAGTGAAGAGGAACTAAAGAACCTTTTGAAAAAGGAGAGTGGAGAAGCTGGCTTAAAACTCAACATTTAAAAAACGACAATCATGGCATCCGGTCCTATCACTTCATGTCAAATAAGTGGGGAAATAATGGAAACAGTAACAGATTTTAATTTTCTTGGGCTTCAAAATAACTGCAGATGGTGACTGAAGTCATGAAAGTACTTCATGACATGAAGTCATTTGCTACTTGGAAGAAAAGCTATGACAAACCTAGATAGCATATTAAAAAGCAGAAACATTGCTTTGCTGACAAAGGTCCACACAATCAAAGCTATGGTTTTTCCAGCAGCCGTGTATGGATGTGAGAATGGACCATAAAGAAGGCTGAACTCCGAAGAATTGATGCTTTTGAACCGTGGTGTTGGAGAGGGTCCCTTGGACTACAGGAAGTTCAAACCCAGTCAAACCTAAAGAAAATCAGTCCTGAATATTCATTAGAAGGACTGATGCTGAAGCTGAAGCTCCAATACTTTGGCTACCTGATGCACAAAACCGACTCATTAGAAAAGGCCCTGATGCTGGGAAAGACGGAAGGCAGGAGGGGAAGGGGACGGCAGAGGATGAGATGGTTGGCTGACACCACTGACTCAATGAACATGAGTTTGAACAAGCTCTGGGAGATGTGGAAGGACAGGGAAGCCTGGCGTGCTGCAGTCCATGGGGTTGCAAAGAGTCAGACTCCACTGAGTGACTGAACAACAATTACAAAGCTACAGTAGTCAAAACAGCATGGTACTGGCACAAAAACAGACATACAGGTCAACGGAACAAAACTGAAGGTCCCCAAATAAATGCACACATATGTGAACAGTACTTTATGACAAAGGATTGAAGGACATACAGTGGAGAAAGGACAGTCTCTTCAATAACTGGGTTGGGAAAACTATACAACCACATGCAAAAGAATGAAACTAGACCACTATGTTACACAACACACAAAAATTAACTCAAAATTAATTGAACACCTGAATATAAGACCTAAGCCATAAATTGCTTAGAATAAAATGTAGATACTGTGCATATTGACATTGGATTTAGTGATGTTTTGTGGATCTGATTCCAAATGAAAACAAATGGAAAAATAAACAAAGGGGACTACATCAGACTTAAAATCTTCTGCATATCTAGAAAACCATAATCAAAATGAAAAGGCAACTTACTGAATGGGAAAGATACTTTAAAATCATATATCCAAATTTTGTGAGCAACTGAGTTGTCAACCTGCAATGTGGGATATCTGGGTTTGATTCCTGGGTTGGGAAGATCCCTTGGAGGAGGGCATGGCTACCCACTCCAGTATTCTTGCCTGGAGAATTCCCATGGGCAGAGGAGCCTGGTGGGCCACAGTTCATGGGGTTGCAAGAGCTGCATAGGATTGCACGACACAGCGCAGGTGAAGCTACAGCTATATTGATTGTACTATGTCTAAAATGATTCTTGTGCTATTTTACAGGTGAGAAATTTTACCTATAAAATCTCTATGCATGTACACATACAAAATAGGAAAATTTCTATAGCATCAGTTCTTTAGTCTATTGGTAATTCAGAGGAACTCTGTTATTAGGTGGAACTGTAGTTCATCCACAGTTCATAAGAGAAAGCCCTTCTTTACAGTTTTTTCCCAGCTAATAAATAGAAGACAAAATATAAAGTTATTGTTTCATAACTGTCAAAGAAAAACATGACATTCAAGGACCATGGATCCTTGAATGCTAAAAAAGTTGGGTAACTATTCTAGAATAAAAGAGACTAAAAAGACAAAAATACAATGTGTCATGATTCTTCTTCAAAAGAAAAAGTCATAAAGGATATTTCTGGAACAGCTGGAAAAATTTGAATATGAACTGTATATTAGGTGATAGTGTTAATATTCTTACATGTGACGTGACGGTGGTTACAGAAGAGAATATTTACTCTTAGGAGCTCATACTGAATTGCAATGAATGTATACAACTTACTCTGAGATTGTTAAGAAAAAGGAAAAATAGACACGCTACGACCAAATATTGCACAAAGAAACTGTTGAATCAAGATATGGTAATTCAATTCCTCATTATACTATTCTTTCCATTTCACTGTATTTTTAAATTTTCCATGACAAAAAGTTGAAATATAAGTGCCAAAACTTGAATGGACTGAAATGGGCATAATGACAATACATAATATAATATTTATATTCAATTTTAAAATGTTAATGAAGATGAATTGCTAACTTTTTTGGAAAATAACACCCTATTTGAGATTTCTCTATCTTGGCACTAGTGACATTTTGGATAGCTTTGTTGTGAGCAACAGTCCTATGCATTGTAGAATGTTTAAAAATATTTCAGCTTGTGTCCACTAGATGCGTGGATATTGTCCTTTTACCCTTCACCCCCCCAAAAAATCCCTGAAAATGTCTATAAAAAATTGTCATATGTTCCCTGGGGCAGCATTTTCTCTGGTTGGGAAGCAGTGCTTTATATGTTGATTTTTAAAAAACTTTTTTGGCCATTCCTCCAAATTGCTACTTTTCAGATATTTAGAAAATAAAAACTAATTCATTATCAATATAAACTTTGTTTGTTAAAATGCAACTCTTCCCATTAAACACACTCAAAGTATGTCTCTACTCTGATACTTGTGGATAAAAATGGTTGAATTGATTGCTAAAAAAGAGTATTTTTAAACATGCAATTTTAAAATGCTTTTATGATAAAGCCTCTAGCAAATTTTTTAAAATAAAATCTTGCCTTTTCCTACACCATTATTCTGAATAGAGATCAAACAAAAATTTTTTGGCCTGGTAGCTTAAAGCTTGCTGCTTCTAGTAAGAGATATTACAATTATAATTTGGTCCATGGCAAATTTACTAGGAAAAAGATACAGGCATTTGAACAAAAATTACCACCAGAACTGTGTATAAGAAGCTTTTAAAAGCATGCATATTATTAATACATACAACTACTTAGATGGATTTCTATAGGTATTAGGTTGAATGAAAGCAGGTATTCTCACAAGGTTAAATTATGTATGATTCCATTTATATGACATTCCTGAAGGATAAAAGTACAACTATAATGATGGAGAACAGATCGAATTGCCAGGGGACAGAGACAGAGGAGAGCTGGATGACTTAGTGATAGCAAGAGGGGGTTTTTCAGGTGATGCAATGGTTCTGTACCTGACCTGCAGTGGTGGTTACATGAATCTATATACATGTTAAAATTCACAGAATTGTATACAAAAAGTCAGTTTTACTATTGTTGATTTATAAAACATAATAAGAATTTTCTTATAATCCTAAGTATAATCACATAAAAAAATTCAATGCTTAATAAAGCATTTTCTTTTCCTAGAAAAGCCTTTTAGTTGCTTAACAATAAGGGTTAGTCCCCTGGTGGCTCAGATGGTAAAGCGTCTGCCTACAATGCAGGAGAGCCGGGTTCGATCCCTGGGTGGGGAAGATCTTCTGGAGAAGGAAATGGCAATTCACTCCAGTATTCTTGCTTGGAAAATCCCATGGATGGAGGAGCCTGGTGGGCTACAGTCCATGGGGCCACAAAAGTAGGACATAACTGAGCCACTTCACTTTATTAACACACTATATGTAAAGAAAATACTTAAGGAAAATCAACAAAAATTCATAACCCAAATTCAAAAATACTTATAAAATATATAATAGGAACTAATATATTGTGGGCGTTCATTGGAAGGACTGATGCTGAGGCTGAAACTACAATTCTTTGGCCACCTGATGCCAAGAGTTGACTCATTGGAAAGGATCCTGATGCTGGGAGGGATCAGGGGCAGGAGGAGAAGGGGACGACAGAGGATGAGATGGTTGGATGGCATCACTAACTCGATGCACATGAGTTTGGGTAAACTCCGGGAGTTGGTGATGGACAGGGAGGCCTGGAGTGCTGTGATTCATGGGGTCACAAAGCGTCGGATACGACTGAGCGACTCAACTGAACTGAATATAACCTGGTTGATAACATAAGAAGGCATCGATAAGCTTGGTTAACTAATTTATTAATTAAATGAATGATAAGTTTAATTAAATATCATACTCCAAATGTCAAGTATGAGTATCTTTAGATTATCAGGTTGTGCTGCATATTGGTGGGCAGAAACAGCACAGACACTCTAGTGTTCTAGCGCTAGTGCTAAGCTGCTTTCAGTCATGTCCGATTCTTTGTGACCCCATGACTGTAGCCCACCATGCCCCACCGTCCATGGAGTTCTCCAGGCAAGAATACTGGAGTGGGTTGCCATTTCCTTCTCCAGGGGATCTTCCTGACTCAGGCATCAAATTCATATCTCACGCCTCCTGCATTGGCAGGCAGGTTCTTCACAACTAGTGCCATCTGGGAAGCCCATGCATGGTCGTTAAGTTCCCAATGATAATAAATGGTGACAGTCACAGACCTAATGAAAAGAAGGGGTACCAGTCAAAGCAGTAGCATTATCTGGGTTTGTCTTTTCCTTATCATTGACTCCCTAAGGGATGGATGCAAAATTGCTATCACATTCTCTGTAGTTATGAGGAAAAGGCCAATTTCTTTCTAATAACAATATGACAGTGTTCTATACTTAGACCTTATGTCATCATTCTGGAATGCAAACAGTCTATGTGTGTCCATTTAAATGATGTTTACAGACTCTGATTCTTCTGATTTTTGACCCATACTTAGCTTTAGCAAGACTATCTCCTCAAAGGGGAAATAACACAGTTAATTCTTAGATTTCACAAGTTGTCTCTACTCCTAGGCTCTTTCTGGTAAACTTGAATGCCCACATTCCATTTTGTCTCTAAAATCAGAGTCTTATCCTGGTGATTTTGATCCTGGGTTTGGTCTGACAACCACAAACACTTTCTTCACTTTCCCAAGAATTTATAAGACCCTTATGGAAGACAGAGAAAGAGCAGCATGGTTTCAATCACTGATGCTAGAAGGTTCAGAACTGTTAATTACAACGCTCCTGTGGAATAGCAATTCATTATAGCCCTTAAATGTATTATTTTTGAAATGTCTACTGCTGTTAAAGAAGTTTTAGTTGACCCGAACATCCTAGAATGATCAATATTTCTTTCTAACTTAAAAGCACTCTAATATCTTAACTGAAAGAAAAAATTAATCCAATCTGTATACTATCCTAGGCTGGAAGCATTCTCAGCAGGAACTGTACCTCTGACTTTCACCCTATCATTAGAGCTTTACTTAATATGCCTGATCTGTGATCATGATTTTGGCTTGCAATTAGACAGATGGTATTCAATTGCACATTTAATGTTACATCTTCTAATATTGCAATACAAAAATAGTTATCATGGGCTGCATATCCATTTTCTATAGACATTCAGGAAAAATAACTTTCACATTTCCTCTTTTATCATCTACTTCTGTGCAGCCAGAAGGTTGCATGTCACGCCTTACCATCTGTTGATGTATTGCTTATTAATATATTTTTGTTTTAAGTCAGGGAATTAATGGAAAATTCTAGATAATAAAAGATTCTATTTAATAGCAATTTATTATCTTTTTTAAGAAATTAAAATATATCTAAGACTAAAACTTCATGAACCATTATTGACTCTTTTTTTTTTTTTTTTGATGTTTCAGAAGGACCATCAGAATTTTAAGATTTCTTGTTTAAAAAAAAATCTTAGAGAAATCCCACTGAATAGAAAATGGTTAAGAATTAGAGGAGGATGATTCTTATTTTTATGCCACTGTGTTCAGCTTCCCAGACATAAATGCTTACATCCTTCTATTAAGACTAAATGAACGCAATGACAATAATTTGTAGTTATCAACCTACCAATTACCTCCTTAGGAATATGAGCCTTAGAATAGCCTTCAACTTTCCAGTTCCCATGAACAAAATACAGATTCATTTCTACCTGTATTTACCATGATACCTCTATACACTTTGTTTTTCTTAGGGAAAAAACCTCTATTCCCCTGAGAAGGCGTACATTCATGTCAAATTACAGAAACAAAGTACTAATTTAATTTATTCTTTTGTGCTTCACACTGCTCTTATATTTGCAAAGCTTAAATTGCTTTGGTAAGGCTTTGTGTTCTCGAGGTTAGATGACAGGAAACCCAATTTCTTTGATATTTTCTCCTGTTTTCATGGAACTGTATCAAAACTAATTTGAATGCTAAACAAACTAAAACAAAACTGTGGGGTCTTGGTTCTGAAAACTGGCAGAATTCTCTTGAAGCAACATGTATACACGTTGCTTCAAGAGAATTCTGCCAGTTTTATATATGTATGTGTGTATATATATATATATATAATATATATACACACATACATTATATACATATATGTGTATGTACATAATATACATCTGCCAGTATATTATATATACATATATATATTTAAATTATTTTCAAAATATGTAGGAGGTTGAAGAATATCCTCTAGATTTAAGTACGCAATGTTTGTGAGATCACTGATTTTAAAATCTCCTTAAGATTGTCAAATTTCTCTCTCACTGTAGATTTGTAAACTTCCACTTAGTAATTACTTTTCAATATTCCCATCTCCAAATGGAAACAGTTCCTGAAAGTAGAGATAAATGTAATTAAGAAAACTGGAAACTGAGAATTTCATCAAAGTGATGAGGACACCAAAACAGAATATGTCACACTACTTTTCTCACTAACTAGGTCTTATGACAAAGCAGATAGTTATAAATCCACTACTACTGCTGGACAGGCAACTGGTACAAACATGAGAATCTATGAGATATTTAAATTTCCACTTAAGCTTGTCAATCTCAGATCATACATCCTAACCTTCCTTATAGAATAGATATTTATTAAATATTGACCTTGTGGTCAGCATCAAGATAGGCTTCAGTTAATAAAAGTGAGCAAAAACATACACGGGCTCTGTTCTCTGGAGTTTTCAATTTAAAAAACCCAATATATGTACGTGTACAATTATGTCGTGAGATAACTAGCATCAAAGAAAAGAGTGTGGTACTTATAAAGTTGTAAAACAGAGGAACTTGACATTATCTAATGAGTTAGCAATAGCTATTTTACTAGTTAGGATAAGGTTCAGTTGATATAAAAATTACAAAATAACAGTGATAGAAGCAAGAAAGAAGTTCACTGCTGTCTCAGATAAAAGACTGATAGATGTATGTGGTACGGGCTAATTGTGGAAGTTCCAATAAGACAGAGGCCCATATTCCTTCTCTCTTTTTTTTTTTTCTCTCAATTTGAGCATGGGCTTTTACCTCTTCATCAAAAATGTCTGTGTGAGCTCCAATAGTCAGCTTTGCATTCCAACCATCAATAGGAGTAAAGTCAGGAATGACTTTACTTTCAACTCTTTGAAAGAGCTTCCTAGAAGTATTGCACAACTATTCCTATTACATTAGCGGGTAAGAACTCAGTCATTAGTCATACCTAGCTTTGAGGAAGGATGATATAGCCACATAAGATATCACTAATTAAGAATTGAGCTACTTAAATAGAGAAGATGAAAAAAATACATATTTGGAGGCACCTACCATAACTTGCCTAGGAAAATGACTTTGAAACTGAGGTTTGCAGAATGCACAAATGTTAACCAAATGGTGGGAGGAAGGGGAAAGTGGAGAGAATTCCCAGCTGACACACAATCCACATGACTACATCAGCCTCCAACGCAGCTGGACATAGACTACTTGTATTCAGTATTCTTTTAAGTAAGAGAGAAAAGAACTTCTCTCTTGTAGGCAATGCTATTTTGAGAATTTAGAGATGTGCAATTCAGCTGAATCCTAACTGTATCTAAAATAACAGCTTTTGCTAACCCCTCAGATAAGTTCCAGGTTCTCTATTTTACTATTTTGAGCCTGGCATTAACATCATTAATGTTTTTTGCTTTTTTACTAATTACATTAGGTTTACTCTTATGAGTTTATATAAGCTTTTAACATTATTACAGATACATAAGGAAATAAATCTGGTCAAGATCACATAAATGTCATCAGAATGAATACATATATATATACATATATATATATAGACACATATACATAAGCATTCTATAAGAGGATCTGCTTGAAATATTTTTTGTTGAACTATAGCAAAGATTTTGAAAATGTTTAGATAATAAAATCTCATATTTTAGGAAATATTTATCCAAAAACATATGCTAAAATAAGTCAACTCAAGTGCATTTGTTTTCTTCTGATATATACACTCTCCAAAAATATCCCCGCCAATATATTTTTTGAGGAGAGGGGATTAGAAATGTATCAAAAACAATTTCAAATACTTTTAGTCTAATCATTTGTTTGTTGACAAACCCAGAGTTGACAGGTATAGTTTTAAAGTACAGCTGCCGATACTAAAATTTCACATAAACACTATCAAACCTCAAATATGAGAATTCATGCTATTCCAAATATTGTTAGGATAATAAAATGCATTACTAACCAAGCTATTTCAATCTGTATATTTACTTAATAGAGGTTTGATTTTTTTCCATGCAAAATGTTATTTTATTCAAGGAACATAAACATTAGCCTATCTTATCTTTCATAAAATACTTAACTACTCAGATTACTAAAATAAACATTCCTCTGCTTTGAAAAAAAAAAAAACACATAAATTAATTAAAATATTCCACTGTAAAGAAAAAATCCTATAGACGGTTGCTTCTTTTTTCTTCCAAATTTTCTCTTTGGACTGGTTATCCACTGCCTGAAATACTTCTGTCCTATGCATAATCATAGCAAGCAAACATGACCTTCAATTGCATGACTTTTTACTAAGAAAAGTCATTGGTAAGTACCAGAGAGCATATAAATACGTATTTAATTCCATAAAATGAGATTACACCAGATGAGCTGCCAGAAGAGTACAAAGAAGAAAAGTTAAGGTACTTTTGTGCATACATGTATACAGTGATAAGCAGTGTATACATGTATTTTGTAAACATCTTAGAAAAGACTTTCTGAAAGAAAGGCCAATGAAATAGTTTTCATTGAAAGATACTGATGCTGTAAGACTGAAGTATTTATGAAGCAAAACAGGGAGGTAAGTGAAAAACAAAGATAAATTAAGAGGAGAAAGAGCAAGTTGGTTTGGGTAGAAAAGCTCTGTGAGGGGTGATGAAATATATATAGACAGAATGGCTCACGACGAACTTGCTCAGAGATGACAAGGTTGCCTCGGCGGTTGTGTTAATCATCTAGTACTAAATCGAATCCTAAAATTTAGTGTCTTAAAACAATAGTGATTGTTTATTATCTCATTATTTTGTGAGTCAGGAATTTGGGGATGGCTCAGTTGGGAAGTTCTACCTTGGGGCCCCTCAGAAGGTGGCAGTTAAGAGACCGATTTGGGCAGCAGCCATTTAAGGCTTGACTGCACTACCAGGGGATCCATGCCAACGTATTTCCACTGCATGGCTGGCAAGTTAGTGCTGGCTCCTGGCTAGGGACCTCAGCTCTGCGGGCGTCTCTGCAGGGCTTCGGGAGCACGCTCACAACAAGGCGGTTGGCTTGTGAACAATTCCAAGAGAACAAGGTGGAAGCTACATGACTTCATAACCTCATTTCCGAAGGCATATACTTTTACATACACCACACTTTATTCACATAAGGGCAGTTTTAATTTAATGAAGGAGACGTCTACACAAGAGGTATGCATTTTAGGAGGTGAGACTCATTGGTGGTTATCCTCACAGTCAGAAACCAAATCAGGGATCAAAACATCTACCTCTGCTTTATTGATTATGCCAAAGCCTTCAACTGTGTAATCACAACAAACTATGGAAAATTCTTCGAGAGATGGGAATACCAGACCACCTTACCTACCTCCTGAGAAATCTGTATGAATGTCAAGAAGCAACAGTTAGAACTGGACATGGAACAGTGGACCGGTTCCAAATTGGGAAAGGAGTACGTCAAGGCTGTATACTGTCACCCTGCTTATTTAACTTATATGCAGAGTACATCATGTAAAATGCCAGACTGGATGAAGCACAAGCTGGAATCAAGATTGCTGGGAGAAATATCAATAATGTCAGATATGCAGGTGACACCACCTTTATGGCAGAAAGTGAAGAGGAACTAAAGAGCTTCTTGATGAAAGTGAAAGAGGAGAATGAAAAAGCTGGCTTAAAACTCAACATTCAAAAACCAAAGATCATGGCATCTGGTCCCATCACTTCATGGCAAACAGATGGAGAAACAGTGGAAACAGTGGCAGACTTTATTTTCTTGGGCTCCAAAATCACTGCAGATGGTGACTGCAACCATGAAATTAAAAGACACTTCTCCTTGGAAGAAAAGCTATGACCAAACTAGACAGCATATTAAAAAGCAGAGACATTACTTTGCCAAAAAAGGTCCATATAGCCCACATAGTCAAAGCTATGGTTTTTCCAGTAGTCACGTATGGATGTGAGAGCACCAAAGAAATGATGCTTTTGAACTGTGGTGTTGGAGAAGACTCTTGAGAGTCCCTTGGACTGCAAGGAGATCCAACCAGTCCATCCTAAAGGAAATCAGTCCAGAATATTCATTGGAAGGAATGATACTGAAGCTGAAACTCCAATATTTTGGCCACCTGATGCGAAGAACTGACTCATTTGAAAAGACCCTGATGCTGGGACAGATTGAAGGCAGGAAAAGAAGTGGATGACGGAGGATGAGATGGTTGGATGGCATCACTGACTTGATGAACATGAGTTTGAGTAAGCTCTGGGAGTTGGTGATGGACAGGGAAGCCTGGCGTGCTGCAGTCCATGGGGTCGCAAAGACTCAGACATGACTGAGAAACTGAACTGAACCTCCACACTTGGTGGCTTACCCATTTTTTAATCTTCATAAAATTCCTGAGATATAGGTTTTACTGTGTTCATTTTATAGTGAGAGGACTAAAATGGAGTAGTTGAATAACTTTCCCAAAGTCACACAGGTGGCAGGATATATGTTGATCTGATTTCTAATCTTAGGCTCCTTCATCCATGCCATGAAGTCTCAGAAAATATTGTCCATTCTAGGATGATTCTGCTGGATGAAATAATGTCTGCATGGTGACTGCTGCATCTCTTAAATACAGCATAAATGGCATGCGACAGAGACATAAATCAGCACAAATAATTCAGGTACTTTTAAAGCATTTGTTTTTAAAATATATTTAATGATGATACTTATTTTATAATATTAGAATAAGATTGCTATCTTCTCATTGAAGCTAAATTCAAAATAATCTTGAGACAGCTATTAATGAACTTTAACCAAACACAAAATAGTACTTTTCTTCATGACGGTTTTAACATAATTTTCCTATGAACTTGTAACTTTGAACTTGCAAATATATCTTGACATAAGGGCAGATATTTTATGAAAGCAAAGTGATACTTCATAGGCCTTATTACTGAAATTCAGCTGAACCCATAAAGATAATTATCAAACATACAAGGGGTGTGTTCTTGGTATTCAAGAATTAGGTAGTCAATGAATAGCAATCATATAACACCACCTTTCTAATGAACATTTATCACTTTAATCAAGTTCTATTTTGATTTTAAAATTTTTTAATAGGACAGATCACTTTTATTGTGGTAGATAATTTAAAGGTTTTATTTCATTTTACACAGCTTCTGGGTTACAGATAAATCATTAACTACTAACAGATGAGTATCATTCTTGACACATCAATATAGTAAGTCTGAACTGGGAAATTCCCTGACAAACACATGCCCTAAAGGAGACAGAAGGTAAAGGTCATCATTAGTGAGGGCCAGTCCTTGATATAATTAGCTTATTTTAATGCAAAAAAGAAAAAAAAAAAGGTTTGGAATCTTCACAATTAGTACCTCAATTGGAGTTATAAATTGGTCCAAGAAGAAATAACTAAATGACTTTATCAGAACAAGTCAAAATCATGCCTTTCTAAAACAGAATAATTATTTATAACTAGAAGAAGGCCTTGTGGATATTTAACCTTCTACCCAGCAGTTGTCTTTCAAATAGAAAGTACCGCTTATAGTACTGAAAGAACTCTATCTCCTCCTGTCCGCTCTTTCTCAATGTGTGACATTTCTGCACTGACATCAGCTGGAATTCTGTCTAAAGATGAAGAATCCTTGGCCCTCACCAGATTTTCTGAATCATCTCTGGGGGTGGTAATATGGTAGCTTGAATTTCTGGATAATTATGTATTGTAAAGTTTGACAACCCCTCCAGCAGCTCTAAGTATTTTTATTATGACCCACAACAGAGGAAGAATAAAATAAGCTGTAGTCAATAACATAAAATCTGAAAGCCCAATTTCAATTCCCAGAGAGAATCTGCATTGATGGTATGAAGTATTATAGCCTTGGAAAACAAAGTATTTCATTCAACTATTTGATACTTTAATAAGAATAATACTAAAAATTATGTTGTAAGTACTTCTATGTCGTATCTGTACGTTTTGAGCCCCACGGTAAACAATTCACTTCACCTTAATGACAAGCCTTTGAGGACAATATTCCAACTGCATTTACAGACGAGACAACTGAATTTAGACTGTCACCTGTTTAGTAGGTGGCAGAGAATGATTAATACTTAGGTCTGACTTCAAACTGCTATACAATAGCACTATAACTGGAGTGGGTTGCCATTTCCAACAGTCAGTAAAGAATCTGTCTGCAGTGCAGGAGATCCAGGTTTGATTCCTGGGTCAGGAAGATCCCTTGGAGAAGGAAATGACAACCCACTTCAGGATTCTTGCCTGGAGAATCCCATGGACAGAGGAGCCTGGCAGGCTACAGTCTATGGGGTTGCAAGAGTCAGACATGACTTAGCAACTAAACCACCACTACTACTACCCAAACCTGATAACTTTAGGAAAATATTAGATATTCAAGAAAATTGAAGCTGATGTCCAGCATGGTAATATAGAATATCAAACAGATTGAAATGGAACATCTAAGTGTTACATGCAGTTCACATGAAGTGCACTGATCCTGACATCATTTAGTAGACATTAAATAAGAAAGACTATATTTATTTAAAATTTCATAATGTTTTAAATTTTTTCTTCCAAAATTTTTACAATTATTTTGTTAATTATCTCTTCTTTCCACCAAATAAACAAATAAAACAACATCAAAAATAACATACACATGTGCTGAGAGGTACATGCGCATACACACACACTCAGGCAACTTAATGGAGTTAATCACCTATCTTCTCTTGGATAATTCTTATTTTATAATCACAACATCAAGTTTAATTGGCATAGTCTCAACATAAAGCTTGGTATAAAAGGTAACTTGTAACTTTTGAGATAATGACATGTATCCTTTATATAGTCAGATATCTCTTAAGCACGCACCATTTGTTCACCTAACAAATATATATGGGGAAAGAGACACACCTACTTAAATGTTGTGTGTGCATGCTCAGTCTCTAAGCTGTGTCCAACTCTTTGCAACCCCATGGACTGTACCCTGCCAGGCTCCTATGTCCATCAGATTTTCCAAGCAAGAATACTGGAGTGAGTTGCCATTTCCACCTCAGGGAATCTTCTCGACCCAGGGATCAAACTTGTGTCTCCTCGTCTCCTGCATTGGCAAGCATATTCTTTACCACTGAGCCACCTGGGAAGCCCCTACTTAAATTAGATTGGTGTTAAATAAGTAAGCACAACATTTTGCAGGATCTCACCAAGGATGGTGGTGGATCTAACTGGGAATTGTGACACATTCATGAAAGACACGTACTGCACTTGGTTTGAAAGAGTTAGTGAGTTTGGAACAAACAAGTAGAAAAAGGGGAAAGAAAGTTCTAGGACCTCTGAGGAATATAGAGATGCAATTGCTATTTTTTTTTTTGTCTTAAAAGAAGCTGAAAATATGTTTGAGCACCACAGTCTTTTGATACCTCATTATATAAATATAATTTATACCTCATTATAGTATACCTCATTATAGTAAATAGAAAATTTTGGGACCTAGGTTGAGCAAGCCAGGTAGAAGGTTAATAGATATAGATGATGGCATTTTTATGATTAAGTGAGATCCAGGTTGGATCAAACAGACTTTATCTCTCTTGACTTTAAATCTTGGGAATGGAGAGAATACATATAGAGTTAACATATTTGGTGGCAGCACTGTGAAGAGAATACTCTTTAATTTATTCCAGTACAACAATCCAAAGCTGTTCTGATTCATATGTCCTCTTCTCCAGATTGTCTTCTCTGCGCGCTTCGATGCTTCCTATCTGCTTCCTACGCTTTATATTTCTCCTTAGCATTTATCAACATCTAACACACAACACCAGAGAAGGAAATGGCAACCCACTCCAGTACTCTTGCCTGGAAAATCCCATGGACGGGGGAGCCCAGTAGGCTATAGTCCATGGGGTCGCGAAGAGTCGGACATGAATGAGTGACTTCACTTTCACTTTTCACTTTCATGCATTGGAGAAGGAAATGGCAACCCACTCCAGTGTTCTTGCCTGGAGAATCCCAGGGATGGCGGAGCCTGGTGGGCTGCCGTCTATGGGGTTACACATGGTCAGATATGACTGAAGCGACTTAGCAGCAACATACTATACATTATCCTATTTATTTTACTATCTGTTTCATTCAACTAGAATATAAGCTTCATGTTTCACTTACTCACTGCTACACATTATTCTATTTATAATCCATTCCCCCCCCCCCACTGAATATAAGGTGATTTTTCACTTGCTCACTAATTTATCCAATGTACAGAATAGAACCAAGCACTTAGTTGACTGCAAGAGTCAATAAAAGTGCTTCCCATATCATTCAAATATTTCTCTTTTGAATAACATACCACAGTTTCTGTTGCTTGTAAAAGCCTTAACTGAACTGTGTTTTTAAATGTATAAAATGCTTTCAAGTACATTTTCTCATATCAACCCTGGAAAATGTATTTATTATTCTCATTACTTAAAGGTGAAGAAATTGAATCTCAGTGAAGTTTAATAATTTTTGTACATGTACACATTTCAAGTTATAGATATGAGACTCCAACAGTCTCACTCACACCCTGCTTTTTGCACTCTGCCTCATTCTGAAAAATCCCCAATACAAATGTTCCACTGAGATGTCACTGACAACTACCAACTTCTGTGTTTTATCACTCCAACAGACTCATTTTCTATATTCAAGTGAAACCTCTTCTGTTTTTATTCAGACTCACGTATTCTTGAAGTTTTCTCACTACGTATGCTGAACAACTTCGTTGTATTCAAACCAAAAGAACATTTCTTTTTTTTTTTTCCATTTATTTTTATTAGTTGGAGGCTAATTACTTTACATCATTGCAGTGGTTTTTGTCATACATTGAAATGAATTAGCCATGGATTTACATGTATTCCCCATCCCAGTCCCCCCTCCCACCTCCCTCTCCACCCGATCCCTCTGGGTCTTCCCAGTGCACCAGGCCTGAGCCTTGAGCACCCAACCTGGGAAATAGAACTGCCATATGACCCAGCAATCCCACTTCTGGGCATACACACCGAAGAACATTTCTTTTGAGTGGCAGTGAAAGTGAAAGTGAAGTTGCTCAGTGGTGTCCAACTCTTTGTGAACCCATGGACTGCAGCCCACCTGGCTCCCCCGTCCATGGGATTCTCCAGGCAAGAATACTGGAGTGGGTTGCTGTTTTTTCTCCAGGGGATCATCCTGACCCAGGGATTGAACTCAGGTCCCCCAGATTGCAGGCAGACTCTTTGCCATCCGAGCCACCAGGGAATCCTAGTGGCAGAGATGGTGTCTTTTTTCCACATTTCTTTCCCTGATTACATAACATCCACAATTTTGTCCACCTTTTCTTCAAAGATCTATTTTTCAATAATAAATTGTGTTGGCAGCATTCTGTATTAAAGATTTATCTCTGTATTTAATTTAAAATGTACCATAATAGGCTATATATAATGAAATTACATTAATGTAATGGGAAAAGTAAGAGTAATTTTCTGGATAATGTAGTCTGTGGCATTCCATGTATCTGATTGTAATGCTGAGCTTTCCCCACAATGGCACAAACTCTCCTACATTTTCTTTAGCTTATAATAAGTTACTATTGTACCCTTATTACTTACAATGTTTTATTTGCTCCATTTAATCTTTAATATTACATACAGGCAAAATATTTAAATAAATTTGAGAATTACCTAACAGTGCTAACTATACTAACTTTATCTCAGTTGTAATATTTCATGAGGTAAACAACCCTTTAAATTTATATTTTTAAAGAACATCTATTCATTCTACTTATACTTTTGGAGAACTTACTAAGTGCCAGGCATGATAGAATGCTCTGGGAATCACTGTTAAATAAAGTATAACTTCTCAGAATTTATGTTTCTAACAGTATATTATAGAAACACTGAGTAAAGTGTAATTTTTCAGTGATTTTTTTTCCTTAAAAAATGAAACTTCAATCAATTACTTCCTATGTTCATTAAGACTGAACACTGACCCACACTCAGACAGTTCAACCTTAATCTCATTAGCACTTTGATTGCTTAATTTTTTTTGCCGCATTTGCCAATATTTATTCCCATTCCAATTTCCATTTAGGGAGATTAACAAGAAACATTTATTAAGACTGATCCGAAACTGTGCTTCCAATCCTGGCTCAATTCTCAGTTCTACTTGATGTCTACCATCTCAGGCTCAGCCGTCTTCCTCTCTCTTGATGCATGTTTACTGTGTTCAGTTTGCTTCTCAGAAGATGTAGCATTCTTCCTTCCAAGGCCAAGGCTACGGTTCTTCCTCCACCTTCACCCTTCTTCATTTCCCTAGTTCTCTCTACCCTCTGTCGACACATATGTACACGTCAAAGGAAATACATATGTACACGTCAAAGGAAATACATAGTTTCTTTCTTGTTTGGCAAAACCCTTTTTGCTTTAAAAAAGAGTAAAAGTTGAATGTTTAGGATATAGTAAAACAACAGTCATTGCTCTCTTCAGAATACCAGGCTAGTTCAGGAATGAGACTATTTATGAAAGTCTCTTAGAAGAAGTATTTTTTTCTTCATGATCACCATCATCATAAGGTTCTACTGAATAAGTATATGAAATTACATAAATTATAATAGTAATATCTATATAAACAACCTCAAACATGCAGGTGATACCACTATAATGGCAGAAAGTGAAGAGGAACTAAAGAGTCTCTTGAGGAAGGTGAAAGCGGAGAGTAAAAAAGCTGACTTAAAACTTAACATTCAAAAAATGAAGAGCATGGCGTCCAGTCCTATCACGTCTGGCAAATAGATGGGGGAAAAGTGGAAACAGTAATAGATTTCATTTTCTTGGGCTCCAAAATCACTGCAGATGGTGACTTCAACCACTAAATTAAAAGACACTTGCTCCTTGGAAGAAAAGCTATGACAAAGCTGGACAGTTTATTAAAAAGCAGAGACATCACTTTGCTGACAAAGATCCGTATAGTCAAAGCTCTGGTTTTTCCAGTAGTCCTGTATGGATGTTCTTGAAAGTGAAAGTCACTCAGTTGTGTCCGACTCTTTGTGACACCAGTGAGAGTTGGACCATAAAGTGCTGAGCGCTGAAGAATTGATGCTTTTGAACTGTGGTGTTGGAGAAGACTCTTGAGAGTCCTTTGGACTGCAAGGAGATCCAACCAGTCCATCCTGAAGGAGATCAACCCTGAATTTTATTGGAAGGACTGGTGCTGAAGCTGAAGCTCCAATACTTTGGCCACCTGATGTGAAGAACTGATTCACTGGAAAAGACCCTGAAGCTGGGAAAGATTGAGGGCAAGAGGAGAAGTGGGCAACATAGGATGAGTGGCTGGATGGCATCACCAACTCAATGGACATGATTTTGAGTAAACTCTGGGAGACACTGAAGGTCAGGGAAGCCTGGCGTGCTGCAGTTCATGAGGCTGCAGAGTCGGACACGACTCGGTGAATGACAACAACAACATATAAACCCTTAACATCGAAGTATTTTCAGAGAAACAAACAATGTGCTATTATTATTTTTGGATAATTTTCCACAAGGCTACTCTTTAGAAGTTTTGAGCATAGAAATCTGGTGTTTTGCTCATTATCAGTAAAGTCTGGCATAATGGGGATATAGAACAAGGTGTGTCAAATGATTTTACAAACTAATATAAAAGAATTAATTTTAGGTACTCTTCAATTTACACACAAATTCATTCATTCAGAAAACACATACCATCTATATGACAAGCATCAGGCTAGGTGTCAATAAACAAATACGAGTAGTTAAGGAAAACAAATTTTATGCTTTTGTGGAGTTCAGGGGATAATATTCAATGGCAGGGTGGGGGGGGGGGGGAATGCCGAGGGGGCTAAAAGGAAGCATTAGTTTCCAAAATGTATTTACAAAATAAAGCAAAGACACACACAAAGAGGAAGGAGCATCTAAATTAGATTCAGAAGTGATATTCAAGGAGAGGTAATTAGGAAAAAGCTTTCAAACTGTATTTGCAAAATAAACCAAGCACACACACTCCAAATGACAGTAATTCTGGGAAGTCAGTAGGTTCAAGGATTTCACGCCCAGCCCCACCCCTCTCCCCCATTCTCCTCATTCTCTGCCAAGGTCGTTTCATCCACTTCCAGTTTCCCCTACCCTGTAAACAGATGACTCCCACATTCACGTCTACCCTTCACACAGACCTCTCTCCTGAGAGCCAAACCCATACTTCCAACTGTCTCCTCAATCTGCCCAAAACCAAACTCAATACATTGTTTTTCAGAGCTGCTCTTCCTCTAAATTTCTCTCTCCCTCAATGAAACTTTGGAGGTAATCTTGCCTTCTACTGTCTTGTCTCCTATATTCATATGTTAATGAATTTTTAAAATCTATCTCCTAATGACTGTTCCCTCATCCTTAACATCTCTTAGTTCATACCCTTGCCACCTCTAGTGTGTTTTGCAGACCCCACCTCTGGCTCCTGCTGCTGCTGTGACTGCAGCTTACTGACCTCTTACTACACATGAAGCACTATGCTCCATGCCTTAAATATTTTACCTTAAGAGCACCCTAATTAATGTCCCTACTTCCAATTTCCTTCCCCTTCAGTCAATACTTGAAAACTTAAAGTTATTGTAGCTAAGTAAATAAGTGAAATATATTTGTGGACCTCATGCTGGGAATTTCCTATGGGGAAGTCATTCTAGATGAGGATACATCTTTTTCCATTTGTAATTCAATTCAACACCTATTTACTAATTACAGTTTTGTGCTGCACAATCTCTTGGTGTTAGTGATTTAACGATGCAAGAAAAAAAAAAAAAAAGAGGACACATGGACCTGTCCTCACAGAACAGATAGCCTAGCCAACATCTATTGAGCAGAAACCTCTACGGATGGAAGAGATATGATCTCCTATGGGGAGCCCAGGAGCTATTCATTGTTTTCTACGGTTGGTCTCACTAATGTAAAGAGCATTCTTGTATAGACAAAGGTGTGTATTAAGCGAATATTTCCCCCCTTGATTTCTCTTTTATTTTTCAGCACAATTTGATTGGCAATTTGATTACTATAAAAACATATTTCTAACTAGAAGAAAACTGTCAGTAAGGATTAAATGAGGAGATGTAACTAAACAAGAATCTCAAGTTTAAAAACTCAGTGAGTCTGCAATACAATGTTTTGAAGAAGTAGAGCTAAATTTCTATAAGTTTTTGAATTAATAGACCAACAGAGGATTAGAAATTACATACCTTGGAATAATTTTGCTGATGTATTTAATCATCAACAATTTCAGCAGAAGAACATAAAGGAAAGGGTATGGAATTTGGGGTTCTAAAACTCTGGATTCAGACAGAAACCCTGTTACATATATCTCGTATTATTAACAACTACTTAAGTACATTTTTGAGCATCAGTTTTTTCTATCTTTAAAGCAGGGAAATCATAATTCCTCTAGTTTGTTTGTTGTTTTTTTTTTTTTTTTTAACTTTGGAAAGCCACTGAATAGTTTTTGCTGTCTCATCAACCAGCCAAGGCAGAATCCAGTATTCCAACTAAATGGTAAATTGAAGCCTATCATTTCTCATTGAAAATCCTTGAATCCTAAGATCAAGTTCCTGAGGATCTGGACTTGACATTCAAACCTACCTTTATATTTTTGAGTTTGGACATTGAATTTTAGCCATTTCCTGTCTCCAGCTTATGTTTTAGTTATATAAAAGTCTGCCTTTCCCACACACCAAGAAGGACATTTAAATTTGTCAGTCTACTTGCTTGAAAGGCTTCTCGTATTATCTCTACCATTTATAATCATAATATGACTGCATATAATTGGGTGACAAAGAAAAAGTTCAGTTCTCTCACTGAGCTGGAGAAGTCTGCCTATATTACTCTATAACCCTAGAGCCAAAGGGTCTGTCTTATTTCTGTTGGGCTCCTTTGCTTTCATTTTTTTTATTAAATACATAACATGTTCCAAGCATACTGATAGATATATTCAGTGCATTTAAAAAAAAATCAATGGTAAGAAGTTAATATAATGTGCTTCAAATAATATAAGAGTAACAGTGGATTCCCAGGTATTAAAAAAAAAAAGATAGAATATGAAAAAATCTGTTTTCTTCTCCTGAAAGGCCAGAATTACCTCAACCTCATATGATCACAAAGATATGGTGCCCCACACTAATTAACAGTAATATCTTTTGAGTGAAATTCTTCATGCAATTGAGATTTCCCAATTTGCCTATTAATCTCCTACATATTTCAAGTAATAGTATCTGCTAAATGAAAAATTACACATTAAACAATTTTAAAGTTCTTTTGATAAAGTATGAAAAACCTCAATTACTAAGGAATTATAAATAGGTATAAAGAAAAATATCTCAAAAATGTTTTGTCTAGCTGTAAAATAAATCTATTACAAAAACAAAGAAATTAAAACTTTTCTGAGAACCATAATGTAACTGTTATTTATTTTGAAGAACCCAATGGTGGTACTCAAAGGCTTAGTTTTAAATACATTTACCTTTAAATATCTTTAGCTATGTTTCTAATAATATATATGTCTCAACAAATGCTTATATAGTTTAAACAAAAGATTATAGTTTTTGTGTTGAATTTTCAAATTTTAATAATTTACTTTCCAATAAGCCCCGCTTATTATACAGGGATAATAAGTATATCCATTTACTAGCGATGCAGATTAATAAAATATTCTCAGTGATTAAAACAAAGCATATTAAGTACACCTGTAGTGATATAAACAGGCAAATGATCAAAGAAAATGTACTTAATACATCATGAATAAATCAGGTGAATGAGTGAAGGCTTCATGGGGAGGTGGTATCTTAAGTGAGTCTTTAAATAAAAACAACTTTGCAATAGACAGGTTCAGTGAAGAGGCAAAGAACAGAAGCATACAGACAATTTTCTGGGAAAGCAAGTCAAGAAAGCAGTATTTTGCATGAGCTCCAGATCTGGAAGAGCTTCTTTATAACAAACTAAAGAAATGAATTTTACTCTTTAAGGACAGGGGATATATAAAGTATTCCAAACATGGAAAGGGCACATTAATATGTTTCCATGCTTTGTGACAAAGTGTCTTTCTCTTGTTTTCAGTGAGTACCAGCAGGCAACAGAGTCACACATTCTTGCCAATAAATGTTATTAATGCTAGGATTAAATGGCAAAGAAATATATCATAAGCAGAAATAATTGCTCTGTGGGTTCAATAGATCAAAACTGGTCCCATCAGAAATTAACTCCTTTGGTTTGAGGAAGTGGTTTGCACACCACTTTTGCTTTGTTTTTGAAAGGAGTATGCCATTTGTTACTTGCTGTGCCTGAACGCTTGCATAGAGTTCCAATGAATAAAACAGTTAAATGTAGAATAAGGAAGCATTAAGAAGCTCAGAAGAATGTATATCTCCTCCCTACTAGCAACTACTGACAAGCACCCATGAAATCTTAGGATTCTGCAGACAGTGTTGAAAACCTCCAGATGAAGATACTTAATTTCTAGGAGAAGACGGGGTAGCTTGGTGGTCATCAATACTTCTGGGAGAATCTACACATCATGTTATGATTAATTTATCTAGATATTTAATAAAATATAGTAAATAATTTTACTTGCAGAAATAGAGCTAAATATGAAATGATGTTAGGACATCATCTTTTATGGACATTAAAAAGAATTTATTGTATTCATATATATAATTTAATTTTGTTTTAAAGTAGGTTTCCCATTTGTACATAATTGAGGACCATAAACTGATAGCTTTAATCCATTCAAATATTATAATTAATTTAAATTTTTGTCAATCAAAAATCATTCTAGACAACTATTCTCTAGAACTTGAATTTTTGGAGGCAAGTTACTCACTAAATATATAGTGCAAATTGGGTGTTGGCATCATTCAAGGTGCAGGGACCTCTGAATGAAAAATGCAGATTCAAGTATTTTCATAGTATATAGAAGTGAGATCTCACTTATAAGGAAATTAATTTAAATTAAGTGTTAGTCTATACAAGATAGTATTTGCACTTGTGAATAGAAGTATAAATGTATTTGGCTAAATTAAAATGCAATGAAAAATATAGGCTTGTAATTAGAATATTCTTCAGCTTCTTATTTGTCGTCTTTTTACCTTTAAACAGTTTAGGTCAAATATGTTCTAAATATTACTTTTAAAATTTGATATTGTATAATTTCAACAAAAAATGACAGGATAGTTTAAACATTTGATGAGAAGATGGAACTGAAACTGAATATTATTCATGCTAAGCTATCTTAAATGTTTTTGCATATGTTAACTCTTGGGCTAGGATAATTTTAAGAAGGTAAGCATTAAAATCTCAATTCCTTGATGTAGAATCATTTCAGAAATGCATCAACGCCATTCCATAATGAGAACCACTTTCAAAAATTTAACTAATCATTTCCACAAGATACACTTTTGACAAACTGCCTGTTATTTTACAGCATCTCATTTCTCATGACAGTACTACAATCGAAGAAAGTACATCACCTTAAAATAGACTAATGTATATATAAATAAGAAAGATATTCATGTATAATTCAGTCCCTTGAAGATAAAAGCAAATAGTTAACTTTTATAAGCCGGTATATTCATGCTTTAAAAACCATCCTTCTCTTCCACCAAAAGCAAAAACAAACAATAGCAACAAAGTTAAACACACAATGCCTGTTACCACAAATGTCAGAATCAAATACCTTTTTGTGATTTAAAAAATGTAACAAAATAGAGCTCATACTTGTCAACATTTCTATTTTATCTGAAATCTTGGTGCTTTTTACATGAACTGTTATAACATCAGCAAAAAAAAGAAATGAGTGGTTAAAAATCATTCCAGTGTGTTTTCAAAGAAAATCACCTGTCAGGAAATGTGTCAGCAAGACCTGCTGAAAGAATTGTAAAAAGCCTGTCATGACTGAGCATATGGAATTTACTGACCCTTAAACTTTAAGAGACTGAAGCAGAATACCCAATGTCAAAAACTACCCCTAAGAGGCAGCTACAGGATATTGTAAGGAGTGTTTATATCTCAGTGTATGGAGAAGAAAAAAGTAATAATTCTGCACAAGAGCCCCAGGGCAGTTGCATTTTGAATCACTGCCACAATAAGCTGATCGCTACTGGGAAGCAAAAATATTCTGTAACAGCACAGACTTGCACTATCAGTAGACATCAGTGTAAAGCAGGAGAGGCAACGGGATTAAAAATAGAAGTATAAGAAGGAGGAGAGAGAGAGAGAGTAATTATATCTGCTGCTATTGTGCGCAAAGGCAAGAGATTTTACTAAATCATATGTGCATTTATTCAGAGATCCTTTTTAGAAGACATATTACCTCTACTATATTAATTCTCTAGGTCTTTGCATTTGTTTTTTAGTACATTATAACTCTATAGCTAAAATAATTAAATGCTAGGCTGTTCATATTCCCATAGTGTAAAATATACAGAGATGAGTTTCATTCCCCCTTTTAATCTAATGATGATATGACTGAACTACAAAGTAAACCTTAGTACTGGAAAATGCAATTTGAGGATAAAAATGAGGTAGAATATGATTTACTTTAGACTTAACCATTTTCTAGACTGATGACTGATTTATTCAAAGGCAACTGAAAGTCGGTAACAGCTTTGTAGCACGCATTTACATTTATATTGCAAATCATTTTGACTTTTTGATAACACAGAAAATCTTCCATCTTAATGAGTTTCTACTTTACCTCAAATTGAAAAAGCATACTAAACATGACACTTAAGCTACTGTATTATTAATTGTGTATTGCACTCATAAAAGTAAATAACAAGAGTCATGTTAAGCTATGTATATGAAATACAAAATTTTTCTAAGCCCACAGAACATAGTTTGCAAAGTTCCATAAAATGTCTTTTAATTCTATCTTCTCTGTAATATATCAGGGAAGTAACTTAATAACTTTCACCATATTATATCTATAAAGAACAATTTCAGGAGATTATCTCATAAACCCTGTAAATATAATAATGTAGCAGATTTAAAAATCCTTGTGAAAATTAGTTCACTATTATTTTGCTTGAATTCACAGAGAATCGTAATGCTATCTCATTTCCACATCAAAAAACCTGGATTAAAAGGACATGCACATTTTCTACATCTTACATCCTCTTTAATACTTTCACACTTTGCAGTTTTCCTTCCCTTATTTTTCTCTTTATTAAAAGTTGGACTATGTATTAACTCCCTAGGTAGTGAAGCCATTTAAAGCACACTTACTTGAAAAGTATAAAACCGGGTCCCATTAGGAGGATGCACTTTAGGGGAGCCAGAAACGGTGTTCATATCCGAGAAGATCATTTCTGATCAGAGAGACAATATAATCCACAAGGAGCTACAGATGCAGAGCAGAGAGCTTAGCGTACAGATAAATCCGTGCATGCATTGAGGGAGGCTAGAGTGTAAAATGAAACCTGCCCCATCCTTCTTAGATACACAGTAAGAGCATTTTGAATCTTTCTCCTACATTTGAAATCTAAGCTGAAAGGTCATCAGCTACTGACCTTTTGTGCAGCTAGCTCTTTAGAACATACAGTGTTTAAAAAAAAAAAAATTAAAACACCGAAGGGAAAAAGCAAGAAGCAGCAAATAAATGGAGCTTGTGCAGAATCTGGCAGTGCTGTGGACCTGCCCATCTGTTCTCAGTGATAATCACCTCCCTCCACCACAGTCTAGCAGAGTGATTATGCTAAATATCCTGGTTAACCAATAACATACAGTTTCAATTCAGGGAAACACGCACGGTGTAATTCTGAGGACCTCTCCTGACTAACCTGAAGCGTGTTTCCTACACCATTTAAAGAAATATCCAGTAACAAAGCATAGTTTCATCATGATTATTTCTGTACCTTTCTAAATCTCTTTGTTATTCCCAGTATTTTCAACATGATTTTAAATGTTAAAGCCTTTTAAAAAAACAGTTCTTTTTAAAATGTATAAAATGTATAGATAAAACCATATTGTAGCTGGCTAAGACTTTCTGGGGCAAGGCATATAATTCAGTAACGCTATATAATCTAGGCATATTATCAAATAAAATGTATCAATTATTTTTAATTTTCTGCTATTAAATAACACCATGAATATGAATGTATCATTGCTTTCTTATTTCCCTCACCTTAATTCAAAAAATGATTTCACAATAAATACTTTACAAAGCACCATACATTTATTCTAAATAATTACAACTTTATCTCATACATGCAGAAAATAATTAATAAAACATACTTTAGATACATGAAAATTTTGAATCAAACTCTCAAAATATTGATTATAAATATTTAGACTGTATTGTGATGCATGTCCATTTTTATATGTCTTTTCACACAAATTATTCAGTCTGTCTAAAGGATCATATTCAGATGACTTTACACTTTTCAGAGGTAAAAATAAATGTTCCATTTACACATGGTTCAAAGGTGGAGACTTCAGGAAGACGGAGATTAAAATGAACCAAAAAAAGGTGTCTTTGGGAATGTATCTAAGATGACATAGTTATTCACAACCAACAACCAGGAACTAACTGTTCTGAACTTGAAGACTATAAAAGTAATATGTTGGTGATGAGCTCTTAAAACTTAAATTACTATTCCTTTTTACTTTTAAATTTCTAGTTATGATTCAAATTCATAATATCAAAGAGTAGAAAGTAGAAAGAAATTCTCAATTCCTGGAATTCCTATATTTTCTGGCAACTTATGTATGTAGTAGTACCAAGCTACTAAACAAATCAGAAGATAGTGTGCTAAATTAATGCTTAATTGGGGGATAATTTTAGATTTACAGAAAAGTTGCAAAGGCAGTACAGAGAGTTTTCATGTATCCTTCACCCCATTTCTTTAATTGTTAACATCTTACATTACTAGAGTATATTTTTTAAACCAAAAAACCAATACAGTACATTACTACTAATGAAACTAGACGTTGCTTGGATTTCACTAGTCTTTCCGTTAGAGTCGCTTTTCTGATCTAGGTTCCAGTGCCGGGTACGGCAGTTATTTGGTTTCTTTGTTTTTTTTTCTGTAGTTTCCTCTGGTCTGTGACAGCTTCTAAGCTTTTCCATATTTTTCACGATCTTAAAGACTATAAAGAGTTTCTGGTCAAGTATCATGTAGGGTATCTCCCAATGCTTGGTCTGATGTTTTCCTCAAGATTAGACTAGGTTTATGGGTTTGGGAGAAGAATACTACCGGGGTGAAGTGTCTGTCTCATCACATCATATTAATATTATTGTGAAGCAACCTCACCACATCATATTAGGCATGAATGACATCCGCATTTTACTAGCGGTGTTAACTTTAGTCCTTTGGTTAAAGGAGTATTTGTCAGGTTTTTCAACTATAAAATTACTCTGTTTCCATACTCTATTCTTTGGAACTTGTTCACTCTATTCTTTGGAAGTTGCACACTCTCCAAGAAGAAATAGGGAGAGGTGAAATTAAGCTTTACCTGAGGGGAGAGTATGTACATATATTATACGGAATTCTTCTGTACAGAAGCCTTGCATCTCTCCTTCTATTATTTCTTCAATCATTTATTTATGTAGGCATGAACTCAGGTATATTTATTTCATACTTTGGATTATAATACAATCTATTTGATGCTTAAATTGTCCTAGCACTGGTCACTGGAAAACCCTTCAGGTTGGATCCTGTTTCCCTTTGATATGTTCCCATCTTTTTTTTTTTTTTAGCACAAATGTTTATATTTTTTTATGTTTTTTTTCTGGTGTAAATATTATTTGCTAAGATTACTTTTAGTCTCCTTAACTATAACTCTAATTCCTACTATAAGTTTACTTGAAAAGTCATGTTTTCCTTTTCCATTTCTATGTTAAGTAGCCATATTACTTCATTCCTCAAATTAACTGCTTTTCCCCTTCTGATTTCTTAGCCCACATGGGATTTGTTCCATTGATGCTCAAATAACTATACACACATACTAGTTGTGGTAATCAGTGATGTGTATATATATATATATATATATATATATATCTAGGTTCTTCCCTTTTAAAGATAAATGTTGGGATCATATTTACTCTTAAGCATGGGTTCATGCTCCCCGAGAGTTCTGAGTGAAAAAATATCTCAAAAGAGATAGAGAGAAGGATGCATGTGTGAAAAGGCATGAGATGGCATAGAAGTAGAGTGATTGGGAAAATATGGCTGAAAATATTGCAGGGCATAAGAAGTAACCCTGCTAGGATTTTTTTTTTTCTTTCATGTAGAAACATTTGCTCAAGTGAAAATAGTAAAGAGACTTAGTCAACATCCTTTTCCTATGAAATCCAGTGAAATTAGAACATACTTGTCTTCTAAAAATATAAGAAACATAGAGACATATTCTCTTACTTATAGTTAATTAGTTTTCCAAATAGCTTTCCAGGATGATTGTGGCTTGTCAAGAAATTTCATACTTAGTTTGACTGTTTTTGAATTAAAATAAGGCTATTTTTAAGTAATAACTTAAAAGTTTAAAAAGTCCATTATTGCTCTGTAATATAAAACTTAATACACTGATGGTAGTAATCATCAGTTTCCAGGCAATATTCACCACAGGATGGGTAAATATGTCTGTTTCAATTACTACACACAGATCACTCCCTTAAATCTCTCGAGATCTATCTTTCACAAAGAGAAGTAAATTAACAATATTAACTCTAGACGGCTTAATGATCTCAAGCGCTTGAATTTTTACAGAAAAAAAAAAAAACCCTGAAAACAAAAAAGGATAAATAAACTACACTTTTTTTTAAAATGAGTAAAATAGAAGTCTTCAAGCCAGACACTTGTTTTTAATAGACTTACAGAGATGATTCCCAGAAATCATATAATACATACTTCTGCCTCTGGGAATAATTACTCTTAAGTCTTCTGAAATATAGGTTATCAGTTTGGTTTTATAAAAAGTTCAGGAATAGTTTAAAGCTACCATTTCATATTCTGTCAGGAAGATTAAGCACAAACATTTTTATATCCCTTCAACACATTTTTTTTCCAACAAATAACATATCCTGCTTCAAGACAAGCAATTCAGTATAAATTGTCTCTCATTCACTTATAGGCATTGGATAACATGCTCCAACATTTGCTAGAACAAGAACTTGCAGAGTTAAAGGAGTACACTGCAAGGGGCTGTTCATTTGCTGTTAGTTTCCAATAAATGCTCAGGGGGAAATACCATACTGGATGAAAAATAGGAGAGAGAGAGAAGAAGGAAGAGGAGTAAGAACGATGAGGAGGAGGTGGGGGAGGAAAGGAGAGACATCAATACAGTTTTCATCATAGCATTATAAGGTAACAAAGAATTTTGTAGCCAAGCATTCAGTTAGAAGTCATGCCATATGGAGTGAAATTTACAGCCCAGATGGGAAATACATCCTAGTGAATCCATATGGATGGCATACGGAAGAGAGTTAAGTATATATTGCTATCTATCTATCATGTATCTATCAAATATCTATTTATTTATCTAAATATATATTCATACTTATGCACCTCTATCTGTATCTGTATTGTCTTTATATCATGAGCTTTTCAGGATGCAGCAAAGACGACCCTATACATGTAGCTAAAACTCTGAGGTTACTTCAGATCCTGCTTCTGAGTTTTCTATTTTCTGACACTCACAGCAGGTTGTTCATTCACTCACTCATTCACTGATTCAACAAATGTTTATTGAAGAGAGATGATGTGCCAGATACCCATTATAGTTATGACAGAAATGAAAGACAGGCGAATTGAGGGGAAATACTCATTTAGTAGCATGTCAATGAGATGATCGATCCAACAGGTGTCATCAAGTCTAGCAATGAGAACTTGATTAAAGTATTTCAATTAAAAAAAAGTTTCTAATGTCTCAAGGACATTTTGCCAAGTTCAAGACTGTTTTTTAGCTAATTAATCATACATTCATTGAGGTTGTCCCAAATAAATCAAGACAATCCCTGGTATCCTTCAGATTTGTGACCATGTGGACCAAGAAAAAGAAAATGGGCATATTGAAGTAAAATTTTACAACCTTCCATTTATAACAAAACAAAAATATTAAATTTGGCTTTAATCCATATCTTGATAATAGTATGTTGCATTTTCTTATCTTATCTCATAAAGCTTTATATATGTCTGTACATATATATGTATGTATATGTGAATTATATACACATATACATATATACATGTTTATGCACACATGTGCATATATGCATATAGACACACATATATGCAAGTATATTGTCTTCAAAATTCAAATTAGAAATTTTAATTATTATCTTTTTATATTTTTTATTCTCTTTCACTTTAGTTTCTCCTTACCTGAACCACATTTTCCATGATAGCCTATGAATACTCTAATTCTTAAATTACAAATATTAATTGTCTGAAATTCAGGATTCAATTTTGTTTTGTCTTTTAACAAAGAAAAATATTAGTTGATTAGAACTCTAAATTTTACAAATCAGTAATTTCATTACATTACATTGTTTATGTTCTGAAATATATATCATCAATTTGATTTTATAAAAATCACATTAAAGTTTATAACAGGATGTTATTACCACTCTGGATATCAGATGCTCACATAGCTCAAGTTTTTATAATAATACTTGAAAAGATTTCAGAGCTCTGACTTTATACACATTAAAACCAGCTGAGAAGCTGTGGGTCCATTCTGTGGCATGAAAACTCCATATACAGTATTATATGTTGAACTTGAAATTGGATACACCCCACATGCTCTACTATATAGTAAAGTTTTTGCACTAAATTTCACTTTTCCTTAAAAATTGGTAAAATTCTTATGCATTCGTGACCAAACAAATACTTTCATTCTGGACAAATTTGTATTCTCTTCTTCACTATCCACTTTCCATGTATGTTCTCAGATACTATGCACTGAAATTACTGCATCAAGATTCAGAGCATTCTCAGTTGCTCATAAAGGATCTGAATTTTAGTCTTTTTTAACCAGGATGTATAATTCCTTGTTAAAATTTGAGACAAAAGAATCTTCCTTAGTGTGCAAAAGTTGTGACATATATGTAACTTATCTTCTAGTCTGTCCCTAACAAGAACCAGCACCATGCATGCCACAGAGTTATTGTTTAGTCACCAAGTCGTATCCGACTCTTTGTGACCCAATGGACTGTAGCCTGCCAGCCTCCTCTGTTCATAGGATTTCCCAGGCAAGAATACTGGAGTGGGTTGTCATTTCCTTCTCCAGGTGACCTTCCCAACCCAGAGATCAAACCCATGTGTCCTGCATTGGCAGGTGGATTCTTTACCACCAGTGAGCCACCTGGGAAGCCCATGCCACAGAATAGGTATCCAGTAAATACTTGGGTAATGACTGAAACATTCTCCTTTGACTGGTTTGCTTCTCTCTTTTCATAGATTACATTTTAATATTATCTCATTTTGACTTGTTGACTAGTTTGGACCATTAAAAAATCTGTTTTCTCAGTCTCAGATTCTTACAGCTAATATGTGGTATATTTAATGTTCCAATTTTGGGATGAGTGCACTGTTTGGTTACATAATAGGCAAGTCTTTGCTGAATGAATGAACAGAAATAAAAATGAACAAATATAGATATTCTATCAACTTATATTGTTTTTATTAAATAATGCTGTATAATGGTTTAGAAAATATATTTAAAAATATATGTTGAGACACCTCATTTTGTACACTTATGTGAATGCACTCATCCAAGTGTATACATGGATACATTCATCTCCATGCACACATCCACAGAGCTTTGAGAGAAATATATTAAAGAAAATAAACATATACTCCAAGCAGATAAGACAGATATTCTAATGCTTTTTTTGCAGTTCACTTTACACTAAACATCTTGATTATATCATCCCAGAAGCAACAGATTTAACTGGTAGGATTAGAGAAATCATGATGGTAACCAATTCTATGCAAAGACCTTCAGGATAGCATTACCATGGTTAGCTTGGAATAATAAGATGATTTAAAAAAAAAAACATTAATTTATATGGATGCACATGCCATTCATAATCCCATGTTAAATTAGAAAGACTGCAAGATTACAGGAACAAGGGAATTATTATGCAAAACTGTGGAGTAGACTATCCAAACTTTAGAATATCTTATTTCTGGGGAGGAGCCAAGATGGTGGAGGACTAGGACTGGGAGACCACTTTCTCCCCTACAAATTCATGGAAAGAACATTTGAACGCTGAGCAAATTTCACAAAACAACTTCTCATCGCTAGCAGAGGACATCAGGTGCCCAGAAAAGCAGCCCATTGTTTTCGAAGGGAGGTAGGACAAAATATAAAAGATAAAAAGGGAGTCAAAAGAGCTATGGACGGAGACCCGTCCCGGGAAGGGAGTCTTAATAGAGGAAGTTTCCAATCACCAGGAAACCCTCGCACTGGCGGGACTGGGGGAAGTTTTCGGCAATCTAACTGGGAGGAAAAATTAAACAAGGCCCAAAGATTACGTGCCTAAAAGCAACTCCCAGCAGAAAAGTACCCCAGACGCCCGTACCCGCCAGCAACAAGCGGGGGCGGATCGCGAAACGGAGAGTAGCGGGCGGCATTGCTTAGGGTAAGGACCGGCCCGAAGACCCTGAGAGCAATCGGAGGGAGCTTTTTTAAACTGTGGGATAGCAAGGGACAAAATCAACTGGCCCGAACACACTGCCGGCGGTTCGCAAAACAAAGGGACTGAGAATCTCCAGAGAAGAGCCTGCCCATCCCCGCTGGAGGTAGGAGGCAGGGGGGAGGGGAAAAGGGCAAACTGAGCCCCTGAGAAGCCACCCCCTCCCACACTGCAAACAGGCCCCGGTTCCTATCTAAAGACTTCCTGAGACCCGACTGGCGGCGCGCGCTGGGGCAGCGGAGGGAAAAGGCGCGCCGTACCCGGGGAGATTGCGCCCAAGCCTCTGGCTGCCTGAGCCGCTCGCGGTGGAGGGAAAAGGCGCGCCGCATCCAGGGAGAGTGCGCCCAAGCCCCTGGCTGCCTGAACCGCTCAGGCCAGGGAAGGCACAAAACGCAGGCGCAACCGAATCCGCGCTTTTGTGGAGTACCCGAAAACTGGAACCGCACTCAACGCAGGGCCCGCTCCATATAGAGCAGCCGGGAGCCTGAGCAGTGTAGACGGGGAAAGCACTGACACCCGTGAGTGGGGCAAACCCAGTGTGGCCGGAACACGGTGAGTGCTATCCACACAGAGCGGTGTCTGTCTGCAGCGCCCCGCCTCCCCGTAGCAGGACTGAACTGAACTAGAGAACCTAAATAAGAGATCACCTCCGCCCGCCTGTGTCAGGGCGGAAATTAGACACCGAAGAGACGGCAAACAGAAGCCAAATAAACAAAGGGAACCGCTTCAGAAAGGACCGGTGCAACAGATTAAAATCCCTGAAGGTAACACCGACTACACCTGAAGGGGCCTATAGATATCGAGAAATTGAACTGAACCCACACTGACCACAACAACTCCAGAGAAATTCCTAGATATATATGTATATATATATTTTTAATAAAAATTTTTTTTTCCTTTTTTTATTTTTTATTTTTTCTCTTTTATTTTCTTTTAAAATTCCCTATTACTCCCCCATTACTCCTCAACTTTCATTTTCATATATTTTTAAGATTTTTTTTAATTAGGGAAAAAAATTTTTTTTTCTTTTTCTTGTTTTTCTCTTCTATTTCCTTTTAAAGTCCTCTAATACTCCTCTATTATTCCTTAATTTTCATTTTCATTTCACTATAACCTTGCCAAAAAAAAAAAAAAAAGAGAGAGAAACCCTATTTTTAAACCGAACTTCATATACATTTCTAAATTTTTTTTGTGTTTTTGTTTTTCTTTTTAAATATTGTATTTCAAAGAGCCTAACCTCTACACTAGATTTTTAATCTTTGTTTTTCAGTATGTGATATAAATTTTGGATATTTAAGAATCCAATATTCAGTTCCCATTTCTATTCAGGAGTGTGGTGATTACTCTCCCACTTTTGACTCTCTGTTTTCTACCTCAGAACACCTCTATTTCCTCCTTTCCCCTTCTCTTCCCAATCCAATTCTGTGAATCTTTGTGGGTGTCTGGGCTACGGAGAACACTTTGGGAAGAGATAACTGCGTAGATCTGTCTCTCTCCTCTTGAGTCCCCTTTTTCTCTTCCTGCTCACCTCTATCTCCTTCCTCCCTCTCCTATTCTTCATGTAACTCTGTGAACCTCTCTGGTTGTCTCTCACGGTGGAGAATCTTTTCACCATTAACCTAGAAGTTTTATTATCAGTGCTGTATAGTTGGAGAAGTCTTGAGACTATTGGAAGAATAAAACTGAAATCCAGAGGCAGGAGACTTAAGCCCAAAACCTGAGAAAACCAGAAAACTCCTGACTACATGGAACATTAAGGAATAAGAGACCATCCAAAAGCCTCCATACCTACACCAAAACCAACCACCACCCAAGAGCCAATAAGCTCCAGTACAAGACATACCACGCAAATTCTTTAGCAACGCAGGAACATAGACCTGAGTGTCAACATACAGGCTCTCCACAGTCACACCTAACACAGAGACCCATCGCAAAACTCATTACTGGACACTCCACTGCACTCCAGAGAGAAGAAATCCAATTCCACGCACCAGAACGCTGACACAAGCTTCCCTAACCAGGAAACCTTGACAAACCAATCGTCCAACCCCACCCACTGGGTGAAACCTCCACAATAAAAAGGAACCACAGACCATCAGAATACAGAAAGCCCACTCCAGACACAGCAATCTAAACAAGATGAAAAGGCAGAGAAATACCCAACAGGTAAAGGAACATGAAAAAAGCCCACCAAGTCAAACAAAAGAGGAGGAAATAGGGAATCTACCTGAAAAAGAATTTAGAATAATGATAATAAAAATGATCCAAAATCTTGAAAACAAAATGGAATTACAAATAAATAGCCTGGAGACAAAGATTAAGAAGATGCAAGAAATGTTTGACAAGGACCTAGAAGAAATAAAAAAAA
The DNA here is from genome assembly GCF_023699985.2 of Odocoileus virginianus. Lineage (NCBI taxonomy): Eukaryota > Metazoa > Chordata > Mammalia > Artiodactyla > Cervidae > Odocoileus > Odocoileus virginianus. The sequence continues at coordinate 10,244,606 of NC_069697.1, forward strand.
AGTTAATTAAAAAGTAATAATGAAATAAATTGAGATCAAAAACACTCTGGAGGGAACCATGAGTAGAATAACAGAGACAGAAGATAGGATAAGTGAGTTAGAAGACAAAATGGTGGAAATAAATGAAGCAGAGAGGAAAAAAGAAAAAAGAAAAGAAATGAGGACAACCTCAGGAACCTCTGGGACAATGTGAAACGCCCCAACATTCAAATTATAGGAGTCCCAGAAGAAGAAGACAAAAAGAAAGGCCATGAGAAGTTACTCGAGGAGATAATATCTGAAAACTTCCCTAAAATGGGGAAGGAAATAGCCACCCAAGTCCAAGAAACCCAGAGAGTCCCAAACAGGATAAACCCAAAGAGAAACACCCCAAGACACATATTAATCAAATTAACCAAGATCAAACACAAAGAACAAATATTAAAAGCAGCAAGGGAGAAACAACAAATAACACACAAAGGGATTCCCATAAGGATAACAGCTAATCTATCAATAGAAACCCTTCAGGCTAGAAGGGAATGGCAGGACATACTTAAAGTAATGAAAGAGAATAACCTACAACCTAGATTACTCTACCCAGCAAGGATCTCATTCAGATATGAAGGAGAACTCAAAAGCTTTACAGACAAGCAAAAGCTGAGAGAATTCAGCACCACCACACCAGCTCTTCAACAAATACTAAAGGATCTTCTCTAGACAGGAAACACAGAAAGGTGGTATAAACGTGAACCCCAAACAACAAAATAAATGGCAACGGGACCATACCTATCAATAATTACCTTAATGTAAATGGGTTGAATGCCCCAACCAAAAGACAAAGGCTGGCTGAATGGTTACAAAAGCAAGACCCCTATATATGCTGTCTACAAGAGACCCACCTCAAAGCAAGGGACACATACAGACTAAAAGTGAAGGGCTGGAAAAAAATATTCCACGCAAACAGAGACCAAAAGAAAGCAGGAGTCGCAATACTCATATCAGATAAAATAGACTTTCAAATAAAGGCTGTGAAAAGAGACAAAGATGGACACTACATAAGATCAAAGGATCAATCCAAGAAGAAGCTATAACAACTATAAATATATATGCACCCAACATAGGAGCACAGCAATATGTAAGGCAAATGCTAACGAGTATGAAAGAGGAAATTAATAGTAACACAATAATAGTAGGAGACTTTAATACCCCACTCACAACTATGGATAGATCAACTAAACAGAAAATGAACAAGGAAACACAAACTTTAAAGGACACAATGGACCAGCTAGACCTAATTGACATCTATAGGACGTTTCACCCCAAAACAATCAACTTCACCTTTTTCTCAAGTGCACACTGAACCTTCTCCAGAATAGATCACATTCTGGGCCATAAATCTAGTCTTGGTAAATTCAAAAAGATTGAAATCATTCCAGTCATCTTTTCTGACCACAGTGCAGTAAGATTAGATCTCAATTACAGGAAAAAAATTATTAAAAATTCAAACATATGGAGGCTAAACAACACGCTTCTGAATAACCAACAAATCATAGAAGAAATCAAAAAAGAAATCAAAATATGCATAGAAATGAATGAAAATGAAAACACAACAACCCAAAACCTATGGGACACTGTAAAAGCAGTGCTAAGGGGAAGATTCATAGCATTACAGGCCTACCTCAAGAAACAAGAAAAAAGTCAAATAACCTAACTCTACACCTAAAGCAACTAGAGAAGGAAGAAATGAAGAACCCCAGGGTTAGTAGAAGGAAAGAAATCTTAAAAATTAGGGCAGAAATAAATGCAAAAGAAACTAAAGAGACCATAGCAAAACTCAACAAAGCTAAAAGCTGGTTTTTTGAAAAAATAAACAAAATTGATAAACCATTAGCAAGACTCATTAAGAAACAAAGGGAGAAGAACCAAATTAACAAAATTAGAAATGAAAATGGAGAGATCACAACAGACAACACTGAAATACAAAGGATCATAAGAGACTACTACCAGCAGCTCTATGCCAATAAAATGGACAACTTGGAAGAAATGGAAAAGTTCTTAGAGAAGTATAACTTTCCAAAACTGAACCAGGAAGAAATAGAAGATCTTAACAAACCCATCACAAGCAAGGCAAATCGAAACTGTAATCAGAAATCTTCCAGCAAACGAAAGCCCAGGACCAGATGGCTTCACAGCTGAATTCTACCAAAAATTTAGAGAAAAGCTAAAACCTATCTTACTCAAACTCTTCCAGAAAATTGCAGAAGAAGGTAAACTTCCAAACTCATTCTATGAGGCCACCATCACCCTAATTCCAAAACCAGACAAAGATGCCACACAAAAAAAGAAAACTACAGGCCAATATCACTGATGAACATAGATGCAAAAATCCTTAACAAAATTCTAGCAAACAGAATCCAACAACATGTTAAAAAAATCATACACCATGACCAAGTGGGCTTTATCCCAGGAATGCAAGGATTCTTTAATATCCGCAAATCAATCAATGTAATACACCACATTAACAAATTGAAAGATAAAAACCATATGATTATCTCAGTAGATGCAGAAAAAGCCTTTGACAAAATTCAACATCCATTTATGATTAAAACTCTCCAGAAAGCAGGAATAGAAGGAACATACCTCAACATAATAAAAGCTATATATGACAAACCCACAGCAAGCATCACCCTCAATGGTGAAAAATTGAAAGCATTTCCCCTGAAATCAGGAACAAGACAAGGGTGCCCACTCTCACCACTACTATTCAACATAGTTTTGGAACTGTTGGCCACAGCAATCAGGACAGAAAAAGAAGTAAAAGGAATCCAGATAGGAAAAGAAGAAGTGAAACTCTCTCTGTTTGCACATGACATGATCCTCTACATAGAAAACCCTAAAGACTCTACCAGAAAATTACTAGAGCTAATCAACGAATACAGTAAAGTTGAAGGATATAAAATTAACACAGAAATCTCTTGCATTCCTATACACTAACAATGAGAAAAGAGACAGAGAAATCAAGGAAACAATACCATTCACCATCGCAGCAAAAAGAATAAAATACTTAGGAGTATATCTACCTAAAGAAACAAAAGACCTATACATAGAAAACTATAAAACACTGAGGAAAGAAATCAAAGAGGACACAAAGAGATGGAGAGATATACTGTGTTCATGGATTGGAAGAATCAATATTGCCAAAATGGCTATACTACCCAAAGCAATCTATAGATTCAATGCACTCCCTATCAAACTACCAACGGTATTTTTCACAGAACTAGAACAAATAATTTCACAATTTGTATGGAAATACAAAAAACCTTGAGTAGCCAAAGTAACCTTGAGAAAGAAGAATGGAACTGGAGGAATCAACCTGCCTGACTTCAGACTATACTACAAAGCCACAGTCATCAAGACAGTATGGTACTGGCACAAAGACAGAAATATAGATCAATGGAACAGAATAGAAAGCCCAGAGATAAATCCACGAACCTATGGTCACCTTATCTTCGACAAAGGAGGCAAGGATATACAATGGAAAAAAGACAACCTCTTTAACAAGTGGTGCTGGGAAAACTGGTCAACCACCTGTGAAAGAATGAAACTAGAACACTTTCTAACACCATACACAAAAATAAACTCAAAATGGATTAAAGATCTAAATGTAAGACCAGAAACTATAAAACTCCTAGAGGAGAACATAGGCAAAACACTCTCTGACATAAATCACAGCAGGATCCTCTATGACCCACATCCCAGAATATTAGAAACAAAAGCAAAAATAAACAAATGGGACCTAATGAAACTTAAAAGCTTTTGCACAACAAAGGAAACTATAAGCAAGGTGAAAAGACAGCCCTCAGATTGGGAGAAAATAATAGCAAACGAAGCAACAGACAAAGGATTAATCTCAAAAATATACAAGCAACTCCTCCAGCTCAACTCCAGAAAAATAAATGACCCAATCAAAAAATGGGCCAAAAACTAAACAGACATTTCTCCAAGGAAGACATACAGATGGCTAACAAACACATGAAAAGATGCTCAACATCACTCATTATTAGAGAAATGCAAATCAAAACCACAATGAGGTACCATTACACACCAGTCAGGATGGCTGCTATCCAAAAGTCTACAAGCAATAAATGCTGGAGAGGGTGTGGAGAAAAGGGAACCCTCTTACACTGTTGGTGGGAATACAAATTAGTACAGCCACTATGGAAAACAGTGTGGAGATTTCTTAAAAAGCTGGAATTAGAACTGCCATATGACCCAGCAATCCCACTTCTGGGCATACACACTGAGGAAACCAGATCTGAAAGAGACACATGCACCCCAATGTTCATCCCAGCACTGTTTATAATAGCCAGGACATGGAAGCAACCTAGATGTCCATCAGCAGACGAATGGATGAGGAAGCTGTGGTACATATACACCATGGAATATTACTCAGCCATTAAAAATAATTCATTTGTATCAGTTCTAATGAGATGGATGAAACTGGAGCCCATTATACAGAGTGAAGTAAGCCAGAAAGATAAAGACCAATACAGTATACTAACACATATATATGGAATTTAGAAAGATGGTAACGATAACCCTATATGCAAAACAGAAAAAGAGACTCAGATGTATAGAATAGACTTCTGGACTCTGTGGGAGAAGGCGAGGGTGGGATGTTTCAAGAGAACAGCATTGAAACATGTATATTATCTAGGGTGAAACAGATCACCAGCCCAGGTTGGATGCATGAGACAAGTGCTCGGGCCTGATGCACTGGGAAGACCCAGAGGGATCGGGTGGAGAGGGAGGTGGGAGGGGGGACCGGGATGGGGAATACATGTAAATCCATGGCTAATTCATTTGAATGTATGACAAAAAAAAAAAAAAAAAGAATATCTTATTTCTAACTCTTTAAATTCTCCACTGCCACAGTTGCCATGGTAGAAAGTACATTATTTTCTTCTTAATTTTACTTTATCCAAGAATTTTTCTTGAAAGCTAAAGCCAATCATTGTTTTATTTTCTTTTAAGAGCAAGAACAATGGCTCAATAGTTACCATTTATCAAATGATATTATATGTTATTCATAGTGTTCCCTTTTTCAAAACCTGTTAAAGGAGGTATTTTATTTCTAAGTTATATATAAGGAATCTGAATCTTAGAAAAATTATAACTTGTCTAAGGTCACACAGCAGGTAAGTGAGAAAGTCGCTTACTTTCAGGTTTATCTGATAGCAAAACCACACTATAACTCAAAATTACATGTTGGCATGCTTATCCACCACTGACTTTAATTCAGTATAGAAATATAAAAAAAGGAAAAAAAAAACCTGATTGATTGAATGATTGATTTCATACATCTAAGAATCTCTACGTGATGGGCCATCTGATGAACTATTTATTTTAATGTTATTAAAGTGCTCAGATTTTCCTAATGGATCAGTTGTGGGTTATGAAAGAAAAGAATATACAACTTCAAGTCTTTTGACCTGAGCAATTTCTCAAGTGTTTGGTCTAGTCCATGGAAGGGCCTTCCCTGATGGTTCAGATGGTAAAGAATCTGCCTGCAACACACGAGACAAGGGTTGAATCCTTGACTGGGAAGATACTTGGAGAAAGGAATAGCTACCCGTTTCAGTATTCTTGCCTGGAGAATCCCATGGACAGAGAAGCCTGGCAGGTCACAGTCCATGTGGTTGCAAAGACCTGGACAACTGAGCAACTAGCACTTTCATTGTGGGTTGTGTTTTGTTGTTGTTTTTTTTTTTTGGTCTCATCCATGGAAGAATGAAATAGCTACCAACCGAGATGAAGACTGCCAGAGAAGCAGGTTTGGGGACAATTCAGTTGTTCAGTTTTGCACATGATGAGTTTGAGGTTTCTACTAGTTATCTAAATAGAGATTTACAAAGGCAGCTGAATATACAGATCTGGACACCAAACAAGCACACAGACTAAAACCAAGAGACAGGAATGAATGCAATTAGAAGAGAAATGAGGTCAGAGCCGAAGCCCAAGTGCACTCTATCTATAAGCATATTAGTAGACCAGCAAAGGAGAATGAGCAGAATTAATCAGCGAAGCAGAGGGAAGACCAAAATGATGTGCCGGAAACTGCTGATCAACATGAATCCAAGAAGTAAAAGTGATCATCTGTATCAGATGCTGAGACCAAGTAAGATGAAGACTGGCTCTTGGAGTTATTAATAACAAAGCAGAGGTTGGCCTCAGTGGAGGGTTGGGAGAAATGCTGATTAAAGTAAGCTTAAGATAAAATGGGAGGAGAGAAATTGGAAACTGCAGCAATTTAAAACATATTGCTGCAAAGGGAATTAAAGAAATGGCACATTGGCTGGCAAAAGAAGAAGAGAAATAAGAACACATTTTGCTGAGGGAAAGGCTCTAGGAAGAAGATGAAAAACTGATGATGTAGAATGAAAAGAGGCAAATTTCTGCAGTAAATGAGAGGAGATAGACTATTAGAAAAGAGACTAGCTTTAGAGAGGCAGAGGGCCCCATCTTTGACAACGCATGGAAGGGAGAGCACTGAATACCTATTCTGGTAACTGTGGTGGTGGGAGGTGGAGGTGGTGCAAGTCTTTGAGGACTTAAGAAGAAAGGTTATCAGCTCAGAGTTGGTTGGGGAAGGGTCCTATGAATGTTGGAGATGTGACAGAATGGTATAAATTAATCGTGTAGGAGAGAGAGACTATTAAGATACATCCATATTAAAGAACATAGTTTAGATAAGTGAGCAAATTAGTTGACTTTACTTCTTTAAAGGCTTTGGCAATAGATGAGTGGGCTGAGAGAAGCTACAAAGTTTTCGGCTTGGCAAAAAGCAGTTTAGAATGGATGCTCACTGGAGGCAGGCAGTTCGAGAGTTTGATAAAGGGAGGGAAGAATAAAACAAGCCATGATTCCAGTTAATTCTCTCAGACTGGCTTACCCAGGAAATCAGTTCTGCTTCAAAGAGTACAGGTTAGGCCAGAAGTATTATTATAATGGTGTCCCTGCCACATGGGGTGGGGGTGGGGGGGGGCGGCTTCCCTGGGGGCTCAGCAGGAAAGAATCTGTGTGTAATGCAGGAAAGTGAAAGTGAAAGGAAGTGAAGTCGCTCAGTCGTGTCTGACTCTTTGAGACCCCGTGGACTGTAGCCCACCAGGCTCCTCTGTCCATGGGATTCTCCAGACAAGAGTACTGGAGTAGGTTGCCATTTCCTTCTCCAGGGGATGTTCTGAACCCAGGTCTCCCACATTGCAAGCAGATGCTTCAACCTCTGAGCCACCAGGGTGGCGTGGGTTAATCCCTGGGTTGGGAAGATCCCCTGGAGAAGGAAGTGACAACTCATGCTAGTATTCTTGCCTAGAGAGTCCCATGGACAGAGGAGCCTGGCGGGAGTCCAGGCTTCGTGACTCTCTGGGTCAAAAAGAGTCAGACACAACTTAGCAACGGAGCACACATGCACGCAGGGACGCACAATGCCTTATAAACTAGAAGGTATTTCCCAGAACAAACATTCCTCAGTCTTTCATTCTGTATTCTAATTTGTTATTGTTCGCTCACTAAGTCGTGTCCAACTCTTTGTGACCCCCATGTACTATAGCACGCAAGTCTTCCCTGTCCTTCACTATCTCCCTGAGTTTGCTCAAACTCATGTCTATTGACAGCAAATCCATCCAACCATCTTGTCCTCTGTTGCCACTTTCTCCTCCTGCCTTCAATCCTTCCCAGCTTCAGGGTCTTTTCCAATGAGTTGGCTCTTCGCATCAGGTGGCCAGAGCAGTGGAGCTTCAGCTTCAGCATGAGTCCTTTCAATGAATATTCAGGGTTCATTTCCTTTAGGATGGTCTGGTTTGATCTCCTTGCAGTCCAAGGGACTCTCAAGAGTCTGCTCCAACACCACAGTTCAAAAGTATCAATTCTTCAGGGCTCAGCCTTCTTTATGGTCCAACTCTCACATCCATAGATGACTACTGGAAAAACCATAGCTTTGACTATATGGACTTCTGTTGGCAAAGTAATGTCTCTACTTTTTTAATACATTGTCTAGGTTTGTCATAACTTTTCTTCTCAGGAGCAGGCATCTTTTAGTTTCATGGCTGCAGTCACCATCTGCAGTGATTTCAGAGAACAAGAAAATGAAATCTGTCACTATTTCTACTTCTCCCCCCTTATATTTGCCATGAAGTGATGGAACCAGATGCCATGATCTTCGTTTCTGGAATGTTGAGCTTTAAACCAGCTTTTTCACTCTCCTCTTTCATCTTCATCATGAGATTCTTTAGCTCCTCTTCGCTTTCTGCCATTAAAGTGGTATCATCTGCATATCTGTTATTGATATTTCGCCCAGCAATCTTGATTCCAGCTTGTGCTTCATCCAGCCCTAATAATTCACATGATGTACTCTGCATATAAGTTAAATAAGCAGGGTGATAATATACAGCCTTGACGTACTCCTTTCCTCATTTTGAACCAGTCTGTTGTTCCATGTCTGGATCTAACTGTTGCTTCTTGACCTGCATACAGGTTTCTCAGGAGGCAGTAAGGTGGTCTAGTATTCCCAACTCTTTAAGAACATTCCACAGTTTGTTATGATTCACTATATTTTTTCCTGGACATCCTAAAAATAGGAATCATCTGACCCAGTTTTCTCCTAATTTATCAGTTAATTTTCATTTCTACTCTCTCCATACCTAACCAGGAATCCATGATCTATTACATCTTCCATTCTCTTGCTGATATGGTCATCCTATTTCCCTAATACATTTTTATTTGATTCATTCAGCAAATAATTTTTTAATCCAATTGTCCATTTTATCTGCTACAACCTGAGTGAATATGTGCTATCGGAGTACATCACACAACTGATGCGTTTTCAAGCTGGCCATTTTCCACCTCAACAGTGCTCCCTACGCTGTCTGCCCTTCCTTATCTCCCACCTGTCCCCTTTCACAGCACTTCCACAAACTTTTTAATCTGTGTAAGGCCTTTCTCCACTGCTTGCTCACTCGCTCTTCACAAATTTACCGCAGTTTTATACTGAAATCCCTTTCTTTGTGCTCTTACCTATATTTGCACCCATCCATGCTTATCTGTGTGTCTCATCTCATCTCAAAGTCTGAGACTGATCCTTCCACTCGATTTTGTCGCAAGGAGAGAGAGAAGCTTCCTGGCAATTTCAAGTCTACAAGGGGATCTTCCTAAGCATCATTCTTTTATGGTTTCCTTTACCCATATCTCTTTCATGGATTTTCCTTGATTGGCCCTGTAAAGCATCCTATTATTCACTGGCCTCCAAACTTAGCTTGCTATAGACTATCTCCAAACATTATTTAAAGTTTCAGATGGTTAGAGATACAAAAGGCCCTAGCAATCAACTAGCACAGTAGACTCTTCCAACATTAGAATTCTCTAGGGTGCTTTTAAAAGTACTAATATTTAGGCTTTACTTCTAGCCCTCTTGGTTAAATTAGTTTAAGGATGCCAAATTAGTATTTTTCTAAAGCTCCCTGGTGTTTTTCAAAGTGCAGTCAACATTAAGGGATCACTGACATAGTGCAATTCTTTTATTTTGCAGTCAAACTGAACATGAGAGAGATAAAAATGTCCTGCTCTTCTTGGTCATACCATGAATCATTCTGAGCTAACTAGGGCAGAGCATCTCAACTAGCATGCTGCAAATAGGTTACAAGTATGCTGCAACACCACTCTCTCAGCTTCAGGGTGACTCCTCAAAGTCTCGACTTCCGAGGCTCCTGAGGTTGTTCTGTTCTAGGCCTGAGCATCCTTCCCTGCCTACATTAATGTGACAGAGAAATACCATGATTTTCTCTTTGTGTCATTATGTGAACAAGCTTGAGAAACACTGAACTAGTATACCCTTATCCTCAAAATTTGCTGACTAATATTTCCTGTCTGAGAAGATTGTCTTTCACCTTGTTCTCTATTAAATTCCATTTTTTTATGTTGATCTTCTTCTCTAAATCCAGGTCATGTGACCAGTTTTGTGTTACTAGTACATTCTTCAGTCCAATAACTAAAAAGGAATGAATAGTTGACCACCACTGAGACAGGGAATGACCTCATTAAAACTTTATTTTGAACATACTGACAGTGAGTTATTATTCCAGAATTCAATTTCTTAGCTGGAAATGTGGACAGATAACTGAACGACTGTAATCAAGTCACAGTTTTGTAGCTTGTTGATTAGGAAGCTGTATAAACACAGAAATAAGAGTTTTTTATTCCATGATAAATTGTGGGCATTTATTAATTCCTTCAATGTATCTGCCTTGTACTTGACATCCACCACACATAAATAAATGAAAGGAACATAAATATTAACACTTCATGACAGAGGCAGAAATTTTTATTATAAATGCTTTGCTTAAATTATCAAAAGGGCACATAATCAGCAACATAATTTTAGTGTCTTGGGCAGCATTATATACACTGGCAACTCCAGTCATACAAAAAATGTTAATTTGAGTGAACTGATTAAATTTAAGGAATTGGATAGTTCTTGGATTTATGATTATATTATCATTCAATGACTGACTCAGTACAAGGGCTCTCGGTCAAACAAAGTGAGAGCAAGCCAAATCGCTTCAGTCCTGTCTGACTCTTTGAGACCCTATGGTCTGTAGCCCGCCAGGCGGCTCTGTCCATGGGGATTCTCCAGACAAGAATACTGGAGTGGGTTGCCATGCCCTCCTCCAGGGAATCTACTTGACCCAGGAATGAAACCCGCATCATTTATGTCTCTTGCATTGGCAGGCGGGTTTTTACCACTAGTGCCACCTAGGAAGACCAGTGTCAAACAGACCCAATTTCAAATCCCTATGCTTCTCCTTTCTTGACCAATAAAACTTTGAGTTAGCCTCTCTGAGCCTCAGTTTTCTTTCTCTCCAAAGTGAGGGTTAAAATAGGTTTTAACAATCGGTGGTGTTGTAAAAATCAAGTAAGGTTACGTAGGTAAAGCTCTAAGCGTCATCACCACTCTCAGAATCAAATCTACATTCTAAATTTCTTTTTTTAACCCATAGATTATATTGCACTTATGCCTTTCTTGATTGTCTGCTATTATCCAGAATTCTCTTTTCACTGAAATTCAGAGGCCAGCTCCAGTGCCCATTTCCTATGAAGTCTCACCAGTCCAGAATCTTTATTTTCACACCACTAGTCTGTGCTTCAGTCGTAGCCCTTATCAAGGCCTGCAGTGGGTGAGCAATTAGCATTCTGGTGCACCTGTGCACTCAACTAGCTCCTAGAAAATATGAATTGCTTTCTTCATACAGACATCTATAATGTCTGTAAATATGTGAATCAGACCGTGCTGTTCTCTTACTCTCATCTCTTTAGTACGTTTCTATCACACTTCAGAGGAAATCCAAAGTCCTTCCCAAGCCTACAGAGTCATGCAGTATTTGATCCGGGCCTTGCCTATCCACTGCACTCCACCACGCCCTTTCACACCATCCAGAGGCCACACAGTCTCCTTCTCAGCCCCAGAATATAATATCATTTGACACAATGAAGATCTACGGATCAGAAGCTATGAGTTAGATGCCATTCTAGGCATCTGGGGAAACTGGTGAATACAATAAACAAATACCCTTCTTTGTAGAGCTTTCACTACAGTGGGAAGAAGCCCAGAAATCAGCAATATAAGTAAATTATATTGTATTTCAAAAGGGGATACGTACAATAGAAAGAAGTGGAGCAGGGTAGGGGAGAGGGAGGGGAGCCAGGGAACAAGGGATTAGTTGTGATTTCAAATCCATGCTAAGCATGTTCTCCCCCAGCACTTGCAACTGCTAATCCTCTGGCCTGGCTCTTCCCCTGCCAGCCCACCCAATATTCACATAGTTTCTTATACCAATTATTTAAGTGTCTCCCTAAATGTCAACATTTCTGAAAATCGTTATCTGAAGAGAGCGTAAAATGTATGCTCCTGCTCCCACACTGCAGCTCTCTACTCCCCTAATTAGCTTTATTTTCTTCACTACATTATATATCTATTCATTTAACAATGAATAGATATATATTTATTAACTGTTGTATTTCTAGTGCATAGGACAGTATTTGCCATAGTTATAATAGATATTTATTAAATAAACAAATGCAGGCAATAAATAGCTTCAGCTCATGGTTATTAAATGTAAAAGGTAGAGCCAAGAAAAGTGAAATTTATTCAATAATATATTATTCCTTAACAATTAGGAGAACAATTTCTATCTAAAAATTCTGCTTTTTTTATGCTCATGGCACTTTTTATAGAAAACAAGGACCTGCCAAACTTCTTTAAATGAGATCCCTCTTCATTAATTCAATAGTTGTTGAGTGCTCATAACATTCTAAACTATGTACTAAGCACAGAATGTACTAAGACATTCAGAAGATGGATATAATTATTTTTAAAAGGGCATCTTTAATTATTAACAGCCTTGCATATATATGTATATATAATTATAAAAATCAAAACACAAAGATTGTGAACCTCAGCACACTACTTCTTTGGAGTGAAGCCCCCATTCAGAAATGATGGGTTGAGAACAAAAGCATGCAGAGGGGTAGTCAGGGGGGAACCAGGGAAACAGGCGAGGAGGCTGTTCAGGTGAACACTGATGGTGGCTCAGACCGAGGTGGTGGAGGGAAGGTGCTGAGACTTACCTAGGCTCCAAAATATTCTGAAGGTAGGTTTGGATACGAGGGAAACAGGAGACAAAAAAAAAAATTCCAAGAATTTTACCTACATAAATGGAAGGATAGAATAAACGGAGATGGGAAGACTATGGTTGGATCAGGTTTGGAGGATGATCCAGAGCGCAGCTTTCAACAAGCTGTGTTTTAGATATCTATTAGACATTCACGTGCATGTCAAGTAGGCAGTTAGACTATGAACTTGGATTCAGTGGAGAGTTCTGGCAAGAACTACACATTTGGAAGGCTTCAGTGTTTAGGCTTAAGTGTATAGGAGTAAATTTAAGGTGAGAAGAGGAGAGTTCAAGAACAGAATCTTCCACCCCAATATCACAGAATCCAGTGAAATGAGGAAGGATTGAACAAGTAGCTAAAGGGGGCTAAAAGGGGGTGTCAGTAATTATAGTGCTGGGATTGGTGTTCCATGGGTGGAGCAGTCTACTCTTAGGATCCTTCCTGAATAAAGCACCTCCTGTGTAGAGCAGTCTTTTTGTCCAAGCTGATAATCTGAACAAAAAGCTAGGTAGACTGAAAAAGGAGGTTGCCTCTTTCCAGCCAACCAGGGCAGTCAAATCCACAGTAGTGACCAAGGAAGTGACAAATTATCACATGATTATTATCCTGTTCTGACTTTAATGGAAGGCAGGATGGAAACACATCAATAAACAACATGTGCTTGCAATTTGATATACAGAGTGTGAGTGCTAAGTAGCTTCAGTCGCGTTCAACTCTTTGTGACCCTATGAACTGTAGCCCACCAAGTTTGTCTGTCCATGGGATTCCCCGGGCAAGAATACTGGAGTGGATTGCCATGTCCTCCTCCAGGGGATCTCCCCGTCCCAGGAACCAAACCTGCATCTCTTATATTTTCTGCATTGGGAGATAGGTTCTTTACCACTTGCACCACCTGGGAAGCCCATAGAGCTCAACGCCAACATCAAAATAATATGGAGGGTCAGACGTCAGTGCTATGGGTTACATTATAGATTCTTTGAATAAAATGTTGATATAGTCCAGTAACTAGTAATTTAGACTTTTTCCTAAACAGAAGAATGTATGTTAAATAAAATTAAATGTGGAAACCCATGATATAGACATGTAAAAGTGTGATTTCCTTGTTGGAAGCAGAGGTAGCAGAATCAGAGACACGCTTGTTCAGAGCTCCTACTGGGCTGTTCTTGGGCATCTTGACACAGCCCCAGAGCCCTGGTAAACACGGCTGAAGAACACTGGCAGAGACTTAAATATAAAGCAGATTAGACATGAAAAATTTGGCATTTGAAGCTCTCAGGAAAGGTCTTAGAAACAGGACCAGATAGACAGATTGAACCCAGGTTGTCAATGTTTTGGATTTTCCTGCCTCCAGAATTGGGACATCTCAGTTGTAAGACCTCCAAACTAAAAAAAAAGATCTTGGAGATAACCAGAATCATCTAGCAAAAGTGTTAAATAAACTGTATTTTAAAGGAAGATATAAAATGTATAGTCCAGAAGAAAACTAAACTTGATGTGAATAAGAATATACATATTCAGTGAGTTTCATCCATTTCATGAATACGTTGACTCTAAGGTAAAGGGGTTAAAAAATGCATTTAAAAGTTTTTAAAAGCAAAAGGAAAACAAGACAGTGAATATGCTCATCCACAACCACCTTGGGAAAGAGAAGTTGTGATGGAGCACACTCAATAATGAACCTACAATTGCATCCAATATTAATCTATTTTAATCAAATGGGAAATTAGCCTTCCTGCCAGCACTAAGTGGAAGTGTGAATAAGAATGCAATCTTGCAGGGTCCCTCAAGAGGAATATTCCAACTTATTTAGAGATGTGAGACTGTTAGGAGGTATTCAAAACAGGGAAAATAGAGATACTCAAAAGGCATGGACTAATTTAAAAGAGCTGATAAGATGGAATAAGAGTCATGAGAAATACAAACTAGTATTTATAAATGCTCACTTCAGTGATGAGGAACTTTGGCAACTTTAATAGCCTAAATGACACAACATCAAGTTTGTCCATCTACTACATCAAATTGGGACATTATTTCTTCTAAGGCTGAAAGATGTATCACTAGTTTATAAATGGGAGCAGCGAAATGATCTGCCAAAGATGTCCTCTCTGTCCATGGGATTCTCCGGGCAAGAATACTGGAGTGGGTAGTCATTCCCTTCTCTAGGGGATCTTCCCGACACAGAGCTCGAAACTGGGTCTTCTGCCTTGCAGGGAGATTCTTTACCATCTGAGTCGCCAGGGAAGCCCTAAAGATGCCAGAGTAACTTACATTAACAATACAAGGTATCAGAATAAATAGCCTATGCTGTTGTGATACGTGTAAGTTTAGAAAGCTTATACAAGAAATCTTAAACAAGTAGAATTCAAGTTAGATGAATTAGGACACCAAGAAATTTTTGTGTGAAAATGGAAATTATTATGTGCTAGCTAAAGATATCAAGTTTTGAATTTGGAGTCTATTTTGAATAGAGAAGTGTTATCCACATCATTTTTCACCTAAGATGTAATGAAAGTAAGACTGTGATATTGGGGTTAAAAAAGGTAAATTTTACTTAGTACTCTTTTATCTCCTGTAAACAAGTCAGCTAAATTTTGGGCACTACTTAAATAACTACATAAAAAGAACAGACACACAACCAAAAACAATATTCATGATTTCCTTGATCAGGACATTATACTAATAATCTTTTATATAATCACATGTCATATTATTTTGTACTCATTGGTTATTGGGATCAATGTCTTCCTTTTGCCAAAGGAAAAGATTCCACGTGAAATAGTACTTAGGAAGGAACAGGTTCAATGGAAGACAGGATGAAAAATGGATCTTCATTTCTACAAGCACTAAAGGTCAAAATACACTCTTCTTAGAGTAGTTGATAATCATATGTCAACTTGCAAATCCAAAAAATACACAGTAGATATGTGGCTGTTATTACTCTGTATATCCCATTTTTTAATTATTAATTTCTTAGGTTCAGAACCAGGCCAATCCTATAATTTGTACATTGCTTAGCACTTATCTCAGGCCACATTTTTATACATAATATCTGATCATGATAAGGATGATGATGAGATATCTTAAAGGTTTACCGCTCAAAATCTACCATAGACAACAAGAATTAAGATAATGACACACACTTTACTGGTTTGGCCTTTCACAAAATTTTGATAGAAGTAATTACTTCCAAGTTACAGGATGCATACATTTTTAAATCTTTCCATATGTTAAATATAATATCAACATGCAAAATCAAGGAGGTTAGGCTATCTTGCAATGAACATTATTAGCAAAACACTTCAAAGTAAGTTAATTAGTCAATTAAATGTGAATAACTGAGCAAATTTCATGCAGAATGACATCAGCTCAGTTTGTTAAAGCATAGAGGTTAATGAGGTTATGATGCTGCTCACATAAATTAATCACTCTCTGAAGTGGTACTGCCACTGCAAGCTCACTGCTGTCTTACAAACAGCGGTCACGTGCCACAGAGGAACTTGGCTCAAAGCTGTGCTCATTTAAACAAAAATTCATGACAGAATGGAGCATGTCACTATCATGTACTTACACCCTTTAACTAGGGTAACAGTTGGGGTCTAACCTTATCACTCTCTGTAACTGATATGTCAAGGTGGCCTGTAATATGTCCAATTTGCATGGAAATGTCCTAAGTAGTTGTTAGAGGTGTGAATAGGATTCAAAACCTGTGTTTATATCCTGAAACCAGAAATTTAACAAGAAAAGTTTTGCTTGCCCTCAGATTCATTACTGAAATCTGAAGTCCCTTTGGACGGCTCACCAAGAAGGCAGGAAAACTCAGTGTGAAAGGAAAGAGCTGAAGGCTGTGTATTAAAATCCTCAGCTGGTATCATTGATACAGTAATGTCACGGCATGATCTTCTTTGGTTCCTTGGTCAGACTAACAAAAATCTCTCAGCTTTAAAAAAAAAACAAACAAAGCGCCTGAGCCAAAAGCCCCAAGAGCGTTCAAAATTCAGCCAAAGTTGACTGACACAGCCGCAGTATCTGAGAGGAAGTCTTACCACGATTGGGAGAGACGCTGCTTACGCACAGACCGGAAGTGACGACAGCCCAAGCAGAGAGCAGGGTTCAGGACAGACGGGCCACGGGTGAGCAGGAGCTTCCTCGTGAGAAGGGGCTTCCAGCCACCACGCCCTGGGGCCTCTCCAATACAGAGCCCCAGACTCACCACCTCCAGCTTTGGCGACCTTTCCTCTCATTTGCTCTTACTCTGTTTTTCCTCCTTTTACGTTCTTTCTCAACCTTTTCTATCAGGCCAGGAAACTTGCTGATCTCTAGTGTTTGGGTAATTTACTGACTGTCATTAGAAACTTTAACAAGACGGAAAAAAAAAAAAAAATCACCCAGCTTGGCCTCAGATGGCATGAATCTCGGCTCTGCTACTTCCTGTAGTGGCTATTTTGTGTCCCTGGGCAAGATTCTTGACTTGCTTTGTTTTGATTCTTGACTTTGAAAGTCGTGGTTTCTAAGGCCGCAAACTGGCTACAATAACACACATCTGACAGAGTTCTTGAGCAGATTGTATTTGAACATCTTATTTGAAACTAATTATCACGATAGGTAGTAAACTTATTTCTGCTATTTCTATTATTCTCCTATGTTTTCTAAGTATTATTGCCATTTCCTGACTTTTTCTCTCTTTTGTTTTTACTCCCCCATAATTATTTTGGGTGCTATAACTTAGCTCTTCGTGATAGAGAGAAATATGATTCGTAAGCCTTGGAAAGAGGAGAGACCAATTCTCAACAGCAATCATTCTCAGATTTCATTAAAATCACTCTCTGACGTGGCACTGTCCAGGCTCACCACTGTCTTACAGTTGTCCTGTGCCACAGAGTAACTTGGCTGAAAACTATGTTCATTTAAATAAGTAGAGCCTTAATTGACAGAAATGTCTAGTTCCCACAGCAGAATATTTAAAGCTAGCTTTTGTTACTCCTTTTCTAAATTAGATTATCAACTCATGCAGATAGCATTTATAGCAAGTTTGTAAATGTAATTTATATATCCTACCAATTTTAGGAACATTAAAGCCAGTGAAGAGGACTTATTCTAGGTCAAAAAGGACTCTAAAGTTGAAAGGATTCTTCTCTGTAAACTGAAAAAGAAGCTATTTTCAAGCTTTCTCCATTGCACATCAAAAGGATGTTTTTCTACAAATATAGCCTATTTCAACTACAAAATCTCAAATCTAAGGCTACATTACATGGTGTGAGGGACCATCAAAAAGATAAATCCATAAACTATTTAATCTAGTATATTATTACATCCTTATTAATCTTCATATAATCATATGATCTTCAAAACTAAGGTACGTGATCAAATAGACAGAATGTTGGATATAAACAGAAATTCTCTCCAGCTATTTGAGTCACCCTGCAGTATGTCTGGTAGAATGGGCAGAGTACTACAAACAATAATGAAATTAATACAACAGGAATTGTGTTCTGAACATTATGTTCTTGGCAGGAATTAAGGTGATGCTATCATAAAGGACACCTGCTTCCAGAAATTCAATTGGGAAACGATTGCATTATTTCCCTGGGAACAAAGAAAACAGATATTTTGAATGATGTGCATTATTTTGGGGATTTGAGGTTAGCGTGGACAGAGAGTTTTGAAGTACTCAGTATATTAAATCTTTCTTTACCCTCTAAATACTTTTTCTTCTTTGCCCTAGAAAAAGTAATTATTTATGCTACATTACCTTGAGTCATGGGGATACAGACAATGTTACTAATCAATCTACTTTTAACTCTCAAAATAGATCTTAATTCATAAAGGATCTTTTTTTTTTTTTTGTCTTGGTCTTAGATGATGTGCTTGAAAGCACGTAACTACATACATCATCAGCGATCGGGCAAGGGTCATCAATATCCATGACAGTCTTTAAAAATTAGAGTGATTTTGATCACTGAGAGAGTACTGGCTGTTCATTACAACTGTTTTTCCACGACATCCTTACAAGAAGGATGTACTCTTATTCTAGTATCATACATGGGATGATGTATCAATTGCATTACTGTGAATATCATAACCCTAGGAAAAGATTGAGCTTAATTTGTCTTCATTTCCAAGTTAAATTCTGTGGAGCTTTATATTGTCAGAACTGACAATAATGTTAAATTCATGATCAAAGATAACTTACAACATCCTCACATTATACATAGCTGAAATAATCCTTGGAATTTCAATTATTTTCTTCGATCGCCCTCTTGTGGCCATATATATGATGCTACTAACAACAAAATGAAAATGCTACATATATTTTGCTTTGTTCTATCTAAAAGCCTTGAGGTTTTATTAACATCTGAAAGTTCATTTTATAGTTAATGATAAATAACCATGCACATTCTTCAATTTAAATTATAAGCAAAATCTTAATTTCTAAAAATTCAGTATTGGCAGCAATAAAATTATTCAAGAAATATAATCAGCAAAAGGTTTGCTCTGGTTATTTATTAGTTTTGAACCATGAACATGCATTGATCCACAAAACTAATATAATGATATAATATCATAAAATAAGGTTTTAGTGCTATATTTGATATAATTTTCAGGAAAAAGAAATTTTAGAATAGTATTAGTATTAGAAAAGATTAGTATTAGAAAAGTACTGGTATGGGTGTTAGAATTTCTTCTTGGTTCTCTAACATATTTAGTAAAGCACGTTTATTCTCAAAGACACCTTAAAAATAATAATATACAATCAGGTATACCAGGCACATAAGCTGTTGAAATGTATTGATCCTGGGCTACTATTTAAGTTTTCTAGGCCTCGGTTTCCTCCTTGGTAAAGTAAGAAATTTGAGCCAGGTGATCCTGACTAACACCTATTTTAGATCCGTCTATTAATATATCCCACTCACAAGAACTAACTAGCAAATAGCTCTGTTCTTGCTTTTCCTCTCTCCACCTGATTTCTAGAATGCAAGTCAAAATATCTACTCAGTTCTCATTTTTTTTGAGACTGCTGCCTCCGATTCACGTTTGCAGACCTCAGAGAAGGTTCTTTTCAGAACAAAGGAGTCCAGTGACACTCAGCGTTTAGAGTCTCCTGTTGATCCCAGTGCTAGCTAGCAAGATGTGGCCCCGAGCCGAAAGAATGAAGGAAAAGGGCCGCCGGCAGAGCGAGGCTGAGGGGGACCCGTGGGTAAACAGAATTAGTTGACCTTTCTGCCTCTTCCAGAAGGGATATATGCTGAGAAGAAAGGTAAAATAAGCTCTGTGACTAACACTGGAATAAAAAATGGACATAGATTAGATCACCTAAGTTTTGCAAATATTTATATAACACAGACCTGAGAACGTGCATCTATCTATAATATATACATTGATTTTATAATGCATTGATTATACCAATAAAATTTATATTGTATTGAACGAGCTTTGATAGTATGATTTAACTAGACAGGGACATAAAACCTATGCATCATTAAAAAAATTTTAAATGTAAAAACTTAAAAAAACCTGATTAATCTCCAGCACGTTTAAAACTCCTGGAAGAGAACATGGGCAGAACACTCTTTGATGTAAATCATAGCAATAATTTTTTGGATCTATCTCCTAAGACAAAAAAAACGGTCAAAATAAACAAATGGGTCCTAATTAAATGAAAGGTTTTGCACAGAAAAGGAAACCATGGACAATACAAAAAGACAACCTATTGAATGGGAGAAAAATTTGCAAATGATATGACCCATGAGGGGTTAACATCCAAAATACATAAACAGCTCATACAATTCAACTGATACGGAAGCAACCTAGGTGTCCACCAATAGATGAATGGATTGGATAAAGAAGATGCGGTGTGTGTGGAATAATCCTCTACCTCACCTAACCCAAAGGTCTGACAGTGTGTTAAAATGAAGGGAAAACAAAATGATAATGATAATGCTGTATGAAATTACAAAACTGTCATATAAAAATACAGACGCAAAAGGCAAAGTTCAAAATGCTCTTTCATTCTTTTTTTAATATTTTCTGGTGATAAATACATAACATCTAACTCATGAATTGCTGAATTTTCATTTGGAAGATAATCATCTCAGTCAAATTACAACATAATTACCACAATGTCTACGAAGTATTTATGTTTCCATAACACTGTCATGGAGGATGAGATGGTTGGATGGCATCACCGACTCAACGGACATGGGTTTGGGTGGACTCCGGGAGTTGGTGATGGACAGGGAGGCCTGGTGTGCTGCGGTTCATGGGGTCGCAAAGAGTCGGACACGACTGAGCAACTGAACTGAACTGAAACACTGTCATTCCAATACTGCATTACAATGGCTTCTAAACATTTAGGAAGTATAGAACTGTGTTCTATGGCAAAGACTTCATTCCTGACAGACCTGACACCCAGTTTTGGCTGTCACCTAGTTCCAATGTCCCAACAACCCTCTTCACATGTAAAATGGTAATAATCACAGTACTTACCTCATAAGTTAGAAACATGACTTAGTGACATAACGCCTTAGTGATCTGGTACATTGTCTAGTAGAGGATAACTACTCAGTACATGCTAGTTATAAATATCAGTAATGTTAAGTCAAGGATGAGTCAAATCTATATTGAGTGAATAACAGTTGTGTCCATTATTAGGGACACATACTATGTTTATTTAGTCCATATGTTTCTATTGTTGTAAACCATTAACATGAACAAGTAATAGGTGTTTTATAATACATTGCATTTTTCTCTTGGAAATACCTTTAATATACGTTCCTTTACATAATTGCAAGCATGCACCACAATCTGGTGAGCACATTTTTCTTCAGTGAAATAAGCAGATAAGAAAACAATTCTAATAAAATGTGATGCATGGTCACCTAGGAACTCAGTTAAGACACGGCTGTAGTCATGGTTAGGTTAGGATGGTTTTTCTTCATCTTCTTCTTCATTTTTTTCTTTTTCTTGTAGGACAGCAAGAAAATACTTGCAAAGATTTCCCAGAGGAGGTGACTTTTAAATTTGTTCTTGAAAGCTAAAATGGAGTTGCTGAATAGAGAAGAGTAGGCTTCCCTGGTGACTCAGATAGTAAAGAATCCACCTGCAGGGTGGGAGACCTGGGTTCAATCCCTGGGTTGGGAAGATCCCCTGGAGAAGGGCATGACAACCCATTCCAGTATTCTTGCCTGGAGAATCCGCATGGACAAGGAGCCTGGTGGGTTACAGTCCATGGGGTCGCATAAAGTTAGACATAACCGAGCACTGAGTGACCAAGTGCAACATGGTAGATACAGCAATAAAGTATTCCAGGCAGGAGGAATTTTATGATCAAAGGAAAGAACTCTAAATAAACTAAATATCACACATTTATACAAATAAAAACTGGATAATTAAATACAAGAAGATAATAAGACTAAATGAAAACTATTAAACAAGATAGGAGAGTATAAAATGAGCCATAATCCCTTATTATGATGATATTTAAGGTAATTTTACTTTTATTTTGTGCATGAGTGTTTGCAGGGGGTTATAGAGAGACTGTTTATATTTTTATTAGGATCTCAGGAAAATTGATGCCAAAAATGAGAGAAAGTGAAAGTCGCCCAGTCATGTCTGACTCTTTGCGACCCCATGGACTATACAGTCCATGGAATTCTCCAGGAGTCCAGGAATTCTCCAGGCCAGAATACTGGAGTAGGTTAGCCTTTTCCTTCTCCAGGGGATCTTCCCAACCCAGGAATTGAACCCAGGTCTCCCACATTGCAGGCAGATTGTTTTGACAGCTAAGCCACAAGGGAAGGCCCAAAATGAGAGAATCAAGTACTCAAAACTCTGCTGGACTCTTTGGCAAAGTTTGAAAGTCTACTTACAGGTACTCATTGTGGTAAGCTGGTATTCACTTCGGAATGACTTGGAATATACATAAAATATTCTTTTTTTTTTTCCGTAAAGCAGTTTCTGTGCCCTTCCACACCAAGTATGCATGCAAATAGAAGTTGGAGCTTCTTTCACTTCTAGAAACGTCTGTAATCTTTTTAATAGATTTTGATCTCATGAACTGCTGTATGTAAATTGTTGGTTTGAAGGCTGACATCTTTCTGTGGCTTGAAATATGAACTCTATAGCTAAAGGGTTAAAATTATTGATAAGGCAAGATGTCTCCAGTATTTCTTTGAATGATCTTGCTGCAACTAACTAACTTTAATTTTCATAGCCAGAATGAATTTCTGTAAGCTTATTTTGTGGAAAACATTTAAGCTTTTATTTTGTATTCCTCAGAGCAAAGGGGATATTTCTGGTCTTTAGGTGACTTGATGAAGTGGTCCAATTCAACTGTAACTTTGCTGTTCCTCAAAGCAGGGAAGGCATTAATAACTTTCTGAAATTGAGTTATTTTCTTGTCTTACACATTAATTCTCCACAGTTAAAACAAGTTCCTTCCCCCCCAAGGCTCTTACATTGCCCTCTTGTGGAGAAAAGTGAAATGTTTTTCCTTTAAGGAACATGCTGCACATTATGATACAATTTTCATAGATATTACCTGTAGTCATAATTAGTTTTGAGAACCACATCAGAGTAATAATTTTTATTCCAAACATCAAACCTAATTTTTAAAGCTCAAGAGGAGAAGGAAAGTCTATATTTATGCCCCTTTCATGTTTTCTTCTTTCCCCTTATGTTCCAAGTTTCTTTCTTTTATTATTTCCTTTCTGTTTAGAGAATTTTCTTCAGACATTGTTTTTTATTTTATTTTTTTTTCATTTATTAGTTGGAGGCTAATTACTTTACAATATTGTAGTGGTTTTTGCCATACATTGGCATGAATCAGCCAAGGATTTACATGCATTCCCATCCCGATCCCCCCTCCCACCTCCCTCTCTACCCGATCCCTCTGGGTCTTCCCAGTGCACCAGCCTCGAGCACTTGTCTCATGCATCCAGCCTGGGCTGGTGATCTGCTTTACCCTAGATAATATACATCTTTCGATGCTGTTCTCTCGAAACATCCCACCCTCGCCTTCTCCCACAGAGTCCAAAATTCTGTTCTGTACATCTGAGTCTCTTTTTCTGTTTTGCATATAGGGTTATCATTACCATCTTTCTAAATTCCATATATATGCATTAGTATACTGTATTGGTCTTTATCGTTCTGGCTTACTTCACTCTGTATGATGGGCTCCAGTTTCATCCATCTCATTAGAACTGATTCAAATGAATTCTTTTTAATGGCTGAGTAATATTCCATGGTGTATATGTACCACAGCTTCCTTATCCATTCGTCTGCTGATGGGCATCTAGGTTGCTTCCATGTCCTGGCTATTATAAACAGTGCTGCAATGAACATTGGGGTGCACGTGTCTCTTTCAGATCTGGTTTCCTCGGTGTGTATGCCCAGAAGTGGGATTGCTGGGTCATATGGCAGTTCTAATTCCAGTTTTTTAAGAAATCTTCACACTGTTCTCCATAGCGGCTGTACTAGTTTGCATTCCCACCAACAGTGTAAGAGGGTTCCCTTTTCTCCACACCCTCTCCAGCATTTATTGCTTGTAGACTTTTGGATAGCAGCTATCCTGACTGGCGTGTAATGATACCTCATTGTGGTTTTGATTTGCATTTCTCTGGTAATGAGTGATGTTGAGCATCTTTTCATGTGTTTGTTAGCCATCTGTATGTCTTCTTTGGAGAAATGTCTGTTGAGTTCTTTGGCCCATTTTTTGATTGGGTCATTTATTTTTCTGGAGTTGAGCTGGAGGAGTTGCTTGTATATTTTTGAGATTAATCCTTTGTCTGTTGCTTCATTTGTTATTATTTTCTCCCAATCTGAGGGTTGTCTTTTCACCTTGCTTATAGTTTCCTTTGTTGTGCAAAAGCTTTTAAGTTTAATTAGGGCCAATTTGTTTATTTTTGCTTTTATTTCCTATATTCTGGGAGGTAGGTAATAGAGGATCCTGGTGTGATTTATGTTGGAGAGTGTTTTGCCTATGTTCTCCTCTAGGAGTTTTATAGTTTACATATAGATCTTTAATTTAGATTTTTAATCTTACATTTAGATCTTTAATCCATTTTGAGTTTATTTTTGTGTATGGTGTTAGAAAGTGTTCTAGTTTCATTCTTTTACAAGTGGTTGACCAGTTTTCCCAGCAGCACTTGTTAAAGAGGTTGTCTTTTTTCCATTGTATATTCTTGCCTCCTTTGTCAAAGATAAGGTGTCCATAGGTATGTGGATTTATCTCTGGGCTTCTTATTCTGTTCCATTGATCTGTATTTCTGTCTTTGTGCCAGTACCATACTGTCTTGATGACTGTGGCTTTGTAGTATAGTCTGAAGTCAGGCAGGTTGATTCCTCCAGTTCCATTCTTCTTTCTCAAGGTTACTTTGGCTATTAAAGGTTTTTTTGTATTTCCATACCAATTGTGAAATTATTTGTTCTAGTTCTGTGAAAAAGACCATTGGTAGCTTCATAGGGATTGCACTGAATCTATAGATTGCTTTGGGTGGTATAGCCATTTTGACAATATTGATTCTTCCAATCCATGAACATGGTATGTTTCTCCATCTGTTTGTGTCCTCTTTGATTTCTTTCATCAGTGTTTTATAGTTTTCTATGTATAGGTCTTTTGTTTCTTTAGGTAGATATACTCCTAAGTATTTTATTCTTTTTGCTGTGATGGTGAATGGTATTGTTTCCTTAATTTCTCTTTCTGTTTTCTCATTGTTAATGTATAGGAATGCAAGGGATTTCTGTGTGTTAATTTTATATCCTGCAACTTTACTATATTCGTTGATTAGCTCTAGTAATTTTCTGGTAGAGTCTTTAGGGTTTTCTATGTAGAGGATCACAGACATTGTTTTTTAGAGGAAGCCTATTGGTGCCAAATTTTCTTGATTTGCTCTCATCTGAGAATTTCTTGATTATCCCATGTTTTTAAAGGGTATTTTTATTGGATATAAGATTTTCTGTTGACAGACCTTTTAGTTTCAGCATTTAAAAACATAGTACACTACATTCTTAGACATCTAAGGTTTTTGATGAAATTCTACTGTGATTTGAATTGGCTTTCCCCTGTTAATAACATGTAACTTTTCTCTAGTTGCTTTCAAGATATCTTCTATGTCTTGTTTTCAGAAATTTGGGTAGAAAGGGAAAATGGGAAAATGTTAGCTATTATTTCTTAGAAGACTTTTCCAGCCCACCCTCTCCTTCCTTCCTTTTTTGGATTGCATTGACATGAATGATAGACATTTTGTTTCAGTTGCATAAGTGCATGAGAATATTTATGTTGTTTTTTAGTTAATTTATACTTTCCTTTTCAGATTAGGTGATATCTATATCTTTTTCAATCTCCAAATCCAGTGATGCTTTCCTCTGCTTTCTCCATTCTGCTGCTGAATCCAGCCACTTGAGTTTTTATTTTTGTTATTGTACTATTCAGTTCTAAAATTTCCATTTGGTTCCACTTATATTCTCTATTGGAGAAGGCAATGGCACCCCACTCCACTACTCTTACCTGGAAAATCCCATGGATGGAGGAGCCTGGTAGGCTGCAGTCCATGGGGTCACTAAGAGTCGGGCACAACTGAGTGACATCACTTTCACTTTTCACTTTCATGCATTGGAGAAGGAAATGCAACCCACTCCAGTGTTCTTGCCTGGAGAATCCCAGGGACAGGGGAGCCTGGTGGGCTGCCGTCTATGGGGTCACACAGAGTCGGCCACGACTGAAGTGACTTAGCAGCAACAGCAGCAGCATATTCTCTACTAGGGTCTCCTAGGTGGCTCAGTGGTAAAGAATCTGTCTGTCAAGCAGGAGACGTGGGTTAGACCCCTGGATGGGGGCAGATCCCCTGGAGGAGATGGCAACCCACTCTAGTATTTCTACATGGGAAATCCCATGGACAGAGGAATGTGGCAGGCTATAGTCCAAGGTGTTGCAGGAGAGTCGGACACAATTTAGTGACTAAACAACAATGTATTCTCTATTACTTTGCTGAAACTTCATTATTTCTTTGAGACACTTTACTTTTTGTTTCAAACATGTTTATAGTCGCTCATTGAAGTGTTTTAATGATGGTTGCTTTAAAAAATTTTACAAATAATTCTAACAATTGTGTCATCTCAAGATTGATGTCTATTGATTGTAATTTTCATCCAGTTTGAACTCTACCTGGTTTTTGCTATGCTAATAATGTCCTATTGAAAATTGGATATTTTGGGTATCAAGGTATGAATTCCAAACCTTATTTTAAAAATTTATATTTAGCAAACCTCCATGGACTACTCTCCAATGCGTAAAAGGGTTGCTGCCTCATTAATTCTAGGTAGAAGTCCAGGTTCTCCATCTATTCCTACCACCATCCTTAATGGCTTAAAAAGTGAAAGGAAATTCATTCAAAAGCCTCCTTTTTTAGTTTAGCTTTCTCAGTCTCTTCTCCTCCACTAGTTTGTCAGACACCCATACTCATATGGCAATACATGATCTTTCATCACCTGTGACTGCCTGATCTTCTAACCCCTAGCTTGAGGAATCTATTTGACTACCATCTCCTGTGCTCCAACTCACTGCTTCCAGGATTCCATTGCAACTATGCTGTGGTTAGATTTACATTTCACACGGAGACTTAGTATAGAAGTTAGAGAATATTTCAGGGAGTGAAGCTGTGTGTAGGAAGCCTAATGAGAAGGCTATTGCAGAGGTCCAGTTAGGACTCCAGTTAGTAGACAGTTAGGAGACCAGGTTTGTAACAGTGGAAGGGATGTTTGGGTTTGAGATTTAGTTTAAAGATTTAATTGAGGAACCTTGGAGAATACATTGATGCAAGTTGTGATGAAAGAGTAGTTCAGGAAAAAAAGATTCAAGAACAATATTTAAGGGCTTCACTGAAACCACTTGACTTTGCAGTAGAACCATTTACTGAAATATAAAATCTAGGAGAAAAAAAAAAAAGGCAATACCAGATTTGTACTTGAGGTGCTTGTGACATGAAGGCTATAAAGCAGATCTAGAACTCAGGAAAACATCCTTTGTCTAGGAATTCTCCAGGCAAGAATTTTGGAGTGGGTAGCCATTCCCCTCTCCAGGGGATCTTCCAGATGCATTAATCGAACCCCAGTCTCCTGCATTGCAGGCAGACTGTTTTACTGTCTGAGACACCAGAGGAGCCTAAGTAATAAATATTAAGTAATAACTAGCATATGTTGAGATAAATTTATCTTTATAATGATACATGATTTTTAAAACTATATTTGCAGTCACAGGTTTAGATGATTTTTGGAGAGATGATAGGTAGAGATCTGATGAGGGATCTTTGAGCAATATTTGTCTAACTGATTTCATCTACATATGATCTATCTAGGATGATCATCATTTATGAATGTGTGGCATCTCTATTCAAAGATTTCTTAGAGCTCCAAATACGGCATGGTAAGATGAAAACTGCAGTTTCAATTTTTCTTTACTTGTCTTAAATTTTCTTTCTCACTGCAATATATTTTGAAGTCTCCTTCACATATTTTTTCTCTAGTTTCCTGTGGCTTTTCCCTTCTCTCCTTTGAAGAAAGTAATTGTTAGCAAGGGGATTGTCAAAGCCCTTCTTATGTCAAATAGGAAAGCCAACAATCTTGTTCATCACTATCTATCTCCTGAGGAAAGAAGTCACAAATACCAGATGAGTAGTGTAGGAGGAGGTATGACTGGTATCAATTTTCCCCCTTGTTTCCTCTTAAAACATGTTCCTCTGGATCACATTTCCAAATACCACTTGCAACAAAAACAACATTCAGCACATCTCTGACAAAAGAAAACAGAAACTACAATAGAACATTCACTCCCAACTCTTGAAATATCCCCCAATATATCAACATACCACCTACAGCCTAGAAAAATAAAATACAACCACCTACAACACCCTCCCACGGCCAACATGACTCAAACACATGCTTTGCTTTTAACCTCACTTACAGAGAATGTCTACTCAGTTGAAAAATTAAATTTTCCTAAAGTCAGCAATAAAATATAATACATTATTCAGCCACAATAGGTTTTACCAATGCTGAAAGATATTTTTGGATTTAAACTAAGAAAGTTAAAGTACATGTGTTTCATACAAAGGTTATAAATGTTTTCTTAATTGATAAACAAGAACATCCTTCACAGAATATAAGCTCAGTAAATGTCTATTAAATAGAACCAAAACTGTCATATTTCACTAAAGAGTTCACACTTGTAATAACCTATAATGGAAAAGAATATGAAAAAAAATAAAAATAATATATAATAGAAAAGAATCTGAAAATAATATATACATATAATATATATATATGATTCAGTTAAAAATAACTGAACCACTCTGATGTAAACCTGAACTAGCACAATATTGTAAATCAACTAGACTTCAATTAAAAAAAGAGCTCACAGTAAGATTATAATAGTTACATAGGAGTCCAAAATTGTTAACAAACTAGACAGTGTTCTGCTCTATGTTGAGCCATTACAAAAATGAATGTAAGGTTGTTTCTGAAAGAACCAGATGATTCCACGGTTTTCTATATCAACCACAATTAGTTACTACCATTTGAATCAGTTCAGTTCAGTTCAGTCGCTCAGTCGTGTCTGACTCTTTGGGACCCCATGAATCGCAGCACCTCCAGGCTTCCCTGGAGGGAACTCCAGGAGTTCTATTCAAACCCATGTCCATCGAGTTGATGATGCCATCCAGCCATCTCGTCCTCTGTCGTCCCCTTCTCCTCCTGCACCCAATCCCTCCCAGCATCAGGGTCTTTTCCAATGAGTCAACTCTTCGCATGAGGTGGCCAGAGTATTGGAGTTTCAGCTTCAGCATCAATCCTTCCAATGAACACCCAGGACTGATCTCCTTTAGGATGGACTGGTTGGATCTCCTTACAGGTACTGTTAATTTTATACTCAATTATGGGAATAACTTTTTTAAAAAAATAATTGGATTTTGAGTTTAGGGGAAGTTTAGCTATCTATGATTGATGTTCCTCAAATGTGAACATGATTATGTAAAAACATATACAGTTAGTTATGTTTAGATTGAATGTTTATGCAATATGAAGGACAATCATAACATTTTGGGAAACTTAGTTATATTATGAACCTTGCATCTCCTCTTTTAAAATTAATTAAAACATTTCCTGAGCTATTGTTACTCACCTACACTACACTTCAGGCTGAGATCATTAAGCACAGAAAGTCGGGGATGTATGAAATGTCACTACAGAGGAAAAGGATTCTAACGGTTGACGATTCCAGTGACCAGAAACATGATGAGCAAAAATATAGTGCCAGAAAAGCAAACAGCAAAATACCATCTTATCCCATGTATTTGATCAAGCTTGCCAAATTCATCATAATCTAGTCTTCTAAAATCCTAAATATTTAGTTCGACTGCCTGCTCTTTTTCTTGTACAGATCACTGCTTTAAATTTACGTCACTGCCAAGGATTTTACTGGCATCTCTATGTGGACATTTTATCTGTGATTTCCATCTAAAATCCCAGTTTTAAACTTTCACTGCCCCAGCAATTATTTCCATTGACAATGCAATCAAATCTAGTCCAACACAGATTACTTTCAAGAGAGTTTTCTTTCTGACATGTGTTTTTGTTGTAATCAGGACACTATTCATAATACTAAGGAAATCATTAATTCTATAAATAACATACTAATAATATATGTTCAGAGCAGTTACTATTTTAAGCATACAGTCACACACTTGCATGATTTCTTTTAATCCAACCAATTATCTGATGAGGTAGCTATTATCATTTCCAGTTTTTGCAAATAAAAAAATTTGAACTTATAGAAAATAAATGACATGTCTAAGGTCAGTTTTTAGGAAAGGGAAATTAGTGCTAAAATGAACAGACTTTTAATCAAGGGCAATCTTACTGTAAATCTTTAATCACATAAATTATTTTGATTGTCATTAACAAAGTCACTTAGGTCAAATGATTTCACCTGACTTTTCTCGCTTCTTCAATGTTTTCCCTGATATCAGGTACCATTGATTATTATCTCACAGGGTATATCATGATGTTGTGAAATATATACAGACACACACACATACATAGTCATTCAGATGACCAAAATATATTACTCACATACATTTGTGTGGCTCTTGGCTCACAACTTCCAAAGCCCTTGTAATTTCCTAAGCGTGGAGAGTGATAAAGTTGTCTTTTGGTTAGCTCCTAAGAAAGTGAAGCCAACCAAGCAATGAGAGGATTTGAATTTTCAGTCCCACCCACTGACCTCTGAGCGGGGTAATGGGCTGGACATTGAGTTCAGTCACCCATGGCCAAAAAACTAATCAGTCATGACTATGTGATAAAGCCTCCATGAAAATCCAAAAGGATACAGTTTGAAGAGTTTCTGGATTGGTGAACAAGTGGCAATTCAGGGAAAGTGGTGCACCTGTGAAACTCCACACCTTTTCTTTATGCTTTGCCATAGGCATCTCTTCTGTGTGGCTCTTCTTGAGTTAAAGCCTTTTATAAGATATGGATCAGTTCAGTCACTCAGTCGTGTCCAACTCTTTGTGACCCCATGGACTACAGCATGCCAGGCTTCCCTGTCCATCACCAACTCCTGGAGCTTGCTCAAACTCAACGTCCATCAAGTCGGTGATGCCATCCAACCATCTCGTCCTCTATCATCCCCTTCTCTTCCTGCCTTCAATCTTTCCCAGCATCAGGGTCTTTTCTAATGAGTTAGTTCTTCACACCAGGTTGCCAAAGTATTGGCATTTCAGCTTCAGCATCCGTCCTTCTAATGAATATTCTGGACTGATTTCCTTTAGGATTGACTAGTTTGATCACCTTGCAGTACAAGGGACTCCTAAGAGTCTTCTCCAATATCATGGTTCAAAAGCATCAATTCTTTGGTGCTCAGCTTTCTTTAAGGTCCAAATCTAACATCCATATGTGACTACTGGAAAAACCATAGCTTTGACTAGACGGACCTTTTTTGGCAAAGTAATGTCTCTGCTTTTTAATATACTGTCTAGGTTGGTCATAAGAAATGGTAACCCAGTGAGTAAAGAGGTTTGCTGAGCCACACTGGCAAACTTACAAAAATCAAGGAGCAGGCCGGTGGAACCTCCAATTTGTAGCTTATTGGTCAGAGACCCAGGTAATGCCTAAGTTTCCAACTGACTGATATCTGAGTGTGTGTGTTGGGGGGGGTGGAGGTTGGGGTGGAGGAATATTAAGAGAATGAACCCTCAACCTATGGAGTCTGATGTATCTCTGGATAGACAGTGTTAGATCTGAGCTAAATTATTAGACTGCTCCCAATCCCTCTTCACACACACACACACACACACACTGGAATTTGGTTCAGGAATACAAAGAGAGTGCCAGTTCCATTTCCACTACTACAAACCTGGTTGTAGTAGATTACAAAAGTGATCACAGTCTTTTGCAGATATACCGACTAACAAGTGAAGTGCAGTTTGCTGTTGTTTTAGTTGCTAAGTTGTCTCCAACTCTTTTGTACCCTATGGACTGTAACCCACCAGGTTCCTTTCTCCATGGGATTTCCAGGCAAGAACACTGGAGTGGGTTGCCATTTCCTTCTCCAGGGGATCTTTCCAATCCTGGGATCAAATGCACAGCTCCTGAATTGGCAGGTAGATTTTTTACCCACTAAGCCACCAGGGAAGCCAGAGTACAGTTATCTACGTCATGAATCTGGGCCGGCATGTGATTTACTGCGGACCATAGAATATGCACATGACACCACGCTTATGGCAGAAAGTGAAGAAGACCTAAAGAGCCTCTTGATGAAAGTGAAAGAGAGTGAAAAAGTTGGCTTAAAGCTCAACCTTCAGAAAACTAAGAACATGGCATCCAGTCCCATCACTTCATAGATAATAGATGGGGAAACAGTGGAAACAGTGAGAGACTTTATTTTCCTGGGCTCCAAAATCACTGCAGATGGTGATTGCAGCCATGAAATTAAAAGACACTTACTCCTTGGAAGGAAAGTTATGACCAACCTAGACAGCATATTAAAAATCAGAGACATTACTTTGCCAATAAAGGTCTGTCTAGTCAAGGCTATGGTTTTTCCAGTGGTCATGTATGGATGTGAGAGTTGGACTATAAAGAAAGCTGAGCGCCAAAGAACTGACGCTTTTGAACTGTGGTGTTGGAGAAGACTCTTGAGAGTCCCTTGGACTGCAAGGAGATCCAATCAGTCTATCCTAAAGAGATCAGTCCTGGGTGTTCATTGGAAGGACTGATGCTGAAGCTGAAACTCCAATACTTTGGCCATCTGATGTGAAGAGCTGACTCCTTTGAAAAGACCCTGATGCTGGGAGGGATTGGGGGCAGGAGGAGAAGGGGATGATAAGGGATGAGATGGATGGATAGCATCACCGACTCGATGGACATGGGTTTGGGTGGACTCCGGGAGTTGGTGATGGACCTGGCGTGCTGCAGTCCGTGGGGTCGCAAAGAGTCAGACATGACTGAGCGACTGAACTGAACTGATAGAATGGTCCAGAAATGAGGTTGTATGAGTTCCAAATCAAAGTTTCAAGAGACTTCTCAAGCTGTGCTCTCCATCTTGAAACTTCTGCCACTGCTGGCTACTGAACACACCTGCCCTATTTAAAAACTAAAAGGAAAACTTCAAAGACCTCTCAGCTACTAAAGCACCTTCACAGACTCCTGTCCTAAAGCTACCATGAATTACCCTATATAACGATGTCTGAAATCATGCAAAATCCAATAAATCTGTGACTGGTTCTTCAGAATCATACCTTAATCACACACAATGAATTATTAATGCAAGAAAAAATGTTTATTTGAATTATAATTTGTTATAAGAAAAGAAAGATAAATATCTTTATCTACAGAGCAATAATCCTGGTGGGTATGATTATCTGAATTGAGGCTTTTGGAGAAAAGATAAGGCATGAATAAGTGGATTACAAGTCACCTGAATGTTGGTCACCAGAATAAAACTCAAGTTTTTTTAACTGAACCATTAATAGTTTGCCGTTGCTGTCTATGAAGACAGAGAGGCACCTTTACAATTTATGTTTATCACTCAAAGTTATAGAAATAAGGAATAAAGAACAGAAGCAAGATATATAAAGATTCTAACAAACTAGAAGAATGAAAGTTGCATTGCTTAAGACTCATTAGAAAAGTCACCCAACTCAAACATGTTAGAGTAGTGGTGAGGAAAACCAGGCTCAAGAAAACTCGATGTTTAGGGGCTTCCCTCAGAGCTCAGTCGGTAAAGAGTCTGCTTGCAGTGCAGGAGATCCGGGTTTGATTCCTGGGTCAGGAAGATCCCCTGGAGAAGGAAATGGCAGCCCACTCCAGTATTCTTGTCTGGAGAATCCCATGGACAGAAGAACCTGGCAGGCTACAGTCCATGGGATCGCAAGAGTCAGACACGAGTTAGTGACTAAATCACCAAACAATAAATCATTAAAAAACAAAAACTAGAATGGATTTTATTCTTCTACAGTTTCAACACAGAGGAGTAATATGACTTATAAAATGCTGTAAGGTCATTTGGAATCCCAAAGCATAAGTACAATGTTTGAGTTTGCAAGATGATGAAACCCATGTTTTTTTTACATTCACGGAGAGCTATGGGCTCTCCGTTGCAAGAGGAGTAGCAGCAGCCTTGAGTTCAACCTTTCAAAGTAAATTGAGATGAAATGATGTCACACATGGAACCTTTAAAAGAACCAGCATCAATATAATCCATAAAGATAGATAGGCTTTTTCAAGTTACATTCCATGAAATACTAGATAAACTACTTGTTCTTAGAAAAACTGGGATAATGCACCAGAATCTAGAAAGACGCTAGAAAAGTATTATCTTCAAGTACACAATAGTATATGTGAGCACTGCTTTATTATTAAGATAACAAAATTCATTTTTGTTAAATAATCTTATCCCCATTAAAGGTCAATGAAGGATTCCCCAGTGCTGGTCAATGAACTATTACTATATACTAATACCTGACAGTTTATCAAAAACCAGTCAGGCAGACAGGACTGATGTTTTCATGACCATATTTAGCCCTCCACTGGTTACATGTAACTTGGTGAACACAATAAATTCACTCCCTCTATTTTGGTTTCCTTACTTTTAAGGTAAGACTTTTTTTTTGGCTCAGGTCTTAATAGTTTTTTATAATTTATTATCTTATGCTAAATATTAGTTCTAAAATAATGTTCATATAAAAAGAATCATTAGTATATTTTCATTGCTTCACTAAATGAAAAAAGTTGATGTACAATATGGTTACAATAAAATTTCTCTAATTCCATCTTTCCATTTTAAAATTTTCCTTAGGAAATAGCATGAGGTTTTATTTCTATGCTAATAACTTCAGTTCAGTTCAGTCGCTCAGTCATGTCCAACTATTTGAGACCCCATGAATCACAGCACGCCAGGCCTCCCTGTCCATCACCAACTCCCAGAGTTTACCCAAACCCACGTCCATCAAGTCG
Source organism: Odocoileus virginianus (assembly GCF_023699985.2). Taxonomy (NCBI): domain Eukaryota; kingdom Metazoa; phylum Chordata; class Mammalia; order Artiodactyla; family Cervidae; genus Odocoileus; species Odocoileus virginianus. The sequence goes on from NC_069697.1 coordinate 10,279,811, forward strand.
GCATCACCGACTGCCATCCAGCCATCTCATCCTCTGTCGTCCCCTTCTCCTCCTGCCCCCAATCCTTCCCAGCAGTATAGTATAAATTACAAGCACTGCTTTTTAAATGAACTATTATTAATATTCCTGTCTACCAGTACATATAAGCATATATTCCCACAAGGTGGTGCTCTTTATTTAAAAATTCCAATGGGAAGCAGTTTTTCTGTATTTGCATAGTGCTCGAAGACATAATATAAGCTTCACAGCATATTGTAAATGATCAAATGAGGATTAAGCTGTGGTAGCAATTCAGTTATTGAAAATTGAGAGGTTCTAAGAGTTAAGATCTGAATGGCAAAATGCATTCTATTCATAAGCAAAAACATGGCAGGAAAACATAGCAAGAATATAAGTTTGTATGCAACAGAAGTTTCTGGAAATAGAAGGAAGCTAGAATACAACATGGAAACTGTCTAGAAAAATCTCCATTATTAAGCACAAAGAAGTCATACATTAAGCACATTTTATTAACTAGACTTCAGCTATGGGGGATGGAGGGAGGAAAGCAAAGAGATGGGGGCAAAAAATAGAAAAAATGAGAAAGAAGGAGAGAAATAAAGAAGATATTGAATAATGACAGTGATTATTTTTATCCGTCCCTCTTGAATACAAGGTAAGAAGACTGAATTCGCGGTTTCTTCAGCGCCCTTCGTCCCCTCAGCCTTTCAGGGTATCGTCACATTTCATCTTTCTGAGGCTCAAAATAATATTCAGAATTTTCAATTATTTGTGCACATCACTCATCAGTACAAGCCAGAGTTTATCCAGTAACCTCTACTTGATCCTTCCTCTCAAGGCCAGCTTCCAAGGTGATGATTCAAAATCATGCTACTTTAATAGTGCTATTGAAGGCTACAAGAGGCTCAGAATCTTAATTTTAGTTACTAAAGGAATATGACAAATCCTCACATAACAGTGAAATGTGGGTTTAATTTTACAGATGAGAAAACTGATGCTCTGTGAGAATAAGTAGCTGGTCTAAAATCCTAACACTTATTAAAATGATAAAATTGGGATTAAACCCTAGGGTCCTTTCTTAAGACTTTATTTCTATCTCATATAATCATGGTATTTAATAAATATTCTCTCTCAAAAACAGAAAATATTTAGTTTCCCTCAATGAAACTAAAATCCAATATTGCATTTTAAAGAAAGTATCCCCTCGTGATTAATTTCAAAGTGGAGTTCCCAGTTACAGTTTTGACCAGACAAAAGAAAACCAGTGATCTCAGCTCAACTTCTGTCACTAACAAGATACGACCACCATGGAAAGGTTGCCTTTCTGAACCCTGATACCCTTAATTGTAAAGTAAAGGGATTACAGTCATACGGTTTGTGAGGTCAATTCTAGTTCTACAGTATATAAATATAAAAACTGACTGTGAAAGACTGGTTCTACCATATAGATGATCCAAAGTTTGGATTGGGTGTAAGTTTGTACCCACCTTTCTTTTCATTTGGATTTTATATATAAACATTTTAAAGTTTACTATTTGAACTGGCTATGAAATTAAGAATAGGATACTATTGAAATTTATTGCTCATAGAAGCTATCAAAAGCAATGTGAATTAGATTTGTGGATTTACAAAAATGTCATTGGCAATTTGTTTCAGAATTCCTTATCCCATCTTAAATAGTAAAAAGTAGCATAAGGACTAAAAACACAGAAGTGACAAAGACTACTCTGAATGTATTACTAAGGAAAATTCTTGAGATGATAGGCAAACAGTCCTAAATGCTGAATCATTTGACTCATGAATCCCTTGTTTATATACAAATAAATCTGTTATAGTCACTATAGCTGAGGATAGAACTTAGTTCCCTACTTACCTCTATAACATTCACAAACATTCATAAATTTTCCAGCAGGAAGCTTCTTATTTAAGGTCCTGTGTTGCATATTCTGGGGTTTCATAGTTGACTTAGAGGGCACAGAACTGGCCTGCAGTACAGGGAGACCTGGATTCGATCCCAGGGTCGGGAAGATCCCCTGGAGAAGGGAATGGCTACCCACTCCAGTATTCTTGCCTGGAGAATCCCATGGAGAGAAGAATCTGGTGGGTTACAGTCCATCGGGTCCCAAGAGTAGGACACGACTGAGCAACTAACACACACAAACAGAAAATTGTATATTTTCCTCTAATTTTCTTCAGTTTTGGCTTGGACTTCTCTCTTTCTACACTTTCTCCCTAAATGACCTTAGCTATTCACATGCCTTTCAATATTATTTACATACTGGAGTCCCTGAAATTTAAATCTCAATCCATACTAAAAAAACTCACCTATGACAAGCTAAAAAAATCCTTGTTTTTCACTCCTCCCCAGTTTTTACTTCCCTTGTTTTCTCTGTTTTGGTAAATTTCATGAACATCTATCCATTAGCTCAGCTCAAACCTTAGGAAGGCATTTTTAATTTTTACTCAACATGTACTTACAATCCATCAGTAAGTCATCAGTTCTAACTTCAAAATATATCTCAGCCTGCTTTACTTCTCTGTTGCCATCACCCTACACCAAACTCCCACCATCTCTAACCTGGACTTCCATGGTACCCTATCCCCTTACCAGGCTCTTCTTGCTTAGTTTCTTATTCTTATCCTAGTCTACTCAGTTTTTAAGAGCATCTAGGAGAATGCTGATAAAGAAGACTGAGTGCCGAAGAACTGATGCTTTTGAACTGTGGTATTGGAGAAGACTCTTGAGACTCCATTGGGCTGCAAGGAGATCCAACCAGTCCATCCTAAAGGAAACCAGCCCTGAATATTCATTGGAAGGATTGATGCTGAAGCTGAAGCTCCAATACTTTGGTGACCCAATGTGAAGAGCCGACTCATTGGAAAAGAAGCCTGATGCTGGGAAAGACTGAAGGTAGGAGGAGAAGGGGGTGACAGAGGATGAGGTGGTTGGACGGCATCACCGACTTGATGGACCTGCGTTTGAGCAAACTCCAGGAGAAGATGAAGGACGGGGAAGCCTGGCGTGCTGCAGTCCATTGGGTCACAAGGAGTAGGATACAACTAAGCAACTGACCAACTGCGACTTCCTATAGCACTTGAAATAAACTCCTATAAGACCCAACGTGACCAGGCTATTGCCTCTTATTCCAATCAAATGCAATACTCCAAGCAAATGTACTCAGTTGTTAACTTACTAAGCTTTCGTCACTCTTAATCCCTGTCTTAGTTCCCCAAGGGTGCTATAATAAATTAACAAAAGCTTGGTAGCTTCAAATGACAGAAATGTATAGTTCTGGGTGCCAGAAGGCTGAAATCAAATTATTGGGCAGCTTTGGTTCTTTCTGGAAATTCTGAAGGAGAATCTATTCCATGACTCTCTCCTAGTTGCTGGTGATTGCTAGCAGTCCTTAGCAGTCTTTGATTTATAGGTGCCTAATTCCAAACCCTGTCTCCATTTTTATAAGGCATTTTCCTTTGTGTCTTTCTGTGTGCTCTCCTCTTCTCATAAGGACACTAATGATTGGATTTACAGCCCAGTTTATATCCAGGATGTTTTCATCTCAAAATTCTAAGCTATCTCTATAAAGACTATACTTCCAAATAAGGTCACATTCCAAGATGTTGGGTAAATATGAATTGGAAGGGGACATTATTTAACCCACTACACTCCACAGGTTATTACATCTGCCCAAATATTCATCGACTACTCTTCTTTATTGAAGTCACTTTCTCAGAGAAAACGTCCTTGACTTGTCTTCCATTCCGTTGTTTCCTTCACAACACCAGCCAAACATGTATAATTTCAATATTATATTTAAATGTAGCATGTAAAATACATACATATAGACAGACATATATAAATACACTAAATGTATACATAGAAGACATACAGTAACATGTGTTTGTGTGTCTGTTATTATATACATAAATATTTAAAATTTCTGTCTTCCTGATATACCATGATGTCATACCTTATGCATTGCTTCATTTAATTAGCCAACATTTCAAGTTAATATATCATGATTTGCTTCAAGTTTTTTGGCCTTATAGCACAGACAGATCCAAAGGTGGCCTCCATGTTCATCCTTCCATAAAACCCTCTTTTTGAGCAGCTGGAGGGGGTTGACAAAAGGGATGAATATAGGGGCCACCATTGAGCATTACAGGGCCTGCAATTTGCTTCTAGTTAGATAAAATGCAGATAAATATGCATGTCTATATATGTGTATGCACATGCACGTACATATAATAATATCACCTAGCTTACAGCTTGATTGCAACCAGTTAAAACCCTCAGCAGAGGAGTCACCTAAGCTATTCTCAGACTCCGGACCCACAAACTGAGATAATATGTGTGTTGTTTTGAGCCTATTGTGTGTGTTTAGTTGCTAAGTCTTGTCCAATTCTTCTGCTACCCCATGGACTATAGCTTGCCAGGCTCTTCTGTCCATAGAATTCTACAGGCAAGAGCTCTGGAGTGGGCTGACATCTCTTCTCCAGGGGATCTTCCTGACAACAGGGATCAAACCCACACCTCCTGCATCGCCAGGTGGATTCTTTACCATGGAGCCACCAGGGAAGCCCTTTAATTCCATTAGATTGTATTAATTCGTTATATATCAACAGGAAACTGATACACCTCATAAAACAACATTAGAAGTGCTTCTTCTCTTAGAACTTTAACAGTATAATTCCTTTCTTAAATGGTCACAGAATTTACAGGTGAAGCCATCTTGTCCTTGATTTCTATTTGTGAGATTTTTTTTTTAATTGAAGATTCCATTACTTTCATTCAAAGTATTTGTACTTTTTTATTTCTTGGGTTAACACTGTTAAGATGTGCTTCCTTAGGAATTTTCTCATTTCATCTAGTTTTAAATGCACCCACATAAGCTGTGTTCAAACTTCTATTATTTTAAATTTTACCAACCCACCAGGGAATAATCAGTTAATTCTTTAAAAAAAATGTTTTGCTTTGCTAATACTTTATATTAAATATTTCTACTTTATTAATTTTTGTTGCTAGCTTCATTTTTGCCTTCTTTCTCTATACCCTAGGTTTTATTTGCTGTTTTATTTCTTGAGATAATGCTTCTTGAGATAATGCTTGGACCATTGATTTTTGGCCTTAATCTTTTCTAATCTATATTAATGATATAAATATGTCTTTAAGTGGCACTAACTTCATCCTAAGATTTTTCAGTATGCAGTAGTCCAATATCACTGAATTCAACATTTTTTTTCTTACTGTTATTTTGAATTTTCTGACCAATTAGAAATATACAGCATACCTTCCAAAAACTTACATACTTTCTATTTATCACTTTTAATTTCATTTTTATATTAATTTCTAGTTGAATTCTGCTATTGTAAAAGAAAATACTTTGTATGATTTCAATTCTTCAAAATTTTTTGAGTCTTTCTGTAAGACCCATATTTGTTTAGTTTGGGGAAATAAAATGCAAGATTCTTTATACATTACTGAGGAAAAGTTTATCACATTGCTGAAATTACCATTATTTTTATAGTTTTTATCTTTTTGTTCAGTCCGGTTTGAAAGAATTATTGAAATGTTCCACCATGACAGAGGACATTTTTATTCTTCTTTTATTTCTGCTAGCTTTTGTTTTTTATATATTTTAAGTGTTTATTACCATGTACATAAACATTTAAAATTTCTATCTTCCTTGTATACCACTTTTTTTATATTTAAGTTTCTCTTTTTATATTTAGCATTTCTTTATGAAGGACTACACTTTCTGGTATTAATGTAGTTATACCTGCTTTATTTTGTTACCTAGTTTTATATGGTATGCCTTTTCTACCATTTTGGTTTCAACCTTCATTTCCATATTTTAGAATTCTTTTACAAACTACATATAGTTTTAAATTTTTTTCTGACAATCCATATTTCACATTGACTATTTTTCACTTATATTTAATGCAATTACTTACATACATTTACTTAAAAGTTAGAATAATGATCTTGTTTGTAATGTCAAACTTTAATGAATTATCTGGCCTTTTAGAGAATGGTCATATGAATTTAATGAAACTTAGTGTTTCTGGATATGAATACTAAGATTTTTAATTCTTTTTTTTTTTTGCAAAAAGTATTGTTCATAGAAGAAAAAATAGTCAATTGTGAATTACTCATTTTAATCTATGACGAAGAAAAGGAAAAACAGAAAAATTAGCATTACCACAAAACTTTTCATCATACTCCAATAAGAATATAAACTGTTCCTATGAGTAAAACAAAAGAATATCTGGAGAATGTATTATGTAGCCAAAAGATACTTTTGCAAATTTCAGGGAAGCTTGATGAATGTTTTTGACCAAATATTGAATTTTTAAAATTATAACTCTTCTATGAAGTGAAAGTGAAAGTGGCTCAGTCATGTCCAACTCTTTGTGACCACACGGACTATACAGTCCATGGAATTCTCCAGGCCAGAATCTTGGAGTGGGTAGCCTTTCCCTTCTCCAAGGATCTTCCCAAACCAGGGATGAAACCCAGGTCTCCCACATTGCGGGCAGATTCTTTACCAGCTGAGCCACAAAGGAAGCCCAGGAATAGTGGAGTGGGTAACCTATCCCTTCTCCAGTGGACCTTCCTGACCCAGGAATCAAACCAGGGGCTCCTGCATTGCAGGTGGATTCTTTACCAGCTGAGCTAACAGGGAAGTCCATTTTTCCCCCTATAATACTTATAATTTCATAACTATATATCAATAACTTCAAATATCTTTTCAAAAACAATTTAATAGCCTATCATAACATCTCAGATTCCTATTATGTGGTGTTCTTAACACAACACAGATTTTATTTGAAAAGTAAGAATTCTGTATAATATTAACTTCATTATGAACATATAATCGGATTCCTTTTCAAAGTGCCTTTGGGGGTTATAATTAATGTTAAGTGAAAAATAAGCATATGCATGTAATTTCAGCATTCACATTTTGCTGATTCATGTTTCCCTGAATTTTAATTTGAAAAAGACAATCTTTACTGGGAAGTAGCTACAGTAAGTTGCTTTCCTTCCAGATGAGTATTCTTTCACATAGAGGCACAAGTTCCTAGACAGGACCAGAGAACAAGGAAGCCTTATGCTGCCTCCTCTGGAAGCCCAATGAGGAAAAAGGGGAGCCACAGAGTCTGCAATTTCTAACCCCGCTAAGTTTCGAATACTAACGGTAGAAAAGGGCAAATCCTCAGAAAACGAGCTCACTCTCATTTTGCCAAAGGAGGTGGAGTATCACTTCACTGAGATCCCTGGAAAAGCAGCAGTAGCAGCAGCAGCCCCAAATCGGAGCAAATCCTATTGTCTCAGGTTATCTGGAATGACCCACCAGACCTCCTTTTAAGAAAGCCAGCTGTGTGCAGTCATGGGCTTCCCTGAGAACTCAGTTGGTAAAGAATCCACCTGTAATCCAGGAGACCCCAGTTTGACTCCTGGGCCAGGAAGATCCCCTGGAGAGGGGAAAGGCTATCCACTCCAGCATTCTGGCCTGGGGAATTCCATGGACTACGGTCCATGGGGTCGCAGGGTCAGACACGACCTAGCGACTCACTTTCACTGTGCGCAGTCATGACTCTTCTATTAGAGAACAGCCAAACAACCCTTGGCCCAAAGCCTAGTCTCCTTGAGGCTGAACAGGTGTTTAGCCATTAAGATGCACAGGCACATAGAGGGTGTCTGAGGCTTCCTAAAAAATAAAAACATATATACTTAAAAAAATACCGCAGGCCCCTTAAATCTTATTTTCTAAGCTTCAGTAATTACATTTAAACTGATATACTGTATATAAGTTGCAGTAGTCAGTTTTATGAGTTGCTGAAGTCTATAGAATTGAACTATTTTTGGATACAAGAGAAAGACAGATCCTTAATTCCTTCCATCTGAAACAAAGGTTTTAATTAAATGCAAATTAGATCTTCAAGATTTGGTTCAACATTCACCTCTCAAAATAAGTCTTATAAAAAAATAAAAATAAAATCCCCCCAAACACACTTACCATGGTTATTTCCATTTAAAAGAAAAGCAATTATTTATCTATGTACCAATTTTTACACTTATCAATCATGTTTTAAAAAGAAACAACTGCTAACCACATTAAAGTACAAAAATCTATAGAGCTTAATTGATATCTTTCATTTCTTCTCAATTGCCCAGAATAGTATTGCACACATAATAGGCATTACAAATGTTTCCTAAATAAAACTTTATTTTTACTTTATATTTTTCACATTTTGATGAGCAGTTACATGTATAAAGCTGTATTTATCCATCTGTCTTTTCAGATAAACATCCTAAATTATAAGCATCTTTGATCAAGAATAAAAATAGTTCCACTTTATTATGTTGGATAAGAACAGTCTAATTAGAAACCAGCGTCTTGTTTAGTCGAGAAACTAAAAAAGATCCCATTTTTTGTAAGGTGAAATACATATTAAAACATATATATATAGATAAATATGTATGTATATACACAATTAAATGTGTATATATATATATAAGTAAATTCATGTATAATAAAAATAAGAGAAAAAAAAGCAACTAGGAAAAGAACATAATACAAGTATGTACAATGTCTATAATTGAAATTATATTACTATTTTTGATAGAATTATTATATAGATTTTAAGGAACAAAGACAGGTAAATTAAAATGATTCATATTAAGCTTTATATGATCAGAAAACTGAGTATATATTAATATATAGCTCAATGTTTTATTATTAACAAAAATAATATATCTTTGCAATAATGCAAGTTCCTAATTTATTTTACTATGTTGTTTTTCATTAACATATTGCTTTTGCCTCAAAAAATTTCAAGAACTATACCTTTATTTTTGTAGATTGATTAGAAATTAATAGTAACATGACCCTTATTTCTAATAAGTTGTTTTATTACTCTCAGCTTCTCATATAACTTCACGTATAATAGAAAAACCATTTCTAAAATGTCTCTTATTATATTAAAACACCAGTGAAGCAATATTCTGAGAGATCTCAGAAAAATGCTTCCACATTCCGTGTTATTCTAATGCCACCTTTGGATGTAGTCTACAATTCATATCTTTTTTCCTCCCCTTTCTTATTTAAGATGATTCAAATTTTTGAATACAGGAAACCATGTTCAAAGGCATCCTGTAATTAATTAGTGTTGAAATACATATATTTAAATTGGTCTAATCAATAAAGCCTTAATAAATAGGAAAATATCTAACATGTAAATCTTTTGGTATCATTTACACTAAGCATTCTATTTCTCTCATGATAAAATTCCTGCATATGAACTTTCATTATTTTTGCTACATATTTATGACACTAATAGCTTAAGTACCTATTCTGACTAGTTAAAATATTAATAAATTAAATAATTAAAATGAAGTTAATTCCTATCCCTTATCCATATTTACATAGAGGAAGCAAACATCTGATTCAGTTGTTATGTGTATCTCCAAACTCTAAGGGATACACATTTTTTTTTTCCCCTTGCCTTATATCCCATGGAATTGCCTGCTGATATAGCTGCTGAATAAATATCCAAACAGAGAGAGCACTGCTTTCTTCTATGAGTCACTGTTCTGGGTCCAATCTCATTTGGCTTAGGAGAAGCACACCCTTCTCTTTCTCATGAGAGTTAAAACTGCACCAATTCTTACCAGCTGAAATTCTGCTAGTAAGTCCTGTGGGGTACCAGTTAGAGGCTGAAGGTGGTGATTCACAGTGGCAGTACTGACATGATCATTAATTAACAAGTCTATGGTGAGTATGGTCTTCCCTGGTGGCTCAGTGGTAAAGAAACTGCATGCAAAGCAGGAGACCCGGGCTACATCTTTGGGTCAGGAAGATCTCCCGGAGAAAGAAATGGCAACCTCCTTCAGCATTCTCGCCTGGGAAATCCTAAGGACAGAGGAGCCTGTGGGCTACTCTCACAGAGTCGGACACGACTTAGTCAGTGAGCACGCACGCGTGGTGAGTATGTCTAGCACTGCCCCATGCAATGTGGAGATACTTGCCACCAATGGTAATATGAGTATGTCTAGAACTACCCCATGCAATGTGGCGATGCTTACCACCAATGATAATATGCTTTGAGACCCTGAGTATAACTTTAAACCAACAATGAAAGTTCCATTTCTTTTCTTTTACTCTCTTATTTATTGAAATTTTTCAATACCTGGTTCACATTAATTCGATCTGAAGACCTACTAGATTCTTCTTCATTCATTTGTTCATTGGAATGTATAGTTATAAGCCAGACAGAAAATTCTACTTTCAAAGGGATTATACTTAGTGACATTAAATGAGACAAATAAGATATTTAGTATCCAAATGCATCCTTATGCTATGGCATTGCTGTTATTTTTCCCAATGGTCAATATTTGAAGTTAGCCTTGAGTCCTAGTTCTTTTCCCCCTGGAAGATTCTACTAACACTGCCTTTGTAAGGTTTTATTCTCTACTATTTAAATTCCTGCTACCACTAGCATATTGTGAAGTACACTCCTGTAATCTCATTCCAGAATTATTATTATAACAGGCTCAATCACTTTCACCAGGCAGTATTCTGCTAGAGTTATTACATTAAGCACACAAATATGATCATATATATAGTATGTTTAAGTTTTCTTCTTATTCATTCAGCAAATATACATTGAGGGACTCATATGACAGGTATTAGTCCAGATCTTTGCAATATAATAGTGAACAAATGAGATAGTCTCTAACTATATGGAGTTTTTATTATAATAGAAGAAAACAAACAATAAGCATATAGGAGTAGAGAAAAGAATATTAGATGATCTCTCTGATAAAGTAGCTTTTGAACAGAGACCTAAAGAAAGTGAGGGAGTAGGCTTAGCAGGTCTCTGTGGAAACATCATGGTAAGCAGAAGGAATAATGGTAACAGCATGCCCTTGTAAAGACTAGAAAATTGTTAGTGCAACCAAAGTGGAATGAACTATGGAAAGGAAGCTACGACTTGAGTTCCTAGAGGCATTGGAAGGAGAGAAGTCATGAAAGGTCTTAGAAACCACTCCATGGGCTTTGGGAATTTTATTCTGATGGGAAGCCAACAATGATTTAAGCCTTGATGTGAAACGAGTCGACATATTCTAAGAAATTTATCCTGCTTGGTTCGCTGAGAAAGGATATGTGAGAAAGTATGGTGATTCAGACCAGGGTGGTAATTTTGTAGGGGTGGTGCAAATTGGTTAAATTATGAATAAATTATGAAGACAAAACCTACAGGATGACTCTAAGGTTTTTACTTTTGGAAACAGTGGTATGAAATAGACATTAATTTTTAGGGGTAAAATGCAGATTTGTGGAAACTGACAGAGAAGACCAGAAGCTCAGTTTTTAATCCATTATGCTTTAAATTTCTATTGGATATAAAAGTAGATACATAAAATATTTAGTTGGATTATACAAGTATGAAGTTCAGGGAAGTGATCAGTCTAGAGATGTAAATTACTCAGTTATCAGTGTCTAGATGGTACTTAAGCTGTAAAATAGGTTAGGATTATCAAGGGAGTAAATATGGGTAAAAAAAGATTGCAGAGTCCACATAAATAATCCATCAAACTGGCTTCTCAGTCCCTTGATGTCATCAGTTCCAATGAACTTCATGCCCTCTATAGTTCATCTATTTCCATGACCACAACCTGGATCTTACCAGCAGCTGGCAATGTTTTGGCCCCATGGTGCTTAAATCAAGCATCCTACTCTCTTGTAACCTCTTCCTACACTCACTGTGCCGGTTTTCAACTCATTGAGATCCTTTCCTATATTTGCTGCAATTCTTATTCATCTTAGACTTTATGATATTCTTGCTAATGTTTTCAGTTATGTTGCTTCATTGGTCTTCCATGCTAATTGCCTGTCAGAACAACCTGAAATCAAAATGACTGCAGGCATTCCCCTGTCCCATACCTGAGCCACAGAGCACTGTCGAAGCAAAAGCAAGCACAGCTTTATTGACATATTTATAACCAGTACAAATTCACTACCTACAACAAGTAGACCCAAAATCTTTCCACTAACCCATATATGGTTTGCATAGTTTGTCTACAATCCATAATGGCTAAATATATCTTCTCTATGTTCTTGAGCTATCTTAACTCATCATCTCCCTACCACTGTCAACTAATTAATTCTTTTTTACTTTGTGGGGAAAACAGAAGTCATTCAATGGAAACTATCTCAACTTTATAAGAGCCCCCCCGCACAAAATGTTTGCATCAGTTTCCATAATTTTTTTCTACCCTTATTCCACATTTGAACTGACATTGCTCTTTCTGTATAACATGCCCTGGATTCCACCTTATTCTGCTTCATCCAGTGGCCTATTAACTTCTCTTGCCTCATTAAATTCTTTCCCTCTCTATGAGCTTTCCATAGGTTTCAACACACTCAAATTTTCTCTCCTTAAAAAAATTTCTCAAGCTTATTTCTAATGTTGGCTATTATTTCTTTTCACTACATTCATAATTAAACTCTTTGCAATTATTTCCTTAAACACAGAATTCAATTCTTATCTTCCTATTGTTCAGTTCAGTTCATTCGCTCAGTCGTGTCCAACTGTTTGTGACCCCATGAACTGCAGCACGCCAGGCCTCCCAGTCCATCACCAACTCCAGGAGTTCAGCCAAACTCATGTTCATTGAGTCGGTGATGCCATCCAGCCATTTCATCCTCTGTCATCCCCTTCTCCTCCTGCCCTCAATCTTTCCCAGCATCAGGGTCTTTTCAAATGAGTCAGCTCTTTGCATTAGTAGGCCAAAGTACTGGAGTTTAAGTTTCAACATCAGTCCTTCCAAAGAACACCCAGGACTGATCTTCTTTAGGATAGACTGGTTGGATCCCCTTGCAGTGAAAGGGAATCTCAACAGTCTTCTCCAGCACCACAATTCAAAAGCATCGATACTTCGGCACTCAGCTTTCTTTATAGTCCAACTCTCACATCCATACATGACTACTAGAAAAACCATAGCCTTGACTAGACGGACCTCTGTTGACAAACTAATATCTCTGCTTTTTAATATGCTGTCTAGGTTGATCATAACTTTCCTTCCAAGTAGTAAGCATCTTTGAATTTCATGGCTGCAATCACCATCTGCAGTGATTTTGGAGCCCCCCCCCAAAATAAAGCCAGCCACTGTTTCCCCATCTATTTGCCATGAAGTGATGGGAACAGATGTCATGACCTTAATTTTCTGAATGTTGAGCTTTAAGCCAACTTTTTCACTCTCCTCTTTCACTTTCATCAAGAGGCTCTTTAGTTCCTCTTCACTTTCTGCCGTAAGACTGGTGTCATCTGCATGTCTGAGGTTATTGATATTTCTCCTAGCAATCTTAATTCCAGCTTGTGCTTCTTCCAGCCCAGCATTTCTCATGATGTACTCGGCATATAAGTTAAATAAGCAGGGTGACAATATACAACCTTGACATACTCCTTTTCCTATTTGGAACCAGTTTGTTGTTCCATGTCCAGTTCTAACTGTTGCTTCCTGTCCTGCAAGCAGGTTTCTCAAGAGGCAGGTCAGGTGGTCTGGTATTCCCATCTCCTTCAGAATTTTCCACAGTTTATTGTGATCCACACAGTCAAAGGCTTTGGCATAGTCAATAAAGCAGAAATATATGTTTTTCTGGAACTCTCCTGCTTTTTTGATGATCCAGCAGATGTCGGAAACTTGATCTCTGGTTTCTCTGCCTTTTCTAAAACCAGCTTGAACATCTGGAAGTTCATGGTTCATGTACTGTTGAAGCCTGGCTTGGAGAATTTTGAGCATTACTTACTAGTGTGTGAGATGAGTGCAATTGTTTGAGAATTCTTTGGCATTGCCTTTCTTTGGGATTGGAATGAAAACTGACCTTTTCCAGTCCTGTGGCCACTGCTGACTTTTCCAAGTTTGCTGACATATTGAGTGCAGCACTTTCACAGCATTGTCTTTTAGGATTTGAAATAGCTCAACTGGAATTCCATCACCTCCACTAGCTTTGTTTGTAGTGATGCTTCCTAAGGCCCACTTGAGTTCACATTCCAGGATGTCTGGCTCTAGGTGAGTGATCACACCATCATGATTATCTGGGTCATGAAGATCTTTTTTGTACAGTTCTTCTGAGTATTCCTGCCACCTCTTCTTAATATCTCCTGTTTCTATTAGGTCCATACAATTTCTTTCCTTTATTGAACCCATCTTTGCATGAAATGTTCCCTTGGTATCTCTAATTTTCTTGAAGAGATCACTAGTCTTTCCTATTCTACTGTTTTCCTCTATTTCTTTGCATTGATCACTGAGGAAGGCTTTCTTATCTCTCCTTGCTATTCTTTGGAACTCTGCATTCAGATGGTTTTATCTTTCCTTTTCTCCTTTGCTTTCTGCATCTCTTCATTTTCACAGCTATTTGTAAGGCCTCCTCAGACAATCATTTTTCCTTTTTGCATTTCTCTTTCTTGGGGATGGTCTTGATTCCTGTCTCCTGTACAGTGTCATGAACCTCCATCCATAGTTCATCAGGCACTCTGTCTTTCAGATCTAGTCCCTTAAATCTATTTCTCACTTCCACTGTATAGTCATAAGAGATTTGACTTAGGTCATACCTGAATGGTCTAGTGGTTTTCCCTACTTTCTTCAATTTAAGTCTGAATTTGGCAATAAGGATTCATAATCTGAGCCACAGTCAGCTCCTGGTCTTGTTTTTGCTGACTGTATAGAGCTTCTATATCTTTGGCTGCAAAGAATATAATCAATCTGATTTTGGTGTTGACCATCTGGTGATGTCCATGTGTAGAGTCTTCTTGTCTGTTGTTGGAAGGGGGTGTTTGCTATGACTAGTGAGTTCTCTTGGCAAAACTCAATTTTGCCTTTGCCCTGCTTCATTCTGTACTCCAAGGACAAATTTGCCTATTACTTTAGGTGTTTCTTGACTTCCTACTTTGGCATTCCAGTCCCCTATAATGCAAAGGACATCTTTCTTGTGTGTTAGTTCTAAAAGGTCTTGTAGGTCTTCATAGAATCATTCAACTTCAGCTTCTTCAGCATTACTGGTTGGGGCCTAGACTTGGATTACTGTGATATTGAATGGTTTGCCTTGGAAATGAACTAGATTGTACTTGAATTATTCCACTACAATTACTCTCACCTAGAACACCTTTTGGTCTCCCCTGGTGTCTCAGTAGTAAAGAGTCCACCTGCCAATGCAGGAGAAAGAGATTTGACCCCTGGGTCAGGAAGATGCCCTGGAAAAGGATACAGCAACCCACTTTAGTATTCTTGCTTGGGAAATGCTATGGACAGAGGAGCCTGGTGGCCACAGTCTATGGGGTTGGACAAGAAGAGAAGAAGAGTTGGACAAGATATAGCAACTATATAGCAGATCACCCTTTATCCTCCTATTGCTAAATTTCAATGGGGCACTCTGTTCTTGAGCTCTCAACATCATGAATCTGCTAAAAATCCTTTTCACCATCCTCTTGTGACCTTGGCATGTATAACTGCACATTTTTCTGGTATTCTTTCCTTGTAATCATCTCTGTTTTTTTTCTTTTTTGAAGCATACTCTTCCTCTTACCTTTACCTTTCCTCTGATCTTTAAATACTTTTCTTACTCAGGGCTTTATTCTGAATTCTCTTATCTTCTCATTAAGAATACATTTTTTATGTACTGATGAACCTATCTGCAAGGAAGGAATGATGATATAGATGTAGAAAACATACTAGTGGACACAGTGGGGGAAGGAGAAGGTTGGACTTGAGAAAGAAGCATTGATATATATACACTACCATGTGTAGAAGAGACAGCTCTTGAGAAGGGGCTATATAACAGAGTGTTCCTCTATGATGACTTAGAGGAGTGGGACAGGGGGAGGGGAGGAAGGATTGAGATGCAGCGATAAATATATAATTATGACTGATTTGAATTGCTGTATGCTAGCAACCAACACATCACTGTAAAGCAATTTTCCTATAATTAAAAATAAATTTAAAAAAAGATGAATTTTGGTTATTAAGTTCAAAAAATACTACATTTTTTGGAGAGATTTCATCAACTCCAATAGTATCAACTATTTCACATGTTCTATTTTATTCAACTACTCTAACTATTCTACATGTTCAAATCAGTGACTAATATCTGACCTCTAAATTCCAAAATCATTCACATATTCCCAACTCTGACACCTCAATTTAATGTATCAAAAATAGAACTCAGTATCCCCTCTCCAGAAACGCTCCACCTGGTAGGATTCTTTTCTCTATGTATGGTACCTTTATTCACTAAATTGCCATATTAGAAAGTTCAAAATCAGCCTGAACTTTTCCATAAGTTTTTTTCTCTCCCCTCCAAACCACCCCCTATTCCTGTGTGTTCATTAAGTCCTTAATAGCTCGTGAAGCAGTTTATTCCTCTCCATTCTCACTGTCACTTGACAGGCTCAAACTAAAAATTTAATGTTTTAATAAAATAAAATGTTGACTTTCCCCTGAGATATTGCCTCAATTAGTTTTCTAATACACTGAGACAAGAGCCAAAAAAAGTCACCATGATCGTTTTTATCATCTGTCCTTTGGATGACTGTAAGAGCCTCTTTCAATGGTTTTCTCACTTAAGCTTTTCTCTAAATCTCTCTTCAGTAGAGCCAGAAAAGTGTTTCTCAAGGACAGAGCTGATTAAGTGACTCTCCTATTTAAAGACTTTAACGGGTCCTCATGTTCAGTACAGAGCACAATGTTTTTCCATGGAATTTCTTCCTCTTGCCCTGTGTTATCTTTTACCTTCTATCTCATCACCACCTACCATCCTCCAGCTTATTTCATATGCTGCTGCTGCTGCTAAGTCACTTCAGTCGTGTCCGACTCTGTGCGATCCCATCCCTGGGATTCTCTAGGCAAGAACACTGGAGTGGGTTGCCATTTCCTTCTCCAATGCATAAAAGTGAAGTTTCTCAGTTGTGTCCGACTCTTCGTGACCTCATGGACTGCAGCCTACCAGGCTCCTCTGTCCACGGGATTCTCCAGGCAAGAGTACCAGAGTGGGGTGCCATTGCCTTCTCCTATTTCATATGCTAGCCACTCTGTTTTCTAATTTTTCACCTACACATATAGTATTTCCTTATTTAAAATTCCATGCTTGACTTTTTTCAGTTGGCAAGCTTCAACTCATTCTACAACTAGATATTGTTTTCTTTTATTTGCCTTCTTTGATCCTCCAGCCACCTCTTACTCCCAAATTGGATTACATGATCCACTTACTTACTTTCATCTCATCCTGTGCTTATATTACATTGCAATTATTTTACCAACCTGTCTCTTTAACTATATTATAGGATGCTGAAAAAAGAAACGGTGAATTGCTTACCACAGTATTTCTAAAACCTAAGTAAACGTCTAGCACACAGCATACACTCAGATATACACTAAATAAATTTGTTTGACTAAACAAATAGGACAATGAAAGTAAGTAATAAAGCAATAGAATGTTCAAGGTGAAAAAAATAACTTAGATCACAATTCAAACTCACATTTTGCATTGCCTTATCTTTTGAAGCAAGTGAGTAGAACATTGGAATTTTTTGAAAAATCAAATTAAAATCAGTTTGGAGGCTTTAAAATTTTTATGCTATTTACAATTTGAAAAATATATAACCCGATCTAAATAGCACCCTCAGGAAAATGAATTGGTTTTAAGTTCTGTGGAGTGTTTACTCAAATTGCTAAGAACCATCAGGAAGACCATTAAAAAGAGAACAGAAAGTACAAAAATATGGAATGTACAATTCTGGTTCCTCAGCAGGGAAAAAAATTAATACAGCTGGAGAATGTTCAGGACAGTGTGCATATCAAGCCTAAGGATACAGATTAGCTGGATAGTCACTTATTCACCATAGATTAGATTTTGTCCATATTAACTCTTAAAAATAACCAGAAATAATAAGAAAGTGAATAGCTGGTTTATATCAGCATATAAATAGTAAGAACACTTCTTCAACCAAATGACAAAGAGAAACTCCTCTCATTGTGTACATTAGTCTGCTTAGGTCTGTATCACTAAACTTAACTTTTGTGGCCAAAGCTTAGCTACTAAATCCCCCCTGCAGACTTAGACCTGGCTAGCAGTGTGGGACACATCCTGGCTCCTGGGTAAATGGTTGGCCAAAACCTCTGCGTCATTGGCTCATGGGCTCAAGACAAGACAGTGACCTGTCACACTGCTGATTCCGCATGGCCCTGCATAGCCACAGCGCTCCAGATACGAGGTCCAGCTGGTGCAGCAGTTGAACTGTTTATGCTTTGTACCTGCTTTTCAGCACCCAAAATCCCCTTGGCCATCAGAGACTGAGTTGTTTAGACCTTATCCTGGCCTTCCTATCAGCTGGCCTGATGGCCTGACGACTTGGTAATGTGAGACATCCCTGACATCTAACATTTCACAAGTTTTTCACTTTTAATAATGCTAATATTTACAATTTAAAACACTATGGTGAAATGGTGTATTTAAAGAGCACTATTTAATTTAATAATGACATTTTAATGATCTATTTTTCTTCCCTTTATTTTATATGGGTGTGTCACTCAGTCTTGTCTGACTGAGAGAAGGAAATGGCAACCGACTCCAGTATTCTTGCCTGGAGAATCCCGTGGACAGAGAAGCCTGGTGGGCTGCCGTCTATGGGGTCGCACAGAGTTGGACACGACTGAAGCAACTTAGCAGCAGCAGCACGTCTGACTCTTTGCAACCCCGTGGACTGTAGCCCGCCAAGCTCCTCTCTCCATGGAAATCTCCAGGCAAGAATACTGGAGTGGGTTGCCATTCCCTTCTCCAGGGGATCTTCCTGACCGAGGCATCAAACTTGGGTCTCCTGCATTGCAGGCAGATGCTTTACTGTCTGAGCTATAACGGAAGCCCCAAGAACACTGGAGTGGGTAGTCATTCCCTTCTTCAGGGGATCTTCCCGACCCAGGGATCAAACGTGGCTTATTCCCATGTTGCAGGCAGACTTTTTAATGTTAAAAAGTTTACTTATTTTTATATGTGAATATACGCAATGTACGTACACTAGAGGTTAATCTGTGGTCTAATTTTTGTGAATAAAAAATATATGCAGAATATATAATATCTTTGATACAATTTTTCAAAGATAATTTTGAGTTAACATAACAGGCAATATTTTTCTCAATGATAGAAGACATTTTGTCTAAGATAATTGTGTGATTTAGAAAATTCTGTAAGTTCTATATGAAGCAACAATGGGTTTCCAGTTTATGAATTTAAAAACATACTTCCTGAAATTCTTTTCAGAAGGAAATCATTATAGAACATCTTGAATTGTCCCCTGAAAATAATGAATGAGCCAGTCTCCCTTTCATTATTAGAATTACAACTAAGACTACTGGAATTTTCAAAATACCTCCTTAACATTTAGAGTAAAATATCAATGCAAACTGAATTCCTAGAGTTACACAAATTTATTCTTACCAGATATGCAAATGTATAAACACATTTGCAAATTTGACAAAAATTTTTATATACACTTGCTATCTGAAAAAATGTAACATTCACTTTTTTAATCTTCAGAAATAATATTTATATCTATTCACAGAAAATTTTTCAAGATTTAAATACACTCATACTTAAAGATGTATCTGGTATTTCTATTACACTGGTAAAGATATTACTCCACAGCTATGCTATTCAATGAGAGACCATTCATTCAACATTTTATATTACTCTGTTCAATAAGCAAAAATTATAAGACCTTGAATTTCTTACCAATGAAAATTTCAACACAGAATGGCTTTAGTAATACACTGTAAACATTTGTTAAAAATACATAACTTTAGAAATGGATAATGAATAATAGTATTTAGAAAATCTACTATAAAAACCCTTCCTAAAGAAAGAAAAAAGTAATATGAAACTTCAAATGCATTTAGTTTATGTATAATTTAATCTGACTTTCAGTTTTCTAATCTGGGGGCAAAAACAGTATATAATTCAAAGTCTTAAATGACTGAAGCAACTGTAGACATTATTACCATTTTACCTTCATATCTGGACTACTTTTATAAGTTATATAGAATATTAAAAACAGGTTTTATTACATAGCTCTTGGTAATATGCTTTGGCTATCTCTTTAACAAGAGGATAGCTCTTTAACAACAGTAAAAAAAAAAAAATGTATACTGTTAACACTCTAGATTGTCTAAGCACTCAAATACTCTGACATTTGTGTGAAAAATTTCCACTCTACAAAATGTTATAAAATAAACACACCTTCATGTTAGGAGATGCCAAGGGAGAACCTCTATCCTCATGATATTATAAATTATATCCAAAGAAAAGACAAACATATGTGTAGTATAAAACACAGATACATATTCACTTCACTTTAGCTCTTAGAAATGAAGTTGGTTAAGTTTGCCTTCAGGTCATCAACTTTCATTTCTGTGACCTTTTTGCCACAGGGGCTTCTTTTAATAACAAGGCTTTAATGCTGACTCAATCTTCCATAGTTTGAAATTTGCCTTCTTGAAAGGATGTGATTAACTTATTTTAACACGAAAAGAGCAGGTAAGAGTTTTATGGCCACATGTAGAAGAGAGGTATTTTGCTTAGTTTTGAACAAGAGACAAATCCTCTTAAAACCAACTTATCTCTAATTGCAGAATTCTTTCAGGAATCAGTGAACAGTGAGGGAGGTATTTTAAAGGGAATGGACTTATTCTTCTAATAAAAGGGGAATGCTATGCACAAACATAATGCAAAACAGCAGGGTGAAATTACATCACATAAGCAGTGACCTATACTACTTGCATATAGGACTGGCCAAAAATCCTGTCATAATATACTTGCTGGGCTGACTCACATTTCATCTTTTCTTATGCTTCAGTGTAATATATTCAGGGACTAAATATAAGCAGCTATCTGAAGACAATACATTTTTTTTCTGCATAAATTCAGACCATGAAACTAACAGGACTAACAGGACCATGAAACTATTTTAGTCTACAGGAATGGACTAAAATACATTGTTTAGCCTACTTTAGGAGCAATTTGATAAAGATTAGATAGCATCATGAGATACACGAGAGTAAGACAGGAGAGAAAAAGCTACAATTAGTTTTCTTTAACACTTCAGTGATGTCTTAATGTAATTATGGACTTCAGATAGATGCCTAGATGAAGTATAGCTGAAAATTGATAACACAGGATTTTGTTTCATATTAAACCTCACAGAGCTAAGTGAAAAAGAAGCAGTGATTAAAAAAATATATACTTTGGCTATTTGTTGAAATACACTGAATTTTATCACTTGAGATAATGCCATAAACTTATGTTTGTGCCTGGAGAGTGAAATCACAGGAATGTTATTTTACTGAATGTTTTCTGAGATCAGACATCACAGAAAAGAATACAGTGTTCCAATATTAGACTATCAATCTCTTGTTATTGTCTAAAAATAACAATCTTCTAAAATTTTCATGTATTTGATGGGTAAAGTAGGAAAGAAACAGTGATATCAAGAATCAACACTGTGAAAAAAATGGCCTGAAAAAAAAAATCTTTTTTCTCAGTAACAAGAGAGTATATTGCAACCAAAATCATACACTTATTTGAAACAGTAAACTCTCAAGTTACAAAAATTTTAACTTCTGTTGTAACCCATTAGTAGGATGTAAGGTGTTTATACATTCTAATGAAGCTTTCATCCCTATTTTTAGAGTCAATATAGGGATGAATTTTACAAATTATTAAAACTTTTTAAAAGACCAAATGACACCACGAAGCAAGCTCACATTTTTATATTAGCTATTGCAATAGCTATAAAGGTTGTAAAGAACCTAGTCCAAAAAGTTACCTGTATAACTACTTGTATACAAGTAATCCTGATGATCTGGTATGTACATAATTCAATTTGTCAATAGTTAAATTTAATGAAGAATCTAACTTACCGGTGGATCAGCCCCCTTAGAACCAGTCAGCCCTCCTGTTAGGGATTCGATATCCTGAAAAGGGGAGAGGTGTTGATTGTAAAATGCTACTGAACAGCATGGAGAATTTCCCAGTCCCAAAAGTAATATATCTTTTAGCTACAAAATGAGGGTACTCAACTACATTTTTGTTTTGTCTTGCGCTAATTTTGCTTATGGTAAAGCTATGCCAATTTTTGTTATCTAAAGATCTAGATATTTTCTGTACAATCTGTAAATAGAAAAAAATACAAACAGATTAATTATTCTTGAAATATGCAAAGAAAATGGCCCTAGGTTAGAAAGCAAATGTTTCATTCTCTAAAAAGCTGAAGTGAGGGTGGAACTGAATAAAGAAAATTAAATGAAATTGCAATTTAACACATTATTTGCAAGAATTTTGAACCTATGGAAAATGCTCAAACTACAAAAAAATCTAATTATCTTCAGTTCACTCAATTACTATACATGTTCAGTTGCTAAGTCGTGCCTGATTCTTTGCGACCCCAAGGACCACAGCTCACCAGGCTCCTCTGTCCATGTGATTTTTCCAGGCAAGAATACTGGAGTGGGTGGCCATTTCCTTCTCCAGTTACTACATATAGAAGATGAAAATTTAAACAGATCTGGATAGATTAGCTATTCTTTCACAAGGATTGATTTCTAATCTTAAATTGGTAACCACAGTAGATCATGCCTTGAGCAAAGATTACAATTGACAAAGATATCACAAATGAAGAAATGGGTGATGCTGTGGCAAACTAGAAAGCAAGTGCCCTGTTTTAGGGACAGCTGCAGCTCTTTTTTATCAGTTCATGGCTTTGGTTCCAGGGTTACTAATCATGATCTTTTTAAAAGAATCTAGAATTGTAGGTTTTTAAGTAAAATCTCTCGGGATGCTAACGTTTGCAGCCTTTAATTTTTAAACCAGCCCCCTCTCCTCCCAAATAAAAAAAAAAGGAAAACAAACAATCTGCTCAGAGGTAACAGAAAGAAGTTTAGGATTACATAAACAAATCACACTTTTTGCTAAAATGTTTCTGTCTTGTGACCCTGGTCACTCCTTATCTGTTTGCATCTAGCTGAACGCAGAGGTTTGAGGAATCTGGGGAAATGCAGTTGCAGCTAGAAATCAGAGATGAAAGAAAGGCATCGGCGTAAAGACAAAAGGCAAAGAAATTTAAGTATCTATCAGAGAATCAGCCGAACACGCAGATATTATTAAGAATGCTACTAATTCTCACGGTCTTGAGAAAAATTAATCAACAAGAGAGTTCTGAAGATGCATGGAAAAGGCATTGTTATTCAAGATTTTTAACATGCTGAATTAAAGCAAATTATGAATTCATGGCTCTAAAGAGAATACAGATGTATACTTTTACTCTTTTAATTAAAAAAGAATTTTTGAGCTCATATTCTACTCTGAGTGTAAGTTGAGATAGTGTCCTACTTGCACAAAAACCCAAGTTAAACAGGGCTTATCCATCACTTGACGCAAAAATAATTTTCAGGTGTGAACAACAAGAGAAGTATGTGTGAATGCATTTATGTTGTAAAATTAATAGGTGAAATAAGCAAATCCCTTGAGAAACTCTGAAAATAGTTGAAAGTGAGTCAGTCTTTTAGATGGCTGTTGAATATTTTGTCTACCAAAATATAACTTAAATCTTTGACAAATGTGTCTACCTTGTTTTCACATGTCTTCTTAAATACATAACAGAAAGGGAGATACTAGAAAGTAAAAACATTAATTTTTATAGATAGTTTTAAAATTTGCTATTGTAATAATGCTATTTGATTAAAACATTCAAATCAAACTTTGATTTTTTTTTTAGGTTATGGAATTTAGATTTAATAGCTAATAAAATGATTATTACTTACTGAACATTTACTACATGTAGATATTCTTTAAATGCTTTGTATACATTATAAACAGTCTTAGAAAATAGCTACAACAACCTTATAAAGTAGTTATTCTTTTCTCACTTACCAGGTTAAAACGTTTATATAGCTTAACCAATATCATACAGCTATTAAAAAGTTGGGTTACAAAATATATTTGTATGATTCCAAACCTGATTGATTGATTGATTTTCAAGCCTGTATGTTTAACACCAATAGTAGGGAACAGCTTCACCTTGGCATCCTGGTGAGTGTGCACATATCCACGTGGGCCATGTGGGCAAGGCTAACCTTTGGCTGGCACAGGTCTTAGTGGAACTTCCTTTGGGCCTCCCAGGAACACGATAACATAAGCAAGCTATGAAGAGCTTCCACACAACTGGTTCTCATTCTCCTCCCTGGCACCAGTGAGGCATGGAATTTTCCCTTGCACCCCCAGATCCACCTACAGGATATAGAATTACTAAAGCTCAGGATGGAATGGGCTCCCCCTCAACAGAAGAGCCCACTGCTCTTACTGTCTGTTATCTGGCTTAACCAAAAGTGGTGTCCTGTGGGCCTGGGGTCCAGGTCCCGGACTGGACTTAGGCAAGCAATGTGACTAAGGTGAAAAACGTAAGGAGACACTCAGTTTGAAGGTCATACAGGTGCTGATCCAGCCCTTACAGGATCCTGAGAGTGATACCCCTTAAATGTTATACGCCATTCTTAAATAGTATAGCCCATTCCTAGACATCTGCAAAACAAACTGACATTTGTAGAATCCTAAGAGGGAATGGCTCTTTAAACCCCATGCCCTAAGTACCTGATTTGCTCACCCTAGTCCTGGCCTTTCTAGGGATCTGGAAAGCTGCCACAGAGGTGACTCCGTTTATGCTGTGTATGTAATATACTGTCAGTCCCTTTGGATCCACTGTCTCCTCAGTCAAATCTACAGAAATGTGGGAAGCTAACCTGGCACCTGCCATGTGCTTCTTGGGGATGGCCTGCTGCTTACCATCAGCATTACACAGCCTCTGTATAGGTGGATTGTTACCACCTATACAGAACCCAGTAAACTAGGATTAATGAACTGCATGAACTATGTAATCAACTTTCTGAAAAAGAAAATCCAGCTGATGAAAGTTTCACTTCCTTCTCCAAGGTGTCAGACACCTAAGTGAGGTTATTAGTCAGTCTTTGACAGAAGCTATGGAGAGTCAGTCTCTTTTACACGGGAAAACTCTGCTCCTGAGATGGAAGGTTGGTCATTCAAGGCTGATCCATGAATCAGAAATCTTGGAAAGGCTGAACTGCAAGTGGGATGGCGCAATCAGTGTCATAGCTCTGAGCACAGGAGATTTGAGGGCAGCCCTTTGAGGGAAGGTTTAAAATAAATTCCACTTTGTGCCGCACTGATGCTCTTGGTTGCCTATCTATCTGCACCCCCTTCCCATGATCGAAAAATGGATATATTTTTTTTCCCTTTGACACGTAATTTGAATGATTGAGCTGTAGGGATTCATCATGTGGTTTTTCATGCAAATCATTAAGTTCAGATGTTGAAAAGCCTGCTTCTTCTGTGTGGAGATGGGAAAAAGGAGTACTTTGGGAGTACAGGGCCATTGATGGATCCTTATTTTTATCCCTGAAGAGTAGGATCAGCCAATTATGGTAAAGAAGAAGATGACAAGGTAATCTGGGTATTAAATATGCTAAAATGAAGAAAATAAAGCTCTAAACAGTCAACTGAATTTAACATTGCACATGTCATCAAATTCAGAACATCTTAGAACCTATAATAGCTACATTTAAAGTTAATATCAAGTATTCAAGTATTATTCTTCCAGTTACTTTATATAATATGAAAATACTTAAAGCAATATAATATTGTTACCAGCTATGAGTATGTTAAAATTTGATTTATGTATATTTTTAACTTGTAATAATTTTAGAAATTCTTTAGAGGAAAGTGACCATATTTCAATATAGAGTACATTTTTGTGCACAAAACAATCTATGAAAAATGTATTAGTACAGTAAAATCAATATAAAATAGTAAAACATCAACCATATTTATTGAATAATTACATACTCAATATAATGACTATATAAAATTTGTTTCAAGGTCTTAAAAAATATGATGAGGTATCTTATGTTTGTAAAGAAGTTTACACAATTCATATATTCAAAATATCAAAATTCAGCATTTCTCTCATCTCTTTCATGGAAAAACCCCCCAAATGTCTCTCATGTTCCATTTTCTCTCAATGCAGGCTTCTATCCCCACTACATCATTGCTACCCCTCTTACCAAGGTTACTAATGACATCTAATTGGCTGAATCAATGGTCAGTGTTCCATCATCAATTTTCTTGATCTCTAAGCCACATTTGACACAGTTAACCACTCCATCCTTCTTGAAATACTTTTTTTTTCTTCTTAGTTTATTTAGTACCATGGCTTTTATCCTCAGAGATCTACACTGCCTACTCCAATTTCCACTTGGGTGTATTACAGTCATCTAACACTTAACACTGCAAAATCAAACTTGGTTTTCACCTCAACTCCTCCCTCAAGGTAGGTTTCTGTTCCAGTACTGTCCATCTTGACATCACCATTTATCAAATTTCTCAGGTCCAAATCCATCCGCAAATCCTGCCAATTCTAGGTTTAAAATATGGCTAGGAGCAGACTATTTCTTATTACCTACATTGCTGTTGCTATTAAATCTCTAAGTCACGTCTGACTCTTTGCAACCCCATGGACTGTAGCCGCCAGGTTCCTCTCTTCATGGGATTCTCCAGGCAAGAATACTGCAGTGGCATGCCATTTCCTTCTCCAAGGGATCTCTCCAAACAAGGTATTGAACCCGCATCTTCTGCACTGCAGGCAGATTCTAAAGAATCACTGAGCCACAGAGGAAGCCCAGCCACCTATGTTGCTGCCATCCTAATCCCTTGGATCATATCAACAATATCTTCCCTTGGGCTAAAGAATTATCTTTCTAACTGTCGTCCCTTCATGTGTCCTTGTCTCCTCTTTCCCCATATATTCTCCACGCTGCAGTCAGAACTATCCATTTAAAATGAAGGTTAGGTTAGATCACTCCCATGATCCAAACCCCTCCATGGTTTCCCATTAATCTTAGAATAAAATACAAACTCACTACTATGTCACGCAGGCCCTGTGATGATCTGGTTTTGGCTGTTCACTGATCTTGGCCCCTCCATGGTTTCCCATTAATCTTAGAATAAAATACAAACTCACTACTATGTCACGCAGGCCCTGTGATGATCTGGTTTTGGCTGTTCACTGATCTTGTCTTTTGCCATCATCCCTCTCTCTCATGCGAGCCAGCCACACTGGCTCCACCGCTGTTTGAAAAACAACCCAAATACAATCGACTGTCTGAATCAGTGAAGGTGCCACCCAAAAGCAACAGGCAAACTCGAAAACAAGATGCTTAATCCGAGGGTATTTTACAGAGATATGGATGGTTGAATGGATCCAGTGCAATGGTGAAGCATGGAGACTGGCAGGAAGTTGTAAACACTCCAAGCCCAAAGGGGTTCAGTGAAAAAAGAGAGTTGTCTGGAGTTCAGCAAGGAATGATCACCACCCACCAGCCTCTAGAGCAGTTTGCCATGCGGTGGGAGCTCAAGAAGCACTTTGTAGATGAATGACTGAATGAATAAATCAGGTAATATAATTTATACTTAAAAAAGGCAAGTCTCAGAGGATGTAATTGAAGTATTTCTCATTGTTCCATAAATGTATCACTTTGAAAGCATAGCTCAAGGCAATAGTGTCTGCATACCAAGTATTTTTAGTATGCCTGAATGAACAAATTAATGAATCCTTGTGTAAGAGCACACATCTGGTAAATGCTCCGAAGAAGCTTTGAAATCCTGGGTGTTGTAACTTCAAGCTCAGTATGCATTTTTTTTTCCATTATACATCACTAAAGAGATACCCTCCTTCAAAAAAGACACTCAACTCTATATTATCTTGAGGCAATACATTTCTCTATACCCATAGTTTCTAGTTCAAAGAAGGAAAATATACAAAATGATTTAATAGAAAATGAGAGTCAGACATGACTAAGCGACTCAACTGAACTGAAACATTGAATTCATCTTCTGGTGAAATACTGCCAATATTTCAATTAAAGACCTGACACCCTAATCATTGCACAATAAATAAATCAATGGTTGAAAACTTTACATGACATATGTGCTGAATATTAATAAACAGTTCAAATACATTAATGTAAAAATAAGAAATGCTCATTTTTAGGTAACATTTCAGAGTGTAGGTACATAGTACTGGGCATGAGTAAAAGTCAAAAAACAAAATTTCCTTAAAAAAATCATTCAGTGTTTTACATAAGGCTTAATGGAAACAATCTTTCATCACAGAACACCAGCTCCTTGAGGCAAGCATCCAAATAATGAATCTGAGTTTATTAATGAGGCATCTTTCCTCTTTTACCAGACTTAAGCTGTTAGTGTTTCCTTGGCAACTTTACAGGGTAAATTTCCTGGGAGGCAGAGAAGATGCAAGAAACACACAACCAATTTCATAAATCGCTTTCTTAAGGCCAGAAAGTACTTTAGTACTTCTTTAAAATTTTTAATCGAGGAAAATAGCTACATTTTTACTTTGAACATAGTCTGGCACAAATATGAATGTTCTCTGAGCCACAGAATTAATTCATTAAAATGAGAATGACTGAACACCTGTTATCACTGAGGCACTGGGGTGGACACAGACAGTATGATGTTGAATAAGTCAAAGTCACAGCTCTCCAAGAGTCCAGAGTCACTTAGTCAACAACACATCGCACACAAAATAAGCATAAGGCACCACATTGAATCTGATGGATGGAATCCAGAGACTTCAAGGATCTTTCAGCATATCAATCTGAAGAACAACATGAGGAAGAATTCAGGGAAATAAGGTGCTAAACTTACAACACCTAGGGGTAATAGGGGTAAATTTCATAGAGAGACAGTAAGTTTGAGTATTTCCTGTTGCTGGAATTGTATTCATTTTTGCATGCATACCAGGTAAGTCTGCCCTAAGATCTTGGTTGGGTAACATAATAATTAACATTTATTAAGCACTTATTGTACCAGATGCCATGTTGAGAGCTCTACTGTCTCATTTAAAGCATCCCAGCTCATTTAGCTGTTAATATTTTCATCATTTTTAAGATGGTGAAACAATCTTCAAGACTTTAAACGATTTGACAAAGGTTACATAACTAATAAGTGTTCAAATCTAGACAGGCTAACTTCAGAGGCAGTGATTTTTAACAATATGGCTCTCTTGACTAACTGGAGGTGTGGTAAAACTATGGAGGACATTTGGCACACCACACAGAGACTTAGGAGAAAACATATTTATTTAATATTTGTATAAGGAATGAATAAAATTGCAAGCAGAATTCTCCTGAAGTGAGGTGGATATTTTCTGATGGGACAAAAAACATCCTGGTTTGACCTACAGATATGAGCGTTAACACCATTGGATTTAGCAAAAAAGTAAAATTCCAAAGATTTTTGCTCTATATTTCTAACTTCAAAGTATCCTCCTCAAATAATTTAAACCAGGACAGGAACTCTACATATATTAAAAACCTAATTGTGTCAATGTTGCATGGAATAGGGTTTTCTGAAGAAAGTACAGAAGAGGTTTAAGGTTCTGCCTTTTCTATGGAGGGCCCTCTTGGAAGAACTTTCCATTATCATTTGTGTGTGATACTTTTTTTCTTGTCTATTCCCCTGCATATGGCTGAGGTGATAAAAGGGCAACTTTTGCTAAATTTTGACTCAGACTCAGCTCTGTTTTTGCCAACTTTTCCACACTGATGGGTCCTTGTTATCTCAAACTCAATACAGCCAAATCAGACACCCTCTCCTCTCCTCCTCTCGCTACGCTGGCCAACTGCCTCCACCCAGCTTCTTTCCTCAGTGTTTATCTCTAGGCATTTCCAAAAGGCAGTCGATCAAGATTTCTGGAGGTCAATAGGGTATTCCCACACTCTGGTATTCAAATAACAATGCCGGTCAATTTTTCCCTTCTGGGTATCCACTTAGTTCATTCTACTACCTCCTTTCATCATCCATTCCATTCACTACCTTAGCTCAAAGCCTCATCTAATTTTACCCCTATTCCTACCTTTCTCCAAAACAGTGTCTTTCTTGAGTTCTTTTTTTTCTACACTAATCCTTATATTAATATGGTCTCTTCTCCAGAGACGTGCTTCTTGCAATGTGACCTGGAAACTAGGAGCATCAGTGTCACCTGGAAACTTTAGAAATGCATTTTCTTGGGCTTTACTCTCGTCTTGCTGAGTCAGAAACTCTGTGTTTGATGCTTGCCTAGCCCTCCAAGTGAGTTTTGATGCAGGGTAAAGTTTAAGAATCACTACTTCAGAATGATGTCTTTCAAATGCAAACATGTGTATGTTAACTCCTATACTCAGTCCTTAATAATAAGATCTTTTTCTTCTTAGAAAGAGAAACATATCAAGTATCTTTATGCATGACTTTTCATTACATGGTTCTAGACTACTTTTCCTATTTCACTTTTTACCACCTCTTCAAAAGAAACCATATACTCCCATTATAATGAATCCTGTGCTTCATTTTGTGACCACTGTTTTCTTACTTCTGTGCTTCTACACCATAGATCCTTCTCCCTAGAAAGCCATCCTTCCCTCCTCTGGATAAATCTTACCCTTTGAAACTCCACCCAGGCACCACCTCTTCTCAGGAGACTTTCCTGAGCCCCGAGAGCTGGGGTAATGGTTCTGCGGCTACTTCCATAGCATCTTGCACTAACTCACTCACAACTCTACCAAATCATTTTATAATCATCATTCTCCTCATCTGTCTTTGCCATTCGAGGGATAAATTAGCCCAGTGGGGCACTTGCCATATGTGTATCTTCAATAGTTATTGTGAAGCATGACCACTAAATGTTAAAGGAATATATCTATGTTGAATTTCACCTCCCATGAACTCCTATAAGGAGAGGGTGAGCTGAATGGCTGACAGTAGTATTTGGGACCACTGTGAAATGTGCATTATCCTATATTAGTCCATTTTCAGTTTGGATATATATCGGTTTTGTTAGTGTATACCAGCCACTGAGAAGCTGGTTATCTTTGAGTTTACTGCAAAATTTAAACTTCTGGAGGACAAAATTGATGATCAGATATCTTTGTTCACACAACAGAGGACCATCCCGAGAGAACCTGGCTGAGCATCCAGCAGCCCTTTATTTCTGCCTCACGCCTACAAAATGTAACAGACATGCAAGTAGAAATACCTTAGTGATCAAGAGCACAGGTCCAAGCCTAGTTTTATTACTTACTATGTTATCTTGGGCAAATTGCTTTATATGTCTCATATAAGTCAACTTATGTCTTACTACTTTATCCTAGAAGGACCTTGGGTTATTAATTATAATAGTTCAGAGAAAGTTATATTGAGAAGCTATATAGTAAATTATCAACTAAAAGTAGCTATTATTATGCATGCACAGGTATAGATTAGATTATACATGTATAAAATAAAGATGGGCTACGGACACATTACATATTGATATGCATTAAAACATAACCATTACCAGGCATATAGATGAGATCCAGATCCAGATTAATTCTAGGTATGAATCCCCAATAGATTTCTAGAATGTATTTTCCCCGAAAGGCAAGAGATCCTAAGTGTCATGTTCTACCTCCTCAAGCATCCCTATATATTCCCCCTCATTTCTATGGCTTCGGTTCTTATAAATTTTTCACCAGTATCTTTTTCAAAATGCATAATTTTTATTGTCTCTACTAAAGTTCGAGCAATCTTTCTGCAGCAGAGCATGAATGACTTTTTAATAGAATTCATGAATGTACACACAATTTATTCCTCTTTCAGTGTTGTGTTATATGACATCATCACATATTTATACACCGCAGCGGACAGCTTTAAGTCTGTTTGAAATGCACTATAGCAAGTGAGAGGAAGAATCCAACATTTAAAAGAGGATATCAATGCTCTGATCCTAGGTACACAAAATTTGTGAAAATTTATCTTATTATCCTTCATTGGTTAAGACTCAATTTCTGTGATCTTAATTTACAATTAAACCTCCAATTATATGATGCTTCATCTTTTCCTATCTGATACAAATACAAGTAGATAACTAGAAAAAAATACAATACCCTACCTATCCTTTTTACAAATCAGGTTTTATTTTTAATTCAGTAAATAACTGCTTAAAACTTTTACTGTGTTAAAAAAAAAACCTGAATATTATCCTGAGATGACTTTTTTAGAGAAGAGTAAAATATAACTCTTTTCCAACTATTATCTGACTATAGTATCTCAAAGATATGTATCCTTTTGATTTTTATCAGATATTTCTAACAAATATCTAACAATATCTCTCTGAATTTTATGTATTAGGCCAATTAACACGTAGAGTTTTTTAAGGTAATCATGAAAAACTGGTGAGAATGCAATGAAACATTTTCAAATTCATTAAGTTCATGCTTCCAGAAAAGTCTGACACAGGATTTTCAGCTAAATATTAAGTATTTATAGATAATACCTTAATTTTGGAAATAATAATCATGAAAGAGAGAGAGATGAAAAATAGATAAAGCAGTAATAAGTAGCATTGCCTAAAATAAGACATGCAAAATTTTCAGAAAGAAGTCTAATTTGAATTAATGGGTATGCAGATGAGTTCTCTTCATAATGCTATTTTTAAGAGAAAAACTTAAGTTCTAAATCACAAGAGGTAAATTTTACGTTCATTTCCTGTTTCTTCTGCTTTTGAAATAAAGAATGATGACTAAAATGGTAATCAGAAATAGCAAGAGGATATATAACTTTTCTATTTTTCTTATGGGCAGCCCTATTTCAATTGATGCTAACAAGATTCTAATACTAATAAATGTTTACAATATCAATATCACATTTAAAAAATACTATTAAATAAAAGGAAAAGGAAATGAAACTGACTGAAATCAGAGCATGAATGCACTGATATTATGCTACTAAATGAGTTGACATGATAGCATAGTATAAGAGTCTTCCAACCTGGAGATTCAGAGGCAATGACAAAATGTTCTAGTCAGTATACATTCTATAGATAGTCTTCTTTTCTTTTATCCAACTGAACAAGTTCCAAAAAAAAAAAATCAAAAGCAAGTTTCTAAGTTTATAGTAAATATGCTTTGATTTGTAAGACACAATAAATCACATAAAATTGGAATATTTTCTCTCCCCTTTCTGTAATATTTCTGGAACTTACTTTTCCTTATTTATCATTCCTCCTAGATGTAAATGAGAATTCAACTGAGCCACACAGCCAAGAACTCCAAAGTGCAAAGAATTCTAAGTCTCTTGAGATTAGCACAGTGGCAAAGAAATTTGACTATTTCTCTTGAGTAAAGCCAGCCAGGCAGAAAATGCAGACAGCCAACACTTTGCTCAATACAGTGTTAATCAAATCTGGTGACTCTAAGACCCACGCCCTGGTTTTCAATGGCTCTGTCTCTGGCAGTTCAGCCGCTGTGTGAAGCAAAAGGACAGCTCTTCTGTTTCCAGCTGCACTGGCTTCAGTTAACATAGTGGCATGCAAAGGAGGGACTGCCTGCAGTTACTTTTTAATGGCAGATTAGCCTTTATCCCTTGCCTCCAGCATCCCCAAAACTGGAATGCGAATCCTGAATACAAAATGCAATAGCTATATATAACCAATATTAGAACTGGAATCTTTCTCAATTTTAGGTTGACCCAAAGGCCCACAACAGTGCTATGGTAACAGGCGCCCCCACATCCTCAAGCAAGGAGCTCCACCAGGTCTTGCTAAAACACTGTAAAGAAAAGTTCTGCCAGAATCGCAAAGCATCTTCTCTTAATGGGGGCATTATTAGCATATTGAAAGGAAAAAATATATATATATATATGTATATATCACTTTACATACCTTAAGCACATTTAAAATGGGTTCTAGCCTCTTAACAAAATTTGAAGTGCACAATGCAGTACTATTAACTGTAGGCACAATGTTGTACGGATCTCTAGAACTTACTCATTTCGTATAATGGCCATTTTATACTTGGTTGGCAACTCATTTCCTCATCTCCATAGCTGAAAACCACTAATCTCTCCTTCTATGACTTGAACTATTTTAGGTATTTCACACACGTGGAATTGTGCAGAGTTTGTTCTTCTAGGACTGGCTTATTTTACTGAGCATATCCTCAAGGTCTATTCATGTTCTTGCATTTAGCAGGATTTCCTTCTCTTTTAAGCTTGTATAATATTCCATGTGTGTGTCTATGTATAAGTCTCTGTGTGTAAACATCACATTTTCTTTATCCATTCATCCATGGGGATCTTTTGCACATCTCAGCTGCTCTGAATAGTGTCACAGTGGAAAATATTTTTGAGATTACAATTTAAACACTTGTGGGCAAATGTCCAGAAATAAGATTTCTGGATCATATGGTACCTCATCTTTAATGTTTTGAGGAATCTCTACTGTTTTTCATAGTGGCTACACTCTTTTTTTTTTTTTCCATTTATTTTTATTAGTTGGAGGCTAATTACTTTACATCATTGCAGTGGGTTTTGTCATACATTGAAATGAATTAGCCATGGATTTACATGTATTCCCCATCCCAGTCCCCCCTCCCACCTCCCTCTACACCCGACTCTTTTGCATTCCCACCAACAGTGTGCCAGGGCTCCAGTTTCTCTATATCTCCACCAAAATGTGTTGTCTTTTTGTGTGTACAGTTCAGTACCTTTGTTTTTCAGGATGTCTGACACCAAAGCCTGTCTTTGTTTCTCGCTCCCTAACCTCTAAGCACGCATGCGCACACATGCATACACGTGTGCACACACTCTCACTTCTAAGACTAGCTGTTGGCCACACAGGAAGAACTGCATCCAAGAGGATACCTAGAAGGATGAAGCAAACTAGCCTGGAAGTGGATAAAAAGAATGCCCAGGGGTACGATGTTTATTAATTTTCTATTGCTGCTTTAACAGGTTACTACAAATTTGGTGACTTAAAACCAAACGAGTTTATTTTCTTACAGTTTTTGAGACCAGAAACCTGAAAATCAAGGTGAGGGCAGGGCTGTGTTCCTTCTGGAGACTTCAGTGGAGAACCTACTTTCTTGTATTTTCCAGCTTCTAGAGGACACTGACATTCCTTGATTCGTAGTCCCATTCTCCAGCTTCAAAGAACATCAGTTTGATTTCTGGTTGCACCTTCACGTCTCCTTTTTCCGGCTCTAACCTTCTGGCCTCCCTCTGAGAAGGGCTCTTAAGACAACACTGAACCACCCAAGTAACTTAGAATAATCTCCCCATCTCAAGATCCTTAGACATAATCTACAAAGTCCCATTTACCCTGTTAGGTAACATATTTTCAAGTTCTGGGAATTAAGATGTGGACATCTTGGGGGACCATTATTCAACCTACCAAAGGGGATATTAAAAATGCAAGCCAGAGTAGGCTTGGCCTGAATCACAGGATGTATGAGGACACTACAGATTCAGAACAAACACTTTCTTGACCAGCCCAGCTAGGAGTTTGTGTAGGTTGTTTTTGTACTCTAAAATAAAAATGCCAAATATAATTTTCAAAAATTGCATCCACTGAATTTCTATTTTATATATATGCCTTATATTTCTTTTCCATGGGGATGGTCTTGATCCCTGTCTCCTGTACAATGTCCTATATTATCACTCTATGTGTTTTCTTTCCATATAAATTCTAACTCACTTAGCAGAGATTTATCTACCTCTCTATGTTCCGTGGATTCTTGAAAATATATTGATTCAAAAAACCCCAAAGTCATGGAAGGAAGCTTGCAGTTAACAGTTGCCTGTATGGTTGAAGCAAAACTTTCTTAAGGCCTCTGCCAAAAAGTAATCTCCTTCAGACCCCAGCACTTACATTATCCTATTATAAACTATTTTTCTATTCTAGGGCATTGAAAGACGACACATTGTTGGAATTAGTCACTAACACTAAGTGAATCATTTCCACAGGTTCTATCCAATCTCAAACATCTCAAGTGCAGACTCAATGGGAAGAAGTTTATCCTTCTTCATTATCCACGATGCATTTGCCAAATGTCTTTCATATGAAACATTACTTCAACAAGTACCTACTGATGGATAATAGGCTCAAAGCAAATTTTCATCAGTCATGGGAAGGAGGTGCATCATTTCAGACCAGAGGTAGCACTCAGGGAGAGAATTCCACAAAGGAGAAAATTATCAAAAAGGGAAAGGGAGAAAGGATACATCTCACTTATTTTGCAATATTGTTTAATATATCTTTGGAAATTGGGATAGAGAGACTCTAAAATGAATCTAAATGATCTCATCTCCTAAATTCCATAGCTTTGTGTACTAGTCTCCCCTTGAATATGAACTGGATCTGTTGGGAACATAGTAAAAGTGATGAGATGTAAGACTCTAAGATTAGGCTGCAAAAATTGTGATCTCTCTCTGTGTCTCTGTCTTTCTCTCTCAACCCTTAGGGGAAGCTGCCCTTACAAGGATCATTATGGGGACGTCCATGTGGCAGCAAACTAATGTCTCATGTCAACAAGCAGCCAGGACATAAAGCTTGTGAGCTCATGTACGTGAACTCAGAAGCCACGGTTTCCCTGTGTGAGACTGAGGTGGCTGCAGCCCTGGCTGATGCTTTGATTGCAGACTTATGAGAGACCTTGAGTCTGAGGACCCTGCTAAACCACCCCAAATCCCTACCCACAGAGGTCACAAGATAACAAATATTGTTGTTTTAAGTCAGCTGGTTTTGAGTTTTATAAAACTGCGTAATTGTTTATGCAGGGATGGATAGCAGCTAAATAGGAATGGATAACTAACACAGCAACTAAACTCAATATACATTTCTAATACTTTCTGCCACATAAGGGCTCAATATAACATAAAAGCATTTCAGAGAATTAAAATTTTTATACCAATGAGTCAATAAAAGAAATAACATTTCTCTTATTCTGGTCTTTATGCATTTATACAACTCTATCTAAAAACAGTATTTCTAAAAACATTCTAAAAGGAATGTTGGGGTATAAACACTAAGTGATCAGCCAATTGCTCACATTGTTATTAACAACTTCAGTATGAATCATAAAAGTATGCAAAGCTCACAATACGTCTTCTTCCATACACATTTCTGTTGTCTTAGCCATTTCTGAATATTTAAGAATTCTTAAATTTCTAAGAAAAACAATTTTTGCTATGATTACTACTAGGTTGAATTTTGATACTTCAAAGCCACATGTAGCTATCAGCTTTGACATGGAATTCTATTAAAAGAAAGCAATTTCTTTTCAATTATGTATGAATGACTCAGTCAAACTGACACAAAAGAATATTTAAAAAGCACCGTGATTTTTAGATGCTGAATATACCATCATGGCTGATGACTCATATGTTATTTTTAACCAGAGATATTTTATAACATAGATTAAAAATATTCCTCATTCAGTATCTGATCACATATTAAAAATATGAACACATGCATTCAATTTATTTCTATCTAGTGCTTGAGTAATAAATAAGGTAATTAAAAAGCATCCATTCAAGAAGGCACAAGGAAGTATATGACAATCTTAAAACTCCATGTATAGAACTCCCCCCTCCTCCATAGGAGCTTTTACAAATGGTCTAGCCTCACTCTGCACATACACATGCTAGTTTAAAAAAAAAAAATGTTTCCCTTAGAAAAATACATTCTGCTCCAATGGCCATCTTTATACTTCAGCTGATTTCGGCTTCTTTTAAATGGTTTTGCATTTTACATTCCTTAACTCTAATTTCCTTAGGCAGTTCCCTGACCTCATTCCTAATTCCCAGTGTTGTAATGGAATTGTCTGAAAAAGCAGGACCCCCCCAAAATGACAAAATTTATCCAGAATTTTGCAATCGGAAATTCAACAAAGGTGATAATTTAATTTCAATATATTATGGCTTTGTCATGTAGTTCATGTTAGTGTTTTATTAATATGTGGGTCTGTATAGCTTACTTAGAAACAGGAGCTTTAGAGCCAGGGTACCTAGGTTCAAATCTTGACTTTGACACAGACTAGATATGTAATCTTGGCTAGCTACTCCACATTTCTGTGCTTTAGTGTCTCATATATGAAATGTATCTAATAAGAGTGTCTCACATGATTGATGAGGGGAGTGAATGATTGCACATAGCAAGTACAAATAAGTTTTAGGGGCAGCAGCACAGAGTTGGACGCGACTGAAGCGACTCCGCAGCAGCAGAAGTAGCCACAGTAGAAACAACAGTGGTCACCGCTGTGCTTTCCTTTGAATCACATACTGATGCTGCGCTGTGCTCAGTTGCCCAGTTGTGTAGGACTCCTCGCGAACCCATGGACTGTAGCCTGCCAGGCTCCTCTGTCCATGGGGACTCTCCAGGCAGGAATACTGGAGGGGGTTTCCACGTCCTCCTCCATGGGATCTTCCCAACCCAGGGATGGAATCCAGGTCTCCCCCATTGCAGGTGGATTCTTTACCATCTGAGCCCCCAGGGAAGCCCATGAATACTGGAGTGGGTAGCCTATCCCTTCTCCAGGAAATCTTCCCAATCCAGAAAGGATTCTTTACCAGCTGAGCTACCAGGGAAGCCCCCATATACTGGTAGGGGGAGAGAAAAAGCTGGTTTTTCCATTCTTCTACCTATAGGTTCCCCATTCTCATAATCCAGTCATAAAGAATGTGGCATCATAATTTCATCAGGATACACTGTGACTGAGTCAAGTTTAAGGAAAAAGACACAAAATGCATATTTTTACATTTAAAACTTTTATATTTGACTTACAAAACTACGAAGAAACCAGGCTTATCTAATGAAGCACAGACACAAACCAAGATGAGCAGATCTCACAATATTTTTGCAGATTTAATTGGAACTTATAATTAATATGGTCTCTTAAAGTCTTCTTGATATGTAATGGCTTCAACAAAACTTTTCATCTACATGTTACTTTATTTTCATTTCTTTGGAATTCATTATTGATAAAGAAATTTTTAAAGCCATACCATGAATTCTTCTCTCAGGAAAGGAATTAAAGATTTTTTGGACAGTTTTTTGAAAATACGCAATCAAAAAGTTAACCTATTAAAATGGGATCCAATTAGTCTTGACCTATTTGATCCCCTGCTGTTTTTCTCCACTAGATGAAAAGACAGTCTTTCATCCTTAAACCTCATACACTTAAAAGGACATCAATGTTCTGACTTTTGACCTTCTTTTTTTCACTTAAGAATCAAAGACTTTTTTGCATGTGAAAGTAAATGATTTTAATCTCAAATCTGGGTTTATTATGAATATAGACTCATTTTTATTATTGAAATAAATCATAGATAGACACTACCTAATGGGAGAAGTGTCAGGCTTCCATATGAAATGTAGATTTTCCTCTGAATTTCTATATTTTATTTAATGAACATGTTTCTAATTGTGTAATGAATTAAACATAAAAAGGAAGATATCTTTCCTCCTCCCTCTCAATTGGGAGGTCTTACTGGAAAGTATATATTCCAAATGAGATAATTTATCAGTAAACAATTTTTAAGACCTTGAGGCTATGTTGGTTCACTAAATGCTACAGTATATAATAAACTATTTAAAACCAACTTACAAAATATTAATTATTATTTACTGGGTTACAATTTTATTCCCTTACAACAACTCTCAGCTCAGACTTAGAGAGATATATCTAATTAGTTTGGGGAAGAAAAGGAATAGAAAAACAGAGAAATTAAATGTTACATTTGTAATTATGAAGAGTTTTATAGGCCACTTCAGCTGAAAAATCTATAAATAATTATATCACACTATTGGATTTAGATTTACATTATTCAGAAGAGGGCACTTTACACTTTCTAGCAATAACATTGACCTAGAAACTGCAAGAGAACATGGGTTTTCTTTAGTAAAATTAAAGTCAATCAATAAAAACCTCTAAATTGTTACAAATGCTCTCAAGTTGTCTTTCCCCTTCACTGTTCAGCATGTTTCCTCAAGACAAAGACTTTGTTTTGTTCACTGCTCAATTTCCAGAATCTGGATCAATGTGTACATATGACAGACCTTCAATAAATACGACTGAGTGACTGGATGAATATACTATTTCAATTCAAGTCAGGCTAGAATGATCAATCAAGGAAATAACTGACATTAATTTTTTAAACAAATCTATATATGGTGTTTAAAAGTCTGCAATGCAAACAACTATAACCAATGTGATAAGAATAGTTCTATTCAGATAAGTTTACTGAGGGAAATTTTAAAATGTCACATAAAATATATATAAATTTCATCATAGATATTACTATTCCAGAAGAGAAAGAAGATGACAAAAATACTGATGCTGTGTCTTACTCAGAGACTTTCTGATTTAGTAGAGCAAGAGTTGAAAATATTTGTTTCTAAGAAAAGAGATTTGTTTATGTAGGACTGCTGTGGGTAAAAAGTCAGAAGAATAAGCATGAAGATATAGGCCTCTGAGGATAAAACATATTTTTTATCTAATTTGAGGCAAATCCCTTAATTTGCATAACTTTTTACCATTTCCTGCACCTATGGAGGGGTGGTATTCAGAAAGTGTGGCTTAGAGTTGTGATTAATTTAACCTACCTTATCCTTTTCATATATATGCACACACTTACACACAGATACACACAAACACCATTATGGAAACAGATTCATTCCTTTTCTTCTTTAAAGCAGTGGTTTCAAGTAACCTGAATGCAAGTTATCTGTTGCATGTTCCATGATAATTACCATGTACAATTAAATACATTGGAACACAGGAGATTTTATAACAAATATTGTCAGAGCTATGATATTTGCTAACTTTTAGTAACTGTTGAAAGAAAGTGAAGTTGCTCAGTCGTGTCCAACTCTTTGCAACCCCATGGACTGAAGCCTACCAGGTTCCACCGTCCATGGGATTTTCCAGGCAAGAATACTGGAGCGGGTCGCCATTGCCTTCTCCAAACTGTGGAAAGCAGAGTTATTTTTTCCTAACTTAGAAAAGCATCTAGATCAGATATTCTACCATCAAAGGATGTGCAAAACCAAAATCTCAGAAATAAAACATTATAGGATTCCAGAAATTATAAAGTTACTAAAGGTGGTACATAGTGTATAAACCTCTTTTAATGGGAAGATTTATCCTCAAAGATAAAACCAGATCAATTGACTACTGATTTGAGTTTGATTTGTTTCAATAGCAGTTTAAAAATGTGATAGGGTTGAGCAGACCCTACTCTGCTATATATTGCAAGCTTTTTAAAGAATAAATGTAATAATATTGTGTTAGCCAAAAAGTTCATTTGGGTTTTTCTGTACAATGTTATAGAAAAACACAAAAGAAACTTTTGGTCAACTCAATACATAAAATTATTTTAAATTTTTTATGATGTTATAATTGGGTAAATATGACTTTTTGCAGAGATATTTTCTTCTTGATTTAATTTTTTTCAATGTTTATTGTGAATATTTGATGTAAAAAACTGTGTAGTGGTAAAATTACTTTATTTATATTAGTAATATGTTTTTGTTGAGAATATATAAATTAAAAATTATGAAACACACTCTAAAACAAAAGTGAGTTTCTCCCTTGATTATTAAGAGTTTGGTATAACTCTTATTGATTATAAGAGGTTAATTTATACAGTCATAATGAAAGGAAAGCAAATGATTGGATTCTGGATAGGTCTATAAAGACAAAAATTTGCTTTCAGTGGATTTTATCACCATGATGATTCTCCATCTTATAATATTGGAATAATATTAATTATTGTCTCTGAACATATGAATCATCCCCAGGTATCTCCCTATCTCTCTTTTCAGTTCATTCTCTAGATGTAGTATACATTTTTCTCTCTCCATATCTTTACTAATCATTCAATCCCAAACCTGTTTCTGCCTCCACAGTTGTACAGAATCTTATCTTGTCAGAGGCACAATGATCTCAATATGCTGCTAAATAAAATTCTTACTGGATGTCAGTACTACTATAACATGGGCGAATCTTTGCTCCTTAAAATTTTAATCCATGAAACTTTTCTTCCATAAAATATTGGACTTCTACTCTTATCCCCATGAATACTTCTTCACCTGAGTGCCCCTGAAACTGGTATCCCACAGAATTCTATCCTTGACCCACCTTTCTTGCGCTGTGATTCCCTGGGATGATCTCATTCATTCATAGAGTCATAACCACTAGCAGTAATATATACTGATGGTTTCTAAATCGTTACCTGTCCTGGTGCTTAATGTCATCAAGATATCTCAAGTACACTGTATCCAAACTGAAGTCTTCATCCTTTCAACTGTCCTTCATACCTCAATTAATATCACCATTCATTACCTAGAGCAAACTTTGAAGAACCCCTGGATTTAATCAGCTGTATCACATTTAATCACTCAGTCCTGCTACTTTTATCTTATTTTATAAGTCAGCGTCAAATTTCAGTGCACAGAGAGTAACCTGGAAAGCTGATAAAAAGACATATCCCAGATTTCACACAAAAGTTTTTGATCCAGAGGTTCTGGGGATGAAAATCTACATTTCTAGTACACGAAGTTTGTTTTCTAAGATGGGCAAGATCTGAACACGCTTATAGGCTGAAGACTGGCTGTGGATAAGGAGTCGCCAAAGAACAGAAGGAACTAATAATGTTGTTAGGCACGTAGGCACCCGTTTGTTGTGAAATCAGTCCTGTAACTTTTGGTAATACACAACAAGTGCAAAGTAGTGGCGGCCTGGGGGATGTACAAAGGTACCTTGTGTTTTCTTAGCCGTATAAGCCAGTAAGATTCCTTTTTCTACTTCTTTTTCAAGTTCTATTCTTCTATTTTGTACTGCATTAGAAAAGACTATTCTTTATTTAAAACAAGAAGCCCAAAATGGAGTGGTTTATGCTAAGCACATCACCAAACAGTGCTGGCTCTCCCAGAAACAGCATCAGAAACACCAGTCAGGAATCAGCCACGGATCAGAGCGAGTTAAGTAATCTTCCTGACAGACCCCTGCCATCCCTTAAAAGAAAGTAGCTCTTCTATAACCAATGCGCTTTGGGGCCTATTTTCCTTGTTCCTGCCTGCTCCCTTCTGCATTTTCAACTTGGAGCCCCTTTTTATTTGTTACAGTGGATGCTGCCCGACTGAATCGACTTTTGCTCCTATAAACTTTTAAATTTTTTAACACGCCTCAGTTTATCTTCTAA
Source organism: Odocoileus virginianus (assembly GCF_023699985.2). Taxonomy (NCBI): domain Eukaryota; kingdom Metazoa; phylum Chordata; class Mammalia; order Artiodactyla; family Cervidae; genus Odocoileus; species Odocoileus virginianus. The sequence continues at coordinate 10,323,007 of NC_069697.1, forward strand.
AAGCTCTTAGTGTGAGAACCAAGCAGAGGCCCAGGGCCCCGGAAGTCACTGGCAAGCTGAATCCTATCGTTTTGAGGCCGAAAAACCAGGTTAACCTTATCCAGGATAATCCTGAGTTACAGTGGCCACCGCGAGAACTTTTAACCTGGATAAACTTTTCCATTTACGAGGTGCTTTAGTGGAAAAAAAAGGGGTGGGGGGGGCAAGCACTCAATAACAAGAGTAGACTCAAAACTATTTTGCGCCTCCTCATGAGCTCCTGGCGACCAGGATAAGGCCAGCTGGGATGCCCCACTCGCTCCAGAGCCTGCGGAATCCTGGGGGAAACTGGCAGAGACAGCCAAGGGTAAGAATGTTTATCAAAGTCAGCTCTCCTAGATCTCTATCAGGGGGGCCTGGTGGAGAGAGGAAAGTAAAACTTCAGGTGATCCTTTCCTTCCCAAATTCATAGTGGCAGGCAGAAAGCCCTAGTAAGATCTTTGTACTGACTTGTGCATTTGCTTTTGGAGATTGATTGGTTGTTGTTTCTTTTCCAGGAAAGTTATTGCCTTCTTGATTGTCTTGTTGGCTTCCTAACAGTCAGGTTGGCGCGCGGGGTGTGTGGGGGGGTTCCCCAAAGTATGGCTGGACAGAATTGTGGTTGCACTCTCCAGCTAACATTCCTACTGACTGTTGGAAATTGAATCCTTTCTTGTTGTCTTTAGGAGTGGCACTGGATTTGGAAGGGTAGTATTTTTTGATTCTCTTTGGGGACACCTCTTGCATCCACAGGGTTGTTCCCTACTGCGAGCGATGTCCCTGAGTAAGGGCCAAAATGACAAAAGAAAAAAAAAAAGAAAGTGTTCTATCTTTGCCATCTAGCTATTTCTCGGCTTGCTTGTTTATAACATTATCTGGCTCTTTGAGGCTACCCTCTGCAGACCAAAACTGCCTTTGAAAAGCAAAGATAAACTTATGTAACTGTAGAAGTGATAACAAAGATCATTGTACTTGATGTGTAAATGAAAATGTTGTGAAACATTACAGTGTTCATCAAAGGCAAAGTTTTACCAACTATGTCTATAGCTTTCAAATTTTAAAAAGTTATAATTCCTGTTCTTAGGCTTTCTAAAGCTGTTTTCTTCTGCCAAATATGAAACTTGTCATAGCTTGTGAAAAAAATAAATGATGAGCTTATTCTTATAAGGAATAAAGACTCTTATTCTTTATAGGAGTAAAACATGAAACCTGAAAATTTCTCTGTCCTAAGTTTTGTTTTGTTTTATTCACATTCCAGAGCATATGGTTCTAGAACATGTGTTTCAAAACAGTTTTATATCACTATATAAAAGATTACTAGTTCCACTTCTGGCATTATGCATTATGTTTGAATTTACATTTCAAATGTATACAGTGTTGAGAATGATATAAAAAGTAAAGTGATGGCTAAAAATTACTACAGAAATATTTCACAGGACAATTACCAGTAAAGGCAGCAGGGAAGAAGAAAACAAATAACATAAAGTTCAAATAGTTGACTATTAAAATTGAGTAAAAGGAGACATTGTGAATGGAAATGAGCTTCACCGAGAATGCTCAAAGTATGGACATTCTATATTTTGCTTTCATTAAAAATCAGCAAAATGTCACCTACAAATGGCTCCCAAATTGAGATAAAAAGGTTTAGAAAATAGAAATGGACTATGGAGAAATGGCTGTACACAGTATAGAATTTTGAACAAGTACAGAATTTTGAACAAGGAAAAGTATCCAAGATTTTGAGATTGACAACTTAAACTGTGAGTAATAGTGAATCCTCCTACACTTAGAGGCTGGGTTGTGGATCCCTCAGCCACTGTGAAACCCATTTCCCTCGTCTGTGAGATCAGCATGAGCCCTCTGCACAGCGCTGTTGCGAAGATGAAAATGCCACAAGTAAAGTGGTTGGGATGGTGCCTGACACTTAGGCACCATTCAGCAGAGGAAACTCTTATTCAGGGAAGTTGCTGTAGCTACTGCCATTACTACTGCTTGTAAGTTTTTGACAGACACATGGTTCTATCCATTTGGGGCTTGGATCAAACTGATCCTTTCATTTAGAGGGCACCATCTCAGAGGAACCACATGATTCTGAACTTTGCTTGGACCTCCATCCATAGCATCTAATGGTTCCTCATGTAGTAGGATTTAAGGGTTAAAGCTTAGGCTTTGTGTCAGATTACTTGAATGAACTCCTGACTCCAAAAATTCCAAATGCATGATCTTAATTCACTTAACCTCTTTATTTATCTATACAATGAGGATGCAAATAATAACTGACCGAGTTATTGTGAAATTTAAATAACCTTTCACATAAAGCACTTATACCAGCATATGAAACATAGTGCTCAATAAATAAATATCAATCACTGCCTAATCTACCATTTTCTCCTTCAAGTGTGTTGTAAAAATATTAATGAGGTTATCCATTAAAACTATCTAAATAGAGGCTTATTACTTATGCATCATTACATCCCAAAACTGTTCTGGTAAACCCTGAGCTGAACTTTTCTGATTTCAACTGACCTCATAAGAGTAAGTTGTATATATCTGGGGAAGGTAAAAAGAATAAAAAAGAAAGTGGCTGAAAGCTGAGACTTGTAAGAGTTGGATAAGTAAGGAATGAGCAAGAAACAGCAGAGTGGTAACTAGAGAAAGTGAGAGAAAACATGGGATGTCTGCAGGAACTTCCTATCACTTGCTCCTAGCAGCTGGCTGCTGGATCGGAAACAAGAAAAATAGCGCAGGTGGCAAACAGCCGACTATAGCTTCTCTTTCTGAGTACCACTCCCACCACAAGGGGCACAGCAACTTCTCTTGTCTAGGGACACCCTTGAGCCCAGATTTTGCAAGCTCATGTTGCGCCACGTACACCCCACTTCCATGGTGGGGTGCTGTAGCATGTCCCTGTCTAAATGTATCTTTTCTCTGTCCATGTTCTTTCCCAGTTACTATGTTTCTCTCTTGCCTCTGACAGCCACAATCATAACCTTGTCCCCACTGGCTCCCTTCTCTGTAAGTATCACCCAGTTCAGGCCAGTCTGGCTTCAAATACTTTCACTCCAGGGATGCCAGTCTTACTGACATCACCAGATTATTTAAGTCCATTTTGCTACATTTCAGCAGCATTTCCTGGAGTTGTTCACATCCTTTTTCAAAACACTGGGATTTATACAGCACAATAAGCCTTTTGATGTTTTATCCAAAGTGCACTACAAAACCACAGAAAGATTTTTGGGGCGGGAAGACTCCAATGACACTATACTGTCTGGGCTTTATGCCTGCTTCTACAATGCAGCCTCCTCAAACAAAACTGTAAACATCAGCTGTTATAAACTAAATGTTTTCATCTCCCCAAAGTTTGCATGTTGAAGCCAGTCCCCAGAGTGATGGTATTAGGAGAGAGAGCTTTGGGTTGTGATTAGCTTTAGATGAGGTCAGAAGAGTGAAGGTCTCACGATGGGATCAGTGCCCTTATAAATAGAGGAGGAACACCAAAGCTCTCCCTCTCCTCCATTTGATAACACAAAGAAAATGCAGATGTCTACAAGCCAGAGAGAAAGCATTCACCAGGAACCAAACCTCCTGGCAGCTTGATCTTGGACTTGCCAACTTCCAGAAATAAATGATGTTAAATCACCCAGTCTATAGTATTTATTATGGCAGCCTGAACGCGTACACAGATGTTCCCCAGGGTTCAGTCTGGAGACCCCCTCCTTCCTTCTCTAAACTTTTTCTCCAGAGGTTTTCCTCCAGTTCCATGAGTTTTAAAGACTATCTACCTGTGTCAATAAATTCCAGATTTGTACTTTTGTCCTCCTAAACTTCCTCTGAGCCCCAGGTTTTTATAACAATGTGTTTATCTTGCATTTTATGGGGTATCTCACAGATAACTCAAACTTAAGTTTCAAGTTTGTTTGTCTTACAACCTCCTAATTGTGTTTCTCTCTTAGTCTTGCCCATTAAAAAAAAAAAAGGTTTTAACACACCCACAGGTTGCAAAACAGAAGCATGTTAGTCATTCCTGATTCTTTACCTGCCTTTAATCCTCCTATACTATCCCTTACGTCTTCTCCAAATCAATCCAAAATATGTTGTCTTCTCCTCTCTTCATCACCACTGCTATGACTCTGCCCAAGTCATCATCTTCTATCCTAGGAACTCCTAGAGTGTGCCCTTTATTCTTATTCTGTTTGCTCTCTTGCCCTCCTCCACTTGCTTCTGCAGATTCTTCTGTTAAATACTAATGACACCCTCATTACACAAAATCTTTTAAGTAAAAACCTATTGTTGCCTACAGATCTCAGCTTAATCCTGTGCATTGCCTACCCTTCCACCTTCGTTTCATCCACTGAGTCTCAGCTGCAGTGGCCTTCTCTGAAATCCCAGGAGGCACCATGCTCTGTCTTACTCCCGCTGTTGCCTCTCCTGGGAATGCTCTGTCTCCTGATCTTCATATGGCAATTCTGTGTTAATCCTTCAGATCCAGTTTGAATGTCCCTTACTCATGGAGGCCCTACCCAATTCAACTATGTGGACTCCCCTTGTAATTCTTTCTCAATCATGTGTTCCTCATTGAATTAAGAACATTATATGTATACATTTGTTACTTATTTGCTATCTGTATTTCTCATTACACTGTAAAATATAAAAGGGCAGGATCTTGTTCCTTGTATTCATTAATGCACACTCAGTCTCCAGCACATTTGCTAGACTTGTAGCACTCAATATGCTAAATGAATGAATTCAAGTATAAAATGGGCATTCCACATGTACTTGAATAACTAAGTAGGGTTTATTATAAGTTAGACAATATGAACATATTTATATTGCTAATTTAGTAATGTTTAAATATTATACATAACTGTTATGGAGAAACATTTTGAGTTCACCAATATGCTTTTATTGAAACCAGTATCTACCTTATGCTTGGTTTTTGGTGTTACGGGGAGAGTTTAACAAAAATAAAGATAATCATTGCTCTTGAAAAGGGTTCCAGTCTAGAGGAGCTAATATTCAAATACACAAACAACATGGGAAGGATGTATAAAATGATTTCCTACTGTGAAAAACAGCTGTAGAATATTTAAGGAAACTTAAATTGCTAACATCCGCTGGATCATTGAAAAAGCAAGAGAGTTCTAGAAAAACATCTATTTCTGCTTTATTGACTATGCCAAAGCCTTTGACTGTGTGGATCACAACAAACTGTGGAAAATTCTTCAAGAGATGGGAATACCAGACCACCTGACCTGCCTATTGAGAGACCTGTATGCAGGTCAGGAAGCAACAGTTAGAACTGGACATGGAACAACAGACTGGTTCCAAATAGGAAAAGGAGTATGCCAAGGCTGTATATTGTCACCCTGCTTATTTAACTTATATGCAGAGCACATCATGAGAAGCGCTGGGCTGGAAGAAGCACAAGCTGGAATCAAGATTGCTGGGAGAAATATCAATAACCTCAGACATGCAGATGACACCACCCTTATGGCAGAAAGTGAAGAAGAACTAAAGAGTCTTTTGATGAAAGTGAGAGAGGAGAGTGAAAAAATTGGCTTAAAGCTCAACATTCAGAAAACTAAGATCATGGCATCTGGTCCCATCACTTCATGGGAAATAGATGGGGAACCAGTGGAAACAGTGTAAGACTTTATTTTTGGGGGCTCCAATCACTGCAGATGGTGACTGCAGCCATGAAATTAAAAGATGCTTACTCCTTGGAAGAAAAGTTATGACCAACTTAGACAGCATATTAAAAAACAGAGACATTACTTGCCAACAAAGGTCTGTCTAGTCAAGGCTGTGGTTTTTCCAGGAGTCATATATGGATGTGACAGTTGGACTGTGAAGAAGGCTGAGCGCCGAAAAATTGATGCTTTTGAACTGTGGTGTTGGAGAAGACTCTTGAGAGTCACTTGGACTTCAGAGATCCAACCAGTCCATCCTAAAAATCTGTCCTGGGTGTTCATTGGAAGGACTGATGCTGAAGCTGAAACTCCAGTACTTTGGCGACCTCAGGCGAAGAGCTGACTCATTGGAAAAGACCCTTATGCTGGGAGGGATTGGGCACAGCAGGAGAAGGGGAGGACAGAGGATGAGATGGCTGGGTGGCATCACTGACTCGATGGGCATGAGTTTGAGTAAACTCCAGGAGTTGGTAATGGACAGGGATGCCTGGCATGCTGTGATTCATGGGGTCGCAAAGAGTCGGACACGACTGAGCGACTGAACTGAATGATAATGAATGGTCTTTTTGATGAATAGTTATGGCCCTTCAAAAAGTGACCACCTATGAGAGGTCCCACTGAAGTTACAGAATCACATCACATATGTGTGTACACATGCAAAGTCAATGTGCCTTGTGAATTTTTAATACCTGTGGATAATTTATAAAAAAAATTCAGAATTGTAGCTATCTAAAGAAGTCAAATAACATAAAACTTCAGGGTGGCAAAATATAATATATAAACAATAGTAACCTATCTTGTATTATATTCTGACTGATGTCAGACTGGCAAAAATGTATAATGTATACTATCTACTAACAGTGTCTCCATAGTGCAGTTAGAGGGAGACGGAAGTAAAATAATCATATAAATACCAAACCAACAGGTGGTATAGAAAGAAATACACACACAGATCCTATGCAAGTGCCACATTTGAAAAGTTAACTAATTTACTTGTGGGAGTCTACAGTGAATTTACACAGAGTAAATGGCACCTATAGCCTTGCTTGAGGGTATGTCATTTGAACCAAGCCTTGAATATAAGTAGAGTTTGGACTTGTTGAAAAATGTGTGTGTATGTTAGTCTCTCAGTCATGTCCAACTCTTTGCAACCCCATGGACTATAGCCCACCAGGCTCCTCTGTCCCTGGGGATTCTCCAGGCAAGAATACTGGAGTGGATTGCCGTGCCCTCCTCCAGGGGATCTTACCAACCCAGGGATCAAGCCCAGGTCTCCCACATTGCAGGCAGACTGTTTACCATCTGAGCCACCAGGGAAGCCCTGGTGTTTTGACTGCTTGAAAAATGAGAGAAGCTTATTCCAGGTAGAAGGAATGACTTGTTCAAAGTCCGTGACTCAGACGGCAAAGAGTCCTCCTGCAATGTGGAAGACCTGGGTTTGATCCCTGGGTTGGGAAGATCCCCTGGAGGAGAGAATGGCTAGAGAACTGGAGAGAACTCCAGTATTCTGGCCTGGAGAATTCCATGGACAGAGGAGCCTGGCAGGCTACAGTCCATGGGGTCGCAGAGAATCAGACACAACTGAACAACTTTCACTTCACTTATTCCAGGTAGTAGGAATGGCTTATTTAAAGTCATAGGCCTGAGAGGAAATGAGGTATCTGTGGAATATGGAATGCAAAGAAGTCTCGGTGAATTAATACAATAGGTTCTTGGAGCATAGAAGACTTTGCCTACCCAGGCTAAAACATCCTACTTAAAGGGAAAATGCAAAAACTCAAACCAAATACTGTGAATACAGCTGGTTGTTTTGTCACAATGTAAAATTGCCTAATCAGTCATTTAATTTCTTTCCACCTTGTTAGCTATCTTTGTTAAGTGAAAAATAGTTTACCTTTTGGAGAAACTATAGGAACTCTTTTAAATCATAGATCAATGCATGTTCTAGAGTGTCACTGCCCGACTGGGAGCTGCAAGCACAGGTGGCTATAGAGCACTGGAAATGTGGCTATTACCACACACTGAAATGAGAATATTTTGGATACATTGGTTTAAACAGAACATTATTAGTATTATTTCACCTGCAGGCATGCCTCAGAGATATTGCTAGTTTCGTTCCAGACCACAGCAATAAAGCAAATATCACAATAAAGTGAGTCACACAAATATTTTGGTTTCCCAATGCATATAAAAGTTATGTTTACAGTGAACTGTAGTCTTTTAAGTGTGCAATAGCATTATGTCTAAAAAACAAATAAACAAACAATATACATACCTTAATTTAAAAATACTGTGTTGCTAAATAATGCTAACCATCATCTGAGCCTTCAGGGAGTCTGAGTCTTCTTGCTATAGTATTTTCAAAGATCACTGATCATGGATCACCACAATATAATAATGATGAAAAAGTTTGGAATATCAAAATGTGACAGAGTCACAGAGTGAGCAGAGGCTGTAGAAAATGGTGCCCAGAGGCTTGCTTGAGATAGTGTTAGTTGCTCAGCCCTGTCTGACTCTTTAGGCTGTAGCTCGCCAAGTTCCTCTGTCCATTAAATTCTCCAGTCAAGAATACTGGAGTAGGCTGACATTGCCTCCTCCATGGGATCTTCTCAATCAGGGACTGAACCTGGGCCTCCTGCATTGCAGGCAGAGTCTTTACCTTCTGAGCCACCAGGGAAGCCCTGCTCAAGATAGGGTTTCCACCAACCTTCAATTTGTTTTAAAAAAAAAAAAATCCACAACATCTGCAAAGCACGAAAAGCAAAGTGCAATAAAATGAGGTATGCCTGTATTTATTGACTTCTAGAAAATGACTTCTAGAAAATTTTAAACTACATGCTTAGCCATTTCTATTAAAGAGTACTGTTCTAAAAAAGGTTTATAAAACAAATTAATAGTATTTTCTAGGAATGGACAACACCAATTTAGAAGATTAGGGATTATTCAACACTGAGCACATAAAATCCTTTCTAAAATTTATGTGATTAAAATGAAAGCCATAAAAGTTTAGTACTCTTATACATGTGGGAAGGACTGAGCATTTTTTTAAAAGTGATTTCACCTAGAGAAGCTGTATTTTGTAATTTTAATTAAACTTGCAAAGTGGAGAATTTCATGACCCCTTTAGTTTTTAAATGAGGCTATTTATTGTGTTACTTTTGTTATTTCCACAACCACAGAAATACTTAACATACAAAAATACTTCTCTAATCCATGTATGATAACCTTCCTTTGACTCTGTTTATTTTTAAAAGCACTTTGTATATGTGAAAGGTAAAATTAAAATAAAAATAAGGTAGAAATGTAGAGCAATTATTTTTAGTGTGACTAGTTTTCTTTTAAATTTTGAGAAATATAGAAGTAAAGAGGATAACATAATTTAGAATCAAACTGAAAATAGCTTAAAATGGTCAATATTTATTGGTTAAAACTAGAGATTTGGGGGCCCATCTACCAATGATTATAAAATTAAGAAAATACACCTAGAAATTGTTTGTAATAAACCTAAAAAAAAAAAGTTTTCTGAGTTTGACAAAATTATTACTTACACAAAAATTACAACTAATATTTATTTAGCAGAGTTAGCATGAAGCAATAGTGACATTCAGTAACATTAAACTAATTACACAGATCCACTAATTTCTGTGAAGTGCCTTAAAATAAAATGGATTGTCAGTATCTACTGTGTTTAGGGAATCTCTGCTAATAGAAGAGACTCAGTCAGTTTCTTCAAATGATCAGGAATAACACAGCTTTTAAAATGCATGAGATTACCCGGTAATGGCATCTTTTACCTAGTGACAAATCAGGCCAGAAAAACCAGTACACATAATCACTGGGCCCTTAATGGAAGATTTCTGCTAATTTTGAAAGCTTTACAATTAGCTGCGATTCAGTGAACCTGATCCCCTGTTAAACTGTTGGGAAACACAAAACACTGCTGTCTTTAGAGGGCAATGCTGAAGATTTTATGTGAGTTTTTACTTGCCAAGGCAAGGTAATTTTAAAAATAAAATTGTTTCATTGTTTTTGTAACTATAAAAAATTCATAGACTGCACTAAGACTAAAGTACACTTTTTCTTTTAAATACTCGGGACCCACCAGGGCCATTATATTGCCAGGATCTCAGACTTTCTCTCACACACTTCTCGGGGTGCAGGAACCCCCATCATAGAGAACTTTTTTCTGCTGCAGCCGTCCCTGCTAGCTTATTCCAGTCTGAGAATGCTCGTCCTTGCTATTCCTTCTCCCAAGAAGGCAGTGTTCCTCAGATCTCTCATAACTAGCTTTCTTTTCATTTAACTCTCCATTCAAACATTACTACCTGGAAGGCCTCTTTCCAGAGTTCCCTTATTAAAGTGCCATCATTTTCCCTAATGCAGGAATTATTCCTTTCTTTGCCTCAGAATAATCATCAAATTAGAATTTATTTTGTTAATTTGTATGCAGCGTTGTTTGTTGTTAGCCTTTCCTTTGCAGAACATACACTCCACGAAGGCAGAAACATTATTTGGGTTGTCCACCTCTGCTAACACACTGATGATATATATACATACAGGCTACATACATATTATTTATAAATATATAATATGTATTTATTGTCATATTGCTCCTGATATTTGGTAGCATATTTTTTTCTAATAAAAGTCTATTTAGAGCTTTTCAAAGTTCATAAGCATATCTCTGCAGCATGTGTTTCAATGATTACAGGGTGTTCCACCATTTCAATATACTGGAGTTTGTTATCACATCTTCTATCGCTGGATATTTAGGTTCCTATCATTTTTTCACTGTTATAAACACAGTGTTGTAGGTAGATATTTGAACACTTGACTGATATTTCCTTCAGATAAGTTCTTCTAAGATAAAGTTAAAAAAAATACAAATAAAATTTTGACTCATATTACCATTCTTTTCTACAAAAATATTTTACCCATTTCTACTTATGTCAACATTGTATATAAATGGCTATTTCTCCATAGTCTTACCAATATGGAAATTATCAATACTTGTCAATTCAAAAGGGGAGGATATATCATTTCTCTTTGAATAAATTGTTCATGGCCTTTGGAACATTGGGAAATTTATCTTTTTCATTGGTTTCTAAGATCTATTTACATATTAAGATTATTTAACATATAGTCAAATAACTGTCAGTTACATATAAATTTTTCCAATTTTTAATATGTATTCTTTTTTATGTGTGTTTAGCAACCCCATGGACTATAATCCACCATGCCAACCCACAGATCAAACCTAGGTCTCCCACATTTCAGGATTCTTTACTGTCTGAGACACCAGGGAATGCCAAGAATGCTGGAGTGGGTGGCCTATCCCTTCTCCAGGGATCTTCCCGACCTAGGAAGCAAACTAGGAAGCAAACCGCCTGCATTGCAGGTGGATTCTTTACCAGCTGAGCTACCAGAGAAGCCCATTCATATATTAAGATTATTTAATATATAGTCAAAAAACTCTCAGTTACATATAATTTTTTTCCAGCTGTTTTATAGTAAAATCTGTTTTCCTTCAAGTTTTTATTTTTACTATCAAGTTTTTAGAAGTGCCACTTTATCCCGAGATGATGAAAATCACAAACACATATATAAAATGTGTATATATTGTAATATGTCTCACACATATATATACTATATATTTTCTCACTTCCATCTTTATTCAAAAAAATATATAAGTATCAGAAATTACTTTGCAAGTTTGAAATATTAAGACTTATATCAATGTATCATTCTAATAGTCTGATACAAAATGGTAAATATTTTCTATTGCTCTCAAAGAGAACCTCACAAATAATACTGTTTCTCTATAGGACAAAAATGCTAAAATCTCTTAATTGTAAATGTGTCTTTCCCAACTGACTTTAATTTTGGTTTATAGGTATATACCTTAAAAGGGGCTGCCTAGACTTCAAAACAGACTTAGGGACTTAAAGTAAGAGTTTAGTATAATAAGTACCAATTGTGAAGATTGCACTTCTGTACCATCTAATGTTTTCAGTTATGACTAAGGAACAGCCCACTCTTAATTATATTCTAAAGGTAGATACAGTTTGAAACATCATGATTTAACTGGTGGCTTAGTGAGTGACTCAGCCCCTTCACTCTGGCTCTAACAATAACATAAAGGGATTTTTAGAGGACATGATTATTCTTTTTTGACACCAACCACACACAGAAATGACTGAGTTATACTTCCAATTACGCTGACTGTCTTTAACTTGGATAATGAAGTTACCATCCTGTCAGTGCCTAAGACTTCTTTAAATGTTGTGTTATTTTCAACCACATCTCCAAGAGAAGTGATGATGTGGCTAGAGTCCCACTATGTAGGTAAAGTTTGCTTTTATCATAAACTCATTATTCTCATTATTTGTGAGCAAGGGCTGGAGCCCAGTTTTGGAAGCTTGAAATACTGCATTTTTCATTTTCATGATTAACATTTTTAATTTTCTTGCTCTTTTTATGCATAACAGAAATTAATCATAAGACAAATTTTCACCTATGTGATTCATGGCCATGATTAGTATTTCTACAGTCCCCTTTAATATTCCAGTACAGATTTGCTAGAAAATCCCATAAATGATAACAAAGTTGTGAGGACTGACTGGATACTAAGAGTTTTAAGTATATTAATTCATTTAATCATCATAGCAAATTTATAAGGTTAGTACTATTTTTATTTCTATTTGACATGCAAGAAAACTGACCCACCAGAAAAGTAAAATACTTAGCAAAGGTCACACAGCTAGGAGCAGCAGAACTAAGACACTAAGGCAGGCAGACTGCTTCTACAGCCCCTCCAAAGAGTACACTCTCCACTGCTTCATACAACTTACACTTTTCTCCAGCTTCCATAATCTGAAGTTATGATGGGGTTACAATGAAAGTGATAGACATTTCCCTGTTGAGCAAGGCTACCTTCTCCAGTTACTCCTAAGAAGCTCTGGAAATCCTAATGCATTAAGGGTATATCATGGGCTCGCCAGTGTATTTAGTCTATGGCATATTTCTCATGTCATTGCCATGAAGTTTTCTGCTATGTATACTAACTCGTAGGTCAGCCTGGTTCTAGTCATCAAAATTTATTCAATAGTTAATATGAATCTGTTATTGTTCTAGCCACTGGAAAAATAGGAAAGAATAAAATAAAATTCTTGTTCTTGTGAAGCTTATATTCTAGGTAACAGTGCTAAGTGATAAATAATTTGTGAGCAATAAGTGCTGTGGATGAAAAAAATCAAAGATGGGAGAAGTCATTTTATGTGAGATGGTAAAGTGAAAGTGACGTCCCTCAGTCGTATCCGACTCTTTGCGACCCCATGGACTGTAGCCTGCCAGGCTCCTCCGTCCATGGGATTTTCCAGTCCATCCTCCATCCATGGGATACTCCAGAATACTGGAGTAGGTTGCCATTTCCTTCTCCAATGAGATGGTAAAGGTAGGCTTTAACAATAAGATGATATTTGATTAAAGACCTACATGAAATAAAAGCATGATCCATGTAGATTGCTGAGAAAAGACCCCTTCAGGAAGAGTTATGAAGAACAGCCAATGTGATTGGAGGAAAAAAAATAGGGGAGAGTGGTATGATCTAAGGGGCTTCCCAGGTGGCATTAGAGGTAAGGAACCTGCCTGCCAACGCAAGAGCCATAGAGACTCCGATTCAATCCTTGGGTCAGGAAGATCCCCTGAAGAAGGACATGACAACTCACTTCGGGATTCTTGCCTGGAGAATCCCATGGACAGATGAGCCTGGTAGGCTACAGTCCATAGGGTTGCGTAGAGTTGGACACGATTGAAGCAATTCAGCACGCACATAGTATGGTCAAAGAGATAGAGGGGCAGATGAGATGGGAAGTGTGTGTGTGTGTGTGTGTGTGTGTACACATGCATATATGCAGACATGCACATATTTGTATGTATTTAAAGATTTAAAGTAGAGCTAGAAATATCAAATGCTGATTAGCATTTAATCAAAGATCTTGAGGGCAAATGGGTAAGCAATTTAAGGCTGGGGTTTGGGGTGGAAGTTAGATACTCAAGTTATGGACATGTTAAATTTGAGATTCCTATTCCGTGTCAAAATAGAGCTATTGAATACCAGTTGCAGTTGTAAATTCTTCTTGAGGAAGCAGTACTAGCTGGAGATGCAATCCGGGAGGTGTAACATTATGAACTGTATTCAATACCATGAGACTGAATGAGCTTACCCTCAGAATCCATGTAAAAGGAAAAGACAAAGGACCAACTTTGATGTCAGCTGACATTTAGAGGCCAGGAATATGAGAGAGAAATTACATTGTCTGAATAAAGAAGAAGAATTAGAATATAAATTCTGAAGCAATAGGATCTGAATATCCTTCAGATGATATTCTATGACAATATGTGTATTATGTTTTGCAACTATACTTTAAAAGATTCATGGTAGAGTTCATGGAGACAATGAATTTGAATAAAGAAAAAGTCTTTGGCATTTCCAGTGAACTAAGAAGAGTATGAAGTTGATGTTATTTTAAGAAAATAAAGGCAATAAACAGGGATACATATGTTCATTCTTGGCATAGTATTGGACCAAGAGCACATGTCAACACTTAACATTTCCAAGAGGTAAAGATGGAGAATTTGTTATAAAAATCTTTCAGTGGTCAATTGATATTAATGGAAAGGAAAGTCTGTTTACAAATTTCCCTGAGTCACTTTTCTTATTATTAGTCTGGCAGGCAGTAGGAGGTAAAGTTGTGGAGAAATCAAAGTGCTCCTCGGCCCTGATCTCACAAAATGGCACAAGAACCCTGGTACAGAAAATTTCCTAATGTACACAACAGACCATAGAAATAACACAGTGTTTACATAGAGTTTTAGTGCTAAGAACACTTTCTGTACATTGATAAGACAGAATTTTTTAATCTTCATTCACCCATTTTTTTCCTTTACTTATATTAAGAGAATTTGCTGCATTCATAGCTACATATTAATAGCAGAATCTGGTACATGTTCTTAAATTCATGCTTGTGTTCTAAGTTTTATATAAGAAACATTTTAAATTTTTAAAATAGGGAATAATAAGGGTACATTTTTATCAGATGATTTTATGTTGAATGTTCAGGTGAAAAAAAAGCTCCTGGGGATAGGCAGATTAGATAATAATCAAATGTTACGTGTTTTTTCCTGTTTTTTTTTTTTTCCATAACATTAAGGTGAAGGCCATAACGTTAATGAGAGGAATGCAGCATTTGCTTTCCGATTTTATGAACATAAACTTCACTGCTAGGGTGAATAATGAAAACTCATTTGTAATTTAAATAGTGCTTTGCAAGCTGGATGTACAGATTTCTTAGGCAGAGAAATCTAAATTATATAAATCAAATGAACAACTATTGGCAAAAGTATATAATTCACATGTGTTTAAGAGAAGCTAATAACTTATACATCCTTAATCTCATTTTACCTTGTATATTTTACCATTTAAAAATAAAGGGTCTAATTGACGTCTATAGGACGTTTCACCCCAAAACAATCAACTTCACCTTTTTCTCAAGTGCACACGGAACCTTCTCCAGAATAGATCACATCCTGGGCCATAAATCTAGTCTTGGTAAATTCAAAAAGATTGAAATCATTCCAGTCATCTTTTCTGACCACAGTGCAGTAAGATTAGATCTCAATTACAGGAAAAAAATTATTAAAAATTCAAACATATGGAGGCTAAACAACACACTTCTGAATAACCAACAAATCATAGAAGAAATCAAAAAAGAAATCAAAATATGCATAGAAATGAATGAAAATGAAAACACAACAACCCAAAACCTATGGGACACTGTAAAAGCAGTGCTAAGGGGAAGATTCATAGCATTACAGGCCTACCTCAAGAAACAAGAAAAAAGTCAAATAAATAACCTAACTCTACACCTAAAGCAACTAGAGGAGGAAGAAATGAAGAACCCCAGGGTTAGTAGAAGGAAAGAAATCTTAAAAATTAGGGCAGAAATAAATGCAAAAGAAACTAAAGAGATCATAGCAAAAATTAACAAAGCTAAAAGCTGGTTTTTCGAAAAAATAAACAAAATTGATAAACCATTAGCAAGACTCATTAAGAAACAAAGGGAGAAGAACCAAATTAACAAAATTAGAAATGAAAATGGAGAGATCACAACAGACAACACTGAAATACAAAGGATCATAAGAGACTACTACCAACAGCTCTATGCCAATAAAATGGACAACTTGGAAGAAATGGACAAGTTCTTAGAGAAGTATAACTTTCCAAAACTGAACCAGGAAGAAATAGAAGATCTTAACAAACCCATCACAAGCAAGGAAATCGAAACTGTAATCAGAAATCTTCCAGCAAACAAAAGCCCAGGACCAGATGGCTTCACAGCTGAATTCTACCAAAAATTTAGAGAAGAGCTAACACCTATCTTACTCAAACTCTTCCAGAAAATTGCAGAAGAAGGTAAACTTCCAAACTCATTCTATGAGGCCACAATCACCCTAATTCCAAAACCAGACAAAGATGCCACAAAAAAAGAAAACTACAGGCCAATATCACTGATGAACATAGATGCAAAAATCCTTAACAAAATTCTAGCAAACAGAATCCAACAACATATTAAAAAAATCATTCATCATGACCAAGTGGGCTTTATCCCAGGAATGCAAGGATTCTTTAATATCCGCAAATAAATCAATGGAATACACCACATTAACAAATTGAAAGATAAAAACCATATGATTATCTCAATAGATGCAGAAAAAGCCTCTGACAAAATTCAACATCCATTTATGATTAAAACTCTCCAGAAAGCAGGAATAGAAGGAACATACCTCAACATAATAAAAGCTATATATGACAAACCCACAGCAAGCATCACCCTCAATGGTGAAAAATTGAAAGCATTTCCCCTGAAATCAGGAACAAGACAAGGGTGCCCACTCTCACCACTACTATTCAACATAGTTTTGGAAGTGTTGGCCATAGCAATCAGGGCAGAAAAAGAAGTAAAAGGAATCCAGATAGGAAAAGAAGAAGTGAAACTCTCTCTGTTTGCACATGACATGATCCTCTACATAGAAAACCCTAAAGACTCTACCAGAAAATTACTAGAGCTAATCAACGAATACAGTAAAGTTGCAGGATATAAAATTAACACACAGAAATCTCTTGCATTCCTATACACTAACAATGAGAAAACAGAAAGAGAAATTAAGGAAACAATACCATTCGCCATTGCAACAAAAAGAATAAAATACTTAGGAGTATATCTACCTAAAGAAACAAAAGACCTATACATAGAAAACTATAAAACACTGATGAAAGAAATCAAAGAGAACACAAACAGATGGAGAAATATACCGTGTTCATGGATTGGAAGAATCAATATTGTCAAAATGGCTATACTACCCAAAGCAATCTATAGATTCAAGGCAATCCCTATCAAACTACCAACGGTATTTTTCACAGAACTAGAACAAATAATTTCACAATTTGTATGGAAATACAAAAAACCTTTAATAGCCAAAGTAATCCTGAGAAAGAAGAATGGAACTGGAGGAATCAATCTGCCTGACTTCAGACTATACTACAAAGCCACAGTCATCAAGACAGTATGGTACTGGCACAAAGACAGAAATATAGATCAACGGAACAGAATAGAAAGCCCAGAGATAAATCCACGAACCTATGGTCACCTTATCTTCGACAAAGGAGGCAAGGATATACAATGGAAAAAAGACAACCTCTTTAACAAGTGGTGCTGGGAAAACTGGTCAACCACCTGTAAAAGAATGAAACTAGAACACTTTCTAACACCATATACAAAAATAAACTCAAAATGGATTAAAGAGCTAAATGTAAGACCAGAAACTATAAAACTCCTAGAGGAGAACATAGGCAAAACACTCTCTGACATAAATCACAGCAGGAGCCTCTATGACCCACATCCCAGAATTTCAGAAATAAAAGCAAAAATAAACAAATGGGACCTAATGAAACTTAAAAGCTTTTGCACAACAAAGGAAACTATAAGCAAGGTGAAAAGACAGCCCTCAGATTGGGAGAAAATAATAGCAAACGAAGCAACAGACAAAGGATTAATCTCAAAAATATACAAGCAACTCCTCCAGCTCAACTCCAGAAAAATAAATGACCCAATCAAAAAATGGGCCAAAGAACTCAACAGACATTTCTCCAAGGAAGACATACAGATGCCTAACAAACACATGAAAAGATGCTCAACATCACTCATTATCAGAGAAATGCAAATCAAAACCACAATGAGGTATCATTACACGCCAGTCAGGATGGCTGCTATCCAAAAGTCTACAAGCAATAAATGCTGGAGAGGGTGTGGAGAAAAGGGAACCCTCTTACACTGTTGGTGGGAATGCAAATTAGTACAGCCACTATGGAAAACAGTGTGGAGATTTCTTAAAAAGCTGGAAATAGAACTGCCATATGACCCAGCAATCCTACTTCTGGGCATACACACCAAGGAAACCAGATCTGAAAGAGACACGTGCACCTCAATGTTCATCGCAGCACTGTTTATAATAGCCAGGACATGGAAGCAACCTAGATGCCCATCAGCAGACGAATGGATGAGGAAGCTGTGGTACATATACACCATGGAATATTACTCAGCCAGTAAAAAGAATTCATTTGAATCAGTTCTAATGAGGTGGATGAAACTGGAGCCCATTATACAGAGCGAAGTAAGCCAGAAAGATAAAGACCATTACAGTATACTAACACATATATATGGAATTTACAAAGATGGTAACGATAACCCTATATGCAAAACAGAAAAAGAGACTCAGATGTATAGAACAGACTTGTGGACTCTGGGAGAAGGCGAGGGTGGGATGTTTCAAGAGAACAGCATCAAAACATGTATATTATCTAGGGTGAAACAGATCACCAGCCCAGGTTGGGTGCATGAGACAAGTGCTCGGGCCTGGTGCACTGGGAAGACCCAGAGGGATCGGGTGGAGAGGGAGGTGGGAGGGGGGACTGGGATGGGGAATACATGTAAATCCATGGCTAATTCATTTCAATGTATAACAAAAACTACTGTAATGATATAAAGTAATTAGCCTCCAACTAATAAAAATAAATGCAAAAAAAAAAATAAAGGGTAAGAATTTACCGTTATAAATAAGTCATGGGGTTATAATGCACAGCATGGTGACTATAATTAATAATATTGTATTGTATATTTAAAAGTTGCTAAGAGAGTAGATTTTTAAAAGTGCATCAAAAGAAAAATTTTGTAACTATGGTGATGGATATTAACTAGATTTATTGTGGTGATCATTTCACAATGTAATATAGAGATATCAAATCACTATGTTGTAAACCTAAAATGAATACAAAGTTATATATGTCTATTATATCTCTATAAAAATAATTTAAAACAAAACAAAATTAAGCATATCACTATCAACATAATTATATCTCAATACTTAGGATTGACCTTATACATAGATAATTTTTCCAGCCTTACTGAGATATAATTGACATATGACATTATATAAGTTAAAGGTATGCAAGGTGATGATTTGATAATCATATATATTATAAAATGATAACCTCAATAAGGTTAGATTAGTTAATACATTCATCTTCCTACATAGTTATTTTTTATTGTTGTTGTTGAAATTTTAATATACCATACAGTATTAGTAACTATAGTCACTATTTTGTATATTAGATCCCCAGAACTTATTCACCTTACATGAATAAAGATATAATAAAACACTAAAGACCATCAGAAACCTATTAGAACTAATAAATGAATTCAGTAAGTCTAAGGATAGCATCATCAACTCAAAGGTCATGAGTTTGAGCAAACTCTGGCAGATAGTAAAGGACAAGGAAGACTGGTGTGCTGCAGTCCATGGGGTCACAAAGAATTGGATATGATTGAGTAAATGAACAACAAAAGTCTAAGGATACAAAGTCAACATATAGTAATCAGTTGCATTTCTATATACTAACAGTGAACTATCTGAAAATAAAATAAACAATCCTGCTTACAGTAGCATTGACATCAATAAAATACCTAGGAATAAATTTAACCAGGGTAGGGGAAGATCTCTACACTAAAAACTGTAGGACATTAATGAAATAAATTGAAAAGAACACAAAGAAATGGAAAAATAGACTTTGTCCATGGATCAGAAAAGTTAGTATTGACAAAATGTCCATGTTACCTAACATGATCTGCAGATAAAACACAATCTATCAAAATTCCAATATTATTCACATAAATAGAAAACATATCCTAAAATTTGCATGGGACCATAAGTTTTAAATTTCAACTCATAGTTCAGTTAAACACTTTGGATATAACCAGAGTAAATTTCTTTAATAACTTTCTTCAATAAAGCATTATTGAGTAAATAAAATAATAACATTTAACATTGATATAGTTCTAAAAACATTTGGTTTAGTATCTCTTGTCATAGCCTTAATTAATAATAATGATAATTATTAAATGATTATTAAATAATTATTAAATAATAATAATCACTTTTACCTTTGATTTTGTATTTATCAACATGTCATCTAGAAGAACATTTCATAAATATTAAAATGTAATCTGAATTTCTTATATAAAATTTCTTCTAGAATATGATTACAAGCTATGTAATTAAGCTTTACCAATTTCATCCACCCTGTTGCCTTATTCTCATAAACAAAAAGAACAAAGAGTGTCACTGATCACTGCCCTCCACACAAGGTTAGGTCACAACCCACTTCAGTCCCCACTGCCAGCATACCCGGAGGAGACTTTAGAATGAAAAAAAATAGGAGGCATTCTGTGCTTTTGCATAAAGGGACCCATAGGTAAGATGCATTTCTAGGGGAGAATTTCAGTGACCCCAGAT
Organism: Odocoileus virginianus; assembly: GCF_023699985.2. Classification (NCBI taxonomy): domain Eukaryota; kingdom Metazoa; phylum Chordata; class Mammalia; order Artiodactyla; family Cervidae; genus Odocoileus; species Odocoileus virginianus. The sequence continues at coordinate 10,343,625 of NC_069697.1, forward strand.
TCTTGCATCTTCTCATACATGGAAAAACACTAAAATCATTAACGAGATATCTGTTCTTTATGATTAACAGTAATTGCTTTATGCTTGACTACATGTACTTCCCAGATGCCCCCTGACAAAAAATATATATATATATATATACTTGCTCCTCCCCACCTCTTCAGAACAGTTCCTCATATCTATCTGAGAGAATGTCTCCCAGGTTATAGTTCTCAGTAAGGTCCCACTATAACACTGAAACTCCCTGATCTTACATTGTGCTTTTTTCCTTCAATTGACATTTTATATCTTAATAAAGAAATGGACCAGCAAAACATTTCACTGAATTCAAGTTATGTGATCAAAGAAGAACAGAGAGCTAATTAGCTTAGAGAAAATTAGCTCATCCCTTTCAACTCATTAGAATCATGGTCTAACTACTGAGATAGTTAAAGCAGAAAGCAGTTCCTAAAGCTGCCAAGACATTTATTTTTAATATAAAGTGTAATCCATGGTTATTGTTTGAGATTCTATTTCTCACCTAACAGTTCTTCAACTAGATAATAAACTACCTCTTAGAAAGCCAGCACACACACACACACACACACACACACACACACACACACACACACAAATGTGTACTTTTTCTTCTCTGTATACTGTGTAGGAAGAAAAATACCAGTGATCTAAGAAATGCAAGTTAGAGGAGATGCAGATAAAATTAGTTTTATTCTGGAATGAAGTATTGTGGGACACACGCATGACAAGAATAAAGACATCTTAGAAGAAAACTGCCACAAATGGGAGTCTTCTGTCTTCTGTTCGTGTTCTATTTTTCTCTTGTTTCTGCTAGCAAGACTTGTGCTGGGGATGTTTTCGTGGGTAAGAGAGCAAATGTATTCAGTTGTGAATGCTTTGGATAACTAGGAAGGAATACTAGCTGAACAAGTAGCAGCTGGTAACAAGGAATGAAATGAAGCTTCTTCAAGGAAAGAACAGTTTGTCTTAAAGAAGTCTGAAAATGATGATATGACAAAGTATGTCATAGGTCTTATTGAACTAAGGACATTTCATGATCCAAAATAATGCTTATAAGACTTCAAGAGATGGTGAGATATCATGAGAGTCTAGGTCTGAAGAAAACAATCAGCAAATGTTTTCTGCAGTGAGCCAGATAGTAAAATTTTAGGCTTTGTGGGCCATATAACCTCTGCTACAATTCCTAAAAAAATCTGCCTTTGTATTATGAAAGTAGCAATAGACCATACATAAATAAATGGTTCTGGTTGTGTTTTGATGCAGCTATGGACACTGAAAATTGAATGTCATGCAATATCCATGTGTCACAAAATAGTATTCTCCTTCAATCTTTTTGAATCATTTAAAAATGTAAAAAGCATTTTTTTTATCTTGTGGACAAAACAGGACTGTATTTGACTCATAGGTTTAAGTTTGGCTTAAAATATCATAGAGCTTCAGAAAATGCAATGTTAGTTGAAAATATTAGTAAAGATTTATGTTAATGAACTGTTTCTAATTGAATTTTAAGATGCTTGCAAGGTGGTAGGTGGATGTTTTGTTTGTTTGTTATTTAATTGTCTTCATTGTCTTAATTGTCTTCACCCAATGCAGAGTGAATGTTCTGACCACCTAGGGCGTTGCTCTATATAAAATAATGAGGGCCTTCAAGTCCAAAACAGTCATTCAAAACCACGTAAGCGCTTTCAGTGCCAGCTGGGTGCTGAGAGTATAGCAGTGAATGTAGGACACCAACTGGAACTCCTGAGAGCTTACATTCCAGAGGGATGTCTTGGATCAAGTTCTCCAGAAGCAAGAGCCTGAAGAAGAGGGTAAGGGAGGAAGCAAGGCTTTGTAGGAAAGTGAAAACTAAGCAAGAGGCATAGTTTTAGGTAGATCCTGGTTTCAGATGGATTCTGTGGAAAAAGATCTGAAGTAGGAGCGCACGCAGTTGGCTGGGCCTTGAGGGGAGGGAACTGGACTTCATTGTTCCTGTCTTGGGGTGAGCATGGCTCACTGGATGGACAGCTCCTATTTAACCTGGGGGCAGTTCTCCTAAGATAAGGGGATAGGCACGTCAGGGAGAGGTCACTAGAGGGATCCAGCCGGGGAACTATCCCCATCCAGTAAAAGGGAGCGACGGACATAACACATAAACATTTAACATGTCAGCTCGTGCATGGTCGTGTGGGTGGAGGACAGATACTGCCGCTGGTGAAATGACTGCTTTCAGCTAGGGTGCTCAAGGAAGCCCTCTACAACAAGGTGAAATTTGAGAAGAGATCTGAGGACGTTAGAACTCATGGACATGTAGCTATCTGAAAGAAGAAAGACATTAAATGAAAATAGAACTAGCCTCAGAATGTTCTAGGAAGAGTGAGAAGGTGGATGTGGCCGAAGTAGTTAAGAATGGATAGAGAGATAGGAGCTGAGGCTAGAGAGGAAACGGGTGGTGACAGATTGTACACAGCCTTGAAGATCATGGAAGGAGATTAATCTCCTACCCTAAGAGAACAAACGCACCACGTTCTATAAGATACCTGCATCACGGTTAGAAACAGACGGGCTCTCAAAGCCATCTGGTCTGACTCCTAAATTTTAGAGAATTTCTACAGTGGAAAAATCTCATTGAAGCTAAAAGGCAAAAGTAGAATTCTGAACTGTATGAAAAGCAACTTCCCATCTAATATATTTGAAGGAAATTCTGCTATAAATGTTGGAACAGTTTCTATATATAGGTTCCATTTGTTTAAGTCTTAAATCGTAATGTCATCCTATCAATAGCAAAACTGTTGATGATGAGATCTAGCTGGCTGATATACAGAGAATGCATTCTCACAGTCTGACATTAGCTTGGCATTTATTCTAACTGTAATTCCATCACTTTGGCGAAGAAAAATAGTGATAATGGTTTCAAGCAAGCAGGCCATATTTTCCTTACATGCAGTGGTCAGCTACTGCCAGGATGATTATAGTTCCATAAATTGCCAGTTCCACCAAGTCCAAAGTGTCTTTTTACGTTCAAGTTGAATGGAGAACGGCAGACTACCCTTGAAGGATAATCAGTAACTAGTTATAAAGTAATTTGAAAATAACAATGCATATGAATACCCAATAACACTAATGATATCCTGTCGCTTCTATTAGTTTGAGAGAAATATTCCATTTCATTAGTATTAGCCTTCATAGAAATAGTTATTAGTGGCTTCAGCTCTCTGATGTTGTTTTTGTTTAATATAGAGTTACTATATCCAGTGCCTCTATTAAATCGAAGCACATTTATATGCTCCAGTGCAAAACCATACTTTGTTTTCTTGAAACACAATGTCTTAAGTTTCTAGACATTTACTATTTACTTTAAGTATCCCACATCTTACTCTGATGTTAATTCTCCGCTAATACAAATTTCTGATCCTAATAGTGCTTCCTGATTATTTGCCATTAAAAACTTTTCAATGTGGTGACTATGCCTTACTGAGGAGATGTCCTTGGAAAAGAAGCCTAATTTTCATCTGTGTCACAGTTCTTCAGCTTCTTTTTTTTAAAACTTGTTGAGATACCAATGATATCAGAGAGAAACTTGGCACACTGATGCATTTGGAGGAGTTAAAATTTTTACCTGAACACCTGTGTCTATCTTAGTTTAATTAAATCAATATTAAATCAATATTCAACCATAGGTCTTTAAAGGGTCATTGAGTAAAAAATTCATTCAGTTCAGTTCAGTTCAGTCGCTCAGTCATGTCCGACTCTTTGCTTTCCTGCAACTGTATATATTTTAATATCTTGGTGGGACAAAGTCATTTCAAAATAGTGTGTGTGTCCACTGACTTTTAAAATAGGGTGTTTCTGATAAATAACATCATGACATACTTAGCTTAATTTATTTAAATACCCTGTTTTAAATATAAAGAGTATTTAAATGTGAAAGAACATTAGTTCCTTTCCTTACAGTTAAAGTATTTTTATTTTATTAACAAATTGTAACCATTATAATGTATTTAAAGTTAGTAAACCTCAAGAAAACTTAATGCAATTTAAACATAGTCTGAAAAAAAAAAACATAGTCTGGCATTCTCTTTTTAAGAAGTTAAATATGATTCCTGTGAACCAATCTGTGATATAATTGGTGAGAAAGCATAGCCTACATATGCCCACATCTTAAATTTCAAATAGAATAAAATCCCTAATTGTTACTCTCTTCTGTGAAGACAGTTGCTCTCAACAGGATTCTTTAATTAGGAAGAGAAATGGTTCTGGAAAAAGCTCTAACTGATTTTAAAATGTTTTTTGGAATAAAAATGGGTTGCAATTACTGGCACTAAATACATTTGGGTCTGCATGTCAAACACATATACACAATAAATTCTTTGGCTAAGAGCTACATACATATAAATGGAACTAAAATGGATAAATTTAAGACTACAGCAGAAGTGTTATCTATGGATTTTCTAGCACAGCATTAATTCCCTTTTTCTGTTAATGAGACTTCAAATTCTTTGGAACACTACGCCCTCCAATACAGACACTTGGACCTTGAATTAAACTATTGACCCCTTGTGGCCATGATGTGAGCTTGTGATTCAATTTGGGCTGCTTCAGTTCTGTCATTTGGGTATGTGAATTTTGAACAGAATTTGCCAAATTCTTTTGGCATGAAAAGAATTGAAGGTGATAGAACTCATATGCAAACACCCCATTAACTGTTCTTTTGTTCCTGCTCACATCCCTGGATTTTCCTTGGTTCCTGTTCTTTCTGAAACCTAACTATTGGGTTTCCTTTCTGAGACCCTACACTGCCTTGCATACTTTCAATAAATTATTTTTTGGCTCTAGTTAGCCAAAATCAACTTTTGTTACTTGTAAGCAAAAATCTCTGGCCAATGAAAGCTCACAAAAAATGATAAAATATTATATGTTAAGGGAAAAAAAAAAATTTCTGTATGGAAATAAAACTAAGTAAATTAGAATTGGCACATAAAATGTGCCATAGACCTTAAGTTGGAAAGAGAAACAGGAAGTTGATTAATGAATAAATCTTGACACCCTATCAGGAAAAACAAATTGACAGTTTTTATTGCTTAGCTGGTGCTATTAGAAATTAAATTACTGCTAAGTCACTTCAGTCGTGTCCAACTCTGTGCGACCCCATCCCTGGGATTCTCCAGGCTAGAACACTGGAGTGGGTTGCCATTTCCTTCTCCAATGCATGAAAGTGAAAAGTGAAAGTGAAGTCGCTCAGTCACATCTGACTCTTTGCGACCCCATGGACTGCAGCCCACCAGGCTCCTCCGTCCATGGGATTTTCCAGGCAAGAGGACTGGAGTGGGGTGCCACTGCATTAGTTCATCAATAAAGAAAAAAGTGAAATAGGGATACAGGTGTAGATGAAGCCAAGTTTGGATATTCTTTCACATTGATCCCAGAGATTTTCCTAGAAAAATTCCACTGATCCATTTTGCTGTCCCCTCGCCAGGGGAGACATGATTTCCATGTGTTCTAAGCTCTTTGGCATTCTTTAATGCGTTTTTAAGCTGAAACTGGACAGAGTTTTTGGTTACTAGGTTTTCTATATGTAGTAGAGTGACTCTTGCAGAATTTTTATTCTATTAACACATGTTAACTTCATTCCTGTTAAGTGCGCACACATATATACACATTTAGTGACAATTTGATTGCTGAGTGCCCTGAATGATTAGGTAACTGTTGTTGAGACACAATTTCAGAAGAATTGGGGGTCTTACAAAGCATATTTTGCACCATTTTACCATTAGAAAAATACTATTTTACTACAAGTCTTTTCTAAAAGCAACTGTACTGCTTTATTCATAATCTCATATGTAACACTGGTACTGTACCATCCAAATAATTTTTTAGATACATAAACTTCATATACTTAAGGATAGCATGGTGGAACTATAGACGCTCTAATACTCTTCAACGCCAATCTATTTAAATTATTTATGACAAAATTTATGTCTGTTTAAATCCCAGGGCCTTTATATAATTACAGAAGAGATTCAGCACAGTAGTCAAAACATCCTATGAAGCTTTGACATGCCTAAAAATAAATGCACACAAAAATTTAGTGCACTATGAAGATTAAAATTCAGCACCAGAGGGGGAAAAATTACTAGTTACAAACATCATTCTGAATATCCTGGTGACCAAAACAAAGAGGAGAACATGATCACTTTTACTATTTAGAATCTCAACCCCTGTGAGCGTAAGCAGTTGTGAGAGTGCTGCCAGAACAGGTCTAAAGGGCCACTTGGCGCTCCTCTCACATTTGCTGGTTCTGGGAAGAAATGCAGACTCTAGTCACCAGATTGCCCACTTTTTTAGAGACTTATAATTTCAGACTTAGGTGAAATCTCCCAAATTTGAAGCTCAGAAATTAACCTATAATTAGCAGTTTAAAGTAAAAAATTAGCTCTGGGATCAGACTGCTGGAGCCCATGCCTTGACTTCATCATTTACTATTGTTTTTCCACGGGCAGGACAATCATTCTCTCTACACCTCATATGGAAGAACAATAAAAGCAGCTTCATGAGAGAGGTTTTTTAAGGATTTCAGTGAGATAACAGAGTATCTAAGAATTTAATAGATATTAGTTATTTTTATATTTAAAACAATGTGTAGTAAAACAATGTATCTGTAGTGTTAGATATAGGTCAGTAGTTTAGATCTGTGCTTTATCATTGTTCCTATTGTCCAGAAGGGGAAATACCCATTTTTCAGAGAAAGCTCTTTCTTATAGCATTTGTCTCTAAAATAATGTTTTTCTGCAGAACTTCGTAGACATAATGTAATGTATAGAGCAGGTATAACCCAGACAGAGTTCAGTGATATGATACACCCTAATTCTCTTCCCCAGCACCTACTTCCCAGCAAAGTTTGATCTTAACCAAAAATCAAGTGGTATCTTGAGCCTTGCATTTGAATTGAATTAGAATTCACTATACAGTAATCAACAATAAGAACTTGATGTCATATATATCAACCCATTTCTAATATAGACTTTTCTCTAAACAAGATTCACTGTCCATCAAGTCATATGAGAATTCTCACAATGTACATAGATCTTATTCCCAAATCTAAACTGGCTAGATCTGAAATTAAACTTTCTGGAATATTTTAGGATAAAAAGTGACAGTGCCTCTGTAGTTTGCTTCAAAAAACATTTCTTTTAATTCCTTATTTATCAACAAAGGATTGTCTAACATCACAGGATCATATGAGAGAAAGAGCACCCATCTCACTGTTTACGAAACTTCAGCTTCCCACAGCAAAATCTCTTAAGAAATAGTTGCTATATTTTCTTCTCCTTGTCTCCCCAAAGACAAATCAGGATACCATCTCAACAAGCTCTGGTTCTATGGAGGAATTTTTTATTATTCAAAATTTGGTCTTGATACAGATTTTATAGATTGTTTCATTCTAACCCACATAAGGAAGAGCTCTGTTTCAGAAACCTTGCCTACTTGAAGCTTATCAAAACTGTTGCTGCTTTGCCATGACATGATTTATTTCCAAATTTCTCTTCTGATAGTTCACAGAGTGCTTCATGTCAAACATAAAGGATACTAATTACCTCTTCAGCTTGTCCAGTCTCTGAAACACATGAATCACATGTCCATTGGCATTATGTAACACCAAACAACAGAACCTAGGCTGAGGACATAACCTTCTATCATCTGTGCCTAGCCTCAATTAAAAATTTAGTTGCACAAGTGTACAGGTTAAAGCAAATAGGCAAACATGTTCAGGAACACAAAGGTTAGAAATATGCTGTGCCTTTCCTTGCCTGCCTCATATTTCACTGCACCACTAACTCCATGCAACCTCTTTGAAATCTGTAATTAACACTTTGAAATACTACTTCACTGCACCCTTTCTGCCTGCAGTTAAAAACATAAGGACATGCATTGTCAGTACACAAAAAATACACAGGCAAGATTGCACAGGCTTCCTCAGTTTATGGTGATGATTAATTGAAGTAATATACAGCACACCTACAGTTCAGTTCAGTTCAGTCACTCAGTTGTGTCTGACTCTTTGTGACCCCATGAACTGAAAAGCAGGCCAGGCCTCCCTGTCCATCACCAACTCCCGGAGTTTACCCAAACTCATGTCCATCGACTCCGTGATGCCATCCAACCATCTCATCCTCTGTCGTCCCCTTCTCCTCCTGCCCCCAATCCCTCCCAGCATCAGGGTCTTTTCCAATGAGTCAGCTCTTCACATCAGGTGGCCAAAGTATTGGAGTTTCAGCCTCAGCGTCAGTCCTTCCAATGAACACCCAGGACTGATCTCCTTTAGGATGGACTGGTTGGATCTCCTTGGAGGCCAAGAGACTCTCAAGAGTCTTCTCCAACACCACAGTTGAAAACCATCAATTTTTCGGTGCTCAGCTTTCTTCACAGTCCAACTCTCACATCCATACATGACCACTGGGAAAACCATAGCCTTGACCAGACGGAGGACGCCCCTGGTGGCTCAGACGGTAAAGCATCTGCCTACAATGCGGGAGACCTGGGTTCAGGCCCTGGGTCGGGAAGATTCCCTGAAGAAGGAAACGGCAACCCACTCCAGTATTCTTGCCTAGAAAATCCCATAGATGGAGAAATTTGGTGCAGGCTACTGTCCATGGGGTCGCAAAGAGTCGGGCACGACTGAGCGACTTCCCTTTCCTTTCCTTTTCCTTTTGACTAGGCGGACCTTTGTTGACAAAGTAATGTCTCTGCTTTTCAATATATAAAGTTAGAGTGATGTTAATAAAATGTTAATAATTTGCTTTTTAGTTTCATGAAAACAGTGACCAAAGACTATGACTCTGTTGAAAGCTGTCCATATTGATGTACTTAGGAGAATCAATGAGACCCAGTCTTATGTATCAATACAATCACCTATTCTGTCGTTGGTAGTTTAATTCTAACACAGTCTCCAGGTGTCCAAGAAAATAATTACTCTTCTTCGTAAAAAAAAATCATGTCATAGATTAATAGAATACAGTTCTCTGTACACATTAAAGAGCTGCTAGTTGAGTGCATTGTTTTGCAAAATATATCTATTATAATGCAAATTATGAAATATAAACACTCTCTAGAATTCCTGTCTATAAAGCCGCTCATTGAGAAAATTTTTCATAATGGGATAATTTCTGCCACTTCAGGTGCTTTATATCTGAAAGCACAAATTAGAGGATAAAATTAAAGACATTTCTCAATGAGATGAATTATAAATGATATTTTATGTTAATTTTATCTAAATTGTCAACTGAAATGTCTAAGATTGAAGCACATTTTAGGGAATTCCATATTATTATTGCTTTGCTTATTTTAAATAATGGAGTTATCTGCAAATATTAGAAAGAAAGAAAACTATAACTTATTTCATTTGAGAGTATTTCCAATTATATTTTGGTTTGACCACAACTGTTCATCTCTAAATTTGAATAATCTTAAAAATAATACTAAAGATTTGTACAATATCTTCCTTTAAAAAATTGTGCTTGACATCATTAATAGTGACTGTCAATTGTACTTATTATGTTTCAAAATGACAGTTGGCTGATATACCTTGCTGATAACTTGAAAGCTCTGTAGTTATTAAAAATGTCAATGTTATTAATTTTCCTATATAATTAATTCAGCCTTTTTACAATTCATGTGAGGTCAGCTGTACCAAAATTAAATAACAATTTAGAAGAATTGCATAAAAAGATAGGTCTACATAATATATACATTAATTTTACCTTGAAAACAATAGCATAAAGTTTTTTTTCCCCCAAATTGCTTTAGAAAGGTCACATGTTTTACCATATAAGAATATTAAAAAACCAATAATTTGAAAGTTGGCACTAGTAGAGACCACATTTTCTGATCAGAATATATTAAAAATAAATATAATAATAAAATTAGATAAAGTAGCCAAAACTATTTCATCTGAAAGTTCAAAACTACTTACTCTATTATTTAATTTTTAAAAACTGCAGCATACTATTATTCTGGACACTACATATCAGAATCTATTGATGAGAATCCATCCAATTCTCAGGGGAAAAAAATTCTTATTTCTCAAAATAATGATGAGAAAAACTGAAAACAATTGAATTAACCAACCAACATATAAAGTTAGAAAAAGAACAAGATAATAAAGCTACAGGTGAGAGAATAAAGTATTTGAAAAAGATAGAAAATAAATTGATAAATAGGGAAACATAAATATTTATAGAGCTAATAAGCCAAATAATGGAGGAGAAAGTTGCAACCCACTCCAATTATTCTTGCCTGGGAAATCCCATGGACTGAGGAGCCTGGCAAGCTTCAGTCCATGTGGTCCAAAGACAGGCATATTACTGAGCAACTTAGCACAACACACAAGCCAAATAAAAGTTAGTAAGGTGAAGAGAAAAAACAAAACAAGACACAAAGATAACCTTTTGAGTACTCTAATCAAGAAAAAAGGAAGGAGGAGAATGCATAAACAAAGAGAACAACAGCAAAATAACAATAGGTACTATAATAAACTTTAAGGGGATCTTTAAATGCTTTTTAGCTACCATACTCTACATTCAAATTCATTTTTCTTTCATTCTCTTAGAAAAGTATTTCACATCTATTCTTCTATCTTCAACTTATCACCCATATTCGGTCTTAATTGATTGCCTTGCTCTCTACTGGACTAAGAATATTGAAGCAACCAGCAGAGAACTTTCATAGGCTCTCTAGCATCTCTACTGATATACTTTAACTTTTCATTTACTATCACAGAAAAAAAACAACAAAACAAAACCTGTGTATTCATCTATGTAAAATGCTATATATTCTCCCATTCCCACAACTTTCTTAAAGATGTAAATCCAGGAAGGCCCCCCATCTTCATATATCACAAAGTGTTGGAGGTTATTTCCATCAGTACCAACTGTATAAAAAATCCTGTTATTCTATCTATAAGAAAAGAAAATATTTATTTCTTTTGATTCCACTTTACCTATCAACTACCACCTGTTTGTATCTTCCTATTTATAGCAAAGTTTCTTGAAACATATCTTTGTACTTGAAATCTCTAATTCTATTCAATTCATTTTCTCTGAAACTCAGAGAAACTGCCTTTTGCCCATGCTGCTTCACCAAAAATTTGCATGAAAATTATTAATACAATATGCTAGATAATGAAAAATGCTGAACATACCCAAAGTTTAACTAGATACAGGCTTTGCTTTTGAGAAATTTCTAGTGGAAAACATTTGCTACTTTCCCTGGGATTATAAATAATTAAGGTAAATAACAGATACCATTAACTAAAGCAAATTTTTAAAAAAGCACAGTGAAATTGTTATACATGCAAATGGTATTCTTTAATGATAGCAAAAAATAGTCACCGATCTCTGTAGCTCCAGATCTCCTGGATCTGCTAACTCTGACTGAAACAACCACATTTCCATTGACTAACATCCCTGCCACCACTGCTACAAAGCTCAGCTAAATTCAGTTTTTGTCTTCAGAAGTCTTGCTTTGGATGCTAATCTGGTGGACGGGTGCTGGCTGCTGTCTTCTCTTTCATTTCCCTTTCTATTTTTCTTCTTTGAATTCAGCAGTTAAAAGAAAATTATCTCTGGTCTGTCTGGGAGAACTGAGAACTATGACAAAAGTGAAATACTTGAATTTGGAGGCTCAGTCCTTTTTGCTGATTTTTCTTGGCTATGGATGTGAACCTTAGTTAACTATTAAAAAGTGAAAAATCTGCAGCACAGAGAGTTTGGCTAGATTGATGTAACTAGAAATCTAAACTTCAAATTTCATAGGGAATGCTTTTTTTTTTATATCACGGTCTAGAGTGTAGACCTCAGTGTCTCAGGTTTACTAAAGGGCTTTATTTTGCTAATATCTTAACAGGAAAAACCTTAAACTTTCCTTTGGGGATAAGTTTGAAATAGTCACCAAAAATTGTATATCATATATGACTATACCAATGTAGAATGATGGTCAGTGTGAGAGATCAGAAATTAGACTTTGTTAGAAATGGAACCCTGACTTATACTACCTGTGCAACCTGAAGAAGGTGAATGAAACCTCCATGCCAATTTCCTCACCTGTAAAAGAGGAATAATAATAGTACTTTTGGTCCATAGGGTAGTGGTTCCTATTGAGTGCTATGTATGCAAAGTCCTTAGAACTGTCTCTGGAACATAAGTTCTTAAACAATAATTATAATTTCTGTTTCTGATTCTAGTCACCACTCTGAAGAGTTGGTGGTCCAAGGGTGCATGAAGAGCAGTTATAAAAGATTTCATAAAACATTATAAAAAATGAATATCAATTATTAAAACCTATGTCATAACATGATATGATGAATATATATGGAATTTTGCCATATAAAAAGTCAAAAGAAACTGTTGAATATGTAAGGACTGAGAAAATATACCAGCACTCAAATATCTTTCATAGAAAATTTACTTAAGATTACATCCCATCTGGCCAAGAAATGAAATCAAAGGTAAAACTATAAAAATATATAAATGATATATTCAGAAATGATACAAATATTCAAACATATTAAACATAAGTGGCATTTAATTAGCTGCTGAACACTATATTGCAGCCTTGAATACAATTATACACAGTATGTGTTGTTTTTCAGTCCCTAAATTGTGTCCAACTCTTTGCAACCTTTTGGGCTATAGCACACCAGATGCCTCTGTCCTCCACCATCTCTCGGAGTTTGTTCAGACTCATGTCCATTGAGTTGGTGATGCTATCTAACGATCTCATCCTCTGCTGACCCCTTCTGCTGTGCCTTCACTCTTCACAGCATCAGGGTCTTTTCCAGTAAGTTGGTTCTTCACATCAGGTGGCCAGAGTATTGGATATTTAGAATCAGCAACCAATGAATATTCAGGGTTGATTTCCCTTAGGATTGACTACTTTGATCTCCAAGGAACTCTCAAGAGTCTTCTCCAGCACCACAATTCAGAAGCATCAATTCTTCGGCGCTCAGCCTTTTTTATGGTAGAACTCTCAACCAGATATATGACCACCAGAAAACCCATAACTTTGATGATACAGACCTTTTTCAGCAACGTATTCTCTGCTTTTTAATATGTTGTCTAGACTGGTCAGAGCTTTCCTTCCAGGGAGCAAGCATCTTTTAATTTCATGGCTGCAGTCACCATCTAGAGTGATTTTGGAGTTCGAGACAAGAAAATCTGTCACTGCTTCCACTTTTCCCCCTTTCTGTTTACCATGAAGTGCTGCAGCGTTGGGGGCACTGAATGTGCATGTATGGACCTCCTTTTAAAGGAGGTCACCACTGTTTTCATTACCTCCACCACAGTTTGGCCTCAGGTCAAATAACAGGGAGAGAACACAGCCCCGCCCACCAACAGAAAATTGAACTAAAGATTTACTGAGCATGGCCCTGCCCATAAGTACAAGACCCAGTTTCCCCTTCAGTCAGTGTCTCCTATTGGGAAGCTTCCATAAGCCTCTTATCCTTCTCCATTAGAGGGCAGACAGAATGAGAACAACAGTCACAGAAAACTAAACAATCTGATCACATGGACTACATCCTTGTCTAACTCAATGAAACTATAAGCCATGTCACTGAGGGCCACCCAAGATGGATGGGTCATGGTGGAGAGGTCTGACAAAACAACGTCCCCTGGAGAAGGGAATGGCAAACCACTGCAGTATTCTTGCCTTGAGAACCCCATGAACAGCATGAAAAGGCAAAAAGATAGGACACTGAAAGATGAACTCCCCAGGTCAGTAGGTGCCCAATATGCTACTGGAGATCAGTGGAGAAATAGCTCCAGGAAGAATGAAGAGAAGGAGCCAAAGCAAAAACAACACCCAGTTGTGGATGTGACTGGTGATAGAAGCAAGATCTGATACTATAAAGAGCAATATTGCATAGGAACCTGGAATGTTAGATCCATGAATCAGGGCAACTTGGAAGTGGTCAAACAGGAGATGACAAGAGTGAACTCTGACATTTTAGGAATCAACAAACTAAAATGGACTGGAATGGGTGAATTTAACTCAGATGACTATTATATCTACTACTGTGGGCAAGAATCCCTTAGAAGAAATGTCCATAGTCAACAAGAGTCTGAAATGTAGTATTGGGTGCAATCTCAAAAACGACAGAATGACCTCTGTTTGTTTCCAAGGCAAACCATTCAATATCACAGTAATCCAGGTCTATGCCCCAACCAGTAATTCTGAAGAAGCTGAAGTTGAATGGTTCTATGAAGACCTAAAAGACCTTCTAAAACTAACAACCAAAAAAGATGTCCTTTTCATTATACGGGACTGGAATGCAAAACAGGAAGTCAGAAGACACCTGGAGTAACAGGCAAATTTGGCCTTGGAGTACAGAATGAACAGGGCAAAGGCTAACAGTTTTGCCAAGAGAACGCACTGGTCATAGCCAACACCCTCTTCCAACGACACAAGAAAAGACTCTACACGTGGACATCACTATATGGTCAATACAGAATTCAGATTGATTATATTATTTGCAGCCAAAGATGGAGAAGCTCTATACAGTCAGCAAAAACAAGACCAGGGGCTGACTGTGGCTCAGATCATGAACTCCTTATTGGCAAATTCAGATGGAAATTTTAGAAAGTGGGGAAAACCACTAGACCACTCAGGTATGACCTAAATCAAATCTGTTACAATTAAGCAGTGGAAGTGACAAATAAATTCAAGGGATTAGAGACAGAGTGCCTGAAGATCTATGAATGGAGGTTTATGACATTGTACAGGAGGCAGGGAACAAGACCATCCTCAAGAAAAAGAAATGCAAAAAGGCAAAATGGTTGTCTGAGGAGGCCTTAAAAATAGCTGTGAAAAGAAGAGAAAAAAAAGGCAAAAGAGAAAAAGAAAGATACAACCATTTGAATGCAGAGTTCCAAAGAATAGCAGATAGTCATGCCCCAAATAATCATGATGGTGTGATCCCTCACCTAGAGCTAGACATCCGGGAATATAAAGTCAAGTGGGCCTTAGGAAGCATCACTACGAACAAAGCTAGTAGAGGTGATGGAATTCCAGTTGAGCTATTTCAAATCCTAAAAGATGATGCTGTGAAAGTGCTGCACTCAATATGTCAGCAAATTTGGAAAAGTAAGCAGTGGCCATAGGACTGGAAAAGGTCAGTTTTCATTTCACTCCCAAAGAAAGGCAATGCCAAAGAATGCTCAGTCTACTGCACATTTGTACTCATTTCACACATTAGTAAAGTAATGCTCAAAATTCTCCAAGCCAGGCTTCAGCAATATGTGAATTGTGAACTTCCAAATGTTCAAGCTGGTTTTAGAAAAGGCAGAGGAACCAGAGATCAAACTGCCAACATCCGCTGGATCAGCGAAAAAGCAAGAGTTCCAGAAAAACATCTATTTCTGCTTTATTTACTGTGCCAAAGCCTTTGACTGTGTGTATCACAACAAACTGTGGAAAATTCTGAAAGAGATGGGAATACCAGACCACCTGACCTGCCTCTTGAGAAACCTATATGCAGGTCAGGGAGCAATAGTTAGAACTGGACATGGAACAACAGACTGGTTCCAAATAGGAAAAGGAGTATGTCAAAGCTGTATACTGTCACCCTGCTTATTTAACTTCTATGCAGGGTACACCGTGAGAAACACTGGGCTGGAAGAAGCACAAGCTGGAATCAAGATTGCTGGGAGAAGTATCAATAACCTCAGATATGAAGATGACACCACCCTATGGCAGAAAGTGAAGAGGAACCAAAGAGCCTCTTGATGAAAGTGAAAGAAGAGAGTGAAAAAGTTGGCTTAAAGCTCAACATTCAGAAAACAAAGATTATGGCATCTGGTCCCATCACTTCAAGGCAAATAGATGGGAGAACAGTGGAAACAGTGGCAGACTTTATTTTTGGGGGCTCCAAAATCACTGCAGATGGTGACTGCAGCCATGAAATTAAGAAGCTTACTCCTTGGAAGAAAAGTTTTGACCAACCTAGACAGCATATTAAAAAGCAGAGACATTACTTTGCCAACAAAGGTGTGTCTAGTCAAAGCTATGGTTATTCTAGTAGCCATGTATGGATATGCAATTTGGACTATAAAGAAAGCTGAGCACCAAAGAATTGACGCTTTTGAACTATGTCCTTGGAGAAGACTCTTGAACATCCATTGGACAGTAAGGAGATCCAACCAGTCCCTCCTAAAGGAAATCAGTCCTGAATGTTCATTGGAAAGACTGAGGCTGAAACTGAAATGCCAATACTTTGGCCACCTGTTGCAAAGAGCTGATTCATTGGAAAAGACCCTGATGCTGGGAAAGCTTGAAGGCTGGAGGAGAAGGGGATGACAGAAGATGAGATGGTTGGATGGCATCACCAACTCAATGGACATGAGTTTGAATAAACTCCAGGAGTTGGTGATGGACAGGGAAGCCTGCCGTGCTTTAGTCTATGGGGTTGCATAGAGTCCGACATGACTGAGCGACTGAACTGAACAGAACTAATGGGACCAGATGCCATGATCTTAGTTTTTTGAACTTTGAGTTTCAAGCCAGCTTTTTCACTCTCTCCTTTTACCCTCATCAAGAGGCTCGTTAGTTCCTCTTCACTTTCTTTCATAAGGGTGGTATCATCTGCAAATCTGGAGACTTCCCTGGTGGCTCAGATGTTAAAGCATCCACCTACAATGTAGGAGACCCAGGTTCAATCCCTGGGTCAGAAAGATCTGGAGAAGGAAATGGCACCCACTGCAGTATTCTTGCCTGGAAAATCCCTTGGATGGAGGAACCTGGTAGGCTACAGTCCGTGGGGTCGCAAAGAGTCAGACACAACTGATCAACTTCACTTTCCTTTCCTATCTGCATATCTGATGTTATTGTTGTTGCTCCCAGGAATCTTGATTCCAGCTTGTGCTTTATCCAGCCCTGCATTTCACATGATGTACTCTGCATATAAGTTAAATAAGCAGGGTGACAATACACAGTTTTGATGTACTCCTTACTCAATTTTTAATCAGTCCATTGTTCCATGTGTGGTTCTAACTCTTGCTTCTTGATCCGCATACAGGTTTCTCAGAAGATGAGTAAAGTGGTCTGATACTCCCATCTCTTTAAGAAGTTTCCACAGTTTGTTCTGATCCACACAAAGACTTTAGCATAGTCAATGAAGCAGAAGAAGATGTTTTTCTGAAATTCCCGTGCTTTCTCTGTGGTCCCATGAATATTGGCAATTTCCCATGAATACTGGTTCCTCTGTCTCTTTGAAACCCAGCTTGAACATGCAGAAGTTCTCGGTTCACATACTACTGTAGCCTACCTTTAAGGATTTTGAGCATAACTTTGCTAGCATATGAAATAAGCAAAATTTTATGGTAGTTGGAACATTCTTATGGCATTGTTTTTCTTTGCAATTGGAATGAAAACAGACCTTTTCCTGTCCTGTGGCCATTGCTGAGTTTTCCAACTTTGTTGATGTGTTGAGTGCAGTACTTTCACAGCACCGTCTTTCAGGATTTAAAATAGCTCAGCTGAAATCCCATCCCTTCCACTAGCTCCACTAGCTTTGTTCATAATAATGCTTCCTAAGGCACACTTGACTTCACACTCCAGGATGTCTGGCTCTAGATGTGTGACCACAGCATCGTGGTTATCCAGGTCACTAAGACCTTTTTTGTATGGTTCTTCTGTTTATTCTTGCCACCTCTTCTTAATCTCTTCTGCTTCTGTTAGGTTTTTACCATTTCTGTACTTTATCAAGTCCATCCTTGCATGAAAAATTCCCTTGATGAATCTCCAGTTTTCTTACAGAGATCTCTTGAAGAGTCATTCCCATTCTATTGCTTTCTTCTATTTCTTTGCATTATCCATTTAAGAAGGCCTTCTTATCTCTCCTTGCTATTCTCTGGAACTCTGCATTCAGTTGGGTATATCTTTCCCTTTCTCCTTTGCCTTTCACTACTCTTCTTTCCTCAGCTATTTCTAAAGCCTCCTCAGACAACCACTTTGCCTTCTTGTGTTTCTTTTTCTTTGGAATGGTTTTAGTCACTGCTTCCTGCACAGTTTTACAAACCTCCATGCATAGTTCTTCAGGCACTCTACCAGATCCAGTCCCTTGAATCTATTCATCACCTGTACTGTATAATCATAAGCAGATTTTATTTAGGTCATACCTAAATGGCCTATTGGTTTTCCCTACCTTCTTCAATCTAAATCTGAATTTCACAACAAGGAGCTCATGATCTGAGACACATAGTCAGCTCCTGGTCTTGTTTTTACTGATTGTACAGTACTTCTCCATCTTCGACTGCAAAGAACATAATCAGTCTAATTTTGTTATTGACTATCCAGTGATGTCTGTGTGTGGAGTCTCTTGGATTGCTGGAAAAGGCATTCACTATGACCAGCATCTTTTCTTGACAAAACTCTGTCAGTCTTTGCCCTGCTTCATTTTGTACTCCAACGCCAAACTTGCCTATTATTCTGGGTATCTCTTCACTTCCAACTTTTACATTCCAATCCCCTATTAGGAAAAGGACATCTGTTTTAGGTATTAATTCTAGAAGGTGCCACTGGTATTCATAGAACTGGGCAACTTCAGCTTCTTTGGCATCAGTGGTTGGGGCAGAGACTTGGATTACTGTAATATGGAATGGTTTGCCTTGGAAACAAACTGAGACCATTTTGTCTTTTTTGAGGTTGCACTCAAGTACTGCATTTCAGACTCTTGTTGACTGTGAGGGTTATTTCATTTCCTCTAAGGAATTCTTGCCCACAGTAGTAGATATAATGGTCACTTGAATTAGATTTGTTCATTTCTGTCCACTTTAGATCACTGATTCCTAAGATGTTGACGTTCAATCTTGCCATCTCCTGCTTGATGGACCTAACATTCATGGACCTAACATTACCGGTTCCTATGCAATATTGTTTTTTTATAGAATTGGACTTTACTTTCACCATCAGATAAATCCACAGCTGAGCATCACTTCTGCCCACCTGCTTCATTCTTATAGGAGCTACTAGTAATTGCCCTCTACTCTTTCCCAATAGCATATTGAACACCTTGAACCTGGGGGGCTTATATTCCAGCATCCCATCTTTGTGCCTTTTCATACTCTCCATGGGGTTCTCCAGGGAAGGATCCTGGAGTAGGTTGTTATTTCCTTCTCCAGTGGATCATGATTTACCAGAACTTTCCACTATGACCTGTGCATTTTGGGTGGCCCTGCATGGCATGGCTCATAGGTTCATTGAGTTATGGAAGCCCCTTCACCATAATAAGGCTGTGATCCAATAGACAATATACATTTAACTATTATATAAAAGTTTCTAATAATATGAACTTATGTTAATGTAGATGGAGCCATTCAGTACAGGAGAAGAGCAAGAACACAGAAATATTAAATTCTTCCAGTTTATAAGTTGTGCAAAAATGATACAATTACTCTAACTTGCTAAATAAAGAAATAGAGATGAATTTTTTCAAGGAAAAATATGATCCACTAGTTTGATTACAAATAATTTGTATTTGTCATATATTGCAGAGAATAAACCAAAGAAACCCAGTTCAACACCCAAAGCAAGAAAAAAGGGAAACATCAAAGAAAAAGGAAAGAAAATTTGAAGACAGGAAAAATTGCTCATAATAGTTCAATGAGAAAAGCAGCATATAAAATTACACACAGTATGATTCTGACTTTGAGAAAAGCGTCTCAACTATGTGCTCATTCTTATGCTTCATTGCTAGGCCTTGCCTGACTGTGACGCCATGGACTGTAGCCTGCCAGACTCCTCTGTCTGTTGGATTTTCCAGGCAATAATACTGGAGTGGGTTGCCATTTCCTTCTCCAGGGCATCTTTCCAACCCAGGAATCAAGCCCTGGTTTGATCTTCTGCATTGGCAGGAGCATTCTTTACCACTGAACCACCAGGAAAGCCCTTTAAACTAGTTTGAAAGATGATAATGATCTATTTAAATTGAACTTTAAATAACTGTGGGTGTAGATATGTGAACATTTTCTGCAAAGCATAAAAAAAGCAACACACAAGAAAGTAATTTCCAAGAACAGACCAAAATTGAACAAGGTTAGTATGTGACTCAAAATGGAAAAATCAGCAAAACATGTATCACAAACTGTGTTGAAAATCAGCTCAGAGCATCCGAAAAAAATTCTCATAGTTATAGCTGATCTTATATTTTTGACAAGTCTCTTACTGAAGAGATGTTATAAATTAAGATAGCAATCCCTTTGAGGTCTCTATATAGTAGGATTATATAGATTATATTAAGTTTATGATGATGATGATACAGATAAAATTATGGTTCTAAAGTAGGTCAGCATTCTTAAGAATATTTTTACTTTAATAAAGTTTCCAATTAAATAATTTTTCCAGAAAACTACTAGTAAGTACCAAGTGTTTAATATTGCTCTTGACTATCTGCTGTGCTTAGTCGCTAGTCATGTCCAACTCTTTATGACCCCATGGACTGTAGCCCACCAGGTTCCACTGTCCATGGGAATTCTCCAGGCAAAAAATACTGGAGTCGGTTGCTATGCCCTCCTCCAGGTATCTTCCCAACCCAGGGATTGAACTCAGGTCTCCCGCATTGCAGGCTCTCTACTGTCTTTGACTCTAAATCTTAAGTGCTTTCAGAGAGATTGTATCTTAAAGACACAAGTGTAGAAAGTTTCAGTTATGCAAAATGAATAAGTCCTTGAGTCACTTCATTTTCCTATCATTTTCCTATCTCTGTTCAATTCAGTCACTCTTTGCGACCCCATGGACTGCAGCACACCAGGCCTTCCTGTCCTTCACCAACTCCCAGAGTTTACTCAAAATCATGTCCATTGAGTCGGTGATGCCATCCAACCATCTCATCTTCTGTCGTCCCCTTCTCCTTCCACCTACAACCTTTCCCAGCATCAGGGTCTTATCCAAAGAGTCAGTTCTTCACATCAGGTGGCCAAAGTATTGGAGTTTCAGCTTCATCATAAGTCCTTCCAATGAATATTCGGGACTGATTTCCCCTAGGATGGACTGGTTTGATCTCCTTGCAGCCCAGTGAATTCTCAAGTCTTCTCCAACACCACAGTTCAAAAGCATCAATTCTTCGGTGCTCAACTATCTTTATAGTCCAACTCTCACATCCATACATGACTACTGGAAAAGCCATAGCTTGGACTAGACAGACTTTTGCTGGCAAAGTAATGTCTCTGCTTTTTAATATGCTGTCTAGGTTGGTCATAACTTTTCTTCCAAGGAGTAAGCGTCTTTTAATTTCATGGCTGCAGTCACCATCTGCAGTAATTTTGAAGCCCTCCCAAATAAAATCTGTCACTGTTTCCACTGTTTCCCCATCTATTTGCCAATATGTGATGGTACCAGATGCAAAGATCTTAGTTTTCTGAATGTTGAGTTTTAAACCAACTCTTCACTCTCCTCTTTCACATTCATCAAGAAGCTCTTTAGTTCTTTGCTTTCTGCCATAAGGGTGGTGTCATCTGCCTATCTGAGGTTATTGATATTTCTTCCAGCAATCTTGATTCCAGCTTGTGCTTCATCCAGCCTGGCATTTCTCATGAGGTACTCTGCATAGAAGTTAAATAAGCAGGGTGACAATAGACAGCCTTGATGGACTCCTTTCCTGATTTAGAGCCAGTCTATTGTTCCATGTCAGGTTCTATAACTGTTGCTTCCTGACCTGCATACAGGTTTCTCAGGACGCAGGTCAGGTGGTCTGGTATTCCCATCTCTTGAAGAATTTTCCACAGTTTGTTGTGATCCACACAGTCAAAGGCTTTGGCATAGTCAATAAGGCAGAAATAGATGTTTTTCTGGAACTCTCTTGTTTTTTCTATGATCCAGTGGATGTTGCCAATTTGATCTCTGGTTCCTCTGCCTTTTCTAAAACCAGCTTGAACATCTTAAAGTTCATAGTTCACGTACTGTTGAAGCCTGGCTTGGAGAATTTTGAGCATGACTTTGCTAGCGTGTGAGATGAGTGCAATTGTGTGGTAGTTTGAGCATTCTTTGGCATTTGCTTTTCTTTGGGATTGGCATGAAAATTGACCTTTTCCCATCCTTTGGCCTCTGCTGAGTTTTCCAAATTTGCTGGCATATTGAGCGCAGCACTTAAACAGCATCATCTTTTAGCATTTGAAATAGCTCAACTGGAATTCCATCACCTCCACTAGCTTTGTTCATAGTGATGCTTCCTAAGGCCCACCTGACTTCAGAGTACAGAATGAACTCTGTAAGGCTAAGAGAGTTTTGCCAAGAGAATGCACTGGTCATAGGAACCACCCTCTTCCAACCTCTGTCTCTAGGAAGCTATGACTGTACTCTCCATTTCTATAGCTTTGCCTTTTCTAGATATTTCATATACATGGAATCATATGGTTTATAATCTTTTGTGATTGGCTTCTTTCTCTTATCATGATGCTTTTTAGTTTCATTTATACTGTAGTATCAGTAGTTCACTATTGGTATTTCTGAGTAGCATTTTATTACATGGATATACAGTGTTTTGTCCATACATTTACCATTTAAGGGATATTTATGCCACTTCCATTTTTGGCTGTTACCAATAATGCTTTTACAAACATATGTAAACAGGTTATATGCAGACATATGAGTTCATTTCTCTTGGTAGATTTCTAAATTGAATTTATGTTTATCTTTTTTAGGAAACTGCCAAAATGTTTTTAATAGTGGCTGTATTATATTAGATGCCAATCAGCAATTTATGGAAGTTCTAGGTTTTCGACAGTATCATCAGCACTTAGTATTGGCTCTGTTTTTGATTATAGGATTTTCATGGATGTGAACTGTAATCTCATTTTGGTTTAAATTTGGAATTCCTAATGACTAAAGGTACTGAGTATATTTACATGTGTTCATTGATATCCACTTATTGTTATTAGTGAAACATCTATTCAAATTGCCCACTTTTTTAATGTTCCACTATCTTAATTTTTTCCAGATTTATTAAACTATAATTAGCATATAACATTGTGTCAGTTTAAAGTATACAACATGATGATTTGATACACTTATACATCATAGAATGATTACCACAGTAGGATTAGTTAACACCTCCATCACCTCAAATAATTACCTTTTCTTCCTTGTGCTGAGAACAATTTTCAGGAATGTAATATAGTGTTATTAACTATAGTCACCATGCTGTACAGTAGATCCTGAGAAATTATTCATCTTATAACCTGAAGTTTGTGCCCTGTGACCAACATCTCCCTATTCTCTCTTCACATGCCCTCAATGTCTGGCAATCATCATTCTATTAATACAATCTATGATCATCTGTTTCCTATGATTTCAACTTTTTTAGATTCCTCATATAAGTAAGATCATTTAGTATTTTTCATTCTCTATGTGACTCATTTCACTTAGCATAATGCCCTCCAAGTCCATCTGTGTTTTTACAAATGACTGGATTTCCTTCTATCTCATGACAAACATGAGTCAATGCTGGATTATATGATAGTTCTATTTTTACTTTTTTGAGGAAGCTCCATACTCTTTTCCATAGTGAAAGTACCAATTTTGTTGGTGCTGCAACCTGTCTATTGGAATTTTGGATTTCCACAAAGCCTCTCTTGATTGTTGGTGATTGTCTAAGACAGTGTCCTCTAATGCCTTACATACCACAGTCAAGAGGATGTGTGCTTATTCGCTCAGTCAAGTCTGACTCTTTGCGATCCTTTGGACTTTAGCCTGCAGGTTCCTCTGTCCATGGGATTTTTCAGGCAAGACAGAACACTGGAGTGGGTTGTCATTTCCTCCTCCAGGGGAATCTCCCCAACCCAGGGATCGAAACGGTGTCTTCTGTGTCTCCTACATTGCAGGCAGATTCTTTACCTGCTGGGCCATCACGGAAGTCACAGCCAAGAGGGCTGGAGACGGTTCGCGGACCACTGAATGATCTGCAGTTGGACGCAGGGTCTGTGTGTCTATCACGCAGTGCACAGTGGGCGAGACCCCTTTCAGGTCCCTTGGCATGTAGTGCTGAATCCCACAGCATCCACAAAGGCATTTTAATGCATGAATTGATGCCAAATTGTTGTTGTTGAGGGAGCAATACGAGTGACTATGTTTTTGATATCACTTTCTATTTGGGAATAATTTAAATATTTCATTCTTGAATTGTGAGAGTTTTTATTATATTCTGAATACAAGTCCTTTATCAGATAAACATTTTGGGAATATTTTCTCCTAGTTGTTCTGTCTTTTCATTTTTCTTTATGGTCCTTTTTAAAGTATGCATTTTAAAATTTTGTTGAAGTCCAATAAATCAGTATTTTGTGAATTGTTTTTAGTATTATGTATCTTTGCCTAATCTAAGGCCTCAAACATTTCCTCCTAAAATGTGTACTGTTTTGCTCTAACATTTACATCTTTGGGCCATTTGAGTTAATTTTTGTGTATAATATGAGATAACGGTCTAAAATAATGCTTTTATGTGACTATCCATTATCCCAGCATCATCTGTTGAAAAGACTGCATTCTCCACATTAAACTGTCTCATTATTTGTTAAAAATCAATTGACCATAAATCTAATAATTTGTTTTGTATTCTCTCATGTTCCATGTTCTATCCTTATGTCTGTGCTTCTTATATCTTAAGGACATGTTTACTCTTAAGCTACCTTGATTATAGCACTTTTTGAATAAGTTGTGAAATTAGTAAGTCCTTCAATTTGTCATTATGTTTCAAGATTGTTTGGCTATTTGAGATTTTTTGCCTTTCCATATAAATTTTAGAATCACTTTCTCCCTTCCTGCAAAACATCTGCTGACATTTTGATAGTTATTGTGCTCAATATGGAGCTTCCCTGGTGGCCCAGCAGTAGAGAATCCACCTGCAGTGCAGGAGACATGGGCTGGCAGGCAACCCACTCCAGCATTCTCGCCTGGAGAATCACGTGGACCGAGGAGCCTGGAGGGCTATTGTTCATAGGGTGGCAGAGTTGGGCATGACTGAAGCAACTGAACATACACATGTGCTCAATACATAGATCAGTGTGTGCTTATGTGTTATCTTAATTTTGAGTCTTTGAAATATGGACATGGAATGTGTCTGTTTAAATCTTCTTTCATTTTTATTGGCAATATTTTGTAATTTTTTAATGTGTTTTTTCAGCATTCACTTTCAGTACCTACAGGCTATGTATTTTGCTAAATTTATTCTCAATTATTTTATTTTGATGTTATTGTAGATAGAATTATTTTCTTTTTATTACTTTTTGATACTAGGTAGGAACATAATCAATGTTTGTATATTCATCTTTTATTCTGTAACCTTGCTGAACTAGTTTATTGGATAGTTTTGGAGGTTTCTGATAGTTTTGGAGGTTTCGATAGTCTGATAGTTTTGGAGGTTTCTCATTGTCTTTTTTTTGCACATGAAAGAATTTTAAGAAAGGGAGTAGCGTAATCATATTTGAATTTTAAATAGATAGTTTGCAGCTGTGAGGAGGATGTATTTGCAGGAGGAAATGCTGGAGCAAAAGAGATTATTTTTCAACACCATTGGAATAGTTACTGACAACCAGAATCCAGCAGGAATATGTAAGAAAACTAGAAATACATTAGAAAATGAATTAAGAAAGATAATTGCTTACTTTTTTTTTCACAGAACCAGATATGTTTATTTTAAGAAAATTGTTTTAAACTGTGTTTTCAATTAATTACATTTTTGAGCTCATTAAAGCTCATAGACTTCTGCTTCCAGTAATGGCAGACTGCAAGTAAAATCAGCTTTGTTGATAAGGAAAACTACCAATGTTCCACATTAAAAAAAAAAAAAGGTTCACCTATAATCTAATATGACACAAAAGATAGTAAAGAATAGAGCGTATGGGATCAGGAGAAGGTTAGGATTCAGACTTTTAGTTGCTTTTTTCCCTAATTTTAGAGGGACTGGATCAGCACATTATGCAGCTTCATGAGGCTAGACAGACAGATATTAGAGTCAATTCCTGACAAGGTAGAAAGGCCCTGGTGAGTCCTGCTCATTTGGAGTTGAGACTCTGAAGGGCTGTACTCTAGAAGGATCTTCCCAGGAATTATTTGAATGGAGGTAATTAAGGATTGCTGTGTTTCCCTTGCCAAAATAAATTGATATTTCCTGTAGAGGAAGATAATCTAATCCTAGGACTAAAATGACTTCCACTAACAAATTTAAAATAAATGACTGTCACACAGTCAAAAACAACCATGCACATGAAATGACAAGACAGTAGGAATTAGCAATAACAAAAAATGGAAACTAGCAGAAATAGGCAGAGGAGGTACAGACATTGAAGACAAAACTATGCTTCCAGCACTCAAAGTGATAAAAGGCAAGCTGGTAAATTTTCATAGGAAACCGAAAGTTTAAAAAGCAAAACAAATGGAAATTATAGAATTAAAAGGAAAGTAAACACAATAAAGAAACAAATAAAGGAACTCAACAACAGATTAGACACAGCAGAGAAAATTAGTGAGTCAAAAGGCAGGTACAAATAAGATTTTTGACAAATCACAGATAAAGATATAGACCATACAGAAAGGTTATATGAAGCATAGAATACAAAATGAGAAGAATAAGCATATGGGAAGTAGAAATCAAGAATGAAAAGAAAAGAAAAAAATTTTTCCCCAAAATAATAAAAGGCACTAAGTTACAATGTCAATAATCCCTATGAACACAAAACAGGAAAAAGAAATACATTTAATTGTAAGGATCATCATTTTAAAACTTATTTAAAATATTCCTTAAACCAGCCAAAAAGAAAGACAAAAAATACTATTTATCCTTAGTGAAAGTCGCTCAGCCTTGTCCAGCTCTTTGTGACTACTGGGCTGTAGCCTGCTAGGCTCCTCTGTCCATAGAATTCAGGTCAGAATACTGGTGTGGGTAGCAGCTCCCTTCTGCAGGGGATCTTCCTGACCCAAGGACTGAATCCAGGTCTCCCACGTTGCAGGCAGATCCTTTGCCATCTGAGCCACCAGGGAAGCCCAAGAATACCGGAATGATTAACTTATCCCTTCTCCAGGGATCTTCCCAACCCAGGAATCAAACTGGGGTCTCCTGCATGGCAAGCAGATTCTTTACCAGTTGAGCTACCAGGGAAGCCCATTTATCCTTGAAGGGGCCACAATTAAATTGGCGACTACCTTCTCAATAGGAACAATGAAGTTTAGAATAAAATGATCTGTTGAGTCACCAGAAAAATACTGCTAATCTAAAATTCCATATCCAGTGAAAACATCCTTCCTTCAAGAATAAAGGTGAAATAAAGACATTTTCAGAAATCCTAAGCTGAGAAATAAGTTAGCTTTAGGTCTACACTACAGGAAATATGGAAGGACCGCTCATCAAGTGGAATAAAAATGACCTCAAATGGAAGATCTAAGATCCAGAAAGAGTGATTAGTAACAAAAATATATTATAAAAAAAAGCAAAAGAAATTGCCTGTAGACAACTACAAAATAATACCTTCATATCATACACATGGAAATATAAAGCAGGAAAAGTACACATTAACACTACATTTTGGTACACTGAAATAGACATTGCGATCTATACATTAACTATTAGAAGAACAGCAAAAGAGTATAAAACTGCCAGAGTAACACAAGGTGAAAATTGAATGATTAAAAAAGCATTGTTAAACAATTCAAAACGAGACATGAAATGTTAATAACAGAAATGCAAAACATACAGAGAAAATGAAAAGCCCTTAGTAAGACAATAGATTAAATGCAAATATACAGGTAATCACAGTAAATATAAAAAGAGCAAATAATCTGAAAAGGAAAACTGACAGACTACATAAAAAGAAAATCCAGAAACAATTTGCTATTTGTGAGTGATACATGTCTAGACGCAGACACATTGAAAGTAAAAGGATGGAAAAGATGTACAGTGCAAAAGCTAACCAAAAAGAAATCTGCTACAATACTATTAAAATCAGAGACAACAGAATTTATGAGAAAATGTCTGTCTAAGAAACCTCATGATGGCATAAGATTAAATAGACCATGAAGAGAATAAGGACACAGCTGAATATAACTAATAAAAACCTCAAAACATATGCAAGAAATTATAGAATTGTGAAGAGAAATGGGAACTCTATAATCATATTGGGAGCCATTAAAATTAGTGATTTATACCAACATAGAACTTGAAACTTGGAATTGTCAAGTTGAATTTTTAGAAGAAAAATTAAATTTACTTAACAATGTTCTGAAAAATACGATTTTAGAGATCAAATATTTTCTATGAAAAAGATATTAGTAGGTAAAATTTTTCTGCCTCTAGCAATATAAACTGTGATGGAATATTTTGTATAGAATATATTGTATAGTTCATAAGACCATATTCTGATGACAGAATATATCAGGCAATAAAATGTTTAAATGGCATTTTTAATAAGAATTGTTAAATAATGTTTCCCATATATAAAAATAACAATAGTCTTGCTAGTCAGTTCAGTTCAATCCCTCAGTCTTGTCCGACTCTTTGTGACCTCATGGACTGCAGCATGCCAGGCCTTCCTGTCTATCACCAACTCTGGAGCTTGCTCAAACTCACATCCATCCAGTCGATGATGCCATCCAAACATCTCAATCTCTGTTGTCCCCTTCTCCTCCCACCTTCAATCTTTCCCAGCATGAGGGTCTTTTCTAATGAGTCAGCCATTCCCATAAGGTGGCCAAGTACTGGAACTTCCCCTTCAGCATCAGTTCTTCCAATGAGTACTGCAAATTGATTTCCTTTAGCATTGACTGGTTTGATCTCCTTGCAGTCCAAGGATTTCTCAAGAGTCTTCTCCAACACTACAGGTCAAAAGCATTAATTCTTCAGTACCCAGCCTTCTCTAACATCCACACATTACTACTGGAAAAACCATGGCTTTGACTATATGGACATTTGTCAGTAATGTCTCTGCTTTTTAATATGCTGTCTAGATTGATTATAGCTTTTCTTCCAAGGAATAAGTGTCTTTTAATTGCATGGCTGCAGTCACCATCCAAAGTAATTTTGGAACCCAAGAAAATAAAATCTCTCACTATTTACATTGCTTCCCCATCTATATGCAATGAAGTGATGGGAGCAGATGTCATGATCTTAGTTTTTTGAATGTTGAGTTTTAAACCAGCTTTTTCACTCTTCTCTTTCACTTTCATCAAGAGGCTCTTTAGATCATCTTTGTTTTCTGCCATAAGGGTGGTGTCATCTGTGTATCTGAGGTTATTGATATTTCTCCCAGCAATCTTGATTCCAGCTTGTGCTTCATTCAGCCTGGCATTTCACATGATATACTCTGCATATAATTTAAACAAGTAGGGTGACAATATATAGCCTTGACATACTCCTTTCCTAATTTGGAACCAGTCTGTTCCATACCAAGTTCTAACTGTTGCTTCTTGACCTGCATAGAGATTTCTTAGAAGGCAGGTCAGGTGATCTGGTATTCCCATCTCTTTCAGAATTTTCCATAGTGTGTTGTGATCCACACAGTCAAAGACTTTAGTATAGTCAATGAAGCAGATGTTTTTCTGGAACTCTCTTGTTTTTTCTATGATCCAGTGGATGTTGCCAATTTGATCTCTGGTTCCTCTGTCTCTTTGAAACCCAGCTTGAACATCTGGAAGTTCTCAGTTCATGTACTATTGAAGCCCAACTTGGAGAACTTTGAACATCACTTTGCTAGCGTGTGAGATGACTGCAATTGTGGACATTCTTTGGCATTGCCTTTTTTTGGGATTGGAGTGAAAACTGACCTTTTCCAGTCCTGTGGCCACTGCTGAGTTTTCCAAATTGCTGTCTTATTTAGTGTAGCACTTTCATGGCATCATCTTTTATTTATTTGGAATTAATTGATCATTACAAAGAACTCCATAATGAAAACTTTAAAATTAATAACTGGTGGTTTTTAACTTATTCAATTAAAAATATACTGTAAGTAACCAAAACATGAGTGAATTTTCTATCTAACAAGAATAGAAAAAAAAAAATGAGCCAAATGTATGTCTTAAAGCAGCTTATCCTAAAAGTGGGCATAAAAAGAAAGAACCGTAGGTAAAAATAATCCAGAAAAATTAGCTTACTGTAGAACACTGTAGTGTAAAGTTCTGATTACACTAATTCTTGAACAGTTTCCTCTAACATCAAAATTAACATGGGCTTACAGGCAAAGGAACACTTCAAAGCAGGAGTCTTCTGTCAAATACTCTAGGAATAACTGTCAGTTCTTATACCTGGTTTTGAAAGCAACCTGAAATCTATTCAGGACTTCCTGGAAGGGAAGGGAGGAGGATATAAGAGTCAAGAGAGATGAGACGTACTTTGCTCCCATAGTACCCATTCTAAGTTCCAGGATAAGAGATCTCAGTTTATGGGAGGCAAAGAATATTTTAAAATTTAATTTTGGGAGAAATCTATCCTAATTCATGGACCAAGAAAGAAATTACGTATTATTCAGAATCTCAAAACACCTGGAGTAACAGGCAAATTTAGCCTTGGAATATGGAATGAAGCAGAGCAAAGGCTAACAGACTTTTGCCAAGAGAACACACTGGTCATAGCAAACACCCTCTTCCAGCAACACAAGAGAAGACTCTACACATGGACATCACCAGATGGTCAACACCAAAATCAGATTGATTATATTCTTTGCAGCCAAAGATGGAGAAGCTCTATACATGCAGCAAAAATAAGACTGGGAACTGACTGTGGCTCAGATCATGAACTCCTTATTGCCAAATTCAGACTTAAATTGAAGAAAGTGGGGAAAACCACTAGACCATTCAGTCTGACCTAAATCAAATCCCTTATATAACTTATACAGTGGAAGTGAGAAATAGATTTAAGGGACTAGATCTGATAGAGTGCCTGATGAACTATGGATGGAGGTTCATGACATTGTACAGGAGAAAGGGATCAAGACCATCCCCAAGAAAAAGAAATGCAAAAAAGCAAAATGGCTGTCTGAGGAGGCCTTACGAATAGCTGTGAAAAGAAGAGAAGTGAAAAGCAAAGGAGAAAAGGAAAGATAAACCCATTTGAATGCAGAGTTTCAAAAATAACAAGGAGAGATAAGAAAGCCTTCCTCAGTGATCAATGCAAAGAAAAAGAGGAAAACAATAGAATGGGAAAGACTAGAGATCTCTTCAAGAAAATTAGAGATACCAAGGGAATATTTCATGCAAAGATGGGCTCAATAAAGGACAGAAATGGTATGGACCTAACAGAAGCAGAAGATATTAAGAAGAGGTGGCAAGAATACACAGAAGAACTGTACAAAAAAGATATTCATGACCCAGATAATCAAGATGGTGTGATCATTCACATAGAGCCAAATATCCTGGAATGTGAAGTCAAGTGGGCCTTAGGAAGCATCACTACAAACAAAGCTAGTGGAGGTGATGGAATTCCAGTTAAGCTATTTCAAATCCTAAAAGATGATGCTGTGAAAGTGTTGCAGTCAATATGTCAGCGAATTTGGAAAACTCAGCAGTGACCATAGGACTAGAAAAGGTCATTTTTCATTCCAATCCCAAAGAAAGGCAATGCCAAAGAATGCTCAAACCACAACACAAACCACAACCACAAGTGTGTTGTGGTTTACTCACACTCTAGTAAAGTAACGCTCAAAATTCTCCAAGCCAGGCTTCAACAGTACGTGAACCGTGAACTTCCAGATGTTCAAGCTGGTTTTAGAAAAGGCAGAGGAACCAGAGATCAAGTTGGCAACATCTGCTGGGTCACTGAAAAAGCAAGAGAGTTCCAGAAAAACATCTAGTTCTGCTTTATTGACTATGCCAAAGCTTTGACTGTATGGATCACAACAAATTGAGGAAAATTCTGAAAGAGATAGGAATACCAGACTACCTGACCTGCCTCTTAAGAAACCTATATGCAGGTCAGGGAGCAAAAGTTAGAACTGGACATGGAACAACATACTGGTTCCAAATAGGAAAAAGAGTACATCAAGGCTGTATATTGTCACCCTGCTTATTTAACTTCTATGCAGAGTACATCATGAGGAACGCTGGGCTGGGAGAAGCACAAGCTGGAATCAAGATTGCCAAGAGAAATATCAATAACCTCAGATATGCAGATGACAACATCCTATGGCAGAACGTAAAGAAGAACTGAAGAGCTCTTGATGAAAGTGAAAGAAGAGAGTGAAAAAGTTGGCTTAAAGCTCAATATTCAGAAAACTAAGATCATGGCATATGGTCCTGTCACTTCATGGCAACTAGATGGGGAAACAGTGGAAACAGTGGCTGACTTTAGTTTTTTGGGCTCCAAAATCACTGCAGTTGGTGACTGCAGCCATGAAATTAAAAGAACGCTTACTTCTTGGAAGGCAAGTTATGACCATATTAGACAGCATATTAGAAAACAGAGATATTACTTTGTCAACAAGGTTCTTCTAGTCAAGGCTATGGCTTTTCCAGTGGTCATGTATGGATGTGAGAGTTGGACTATAAAGAAAGCTGAGCACTGAAGAATTCATGCTTTTGGACTGTGATGTTGGAGAAGACTCTTGAGAGTCCCTTGGACTTCAAGGAGATCCAGCCAGTCCATCCTAAAGATCTGTCCTGGGTGTTCATTGGAAGGACTGATGTTGGAGCTGAAACTCCAATAATTTGGCTACCTGATGCAAGAGCTGACTCATTTGAAAAGACCCTTATGCTATGAAAGATTGAGGGCAGGAGGAGAGTGGACGACAGAGGATGAGATGGTTGGCTGGCATCACCAACTCAATGGATATGAGTTTGGATAAATTCCGGGAGTTGGTGATGGACAGGGAGGACTGCCGTGCTGCGATTCTTGGGGTTGCAAAGAGTCAGACATGACTGAGCGACTGAACTAAACAGAATGTCATTTAATAAATTCTGTCATGTTTTGGGGAAATTAGCAGACTTTTATGTAAAAAATAAAATCACTAGAATCACAAATAAAACTTGGATTAGCATACAATGAATAATTTAAAATTTGAGTCCTATGTACCTTTGACCTACTAATCTTCGGTAAGATTAAATCACATGATCTTTATAACTGTTAAATAGTCAGATAAGAAATATTAAGGGCTTACTAAGGACCATACAGAATAAGCTAACAGAGCTACTGCTTTGTAAATTAAATTGCAGTGATCAATACAAAGATGTATGATATAATTAACCAGGGTGTGATAGTTATGTTTTAGAAGAATTTCACTCTCCTTTCCCAAACTACAGCATTTTTGTGGCTGCTACCTAGCTTTGAGTCATAAGACTATGAAGAGAATTATCCAGGGAAAGTAAATAGTGTGAATTTCAATACCTTTGTTATGAAATCTAGATGTTCTCTTCAAAGATTAACAAAAAAACAAATGAATCATATGGATGCTAACATCAAGTATGCCAAAGTAGACTATAAGATTTAGTGGAAAATTCAGGTTAGAAATTCATCTTGAGAATACTAATGGCTTTTTTCTGTTAATATTTTCTTTTTTGAGAGAATGACAATGAGAACGAGCAAAACAATAAACTGCTTCAAAAAAAAAAAAAAAAAAAAACTAACCCAAACATTCTACTTTTATTATTGTTTTCTCATAATGAAAGTCCGATGTAGATACCAAACAGTGGTAGTAGTTTTATAACATCACAAAACTATTTTTACCATTTCTTGTATGAAAGCTGACTTGATTTAGGAGCTAAACTCCTTAGTCAAAGAGCATAAAAATGCTAAAAGAAATTTGAAGTCAAAGGAATTTATTCATATCTTAAAAGAAAGTTATTTACATTCTGATTTTCCATGCTCTGATTCGTAAAATATTGAAAATGCCACTACCTCTTGATATAAAACTCACTTCATTATGGAAGGGGTTTGAAGTATAGTAAACACCAACCTCATATATACTATGACTTTAGTGTTATAAACACTCTAGCCATAAGACTTTATAAATTATATTTGTTCTTCTGTTTTATGAAGATACTTGATATATGCTGTCTAACATGTTTATGACTATATGACTTGCCAAATAAGCACAGAATATAGAGAATGTGTTCAGAAAGCAAAGAACTGATTTTTGTGTTCATTTTATTATTTAGTATTTTTGAACAGCTAAATGCCAGATACTGCTGTAGGCAGAAAACACAGCTGTGAACCATTAAAAAAGAATCTCCTAGCTTCATAGAATAGAATATAGTGAGGGAGAATGAGATAATAAACAAGACAGACAAATAAAATATGCACTATGATAGATGCTTATAAGTGCTGTGGAGTAAAACTAGAGAAGAAGAACTGGGAGTATTAAGGAGGGGCTATTCCCAGGTGGTGCTAGTGGTAAAGAACTTACCTGCCAATGCAGGAGACATAAGAAACCCACAGCTTCGATCCCTTGGTTGGGAAATACCCTAGAGGAGAGCATACAACCCACTCCAGTATTCTTGCCTGGAGAATTCCATGGAGAGAGGAGCCTGGCGAGCTGTGGTCCATGGGGTCATAAAGAGTCAGACACAACTTAGCAGAAAGAGAGATTTTAATTTTAAATAGGGTGATCAGGCAGGGTCTCACTGAGAATGTAATATCTGAGTAGAGCCCAAATGAGCTGAGAGACCATGTTTTTACGGAGAGCCAACTTTCCCAGGCTTTGGGAAGGGTCACGGCAAAGTCCCTAAGGCAGTTGAATGCCTGACATGTTGAAAAGAAAGAACATCAGGATGGTAGGAGTAAAGTTGAGTGAGCTAGATAATAGCAAGAGATGATGTATGACAGATAAAGAGGA
This sequence comes from Odocoileus virginianus, assembly GCF_023699985.2. Lineage (NCBI taxonomy): Eukaryota > Metazoa > Chordata > Mammalia > Artiodactyla > Cervidae > Odocoileus > Odocoileus virginianus. Next base: position 10,378,412 of record NC_069697.1, read on the forward strand.
GGGGGCGTATGTTAGACCTTTGAACCAGTTTAAAGAACTGGGCTTTTACATTGAGATGGAAAAGCATTTCAGAGACTTGAACAGATGTGAAACAAAATCTGACTTACCTTTTATCAGAGTCAGGATCTCTCGCTGTTCTTTTTGCAATAAAATGATAAAGTACAGGGATACAAGCAAGGAGACCAGTTAGGAAGATCCTAGTCTACTTGGAAAAGATAGTGACTCCTAAGATGCAGTTGTAGAGGTGATTATAGTGGTTCAGTTCTATGTATACTTTGAAGCTAAAACTGAAAGGTTTAACTGCTAAATTGAATACAAATGTGAAAGAAGCAAGACACCAATATTTTGGCCTAAGCCCACATAAGATTGGGCTTTCCAGGTGGCTTAGTGGTAAAGAACTTGCCTGCAATGCAGGAGACCTGGGTTCGATCCCTTGGAGGGAAATGACAACCCACTCCAGTATTCTTGTCTGGAAAATCTCAAAAAACAGAGGAGCCTGGTGAGCTATAGTCCATGGGGTTACAAAGAATCGGAAACAACTGAGTAACTAAGCACATATACATGCGCATAAGATTAGCATTGCTGTTAATTGAGATGCATAAGACTAACTGAAGATCACAAACTCAGTTTTGGATATTTTAAATTTCTAAATTTTGACAATATGAATCTGAAGGTCAGAGGAAATGTCTGGATTAGAAATGTGAATTCCAGTGTTATCAGTTAGACCTAATTGACATCTATAGGACGTTTCACCCCAAAACAATCAACTTCACCTTTTTCTCAAGTGCACACGGAACCTTCTCCAGAATAGATCACATCCTGGGCCATAAATCTAGTCTTGGTAAATTCAAAAAGATTGAAATCATTCCAGTCATCTTTTCTGACCACAGTGCAGTAAGATTAGATCTCAATTACAGGAAAAAAATTATTAAAAATTCAAACATATGGAGGCTAAACAACACGCTTCTGAATAACCAACAAATCATAGAAGAAATCAAAAAAGAAATCAAAATATGCATAGAAATGAAAGAAAATGAAAACACAACAACCCAAAACCTATGGACACTGTAAAAGCAGTGCTAAGGGGAAGATTCATAGCATTACAGGCCTACCTCAAGAAACAAGAAAAAAGCCAAATAAATAACCTAACTCTACACCTAAAGCAACTAGAGGAGGAAGAAATGAAGAACCCCAGGGTTAGTAGAAGGAAAGAAATCTTAAAAATTAGGGCAGAAATAAATGCAAAAGAAACTAAAGAGATCATAGCAAAAATTAACAAAGCTAAAAGCTGGTTTTTTGAAAAAATAAACAAAATTGACAAACCATTAGCAAGACTCATTAGGAAACAAAGGGAAAAGAACCAAATTAACAAAATTAGAAATGAAAATGGAGAGATCACAACAGACAACACTGAAATACAAAGGATCATAAGAGACTACTACCAGCAGCTCTATGCCAATAAAATGGACAACTTGGAAGAAATGGACAAGTTCTTAGAGAAGTATAACTTTCCAAAACTGAACCAGGAAGAAATAGAAGATCTTAACAAAACCATCACAAGCAAGGAAATCGAAACTGTAATCAGAAATCTTCCAGCAAACAAAAGCCCAGGACCAGATGGCTTCACAGCTGAATTCTACCAAAAATTTAGAGAAGAGCTAACACCTATCTTATTCAAACTGTTCCAGAAAATTGCAGAAGAAGGTAAACTTCCAAACTCATTCTATGAGGCCACCATCACCCTAATTCCAAAACCAGAGAAAGATGCCACAAAAAAAGAAAACTACAGGCCAATATCACTGATGAACATAGATGCAAAAATCCTTAACAAAATTCTAGCAAACAGAATCCAACAACATATTTAAAAAATCATTCATCATGACCAAGTGGGCTTTATCCCAGGAATGCAAGGATTCTTTAATATCCGCAAATCAATCAATGTAATACACCACATTAACAAATTAAAAGATAAAAACCATATGATTATCTCAATAGATGCAGAAAAAGCCTTTGACAAAATTCAACATCCATTTATGATTAAAACTCTCCAGAAAGCAAGAATAGAAGGAACATACCTCAACATAATAAAAGCTATATATGACAAACCCACAGCAAGCATCACCCTCAATGGTGAAAAATTGAAAGCATTTCCCCTGAAATCAGGAACAAGACAAGGGTGCCCACTCTTACCACTCCTATTCAACATAGTTTTGGAAGTGTTGGCCACAGCAATCAGGGCAGAAAAAGAAGTAGAAGGAATCCAGATAGGAAAAGAAGAAGTGAAACTCTCTCTGTTTGCAGATGACATGATCCTCTACATAGAAAACCCTAAAGACTCTACCAGAAAATTACTAGAGCTAATCAATGAATACAATAAAGTTGCAGAATATAAAATTAACACACAGAAATCTCTTGCATTCCTATACACTAACAATGAGAAAACAGAAAGAGAAATTAAGGAAACTATCATTCACCATTGCAACAAAAAGAATAAATACTTAGGAGTATATCTACCTAAAGAAACAAAAGACCTATACATAGAAAACTATAAAACACTGATGAAAGAAATCAAAGAGGACACAAACAGATGGAGAAATATACCGTGTTCATGGATTGGAAGAATCAATATTGTCAAAATGGCTATACTACCCAAAGCAATCTATAGATTCAATGCAATCCCTATCAAACTACCAACGGTATTTTTCACAGAACTAGAACAAATGATTTCACAATTTGTATGGAAATACAAAAAACCTCGAATAGCCAAAGTAATCCTGAGAAAGAAGAATGGAACTGGAGGAATCAATCTGCCTGACTTCAGACTATACTACAAAGCCACAGTCATCAAGACAGTATGGTACTGGCACAAAGACAGAAATATAGATCAATGGAACAGAATAGAAAGCCCAGAGATAAATCCACGAACCTATGGTCACCTTATCTTCGACAAAGGAGGCAAGGATATACAATGGAAAAAAGATAACCTCTTTAACAAGTGGTGCTGGGATAACTGGTCAACCACCTGTAAAAGAATGAAACTAGAACACTTTCTAACACCATACACAAAAATAAACTCAAAATGGATTAAAGATCTAAATGTAAGACCAGAAACTATAAAACTCCTAGAGGAGAACATAGGCAAAACACTCTCCAACATAAATCACAGCAGGATCCTCTATGACCCACATCCCAGAATTTTAGAAATAAAAGCAAAAATAAACAAATGGGCCCTAATTAAACTTAAAAGCTTTTGCACAACAAAGGAAACTATAAGCAAGGTGAAAAGACAGCCCTCAGATTGGGAGAAAATAATAGCAAACGAAGCAACAGACAAAGGATTAATCTCAAACATATACAAGCAACTCCTCCAGCTCAACTCCAGAAAAATAAATGACCCAATCAAAAAATGGGCCAAAGAACTCAACAGACATTTCTCCAAGGAAGACATACAGATGGCTAACAAACACATGAAAAGATGCTCAACATCACTCATTATCAGAGAAATGCAAATCAAAACCACAATGAGGTACCATTATACACCAGTCAAGATGGCTGCTATCCAAAAGTCTACAAGCAATAAATGCTGGAGAGGGTGTGGAGAAAAGGGAACCCTCTTACACTGTTGGTGGGAATGCAAATTAGTACAGCCACTATGGAAAACAGTGTGGAGATTTCTTAAAAAGCTGGAAATAGAACTGCCATATGACCCAGCAATCCCACTTCTGGGCATACACACCAAGGAAACCAGATCTGAAAGAGACACGTGCACCCCAATGTTCATCGCAGCACTGTTTATAATAGCCAGGACATGGAAGCAACCTAGATGCCCATCAGCAGACGAATGGATGAGGAAGCTGTGGTACATATACACCATGGAATATTACTCAGCCATTAAAAAGAATTCATTTGAATCAGTTCTAATGAGATGGATGAAACTGGAGCCCATTATACAGAGCGAAGTAAGCCAGAAAGATAAAGACCATTACAGTATACTAACACATATATATGGAATTTACAAAGATTGTAACGATAACCCTATATGCAAAACAGAAAAAGAGACTCAGATGTATAGAACAGACTTGTGGACTCTGGGAGAAGGCGAGGGTGGGATGTTTCAAGAGAACAGCATCGAAACATGTATATTATCTAGGGTGAAACAGATCACCAGCCCAGGTTGGGTGCATGAGACAAGTGCTCGGGCCTGGTGCACTGGGAAGACCCAGAGGGATCACGTGGAGAGCGAGGTGGGAGGGGGGACCGGGATGGGGAATACATGTAAATCCATGGCTAATTCATTTCAATGTATGACAAAAACTACTGCAATGATGTAAAGTAATTAGCCTCCAACTAATAAAAAAAGAAAAAAAAATTTAGATGTTATTTAAAACCAGGAGATGGAAGAAATAATCAATGGTGTCAATAGAGATAGAAAGAGGAGTAATCAAGTATTAATGAGTCAGGGGGACGAGAAGCAACTAACAACGAAGACTGGGGAACAACCAATGAGGGTAGAAGGAAAACCAGGCAAGTGGGCTGACTTAGAGCCAAATGAAGACAGTACAAGAAAAGTGTCTAATGATAAAACAAATGGAGACTGAAACTTTATCACTATAGTTAGCAATATGGAAGTTATAAATAATATTTGCAAGAGTATTTTAGATGAAACTGATGGGATGAACACCTGAGTGGTATAGATTCAAGAGAAATAAGGAGAGAGAAATTAGAACAAGTATAGGAAAAAAAATGAACTTTTCCTGCAAAGGGAAAGATAACTGTGGTGCCATCTTGGTATGGCAGGGTGTTGATAGGTTTTTTAAATGCGAGAAATATAGGAATATTTAAAGCTGTTGGTTATAATTCATTAGAGATGGACACACTATTGTTGATGTAGGAAAAAAGATGGAAAATGTTTTGTCCTAGAATAGCAGGAGGGGAAGGAGATTCTAGAACACAAAAGAGGGAACTAGCCTATTATAGAAAGATGGACAGTTCATCACAGTTGAGAATAAAAGGCAATAAAATAACTAGAGATGATAGTTTCAAAGAATTTATAAATAAATATAATATTCAGTGGATTATAGACATTATATTCTTATCATAACAAATTCCTAGAAACCATAATTGACTAAAGTCTTAAAATTAAAAAAAAAAAAGTATGTATCAGCCACACTATACTGTAAACACAGAACCTGACTCAGAGTAGGCCCTAAAATATTGTTGAATAAACAATAATTGTGTATTAAGTGGCTGTGAATAAATTAGTAAAGCTGAGGTGCATACCCTTTATAATCATTTGAAATTGGCAAATGTATACAACATTTTAAATGGTACTAGAATTCCTTCTTTTATATATAAGTAAACAGAAGCCTCAGAAGTTCAGTGGTGTTCTATTGTCACAGGGTTTGGCAAAATGGAATCTAGAATCCAGGTATTGTAATTTCTAATTAAATACTTTTCCATAAAGCCTATACTGTCCTACTCATTACGTGGACCTAATGGGCTATATAAAGTATGCTCAGTACATAAAAAGGCAAATTCATGGTAACATAAATATGAAGATTTGGGGTCCTTGAATACTTACATTCAGTGCAATTATACCAGCTCTAATAATCATTTCACATTTCCTTAATGGCAGCCCACTCCAGTACTCTTGCCTGGAAAATCCCATGGACAGAGGAGCCTGGTGGGCTACCGTCCATGGGGTCGCAAAGAGTTGGACATGACTGAGCGACTTCACTTACTTATTTCCTTCCTTGTTAGAACTTAGGAGTATTTCTGATGAGTGCTTTCTGTGGCCCATGTCTCTTAAAGGTTTCTGTCCATGGGATTCTCCAGGCAGGAATATTAGAGTGGGTTGCCATTTCCTTCTCCAGGGTAGCTGCCAAACCCAGGAATCAAACCCAGGTCTCCTGCCTTGCAGGCAAATTATTTACTGACTGAGGTATAAGGGAAGCCCTAAAGGTTTCTAGAGAAGTTAAATACTTCATTATAAATATAATGAAATAAAGATGACTTAGAGTAAAAAGTAAGCCATGAATAGAACCCTAGTGGAACAGGTTACTTAACCTGTCTATGCTTCAGTTTTATCATCTGTAAAATGGGAATGATAACACTCTCATTGGAAAGTTTTAAGGATTGATTCAGAAATTAATATTATTATCTGTCTTCTGACTCCCTCAAGTAAATAAATTATCCCCAAATGTTCAGCCAAATGTCTTAAGTTTTTTTGCTCATGCTTAGAAAATAAACTATCTTTTTTTTTGTTCTGAAATTATCCAGTCTCACAGTTTCATAGGGCTAGTTCAAATAGTCTCACAATTCATAGTACTAGTTCAGTAACATACTAGTTCTGAGCTCCTGTTCCAACCTGAAGATGTGCTCTGTCCTTCCCAGACCCAGCCATCCTCGCCACCCACCCACCACACATAGTTAAGGCTTGTTTCAAGCCTTGAAGCAGGTCTGCATTGGAGGAGGAGGGCATGGTCTCTCTTTACTCTGACATCCCCTACTCATAGCAATAGTTTCTGACCCTTCTAAGAATCAGGGCCCTGGAAGGGGAAACAGGAGAAAGATCACAGCGGTATGGGCTGACCTACATGTCATCCATGACGGGGCTTTCTGAATGGCAAATAGATAATCAATGGTCCTTCTCCCAAGGTGCATCCGTGGCTTCCTCAAAAAAACCCCTCTGTAGATTCTTTGGTTTTCATTGACTTGCTTTCAGTATCTTCTCTGAAGCCAGTCTCCCAATTTGTCACTCATTGCTCACCATTTAGAAACTCAGGGTTTTAACATTCTACTTTGTGGGTTTACACAGAAACTACCCTAAGTAATATCCCCTTTCGAGGGAACTTCTTGCTCTTCAAAAAACTAACCTTTGTGTTGATACTGGAGAAGTTGCAGTTAATCTGACAGGTGCCACCTGCTATGGAGACAGGGGCATCTCTGGCCACAGCTGTGGCTTTTAGACTTCAGCCTCTATATTCTTCAACTTCTGGAGGAAGCACATCAAGCTCTCTGAACACTTCCCATGAAGCCCTTCTCACCTGACAAGTTGAACAGGAATCACCCCGTGCTTCATACGTCTATGGTAGATTATGCACAGCAGACCAACTGCTATGTGAAACAGTTCTGTCTCTCTTCTAGCTTTACCAACTTTTGTAGAGTCTTAAAATGGAGTTTTAGCTCATATAGGACAAATTAGTTGGATTATATCTTAGCACCTCCTGCGAATAAAGTCTTGCACCTCACTAATTTAGCCTCCCCTCAAACAGAAAGATGGCCTCCCATTTTAATATCTGGATGCTTCAGTGAAACATTACCTGGCATAGGTGGAGCATTCAGAAATGTTAGATATTACTGTCAGTCATCTTCTATTTATTATTTAGCATTTTAAAAGTGGCTAAGTGAGGAATTGCTTACAGAAAAAAGTATTAGGAGAAAAAAGTTTGAAAGATTTAAGAATGAAGACAATGTGCTACCATGAAAGTTAACAGTGAAATGTTTTTTTTTGTTGTTGTTGTTCGTTTATCTTAGGAGGTATTTTTTGAGAAGGGAGTTAATCAGAGTGTCAAATTTTGCAGTGAATTTTAATAAGACAAACCTACCACATTCATCAGTTGGTAACTGGTAACATAATTTTTAGTAAGGTTTTAGAAGGAAAGGCCAACTGCAGTTGCTCAAAAAGTGGATAGAAGATGAAGACACTGAGACAGTGAAAATAGACAAGTTGGGAAATAAAGGAAAAAAGAGATCGGTAGCTAAATGGAGACACAGTGTTAAGGAATTCTTTTGTTGTTATTGTACTTACCATCCCCGTACTTTTAAGAAACAGATTTGAATATGTTACCAAAAAGCCAATTGAGAAGGAGAGGGAGAAATTCAAGATACAGGAGACAAAAAAAAAAAGTCAAAGGCGGAGATAAAAAGGAGGGGACCAAGGATTTGGAGGGAAGTATTAAAGAAGAAGGTAGTGCTTAAGGTTGGAGAACATAGGGAAATAAAGATGAGTGTGGATAGAAATAAGTATATGAGAGTATGTAGGAAAATAGTCAGTACTAAGGAACAACACAGCTTGTAGCCTCTGAGGGAATGGTTATGAAGAATTAAGGACATGAGAATTTCAAGATGAGATAATTAATAGCATGTTTTGGCATAAAGAGGCCATGAACTTGAAGAATGAAAGAGGATCACTAGATTTGCAAAATATGCACACATTGGTGGTATACAGGAGTGTGTTTTTAGGAGAATGGTGATGATAGAAGCCTTATTATAAGAGTTAAAGAAGAAAAGAGAGGGACTGCCCTGGCAGTCCAGTGGTTAGAACTCCACCTTTCAACTGCAGCGGGCATGGGTTCAGTCCCTGGTCAGGGAACTAAGATCCTGCATGCCTCACAGCACTGTCACACAAAAAAAGTTATAAATAAAGACAAATAAAAGGCTATAAATAACAGGAAGTAAAGGCTGAGGGTAAATACCATTTCATTTGGCTGGGGGAAAAATAACTGGAAGAAGGAGAAACACATTTTAAGAACAGAATAACCATAATCAGAGATAGCAAAAGATATAGCATCTCTATTTTTGACAGGAGTGAAGGATAAAACCCTTCTGTATGTGGTGTGGTGGCATTAGGTATCACTGAAAAGGAAGGTGCTCTCAATCCAGATGTGATCTTCTCAGCACAACAGGAAGGCTGTTATTTGACTTTAAGAGACATGAGACTGGCCATCAAGGAAGCGAAGAAATTGGGAAAACAATTTAAGAAAGTGCAGTTAAGATTTTTTTTTAATAAGATGAATCAAAAACTTACAAAATTTGATAATGATTGTGGAGAGTAGGATTTTTAGTGTGTTCAATTTGCGCTGGTGTTCATTATTACCCAGGAAAATTGTGCCATTAAGATTGGCTAAGGATAATGATGGTAATATCTATGGTAATAATAACATCAATAGCTGCATTTAACATTTATTGAGCATGTACTATCTGCGAGGTACGGAACTGATCATTTGACATGTTCCAGTTCATTTATGTCTCATAATGACCTTATGAGGCAGGTTCTATCATTATTTGAACTAATTACTTTGACCAAGGTTATTAAACTAGTAAGTGGTAAGTAGCAAGCCAAAAATATACCTAGGGACAACGTCTCTGGAATAAGAGAGACTTCTGTCACTTCCTGTAAGTTTCACTTAAATATTTTGTTTTTTAAAATGTTAAAGTATAAATGTTTCCCTCTTCTCCACAAGTAACCTCTTTTAACTTAATTCCTCATCAGAGTAGATACTGGTGCATTGCAATTTATGAAAAATACCAGGTGACATTTAACAATGTTTAAGGTTTCCGAAGCACATACGCACACTGCCTTTTAACCAATTATATGGTAGATATCATCCTCTCCTTCCAATTAAAAAAATAGGGGTTCTGAGAAGTCAGTCACTTACGCTTGACAGCTTAGCTAATAAGTGGAAGAACTCCAATTCAAATTCAGATCTTCTTCACCAGCCCAGGTTGGATGCATGAGACAAGTGATCGGGCCTGGTGCACTGGGAAGACCCAGAGGGATCAGGTGGAGAGGGAGGTGGGAGGGGGGACCGGGATGGGGAATACATGTAAATCCATGGCTAATTCATTTCAATGTATGACAAAAACCACTGCAATGTTGTAAAGTAATTAGCCTCCAACTAATAAAAATAAATGGGAAAAAAAAAAAAAACAAATTCAGATCTTCTAACTTCAGTCTAAAGTCACAGCCATTTAGTTCATTTTCTCGCTATGTCCATTCTCTCTCCTCAGTATTCTCTACATTGACAGGCCTTTCTTAGTTTCAAGGGTCACAGTCCTATTTCCAATTTCCACACCTCATCAAAATGATTACATTATCACAATAAGCTCTTCTAACATAATAATGACCCAAGTGACTCTTTTAACATCTATTTGTGGTAGATTTTTTACACTGATGGTAACTGTGTTTCATGCCTCCTTGTAACTTTTCCATGTAATATTGCTTTCCACTCTGTCTCTTGGCTTGGCCAAGGAATATTACCAAAAAAAAAAAAAAAAAAAAGACCCAAGCAGAAGCTTAAAAAGTATTTGCTGTTTTTTGCTTTGCCCTTACTCTCTTGCCATCACCATGAAAACATGCACAGACTATCTTATTGAAGGATCAGATACAAACTTAGAGTTGAGGGGCCAGAGTTGGTCCAGCTAAGGGCATCCTAGATCAAACAATAGCCAGTTAACATACAGTTAATTGAGTCCACTTTCAGACAGCCAGTGGCCTAGTAAGCCCAGCCAAGATTAACCAATCCAAGTCAAGGTCAGGCTCAGGCACTCAGTCTTGTCCAACTCTTTGCAACTCCATGGACTGTAGGCTGCCAGACTTCTCTGTAGATGGGATTCTCCTGGCAAAAATCTTGAAGTAGGGTGCCATTTCCTCCTCCAGGGGATCTTCCTAACCTAGGAGTCAAACCCATGTCTCTTACATCTCCTGCATTGGCAGGCAGATTCTTTACCATTAGCACTACCTGGGAAGCCCAGTAAAGGTCAGCTGAATTCCTTAAACCCATTATATTGCATGATAATGAAGTTTCATGTTGTTTGTTACACAGCATTATTTTAGCCATAGGTAACTGATACACAAGTATTAAATAACCTATCCTGAATCAAAATGGCAGAACAATATCCTTTCATTATTGCCTTATCATGTCACGAGTTCACTCAAGCTTCTATAGATTACTCTGTATACAAATGTCCATCCTGAGCTTTCACCACATATACGAACAGGCCTCCACTATCACTAAACAAAAGATGCATTCCTACCCTACAGCCCTTCAACAACAAATCTCTCAGTCATTCTCCTTATTTAATTCCTATTTACTCTTCTCTTTTTAACCAGGGATATGCTAGCTTAGCTGGTTCCTTTCTGGGAATTAGGAACACCTCACCTAGCCTGGAGCAGAGCACAGGCTGAATTTCAGTCCCCCCATATTCTTCAGCAGGATCATCCCTGCATAATTGTACTGTCTGATACAAAATATCCTCTAGTCCTTTCTAACCTTCTCTTAAAAATATCTCTAATAGCATCTTCCGCATGAAACTTTATGTAGTTTATTACATATCAGTGTTGTGGTACAAATACTTTTAGTCCCTCTGTAATCTTCTGGTACTATATTAATTTCCACCTATTAATGTTATATCTATTTCCTACATTCTCTGGGAAAAAAACTATGTTCTTTTTTTTTTCTACCCCCATTACAAACATATGTAATCATTCAGTAATAAACAGAAGATCCACAATATATGCTAAATAAGATGCTGAAAAAGGGCTTCCCTGATACATTAGTTGGTAAAGAATCAGCCTGCAATGCAGGAGACCCTGGTTTGACTCCTGGTTCAGGAAGATCCGCTGGAGAAGAGATGGGCTACCCACTCCAGTATTCTTGGGCTATTCTTGTGCAGTCAGCTATGAGGACCATCAAGTGTCTGGATGAAGAGTTAGAGCAACTTTGGTTGAGTGAGAGGCAGATGATAACTGAGTTTGGGCATCTTGAATCTCAGATTCTATGGCTCATTAAAATGGATCTGTGCATTATACATCAGTGTACTGCTTAGAAACATCAGGCCTAAATGTGGAATGATGTGGAATTATCAGTCCTTGTTAAACACCTTTAATTACATAATGAAAAAAGTAAACAATATGACTACGCAATATTTTCATGGTTAAGACTGTAAAAATCACCGCTGCATTTGTTCCTGAAAAAGTTATAGAGAAAATGACTAACACAAAACACAAAATCATCAACAACTAAAAATTATTGTATAGGCAATTGAAAACATAATATTTCATAAAATTTGACTCAGCTTTGACTTCTATCCCATGTTTGCTAAAACAAATTTCACTCTTACATTATTGTAGTTTTTATTTTACATACTTTATTTCTGCCTAAAAACTCACAATACCAAGGGAACATTTCATGCAAATATGGGCACAATAAAGGACAGAAATGGTATGGACCTAACAGAAGCAGAAGATATTAGGAAGAGGTGGCAGGAATACACAGAAGAACTGTACAAAAAAGATCCTCACGACCCAGATAATCACGATGGTGTGATCACTCACCTAGAGCCAAACATTCTGGAATGGGAAGTCAAGTGGGCCTTAGGAAGCATCACTACGAACAAAGCTAGTGGAAGTGATGGAATTCCAGTTGAGCTATTTCAAATCCTAAAAGATGATGCTGTGAAAGTATTGCAGTCAATATGTCAGCAAATTTGGAAAACTCAGCAGTGACCATAGGACTAGAAAAGGTCATTTTTCATTCCAATCCCAAAGAAAGGCAATGCCAAAGAATGCTCAAACCACTGCACAATTGCACTCATCTCACACTCTAGTAAAGTAATGCTCAAAATTCTCCAAGCCAGGCTTCAACAATATGTGAACACGTGAACTTCCAGATATTCAAGCTGGTTTTAGAAAAGCCAGAGGAACCAGAGATCAAATTGGCAACATCCGCTGGATCACCAAGAAAGCAAGAGAGTTCCAGAAAAACATCTAGTTCTGCTTTATTGACTATGCCAAAGCCTTTGACTGTGTGGATCACAACAAACTGTGTAAAATTCTGAAAGAGATGGGACTACCAGACTGCCTGATCTGCCTCTTAAGAAACCTGTATGCAGGTCAAGAAACAACAGTTAGAACTGGACATGAAACAACAGACTGGTTCCACATCAGGAAAGGAATATGTCAAGGCTGTTTATTGTCACCCTAATTATTTAACTTATATGCAGAGTATATCATGAGAAATGCTTGACTAGATGAAGCACAAGCTGGAATCAAGATCACTGGGAGAAATATAAATAACCTCAGATATGCAGATGATACCACCCTTATGGCAGAAAGCGAAGAACCTAACAGCCTCTTAGTGAAAGTGAAAGAGGAGAGTGAAAAAGTTTGCTTAAAACTCAACATTCAGAAAACTAAGATCATGGCATCTGGTCTCATCACTTCGCGTCAAGTAAATGAGGAAACAATGGAAACAGTGAGTTTATTTTTGGGGGCTCCAAAATCACTGCAGATGGTAACTGCAGCCATGAAATTAAAAGACGCAAAGAAAAGTTATGACCAAACTAGAGAGCATATTTAAAAGCAGAGACATTACTTTGCCAACAAAGGTCCATCTAGTCAAGGCTATGGTTTTTCCAGGGATCATGTATGGAAGTGAGAGTTGGACAGTGAAGAAAGCTGAGTGCCAAAGAATTGATGCTTTTGAACTGTGGTGTTGGAGAAGACTCTTGAGAGTCCCTTGGACAGCAAGATCCACCCAGTCCATCCTAAAGGATATCAGTCCTGAATATTCATTGGATGGACTGATGTTGAAGCTGAAGCTCTAATACTTTGGCCACCTGATGTGAAGAACTGACTCATTGGTAAAGACCCTAATGCTGGGAAAGATTGAAGGCGGGAGAAGAAGGGGACGACAGAGGATGAGATGGCTGGATGGCATCACCGACTCAATGGACATGAGTTTGAGTAAACTCTGGGAGTTGGTGATGGACAGGGAGGCCTGGCATGCTGCAGTTCATGGGGTCCCAAAGAGTCAGACACAACTGAGTGACTGAACTGAACTGAAAAACTCACATTTACAGGAGTCATTTTCTTCTCAGGTACATTGCTTACAAAATATTTTAAAAGGTTCAAGGATGCCAATTGAAGAATTTTATATTCCTCTGTAACTTGCAGAAAATTTAAATCCCTGAAGTTGCAGATTAGGTTATGAAATATTTGCATTAACAAATGAAAGGACTATCAGTATCTTTAATGTCCTGTGGATTGCTAAGGGTATGAAATATTTCTAATAGTAAAATACAAATAAATATTGAAAACTGTGTCAAAGTGTTTATAAAAGACTAGAACTATACCCATGTAAATGTACAGGCTCCTAATCCCTAATCTATAATTCCCAAACTCAAACACTCTGAAAACTGACATTTATTTGTAAGTATGAGGCCATTTATAGTCTTAGTGGATTTTACATAGTAGGAATTTCTCATATTTCTTCAGAAATATGAAGTGTATAATTATATAGTGTTTCCTAGAGTTTGGCTAGAGGAGATCATAGTTTAAGTTGTACAATACATACAGAACATAAATTAGGAAAATTCTGAACATTAAAACACAAGGGGTTTGGATAAGAGATTGTGTACCAGTATAATTAATTAAAAGTCAAAAATTTTAAATTTAGGTGTGGCTCAGACAGTAAAGAATCCACCTGCAATGTTCCAGACCTGGGTTTGGTCCCTGGGTTGGGAAGAGCCCCTGAAGAAGGGAATGGCTACCCACTCCAGTATTTTGGCCTGGAGAATTCCATGGACTGTATAGTCCATGGGGTAGCAAAAAGTCAGATACAACTGAGCAACTTTCACTTTCAAATTTTGAAGATATAATACATATTTTCAACATAATTGAATGCTATAATTAAAATATTTTCATTCCTATACCATTTAAAAGAGGTTTTATCTACACTATATATATATATATATATATATATATATATATAAATATATATATATATATATATATATATATATATAAATATATATGAAAAATTTTCAGTTTTCTCCTTTCCCTCCCAGATATTCTAGCATTAATATTTTACAACATCTTTATAAAAGATTCACCCATGTCTCTATCATGTCACCATGATAGAGAAAAAAAATGTAAGACCCAAATTATTCTTAGAATCATTTTAATAGGGTTAGCATCAGAAACTTAATAGCATCAAGCTTAAATAAAATATATAAAGATAACCTTAGGAGGGGTACCTGTATAGTCCTACACTTGGGACCAGAGTCAACTTCTAAGAAGAGTGTGGGAAAAACACATGGTATTTTTGCAACTCAATTACAAACTTCAGTTTTTTGCCATTCTAATGCATAATAAAAGTATGTTGAACTGGCCCCCCAAATAATAAAATAATACAATTCTAGGATTCTTCATGAAACACTCTATCCAGAAAAAGAAATGATTGCCCTATTCTGTGCTCATCACAGAAGGTAAGGAATAGTGTGATTGGTTATAAGACCGTATTTTAACAACAGCATTAACCAACTCAGATAATTCTGGAGGTGAGCAACCATGATGATAATCATTCTAGAAATGACTGTATGAAGAACAGTTGTAAATACTGAAATGTCTAGTTTGAAAAATATAATTCTTGGTGAAGTATGACAGTTGTCCTTTGAAATGAACCAATACAATACATTCTGTGTAAACAAATCAGTGTATGTCAACAGGTTAGAGTTATTGGAAATATTATTGCATCTCAACACAAAACAGACTGAAAATGAACTGGGATGGGGATCATGGAATTACCTAATGGGAACATAACAGAGCAATCTAGGAGATCCTTTTAATTCTGAAAGTCATAAATATCTCAACATCATACTACACATTTGTAGTATGGCTGGTTTAGAATTTTATCAACATTGATTATGTAATTTTCAGTTATAAAAAGATATTACCTACAAGACATTAATTTATGGAGAAAGATCAACTCTTCAGCATTTGCTGTACTGTCTTTTAAGTAAAGGGCCAATCAAACTTGTTTTTAAAAGAAAAATATCATTTATTGAGGGGTGATTATTAAAAACTTAATTCATTCTATGATGCTTCTCATACCTAAAATATGCTATTCTTAAATAAGAGAACTGACTCATTATTAAATTTGTATATAAATTAACTGAAAATCCTTAAAATATCACTTTTTTCTGTAAAATAACTATATGACAATAATATATTAAAAATGTTATTTTTATAATATTACTATATATAATAGTAATATATTATTACTATTAATATATATTAATAATAATATAGTAATATATTATTATTACAATACATAATGCATATAACATGTTATTACATATCACATAAAATAATTATTTTATAAATATTTACTTAAAATTGTTAAAATCTCCCTGTGTCCCCAGCCCAAAAAAAAAAAAATTGTTAAAATCTAACAATTTTAAGTTTGTGAGAATAAAGCTGAACTTTTGCCTATTCTCCTATCTCCAAAATACTTTTCTTTTTTAAAGAAACTGGTTGAAATGTCTTTTTTGAAGGGAGGGTAATACATCAATAAATTCAATACTTTTAAGCAGTATTAACCTTTTCTAAAGAAAGACAAATAAAAACGATTGGACAACAGACTTCCAAGCACTATCATTTCCAAAGACAGACCACAAAACTGAAAATGTAAAATACATCTTTCCAAATGTCATGTGTGCTAAGTCGCTCAGCTGTGTCCAACTCTTTGTCACCCCATGGGCTGTAGCCTCCAGGCTCCTTTGTCCATGGGGATTCTCCATGCAAGAATACGAGAGGGGGTTTGCCCTTCCCCAGGGGAATCTTCCCAAGGAGGGATCAAGCCCAGGTCTCCCACGATCAGAGCCACCGGGGAAGTCCAAGAATCCTGGAGTGGGCAGCCTATCCCTTCTCCGGGGATCTTCCCAACCTAGGAATCAAACCGGGGTCTCCTGCGTTGCAGGTGGATTTTTTTTTTTTTTAACCAGCTGAGCTACTAGGGAAGCCCAAATATCATAATAGTGTTTAAAAAGCAAGAAAGAGAAAACTATCTATTTTCACACCCTGGTAATTAGAAGCTGATCAACAGGTGATCTTCCACCTCCACCAAAAAACAGATAAAATTTCCAAGAGAAACACGATTGGGACTCATGCTTCAAATCTCCCACCGCCAAAGTGCCACTATTTTGTTTGAGGCAAAGTTGCATGTGAACTAGTTATTTATTCTTAGTTTTTTTTCACCAAAATTTGCATATCATATCTACTAAGGGCAAAAGTAATTATCAGAATGGAAATAAAGCAAAGCTTATATCTTGTCACATTTTCAGCTGCAGCAGGAAGGACAGAAGCTCCCAGGAGGCATACCTGTGGCAGGGCTGAATTGAGCTGTCTCTGGAGCGAATCTCTGTCATAGATGACATCCTGCAGTCTTTGCTGGGCAAGTGAGAGGCTTTCTTGGGTTTCCCGAAGGGTGTCCAGAAGACGATCCCTCTCATCCAGCATGTTCACCATCAGCTGCTCAAAATGGGAGTCTGAGTCCGAGCCACTGCTTTGGGAACCCCTTTGGCTCATTGGGGTGTCCTCATTAATCGTGGGCATCACTTCACACATCATTGCTTAAATTAAAGGGGAGAGAAACTTAGTAAAAAAAGATTTCCAATAAACCCACTTGACCCTCAGCTCACCCAACTCTTTGCAGCTCATCAGCCTTTCTCCTCTCCCCACTGCCCCAAATCCTACCATACTAAAAGTCTGACCTCAGTGAAATATGATTCACTGACTTCCTCAAACCAACATGCTTTCTCTTTGCATGACAATCTACATATCTCCTACCTACAAAAACACAGCTTGATTTCATTTACTTCTCAAAGTTTTTTTTTTTATGATTTACCCCCACCTCATTCAATTTATAATAAGATGTTGCAACACTTATTAATTGATCACCTTTCTTCCCATTCAAATTTACAAATCAGTTATAGCTAATACCTCCATCTTACCCTTATTTGTTATTACATTGTTAAAAGCAAGCCTAGTGGCTGACATTTAACAGGTAGGAAGCAAATTATGTTTGTGCTACTTAAATAAATGAATGCATTTATGTTCATTCTTTCATTTAGAAGATCTGAAAATAATTGAGCATTTATGTAAAAATCTGCTTTTACTTTTTAATTTTATCAAATTTTTTAATACAACTATTTTAAAGCTTCTTGACTTTACAACTCCCATTTTATTGTTACAAGCCCTCTTCCTGAATTCCTACAGTTTTCTACACAGAGTAGATAAGTTATGCTGACTAAATTAGACACATGCTTTAGGATATAGACTGAAATGAATAAATTTGTTTAGGTCATTATACTACTAATTATACTTATCTTTTGTTTCCTGCAAATTACTTTGTCTGCTTTCCGTCCAAACAATACAGACTAACACTCTTTCAAATATTCCACAAAACAGATGCCATAAATTACATTAGTTAATGTAGAAAGTTTACATCCTAACTGCTAATCAGAAGCAGCTAGTCATAAAATAAATGAACTCTTCAGAATATTTTAAAATTAATTTATTTAAAATAGAAAACACAGACATTAAGATATAACATTGACCTGTTGTGTAGCATTTTAAAAATAAAAAATTATCTTATTTACTCTTTTCTTTTCTTTCTTATGTTTAAGAAAACATCAAATCCATCTCAGTTTCAGTTGTACTGAAGTCAGGGGCTATTAATTAGAGGGCTTGGTTTTGCAAAAGTCTGATGTGGAGAAAGGCTGGCTTGGCTGTTGATCCTGGAGCATTCTTTGGTTTTATAATACAAGGTCAATTTATTTTTCTGCCTACATAATCCTGTCCTTGGGGAAAATATTTCTGGTGATATTTTCAAATAAAATGTCAAGATTTAACAGTTCAATAGTTAATTACTTTTTATGTAATTCTTCATATAAATTGAGTTATTGAATAGAGAAATTCAATTATCTGTGAATTATTTGATCAAGGCCCACTGAAAACTAGGAGAAACTTTTAAAAAGATAAAAGGAAGTATTCTGTCTACACTCAATAAAACATTTGACAAAACCAAAAAAAAAAAAGGAAGTATTCTGTGACTGACAGCCTATACAGAAGAATTAAGGCAGGGGTAAATTTTAGAAAAATTCAAAGTAATGCTTTGAATTACTGCTCCTCATTCAAAACACTGGGCTCCCTGAAGGCAAGAACTTGACTTGTTCAATTTCTTTTTCACCCTAAACTAAAACAAGTGATTCAAATAGGACATATGAATATTTAAAAACACACATGTACACACTCAATCACACTCATGCATTTGCTAATATTGTTAACCACTTAATGGTTGCAAAGAAATAATTTTTATTTTTCTCCACCTGAATTTCATTCAAACAATTTCACAAAGGTGGGAAAAATGAGACTCTTTGTTATAAATTTCTTTACCTTAATTAAAAAGAAGTTGGAAAACAAATAAACAGCTCCAATACATTTGAATATTTAAAGCAGTTGTTTCACATGCCATGCATAAAATCCACAGCACTGAACAGCTGTGTCATTCTGAGAAATCATTATCAAGAGCCAATGTGTTTCTTTCTGACATTTAAGGTTAAAACAAAATACTGGGCAAGGAAATGGTAGCACAGTGACAATCAGTGCCAAAACATTTACTGGGTTTCAGTTTAAGGTTGGTTAGACATTTTCAAAGTTGTGTTCTAAATGTGTTCTTCCTGAGGGAAAGCTCTGAGCCCACCTCTACTCTAAGTATACTTTAAATTATGAGGAAAAACTTAACTGCAGCAATTACCCCAGCTACAGCTTTCTTCCCAATATGCTACTCTAGTTCTGACGACCATCGTCATCAGGAGACATTAGACATTTACAAACTTTAGGCTCTTTGATCAGTATAAAAGTTGGTCTTTGACTTAGTTGGAAGATGCTATGATGAGAAGCAGCTAAGGGATTTAGAAAGTCCATTAAATTTACACTCAAAAGAACTTGATTCAATTCAATTCCCAAGGCATGTGAGCCAGAGCAGTTCACTTCATGTCTCCAAACTTCAGCTTTCTTTTCTGTAAAGTAGGAATAATAATGTAGGTATTTTTAAAAAACAAGCCCATAGATCCAATAGGATACCTGACTGAGAACACATAGTAAAATTATAAAGAACTATTGCAGATTCAAGTATTTATTCTTATTATAAAATGGCCAACATTCACCTTTGCAAAAAGAACATTTTACGTTTATGATTCATTCTGCTTCTATGCCTAAAGGGTGCTCTAAACTTTTCAAATCCAATTGGAAAAGAAAAAAAGAAATCCAACTATGCAAAAGTTACTTAGAAAATAAGATGAACACATGGTACATGCTTTTTTCCCTCACAGTCAACCTGAATGAGTAAACCTAAAGTCTTCTCATCAAAATTAGAAGGAAAACATTTGTCTACAAAAAACAAGGCAACTTTCATGAGCTAGCTTAGTTTCTTACAATAAAACTGATATTACATCTAGTATAAATTACAAAAAAGTTGTAGATTCTTTGAAATATACTATAACTTATTAAGTGCATGTTTTAGGTGTTAAAAGCAATTAAAAATCTGTATTCAGTGTAACTTGCATAGTTCAGAAGGCTATGGTCATTCAAGTTATCTTCTATTTCATCCTCATATTGCCACTTTTAACTTTTAGAATCATTTTCAATATTAAAAACTTCATTGTATGACATAATTCCTAAAAAACTAGAGAGAGCATACTAACAATTTGCTTTGATATTTGCCTTTTCATCATTCCCTTCCCAAATCAACTGATAACATGAATTATGTTATACTCTTCTAGATGATGATGCCCTGGTCATTTAATTACTGAAGGTTTCAAGGGCTAGTTAGAGACATTGTTTATTTTTTTGTTAAAAAAGAAAAATAGCTGTTTTAATTATCTCAGTGCTGAAATTTAGCTTGAAGAATTTTATACCAGGAAAACCAACTCCCTTATTCTTAGCACATAACCTTGACTGTCTTCTAAATCTCTGATTTCAAAATAAAACTTTTGAATGCCCACTGGAGTCATTACCCAAGGGCTTTCAAGATCCAGAGTGTTTCTTAGCAATATATGCTGTTCAAACAGTATGTGTCCAGATATGACAGTGCTACAAAAACCTTTTTTTTTTCCTGTCAATGACTCACTTTATTCAAACAGATAATTAGGATTTAGATCCTACTGGAGACAAAAATCTAATTATTCTCTGTATATGTCAGTTTCTTCTGCAAAGATTTAGTCTTTAGAACCTACCTATCTCCACCTCAGTTAATCCACAAGGAATAATTTGGTGAAAGAAAGCCTAGCCATTGTCTGATTACACTACATGAATATTCCTCGTCCTATTTAACTCTTTGAAGTCCCCAGTCCTCGGGAAATATTCTATTTTTAATGCCAGCATTTTGCACTTTCTTTACCCTAATGCATTTACAGCTGGCCGGAGGGCCAGCACACTCCCATAAGGCTGGCTGGACAGTTCTCTCTCAGCCACACCCCCCCACCACCCAGAAGAAGTTGACTTCATAATTCCCACACCAAAATTGTCCATCCTGCCCAACAGGAGACAGACAAGGTAGAGGAAATAGGAGAAGGGAGAGGGTGGGGGTGGAAAGCAAAAGGTAAGGAACAGTAATTGACAAGGAGGGAATTTGCATCTCATCTTCCCTGGGGGCGGGGTGGGGCCGGGGCTGGGGAGGGGGAAGGGGGAAAAAAATAAAGCAGGTGGGAAACCGTGTAACTCAAACACAGTCTCTGTACCTAATGTCTGTAATTTCGGGTCCCGCTTCTTCAATTGAGCAATGACAACCGCAGTCTCAGGCTTGACGAGAGGGGAGGCTCACAGCCGGCACTCCTGGACCATTTCCCTAGCAACGGGAGGAGAAAAGCAGCTTAGACACTCGGTGCCCCGGCGTTCTCCCGGAACGTGCCCCGGCTGGCTGGCCCGGCAGCAGCTCGGCATCTTCCCGCGGCTCCGTCAGCAGCCAAAAGGAGAAGCGTCCATCGGAAAAATGGCATATTACAAATTTTGCTTTGGGAAGCAGAGCTCGGTTCAGACCATTGTCAGAGGGAGGAGGGGGGAGGCGGCTCTTAAAGCAGCAGCGACCCGTTTGCCGGAGCAGCCGCAGCTCCTCGCGGGCAGCTGGAGACCGGGGCGGGGAGTCGGCGAGTGGGGGACTGGGTTTGACTTGCAGAAACTTAACCGAGCGGCGCTGCTCCGCGACCGGGCCACCTGGAGGGTGTCACCCCCAAACGTGAGCTTTGGGAAGAGGTGTGAGGAGAATCTGGAAGGGAATTCCTCCAACCAGCCCCCGACCCGGAGCCCCTCTGGAGTTTATGGCTACCTCCAGGAGTTGAAAAGCTAGAGGGAAGCGAGTCCGCAGGGATGCGAGAAGCAGGGCAGAGCCCGTCCTGGCCCCCAGCCTATTTCCCAGCGAAGGGTGCCTTATTTCACTTAAAAGAGCTGCTGCTTCTCCAGAAGGGCACGCAGTCAGAACCCCCACGCCCAGCTTCGCCTCCCAGCCTCTTTGCTGGCACCGGTTGGCCGGGAGAACCAACCTGCTGGGCGCCAGGGCGGATGCTACAGCATCTTCCTACTTGCCTGTGCTCAGTGCGGATGCTACAGCATCTTCCTACTTGCCTGTGCTCAGTGCGGATGCTACAGCATCTTCCTACTTGCCTGTGCTGTGGACGCTGCCGCTCCTCCTCCTCCGTCGTCTCCCCCCGCCTCCACCCCCTTCCTCCTCCTTGGCAGCGCCACCTCCTCTTCCTCTGAAACAAGGGCTTCCCCTGGAAGCTGGTGCAGTGGTTTCCACCGGCCCTTAAATAAATTCTGAAGTAATCACGTCTTTGCTCTCCTCCTCACGTACACGCGCTCGCGGATACACACGACTCCCCCAAAGCTGCTGAGGCTCGCGCTGGTCCCAGTGCCCCCGGCAAAGGCAGGGGCCGGGGCCGGGCAGGTGTGACGAGGCGGGTGTGTTCCTCCTCGCCCGGGCTTCACGCACAATGGTCTCCACAGGAAGACGTGTGTTGGCCCGTGCTGCTAGGGACAGAACAGCTTTGGGCATCTTCTGGCTCTCTGGCCTTCTGTGCTTGTCATTTCTTTAGCGGCTTCCTTCTCTCAAGACCAAGGGCCTGGTACTCGCGGCAGTAGAGACCCGAGTCAATCTAGGGTGTGGCGGCATCTGTCACTTCTCATTACCTCTCCAGCTCTTTTCCATTCAGAGCTTTGGAGATGAGAATTGTGTGTTAAGTACTCCCTGCCAGAGAACAGTTTAGCTTTGAGCGGTCTGCTCCCTGGATCTTTTCCAGCTCTCTCATACCTGCACACCCCTTAACATACTCTCCTTTCTTCTGCCCCTGCTGTCCATTCTCACAGACCCATCAGGGACAGAGAGGAAGCCGAAGACAAAACTGGTACCTGCTCTAAACAAGAAGGAAAGGTTTCAGTAAGGGAAATTGAGATATCCTAGTTTTAGTATAAGGAAGAGGATATGCAGGAAGGAATTGGGAGAAGGGTTCAACATTGTGTATAATTTGGAAGTTAGTACAAATACTCTTATGATGTAGTGCAATAAATCCAAAAGATATGTTTCACTTTTGTGTTAGGCAAATAGTCCAAAGTTAACTGTAGAAATACTATTCAAATAACAGCTCACTTACATTAGGTACAGTATTCAAGAAACATACCATTTTATGTTAGGGGTAGCATTTAATTGAGTTGATGACCTCACAGTAGAAGGTGAGCTCAAGCTCACATATTTACCCCCTTCTCTTCTAGCCAGTTACTCAAATTCTGCATCACAACATAATCCTATTAGAATTAAGTATTAGAGTAATGTAAGGAGTCATTAGATGTCAACTGGAGCACTGTTTCTCAAACACAGCGTACTTATTGCTGTTGTTTAGGTCACCAAGTCATGTCCAGCTCTTTTGGGACCCCACGGACTGTAGCAGGCCATGCTCCTCTGTGCATGGGATTTCCCAGGCAAGTATAATGGCTGTCATTTCCTTCTCCAGGGGATCTTCTACAACCCAGGAATTGAACCCATTTCTCTTGCATTGGTATGCGGATTCTTTACCACTGAGCCACCCCAGAAGCCCCATAGATCACCCATGGATCTTGTTCTATTGTAGATTCTGACTCACTTGGACTGGGGTGGACCCTGAGATTCTGCACCAGTAACAACTCCCAGATGAAACTATACTTTGGGTAGCAAGGATCTCGATCACCCAATCAACCTACCATTTGATGTTGACTTAAATATTCTTAACCACAGGAAAACTCATTAAGTCACAAAGCAGCCCAGCCCATTTTCAGATAGATCTAATTTAATAACAGATTTCTCATACTGATCATATATCAGTACTCATAATTTTCACTATCTGGAATTCCCCCAGAAGATATAAAATGTTCTTTATACCTCAGAAACGTTCTTATTTTTAGAGACAGTTGAAACGTCTCTTTGTACAAGAATTTCTTCCTTCCTTATAATTTCTTTGGTAATCAACATTTGCCAAATATAGCCACAAAGTTGTTATTAATAGTATTTCCAAGAAAAGTCTTGATTTGTCTAATTCCTATTCATTTAAGAAGTACAAATATTAATTCTAAATATAATGCCCACATATAGTTGACACAACAGAGTTGAAGGCCAACTAAGAGTTGATAGCACAAAAGAGAACAATTTGATAATGGATGGCAGGAAACATATAGTAAAGAATATTTTACAGAGAATAAATTGTCTTTATGGTCATTCTCAGCTTAGAAACTGTATGTTCTCACATTCTCACCCTTAAAACGCTTGTGTAGTAAGAGTGCAAATAACATTTAGGTGATATAGTCAACCCTACACTAGTTTTAATCTAGTGGATCTCAAGTTTAGCATACAAGAGAATCTCTAGAGGGATGGTTACAGAACAGATTTGGGGGCCCCATCCCTAAAGGTTCAGATGTGTCCAAAATGCTACTGGGGAAGAACACAGAAATAGTTTCAGAAAGAATGAAGAGGCTAAGCCAAAGTAGAAACAGGCCCAGTTGTAGATGTGTCTGGTGGTGTGAGTAAAGTCTGAAAGTAAAGTCTGTTGTAAAGAAAAATATTGCATAAGAACCTGGAATGTTAGGTTCATGAACCAAGGTACACTGGAAGTGGTCAAACAGGAGATGGCAAGAGTGAACATCAACATTTTAAGAATCAGTGAACCAAAATGGACAGGAATGGGCAAATTTAATTCAGATGACCATTGTATCTACTACTCTGGGGAAGAATCCCTTAGAAGAAATGGAGTAGCCCTCATAGTCAACAAAAGAGTCTGAAATACAGTACTTGGGTGAAGTCTAAAATGACAAAATGATCTCAGTTCATTTCCAAGGCAATCCATTCAGCATCACAGTAATCCAAGTCTGTGGATAAATAGGCAAATGAAACTGAATTTGACTGGTTCTGTGAAGACCTACAAGATCTTCTAGAACTAACACCAAAAGAGATGTCCTTTTCATCATAGAGAATTGGAGTGCAAAAGTAGAAAGTAAAGAGATACTTGTATTAACAGGCAAGGTTGGTATTGGAGTACAAAATGAAGCAGGGCAAAGGCTAACAGATTTTTGCCAAGAGAATGCACTGGTCATAACAAAAACCCTCTTTCAACAACTCAAGAGAGAGCTCTACACATGGACATCACCAGATGGTCGATACCAACGTCAGATTGATTATATTCTTTGTAGCCAAAGATGGAGAAGCTCCATAGAGTCAGCAAAAACAAGACTGGAACTGACTGTAGGTCAGATCATGATGAGATCCTTATTGTGAAATTCAGACATAAAGAAACTAGGGAAAACTACTAGGCCATTCAGGTATGACCTAAATCAAATCCCTTATGATTATACAGTGGAAGTGACAAATAGATTCAAGAGATTAGATCTGATAGACAGAGTGCCTTAAGAACTATGGACAGAGGTTCATACCATTGTATAGGAGGTGGTAACCAAAACCATCCCCAAGGGGGAAAAAAATGCAAGAAGGCAAAGTGGTTGTCTGAGGAGGCCTTACAAATAGCTGAGAAAAGAAATGAAAGGCAAAGAAGAAAGGGAAAGATAAAGCCAACTAAATGCAGAGTCCCAGAGAATTGCAAGGCAAGATAAGAAAGACTTCTTAAGTGAAGAATGCAAAGAGATAGAAGAAAACAATAGAATGGGAAAGACTAGAGATCTCATAAAGAAAATTAGATATACCAAGGAAATATTTCATGCAAAGATGGGCATAATAAAAGACAGAAACAGTAAGGACTTAACAGAAGCAAAAGAGATTAAGAAAAAGTAGAAAGAATACACAGAAGAACTATACCAAAAAGGTGTTAATGACCCAGATAACCGTGATGGTGTGATCATTCACCTAGAGCCAAACATCCTGGAGTGTGAGGTTAAGTCGGCCTTAGGAAGAATTACTACAAACAAAGGAGGTGATGGAATTCCAGCTGAGTTATTTCAGGTCCTAAAAGATGATGCTGTTAAAGTGCTGCATTCCTTATGTCAGCAAATTTGGAAAATTCAGCAATAGCCACAGGACCGGAAAAGGTCAGTTTTCAATCTAGTCCCAAAGAAGGGCAATGCTGAAGAACATTTCAACAACTGTACAATTTAGCTCATTTCACTTGCCAGGAAGCTAATGCTCAAAGTCTTTTAAGCTAGGCTTCAATAGTATGTGAACCAATAACTTCCAGATGTACAAGCTAGATTTAGAAAAGCCAAAGGAATGAGAAATCAAACTGCCAACATCCATGGATCATAGAAAAAGCAAGAGAGTTCCAGAAAAACATCTAATTCTGCCTCAGTGACTACCCTAAAGCCTTTGACTGTATGGATCACAATAAACTGTGAAAAATTCTGAAAGAGATGGGAATACCAGACCACCTTACCTGCCTCCTGAGAAATCTGTATGCAGATCAAGAAGCAACAGTTAGAACTGGACATGGAACAACTGACTTGTTCCAAATTGGGAAAGGAATATGTCAAGGCTGTATATTGTCACCCTTACTTATTTAACTTATATGCAGGGTACATTATGGGATGTACCAAACTAGGTGAATCACAAGCTGGAATCAAGATTGCTCAGAGAAATATAAATAACCTCAGAAATGCAAATCAGATCACCCTAATGGTAGATAGTGAGGAGGAACTAAAAAGCATTTTGATGAAGATAAAAGAGGAGAGTGAAAAAGCTGGCTTAAAACTCAACACTCAAAAATGAAGATCATGGCATCCAGTCCCACCACTTCATGGCAAATAGATGAGGAAACAATGGAAACTGTGTGAGACTTTATTTTTTGGGGCTCCAAAATCACTGAGGATGGTGACTTCACTCATGAAATTAAAAGCCACTTAATCCTTAAAAGTAAAGCTCTGACAAACCTAGACAGCATATTTTAAACCTTTGCCAACAAAGGTTCCTATAGTCAAAGCAATGGTTTTTCCAGTAGTCATGTATAGATGTGAGAGCTGGACCATAAAGAAGGAAGAGCACCAAAGAATTAATGCTTTTGAACCGTGGTGTTGGAGTCCCTTGGACAGCAGGCATATCAAACCAGTCAGTCCTAAAGGAAATCAACCCTGAATATTCATTGGAAGCACTGATACTAAAGCTGAAGCCCCAAAACTTCAGCCCCCTGATACGAAAAGCCAACTCACTGGAAAAGACCCTGATGCTGGGAAAGATTGAGAGCAGGAGGAGAAGGGGGCAACAGAGGATGCGAGAGTTGGATAGTATCATTGACTCCATGGACATGAGTTTGAGCAAACTCCAGGAGATGATGAAAGATGGAATCCTGACGTGCTGTAGTCCATGGGATCGCAGAGTCCAACACAACTGAGCAACTGAACAACAGCCACAAACCTGCGGTATGGCCGGAGAGTTTGCATTTCTACTGAGTTCCCAGGTAATAGAACACTGCTTGGTCAGGAATCCCACTTTGAGAACACTAAATAAGTAAATCTGAAGAAATTTGGGAACAGTATGCTTACAGAACAAGAAAACAACTGATATTTTATACTTAAGGCAAAAAATCTCCTAAACAAATATAAAACTCATTATTATTCTGAGGTTATCTTCTACTTCTACTGGTTTTTGAAAGCCAAGGAACAATTGTTAAGATAAAATATGCTTATCCTCTAAGAAGTTAATTACATTTAGGCAGAAGTAGTGGAACCCACCTCTTTCATTAATTTTAGTGCCTACCTTGAATGAAAAAAAATAATTCATAGAGGCATACAATGTCACTAACCACACTTATTAATTCTTATTCTGCGTATTTTATTTCAAATACCATTTTTTTGTCTATTTTCTTTAAAAGGGAGCCTGTCATACAGCTATTCTCATGTTTGCTATGGTGGCCAGCCCTTCCATCTCTTTGGATATTCTAAATATCACATGGTGTATTAGTAACATAATAGCATAAAAATAAAATAATGAGCACCTGTTCTATTTAGAACAATGATGTTTTTGTATGCCACGATAAAGTGTACTAAGATCAGGCCCCAAATAAAATGACCAATTAAGTATGGCCATGACTGTAGCAAAAATTGAGTAAGTTGCTGTAAGTTGTCTTTTAAATGCAAATATAATTTTGATGCAAAATAAAGCAAATATTTACAGTTGTAGTAAGCATTTTAATTTCAGTGTCACATCATTTCAGCTATAGAGTTTACCATTTATGAAAATAGTTTGCCTATATTCACAACACTGTATTAACTGTTAGAAAATTATTCATTTTATAAATGCTAACATTATTGAAAAAATTAAATTGCATTTTCTTATTATGCTTACTGACATTATGCTTACTGTTGAATTTAAAATTTTACATGGCTTAGGTTGATAATATAAATAACTCCTACCATACACTTTACCTATCTATAGTTTTGTGGGAACATGAATTTATTTCCATTAGGCAGTAAGACCACATAATATTATTATGCTGTATTAATTAGAGCAAGCAATAAAATAATCCCAAATAAATAATGAGTCACAAACTCAAGTGAACTTTATTTTTTACTTTTTCAATATTCCAAGGTAAGAATTGGTCAGTGGGCTACTCTCATCCATACAATAATTTAGGGTTCTTGTCTGATCTCTACCATTTCTTTGGGTTTTGAACCTACATGGTTCAAAAGATGGAAGAAATAAGCACCCCATTTCTAAAGCCCTTCGTCTAGAAGTGACACATACTTTTTTCATTTGCCCCTGGTAAGAAAAACTCACACGGCAGCATTCAATTACAAGAGAGCCTGGGAAGACAGTCTATCCTTCAGGCTGGAAAAAGAATAAAGAGGCTTTTGGTAAAAACTTAGCCAGTTTCTCTCACATAGTGTTTGTGAAGGTGACAGTGGAAATAAAAAGTATGTAAGCAATATGTTATGTTTAAACTTTCTGTTATTTGTACATTAAAAAAATGCAATTAATTGGAATCAATGGTCATAACAGTCAGTACCCAATTCGCTCACAGTTAACATTGTTTATTATAGAGGTTTCATGTATCATGTGTTTATCCTACAAATTTTTCTTTTTAACCTGTCTAAAATAGCAAACTGAAGAATATGAAAGTTATTTAAAAACATAGTTGCTGACTCTTGTGCTTCCACACAAATGTATGAGCATCAATTCTCACAAGATACATTTTTTGCGAGGCTACATTAATCAGCTTTTATCTATGCATTTATATGAGATTATTACAATATATAGCAATTTGACAAATAGTCGCAGGGATTTCAATTTATAACTAAGGAATCTTAGTGTTGTAGAAGAGCAAAAACTGTTATTTTTTGAAGTCAAAATATAAGAGAAGGCAAGTTTCAGAGAACTTTATTTTGTATTATTCAATACTATGTAACATCAAATCGAAGAGCAATATAAGGGCACTGAAAACAAATAAATTAGAATAGTGATGCCTTATGAAATAACCTTTTCTCCTGTTTAAGGAAAAAATAACATTTCATGGGAAAACAATTATCTTACGGTACTCTTTAGACTACTGTGAGGGAAAATATTAAAAGAAGCATTCTAAATGCATTCAGTAGTTATTTTATTATCTAGAGAGGAAATTTATTCTAACATAAAGTTCCATAATAAAGATTTTAATTTTTGCTGCTACTCCAATTCAGGGAGAATTGCTTTATTTTTTTGGGGGGAGCCTTGCTTTAGAATTGTAGAATCATGGAATTTTATGCTGAGAGTTCTGATATAACCCCATTCTTACAGATGCATGTAGTAACACTAATTCCTGGATTTTCTAGCTCAAGTACCTAAAGAAACTAAGCAGACACTGGTTCAATTTTGATGTCTACTTTTTGATGCCTCCTATTAAATATAAATATTCCAGAACTTGACTCAGACTTATTCATAATTACCTACCTACTTTTATCATTGGTATCACTGATACTAATCCAATTATTTCTTTCAGTCAATTGACAGCACAAATAAACTGCATGAAGTTGAGATCAGTGATCACTGCTGTTCTTTGGATGAGAAATCATTGGAAAATAATAATCACCAATGTGAAAATGAGCTTTACCCTAATGCACACTACTTCAGGACATGTGCAAGCTTAAATGATGAAAATAACTGATATGGGTAATCCTCATTTTTTATATAGTTTAAAGATTTACAGAGTGAACAGAAATGTAGGTTTTAGAAAGATATAAATACACAAGATACACATGAGAATTATCTTTCATGAAGTCTTTATTTGGCCACCCATTGGTGACTTCAGTTGTGGCCCTATTTGTCTTCTGCTCAAGTAACCGTATAAAATCCATAGCTGTTCATTAGGCTAATTGGAGAGCTAGAGCTATTGGCCAGGTGTATTCATCCCTGCACCTCTCTAGTAGGACATGTGTGTGTCATTTACCCAGAGCACCTTTTGGCATTTCGCCACCAGCTCAGACTTTATCTCTGGCCTTTATAACCACATCCTCAGTCAGTGCAGTTGATACGGCAGAAGGAAGAGGACATTTGAGCATAGATTACCCAGCATTTAAATAGTGTGGTCCTTTCCCAGTGCACCTTATCCTATGTGGGTTAACATATCTTATCTCTTTTTCCTTGCTTTGGTGTGTTTTTAATAGACTTGATAAAATGAATGATTTTGAGTATTTTTGTTTTGTGAGCTTTTCTACTCTGTGACCTCTGATACATTTGCTGGTAATGTACTTGGAGGCTACCATTCCCTCAGGGTGATGTCTCATATGACACTTTGTCTTGGGAAGTGGGAAGGGAAATTTGGGGATCTTTCTATTTTTCCAATGTTAACTCTCTGGATTAGGTTCGCAACAACAAACAAACTGAAAGCAGCAATAACAGCAACAACAAAAATCCTGGATACTAACCAAGTGCCATCCTCCTGGATGTTCTCTGAAATCTCATTCAGTCACAGAATGCAAAATCATCTCACAGATACATATGTTGTGGAAGACAACTATCATCAAACATGCCAAACTGTAACTGGGTCCAACTTTGATTTATATAGGGAAACCATAAAGTGGACTCCGGCAAGCTGGTGTTAAAGTGTCATTAGGATCCTTTTGAGTAATCTTGAAATTATGCAAATGGGCATATTGTGTAATTAAGTTTATTTTAGTAATCATTTCACCATGGTTAATAAATAATTGTTGCTCTATACATCAGTGTTTTCTTTGCCTTTACTTTCCGCATGAATTTTAGAGTTTTGAAGTTGTCAAATGGGTCTTTGGTACTGAAACTTATGTTATAGTATTATACATTTGTAAATAAAGGTTTTATTCATAATTTTAGGTGTCCATGCATCATCTTGGAACTGGCTGTGTAGGGTGTCAGGAGTCACGCAATATGACTAGATATAATGGAAGTGATATAGAAGCATAGTAAGTAACCATCTAATCTAATGGTGGAAGACCAGTATGAGAAGTGCTTTCTAAATAAATCTGTGAATGAATAGTGTGAAAATGTAACAGCAAGGGCAAGTAAGCAGAGGCAGATAATCTATAGATTGCATAGGAAACAGGGGAAAGTGCCAATTTGGCTGTGTGTAGAGATAAGAGAGGCTTAGACTGACAAGTGAATGGAAATCTAAGCAGAGACCATGTGTGAAAGAACATGTAAATCTTATTAAAGAGCTTAAAATGTATTGAGGGGAATGCAAAGTATAGTAAAGTTTTACATCAAGAAAAGTTAGAGCACATTTTGGAAGGAAAAGGGTAACAATTGGGAGCAAAACAAACTATAGTTAAGATATGAAGTTTGAATCATCCTTCAAGGGGGTATGAAAGAGGCAGGAATATTTTCAGTGAAAACAGAGTAAATTCACTTTTGATCATGTTGAATTTTGTTATCTGACCATAAGCGGTCCAATTAGAGATACTAAAAAAGAGCTGAAAATGATAATCTATCAAATGAGAAACCCGGGAAAATGATAAATGTTTGAGAATCATTGGTGACATTTGAAACAATGAAAGTGAACAATATTGACAATGAAGAGTGTATAGAACCAGACAAGATGAGGGTAGAGTCATGGAACCTAAATAAGTATGAACATTTAAGAAATAATTCTAACAATTTAGGCAGAGACAAGGGAGGAAATTAGGTGAGTATATGTCACAGATGGTGCTTCCGTTATGGCTCAGTGGTAAAGAATCTGCCTGCAATTCAGGAGACCCAGGTTAAATCCTTGGGTCAGGAAGATACCCTGGAGAAGGGAATAGCACTCCGGTATTCTTGCCTAGAGAATACCATGAACAGAGGAGCCTGGCTGGCTGCAGTCCCTGGGGTCGTGAAGAGCTGTACACGACTGAATAATAAGTGCATGCGCGCGCACACACACACACACACAGACATCATGGATACCAGGGGAAGAGAACAAACATTTGAAGGGAAGGGCTGAGTGATGGCCAATGTCAGATAGGACTGAGAAATCAAGTAAGGTAAAAACTGGAAAATGTTCTGTAGATTTAGCAATAGACATTACTAGAACATTTAACAAGGGACGTTTTACTGAAGTGAAATTGCAGGAAAAAAATCACAATGACTTAAGAAGATTACAGGTTGAGATAGTGGCCATCCAAGAAATGTAGCTACTAATGGTATGAAAAAGATGTAAGGAAGCTGAAAAGATACTATAAAAAGTTCTTGTCTTGGGAGTCAATAGAGCTCTAGGTGGTGATTAATTGGGCATTAGAAAATTCCAGAATCTCAAAATTGTATCCAAAATTTGCATGTATATGCATGAAAGTGAAAGTTGCTCAATCATGTCTGACTCTTTGTGACCCCAGGGACGACAGCCTATGAGACTCCTCTGTCCATGGAATTCTCCAGGCAAGAATACTGAAGTGGGTAATCATTCCCTTCTCCAGGGAATCTTCCCAACTTAGGGATCAAACCCAGGTCTCCTGCAATACAACAGATTCTTTACCCTCTGAGCCACCAGGGTATATGCATAAGTTCATTTATTTGAGGTGAATATTTATAGTATGAGATTCTTGAGGCAATCAGAGAACAAAATATTAGTTCAGTTCAGTTCAGTCATTCAGTCATGTCTGACTCTTTGCGACCCCATGGACTGCAGCACTCCAGGCTTCCCTGTCCATCACCAACTTTATGAGCTTGCTCAAACTTATATCCATCAAATCAGTGATGCCATCCAACCATCTCATCCTCTATTGCCCCCTTCTCTTCCCACCTTCAATCTTTCCCAGTATCAGGGTCTTTTCAGATGAGTTGGGTCTTTTCAGATGAGTTAGTTCTTTGCATCAGGTGGCCAAAGTGTTGGAGTTTCAGCTTCAGCATCAGTCCTTCCAATGAATATTCAGGACTGATCTCCTTTAGGATGGACTGGTTGGATCTCCTTGCAGTCCAAGGGACTCTTAAGAGTCTTCTCCAACATCACAGTTCAAAAGCATCAATTCTTCGGTGCTCAGCTTTCTTTATAGTCCAACTGTCATTTTAATATTAGTATTAATACTAATTTTAAAATATTAATAACCAGAGCTATATTTGTGTGCATGCATGCTAAGTCACTTCAGTCATGTCTGAGACTCTTTGCGACCTTATGGACCATAGCCATCAGGCCCCTCTGTCCATGGGTTTCTCCAGGCAACAATACTGGAGTGGCTTGCCAAGCCCTCCACCAGGAAATCTTTCCAACCCAGGATGGAACCTGCGTCTCTTGTGTTTCCTGCATTGGCAAGTGGGTTCTTTATCACTAGCACCACTTGGGAAGCCCAAGCAGAGTTGTATATAGTATATTATTTAAATAAATACCCATTAGTTTTATACATTATTTGTATAATCTTTATAACTTGCATAGACTTGAGGTTATATATGATGACAATATATTATTGAGGCTTTTTTTGTTTGTTTGTTTGGGACAGGAAAATAAATCTTGTTACTTTACTGTAAAACATATTGTGGTGTATTTTATTACTGTTCGCTATTATTTACAGTATTCCCTGAAGAAGATTATAAATCACT
Source organism: Odocoileus virginianus (assembly GCF_023699985.2). NCBI lineage: Eukaryota > Metazoa > Chordata > Mammalia > Artiodactyla > Cervidae > Odocoileus > Odocoileus virginianus. The sequence continues at coordinate 10,412,509 of NC_069697.1, forward strand.
ACTTGTTACAATGATCATTTTACTGCCCTTTGTGGAAGGAGTATGTATCCCTTCCGTACTGACATAGACCTTGTCATGTTACCTGTTTCTGTTCATGGAATATGAGCAGAAGTGGCTATGTCAAGACCTAATAGAAATGTGAAAAATCATCACAATTTCCTGTGCCTTTTCCCCCCTCTGTCATACATCCAAAATAGTTGCTATTCCTTCAGCCTAACTAGTACATAAATGTACTCTTCAAAGCTATACCTTTTCTAATGTTTCACATTGCTATTATTTGGATATTGTTGCCATTTTCAGGTATTTTCCCCTTTCCATTCTACATAAGTAATGAAAAGGAAGGACTACATCAAGACTTTTTCACAGAGCAGGTATATATTGAATGATGTCATTATATTACTTATGACATATATATATGAATGATGTGAAGAGAAAACTGGGGTGCCTCAGTCCTTGGCCCCTTAAGGGAGAAATAAGACAAAATCACAAGGGACTTAAGCATGAAAAAGCAAAATTATAAGCCAATAAAAATCTATGCAAATAAAACTAGTAATATCTCAAGTAAATAGGAATTTGGTTTTAACTGTTCCTTATGAATTGCAGTAGGAAATGTAAGGGAAAGTATGAGTACATAGTTTGAACAAATATACAGAATTTATTTGGGGCATGAGAGAAGCAGAGAAAAGGGTTAAATAATGAGAAAGATCATCTGACTGAGAGAATGACCTGTGTACAGAGTAAGACACCTAAATTATCAGACATGAGACTATTAACTTATTCAAATAGATGACCCTAAAGCTTTAGTGATGAAAGAACCAAAAGACATTTGGTGTAAAGATCTTTTGACATTATGTTAATTTTATATGAAAGTAAATATAGGAGAGGAAGAACGAGAGAATTAGAAATCCAAGGTGTTACTTGATACTTGGTTGAGAATTAAGAAGATAGGGATTGGAGGGCAGTGTTAATCCAAGTAGCCCAAAATACATTTTTATGCTTAGATAATTTTCCCTGTTATTACCTTGTATTTATAAGTTTCATTTCTTTCATCCTGTGTATGCTTTATTAAGTGTCTGTGATATTCCAGACAATGTTACAGATGCTGAGAATATAGCAATGAATAAGCAAAACAAGACAAAACACACTTGTGCTCATGGAGTTTGCATTCTAATATTCATTCATCACAAAATGTTTATTACATATCTTGTCATCAGATGATTCATCAGTAGTATGGGACTCAGTTATAAATATCATTATAAATATCAATTTATAGTTATAAATATTAATTATTGTATGGTACTTTTCAAACCATAGACCCACAGTCTGTGTGTGTGTGTGTAGAGAGAGAGAGAGAAAAAAAATTTTTTTTACCCTAGAAACGTGTAACAAGTATCTTACTTTTAAAATGCAGAAGACCTGAACAGGCATTTTTCTAAAGAAGACAGATGGGCAGTAGGCTCATGGAATGATGTTCAACATCACTAATCACCAGGGAAATGAAAATCAAAGCCACAAGATATCCCTTCACATCTGTTTCAATGGCTATCATCAAAAATGCAGCAAATAACAAGTGTTGGAAAGGATATGGAGAAAAGTGAACTGTTGATGCGAATGTAAATTGTTGCACCCATAGTGAAAAACATCGTGGAACTTCCTCAAAGAATTAAAAATAGAGCTACCAGATAATCCAGCAACTCTTCTCTTGGGTTTACATCTGAAGAAAACCAAAACACTAATTCAAAAAGATATATGAATCCCAGTGCTTATTGCAGCATTATTTATAATAACCAAGATACAGAAGCAACTGAAGTGTCCCTCAGTTGACACTGAGAGTATCCCTCATAGATGAATGGGTAAGGAAGAAGCAAGATATATGCATGCACACACACACACACAATGAAACACTCCTCAGTCATAAAAAAGAATGAAGTTTCGCCATTTGCAGCAACATGGATGAGCCTGGAGAGTATTATGATCAGTGAAATAAGTCAGACAAAGAAAGACAAATAATATATGTTTTCACTTATATGTAGACTGTGAAAATAAATAGAATACAACTATACAGAAACAGACTCAGACACAGAGAACAGAAAGTAGTTAGCTTTGGAGGGAGCAAAGCAGAGAGGGGAAGATAGGGCTAGGGGATTAAGAGACATAAACTACTGTGAATAAAATAAATAAGAAAGAAGAGTGTAATAGGAAGCACAGGGATTATAGTCAGTATTTTATAACTTCACATGGAGTGTAATATATATTGAATTACTATGTTATTCAAGTGAAACTATTATAATATTGTAAGTCAACTGCATTTAAAAAAGCATTTCACTTCTATATTCCTATTAAGTTACAGAAAAGCTTAAATGCAAAATGAACTTCTTTACAAAACTGTTCTTTATTTCTTCATTGCATTTGTTTATTATCATATGTGATTTTTTTTTCATTTATTTTTATTAGTTGGAGGCTAATTACTTTACAACATTGCAGTGGTTTTTGTCATACATTGAAATGAATTAGCCATGGATTTACATGTATTCCCCATTCCGGTCCCCCCTCCCACCTCCCTCTCCACCGGATCCCTCTGGGTCTTCCCAGTGCACCAGGCCCGAGCACTTGTCTCATGCATCCAACCTGGGCTGGTGATCTGTTTCACCCTAGATAATATATATGTTTCGATGCTGTTCTCTTGAAACATCCCACCCTCGCCTTCTCCCACAGAGTCCAAAAGTTTATGACTATTATGATACTTCCAGGTTATAATAAAATTGACAAATTTGGAATAATATTTGAAAATTTTAAAAAGCACAAAATTACACTAGTGTTGTTTAAAACCCTTCAGAATCTGAGGGCAGTCAGTTTTAAAGATATAGTGAAGAATATATTCTCCTTTAATTAATTTCTGTTGAACTGGATTTGTGTTTGAATTAAATAACTCAAAAAAAAGTCAAAGAAAACAAAAATTTTTTTGCTCTATAAATATTAATGTATTAATTATCAGGAATAAATCTTAATATACCTTCCTTTAAACCTCTCTTTCTTTATAATATAGAATTCTATATTAAGATATTTGCTGTAACATTGAGGATACTGTGACATCTAAAAATTACCTGCAGTTAAGACCTAAGATGTAAACTTTTAGACTGATTTTTCATTTCACTTTAAAGTTATTAAAGTCACAAAAATTATTAACAGTATTCTTAAATTTGACACTGAGAGTTGTTGAGATTAACTGAATATATCTGTAAAGCAGATTCTGCCTTAGTGAGAGCATCTGATGCATTTTTTAAAATTCATTATCGATTGAGTGTAGCAAAATGTCAAAAGTAGATATCATCTATACCTTTCTGTGATAATTACAATTAAATTTACAATGAAATTTCTGAATATTGTGTAGATTTTAGGGCAACTTACAAATCTCCTACTTGATCTCTCTATGAAATATTTTAAAAGTAGAAGAAAAAATCATACTATCATGCAGAGTGATTGATAAACATGTGAACATGGTGGTGTCAAGATACTCTGTATGTATTTCTCCTTTTCCTCAAACTTGATGTAGCCAAAACCAAATTTCTTTCTTTTCTTTTTTTTCATTCCTAACTCCTCGTGGTGTCCATTTTCTGAGTATGGCACATCTATCCTCCCAGTAAGTAATAGTCATAATTTTAAATTTCTATCCAGTATCTAAATATGATACTTAGATTTGTTGGGTCTTAAGTACAAAATATTTCTCAGTTTTTCTTTCTGTTTTTACCATCGCGACTCACTGTTCACTCCACATTAGCTGCTGTCTGTGGGGTTGCAGAGTCGAACACGACTGAAGCGACTTAGCGGCAGCAGCAGCGTCTAACTGAGTTGTTTTTAATAATCTTGAAGGAGTTCAGCAAGTGTGGGAGGCAGTCAGGATATAAAGAGAGGCTTGGGACTAAAATCAGGCAGAGAGATATACCGCTGAGGTGCAGTGATAAACTATACACAAATATTTCAGCAAGCAGAGCGTCTGAGTCATCATGTCCATACATAATAGGTCACAATCCAGCAGTCAAGTAGAAGCAAGTAGGATGCCTGGCAGCGTGTGGGGTTTACTCCAGAATAGACAGAAGCAGAATTTCAGTCCTTCAGAGGTTGAAAGAGCAAGGGAGGGCATCTGCCTAAGTAAGGAAATAAAATATTGTGCTAAAAGCATCATCTAAACAGTTGCCTGGTTTCACGTCTTCTCATAGGCCAGCTTATCTTAGGCAAATTATTTAGATTTTCTGTATTTCCCATTATATTATGTGTAAAATTGGGATAAAAGAGTATCTGCATCATAGGATAAAGGAGATCATTTATATACAGAGCTAAATAAATGCCAGCTATTCTTAGCACCAGTAATTCCAGACCTGAGAAATCAGGCAAAACCTAGTATTTGCAGCTGAGATAAAAAGTAGAGGTCACACACAGTGGAGCAAATTTGTGTAAACAGCTAAAAGTCGGGGATGGTCTTGATAGATGAACATACCTTACTTTACCCTCTCAATTCTGAGATTTCATCTAGAAAATACCTAGCTAAATTATATAGAATTTATGTTAGTATGTATGCCACCAACATACCATTAAGTTTATTAATGAATTTATAAAATGCTTTTTAATATAGTTACTGTCATTTCCATTTTGTCAGAATATAAGTACTTGAGCAGTATGAAGGTTCTTTAAAAGACTAAAAATAGGAGTACCATGTGATCCAGCAATGCCTCTCATGGACATAGATCCAGAAAGGATGAAAACTCTAACTTGAAAAGGTACATGCACCCCCGTGTTCACAGCAGCACTCTATTCAGTAGCCAAGACATGGAAGCAAACTGAATGTTTATCAACAGATGAATGGATAAAGAAGTGGTGCATACACTAAGTCCCCTACATACAAACATTCAAGTTGCAAACTTTCAAGATGCAAACACACATCTGGTTCCAGCAAACGCCAGAACCTGTGCCGTCACTGTGAGTCATTGAGTAAAATTGCAGATTGCCCCCCATCTCCTCCAAAATGTAGGCTTCACAGTATGTGAACTGAGAACTTTCAGATGTAAAAGCTGATTTAGCAAAGGCAAAGGAACCAGAGATCCAATTGCCAACATTTATTGGATCATGGAGAAAGCAAGAGAATGTCAGAAAAACATCTATTTCTGCTTCATGGACTATGCTAAAGCCTTTGACTGTGTGGATCACAATAAACTGTGGAAAATCCTGAAAGTGATGGGAATAACAGACCATCTTACCTGCCTACTGAGAAACTTCTATGCAGGTTGAAAAGCAGCAGTTACAACTGGACTTGGAACACCTGACTGGTTTAAAATTGGAGAAGGAGTACCTCGAGGCTGTGTATTGTCACCCTGCTTATTTAACTTATATGCAGAGTGTATCATGCGAAATGCTGGACTGGATGACTCACAAGCTGGAATCAAGAAATATCAACCTCAGATATGCAAAATGATACCACTCTAATGGCAGAAAGCAAAAAAGAACTAAAGAGCCTCCTGATGAGGGTGAAAGAGAGTGAAAAAAAAACCAGTTTAAAACCCTTTAAGATCTGTTTCTTGGGAAATTAGCTCTCTTGCCTCTTGTAATTCTCTTCCCAAGGAGAATTCAGTAAATATGAAATAGGCATTTTATGTCTATGTCCTGACTGAATAAGAGGAGGACATAGAGGGTGTAAAATCGAACATGTACAGTATCAGAGCCAGACCCCAGGACCAAAGATCCAGAGCATGCTGCCCCACAATGCGGTGCATTTGGCAGATTCCAAGAAGGAAGTGCCGAGAACTGGAGTCAGTGCTTTGACATGGTGAGAACAGCTAGCTATTCAAAACAAAGGAAACACTCATGAGCCAGCTCTCAATCGCCTGTCTTTAAGGCCTGTGGTATGATTTTCCATTCTCAGAGCCTGAGAATTATAAAATGTGGCCTAAAAAGAAATGAGTTCTTAAACATAAGAGTTTAAGGATCCTTCAGCCAGTTCATGAGGTTAATCAGGACCCATGTTTGTGATAAAGCTCCCTGTAGAGGTTACAAAAGGCTGGTCCATTGGGAAAAGGTACTGCCCAGATGAGCAAACTTGAGCTTGAAGGGAAAGAATGACTGAGTTTACAGAACAGCAATGACCGAAGTGAGAGTGAAAGGGGAGGAGGGTGGAGCATGTCCCTGACCACAGCTCATTCCAAGCATGGCCTGGAAGTCAAATCCTCTCAGTAAAGAACTCCGATGACGCCTAAGCTTTGTGCAAAAGTTTCAGTGACAGAAGATCATGGCTGTTCCCTCTCTTTCATGCAAATTTATACAAAGCTCAATTTATTTTCATAGGCCTTTGGAAAATGCCAGCGTGCCTTCCCTGATAGCCCATGCTTGGTCAGAGGAATGAAGAAAACAAATCACTCAGCTTATCTAGTCAATTAAGCTGGCAGACAAATATACATTCTAAAAGGAATCTAAACAAGGAAAAATTTGGAGCATGGTCATTCCTTTATAAACTGCCTTACACTGTTTTTATAATCCCTTGTGATTTCTTCTCTCCCCATCTGCATTTTAATTTTGAAGGTGGGGGATGTGTATTTTCCTTCTGTGCAGCATTCACTGTGCCCAGCACACATGGGACAGGGAACTCTATCACTTTAGGCTGGTGGTGTGAAGCCAAGAACCCACACACAGGCAGGCAATGGTGACACAAGGCAGAAGCAGCAAAATTTTCAACAAATTAAGCAAATCGATTTGTGACTAATCAATAGTTAGTTGTAGCATCTTGAAGCCCATTCCAAGACCCAAAGTGTTTTAGAAATTAATCCCATGAAATGTGTTGCACATTTCAGTGAACTGAAAGCAAAATCATGGTTTTACAAAGAATGTATATTTTAATAAATCATGTGTGTAGTCCCTTGAAAAAAAAAAACACCTCAACATTCAAAAAACCAAGATCATGGCACCCAGTGTCATTACCTCATGGCTAATAGGTGGGGAAAAAGTGGAAACAGTGACAGATTTTATTTTCTTGGACTCCAAAACCACTGCAGATGGTGACTGCAGCCATGAAATTAAAAGATTCATGCTCCTTGGAAGAAAAGCTATGACAAACCTAGACAGTGTATTAAAAAGCAGAGACATCACGTCTGTATAGTCAAAGCTATGGTTTTTCTACTAATCATGTAGGGATGTGAGAGCTGGAACCTCAAGAAGACTGAGTGCCAAAGAATTGATGCTTTTGAACTGTGGTGCTGGAGAAGACTCTTGAGAGTCTCTTGGACAGCAAGGGCATCAAACCAGTCAATCCTAAAGGAAATCAGTCCTGTATATTCATTGGATGGACTGGGGCTGAGGCTGAAGCTCCAATACTTTGGCCACCTGATGTGAAGAGCCGATTCATTGGAAAAGATCTTCATGCTGGGAAAGACTGAGGACAGGAGGAGAATGGGGTGACAGAGGGTGAGATGATATGATGACATCACAGATTCAGTGGACATAAGTTTGCACAAACTCTAGGAGATAATGAAGGATGGGGAATCCTTGTGCTGTAGTCCATGGGGTTGCAAAGAGTCGGACATGACTGAGCGACTGAATAACAACTCCATCTCCTCTGCTGACAGTCCTTCAGTTCTACCATCTCCCATCTCCTCTCCCTTCTCCAGTCAGTAGCTCTTCTTGCCTGTTGACCTGATGCCAGCCTCTATATGCCAGATATTGTACTGTACTTCAGTACTTTTCAAGGTACTGTACTGTATGATTAAAAGTATTTTCTTTATTTTTTGTTTTTATGTATTATTTATGTGAAAAGTATTATAAACCTATTACAGTAGAGTACCATATAGTTGATTGTGTTAGTTGGGTACTTAGGCTAACTTTTTGAGATTAGGAACAAATTGGACTTAACATGCTCTTGGAATGGAACTCTTTTATATGTGGAGAAGTTACCGTATATATAGTGGAATACTATGCTGTACTGTGTTTAGTTGCTCAGTCATGTCCAACTCTTTGTGACCCCATGGACTGTAGCCTGCCAGGCCCCTCTGTCTTGCCTGGGGATTAACCAGGCAAGAATACTGGAGTGGGCAGCTGTTCATTTCTCCCGGGGATCTCCCCACCCCAGGGATCAAACCCAGGTCTACCATATTGCAGGCAGATTCTTTACCATCTGAGCCGCAAGGGAAGCCCCAGAATACTGGGGTGGGAGCCTACTCTTTCTCCAGGGGATCTTTGTGACCCAGGAATCAAACCAGGGTCTCCTGCAGTGCAGTGGATTCTTTACCAGCTGAGCTACCAGGGAAGTCAGTGGAATACTCCTCAGCTTTAAAAGAAATGAAATAATGCTATTTACATGTCATAGATGGACCTAGAGACTGCTGTACTAAATTAAATCAGTTAAAGGAAGATGAATAGCATATGACATCTCTGATAAGTGAAATCTGGAAAAATGATGCAAGGGAACTTATTTACAAAACAAATAGACTAACAGACATAGAAAACACTGATGATATCCAAAGGGGAAAGGGTGGAGAAGGAATAAATTAGGAGTTTGGAATTAGCAGATACATACTACTGCATATAAAATAGAGGAACAAGGACCTACTATATAGCATAAGAAACTATATTGAATATCTTGTAATAACCTATAATGGAAAAGAATCTGAAAAGATATATATATGTATATAACATATGTAACTAAATCATATTGCTATATACCTGAAACTAATACTTCAATTTTTAAAAGGCAAGCAGTATCTAATCAAACTATTATAAAGTATTATTTTTGCTTTTAAAAGGTATAAAGTTGTCTGTGCTTAAATATCACTCTACTAATGCATAAAGTGACTGACAAATTGAACTTACTCATGAAAAGAAAAAATAATTACATTTTAGAATTGTAAACTGAAATATTCAAAGATAGTTTACTTGATTAACTTCAAAACTGCTTCACTCTCAGTCAGACTTGGTTGTATTTGTTAAAACTCAGTTTTATTTATTTGTTTATTCCTCCTTCTTCACCAAGATGTCACTTATTTGATGAACATGATAATAGTCTCAGGTTAATTTCTGATACCATCAAGGATAGCATTTATGAGAAAATATTTTCATCTCCAGATGTTTGGGTTTTGCATTTTCTTAGAAGGAAACATTTCCAAAATTTTAAATAAAATGTGGGCTACTAAAATAATTACCTCATAGAAGCTACTGTTCCAAACAGAAGACAATTATAGGAAAATCTCTTAAGACTCTAAGGTAATTGGAATATTTGGGTTTGTATTATCAAAAACTGAATATTAAAATTATATTGGGATTAAAACTAGGAGTTTGTTTTTCTAATATGGGAAAATGTAATTTAATTTAACTTTTCCATTTACTGTAAGAATAAACTCAGTATTCCTATCAGTGTTTAAGAATATCATTATACCCTGTTATGTTCATTGCCATAAACATTATATTAAAAGAATCTAAATGTGTTGTTTATGTTTGGTTCATTTTAGGAAAGACATTACATTATACTTATATCAAAAACTCTAATTTTAATGAATAAATTATAATATTCTATATGAATATAATTTAAATATAAATGAAAGCTGTACATAAGGCATTATGCAAATTTAAAATTGGATAAATAGCTGACAATATGACTAATAGGTACTTTTCATGACATTGTAAAATGAGCCTGCAACTAAATATCTTTCATTTATCAATAACTATCTCTGTGAAGTATTTACACCAGTCTCTTTGTATTACTTCCTACATGCACACTTATTTTAGGTATTTAAGTTTGCATGCATGCTCAGTCACTTCAGTCATGTCTGACTCTTTGTGACCCCATGGACTGTAGCCCACCAGGCTCCTCTGTCCATGGGACTCTCCAGGCAAGAATACTGGCGTGGGTTGCCGTGCCCTCCTCCAGGGGATCTTCCTGACCCAAGGGTCGAACCTGTGGCTCTATGTCTCCAGCACTGACAGGCGGGTTCTTTAGCACCACCTGAGAAGCCCATTTAAATTTATATATTCCTTTATATTATCTTATAAACCTTTGTTATACATTACATGAAGATTTTCTGAAATAATAGTTGTACTTATTTATTTTCTTGTCTTTTACTGGAATGATTTTTTTTTACCATGTAAACTCAAGGCTGCATTTCAAGATATGCTTAAACTTATTCAAGTGGGAAAACCATTCAAGATTCCAGGGTTGCAATGATGTAATTTTCTTGAAAATCTTTAGAAAAATCTATACTTGATGAAGGAAGACTATCTTTTATAAAGGAGCAACCACTATGGCTAATCTGGCCAAGATTAATAAAACACCAAAGGACTTAATAGGCTGCATATGTTTATGGGGCAGGCACCAGGGGGACATCAACAAGAGTAATCCAATATTCCCTTCCTTTGTCATTTACCTATTATGGGACAAAGGAAATCTACAGATGAACAAGGTGATTTAGTTTAGACTAATTTACAATGATTGTTTTGTGATCACTTAGACAGTGAGTGTTAGATGAAGTAATTTGTTCTTTAGAAATTAGATCAAGATATTGAGGATAACCTTCAGATGGTGACCTTTGTTCCTTTCAACTTTGGCTAATTAAAGATCTTGGTTTCAAGGTTAATGATGTTATATCCATTACACTGTCAGTTTTCTAAGATAAATCAATTCCTAAGTGATATCACTGTAGTGCAAACTTTTCACGTCAGGAGCTAATCTGGCCATGCACTTTACAATTTAATTATTGTAAAAGGAAAATGCATTAAAATATAGTCATTATATGACAATTTTAAACAGAGGGCTGCCACTATACTTTCATTTAGATCTTTGAAAATGAGTAAAGGTACTTTAAAAAACTTCAACTTAAAAATGCACAGAACACACAGAAGAAAACAAATCATTTGCTTATCTTTGTATCATACATTAAAAACATGTATTTAGATTTTATATGTATGCACACACACATATGGGCTTCCCTGGTGGCTAAGCAGTAAAGAATTCTCCTGCAGTGCAGGAGACATGGGTTCAATCCCTGGGTGGGAAAGATCCCCTGCGAAGGAAATGGCAACCCACTCCAGTATTCTTGCCTGGGAAATCCCATTAATAGAGGAGACTGGTGGGCTATAGTTCATGGGGTTGTGATGAGTGGGACACAGCTTAGTGATTAAACATGTTTGTGTGGATGTCAAGCCCAACAACACACATATATGTATATATACACAAATATATATATTTTATATTTGTGGAAGATAGTAAAGCTAATTATACTGCATGTCTTCAAAGAATCTCAGGTATGATCAAATAAAATGTTAAGTAGTAGATATAGTAGGGGAGGGCTTGAAATACATTTGTAAATTTTTAACTCCTTCATGTGCAAATAATTTATTCACATGTAAGGAACTTGAGAAAAATATGATTTCCATAGTAAGACCAATTCTTGCATACCACGACACATGACACCATTTCATTATCTTATTGTGAACTAAAAAAGAAAATCCACTAGTTATTGGTTAGTAGTACTGACGCAAATAACAATAAAACCTTCTGTTTAAGGTAGTCAGGCCATAAGTATTAAATTACTCTTTTCATTTTGCACAGTGCTTTAGGATTAAAGCTAGAACTCAAATACAATGTTTACTCCTGTAATCTGCATCTCTGATTAGTTAAGAAATGTTTTCTAATACTAAACAATTTAAGAAATATATGTGTAAAGTCTGTAGTAGCTCAAAATGTCATGGGCATTTTAAAATGCCACACTGAGGTATGTTTCAAGAAATGATTTAACTGATGATTAGATCATCATTATTATATCTCAGTTTAAAGAATTTTTAAAAACTTGCCAAAACCTAACTAGGAACTCTGATACAGCATTCTAAAGGATAAGGTTGGAGGGTTTTGTTTATTTGAATATAATCTGATGAGGGTAAGGGCAACATTATCGAAAAAAAAAGTATTCTTTTCTGTGTCCATCAGTGTTTGACTGATATGTCAAAGGGAAGTTAATTTACTATCTTTGAAGGTTTTGCTCTGAGAGCTTTTAAATTTAAACTTCACATTATAGCTATTAATTTAATCAGCATGTCACAAATCTGTCCATCAATACAAATGATGTGTAATTTAACTTCATCATCACATAGTATTGTTCAATATTATTTACCAAAGAAGCTTGTGTTTTTTTTATTTTACATATTTTAGAAGATTCACTCTCTTCCAATTAACGTGTGAAGCTGGTATACGCATAAAATTTCCCTGCCACTGAGTGAATTAAAAGCATAATCTGTAATTTGCATCTTCAATATTTTCCCCACAGGTTTGCCCTCTTTATTTTTTGATACAAAATAAACTAGCAATGAAAATACCTACAACAGATACATAAATCACAAGTCTATTGATTGTTGCTATCCATTTTATACCACATTTTAGGGACCATATTATTTGAACAATAAATTTGCCAGCAAGTAATTCAAGCAAAATGATCTCTACCCTGAAATAGAAACTGTAATCACAACATTTAAGCATTAGTACTGACAGTGTGCCTTAATGTTTCATCATGAATTTAATTCTTCACAACAGATTGTAGTTCAAATTAGAGGCACTGCTTTGGCATAGGAATCCATATCACCTTTTGGAAATTAAGATGTATACTTAAATCCATACTCACATAAAGCTCAGCTACCTTCCTTTTATATTTTATTCTGTCATTTTATATTCAGATTATCCTGGTATCAAAAAGTCCTGCAGTTTTGCTTTTCTCCATTAGAACAGGGAACTAACAATAGAAATGTTCAATGATGAAACCATGGTTACGTTACAAGAAGTTCTGCATTAGTCAGAGATTCTATTAATTTGTGTTATGTCCATCATTTGAGACATATTCCAGTATTTTTAAAGCAACTTCTATTCATGAGAGAGATACAATAAGAGATAGGGTTTTAAAAGATCAACTAATTAAACTATATCAGAGGCTTCTAAATAAAACAGAAATGAACAAGGTATACTCTTTCATTTAATGTGTAAAATAGCATTCTGCAGATAAAAATTATCATCACATAAGTTTAGTGCTAGCACAGAACCAAAAATGCCTCTCTTGTAGCTAGAAATATTCTTCTTCATATCCATAGAAAACATTATTTTCTCTGTTATAACCATATATTGTTAACATGCAACATATATTTCATTATTTTATTCAATGAAACAAGTTTTAAACTTTTGACTATTATTCATTGGCTACAAGAAAATATATGTTCTTTACATTAGGAACTGCAAGCAAAATAACGAAATACACATGCTAATTTTTGTTGTACATGTATAAAGAAATTGTCACATTTTAAAGTATATATGTACACATTTATAGATAGATATTAACATCCACATTTATAAAGGTGAAGAGTATACAGATGTACACAGAGATACCTACATAATTTACCCTGAATTCCTACAATTGTATTTTAAAAATAATGGCTTGATGAATAGTCTTCCTTGATATAGTCTCTGAACATACACATATTCACTTATACGGAAATCAAATACTTTAACAGTAACAATCATAGGTATTATTTACTTAATAAGTGCACGTAAAATAAAGATTGTGTTCTAAAGCCTTTCTAAATCCACATTAAAGGTAAATTTCTTGCTGGATATACTAACCTTTAGTATTTAAACTCTCCGTTCCCTCATGTTTAAGCTTAGGAAATCAAGAAGACAGTGACAATAATATAAAGCATCTATATAATATTTTCTACACTCTGGGCACTATATAATGTATAAATATATACATGTCAGCCTATGTAATAGCCTCCACTCATAAAGCTATTGAAGACTGAGCAGTTGATGCAGAGTTTCTAGAAAATGTGGTACATGCTGAGCGATCAGTGCACATTGCCTTTCATTACTAACAACCCGTCTTTTTTTAATGGTACGTTACATTCATCCTCTCATTTAATTCTCATGATAACCCAGTGGAGCAGACAGTACCCACTTTATTTAGAGATGTGGAATTAAGACTTAAAGAAGTTAAGCCATTTTCCTGTAGCCCCTCTTTGTCAATTGTATAGCTGGAACTCAAGTCAGACTCCAGGATCTCTAAGTTCAACCATTATGATTCAATGCCTCTCATACTCAGCTTCCGAGCTGTAGTTAGTAGTAAAGAACTCACCTGCCAATGCAAGAGATGTAAGAGATGTGGGTCGATCCCTGGGTTGGGAAGATCCCCTGGAGGAGGGCATGGCACCCACTCCAGTATTCTTGCCTGGAGAATCCCATGGACAGGAGTCTGGCAGGCTACAGTCCATGGGATTACAAAGAGTCAGACATGACTGAAATGACTCAGCACTGCACACGCAGCATTTGGCAGCTTGCTTTTGTTATACTAAACAATATATATTGCCTAGGATTCTAGCTGACTACCTAAGCAATTCTAGGAGAAATTAATAAAGGGAATCTTCATAAAGTTATGGTTAAGGTGAAGGAAAATCTCAGATTACTCCAAGATTACTGTATCTTGGAGTCAGTAATTGCAGACTGGCAAGGAGCAGGACAGCACCTTCTCATATCCCCAGACCTGAAATGTTACCAAAAAAATAGAGTGGATAGGATAGCATTGCTTTATAGGAAACCATCTAATCTAGTCTAGTATTAGTCGCTCAGTTGTGTCCGATTCTGTGCGATCCCATGGACTGTAGCTTGCCAGGCTCCTCTGTCCATGGAATTCTCAAGGCAAGAAAACTGGAGTGGGTTGCCATTCCCTTCTCCGGAGGATCTTCCTGACTCAGGGATCGACCCCTGGTCTCCCACATTGCGGGCAGATTCTTTACCATCTCAGCCACCAGGGAAGCTTCCAGCTGGGAAACAGATGGATCAGCCGCAGCCCTTCCCGCGACTCCAGCTCCTTCCCTCAGCCACCATATCACTGTCTGCTGTCCGGAGTGTTGCTCCCCATGTTCCTGCCTCTGCACCACTGGGTTAACTGTCAATGAAGGCAGGGCAACAGCATTTGGGCTCCTTCCTCCAGCTCAACTGCAATCAACTAAAGAGATGCACCCATTCTAACTTTAGTGACCCATCAGAGGGTGGGGATGGCAGAAAACCCCCACGCTGCTTTTCCTGTCCTAACTGGAAACCAAAGGTCAAAGTAGTCTATTGGTGAAATTTTTACACAACTAGGAAGCCCAAACTTAGTGGGGAGAGAGGTGGCCAGTTGATCTGGAAGGGTAAGAATTCTTTTATACCATATTCTTTTAAAAGATTTCAGAATGTAAAACTTCTATTTTAAAACCTTAATTTATTAATGCAGTCCCTTATAAATGGCCATTAAGTTTTCAGTTTTGCCTATTATAAAGAGTGACTATACATATATTATTCCAAACTTTTGCAAGTGGAATTTCTAGTGTTTTAAAAGAATAATTTCAACATTCGTTGTCTCATTAACAAGAGTGTTAAATCCAGTTATATTAACACCAACTGTTTGATAATTTCTGTTTTACATAGTAGATGTAAACACTGCTGTTTATCAACTTTATATTTTTACAAATCAGTTAGTATTTTTATTAATACATCCATATAATCATATATAATGGCCTTTGGTATGTGATTTTCTTATATTTATTCATTATTGATATATAATTTTATAAACTTCCATTTTGTCTTCTTTTTATATTATAACCACATATTTATTATAATTTTTACAAATGTAGGGTTATACTATATTGATATTCTTCAGTTTTGTTTTATTTCCACAATAATCTGTCCTATTTGTCTCTTCATATCTGGATATAGACATTTTTCTTGTTCTTTCTGTGTGCTAAGTAATATTTCAGTTTGTGAGTGTACTAAGATATATTCAACCACATTTTTCTTTATAGAATATAGAAAACTATTTTTTAAAACTATAAGTGATCCTTTAATAATCACACTTCCACATACTTTGCAACTTCCAAGTGTTTTTCATTTTCCATTGGGCTGTTATCTTTCTCTTAACTAACTATGGATTATTTTGCATATTTAGGAGACTGGCCCTCATCTGTTTCATGTGTTGCTTACATTTTTATCTATCATTATTTGTCTTTTGACTTTTTTGATGTAGCGTATTCTCAGCTATTTTGTAAAGAAATTCATTAATCTATTGCTTTTAGGGTTACTGTATTTCATGTCACGCGTATAAACAACATCCCCATCCTTTAGGGATTTCTCTCCCTGGTCTTAGGTAGTCTTCTCACAGTCGTGCTCTGAGCAGTATTGTCTTCAGTACTCAGGGAATCCACTGCAGACCTCTGGGCAGGTTTTTTTTCAGATGTTCTGATTTGCAGAATTCTTCCCACCTTGGCTTCTCCTGACCTCAGCTCCGACTACTTAACTCAGGGAGATGGCTTTCTACCTGGGTACCCCTTCTGTTCACACAGCATGAAAGCTCTCTGAAGACAGAAATCTTGGAGAAGTCTCGCCTCATTTTTGTCGTGTCTCTTAGGGATCACTGTCCTTCCTTGCTTTATGTCCAGTGTTTTGAATATCTTTGATTTACAGATTTTGTCCATTTATTTTTTCATTGTTTTTAGGTTAAGTTGAGTTTCTGTCACGTCATCTTGGCCAGAGGCAAAAGTCCTCACATATGTTTTTTGTTATAATTCACTGGAGACCTGGGGCTTCCCCGGTGGCTCAGTGGTAAAGAATCTGCCTGCTATGCAGGTGACATGGGTTCTATCTCTGGATGGGCAAGATCCTCTGGAGGAGGAAATGGCAACCCACTCCAGTATTCTTGCCTGAAGAATCCCATGGACAAAGGAGCCTGGCGGGCTATAGTCCATGGGGTCACAAAGAGTCAGACATGAGTGAGTGACAGCATGCCCTAGAGACTCAGCAATATTTTATTTTTTATTGAAGTATAATTGATTTATAATGTTATACCAGTCTCTGGTGTACAGCGGAGTAACTCAGTTATATACATATAAACATTCTTTTTTTAAAAATATTCTTTTCCACTATGGTTTATCCCAGGATATTGAATCTAGTTCCCTGTGCTATACAGGCGGACCTTGTTGTTTATCCAGCCTATACATAACAGTTTACATAGTTTACACCTGCCAATTCCATGCTCCCAGTCCTTTCCCATCTCCCCTTCTCCCCTTTGGCAGCCACAGGTCTGATGATCTACTGTAACTCCTTGCATGGCTCCAGTCCCTGAACAGGGTTGGAGTTCCCCCCGAACCCTCATCCACATGGCTCTCGGTAATACTCTGCCTCCTGCTCCTAATTTCCACCCTCCTGGAAGTAAGCGGCTTCTGCTGCCTGACTCCAGCCTCTCTTCATATGCTCCAGGAAGCTAGATGATCTCCAGGACCTGAAAAATGACTCTTGCCTGGCATGAAGCATTGCTATGGGCTAGGAATTCCCCTTGACAAGCTCTGGCCTTTGAATACTATCACCATTCCCAATTACTTATTACTCACAAGCACCCTTCATTCCTCATCCCCACTTTAGGATAAATGCCGTCCTCTACACAAATTAATTTCCCTGCATTTGTCGCTTCCAAATTCATTTGAAATAGAAATTTCCCTTAATGTGGTATAGTGTTGAAGAATTAATTATTCCACTTTACATGCCATACTGAATTATCTTTCAAGTTATTTTTTCCCTTTGCTTTTACATTATATGATTAAGTTCACAGTGAAGAACAAAAAGATGCTTTAAGGAAACCTATTTCAGTAATATGGGAAAATTTTTATTCAGTTCTATGAAGTCACTGAAAGAATTATTTTGTAATTAGGGTTTTTCAAAACCTAATTAAATGCATGTAACTTAAGAAATGATGAGCTACAGTTTATATTTTTATAGCACCTGTTAGTTGTTCAGTTGTGTCTAACTCTTTGTAACCCCATGGACTGTAGCCCACCGGGCTCCTCTGTCCATGGAATTTTCCAGGCAAGAATACTGGAGTGAGCTATCATTCCCTACTCCAGGGGATCTTCCCAACCCAGGTATTAAACCTGGATCTTCCGCACTGCAGGGAAATTCTTTACCATCTTAGCAGCCAGTGACCCCTCTGGTTTTATTGTACCTAGTTCATCACAAAAATAATAAAAAGATAAAATTAGTTAATTAATAGTGTATTAATTAAATAATGAATACATAGAATATGCTTCTTCAAAGAGTTTGGGGTCAGGATGTGTGGGTATATAATTATCAAACTTTATGGCAAATGAAACTAGAATTTCACAGTTTCATAAAATCCATCCTAAATGTTTACTTTCCTGATAGTTTTGATAAAATTAATCTATTAATAACTGCCAGAATGCAAATATACTAATAAGAAAATCTTTGTATACAGCTTTGCAGTTTATGAAGGGCTTTCACATATCGATAATCACTATAATAAAAAGAGTAAAACTAGTCAAATGTATGTTTCTTTAGTTTATGTTACTCTATCTTTTCTTGGAATAATCTTAATATTCAAACTGAAGTCACACATCAAAACATATTTTATTTCAATTAAAAGACATATTTAATTTAGAAATCCGTCTATTATTCTCAAAGTGTCTGCAGATGTGGCATCTCTTATGTGCAGTCTTTCACTGCATAAGAATTGGTTTCTTACCCACATTGTAACTTTTTCACCACTATAAGTAAAAATCATTTAAATTATGTTGTCTCACTCTGACAACAAGTGAAAACTATTTCATTAAAAATTTGAGCACATTGGGTAAAATAAATAGTAACATTAGTAACAGACTATATCACTGATAGTAATAGTATTGTTAAAATGCCTAGGAGGATAGGATGGTTGTATCTTTACAGAAAAGAAAACTCATTCAGTTTCACTTGTAGCAGTGAAATATCAAAAAGATAGACTGATGTTTGTATTGTTACTCAATGAGAAAGTCATATTCTTATAATACGATATAGGGTTTCTCATTTTTATATTTTTTACTAGAGTCACTATATCATGTACCTTAATAATGAAGAAACCTTTTTATCAGCGATAGCATATAAACAGATACTGATTTCTTTCTAGTACTGGCATAAATAACAAAAGGATGGAATGTCACAGCCAAATGCAGGCAATAAACTCAACCTTTATTGAGTCACACTGTTATGTGAGAAGTGAAATAATGACTGAATTGAATCAAAGTTTTAAACAAATGAATTCTTAAATTATATCTCATTTGAACAGCAGTTTCACTGGTTTTCAACTCTTTAAAAGCATTCTTTTTTTCAATTCTAGAAGAGTTTTATAAGTTCTCATCCAGAAATTGTAAAAAATCTAAAGCAGAATTTTAGTTTCTAGAAAAACATTTAGAGGAAAATTTTATTGGGATTTATTAGGATCCTAATATTTATTAGGATGATAACTGAAAGCTCATTATTTTGAGCCAGAATTATATTTATTTGAGTAATTTAATGATAACCTTGTTATAAGTTCCAGGGATATTTTGCATCTCTAAGGATGATCACTCATTTTCCACTTGAAAATTCTATCCTAATTATCACAGCATTTCATAAAACTTAAAACCCATTACTGCCATGATCAATCTTCTTAATATTTTCTCATTTATTTAATGTATTTTATAAGGAAATTCATTTCAAACTGCTGAAGGCTTGTCTTCATAACTTATTATTTTATCCTTTCTTAATAAGAGTAATAAGAATAATTTTTTCTGTTATTTCTGTTGGTTCTAATTCACTTTAGGTTTGTTTCACACAAGTACAAATGAATTTTTTATAGAATGTTGAAAATCCATTTAAATAGGTTGAAAATACATTCCTGTGTTTTGGAGCTCTCTCTCTCTCTGTTTTGTTCTATTGATCTTCTTTCTCTCTTTCATTATCAACCTCTTACTTTCTTTTGACTCCTTATTATTTGAAACAAATAAACCTGCTCAAATCTCATCTATCTTTTAAATTCCCTTCAAGGACCCATCTCCTCTCCCAATTACTACTCTAAGTGTCTTCCTATTTACAACCAATCTCCTGACATACTCATCTATAATCTCTCCATTTTATTAACTTCCACTCATTCTACAACCCACAGTGATGTTCTCTACCTAAGATTAACTTTGAGCTTCATATGGCTAAACCAAATGGGCATTTGCAATTTTTATATAATCAGAATGATGAGATTTTTTGGTTTGCTCTGGAGAGACTTGAATTATGCTTGCTGTTATGGTGTCATATTCCATGACTTAGTGACCAAACAACAACAACAAATTGTGTCAAATCCAGTTCTATATTTGCCCAAGACTTTTTATCTTCTGGTAAAATCTAACTATTAACTCTTGCATTAAATATGGCAAGTTGTATTTGGTAAACTGCTCTTGTGAAATGTCCAGCTTCTGCTCTCATCTCACCTAGCAGGTGAAAAACATGGGCAATGCACAGACTTCTCATGTTAATAATACTTTAAACATTGTTATTATGGTATTGTCATATTAATATGTCACTGGACAAGGTCTCATATAGGCTGTAGATTAAATTTATATTCACAAGATATTTGAACAGACCAAAAGATAGAGAGTGCAGCGCTTTCACAGCATCATCTTTTAGGATTTGAAATAGCTCATCTGGAATTCCATCACCTCCAACTAGCTTTGTTCCTAGTGATGCTTCCTAAGGCTCACTTAACTTCTCATTCCAGGATGTCTGGCTCTAGGTGAGTGATGACACCATCATGATTATCTGGGTCATGAAGATTTTTTTGGTATAGTTCTTATGTGTATTCTTGCCAACTCTTCTTAATATCTTCTGCTTCTGTTAGGTCCATACCATTTCTGTCCTTTATTGAGCCCATCTTTGTATGAAAAATTCCCTTGGTATCTCTCATTTTCTTGAAGTGATCTCTAGTCTTACCCATTCTATTGTTTTCCTCTATTTCTTTGCACTGATCACTGAGGAAGGCTTTCCTATCTCTTCTTGCTGTTTTTTGGAACTCTGCATTCAAATGGATATATCTTTCCTTTTCTCCTTTGCTTTTCACTTCTGTTCTTTTCTCAGCTATTTGTTAGGCCTCTGCAGATAGCCATTTTGTTTTTTTGAATTTCTTTTTCTTGGGGATGGTCTTGATCCCTGTCTCCTGTGGTGGTGGTGGTGTCCAGTACAATGTCAAAAACCTCCGTCCATAGTATATCAGACACCCTGTCTATCAGATCTAATCCTTTGAATCTATTTCTCACTTCTACTGTGTAATCAATCATAAGGGATTTGAGTTAGGTCATACATCATCCTAAAGGAGATCAGTCCTGGGTGTTCATTGGAAGGACTGATGTTAAAGCTGAAACTCCAATACTTTGGCCACCTCATGCAAAGAGCTGACTCATTGGAAAAGACCCTGATGCTGGGAAAGATTGAGAGCAGGAGGAGAAGGGGACAACAGAGGATGAGATGGTTGGATGGCATCACTGACTCAATGGACATGGATTTGGGTGGACTCTGGGAGTTGGTGATGAACAGGGAAGCCTAGCATGCTGTGGTTCATGGGGTTGCAAAGAGTCGGACAGGACTGAGTGACTGAACTGAACTGAACTGAACTGATACCTAAATGGTCTAGAGGTTTTCCCTACTTTCTTCAATTTAAGTCTGAATTTTGCAATAAGGAGTTCATGATCTGAGCCATAGTCAGCTTCCAGTCATTTTTTTGCTGACTGTATAGAGCTTATCCATTTTTGGCTACAAAGAATAAAATCAATCAGATTTTGGTATTGACCATCATGTGATGTCTATGTGTAGAATCTTCTCTTGTGTCGTTGGAAGACGGTGTTTGCTAGGACCAGTACATTTTATTGGCAAAACTCAATTAGCCTTTGCCCTGCTTCATTCTGTACTCCAAAGCCAAATTTGCCTATTACTCCAGGTATCTCTTGACTTCCTACTTTTGCCTTCCAGTCCCCTGTAATGAAAATGACATCTTTTTTTGGGTGTTAGTCAATATGCCACCCAATTTGGAAAATTCAGCAATAGCCACAGGACTGGAAAAGGTCAGTTTTCATTCCAATCCCAAAAAAGGCAATGCCAAAAACTGTTCAAACTTCTGCACAATTGCACTCATCTCACACACTAGTAAAGTAATGTTCAAAATTCTCCAAGCCAGGCTTCAACAGTACATGAACCGTGAACTTCCAGATTCAAGTTGACTTAAGAAAAGCCAGAGGAACCAGAGATAAAATTGTCAATATCCATTGGATCCTTGAAAAAGCAAGAGAGTTCCAGAAAAACATCTACTTCTGCTTTATTGACTACACCAAAGCCTTTGACTGTGTGAATCACAACAAACTGAAGAAAATTCTTCAAGAGATGGGAATACCAGACCACCTGACCTGCCTCTTGAGAAACCTATATGCAGGTCAGGAAGCAACAGTTAGAACTGGACATGAAACAACAGACCGGTTCCAAATAGGAAAAAGAGTATGTCAAGGCTGTATATTTCATCCTGCTTATTTAACTTATATGCAGAATATATCATGAGAAACACTGGGCTGGAAGAAGCACAAGCTGGAATCAAGATTGCCGGGAGAAATATCAATAACCTCAGATATGTAGATGACACCACCCTTATGGCAGAAAGTGAAGAACTAAAGAGCCTCTTGATGAAAGTGAAAGAGGACAATGAAAAAGTTGCCTTAAAGTTCAGCATTCAGAAAACTAAGGTCACGGCATCCAGTCCCATCACTTCAAGGCAAATAGACAGAGAAACAGTGGAAACATTGAGAGACTTTATTTTTTTGGGCTCCAAAATCACTGCAGATGGTGACTGAGGCTCTGAAATTAAAAGACGCTTGCTCCTTGGAAGGAAAGCTATGACCAACATAGACAGCATATTAAAAAGCAGAGACATTACTTTGCCAACACAAGGTTTGTCTAGTCAAGGCTATGGTTTTTCCAGTGGTATGTATGGATATGAACTGGACTATAAAGAAATCTGAGTGTTGAAGAATTGATGCTTTTGAACTGTGGTTTTGGAGAAGACTCTTGAGCATCCCTTGGACTGTAAGGAGATCCAACCAGTCAGTCCTAAAGGAAATCAGTCCTGAATATTCAATGGAAGGACTGATGCTGAAGCTGAAACTCCAAACTTTGGCCACCTGATACAAAGAACTGACTCATTTGAAAAACTCTGATGCTGGGAAAGATTGAGGGCAGGACGAGAAGGGGACAACAGAGGATGAGATGGTTGGGTGGCATCACCTACTCAATGGACATGACTTTGAGTAAACTCCAGGAGTTGGTGATGGACAGGGAGGCCTGGCGTGCTGCAGTCCATGGGGTCACAAAGAGCCGGACATGACTGAGTGACTGAACTGCACTTACTGAAAAGATAGAGATAACATAATTAAGTCTTAATTATTTCTATACCTTCCCCAAATATGATGTTTAAACTCTTCAGAAATGTAATATTAATGAAAATCTTGGAATATTTGCTTTGAAATTCACAATACTTTGTAACACTTAAAAAATTCATTTCCAGTTTTGTTTTTTTTAACCTCAATTTTTCATCTGTACTCAATGTGTTTTTTTTTCCCCTTATACACACAGAGAGAGGGAGAGAGAGCGAGAGAGGGTAAAAGACTCTCTATTTTACTTGTTCTCGGCTTCTTATGCTTTACCAGTGATATCCTGTAGTTGAAGAGCTGAATCTCCACCCATCCACTCAAGGCAATACTTCTTAAGAATACTCACTTTCTTGTCAGAAACACTGGTAGATATATTGTGACTTGCATAGCTCATCTTAGAGTTGATGATAAACAAGACATGCTTGTCGGCTTTGGCATTTGTCCTTGAGGATGCTGTCATTGAATCACTTTTAATACTCAGAGAATACTTATTCTTCTCAGTGTTGGAGTTTACAGTCCTAGAAACTCCAGTCTCTTTCTGTAAAGTCTTATGAAACCATTTTAATGTTACACTGATGCACTAAAGAAGCTGAATTGAGATATAGGGGGAAATGTTTCTGTTTTCTCTATTGCCCAGAATCTTCAAGGCCCCATTTCAAATGCTTCATTTTAATTTCTTAAACAAAATCCAGATCCTTCACACTTCTGTTGTCTTTCCTACCGAGAAACATAATTATTCGGACTTAACTTCTAATTCTGGCTTAACTTCGTCTAACATCTCTAAATGATTTGAAAATAGGAACATTTTAAATGGTCTTTTAAATTTAATTCTCAGAAAAAGTCTCCAATAATATGTGAATATTATATAGCCTTGGAAAAAATAAAATATTTGTGAAAAATATCTTTAGGAAGTTAGGAAAGAGACAATAACTACTGAAAATGTATGTGACTGCACTTTGACAACTGCAAAGTAGTAAGCAAACAGAGAATAATACAGTCATTGTGTTACTCTACGGGCCCTAGAATTAGTATACCTTTTCACCATCTGTATGTGGAAGGCCAAGAGGAAAAGGACGGCTCAGAATTTAGAGAGCAAATACGAGGTACATTCTGTGGATATTACATACCCTGGGGAAATGGTCTGGATAGAGCCCTGCGTGGCCTCCCTCAGTTCTGCAGCTAAGCTTCATGCTTCAGTTGCCACAGTTACTTTGGCCCCATTTTATTAAATTCAACACTAGCACCAGGGTGTGAAGTTGCTAGGGAAAAATTTTGGAAAGATACTTATTCATAGCCCCAGTTGGTTTTCTGTGGATTAATAAGTAGCTCAGTGCAATTTAATTCATTTCAAATCAATGATGCTACCCATCTCTCTGTGGAAGAAAATTACACTTATCTCTGTGTAACATTTGGTGAGCGAATTACCTATTTGTGCTGCTTGCTGCCCTCAGTACTTAAACGCTAATTTTAACATAAACAGAATTATCTTTCTGTACAATTCCGGCCTTTAACACCTTGTTAGATTTTTGCAGTAGCTTTCTAACTTTCCACAGCCCCAGCTACTGTCTTGGGGCAGCTATTGTCAAGAGAACCTGCCTAAGACAAGAATTTCACTGTGGTGTTTTTGGCTCAGAAAAGGTCACTAGATTAAGAATATCAGTGAATCTTTTACTTGGGCTTCTAAAATTCCCTAGTCACCATCCCTATTGATCATTTTGCGAAATCATGTACTGTATTCTAAAACTGATTGTGTGTATGCGTGGCATATTTCCAGTTATATTCTAAGCTGATTAAGGACAGAGAAATTAAATTTTACTTTTAACTTCTAGCTATCATTTAAATCATACCTGCAGTATTCTAAGAACATTGTATATGTCATATATCTAATTACACAGCACCTCCTGCGAGGTGTTGTTATCACCATTTTATATTAGGGAAACTAAGTCACAGAAGATATGTGACTTGACTAAGTCCATACTCCCAAGTAAATGATAAAGCCACTTTTAAACTGAAGACTCTTGACTTCAAAACCCTCCCTCTTCATTCTACAACATATGCATTTAGTAATTTGTTTTTGTTTTTAATGATATTTGGCCTCAAGAGAACAAAATTGTCAACCGGGTGATACATACTAGATGAAAGAAAAAACACTGAGATTGCTGAAACCTTTCTGTTTGCTTATTGGAGTCAGATCAAAGACGCAAAGTGAAGAATCATGAAACAGATGGCAGGGCAAACTTTCAGCAGGACTGGGGACACTCCACATCGATCTTGTATGACACGGTTCCCCTCATTCAGTAAAATATACAGAAATAGTAACGTCTGCCTTATTTAAACACCAAGGCAAACTGAAGAGAAAAAAAAATATGGCAAGAATTGGCACCTGTTCATTAACATTCTTTCTAGACTAATGAAAAAAATAAAAGAATCTTTAGGTCACCTTCCTTGAGTGTTGAAACGCATGCAAAGTAACTTTTCCGAGCCACTGGTTGCTGGGAATTTTTGGTGGTCATTGTCCATATTCATGTAGGAGGCAGTATATATGGTAATAGTACTTTCCTGAGACATACGTCCATACTCTAAAAAGGAGGAGGTACTTCAGCAAATATTCCCTTTGTGTCTATTCAATGTTTTGCCTGATTTCATGTGCACTCCATTAGGAAAAAAAAAAAAATGATCTCTCATCCCAGTGGCAAAAGAGTAGAAATCTTTTTCATTCTGGAAAGTTGTAGATATGAATTCCTTAATTTAAAAAAAGGGATTTTTTTTTTTTTTTTTTAGTACTCAGTTTCTGTGCTACCTAATCATCTCTTGACAGCAAGACAAAGACAAAAAAAAAAAACCCATTTTTTGGTAGAAGACATAACATAAAATGAGTTATCTGTCATTTTCAAAATGTTGGAATTAACAGCATTTAAAGTTCATGACTTTGAAAATCTCCATTGGAAACCTAAACAACATGTTCCATCAAGACTCTTGCTTTGACACCCAGGTTCTCAATGAAAATCTTCTTCTTTTTCACCTGACCGCGCACTGACTTTCCCATTAGTTCAGTTCTCCCTGACAGTAATTTTAGCAATAAGTGTGTGTTCCTTTGTGAATGCACATTACAAGGACTTTACATGCGTACAAAATGGTAAACATCTTAAAATTCTTTTGATGGTAATTTTAGGTGAAAATCTTTTGTGAGAAGGATGGCAGGCGTTATCTATCAAGGACAGTAGTTCAGTAAATTTTATCCGTTTCTAGACCTATAGAAAAGAAAACAGAGAATCAAGTGGAAGAGGGAAGATTAGGGATATACCATAATAAAATACAAGTTTTAAACATAAAAGTACTGATAGTACCCTTTGAAGGTGCAGCATTCATTTTTTTCAAAAAGAAATATCAATATAAAAGACAGGCAGTTATTACTATTACTGTTTAGTCCTATCAGTATTCCTTGCTGGACACAGTAAAACACACTGCCTCTTAAAAATTAAATTATGTAAATTGAGAGGAAAAAGCAAGGAGGTCAAATAAGTAGGTCAAATAAGACAAATCCTACTTTGTAAATATTGATACAAAATAGCAAGTGACCTTCTAATTAAATATGATTTAATATCAATATGAATATGATGTGGCAAAAAAAAGACTAATTACCAAAGGTAAGCCCAAATCAAATATGTTCTGGGATAATTCTCACATGTCTACATTTCAGAGAAGTATAGTAGACTGGAAATATGACATGATTTTATTTTTGTAATTAATACATTGCTGTAGAGCTATAAATCATTTTTTATTGTTTACTGAAAATGCAACTGAAAAATATTAATAGCATATTTAACTGTGCAGATATTAAGTTAGAACTGCAAGTACAATATTGTTCCCATGGTCATCGTCTCATTTATTTTTCCCATCCTGAGTAAGAACGTTTTGCATACCCTTCCCCAAAGTAGATACAATTCTAGAAAGCAATAATTGCAGTGTACATTTTACTGAAAATGGTAATTTATCACAACCACATAGCAGAACTTCCAAAAAGTCTTTCTAAGCTCCTTCTATTCCTTGACCCCCTTGAACAGGAACTCTCCCTTTCCACAGAGGCCTCTTCAGCATCAGGACTAGCACTTTTCAACCTCTGGAATCTACTCGCAGGGTCTGCTTATTTCACAGCTCTTCTTCAGCAGAATACAGTTACCCCTTAGCTTCTCAAGTCTTGCAATTTCCTCATTCTTATCACCCAGTTCAGCAAGCAACACATGTTCTTTTAAAGCTTTGGGGTCTTGAAATATTTTAGTATTTTCCTGCAATGAATGTGTTTTTATTCACAAGTAAAATAGATACCTGAAAATCAAATATATTTAGGGATTGGAACAAAGAATAAAGGGAGTTTGTAGCACAGATTTACAGGAACTTATGGACACAAATTGGTTAAATAGGCAATCAAAAAATGAAAGGGGAGGAGGAAATACTGATGAATGAGACAGGAACAGTCCTATAGAAATTTTTATTAAGTTCTGCTGCATGGTAGTAGTATCTCTCTAGTTGCAATACATTTTTTAAAAAACTTACTTCTCAAAAGGCACTATGTAAAGCCAAGCTTCCTAGAGATGATGTTTGTAATACTTGTAACTAAAGAGAACTTTCATTCAGAATATTTCAAATTCATAAATCCAGCAATAAAGAAATAGATGACCCTTTCAAAATCAAAACAAAGCAAAAAATGATAGACAAATGATTTGATCAGGCTCTTCAAAAAGGGGAAATCCAAATTGCCTTTAAGTGTATAAAGTAGTGTTTCACATCCTTAATCATCAGGGAAAAGTAAAATGAAAACCAATAATGACATATGAACCTACACCCAAAAGATGGCCTTAAAAAATAGTAGGCATAGCTGGCAATGCTGTGTCCTTGAGAATGAGGAAAAATGTGAACTCTCATATACTGCAACTGGGGCATAAATTGGTACAGTCTTCTTGGAAAACTGTTTTGTAGCTTCTAAAAAAACAGACTCTAATCATCTCTTCAATTCCATCCCCAAGTAGATATAACATACAATACAGAGTAGAATTGTGTCGAGAACTATGTAATATGAATATGGCGCTGTATATTCATAACAGCACTCTTCATAATAACACTCAGCTGGAAAAGAACAAATAACCATCAGCAATAGATTAAGCAAATAGTGTTAGATACTTAAAATGGAGTATTACAGAGCAATAAAAAATAATCACTGTCACACACAACAGCATGGGTCATGTCAGTGTATTATGTTGTACAAAATTAATACAAGCAAAAAACAAATTCGATGATTCCACTTCTCCCATAAAATGCAAGTTCTTTTCAGTTCAATTGCTCATTTGGTCTCACTCTTTGTGACCCATGAACCACAGCACACCAGGCCTTCCTGTCCATCACCAACTCCCAGAGTCCACCCAAACTCATGGCCATTGAGTCAGTGATGCCATCCAGCCATCTCATCCTCTGTCATCCCCTTCTCCTCTCGCTTTCAATCTTTCCCAGCATCAGGATCTTTTCAAGTGAATCAGCTCTTCTCATCAGGTGGCCAAAGTATTGGAGTTTCAGCTTCAAAACCAGTCCTTCCAATGAATGCCCAGGACTGATTTCCTTTAGGATGGACTGGTTGGATCTCCTTGCAGCCCAACGGACTCTCAAGAGTCTTCTCCAACACCACAGTTCAAAAGGATCAATTCTTCGGTGCTCAGCTTTCTTTATAGTCCAACTCTCACATCCGTACATGACTCCTGGAAAAACCATAGTCTTGACTAGATGGACCTTTGTTGGCAAAGTAATGTCTCTGCTTTTTAATATGCTATCCAGGTTGGTCATAACTTTCCTTCCAAGGAGTAAACGTCTTTTAATTTCATGGCTTCAGTCACCATCTGCAGTGATTTTGGAGCCCCAAAAATAAAGTCAGCCACTGTTTCCACTATTTCCCCATCTATTTGCCATGAAGTGATGGGACCAGATGCCATGATCTTAGTTTTCTGAATGCTGAGCTTTAAGTCAACTTTTCACTCTCTTCTTTCACTTTCATCAAGAGCCTCCTTAGCTCCTCTTCACTTTCTGCCATAAGGATGGTGTCATCTACATATCTGAGGTTATTGATATTTCTCCCAGAAGTTTTGATTCCAGCTTGTGCTTCTTCCTGCCCAGTGTTTCTCATGATGTACTCTGCATATAAGTTAAATAAGCAAGGTGACGATATACGGCCTTGACGTACTCCTTTTCCTATTTGGAACCAATCTGTTGTTTCATGTCCAGTTCTAACTCTTGCTTCCTGACCTAAATACAGGTTTCTCAAGAGGCAGGTCAGGTGTCTGGTATTCCCATCTCTTGAAGAATTTTCTTCAGTTAATTGTGATCCACACAGTCAAAGGCTTTGGCATAGTCAATAAAGCAGAAATATATGTTTTTCTGGAACTGTTGCTTTTTCAATGATCCAGCGAATGTTGGCAATTTGATCTCTGGCTCCTCTGCCTTTTCTAAAACCAGCTTGAACATCTGGAAGTTCACGTTTCATGTACTGTTGAAGCCTGGCTTGGAGAATTTTGAATATTACTTTACTAGTGTGTGAGATGAGTGCAATTGTGCAGTAGTTTGAGCATTCTTTGGCACTGCCTTTCTTTGGGATTAGAATGAAAACTGATCTTTTCCAGTCCTGTGGCCACTGCGGAATTTTCCAAATTTGCTGACATATTGAGTGCAACACTTTCACAGCATCATCTTTCAGGATTTGAAATAGCTCAACTGGATTTCCATCACCTACACTAGCTTTGTTTGTAGTGATGCTTCCTAAGGCCCACTTGACTTCATATTCTAGGATGTCTGGCTCTAGGTGAGTGTTCACACTTCATGATTATCTGCATCGTGAAGATCTTTTTTGTACAATTCTTCTGTGTATTCTTAAAGACTAGAGATCTCTTCAAGAAAATTAGAGATACCAAGAGAATATTTCACGCAAAGATGGGCTCAATAAAGGATAGAAATGGTAAAATGCAAAAAAGCAACAATAACAGTTTTTGGTGAGTCAAGTCAGAATAGTGGTGATCTGTGGAGTGAACATTGGAGGGTGATGTGGAAGAATCTTTTCAGAGTGCAGAGTCTCTAGTGTTTGCTGGTATAGATGGTGGTTACATAGGTGTGCTTATTTTACTATTTAAGCTATACAGTTTGATTTGTGTACTTTTAGGTATGTGCCATATCGTTTGGTTGTAAAAGTTAAAAAAAAATAATGAATTCAGTGACCTTTTGAATTTTTTTCCAATCTTTTCATTCCAACAAAAGCAAATGTAAAATGTCTACTGGTTCAGTTTCTGTGTTTTTGAGACATAAATGCTTAAATTTATTTACTTCTTGCTATTGGTTGTCTTGTCCATATCCTAGGATCCATGTGAAATTGTAATTGTAAGGGAGAGATTACTTATATCGGTGCTTTCTTTACCTAGAAGTATACGGAGCAGAGTAATTTGTAGAGGTTTGTCCAAGAAACAGAATAAGATGCTGCATCTTGAGGAATAATAAACATGAAATATTTTAAGTCATGACCTAAACGATATACCCACAGAGACAATATGAAGGGTCATTTATTTTTTTTAATATTTGAGACTAATATGAAGCTTTCATGATGAAGTCATCAAGGAATGATGATGTATCAAAACCCATTTTTTAACTGTAATTATTAGAATGTGTTGGGGCTGGCAGTTAGGAAAATTATGGACAATTGATCCCCTGTTGGTCACTTATTCTACAAAATCATAGCTCTTCCCTACTAAGACTTGCCTTCATTGGGGCCACCCATGTGGTACATTATGCCTGTGTCCATGCTGGTGAAGGGAACAGCGTTATCAAAATGCTGAGAGGGAACAAATAGCATTGTCAAGGAAGTATGAGTTATTAAGTTTATTCGAAGTAGAGGCTTAGGAAAAGACACTGAGAGTCGTAAGATCAAGATCAAGGAAGTCAATTGGGCTCAGATCCTGGAAGATCTAAATATAATGGTCATGAAAGAAACTGGGCTTTCCAAGTGGTGCTAGTGGCAAAGAATCCACCTGCTGGTGCAGGAAACGTAAGAGACATGGGTTTGATCCCTGTATTGGGAAGATCTGGAGGAGAAAATGGCAACCCACTCTAGTATTCTTGCCTGGGAAATTCCATGGACAGAGGAGCCTGGCGGGCTACAGTCTGTGAGGTCACAGAGAGTTGGACACAACTTTGTGACTACTGAACACTACTAAAGCAACTTAGCATGCATCCATGAAAGAAACTTTACTTTTAAAAATAGTTACCGTGATTGGAATAAAGAAAGACAAGCCATTCCTAAAATCGCTGATTTTGCCAGAAAGGAAAAAAGGTTTTATTCTCCACCCACGTCTCTATACACACAAATGCTGTTTGAAAAGATATATTATAGGATTTTCAAAACAAATGTGCTAATAAATGCATAGTCACATCCTGGGAGTAATCATTTGATGGTGGAAGAATTAGATTGATGGTTTCTCTCCATCACTATATTATTTGGAAATTCAAAGTCTAATTTCTAATTTTAAGAAGATGGTATATAAAGTTTAAAGGGCCTCTGAAGGGAGATGATTAATATCACGAGTGTACTTAATTGTGCTTGAAGCTTATCTGGAGGAGTACAGAAACCTGTGGTCCCCACACAACCCCAAACAACCAAGGTACTTTCAACTCTCCCCGTGGTGAAGAGCTCATTGTTTCCTTACACCTTGAAGACTTACCAGCTTTTTACATTCCCCTATGAAAATGAAAAGGAAGTACTATATGTGTATATATTATATATAATTAAGTAAATATAATTATACTATATTTAGTTAACTAAAATCTCCCTAACAGCAGAAGAGGAACAAGGAACCCAAAGTTTGTAGAGGTATATACTAAAGTGGTCATGCCAAAGACATCTCTTTGTATTATCAAGCTCTAACAAGCCATGATATTTTTACTTTCTACCATCATTACATCATATTCATGTTTCTTTTAATGTGTACTTTAGTTTTCTAAATTACTTAAAATTGCCTACCAAAAATTTAGAGCAAATATTTAAAATTGTGTAAAATTGATGCCATAAAAGAGGTATCCATGAGTTTTGGACTCGGATGTTGCCTACTCACTTGATTCTTTCCTTCTGTCTTACACCACAATTCTGATTTTGTTTTTAATAGCAATATTTCAATAGACATATTCACCACCCTAGACCTTCTCCCAGTCATGGGAGGCCATGTGACCCATTTCCGTTTCATGTGCTATAAAGAGTCTAGTAGCTGGAGGTTCTGGAAAAGCTATTATTTTTCTGGGAAAAAAAATGAGGATAGAATCAGCTGTAATGAGCTTTTTGGCACTTACTCTTTCCCTTTTTCCTGCCTGGAGCATTGACATGAGGCCTGAAGGTGAGACAGTCACTCTGAGCTGTGGAGTCATGGACAGGTGTACACAGTGAATAGCCTAGTAAGAGTCTCAGGAGCCCGAGTGCCACCTATGCTGACTGCCATTGTCCATTGGAGATTTCTGCTTGGTTAGGTGCTGTCCAGTACATTAGCCATTGTCCTCCCGGAGTTACAGAGCGTCTGAAATGCACCTGATAAGACTGAAGAGTCAAGTTTTAATCAAATGCATTTTAAAATTTAAATAAGAGCCACGTATGTCTAGTGGCCACTATATTAGATAGCACAACTAGACTATATCTCTATTTAGTTGAGTAGATAGGCAGGTTCTTTAACATGAAATTAACTTCACTCCTAGTTATATTTATTTTGGAGCTTCATATTCTCTTTTTCCTCTTGGTGCACACATTCATACGTATATACTTGTAGTCTGAAAATCTGTCCCTTAAATTACTCTCAGATCAACACCCTAGTGGGACTGACCTACAAATAACTGAGATTTTATTTATAGTGGGACACAGGATGGATAAGAAAAAAAAAATGGAGATGTGGAATACTGAAAAGAGAGTGATTTACCACAAGCAAACTCCAATCCCTGATGGAAATGTCCCTGATTCCGAATGTAATCAAGCTTCTTATCTGTACTACTCAATGAAGACAGCTACATCACACAGAAGGCCACGTGTTCCTTGCAGGTTAAGCCTTTCCTTCTCAAGGAAAACGGGCTCTGCCTCTCCTCAAGGGATATGTCACACCCTGCGTGTTCTGCTGCTTTAATTGTCTCAGTTCATATTCAGACACGCTACCTCTTCTGACGTGGGCTTGTTTCACATTAGGGCAGAAAAGGAGAATGAATAGACAGAATGCCCTGACTGATGGCTAGCAGTACACGTATGTTCAATTTCTTGTGTCTGAATCGTTCACACAGACCCGAGAAAGAGTGGCGATCAGTGTGACAGCCAGCAGAAGGAACAGAACGCCAGCTTTGGACAACTGGAAGGATCAGCTGCTGCTGCCAGCAGGCAGGAAACAGTGTAGGAAAGGTCTTGTCTTTGAAGACTGGGAAAAACAGAAAGATCTTGAGTCTTGGAATCCCAATCATAACCGTAAATAAGATTTTCTGTGAACAGAAAGTATTAAGAACGTTGCTGTGGTTGTCATTTTCACCCTAGGTTGCTAATTTCATACAGAGAAACTGTTAGGCACCCTCTGTAAAAACTGTCTTTGGGAAATGAATTATTATACACTTCCATTTTAAACATTAGAAGATTTAGAAATTACCTTTACCCAATTATGGCCTTGATGTGTGCCTGGTACTAACTGAAGCCATGTTGTTACGCAGCAATTGCTTATTTTCAGTCACAGAGCTTCATTTGATATACAAAATATGTAAGAAATAGTAGGACATAAAAGCGTTTTAAACTTTTTTTTTTTCCAAACAGAAACTATGACAAATATTGTAACTGGGCCTGGGAGAGTGTATTTCTTTCCATCAAACACAGTTCTGTATCTGGCTGGTTCATTGCAGCATACAAATACTGCTGCTGCTAAGTCGCTTCAGTCGTGTCCGCCTCTGTGTGACCCCATAGACGGCAGCCCACCAGGCTCCCCCGGCCCTGGGATTCTCCAGGCACGAACCCTGGAGTGGGTTGCATTTCCTTCTCCAATGCTTGAAAGTGAAAAGTAAAACTGAAGTCGCTCAGTCGTGTCTGACTCTTTGCGACCCCATGGACCGCAGCCTACCAGACTCCTTCGTCCATGGGATTTTCCAGGCAAGAGGACTGGAGTGGGGTGCCATTGCCTTCTCCAGCAGCATACAACTAAAGGAACTTAAATAAATTAAGAAAAAAAATTACCACTCTGACATGTAAATTCTAAATTGTTTGATAATATACAGATATTTCAATTATACTGGAAATGATAGTGGGTAAATATAATAAACCTAAGGAAAATATCAAAGCCCCAGAGTATATCCAGAACAATTAAGTAATGTGCTTCTAAGGCTTCCTTAACTATAGAGTGAATAGAAGCTTACTTGGCATCTGTTAGCCACTTGAAAGATAATAATAGCAAAGACTGATTGAGTACTTACTATGTGCCAGACCCTGTGCTAACCACTTATATGTATTGTCTCATTTACTCCCTTTAATCAGTTGTTATAAAATTTGATATAATCAAGGCAGTTATTTTATTAGCTTTATGAAGGATTCACATTATGTCATAGCTTATCAAAATATATTTCATATTAATTTATAATCATTATCTTTAATATGAATGACAACCTCCAATGAGGTAATGACTATATTGCAAAGAATTTTAAACTGCAGATTCACAAGATTCACATCCTTACATCCACTTTGAGCTCTACCACTGATATATCAGTTATATGACTATGGGCAAGCCACTGAAAACACTCCTAACAATTTGCCTTATATTTTGAAAATTGTTTCAAAATAATAACTGAGAGAGGAGGAGGAAACAAAATAGAAGATACTCTTAAATCACAAATTGTTGACCCAGGAGAATAGGAACAGGATTCCATCATGTGTGCCTCTTAGAGATAAGTGAAGTAGAAGGAATGGAAAATGATTTGGATGTTTTTTTAGGGCCAGTGTAACTTTTATCTGAATTTTCATGAAGAAAAGCATAGTAACTAATTAGGAATGATTGGAAACTATAGAGCAAAATGGTAAGAGAGGGAAACTTGACTCTGAGAAGTCAGTCTACAACCACTGATTATGTCTCACAAAGACACTATAGTGCTGGGTTCCATGAAGAGAAATAGATAGGAAAAAGTACAAAGCCTGGGCAAGAAATAGGCAGAACTTACGCATTAGTTTGCCCAAAATCATGAACTACAACAACAGTTCTCAGGGAAATGGATTGAAAGGATGTGTCACAAGTTTGTAGCTCTTTGTAGTTTGTGTAATATTAGAACTCTTATACAAGTATGGCTTTTGTTTTATGTTGGTGACTAACCCTTTTCTATGATTGACTCATCTGCCTCCTCTCCTTTCTCTTCAAATTACCCATGAAATCGCAAGTGTCTGATTCACGATGGCTCTAGAAGGGAGAATACTGATTCTGATTTGCCGTATTCTGGGAGGCATTCCCTCTGCTTCACAGCAGATATACCAGACTCTGCAAATACTCAGAGCTGCTCTATATTTTGGTGGATGGAACAAACACCACCACACAGGGAAGTCATGAGTTTGAAATTCAGGTCCAGTCACATGAATGGTGGTGCCCTTGGAGCAACACGATCTGCGCCAAAGCTGAATCTGCTTTCTTCAGTGTTAGGTCATTGCTAGACCTGTCTCTAAGTATATGCCCTGGAGACTAGTTACCCAAGATGTGTCTTGGCCAACTAAGAAATTGTCCTGACAGGGATTCAGTCCTGGGACATGAATGGCATTGTATGTTGGGGCAGCCATTCTGGGGCTAGCAAAAAGATATCATTTATCTCAAAATATCCAGGGGGGGGAAATGGCACCATTCAGAGTTGGAAGAACAAGCAAAATGAGAAGAACAAGCCCATTCCTTAATCCTATAGGCCCACACTGGCTGCTAAGCCACTTCAGTCGTTTGACTCTGTGCGACCCCATTGATGGCAGCCCACCAGGCTCCCCATCCCTGGGATTCTCCAGGCAGAACATGGGAGTGGGTTGCCATTTCCTTCTCCAGTGCATGAAAGTGAAAAGTGAAAGTGAAGTCACTCAGTCGTGTCCAACTCTTAGCGACCCCACGGACTGCAGCCCACCAGGCTCCTCCGTCCATGGGATTTTCCAGGCAAGGGTACTGGAGTGGGGTGCCATTGCCTTCTCCGCCCACACTGGCTAAAGGCTGCCAAAGATGGGAAATGCATACATGGAACTGTGCTCAAGCTGAAGCTCTGAGAGGAGTGTTCTAGCAGCATCCAGGTGGACCCAAAGAGCCCAAGGGGGAAATGCACATCTTGTCTTTGCTGAAGAGCAAACTACTGAGATATAGCTCCAGTATTCATGAAAAAGGAAACTATAGGAAGTGCTGAGGGAAGGAAATGGCCTTAGGGTGATTAAAAGACTATTGCAAGGCATATTGGGGACACTGCCTTAAAAATGTAGAAGACAGTTAATTCTAAAAGTGTAGTACTTCAATAAATGTGAGAAGATATTAGACTGTGCTTACTATGTGCTGTCACTAAAATATATGAACAATACATGCTATCTGAAATAAGAAGCAAAGGAAAGGAAGGAAAATAAAATGGAGACAGACAGGCATGATGATAGCTACATGGCATTATAGCTTGAAAATTTGCATTCAAATCCAGGTTTGGCCACATCAATTATCAACTCTATGATTTTAGTTGGTTATTTAGCTTTATTAAATCATAAGTATCCTTGCAGATAATAAAGGAAAATTAAAATGATACAAAAATTTAGAAAGATAGTACAAAAATATTAAGAGAAAAGTAGAGGATAATGTCTGTAATATAGGCTGAATTAAAAGCCTTAATAAGAACAACTGAGAAGAAAGCAATACATGGCATAGCTATAAAAATTTGAGGAAAAAAACTCATATTTGAACCTCATGCCATGTAATAATGCCAAGCAGTCTGAAGAATTATACGTGAAACATACAACTGATCTTGGCAAGGCAGCAGTGAGTGGACTTTACAGCTTCTACTGTGAAGCCAGATCTGAATTCTCTGCCCAAGAACTGAACCTGGGTAGCCTGGATGAGAATCAGAAATCCCAGCCACCAGATCAGCAAGGGCTAGAGAGGCTAGAAGCCGTTTTTTTTCCTGGATCTTAGCTGCCAGTGAGAAATGCATTTATCACGGAGGCAGAAGCTGCAAATGCAGGTACAGAGTTTAATCATTAGAGGCATAGCACAGCAACACGTGCGCATAGAGACACGGTTTGTTTAGTTAAGACAGAAGCAACCTGGAGAGAAAAGGTGTGGGCATCCCCGTCTCGTGAAGAAGAGCAGAACAAGAGGTGATGAAACCATTTTGGTCAGTTCTTTCGGGTCTTCATCTTCCTTCAGGCAAATTACCTGATTTCATTTCCCACACCTGGCCTGCCCCGGGAGCCTCCAGAGTGTGCATGCGCCCCTCAGCCAAGATGGATCTCGAAGTGAAGGTTTTGGGAGGAACAAGATTCTTTATGATCTGGCGTTGTCCCTTGACTTCTGACCCACAAGGAGCCTTTCTGCACATGTGTAGTGCCTCCCTTGTCCCGAAAGTGGGGGGAGGAGAGATCCCTTAACCCTTTCGTCAAACAGGATTTTACCCCTCTTTGTCCTTGGCATGACTATTACCTTGACTATCGCTGTGACTATTACCTCAAAGAGTTTAGAAGTGACAAACACTTGCTATTTACCCTGTTTCTGCATCCATTTTGAAGGGCAGACAGGAGGCTGATTGTAAATGTCTTAACTAGAGCACACCTACCTCTTGTCCTAGAAATGCTAACAGGTGCAAGTATCCTGCCTGAAACCCTCTTCTTCATGTCCCATGAAATATAAACTAGAGGCCAGTTATAAATGTCTAAGCTGGAGCCCATCTATCTCCTACTTCACAGCTACAAAGGAACAAGATGAAACTATAGACGAACATGCATGTGTGTGATCTAGGGGAGGGGGATAATAAAGTTTCCTAAGCACAAAATCATGAAATAAATCATAAAGGAAAAAACTTAATGTAAATATGTTATTAAATATAATCACCTTTTAAAAGAAGATCATCATAAACAAAATTTAAGCATAAGAATGTAAGCAGATACAAGCTACCATATATAAACTAGATAAGCAACAAAGATTTACTGAATAGCATAGGGAATTTTAAATTGTGATGCAAGAGAAGACTCTTGACAGTCCAATGGACAGCAAAGAGATCAAACCAGTCAATCCTAAAGGAAATCAACCCTTAATATTCATTGGAAAGATTGTGGCTGAAGCTCCAATTACTTTTGGCCACCTGATATGGAGAGCTGACTCACTGGAAAAGACCCTGATGCTGGGAAAGATTGAGGACAAAAAAAGAAGTGGGTGGCAGAGGATAAGATGGTTAGACAGCGTCACCGACTCAGTGAAGATGAATTTGAGCAATCTCTGGTAGATAGTGGAGGATGGAGAAGTCTGGCATGCTTTACAGTCCATGGGGTCACAGAGTCGGGCATGGCTTAGAGAATAAACAACAGTGAAGATATATGTGTGTGTGTGTGTGTATATATATATATATATATGTATATGTATATGTATGTATGTATGTATGTATGTATGTATGTATGTATATGTAGTTAGAATAGGGAAAAGGAGTCCAGAATGATGGTGGCTAAAAGACAATGCAGAGAAAAGCCCATGAAAATAGAGCAAAGGAAGGTTTGAGTTATGGATATTTCTCCTGGCAATCTTGATTCCAGCTTGTGCTTCATCCAGCCCAGCGTTTCTCATGATGTACTCTGCATATGAGTTAAATAAACAGGGTGACAATATACAGCCTTGACGTGCTCTTTTCCTGATTTGGAACAAGTCTGTTGTTCCATGCCCGGTTCTAACTGTTGCTTCCTGACCTGCACACAGATTTCTCAAAAGACAGGTATTCCCATTTCTTTCAGAATTTTCCAGAGTTTGTTGTGATCCACACAGTCAAACGCTTTGGCATAGTCAATAAAGCAGAAATAGATGTTTTTCTGGAACTCTCTTGCTTTTTTGATGATCCAGCGGATGTTGGCAATTTGATCTCTGGTTCCTCTGCCTTTTCTAAATCCAGCTTGAACATCTGGAATTTCACAGTTCATGTACTGTTGAAGCCTGGTTTGGAGAATTTTGAGCATTACTTTACTAGCATGTGAGATAAGTGCAATTGTGCGGTAGTTTGAGCACTCTTTAGCATTGCCTTTATATGTGTGTGTGTGTGTGTGTGTATAAAAGATATGAGTAGACACTTCATAGAAGACGTATGAAGGGCTAATACACATACAAAATTTTCATCCTTATCATAAATTGTTTAAATTAATGTTCTAAATTGCTTAAATTAATATTCTGTTACTGGTTGAACTCACAAAGAGAAAAGAAAAGTAATGTGGGTGAAAGTGCACAAACTAAACACTCTCAGACCCCCTGGGAGTATGGCCCAGAACAACTTTTCTGAGAAACAATCTCATCTCATATATTAAAAAAAAAAAAAAAAAATCTTTAAAAATACTACATACCCTTTGACCTAGTGTGTTACTTTATACCATTCAATCTAGAGGCAATAAAAATTCTGACAAAGATTAATGTACACGTGTATCATTGTGGCATTGCTTTTAACAGCAAGATATTGAAAACAACCTACATGTTCAATGTTTGGAAAATAATTAAAAGCATATTGGCACATCCTTCTGCTGTTGGGAGATTAGATAGGCATAGATTTAAATCCTGATTCTCTCCTTTATCTGTGCCTTTTTCTGAGTTACCTAACTTATCTTCATCTTTGTTTCTTCAAATGCAAAATGGGGTTAATAATATCTATTCCAGGGTATTTTTTCTAGAATAAATATGATGATGCATTCTAAGTGTTCTACACATATGCATATGTGACACTGGAATGTCACACTTAAGAGAACTTATCAAAATAGCGTTTGTCAAATCAAATTATATGAATTGCTGTGAACATTTTTGAAAAAAATTCATCCATAAAATTCAGAATATTTTGTTTGTTTCTTTCCAGCTGTGATTCTGGTATGCTCCTGTAGGCTACTTTTTTCCTCCCCATGCCAGACTGAATTAGGAGTCTGTATTCCATGAGAGCTGAGCTCCATTAGATATTTGCCTGAGTTATCAAGGCGAATGGCATGATAAATTGGAGAAGGAAAATGGCCACTTCCTTGGAGTTGGGAGTTCCTTCCTTAGAGAAGGAAATGGCAACCCACTCCAGTATTCTTGCCTGGAGAATTCCATGAACAGAGGAGCTTGGCAGGCTATAGTCCATGGGGTTTCAAAGAGTTGGACACAACTGAGTGACTATCATTCTATCATGGCAAACAAAGCTCTTTTCCCAAAAGTAGAAACAATTTTACACACAAGTGGCAGGCCTGAAGACGTTGCCCCCAGGCAAGATTTCAGAATTGCGAAAGCCTCTTTATCACCAAGTACTGTGTAGGTGGGTTGAGTAAAGGGAAAGGAAAGTTGCTCAGTCGGCCCGACTCTTTGCGACCCCGTGGACAATAGCCTGCACCAAGCTCCTCCATCCATGGGATTTTCTTGGTAAGAATACTGGAGTGGGTTGCCGTTTCCTTCTCCAGGGAATCTTCCTGACCCAGGGATCGAACCCAGGTCTCTCGCACTGTAGACAGACACTGCTCTCTGAGCTACCAGGGAGGCCCGGGGTTGATAAAGGACCACCTAACGGGATTTTCCCCAGTGGTTTATGGGATCCAGGCAACACTGTTTGGAACACACAGTGTTGTGACAAAAGTGATGTGACAGGCTGAAAGACACAGAAGCATCACATCAGATTACTCAGGTTTTTGCCACTGCTAACTGAAAGGGACAGCATCACCAACTCAATGGACATGAGTTTGAGTCAACTCTGGGAGTTGGTGATGGACAGGGAGGCCTGGCGTGCTGCAGTCCATGGGGTTACAAAGAATCAGACACGACTAAGTGACTGAACTGAGCTGAACTGAACTGAAAGGGAAATGTGCAACCTAACAGCTGCAAGTTAAACTAACTTAGGAGGATAGCCGGGAAGCAGCCTCTCAGATAGCTCTGAGGCTACTCCAAAGAGGTAAAGGAGGAGCCAAAATGTATATGAATTTTTTTGATGAAGAAAAGCATGTAGTCCAACATCAAATGATTACTGCTAATCACAAAGAACAGACAACTCAAGATAATGATTTCAGTGCTTTATTGTGTGTGGGAAGATGAAGAATCTTGGTCCATTGAAATTGTTTCCTTTAGATATGCATCTTAACTATCTGGCTTCTCTGGTGGCTCAGACAGTGAAGAATTTGCCTGTAATACAGGAAACCTGGGTTTGATCTCTGGGTCAGGAAGATCTCCTGGAGAAAGAATTGGCTACCCGATCCAGTATTCTTGCCTGGAGAATGCCACGGACACCATGGGGTCTCAAAGAGTTGCAAACGATTGAGCAACTAACCCTTTTACTTTTTTTCAGTTTTCAGTTCAGTCGCTCAGTCGTGTTCAAGTCTTTGCAACCCCATTCTTTGCACAGCAGGCCTCCCTGTCCATCATCAGCTCCTGGAGCTTACTCAAACTCATGTACATCAAGTCGGTGAGGCCATCCAACTACCTCATCCTCTGTCATCCCCTTCTCCTCCCACCTTCAGTCTTTCCCAGCATCAGGGGCTTTTCAAATGAGTTAGCTCTTTGCATCAGGTGCTCAAAGTATTGGAGTTTCAGCTTCAGCATCAGTCCTTCCAATGAACACCCAGGACTTTTTTACTTCACTTAATTACGTAGGGCCACTATCCATAGCATAGAAGGTTTCCTGTTTTTCCTCCACCCTAAACTCCCCTCAGCGGCACTGTCAGTGGATAATATTGTCACTGCTAATAGGTTCAGGATTTCTTTTGGGGGTGGATAAAAACTGATTTTTGTGATGGTTACATGACTCTGTAAAACTACTGAAAAAGACTGAATTATAAGCAACTAAAATGTAAATGGCTAATGCATTTTGATCCATGTAGAACTAGAATGGCAGCCATGTGGGTTTGTTTACAGTACTGACATATACACAAAACTCTCCAGACAGAAAAGGTGAGACCCTCCGATGTGGTAAGGTAGAGAATTTAAAGCAATTCTTCGTTTTCTTTTTTTTTTTTGTATATTTAAAAATTTTTTTCCCAATTATTTTTATTAGTTGGAGGCTAATTACTTTACAGTACTGTAGTGATTTTTGCCATACATTCACATGAATCAGCCATGGATTTACATGTGTTCCCCATCCTGAACTCCCCTCCCACCTCCCTCCCCATCCCATCCCTCTGAGTCTTCCCAGTGCATCAGCCCCGAGCACTTGTCTCATGCATCCAACCTGGACTGGCAATCTGTTTCACACTTGATAATATACATGTTTTGATGCTGTTCTCTCAGATCATCCCACCCTCGCCTTCTCCCACAGAGTCCAAAAGTCTGTTCTATACATCTGTGTCTCTTTTTCTGTTTTGCATATAGGGTTATCGTTACCATCTTTCTAAATTCCATATATATACGTTAGTATGCTGTATTGGTGTTTATCTTTCTGGCTTACTTCAGTCTGTATAACATGCTCCAGTTTCATCCATCTCATTAGAACTGATTCAAATGAATTCTTTGTAATGGCTGAGTAATATTCCATTGTGTATATGTGCCACAGCTTCCTTATCCATTCATCTGCTGATGGGCATCTAGGTTGTTTCCATGTCCTGGCTATTATAAACAGTGCTGCGATGAGCACTGGGGTGCATGTGTCTCTTTCAGATCTAGTTTCCTCGGTGTGTATGCCCAGGAGTGGGATTGTTGGGTCATATGGCAGTTCTAATTCCAGTTTTTTAAGAAATCTCCACACTGTTCTCCATAGCGGCTGTACTAGTTTGCACTCCCACCAACAGTGTAAGAGGGTTCCCTTTTCTCCACACCCTCTCCAGCATTTATTGCTTGTAGACTTTTGGATAGCAGCCATCCTGACTGGTGTGTAATGGTACCTCACTGAGGTTTTGATTTGCATTTCTCTGATAATGAGTGATGTTGAGCATCTTTTCATGTGTTTGTTAGCCATCTGTATATCTTCTTTGCAGAAATGTCTGTTTAGATCTTTGGCCCATTTTTTGATTGGGTCATTTATTTTTCTGGAATTGAGGTGCAGGAGTTGCTTGTATATTTTGAGATTAATTCTTTGTCTGTTTCTTCATTTGCTATTATTTTCTCCCATTCTGAAGGCTGTCTTTTCACCTTGCTTCTTCAATAAATAATATGGGGTATTAAAATTTACAAAGCCTCTAGGTGCTTTGCTTGGCTTTTTTCAGTATTCTTTATTTTTTAATTAGTTTTTATTGCAGTATAGTTACTTTACGATGTTGTGATAGTTTCTACTTGCAGCAAAATTAATCAGACATACATATTTGTATACCCCTTCCTTTGGCCTTCCTCCCCGTTCAGATCACCATAGAGCATTACGCAGAATTCGCTGTGCTATACAGGATGTTCCCCTTAGTTGTCTGCTTTATACATACATAGATACCAAGGAGGAAAGGGAGGGAATGAGAGGAATTAGGATATTGGGATTGATAACATATACACTGTTGGTACTATTTTAAAATGTTTACCCTGTCGAAAACTGGAACCCTTGTACACTTCTTGTAGAATGTAAGATGTTACATCAGCTTTGGAAAATAGTTTGTTGTTTCCTCAAAAGTTTAAACATATAGTATCATATGACCCAGTGATTCCACTCCGAGATATATGCCAAACAGAAATTAAAACACAATCCACACAAAAATGCTTACAGTAAGGAAG
This sequence comes from Odocoileus virginianus, assembly GCF_023699985.2. Taxonomy (NCBI): domain Eukaryota; kingdom Metazoa; phylum Chordata; class Mammalia; order Artiodactyla; family Cervidae; genus Odocoileus; species Odocoileus virginianus. The sequence continues at coordinate 10,456,689 of NC_069697.1, forward strand.
AGTAAGAACAAGTAAAATGTATATCAACTGATGAATGGATAAATAAAATGTGGTAGATCTATACAGTAGAATATTATTATATGACAATGAAGGAGATGAGGTAGTGATAAATGTTATTATATGGATGAACCTTGAAAGCACTATGCTAAGTTAAAGAAGCCAATCACAAAGGATCACATATTGAATGATGATGCCATTTATGGTAGATACTCAAGAGTATGTAAATCCATAGAGATAGAACCTTGATTAATGATTGCTTAGGGCTAGAAAAAATTGTTTGAGGAAAGTGGTAAAAGTGGTGGAAGACTGCTAATAGGTTCAGGGTCTTTTTGGGGGGCTGGATAAAATTTGATTATTTTGATGGTTGCATGACTCTGTAAATCTACTGAAAATGATTGAATTGTATGCCCATAAATGCATGAATTGTAAATTATATGAATTATAGAACAATGAAGCTCGTAAAAAAGTACTTGCCTAGACTTTCACTTATATCAAAGTCTACAATGGCAGTTAGTCCTTGACTATTTAGAATAAGAATCACTTAAATTTTAGAATTGAAGAGACATTAAATATTTTATATTCTAATCTCTGTTTATGTATCATAAAGTATAGTATAGTCACTGTCTCCCTCCACATGTCAAAGCCTGATGCCAAACTGTTTTTTTAAACTGAGGATTATTTTCTCCCACCTACTATTCATTTTATATGGTTAGCAGGCAGTTCCAACCACCTTGGTTTATATACATTTTAGGAAGAAGAGCTCCCAAATCCTGTTGATACCTGGAAAAGAAAACCATCTGATATAATTAAAACATAGCAAAACAAAACATGCTTCAGTTCATTTCCTTCAGATCTTGGCTCAACCATCATTCGCTCAAAGGCATTCTATGAATACTCAATAAAGTAGTTTAATACATACTGTTGTTACCAAACTCAGGTCCAGCTGCTTGCCACTCAAAAGCCAATGCTCAAGAGAAAAATGCCGTAGAAAGGAAAAGTTGCTTTATTCAGGAAGTCTGCCACCTGAGGGGAGAGCCAAGGTCCCCTGTCAATCAAGGGGAAGGAGTTTTTAAAAGGGAGTTTTGGATGTATATGGGCAAACAGAGGAAGCTACATACATAATGGTGCAGTCAACTCTGACAGTTATCTTGAATTTAGTCAGGTGGTGGTCTGATCAGCATTACCTTGATTTTTTTAAGTGCAGTTAATCTTCACCACCAAGGATTGATTTTGCCCCATTTCTTTGAGGCCAATTCTCAGAACTGTGGCAGTGTGTGTCATGGCTACTGTCTAGTCATTATGCAATTAATTTCTTCCACCTGGTGAGTGTTCCAGTCTCTACAAAACAGCTCCAAGGATATGGCTCAGAATATTATCTATAGCTCTTGAAGAGGAACTAAAGGTCCTTGAATTTCTTTAATGACTAAACTATTATTTTGACCTGTTTTGGCTGTTTTTCTTTTGATTCTGCATGTCCTCACTTTTCTGACTAAATTTATTTTTGACTCAACTTTTCCTACAGACAAAATGCAGGCTGAGGACATGAGGTGGGGCACGGATCTGTCCTGGGAAGGCTCCGTAAGTCTTGCACTGTTTCACTATATTTTTGTGTATATTGTAATTTCTCTTAGAATATAAGGTCCATAGGGTAAGATATTTTTCATTGTCATCTGACCTAAGTAGATTTGGTCATGCACAATGTTTAAGTTTTTATTCTTTTAGTTTTATATTTGTAGATTATAGCACCTGGCAAAGAGGTCTTTGAAGTAGGCTAGCCTTCCTCCGCAGGCTTCCTTTTCTTCTCCCAGCTCTCTGTCCTCTTAGGGACGGCAGCTACACATTGCACAAAGGGCTGATGAAACAGTGTTCTGTCATAGTTATGGTCATCTTCAGGCAGCAAGCCAGCACCCTGCCTGAGGTCGACTGTAAGACACAAGATTCATGATTTGCTAGCCTTTAATGCGCTATTGTACAAAAGAGGGGAGGAGCCCTAAGACATTTTAGCCTGTGGATATTTCTTGAATATTGTTAGGTCTATCCACTAATCTCCAAATGTAGCATTCACATAATAGCCAAGAGCCACACTTTTCACTAAAATAAATCCACTTCTGAAGTTAAGTATGGCAACTAGAAAACCACGAGTTTTTCAACAAACTGATAGCTAGAGCTTTTACTGTAGCCACTGCTAAAGTGCTGTTCCTATATCACAATGGAGATCCACCACCCCAGACTGTGATTCTTGATTACGCTAGCTAATGGCCCCTAAACTCAGTATGCATAGTCATATCATGTTCCGTAGGCTGAGAAGTTCAAAGAATGGCTCAAAGATCTGACATCTCTCTCCTTTGCTACTGCATTCTCCTCACTAGGTGTCTGTCACTGTACAGCCAGTTATTTTAGACAAATTTAAGGTGCCATCTGACCCTTATCCTCAAACTTCTCATCCTGTCATAGTTATAGCACATCAGTTCAGTTCAGTTCAGTCACTCAGTTGTGTACGACTCTTTGCAACCCCATGAATCGCAGCATGTCAGGCCTCCCTGTCCATCACAAACTCCCGGAGTTTACTCAAACCCATGTCCATTGAGTCGGTGATGCCATCCAGCTATCTCATCCTCTGTCGTCCCCTTCTCCACCTGCCCCCAATCGCTCCCAGCATCAGGGTCTTTCCAATGAGTCAACTCTTCTCATGAGGTGTCCAAAGCATTGGAATTTTAACTTCAGCATCAGTCCTTCCAATGAACACCCAGGACTGATCTGCTTTAGGATGGACTGGTTGGATCTCCTTGCAGTCCAAGGTACTCTCAAGAGTCTTCTCCAGCACCACAGTTGAAAAGCATCAATTTTTCGGGGCTCAGCTTTCTTCACACTCCAACTCTCACATCCATACATGACTACTGGAAAAACCATAGCCTTGACTAGATGGACCTTTGTTGACAAAGTAATGTCTCTGCTTTTAAATATGCTGTCTAGGTTGATCATAACTTTTCTTCCAAGAAGCAAGCATCTTTTAATTTCATAGCTGCAGTCACCATCTGCAGTGATTTTTGGAGTCCAAGAAAATAAAGTCTCTCACTGTTTCCACTGTTTCCCCATCTATTTCCCATGAAGTGATGGGACCAGATACCATGATCTTAGTTTTCTGAATGTTGAGCTTTAAGCCAAATTTTTCACTTTCCTCCTTCACTTTCATCAAGAGGCTTTTTAATTCCTCTTCACTTTCTGCCATAAGGGTTGTGTCATCTGCATATCTGAGGTTATTGATATTTCTCCCAGCAATCTTGATTCCAGCTTGTGCTTCTTCCAGCCCAGTGCTTCTCATGATGTACTCTGCATATAAGTTAAAGAAGCAGGGTAGCAATATACAGTCTTGACGTACTCCTTTTCCTATTTGGAAAAGTCTGTTGTTCCATGTCCGGTTCTAACTGTTGTTTCCTGACCTGCATACAGGTTTCTCAAGAGGCAGGTCAGATGGTCTGGTATTCCCATCTCTTTCAGAATTTTCCACAGTTAATTGTGATCCACACAGTCAAAGGATTTGGCATAGTTAATAAAGCAGAAATAGATGTTTTTCTGAAACTCTTGCTTTTTCTATGATCCAGCGGATGTTGGCAATTTGATCTCTTGCTCCTCTGCCTTTTCTAAAACCAGCTTGAACATCTGGAAGTTCACGGTTCACATATTGCTGAAGCTTGACTTGGAGACTTTTGAGCATTACTTTACTAGCGTGTGAGATGTGTACAATTGTGCTGTAGTTTGAGCATTCTTTGGCATTGCCTTTCTTTGGGATAGGAATGAAAACTGACCTTTTCCAGTCCTGTGGCCACTGCTGAGTTTTCCAAATTTGCTGGCATATTGAGTGCAGCACCTTCACAGCATCATATTTCAGGATTTGAAATAGCTCAACTGGAATTCTATCACCTACACTAGCTTTGTTTGTAGTGATGCTTCCTAAGGCCCACTTGACTTCACATTCCAGGATGTCTGGCTCTAGGTGAGTGACCACACCATTGTGATTATCTGGGTCATGAAGATCTTTTTTGTACAGCTCTATGTATTCTTGCCACCTCTTCTTAATATCTTCTCCTTCTGTTAGGTCCATACCATTTCTGTCTTTTATTGAGCCCATCTTTGCATGTTATAGTGCATAATCCAGTATAATTCCTTCAACTGTAGCTCTAATAAAAATTTTTACCTATAAGAAACAAAATAGCTAAATATGATGTTCTTCTGAATAAGTTCATCCTCATTCATGAATTTTGCCTTTTCCTTTTTTAATTTTTGTATTCCTTTGAATATGCTGACCAAAGGATTTTTTTCACTGAGGCTCAGGTAGAATTTCAGTTGAAAATCAATTGCTTTTGTTTCCTGGGAAAAAATGAATATTGAGCACCTTAACTTTTTACTATGACTGAAAATATTGTCAGCTTACTGTGCTTTTAGCTGAGAATTTTTGTCTCAGTCATGAAGAAACTTTTGCCATGAAAGATCAGGATTAGTTTTTAATTATACTTGATGCTACATAGCATGTAAAATGGTACAGTCAGTCACTAGTTAATACACTCTTTATCCCAAATTATAAACATTTGCTGTAAATAAATCTTTATTGTAGAAGTGTGATTTGTAATTTCAAAGATCCTTTAAGTTTGAACTCACGTCAAAAGACAGCTTTCTGCCAGGGTGGCTACTGGCAGTTGGCTCACTTGTAACTCACCGCAACCCATTCTTCATCTCTTTACTATCGACTGGGAAGCAAAACACTCCTTACTCCAGCCTCTTTACAAGTCCCTTACAGAGTTGGTCAGGATACAGAGTTTTGACCAGTAGAATGTAGAAGGATACCCCAGGATTTACCTCATGAATGAAATGTCAGAATCTCTTGAAAATAAGGCTTTTGTTTTTGACCCTCTTTTATCACCTTTCTCATCTCTAGAACTTGAAAATGATGATCAGAAGTTCAGCACCTTTCTTAAGGTCAGGGAAGAAAAGGTATATGTTAAGGGCAGAAGAGAAGGATAGAAGCATGGTTTCCTTAAGATATTCTTGAGTAACTCTGCTGGACTTGGACCGTGTAACCTCCAGATTTTTTATCTTAAAGAAAATTAACAGCCTCATTATCCCAATAGAGCAAACAGCTAATATAAATAGTTGCAGTAATTGAAAAAATAATTTTAAAAGTGATTTTTAAGACAGAATTTTTCCCTTTCTTCCTATCACAGAAAATATGACAAAAGCTAAGGGATGTTTTTATTATATTCCTTTTAGACATCAGAATAACAGAATTTTCTGTGAGATAATTTGGGACTCTGTGTTACCATTTGGTACTTTAACCTATACAGTTTATTTTTATTAAATATGTATTTAAAAGAAAATAAATCTGAGATGTGATTTGAGAGTTATGCTGTAAGTTATGACAGAGTACTGATAATATTATTTTTATTCATATGCATAAAAGTTTCAATACTCTTATATAGGCATTGTTTCTTGGACTTTGCTCATGAAAGTTCTTTTATCTCAGGAAAATACAATTCGTAGTTTCAAAGGGTACTAACAATGGCTGGAGCAGAGATTTTCTTTTAATTTAAAACTATCAGTTTTATATTATATACTCTTAAAAAGTGCCTCAGGGTTTATTTTTATCATTTTTCTGTTTCCATTCTGAAAAGAAGGGTTATGAACAAGATAAGTGAAAAAGAAAAGCTGCTTAAAGACACAAGCTTGTGTACCATGATTAATATTTTGCAAATGATGACCCACATGCATTTTAATTTCCCCCTTAAATCATGTTTGAGTTTTCCACCTCCCACTTCCAGAACTAAGTCAGGAAGTTTATAGATCCTGGGAAGGAGAGGGTAGAGCCTTCCTCTTTTTAGCAAGACATTGAACATGATAAACAGGCTCTGTGAAGAGAGAGAGAAAAAAAAAATGACCAGACTTTTGCAGCTCCCACTTAACATTTGCGGGTTTCCCAGGTGGCTTAGTTGCTAAAGAATCCGCCTGCCAATGCAGGAGATGCAAGACGTGTGGCTTCGATTCCTGGGTCAGGAAGATCCCCTGGAGTAGGAAATGGCAACCCACTCCAGTATTCTTGCCTGGAAAATCTCATGGGCAGGGGAGCCTAGCAGGCTACATTCCATGGGGTTGCAAAGAGTCAGACAAAACTGAACACGCAATAAAGTACACAGCCATAGCAAACATAGTTGTCCTCCTGTGACAACTAGGCTTTAAAGGAGTTAAGATATAGAGAATGGGAATAAGCCAGTCGTTCTCTGTCCCATGCAATTGTGGAAGCAGGGAGACAGAAGAAACCAAATTGCTAAAACTCCTTCGGATTTTTCTTTCGAGTCTTTGACATGGAATGTAGAGTTAGATAATGACATAGAGAGGATGCCCTAATCCATTTCCTTTCAGATTAGTCTATAAAACTATCTCCTAGGTGTTTTCTCCCACATCAATCTTGGGTCCCAATATCAGAGTAGATGGTCATATAACATAGTCAGGCAATAATGGTAGGGTTTGATTTTTCAAAATTCTTGCATGAATTGAGGTGGGACCTGCAAGGTAGTGAGAGTGCTGACTTTGAGGTTCTGGGGATGGTATTGAGGTCACCGAGGAGGTGAGTCACCCAAGTAGGAAGTCACAGAAAGTACTGAAATGAGATTAAGTCTATAAGGAAGGACCATCATGCTTTAACCAAACTGAAGGGAAATGGATTTTGAGTATTACTGGTCTCTGATTTCAGACTTAACTCTTGGTAGTGTTGCTGCAGGTTTGTGCCCTACAAAACTGGACCCTGATCAATTCTATGTCAAGCATAGAATTGTTTGACATAAAATCTCATATATATTGAGAGAGAGACAGAGACAGACAAAGGCAGACACGGAGAGTGCAGGGCGGACAAAGACAGAGGGACAGAGAGAGACTCCCTGGGCAATTTTACGACTTGATAATTGGAAGAAATTTTTTAACAGATTAACTTCTGGCTCTGAACATTTAATACATTTTGGACTTTCTCTCTTCCGTCAATACCCACACACTTCTGATCTCTGATGCCATCAGACGTGTTCATATGATATTAAATCCTCTTGCCCTGCATCCTCATGTCTTGAAGTAGGTTGAGCTATCACAGTAAAGGGTAGTAGGAATAATTCTGGGAAGCTATTGCTGCATTGATATAGCTAGCATAACAGAACTCTATATGACAGTAAGGGTGATCTTTAAAAATATATCACCCTTAACCTAAAGCAAGGGAATTCTAAAGATACATCTACTTCTGCTTCATTGACTACGCTAAATCCTTTACTGGGTGGAAAGTCTTTCCACACCTAACTGGAAAATTTTTAAAGAGATTGGAATACCAGACCAGCTTAGCTGTCTTCTAAGAAACCTGTGTGCAGACAAGAAATGACAGAACCAGGCATGAAACAATGAACGGGTTCAAAATTGGGAAAGAAGTATGTCAAGGTTGCATATTGTCATCCTGCTTATTGCAGAGTACATCATGTGAAATGCTGGGCTGAATGACTCACAAGCTGGAATCAAGATTGCCAGGAGAAATATCAATGCAAATGATACCACATTAAGGACAGAAAATGAAGAGGAACTAAAGAGCCTCTTGATGAAGGTGAAAGAGGAGAGTGAAAAAGCTAACTCAACATTCCAAAGATGAAGATCATGGCATCTGGTCCCATTGCCTCATGACAAATAGAAGGGGAAACAATGGAAACAATGGCAGACTTTATTTTCTTGGGTTCCAAAATCACTCTGAATGGTGACTGCAGCCACAAAATTAAAAAACAAAACAAAACAAAAACACTTGTTCCTTGAAAGAAAAGCTATGACAAATCTAAATAGTATATTAAAAAGCAGAGACATCACTTTGCCAACAAAGGTCAATATAGTGAAAATTATGGTTTTTCCACTAATCACGCATGAATGTGAGAGTTGGATTGTAAAGAAGGCTGAGTGCTTTCTTTTTTTTAAATGCTTTTGAACTGTGGTGTTGGAGAAGATCTTGAGAGTCCCTTGGATAGCAAAGAAATCAAAGCAGTCAATCCCAAAGGAAATCAACCCTGAATATTCATTGGAAGGACTGATGCTGAAGCTGAAGCTCCAATACTTTGGTCCGCTGATGTGAAGAACTGACTCATTTGAAAAGACCCTGATGCTGGGAAAGACTGAGGCCAAGAAGAGTAGGGGGCAACAGAGGATGATATGGTTGGATGGAATCACCGACTTGATAGACATGAGTTTGAACAAACTCAGGAAGATGGTGAAGTACAGGGTAGCCTGGCATGCTGTAGTTCATGGGGTCACAAAAAGTTGACATGACTTAGCAACCAAACAATAACAACAACAGCATTTTCAGCAAAACCCCTAAATACCAGCAGCCACTCTCCTTTCACTCAAGATGAGGAAAGTGCAATGGAAATATTGTTGGAGTGAAAAATATAGCAGTCTTAACTAGTTAGAATTAACTGAACAACAAAACCAATAGAACTACTCTTAAATTTCTAACAAAAGATCAACCATGTTAAAACATTGCAAATAGTTCACAGTAAATATTCTTCTGAATGAAAGAGTGAACCAAGTGAGAGACTGAGCCCTGTGTTCTATTGTGTCTGTCTCTTGATTAAATTGTCTTTATGGGAAAGGGTTGAAACTGAATAAAACTAAAACCTAAAATTTCTCCCACTGAATAGTGGCTGCAAGGTCAGTAGTAAAGAGAAACAGATTTGTTATTTTAAAAAATCCATATTAACCTACATTCAAACTTTAATGTGATTTTCCTACATTCAGTATATACACATTTTGAATAAGCTTCATCCCATACATCTTATCTCTATTGAAATCTTCCTCTTTCTTTAAGATCTGACATAATTGCCACCTCTGTTTTGAAGCCTTCCCTGGTCTCCAGGGAAAATTGAACTCACCCAATTATGAATTGCAATGGTCCTTGCTTTGTGCTTATTTCCTAATAGTTATTACTTACCACTTTGTATTTTAATTATTGGTTTATATACATTATCTCTAGGGTGACCATATGATTTATTGACATAGCAACACCACCTTTAAAAATAAGCAGAACATCTTGTTAATTAAGCCAGGAGCACAAGTATAAATTCAGGCTGCCTTGAGGAAACTGGGAAGGATGATTATTCTTTATCATTCTTATTTGAATGAAATTTTCTGAACACATAAATTGGAGCTTTGGTTTTTTTTTCCTTTAGGGTTAGTAATTTCATTAAAATCACTACAGAGGAGTTTAATAGAAATTGTTAGATGATTACTTTAGTTGATCATTTTAAAAACTTCCCTTTATTGACTTATAAACACTTACCTTTCTGGTTTATGGACAATCAAGTCATGACATAGACACAGTTCATATAAGCAAGAATTTCATAGGCAGTTTAAATTAATAAAATTTATTCAATAGCTGGTTCTATAAATACATATTCTCACATATAAAGTGGGTAGACATACATCATTATGTACAGAGATCACTGAATCATAGAACAGATATTTCTGCTTTTTAATCTGATGGGTCACAATGCAAATTTGAAAGATGTAGATTTCCAAAATGGACTAAATCAACAAAGTTTATCAGACTACAAAGAGGAAAATCCAAGTGGTTCATTCCCCATTCTAGAAAATTGTGATTATTAATTTAAACATCTGGATCATGCATCATTTTCATTGATAGAGTTGACTAGAGTATTCTCATGTTTTTGTTATTGATCATGATTACTTTTTATGTCATATATCTCTAAAAGATGATATAAACAAAATTTGAAAATTGTCAACAATTTTACATTATATTCATTTTCATATTATTTTGAATTTAGCTTAGATGCTTAGATTTTACATAAGACTTTTGGATCCTCTATGTATTATCTTCTGTGGTTTTTTTTTTTTTAAACTAGGTTTTGTTCATTCAATAAATATTGATTGTTTATTATAATTCATGAAAAGTAGGTCATTCACTGTGCTATACCCTGAAGAAACAGTGAAGATGATACATTTAATCAGAAACTTCCCTGATAGCTCAGTTAGTAAAGAATCTGCCTGCAATACAAAAGACACCAGTTCAATTCCTGAGTCAGGAAGATCCCCTGGAGAAGTGCTAGGCTACCCACTCCAGCATTTTGACCTGGAGGATTCCATGGACTACAATCCATGGGATCGCAAAGAGCTGGACACGACTGAGTGACTTTCACTTTCCTTTTCCTAAGAAAATCATCTTAATTATATTTTAAAAATATTTGAATTGGCCTCTAGTTTTATATTTTGGATTATAAAATTTATAAATAGAATTGTTAGTTTTTAAAAATAATCACATACTAAGTCAAATACATTAAGATACATTAAGTGTACAATGATTTGTACCTGCATATGAGTGGAAAAAATGCAAATATAGAGAGTGGAAAAAATGCAAATATAGAGAGTAATTCAATTAAGATTATTGTCCATCAGTTGAATAGTATGTAAATTATCATGCAGTCTTCTGAAAACAAACTTGGTTTTCAATAGAATGATGTCTTACCCTGTTATTATTCAACTTATCATGTCAGATTGTGTTCTGTTTTTTACACACTAGCAAATAATTTTATAGTTTTCAAGACTAAGATTACTTTCTTTGGCTCCCCCAGTTTAGCTTTAAATACCATGTTATAGGTTGTACAACTAACATAAGTTTATGATCTTGGAATTAGGCTCATATAAACAAAAATATCAGTATGTCAGAGTTAATGTATAAGTCAAGGTCTCAACAGGATAAAGATGGTATATTTATTTAGGATAAATTGAGGAGGATTTCTTAAAGAGATTGTATTAAGAGTTAGCAGTGTGAAAACCTGTGAAGAATTCCATAGGGGAGGAACTGGTACACTAAATACCCAGAGTGTCTGTCTTCCTTCCCTCTGATCATCTGCCTGGGATTCTTTATTGGCAAAATTCAGCTGGAAGAAGACAAGAGAGCCTTCTGAGATGGTCAGTACAGGTGTAATTTCCAGGAAGGCGAGTAGAGTGAAGAGTGAATCTAATAAAACAAACAAGATACATGGCACCATTCATTCTTTTGTTTCTCAGCATACACTGTAGTCTTTGGCCTGAATGTGCTGCAAATAGAAGAGACACATAGAGACCCACAGCATGTTCAGGCAGTCAAACTCTGATCTGACATCTAAAATATTAACTGCAACCAGTTTTCATATAAGGAAGCAGGAGAAAAAGAGAGAGAAAGAAAGAGTTAAATAATATTAAATATGGCTAAGTCACCACTTCTTTACCTGGTTAAAAGATTTAGGTTGATTATAACTGCCTTAATTCATGATATAGTCCATATTCTCCTTACCCTCTGCCAGTAACTTTCTGGACAAAGTTCCTTAGAATGGTAATCCAAATCACCTTCCCTATAGAACCTGACACCTTGCATTGCTACAGTATTTCACTGATTAGGGATACAGCATATTAAAAAGCACAGACATTACTTTGCCAACAATGGTCCATCTAGTCAAAGCTATGGTTTTTCCCGTAGTCATGTATGGATGTGAGAGTTGGACCATACAGAAAGCTGAGTGCTGAAGAATTGATGCTTTTGAACTGTGGTGTTGGAGAAGACTCTTGAGAATCCCTTGGACAGCAAGGAGATTCAACCAGTCCATCCTAATGGAAATCAGTCCTGAATATTCATTGGAATGACTGATGTTAAAGCTGAAACTCAAATATTTTGGCCACCTTATGCAAAGAGCTGACTCATTTGAAAAGACCCTGATGCTGGGAAAGATTGATGGTGGGAGGAGAAAGGGACAACAGAGAATGAGATGATTCAATGGCATCACCGACTCAATGGACATGAGTTTGAGTAAACTCCGGGAGTTCGTGATTAACAGGGAGGCCTGGCGTGCTGCAGTCCGTGGGGCCGCAGAGTGGGAAATGACTGAGCGACTGAACTGAACTGAACTAATTCACATTATATTCCATATTCTCCTTACTCTTTACCAGTAGCTTTCTGGACAGAGTTCCTTAGCATGGTAATCCAAATCATCTTTCCTATAGAATCTGACACCTTGTGTTGCCACACTGATCAGGGCTATTAACAAGCACAAAGAAGTGTAAAGAGACACCCAGTGAACCCGTGGATTCCAATTAGTCTTCTTTTTGTCCAGTACATCCCAACTAAAGGGATCAATGACCCCAGTTAGTTCTCTTCTTATTGATTTAGAGACATGAGGAGCCCCCAATGGCCAGGAGTAAATTTAGTCCTTCAATTTGTTGGAATCATGACTGCTTTTTTTTTTTTAACTAACATTCCTAACATTCCTTCTTAGAGCTCTAGGGCCCCCACACCTACCAAGTTCAATGTTGCATCGACAAGAATAAAAATTTCTCAAAATGTTACTATATGTTATATTGAGAGAGGCCATCTTCACTGTCATCTCTTGGTTCCCATATCTATGCATTCTGGGTATACATGAGCTGAGGATTAAGGCATATATCACATATCCTGTAATGCTATTATATCCTGTTCCCTCCTCAAAATTGAGGTCCTTGATGATGTGAATATGAAACCCTTAAACCCCATTAGGCTACTTATTCTTTTATCGCTTTTCCATTCATCCTCAACAAGGGTATCCCTAAGTGGGGGATGTTGAGTTTTGAGTGTAAAAAAAATCTATAGTGTCAAAATAGTATTTGATGGAAGGAGAAGGGCAGGATGTGGGGGTGGCACAAATAGAAAAAACAATGTCTAAAAAAGTTCTGTAGGAGAGAGATAATGAAGAAACATTGAGAAACACTGAATTACTATATGTTGTTGTTGTTAAGTTGGCAAGTCTTGTCCAACTCTTTGTGACTCCATGAACTGCAGCATGCCATGATTCCCTGTCCTTCACTGTCTCCCTGAGTGCAATTCATGTCCATTAAGTCAGTGATGCCATCCAAACATCTCATTCTCTGTTGCCCCTTTCTCCTCTTGCCCTCAGTCTTCAGGGCTTCAGGGTCTTTTCCAGAGTCAACTGTTCTCTTCAGGTAGACAAAATATTGGAGCTTCAGCTTCAGCACCAGTCTTTCCAATGAATATTCAGAGTTGATTTCTTTTAGGAGTGACTGGTTTGATCTCCTTGCTGTCCAAGGGACTCTCAAGAATCTTCTTCAGTACCACAATTGGAAAGCATCAATTCTTCAGCACTCAGCCTTGCTTATAATTCAGCTCTCACATTCATACATGACTACTGGAGAAACCATAGCTTTGACTATACGGACCTTTGTCAGCAAAGTGATGCCTCTGCTTTTTAATACACTGTCTAGGTTTTTCATAGCTTTTCTTCCAAGGAGGAAGCATCTTTTAATTTCATGGCTGTAGTTACCACCCACTGCAATACTTTTATTTAAAATACAACAGAAGCAGAAGGATATTGGAAAACCATAAAGGGTAATGTAATAACCTGAGGGTAGGTACCACCTATTTTTCAAAGGAGACAAAAGGGAGAAATAGTTAAAAGAACTTGTAAGCACATGATCATATCTAAATGACTGATGAGAGGAAATACAACTTTTGTTGAGAAAAACAGCCAGTTTAAAGAACCTCTTCAGGAAAGACTTCATGGCAACAAGCTTTCCAACATTATTTTCATATTTTTTTCTTATCTTTTGCCACAGTCCCCAATTTTCTGTACTGCCAACTATACAGAAATGGAACCCATTGATATAGGCTATCCAGGTCAGTCTCTTAGGTCAAAAAACAGAGTGTACAAAGGTGGATGGGGTAAACAGACATTTAAGGGTAACCAACAAAGGGAAGACAGTTTCTAAAATTTGTTGCTTTCTTGAAAGTGAAAATTTATGGATGAATCATTATCTTTGAAATATGTTTCTAATTAAAATCTTGCATTAATCTTAATCTAATTAATATGGGAAGCAACTGATGAAAATATGGTGAGATAGTGGTATGATACTGGATAAAACTGTCAGAATATCTAACAAGGTATTACAGAGCTATCTCCCTCTGAGTTCAAGGTAATCTTCATTATCACTTTTATATAAGTGTTTATAGAAGTCTATGGAGAAAAAAAAAAGAAGTCTATGGAGAAAGTCTATAGAGAAAACAAGTTTTTTCTAAAAATAAGCAGTTAGTTTGTTTTTTAGCCTAAGGTTGGCTAAAGGTTGATACATTGAGTAAATTAATCAATACTAAGTAAAAAAAAAATCCTTATAAAACACCCCCTCTGATGGTCTGAACACTTGATAGTTATACCCTTCTTAGTATACTGCATGTCTATCCACAGTTAAAGGAACTGGGGACTATCAAGGGGGATCCCAAGTGGATCACCAGGGTTTCACATGTATCACTCCCTGCTCTCATGTGTAAAGCTGTCTTAAAGACTTCTGCCAATAAGGGTCATAGCTTCATGGTTCTTAAGGAGTAGCCTCATGTGGAGGGCTCAGTCCTGGCTTCTGTTTTTTAAAGTTAAACATCCAAAGGCAACTGTAGTAGATATTCATTGGTAAAATACTTTGTAAAATTGGGCCCATAAATAGCCTCCAGGTCTGCCATTTTGGCCACTTTTTTATTGTGCTTAACATCCCAGTTTTGGGGTGGTCACTGAAGCAATTTGGCTAAGTCATCTTGTCTACTTCATTATTCAGTGCCTCTTCCATGATGGATGTTTTCTGGTGTAAAGTAAATACAATTTTTTTCTATTTTGTGCCCTGCACCATATGTCCATTTGCACACCTCTGCTGGAGATTTTGTCTCTGACCTTTCAGGCTTTTTTCACCTAAGCTGCTGACCAGTTGACCAAGTCAGTGATCAATAATATGGATCCATATAAATTTTTGACTCGGGTCACTTTTTGCTCACTGTGTCACACTGGCCTTGTGTCCATCAGTGTAGTTTAGTTTATGTCATTTTGGTTTATATGGAATTGATCTATAGCCCAAATCTTTTTGACTTAAGTATGATACAAGGCAGTAAAGTTGAGATTGTCCTGTGAAAAAAGTCTAAGTAAATTTTTTTCCATCCCACATGAATGCAAACTCTTTCTGATTTATTTTATAATTGGAATATTAAAAAAATGCATTTGTGAAATAAATAACCACATACCATGTTCCTAAAGTATCATGAATCTGCTCCAGCAGTGACAACAGCTGCTATTGGAATTGCTCCTTGGTAGAGCCTAAAATAGTCTATGGGTAATTCTCTTAATTCTGCAATGACCCCAACAACAAATTAAATGCTAACCTTCACCATACTCCTCAGGAAAAACATATTGTTTTCTTGGATAGAAGTTAGGGGGGTAGCTTCAAAGTATTCCATCTGACTTTCCAAATTTCATTAGCTCTTATGCCATAGACTAGGGGAGGCTTCCCCGATGGCTCAGTGGTAAAGAATCCACCTGCGATGCAGGAGATGCAGGAGACACAGGTTCAATCCCTGGATTGGAAAGATCACCTGGAGGAGAGCATGGCAACCCACTCTAGTATTCTTGCAGGGAAAAACCCATGGACAGAGGAACCTGGTAGATTACGGTCTGTGGGGGTCGCAGAGTCGACGGCTGAAGCGACAGAGCACGCACACACGCATAGACCAGTGACTCAGTGCAGAGTCACCCCTACAGCCAAGTACGCGAATTCCACGTACATGGTTAGGAATTGAGAAAGCGAGTGCTGACCGCATGTGCAGACCCAGTGGACTCACTGTGTGGCGGACTTTCGCCAAAACTCCGCTTGTTACCTGGCTCCCGTAGGTTCCCATCTACTCAAGAGAGAAAGAAGGAGAGGAAGACAGTGCTTTGGGGCTCTGGTATTGATGCCAACTCATATTCTGTTTGCCATAGTCCTTGAAATGTTTGTGTATAAAGAAATAGAGGGAGCTATGGAAGGATGGGAAAGCTGTCAGACTGGGTTAAAATGAGTGAAAGAGAGGGAGAAGGTTGGATGGAGTGAAAGCCATTTGTGAACTTGAACCACAAGTGGTCAGTTGAGTCCCATGTTTATTTCCTAGAAGCGACTGACCTTGGCATTCCTACACACTTAGTCACTTAACAATCCTCACACCTTTTGTTTAGAGATTGGATTTCTCTCTATTACAACAGTCTTGAATAAACTCTTGCTTGTTTAACTTGTCTTGTGCAATTTTCTTTACGGATAGGAAGCAACCACTAATCTACTTTTTATCTCTATGTATTTGGCTTTTCTGGACATTTCATATTAGTGGAATCATACAATACTGAAGTGACTGACTCACTTCTTTCCTTTGACATAATGCTTTCAAGTTTCATGATGTTATAGTATATATCAGTGCTTAATTCTTTTTTGTGTGTGCTTAGTCACTTGGCCTTGGGCAACATTTTACGTCCACGTAGACTGTAGCCTGCTAGGCTTCTCTGTCCATGGGGATTCTCCAGGCAAGTATACTAGAACGGGTTGCATGCTCTCCTTCAGGGGATCTTCCTGGCCCTGGGATTGAACCCAGGTCCCACATTGCAGGTGCATTCTTTACTGTTTGAGCCACGAAGGAAGCCCTAATTCCTTTTTACTGCCAAATAGTATTTCACTTTTTGTCTATGATATGTTTTGTTTATCCATCCATCAGGTGATAGAAATGTGAGTTCTTTCTTTTCTGTCTATTATGAATGCCTACTATAAGCATTCATGTTCAGGTTTTATGTGGATGTATTTTCATTTACCTGGGATACATACCTGAGCGTGAAGTTGCTCTATAACTTCCTGTGTAATATTTGGAGTAACTGACAAACTGTTTCCCAAAGTGCCTGCACCATTCTGTCTTCTGACCAAGAATGTATGAGGATTCAAATTTCACCCTGACCTTGCCAATACTTTTTATTATCTATTTTTTCACAGCAAGTCTAGTGATTATAAAATGGTATTTCATTGTGGTTTTGATTCATATTTCCTAATGACTAATGAAATTGAGCATCTTTTAATGTGCTTATCATCTTTGGGGAAATATCTGTTCAAATCTTCACATAGATCTAAATTTAAAATGGCCTTGTCTTAATATTTCAAGTTTAAAAAGATTTTCAAAGGACATTTCATTTGTCCTTTTTTTTTGCTGTTATATATGATGCAAACAGCCAACTCATTGGGAAAGAGCCTGATGCTGGGAAAGATTGAAGGCAGAAGAAGAGGGCAACAGAGGATGAGATGTTTGGATGGCATCATTGATTCAATGGACATTAACTTGGGTAAACTCTGAGAGATGGTGAGGGACAAGGAGGCCTGGCGTGCTGCAGTCCATGGAGTCACAAAGAGTCAGACATAACTTTACAACTGGACAACAGCCACAAGTATTTAGCAAAAAACAACAAAAATTTTCATGTGGGTCATGAGGTAATAGAAGCTTTTTTTCCCCTTTTTTAGTCATGCTGTTTACTTTTTGAATCTCAACCAATATTGACATTAAACCATGAAGCATGTTTTCAAAGCTTGTGCTTGTTCCACATACAGAGTTGAAAAGCAGATATTCAAATTTTTGGTTATTGAATGTTATTTAATGTTCCTTTTTATAAATCCAAGTATGCCCCATCTAAAAAGTACTGGAATAAAAAAAGATTCTACCTTTATAAAACTAATAAATTAGGGTAAAATTATATATACACTATAAAATATTCTTTTGCCAAGACAAGTAAAAAAGAAATGATTAAAGAATTCTTTTAAAACATTTGTCCACTGTTTAATCATCATCTGACTAATTATAGTGAGTCTGTACAATATATTTATGAAACATTAAAGGATAAAAGCAAGTATATGAATAGTCATGTTCAAATAACAACAAATGTGGGAATATATACAAGTCAATCTTCCTAGTATAATTAAATCAATTTAGCTGAACGTATATTACTCTTCCTCCTATAGTATAGTGGAAACAACACTGGAATGCAATTCAGAAGAACTGCATTTGTGGTGTATATCTATAGCATAATGTTTGCATGAACTTGGGCAAGAGAAGAGAAAATATTTCATAAACTTTTATGTTTTATGCATACATAAGGCATTAATAGTTCTAAACCTAACAGTTAAAAGTAATATATACATACGTACCACATCTCCTTTATCCATCCCCTTGTTGATGGACATTTAGGTAAAGCAGGAACTAACACCACATTGTAGGGTATCTATACTCCAATAAAAATTCAAAAAAAAAAAAAGAATATAAAGAAGATAGGGAAGCTCGTCTGAGTATAGGGGAGCTACCTATATATATCTGCATCTATATCTACCTATATAGATATAGAATTCTAACTCTAATTTGATGATAAAAAAGCTGCAATGACTTTAAAATGACTTTTAAGTAGCTGATAGTCATACAAGTAATGGTTGACAGTTATTTTCCTTCTTTACCACAGACAGAACAAGAGGTTTTATAATCTAGGAACATTAAAATAAAGACTTTTCTTAAAACTTCCAATTATACCAACATCCTGTACCAAAGAATGTTTCCCTATGAAGTCAGAATGTCTAGACTTGCATTGAAATAAACTTCTGTGAGATAACATTTTGAAAAGACTTTTAAAAACACAATAACTTGTGGTGACATAAGAGGACAATTTTACACTTACTTCCGGCAAGAATTCTATAGTAAGCAAATGTATGATAACAAAAGTAACAGTAACCTTGAATCCCACCCAACAACTGATCTACGAAGTTTCTCTGGTCAAATCACTTCCTTACTCTATAGATTATTTGCAAACATCTCCACTCTCTGCATCCTGTCCTCTGGGCCTTCCCTGACATCAAGTGATCTCTCTTGCTGTTTCACAGAATAAAAGAAAGAAAAAGTCATTTAACATCCTTCCACCAGTCTTGCAAACCATCTGTCCACATTCTCCCATCTATCCTTCCCATTTCAGTAGAGGTGTCCCTCATCACATCCCAGCCCAATTCTATCTTTGCTTCTATCCTGCACCTTCCTGCCTGCTCAGGAACCTCAGCTCACACCACAGGTTATCATTTCTCTTTGCTTTACATTCAAGTTTTCCCTCTTAAATGTTTGCATTAAAGCATGATCAAGCCTATAATCCAGCAAACAAGAGCAAAACCTTCCTAAATCAAACAAACTTTTCTGGCTAACATTGTTTCCTTTCTGCTTTTGCTGAGAATATATGCAGGAATTTTAAAATTTTAAAAAAAGTTTTTGAATCTTAAAATCTGCATAAAGGATCTTTTCAAATTGCATTAAAACAAAATCACAACCCTATCATAGTATTTTTCTAAAAGCTTCAACTGCTGAACTAAAAATTTCCTGGATAATTCTTTGAAATTTTAACTCAATGATCTTTGTTTCAAAATGAGGTCGGATACACTGTGAATTTCTTATTCTTTCATATCTTTTGATGAGTCTAGATATTCTGGGAATTTTCAGTGGCACATTAAAAAATGCATAATTGCCCACAATGAAAGCTACATCTCACTGCTGCTTTCTCCAGTTTTTCTATGGAAGAATTTCTGCTAATGAAAGAGTAATAAAGTGATATTATAGTAAAATAACAAAGTCTTGCCTACTGTAATAAGGATGTACAGGCTGAAATATGAACTGGTCTTTCTCTAACCTAATTAGAGTTCCCAAACAAAATTTATTGAAAAACCAAAGAAGTTTCAACATTGAAGACAATTTTTAGAAAGTAATTTTATAGTACTTACATCATCAGATTATAAGGATTACTGTAAAGCTGTAATAGTTCAGACAATATGATGTTAGCATAAGGCTCGTCAAATAAACCAATGTCTAGAATAGTCAAGAGTGGACCTATACATAGAGTCATTTTATTTATATATAAATATGCCAGTGTCAGGCAGTGGTCTTTTCAATAAATGGCGCTAGAAAATATAAAAAAGAAAGATCTATCTGCTCTTATGTTTACCATAATAAAGAAGAAATTCAATTATAAATATTGATACAAAAGAGAAGGGTAAAACAATTATACTAATAGAAAGAAACCAAGGAGTATGTCTTCATGATCTTAGAGTAGGCAAAGACTTCTTTAGTAAGACACACAAAAATTCACGAAAAATTTCTAATTTTACATTAAATTAAACTTACTGTTCATCAAAAATTATTGTGTTAATAAGTAAGACATATTTAAGAAATTGTTCACAGTAAATATATTATACAAAGGACTCATACTGAGAATATAAAGAACTCTGCTAAGCAAATATATTTAAAATCTCATTTTGTTAGAAAAGTTTCTATTTAATTGAAAATGACCAAAAGACTGACCAAATATCTAACAGAAGAAGATGTTCAAATTGTCAATAACCATATGAGAAGTTTCAAATCATTAGTCAAAGAAATACAAATTAAAACCATAGAACACCCAGCAGAGTGGCAAAAATTAAAATGAGAGAGTATCCCAAGTGCTAGAACAGAGGAGTAAGGAAAACCCACATATGTTGCTGAATATAATGTAAATCAGTACAACTACTTTGGCAAACTTTTAGGTAGTATTTAGGAAAATTAAACCTACGCTTATCTTAGACTCATTACTTTTAAATTTTTTGGTGTTCCCAAGACTGTGTATCTCTTATAAATGATTTATTTGTAGCAGCTTTATTTACAGTACCCAACTATTTGAAAAAATTTAAATGACTGTAAACAATAGAATGGCTATATAGATTGTGTATTATACATACATAGAAGAATACTACTCAACAATGAAAAAGAACAAATCAGTGACAACCACACATAAATAGATCTCACAAACTGTTGATTAAAAGAACTCATGCATAGTGGACAACTCAATTTACATCAGTTTCAAGGATAGGTGAAACCAGTGGTGATAGATATCAGAATATTGGTTAATCCTAGAGGAAGGACAGTGGGGTGAAACACAGAATGAGGGAACTTCTAGAATTTAATATCTTGATCTGGGTTTGTTGTTAAATGACTGTATTCATGTTAAAAATCATATGTTAAAGTTCATCCATCCATGCACTTAAAATTAGAACAACAAGCTATATGGATGGAGACTTCAGTTTTAAAATAAACACACACGCACACTCACACTCACACAAGTATGATCAAATGTTCTGAAAACGTAGAGGAGAAAGTCATTACTTTTTCCTGTGACACATTCAACTGAAGAGGTGCCTAGTCATCCTGTCACATGCTTCATGCCTAAGACTGAGCATAAGCAAGTCTGAAAAACACCTAGTCGTAAAAATCTTTTATGCTGATTCATAATGACTCCCTTCTGTTTTCTTCATGCTTTGTAAGACTTTGCTGACAAGATCCTGAATCTTTTACAATGAATATCCTGACATGATGAATCATAATAAAGCCTTTGTCAGTGATCAATCCTAAGAAACAGAGGAAAAAAATAGGATGGGAAAGACAGATCTCTTCAAGAAAATTAGAGATACCAAGGGACCATTTCAGGCAAAGACGGGCTCAAAAAGGACAGAAAGAGTATGGACCTAACAGAAGCAGAAAATATTAAGAAGACATAGCAAGAATACACAGAAGAACTGTACAAAAAAGATCTTCATGACCCACATAATCATGATGGTGTGATCACTCACCTAGAGCCAAACATCCTGGAATGTGAAATCAAGAGGGCCTTAGGAAGCATCACTATGAACAAAGCTAGTGGAGGTGATGGAATACCAGTTGAGCTATTTCAAATCCTAAACGATGATGCTGTGAAAGTTCTGCACTCAATATGCCAGCAAATATGGAAAACTCAGCAAAACTGGAAAAGGTCAGTTTTCATTCCAATCCCAGAGAAAGGCAATGCCAAAGAATTCTCAAACTACTGCACAATTGCACTCATCTCACACGCTAGCAAAATAATGCTCAAAATTCTCCAAGCCAGGCTTCAACAGTATGTGAACTATGAACTTCCAGATGTTCAAGCTAGATTTAGAAAAGGCAGGGGAACCCGAGATCAAAATACCAACATCATCAAAAAAGCAAGAGTTCCAGAAAAATATCTACTTTTGCTTTATTGACTGTGCCAAAGTCTTTGACTGTGTGGATCACAACAAACTGTAAAACTCTTAAACAGATGGGAATACCAGACCACCTGATCTGTCTCCTGAGAAATCTGTATTTAGGTCAGGAAGCAACAGTTAGAACAGGACATGGAACAACAGACTGGTTCCAAATTGGGAAAGGAGTATGTCAAGGCTGCATATTGTTACCCTGCTTATTTAACTATGTGCAGAGTACATCATTAGAAACACTGGGCTGGATGAAGGACAAGCTAGAATCAAGATTGCTGGGAGAAATATCAATAACCTCAGATAAGCAGATGACACCACCCTTATGGCAGAAAGTGAAGAAGAGCTAAAGAGCCTCTTGATGAAAGTGAAAGAGAAGAGTGAAAAATTTGGCTTAAAACTCAACATTCAGAAAACTAAGATCATGGCATCCAGTCCTATCACTTCATGGCAAATAGATGGGGAAACAGTCGTAACAGTGGCTGACTTTATTTTGGGGTTCCAAAATCACTGCAGATGGTGGCTGCAGCCATGAAATTAAAAGATGCTTACTCCTTGGAAGAAAAGTTATAACCAACCTAGATAGTTTATTTAAAAGCAGAGACATTACTTTGCCAACAAAGGTCCATCTAGTCAAAGCCTTGGTTTTTCTAGTAGTCATGTATGGATGTGAGAGTTGAACTATAAAGAAAGCTGAGCGCCAAAGACTTGATGCTTTTGAACTGTTGGAGAAGACTCTTGAGAGTCCCTTGGATTGCAAAGAGTTCCAACCAGTCCATCCTAAAGGAAATCAGTCCTGAATATCCATTGGAAGGACTGATGCTGAAGCTGAAACTCCAATACTTTGGCCACCTGATGTGAAGAACTGACTTTTTGAAAAGACCCTGATGCTGGGAGGGATTGAAGGTGGGAGGAGAAGGGGATGACAGAGAATGAGATGGTTGGATGGCATCACTGATTCAATGGACATGAATTTGAGTAAACTTTGGGAGTTGGTGATGGACAGGGAGGCCTGGCATGCTGTAGTCCATGGGGTCACAAGGAATTGGACACCTCTGAGTGACTGAACTGAACAGATGATGAATCACTTTTGAAGATGGAAGGATTTTTAAAAAAATATTTCTTTCTTCATAATGATTAGTAATTTTACCTCATAATAATAGCATCCTTAAGTTGTTACTTCCTTTTTCCTTCAAAATATGAGACCCATAGTTAATCTGGGTGTGCTTTTCAAATAGAAACATAGTGTAGAGCTTTTCTCTAGTAATTGGTAATTTTCAGGATGCCTACCATTCTCCCATCTACTCTCATATTTTGACATCTCTTTAAAAATGCTTACATTAACTTATTTTGTTCCATACTTGATCTTGTAGTACTGACAGGTTCCTATTTATGTGATACAAGTGAATGAATTGAATGTATTTCATGTAATGTGTGTTAGTCGCTCAGTCATGTCCGACTCTATGCAACCCCATGGCCTGTAGACCACCAGGCTTCTCTCTCCATGAGATTATCCGGGTAAGAATACTTGAGTGGATTGCCATGCCCACTTCCAGGGGATCTTCCCGACCCCAGGATCGAACTTGGGTTTCTTGCATTGTAGGTGGACTCTTTACCATCTGAGCCACAAGCCACACGTGTATTATTTCATGTAATACTTGATGTTAAAATTTGAATTGATGTACAAAAAAGAAATAAAAGATAGTTTATTAACCTGATTACATTTATATTCATTTTTCTGAGTTGCGCAAGAAAACTTTTAGAACCATGAGTGTCAATTATCAAGTGAAATATGTTGAACTTCTTAGACATGTAAAGCTATATGTTCTGTCTCACATAAAATGTTTGACTTAATAAGTTTTTTCTTTGGTACAATCAAAGCAAAAGGCTTTGCAGAATAAAATAATTTAAAGGGAAATTATTAAAACTATAAACATAATTTAAATGATAATTATTCTCTTCTTTTAAGATATAACTTCTATTTGGCCATAATATACATGAGGTGAGTTGAAAAGTAAGCAATGCATTTTTAAATTGCAAGTTACTTCAAAAGTGATAAATTCTACTTGAAAACTAAATATGATCTGAGTTTAGCAAAAATACTTAATCAACTGTAATGTGATTTATTTTCAGCTTTGTGAGTCAACATAAAAATTCACTCATCCAGAATATCATTCAAGATTAAGTGTTATCATTTTAAAATAATTTTTCTTGCTATTTGTCCTACTTGTCTCTTTACCTCTACAAACTGTTTTCTCCTTCAGTCAATATTTAAAATAGAATATTAATATAGAATTAATTCCTAACATTTATCATACTTTTCTGTTACTAAGCCAAAGATCTTGCCAAGAAATAGAAATTAAGTGGAATTGATGTAAGCAGCGACTTTTAAGGCTCTGGGTTTTGATGCATTCACTGTCTACCACTATTGCATTCATACTCCCTGGTCCCTTTGGTTACGCCCCTGCCTGTAAGTAATTCCACCTCCCCTAGACTGAGAACCCATTTCCTGATTCTTTCTCCTTTGATGTTCTTCTTTATCTTGTTTTGGTAAGTGTAACTTTAATAATGGAGATTCAGGATTTTTTGCTTAAACTGGGAGAACAGGCGAAGAAGGAGATCTAAAATCAAACTGTTGGTAAAATAGTAGACTGAACTTTTATACTGACCTTTAGCTCACTGTTTTTTCCTTAATTCAGTCTATTCCCCTCAAATCATGTTTAAATGGAAATATGATCATGGTATTTAAAAGGTCTTCAGTCTTTCTTTTGATTCAAGGGTTGAATTCAAAATCCTCAACATGGCTTACATCATTTGGTACCTGCCTAACAAAGTCAGTATTCTACAGGCTAAGTAGTTTTTTCTCAGAAACACATATTCAACTAATCACTTGAATGAAGCAAACTAATTGGAGTGAAGTGCCAGATGCCTTCCATATTCCAAAAAATACTAAATAAAATGCTTTAAAATGAGATATGATTCTGACCAACTCCTCCTTCTTTTCATGCAAATTTTATACCTAATCCTGCTGGGCTTCTGGAATTAAAATGTATTTAGCATAGCAAGGGTGTTATGGCTATGGAAATCTCTTCAAAAAATGGATGCTAAACAAATAAGGAAAATTTTAAAACCTGTTTTGCAATAATATATATTTAAATAAATTAATAGCTCCATGATATTCTAAGATATTCCATTTCAACTAATAATTTATTTGAATGAAACACTAAGTAAATAAATATCAATATATGTATATATTTGTTTAGTATGTAATATCTATTACATATAATGTTTAAATAATTGTTTCTCAGGTGGTCTTTCCTTGCAGGTGTTCATAGATGTATTCAGGACATAAGAGCTAAATATAGAACTAAATAATATTTGTTCATGTCAACTATCAGTAAATATCAATGACTTAAGTCCTTCAGAATTCAATAGAGACTTAGCAATCTGTTTTTTTTTTTTCTTCCAGATATAGTCTAAAGTATTTTAGACTATTAGACCTTTAGCTATTCTCCTGTGACTAAAATTTTCAAATCTCTTTTTAGTGTTCGGTGATATAGACATATTCTCCAATAAGTCTCAAAATGCATATCATGTATCAAAAACTTACTATGGGTTTTAATAAATGCTTATGAAATATATATTTGAAATGTCAAATACCATACTCGGAAAGTTTGGGGTTAAATAAAATTAAATAGTTTTCTGTACTGCAGGACTTCTTAGACACTTTAATAGTGTAATAGCTTATGTGTGTCCTACACAATAGCTCAGCTGTGTCCTACTCACTCCTCTGTCCATGGAATTTTCCGGGCAAGAATGCTGGAATGGGTTGCTATCTCCTGCTCCAGGGGATCTTCTTGACCTAAGGATCAAACCCGTGTTTCCTTTTTTTTTTAAAAAAACCTGTGTTTCCTGAATTGGCAAGCAGATTCTTTACCACTCTGAGATTTAGTAATAGTAAAATAAAGTATGCTACAATTTCCAAAGTGACTTAATAAAAAAAAATCCACTGAAAAAAAAAAAGAGCACTACTTCATGAAACTTTGAAAGAGCTGGCAGAAATGCGCATTGATAGGTAATTTTCTTAATTGTACACTTTCATAACTAAAATTAAATATTGTTTCTTCTTACTGATGATTTACTTAGTATATGAATAGAATTATCTTGTTACATCTGTTCTCATTTAAATAACTTGGAAAGTTGAAATCAACTTTCACTTGGAAGTTCTCATCTTAAACGTCATTTCTTATGTAATATGTATTACTCTCACCATACAGTAAGTACATAGTCTATCTTCTCTCGCAGCACCATTTTAAATTCCTCATAACATATATTAAAACATCCTCGCATCTGTTTCCTCTCACTAGAGTTGTTTTCTAACTTCACTACTATAGTCCAGATACCTAGTCAGTGGTTGACACAAAGTAAGTTCTCAATTAATATTTACTAAATAAATGAAAGGATTCATTAGGCTTTATGGCTTGTAGAAATTTAAACCAAACAGCTGTATACTTTGTGTGATTAGTTGCTCAGTCATGTCTGAATCTTTTGTGACCCATGAAATGTAGCCCACCGGGCTCCTCTCTCCATGGGATTTGCCTGGCAAGAAACCTTAACTGGGTTGCCATTTCTTTCTCCCCCAAATCTTCCTCTGTCAAGGATTGAACCCACGTCTCTTACCTCCTGCATTTGCAGGCGGGGTCTTTACCACCGAGCCGCCAGGGAAGCCCAGTTAAATACATAAAAGCGGTCTAAATCAGGGTTAATGGTCACACGCCCTACTAAAGGATAGCATCATTTGATTTAGTTACACTTTTACTAATATTTTAGTGAAAAACATCAAGTCAATAGGCATGATATCAAAAGATGTGTTTCTGTGGGAAAAGTCAAGAATCTGTAGCAACCATAGCAGGTTGTTGGATGGGAGCCTAATGCCTTCAACGTGATAGTTCATCCTCCTTTGACAGTTCGCCATTTCCTTTAAGGCCAATCAGTACTGACAACTATGAAGTAACTGGAGAAAGCTGTATTTGCTATTTTTGGAAGCTGTTGACAATAAAAATTTAAAACACACATTTAAAATTTACAAACCCAAAGCACTTCACTTCATAGGAAGAAGCTTAAAACTTGGATATTTATAATATACTTAGCTATATAATATTATCTCAAAAAAGTATTTATTTACTAATGGGGAAGAAAGCTTTTAAATATTAAAAAAAAAGTAATTACAAAGGTTTTTAAGAATAGTTAGCCAAAATCCTCAAATAGGACTCTTTCATTCTATAATACTTCTATGTAAAGCATTATTGAATGCTATGCAAAAGCAGTAGAACTGTGTTAAATTATACTTGCACAGTAATATTTTAAGCTATAGTTTCAAATATGGAACATTTTAGTATTCAAAATATTGAATTATGTTACTATTTCTTTTTCAATATTATTTGCCCATTAAATAAAAGAGATTTTAAAAAATGAATCATTTTAGTTTTTAAGTCATTTTTTGTGCTTCTGATTACTCACATGAAATTGGATTCGGTCACTATTTGAAAAAAAATTTAGTAACGGCAAGGAACATTTTATTTTCTCTTAATGCTCCATTTTGAACTGTATTCAACTTGAGTTACATTCAAAGAAAATTTTAAATTGCTGGTAAATTTTATTCACAGTAAATAATTGTTTTCTTTTACTTGGGGAAGAAAAAGCACATCCAACAAAATAATCGTTTCTTGTTTGGGGACTGATAAAGTAGAAAATATTATTATTAGTGTGGTCATTTATTTTATTGTTGAACTGGGACAGTTTTGAGAGGATAAGAAGACCTAAAATTAAATAAATATTTATATAATGACTTGCAAAATTCTTTTATTATTTGTGGTGGATATATAAAATGATTATAACCATAACTACAATCATATGACCTTCTGACTTCTACTTATATACTCAACAATAAGCCATTAATATATTTTCAAAATCATACATTAAATATTCATAAAGCACTTTTATCCACTAGCCCAAATGAACATTACCAATATGTCCATCAAAATTAGAATGTATAAGTAAATTTAGTGTATTCACATAATGGAAATCTGCAGCGCAATAAGAATGAAATAACCACAAGTCTAACTATTAGGGAACATGAAAAGATTATTATCAATATTTTGAGATAAGAACCAAATAAAGACTACATAGTATATGACTCCATTTATGCAAAATTTGAAAACTGGCAAAACAAATGTATAGCTTAATCACAAGTAGAACAGGGCATAAATAGCGCTCATGTCTCTTGGTAGTGTTCTGTTTCTTGATTACATTGTTGGGTTCAATTAGTGAAACTCTTTGGAGATGTACACATATTTGTGAACTTATACACATATACTTCAAATAATAGTTTCTTTAAAATCACTGGTATACTCCATAAGCAAAGTTATTCTTGGTGAGCGTGCATAATCTTTAATGTGATCCATAAATGTGTCTTATTCTAATGTCATGTCTGCTATTTTTCTGAAGAATAAAGGGTCTCTTTTTAAATTTTTCATAAAGTTGTCTTTTGGAATTATCTTCAAATTGCATTTATGGTTAGTACATTTGCTATGGTTGACATATTTAACTGAAGCTCTTCTAGAGACCATAATCTTTGAGAAAATAATCTCCATATAAGCACTGAGGTAAAGGAAGCTCAGAAGATTCTAGTAAATGGAGGCTCTCACTATTTTTTTTATACCGAAATAGATAGTCATTTCAACCCACACATTTTCAAATGCCTCCACTCGCAAAAATTTTTTCTTGCAGTTTACAGCAGACAAACAATAAATGGGCTTCCCTGGTGGCTCAGTGATAACAAGTCCACCTGCCTTGTAGCTCAGTCGGTAAAGAATCTGCCTGCAACGCAGGAGACCTGCATTCGATTCCTGGGTCGGGAAGATCCCCTGGAGAAGGACATGGCAACCTCGCTCCAGTACTCTTGCCTGGAGAATCCCATGGACAGAGGAGCCTGCTGGGTTATAGCCCATGGGGTTGAAAAAGAGTCGGATATGACTTAGTGACTTAACAACAAACAATAAATAAACTCTATATTTACTTCTTTAAAAATGTCACAAAATTTAGATGCTACAAAATCATTAGGCTTCTCCAGTTCATTCAGTTTTGGCATAGAATATAAGTTTATTCAGTTAAGTATACCAATTCCTTCAAAGAGCTTTAAGACAAATCAATATATAATAATAATGGCCCTATTTCAAAACTACATCTCATACACTCCTTATGTTGCTGCTGCTGCTAAGTCATGTCAGTCATGTCTGACTCTGGGCGACCCCATAGACGGCAGCCCACCAGGCTCCTCCATCCCTGGGATTCTCCAGGCAAGAACACTGGAGTGGGTTGCCATTTCCTTCTCCAATGCATGAAAGTGAAAGTGAAGTTGCTCAGTCGTGTCCGACTCCTTGCGACCCCATGGACTGAAGCCCACCAGGCTCCTCTGTCCATGGGATTTTCCAGGCAAGAGGACTGGGGTGGGGTGCCATTGCCTTCTCCTACTCCTTATGTTTCCATCATCCAATTTGTTCACTTCCTCTCTTGCTTTGATAGGAAGCATCCATTCCTGTTTGCAGGTGTCAATTTCAGTAATTGTAACTTATTAAAATCTCCAAAAGCTGTAGATTGTTATTGCATCATTTATTGGTTTTAGGCTTATAAATAATTTTGGCCAAATGCAACCAGTTTAAAACACAAATTCATAAAATAAGCTCATTATTATTCTAAGGCACTTAATTTACAAGGTAGTTTCATCAAAGGCTCAACATTTGAAAAATCCAGTTGGTGATGGGCAGCAAAGAAAGCAAGCATGTAATGCTATGCTGAAGTATCAGTATTTAATATCAGCTTCTGGCTCAGATGGTAGAGAATCTTTCTGCAATGCAGGATACCTGGGTTTGATCCCTGGGTCCCAAAGATCCCCTGGAGAAGGAAATGGCTACCCACTCCAGTATTCTTGCCTGGAGAATCCCATGGACAGGGGAGCCTGGGGGCTATAGTACATTGGGCTACAAAGAGTTGGACACGACTGAGCACCTAACACTTTCACTTGTCATTGTAAAATAGTTTAAGTAGTATAAACAGTGTATAATTAAAAAAAATACTTGTGAATGTTGACAATTTTATTTCGATTAGTAGAATATCACAGCTTATTTCTATACAGTTATAAATTGGGGTGTTCTGCAATCAAAATCAAACCACATTGCTCCTCGAATGGTTCTGAATTTGATAAGAAAACAAGTTTTCCATGACTGTGCTCCACCAAAATTTGTGCTTAACTTTTCACTACAAAACCACTAATTTTATGTTTAATGTTGAATTTTAAACTGAATTACAGTAGTATTAACTATGACAGGTATTTCACTTTGTACAAAATGAACTTCTAATGTTTTACTTTGATTTCATGAAAACTGTAGATTAACTCAACAACTGATTTTCTCTCTGAAGCATCAGATAACACTGACAAAAAATTAATTGTTGGTATGACATAATTATCCATCCTTTACCTGTTTCCAAAGTTCTGCTAATGAGCAACACATTAATAGTTAGTGTTTCACTTCTGCATGTAAAAGAAATTTGGGGCAAAATATGAATTTAGAAGAATAGTTACTTGCTTTAAATAAAAAGTCATGGTTCAGAGTGAAATCCAAAAACACATCATCTACAGCTACATGAATTAATTTCTCATCTTGTGGAATACCATCTTCTTAAAATGAATACTTATATTTGAAGTAGATGCTAATGCCTCTTAAGCAGATTTTACGACTTTTAATTTTCATGGGCCATTAATATTACCATGAGACCCATGGCAGATGTTAAATGTAAGCAAACAAAATTTCAAAATGTTAACAAACATGAAATAAATTCATATTTTATACTATGTATTTATATCAAATAATAAATGGCAAAACTATAGAAGCAGGAACATTTGTTATCTCTGTGCTCTCTAAACCACAGGGTTCAGGCTCTTTTTCTTGCTCATATTTCATATAGCTAACCTATAATTTCCAACAGATAATGCTGTTTTCATAAAGCTTCACACATCTGACGGACTGTGAATAGGCCACGACAGAACTGATGGTCACATCAGTGCCCAGCGGAGGCCTAGAATATCTTCATGTGTTGCTGTTTAATCACTAAGTTGTGTCAGACTTTTTTGTGACCCCATAGACTATAGCCTGCCAGCATCCTCTGTCCATGCGGTTTCCCAAGTAAGAATACTGGCATGGGTTGCATTCCTTCTCTTAGGGATATTCCTGACCCAAGGGTCGAACCTGTGTTTCCTTCACCACACAAGGATTCTTTGCCACTGAACCACCTGGGAAGCATTGTTCATACTGCCCATGAAGAGAGGCGCTTATTCTCTTGTGCCTGGAAAAAGGCAGTGGGAAAGAGCTAGATTGATACTCATTGCTTTTTCCATTTTGTGTGCACATTAAAGCGAAAGCTGTGTACTCTGCACATGTATTTCAGATACTGCTAGAAAATATGATGCCAAAAAATGGGCAGTGTATGGTCAACCAATTGCATGTCAGTTTATTTTAATGTACTATTGGTAATAACTAAAAAGTGAAAACTCTGGGACATATACTAGATCAGTTGAGATTCCAGGTCAACAGTCATAAACTGAGAAGAAATGTTTTGCTGACTGTGATCATCAAAGAATTCTTAGAAGAAGTAGTACATGAAAAGATGCTCAACATCACTCATTATCAGAGAAATGCAAATCAAAACCACAATGAGGTACCATTATACACCAGTCAGGATGGCTGCTATCCAAAAGTCTGCAAGCAATAAATGCTGGAGAGGGTGTGGAGAAAAGGGAACCCTCTTACACTGTTGGTGGGAATGCAAATTAGTACAGCCACTATGGAAAACAGTGTGGAGATTCCTTAAAAAGCTGGAAATAGATCTGCCATATGACCCAGCAATACCACTTCTAGGCATACACACTGAGGAAACCAGATCCGAAAGAGACATGTGCACCCCAATGTTCATCGCAGCACTGTTTATAATAGCCAGGTCATGGAAGCAACCTAGATGCCCATCAGCAGACGAATGGATGAGGAAGCTGTGGTACATATACACCATGGAATATTACTCAGCCATCAAAAAGAATTCATTTGAATCAGTTCTAATGAGATGGGTGAAACTGGAACCCATTATACAGAGCGAAGTAAGCCAGAAAGATAAAGACCATTACAGTATACTAACGCATATATATGGAATTTAGAAAGATGGTAACGATAACCTTATATACAAAAAAAGAAAAAGAGACTCAGATGTATAGAACAGACTTGTGGACTCTGTGGGAGAAGGCGAGGGTGGGATGTTTCAAGAGAACAGCATCGAAACATGTATATTATCTAGGGTGAAACAGATCACCAGCCCAGGTTGGATGCATGAGACAAGTGCTCAGGCCTGGTGCACTGGGAAGACCCAGAGGGATGGGGTGGAGAGGGAGGTGGGAGGGGGGACCGGGATGGGGAATACATATAAATCCATGGCTAATTCATTTCAATGTATGACGAAAACCACTGCAATGTTGTAAAGTAATTAGCCTCCAACAAATAAAAATAAATGGAAGAAAAAAAAAATAAAAAAAATAAATAAAATAAATAAAAGGTGAAGAAGTGTTTAACAGGCAGAAATGGCAGTGAAGATACTTGAAGCAGAGAGAATGGCTGTAGCAAAAATTCATGACCTATTTTACTGTCAGTAAGTAAACCAATGTTCTCATTCTCTGTAGCAGTAACTCAAAAAATCAAGATGTAGTCAAATTCCCTTAGAAACACTGATGCTTTCCATACCAATAAAATCTCCAGTACATTTTCTTGATACATCCCAATTGTGGATCACACCACTGGTGGTAAAAGATGATTTCATTTATGTGAACACAGTGTTAAAAAATTAAATCAAATACTAAGAAATATTCTCTTCAATCTTAATAATTATTTCAAAAGGAAAATCTCACCTCACTGTGTGTCTTTAACACCTTTCTAGACTTGATATATATGTTTTTAAAGTAATAATTATCTGGAAAAAATTTGAATATTTCTTATTTTTAATAAATTTTATTTTTATTGATTACGATTTTTATTTAGATTTATATTTTTTGCAAAAAATAATGCTTTTTTTAAAAGACATGATATAAAGTTTTCCTTTAAGTCTAAAGGGAGAAAAAAGTCAATTTAAATATAGTATTTAGTAGAAAATAGTTAATAGAGTTTGCAAAATGGTAAAAATTTCAAAAGTCATATGTAAGTGCCTCTATTTGGGGAGATAGCATGTTAAAGATTTGAAAACAATCTATAAAGAAAATTTTAAATTCAAAAAGCACAGTGACCAGGCATTTCAATGTGTCAAAATAAGGACCGCTTAATTTGTCTTTTGCAAGGACATTACTTTTCTAGATGTCCTATGTAAAATTCAACGTTCATTTAATTCCAAGCTTTATCTCTATCTTTTCAACATGTAGTCAACCTATAAAATTTTAGAATGGTTCATATAATTTTGTTTAATATTTCCATCAATTCTACAATTACAATAAGATCATATTTAATCTGACCTCTCTCTTCCAAAAGAACATATTCAACACATTTGCCCATTTAAGTCTAGATTTAAAGTATTCTACAGAAATTGAAAGGAAAACATTGTATTAATATAAAATATTTTAGAGACTATTCATTAAGTTAACAATATACTTACTGTGGCATATTTTTACTACTACCTGCATAATAAATTTGGTTCCTTTATTGGAAAAATGCTTCTGTTGTTTCTGAAAAAAATTACAAGTGTATAGTTATTATTCATTTAGTCAGACCTTGATGCATTTTAAAAATAAGCTTAAGCATTCTATAGCAATCATTCCTTTATTTATCATACAGCATAAACAGTTTATTTAGAAAGGATCTTTTCAAATGATACCAAAGGAAAAAGAAGTTTAGTTGTGTTTTGTGTCACATGCATCATATCCTTGGTTAGATCAGAAATTGTGCTAATAGTTTAACTTGGTAGATTGTAATTTATTTCTGAAAATTTGCCAAGACACTTCAGTTCAGTCCAGTCACTCAGTAGTGTCCGACTGTTTGCGACCCCATGAACCGCAACATGCCAGGCCTCCCTGTCCATCACCAACTCCTGGAGTCTACCCAAAACATGTCCATCAAGTCGGTGATGCCATCCAGCCATCTCATCTTCTGTCGTCCCCTTCTCCTCCTGCCCTCCATCTTTCCCAGCATCAGGGTCTTTCCAGTGAGTCAGCTCTTCACATCAGATGGCCAAAGTATTGGAGTTTCAGATTCAGCATCAGTCCTTCCAATGAACACCCAGGATTGATCTACTTTCGGATGGACTGGTTGGACCTCCTTGAAGTCCAAGGGAGTCTCAAGAGTCTTCTTCAACACTACAGTTCAAAAGCATCAATTCTTCAGTGCTCAGCTTTCTTTAGAGTCCAACTCTCACATCCATACATGATCCCTGGAAAAAACATAGCCTTGACTAGACGGACATTTGTTGGCAAAGTAATGTCTCTGCTTTTTAGTATGCTATCTATGTTGGTCATAACTTTCCTTCCAAGGAGTAAGCATCTTTTAATTTGATGCCTTCAATCACCATCTGCAGAGATTTTGGAGCCCAGAAAAATAAAGTCTGACACTGTTTCCACTGTTTCCCCATCTATTTCCCATGAAGTGATGGGACCAGATACCATGATCTTAGTTTTCTGAATGTTGAGCTTTAAGCCAACTTTTTCACTCTCCTCTTTCACTTTCATCAAGAGGCTTTTCAGTTCCTCTTCACTTTCTGCCATAAGGGTGGTGTCATCTGCATATCTGAGGTTATTGATATTTCTCCTAGCAATCTTGATTCCAGCTTGTGCTCCATCCAGCCCAGCATTTCTCATGATGTACTCTGCATATAAGTTAAATAAGCAGGGTGACAATATACAGCCTTGATGTACTCCTTTTCCTCTTTGGAACCAGTCTCTTGTTCCATGTCCAGTTCTAACTGTTGCTTCCTGTCCTGCATATAGGTTTCTCAAGAGGCAGGTCAGGTGGTCTGGTATTCCCATCTCTTTCAGAATTTTCCACATTTAATTGTGAGCCACACAGTCAAAGGCTTTGGCATAGTCAATAAAGCAGAAATAGGTGTTTTTCTGAAACTCTTGCTTTTTCAATGATCCAGTGGATGTTGGCAATTTGATCTCTGGTTCCTCTGCCTTTTCTAAAACCAGCTGGAACATCTGGAAATTCATGCTTCATATATTGCTGAAACCTGACTTCGAGAATTTTAAGCATTACTTCACTAGCATGTGAGTTGAGTGCAATTGTGTGATAGTTTGAGCATTCTTTGGCACTGCCTTTCTTTGGGATTGGAATGAAAACTGACCTTTTCCAGTCCTGTGGCCACCGCTGAGTTTTTCAGATTTTCTGTCATGTTGATTGCAGCACTTTCACAGCATCATCTTTCAGGATTTGAAATAGCTCAACTGGATTTCCATCACCTACACTAGCTATGTTTGTAGTGATGCTTCCTAAGACCCACTTGCTGTTGCATTCTAGGATGTCTGGCTCTAGGTGAGTGATCACACCATTGTGATTATCTGGGTCATGAAGATCTTTTTTGTACAGTTCTTCTGTGTATTCTTGCCACCTCTTCTTAATATCTTCTGCTTCTGTTAGGTCCATACATTTTCTGTCCTTTATCGAACCCATCTTTGCCTGAAATGCTCCCTTGGGTATCTCTAATTTTCTTGAAGATCTCTAGTCTTTCCCATCCTATTGTTTTCCTCTATTTCTTTGCATTGATTGCTGAGGAAGGCTTCCTTATCTCTCCTTGATATTGTTTGGAACTCTGCATTCAAATGGGAATATCTTTCCTTTTCTCTTTTGCTTTTCGCTTCCTTTCTTTTCACAGCTATTGGTAAGGCCTCCTCAGACAGCCATTTTGCTTTTTTGCATTTCTTTTTCTTGGGGATATTCTTGATCCCTGTCTCCTGTACAATATCACAAACCTCCATACATAGTTCATCAGGCACTCTGTCTAGTCCCTTAAATCTATTTCTCATTTCCACTGTATAATCATAAGGGATTTGATTTAGGTCATACCTGAATGGTCTAGTAGTTTTCTCTACTTTCTTCAATTTCAGTCTGAATTTGGCAGTAAGGAGTTCATGATTGTGCCACAGTCTTGTTTTTGCTGACTCTATAGAGCTTCTCCATCTTTGGCTGCAAAGAATATACAAAATCTGATTTTGGTGTCAGCCATCTGGTGATGTCCATGTGTAGAGTCTTCTCTTGTGTTGTTGGAAGAGGGTGTTTGCTGTGACCTATGCGTTCTCTTGTCAGAATTCTATTAGGCTTTGCCCTGCTTCATTCTGTATTCTAAGGCCAAATTTGCCTGTTACTCCAGGTGTTTCTTGACTTCCTACTTTTGCATTCCAGTCCCCTATAATGAAAAGGACATCTTTTTTGGGTGTTAATTCTAGAAGGTCTTGTAGGTCTTCACAGAACTGTTCAACTTCAGCTTCTTCGGTGTTACTGGCTGGGGCATAGACTTAGATTACCATGATATTGAATGGTTTGCATTGGAAACGAACAGAGATCGATTACTACCCTTTTTTCCTTAACGTCAATTCCTACATCATACCCTATGTTTCTAAATTAGGTTCAACATTAATCTGTAGTCAGATCTTCAGATAAAACTTATTGAACATTAATTATGAGTTGATCTCAGAACCACAAAGATATTAGCATGTTACAAAAATTGAAAGAAGCAGAATCTCTGTTGTTAAATATAAGTGCTAGTTAGGAAAATCCAAATATAAACATGAGAAAACTAAAGAAATTTAAAAAGCAACTTGCAATTAACTATAATGAAAATAGTCATTGAGAGTTAAAGAGATAGAAAACAAAAAGGCAGCAGGTTCTCAACAAGATCACTTATTAGCCATGTAATCTTGAGCAAGTTTCTTAACAATTCTATAACTCAGTTTCCTCATAAGTAAAATGTGGATCACATTAACACATGCTAGGCAAGCAGGTTGGCTATTCAACTCTCTCCAATTCCATGTCAGTCAGGTTTTGACGGGCAAGTTTCCCAACTATAGACTGCATTTCTCAGCTACTCTTGTAGCCAGCTGTGCCATGTTATTTGTGCAGGTTTTACTGAAGAAGTAATGCTTGTCTCTTCTGAACCAAGATGACTAGAAAGAGAGTGTTTTGCCCGAATGCTTTCTCTCTGATTTCACTGACCATTGGCAGGTCAGTGTGTGGAGTACTGCTTTCCACCTAGCATAATAATCTCCTTTGACTATTTAGCAAAGCCATTGGGGTGAGTTATCTGTTAAAGTAGATTTTTTTCTACTTTGTGTGTGTGTGTGCTTGATTGTGTCCAACGCTTTGCATCCCCATGAACTGCAGCCTGCCAGGCTTCTCTGTCCATGGGATTCACCTGGCAAAATACTGAAGTGAGTTGCTGTGTTTCCTACTCCACGGGATCTTCCCAACCCAGGGATCTAAATTGTGCCTCCTGCATCTCCTGTATTGGCAGGCAGATTCTTTACACTGAGCCCCCTGGGAAAGGTTACCCTACTCTAATACGAATGACCTAAGGCTGCTGTGAGGAACAATTTAACATATAGCCTCATCCATAATAAAAGCTCAGTAAATGTTATAAACAGTGCTTTTACTGTGAAATATTTCTGATATTTGGTTAGTTGTCTTATCAATCAGTTCTTTCTATAAGATAGCTGAAAAAATGTCAATCAACTCTAACTTGAGAGAATTAAATAATAAATCCAACTTTTAGGCCTACGTTACCTGTATGCAATTTGATCCAAAAAGTATTTTGTATTAGTCAAAGAAAACAAGCTATTCTGACAAAGGGGAATCTCCAGGGTTTTGCACAATGAATGTGTGCTTTTTTATGTGGTTTTTGTCATTATTGTATAAATGAACAAATGCATGATCCAGATTGATAATCATCTCCAAAGCTAGCATGTAGCAACTCTACTTATTAGTCTCATATAATGCACTAAAAATGACAGGATAGGGGGTTCAGCAATTGTTTTGCAGGCTTCATGTATGTAGAAGAAAGTCAGTTTCTAAAATAACCTTATGGTTACTTTGACAACGTGGTATCACTACATTTTTCTGGTTGCCCTTTCAATGGAGTCTAATCACATCTTCAGTCATTCATTTCATAATCAACAATCTATCAATTTTGTTGGATGTATAAATCCTACCTAACATAGAAGTTGTTATTTGACAGCTTATATCAGACATATTATTTCTTCGGAGTTCTCTTTGCCTTGGCTGTCACTTTCTTGGTAACTTTTGGAGCATCTGTCATCAGTTTCTTGTTTTCACAGTAGCACCCTTTTATGACAAACCATTATTCTCTAGCTCCTTCCAATCATATAGGGTTCCTGTCATCCACAAACCAGATATTTTCCACTGGTTCAGAGTATTTCACAACCAGTGTATTGGCAAATGATCATTACTTTTTTGTTTTAGTCTATAGGAAGGATTATAAATCCAAGCGAGTGATACTGAATTTAAGTTCAAATTAAGCGTCTGCTTTTGCACTGTAATGAAAAACTTAAATGCACCATATTTGTCACTTTGATACTTTTTATAAATTAAAAAAATTAAAACATTTCCCACAGATATACTCATAGAAGACAATAGTCTGAAGACATATGGACTAAATATAAGCATTGAAAATTCTTTATTCTGAGTCAAAATTTGGGAGTTGAAGAACAACTGTTCTCTATCAATAATCAGGATGATTTCATCTATAGATTTCTCAGAAGTATCTGCTATAGATGAATGTTTAGAATGGGATAACAATGATAAAAAGACAAATATAAGTCAGCAATTTCTCCAAATTCCTCCCATAATTGATTTATAAATGAAGAAATAATTATAAATACTTTGATAACTTGTCATCCTGAAATAAATAATGAACTTTCACACAGACATATTCAAGAGTGATTATCTTCTGACCAATTATGTTTCTACTACTGATGATGTTTCCTGAGAAATTTAAATTAACTGTTTCATATTTATTATGATTGAATTCTCCATGCATAAATTAAACAACAAACGTGTTTCCCACAAAGAAAACTAGAGTTTTATTTCTTAACTTTTGCTTAACATCTTGAAGATATAAAAAAAGGAATCCCCAAATCCTATTTTATTATAAAATATAAGGCATGAATACATGAAATAGTATAGCCCTCTGGTGTTGACCGTGAGTGTGATACATATAATTTCATTTCAATTGTGGGTTTATTCAATCTGACGGTGATTTACCTAAGATAAGTGAGTGAATGCTATTCTAAAACAAGAGGCCTACAAAACCTATATTAACTAAAGCACTATACTTCTAACCAAACAGATTACCTCCGTCTTACAGTTCTCATGACTCAAAATCTAATTCCTTCCTCACATGAAAAAAAATTGTATTACTATATTCTTGACCAAATAATGTCTGAATGTTATATTTTTTCAAAGTCTTTTGTTTAGCATAACCTATCCCTACTGAAATCAAACGCCAGGAAAATCCACCTATAAGGTGAGCATCATTTCAAAGGACTCCAGGTGGTCTGGGCAATTATTTGGCTTCACATTTACACAGAAAAATCAGGTGAAAATTTGAACACAACTATAGAAAAAGGTATCTGTGATAGGCCAGTGCTTCTGGATCCGCTAAATGCTGTCATTTTGCCTAATTGAGCAGCTTTGGCCCATCCATCCTTTCCCTCAGAACTAGATAATAAAGACTAACATTTATTCATGTGCACTATATGCCAGGTTCCCTTCTAAGCACATTACTTACAGCAAATTCTTTAATCCATACAGCAACCTATAAAAGTAGATACTATTATTATCCTTTCTTATGTTTGACAAATAATGCTGCCAAAGTTAAATATTGTCCGTATAGTTAGTATATAATTTGTTGTCTTTTTTGAGACACTTTGAGAATTAAGGTATAAATAATAAAGATAAGAGAGCAAACATAAACTAGGACAACCCCAGACACATGAAAATATATGGTCATCCCCCCTATATTTCATAATGAATTTAAAAATTAGAAGTTATGCTACATGTTAGTCATTGTTTTTCCAGCATTTAAATATCTATAATTCTAAATTTTTTATTTAACTAATTCCAAATCCTTGGGACTGACTGTATAGTACCTACTTAGTAGCAGCATTGAGAAACAATTTTCAGCAATGTCTGTTTTCTACTTCAAATAAGCAAGAAAACAGCTTGGGAGAGGAGCGAGATAGGAAAGATAAAAATAATTTTATGTTCCCTTTATATATACAGAAATGTCAAACTTTTAAGCAAAATTGCTTGTCATTTCTTTAACAGTGGTAATTGAAAAACAAATTAGAGCACTGTATGTAAACCTAAATCCATTTTCACAGGTTAATTGTTCATCTCAGAAATGTCAGCATGAAATAATACTAAAAGATATTATCCTTTCCTTTCCACATTTGTTCAGTACCATGGAAGCTAATATTTTAGACTTGGTCTAAGTACTGCACTATACATAGTCTCAGTTATTTAGAGAATTTGATTTAACTGGTATTTATGGACTACTTACTGTGTGCCAAGCAAATAGGGATGGTAGGAACTAAACAGTCAAATTCTATTCAGAGGTCTTTAGCTGGAAAAAGAGAAAAAGAGTAATAATTAGAAATAATCACAGCATATCAGGTATTAATAATTGCTGTAAAATACATTATTAGTATAGCGACTGAAGGGTACTTTTGTTTGGGTTATTAAGGAATTCCTTTCTCAAGAATAAACATTTGAGCTGAGTTTTTTATTCTAGGAAGGAACCCATCACGAGACAGGTGGGAGAAGTGTATAATACAGAGGAAAGAGCAGATTCACAGACCTGAGACAGGATGCAAGTTGGCAGGTGAAGAGGATGAAGAAGCCAGTGCTAGAGTTTAGGCACAGCAGGAAAGCAGAGGGTCAGGAGAGTCTAGGGGCGTCAGCCCTGGCCAGGGCACCAGTCTCGTGGGCCCTGGTGCTTGCTGTGGGTTTAGTCAGAGTGCAGTAAAATGCCTTTAGAGTTTTCATCAACGGCACCATGAATCGATATGCCTTTTAGACAGATCACTCTGGCCGCAATGCAGAGAATAGATTATAGGAAGGCAAAATGGACACAGTGATACAAACTAAGAGGTCTTGTAGGTAGCCAAACAGTGGTTTAGGTCTGGGAGCGGGCTTTGGAAGTGAAAAAAGTGGATTGATTTGGAATTTATTTCATAATTAGAACAAGTGAGGTTTACTGGTAGACCTTCTGGTAATACAGCTTCTTTTTTTCTGCAATAATTTTTGCTTAATTAATGAGACTAGTTTTTGCTGCTTTGTTTTGCTTTTCACTTGTCACAGGATTCAGTGAGTCAATTCATAGATTTCAGGTTCTTAGTGAACTGTCTAAAACTGTGTGCAAAATAATCAAGTACATTTCTTAATATATACAATTTTGAAGGGAATTCAGTTCATTTGTTTTGTTGAGTAATGAGATCAAGATTTGGCTGAGACATAAGTTCCTCCAGAATATATTTTCCAAACTCCTAAGCTCAAGTAACTTTTTTCCTGTATGTCCCCCAAACATATATATTTGTTCTTATTGTCAGGATTATTTCAATAGATAAGACCCACAGCACAGATATTATTAGATCAAAGGTTATTAACATGAAGATTTCTTTTAATCGTTGCCTAACATATTTCTAATACAATCATATGATTACAGTGTAACCATCAGTGAAGGATGAAACAATTTTGTATAATATTCTCCTGAATGTTGTTGCAGTCACTAAGCTGTATCTAACTCTGCGATCCCATGGACTGCACCACACCAGGCTACCCTCTCCTCCACTGTCTCCCAGAGTTTGCTCAGATCCTGCCCATTGCATCAGTAATGCTATCTAACCATTTCATCCTCCGCTGCCCCCTTCTCCTTCTCCTTCAATCTTTCCCAGCATCAGGATCTTTTCCAATATAGCCTCTTCACATCAGGTGGCCAAAGTATTGGAGCTTAATTTTATTTAAAGAGTACATAAGAATTGCTTTTTCATTTTGCGTTTGTTTAATAATGACCGAGGCAGAAGTTTTAAAAATAAACATTTAGGTGCTAATTATATTTCCCCTTTTGTTTGCCTACTTATATTATAATTATAATTTATTTTATCTTTTCTCATTAATTTGTAAGAATTATTTATAAAACAAGCAATTATTTCTGCCATATTTGCAACTTTGTTTTAAAATTAGTTAACACTTATTGAACACTAATTGAACTAGTTTATGTCATAACCACCATGCGTAGGGGTTTACATACGCTAGCTCATTAAATTCTCAAAGCTAATTATGAGAAAGGTGCTACCGTAGCCCTCATTTTAGAGATAGGAAACTTATGTATAACACAGTTTGGTAGTAAATTCTAGTGAGGAAAACCAGAATCAGATTAAAACAGACTCCAGAACTACTTCCCTAGAAAAACCTAACCTATTCCCGTTGACATATTGCTTTTGGTCTGTCTTTGAACGTATTTAAAGCCCTGACTATGTAAGCTTCCCTGGTGGCTCAGATGGTTAAGAATCTGCCTGCAATGCGGGAGACCTGGATTTGATCCCTGGGTTGGGAAGATCCCCCTGGAGGAGGACACAGCAATGCATTCCAGTATTCTTGCCTGGAGAATCCTCATGGACAGAGGAGACTGGTGGGCTACAGTTCATGGGGTCACAAAGAGTCGGACACCACTGAATGACTAAGCACATGTGTAAGATTATATTATTTCTTAATTTGTATTTTAGTTCCTTGATTAGGAGAGGGTAAATACTAATTCCTGGTTATATTCTGCTTCAGTTCAGTTCAGTCGCTCAGTCGTGTCCAACTCTTTGCGACCCCATGAATCACAGCACACCAGACCTCCCTGTCCATCACCAGCTCCTGGAGTTTACTCAAACTCCTGTCCATCAAGTCGGTGATGCCATCCAACCATCTCATCCTCTGTCATCCCCTTCTCCTCCTGCCCCCAATCCCTCCCAGCACCAGGGTCTTTTCCAGTGAGTCAACACTTCACATCAGGTGGCCAAAGTACTGGAGTTTCAGCTTCAGCATCAGTCCTTCCAATGAACACCCAGGACTGATCTCCTTTAGGATGGACTGGTTGGATCTCCTTGCAGTCCAAGGGACCCTCAAGAGTCTTCTCCAACACCACATTTCAAAAGCATCAATTTTTCACCACTCAGCTTTCTCCACAGTCCAACTCTCACATCCATACATGATCCCTGGAAAAACCATAGCCTTGACTAGACAGACCTTTATTGGCAAAGTAATGTCTCTGCTTTTTTTTTTTTTTTATAAACTGTAATCACAATGTATTTTTTTTTCCATTTATTTTTATTAGTTGGAGGCTAATTACTTTACATCATTACAGTAGTTTTTGTTATACATTGAAATGAATTAGCCATGGATTTACATGTATTCCCCATCCCAGTCCCCCCTCCCACCTCCCTCTCCACCCGATCCCTCTGGGTCTTCCCAGTGCACCAGGCCCGAGCACTTGTCTCATGTACCCAACCTGGGCTGGTTATCTGTTTCACCCTAGATAATATACATGTTTCAATGCTGTCTCTGCTTTTTAATATGCTGTCTAGGTTGGTCATAACCTTCCTTCCAAGGAGTAAGCGTCTTTTAATTTCATGGCTGCAATCACCACCTGCAGTGATTTTGGAGCCCCCAGAATTAAAGTCTTACACTGTTTCCTTATCTATTTCCCATGAAGTGATGGGACCAGATGCCATGATCTTAGTTTTCTGAATGTTGAGCTTTAAGCCAACTTTTTCACTCTCCTCTTTCACTTTCATCAAGAGGCTCTTTAGTTCTTCTTCACTTCCTGCCATAAGGGTGGTGTCATCTGCATATCTCAGGTTATTGATATTTCTCCCAGCAATCTTGATTCCAGCCTGTGCTTCTTCCAGCCCAGCGTTTCTCATGAGGTACTCTGCATATAAGTTAAATACGTAGGGTGACAATGTGCAGCCTTGATGTATATTGTACTCTTTTTCCTATTTGGAACCAGTCTGTTGTTTCAGAAAAGGTATGGGTTGCAGTGCTAACTCTTTGAATCAAAAGCCTAAAATGTGTTGGAAGTACGTATACAGAAGTTGGATATTTATTTAATAGTGCTTCATCTCAGTTACACAGCATGCAACATGAATAATGCCCACTAGAATTGTGTGTGTACAG
Source organism: Odocoileus virginianus (assembly GCF_023699985.2). Lineage (NCBI taxonomy): Eukaryota > Metazoa > Chordata > Mammalia > Artiodactyla > Cervidae > Odocoileus > Odocoileus virginianus. The sequence goes on from NC_069697.1 coordinate 10,500,959, forward strand.
CACCACAACTGAACATTGTTAACCCTGAGTTACTATGGCTAGGTATACAGCTACTAGCTTATAAGATCAGGTAAAATAAATATTTAAACTTATCTGCTAGATATTTTTAGTTTTGTCTTTGGGAATGTTGGGCTTTTTACATACTCATGCTACTATATTGTGGGTACAATGCTGTATGCCCATATAAACAGTTGTTATGTTTCTCTTGAAAATATTCCTTAAACCAAATAAGTGATGTACATATTAATTCCTCATCGCAAATAGTGCTTGAATAATGAGCATATAGGAAGTCAGCATCATAGGGGTGAAAAATCTCAGGCTCTGAATTAGAAAGACTGTAGAAATTCATGTTCTGTCATTTACTGTGGGACCTTGGGCAAATGAATAAGCCTCAGTTACCTTACATTTAAAATATGCACCATAGTAGCATCAACCTCTGTCAGGTATATTTTGGTGATTAAATGTGATATTTAATGTACAAGAAAAACAAGTTAAAGTGATACTGTTAGCTATTGATATAAGATAAAAAATAAGTATTAACCTCAAAACAGTGCTATTAAATAGTATCTAGCAACTGTCAATATAGAACTTTGTGAGTTTATTCTTAGGGCTCTGCTTTCAGGCCCTCTGAAGTCTCCTTCACTCCAGTGGATATGCATACCAATAAATTAGGCCATTGTAAAAAATACACACTTGACCTGGTTGTCAGTGAACTACAGCTTTTTTCAACTGGGAAATGCTTGCTCCTCTCCCATTAACTGTTTTTCAGTTAAATCAAAATTGAAACATAATTATTTCAGTTTATTTTCCAGATTGTTGAAAGTGATGATTTCATTTATTATTAAGAGCAACATCTGGTAACATCTCAGAGCATGCAAATCAGTTAACCCCCTTTGATTTGGTTTTCTTCTCTCTTTTCGGGAGGGCTATAGGTTTTTTACTGGTCCAAAATGGAATTATGTTTAATACAAAAGAAATAATCAGCAGGTTGTTTGTCAATATCAAACAGACCATGCACTGTGAGTATATAGATAGTTTTGAGTGGATAGGATAACTCCTCGCATATTACAAGAACTCTAATATAATGTATTTAGTTTTATCATTAGAAAACACTTCTTTAATGTGAACATTTAAATGCTGCTTTGCTTATCACTGTCACCTGAATGAGTTATATTATAATAATGGTCAAAGCTAATTTTGGCTAACATCTCTAGGAAAACACAATAAATGAAGCTGATTTATTTTGGGGCATTGGCTTCATGTGAATATTATTATTTAAAAAAATGTTAAAATATAATCTGGCTTTAATTAGAGTTTTAAAATCAAGATGGAAAATTTTGCATAAAAGTATCATACTTAATAAAATCACAAACCATTTCTTCATTAAAAATTTTTACTAAGTCTTTAGTGATGGCATTTATATTTTTATCACTAGAGACAGTTTTTCATGTTCATTTTATCTAGTCTTTTTGCAGTGTAAAGAACCAACAAAGTGATAAACTTTATAACTTCTTATAGAAAGAATAAAATACTTCCTACTCAAAAAACTTGGCTTTCCTATTTATCATCTACTCTTTGATTCCAAAATAATTATACTTGTTTCTACAGAATTTGCAGCATATTATTCATTTATTGCTAAGCATGTTTGGAAATACAAAAGTCCTATCATTCTCCTGGAACTATTATAAATATTAGATATATATTTCATAAGTCTGTTCCAGTAAGAAAAATATGACTAATAATGACTAAAACTCTAGCTCTTTCCTAAATTATGCCAATTACTTGTTCCAGATTTTATTTTTCATTTGATTTATACTGCATGCACTCATTACAATATTTTTAATTATTATTTTCAGAAAGTATCATGGGTAAATAGTATATTATCTTCATCATCATCACCACATTTGCTGTATTATGTCTATTTGATAAAATAAAATTCATAACCTAAGATACTGCTGAATTTTAAAATACACAAATATTTTATTTTTTTTTCCATTTATTTTTATTAGTTGGAGGCTAATTACTTTACATCATTGCAGTGTTTTTTGTCATACATTGAAATGAATTAGCCATGGATTTACATGTATTCCCCATCCCGGTCCCCTCTCCCACCTCCCTCTCCACCCGATCCCTCTGGGTCTTCTCAGTGCACCAGGCCTGAGCACTTGTCTCATGCACCCAACCTGGGCTGGTGATCTGTTTCACCCTAGATAATAAACATGTTTCAATGCTGTTCTCTTGAAACATCCCACCCTCGCCTTCTCCCAGAGTCCACAAGTCTGTTCTATACATCCGAGTCTTTTTCTGTTTTGCATATAGGGTTATCATTACCATCTTTCTAAATTACATATATATGTGTTAGTATACTGTAATGGTCTTTATCTTTCTGGCTTACTTTGCTCTGTATAATGGGCTCCAGTTTCATCCATCTCATTAGAATTGATTCAAATGAATTCTTTTTAATGGCTGAGTAATATTCCATGGTGTATATGTACCACAGCTTCCTCATCCATTCGTCTGCGGATGGGCATCTAGGTTGCTTCCATGTCCTGGCTATGATAAACAGTGCTGCAATGAACATTGGGGTGCACGTGTCTCTTTCAGATCTGGTTTCCTCGGTGTGTATGCCCAGAAGTGGGATTGCTGGGTCATATGGCAGTTCTATTTCCAGCTTTTTAAGAAATCTCCACACTGTTTTCCATAGTGGCTGTACTAGTTTGCATTCCCACCAACAGTGTAAGAGGGTTCCCTTTTCTCCACACCCTCTCCAGCATTTATCGCTTGTAGACTTTTGGATAGCAGCCATCCTGACTGGCGTGTAATGGTACCTCATTGATGTTTTGATTTGCATTTCTCTGATAATGAGTGATGTTGAGCATCTTTTCATGTGTTTGTTAGCCATCTGTATGTCTTCCTTGGAGAAATGTCTGTTTAGTTCTTTGGCCCATTTTTTGATTGGGTCATTTATTTTTCTGGAGTTGAGCTGGAGGAGTTGCTTGTATATTTTTGAGATTAATCCTTTTAAGTTTCATTAGGTCCCATTTGTTTATTTTTGCTTTTATTTCTAAAATTCTGGGATGTGGGTCATACAGGATCCTGCTGTGATTTATGTCGGAGAGTGTTTTGCCTATGTTCTCCTCTAGGAGTTTGATAGTTTCTGGTCTTACATTTAGATCTTTAATCCACTTTGAGTTTATTTTTGTGTATGGTGTGATTTATGTCGGAGAGTGTTTTGCCTATGTTCTCCTCTAGGAGTTTGATAGTTTCTGGTCTTACATTTAGATCTTTAATCCACTTTGAGTTTATTTTTGTGTATGGTGTTAGAAAGTGTTCTAGTTTCATTCTTTTACAGGTGGTTGACCAGTTTTCCCAGCACCACTTGTTAAAGAGGTTGTCTTTTTTCCATTGTATATCCTTGCCTCGTTTGTCGAAGATAAGGTGACCATAGGTTCGTGGATTTATCTCTGGGCTTTCTATTCTGTTCCATTGATCTATATTTCTGTCTTTGTGCCAGTACCATACTGTCTTGATGACTGTGGCTTTGTAGTATAGTCTGAAGTCAGGCAGGTTGATTCCTCCAGTTCCATTCTTCTTTCTCAGGATTACTTTGGCTATTCGAGGTTTTTTGTATTTCCATACAAATTGTGAAATTATTTGTTCTAGTTCTGTGAAAAATACCGTTGGTAGTTTGATAGGGATTGCATTGAATCTATAGATTGCTTTGGGTAGTATATCCATTTTGACAATATTGATTCTTCCAATCCATGAACACGGTATATTTCTCCATCTGTTTGTGTCCTCTTTGATTTCTTTCATCAGTGTTTTATAGTTTTCTATGTATAGGTCTTTTGTTTCTTTAGGTAGATATACTCCTAAGTATTTTATTCTGTTTGTTGCAGTGGTGAATGGTATTGTTTCCTTAATTTCTCTTTCTGTTTTCTCATTGTTAGTGTATAGGAATGCAAGAGATTTCTGTGTGTTAATTTTATATCCTGCAACTTTACTGTATTTGTTGATTAGCTCTAGTAATTTTCTGGTAGAGTCTTTAGGGTTTTCTATGTAGAGGATCATGTCATCTGCAAACAGAGAGAGTTTCACTTCTTCTTTTCCTATCTGGATTCCTTTTACTTCTTTTTTCTGCCTTGATTGCTGTGGCCAACAGTTCCAAAACTATGTTGAATAGTAGTGGTGAGAGTGGGCACCCTTGTCTTTTCCTGATTTCAGGGGAAATGCTTTCAATTTTTCACCATTGAGGGTGATGCTTGCTGTGGGTTTGTCATATATAGCTTTTATTATGTTGAGGTATGTTCCTTCTATTCCTGCTTTACACAGAAATATTTTAAAAGCAATAAAATGATCATCTGCATTTGGAGAGCCAAATAAGAGTTCTTAGTGTCCAAAACATCCTGAATTAAATTTGACAGTATTTCAAAGAAATTGAGTTTTAAATATCATTTCATCATGTTGGTAGCTGTTTTCATTTTAATTCATCCATTTAGTTAATTACTCACATTTCTACTTTTTTCATAAATTAGTTCAAAAACCAGAGAATCTGGTGTCATTAAAATTAAGCCACTTTTGCTTTTGACCACTTTTAAAGAGAATATATAGCCAAACCAAATTCTCTTATCTACATGCTCAGAATATATTTCTATTTTTGAAACTACGTGAATAGGGAGATGTTTTGAATTTCTGGTATTCTGGATCATGAGACTTCCTTGGTAGCTCCGCTGGTCAAGAATCCGCCTACAGTGCAGGAGACCCCAGTCTGTTTCCTGGGTCGGGAAGACCCCGTGGAGATGGGAGAGGCTGCCCACTTTGGTATTCTTGAACTTTCTTGGAGGCTCAGATGGTAAAGAAAATGCCTACAATGCGGGAGACCTGGGTCGGATCGCTGGGTTAGGAAGCTGCCCTGGAGGAGGGCATAGTAACCCACTCCAGTATTCTTGCCTGGAGAATCCCCATGGCAGAGGACCCTGGTGGACAACAGTCCATGGGCTCACAGATACAGGTTTATTCGAATAGCTTGTTGAGAATGCCTACATAAGAATTGAGACATTCACGACTTCCCTAGTGGTTCAGTGGTTAAGAAAGAATCTGCCTGCCAATGCAGGGGACACGCGTTGGCTTCCTGGTCTGGGAAGATTCCACATGCCTCAAGTGGAGCAACTAAGTCCCTGCACCAAATCTACAGAGCCCATGTGCTCTCAGCCCGCAAGCTGCAACTGCTGAGCCCCAAGGCCGTGACCACGGAAACCCGAGCGCCTAGAGCCTGGGCTTCTGAGAAGAGAAGCCCCCGCACCACCAGAGAGTAGCCTCTGCTCCCCACAGATAGAGAGAGCCCGCGGGCAGCAGTGAAGATCAGTGCAACCAAAGAAAGAAAGAAAGAAAAATAAATAAATTTAAAAAAAAGAAGATCTGAGACGTCCAGGACAAGGAAGTAATAATTGCCCTAGAGAGTTGGAGGCCTTCTAATGAAAAGAGATTGAAAGTTCAGTTGAAGTATAACCAAGAGAAATATAAACAATTTCTCCCCATATTCCAAATAATATTATTCTTTTTCTCTGTTTAGAGCTTAAGTGGAGAATTAGATAAATAGCTTATTGTAAAATATCATGAAGCTCATGTTACACCATTTAACTTTGGTTAATATATAGTCTTCTGTGCTGTTTTCCTTCTTTATAAAAACAAATAGCACCATAAATGCAATACCAACTAAAAGCTATAACATTAACCCTAATTTATACTTACTATTCATTCCTTTCCTAATCAAATCTGTATTCTGAGTTTTATATTTATTATCACCATATGTAGTCTGTTTGTACCTGCATTTTTCACTCAATATTGTTACTAGGATTCATTGCATATTTTCCTATACTTGACTATTTCTTACTGTTACTATTTCTTGACTTTTTAAGATACCTTACATGCAATATTTTTCCTTCTTTGACTGGCTTATTTCACTTAGCATAATGTCCTCCAAGTTAATCCATGTTGTTGCATGATTGCATGATTTCCTTATTTTTAAGGCTGAATAATATTCCATTCATGCATGCACCATATTTTCTTTATCCAGTCATCTGTTAATAGATATTTGAGTTGTTTCCATATCTTGGCTACTGTAAATAGTGCTACAATGAGCATGGGAGGGCAGATACATCTTTGAGATCTTGATTCCAATTTTTTGGATATATACCCAGAAGTGTTAGTACTGAGTTGAATGGTCATCCTGTTTTTAATTTTTTGAGGAGCCTCCATTTCATTTTCCATAGTGGCTGTAATATTGAACAGCCCCACCAATAGTGTACAAAAGTTTCATTTCTCTACAATCTAGCCAATATTTGTAATATTTGGATTTTGTTTTGTTTTGGATAATAGATTCTTAAAAGAGGTGAGGTGATAACTCATTGTGGTTTGATTTGCATATTCTTGATAATTAGTGATGTTGAGCATCTTTTTATAATATTGGTCATTTGAATGATTTCTTTATAGAGAAACAACTACTCACGTTCTTTGCCCATTTTTAAAACTGAGCTATTTTCTTTTTTACTATTGAGTTGCAGGAGTCCCTTATATATTTTGGATTGTATGTATCTCCTAGTGCAAATATGCCAACATTTCTTTTTGGTGTATGTAATTTAAAGTGGAACTACTGGGGAGTATATGAATGTTGTATATCATAACACAATGACAAAGTGATTTGTGGAATGGTTTATTTATTCAAAAAGTATTTATTGAAAACATACTGTGAGAAGCATCATTTTGTACCCATAATGTATTAATGAATGAAAATAAAGGATATTTCCTTCATCCGAGTTTACAGGTAGGTATAGAATATAAACAATTCGTATAACAAGTAAATTACAGAGTATGCTAGAAGGTGATAAGCATTATGGGGGAAAGTATAATAGGCTTAAGTGTATTGAAAGGACTGTTGAGCAAGGACAGGTAAAAATTTAATTCCATTGAAAATTCAGTTGAGCAAGAATTGAATACCCGTTTTCACTATCCAAAAGAAATTCAAAGAGTATTTTTGTTTTATGGAAGTGTGTACTAATGTGTTTAGATCTTTCACAAAAGTGAGATGGACTAGTGTAAAATTTCAGAAAGTGGAGGATATCTGCACTTGAAGGTTAAGCAGACAAGGATTTTCTAAAAAAATGTATGTGGTGTTTAAAGATATATAGAAGTCAAATACAACCCCAGGACTTCTATTCTGAGCAACCAGAACTTTGAGTTGCCATCTCCTGAAATGATGTCTAACAGAAAAAGTTTGTTGAAGAAAGATCAGGAGCATGGTTTTGGGTACATTCATACAAGTTTAAAATATCCATTTGGCATCCAAGTAAATATGTCAAATATAGAGGGCTTTTCATATTCTTTTCCATTATGGTTTATTATAGGATATTGAATACAGTTCCCAGTGCTATATAACAGGATCTTGCTGTTATCCTCTCTATATGTAATAGTTTTCATCTGCTAGTTACAAACTCCCAATCCAACCCTTCCCCACCCTCTCTTCCCCTTGGCAGTCACAGGTCTGTTCTCTATATCTGTGAGTCTGTTTCTGTTTCATAGTTCATTTGTGTCCTATTTTAGATTCCACATTTAAGTGATATCATACAGTATTTGTCTTTTTCTTTCTGAGTTATTTAGCTGAGTATGATGATCTTTACATCCATCCATGTTGCTGTCAAAGGCACTATTTAATTCTTTTGTGTAGGTAAGTCATGTTCATCTTCCTATCCGTTCATCTATCGGTAGACATTTAGGTTGCTTCCATGTTTTGGTTATTGCAAATAGTGCTGTTTTGAAGATAGGGATGCATGTGTCTTTTTATAGTTTTGTCCAGATACATACCCAGGAATGGGATTGCTGAATCATGTGGCAACTGCATTTAAAATTTTTTGAGGAACTTTTATATTGTTTTTCATAGTGGCTGCACCAACCTATGTTCCCTTTTCTCCACACCATCACTGGAATTTATTTGTAAACTTTTTAATGATGGTCATTATGACCAATGTGAGGTGGTATCTCCTTGTAATTTTGATTTGCATTTCTCTAATGATTAGCAATGAACATTTTTTTTTTTTCATGTTACTGTTGGCCATGTGTATGTATTCTTTGAAGAAATGTCTATGAAGTCTTCAGCCCATTTTTTGACTGGGTTGTTTTTTGGGTCATTGTTATTGAGTTGTATGAGCTGTTGGATATCAAAGAAACAGTTTTATTCTCTGTTTGAGAAAGGGGAGTTTGGAGTTAGAGAGTAAATTCTTAGCAGGCAATATAAATTTGGAAAAAGAATATCCTGGACAAAACTATAAGGATGTGATTGTATATGGAGAAGAAAATAGAAGGTCAAGAAGAGGAGGGGCTGGTAAAAAGTAGCAGTTAGACAGGAAAGAAATCAAATGTGTGGTCTCCAGAAAGCCAGAAACAAAAGTATATTAAGGAGTATACAGTGATTAATGTTGTTAAACACTGCTACGAGGTCACATAAAATAAGAACAGAATTAAGGATAAGGATGTAGCAACATACAAATCATCAGTGTCCTTCCCAAGAGCACTTTCACTGGAGTAGTGGAAGTGAAGGCCTAATTAAAATAGCATAACAGGAAATAGGAAGAAAGAAGTACCAGTTTATAACCCCAGCAATGATAGATGAGATCCTACATAGAACGACAGAGATAGCCATGTCATTTACCAGGTCTCACTCAATGATAGCCATTCTCTATTAATATTATCTTCCACATTTAGTCAGCAGCTCTTCTATTAATATCATTTGCTGTGTTTGTGACTCATTTATAAATCTCTTCCCTACACTCTATACTCACTCACTTAACTTCTCTTATTGAAACCGTTGAAATGCATCCTGTGGGCTTCCTGCCTCACCCCATCCAACCCCTGACACAATAACTATATCTTTTCTAAACCAAATCTGACATTTTGTAGATTCTTTGGTCCCCTACATACCACACACTCACAATTTTAAATGGAAATTTTTGTTTCCCCTCATCAACTTATTTAAGATTGAGCAACTTTAAATTATTTTGAAAATTTCCAGCAGTCTTAAAAAGAATAACTAACATTTACTGAACATCTCTAGAAATAAGTTGTGGAATTTCTGACTTTGATAAAAAACAGTAAGAAAAATTGCATGATATGTTATACAAGATAGTAAAGTTCCTGAAACTTCTCAGAAGTGAGAACAACATACAAATCAAATCAAGATAAGATATCAGGGGCATGCCAATTAGTACTTTTGATATTGTAGAACAAAGAAAAAATAATGATAATGACAAAGTGGGCTAAGAATGGAGGCTGATGATTGTGTGAGAAGTCTGAAGGTATTATTGCGAAAAGACTAACATTGATAAGCCTTCTTTCCAGTATCATGTCCCACCAGGGTAAAATATCCTTAACAGCAATCAGTAAATTGAAGTAGCAAGCTATTTGTTAATTTATTTTTTTATTAAACAGTGAGATCTTGAATGTGCTCCATACTGAAATTTCAGAATCTCTTGATATATTGGGTTGCCATGATCTTAGGTTATTGCTATTAAGGCAATCATGGAAATTTGAAAATACCACTCTTTTGCTTAAAACCCTGATTATAGGATAAAGTCAAGTCATTACTCCTTTAACAAAATGAAAATCTTTCACATACAGTAGCTTCCTTTTCTTTTTAGCCACTATCTTGTGTATTCTGTGTCACCAGTGTCCATAAAGAAACAGTACATTCACACAGGTAATTATGGAGAGTTTAATAAAAGTGTCAAATATATGTTAGGTATCATAGTGAGAACAATTCAATAAAATAATTACCAGAAATACTATAATGAAAACACTAATAAACATTTGTAGTTGGTTTATGAAGGATTTTATGTTTGAAAAAATTTTTCCCAATTGAGACACAAACCCAGTTCAGGGCGAGTTATAAATAACCAAATCAAATGCAAACAATCAGAGTTGACAATGTACAACACAAATTAAAAATGAGTAATAAAAAAATAAAAATGAATGATATAATTAATAAAATTATCCAGATCTACAAATTAGTCTCAACATTTTAATAGCCATACTCCTGTCATTGGCAACCTCCTTAATTTTACTATATAATTGGTTCTATAGAAAAGTGTATCAGTTAATATTAGTGGACAAAGCTTGTTTTGTTTTTGATAAAAAAAAAATAGGAATAAGACTGTTTATTTTGCCAACTAAGGTTGGCCTTGCAAAATCTTGGCCCTGTAATTTAGTATCACTTAGTAAAGGACAGCTCCTGACTGATTAGAAAGGAAGCAATACTTCTGTGGTAAACCAAAAGGCTTTCATTCATATTATTGAATGAAATAGACCTTAGAGGTCAGCAGGGCAGAGAATGTTATGATCCTTATTTCAGAGCTGAGAGATCATAGAATCAGTGTTTGCAACCAGTTCAGTATCCCACAGATTATTTATAGAAGAGCTAGAATGTGAATTTAAGTCTCCTGAAATCAGACTCCAGAAGTCTTTAATGCAGTTCAGTTTAATCCAGTCAAGCAGCCGTGAGTACCAGGTACTGACCGATGTGCATTCAAAGTCAGATGATAAGGAGTTCTGTCCTTTAGGAATTTATAACATGGTTTGAGAAAAGAAACCTACAGATTTGATAACATAATGCAGAAAGTCATTCTGAGACTTATATTTTTTTTTAATATAAAGCCCTATATATAGAAACAGCAAAATCTTGTGATTATTGTGTAGAGAGGGATACATGCAATAAACACCATGTAGTAAACCCTTCCTAAACTGGTTTTCTCCAATTTATTGTGAAGTTTTTCCCCAAATAGTTTATAAAATACTGATTAAAACATTTGTCAGCCCTTCCTCTGATGTGTTAAAGTTATCAGTGTGTGCATGAAGTGGTTTTATACAAATTTAGCATATAATTATTCCTGTTACTTGGTTGAAGTTACTGTACTTAATTGAAAATTAGATGGAATTCAGGAATATTCCTATAATGTGGTAAAATCACCTTTAATATTTTAATCCCTAAATATCTGTCATTATGCTTTTTAGGGCATTCTGTGGCATAAAGGTACACTTCTATGTCTTAAACTTATATCCATTCAGAATATGCAAATATTTCAAATACTAAAGTACTCAAGGAAATTGTAGTCATATTGTTCCCTCCTTCACCTCACAAGGGTTTCCCTAGTGGCTTAGCTGGTAAAGAATCCACCTGCAGTGCAGGAGACCTGGGTTTGATCCCTGGGTTGGGAAGATCCCCTGGAGAAGGGAATGGCTACTCACTCCAGTATTCTGGCCTGGAGAATTCCAGGGGCTCTATAGTCTGTGCAGTTGTAAAGAGCTGGACAGGACTGAGTAACTTTCACCTCGCAAAATGCTAATTATTCGGTATGTTATAGTATGCCTTGGAAAAAGTATGAATGTATGTTGTAATCTTTTTCTGATGATCATTAAAATTTGAGGGAAATGCAGAAATGACGCTGAAAATTGTATTTTTTCTGAAGCTTCACTGCTAGCTTTACCTGGATCAACAGTGCAACCATGCAAAGGGAATAGAAATATGAAGTAAATTTATGTTAGCCATGCTGAATGAAACACTATATGCTGAAAAATAAATATAAGTGCAATGATAACATTTATTGATTGTTTACCATCAACAATACAAAGTGTTTGCTAAAGGTGTCACACATATAATCTCATATTTTACTTGCAGTTGTTAACTGTTTTCTCTATTTTGTAGTTGAACTGGGTTTTATATAAGTTAATAATATACACAATATATGCAGTGGATATGAGATGAAAACTCACAATTTTCTAATTTTAGCACCTAATTTTTATGCTTTGATTTCACCACCTTAGTATCAGAGTAATTATCTTTAACACTAGGAAAAAAAAATTAAGAAGAGTTTTTCTTTCCTTAAAATTCTAGAACTAATGTGAACTAATTGATGATACCCAAAATAATTTTTTCTTGCCATCTGTTTCTTGAATAATTTTTAGCTAGTAGACATCATTTTATATTGTTTTACTATTTTAAAAATAATAATAATATGTCCAGGCCTAGTTTAAAAATATTATTTTCTTATGAATGCCTAGCAGTTTTTTCCTATGACAGAATTTAACTTTTTCTTTTGATCACACCTTAAAGAAAAGATGTGCTATCCATGAAGTATTGCTGAAACAAATGAGGAAAATATTTAACCCAAAAAATTATATTTAAAAATTAAGTTCCTTTTCCAAATTATCATAAATTTTTTGTATGGATAAGATATGCTTATGTCTGTTTCATTACTCCATAAAAAATTCCTGAAAACCTCACTGATAAATTATTAACCTTGAAAGACATTAAAATGTAAGGAGGATTTCAGCTAAAGTTTTCAAATTCTTTAAACATACAAATAGAACATTATAAAAGCAAAAATACACTTTTTTTTCTTTTACTAATCTAGGAAATCCAACGACAAAAAAGCAAAGCAATATGGATGGGATTCTTAAATGAAAGTAATGAATCATGTCAGCACTAATAAGACAAAGGATCTCACAATATTTTTGCATCTTTTTATTGATGAAAGCAATTACTTTGCTTCACCATGTGTGGTCTGCTCATTTTTTAAAATCTGCATGATTTTTTAACTCTTCCTTAGTTTCAAAATTATAGCTTCAAAGAAAGCACTGTTCTTTAAATTCCTATGGCAAAATAAGACTCATGAAATCTTATGAAACTTGATGGTGGGCAAAAGAAGGGAAACAAGACTTATTGGCATTGTGCTCAAATCCTTAAAATCATTTATCAATTTGCATTAGGCATTATTTTCATCATTCTGAAGATAAGGAAATGAAGGTCAGAGAAAGATCAACTAGAACAATTCAGCAACTATGGGCTTCTTCCTTAAAAAGAAGAGAAAGCAGCATGGTGTCCACTAGTAGTAGGCACACTTGTAATTTCTGGAATTTGCTTTCAAGCCTTGAATATATCCTTGAAACCATTGACTGGCATTCTTCTTAACTTTTAAACTTGGATTCTTAACCACAAGCTCCTAACTTAATTTTTTTTTAAGTACTCTACCAGTGTCTGTCATTATTGGATAAATACAGACATGATTATGTATTAAATTTACTACATGAATTTTCAAACTATATTAGAAAATATTGGGCTTCCCCAGTGACTCAGTGGTAAAGAATCTGCCTGCAATGCAGGCGACTCAGGAGGTACGGATTCAATCTCCGGGTCAAGAAGACCTTCTGGAAGAGGGCATGGCAACCCATTCCAGTTTTCTTGCCGGGAAAATCCCGTGGACAGAGGAGCCTGGGGGGATATCCAAGAGGTTTCAGAGAGCCAGATATGATGGAAGTGACTGAGCACACACACAGAGACTTAAATTGCATTCATTATATTGTGCAGAAACTATTTAAACAGTTTTGCAGTTGGCCTTTTGTTTCTGGTGTCAGAAGGTATGCAAAAAATATTCCTGCAGGAATTCTACCACAGGAGCTACATATTTATTTCTAGGACGCAGTACTCTCTTATGTCACTCACTGTTCCCCTCAGCTAGCAACACATGTTTCCGTGGCTTTCGTACTTTCACGGGAACAACAACAAAAAACAATTTTACTGGATGATTTGAACTTAACAAATGATCTGATCAGCAACAAGAAAGTGTCTTCTCTTTTGTAGAAGGTGTATTAAACATTTGTTTCCATCTTAACACATAAGATTTTTAAAGGTATCTCTATTTTCTCTTATTCTATATACATTTTCTTCAGTTTCTCACACATTTAACATTCCACTAATTGTTAATGCAATTCAATTTCATATCAGTAACTAGTGATCAGGATGCTTTGAAAATGATTTACCATTTTTAAAGATGTTTTTATGTTATTTTGAATAAATAGTGGCAGTTTTATTCATTACTATGGCAACCTGAAATTCTATTTAAAACTGTGACATTCCATTTTCTCAGAAGGCATTTTAATTAAAACATACTCAAGTGTTTACTGAAATGAATATCTAATCTCACCATCGTAGCAGGAAATCATATAATATTGCTATGACTGATAATATAAGGTATACCTATTACTGAAAATGAATTGAATTTGGAAAAATGTCTTTGTCTACCTGATTAACTTTCTTGTTAATTAGGTTTGCTTAGTTTTACTACTGCTACCTATAGTTTAATACTCTTATGCTTTTGATATACTGAATCTATTGAACTTGCTGTAACTTGAATACTGGATACTATTTCATATTTCTTCTCCTTCACTCTGAGTCTTACAAGTCCATAATGTAAACAAACAGCTTTTATTTTCAGCACTCACGTCAGATAGTCTTCCTTAAAGTTTTTAAACCATTTTCCCCCTTTAGGAAGAATTGCCTATTCCTCTAAGTACCCCTCAGTTCAGTTCAGCTGAGTCGCTCAGTCGTGTCCTGACTCTTTGTGACCCCATGAATCGCTGCACGCCAGGCCTCCCTGTCCATCACCAACTCCCAGAGATTACTCAAACTCATGTCCATCGAGTCGGTGATGCCATCCAGCCAGCTCATCCTCGGTTGTCCCCTTCTCCTCCTGCCTCCAATACCTCCCAGCATCACGGTCTTTTCCAATGAATCAACTCTTTGCTAGTGTTTTCTATGTAGGTCATGAATATGTTTAACATATATATTTAATTCTGTTTCCTCTTCACTGAGTTGGTATGTCTCAAGGGCAGAGCTACATTTGTTTCCCAGCATCTAGTTCTAACACTCAAAATAATGGACTCTCAACAGAATTAATGCCTAGTGTATAAATGCATGCTAGAATGAATGAAAATCAACTGAATTACAGATGGCAATAGTTTATAAAGGCACATATTTGAAAGATCTCTAGAAAAGATAAGAATAAATATAGTACATATAAAGTTTTCATTGTGGCTCAACTAAACTATCCTCTTGAGTTGTCTCCTCTGTAATTTTTTAAAAAAAATTGTTCCTGTGCAGTTCAGAACATAGAGGAAAGACTAGTTACAGAACAGCATGTTATCATAATATTATATAATATGCTATATATGGAAGCAGTGTGTGTGTGTTTGTGTGTCTCTGTTTAGAGATCTTGAAAGTGTTTATTAAAGTATTAGAGTGGTTACATAAGGGTGCTAAAATTTTATGTCGTTTTTTGTTTCAACTTTTAAAGTTTATTTGAACTGCTAGGTTGATCACATGAACTGATTTTGAAATATATTTCCTAAAGGAAAATAAGTTAGTTACATTAAATGAAAAGATATTAGTAATAATGCCTATGTATCCTGGAACTGGATAATTCAAATGATAATAGTATTTTGCCAATATCCATTGGATTATAAAAAAAAAGCAAGAGTATTCCAGAAAATCATCTACTTCTGCTTCATTGACTACACTAAAGCCTTTGACTGCGTGAATCACAACAAACTGGAAAATTCTTCGAGAGATGGGAATACCGGTGAGCCTTACCTATCTCCTGAGAAACCTGTATGCCCGTCAAGAAGCAACAGTTAGAACTGGACATGGAACAATGGACTGGTTCAAAATTGGGAAAGGAGTGTGTCAAGGCTGTATATTATCATCCTGTTTATGTAACTTCTATGCCTAGTACGTCAAGCAAAATGCTGGGCTGGATGTAGTACAAGCTGGAATCAAGATTGCTGGGAGAAACATCAACAACCTCATATATGCAAATACACCACTCTAATGGCAGAAAGTGAAGAGGAATTAAAGATCTTGATGAGGGTGGAAAAGGAGAGTAAAAAAGCTGGCTTAAAACAACATTCAGGAAATTAAGATCGTGGCATCTGGTCCCGTTACTTCATGGGAAATAGATGGGGAAGCAATGGAAATAGTAACAGACTTTATTCTCTTGGGCTCCAAAATCACTGCAGATGGTGACTCTAGCCACGAAATTAAAAGATGCTTGCTCCTTGGAAGAAAAGCTATGACCAACCTAGACAGCATATTAAAAAGCAGAGACATTACTTTTGCCAACAAAGGTCCATATAGTCAAAGCTATGATTTTTCCAGTAGTCATGTATGGGTGTGAGAGTTGAACCATAAAGAAGGCTGAGTGTTGAAGATCTGATGCTTTTGATCTATGATACTGGAGAAGACTCTTGAGAGTCCCTTGGACAGCAAGGAAATCAAGCCAGTCAATCCTAAGGGAAATCAGTCCTGAATATTCACTGGAAGGATTGATGCTGATGCTAAAGCTTCAACACTTTGGTCACATGATGGGAAGAGCCAACTCACTGGAAGAGACCCTAATGCTGGGAAAGATTGAGGGCAAGAGGTGAAGGGGGCAACAGAGAAGGAGATATTTGGATTGTATCATTGACTCAATGGACATGAGTTTGAGCAAACTCTAGGAGATAGTGAAGCATAGGGAAGCCTGGAATGCTACAGTCTATGGGGTTGCAGAGTTAGACATGACTTAATGACTGAACAACAACAATTTTTCTATATGAGGGAATCACAGTTGTCATTTTTCCTCTTTTTAAAATATATAATTGCCCAAGTATACATTTTTTTTCAAAATGAGAAAATCATAAACTTTAATATTAACAACAACAAAAACCCCAGACATAAAATATCTTACGCTGTTTGAAAACTCTCTAATGGGTGACTTCCAAGGTTTTTTAAAAGAGAAAAGAGTAATATCAGTTAAAGAAGAAAGTATAGCACACTAGTTTTTCAGATTATTTTGTAGATTCTAACAATGAAAGATCTAGGAGATAGTGATGACAAAAGCCTGTATATAGTTAATGTTACTTCTGCTTCACACATTATATTTTTAAGTGACTAAGTGTACACTTGATAAACCATTGTTAAAACAGTCCAACTATGTCCCAAATAGAACACTTCCCAAAAGGCAGCGCTGGTTTCATAAGAGATAAGGATGTCTTTAATTATTCTCCTCATAGTAAAAATTACTATGTATAAATTACTAAGTAAAAATTACATGTATATGATCTGGTGCTGGAACAGTATATGACCCTAAAAATGATTGTTCTGAGGACATCTTCCAGCAATAACACTGCCGAGAAGATATTCATCCTTGGATGGAATGAAGTTGAGACATGAAGTCTGTAATTTCCCACACTGACTATGATCATCAGGAGGCTAAGATTATCTCAGTGTGGATACTAGTAAATGTAGAAGCAAATTGTCTAAGAGAAAAGATTTCCCCATTTGTGGTATGCTTGATTCTCAATGGGTAAGAAGCTATAAAGTCTGTTAAGGATAACCAAATGTGAAAGAAGTAAAGTCACTAAAAGTCAAAGTCAGATGAAACAATGAACAAAAATATGTTTAGATGTTCAACCATAAAGATATTGAATTTCAGATATTAGCACATCTACATATCAATTATTTTTAAAAGGTTAAAGTCTGCACAAAAATCCTGAATATGAGATAATTTTTAATCTTATGAGATACATAAAAAACATACTCTCCTTCTATACCAGTGGCTATTAAGATCAAATCATGAAGCACCATCCCTTGTTATCTATGTAACTTATATGTGTTAGGTTATTGTTATTACCCTATTTTTCCACGTTCTAGTTTTAAGAGAATGACTTCAGCACCACAACACTCATTCTGCTCTTTCCCCAATCTCCAATCATTTCTGAAGGTCATCAATGTGTATTTTATATGATTCCAAAGACATTCTCTCAAGTTCTATTTATTCCCGTCTGTATGTGAAGCTCTCTTGGACATTAATAAGGTTTCAGTTCTCATGGGATCAGAGCGGTAGTATGATCCTCACAGAAATTGAAACAAGGCTTCTGATCACTCAACATCATACTTTGTCTCCTAAGCCGAGACAACACTGTATAGTCCCTGTATTCTAAAATCCCTTTGAAAACATTTACCCTCACTTGTAAATTATAGGGCTCTTTTTAGAGATTTCAAAAGTAGTAAATGGAAGCGTTTGAGCATAAGCCATTGTGTGCGCTCCTTCTCCCCATCCAATTTTTCACTGCCTCCAGACACTTTTCAAAAAACTTCCTTTCTCTCCCCAACATTAACTAGTATCTTGTTCCTGATCATATTTCACTTTATTATTAAGCTTTAAACAACAATAAAGTTCAGTGTTTTTAGAAGTTTGTTTGTCAAAAGAAGTGCCTGAATAATCAGAACACTCAGATGGTATGTCACACTGGCATGTATTAGTACCAGCTGAATCATATAGCTATAGTACAAAGCTCTAGTAAAGTTAGGTTTCATCTTATGGTAGCTTGAGCAGGTTGTCAATATCTTGCATGGTTTTCTTGTTGCCATTGTTGCTGATTCGATATCTGTTCTCCAGTGTGCCGTAAAAAATAAGAACTCAGAGGTTTTTGATACTTTGATGGTAACTGAGTTACAGTCCTAGTAAAAATGTTATAGCTTTATAGTATCTGCAGAAGTGCAAGTCTTTATTAGCTGGATCAAGTTTACAGTTTTATATATTCTGTAGAAACAAAAGGCTAACACTCAAAATGGCCATATCCTTTTATTCATGGCCAGTCTATTGTGTGTTAAAATAACTTTTCAATTCTGAGCATCATGGTGACTGATAAAGTTCTCTAATGACTGGACGTCAGCTGGCATGAACAGTCTGACATGGGCTCTTGCCATAGTCACATTAATTTATGTTATAGCAATTGTGGAAAGTAGATATTTAAGATTCAAATGTCATCCTAAACAGAGAAGAAGAGTAGAGAGACAATACATCCATGTCCTTTATTTCTAAGACAATTTCATCATATCTTTTTCGGACTAAAACCATATCGTTTGCTACAAAGACAAAATTGCAAATGACAAAGGGTTGTGTGTTGGGGGGTGCACATTATATAAACATACTTACATACACCAAGAGTTTGAAACAGTCCTTGGGAACAAACACATTTCTGTATATAGGCAAACTGATTGGGAGGAAGGCAGGAAATAGAAACAAGTTTCTCATATTTCAGCATTTCAAATCTCCTTATATAAGCTCAATTAGGATACCCACTTACCCTTGATGCCTTCATTTTTCTTTCTCTTTACTAAGCTAAATTAACTCCATCATCACCCAAAAGTATCCAGTACCACAATTAGACAAGCATGTAGAAAAAAGATGACATAACACATTTTTCCATTTATACTTCTTGCTCATTTATATCTCAGCGACCAAAAATTGGCTTAAGCTTAGAAGCCAATGGAATATTTTAATATAAGGGTTAAGAAAATGAGTAAGAGAATGAACAAAAGAGATTGCAAGTGGTAGCTGGAAAATGTATGAATACATACAGTCCTAGCTCCTCTGCCATAATTTTCAAAGTATAAATACTGGTACAGTAGAATATTCTTCTTTTTGCTGTTGGATAGAATATAAATCTTTAAAAGAGGAATTGAAAATATCCTCACCTCTGTTATTCAATTCCAAACCAGTAGAAGTAAGACTTTTATTAAATTATGTACTCCACAAAATTCTGCTCATATCAAATATTACAGAACAAATTTATAACATGATCCCTAATATACAGAGATTGGGCTACTTATATGCCATCAAGATCATGCACACTGAGTCCAGAAACTGAGACATGTTTGCACTGATTTAATCAGAGCATTTCATAATTGCTTTTGCGAATGACATTCTTTATAGCATTTTAAAATTTACAAGTATATTAAAATATATTTAAATTATTGAATTCTCAGTAGGAGATAAATAAAAATACTTCTCTCTGTTGAACCAATTAAGAAAACAGGGATACAAAGACCTAAATAACTTGCAAATTGTATGTAAGTAATAAGTGGGAATTAAAATTCAGATTCTCTTAATTTCAAGTTGCATATTTTTTTCTGTATGAAGTAGTATCTTGTAATTACAGAATAGTTTTTAGCCATGAAGATAAAATGACTAATAGGGCCATATGAGCATTGAAACTAATTAATTCTAAGTGAGAAATTACAGGGGGAAAAAACAGGCTAAGCTTAGAAGCTTAGATCTTTCTCCCAAAGGATGCATTCCAAAAAATAGAGGAAATCTTAATGCAGATGGATATTAGAATATATTTATTATTATTAATTTAAAAATGAATACATAGTACATTATTTATGGAAAAATATATAATTTGTTTTAAAATGTTTATGCCAAAAAAGTGTATGTCAGGAAAATAGATGAAATTAAACTGTAGAATGTTTCTATACTTTCATTGATGTTGGCAAATGGATATAGGGGAATTTATTAATCTATTTGATGAATATTTGGAAATTTTGCATAATAAATGTCTTAAAACTCAAAGCAGTACAAATCTAATTTGTCAGTGAACTTGAAGACTTAGCTAATATGGGCAATTTTTCCAAACATATCTTATCAAACCTCACTTTTAAGAAATAAAAATCTTAACTGGTATATGACTATTAAAGAAATGGAATCAATCATTTAAAAACTGTACACATACGTACCTAAACCTACTGACCTCAAGTATTTTTTCAGGTGAAGCCTATTTTCAAGAAACAAGGTAATTTCAATTACATGTAAATCCTTTCAAAGCATCATAAAGTGAGTATACTTCTGAATTCACTTCATGAAGTTAATACATCATTGATCCTCAAATCAGAAAAGGGCAATAGGGGAAAAGAAGTTTGTAGACTAATCTTATATATTATCATAGATGAAAAATTCTCAATAAAATAGCAAATCTTATTCAGCAAAGCCTTAATACAGGTAATCAAAAAGTTTAATATGAGAAATATCTCCATATGCTTTGCATTAGCCATAGAGGAAAACATAATAATTTTAATTTTAAAATGAATAAAAATAAACATGATTAAATATGCATTTATAGTGAAATAAGAATAATAGTCATAATAATAATAATAATAATAAATCCCCAGGAAACTAGGAGTAGAAGACAATCCCTTAATCTGACAAATGTTTCAATACAAGCCCATAACAAATAATCATACCCAATGGTGCAATATCAAGATGGTCCCTTTTAAGGACTTTCCTGGTGGTCCAGTGGTTAGGAATCCACCAGCCAGTGCAGGGGACATGGGTTCAGTCCCTGCTCCAGGAAGATCCCACATGCTGAGGGATGACTAAGCTGGGGGCCACAGCTACTGAAGCCCACACACCCTAGAGCATGTGCTCCTCACCAAGAGGAGTCACCACAAGGAAAAGCCTGTGCCCTGCAACTAGACAGGAGCCCGCATGCAGTGACCAATGCAGCCAGAAAATAAAATTAATTAATTTAAAAAAACAAGTGTAACAGAACACACTCTTACTAAATATTTTTCTGGAAATCCCAAGCAAATCCTGTAGAAAAGGAGTCATTTTATGATCACTAGCAGGATAAGTACAAATACTCCACATCCTAGACAGTATGATTGCCCAACTAGAACATCCACACAAATCTACGAGTTATCATACTTCAGTTCAGTTGCTCAGTTGTGTCCGACTCTTTGTGACCCCACGGACTGCAGCCCACCAGGTTTAAGGATAGGATTTAGAGCGCGCTACGCAGGCGTTGGAGGTCAGGGATCATTGCTTCCCTTTGCTGACACTCCGCTTCACAGGTGGCACTAGGGGTAAAGAACCCGCCTGCCAATGCATGACCTAAGAGACACAGGTTTGATCCCTGAGCAGGGAGAAGAGCCCCCGGAGGAGGAAACGGCAACCCACTGCAGTATTCGTGCCTGGAGAATCCCATGGACAGAGGAGCCTGGTGGGCTGCAGTCCACGGGGTCGCAAAGTGTGGAACGCTACTGAAGCGACTTGGCACGCAGGCACAGTTTAGTCAAACGGCAGGCAAACTACACAGCCTGTAGAGAAAATCTAGTTTGCTGCCTTTTTTTTAAAGAACTGTGAGCTAAAAATGATTTAAAATGTAAAATGTTTCTTAGCTGTTTGTTGAGAATAATTGCTGGATTTTGCTCCTTGGTCTACAAAGTTAGAATATTCACTAACCAAACTTTTATAGAAAGACTTTGCTAATCCCTGACTTAGATCTCTAAACAAAATCTAATCACAGACACAAACAATTAGAAAATGTAATTTATAAATGTCAATTCCATAAGTTAATATATAGGATAAGGTAAATATATTGAAAGAAATGTTAAGACATTTGTAGAGAAAATTGTAAAACTGTGTTTAAAGACATTAAGAGTAGCATGCAAAAAAAAGTAAAGAAATTCTACTGATCAGTTTTTAAATGTTGAATATCCCCATAGAAAAAATAGACAAAAACCCAGAAAACACAAATGTCCTATAAACTGTGTATCACTAGTAATTAGGGAAGTGCATATTAAGACCATAAGGAGAAACAATTTCAGGTTGGTAAAATTTATGTTTGACATTGTCAAGTATTAATGAGGATGTAGATCAAGTAACATTCTAATATTTTGATTCAATCTCTTTGGAGAAAATTTGACAGTTTCTACTGATGTTAAAGATATGTATAACCAATATCCCAGCAATTTCATCACTGGAAATTTGCTCTAGATAAACTCATGTTTGTTTGTAAAAGAGGATGGATTTGTACTAGAATATAAGCTTCAGAAGGACAGCAAATTCATTTTCCTCTTATATTTTTGATGCTCAATAAATATTTCTTTCAAGAAGGGTAAATGAATGAAATGTAATCAGATATGAACTAAATATCCACCAGCAGTAGAATGGATTCTTTCTGATACACACATAAAATTCCATACAAGAGGAAAAATAAATGATCTAGAGCTACATGAACCAACAGAATGAGTCCCAAAGGCATAATATGGGAGAAAAATAAGTTATAGAAGGATACATACAGCATAAATATAAAATACCGAATGTAAAAATGATACAATGTATTTTTAAAGATAGAAACATTGTATAAATATAAAGACATTTATGAACCTGGTTTTCTCTGAGGTTTAAGAAAGAAGGTTAGATTAGGGGGGAGCACATAATGAACATCCTGAAGATATGTTTAATGCTTTATATTTTATTCTGGGTAATTAGTGTATAAGTATTCATCATATTATCTTTTAAACTTTTTCCTACATCTAACATAGTTATTAAAAATAAAAATAACAGTAGTGAAGTATTATGGGAGCAAAGAATACAGTTTATTAAAAAATTGAACCACGATATTTGTTTAGCAGAAGATGAAATGCAAACACAGATGGCCTTTTTTTCTTTTCTGCTATGTTCTCTGCCCTGAGGATATGGAAATAAACTTTGGTTGTGAAATATGAGTTTGGGAAACTAAATATTAGTTTAATCATGAAGAGTCTTGAATGTCAAGTTTGAAAATTTAAACCAATTTCTAAAAACACTACATTTTTTAGCAAGGTAATGATGTGCTCAGAAAAGCATTTCAGGGTAATATGCTGAGCAACTAAGTTTATAAGAAACAGGAAAACAATATGGAGACCATTAACATATTCTAAATGCTGTGTAATGAAAATCTGAACATACACCCAAAAAATAAAGAAATGAAGAAAGTAGAAAAGCTAAAAATGAGTTGAAGCTTTTGTATGAAATTGAAAGGGTTAAAAAATAAAATGACAGCATTCTCTGGATTGGGGGCAGTCTTCCTGAAGGGTTCACACTGCAATTTTTTTTTTTTTCTTAAATCATCAGTTGGTTATTTCAGTGCTAAGTTTTACTTTACCTGGTTTATAGAAAACAGACTAGATCTGGGTAGCTGTCATAATTGGGGAGTATATCACAAAGAACAACTGTACCTAGACTTTTATTTTCATTTTGGTAGATAGCTTAAAATGTTAGCTAGTTATGTGAAAGAAAAATCCTTCCATAACATTACATTTGATTCTCTCAAATGTCCTATGAGGTAGTAATATCAGTTTGTTAGGACTGCCTTAACAAAACACCACAAACTGGGTGGTTTAAACAACAGAAGTACATTGTCTCACAGTTCTGGCAGGTAGAAGTCTAGAGTCCAAATACGCCAGGTTTGGTTTCTCTGATGGCTGTGGGGAGAACCTGTCCCACATCTGTCTCCTGGCTTCTGGGCTTTGTTGGCGCTCCCCACCATTCCTTGGGCTGGAGATCTGCGCCTCCATCTCGCTGTACCATTCTTTCTTTGTCCACGTCTGTGTCTACATTTCCCCTTTTGATAAGAACACCAGTCACATTGCATTTGGAGCCCACTCTACTTCCAAATGACATCATTTAAGTCATAATTAAATGATTATTACTTAATTATATGTTCAATGGTCCTATGTTCAATGACAATTACATGTGCAATGATCCTATTTCCAACTAGGGTGCTATTCTGAGATACTAGGGGTTATGACATCAATATTTAAATATTTGAGGGACACAATTCAAGCCATAACAGGTAAATATTAATTTGTTTTAAATTTTTACAGATGACTAAACTGAGGAAGAGAAGGGCTTAGTTTATTGCCAAAGGTCACACAGGTAGATGGTGGAATATGGTGGAGGCAAAGTTTGCAGTCATGCTGTCTGACTTCACATGCCATTTTTTAATTTAGAAGCTAGAAAGAATAAAAGAATTTCCTTTGATAGGAGGTTGTCTTAGTATATACTAGATGTACTAAGACTCACATTTTACATAAACATGATAAATTTGTCCTGAAAAGTGTAAATAAAACATGTGAACAATAGATACCAAAGGGAGAGAAATGAAGAAATGGATACAAATGCAGAAACCTAGCTCTTGCTCCAGAAGACTCAGGTGTCAATCAACCATTTGCCCCAGGCTTCTTCTGAGTCTACTGACTTCTTCACACGTGATTAAAGTCAATGGGAATATTGCAGATGGGGATGTGAGAAATAGCTAAGTTTTGAAAGAATTAGAGACACTGGAAGCTGATCTTTGTATAACTGAGTTTCCTTTAACTACAAAATCCTATCCTTGATATCACAATGCAGGTAATTCTAAAGGTCTGTTCTAAATTTCCACCCCTATTTCAGGCCCCTATTGTTTCCCATTTAAAGATTCTTCCAAATTTTTTTTCTAGATAAGCCTGTGAGTCCCATCATTGCTGCTGTGTCAGACTCTATCCACGTGGTTTTCTTAGAAAAAACTCCGGTACATAAAATTGTTCAAGGCGTATATAACTTCTGAGACCCTTGGACTATTTTGCAATTGTCCTCAATTTTCCTTCAACAAGGTCTCAGTATGAAATGTGCTATCTTGTTTCAATACCCTTTGACAGTCTTATCTCTCATCAAAGTTATTTTTCAATCATGAGTTTGTTTATTGGCTCCCTGAAACTACTTAATGTGCTTTTTCTATATCCCTGTGAGATCTGATAATATCATAGTCTTCTAACTCCAATTCACGGTTATTACATTTGGGGGGAAACTCTGTGATTCTCATAACAATATTAATTTGTCCTTTCCCTGTGCTCCCTCTTGGAGAAGGGAATGGCAAATCAGTTTAGTGTTATTGCCTTGAGAACCCCAAGAACAGTATGAAAAACCAAAAAGATAAGACACTGAAAGATGAACTCCCCAGGTCAGTAGGTCCCCAATATGCTGCTGGAGATCAGT
This sequence comes from Odocoileus virginianus, assembly GCF_023699985.2. Taxonomy (NCBI): domain Eukaryota; kingdom Metazoa; phylum Chordata; class Mammalia; order Artiodactyla; family Cervidae; genus Odocoileus; species Odocoileus virginianus. The sequence continues at coordinate 10,526,464 of NC_069697.1, forward strand.
GGAGAAATGACTCCAAAAAGAATGAAGAGACGGAGTCAAAGGAAAAACAACACCCAGGTGTGGGTGAGACTGGTGATGGAAGTAAAGTCTGATGCTGTGAAGAGCAATATTGCAAAGAAACCGGAATATTAGATCCATGAATCAAGGCAAATTGGAAGTGGTCAAATAGGAGATGACAAGAGTGAACATTGACATTTTAGGAATCAGTGAACTAAAATGTACTGGAAAGGGTGAATTTAACTCATATGACCATTATATCTACCACTGTGGGCAAAAATCCCTTAGAAGAAATGGAGTAGCCATCATGGTCAATGAGAGTCCAAAATGCAGTACTTGGATGCAGTCTCAAAAACGACCGAATGATCTCTGTTCATTTCCAAGGCAAACCATTCAATATCACAGTAATCCAAGTCTATGCTCCAACCAGTAATGCTGAAGAGGCTGAAGTTGAATGGCTCTATGAAGATTTACAAGACCTTCTAGAACTAATACTCAGAAAAAGATGTCCTTTTCATTATAGGGGACTGGAATGCAAAAGTAGGAAGTCAAGGAATACCTGCAGTAACAGGCAAATTTGGCCTTGGAGTACAGAATGAATCAGGGCAAAGGCTAATAGAGCTTTGCCAAGAGAATGCACTGGTCACAGCAAACAAGCTCTTCCAACAACAGAACAGAAGACGCTACACATGGACATCACCAGATGGTCAATACCAAAATCAGATTGATTATATTCTTTGCAGCCAAAAATGGAGAAGCTCTGTACAGTTAGCAAATAGAAGACTGGGAGCTGACTGTGGCTCAGATCATGAACTCCTTATTGCCAAATTCAGACTGAAATTGAAGAAAGTAGGGAAAACCACTAGACCATTCAGGTATGACCTAAATCAAATCCCTTATGATTATACAGTGGAAGTGAGAGATAGATTTAAGGGACTAGATCTGAGAGACAAGAGTGCCTGATGAACTATGGACAGAGGTTCGTGACATTGTACAGGAGACAGGAATCAAGACCATCCCCAAGAAAAAGATGCAAAAGAAAAACGGTTGTCTGAGGAGGCCTTACAAACAACAATGAAAAGAAGAGAAGCAAAAGGCAAAGGAGAAAAGGAAAGATATATCCGTTTGAATGCAGAGTTCTCAAGAATAACGAGGAAAGATAATAAAGCCTTCCTCAGTGATCAATGCAAAGAAAAAGAGGAAAACAATAGGAGGGGAAAGACTAGAGATCACTTCAAGAAAATTAAAGATACCAAGGGAACATTTCATGCAAAGATGGGCACGATAAAGGACAGAAATAGTATGGACCTAACAGAAGCAGAAGATAGTAAGAAGAGGTGGCAAGAATACACAGAAGGACTCTACAAGAAAGATCTTCACAACCCAGATAATCATGATGGTGTGATCACTCACCTAGAGCCAGACATCCTAGAATGCAAAGTCAAGTGGGCCTTAGGAAGCATCACTATGAACAAAGCTAGTGGAGGTGATGGAATTCCAGTTGAGCTATTTCAGTCCTAAAAGAGACATTACGTTGCCAACAAAGGTCTGTCTAGTCAAGGCTATGGTTTTTCCAGTGGTCATGTATGGATGTGAGAGTTGGACTGTGAAGAAAGCTGAGTGTTGAAAAACTGATGCTTTTGAACTGTGTGTTGGAGAAGACTCTTGAGAGTCCCTTGGACTGCAAGGAGATCCAACCAATCCATCCTAAAGGAGATCAGTCTTGAATATTCATTGGAAGGACTGATGTTGAAGCTGAAACTCCAATACTTTGGCCACGTGATGTGAAGAACTGACTCATTGGAGAAGACCCTGATGCTGGGAAAGATTGAAGGTGGGAGGAGAAGGGGATGACAGAGGATGAGATGGCTGGATGGCATCACCAACTCAATGGACATGAGTCTGAGTAAACTCCAAGAGTTGGTGATGGGCAGGGAGGCCTGGCATGCTGTGGTCCATGGGGTCATGTAGAGTCAAACACAACTGAGCGATTGAAGTGAACGGAAATGAACTGTGCTCCCTCTGTACTTGCCTCAAGATCATTACACCAGTTATCGGGTTGTTCTCGTTAGCTGACTTTCTGCTTGGTTAAGGTGCTAGCTCCTTATGAATGGGAATAACAATATATATAACAATGATTACACACACACATATATATATATAATCTTCTAAGCAAGGAGTAATTTAAGTAATATATAATCAAGTAATCAGGTTTTGATAAATGTTTTTGAATGTGTAAAGAGAGCATACACTCTGTTTCCTCAATTAGTTCTATATTCTCTGAGTCAGTTTTCATCATCTTTTACTGCAGCAAATGATTCTGATATTGGCTCACTGTGGTAAATCTCAGTTCCAAAATTACTTGAGACAAAGTTCAAAGAGTTGAAAAGATTTATAGAAAGAACTATGTGGGAATTTAAACAAATAGATTTAATTCATATTTTATTAATGGCTGTAGGAATGGTTTCATTACCATTTAACTATGTTTATTCAATGTAAAAAAAACTAACTATATATTTTGAAGACAAAATAACAGATTTCAAATTTTTTCTGTTGAAAAGCAAGGGAAACATGAGAATTAAAAAGCACTTCTGAGATCAGTGGACCATAGAATATTTAACATATTATTGTAAAATTTTAAATCATTTAACACTTTTGAAATATCATGTAAGCCAAAGAAAACATGACTTCAAACAGGATATGACAAGAAGGTATCCTGTTTGCAACCTCCGTGATACATAAGTTGTGTCAAAAATACAACCCCTTTGGGGCTAGAGGCTCTAACCACTAAGCCTACATGCTTTTCAGGGTTCAAGAAAGTTCCGAGTGAAGCATTCAAGTTGGGAATCCACTGCAGCTTCTTCTTTTAAAACAAGATGTATATTTAAGCACGTATTTTAAAAAATCTGCAATGTACTCAAAATAGTTCAAAAGCCAATGTAAGCAGCTTTGTAAATCTTCTCCTAGTTGTGTTCATCTAGGTCAGGGAATTGTTACCTATTAACTTCAAAAGTAAATTAACTCTTTTATTTTCCGTGAACTGTTGTTTTAAGTCTCCTCTCCACATCCTGAGCAGGCAGACTTTTACAGATATTTGGTACCTATGGCTTCTAAGTGCATCCCTTGTGAACATGACATATTCTCTGTACCGCCCTCACTCAGAACTCTGCTCCCTACTCAGGCATTAGCACACCAATCTTTGTTAACATGAGGAGGAAGTTAGTGGTCTTTTCCATGATACTCATCTGCTCTCTGCCTGAAAATTCTGTAGTTTCATAAACCAAAAATTGTCTTTATTTGTGGAAATTTGATGACATAGCAAGCACTTTGGGAAATCATTTTCTGTCAGGCAAGACTTTGGGCATAGCTTAAAGAAGTGATCATAAATTCAAATTCTGTAAAGCAGTCTGACAAGAAAGACACACGAGCAATGCAGATATTTTGTGGCAAACTTAAATGTGAAGCCCTTGTCCTGGTAGCCCTACAGCTGCTTTATTCCAGAAGATTTTCTGTCCTGCAGGATAGTAAGAATGGAGCCACGAATCCCAAATTTCAGTTGCTATGAAATGAAACATTTTTAAATTGTCGTTGAAGTACCATGTAAGCCAAAGAAAACATGACTTCAAGCAGGATGTGATAAGGGGGCATCCCATTTGCAACCTCTGTGACATAAATTATATTAAAATATATTGCCTTTGGGACTAGAGGCTCTAACTCCTAATACAGTATGCCTTTTGCAGTTCAGAAAAGTTCCAAGTGAAGCATTCAAGGTGAGGACCCACTGTAGCTACAGATCAGATTATTCATAGCTATTCAGAAATAGGAAGTTTGAAACTTTTGGAAATGTTCAAAGTTTGTTGTAAAAGGAAAAATCCACGAAAAAAAGACTTTTGCTTCAAAAATTTTTAAATAGTAGGTGAGAAACATTTTTTAAAAAAATCAGTGAGGCATATTTAGCATGATCAACTTATCAGTTCTCCCAGCCCCTGCTTAAATTGTTATGTATAATTTTCACTTTTCCCATATGCCTATATTTTAATTGGAAATAAAATAAATTTAATGTGTTATATAATATTCTTAGAAGTTCTTACCAGTTTAATCATCAGTGACATTATTTCTTTTTCTTTTTTGGAATGTAGTTGATTTGCAATGCTGTATTTGTTTCTGCAAAGTGATTCAGCTTTATATACGTGTGTGTGTGTGTGTGTATACACATTCTTCTTCCTATTCTTTTCATTACATTTTATCACAGGGTATTGAATACAGATCCCTGTGTTATACAGTAGAGCCTTGTTGTTTACCCATTATATATGTAATGGATAAATATATATATATACAGTTTGCATCTGCCAACCCCGAGCTCCGGCTCTGTCCACCCCTCGCCTCCCTTCCCCTTGGCAATCACAGGTCTGTTCTTCATGTCTGTGTGTCTGTTTCTGCTTCACAGACAAGTTCATTTGTGTCATATTTTAGTTTCCATAGGACTTCCCTGGTGACTCAGATGGTAAAGAATTTGCCTGCAATGCCGGAGACCTGGGTTTGATCCCTGGGTGGGGAAATTCCCTGAAAGAGGAAATGGCCACCGGCTCCAGTATTCTTGCCTGGTGAATTCCATGGACAGAGGAGCCTGGTGGGCTACAGGCCATGGGGTCACAAGGAGGTGGCCATGACTAAGTGACGAACACTTTCGCTTTCATTCACTTTCACTTTTAGATTCCACAGATAAGTGATATCATATGGAATTCATATTTATCTTTTTGACTTAGTTCACTTAGTATGATAATCTCTAGTCTGATCCATGTCACTGCAAATGACATTATTTCGTTCTTTTGCATGGCTGAGTAGTATTCCATTATATCTAGGTACTACATTTTTTTTCCCATTTATCTGTTGTCAGAGATTCAGATTATCTTCATGGGTTGGCCGTTGTCAGTAGTGCTACTGTGAACATAGTGGTGAATGCATCTTTTTGAATTATAGTTTTGTCCAGATTATATGACCAGGAGTGGGGCTGCTAGATCATATGGCAACTCTATTTTAAGTTTTTTGAGGAACCTTTAAACTGTGTTCCATAGTGGCTGTACACAATTATATTTCCAACAGTATAGGTGGGTACCCTTTTCTCCACATTCTCTCTAGTGTTTGTTATTTGTAAGCATTTTAATGATGGTCACTGTGACCAGTGTGAGGTGCTACCTCATTGTAGTTTTGATTTGCATGTCTCTGACCATTATCAGTGATGAGTAATTTTTTTTTTTTTGATGAGTAATTTTTTTGTGCCTATTGGCCACCTGCATGCCTTGTCTGAAGATCTGTCTATTTGAGTCTTCGGCCCATTTTTTGCTTGGGTTGTTTGTTTTTTTATTGAATTGTATGAGCTGTTTTTATATTTTGGAAGTTAAACCCATTTAAAAATATTTTCTCCCATTCTGTAGGTTGTCTTTTCATTCTGTTTACAGTTCCTTTGCTGTACAAAAGCTTGTAAATATGATTAGGTCCCACCTGTTTATTTTTGCTTTTATTTCTATTGCCTTGAGGTACTGAACTAAGAAAATATTGATTTGAATTAAGTGACATTATTTCTTAACACTAATAAATATAGCCCTAATTACCCTTTCTCTTTTGTTGAATTTCATTTTTCCGTTATAATAATGAATAAAACCTCACTGCAGAAAATATGGAAATAAAAAATTAATAAGCAAATTTTAAAAGTAATTATGAATACCCTATGCATAGAAAATTCCAGGTTAATTGTAGATATACACGTGCAAATTTGGTCATTGTTTTACTTAATAGGTTAACAGATATGGATACACAGTTGACCCTTGAACAGTGTGAGAGTAAGTGACATCAACACCCCATGCAGTTGAAAATTTGCATATAACTTTTGACTCCCTCAGAGCTTATCTACACTGGGAATAGACTCTGGTTTACCAAAAGTCTTACTGATAAGATAAACAGTTGATTAGCACTTATTTTGTATGTTATATGCATTATATGCTATTACATGCCTTATTCTTACAATAAAGTAAGCTAGAGAAAAAATGTTATAAGAAAGTCATAAGGCAGAGAAAATGCATTTACAGTCTTTTTTTGATACCGTGTTTATATTCTCTGTTTTCAAAATGAATCATTTGTCAGTACCTACATCACTACTGTCTTAAATGATACAAAACACTGTAGTTGTTCTACATATTACTAACACTAGACATCAGAAATGAATAGATAATGAGAGAAGAAATTTATGTTTATTTACAAGTGAAATAATTCATATGTTGATAATGAAGAAATAATATGATTGGTTTAAGATAGACTAGTATAATCAATATAATTGCTTCAAGATATCCTGGCCTGTACACTAATGATATACACAATTATACACATGCATAATCTTTTGGCATGCAGTACTATGCTCAAATTCTTCTTATAGTATTGGATACATTGTTACTTTATTTAAAAATGGTACTTATTGGTGATGCTAGGCTGATATAAATTACACAATTTCTCAATTATGATAGAGAGAGACATAATATACAGTAATGTAATCCTTTGAAAATAAAGTTATAAAACTGTAAGAAAACTAATACATTAATTTTATATTACCACTTACCTTATACCTATAGAAGATAGACTGGTATATACATATATTTTATGCATTCATGACATATATAATTTTTTATTTTACTTCAGTATTTCTAGGCTATGAAGTTCATCTATGATTTTTTTCAAAATACTGCAAATCTCCAAAAATTTTTTCCAAAATATATATTGAAAAAAATCTGCATATAAGTGGACCCATCCAGTTCAAATCCATGTTGTTCAGAGGTCTCAGTTCAGTCGTTCAGGTTTGTCTGACTCTTTGTGACCCCATGGACTGAAGCACATGAGGCTTCCCTGTCCCTCACCAACTCTCAGAGCTTGCTCAGACTCATGTCTATCAAGTCAGTGATGCTATCCAACCATCTAATCCTGTATCATCACCTTCTTCTCCTGCCTTCAACCTTTCCCAACATCAGGGTCTTTTCTAATGAGTCAGTTCTTCGCATCAGGTAGCCAAAGTACTGGAGTTTCAGCTTCAGCGTCAGTCCTTCCAAAGAACATTCAGGACGATTTTCTTTAGTCCTGACCAGTCTAGGACTGGTTGGATCTCCTTGCAGTCCAAGGGACTCTCAATAGTCTTCTCCAACACCACAGTTCAAAAGCATAAATTCTTCAGCACTCAACTTGCTTTAGAGTCCAACTCACATCCTTACATGACTACTGGAAAAACCATAACTTTGACTAGATGGAGCTTTGTCGGCAAATAATATCTCTGCTTTTTAATATGATGTCTACGTTTGTCACAGCTTTTCTTCCAAGAAGCAAGCGTCTTTTAATTTCATGACTGAAGTCACCATCTGCAGTGATTTTGGAGCCCAAGAAAATAAAGTCTGTCACTGTTTCCATTGCTTGCCCATCTATTTGCCATGAAATGATGGGACCAGATGCCATGGTCTTAGTTTTTTGAAGTTGAGTTTTAAACCAGCTTTTTCACTCTCCTCTTTCATTTTCATCAGGAGGCTCTTTAGCTTTTCTTCACTGTCTGCCTAAGGGTGGTGTCATCTGCATATCTGAGGTTATTGATATTTCTCCTGGCAATCTTTTTATATTTTTATATATTTTTTTCCATTTATTTTTATTAGTTGGAGGCTAATTACTTTACATCATTACAGTAGTTTTTGTCATACATTGAAATGAATTAGCCATGGATTTACATGTATTCCCCATCCCAGTCCCCCCTCCCACCTCCCTCTCCACCCCATCCCTCTGGGTCTTCCCAGTGCACCAGGCCCGAGCACTTATCTCATGTATCCAACCTGGGCTGGTGATCTGTTTCACCCTAGATAATATACATGTTTCAATGCTGTTCTCTTAAACATTCCCACCCTCGCCTTCTCCCAGAGTCCACAAGTCTGTTCTATACATCTGAGTCTCTTTTTCTGTTTTGCATATAGGGTTATCGTTACCATCTTTCTAAAGTCCATATATATGTGTTAGTATACTGTAATGGTCTTTATCTTTCTGGCTTACTTCGCTCTGTATAATGGGCTCCAGTTTCATCCATCTCATTAGAACTGATTCAAATGAATTCTTTTTAATGGCTGAGTAATATTCCATGGTGTATATGTACCACAGCTTCTTCATCCATTCGTCTGCTGATGGGCATCTGGGTTGCTTCCATGTCCTGGCTATTATAAACAGTGCTGCGATGAACATTGGGGTGCATGTGTCTCTTTCAGATCTGGTTTCCTTGGTGTGTATGCCCAGAAGTGGGATTGCTGGGTCGTATGGCAGTTCTATTTCCAGCTTTTTAAGAAATCTCCACACTGTTTTCCATAGTGGCTGTACTAATTTGCATTCCCACCAACAGTGTAAGAGGGTTCCCTTTTCTCCACACCCTCTCCAGCATTTATTGCTTGTAGACTTTTGGATAGCAGCCATCCTGACTGGCGTGTAATGGTACCTCATTGTGGTTTTGATTTGCATTTCTCTGATAATGAGTGATGTTGAGCATCTTTTCATGTGTTTGTTAGCCATCTGTATGTCTTCCTTGGAGAAATGTCTGTTGAGTTCTTTGGCCCATTTTTTGATTGGATCATTTATTTTTCTGGAGTTGAGCTGGAGGAGTTGCTTGTATATGTTTGAGATTAATCCTTTGTCTGTTGCTTCGTTTGCTATTATTTTCTCCCAATCTGAGGGCTGTCTTTTCACCTTGCTTATAGTTTCCTTTGTTGTGCAAAAGCTTTTAAGTTTCATTAGGTCCCATTTGTTTATTTTTGCTTTTATTTCTAAAATTCTGGGGTGTGGGTCATAGAGGATCCTGCTGTGATTTATGTCGGAGAGTGTTTTGCCTATGTTCTCCTCTAGGAGTTTGATAGTTTCTGGTCTTACATTTAGATCTTTAATCCATTTTGAGTTTATTTTTGTGTATGGTATTAGAAAGTGTTCTAGTTTCATTCTTTTACAGGTGGTTGACCAGTTTTCCCAGCACCACTTGTTAAAGAGGTTATCTTTTTTCCATTGTATATCTTTGCCTCCTTTGTCGAAGATAAGGTGACCATAGGTTCATGGATTTATCTCTGGACTTTCTATTCTGTTCCATTGATCTATATTTCTGTCTTTGTGCCAGTACCATACTGTCTTGATGACTGTGGCTTTGTAGTATAGTCTGAAGTCAGGCAGATTGATTCCTCCAGTTCCATTCTTCTTTCTCAGGATTACTTTGGCTATTCGAGGTTTTTTGTATTTCCATACAAATTGTAAATTATTTGTTCTAGTTCTGTGAAAAATCCTGTTGGTATCTCCTGGCAATCTTGATTCCTGGTTGTGCTTCATGCAGCCTGGCATTTCACATGATGTACTCTGCATGTAAGTTAAATAAACAGGGTGACAATATACAGCTTTGATATATTCCTTTCCTGATTTGGAACCAGTCCACTGTTACATGTCCTATTCTAACTTTTGCTTCTTGACCTGCATACAGATTTCTCAGGTCAGTCTTCAAGTCTGGTATTCCTATCTCTCTCTTCAAGAATTTTCAACATTTTGTCATGACCCACACAGTCATTGTCCTTAGCGTAGTCAACGAAGCAGAAGTAGATGTTTTTCTGGAACTCTTGCTTTTTCTGTGACCCAACGGATGTTGGCAATTTGACCTCTGGTTCCTGTGCCTTTTCTAAATCCAGCTTGAACATCTGGAAGTTCTTGTTTCATGTATTGTTGAAGCCTAGCTAGGAGAATTTTGAGCATTACTTTGCTAGCATGTGAGATGAGTGCAGTCGTGTTCAGAGGTCTACTGTATATTATTTTCTGAGAGTGCAAAATATCTAGATGTACCCTTATTTGGGGGGCTTAGCATTAAAGAGTTCACCTGCAGTGCAGGAGATGCATGTTCAATCCCTGCATTGGGAAGATCCCCTGGAGACGTGAATGGCAATCCACTCAGTTACTCTTGCCTGGGGAATTCCATGGACCGAGGAGCCTGGTGGGCTACAGTCCATGGGGTTGCAGGAGATTCAGACACAATGTAGCGACTAAACAATAATAACAACAACCCTTATTTTTAATACATATACTTTTAGAATGTATCCATATACTAATCCATAAACTTGTAGAAATTTTCTTACTTTCTTACTATTATACATAGTACCTCAATATGTATAAACTTCTATTATAACATGTGAAAGATTTCAAATGTGACAATTTAAAGTTTGAGAACAATCCAAGATAAACACAGACTAAAAGACCAAATCTTATCAACACTACTAGTGCATTCACTAGCTGAGCATTTCTTTTTAAAATATTTTTTCTATAAATTTTATTTTTAAAAAATTCAATATAATTGATTTACACTGTGATATAAATTTCAGGTATATGACAGGGACTTACAATTTTTTAAAGTTATGCTTCATCTATAGTTAATATAAAATATATTCCATGTTGTCCAATATAGTCTTGTAGTCGCTTGTACCTCTTAATCCCCTCCCCTGATCTTGCCTCTCTCTGCTTCCCATTCTCCACTGGTAACCACTAGTTTATTCTCTATATTTACTTGTTTCTTTTTGGCTTACTCACTAGTTTGTTTTGTACTTTAGATTCCACATATAAATGATAACATATAGTATTTGCCTTTCTCTATTTGACTTATTTCTCTCTCTATAATAACCCCCAAGTCCATCCATGTGATTATATATGGCAAAATTTTATTTTTTGCAGCTTATTGTATATATGTACCACATCCTCTTTGTCTATTCATCTGTCTACGTACACTTAAATTGCTTCCTTGACTTGACTATTGTAAATAGTGCTTCTGTGAACATTGGGGTGCCTACATATCTTTTCAAATTAGTATGGAAAACTGCTGTTTTAGATGGCATGGTCAAGGAGGTGCCCTTGGAAGAGTGACACTCGAGCAGATGCCTGAAAGAAGCAAAAAATTAATTAATGAATCTCTTGGAAGGAAGCTTTCTAGCCATATGAGTGGCTCAAATAACTATATTCATATTATGTATTCTCAGTTATAGAAAATATGAATTATACACATCTCTTAAAGATTGATAACACATCTGTGGTTTTGTGGTATTCAGTGAACCATCAGTTCAGTTCAGTTCAGTTCAGTCACTCAGTTGTGACCGACTCTTTACGACCCCATGAATCGGGGCACGCCAGGCCTCCCTGTCCATCACCAACTCCCGGAGTTTACCCAAATTCACGTCCATCGAGTCAGTGATGCCATCCAGCCATCTCATCCTCTGCCATCCCCTTCTCCTCCTGCCCCCAATCCCTCCCAGCATCAGGGTCTTATCCAATGAGTCAGCTCTTGGCATCAGGTGGCCAAAGTAATGGAGTTTCAGTTTCAGCATCAGTCCTTCCAATGAACACCCAGGACTGATAGCACTAATTAAAAATTTTTATATGATAAAAACTATTTCCTCCCTTGTGTGTATTATGACTATGTCTAATGTTATATCCATGGGTCTTAGAATATCTAGTTAGTTAGGTGGTCAGTATGTCTGCAAGAGATGTCTCCTTCCACTTGATTACTACGTTTTCATTTACGTTCTGACGTTGCTGAACTCAGATCACAGGCTGATTGACAAACTCTTACTAGTCTCAAACTTCTTATACTTCCCTGCAATTAAATCATGTATAAATCATCTTGAACTATGGGCTCAAATATATATAAACCTACATAATTTCTATTTCATATCTTTTGATAGCTTTAATATAAATACATGTGAATAAGGGAAGGACTATGCACTAGCAAATTACAAAACCCCTATTAAATGTCAAGTATTCAATAGACTCTACATATTGTATTCCCTTTGCTTATCTTAACAACTCATGAAATATTATTAGCTCCATTTTGCAAATGAGAACCTAGGATAGATGGAGCTTAACGAACTTGTACCAGACCATTCAGATTATGACAGATGGAAAAATAATATGAATCCAGAGAAGACTGACTCTTAAATCCTATCTGCTTTCTAGCTTGTTCTCTTCATAAAACTGAGAGCTGCTTCTAAAGAAGGTAGTCTGCTTATGCTGCCTCCATGTTCAAGAATTTTGAATGTTTTTTCTACTGTCCATGGGACTAAAACTAAACTTTTTAATATGTTTTATATACTTTCAGGAACTAGTCCTTCACCTGCCCTGCCACAGGCTAGCACTCTTCCTTCATGTGCCATATTCCCAAGTATGAAGCACACTTATTTTCCTCTAAAATGTCATGTAAAGGAAAAGTATTTTTTAAATTACAGTTTCTTTCTTTCCCTCTGCTTCATCTCTAGTCCCTGAAAGCTCATATTCTCTCTTTATTTGACCTTTTGTATCCCCAGAGGATACAACAAAGTCAAGTATTATTTTAAATAAATAATCATGTAAGAAGGAGATAATATTTTTTCTCAAAATTTTTCTAAGCTATGCATATTAGGGGAAAACTTGGTTATGTTGGGATGTAATTTTAAATATATAATTCTTGTACTTTATAAAATCATGGATGTAATTATTATAATTTTATGTATCAACTTGGAGAGTAGTTTCGGTTGAAATTGACAATTAATTCAGTAAAGTGTAAGTAAAGCAGATTACCCTCCATAGTGTGAGTGAGCCTCGTCTAATTAGTTATGGGCCTAATTAGAACAAAAAGAATGGCCTCCCTTGAGCAGGAAGGAGCAAATTCTCCAGCAGGCTACATTTGGAGTTTATTTGTACCATTGGCTTTCCTGAATCTTCATCTTTTGGCCTTCAGACTAGAATTGCACCACCAACTCTCCTGGCTTTTGACCTTGCTGGTCCACACTAGACATCTGCCAGTCTCCATAGCTGTGTAAGCCAGCTCCATATTCTCTCTCTATAGATAAGATAGATAGATAGACAGATATATTTACATACACACACATCATATTGGTTTTGTTTCACTACAAAACTCTCATATGATGGACTGTTAGCATTTTTAATTTCCCATTAGTGTGTCTTTTTCAACATTATCTTTTCATATTTTATCATCTTTGTGTTTATAGACTCTCACCAGAGAATCCAATAGCAACAATAACAAATTTATGAAAAAAGAAAAAGTCACTAACTTTATGAAAATATAGTCAAGAAAGAAAATATAAATCACAATATACTCAACAATGAATAACATTTAACATTTACATAGCCATGATATTCTAAACACTGAATATTGATTTAACTAAAAATTATGAGTTTTTTATTGTGTGAAAGAAAGGGAATAGCAATATACAAGGAAACAAAATCTTTGTCTACAGTAAAAGTAAATCAATATTTATTATACAAAGACACAAATTAATAAGTAATGATATTAACACGTCACTTAGAAAAAATTGTAGGTAAATATCACAAGAGACAACTGGATGAATGAAAAATGATTACTATTGTGGATTAGCAATGGAGACTGTGATTTGCAATATTATGTATTTTTAAGTTGCATTTGATAAATATCTTTACATGAAAGCAAAATTGGAGTAGCAAGTAGTCAATGAAGACAAAAATGCAAGTCTATGAATTCCATAAAAAAAAAAAAAACTTGGAAAGAAATGTTATAATATACCTGATGCAGCAATTATCTCAAAACTTAATTTTATTATAGTTGCTGAGTGTGTTTGTAAAGAGCACTGTCTAGGCAGAAGCGCGATTAAGTGAGTAATTGAGAGTATAATCTTAGGCCCCAGACTCTTCAAGCCAAAAGACACCATAGAGATCATCTATATGTTTCCCATCCACTTTCCCCTTTATCTCACAAACAGGCATAAGCATGAGGTATTAAAACCTAGCAAAGGGATATGCCGCAGCTGCATATCCTGACTAGCTTCTGACTATCCTGCCTCTCTGACTAGCTTCCAGTTGGTCAAGTGGGAGTCGCCAAAGTAGGGAATCTGAATTCTATGAGGAAAAAAGATCATATGATCTGATTAATAAGGCATTAATAAAATTATTGAATTAATGAAGTTATTGAGTTAAAAACAGTTATTGATCATCTTATTGACTGCATATTAAGCTATTTTAATATCAACAAATTTAAATTAACTTTAAGAATCTCCCGTAGACTTTCATGGAACTTAGGCATTTTAGATCTTCAAAAATGCAGGTAGATTAGACAAATTAAGATGAACACTCACAACAGTTAGCATTGTTTTTGTTGTTGAGTCCCTAAGTCGTGTCCGACTCTTTGCAACCCCATGGATTGCAGTATACCAGGCTTCCCTGTCCTTCACTATCTCCCGGGGTTTGTTCAAACTCATGTCCTTTAAGCCAGTGATGCTATCCAAGCATCTCACCCTCTATCACACCTTTCTCCTCCTGCCTTTAGTCTTTCCCAGCATCAAGATCTTTTCCAGTGAGTCAGCTCTTCACATTAGGTGGCCAAAGTATTGGAGTTTCAGCTTCAGCATCAGTCCTTCCAGTGAATACTCAGGATTAATTTACTTTAGGATTGACTAGTTTGATCTCCTTGCTATCCAAAGGACTCTCAGGAGTCTTCTCCATCACACAATTAGAAAGCATCATTTCTGCAGCACTCAGCTTTCTTTATGCTCTAGCTTTCACAGTCATACATTAGTACTGGGAACACCACAGCAAAGTAATGGTTCTGCTTTTTAATACACTGTCTAGTTTGGTCATAGCTTTTCTTCCAAGGACCAAGAGTCTTTTAATTTCATTGCTATAACCACTGTCCAAGTGATTTTGGAGTCCCCCAAAATAAAATTTGTTACTGCCTCCACTTTTTCCCCTTCTATTGGCCATGAAATGACAGGACCCAATGCCATGATCTTAGTTTTTTGAATATAGAGTTTCCAGCCAGCTTTTTCACTCTACTCTTTCACCCACATCAAGAGATTCCTCTTCACTTTCTGCCATTAGAGTGGTGTCATCTGCATATCTGAGGTTGTTGGTATTTCTCCTGGCAATCTTGATTCCAGCTTGTGATTCATCCAGCTTGGCATTTAGCATGATGTACCCTGGCTTGGGAAGATCTCCTGGAGAAGGGAAACACTACCCATTCCAGTATTCTGGCCTGGAGAATTTCATGAACTGTATAGTCCATGGGGTCACAAAGAGTTGGACACTACTGAGCGACTTTCACTTTCATCCTGCATATAAGTTAAATAGCATAGTAGTCTTTATTTTACCCTGGAGTGGGAAATGTTCAGAATTAGACTCCCTGAAGCAAAAGGTGTTTCTTTATCCCAATGATCTGTGAACGAACTAGACTTGTGGCCATTTTTATCATTAGACTGGAGAACTGGAATGGCCTTTCTTTCCCAGAAGCAATTTTTTGTGGTGTGATATTATGGATACCCACATTTGTAGTTGTAGTCAGCCTTCTTAATTGTATAATGACATTAGATGTGTACTTGCCAATGTTTTTGTAGGATTTTAAGCTTGTTTATCTTGCCTATCAACAGAGAAATCCTACTTTCCACAGTGCCCAGTCCAGAGAATCCTAAGCAGACCCTACAGTTGTGAAATGTAGCTATGGGTATGCCCACATCCTCAAAGAGTTAGCATAGGCAGAAATGAGATATTGGATGGAGATTGGTCAAGGACATTATGTACTTCAGAGCTGAATGTCAGTGACAGTCAGGAAGTATGACATTGCTATCTCCAAGATATAAGAATATAGAGAACAAAATTTCCAGACAGGGTGGGAAAAAAAAAAAAGAGAGATATGTTGTTTGCTGAAAGTGCAAATCAATTTGAAGGTTAGATGAAAGGAATATAATTTTCAACAAATTTTGTGTATAGTGAATGTTGAAAATTCCAAAGAAGTTTATTATTCATCATCATATTCCAAGGCATCAGTGATTTTTTTTTTTTTGAGGTGAGATATTGTTGCTGGGCCAAAAGAATTGGAAAGGATAAAAATTGTAAACAGTTGGTTGGTTTCTGTGTGCCAGGAGTGAAGAGATGCCTGACAAATTGCTTAACTATAAATCTGGAAGACAAATGTCATAGGTAGTTGACAGAGAAGAATTTGAATTAAAGGAATTTATGGAAAATAAGGGAATATGAATTTTTTTGCCTTTTGTAATCATAGTGAATAGGAATAACAGAAATATAGATTCCACATGGATTTATTTGGAATGTCTCAAGGGACATTTGGCCTTAAACAACATCAGATTTTTTTGGAATCATGTATTTTGTACTGCTGATAAAAGTAAATGCCTAGACTAAATGACTAAAATTATTAATGACTAAAATTATAAATGACTAAAATTATTAATTATGTAGTTTAAAATTTATAATTATAGCATGACATAAATTACATTATGTAGCTATAGAAGTAAAACTATGGAAATTTTTTTTTAATCTTTACCAAAGACCCTGTCTTCCCTCTTATGAATTTTACCTTTTTGACAGTGAAGAGCTTGCAAGATTCCCTATAGTCATCAGCATAGTTCTTATCTAAGCTCATTAAAGATCTTCTGGGCTTCCATGCAATGTCTTAGAGATTACACTTTGGGGAATTTCATACAGAAGGCTGCAACTTTGATTTCTTCACTAGGGAGAATTTGTAAAAGTCATAAATAGCATCATGTAGATTTTACCTCGGAGAAGGCAATGGCACCCCACTCCAGTACTCTTGCCTGGGAAATCCCATGGACGGAGGAGCCTGGTGGGCTGCAGTCCATGGGGTCGCGAAGAGTCAGACACCACTGAGCGACTTCACTTTCATTTTTCACTTTCATGCGCTGGAGAAGGAAATGGCAACCCACTCCAGTGTTCTTGCCTTGAGAATCCCAGGGACGGGGGAGCCTGGTGGGCTGCTTGCTGTCTATGGGGTCGCACAGAGTCGGACATGACTGAAGTGACTTAGCAGCAGCATATATATATACACAATGTTAAGTAGAAGAACACAGAATTTGAAACCTACCTTTAATCACTGAATTCCCCATAGCTTTATATTAGGCCATTTGGACTTTGTGGCTACTGTCTGAATTAAATAGAAGTGAGTCGCTTTGCTATAGCAGTCTGAAACTCAGATTGCTGACATGTAATTGCTGGCTATTTTTAGAATCATTGTTCTATGATTTATCTTCTTCTTGCATCATAAGTTGAGCTGTATTTGGACAATATTATTGTACACATAGGAATCATCCAGTTGACATAAAACAAAGTAAATGTATTTTTGCCTCTCCAGCAGTTTTAGAGAATGCATTTTATAAAAGGACGGCAAATTAATCATTAAGATCTATGTCTTAATAAAGTTGTTACTATATTATGTTCTAGTTATTTATGACATATTTTAATCTGGGAAAGGGCAGATGGATTTAGTAAAATGTTATACTGCATGCTATAGTAAATTCTAAAATGTTATACTATATACAACATTCTATACAGAATTTATTAAGATGCCAATATTGAGAATACCTTTTGGCTTAATAATTAGTACCATTTATTGAGCATTAACAGTGTACTTAGAAATATACCATGCTTTACATATCTAATTTTCCTTGAATGCTTAGTTTATCAGAAAATAAATGGCATACAGAAAATAGATGGCATACTCTAGTGAATAACTGAGATTTGATGAAAGATAAATTATAAGGATGAAGAACCCAAAGAAACAGGATGAAAACCTAGGAATTCAGAGACATGTCCCCTGAGAGGCCAGGACAGCTAGACCTGATCTGGGGATGCTGCAACTTTTGTAAAGGTGTTATGGGACAGCTGTGGCCTTAAATAGAGAGCACAGCCACTAGCTACCTGGGTACTTTAAAGGGAATAAATATCCATCCTAATTTTCCTGTCTCCTCTGAGTCTCTGAAAGTATTTCCCACTGGCAAAATTCCACACAGGTAAAGCCAGAGGGCAAGGAGGCCCAGATTGGCAATTTGTAGAGGCCAGCCTCCCATAGCACAGAACATTTAAGGAAAGAACTTGAAGCAGATCTGGTAAAGCAAATGGAGAATGTGTAGCACTATGTTTTTGATACTCTTTCAGGCTCTTTGTTATTACTAGTACACAGAGAAAATGTCTTCAGCCAGGAAGATTACATCCCACTGGGACAGTACATAAAAGGAACAAAATAAGTAAAATATATAGTATACAAGATAATGGCTATGGAAAAAAACTAGGGCATTGAAAGAATAGAGGGAGCAATAGGAAGTGTAGAAGTTGGGGTAATAGTTTTAATTTTAAATAAGGTGGCCATGGAAGGTCTCACTGAGGAAGTGATATTTGAGCAAAGACCTTAAAGAAGAATCTACATGGTCATTTAAGGAGAAAACATCTCAAGCAGAGGGACTAGCAAGGATATATCTCTAGGTGAGAACAGGATACAGTCAAATCTCATTTTACTGTACTTCATAAATACTGCATCTTTTTGCAAATTCAAGGTTCATGGCAACCCTGAATTGAGCAAGTCTATTGGCACCATTTTTTTAGCAGCATTTACTTACTTTATGTCTCTGTGTCACATTTTGGTATTTTCACAGTATTTCAGAGATTTTCATTAATATTATACCTATTATGGTGATCTGTGACCAGTGGTCTTTGATGTTACTATTGGAATTGTTTGGGTACACCGTAAATAATACCCATATAGGATGGCCGACATAATTTATAAATGTTGTGTGCATTCTGACTGCTCCATTTACCAACTAGCAGTTCCTTCATCTTTCTCCCTCTCCTCAGACTCCCTGCTCCCTGAGAGATAACAGTTTTGAAATTAAGACATTTAATAACCCTAAATGGCTTTTAAGTTTCTAAGTGAAAGGAAAAATTGCCTATCTTCCACTTTAAATAAAAAGTTAGAAATGATTAAGCTTAATGAGGAAAGCATGTTGAAAGCTGAGACAGGCCATAAGCTAGGTCTATTGCACTAAACAGTTAGCCAGGTTGTGAATGCAAAGGGAAAGTTTTTGAAGGAAATGAAAAGTGCTACTCCAGTGAACACACAAATGATAAAAAAGCTAACTTGCATTCTTGATGATATGGAGACAGTTTCTGTGGTCTGGTTAGAAGATCAAACCAGCCACAAGATTCTTTTGAGCTGAAGTCTAATCGATAGCAAGTCTTGAATTCTCTTCAGTTCTGTGAAGGCTGAGAGAGATAAGGAATCTGCAGAAGAAAAGTCTGAAGCTAGCAGAGGTGGGCTCATGAGGTTTAAGGAAAGAAGCCATCTTAATATCAAAGTACAAGGTGAAGGAGAACTGATGAGAAGCTGCAGCAGGTTACCCAGAAGATCTAGCTAAGATCATTAATGACGGCGGCTACACTGGAAAACAGATTTTTCCTGTAGATGAAATAGTCTTACATTTGAAAGAAGATGCCGTCTAGCACTTTCATAGCTAGAGAAGAGAAGTCAATGCCTGGTTTCAGAGCTCCAGAGGACAGGTTGACTTTCTTGTTAGGCACTGGCGTAGCTGGTGAGTTTAAGTTGAAGCCAGTGCTCATCAACCATTCCCAAATAAGGCTCTTAAAAATTTTGCTAAATCTGCTCTGCCCCTGCTCTCTAAATGGAACAGCAAATACTGACAGCACACATGTTTGCAACATGGTTTACTAAATATTTTCAGCACACTGCTGGCATCTGTTGCTCAGAAAAAAGATTCTTTTCAAAATATTATGGCTCACTGACAATACACCTGGTCACCCAAGAGCTCTGATGGAGACATACAATGAGATTAATGTTGTTTTCATGTTGCAAATACAGCCTCCATTCTGAAGCCCATGGATCAAGGAGTAATTTCAACTGTCAAGACTTATTATTTAAGAAATGCATTTCTTAAGGCTGTAGCTGCTATAGATATTGATTCCTGTGATGGATTTGGGCAAAGTAAATTGAAAATCTCTGGAAAGGATACGCCATTCTAGATGCCATTAAGAACATTCATGATTCATGGGAAAAGAACAAAATATCAATGTTAATAGGAGTTTGGAAGAAGTGTATACCAGGCCTGATGGATGACTTTGAGGGGGTCAACACTTCAATGGAGAAAGTAACTGCAGGTGTGGTGGATATAGTGAGAAAACTAGAATTAGAAGTGGAGTGTGAAGATGGGATTGAATTGCTGTGATCATTCATAATAAAAATAGAATGGATGAGGAGTTGCTTCTTAGATTTGAGCAAAGGAAGTGGTTTCTTGAGATGGAAACTTCTCTTGGTGAAGATGCTATGAATGTTGTTGAAATGACAAGAGAAGATTTAAAATATTACATAAACTTAGTTGTCAAAGCAGTAGCAGATGTGAGAGGATTGATTCCAGTTTTGAAAGAAGTTCTACTGTGGGTGAAATGCTATCAAACAGCAATGATGCTACAGCGAAATCATTTGTGAAGGGAAGAGTCAATTAATTCAGCAAACTTTCAGTTCAGTTCAGTCCCTCAGTCGTGTCTGACTCTTTGTGACCCCATGGACTGCAGCATGCCAGGCTTTCTTGTCTATCGCATCTCACGGAACTTGCTCAGACTCATGTCCATTGAGTCGGCGATGCCATTCAACCATCTCATCTTCTGTCATCCCCTTCTCCTCCTGCCTTCAATCTTTCTCAGCATCAGGGTCTTTTCTAATGAGTCAATTCTTTGCATCAGGTGGCCAAAGTTTTGGAGCTTCAACTTCAGCATCAGTCCTTCCAATGAATATTCAGGACTGATTTCCTTTAGGATTGACCAGTTTGATCTCCTTGTAATCCAAGGAACTCTCAAGAGTCTTCTCCAGCACCACAGTTCAAAAGCATCAATTCTTCAGTGCTCAGTTTTCTTTATGGTCCAACTCTCACATCCATTCATGACTACTGGAAAGACCATAGTTTTGACTAGGACTTTTGTCAGCAAAATAATGTCTCTGCTTTTTAATATGCTGTCTAGGTTGGTCATCCTTGGAGAAGAAAATGTCAACCCACTCCAGTATTCTTGCCTGGAGAATCCCATGGGCAGAGGAGCCTGTTGGGCTACAGTCCATGGGGTTGGAAGAGTCAGACATGACTTAGTGACTAAACCACCACCATCACCAGATTGGTCATAACTTTCCTTCCAAGGAGTAAGTGTCTTTTAATTTCATGACTGCAATCACCATCTGCAGTGATTTTGTAGTCCAAGGGAATAAAGTCTGTCACTGTTTCCATTGTTTCCCCAGCTATTTGCCATAAATTGATGGGACCAGTGGCCATGGTCTTAGTTTTTTGATGCTGAGTTTTAAATCAGTTCTTTCACTCTTCTCTTTCACTTTCATCAAGAGGCTCTTTAGTTCCTCTTCACTTTCTGCCATAAGTGTGGTGTCATCTACATTTCTGAGGTTGCTGATATTTCTCCTGGCAATCTTGATTCCAGCTTGTGCTTCATCCAGCCTGGCATTTCACATGATGTCCTCTCTATATAAGTTAAATAAACAGGTTGACAATATACAGCCTTGATATACGCCTTTCCCAATTTGGAACCAGTTCGTTGTTCCATGTCCAGTTCTAACTGTATTGCTTCTTGACCTTCATACAGATTTCTCAGGAGGCAGGTAAAGTGGTCTGGTATTCCCATCTCTTCAAAAGCTTTCCCCAGTTTGTTGTGATCCACACAGTCAAAGGCTTGGCATAGTCAGTAAAGCAGAAGTAGATATTTTTCTGCAAAGATATTCACAGCAAAGTTAATTGTTTTATTTTAAGGAATTGCCACTGCCACCACAGCCCTCAATGACCACCTCCCTGGTCAGCCAGCACCATCAACACTGGGGCGAGACCCCCCACCAGCAAAAGGATACAGCTCCCTGAAGGTTCAGGTAGTGCTTAGCAGTTTTTAGCAATAGAGTTTTTTTTGAGCAAGGTATATACATTGTTTGCTTAGATATGGTGTCATTACACCCTAAAATATAGTTATAAACCTGACTTTTATAAGCATTGGGAAAGCAAAAAATCCATTTTATTTCAATATTTACTTTATCGCAGTAGTCTGGAACCAAGTTTACAGTTTGTATGACTGTATGTAGTTTGTTAGTGAAATGGTAAAAAAGTAACATAAAGCCAGTGTGGTCGCTGAGAAACAGCAAGGAGAGAAAGGCTGGCAAGATAGGACTCTTGATAGTCATATAAATTAATTCTGTTTTATTCAAAAGCAAAGGGAAACTATTGAAAACTTGAAAGAAGAGGTTGATGTGGTTGTTAGCTCTACATTCCAGAAAACTTACTCCAGCTGTAGTGAAGAGTGGGAAAAATGCTTTGGTGCAGGAGGTGATGAAAAGACAAGGAGGAAAGATATAGATGGTCTGGACAGTTGCAGTTAGGTAGATGTTAAAGGATGCTAGTTTGGATAAAGGTGGTGGCAGTAGAAATGGACTTCCCCTGGTGCCTCAGCTGCTAAAGAATCCACCTGCAATGCGGGAGAGCTGGGCTCGATCCCTGGGTTGGGAAGATCCCCTGGAGAAGGGAAAGGCTCCCCACTCCAGTGTTCTGGCCTGGAGAATTCCACGGGCTGTAGAGTCCATGTGTTCAGAAAGAGTCGGACACGACTGAGCCTCTTTCACTTTCAGTAAAAATGGGGAGAAGCATAAAGGTTCAACAGATATTTAAGACAATGTAATCATCATAGGTCATGGGAAAAGCACTGGATAAAGAGGATAGTGAGAGAAAGGGAAGTGAGCAGGGTGCTGCCTTTCACAGGATAGAAGCAATGGCAAAGGATTGCATTTGGTTTTAATTCAACTTCAGATATGCTGAGGTGCTTTTCTGACACCCAGAAGAAGATGCCAGGCAGACTGTTGGTATTTGCTTTGAAGTTTAGAGTACAATCCTTGATCAGATATGCAAGTTGTGACTCATCCAGTCATCCTTCATATGAATATACAAACAAAAAACAACAAAAAGCCACAGTCATAGGTATAATTGATCAGGAGAGTTTTGGTAAACTTTGCTCTGAATAGCTTCAAATTTAGCAACAGATAGAATGAGCTTGAGAAGGGAAAAAGAAGCATTATATATATATATATATTTTTTTAATATGTAACCTTATACTAAAAAGAGCTATACTTTA
Organism: Odocoileus virginianus; assembly: GCF_023699985.2. Lineage (NCBI taxonomy): Eukaryota > Metazoa > Chordata > Mammalia > Artiodactyla > Cervidae > Odocoileus > Odocoileus virginianus. Next base: position 10,549,483 of record NC_069697.1, read on the forward strand.
TGTTCTAATGATTAACTTTAGCATGAGCAGCTACAAAACTCTAAATAGTAAAAGGCTAAATTTGTAGAGTTGCTCTAATATTAATATTCAGTTTCTCATTGAGATATAGAGTGGACTTCAGTATTTCAGAAAATAGCTTCTTTTCCCCACTTCTGCAATTTTTCATCATAATCCTTTGTTGACTTTTTCTTTCTTGTTTTTTTCCTTTTGCAAATGTACTTTCTATAACAGGCGATAACCTTAGATTTGCCCTTTCTTTGTTCAAAAATGCCACTTATTTTTCCCTTTTCCAAGAGATTTTATAGAATTATTCTCCCTTAAATATTCTAACAACATATTTCCTTATGTACTTTCACCTAGCTTTAAAAAAAAAAAGACAGCTCAAGAAGCAGAAGGTAAAAAGTTTTAAGCCAAAAGAGACTAGAGCCTTTGGGGATACTAATTGCTTCTCAAACAGAAAAGAGAGAATAAAACAATTTTCTGTTGGATTTTATTCAATGAATTGCCTGAAAGAATTTTTTTGTCATGCAATGATTTTTTTATGCTTTGATTTATGGTTTATGGTTATGCCAAACCTCCCACAAAGGAGCCCTGATGTACAGCATTCCTTTCTAGTTAACAGGCAGGCCTATTACTTTTTCAACAGTTGGGCTCCTCCTGGCCCCTCATTATCTATGACAACAATTTGGCTGCTTTTTCAATCTAGAATAGAGTCCTCACATCTTTTTGCTTGTTATATGGAAGTCTTAGTTTCATGGAAGTATAGCTCTTTGAAGTAAAACAAAATGTCCAACTAACAAGATTCTCTTGAGGTTAAATATAAGATTAACTTTGAATAGTAATATATCCATAAACGCCTTGAAAAACATCGAATACGAAGTACATTGTTTTATGACATCCTCATTTCTATCCAGTATTTAGAATATTGATATAGTTGACCAAGATGGACTTTCCTTAATGTTTCCCTCAGTTTGTCTAAACATTAAGCATGTTTCCTCCTGAGTATATACCCCGAACTCCCTACTTAGAACATTTAATTTAGAAAACTTGCAATTGTAAATTATTTTTCTGTTCTTTGTAAAGGACAGAAAAGATTTCTGTAAATCTTCTACAGCCCAGGAAAGTCTTTCTCAAGGACCTGGGATTCAGTTTTATTTTTGAAATATAATCATCAGAAAAGATTTCATTCCTGTCTCCCAGTTTCTGTGGAAGAGTCACCTAACTTCTCTAAGTGTTAATTAGCAAACACGGCTGACCTGTTCACACTGCCTGAGTCTCCCTTCCCACACTCCGATGCCCTTCAGCACTTTCCACTTTTCCTTTCAGTGGAGTCGTGTGCAATATTTCTGCCCTGTTGCAACAGTCTCTCTTTTCCATTGTTGTTGTGTTGTAGAAGGTCCTCATTGCCTATTTAACGGGCCTGGTGTAATTTCTCTTTTACTAAAAGCAATGTGAATATGTTGGAACAGAGCATGGCAACCCACTCCAGTATTCTTTCCTGGGAAATCCCATGGACAGAGGACCCTGGCGGGCTACAGTTCATGGGGTTGCAAAGAGTCAGACATGACTGAGTGACTAACATGAATATGAATATATGGGTCAAGTGGACAAAGATTCAATGCTGACTTGTAACATAGCTTTTATTCAGTTATATAGCCCATGCACAAAATTGAATGGGACTGTGATACTCAGAATCTCTTGACCAAAGTCATTCTTATCTTGCTAATTTAGTACAGTTTTGAAATCAAAAGAAATATCATGGTCTTGGTCCATGTAGTTTTTGCCAATATAGTTTCCAACACATGTCTTTTATTTAAATTCTCATCACATTCATGTCACAGTTTTTAAAATTACTGCATGCTATTTTTTGAGGGATATCTTCATTTTAGAGCTCTGTAAATTATCATTTGAATTAAAGATTAACAGTAATTTTAGCTTTGGGTTTCTTTCAAGTGTCCATAATTATTTAAACAAAGGTTAAAATGTATTATAATTAAGAAATTTGGCAAGTAGCGGAGAAAGTATAACACTGGGAAAAGGGACATTTTAGTATACTCTAAAATATAAATATAGTGATCAAATATTATAAAAATGTAATGTTTAGTAATTCCACTTAAAGCAGTGAATTATTTTTTTCACATTTAGACATGATTGACAAAATTGTAAGATATATAAACTATAGATCATGATGATTAGACATGTGTATACATGTGAAAGAATTCCTATCTAGTTAAGTAATAAATGCATCATCTAACACATTTATCTTTTTTGGTGAGAACTTTTAAGTTCTATTCTCTCAGAAATTTAAATTATATACAGTACTATGTTATCAACTGTAGTCACAATGTTATTCAGTAGAACCTCAGACCTTGCTCATCTTTCAGCTTGAAAGCTTGAACCAAACTCTCCTTATTTATCCAACCTCCCAGTCCCTGGCAACCACTTTTCTGCTTTATGTTTCTATGAGCTTGACTTTTTGTTTAGATTCCACATATAAGTAATACCGTGTAGTATTTGTCTTTCTCTTTCTGGCTTATTTACCTTAGCATACTACCCTAAAGGTCCATCCATGTTGTCTCAGAAGAGCCAAGATATAGAAAGAATGCACAACTTATGGATTACAAATACACAAATTTGACAGGTATTACCCATACTGTGAAGCTTCTGAAAAACTTGTAAAATTTCACCTCAAGTTACCTGAAATTATAGCAAACAAACCAGAGTTTTAGTGGAATGAACACTTCGATGAGCACTTTTCTCCATTGCACCTTTCCTCACCTCCCTCATCTACCATCCATTCTCTGCCCACCTCTGCCCTGACTGTGCTCCTGATGTCGGCTCTCTGTGGAGTTGGAAAACGCCAGCCCTGTATTAAAAGATGGTGCTTTTCCTGCACACACCTTGTTTCCACAGTGCTAGCTGCTTTCCTGTGGCCCATCTCCAGGGCTTCAGCTCTCATAGATTCCATTAGCACTGTTCCATTCCCTGTTCTTGTTTTTTTCAGGCCCACGATAATACTGGCTTCCATAAATCCTTTCAGTTCAGTTCAATTCAGTCGCTCAGTCATGTCCGACTCTTTGCAACCTCACGGACTGCAGCAAGCCAGGCCTCCCTGTCCATCACCAACTCCCAGAGTTTACTCAAGCTCATGTCCATTGAGTCGGTGATGCCATCCAACCATCTCATCCTCTATTGTCCCCTTCTCCTCCTGCCTTCAATCTTTCCCAGCATCAGGGTCTTTTCCAATGAGTCAGCTCTTCACATCAGGTGGCCAAAGTATTGGAGTTTCAGCTTCATCAGTCCTTCCAATGAATGTTCAGGACTGATTTCATATAGGATGGACTGGTTGGATCTCTTTAGGCTTAACCTTTCCTTGGTTTCCTTTACCTTGATCTCATCTCTAAGAATAATTCATCTGTTAAACTTTGTCAGTTAACTTCTTTAAGGGTGCCATCTGCTCCCTGCTGGAAATAATATGCATCATATTGATGCTACATGTGAACTGAGTTCAAGTTCCTATCTCAGACAATTGAGAAAAGTAACATCATATTTTAAAGAAAGGCCTGTTTTAAAATTTTCAAAGGCAGTAAAATATAACTTCACAGGTATCTTCATTATCTCTTTATAAATTTACATTAATAAAATTCCAAACATACACTATAGTATGGTAAAATAAACTCCTATGACTTCCATCACCCATTTCAAAAACCCTGTATATGTTACTGTATTTGTTTCAGTCGACCTTCCTTGTCCTTTTTTAAGGAAAAGAAGGGTGGTAAGAGAAGGACTAGGCCTGAAATCTTTTAAAGCTAATCCCAGATAGCATATCATTTCACTGTTTTAGTATACATCAAAAGTAAAAAATCCATGTGATTATTACTATGAACAAAGCAAAATTAGCAATTTCTTATTATCCACTAAATGCCTGTAATTGTCTCAAAAAAACTTTTTAATTAGCTGTTTTGAACATTAGAATCTAATCCAAATGATCTATTTGAATTGTATCTCCTAAATCACTCTCTTTCTGTCTTTCACTTTTTTTTTTAATATAGATAAGTCTCCCCTCCTTCCACTCTATTTTCCTTGGCATTACTTTTTAGAGGAAATTAGATTAGTTATCTTATAGATGATCCACTGTCTGGTTTGGGTGATTATTTCCTGTGGCATTTCACACTGTATTCTGTTAGACTGGATATAAGTCCTTAGAAACTTGATTTAATTCAAGTACTTTTTTTTTCCTTTCTTGTAAAAATGTTTTATAGATGATGCTATGATGCTTTGTACATCATATTGTATCACTTTGGAGGCATATATTCTCCATTAGTCTCAGTTCAGTTCAGTCGCTCAGTCGTGTCTGACTCTTTGTGACCCCGTGGACTACAGCATGCCAGGCCTCCCTGTCCATCACCAACTCCCAGAGTTTACTCAAACCCATGTTCGTCGAGTCGGTGATGCCATCCAGCCATCTCATCCTCTGTCGTCCCCTTTCTCCTTCTGCCCCCAATCCCTCCCAGCATCAGGGTCTTTTCCAATGAGTCAACTCTTCACATGAGGTGGCCAAAGTATTGGAGTTTCAGCTTCAGCATCAGTCCTTCCAATGAACACCCAGGACTGATCTGCTTTAGGATGGACTGGTTGGATCTCCTTGCAGTCCAAGGGACTCTCAAGAGTCTTCTCCAACACCACAGTTCAAAAGCATCAATTTTTCGGCTCTCAGCTTTCTTTATAGTCCAACTATCACATCCATACATGAAAACTAGAAAAATCATAGCCTTGACAAGACAGACCTTTGTTGGCAAAGTAATGTCTCTGCTTTTTAATATGCTGTCTAGGTTGGTCATAACTTTCCTTCTAAGGAGTAAGCGTCTTTTAATTTCATTGCTGCAATCACCATCTGCAGTGATTTTGGAGCCCTCCCAAAATAACGTCTGACACTGTTTCCACTGTTTCCCCGTTTACTTCCCATGAAGTGATGGGACCAGATGCCATGATCTTAGTTTTCTGAATGTTGAGCTTTAAGCCAACTTTTTCACTCTACTCCTTCACTTTCATCAAGAGGCTTTTTAGTTCCTCTTCACTTTCTGCCATAAGGGTGGTGTCATCTGCATATCTGAGGTTATTGATATTTCTCCCAGCAATCTTGATTCCAGCTTGTGTTCTTCCAGCCCAGCGTTTCTCATGATGTACTCTGCATATAAGTTAAATAAGCAGGGACACAATACACAGCCTTGATGTACTCCTTTTCCCATTTGGAACCAGTCTGTTGTTCCATGTCCAGTTCTAACTGTTGCTTCCTGACCTGCATACAGATTTCTCAAGAGGCAGGTCAGATGGTCTGGTATTCCCATCTCTTTAAGAATTTTCCAGAGTTTGTTGTGATCCACACAGTCAAAGGCTTTGGCATAGTCAATAAAGCAGAAATAGATGTTTTTCTGGAACTCTCTTGCTTTTTTGATGATTTAGCAGATGTTGGCATTTTGATCTCTGGTTCCTCTGCCTTGTCTAAAACCAGCTTGAACATCTGGAATTTCATGGTTCACATACTGTTGAAGCCTGGCTTTTAGAATTTTGAGCATACTTTACTAGCATGTGAGATGAGTGCAATTGTGCGGTAGATTGAGCATTCTTTGGCATTGCCTTTCTTAGGGATTGGAATGAAAACTGACCTTTTCCAGTCCTGTGGCCACTGTTGAGTTTTCCAAATTTGCTGTCATATTGAGTGCAGCACTTTCACAGCATCATCTTTTAGGATTTGAAGTCACTCTACTGGAATTCCATAACCTCCACTAGCTTTGTTCGTAGTGATGCTTCCTAAGGCCCACTTGACTTCGCATTAAGTCGCTTCAGTCATGTCCAACTTTTGCAACCCTACAGACTGTATGTAGCCTGCAAGGCTCCTCTTTCCATGAGATTCTCCAGGCAAGAATACTGGAGTGGGCTTCCATGCCCTCCTCCAGGGGATATTTCCAACCTATGTATCAAACCCGCATCTCTTACATCTCCTGCACTGCAGGCGAATTCTTTACCACTAGTGCCTGGGAAGCCCAATCATGCTCATAGAGGTTAACAAAAATTCTTCAGTGGCCCTAACAGTAAAGCTTGACCTTCAAGCCCAGGTTCTTCCCATTATACTCTACTATTGCAATGTCTACTTATACTCTGACAATCCAAGTCTCTTCTCCTTCACATCCCTTAAAGTATGATTTCCACAGACTTCTTAAATTTACACGTGTGCAGCTCTGAGTCCAATATGCTTAAATACACACACACACACACACACACACACACACACACAATATGCATTCTAAAAAGTAACTATTTGTTCTCAAATAAGATAGTGTAATAAGAAGGTAAATGTTTACATGAGTATTACCAAAGTTTACATGGAATTAGAAACTCATAAGCATGCAAACTATTTGTACCAAACACTTAGATTCTCACTCTCATTTCAAGCAGTTTTCCTTGGCCTTGCTGAGAGTGAGAAATAAGCTGATTGCTGAACCTTGTCCTTCTTCACGGCTACTCAAATATCAACAGAAATTTCCAGTCAAAGCTGAAATGATTACACTGGTTCCACATCTTAGTGTCTGACCTACTTTCAGGGAGTAGGGCTCACTGGAGCCCTGGCAACCATGGTTTTGTTCCTGTCTTCATAGTTTTGAGTTTTCCAGAATGTTGTGTAGTTGGGATCACACAGTATGTAGCCTTTTTAGACTGACTTCTTTCACTTGGCAAAATACATCTAAGGGTTCTTTATGTCTTTTCCTGGCTTAATAGTTCATTTCTTTTTATCACTGAATAATACCTCAATGCGTGGATGTACCACAGTTTGCTCATCCACTCGTCTATTGATGGACATCTTTTCTTCCACTTTTATTAAAAAATAATTGACATATATCACTGTATAAATTTAAGATTTATAGCTGAAGGATGTATTGGTTGCTTCCAAGTTTTGGCAATTATGAGAAAACTGCCATAAATGTTCATGTTCAGGTTTTTGTGTGAACATAAGGTTTCATCTCCTTTTGGTATGTATATATTTAGGAGCAGAATTAATGAATCATATGGTAAGACTATATTTAAGTAAATATCAAACTGTCTTCCAAAGAGGCTATACCATCTTGCATTCCCACTAGAAATGAATGAAAGTTTCTGTTGCTATACATGCTCAGCAGCATTTGATATTGTCAGTGTCCTGTATTTTAGCCATTATGATAGATGTAGTGTGGAAAGATGGCATCACACATGTATGTATGTATGTATGTATGTATGTATGTATGTATATACACACACACACACACCCATTCACACACGTACACACACATATATCTTTGCTGCTTAAAGAGATTTTCAATGTTATCACCACTGCTTAGGTTCTAAAAATGCCTTTCTCTGCCAGCTTTATAAGACTTTAAGTTTCTGGGATATATAGTCCTATTATTTGTTACTTGCAGAGCTAGCAAATTCTTTTTTAAGCTCATTTCCTTCTGTGATTCCTGGGCAAATGTGATCAGCAAAAACCAACACACACACTGGTATTCTGTTTTCTGACTGCTTCCCCTCAAGCTAAGTTCTGTGTGTACATGGTCTGCCTCCCAAGTTTCCACTAGAAGCAGACTCACAAAATATTTTGCTACAGAATAGCATGAATTGTCACCATGTAACTTGATGGCCTTCTTAGCCACTGTCTACTGAGTGGACATCATATGTTACTTTTAAGTTTTTATGAAAGACCCCTACTACTCATGACCAATTCCTGTATAAGTAAAAATAAGCTAGTTTCTTATTTTTTTTAGTGAATCTCCAAATCAGAGTGATTTAAAGCGAAAGTTTATATTTCACTCCTGCTGCTCTCTGTCTTGGGTGAGCTGCTCTGCTTCATTCTCTCTTGAGGGCTTTCCAGGTGATTCCGTGGTAAGGAATCCTCCTACCGGTGCTAAGGCCACAGGGGACTCAGGTTCGATGCCCAGGTGGGGAGGACCCCCTGGAGGAGGAAATGACAACCCGTGCCAGGATTCTTGTCTGGAGAATCCCCTGGACAGAGAAGCCTGGTGACCTGCAGTCCATGGGGTCACAAAGAGTTGAACATGACTGAAGTGACAGCACATTCTCTTAGGGTTGAAGGCTGCTCGAGAGGCCACCTCCTGCAAGGTTTGCCACAAAAGGAAGAAAACACAACCAACAACGCCTCAGTCCTCAAAGGCTTCTGCTCTCAGATTACACATGCTAACTCTGCTTACACTGCATTTCCCAAATGCAGTCATGTCCATGCCTGTTGTCAAAAGGCTGAAAGAGAAAGTCCTGCCCTGTGTTTGGAAGGAAAACCAGAAACATTGATGAACAGCCCCAATAATCATCACAGCAGCAGAGGCTGAATCCAGAGAGATGTAAAAGCCCTACTTCAAAATAAAAATACCATTAATTTTTTAAATTATAAAAATATTTTATCTCAGTCTTTTTTCTCTAAAATAAATGTATTAGCATTCTTTAGAGAAACAGAGCCAATAGGATATATATATATATATATATATATATATATATATATGCATATGTCTATATATGTATATATGGCTTTGTATATAATAATATATTGACTACATAATAATTATATTATTATAATTATTTTATCTTATACATATATAAGAGCCTTATTAAAGGCTAATTCAAACTGCTATGGAGGCCAAAAAGTCCCACAATATGCCGTCTATAAGCTGGAGAACAAGGAGAGCTGGTAGTGTAATTGAGTCTAAAGGACAGACTTGGCAGAGCAAATCGTATAATTCTTAGTCTGAGACCATAAGCTTGTGTGCAGGTAGCGCCAATGTCTGAGGGCAGCTCAAGAAGAGAGGAGAGAGAATTTATCTTTCCTCTAGCTTGCTTTTTCATTTTATTTAGGCCCACAGAGAATGGATGATTCTCTCCCTTACAGAGATGAGGAGAACTTTACTCAGCCTATTGTTTTGAATATTAATCTCTTCCAGAAACACTCTCACAGAGCTAACTGGAAATAATGTTTTCCCAGCTACCTGGACATAGCTTAGTTCAGTCAAGTTGACATAAAATGAACCATCACTGGAAACTGTCCCTAACAAGTGCCCCACAGAAACTATATTACCACTCTAACTTTGGTTTCTGCTCTATGCAGGGAGGCCAAGTGCAATTAAAGTAACAAAATTACACTTCTTTTGATCTACTCCCCTATATACTAAAGGATCTCCAACCTTTTGCAATTTGAAAATAGATTTCTAAGCAATTTACTTTTTTATTCACCAGAAACGGTCTATCAAACAGAGTGTTACAGGATGGTTTCATAATGAGATAAAACCAGGCAATATGAAAAAGTTCAGGACCAGTGTAACCTGTTGTTGTTCAGTTGCTAAGACACGTCCAACTCTTTGCAACCCCGTTAACTGCTGCACGCCAGGTCTCTCTGTCCATCACTATCTCCCTGTGTTTGCTCAAACTCATGTCCATTGAGTCAGTGATACCATTCAACCAACTCATCCTCTGTCGTCCCCTTCTTCTCCTGCCTTCAATCTTTCCCAGTATCGGGGTCTTTCCAATGTCAGCAATTCACATCAGGTGACCAAAGTAATGGAGCTTCAGCTTCAGCATTAGTCCTTCCAATGAATATTCAGGGTGGATTTCTTTTAGGATTGACTGATTTGATCTCCTTGCTGTCCAAGGGACTGTTAGACATACAGTAAAAATAAAGCCCATTCTAAATAGTTGCTTCTGCCTGCCTTAGATTAAAATTCCAAGAGAATTAGGGAATAAGATTTTGTTTCTGCTTGTTTTAAAGAACAAAGGTACAGAAAGTGAACATTAGGATTTTAAAAGGATATGTGTACATATTTTTTCTAAAAAAAACCCCAAAAACTCTAAAATTTTTTCAAATGCAGCCACGTTTTAATTGTAGCAATGTAAATAAGACACTGTTTTCAAACACAAGATATATTGCTTTAATAGTCAGGCTTAGTTTAAATCTCACAACTGTTAAAAATCATGATAACTTATTTTAATAATGCTGGTTGTCTCAAAATAAGAAAATTGTATCAAGCTACTTTAATAAATTCACTTGTAAATGAAAATTAGAAGTAAGCTTTGAAAGATATTCCCAATTATTATGATCTTTTTCACACAGAACACTATTCTGAAATTTTAAAAGAACATCAAATACCTATTATCTGATTTTCTTTTCTCTTTGTAGTGTGTGAGGCAGAATCCTATATTGTTCCCTTCCTGCAGAATACAAAGGTTTTAATGGAAAGAAAATATATCCTGAAATATATCCTTCCTGAAAATATATCCCTCTCCTTGTACTCTGGATCCTGGCCTCTCCCAAACTTGCATAAATCATCCACTTGTTCATTTATTCATCCTTCCATGTATTCTGCAAAATTGTGTGGCAATCCAACTGTGTACTGAGCACTATGGTTGGCGATGAGGATACAATAATCCTAGAGAACATGCTTGGGAAAACGGGAGAAACGTGCAGCCCAGTGGAACCTGGCAGTAGGCTCCTGTCCTCCGACCAGCTCCCAGTCTCAGACTAAAGCAGGTCAGAACTTTTGTTTCCTGAGGGGAAGAGAAGTGTATGGAAGAGGGTTGGAGTCAGGCAGGGAAACTGCAAGCATTGCAGATTTTTATGCTTTCAGTATTTTTCAGTCATGGTCTCAGGGGCAAAATGACTAGGAATACTGGAATTGCAAGTGCCATCCTGGCTATCCACAGCCAGCTTCAGGCCCTAGACTTATCTTCATGTATATTTAAACCAGAGGGGGAGCAGCATTAAGTGGTACTGAACAGCAGCCAGAACAAACTGGACTTGTACCTTGAGGACAGATCCCTGGAGCTCAGGATGGTTGCTTTGCAGGCTTGGACTCCATTTCATTAATCTTGCTATAAAGTGACCCCTACGTATTCCATTATTTAATTTGGGGATCTACTTATATTAGAGTGGGGTAAATTACCTGAGGGACACCTTTTCCCTTTGTGACACAGTACAAAGAAAAACAAGGGAAGGAGCAAAGATGCTGATGGTTCCAGCGTTGGTAGCAAGGAGCTGAGGAATTTTCTACCTTGGTGGTGGTGGTGTCTAGTCAGTAAGTAGTGCTCGACTCTTTGCAACCCCATGGACTGCAGCATGCCTGGCTTCCCTGTCCTTCACTGTCTCCCACAGTTTGCTCAAATTCACGTCCATTGAGTCAGTGATGCTATCCAACCATCTCATCCTCTAGCACTCCTTTCTCCTTCTCCTTCCAATCTTTCCTAGCATCAGGTGTTTTCCAGTGAGTTGGCTCTGCACATCAGGTGGCCAAAGTATTGGAGCTTCAGCTTCAGTATCAGTCCTTCCAATCAATATTCAGGGTTGATTTCCTTTAAGACTGACTGGTTTGATCTCCTTACTGAGTTCTATTTTTTTTCTGTGGTTCAGGAAGCAAGTTCATCTGGTGAGAATGGCGAGGCAAATACATTAAGACATTACAACTTTAAAACAAAACAAAAACTTTTCCAGTCTGTATGCTTTTTGCTCCTCAACCTTCTCCAATAGTTGCTTCTTTCTCTGCTGAGAACTTTTAAACTCTTTTACTTCCCGACTTGTTCCTGGCTTTATTTTTACTTAATTTGTTTTACTTGTTTGTTTTGAACCAGCATGCCATATGTGGTATCTGTGTCTGTCAGTTCTAAATTGCAATTTATTGGAAAAAAGAACCTGACAAGACCAGCTTGGCTCAATTGGACCCCCTAAAGTATTCAGCTGTGGTCAGGGGTCAAGTCATGATCCTGGCGGCCATACCTGGGTATAGAGACTGCTTCTGGATAAAGAGAAGCTGCTGTAAATTAGTCAGAAAACGTATGGCGCATTCATCTTCGCCATGGACCCCATGTTCCTAGTTTTCTTTATTTTCAGGAGAACCTTCCTCAGGCCCTTTTCTGGACTATTTTCCCTCATCCTGAAACTTTGCTAGTGTTTTCCAGGATTCTCTTCAAGGTCCTCTTCTCCTCTCTCTCTGGGACCCTCTCCTGGGTGATTTCATCCTTTCTCTAGGAGACAATCAACACTGATCCGGTGATAATGCCTAAATTTATTTCTCTTTTACAGATCTCGTTCCTAAGTATCAGGCCAAGAACAGAGCTAAGAGAGGTAGAGAAAATTTTGATGACATCAAAAATGTTAAAACCCTGGATTTAGCTGACCTGAAACTAGATCTGTCTCTGGGTTGTTTTGTAATAAGAATTGTTGCTTAAGCCATATTGAGCTGAGTTTCTATTACCTACAAACAAATGATTATTTGACTGATTCAGGGATGTTTTTTAGACTGGTTTCTTCCTCAATGTTTCCTCCTGCCATTTGCCCCAGGGTTCCTGTCTTGGTCACGTCCTTCTTTTTCTCCCAAGGTCAAGCAAATAGCAATCACAGGAAATATTCTTATGCTCTTTCAGAAGCATTCTCACTTTCTTATTAACATGAAGTTTTCCTAAGTCAACACACGCATGCATATACAGACACGATGAAACAAACTCAAAATGCTAGTTATCATTTTGCTCTTAATTAATAAACAATTCTTTTGAGAATGTGTAGCTATCAAAGTTAATCTAAACAAAGTTCTCTATTTTCACTAGAGAAAGAGATAAGGTATAAGCATAACTGGTAGTAAAATATAAACTCAAGAAATCTGGGACTCATTCCATCCATTTTGACAATAAAACTAGCTGAGAAAACACATTTTTAAAAAATGACTTCTACCTTTTTATTGCTCCCCTAATAAAAATTATAATACCTAGCCCTCATAGTGCTGTGTGCGTGCTTAGTCACTCAGTTGTGTAGGACTCTGTGAACCTTTGGATTCTAGCCGGCCAGGCTCCTCTGTCCATGGGATTCTCCAGACAAGAATACTGGAGTGGGTTGCCATTTCCTTCTCCAGGGAGTCTTCCTGACCCAGCAATCAAACCCACATCTCTAGTGTCTCCTGCATTACAGGCAGATTCTTTACCTGCTGAGCCTTCAATGTTAACAAAAGTCTGATTAGTAGGAGCTCTGAAATAATCGAACCATGAGAAATTGTTCTTTGACAATGACATCTCAAAAGAATTAGATACACATTTAAAAGTAAAAGAAAATTCAGTTCAGTTCAGTTCACTCAGTCGTGTCCAACTGTTTGCGACCCCATTAACCGCAGCACGCCAGGCCTCCCTGTCCATGACCAACTCTTGGAGTCTACCCAGAACATGTCCATCGAGTCTGTGATGCCATCCAGCCATCTCATCCTCTGTCATCCCCTTCTCCTCCTGCCGTCCATCTTTCCCAGCACCAGGGTCTTTCCAGTGAGTCAGCTCTTCACATCAGGTGGCCAAAGAATTGAGTTCCAGCTTCAGCATCAGTCCTTTCAATGAACACCCAGGACTGATCTCCTTTAGGATGGACTGGTTGGATCTCCTTGCAGTCCAAGGGACTCTCAAGAGTCTTCTCCAACACCACGGTTTAAAAGCATCAATTCTTCAGTGCTCAGCTTTCTTTATAGTCCAACTCTCACATCCATACATGACCACTGGAAAAACCAGAGCCTTGACTAGATGGACCTTTATTGGCAAAGTAATGTCTCTGCTTTTTCATATGCTGTCCAGGTTGGTCATAACTTTCCTTCTAAGGAGTAAGAGTCTTTTAATTTCATTGCTGCAATCACCATCTGCAGTGATTTTGGAGCCCCCCCAAAATAATTAGGAGACATTAAATGGACAAAATCTTAAAAGAAATACCTATATAAATACTTACCTATATGTCATTTTTATCTTGAAATATACAACAATATGTATTCTTGTTCAAATAGCCATACTTTTGTAAATAAAACTGCAAGTTCTTTCATGTATTTATAAATATAGTAAACTGTATAGAATTCATATACATTATAGCAGTTGAATGTGCATACAAAGGATTTAATTTAAAGGGAAAGGAACTCAGCTATTGTTTAATACTATACAGACATGTTTATATCTTGGTGCATTAATAGTGATCTAGCCAGAACTGCAAAATAGACTGATCATAAATATACTTAGTTTCTATATATAGATTTATTTTATTTTAGATACTGAGTGCAATGTAAGATGTTGTAAGCAGATCCAAAACAATGCTTTAGAATACTTCTAAGCAATTCCCAATGCATCAAGTAAAAATAAAATTCAATACAAATTAAAAATAGATAATACATTTTACTTCCAAGTTGTATTTTGCCTATAGTATATCCCAAAGTAACCTCTCAATAAGACCTACAATCTTCATAGTAACATATATTAAATATTAATTTCTCTTGTTTATGAAAAAGAATGCTTTTTGAAATTAGGACAAGATAGTAATTGTCTTTTATTTTCAAACAGATTCTTCTTAAAAATAATTTTGCTAAGCTAAATTGCTCACTCCTTTTAAAATGTACAGCTGCCTTCAAAACAATTTTTAGTTACTAAGAATTCAGAAAGATGATACCAAAAGAATACAGAATAAAAATATATATTGATGTAGTAGAAAGAATAGAAAGAGACTGATGTCTTAATATCTAATTTAGTTCTTGAATTAGATACCTTTGTTGACTGAAAAAAAAAAATGCAACCTAAAAGTTGTTTTATTTTGTGGACTTACTGAGAGCTTAAGCCCAGGATACTGACTCTCTGACAACTGTGATGGACTGTTCCAAAGACATAGCCGAGAAGCCAGGACATATAGGAGTTTTTTATGAAGAAGTAGTAAAACATCAAAAGATTACTGTTAATCACAAAAACACTCAAAGTTAAATATTTTAGTGCCTTTCTATGTATGGGGGAACTCAAGATGCTGAGCTCATTGAAATCACTCTCCTGACACATACCTGTTTTTCTCCACCCTGTTTTCCCTTCAGGGTGCACCCGCAGGGCAGCTGCAGTGGGTGATGGCTTTATGGCTGTGACATCCTCGTTTATGGAAACAGCAGATGATATTCTTTGTCAGCAGCTGTACGACCTTGTCACATGGGTTCCTTGGACCTCAGTTTTCTCTCCTGAATAAAGAGAATGTCAATTTTCATCAAGGATATCTCTACTCATCCTAGGTTGCATTTTAGTGCAATAAGGAAAGGAATTAACTAATACACAATGAAAGTGCATGCTCAGTCTTAGGTAACTTTACAAAGAAAAGTAAAAGATAAAAGTTTTCTAAAAAGAATTTCCACTCATCTTCTGAAGTTATCAAGTGTATTTATGAAATGATTAGCTCCAGCTTACTCTTAAGAAATGAGAAACTGGTTATTCATATATTGTGCATTATTTGTGATAATTCTGCTATATTTTTCTTTACTAAATTGTGTGCCTTTTTGTTGCTCTTCCTCTGGTTAAGAATTTTAAGATTTGACCAACAGCTGGGAAATAGGGGAACTCCCTTGGTGACCTAAAGTTGTTTAGAATGCATTTGTATTCCACTATAAGAAATACAGTAAATCAAAGAAGAGTAAGTAAAAAGTTGCCTGGGGCTACTTTAACTGATGCACCAGTGGCAAACACAGGATTCACATGGTGCTTTGTACAACTATCACTTTTCTCTTTCTATTGAAAAACAAATGAAGCAGTATCCACTTAAGCATTAGCCTTGTCAAATCGATGCTGGATTTCTCTTCTTTCCTGGAGGCACTTATACTAACAAAGTATCATTATTATTATTAAAGAAGCTGAGGCTGACTTTGTGCTCAAAATGCCAAAATAATTTAGTCACTACCAAATGAATTGATTGGCATCATATAAACATAGCTTTATTTGGAGCAGTCTAACTGGTTTTGAAATTGTTTAGGAATAAAACATAAGGCACCAGTCAAAAAGAAATGAAGTCAAGCTTTAGTCCAGAAAAAAAAGAAAAAAAGGTTAGGACAATAGTCATTTGGGGATAGAGTAATACCAAGCTCACAACAAAGTTATTTCAAGAACAAAGAAAGGCAATTTAGTCCATTTAGTGGGGGAAACTCTAATGAGACTTTATTAATAGAAGAAATATACATCTCCAGGCTTACAAGGGGTACTTCATCAAATTCCTACTATGAATTTGAAAGCTTCATTGCCTCCACACCTGCTCTTCTGCCTCTGTCTATTCACATAGTAATTATGAAACATCTACTATATGCTAGATGTTGCTGGTCTAATGGAGATGAAAATGTAGCATGTGATCTGTAGACTGATAATTGTTGTGACAGGCTTATGCATACAATTAAAGGGAGAATGTTTGACTAATGATGGAACTTCAAAGAGGATGTCCTAGAGAAGGAAATTATTGACCTAAGCCTTAAAGACAGGTAGAACCAAGCCAGGTAAAGAAGAGATGTCTGGCTATTCCAGGGGGAAAAGACATCTTTCAGTAAATAATACAGAAAACTCCTAGCAAATAGGTTACTTGTACCAGAAGAGTGATAGATGAAGTTTCAGAGTCAGGGGTGAGATCATGGAGCCATGAAGATTAAACTAAGAAGCTTTAATTTTGAATATTATGGGGAGCCATTGGAAGAATACAAAAAAGCAGAGTAACAAGATTTTGATTTTTTTTTTCAAAACATTCTTTGTATCTAAAGTTTAATCTTCTCTTCATATATTCAGCAAATATTTGTTGAGATCTACTGGGAGAATGTACTATATCAAGAAATAAAAGTGCAACTATAAATTAGAAAGTCAGTGTCCCTGACCTCATGGAGTTTATAGTTCCTCAACAGAGATAGCCAACTGCATATAATTTAATAAGTTATTTCAATAAATGTGGTGAGATGGGGACCACAATTCAGTCAGTAGCAACAGGTACTATTGAGAATGTAGAGAAGAAATAGTGCAAAATAGTAGAAGTAACAGGATTTGGTTATTCTGTTTTTTCCAGTAGTCATGTATGGATGTGAGAATTGGACCCTAAGGAAGGCTGAGTGCTGAAGAATTGATGCTTTTGAATTGTGGTGTTGGAGAAGACTCTTGATAGTACCTTGGACTGCAAGGAGATCAAACCAATCAATCCTAAGGGAAGTCAACCCTGAATGTTCATTGGAAGGACTGATGCTGGAAGCTGAAACTCCAATATTTTGGTCACCTGATGCAAAGAACTGACTCATTGGGAAAGACCCTGAGGCGGGGAAAGATTGAAGGCAGGAGGAGAAGGGGACGACAAAGGATGAGATGGTTGGATAGTATCATCGACTCAATGGGCATGAGTTTGAGCAAACTTGAAATAATGAAAGACAGGTAAATCTGGTGTGCTGCATTCCATGGGGTTGCAAAGAGTCAGACAGGACTGAGCAACTGAACAACAACAAACACAGGTAAGTTTGTTGCTTTTTTTAATTGAAGGATAATTGCTTTACAGAATTTTGCTGTTTTCTGTCAAACCTCAACATCAACCAGCCATAGGTATACATATGTCCCCTCCCTTTTGAACCTCCCTCCCATCTCCTTCCCCATCCCCCCGCCAGGTTGATACAGAGCCCCTGTTTGAGTTTCCTGAGCCACACAGCAAATTCTCATTGGCCATCCATTGTACACACGGTAATGTACGTTTCCATGTTACTCTTCCCATACATCTCACCCTCTCCTCCCTCTCCCCATGTCCTCAGCTCTATTCTCTATGTCTCTTTCTCCATTGCTGCCCTGTAAATAAATTCTTCGGTACCATTTTTCCAGATTCCATATATTTTTTAACAATAGCTATGTAACTGATAGGAGAAGGACATGGCGACCCACTCCAGTATTCTTCCCTAGAGAATCCTGTGGACAGAGGGGCCTGGCGGGCTGCCGTCTATGGGGTCCCACAGAGTCAGACACGACTGAAGCGACTTAGCAGCAGAAGCAGCAGCCGCAGCCGCATGTAGCTGATAAACATGTACATATATTGAGTGGCTACTCTTTGTCAGGCACTGAAGCAAGCACTGTATTTTACTCAATGCTCATGAAAACTCTAAGGTATATATTATATGTTAATCTTATCAAAAATTAAGGATGGATAGATTTCAAATACTTTGCAACTTCTCCCATTAAGAGATGAAGCCTTTTTCCTCTCAGGGCTTGGTCATGTAGCTTGCTTTGACCCCTTGAAGGCAATGGGAGTGATGTCATATCAGAGGTTCCAAGTCTGGACGTCTGTCTCGTGTGTCCTCCACAATCCATACACCCCTGATTCAAAGCACACATTCAAGATAATGGGATGAACGAACAAAACTGGGAGTGGACCCCCAGCCATGAAGCTTTCCTAAATTTGTATTTGGGAGACTTACTTTCAGGTTTCTCAGAAAAGATCCTACTCTGCACATATCTTTCGTTTCTGGGCACACCTTTACTGTCATAGCATTCTATTCTTCAGACAAATCCAGAGACCATTTAGATCAACTCACGTACATGGATTAATCAAGATTTACTAGCAGTTTTTAGGATCCTGTGTCAGGTTCTTGTGGTACAACCTCTCTCATTGGCAGTGAGCCTCTGATGTGGTTTCATAGATATTTTTAAATGTAATTCTCTGGTTGTGTGATTGTTTATCATAATAACCATAAAGCCAGAATTATGCCACAGAATCATTTGTAGAAGAGTAGGTCAGAGCTAGAAGGGTAACTAAAGAAAATGTATTTCAACATATTTCATGGATGAGAAAACTATGATGAGTTTCAGAAAACAGATGAGGTTCAGAAATATTGTGGCCAGCCCAAAGTAATACAGTTCATTAGTTAGAGAGTTAGAATCAAATACAGGTCTTCTGAGGTTCTGTCTAGCGCTTTTTCAACTATCAAAAGTACTGCTTAGAATCAATGACTAGTTAATAAAAAAGGAAACCAAAATAGGCACTTTCACCTCCCTAGGAAATTTTCAAGTCCTACAACATAAAGTATAAGTGTCAGTCGCTCAGTTGTGTCCAACTCTATGTGACCCCATGGACTGTAGTCTGCCAGGCTCCTGTGCCATGGAAATCTCCGGGCAAGAATACTGGAGTGAGTAGCATTCATAAAAGTACAACTAAATGAGAAAGAGTTGAAACAGTGCAAGAGAACATGGGGAAGGAAACAAAATGAAACAGAGTCTTTCCTTAACAAGCTACCTATCCAACACTCTTCTTGGAAAGCAAAACTCAATTTGTACATAGTTTACTAGAGAGGTAAAACTCTGTGGAGACTATTTTTAAGCAAAATTACATATCCAAGAGAGCAGTTAATATACACTTTAAAGAATTTTTTAAAAAAATAAGCATTATAGAACAATAATTAATACCTAAAAAAGAATCATTGTTGAAATAAAATGATTGTGATTATTATCTTTCCCAAGGTAGTATTACCTGCAGTAATCATTCTATGTTTTTTAAAATAGTAACATCTTTTAAAGTTTAAACAACTGCTCCTATTTCATCTGAATTTTAACATATACAATTGAACCACCTAAAACTTCAATGAATTGGGCTTTTCCTCAGATTCTCAAAATGGTGCATATAATTATCTCATTTATTTTTACAATGAGAGTGTTTGTAATTTTGCAATTATGGGGTGAAAAGTTTCCATGGCTTTTTGAAATTGCATAGAAGACCTGGAATAAATACAGAAATAGAAAAAAAGCCTTGTGATTCTATAAGTATACTATGGGATGTCTTCCCAGCCAGTACTTATCTGAGAAGCCTCCCCAGACCCAGGCTCTGATGCAGTTAAATTGCCCTCCTGTGCACCTGAGGCTTCCCTGCAAGCACTGCTAATGAGAACAAAAGTGGGCATAAATTCCAAAATAACCTAACGTTACTGTTTCTTTCAGAAGTTTATGTTTTCTGATTCAGGGGCTTACTTTGTTGGTATTGGTTCTTGGAGTTATAAGGTATTGTTCAGTTCAATTAGTGTTTGAACCAGTGTCTCAGAAGCCTAGAATCACCATGAGATAGGAAGAGACTCATTGACAAGATTGCCCATCTGAAGAGAAAGAATGAAGGCAGGGTGCAGTACGCAGCCTGAGGCAAAAAATGAGCAGAGAGAATTTGAGTGTAAGAAAGAGGACAAAAGAATAGAACAGAGGCTACTTATTAACCTTATACATGAAACTATCTGTCCCCTTTATGACTTGGTTCCTCGAGATTACTCTGGTTCCTATCTGTATTCTTTACAACTTGGTTCCTTGAGAGTACTCTGGTTCCTAAGTGCTTCACAGACATATCACGATGGTACAGAGCTAACTGTATGTTGTTTCCTTGTCTGAGGAGATTTTACAAACAGCCAAGGAATAAAGAGAAGTGAAAGGCAAGGGAGAATGGGAAAGATATACACAACTGAATGCAGAATTCCAGAGAATAGCAAGGAGAGATTAGAAAGCCTTCTTAAATGAAAAATGCAAACAGAGGAAAACAATAGAATGGGAAAGACTAGAGATCTCTTCAAGAAAATTGGAGCTATCAAGGGAATATTTCATGCAAAGATGGGCACAATAAAGGACAGAAACAGTAAGGACTTAACAGAGGCAGAAGAGATTTAGAAGAGGTGGCAAGAATATACAGAAGAGCTATACAAAAAAAGATCTTAATAACCCAGTTAACCACGATGGTGTGATCACTCACCTAGAGCCAGACATCCTGGAGTTTGAAGTCAAGTGGGCCTTAAGAAGCATCTCTATGAACAAAGCTAGCAGAGGTAATGGAATTCCAGCTGAGCTATTTCAAATCCCAAAAGATGATGCTATGAAAGTGCTGCACTCATTATTCCAGCATATTTGGAAAACTCAGCAGTGGCCACAGGACTAAAGATCAATGCCAAAGAATAGTCAGACTATCATACAACTGCACTCATTTCACATGCTAGTAAGGTAATGTTCAAAATCCTTCAAACTAGGCTTCAGCAGTATGTGAACCAAGAAATTCCAGATATACAAAAAATGGAAACAGTGGCAGGTTTTATTTTCTTGGGCTCCAAAATCACTGTAGATGATGACTGCAGTCATGAAATTAAAAGACGCTCTGTCCTTGGAAGGAAAGCAATGACAAACATATACAGTGTATTAAAAAGCAGAGACATCATTTGCTAACAAATTTCCATATAATCACAGCTATGGTTTTTCCAGTTGTCATGCATGGATGTGAGAGTTGGTGCATAAAGAAGGCTGAGTGCTGAAGAATTGATGTTTTTGAACTGTCGTGCTGGAGAAGACTCTTGAGAGTCCCTTGGACAGCAAAGAGATCAAGCCAGTTAATCCAAAAGAAATCAACCCTGAATCTTTATTGGAAAGACTCTTACTAAAGCTCCAACACTTTGGCCACCTGATGTGAACAGCTGGCTCACTGGAAAGACTGTGATTTGGGGAAAGAGTGAAGGCAAGAGGAGAAGGGGGCAGCAGAACAAGAGATGGTTAGACAGCATCACTGACTCAATGGACATGAATTTGATCAAACTTTGGGAGATAGTGCAGGACAGAGGAGTGTGGCGTGCTGTGGTCTGTGAGGTTGGAAAGAGTCTGACAGGACTTAGCAATTGGACAACAATGGAGCTCGTAATTAGGTCCTAGCTTAGAACCAATGGAGAGACAGCCTTGGACGCATGACCGAGACCAAATTGTTAGCTTTAATTAGTAATAAAATCTAAGAGAAGGGCAATCTAATAACTTATCCTACATTTGTCGGCTATACATACCCAGTTACAAACCTAAAAGGAATACTGTAGGTTTCACTCATGAGGTCCCGACCCTGAAGAAGGGGGTATAGGTGATACAGTTTTCTGCACTCAAAGGAATGGGTAATCTATATGCATTCAATGTGTTCTCCAAAATTCACGAAATAATGTCACGTCTACTTGTCTGTGATGTCAGTTCTCATCAAAGATAGTCTTCTTTTTTTTTTTTCCATTTATTTTTATTAGTTGGAGGCTAATTACTTTACATCATTACAGTAGTTTTTGTCATACACTGAAATGAATTAGCCATGGATTTACATGTATTCCCCATCCCAGTCCCCCCTCCCACCTCCCTCTCCACCCGATCCCTCTGGGTCTTCCCAGTGCACCAGGCCCGAGCACTTGTCTCATGCACCCAACCTGGGCTGGTGATCTGTTTCATCCTAGATAATATACATGTTTCAATGGTGTTCTCTTGAAACATCCCACCCTCGCCTTCTCCCAGAGTCCACAAGTCTGTTCTATACACCTGAGTCTCTTTTTCTGTTTTGCATATAGGGTTATCGTTACCATCTTTCTAAAGTCCATATATATGTGTTAGTATACTGTAATGGTCTTTATCTTTCTGGCTTACTTCGCTCTGTATAATGGGCTCCAGTTTCATCCATCTCATTAGAACTGATTCAAATGAATTCTTTTTAATGGCTGAGTAATATTCCATGGTGTATATGTACCACAGCTTCCTCATCCATTCGTCTGCTGATGGGCATCTGGGTTGCTTCCATGTCCTGGCTATTATAAACAGTGCTGCGATGAACATTGGGGTGCACGTGTCTCTTTCAAATCTGGTTTCCTCGGTGTGTATGCTCAGAAGTGGGATTGCTGGGTCATATGTCAGTTCTATTTCCAGCTTTTTAAGAAATCTCCACATTGTTTTCCATAGTGGCTGTACTAATTTGCATTCCCACCAACAGTGTAAGAGGGTTCCCTTTTCTCCACACCCTCGCCAGCATTTATTGCTTGTAGACTTTTGGATAGCAGCCATCCTGACTGGCGTGTAATGGTACCTCATTGTGGTTTTGATTTGCATTTCTCTGATAATGAGTGATGTTGAGCATCTTTTCATGTGTTTGTTAGCCATCTGTATGTCTTCCTTGGAGAAATGTCTGTTGAGTTCTTTGGCCCATTTTTTGATTGGGTCATTTATTTTCCTGGAGTTGAGCTGGAGGAGTTGCTTGTATATTTTTGAGATTAATCCTTTGTCTGTTGCTTCGTTTGCTATTATTTTCTCCCAATCTGAGGGCTGTCTTTTCACCTTGGTTATAGTTTCCTTTGTTGTGCAAAAGCTTTTAAGTTTCATTAGGTCCCATTTGTTTATTTTTGCTTTTATTTCTGAAATTCTGGGATGTGGATCATAGAGGATCCTGCTGTGATTTATGTCGGAGAGTGTTTTACCTATGTTCTCCTCTAGGAGTTTGATAGTTTCTGGTCTTACGTTTAGATCTTTAATCCATTTTGAGTTTGTTTTTGTGTATGGTGTTAGAAAGTGTTCTAGTTTCATTCTTTTACAGGTGGTTGACCAGTTTTCCCAGCACCACTTGTTAAAGAGGTTATCTTTTTTCCATTGTATATCCTTGCCTCCTTTGTCAAAGATAAGGTGACCATAGGTTCGTGGATTTATCTCTGGGCTTTCTATTCTGTTCCATTGATCTATATTTCTGTCTTTGTGCCAGTACCATACTGTCTTGATGACTGTGGCTTTGTAGTAGAGTCTGAAGTCAGGCAGATTGATTCCTCCAGTTCCATTCTTCTTTTTCAGGATTACTTTGGCTAT
This sequence comes from Odocoileus virginianus, assembly GCF_023699985.2. Classification (NCBI taxonomy): domain Eukaryota; kingdom Metazoa; phylum Chordata; class Mammalia; order Artiodactyla; family Cervidae; genus Odocoileus; species Odocoileus virginianus. Next base: position 10,572,922 of record NC_069697.1, read on the forward strand.
TCGAGGTTTTTTGTATTTCCATACAAATTGTGAAATTAAAGATAGTCTTCTTTAATTAGCCTGGGTGTTAGCAAGACAATGACACTATCTGAAGTTCTCTGGGTGCTTCCGATATACAGCCCATCCTGGAAACCTCCTTTCCAGGGAAGACTTGCTAGAGAAAGAAGTGGCCATTGTCAACCTCCCGGGACTTTTTTCTCTCAGCTGTAGGACTTGATCATCTGACTTATGACCTGCCTAGGTGTGGTCTTCCCTCTCAGGTAAGCAAATCAGCAGTTTCCTCAGGATTATCCTGCTACCATACCCAAGAGTCTCCAACCAAAATACCAGTAGCTCCTATTCAGACTATCTTTGATCTTATGGTTGGTAAGGTATATCCCAGGAAAAGCTGCACAATCCATCCTAATACCTCAATTAAATTAACTCCAAGTGTTTCTCAGTTCAAAGTAATACCTTTTACTAGTTCCCAACCCAAATTACGTCAGTTCATGTCATTATAGCCCATTAACTTCAGCAAGAAGATTAAGTGACTTTAAGTACACAGTTATAAAATAACAACTAAGATATGTGCCATATTTGAATATAAATCTTCCATTATTAATTCATAGGAAAATGTGAAAAAGCAGTCCAAAGAAATTTTATATTTAAAACTAAAATAATTTTTCCAGGTGAATTTAAAGCCTAACTAATTTAAAGTTTTACCCAATTTCATGAATCATTTAATCTCTGCAAGAAGAGGTCTCAACACTTGCAGCTATAGTTTCCGTTTTTGTCTGCTGAGTAAGGTATAAATCCCACAGCACCAATAAAGTTCAGCTTATCTCAGCCTAAGTCTCTTGTGTGCTTTATTAAAAAAATTTTATGTGTATCCCCCATTACAGTATTATATAGGATAGTTTCACTGCCATAAAAATCCCCTGGGCTCCTCCTATTTATCTCTTCTTCCCCCCACCCACCCTCTAGAAACCACTGATTCTTCTACTGTCTCCATAGTTTTGCCTTTCCACATGAATACCCTGGTTGGAATCATATAGTGTGTTCACTTACCACTAAGCATTTGAGATTCTTCCATGTCTTTTTATGATTCAAGAGCTCATTTATTTATTGTTGAATAAAATTCCAACACAAAGATATATCACAGTTTGTTTATCTATTGACCTATTGAAGGACATCTTGACCCAGGGTATTTTAATGTCCAGTCAGAGTTTAAAAAAATCACTGCTATAGACCACAGCAGAAATTTAATTGGTTTTGAAGGAAGGAGAAGAAATTGGGAAACATTTGAGCCATGGCTGGATGTCAGATTACTCATTGTCAGTGTATATTTAAACACACTTTTAATAAATAAAGTCAGGAGAAAGTTCCCATTGAGGGATTAGTGTTTTTCACTAAGTGTTTTGCATCTGGAGCTGGGAAAGCCACCTACTCACACTGTCTTTTCATGCAACATTTGAGCTATTGTTGCATTCTTATAAAGCCTAGAAATTTGTTGTCAATTCCAGTCACCATATGCTGTCTTATTCCTTCCCTGCCTAGCCTTTAAATTTAATTCAATCCCTTCTAATCAATTTCTCTTTGGGGTTGTATGCTTTCACACTATTACATAAGCAAGCATTTTAGCTTTGTACTTTAGGTCATTTAATAAGCGTAGATGCTTTTGAAATCTGTGGCATAAGAAACGTTTTCTCTGTCCTCTAGTGTGTTTCAACTGGAGAATCACTGTCAGCATATATCTAAGGTAAAACTTACCTGTTCCCCCACCCGCACCCTCCGCCCCATGGCTTGTAACCCCAGAGGCTTAGAATAGATCAACTTCTGTCAGGCAGTCTTAAATACGTTGTCTTGTACAGCTTTGGAAAGTCTCAGGTCTTGTATATCATTGCTCCTTTTGTTGTTTTTTTGTTTTCAAACAGCTTTATTGAGATATAATTAACATACGTCAACATTTTTCAGTATATTCACTAAGTTGTGCAACAAATATGAAAATCTTAGTTGAGAACACCTTCAATCTCCCTGGAAAAAACCTGTTCCCATAAGCAACCAATCTCCATTCTCCCCATTAAACTCTAGCACTAAGCAACCACTTATTTACATTCCATTTCTATAAATTTTCTTATTCTTGCTACTTAATATGAATAAAATAATCCAGTATATGTTCTTTTGTGACTGACTTTAACTTAGCATAGTATTTTCAATAGTCATCATATTACAAGCATATATCAATACCTCAGTTTTTGCTGCTAACATTCCACTATATGGATATATGACATTTCATTTACCCATTTGTCAGTTGATGGACTACTGGGTTGTTTAGACTCCTGAGCTATATACTACTGTTCTGAAAATTTATATACAAGTTTTTGTGTGGACATATATTTTTATTTCATTTGAGTATATACCTAGGAATGGAATTTCAGGTCATATGATAATACTGTGTTTAACTTTTTGAAAAGCCACCATTCTGTTTTGCAAAATGGCTACACTTTATACTACCCCTCCAATGATGGTATGAGTTCCAGTTTCTCCACATCCTCACCAAACTTGTTATTGTGTGTCTCTTTTATTATCACCATTCTAGTGGGTGTAAAGTAGTATGTCATTGTGTTTTTAATTTTCATTTATAATGTAGAACATCTTTATATGTGCTTGTTGGTCATTAATATACCTACCTTGGAAAAAATGTCTATTTAAATTGTTTGCCCGTTTAAAATTTTCATTATTTGTTTTTTTTTATTATTGAAAAGTCCTTTTTAAATATCTGGATAAAAGTCCTTTGTCAAATATATGATGTGCCAGTGTATTTTCCCAGTCTGTGAAGCTCATTTTATTTTCTTGATGGTATCATTTGAAGCTCAAAAGTTTGAAAAAATGTAGTCCATTTCATTTTCTTTCATCATTTGGGCTTTTTGTGTAGTACCAAAGAAACCATTGTCTAACTTATGGTTGTTAAGATTTACTTCTGTGTTTTCTTCCAGGAATTTTATATTTGTAGTCCTCATATTTAGGTCTATGATCAATTTTGAGTTATTTTCATTTTATCATATTGTGTTATATTATATTGTGATTTTTTTATATATGATTTGAGGTAAGGCCCCGCTACATTCATTTGCATGTAGTCATCCAATTTTCACAACAGCATTTGTTGAGATGACTATTTTTTCATGATTTAATTTTCTTTTGTCACTTTTAAAAAATAAATTGACCATATGTTTTTTATTATTATGTCAGTACTGCTAGAATAACAACTGTCTTGATTACTAGTTTGCAGTAGGTTTGAAATCAGAAAGTTTAAGCCCTCCAACTTTGTTCTTCTTTGAATATCTTTTGGCACACACACACAAGCAAACACCCATCTACCCATTCATCTATCACTAGGCATTTGCATTGCTTCCATATTGTAGGTATTATGAGTAGTGCTGCAATTAATTTTGTATTCTGCAAGTTTACTGAATTCACTGGTAAGTTCTAAGAGATTTTTGTGGCATCTTCAGGGTTTTCTGTATGTAATATCTTGTCATCTACAAATAATGACAGTTTTACTTCTTCCTTTCCAATTTGTTTTTGCTTTGTTTTTTTTTTAGTGATTGCTGTGGTTAGGACTTCCAATACTACGTTGAATAAAAGTGGTGCGGTTGGGCATCTTTGTCTTCTTCTAGATCTTTGTCTTCTTCTTGAAAGAAAATGCTTTCAGCTTTCTATCACTGAGTGTGATATTAGCTATGGGCTTGTCATATACGGCCTTTCTTATGTTGCGTTATATTCCCACTGCTTTGTTGAATGGTTTTTATCATAAATAGATGCTGAATTTTGTTAAAAGCTTTTCTGCACCTATTAAAATAATCATGATTTTTACTTTTCAATTTGGAATATGGTGTATCACATTGATTAATTTGAAGATATTGAACCATCCTTAGTTGTAGGTTTCTTCTTTTCATCATTTTAAATATTTTATTTCACTCCCTTCTGGCCTGTAAAGTTTCCATTCAAAGTCAGCTGATAATCTTATGACAGTTTCCTTATACATAACTATTTGTTCTCCCTGCTGTTTTTAAGATTCTCTCTTTACCTTTAATTTCTGCCATTTTAATTATACTGTATCTTGATGAGGCCCCTTCATGGATCACTGCCTTGTCATGGCAAAGGGGCTTGCATCACTTGATGACGCTATGAGCCATTCTGTGTAAGGCTACCCAAGATGGACAGGTCACAGTGGAGAGTTCTGACAAAACATGGTCCACTGGAGGAGGGAATGGCAAACCACCCCAGTATTCTTGCCATGGGAACCACATGAACTGTATAAAAGGACAAAAAGATAGGACACTGTATGTGAATCCCCCAGGTCTGAAGGTATCCAGCTGCTACTGGGACAGAGTGGAGAAGAACTACTAATAGCCCCAGGAAGAACGAAGCAGTTGGGCCAAAGTGAAAATGATGCTCAGTTGTGGATATGTCTGGTGATGAAAGTAAAATCCAGTGCTGCAAAGAACAGTATTGCATATGAACCTGAAATGTTAGGTCCATGAATCAAGGTAAATTGGATGTGGTCAAGCAGGAGATGGTAAGACTAAACATCAACATCTTAGGAATCAGTGGACTAAAATGGACGGGAATGGACTAATTTAATTCAAATGACCATTGTATCTACTACTGTGGACAAGAATCTCATAGAAGAAATGGAGTAGTCCTCATAATCAGCAAAAGAGTCCAAAATGCCGTACTTGGGTGCATCCTCAGAAATGACAGAATGATCTCAGTTCATTTCCAAGGCAAACCATTCATTCAGCATCACATAATCCAAATCTATGCCCCTACCAATGCCAAAGAAGCTGAAGTTGATCAGTTCTATGAAAACCTAGAAGACCTCCGAGAACTAACACCAAAAAAAAAAAAAAAAAGATATTCTGTTTATCATTGACAATTGGAATGTGAAAGTAGGAAGTCAAGAGACAACCTGATGTAACAGGCAAGTTTGGTTTTGGAGTACAAAATGAAGCAGGGCAAAGACTAACTGAATTCTGCCAAGAGAATGTATTGGTCATAGCAAATACTGTTTTCAACAACACAAGAGATGATTTTACATATGGACATCACCAAATAGCCAATATGGGAATCAAATTGATTACATTCTTTGTAGCCGATTATGAAGAAGTTGTGTACAGTCAGCAAAAACAAGATCTTGGAGCTGACTGTGACTCAGGTTATCAGCCTCTCATAGAAAAAATCAGGCTTAAACTAAAGAAAGCAGGGAAAACCACAAGGCCAGCAAGATACGACTTAACAAATCCCCCATGAATATGCAGTGGAGGTAACGAATAGATTCAAGGGATTGGAAACTATAAACAGTGTTCTTTGAAGAGCTGTGGACAGAGGTCTGTAATATTGTACAAGAGGCAGCAAGCAAGAAAAGAAAGAAAAAGAAAAAAGAAAGAAAGAAACCCCAAAGAAAAAGAAAAGCAAGAAGGCAAAGTGGTTATCTGAAGAGGCCTTACAAATAGCTAAAGAAAGAAGAGATGCAGAAAGCAAGGGAGAAAGGGAAAGGTGTATCCAACTAAATGCAGAATTTCAAAGAATAGCATGGAGAGACAGGAAGGCCTTCTTCAATGAATAGTGTGTAAAACTAGAAGAAAACAACAGAAGGGGAAAAACTAGAGCTCTCTTTAGGAACATTGGAGATATCAAGTGAACACTTTGCCCAAAGATAGGTACAATAAAGCACATAAATGATAGAGACCTAGTAGACATTGAAGAGATCAAGAAGAGATGGAAAGAATACATGGAAGAACGGTACAAAGAAGATCCAGATGAACAGGATGACTATGATGGCGTGGTCAGCCACTAGAGCGAGACATCCTGGAGACTGAAGCCAAGTGGGCCTGAAGAAGCACTGCTGTTAATAAAATTGGTGGATGTGAAGGAATTCCAGCAGAACATTTCAAAAACCCTAAAGGATAATGCCTTCAAGGTGTTGCATTCAATATGTGAGCAAAGCTGGAAGACCCAGCAGGGGCCACAGGACTAGAAAATGTCAACCCTCATCCCAATTCCCAAGAAGGATAGTACTAAAGAATGTGATAACCACTGGACGGTTGCATTCACCTCCCATGTTAGTAAAGTCACACTTAAAATCATGCACGCTAGGCTTCAGCTTATGCAAACCAAGAACTTGAGATGTCCAAGCTGGGCTTAGAAAAGGAAGAGAACCAGAGATCAAATTGCTGACATCTGGTGGATCATAGATAAAGCTAGGAAATTCCAGAAAAACGTCTATATTTGTTTCATTGACTACACCAACGCCTCAGATTGTGCGGATCATAAACTGTGGAAAGCTGTTAAAGAGATGGGAATAGAAGACCATCTTACCGATCTCCTGAGAAACCTGTATGCAGGTCAAGAAGCAACAGTTAGAACCCTGTATGGAACAACTGATTGGGTATTGAGAAAGGAGTACGACAGCTGTTTGCTGTCACCCTGTTTGTTTAATCTATATCTGAACATAGCATAAGAAATGCTGGGCTGTATGAGTTACAAACTGGAATCAAGATAGGCCAGAGAAACACCAACAACCTCAGATATGTGGATGATACCACTCTAATGGCAGAAAGTGAAGAGGAACTAGAGAGCTTCTTGGTGAGGGTGAAGGAGGAGAGTGAAAGAGCTGACTTAATACTAAATATAAAAAAAGCTAAGATCATGGCATCTGGCTCCATTACTTCTTGGCAAAAGAGGGGAGAAATGTTCAAGTAGTGACAGATTTCCCCCTCTTGGGCTCTAAAATCACTGTGGATGGTGACTGCAGTCATGAAATCTGAAGATGATTGCTTCTTGGCAGAAAAGGTATGACAAACTTAGACAGTGTGTTGAAAAGCAGAGGCATTACTCTGCCAACAAAAGTCTGTATAGTTAAAGCTATGGTCTTCCCAGTGGTCACAAATGGTTGTGAGTGCTGGACTGTAGAGAAGGTAGAGCACTGAAGAATTGATGTGTGGTGCTGGAGAAGACTCCTGAGAGTCCTTGGACAGCAAGGGGATCAAACCAGTCAGTCTTAAGGGAAATCAACCCTGAATAATCATTGGAAGGACTGAAGCTGAAGCAAAACTCCAGTATCTTGGTTATCTGATGCAAACAGCTGACTCATTGGAAAAGCCCCGATGCTGGGAAAGATTGAGGGCAGAAGGAGAAGAGGGCATCAGAGGATGACATGGCTGGATGGCATCACCAATGCAATGGACATGAATGTGGGCAAACTTCAAGAGATGGTGTGGTTCCTGGGGTGGCTGGATGTGGGGCTCAGGCTCTCCCAGAGCCAGCCCACTGGTAGATAGGGTCTGGTCCCAACTTGACTGGATGTATGGTCCTGGAGGATCCAGAGATAGTGCTGACCCGTTGGTTTGTGTTGCTGGGTGCTGGGTCATATGGTGGGCAGCGCTGAGTCCCAGGGTGGGTGGAGGTCTTGGTGGGGGTGGGGGACTGTGGCTGCTGCCAGCCTGTCGATGGGTGGGTTTGTGTCCCTGTGAGGCTGGCTGGAAAGTCGTGAGAATTGTGCAGACAGGCCAGAGTTGGCACTGGATTCTGACACTAGTAAGCTAAAAGGAGAACTCCAAAATGGCACTTGCTAGCACCAGTGTCTTCATGGTAGAATGAGCTTCCAAAAATGACTACTGCCAGTATGTGTGTGCCCAGCATGAGTCCACATTTTCTCCTGCCCTCTCTGAGAGGCTTTCTAAAATCAGTAACTGAGTCTGCTCCAGGCTCCTTTGAATTACTGCTTTTGCCATAGATCTCAGAGCATGTGAGGCTTGTGTGTACACTATAAGAGCAGAGTCTCCCTTTCCTACATCCTTCTGGCTCACCAAAAAGCAAATCCCACTGGCTTTTGAAGCCAGACATTGGGGGAGCTCATATTCCCAATGCAGAACCCCTGGGCTAGGGAGCCTGATGTGGAGCTTAAACACTTCAGCCCTTGGAGAGAACCTTTGAAATTGTGATTATGCTACTGCTTGTGGGTTATCTACCGGGAAATGTGGATCTTGACTGTACTATATCTCTGCCTCACCTGTCAGTCTTGTTGTGGTTCCTTCTTTATATTTTTAGTTGTAGATATGTTCTGCTAGATTTCAGGCTTTCTCATCAATGACTGCTCTGTAAGTAGTTGTAATTTTGACATTTCCATGGTAGGATATGTACTGAGGGTCTTCCTCCTTGCATCTTGGTCAGTCCCGTATTGACCTCTTTTATATTAAGCAGATTTTGTTTAGTGTTAACAATTTAGTCACAAACAATTTTAACTACATTTTGAGTAATTTGTATTAGATATTACTTTCTAAAGGATATACATCTTAACTTATAAGAGTCTACTTCATGTTTATACTGACTAAATGCAATTCCCAAGTAAGACAGTAGGCACTGAGAGAGGGCATCAGAGGGCAGACAGATTGAAACTACAAACACAGAAAACTAACCAATCTGATCACATGGTCCACAGCCTTGTCTAACTCAGTGAAACTAAGCCATGCAATTTGGGGCCACCCAATATGGACGGGTCATGGAGAAGAGGTCTGACAGAATGTGGTCCACTAGAGAAGGGAATGGCAAACCACTTCGGTATTCTTGCCTTGAGAACCTCATGAACAGTATGAAAAACCAAAAAGATAGGACACTGAAAGATGAACTCCCCAGGTCGGTACGTGCCCAATATGCTACTGAAGATCAGTGGAGAAATAACTCCAGAAAGAATGAATGGATGGAGCCAAAGCAAAAGCAACACCCACTTGTGGATGTTACTGGTGATAGAAGCAAGGTCCAATGCTGTAAACAGCAATATTGCATAGGAACCTGGAACGTTAGGTCCATGAATCAAGGCAAATTTGAAAGTGGTCAAACAAGATGGCAAGAGTGAACGTTGACATTCTAGGAATCAGCGAACTAAAATGGACTGGAATGGGTGAATTTAACTCAGATGACCACTATATCTACTGCTGTGGGCAGGAATCCCCTAGAAGAAATGGAGTAGCCATCATAGTCAACAGAAGAGTCCAAAATGCAGTACTTGGATGCAATCTCAAAAACGACAGAATGATCTCTATTCGTTTCCAAGGCAAACCATTCAATATCACTGTAATCCAATCTATGCCCTGACCAGTAATGCTGAAGAAGCTGAAGTTGAACAGTTCTATGAAGATCTACAAGATCTTTTAGAACTAACATCCAAAAAAGATGTCCTTTTCATGATAGGGGACTGGAATGCAAAAGTAGGAAGTCAAGAAACACCTGGAGTAATAAGCAAATTTGGCCTTGGAGTACAGCATGAAGCAGGGCAAAGGCTAATAGAGTTCTGCCAAGAGAATGTACTGGTCATAGCAAACACCCTCTTCCAACAACACAAGAGAAGACTCTAAACATGGACATTGCCAGATGGCCAACACCGAAATCAGATTTATTATATTCTTTGCAGCCAAAGATGGAGAAGCTCTACACAGTCAGCAAAAACAAGACCGGGAGCTGACTGTGGATCAGATCATGAACTCCTTATTGCAAAATTCAGACTTATATTGAAGAAAGTGGGCAAAACCCCTACACTATTCAGGTATGACCTAAATCAAATCCCTTATGATTATACAGTGGAAGTGAGAAATAGATTTAAGGGACTAGATCTGATAGAGTACCTGATGAACTATGGATGGAGGTTCGTGACAATGTGCAGGAGATAGGGATCAAGACCATCCCCAAGAAAAAGAAATACAAAAAAGCAAAATGGCTGTCTGACGAGGCTTTACAAATAGCTGTGAAAAGAAGAGGATCAAAAAGCAAAGGAGAAAAGGAAAGATATATCCGTTTGAATGCAGAGTTCCAAAGAATAGCAAGGAGAGATAAGAAAGCCTTCCTCAGCGATCAATGAAAAGAAACAGGAAAATAACAGAATGGTTCCAAATAGGAAAAGGAGTATGTCAAGTCTGTATATTGTCACCCTGCTTATTTAACTTATATGCAGAGTACCTCATGAGAAATGCTGGGCTGGAAGAAGCACAGCTGGAATCAAGATTGCTGGGAGAAATATCAATAAACTCAGATATGCAGATGACACCACCCTTATGGCAGAAAGTGAAGAAGAACTAAAGAGCTTCTTGATGAAAGTGAAAGAAGACACTGAAAAAGTTGGCTTGAAGCTCCACATTTGGAAAACTAAGATCATGGCATCCAGTCCCATCACTTCATTGCAAATAGATGGGGAAACAGTCGAAACAGTGGCTGACTTTATATTTTGGATTCCAAAATCACAGCAGATGATGATTGCATCCATGAAATTAATGGATTCTTTCTCCTTGGAAGGAAAGTTATGACCAAACTAGACAGCATATTAAAAAGCAGAGACATTAATTTGTCAACAAAAGTTCCATCACAAGGCTATGGTTTTTCCAGTAGTCATGTATGGATGTGAGAGTTGGACTCTAAAGAAAGTTGAGTGCTGAAGAATTGATGCTTTTGAACTGTGGTGTTGGAGAAGACTCTTGAGAGTCCCTTGGACTGCAAGGAGATCCAACCAGTCTATCCTAAAGGAGAGCAGCCCTGAGTATTCATTGGAAGGACTGATGTTGAAGCTGAAACTCCAATACTTTGGCCACCTGATGTGAAGAGCTGACTCATTTGAGAATACCTTGTTGCTGGGAAAGATTTGAGGGCAGGAGGAGAAGGGGACGACAGAGGGTGAGATCTTGGATGACATCACCGACTCAAGGGACAGGAAATTGGGTAGATTCCAGGTGTGGGTGTTGGACACCAAGGCCTGGTGTGCTGTGGTTCATGGGGTCACAAAGAGTCGGACATGACTGAGCGACTGAACTGAACTGAATGTAATTTCTATAATGGGGCTTCCTTTATGGCTCAGCAGTGAAGAATCCTTCTGCCAACTGAGGATATGCAGGTTCGATCCCTGTGTTGGGAAGATCCCCTGGAGAAGGAAATGGCAATCTAATCTAGTATTCTTGCCTGGAAAATCCCATGGTCAAAGGAACCCGGTGGCCTATAGTCTTTGGGATTTCAAAGAGTTAGACACTACTTAGGGACTGAAAAACAACAATTTCCTATAATATATGGAAATTTTATTGGCCCCATTTCCTCCTTAAATTTTGTACTATTATTATCATATATAATACATTTATATTTTTACAAACTGAAAATATAATTATAAATGTTTGTTTATATAATATATATATTTTAAGAAAGCTAAAGAAGTAAAAGCACATATATGTGTTTATAGTTTGTTATGGGGATTTTCTTATTTACCCTTTCTATTTCCCTTTTTTTTCTTCTATCTAGTGTCAGTTTACTTCAGCATAGCTTTGCTCCTGTCCCCCTTCTTAATAATATTATTATCAAATATATTATATTTCTCTGTTATTACCCAGTAATATACTCATATATATGTTGTGTTACACAGTTGCTTTTTAAATCAATCAGGAAAAGATAGGAAAAAGTCTGTGTAATTATACCATATTTTATAATGAAAGGTTGTTGCTAAACCATGAAAGATGCCGTGATTCTTGGCCTCTGGAGAGAAAAATTCAATCTCGAGCCAGAGACGAGGCTTGATCGCTCAGAGCTTTTGTGTAATAAGTTTTATTAAAGTATAAAAGAGATAGAGAAAGCTTCTGACATAAACATCAGAAGGGGATAGAAAGAAATACCCCCTTGCTAGTGTTAGCCAACAAAGATCTGTCTAGTCAAGGCTATGTTTTCTCCAGTGGTCATGTATGGATGTGAGAGTTGGACTGTGAAGAAAGCTGAGCAGCGAAAAATTGATGCTTTTGAACTGTGGTGTTGGAGAAGACTCTTGAGAGTCCCTTGGACTCAAAGAGATACAACCAGTCCATCCTAAAGGAGATCAGCCCTGGGTGTTCATTGGAAGGACTGATGCTGAAGCCGAAACTCTAATACTTTGACCACCTGATGTGAAGAGTTGACTCATTGAAAAAAACCCTGATGCTGGGAGGGATTGGGGGCAGGAGGAGAAGGGGATGACAGAGGATGAGATGGCTGGATGGCATCACCGACTCAATGGGCATGAGTTTGAGTGAACTCCGGGAGTTGGTGATGGACAGGGAAGCCTGATGTGCTGCGATTCATGGAGTCACAAAGAGTCAGACACGACTGAGCGACTGTGAACTGACAGTGGTACCCCACTCCAGTACTCTTGCCTGGAAAATCCCATGGACAGAGGAGCCTGGTGGGCTGCAGTTGATGGGGTCGCTAAGAGTTGGACATGACTGAGAGACTTCACTTTCACTTTTCAGTTTCATGCATTGGAGAAGGAAATGGCAACCCACTCCAGTGTTCTTGCCTGGAGAATCCCAGGGATGGGGGAGCCTGGTGGGCTGCTGTCTATTGAGTCACACAGAGTTGGACACGACTGATGTGACTTAGGAGCAGCAGCAGCAAGGAATATAGACAAAAATGTCTGTTCTTTCCTTCTCCTTGAGAATTCCGGACCCCTCTCTTTGTGGCCCCCTGGATTTCTTATCAACCTGCCTAGGAGTTGACTCTCTCAATAACTACCTACATAATTACTCTTAATGGCACTCTGTTTTTTCTTGTGGCTTTGAATTACTATCTTTCACTTGTTTTCAGCCTGCAGAACTTCTTTTAATATTTCTTTTAAGGTAGATCTACTTGCAACAGATTCTCTGTTTTTCCTTATCTGGAAATGGCTTTGTCTCACTCTCAGTTTTGAAAAATAGTTTTGCTAGACATAACAGTCTATGTGTGACAATTTTTGCTTTTAGTGTGTTGAATATGTCATCCCACTGCCTTCAGACTTCTGTTGTTTCTGATGAGCAGTCAGTTTGATGTTATGATCCCTTTTCTCTTGTTCTTTTTGAGATTTCTCTTTGTTTTTCAACATTTTGTCTGTGATTGGTCTGGTTGTTTCGCCCTTGGCACTTATTTTACCTATAGTTTGGTGAGGTTCTTGGCTGTAATATGTGCTTATTTTTCATCAGTTTGGGGGGGGTGTTTAGCCTTCGTTTCCTTAATTGTCTCGCTTTCCTCTCTTTGTGGTAGTCCTATTGCATGCATGTACATTGGTGTTTTTAATGGTCTTCCACATTTCTCTCGAGGATCTGTTAATTTTTCTTTTTTTGTTTTCGTTCTTTTCGTGTCTTTTTAGAAAAATATTGCTGAAGTATAGTTGATTTACAATGTTGTGCACACACACATATATATATATATATCTATATATATACCCTTTGATACTTTATTCTATTATGGTTTATTATAAGACATTGAATATAGTTCCTTGTTGTGTACTGTAGGATCTTGTTGTTCATCTGTCTTATGTATAACAGCTTACATCTGCCAGTTCCAAATTATCAATCAAACCCTCCTTCACTCCTCTCCCTGGGCAACCACAGGTCTGTTCTTTATATCTGTGAGTCTCTTTCCATTTCATAGATGGGTTCATTTGTGTCATATTTTAGATTCTAAATGTAAGTAATATCATATGATATTTGCCTTTGTTTTTCTTTTCTTTTTTTATTTCACTTCGTATGATAATCTCTAGGTCTGTTTATGCTGCTGCAAGGTGGCATTATGTTGTTCTTTTATATGGCTGAGTAATATCCTTTTATATACATAAATCACATTTTCTTTATCCATTCATCTCTTGATGAACATTTAGGCTGTTTCCATGTCTTGGCTGTTGCAAATAGTGCTGCTGTGAATATATGAAGCCTGTGTCTTTTTGAATTATAGTTTTATCTGGGTATATGCCCAGGAGTGGGATCGCTGGATCATATGGCAACTCTAATTTTAGTTTATTGAGGAGCCTACACTCTGTTTTCCATAGTGGCTGTACTGATTTACATTCCCACCAGGCGTGTAGGAGGGTTTCCATTTCTCCACACCCTCTCCTGCATTTGTTATTTGCAGACTTTTTAAAAATAATATATTTCTTTATTTATTTATTTTTGGCTGTGCCAGGTTTTCGTGGCTGCGTGGGCTTTTCTCTGGTCGTGGTGAGCAGGAGGCTCCTCTTTCGTGTGGTGAGCAGACGCCTTGCTGCGGGGTCTCACCTCACTGCTGAGCATGGGCTCCAGGGCGCACAGGCCTCGATCGTTGCACCTGAGCCGAGTAGTTTTGACCCCTGGGCTCTAGAGCACAGGCTCAATAGTGGTGGTACACAGGCTTAGTTGCTCTGTGGCATGTGGGATTTTTCCAGCCCAGGAATCAAACCCATGTTTCTTGCACTGGAAGGCAGATTTTTTTTTTTTTTTTTTTTTTTTTACACCAGTGAACCACCAGGGACTCCCCTATCTGTAGACTTTTTAGTAATGGCCATTCAAACTGGTGTGAGGTGGTACCTCAGTGTTGTTTTGATTTGCCCTTCTTAATAATTAATGATGATGAGCAACTTTTCGTGTGTCTATTGGCTCTGTATGTATTCCTTAGAGAAATGTCTATTTAGGTCTTCTGCCTATTTTTCAATTGGGTTGTTTGGGTTTTTCTTTTGTTGTTGTTGCTGTTGAGTTGTATAAGCTATTTGTATATTTTGGAAATTAAGTCCCTGCAGGTCACGTTGTTTGCAGATGTTTTCTCCCAGTCCATAGATTGTCTTTTCGTTCTATTTATGACTTTATTTGCTGTTCAGAAGCTTATAAGTTTGATTAGCTTCCATTTGTTTATTTTCGCTTTTATTTTTATTACCTTGGGAGATTGAACTAAGAAAACTTTGCTACTATTTATGTCAGAGAATATTTTTCATATGTTTTCTTTTAGGACTTTTATGGTGGCATATCTTAAATTTAATCTTCAATCCATTTTGAGTTTATTTTTGTGTATGATGTGAGAGTGCATTATAACTTCATTGATTTGTGGCTCTCCAACTTTCCCAACATTACTTACTGGAGAGACTGTCTTTGCCCCATTATATATTCTTGCCTGAAGTTGTTGATGTTTCTCCCGCCTGTCTTGATTCCAGCTTGTAACTCATCCAGCCCAGCATCTCTCAAGATGTGCTCAGCACGTAGGTTAAATATACAGGGTGACAACAGACAGCCCTGCCATACTCCTTTCTCAATAATTAACCAAAAAGTTGTTCCATATAGGGTTCAAACTGTTGCTTCTTGACCTGCATACCAGTCTCTCAGGAGATATCTTACTTATAAGTAAGATGGTCTACCTGTCAACAACCTCAGATATGCAGATGATATCTGATACCACTCTAATGGCAGAAAGTGAATAGGAACTACAGAACCTCTTGCTGAGGGTGAAGGAGGAGAGTGAAAAAGCCAGCTTAAAACTAAATATTAAAAAAGCTAAGGTCATGGCATCTGGCCCCATTACTTCATGGGAAATAGAAGGGGAAAGGTGGAAGTAGTGATAGATTTCCTCTTCTTGGGCTCTAAAATCACTACAGATGATAACTGTAGCCATGAAATCAGAAGACAGTTGCTTCTTGGCAAGAAAACTGTAACAAACCTAGACAGTATGTTGAAAAGCAGAAATATCACTCTGCTGACAAAGGTCCAGATAGTCAAGGCTATGATATTCCCAGGGATCATGTATGGTTGTGAGATTTGGACTGTAAAGAAGGCAGAGTGCCAAAGAATTAATTCCTTCAAACTGTGGTGTTGGAGAAGACTCCTGAGAGTCCTTGGACAGCAAGGAAGTCAAAGCAGTCAATCTTAAGGGAAATCCACCCTGAATACATATTGGAAGGACTGATGCTGAAGCTGAAGGTCCAGTATTTTGGTCATCTGATGTGAACAGCTGACTAATTTGAGAAGTTCCTGATGCTAAGACTGAGGGAAGAAGGATAAGAGAGCGTCAGAGGATGAGATGGCTGGATAGCATCAGTGATGTGATGGAAATGAACTTGGGCAAGCTTCAGGAAATGTTGAGGGACCGGGAGGTCTGACATGCTGCAGTCCATGGTGTCACAAAGAGTTGTACACAACTGGATGACTGAACAACAATATTCGTACCTCCTTTGTCAAAGATTGATTTACTAAAGGTGTATGGGTGTGTTTCTAGGCTCTCTATTCTGTTCCATAGATCTGTATTTCTGTTTATGTGCCAACACCATGCTGTTTTGATTACTGTAGCTTTGTAGTATTGTCTGAAGTCTGGGAGGGTTATGTATCCTGCTTTGTTCTTTTTATTCAGGGTTACTTTGGCAATTCTTGATCTTGTATGGTTCTATATAAATTTTAGGATTATTTGTTCTAGATCTGTGAAAAATGTCATGGACAATTTGATAGGGCTTGCATCGAGTCAGTAGATTCTGTGCAGTATGGCCATTTTAACAATACTAATTCTTTCAATCCAACTGCATAAGATATCTTTCCATTTCTTTGAATCATCTTTAGTTTCTTCTATTAATGCTTCGTAGTTCTCAGCATATGAGTCTTTCACTTCCTTAGTGAGGTGTATTCCTAAGTATTATATTTTTGATATAATTTTAAAAGGGATTATTTGTTTATATTCCACTTCTGATATATTATTGTTAGTGTAAAAAATGCAGCTGATTTCTGTATGTTAATCTTGTATCCTGCTACCTTGCTGAATCGTTTATCAATTCTAGAGGTTTTATGTGAGAGACTCTTATTTCTTTTTCTTAATTCCTTATTCGCTGTCTTAGATTACATAATATCAATTGATGTATCTTCAGGTTATTTGATATTTTTAAATTATGCCAGTTCAACTCTGTTGTTGAGCCATTCTAGTGGTTTTCACTTCACTTACTGTATTTTTCAACTGTAGAAATTTAATTTGGTTCCTTTTAATAATTTCCATTCCATTATTGATGTTCAATATTTTATGAGATGTAAAAGAGATACATCATTTTAATCCTTTAAGCTTTGTTTCCTTCAGTTCTTTGAATGCATTTGTAGTATCTGCTTTGAATTTTTTTTTTCTGCTCAGTCCACTATCTGGACAATTTCAAAGACATATGCTATTGCTTATTTTTCCTTTGTTTATAAGCCACACATTTTCCTGTTTGCTATCATGTTCCATTATTTTTGTTGAAAACTGGACATTTTTGATAATATATTGTGGTTTATTTGTTTAATGACTTGAAAAAAAATGATTCAATAAAGTGTGTTTACCCTGCAGTCTGTAGCCTCTTATATGTTGCTCATGTTGTCATTCCACCTTTTTTTTTCTTAAGCCTGGTCCCTTCTAGGTCAGCATAAATAACTTACTGGTCGGAGGTCATACTTAAGCCTCCTTAGCCAGTTAACTTTTTGTTGAATGTGCTTGTGTGGTTTGGAGACTATACCATTTCATGGATTTTTATATTACTTCCCATGTTCAGCCAGGAATAATAGCTTGAAGTTTCTTTCTCTGATCATTCCTAAGAGAAGGCAGCCTTGGGCATACACACAGTCTTTGAGATTTCCAGGGATGACTGATATTATTTAAAAACGTGGTTTTTGAGGAGTCACCCCTGGTTAGAGTAGCTTATTCTGTCAGTGTTCAGTCAGAGGTTGTGTTTTAGCCCCTTTGCTGTGAAACTTCAGATATTGTTGATCTGCGTGAGGCTTGGGGTATATTTTCAAGTCTTGCTCTGACTACTGTTGAGCAGGCTCAGCCTAGTAGTATACATGATTTCCAAACCCTAGAGTTGTCTATGATCTCAGTAGGGCTTTTATTGACTCTCTTTCCATGGTTCTCTTTACTAAGCTTCTGGCTATCTTGTTATTTTGTTAGTATGAGAGCTACTGGTGTCTTATCCTTGAAGCTTGCAATAATGTCATTGTGTTTTTCCCCACTGTTACATCCCTGAAAGATGGATTTCTTAGATTGGGAAATTTTTTCCTTTTATTTGTTTACTAATAATATCTACCACTCCATTGTGACTGAAATAACACATTGAGGCTCAGATAGCTAAAGCATATTCCTAATTCAGTAATTAACAATTCAAGAGTAGGTTGGTTGAACATTACTCTTGACTTTGAGGCAAGATACACTTAGCATGAACAATCTTAATTTAGAATGTTATCAGGACTCTATAGCACTATGTGGAACTCAACTCTCTGTGAATAAAAGCCTAGGCCTTGGCTTGTATATTCAGCTGAGAAAAAAAAAATTAAGAAGCTGAAAAATTATTCCTCACCTCATTATCTAAAGACTTATTTAGATAAGATTCCCTGAGGTAGGCAGCACTGATAGGAGTAATAAAGCCTCTGCCTGGCTCCGTGATTTCCAGCCCTTAGTATGCACACCTTCTCTGTTATTCAAGCACTAATATAGGTGAAGGGATGTAGCAGGTAATTAAACTCCCTAATCAACTGGCTTTAAATTGGGGAGATTATCCTAGGGGAGTCTGATCTGATCAGTAAGTCCTTTAGTAAAGTGAAGTGGTAGGATTTCCTTTCATTTTAAAGGCTAAAATAATATTCTATTAATGCATATACCAGATTTTCTTTATCCATTTTATCCATTCATCCGCTGACAGGCATTGAGGTGGTCTAAATGCCACCTGCCATTGGAGATAGCAGGTGATGCCGTTATGCTATAAATGCCATTATGGAGAGAGCTGTTGTGAATAATGCTGCAGTGAACATAAAAGTGCACATGTCTCCTCAACATCCTGATTTCAACTCTAGGACATATATTCAGAAATGGGATTGCTGGCTCATATGATGCTGCCTTTTTTAACTTTTGGAGGAGCGTCCACATAGTTCTGCACCATTTTTCTTTTTAATGAATAGCATTTAAAAATCCCAGTTTCTTTATAAACTTACCAACAGTTTTTTTTAATATGTAATAATTGTTCTAACTGGTTTGAGATATTTTCACACCATGGTTTTAGTTTGCATTTCCCTGAAGACTAGTGAGGTTGGACAGTGAGGTACCATTACACGCCAGTCAGGATGGCTGCTATCCAAAAGTCTACAAGCAATAAATGCTGGAGAGGGTGTGGAGAAAAGGGAACCCTCCTACACTGTTGGTGGGAATGCAAACTAGCACAGCCACTATGGAAAACAGTGTGGAGATTTCTTAAAAAGCTGGAAATAGAACTGCCATATGACCCA
The DNA here is from genome assembly GCF_023699985.2 of Odocoileus virginianus. Lineage (NCBI taxonomy): Eukaryota > Metazoa > Chordata > Mammalia > Artiodactyla > Cervidae > Odocoileus > Odocoileus virginianus. Next base: position 10,591,953 of record NC_069697.1, read on the forward strand.
GCAATCCCACTTCTGGGCATACACACCAAGGAAACCAGATCTGAAAGAGACACATGCACCCCAATGTTCATCGCAGCACTGTTTATAATAGCCAGGACATGGAAGCAACCTAGATGCCCGTCAGCAGACGAATGGATGAGGAAGCTGTGGTACATATACACCATGGAATATTACTCAGCCATTAAAAAGAATTCATTTGAATCAGTTCTAATGAGATGGATGAAACTGGAGCCCATTATACAGAGCGAAGTAAGCCAGAAAGATAAAGACCATTACAGTATACTAACACATATATATGGAATTTAGAAAGATGGCAACAATAACCCTATATGCAAAACACAAAAAGAGACTCAGATGTATAGAACAGACTTGTGGACTCTGGGAGAAGGCGAGGGTGGGAATGTTTCAAGAGAACAGCATCGAAACATGTATACTATCTAGGGTGAAACAGATCACCAGCCCAGGTTGGGTGCATGAGACAAGTGCTCGGGCCTGGTGCACTGGGAAGACCCAGAGGGATCGGGTGGAGAGGGAGGTGGGAGGGGGGACCGGGATGGGGAATACATGTAAATCCATGGCTAATTCATTTCAATGTATGACAAAAACCACTGCAATGATGTAAAGTAATTAGCCTCCAACTAATAAAAATAAATGGAAAAAAAAAAAATTAAAAAAAAAAGACTAGTGAGGTTGGGCACCTTTCTGTACACTTGTTGGTTATATGTATGTCTTCCTTGAAGAGATATCTGTTCAAGGCCTTCACCTACTTTTTAGTTGTCATTTTTTTTTTTTTTTTGCTTTTTACTATTGAGTTTACAAGTCCCTTACATGTTTTGAAATTAACCCCTTAACAAGGATATGATTTGCAAATATTTTCTCTCATTCTATATGTTGCCTTTTCACTCTGTTGATTGCTTTCTTTGCTGTGCAGAGCTTTATAGTTTGATGTAGTCCCACTTGTCTATGTTTTCTTTCATTGTATTTTCCTTTGGTGTTATATCCAGAAAACTCATTGTCATAAGGCTTTCCTCCTGTTTTCTTCCAGAGATTTTTGAGTTTTAGATCTTTAATACATTTTAGTTGATATTGTATGTGGTATCAAATAAGGGTTCAATTTCATTCTTGCACATGTGAATTTTCAGCATTCTCAACACCATTCAGCAAATGGATGAAGCTAAAGGACATTATGCTAAGTGAAATAAGGCAGTCACAGAGGGATAAACACTGCCACTTCTATGAGTATATAAAAAACTCAAGTTTAGAGAAACAAAGGTAGAAGAGTATTTGCCAGGGGGAGGGAAAGGGAGGAATAGGGATTTGCCAGTCAACAGGTATGAAGTTTCAATTACTCAAGGTGGATAAGTTGTAGATGTCAGCTATACAGCATCATGCCTGCCATTGTAATACTGTATTGTGCACTTAAAAATCTGTCAAGAGAGTAGAACTTATGTTAAATGTTCTTACCACAATAATAAATAACATGTAGATATATATGTAGATAACTAGACAGACAGCTGGATGAGTAAACAAATAAATGTGTAGATAGACAGACAGAGGCACAGAATAAAATGAGGTATAAGAAAGAAATTCCCCTGGGTTGGTCTAAAAGAAAAATTTTAATATGCCATGAATTCTGCCAATGGATTTGGAAGAGGTCCTCAAGCCTCAGATAAGAAATGCATCTCCTGCTTATACCTACTGGAACAGTTGAAGACCTGAGTAAAAGATTCAGCCAGCACTTGCCTGGATTCCTGACCCTGGAAACAGTGAAATAGTACATTTGTATTGTTTTAAACTATTAAAATTGTGGAAATGTGTTACACAGTCACATAATCTAATTTACTCTTTTTGTCTGTAACTGAATCCTTGCCTCTGCTGTGCCTGATTGCTAAAGGCAGTACTGCCCTCCCACATTTCCTAATGCTGCTGCTGTAGTCCTACTGATTTAAAGGTAGACCCTTGTCTGCATAGATAAATAAAAACCACCTAAATAAAAATTGCCACAAGCCTCTGAATAAAGCCTTCCTAAAGTGTAGTAACCTGGAAAATTCATAAAATCATGTGGACAACGCTTACAAAAGGCTAAGATCAAGGAAAGCTCCCCAGGCTGGATGATAAAAAGTCAACTGCAAAAGAAACACTGACTTCAGGAACCATATAGGCTTCTGAACCCTATCAGGGTCAAAACTCCCACAACTCCCACATGCTAATCTCAGGCTTAAGACCTCAGTCAAGCCTCAACCAGAAGATGCTCAGACTTGCAAAATGTACAAATCTTAGACCTAATAATACAATTAAAAAAAAACAGATCTGTACAATTCTTAAAGACTGAGTTAACAGTTTTAAGCATGATTATCTTCATATGTGTATGCATATATGCATGTATATATGTGTGTATCAGCAAATTTGTTTGGAAGGAAGGAACCACTGAATTTGTAATTAGGCAATAATTCCTAATCTTGCAATCATATACCTTATTTACCATTCCAGAAGAGTATCCATTAGATTTTAAAGTGATCTCTGAAGAATTCAATTTTACTCAGGTTACATATAAAAACATCATTTGGCAGATGAATCCTTTGAACATTTCTATAATGTGAAAATATACACAGTTTATTTAGGAAAAAAGAGTCCAATGTTAGTATTTAAAAATGTTGTCCATACATTATCAAGCTTTAGAAAAATTAAAACATATGAAACAAAATTCTATATTTCTTTTGAAATTTATGATACCCTCTTTTCCTTAATAATCTTGACATTACTAATTACTAAGCTACTATAACAAAGAAGTGCAAAAATATATAGAAATCCAAAAAATATAGAAACAAAGAAAGTAGATTGATCTTTCATCTCTCTGAGATTAGAAGGCAATCTGTAGTCCCAAATACATGACTTCCATCCTTGGGACAAAAGATGCTGTTTCAGTACTTACTGTCTGCCACAATCAGGAAATAAAGAGAAGGTACAGGACCACAAATATAATTCCTTTTATGGATGTGCCTATAAATGACATTCTTTATTTCCAGTTATGCCCTGTTGGCCAGAACTTACTCACCAGGGTACACCAACTGTGGAGGAAACTGGGAACATATCCTGTACATGATAACCATATGCTCTGCTAAAACTTAGGAGCTCTAAAATTAAAGAATGAGACAATGGATAGATATTGGACTTTTAGTATTTGTCTTTAGCTCTTTCCTAATCTTTCTACATATAGTAACCTATTGTATTGCCATCTCCTATTTTCAGTGGTTATATTACAAAGTTACTTTTCAAGAATAAACAAGCCATTTATTATTCAAAAATAAATTAGAGTGCAAAGTTAAAAAATTCTGCTCTTCAAAGGAAACTGTAAAAAAGAATGAAAATACAAGCTACAGACTGAATGAAAATATGTATAAGTCATATACCTGATAATTACAGCGATAATATGTATTCTCAAGACTTAATAATAAGAAAACAGAAAACCCAAATTTGTAAAAAAATGAGCAAAAATTTTAGCAGACATATTACAAAGGATACATAGATCTCTATCATATACACACAAAATTCTCAGCATCATAAATTACTAAAGAAAGGCAAATTTACCACAGTGATATACCACCACACCTACTAAAATGGCTAAAATTAAAATTAAAATGATTGACTATAATGATGATTAAGATGTGGAGGAACCAGAACATTAATACATTGCTACTAGGATTGTAAATGGTATAACTATTACTTTGAAATATTTAGCAATTTTTTAAAATGTAAACATATATAAACCATACAATCCAATTATTCTGCTCCTGGATATTTACCCCAGAATAAATTAAAATGTATGTCCATACAAGTCATATACACAGATGTTCACAGTAGCTTTATTTTTTATTAGTCAAATACTTGAAACAAGTGAAAGTTCATCAACAGTGAAAAGGATTAATAAACTATGGTATATTCATATAATAAAATATGAATGATATAGGGATAAAAAGTGATGATCTATTTATACTTATAACAAGATGAATAGATATCAAAATCATTATTCAGTACAAAAAAGCCAGACCTCACCTCCTCCCAAAATAGTATCTCCTCATTCCATGATTTCATTTGTTTAAAATTTTAGAAAACTCAAACTAATCTTTAGTGATAGAAATCAGATCAGTTACAGTCTGAGGATGGAAAAATACTATGGAGAAGTAGAAAGGAATTACAAGGTATCACAGGGAAATTGTTGGAATTGATAGATATGTTTATTATACTGATTGTGATCATTTTATAGGTATATCCATATAATGGCACATTAAATTGTTTGCTTGAAGTATGCAAAGTTTATTGTATAGCATTTATGCTCATAAAATTTTTTAGTAAATGAAGAACAACAGATTCAAGAGTATTATTGGGTTTTGACATGACGGAGAAGGGTGCAAGCTATCATAGGATATGGAATAGGCCATAATCCTGTGTAACCCATTTGAGTCGGTATTATGAATGTGAATATCATCTGTCATTTGTGTCTCAGTTGGAAAAAACTGGAACTTCTGTTTGAGTTTTGTGCTTGGACTAAGGACTGTAGAGCAAGACATGGTCCCTGTGCTACAGAACTTACAAAAGTTGCAGGCAATGCTATTCTTCTCAGTGTACATCTCAATTAAATTGTGAATTCCGCAAGGAACACATTATTCTAGACTCATAAAATATTGGATATAAGATCAATTTAGGTTTACATTGTCCAGCTTAACTGTTTTCAGAAATGGAACTGAACTTACACAATAGCACACAGAAATATATTGGCATAGTTGGGATTAAACCTACCTCTCCTGGCTCCCTGCCCAAAGTTTTCTCCATTACATCATTTCTCTTTTACTGAACACTATACTCTGAGCAAAGTCAGTGGTCAATAAATTTGCTTAACAACTGCTGATCGGAATTGACAAAAAGCACAGAAGAGTCTCTTCACAGTTGCATTATTTTCTGAGGTTAAGAGATGAATAGTTCACAAGATAAGAAATAGGGGAAGATTCTGAATCTTCCTGTTTATTTCTTCTTTTCCTCTTTAACCATAGATATATTTACATGTAAGTACTGTAAAATAAACAAACAATAAACAATTAAGAGCCAGTACCTACAAACAAAAAGAAAAAATAGTTGACACTTTGATGGGAAAAAATTTAGAAATGACTGCTAAAATGTCAATTTATGAATTAAGACTCTTAGTAGAGGTTAAATTAATCTGGTTCACCATCAGTGGGAGACCTTTGAGAGACTCATGCTATTTATAGTAAAGGCTCTGAAGCTATGCTGTTCATTTATATCAGGTAACAAAATTACTACTGCAACAGAAGCACTTTGTAGGATCTATGGCACTTGGCAGGAAAATAGTATTGATTCCAAGCCAAGGAAATGACAGTACAGTGTAGCTGCTGCTGGACTGAAGAAGGAAAAATAAAAGAATAGATAATAACAGATGCATGTGGGCAGTGAGAAGAAGTGCCATCAGTTCAGATTAATTATGAGCCCAATATGTGAGGACAGACAAATTTTGAAGAAATTCAAGATAAAAGAGAGTAAGCAGGTAGGATGGCTGTAGGGAATTGATATTCAGACAAAAAAGACTACATTCACATCAGTTAGGATAAAGGACCTGTCTCAAGAGGGACATCATGAATGACTCTATAAGCAGGAAGAGGTAATCACAGGTCCTGGCACATGGAGACATATTGAATCTGCTCAAGGGAGTAACTTCTAGTTCTTGTCATCAAGTGATGTTCATTTTTCTTAAGCCATTTTGAGAAATGCATTATGGTAAACAGGAATACTGATGACTTATTAAGGAAGCAAGTGCTGAAAAATATTAATAAAAACAAACTATAGTTTCTAATTGAGTCACACTGTCATATCCCAAAGTCACATATGTAATAAATTCACCATTATATAGTCCATAGTTACAAATATAAAGAAAACAAAACCAACAAAAGTGCTTTGTCCTAAAATGGCTAATGGATGATATCCATTATTAATAATGATAATTGATGATAATGGATATCATAAAACCCATGCATTCTGATCATCTGGGACGCCCCCATCAGATTTTACTGCAACAAGTTTGTGTTCTCCAACAGCAAATGTATAGCAGAAAGTTCAAAGGGAAGGAGCTGCTATAAAAAGGTTACCAGACGAAAAATATTAGTAAAGCCGTAAAGATAAGGGGGTTTCATAAAAATCATGAGACAAAATAAACCTTAGCCAGAGATCAATCTATGTAGAAACATGTATTTCTCGATTGATCATGATACCAACACATTCTATAATAAGATGACTTACATTTAGAGTGATGCCTCAAAAATCACTGAAAGAATGAAAAATCATCTTCAGTACACTCTACCTCAAAGACATGAAAGTGAAATACAGTATGGAAATGCCTCCATGCAAAAGTATTAAAATGTAAAAAGATTACTGCCTTGATTATAGAAGCGACCTGGAAAGTTCCCTTCTGTGTAATAGTTCACTGGTCATGAGGTATTTTCTAGACAAGCCACAGCAAACTCACTGGTAAAGGGAAGAGATTTATATTTGGCATATGACTTTTGCTTGGAAATGAGAGAAATCCAGCTAAAATTATTAAATAAATTTTCAGTTTATGCATCTGAAAAGCCTAGTGTATTCAAATATAGCTGGATAGAAGTATATAAAGTGCCAGGAATCTATTGTTCTTTATACCTTAATACCATTTCTTTGTTTTTTTTTTAACCATTTTATTTTGAAAATCTTATTAACTTAGAGAAAATTCAGAAGACTATTACAAGAGTTCACATATATTCTTTACTTAGCTTTCCCTAACATTAGCCATTTAGGTAGCCAATACTTTGGCCACCTCGTGCAAAGAGTTGACTCATTGGAAAAGACCCTGATGCTGGGAGGGATTAGGGGCAGGAGGAGAAGGGGACGACAGAGGATGAGATGGCCGGATGGCATCACTGACTCGATGGACATGGATTTGAGTAAGCTCTGGGAGTTGGTGATGGACAGGGAGGCCTGGCATGCTGTGATTCATGGGGTCGCAAAGAGTTGGACATGACTGAGTGACTGAACTGAACTGAACTGAACTGGATACAGTTGTCTAACTGGGAAATAAATGTTGAAACAATACTATTATGTAACCATAGACCATATTTGAACTTTACTAGGGCTTTATCTGGGGCTTCTCTGATGGCTCAGACAGTAAAGAGTCTGCCTGCAATGCGGGAGACCCAGATTCGATCCCTGGGTCAGAAAGATTCCCTGGAGAAGGGAATGGCAGCCCATCCCACTATTCTTGTTTGGAAAATTCCATGGACAGAGGAACCTGGTAGGCTACAGTTCAAGTGGTCACAAAGAGTTGTTTTTTTCCCCAAAGTTTTTTTTTTTTTCTTTTTCTTTTCCAAGATCCAGTCCAGATAGCTACCATGCATTTAGTTGTTTTGTCGCTTCAGTCTCTTCCTACTGTAAAAATCCCATTCTTTCCTTGTTTTCATTACCTTGATAATTTTGATGAATACTGATCTCTAAATTTTGTAGATGGGTCTCAATTTGAGTCTTTTTTTGTATTTCTTATCTAATGATTAGGTTGAGGTTATGCAATTTTGGCAATAATCCCATAGAAGTAATGACTTTTTTCTTCTCCAAGTGCATAATATTGAAGGAACACAAAGCCAGTATATCTTATTTCTGAAGATGTTAACCTTGATCGCTTGGTTAAGGCTTCCTCTGCCAGTTTTCTCCATGACTTCATATTTCTTTCTTTGTAATTGATAAGTAACTTGGAAGAGACACTTGAGACTTTGTAAACAACTTGTTTCTCCTCAAACTTTCACCCACTGATTTTATACTTTTCGGTAGGTTTTATCCGGAAAAATTATTCTGTGATGTCTGCCACAGCTGTGTTTCTTCATTACCTTCCGTCTCAAAGAGACAGTGCCAAAGAAATAGGGACTACAAGTTGCTCTTGATGACATCAAACCAGCTCAGCAATCCCAATGAAGGAAGCGGTTCCTCCACTTGCAACAAAACACCTAGTTTCTACCAGTTGTCTCCTTCATTTTGATCATATATTCATCTCTGAATTGATTGCCTCAGGATAGCCAAGGGAAGGCCCCTCTCACAGCCCAGGCCTGGATCATGTTCCCACACCTGCAGTTGGAGGATGGGTTGGGCTGTCCCACTATAACCACATGAACTGAGAGTGGAAGAGAAGAGATTTCCCGAGATAAAAACAGTATATTGTTACCAGAAGAGATGGTAGGTGCTGCAGAGTCACCCTCAGGATACCTGCCACACTAAGATATAGCCAGTTATTCTTGATATGTTTTGAGATCCAAGTTTGTGAAAGACAGTTTCTAAACCCATCTATATAAAAGTGCTTAAAAATATAAGCACTTAAATTTATCTTATTCATCACAATAAGGAAGACTGCAAATTCATGGTCATCGATTTCAGTGTTTTCCAATACTTACAGTTGCTGTAGTGTTAGATTTCCTTTTCCTCTGTCCTTAATATAAATAGGAAAAACAACTGTATTTCTACAGTTAAAATAGAGTACTTAATATAATACATGACAAATAGGTAACTGCTCAAAAATATCATGGTTGTTATTATGATTATTACTATTATTAAATACTCAACTTGACACATATATATGTAGTGTCTGTTATACACAAGATACTACTAGGATTAGGAACTCAAAGATGAATAAGAAAGTATTCTGACTTTAAGGAACACAGAGACTAGTGTGGAGGATAAAATATGCACAAAACTCTACCAAGCAGGATGTTACAAGTTTCCATAATAGGAATAAGTGCTATGCATATAATATATGTTTATGTTTTATATATTTATTAAGTCCCTACTTAATCTCTTCTTCAGGCAATACAAAAACAGAAAATAAAGGAATGCATTTTCAAACAGCTTTTTCTTAAAAGATTAGTCTCTCTACACACACTTAACCTTTCAGATATAAATTGGATGTCGCATTAACCAGCAACTGAATAGAGTGAAGAACAATTGACTTCATTTTCCTTAATATCTTAGATAGAAAGACTTAAAGATCACAACAAGTAATCTAGTCAGAATGTTATTTTTAAGCATTTAATATTATGGCTCTTTATGCATGACAAAAGACCTCTGCACTTATTTCCCTATACATGAAGAAAATCAGATTATTTGATTTGTTTGACAAAAGACTTTGTGATTTAGAGATCACTTTTGAACTAAATGACCAGACTGTTGCTAAGCAACTGTGTAAAACAATTCTTAAATACAAAAGACACAGTTAAAATACAGCCTTATAAGGTCTATAGTAGTATGTCTGACATTTTTGTATAATCAGTCTAATATTTTCAAAATAAATATTTTCAATACTCTCTTTCATAAACTAATTATATATGTGTGTGAGTGTGTGTATTCAGAAAAAGTAAATAGACTGAATGTGAAATTGAAAGCAAAATCTCAACCCAATTGTGTTAATTTACAATAATAATTTTTCAGGTCTGCATTGGCCCTGTTAACCTGCCACAACATAAAATTTTTCTAAATATTTTTAGAAACTCTTGAAGCTTCTACACAGAGTATTATTCAGATGTTCTGGATCAATGACTGTCTGCAAATAGATTTTACATTTTACAGATCTTATTTCTGGAAAAATACCGAAACAAGAAAGTATTACCTGACTTGACAACATATATTCCAATTTAGAAATTATTATATAATTAATGTAATTTTATTGTGAGAGTAGTTACTAAAAATTCAGCACTTTATTACTTAGTAAATATAGATTTTTATTACTAACACTCCCGAGGCCAGGAGTATACTTGTCACTTCTTAAACAGAAAGAGAAGGTACACTTTTCCTGTACAGCTGTGACAAGTGGTAAGCCTGGTCCTCTGAAACCAGAGAAAGAAGCCCTTGAATTACCTTCCTATGAAAATACTGCTTTACTTTCACAGAAGAGCTCTATCATCAGGTAAACTTGGCAACGGATGAAACCATCACTGTGAGGAGCTAAATTAACCATTCACCTCAAGATGTCTGCCCCCTGTGGTCCTACTGAGAGACTGTCAAACACATAGCTATTACAAGTGAACCATTTCTGTATCATTCACATAAGAACATTCCTTTCACAAAAGTCATGTGGACAAAGCAAAAACAAGGACTTACCCTGGAAGGCAAGGTTTTGGAGTAATTTCTCTGCTAAGCTACTTTCTGTAAAGACTGAGTCCTGGGGGATATTCACTTCAGTTCAGTTCAGTCTCTCACTTGTGTCCAACTCTTTGTGACCCCATGGACTGCAGCACGCCAGGCCTCCCCGCCCATCACCAACTACTGGAGTTTACTTAAACTCAGGTTTATGGAGTTGGTGATGCCATCCAACCATCTCATCCTCTGTCGTCCCCTTTTCCTTCTGCCTTCAATCTTTTCCAGCATCAGGGTCTTTTCCAATGAATCAGTTCTTCACATCAGGTGGCCAAATTATTGGAGTTTCAGCATCAGCATCAGTCCTTCCAATGGATATTCAGGACTGATTTCCTTTATGATAGACTGGTTGGATCTCCTTGCAGTCCAAAGGACTCTCAAGAGTCTTCTCCAACACCAGGGTTCAAAAGCATTAGTTCTGTGGTGCTCAACTTTCTTTATAGTCCAACTCTCCATCCATACATGACCACTGGAAAAACCATAACCTTGACTAGACAGACTTTTGTTGGCAAAGTAATGTCTCTGCTTTTTAATAGGCTGTCTAGGATGATCATAACTTTTCTTCCAAGGAGCAAGTGTCTTTTAATTTCATGGCTACAGTCACCATCTGCAGTGATTTTGGAGCCCCCCAAAATAAAGTCTGTCACTGTTTCCCCAACTATTTGCTATGAAGCAATGGGACCAGATGCCATGATCTTAGTTTTCTGAATGTTGAGTTTTAAGCCAACTTTTTCACTCTCCTCTTTCACTTTCATCAAAAGGCTCTTTAGTTCTTCTTCACTTTCTGCCATATGGGTGGTGTCATCTGCATACCTGAGGTTATTGATATTTATCTTGACAATCTTGATTCCAGCTTGTGCTTCTTCCAACCCAGCGTTTCTCATAATGTACTCTGCATATAAGTTAAATAAGCAGGGTGACAATATACAGCCTTGATGTACTCCTTTTCCTATTTGGAACCAGTCTGTTGTCCCATGTCCATTTCTAACTGTTGCTTCCTGACCTGCATACAGATTTCTCAAGAGGCAGATCAGATGATCTGGTATTCCCGTCTCTTTCGGAATTTTCCACATGTGTTGTGATCCACACAGTCAAAGGCTTTGGCATAGTCAATAAAGCAGAAATAGATGTTTTCTGGAACTCTCTTGCTTTTTTGATGATCTAACAGATATTGGCAGTTTGACCTCTGGTTCCTCTGCCTTTTCTAAAACCAGTTTGAACATTTGGAAGTTCACGGTTCACGTATTGCTGAAACCTGGCCTGGGGAATTTTGAGCATTACTTTACTAGCATGTGAGATGAGTGCAATTGTGCGGTAGTTTCAGCATTCTTTGGGATGGCCTTTCTTAGGGATTGGAATGAAAACTGACCTTTTCCAGTCCTATAGCCACTGCTGAGTTTTCCAAATTTGCTGGCATATTGAGTGTAGCACTTTCACAGCATCATCTTTTAGGATTGAAATATCTCAACTAGAATTCCATCACCTCTACTAGCTTTGTTCATAGTCATACTTCCTAAGTCCCACTTGACTTTGCATTCCAGGATGTCTGGCTCTAGGTGAGTGATCACACCATCTTGATTACCTGGGTCGTGAAGATGTTTTTTGAATAGCTGTTCTGTGTATTCTTGCCACCTCTTCTATAGTTTACTCAGATTTAAAACAATCTCAGCTCTTCCAGAGTTGCCTGCCTAATGAATAATAAGATAATAAGTGCAGAGTGGAAGACTTGATATTGTCCCATTCTCTCAGAGCTGCTGCCGAGAACACAGTGGACTCAGACATCCAGATGCTACCCCTCTAAATTTCTGTCCTGTCGGCAACAGTGTTAGTCTGCTCAGGTTGCCATGCCACAACACCACAGACTGGGTGGCTTAAAAAACACAAATTTATTTTCTCAGAGTTCTGGAGTCTAGGGGTCCAAGATGAAGCTACCAGCTTGGTTCATTGCTGGTGAGATCTCTCTTCTGGGCTTGCCATTAACACCTTCTTGATGTGTCCCCATGTGGCCTTTTTCTGAGTTCTGGTTTTTCCATCTGCTTAGATGGATAGCAGTCCTGTTGGATCAGGACCCCACCCTTAATGACCTCATGAGTACCTGCTTCATTGCTCATCAGGTGTCTGACTCTTTGCAACCCCGTGGACTGTAGCCCACCAGACTCCTCTGTCCATGTGATTTCCCTGGCAAGAATACTGGAGTGGGTTGCCACTTGGTGACCTTGACAATGAACCATGCAGAGCAGAACTGATGGACTGACAGTTGCTATGTCTCTGATCTGCCATTGCACTGAAACTTTTAGAACTGTCTTACAGATAAAACTCTTCCTTCTCCATCCTCTTTCCTTCCTATGCTCCTTCCCTGAGATCAGGCCTGCATCATGTTCTAAAGATTCCCCATCTTTTTCCCTTTGTCCTGGCACAGGCATTTCTTTCAGTAAGTCTCTTGCGTATCTAGCCCCATCTTGGCATCTACTTCTAGGAAGACGTGAAACAACACATAAGGATATGTGGACACAAAGCTTCTAATTATAAAGGGAACACATGGCAACAGACTGGAAAAAAAGAAAGAATTGTTAGCGATTTAGAGATTATAGAAAATTTTTATAATTTTTTAAATATATCTTTACTCTTTAAAAATTGTTCAGAGTGGAAGAATATTTTTGTAATCAGAGAAAGCAGAGAAAATTAAGTAATACCATATTTAGCAACATGGATAGGACTTAGAGATTGTCATTCTAAGTGAAGTAAGTCAGAGAAAGACAAATATATGATATTGCTTATATGTGAAATCTAAAATTAGGGTACAAATTAATAAAATAGAGTTATGGATATTGAAAATAAACTTCAGTTGCCAGGGGTTGAGGAGGGAAAAGGAGGGATTGGGAGATTGGGATTGACATATACACGCTATTGTATCTAAAACAGATAACTAATAAGAAACTGCTGTGTTGCCCAGGAAACTCTACTCAATACTGTATCATGGCCTATATGGGAAAAGAATCTAAAAAGAGTGGATATATATATATGTGTGTGTGTGTGTGTGTGTAACAGATTCACTTGGTTGTACACTTGAAGCTAACACAATATTGTAAATCAACTGCACTCCAATAGAAATGTTTTTTAAAAAGCCATCAAAAGAGGCCAGAAAATGATGCTCCAGCAGCCAGAGTCCTGTGAGTGCCTTCAGAATGGTGGACAGAGGAGTCTGCCTCTGACTAATTGAAAGGCAGCTCCTTCACTCAGCCCACAGGTTGCCCAGAGGTAGAGTGAGCTCTTAACGCTCTGTGTGACCTGAGTTGTGAGGGGAAGGTCACAGGTCATGCCCTGTGCCCCCTCACGCTGCCCAGGAGGGTATGGGAAACTTCCACCTCGGCTCGTTCTGAGGCAGTTCATTCCTGCCTTGATGGCGTCACTGATCCTCTCATGACCGGCTGGTTCTCCCTCCCCCACCTCCTTATCAAAATCTGAGTAAATGTCTTTCAAGAAAGAAAGAAAGGAAGGGAGGAAGAAAAATAAAACAAAATACAAATGTTTAAATAAAGAATGAGCAACAATATGGGCAGAAGAATTCTGGGTAGAAGTGAAGGAAGATCCTGGGGAAGAAGGAAAGACTTCACAATCTGCCTAGACTGTGACCCCAGCAAATAGCAAGCAGATGGTGGTCCACAGACTCCTCCGTGGAGAGGGAAGAAAATGCTCTTTTTTTTCCCTTCTAAAAGACACAAAGTCCATTGAACAGATTACCTTGATTGAAAGTCTAATTCCACACTATTTCTTCACTCTTTGCCTCCATCACCTCATTTGTAAAATAGAACTAAGAAGTTTGTTCTAGGATTAAATGAGATAATGCATCAATGTACTTAGAAAAGAAGGTCCTGGTACATGATATGAACTTAATTAATATTATTTTCTCATCGTGACTTTCCATAACTGTCTTTCATATACTTTGAACAAAATATGAGGTTACATCATGAAGGAGTCTTATCATCAATATGTGGTTAAACAAGAATAAAGACCCTGTCACATGGAATTTGGAAGGCAATTTTATTCTAATGCTTTTCTGATTTCTATAATCACATTGTGTGACTCTAGGTTTCAGGGTTTTGAGACTAACTTTAAAATAATGCAGACAAGCAAAATATATATTATTTTCAATTAAAAGACACAAGTAGAAAGTACAGTTGAGCTGCTTTCAAGTGAAACCACTGAGATTTGCCAAACTGAAAAGTAAATCTTACAGATTGCCCTTTCTGCCATGTATTTGAGCCTCCTGAAACTGATGGAGATATTTCACAGATCCAAACATTTGCATGAAAAAAAAAAACTGTCCCTGAGTGAAAAAAGTTTCAGCATTTCCAGTTCTCCTCTGTCCATCTGGCAGAGGATAAGGGGAGAAGACATTCCTAGGATATCTATTCACCAACTCAGAAAGTACAGCTGAGGTCAATATCCAACACAATATACATACAATGGTTTGTATAAGCCATTGTACTTTTTTATTTCATTCAGTAAAAAGACAGTAAAAAGTGTTAATTGAGAACCAACTAGATTTTGTCATAGAAATAGGAGAAAAGCAATCAATGTGACAAACTAGTTTACCCTCAAGGAGCTTACAGTCAACCAAGGGAAAACAGACAGGAAGTAAATAAACTAATAAAAAGAAAACAAACTAAGTAGTGTAATTTGTGTAAAGCAAACAAAGGAATAATGCGATGAGGTGATTGGGTGGAAACAAATGGAAGTAGTCTATTATAGACTATTATTTATTAAAGTCTTCTCTTTAGATTTATTTATAAAGAAAAAGAACTAGCCATTTCAAGATTCTCAGGGACACTTCCATGAAAAGGGAGGAATGAGTGCAAAAGCTTGAGAGGAAACCCGTTTTGATCGTTAGAGGAATGAAAGAAGATTTGTATTATTGGACCCAGGAAATGAAAGGGAGAATGGTGGGCAGGGGAGGTCAGAGGAGTTAGAAAGACCTTCAATTAGGGGAGAATTACATATCATGATATAGATTTTAGGTTCATTCCAAATTCATTGGGGAGCTTTTGAAGGGTCCCTGGCAGTGGAGATGTGATGTCCACCGTTTTGAAATAGATAATTTTCATGTGGCCCTTTAACCTATTAGGAGTCTAAATGTAAGTTATGTGAATGGCATTTTAAATTATAGCACATGAAATAGCAGGAGTAATTTTATCCACATTGCAGTAAAACAGTATATTTGCAGGGGAAAAATACTGGAGAAATCAACAATCGTTATTTTACAAGCAAAACATAAATAAATAAAGACGCAATCAACTAAGGTCTGTGTTTTCTTATGCGAAGTTATTGATCTAAGAAAGGGTTGAAGCCTTAGAAATTTAGTGAAACCCTGGCCTGCTTATGATGTTCTTCTCTTTACCCCTATCTAGGTGGAAGAGCAGCAAATTATTCTCTACTTTACAAATGTCTAGGGTTAGAAGTTCAGATTAGTTCTGCAGGAAGTTACATCTCACACAACTATCCTGACACTGGTGAGAACCAGGGATTGAAGAAGGTCAGCCTCCTCAGCCACGCTTCACAAGTTTTCCCTGGGCGAACATAACCGAAGTTCACTTGGTGCGTTCGTTCCGCAATATGTTTTCAATAAATGTCGCCATGAACTCAGAAAACAACTCTAAAATTAATCCTACCTACGGTAATATGTCTTGCAATCGGACAGGCTAAAGGCTCTCATAAAATCTTACATGATATTTAAGCCTCAGATGTGGCCATTCAGTGTAATTAGGAACTTGTTAGTTGGAGGAGTGTTGACTTTATGTTCAATGTATTTGTATGTTGCTTTGGTTCAGAAAAGACTTAAGATATACAGTGACTTTAGACATGATGCCATATAACAAGATAAGATTAAATTCTGCAATAAAAGGAGAAGAGAAACAAGGCAAAGAGAAACAGGCCTGGGGCAGTAAAATGGAGCCAGGAGGAGCTTATCAAAATGTAAATACCATTAACCTTTCTGAAGGGTTCACAGATTGGCTCCAGGCTTTCCAGAAGAATGACATTTCTTCAGCTAGGTTCTCAGTATGTTAAGATAAAAACAACTAATTTCTCAAGAAAAGCAATAATAACTCTTCGTGGTTTCGAGATCAGAGTGAAATTTATCCCACAGACCCTCTCAGGTGGACTGAAGACCCTCTTTAATGCACTGAACAACATCTTCAATAACATTCTTATGCAACATGTAAGCTATGTAGAATCGTTTTTATAAGGAAACGGATAAATGAGACTTCTGTATCTACACATGCTAAGATAATAATTCCTCTTTCTCAGTTTAAACTGCTGTTAGCATTTTAACATTTAGCATTTGAGCAAGTAAATAGTTTACTTGCTAAACTAAATAGTTTAGTTTAGATTGAGGTTGCTAGGGGTTGAAAATAATGTTTGCGAATAGACCTCAGTCTCTCAAATGCTTTTCCTTTGGATGAACACTTAAGCAAAGAAAGGTGGAAGAATGCAATCATGTATTTTTTTGAGTGGGACTAATTCTAAAGGAGGAATGGTTCAGATATGGAGGAGTGTGCAGAAGAGAACATTTACCTCTCTAAATTTCTATAATCGGTGGATGAGGAAGTCAAGGCTTTGAAAGAGAGAACACAAAAAAACTGCCCCAAGGGTGCTTGAGGCCAACTACATTTCCTTCCAAAAAAAAAAGGGCGGAGCGGGGGTGGTTTAAGTCAGAAAAAAGAAAACACCAAAGAACACAAATTTTCATATTTATTTTCTGGGTCAAGGACTCCTTTACAATTCAGATAAAAACTATGTATTTTCTCATGGGGGAAAAAACACATCTTAATGTAGCAGACATGATCTTTCAACCCATTTTAGCTTTAGAAAAATTTTGATGATGAGGATCTAAAGAAAAGGGAAAATTCATCATTTTTATCGTCTCCATTTGTACATCTGCATTAGGAAGAAAGCTGGCAAGCTACAGGTATGTACACATGGAAAGTATTTTGTCTAAAGCAGAGTGTAGTAGTGTAAAACTGACGAAAGAGTTTTAGAGTTGAAATGGTGACAGGTATACACTGGTGACAGTAGGTCTGGGAAGGGTATTGGCAAGGGCTAGAGAAAACTCAAAGGAGTGGATCAACAGAAACCTGTAGGGTAGAGTTAAAGGCATCCTTGGGAGTGACTGAAACAGCAATTTTATAGCACAGGGAGCAGAATTTGCTTCACTTGGTTATCTTTGCGCAGCATTGCCAGGAATTCAAATACTGTGAGGCACAGGGAAGAAAGAGTAGGTGATAAAGTTAGGGTTATCCCACCTCACATTTGGGAATACAGAATGAGCTAGAGCATTCTCCCTGTAGTCTGTAAATAGAGAAGAAGGTGAGAAGAGTGAATCCTCTACCAGGATTAGTTAAATGGGGGAGTGCAGACTTTGAAGTCTTTAAGCCAACATCAACTTACTGATGCCATCTATTCTGAGAGCCTAATAGGATTTTTTAAAATTAGTTTTCAGTGTGTAGAACTAATATCTATATAAATATATACATTAATATCTACATTTCTGGCTTCTTAAAAAAATATCAGATGAGTTGACAATGGTGGACTCCAATTTTTGCATGCAACAATCGTTCCCTCACAGCACCAAACTTTGTTTTTCCAACACGGAGACTAAGTTATCTTCAAGCTTGAGAAGTGTCTCCAGTAACCAGGCTGCCTATCTTGTTAATTTATATTACCTACCTCACCTCCATAGCTTTGAATTCATAATCCAGTCCTCTCCACCCCCTGAACTAATATGTTTTATTTCTTTTTTTTTTTAAATTTTTTATTTATTATTATTTTTTTATTTTTTATTTTTTTTTTAATTTTTATTAGTTGGAGGCTAATTACTTTACATCATTACAGTAGTTTTTGTTATACATTGAAATGAATTAGCCATGGATTTACATGTATTCCCCATCCCAGTCCCCCCTCCCACCTCCCTCTCCACCTGATCCCTCTGGGTCTTCCCAGTGCACCAGGCCCGAGCACTTGTCTCATGTACCCAACCTGAGCTCGTTATCTGTTTCACCCTAGATAATATACATGTTTCAATGTTGTTCTTTTGAAACATCCCACCCTCGCCTTCTCCCAGAGTCCACAAGTCTGTTCTATACATCTGAGTCTCTTTTTCTGTTTTGCATATAGGGTTATCGTTACCATCTTTCCAAATTCCATATATATGTGTTAGTATACTGTAATGGTCTTTATCTTTCTGGCTTACTTCGCTCTGTATAATGGGCTCCAGTTTCATCCATCTCATTAGAACTGATTCAAATGAATTCTTTTTAATGGCTGAGTAATATTCCATGGTGTATATGTACCACAGCTTCCTCATCCATTCATCTGCTGATGGGCATCTGGGTTGCTTCCATGTCCTGGCTATTATAAACAGTGCTGCGATGAACATTGGGGTGCACATGTCTCTTTCAGATCTGGTTTCCTTGGTGTGTATGCCCAGAAGTGGCAGGCATGAGGTTGCACCTACAAACCTCCAATTCTAGGGAGCTTAATTGGCCAACGGTATCAAATGCTGCACTTTGAACCTACCGCTGTAACTTCCCCAACACCGTACTCCTTATTGGCTGTTCCCAGTCAACGATTGAGTGCATCCTGAAATAGCTCCGGGACTCTCCAGTGACCTTGCTGAAGCTCCTACAATTCCCAGGCAGACTAAGATGCTTTCCTTCTGCCTCCCTTTACTCTGGGTCATACTTACTTCTACCAGCTTTTTCCAGCTCCCTCTCATTTTTGGTCTTAAAGGCATTTTCTCTACTAAAGCCCTTGCTTATTTTTAATGCTCCTCACTACCTGCTTCTTGATGAACCTGGACTATTATAAGTGATAGCAGAAATAGGGTGATATGAGAAAGAGGGCAATAAGATGGGGATTTGGGATTGGCTCACCCACTGCCCAAAAGGTGAAGAGAGTGTCATTGTGGTTGATAAATGAGACATGGATAGTCACTGGCATAGAGTGGCAGTGTACTTGCTGAAAGTTTTACCTGTAGTGAGTTGAAAATTTTAAAAATCAAGAAAACAGTCCCAATGGAGATTTTAAGAGCAGATGAAATGATGTAGGGTGTTGAAAAACTTGGGAGTGGGAGGATACCTACAAAGGCAGTGAACTTAACTGAGTACAGCTAAATTATACTGATACTTTATGGAAAGATAATGAGAGACTGAGGGCTATCTTTTAAATTAATTTCTATTGGAAGATAGCTAATTTGCAATGTTGTGTTAGCATCTGCTGTATAAAAAAGTGAGTCAGTTTTACATACACACACACACACATATATATCTCCACTCTTTTTTAGATTATATTCCTACATAGATTATTACAGAGTTTTGAGTAGAATTCCATGTACTATACAGTAGATTCTTATCAGAGAGACTGAGGGCTATTCAAAAGCAGTTAATGACTAAGTGGGACAGAGAGCCTCTGTGATAGAGGTTATTACCGGAACAAGATGAACAGACCTAGCACCTGGATGAATTGAAGAAATATTTAAATGCTCAGTCAAGGCAAGTCTGTTTTACAAAGCTTAAGGCCTGGTAGAGAAAACTTGAGATGTTAAACTATGACTTCGGTACCTCTAGATGGCGACTCCTTGCCCAGTCAGACTCTCTGGTCTAGCAGAGAGGTGATCCACCCTTCCCTGGTAAGAGCTAACACGTCACTCTGCTGGAATATGCTGCCAGAACCTCTCCCTCTCATGAAGCACCAAGTATTCTTCCACCTCCTCCTCTCCTGGACACCAAGCTGATAATGAATGTTAAATCCCAACATAATCCAGCTGAAGATATGCTCAGGCTGTTATGGGGGGATAGAAAAGTATATAATAAGGAATTACAAGATTTAGCAGGCATTTACCAGAAGGAACCAGGGGGTGCTCCTGGGATTGCATTTTAAGAGGGCTTGTTCAAGAGTGCCAGAACGTAAGACAGGAAAAGGAAGAATTCATTGACTGAGGAGGCAAGGCATTTTCTCGGGGTGTGAATTTAATATTCTACTAAGAATACCATCAGGTGGAGCAAAGTTCTTTCTGCAGTGGCTCTTAGATGCTAGGAAAGAATGATAGTTGAATCTAAATGAAGTAAAAGTGCCTAAGCTACCCTGGAAGATGATTGAGGAAGGAATTAGGAAGCTGAAAGAAGTGGGCATACTGAAATGTCTATATTATGTAGAGGCAAAAAATCCACCAGAAGATTACAATCCATGAGAAGATCCAAAGAACACACCATTCAGCAAGTCTTTCAGGAGTGTTTGGTAAGAGGGGTATCATCACTAAGAAGTCCCTTGATGGATATTCTCTCTAGTCCAGGAAGGATGGTAAGAGAGGAGATTAGAGAGCTGGTGTTGTTAATGTTCGTGGAATGATGGGAACCTGGAAATAATAGATGTTAGAGGCAGAACTTAATGGGGCTTCCCAGGTGGGTCGGTGGTTAAGTGTCCGACTGCAATGCCGGAGACATGCGTTCAGTCACTGTGTAAGAAAGAATCCCACTCCAGTTCTTGTCTGGGAAATCCCATGGACAGAGGAACCTGGGGCGCTATAGTCTATGGGGCTGCAAAAAGTCAGACATGACTTGAGAACACATGCACATGTGCATGCTTGCTAAGTTGCTTCGGTCATGTCTGACTCTTTGTGGCCCTATGGACTGTAGCCTGCCAGGCTTCTCTGTCCATGGGATTCTCCAGGCAAGAGTACTGGAGTGGGTCGTCGAGCCCAGTGGATCTTCCAGACCCGGGGATCAAACCTGTGTCTCTTATGTCTCCTGCATTGGCAAGTGTGTTCTTTACCTCTAGAGCCATCTGGGAAGGAGACGCTAGCACTTAATTGCCAGAAACCGAGAGGCAGCAATCACTGTAACTGTCAGTAAGGTCAGGGAGAAAGTTTGGCTACATCACCTCCCTTCCATCCTGGAAAGGCCAGTTCTTTGTCCTCATAGCATGAGAAGTTTTTGTGGGTTGGGTTTGTTTTTCCTCCTGCAGAGCCTCAAGCAAACCTACTGTGAGAGTCTTATTAAATGTCCAATTTATAGACATGGAATCCCACACAGCATAGCAACTGTCCAGAGGACACTCTTTATGGTAAAGGAGATATGAGATGATTCATAGAATCACAGAATTTATGATCATAGAATCCATTGATTAAGTCTTGCATCATGCCATCCAGAACCAGCTGCTGCTGCTGCTGCTAAGTCACTTCAGTCGTGTCAGACTCTGCGCGACCCCATAGACGGCAGCCCACCAGGCTCCCCCATCCCTGGGATTCTCCAGGCAAGAACACTGAAGTGGGTTTCCATTTCCTTCTCCAATGCATGAAAGTGAAAAGTGAAAGTGAAGTCGCTCAGTCGTGTCCGACTTGTAGCAACCCCATGAACTGCAGCCCACCAGGCTCCTCCGTCCACGGGATTTTCCAGGCAAGAGCACTGGAGTGGGTGCCATTGCCTTCTCCGCCAGAACCAGCTAGTCTCATACAAAGCTGCAACAGTCTTCTAAAGGTATAACTGTCTTCTCAAGGTGTAACTGAAGAAAATACTCTGAAAAGATAATGTGTTATCTCCTCAGGACATAGTACATTCGTGAAATCAGAGACCATGCTATAGCATTATATTCTCAAATAGGAAAGATACATGTGTCCTTCCAGACAGCAGGAGTTCTACGTACCATCCCTTCCAAAGACTCCCTGGAGGATTTTGTGCTTCCTGGCCCCATCACTCTGGGTTCATCAGTGCTGGAGGCTTCAGTGTCCAAAGGAGGCACACTCTTGTCAGGAGATGCCACAGGGCCCACTGAATGGTAAGATATGGCTGCTGTCAGAGCTTTAGATTTCCAATATCAAGGGAGCAACTGGCAAAAAGAGATGTTCACCATCCTCCATGGGGTACTGACTCCATTCAGTTGGAAGTAGAGATGCTTTCACACAATAAGGACAGTGAAGGATCTGTGTAGAAATCAAATGATACACCCAGCTGCCTTATGGTGTTCTCTTGTCCCATTGCTTCTGTAAGCAGGCATATACAGCAATCCTAAACTGAAAAGACTTGATGATCAAGAGTTCAAAACTTCCACTCCCTTGAAGAAAAGCGAAATATTGTGATGACCTCTATCACAGTGGAACTGATCTGTAGCCACATCCTGACCTCTGTAACCCTCTGATTTTGTACCGATCATCACACTTAGCAAGCTTTTGCCGTATACCTGAAATGCACTTTCCTAGGAAATGGACATTGTTTTCTCACCTTTTTTTGTGTTCTTTCAAATATCACCTTAGTAGGAGCTCTGTGACGGCCCTGTTTAAAACTTCATATTTGCTTCCTGTTTATCTTTGCTCCATGCCTGCTTTGTTTTTCCCATGGCACTTTCTAACACCTAAAATACAACACAGTGCACTTTTGTTTTCATTTATTGCCTCTCAGCCCAAATGTAAGCTTCAAAAAACTGGGATTTTTGTTCACTTTTTACATTTCATTTAAAATTGCTCAGTTGTGTCCGATACAGTCCATGGAATTCTCCAGGGCAGAATACTGGAGTGGGTAGCCTTTCCCTTCTCCTGGGGATCTTCCCAACCCAGGGATCGAACCCAGGTCTCCCACATTGTGGGCAGATTCTTTACCAGCTGAGACATCCATTTAAATAGTGCCTGGTGCATGTTGGAATGTCTTATTGACTGATATGATGAATAGTTATAATTATAGGCAGCAATTGTTATATATGTAAAGCAATGTAGGCAGAAGCTAGATTGCAAGGGTGTTGCCATGTAAATGGGCATTGAGAAAATAGCATCATCATCATTGACTTCATTATTATTCCAGCAACCAACATTTATGAATGTTTATTATGTGCTATACACTTTGCAATCTGTTTTACATGCATTTTATTATTTAATCTTCCCAACTTTATGACATGGGTTCTAATAGTATTCTTATTTCCTCTACAGCTCAGAAACATTAAATATCTTAATCAAGATAGAACTAATTGATAGAGATATTATTCTAACTGGATCTGACACTAAAGTTTTGATTCATAATTTTAGCTCTCTGGTAAACACAGGAATCATAGAGAACAGTTTTAGAACCTTGTAGTACACCAGAGAACTGGAGAAGGACAAAGAAATGCTAAAGTAACTCAGCAATATGAAATGTAAATGTTTCTCATTTTTAAAGTGTAATTTAATAAAAAAAAAAAACATAGGTAATATTTTAAAGAGATCAGAAAAAATGCAAAAAATTAAAAAAAATAAAGTTTTATGGCTTATCTTAGACATGCACCATTGCCTTTATTTAAAAAAGTAAACAATGACGTTGAGCCTCCATTAGTCTTTACAATCAATTTTAATGGAAGTTCAATTAAAAGTTGTTCCCATAATTGAGTAGAGTAATCACAAAGACACGTAGTAGCAATATTTAAATCCAGCAAAGAAAAATATAAATGCTTAGGTGATAATATATGTTCTAGAATACTACAGTGAATTTTTGAGTCACTAGCTTTAGCCCACTATTAAACACACACACACAAACACACACATTCATGAGCCACATGAAAGTTTATTATGCTTTTTGGGGGGTGTCTTTAGAGGTGTATTTGAGACCCAGGTGCAGAATAGCATAGAAAAGTCTGTTATCTCAAAAACATACAGCTAAAGAATTCAGTTACTTTAAAAACTTTGAGATTTCAAGGACAGTTCTGTTGCTTAAATGAAAAGCAGAAAACTAGCAAATCATAAAAGAATCGCAGATATGAAAGTCACTTGGGTCAAGGCTAAGAAACAATGGTAGATACATGTACAGAGTAACCTTGGCTAATATGGAAACAAAAGAAACATTTCCTTTGAAAACTCTCACTTCATTTTTGTTTCTATCTATGCTTTCACATTTGTTGGAAGCAATCTTCACTATGTAAAAAATTATAGGAAACATTTGCCATGCTTTGATGTGCACATATTGAAATTTTAATTTTACCACATGGCTAGCTTACTCATTCATTTGTTTCTACACACATACACTTTAATCGAAAGTCCCTTGAGTACTAGATATTGTTAGGTTTTGCTTAACCATGAATGAGAATTTTCTTTGTCCTGGAAGCCTACATAGACCCTAAAATTTCCAATACAGTGTGAGAAGTGGTATTGATCTAGGTAGACTCAGGGTCCTGGATGAAAAGCAGTTGGTTTTAAAGGAATGTATTATATCCTACATAAATTTGGGGGAGTGAGGGATGTTAGAAGGTGGATGTTAGTCTTGAAAAATCTTGAGGGACTTGAAAGGCTCATTGGCACATTCGTATGTCTGGAGCATGGGGTGCTGCAGTGAAGCAAAGGTGGAAGATAGTCCTGGAAAGTGAAGTGTTTGCATCAAGAAAGAAAGACACCTGGGGCCTCCCACATAGCCCAGCTGGTAAAGAATCTGCCTGCAATGCAGGAAACCCTGGTTCAATTCCTGGGTTGGGAAGATCCCCTGGAGAAGGGATAGGCTACCCACTCCAGTATTCTTGGGCTTCCCTGGTGGTAAAGAATCCGCCCACAATGTGGGAGACCTGGGTTCGATCCCTGGGTTGGGAAGATCCGCTGGAGGAGGGCAGGGCAACCCACTCCAGTGTTCTTGCCTGGAGAATCCCCATGGACAGAGGAGCCTGGCGGGGTACAGCCCAGGGGGTTGCAAAGAGTCGGACGTGATGGAGCGACTAAGCCCAGCACCAGAAGGAAAACTGAGGACATTTGCGACAGGAAATGATGACATCAGCTTGGTCATTCGGTAGAACAGTGTAGTGACAGGCAGAGTGTACCTGAGTCATTGGAGATGGAAGGCAGAGGCAATAGATGCTACGAGTTGGACAAAAATGAAGATGCAGTCTAAACCAAACTGTTAAAACTAGTCTCAACCAAGGTGTGATCTGTTGGGGCTGTTTGTTAATAGCAGCAGTGAAAATAGGTGGATGCCATGCCTGGGGTTCAGAAACACATTTATTGTCTGTTACTCTACTCTCTTTACCCGTATATGTTAGCAGTTAATGTTGGTAGAGTTAGTATGTCAGTACAGTTCCCTCAGGCATTTATGCTTGTGAGACCTGATCTAAATTTAATATTAACAGAGAATTGGAGAGAAGAGGGCAGAAGTCTTTTCTTTGTCTCAGGTTAAGCTGATTTTCCAACAGCATATTTGTGATTTCCTCATTCATCATTAATATATATATATATGTTAATTTCTTCCATACTTGAGATAATATTTCAACAATATTAGAATTATGAATGTCTGTGACTATAAGGCCATTTTTAATTATAAGGGCTTCATGGAATTTGCTAGCTGCAATGTTATTTATGTCATTAAGGTTTATCAGTATTTCATTATATACCAAGCGTTTTATTCTTGGGTCATCACAAATATCTCCCAATCCTACACAAACCATTAGCGTTTAATGTATAAGCCACATTCTCTGACAACCAATTACTAGAAGAAGCACACAGTGGTGAATCACAATCAATGAGCCAATTTCAGGTCAGACACTTAAATCCAAAAATGAAAAATCAGGGAACAATTTAAAGAAAACAATGAACAGCCTGATGCAAGTTTATTTTACTATAGCTACTTTGTACTTTACAGTAAGAATAGTTGAGAATTGTGAATATCATCACTAAAGATATAAAATTTCATTCATCATGTACACATTTTTAGAGATATTGATTTTGATGGAAAAATTCCACAGCATATTTTGAATCAAGATCGTCTTACTTGTAAGTAAGATAGCTTACTCTATCAATTCAAGACATGGAGTGAAATGAAGTAAATGTTGTGTCTGATCTCTAAATTGATAAAACAATTGCCCAGTTATTTTCTGCTGGGAGACCCTCTATAATTGCAAATGCCAATAATGTTTTTCTGTTGTTAAATTTTGGTCTTTTTTGCTCTTCTATTGGAAGAGAAAGTGAACCCATCTTTCCATTAATGTTATCACCTTTAGCAAATATTTACTTTGACAGTACTAAGGAGAGAATAAACATATTTTAGAAAAGGAAAAAAAATGTGCATTTTCATGAAGCACAAAATAAAAACATTATTCCAATCTAAATTAAGTTGAGAGTTCCAAAGAATATCAAGGAGAGATAAGAGAGCCTTCCTCAGTGATCAGTGCAAAGAAATAGAGGAAAACAAAAGAATGGGAAAGACTAGAGTTCTCTTCAAGAAAATGAGAGATACCAAGGGAACATTTCATGCAAAGATGGGCTCAATAAAGGACAGAAATGGTATGGACCTAACAGAAGCAGAAGATATTAAGAAGAGGTGGCAAGAATACACCGAAGAACTGTACAAAAAAGATTTTCACGACCCAGATAATCACACTGGTGTGATCACTCACCTAGAGCCAGACATCCTGGAATGTGAAGACAAGTGGGCCTTAGAAAGCATCTCCACGAACAAAGATAGTGGAGATGATGGAATTCCAGTTGAGCTATTTCAAATCCTGAAAAACGATGCTGTGAAAGTGCTGCACTCAATATACCAGCAAAATTGGAAAACTCAGCAGTGACCACAGGACTGGAAAAGGTCAGTTTTCATTCCAATCCCAAAGAAAGGTAATGCCAAGAATGCTCAAACTACTGCACAATTGCACTCATCTCACACACTAGTAAAGTAATGCTCAAAATTCTCCAAGCCAGGCTTCAACAGTATAAGAACCATGAACTGCCAGATGTTCAAGTTGGTTTTAGAAAAGGTAGAGGAGCCAGAGATCAAATTGCCAATATCCACTGGATGATCAAAAAAGCAAGAGAATTCCAAAAAAACATCTATTTCTGTTTTATTGACTATGCCAAAGCCTTTGACTGTGTGGATCACAATAACTGTGGAAAATTCTGAAAGAGATGGGAATACCAGACCACCTGACCTGCCTCTTGAGAAACCTGTATGCAGGTCAGGAAGCAACAGCTACGGCTGGACATGGAAGAAGAGACTGGTTCCAAATAGGGAAAGGCTATACATTGTCACCCTGCTTATTTAACTTATATGCAGAGTACATCATGAGAAACGCTGGGCTGAAAGAAGCACAAGCTGGAATCAAGATTGCTGGGAGAAATATCAATAACCTCAGATATGCAGATGACACCACCCTTATGGCAGAAAGTGAAGAGGAACTCAAAAGCCTCTTGATGAAAGTGAAAGAGGAGAGTGAAAAAGTTGGCTTAAAGCTCAACATTCAGAAATCTAAGATCATGGCATCTGGTCCCATTGCTTCATGGCAAATAGATGGGGAAACAGTGGAAACAGTGACAGACTATTTTTTGGGGCTCCGAAATCACTGCAGATGGTGAATGCAGCCATGATATTAAAAGACGCTTGCTCTTTGGAAGAAAAGCTCTCACCAACCAAGACAGCCTATTAAAAAGCAGAGACATTACTTTGCCAAAAAGGTCCATGTAGTCAATGCTATAGTTTTCCCAGTGGTCCTGTATTGATGTGAGATTTGGACTATAAAGAAAGTTGAGCACTGAAGAATTGATGCTTTTGAACTGTGGTGTTGGAGAAGACTCTTGAGAGTCCCTTGGACTGCAAGGAGATCCAACCAGTCCATCCTAAAGTAAATCAGTCCTGAATATTCGTTGGAGGGACTGATATTGAAGCTGAAACTTTCATACTTTGGCCACCTGATGCGAACAGCTGACTCATTGGAAAAGACCCTGATGTTGGGAAAGATTGAAGGTGCGAGGAGAAGAGAACGGCAGAGGATGAGATGATTGGATGGCATCACCGACTCAATGGACATGAGTTTGGGTAAACTCCAGGAGTTGGTGATGGACAGGGAGGCCTGGCGTGCTGCAGTCCATGGGGTTGCAAAGAGTTGGACATGACTAAGCTACTGGACTGAACTGAACTGAACAATATACATGCTTTGTTCTAATTACAAAATCCTTAATATGAAGGAGACGTGAAAAATATAATTTGGAAGAAAAGGATGAGGTAATTGGATACAAAGACAATTTAGCATACAATATATCTGTGACATAGCTAAATACTTTAAAAGGAAGGTGTAATGAGATTGACTTCTTTCAGTTAAAAAAATGAGTACTTATTCAGTGGGTCATTAATATAAAACTAATCCTTACAATTCGTTCATGAACCTTGATTATAGAATGGATTTTTTCTCTGTTCACCGAATAACTGACTAAATTTCTACTTTGCTTTACATAGACATTACCCAAAATAATAGAAATCAACCATTTTAAGGCTAGAAAGGACTTAAATTTTACAAGTTGAAAAGGCCAACATGTATTGAATGCTCTTCTGAATATCATTACTTAACATTTACTGAAGGCTTTCTCTGTCAGCAGCATTTTACGTATTCTATCTCATTTAAACCTCAATCAACCTCTGATCAAGTACCCTTCTTCTCCCCACCTTACATGGCAGATAATTGAAGATCAGAGAATTTAATTTACTAAAAGTCACAAAACTTAAAAGTGACACATTTAACATTTGATATGTATAGTTTAAATTAAAATTTTATTTAAATATATAATTTAAATAAATAATTTTAATGTGCTGCTAAAATTATTTTTTAATATGTTCATTCATTTTTTATTTATTGAGGTAATAACAGTTTATAACACTGCATAAATTTCATGTGTGCAGTATATTTGAGTTCTGTGTACATTACAGGGTTCTGACAAACAAAAGTTTAGTTTTCTTCCATTCATCATCATATAACTGAGCCTCTACCCAATTTTATCCTTCCCCTGCCCTTCCCCTGTGGTGACAACTAATTTGTTCTCTGTATCCACCTGTTTGGTTTTATTTGGTTTGGTTTGTTCATTTATTTTATAAAGCCTAAAATAAATGGAAATACATCATAGCTCAGTCAGTAAAGAGTCTGCCTGCAATGCAGGAGACCCAGGTTCAATTCCTAGGTGGGAAAGATCCCCTAGAGAAGGAAATGGCAACCCACTCCAGTATTCTTGCCTGGAAAATCCTATGGACAGAGGAGCCTGGTGGGCTACAGTCCAGGGTCGCAAGGGTCAGACATGACTTAGCAGCTAAACCACCATCACCAAGTTCTTAACTATTATGTCATACAACCTCCCAGCTCACAGTGAAAATTACAAGAAACAGAATTCAGTAGCTTGAGAAATGTATTTTAAAAAGTTGATATTTGAAATCTCGGTCACAAAGAATTTTTCAATTCTTTATAATGTACTGTTGAAAAGACTTGTGAATGAATGCCAGAATTTTTACTTAAAATGAGTTAATAGTTAATCATTCATTTAGTTATGCTATAAGCTACTTAAATAATTGGAATTTAGTTTTATTCATGGCAAGTTCACTATATAAAAAACAAAGACAATGCATTTCTAGTTTTATTCTTTTTATTCTACACTCAACCAACATTTTTATTGTTTACTTATACCTTTTTAAAAAGTTTATGCTAACTTACATAGTCATATAAATACAAGATACAAAAATTTTAGAAATGAGGTGATGTCTGCTACAGCTTTTCAATTATTATTGGATTTTCTGAGTCCAATAGGGGACCCATATAAGAGGCTGGATAGTGGGCACAATGACATACACTTTCCACAGCATCCTCTTCTTTTTTTCTTAACTTTTTAATTTTATATTGGAGTATAATTGATTAAAAATGTGACAGTTTCTGGTATACAGCAAAGTGACTCAGTTATACATATATACATGTACGTATTCTTTTTCAAATTCTTTTCCCATTTATGTTGGTACATAATATTGAGCAGAGTTCCATGTGCTATTCAGTAGGTCCTTGTTGGCTATTCATTTTAAATATAGCAGTGTGTACATGCCAATCCCAAACTCCCTAACTATCTCTCCACATCCCCTTACTCCCTGCCAGTAACCATCCTACCCCAAATTTATGGGTTATTCAGTGAGTGAAGTATGGCCTCTAATATCACCAGCATCCAGATAATCTCAGCATATATTTTATACCTCTTTCTTCATGGGTGAGTTGTACAAAGTATAGAAATTTGTCTTTTTCTTTAAAGAGAGTAACCTGACATACTGCAGACCTCTGAGCCCCTGGGATCAACACAGAGGTGGCAGGTTTCCAAGGTTTATGGAGTTCATCTTTCATTCTCTTGCACCCATGTCTTTTTAATCATTTAGGTCCTTCCTACCCCCTTGTTACTAGATCCACTGAATCTAGGGGTGAAGAGAAAAGAGAGAAAATCCAGCATGCTCTCTAAGACTATTCTTATGGAGACAAAAAAAGGAGAAAAAGTTAATGGAAGAATGTCATGGTATTGACTTACTACAAAAGAGATCCACAACTGATCTGATATCTTACTTTAATAGGTTTTCTAAACAAAGCCAGATGCATATTGTGCAGTTGTCAGAAAAATATGTCAAAAAAAAACTTCAGTATTGGTGCATTGGCTCAATAGAAATGTTTCACTTTCTTTCTAGACAATGGAAATCAATAGATCATGCCTGTAGCTAATTCATTCTTAAACCAATGGTAGGTTGAAAAGAACTGATGATGTAAATCCATGGCTAATTCATTTCAATGTATGACAAAAACCACTGCAATGTTGTAAAGTAATTAGCCTCCAACTAATAAAAATAAATGAAAAAAAAAAAAAAGAAAAGAACTGATGAAATGGTACAGCTGGTGAGTGGACTCTGATCTGGGTTACATTTGTTTTATAATGTCAGGTAATTCTTACATGTGTGATTGTGTTCTGTAATCATTTTTCCCCATTATTTCCTTAAGGCAATGTATAACACATATTAGTAGAATTTAAATTCAATATATGAAATGAAACATTTTTAAAAATTTTTTAGTATTTCAAGTTTTCTTTGTTCAAACTTATACGCAATCCATAGTTACCATACTAAAATTTCAGAGTGCTGTTTTGACTCTAAAAATATGGGAATAATTTCAACTATATTTCCATTATTTACTGAGGCTTCCCTGGTGGCCCAGACAGTATAAGAATCTGCCCGCAGTGTGGGAAACCCAGGTTTGATTACTCAGTCGGAAAGATCCCCTGGAGAAGAGAATGGCTACCCAGTCTGGTATTCTTTCCTGGAGAATTCCAATGACAGAGGAGCCTGGCTAGCTACAGTCTACTGAGCGACTAACAATATTACTACTACTTCATTATATATGAAGCCTAACAATGAACTAATTATTTTATCCATAAATTTAGCTCCAAAATAATAAAAAGATGCTCTAAAATATTTTAAATGTTACATAAATATATAGTCACCGATGATTCTTTTCTAAGAGAAAACTCACTTACTATAACTCCATTTTTGTCTCATGACTTCACCTTCTCCCCTTGTCTGCTTCTTCAGAAAAAAAAAATCAAGATCACAAGTAAAAATGTTTGTGATTGTTGAAGAAGTCTAATAGTATTTTTAATTAGTTGAATGAGTCATAAAAGTTTCCTAAGTATATACATATGTACGTCGATATTTATATATAGAGAGAGGGACTCCAGGCATAGCTTTCCTCATGCATATAAAAATGTAAAAACCAGTGAAATGGAGTGACTCACAATTCAGTTTCATCAGGCTAGTTCTTTTATTGCTCAAAAACTTGACTCTAAAACAATATCATAAAGCTGCTCAAAATATTTTACAAGATAGCAACTTTTACTTAAATATATAGGAAACAATTTATAATATCATGAATTATAGTCTAATAAAACCTTAGAATCTTAGAGCATTTTC
Source organism: Odocoileus virginianus (assembly GCF_023699985.2). Classification (NCBI taxonomy): domain Eukaryota; kingdom Metazoa; phylum Chordata; class Mammalia; order Artiodactyla; family Cervidae; genus Odocoileus; species Odocoileus virginianus. The sequence continues at coordinate 10,623,887 of NC_069697.1, forward strand.
TGAGTAAACAAATATACCTCTGTTAACCAGAAGCAAGGATTATTATAAGTGTGGTATTATTTTTGTAAATGAAATACTGTAAAGAGCTCATCTAAAATAATGTCAAATATAATTCATAACAAAAACCAGTTAAAAATTCAAATAAACTTTGCAATAATCTGCCATTAAAATTATGCAACTAGAATTGCCCATTTTGTTATTTTTTTACATTTTCCGCTTTTAGTTTGTGAGTTAGCAGGACTCTATTTTGAGCTAGCCAAAGATATCTGTGAATTATTTATAGACTAAGCAGGCATATGACTTAAATGAGATATTTCCTCTCTATAGAATAATGTGTACCATTTATAATACTCCTTAAGTTCAACTTCCTTTGCATATTTAGCAGAATTCTTAAACAAATACACAGATGAATCTGAAACACTTATATGGCATTATGTCCTTTTTTTTTCCTATAAAGGACTTGTGAGGACAGAAAATACAATTGGAATAATACATGTTTATAGGACTTTGGCAAATAAATTCTTTGAAGAGTATATTTTCTATTGGGTTAGCTTGCCACATCAGGGATACCAATTATTTTATGGAATAGTATTTCATTTTTAATTATAAAATCAAGGTATAAAAATTGATTTTTCATAAGAAAACTGTGCACAATGTGAAAAATGATTAGAAGCTAAAATATGTAAATGTGTGGCTAAGTCTGGGACAGATCATATTCTACTCTGAAAAGAATTCATTTTAAATAGTGAGTTTTCGTTATCATCTTTCTAATATGCAAAACAGAAAAAGAGACTCAGATGTATATAACAGACTTGTGGACTCTGGGAGAAGGCGAGGGTGGGATGTTTCAAGAGAACAGCATTGAAACATGTATATTATCTAGGGTGAAACAGATAACCAGCCCAGGTTGGGTACATGAGACAAGTGCTCGGGCCTGGTGCACTGGGAAGACCCAGAGGGATCGGGTGAAGAGGGAGGTGGGAGGGGGGACTGGGATGGGGAATACATGTAAATCCATGGCTAATTCATTTCAACGTATAACAAAAACTACTGTAATGATGTAAAGTAATTAGCCTCCAACTAATAAAAATAAATGGAAAAAAAAATATTAAAAAAAAATACAAAAAAAAATAAAAAAAAATTAAAAAAAAAAAATAGTGAGTTTTCTCCCAGCTTTATTGAGATGTAATCGATAGGTAAAATTGTATATACATAAAGTGTACAACTTGATGTTTTGATACACATATACACTGTAAAATGATTACCACAATCAAGTTCATTAATACATCCATCACTTCACATGGTTACTTTTGTGTATGATGAGAACGCTTAAGATCTACTCCAAGCAAATTTCAAGCATATAATACAGAATTATTAATTATAGTCACCATGCTGTACTGTGAGTTCCTCAGAACTTATTTGTCATCTAACTGTGATTTTGTACCCTTTGACCCAACATATTCCTATGTTCTCCATCCTCAGCCACTGGTAACTAGCAGGCTATTCTCTGTTGCTATGAGTTTGACTTTTCTTAGCCTAGATTTCACATATAAGTGATCGTGATTTAGTTACTAAGTTGTGTCCGAGTCTTGCAACCCCATGGACTATAGCCTGCCAAACTTCTCTGTCCACAGGATTCTCCAGGCCAGAATACTAGAGTGGGTTGCCATTTCCTTCTCCAGAAGATCTTCTTGAAAGAATCAAACACGGGTTTCCTGCATTGCAGGCAGATTCTTCACTGACTGAGCTATGAGGGGAGCCCACATATAGATGATACCATACAGTATTTGTCTTTCTGTATCTGGCTTATTTCACTTAGTATAATCCTCTCCAGGCTCATCCATCTTGTCAAAGATGGCAGTATTTCCTTCTCTTTTAATGCTGAATAGCATTCCGTTGGACATATATACCACATTTTCTTTCTCTATTCATCTGAAAACAGACACTCAGATTGTTTCTCTGTCTTGGCTATTGTGAGTAATACTGCGGTGAACATGGAAGGGCACGTCTTTTTGGGATAGTGACTTTGTTTCAGGTCATCACTAGAAGCGGGATTGCTGGATCATGCAGTAGTTCAACTTTAATTTTTTCCCATAGTGGCTATACCAATTTCTGTTCCCACCAACAGTGTGCAATGCTCCTTTTCTCCACATCCTCACCAACATTTGGTATCTCTTGTTCTTCTGATAATAATTATCCTGACAGGTGTGAGGTGGATTCTCACTGTGGGTTTTACTTACATTTTCCTGATGATCAGTAATTAGGCACCTTTGCATACACCTACTGGTTATTTGTGTATCTTCTTTGGAAAAACAACACTGAAATTAATGGGGAAAGAGATATGTTCAGACAGAAGAAGTAACAATATATTTGTATATTAATCCACCAGCAAGTAAAGAATTATCATATCAGAGAGGACAGGGTTTCTAGAACAATGGTATTGAGTAGCTGAGAGATGATGGCATCGAGTGTATAAGCAGAAGAGGAATCTCTCAATAGAAACACTTTGGGAACATATAGAGCAGCAAGCAGGAAAACTGGAGTATGAATGTGTTAACACTGGTAAATGGCTAGCAGTGGTTTTCATGCGAAAATTCCCTGATACTTGCTACATTTCTCTCTGTGAACTAGGAATTGAGGTGAGGATGAAGAGGTGTTGAGATTTTAAGGAGGAGAGAAAATAAATAGTTATCTAAAAGGGAGGAAATATGAAATGAATAGGAATGCAGAGTGGGAGAGCTGGGCAGAATGGAGGATTCATCTGTGACTCAAAGTCATGAATATAAAGTAAGACAAGTTAGCAGAGCTGTGTTTTTTCCCCCCAGCCTTATGTTACACAGGTGGAAGCCTGGTATAGGAGAATAGTTTAATTAGACAAAACTTGTGTTTTCCTAAGGAAGTAAAATAAAGCAAGAATAACATAAAATAAAGGGAATAGAGAATATACACAAGGAATTAAAATCAGAGCTCACAACTTTAATCTGAGTGGAAAAAAGATATGTAGAGAGTGAACAATAGTGAAATAAAGGTCATATGAATGTAGTGAGATTACAGGTTAAATTGAAGGAGGCTTGAGGTCTGGGTATTCAAGGTAAATAATAAAAAGAGAAGGATGTGGTTAGGACGTAGAATACATGAAATTGAAATTTGGAGTGGTTGTAACTGTGGAAAGGACAGGGCCTTAGAGGTATTTCCATAGAAACTCATGCCTGAGGTAGGACAGAAGACAAGATAGAAGGACAAGAGGTCAAATCCAGAGAGCATCAGTTAGTGGAAAGATTATCTATGCAAATATTTTTAAATGCTCCAAATTAAGTCACAAGAGAGTGACTGCAAAAGAAGAAATAAAATTCTCGAGAAACGAATGTCATGTGTAACCTTATTGGTTCTGATGATTGGTGTAAAATTTGTGTTCTTCAATATCCATCTTAATCTAAAGCATTGTTGTTGGACTAAAAGTTAATTTAGTTAATTGCATTATTTCTGAACCTTATTGTTAAATGGTGTTAAACTACATGACTTTGTGAATCAACCCCCAAAAGAATTTATAGTCAGTGTTGCCAATTGTAATGAAACAGAAAGTCTTCCCATGTTATAAATGGAGGGAGGGAAAACTTCTTTTCCTAGTATGTGAGATCAGAGCAGCTTCTCAGAAGACTGATATATTCCTCTATTATAAGCAGTGGGATGAGTATGTATCAGGTGCACCAATTTATACAAGATGTTTATTAATTTTAAGAGTCAAACATATGGTCAGTGGCTCTCCTTAATATTAACTGCCAAGGTTATGTGAAAGCATGATGGCTAAGACAATAAAGTCAGAGCAGATATGAGTATGATCTGAACAAGTGATAGCATGGAGAATCAGGTATGAATTCTCTTAGAGGTTGAAACAACAATGAGAATTATGAGGAATGTAATTTAGTGATACAATACCATATGATGACTGGAATAGCAAAACCAGTGTGTTCCAACAAGATATTTGTAAGAAATTTTAACAAATTATAAATCATTCAGCATCAGTTCAGTTCAATCGCTCAGTCATGTCCAAATTTGTGACCCATGGCCTGCAGCACGCCAGGCTTTCCCATCCATCACCAACTTCTGGAGCTTGCTCAAACTCATATCCATCAAGTCGGTGATGCCATCCAACCATCTCATCCTCTGTCATCCCCTTCTCCTCCTGCCTTGAATCTTTCAGCCTCAGAGTCTTTTCCAATGAGTCAGTTCTTCGTATAAAGTGGCCAAAGTATTGAAGTTTCAGCTTCAGCATCAGTCTTTCCAATGAATATTCAGGGTTGATTTCCTTCAGGACTGACTGGTTTGATCTCCTTGAAGTGCAGGGGACTCTCAAGAGTCTTCTGTAACACCACAGTTCAAAAGCATCAGTTCTTCGGAGCTCAGCTTTCTTTATGGTCCAACTCTCACATCCATGCATGACTGCTGGAAAAACCATAGCTTTGACTATATGGACCTTTGTCAGCAGATTATTCAGCATACATAGAGATATATTTGAAAGACAGAAATCATGACTGTTGGGATAAGCCAGGGACAGCTAAGTTATGCTGCAGTATCAGATAATCTACAAGCCTCTGTGGTTTGAGACAGCAAATGTTTCTCTCTCATGCTGCATGTCCAATGTAGGTCAGCAGAAAGGCTGTTCATGGAGGTCACTCAAAAGACCCAGGTTGACCGAGTCTCCATCCCACACTGGTATGGTTAACATGTGGTAGTTATGCATACTATATCTGGTCACAATTTCCCAAAGTGCCAAAGGCAGAGAAATGAAAGATTCATTGAATAGACGTAATGATCACCACAAAATTATAATGAAAACAATTCAGCCAAATAATGTTGCCAAAACTTGGCCTCTGTTCACTGGTGCCAAATAGAAACACAGAGACAGAGTTTTGGGTGAGTAGAAAGGTTTAGCTTTTATTGTTTTGCCAGGCAAAGGGGGCCACAGGGGGCTAATGTGCTGAGGACCATGTAACCCACCTTGGGGTGGGTGGTGAGGAGTTATAGAGTGTTCAAGGAGCAGGGCGTGATCAGCACATGGTCAGTTCTTGGACTGGTTGGCATCAAGGTGAAGTTTCAAGCATCATCAACTTTCTGGTTTCAATCAGTCTAAGGTCTATATTCTTGTGGTCAGCAGTTTTCATCTGGAGGGGGTCTGCTTCCAAGTAAAAACAACTTAGGAATGTGTGTCAGACCTTTATCTAAATCTTTCAGGAAACTAGGAGCTCGGTGATTCTGCTATGCAGCAGAATTATAGTCTAAATTGTTATCAGTTCTCTAATCCAACAGCTAATTTTTGTTTCATCTCCGTATTTCCTAATCATTAATTCTTTAATTAACATTTTGCTTCAAAAGACAAGGACACAGGGGCTTGTACATGGTTTCAGTAACATATTTTCTCAAAAATAGGGGTATATATACACACACCCACCCACCCACATACTTATAAGCAGGTAAACTAAGCAGTTAAAAAGTCTCTAGTTCCTGACAAATCTATGAAACTATTTTATAACTTGCACCCTATGAAAAATATAGAAACTGACACCAAGTAATTCTTCCCATCTGCGGCTACTGCTAAGTCCCTTCAGTCGTGTCCCACTCTGTGCAACCCCATAGACGGCAGCCCACCAGGCTCCTCCATCCCTGGGATTCTCCAGACAGGAATACTGGAGCGGGTTGCCATTTCCTTCCCCAATGCATGCATGCATGCTTAGTCACTTCAGTTGCATCCGACTCTGTGTGACCCTATGGACAGTAGTCCACCAGGCTCCTCCATCCACAGGATTCTCTAGGCAAGAACACTGGAGTGGGTTGCCATTTCCTTCTCCAGTCCTTCCCATCTAGCCCATCATTAAGTGATTAAAATCACCCCTTGCATAAAATTGAACATAAAATACCATATATAGGATCTCCCCTGCCAGGTGAGAAGGACTCAGTCATGCTTCTAGACCTATATTCTTCTTAGAATAATTTTAAGAATATCTTCCTGTGACACCCTCCTTTTTCTTTCCTTTTTCTTTCAGGTGACTCAACTCCTGATTAGACGTAATCCAATGATTCGATAACTTAAGATATAGGACTTAAAATAAATACTTAATTACAATGATAAGAACTGGATGTAATTTCCAAAGGAAGCTGAGACCTTCCAAAAAACTTTCAAAATCTTAGTTATTTTTCTTTCCAGCAATATTGTTTAGCTTCTGCTATGTAAGGACAACTGGAAACTGTATACAGAAGTATTTTGGTCAAGCACAGCTGCATTCAGACACAGTTAGCAAAATGTTGCTATTGAGGAAGATAATGTGGGTCAACACTTCCAGAGCACTGATGAAGACTTTTTCTTTTTGCAAAATCACAGTTACTCTTTTAAAGAAAGGTTTGGTCCCAGAAGAGGTAACATATCACTAAAAGATTCTTGGTTTTGATGGGAGTGACAGGGAAGGTAGGAGAGAAGCCAGGAAGAAGAGCCCAATAGCTATCTAAATGTCACATAGCTGAGGCACACAATGCTGAAACAGACAGGAAGTCAGTTTTCAGATGGATCTGCATGAGGCCAAAAGCTTGATGCTATAACTTAGATATATAAGATAAATCCAGCATTTTCTATGTAGCTGCCAAGACAGCCCCATAGAAACTTTTTCTGAGCATTCTACTGGAAAGAGTAAGGGCCAGCAGGATTATCAATTGTGGAGAGTAATTCATGGAGTGTATATTATGACAGAAAAAATAGAGCGATTTCTGTCTTTTGTGTTTGAAAGAGAAGGAAAAATAAAGGGAGTATTATGATGTAATAGAAATTTTCTTTAAAAGCTTTATGATGTTTAAAATATTTTCAATTAAGAACAATAAAGTAGTTTTAATTAAATATTGATTACTAATATAACAGGGTACATAAGAACATAAATCAGACTATCTGGGTTAAAACTCAGCTTTTGCTATCTATTTGCCATGATTTTTCACAAGTTACTTTTTTTTCTGTCATTCAGTTTCCTATTCTATAAAATGGAAAAAAGTGTAGGCTTTTTTCATAATGATTAAATAAGCTAATGCATGTAAATCACTTAGAAGAAGGTTTGCTACATAGTGAGCACTCAATAATTTATTATAAGCACTCACAGTAATTTATTCATGATTGTTATTATTCAAGTTAATAATATCTTATTTGAATAATATATTCCTAATAGAAATCTTGTAGATTATTAAAATAATTTATAGGTAATGTTGAATTATTCTCAGTAAATTGAATCTAGGGAGAACCAGCTACTGACAGTAAAATATTTTAAATATATCCATTGGAAATATGTTCAATGGTTCTACTCATATTAATACTTATATATGGCATATTAATTTAAAATGATTTCTCAAGTTATACCCTTATTTTACTTTTAAAAATATATGCCTATATATTTACAAACACATAGAATACTACTAGCGACTTCACTTTCACTCTTCACTTTCATGCACTGGAGAAGGAAATGGCAACCCACTCCAGTGTTCTTGCCTGGAGAATCCCAGGGACGGGGGAGCCTGGTGGGCTGCCGTCTATGGGGTCGCACAGAGTCGGACACGACTGAAGCGACTTAGCAGCAGCAGCAGCAGAATACTACTTCCGGAAGAAAACCAAAAGTTTGTTCATGGTGATTTCCTCTGAGGATGGTGGTATTGTGGGCATGTAATGGAAAGAGACTAAATTTTCATTGTATTAGCCTTTGTGTCAGGGATTTTTTAGTATGTGCTAGCATATCAATAAAAAATATATTGAAATATTTCCTCTCCTCATACAGAGCAGTTTATTTGCCTCACTAAATATATTTTTTTTCTGTTTCAATGATTGGTTTTTTTGCTACAATAGGGCACAGTCTAGGGAAATGAGAAGACACGAGTTGAATTATGCATGAATGTTAAGGGAACTTTTAACTCTTACATTAGCAGCATATCCTACTGGGATAGGGCAGGAAAACACCCTACTCATTGATGACCTGTCAGAGCAAGACTGCATCAGTGCTCCTTGCCGAAAGGAGTACTCTCAGTTCTAGATTACTTTAAATATATATAGTAATCCCAACTAGGAAGCTGTATTGGTATCCCATTACCATTTTTATCTCTGATATCAGAGAGTCAAAGAATGTTTGGTACAATTGCAAGTGACATATCACAAGGTTGAAATGGAAGACTGTGGTTTAAAAACATGGGGGATCCCTAAATTAAGAGTACAATTTTATCCTGAGGAGAAAGGAAACAAAAATTAGCACTTTTTTCAATGCAGTTTCTAGGAAAGTTGTGAAACAACCTTCTTTTTATAAAGTGTTGAAACTGTTGACTATATATATTAAAGGAACACATTTTTCCCCGTCTTTTATCTTTAGCAACTTTGCATCAACTATTTTCTAATTTTAAACTTGTCATGCAAAGTTTCATCAAGGATAGCTATTTTAAATCCTTAGAGTTAGCTCTAATATTGTGGGATGTTTTTGCTTTTACCTATGTCTATAAGACATATCTTAAGGGACATAAATTGCTATCTTGATGAATTTATAAGTCAAAACATTTGTGGGAACCATGTGCAAAATTTATTGTTTTACTTCCTTCAGAACAATCAAGCCATGTATGTTCATGATATAATGAATGTAATTATTTCTGTAATTTTCTAATCATGTCTAATTCTGAAAAAAAAGGCATTTTTCTGGCTGTATAAAAAACTAAAGGTCTAATTCAAATTTTTCTATATTTATAAGGAAAGTAAACTTAATTCAAAATAGACTACATTTTAATAAGTACAACATAAGGGTTGAACTGTAATAAATTTTTGTCTTCTTTTTGAAAGACTGTTTTTTTAAGATCATTTTTAGATTCATAGCAAAATCGAGAGGGTATAGAGATTTTCTGTATACCCCTTCCTCCACACAGATGCAGCATCTCCCATCATTAACATCCCCCACCAGGGTACTGCATTAGTTACAACTGATGAACCCACACTGGACACATCATAGTCACTCAAAGTTCACAGTTTGCCTTAAGGTTCATTCTGAGTGTAGATAAATATATAATGACATGTATCCATCATGCAAAGCACTTTAACTTCCCTAATGTAATATTTTGCATCCTCTGAAAATTTGATCACAAAAACTTACATCTGGCAATACTATTTGAAATACAAATTCCAAACCATTTTTTAATTTAATTAATATCTTTATCTAGCATACTAATATATAAAGTGAAAGTGAAAGTCACTCAGTTATGTTTGACTCTTTGTGACCCAATGGACTATAGCCCGCCATGCTCCTCTGTCCATGGAATTCTTTAGGCAAGAATACTGGAGTGGGCAACCATTCCTTTCTCCAGGGGATATTCCCAACCCAGGGGTCAAACTCAAGTCTCCCACATTGCAGGCAGATTCCTACCATGTGAGCAACCAGGAAAGGCCTAGTAATACATATAATTCCCTATACTATACAATAGCTCCTTGTTGCTTATCTGTTTTATATATAGTAGTTTGTATCTCAATTCAGTTCAGTTCAGTTCAGTTCAGTTGCTCAGTCATGTCTGACTCTTTGTGACCCCATGGACTGCAGCATGCAAGACCTCACTGTCCATCACCAACTCCTGAAGTTGACTCAATCTCATGCCCATCAAATCAGTGATGCCATCCAACCATCTCATCCTGTCATCCCCTTCTACTCCTGCCTTCAATCTTTCCCAACATCAGGGTCTTTTCAAATGAGTCAGTTCTTCCCATCAGGTAGTCAAAGTTTTGGAGTTTCAGCTTCAACATCAGTCCTTCCAGTGAATATTCAGGGTTGATTTACTCTAGGATGGACTGGTGGGATTTCCTTGCAGTCCAAGGGACTCTCAAGAGTCTTCTCCAATGCCACAGTTCAAAAGGATCAATCCTTTGGCGCTCAGCTTTCTTTATAGTCCAACACTCACATCCATACATGACTACTGGAAAAACCATAGCTTAGACCGAATGGACCTTTGTTGGCACAGTAATGTCTCTGCTTTTTAATATGCTGTCTAGGTTGGTCATAACTTTTCTTCCAGGGAGTAAGCGTCTTTTAATTTAATGGCTATGATCACCATCTGCAGGGATTTTGGAACCCCCAAAAATAAAGTCAGCCACTGTTTCCAATGTTGTCTCATCTATTTGCCATGAAGTGATGGGACTGGATGCCATGATCTTAGTTTTCTGAATGCTGAGCTTTAAGCCAACTTTTTCACTCTTCTCTTTCATCAAAAGGCTCTTTAGTTCTTCACTTTCTGCCATCAGGGTGGTGTCATCTGCATATCTGAGGTTATTGATATTTCTCCCAGCAATCTTGATTCCAGCTTGTGCTTCCTCCAGCCCAGCATATCTCATGATGTGCCCTGCATATAAGTTAAATAAGCAGGGTGACAATATATAGCCTTCACGTACTTCTTTTCTTATTTGGAACCAGTCTGTTGTTCCACGTCCAGCTCAAACTGTTGCTTTCTGACCTGCATATAGGTTTCTCAAGAGATCGGTCAGGTGGTCTGGTATTCCCATCTTTCAGAATTTTCCACAGTTTTTTGTGATCCACACAGTCAAAGGCTTTGGCATAGTCAATAAAGCAGAAATAGATGTTTTTCTGGAAGTCTCGTGTTTTTTTTTGATGATCCAGTGGATGTTGGTAACTTGATCTCTGGTTCCTCTGCCTTTTCTAAAACCAGCTTGAACATCTGGAAGTTCAGAGTTCATGTATTGCTGAAGCCTGGCTTGGAGAATTTTGAGCATTACTTCACTAGCATGTGAGATGAGTGCAATTGTGCAGTAGTTTGAGCATTCTTTGGGATTGGAATGAAAACTGACCTTTTCCAGTCCTGTGGCCACTGCTGAGTTTTCCAAATTTGCTGGCATATTGAGTGCAGCACTTTCACGGCATCATCTTTCAGGATTTGAAATAGCTCAACTGGAATTCCATCACCTCCACTACCTTTGTTTGAAACGATGCTTTCTAAGGCCCACTTTACTTCACATGCCAGGGTGTCTGACTCTAGGTGAGTGATCACACCATCGTGATTATCTGGGTCATGAAGATCTTTTTTGCACAGTTCTTCTGTGTATTCTTGCCACCTCTTCTTAATATCTTCTGCTTCTGTTAGGTCCATACCATTTCTGTCCTTTATTGTGCCCATCTTTGCATGAAATGTTCCCTTGCTATCTCTAGTATTCTTGAAGAGATCTCTAGTCTTTCCCATTCTATTGTTATCCTCTATTTCTTTGCATTGATCACTGAAGAAGGCTTTCTTATTTCTCTGTGCTATTCTTTGGAACTCTGTATTCAAATGGGTATATCTTTCATTTTCTCTTTTATTTTTCACTTCTCTTCTTTTCACAGCTATTTGTAAGACCTCCTCCAACAGCCATGTTGCTTTTTTGCATTTATTTTTCTTGGCAATGGTCTTGATCCCTATTTCCTTCCTAAATAGGTTTATTTCTATGTATTTGGTTACTTTTAATATTATGGTAAATGTATTGTTTCTTTAATTTCTCTTTCCAATGTTGTATTGTTAAAGTATAGAAATGCAACTGATTTTTGTATATTTATTTTGTGTCCTGTAACTTTATAGAATTCATTTATAAAACTGTCTCTTTTTTCAGATAACATAATACTATTCACAGAAAATCCTAAAGATGCCATCAAGAAACTACTATAACATAGTAATAATATGATAATACCAAATGACATGATGAAATGGTAAAATCTCTGGATGAACAAATTGCATCTGAGTGAAAATCATTGGTGTTGTTTGAGAAGCCTCATGGAACTGTGCAAAGTAAGCCCATGTTTAGTTCACACTTGGAACAGAAAGTTACTCTTCCTTCCAATGGAGGCTTAAGTACCCTTTCAAATACCATGGACTGCATAATACTAATCACTGAGGAGAAGACAATTATTAGGTCAGGGGTAAAAATCAGTTACTAAGTGTATTTAAAAGAAAGATGCTAATATATTGATTGCGTAGCCATTTGTGATAACAAGTAAAACAGGCCGTTACTATTTTTACCTAGACTCCTGGAGGCATGTCACACTTCTGTAAGGTCTGTGAACTTTGAGCACTTGCTGTAACAAAAATCAAGCGTGTTAATTGCAGAGGAATAAGTCTACCATGATGTCCTGGTTACCTTGCACATATTCAAACAGGCAGAGGTTTGAATCACAGCTTAAATCTGAGTCTTGGCAGAATGCTTTATGATTCTCCTAGAGTACGAGAGGATGCGATGACTCTAAGGATCTGCGATGAGGCCATTTCCTACTCATCATTGTCCCCCTGGGAGGCAGTCTACAAATCAGCTTCTCATGATCTCTGGGTTTTGATGAAGTATGAGGCTTTCTACCGCAGCCCCCTCAGCATGCTGTCAGAAGATAAACCCACAGTTAGTCTGTCTTTGGTTCCTCAGCAGCTGTGGTCCAACAGACTTCATTGCTATCTCCAGCTCCTTTTGTTTCACTATTGTTCTCCTTAGTGTGTGGAACATGAATCACTAGAAACTGGCACCTTTGGCTTAATTTTCTCATTGCCTATGTTAGCAATAAATAATCTAAATCTACAAGTGGCTTACTGTATCTTTATGAATTGGATCAATCAAGCCTTGGGCTTGGCCTTGCCAATCTTGTCTGTTAGCTAAACAGTAACAGGATCTCAAAATTGAGTATGTCGCATTTAAGGCTAGAACATGAGACGTCACCAAGCATATGGAAAGTCCAGGAGAACTGATGCAATGAAAAGACATTTGGGATGGAGATCCTTTAGTGGTCATGTAATATTTTCTAGCTGATTATAACCATCAATTTTTTAAAAAAAATATTTATTTATTTTAATTGGAGGCAAATTACTTTGCAATATTGTGGTGGTTTTTGCCATACATTGACATGAATCAGCCATGGGTGTACATGTGTCCCCCATCCAGAACCCCCCTCCCGCCTCCCTCCCCATCCCATCCCTCTGGGTTGTCCCAGTCAAATAGGCTTTGAGTGCCCTATTTCATGCATCAAACTTGGACTGGTCATCTATTTCACGTATGGTCATATACATGTTTCAATACTACTCTCTCAAGTCATCCTACCCTCACCTTCTCCCAGAGTCCAAAAGTCTGTGTTCTTTACATCTGTGTCTCTTTTGCTGTCTTGCATATAGTGTTGTCATTACCATCTTTCTAAATTCCATATATATGCATTAATATACTGCATTGGTATTTTTCTTTTTGACTTACTTCACTCTGTATAATAGGCTCTAGTTTCACCCATCTCATTAGAACTGACTCAAATGTGTTCTTTTAAATAGCTGAGTAATATTCCATGGTGCATATGTATCACAGCTTTCTTATCCATTCATCTGCCAGTGGACATCTAGGTTGCTTCCATGTCCTAGCTATTGTAAACAGTGCTGCAACGAACATTGGGGTACATGTGTCTCTTTCAATTCTGGTTTCCTCGGTGTGTATACCCAGGAGTGAGATTGCTGCGTTATATGACAGTTCTGTTTCCATTTTTTAAAGGAATCTCCACACTGTTCTCCATAGTGGCTGTACCAGTTTGCATTCCCACCAACAGTGTATTAAGGTGGCCTTTTCTCCACACCCTCCCCAGCATTTATTGTTTGTAGACTTTTTGAAGGCAGCCATTCTGACTGGCATGAGAGTACGTCATTGTGGTTTTGATTTGCAGTTCCCTGATAATGAGTGATGTTGAGCATCTTTTTATGTTTGTTCAGTTCAGTTGCTCACTCATGCTTGATTCTTTGAAACCCCATGGACTGCAGAATGCCAGGTTTTCCTGTCCATCACCAATTCCTGGAGCTTCCTCAAACTCATGTCCATCGAGTTGGTGATACCATCCAACCATCTCATCATCTGCTGTCCCCCTCTCCTCCTGCCTTCAATCTTTCTCAGCCTCAGGGTCTTTTCAAATGAGTCACTTCTTTGCATGAATTGGCCAGAGTATTGGAGTTTCAGCTTCAGCATCAGTCCTTCCAATGAACATTCAGGACTAATTTCCTTTAAGACAGACTGGTTGGATATCCTTGCAGTCTGAAGGACTCTCAAGAGTCTTCTCCAACACTACAGTTCAAAAGCATCAATTCTTCGATGCTCAGCTTTCTTTATGGTTTAACTCTCACATCCAAGCATGACTGGAAAAAACCATAGCTTTGACTAGACAGACCTTTGCTGACAAGGTAATGTTGCTGCTTTTTAATATGATGTCTACTTTGGTCATAACTTTTCTTCCAAGTTGCAATCATTTTTTAATTTCATGGCTGCAGTCACCATCTGCAGTGCTTTGGGAGCCCAAAACAATAAAGTCTCTCACTGTTTCCATTGTTCCCCCATCTATTTGCCATGAAGTGATGAGACCAGAGGCCATGATCTTAGTTTTCTGAATGTTGAGTTTTAAGACAAAATTTTCCCTCTCTTCTTTCACTTTCATCAAGAGGTTCTTCAGTTGTGTTTGTTAGCCATCTGTATGTCTTCTTTGCAGAAATGTTTGTTTAGTTCTTTGCCTCATTATTTGATTGGGTCATTAATTTTTCTGGTATTGAGCTGCATGAACTGCTTTTATATTTTGGATATTAATTCTCTGTCAGTTTTCTTTTGCTATTACTTTATCCTACTCTGAAGACTGTCTTTTCACCTTGCTTATAGTTTCCTTCATTGTGCAAAAGCTTTTAATTAGGTCCCATTTGTTTACTTTTGCTTTTATTTCCATTACTCTGGGAGGTGGGTCATAGAGGATCTTGATGTAATTTATGTCAGAGAGTGTTCTGCCTATATTTTCCTTTAAGATTTTTATACTTTCTGGTCTTATATTTAGATTTTTAATTCATTTTGAGTTTATTTTTGTGTATGGTGTTAGAAAGTGTTTTATTCTTTTACAGGTGGTTGACCAGTTTTTCCAGCACCACTTGTTAAAGAGATTGTCTTTTCCCCATTGTATATTTTTGCCTCCCTTGTCAAAGATAAGGTGTCCATAGGTGTGTGGATTTATCTCTGGGCTTTCTATTTTGTTCCATTGATCTATATTTCTGTCTTTGTGCCAGTACCATGCTGTCTTGATGACTGTAGCTTTGTAGTATAGTCTGAAGTCAGGCAGGTTGATTCCTCCAGTTCCATTCTTCTTTCTGAAGATTGCTTTGGCTATTTGAGATTTTTTGGGTTTCCATACAAATTGTGAAATTATTCTAGTTTTGTGAAAAATACCGCTGGTAGCTTGATAGGGATTACATTTAATCTATAGATTGCTTTGCATAGTATACTCATTTTCACTACATAGATTCTTCTGATCCAGGAACATGGTATATTTCATCTGTTTATGTCATCTTTGATTTTTTTCATCAATGTTTTATAGTTCTATATATAGGTCTTTTGTTTCTTTAGGTAAATTTATTCCTAAATACTTTATTCTCTTCATTGCAATGGTGAATGGGATTGTTTCCTTAATTTCTCTTTCTGATTTTTCATTGTTAGTGTACAGGAATGCAAGGGATTTGTGTTTATTAATTTTATATCCTGAAACTTTATTATATTCATTGATTAGCTCTCATCTCTTTTAAATGATGAATAAATAGAAACAAAAAAAGAGGGAAAAATAAAAATAGCTATAGAACAATCAGAGTACATAGTATTTAATAAAGTTAAGCTAGCATACAAAAAGAGTTGTTATGTGAAACTTACATTTCAGTTATTTATATAAATATTCCTCTTTACTGTTAACTATGGCTACAATAATTACACATTTAAAAAATAAATCTCATCAGCATACATTAATGTTTTTTAGCTCACTAGTTGTGGGTTGTTGTTGTTCACAAGTTGTGGGTTGGCTACGGTCTGTTCTAGTCTAGGCTTCATTGAGTGCCTCTGCTGGTGTCAACTGGCTCATTTACTGGAAAAGGTGAGAGCTGACTGATCTGGGGTCAACCTGGCTTGGTTGGTTCTACTCCATGTATCTGTCATCATCTTCCCAGGACCAGAGTACTGACATGACATGTTCTTCCCATGACAGTAGTAAGGAAACACAATTACACAGGTTTTCCATGCCTCTGTTTGCATTATATCTGCTAATATCTGGTCAAAGCAAGTCACTCGCTAAACCCAGATAATGGACATGAGAGGGGAGCCTTCCCAGAGTGGGAGGGGCTGAAAAGTTGCCTGGTACAGGGTGTGGATCCCTTATTCTATTACTGGAGAGAGAGTGAGGAGTTGGAACAGAAATCCATTTGGCGAAATTCTCTCCAGCTCAGATTTCTGTCTGAATATGTGCTTCCATGGAGTGTTATCATGTAGGATAAGTTTTCTATATCTAAATAAAAGATCTTTACAGTGAGTATGTATTCATGTGTTAACAAAAAAATAAATTGCTTGTGAGTCTGAAAGGAGAATTAAAAAATTAACTTATCCTATCTCAGCTTTTCTTCCAACAGGATCATGTTTTGCATTTCTGTCATTCAAATGAATTTTGGCTATTATCTCCCCCACATTATTAAGTTAAAAAGTGTCTTCAGAAATGAGCAAAAGGTTTCAATGGAAATAATTGAATTAAGAGCCCTAGAAAAGCTCATGTGCTAAAATAAAAAGTTGCATTTAAAAGTTGTTAAAATTAAAAGTTGAAAACTCTAGAAAATGTATGAAAGTTGAAACTTTGATCTACATATGAATAAGACAACTAACAAAAATGGTGGAAATATATCTGATTCTAGAAAGTCTTCCCAGAGTACAATATAATCTTTTTGCAATATCTAGGGAGCATTGTGTGCTGTGTATTAATGACTACAATTAGCATAGAATAGCTTTGAGCATCATGTACAGATAACAATATGTTGAACAGACTAAAAAATCGGAGGAAAGAGGAAATGGAGGAGGGATTTGCCTTAGTGAAGGAGTTGGGTTTCAAAGGAAAAACTGGATAAATCAAATGATCTAAGAATTGTTATAAACGTGCCTCTCATGAAGAAGCCTGTAGCTTACTTGTGTCTGTATAGAATGATGATGACCTCACCTTTTTCTTATTTCCAATAATGTTTCCCCATGTTCCCTATACTTCAGACCACCCTGCTTCCTAAGTTTATGTATGTCCTGAGCCCCTCTCTTTTGGGGAGGCCGATTTGAGACATGTTCTTCATTTCCTCACTTAGCTGCCTCATGAAAAAACCCTTTCTCTGCTGCAAACCGCAGCATATCAGCGTTGACTTACTGAGTGTCTGGCAAACAACAGTGAAAGTGTTACCACTTTCTTATAGTGGTAACAGAGAGAAGCATAGCCTCTTAGTGACCAGACTCAGGCAGTTTCCTCACCTGCCATCAGCAGCACAAGGTCACTTTTCCCCCACTTTCTAATGCTTTCAAATCTTCCATCAGCCTAATATAGGGGATTTCTAAATATTTAAGTTCAGTTTAATTACTCAGTCGTGTCCAACTCTTTGCGACCCCACGGACTGCAACACGCCAGGTCTCCCTGTCCATCACGAACTCCCGGAGTTTAGTCAAACTCATGTTCATCGAGTCGGTGATGCTATCCAACCATCTCATCCTCTGTGGTCCCCTTCTCTTCCTGCCTTCAATCTTTCCCAGCATCATGGTCTTTTCAAATGAGTCAGCTCTTCACATCAGGTGGCCAAAGTATGGGAGTTTCAGCTTCAACATCAGTCCTTCCAATGAACATTCAGGACTGATTTCCTTTAGGATGGACTGGTTGGATCTCTTGGCAGTCCAAGGGACTCTCAAAAGTCTTCTCCAACACCACAGTTCAAAAGCATCAATTCTTCAGCACTCAGCTTTCTTTATAGTCCAACTCTTACATCCATACATGACCACTGGAAAAACCATAGCCTTGACTAGAAAGACATTTGTTGGCAAAGTAATGTCTCTGCCTTTTAATATGCTGTCTAGGTTGGTCATAACTTTTCTTCCAAGGAGTAAGCGTCTTTTAATTTCATGGCTACAATCACCATCTGCAGTGATTTTGGAGCCCCCCAAAATAAAGTCAGCCACTGTTTCCAGTGTTTCCCCATCTATTTGCCATGAAGTGATGGGACCGGATGCCATGATCTTAGTTTTATGAATGTTGAGTTTTAAGCCAACTTTTTCACTCTCTTCTTTCACTTTCATCAAGAGGCTCTTTAGTTCTTCTTCACTTTCTGCCATCAGGGTGGTGTCGTCTGCATATCTGCGGTTGTTGATATTTCTCCCAGCAATCTTGATTCCAGATTGTGCTTCATCCAGCCCAGTGTTTCTTTCCTTTTTTCTTTCAGCCCAGTGTTTCTTATGATGTACTCTGCATATAAGTTAAATAAGCAGGGTGACAATATACAGCCTTGATGTACTCCTTTTCCTATTTGGAACCCGTCCAAATCCAGTTATGTTGCTTCCTGACCTGCATACAGATTTTTAAAGACAGAGTAAATTCACTGGTACTTTTCAAGCTACATTCTTTAAAAATTCCTTAATAATTACCAAGAATCTACTCGGGATATAAAATTGAAGCTGCTTACCTAAGTTCAATAATTTGGAATTTGTATGGTTGCTTCTTGAGGCTTGTTTAGTTTCAGTGATCTTATGCTCAGAAAGAAAAGTTTTCAGTATCCTTTAAACTTCCAGTCAGTTCCAAAGGAATCTCAGCAGCAAGTAGCACTAATAACTGTTTCCAGAAATAAACAAGCATTTTTTTCCTTTCTCTCTCTCTCTCTGGCTATGAAAAGAAGTAAACTGGGAAAAAAACACTACAAATAAAAATTGCAAGCATATTAAAATGTTCACATTCCCCAAGATAATTGCATTCACAGTATTACAATTTCAGAGTACTGATCATTTATCTGTGAGGATTTCTACTTATAGTCTATTAACTTGCTGCTGAGAATATTGCTTGCTCTATCAGCAATCATTTCTTTCCTAGTAAATCGCTAATAAAATCATTATTTATAATTGAAAACATTATCTAAACTCACCCAAGACTGAAGTTTATATAATGGAGGAAGTTTTTTTTAATGTGATAAATTTAGATTTTATGTTTACCTCCAACAAGTAAAAGATAGTTCTGACATCATTTTTTTTTCTTTTAAGACTACTTATGAAGAACAAAACCAGTAAGTCCCATTCCTATTTCAAAAATAAGTTGCTCCCCAGACTACATGGAAGCCTCTTAGAAATATGTATTTGTTTTGTGTATGTATGTGTGAAAAGCTACTTAGAGTTCATCTCTCAAACCTTTGTAAAAGATAGTTTCTCTTTGAAGAGAGGTTGCTTTAAATGTGGCATTTGGAATATTCCATTATTTCCTGCAATATAGGGCAACGAGGTGTGTTGCACTGTTGGTCTGACTGAACAAAGCTGTGCAAAATCTTACAAAAGGCAGAGGGCCATACTTGTGTTCTTTCACGTATTGGATTTGTCTAACTCTTTTCTATAGTACCACAGTGGGGAGGAACCTGTATTCAAAGATGAGTTACTAAGACAGACTATCACCTCCTTTCCAACACTGGAATCTAGTGAAAACCAAGTGAATTGTAATTTGATTCTTTACACTTTTCACAGTGCATGGCATTTCTTTTGCACTTCTTTGCATTTTCTCTTTTTATTAAGCTTACTTTCATAAATTCTTTACTGGAGATTATACTAGTGCAACAAAAATGTAAATGAAAAGGCATATCCCAGATGTATTGAAGTTACCTGTATTTGAGACGAGATCTGTTCGCCTCTGCACCTGGAGTGGAACAGCACTAACTGAACGAACTTAATTAGCATTCAGCGATTGTCAGTGGAATGGAAAATGAGCCATTACAGTTCTTCATTTTTTGGCATAATGATATAAGAAAGAAAATAGGATTTTCAGTCAGAACGTCTAAGTTTGACTGCCAGCTCTGATATTTACCAGCTTGTATTGTCAGAAAAGTTACTTAACCTCACCAAATCTCAATTTTTCTCTGATTAGAAACAATTTTAAAATGATGATTGAAAACAATTTTCTAATAGAATTATTGGTAGAATCATTAAAAAAGGTAAATAACATGAAGTTCTCAAATGCGATATCCAAATATTCTCAAAGGTAGGTGAAAATAAAGAAAACATTAAAAACAATTTTAACCTACCAATATGATGAAAAAATTCTAATTAGTGTTACTGTACCAATGGGTTTTGCCTTCTGTTGTACCACAGAATAAACGTTACTTCAAGTGACAGTAACTTGAATTAAATAACTGGGTAATATTGGCACCACAAGAGTGCACTGTAATTAAATAACATAAAAATATTCACAGATTAATCATTTGTCCTCTCATTGCAATTAGTTTATTCATTTTGCCTTTTCTTTATTGGCGAGTTTTCTGTGTAATTTCCTTTCATTCTTAGGACATTAGTGTATAATGAGAAAAAAGATTTCCATTCATTAGAGAATATGTGCTGAGGTTTGATGAAATCATGTTTGATTATGTTTAATTTTAGTTTAATTTTCATCTTACACATTTCACCTATAGGGACAACAGAATAATCTGAGGGAAAATAGAACATGTTAATGCAATAATTTGGAAAGAATCAAGGTTTAATAGCAGTGAGGAAATGAATACTAGATAAAAAAGGGATTTCTGGATAGTACTAGTGTCTTGTAGCTGCAAGGACATATTATAGCAATGAAATAGGTATTTCATATAATAGCAATGAAATACATTGTCACAAATATGTTACTGTAGCAGTTAATTAGATTTGAACTAGCCAAACCCACTGCATATAATGAAGAATCACTGTCTTCCTGAGTCTCTTTGACTAAGTAAATATTGTTTGTGAATAAAACCAGGAATGGAGCAAATGATGGCACTTCAGAAATCTCAAACAGCCTTTCCATGTTGATCACATCTGAAGGCCATTTTACATTTGATGTGTTGTCTAGAAATTATTTTTAAATACTGTTTATAAAATATTTCATTCCCAATATATAACTTATCAAGAAGTAACACCTATAATTATAATCATCTTTGCATTTATTATGCTTTAATATTTTCTTCAAAAAATTTCAGCTTCAGGTCTCATGTGGCTGGTCTACTGTTGTTAGTCTACAGTAGTCCTGAATCTCTGCATTCAATCACAAAGTCCTGCTGGTTCCACCTCGAGTATCTTTTTAATTTGTCCATTTAACTAGGCTCTCTGCTTTTTATCTTATCACCTTACACAACTCAGTGCATCCTCCAAAGTGAAGCCAGAGTAAATAATCTTTCTACCACCCAATTCTGAGTATCATACCCCTCTTTGAAGTCTCCTGGCAGTTCACTGGCTTCATGACTTAGTCCAGACTTCTCAGAAGCTGTATAACCATCCCCCTCCACACAGCTCAGGTCTTGTGCTCCTAATTTACTGTCACATAATCCCAAGTCCCACTCCATACTAGCACATATATTCTATTTTAGTAATTCTTTATGCCTTCCTAAATCACTGAACTTCTACACATACTTTTTCCCATTGTTTTAAAATCTCTTCCTCTATTTCATCTAGCCATCTGATCTCAGGTTAGGTATCACATGCTCCAGGAACACTGCAGACTAGAATAGATTTCCTGCCTGTTTGCCCTCATCTCACCCTCACTTATTTATAACCATGCCCCCATAGATACTGAGTGAATGAACAATGAATGAAATGAATATTTTAGACAAAATTAGGTATCATGTAGAGCCAATCAAACTGCAGCTCTCATGACCTTTTAAACTAGAATATTTGTGAACTACTTGCTAAACTCACTATTTTGGGGGATTAACTAGTGATGAAATAGTAAAGTATGTACTGAAAAATTTTCAAGGTAAAAGAGAAGATTTTTTAAGGGTATATTGGACCACAAAATTTGTTAAATATATAAAAGAATTGTTTATGACATTAAATAAGTACAGCCAATGTGTTAACAGAATTTTAGTGACAAATGTGCATTGAGGAAATAATATAATACACATGGCTCAATGGGAAGCTAAAAAATGTGGCATATAAATTAGTGTTAATCTGAGTGAAGAGGAAATAATTTGGAAAAAGTCTGAACCATAGAAGCCAAAAAAAAATAAAGGATCAAATTCTAATTCTACAAACTATTGACTGAATGACTTCAGAGGACAAAAATTCTTTGAGTCTCTGTTCTCTCATCAGTAAAATGAGAATGACAGTAATACATCCTTCCATGCAAAATTTGAAAAATACACCTTCCAAATCTAAAGCACCTGCTACATTGTCTAGCACAAAGTGGAAATGCAGTGTTAGTTACATAGTTGATATTATGAAATATAATGGAATTAATGAGATCACTGTGAAGTGTAATCAATAAATAAGACCTCATGTAAGAAATTAGTTTGATCTGAGATTTGGAGATGGGTGAACACTGAGATCAAAAAACACTGTGGATAGTGACTGTAGCCATGAAATCAGAAGACATTTGCTTCTTAGCAGGAGAGCTATGACAAACCTAGACAGTGTGTTGGAAAGCAGAGACATTACTCTGCTGACAAAGTTCCATATAGTCAATGCTATCGTCTTCCCAGTGGCCATGTAGGGTTGTGAGTGCTGGACCGTAAAGAAGGTGGAATACGGAAGAATTGATGCCTTTGAGCTTTGGTGCTGGAGAAGCCTCCAGAAGGTCCCTTGGACATCAAGGAGATCAAACCAGTCAATCTTAAAGGAAATCAATCCTGAGTACTCATTGGAAGGACTGATGCTGAAAGTCCAGTATTTTGATTATCTGTTGTGAACAACTGGAAAAGTCCCTGATGCTAGGAAAGATTGAGGGCAGAAAGAGAAGGGGGGATCAGAGGATGAAATGGCTGGATGGCATCACAGATGCAATGGGCATGAACTTGAGCAAACTTCGGGAAATGGTGAGGGGCAGGGAGGCCTGGTGTGCTGCTGTCCATGGGGTCACAGAGTCAGACACGCCTGGGTGCCTGGACAACAACAACAAAACCTGAGAAAGGGATGGAGACAGGATGCGGCAGGTTGCACTTATAATTCAATCACATCTTTACTATGCAACACTTATTACAAATTAACTTGTGTCATTGTTATGTGTGTTAAAAATTTTTCTTTACTGCATTCCAAATTTCTCAAAGAAAGGGAGCATATTTTGACCAACTCTGCTAAGTTCTTGGCAAGTAACTTAGAGTACATTCAAAGTAATTTATTGGTGTTATTAATTTAAATAGCTGTGTGGGTGACTCTTAGGAATAGAGTCTGATTGATCACTGAGGCAGGGTTAAATAGTTTAAACGAAGTTCTATTATGGACAATCTTCAAAACCAGGGAAATGATATATACTCAGTTTTACTAAAAGTCTTAGAATAAGCCCTGAGTAACTGATGAGTAAGACAATAAAACTATCCAGTTCTCCTAAACTAATGTAAAAAAATCACATAGAAGAAGTATGCATGTATTGGTAGTAATGCTCTTAATGAAAAATTGTGAAAGGAAGTATTGATATATACTGTTTATTAAAATTTGCCCTAAAGTAAATATAATCAAAACCACATGACACAGACAAATAGGTGGAAGATGTCTAAAGCCCAGGCACAGATCCAAAAGTGGATTGCTTTAGCCACATTTTGAAAGACTCTGAAGGTCAGAAACTAAAGAAAATCTTTTCAGCCAGGGGAATATTGGCTGGTATATACCTCATTGTCCACTGTGCTTGCAAAGATAGATGGCCTGAGGGAACGAGCTGTACCAGTTGTTATTGGGCTATGGCTAATGATTAGAGACTTGTAAGGAACAAGATTAAAGACTTGTAGCGAGGAACATTAGGGAAGAAATACTCAACAAAACATTCCCACGTGAAGCCAACCATTAATAATCTGACGTACATATTCACCTACTCTGCACGTAGGTTAGCCTCCTTCTGAGCAAACTGGATCTCGCTCAGTGGGTGCAGAAGGTGGGCAGCCCTCGTGACATGAACACGGAACACACATGGGCATAGCACCACGGGGTTGTCTTCATGAAGACTGGTCTGTATTTCACCACTGGCACCCAATTTTTCAGGAATGATGACTAACTCTAGGACCTCAGTATCCTGTCATGCCCTAACAAAATCAGCCAGCTAGAAGATGACATATTCACTACACTGGATCTCTTCCATCATGAAGGAGGCAGTAAAACATCCTTGTTGAAAAAGGCACTTATTATGTTTTTGAACTTCCTTTTCTTCCTCATCATACTTCTCTCAGAATCACCATCTGTGGACTTACTAATATGTCGACATTTTGTCCCACACAACACTACTTCTAATCATCAGACAAATGGCAAAGACACAGGCAAAGGGCTAGTGTCCATGGGATTTGTGGGTCTTATCATCTGTAAAATGGTAGAAAGGCCTAGTGAAGATATGATTATGTCCTCAGCTAGAGAACATGGCATCAAGATATTACTACCCACTAACTCTTAGTAATCATTTACTCTATACTTCTAACAGAATTATATTCTTGTTACAACTCCCTTAGATAGGAGATTTCTTCAGGCCTAACTCAGACACTGAAACTATACTTCTCAATATAGAGCAAACCCTAAGAATTGTGGGAATAAATGGAATAGCATCTACTGAGTACCTAGTATGCACTAGGCATAGTCTTAAGTCTATTTTGAAGGTGAGGAGATAGGCTTATGAAAGTTTAAGTTACAAATATGATGTGTACTTGAGTGTAGATAGGAACCTAAGTGTGTTTTATTCACTATTTTCTAGTGTGCAATGCTGGGAGAAGGCTAAATAATCTCCTTACTAAAGAAATTTACATAAATATGAAAAATACTGAAGAACAGTAGATTTTGCATCTACTTCAAAGAATGTGTAGGATCTCTCAGAGCTGAGAAATTAAAGGTGTTAATAAACACCTTTAAGGAATGCATTCAGTTAAGTTCAGTTCAATCACTCAGTCATGTCCAACTGTTTGAGACCCTATGGACTGCATCATGCCAGGCTTCCCTGTCCATCACCAACTCCCAAAGTTTACCCAAACTCATGTCCATTGAGTCAGTGATATCATCCAACTATCTCATCCTCTGTCATCCCCTTTTCCTCCTGTCTTCAATCTTTCCCAGCATCAGGGTCTTTTCATATGAGTCACTCTTTCCATGAGGTGGCCAAATTATTGGAGTTTCAGTTTCAATATCAGTCCTTCCTGTGAACACTCAGGACTGATCTCCTTGAGGATGGACTGGTTGGATCTCCTGGAAGTCCAAGGGACTCTCAAGAGTCTTCTCCAACACCACAGTTCAAAAGCACCAATTCTTTGGTGCTCCACTTTTTTTATAATCCAACTCTCACATCCATACATGACTAATGGAAAAATCATAGCCTTGACTAGATGGACCTTTGTTGGCAAAGTAATGTCTCTGCTTTTTAATATGCTGTCTAGGTTCATCATAACTTTCCTTCCAAGGAGTAAGCATCTTTTAATTTCATGGCTGCAATCACCATCTGCAGTGATTCTGGAGTGTAAAAAAAAAAAGAGAGAGAATAGCCTACCACTGTTTTCCCATCTATTTGCATGAAGTGATAGGACCGGATGCCATGATATTAGTTTTCTGAATGTTGAGCTTTAAGCCAACTTTTTCACTCTCCTCTTTTAATTTAATCAAGAGGCTCTTTAGTTCTTCTTCACTTTCTGCCATAAGTGTGGTGTCATCTTCATACCTGAGGTTATTGATATTTCTCCCAGCAATCTTGATTCCAGCTTGTGTTTCCTCCAGCCCAGTGTTTCTCATGATGTGCTCTGCATATAAGTTAAATAAGCAGGGTGACAATATACAGCCTTGATGTACTCCTTTCCCTATTTGGAACCAATCTGTTATTCCATGTCCAGTTCTAACTGTTGCTTCCTGACCTGCATACAGGTTTCTCAAGAGGCAGGTCAGGTGGTCTGGTATTCCCATCTCTTGAAGAATTTTCCACAGTTTATTGTGATCCACACAGTCAAAGGCTTTGGCATAGTCAATAAAGCAGAAACAGATGTTTTTCTGCAACTCTCTTGCTTTTTTGATGATCCAGTAGATGTTGGCAATTTGATCTCTGGTTCCTCTGCCTTTTCTAAAACCAGCTTGAACTTCTGGAAGTTCACGGTTCACGTATTGCTAAAGCTTGGCTTGGAGAATTTTGAGCATTACTTTACTAGTGTGTGAGATGAGTGCAATTGTGTGGTAGTTTGAGCCTTCTTTGGCATTGCCTTTCTTAGGGATTGGAATGAAAGCTGATCTTTTCTAGTCCTGTGGCCACTGCTGAGTTCTCCAAATTTTCTGACATATTGAGTGCAGCACTTTCAGCAGCATCATCTTTTAGAATTTGAAATAGCTCAACTGGAATACCATCTCATCCACTAGCTTTATTCGTAGTGATGATTCCTAAGGCCCACTTGACTTCACATGCCAGAATGTCTGGCTCTAGGTGAGTGATCACACCAGCGTGATTATATGGGTCTTGATGATCTTTTTTGTATAGTTCTTCTGTGTATTCTTGCCACCTCTTCTTAATATCTTCTGCTTGTGTTAGGTCCATACCATTTCTGTCCTTTATCAAGCCCATGTTTGCATGAAATGTTCGCTTGGTATCTCTAATTTTCTTGAAGCGATCTCCAGTCTTTCCCATTCTGTTGTTTTCCTCTGTTTCTTTGCACTGGTCACTGAGGAAGGCTTTCTCATGTCTCCTTGCTATTCTTTGGAACTCTGCATTCAAATGATTGTATCGTTCGTTTTCTCCTTTGAATGAATGAATGTGTTCAGGTAAATACAATTCTTGTTTATTTCTTTGCCTGCTTAATCCATGTTTATCTTGTCTACCTGAGAATTCCATGAGAATAAGTTCATGTCTTATACATTATTATGGTCCCAGCTGCTCAGTCTGTGGCACTCGACAGATACTCCATATATACCTCTTATGTGAATGAATGAATGAAAGAGGCAAAGCTTGAATGATTTCCAGTCAACTGTCTCCCACTCCCCCACAGATTCCACCTTTCTACAAATTGAGGTTCACAGAATAACTACCTAGGGGGATATTTAGTGCATAATAGATCAGTATGACATTAGAGTACAGTTGAAAGACTTCTTGTCTTGAGAAATGACTATATCCATATAATTAGGAAAATGCATTTAGTATCATGAGAGAACACTGAATATTAGGAGTCTGTGATCCTGGTACTGACTGTCCCTAATAAGCTGTGAGATCTTAAACAGATAACTCAATGACCTGAGCTATGTATTTCTTTATCTTTGAAATAAGTAGATTTAAGCAATTGATCTCAAACAATCTCTATAATCTAAAATTCAATGACTCTAAAAATTACATTGTCAATTGTTTTGTTTTTCATATGAGTGGGATATTTTTATTCAGCCTATAATCTAACATGTTAGCACATTATGGAATAGGGCATATCTATTTGTATCTTAGTTTTTATTTGTAGTACATAAAAGTAAAAGTATATCATAATATATTTTTGAAATATAAAATTTGAAAATAGAAAACATGACATGCATTTAATTTCATTGACTAAGATGATTAGCTTTTCTTTTTTCTGATTATATATATTTAGACACATATTTTTTAGTTCCTATTCAAAAATATTACTCTATAACAAAACTGCTTAAGACATTCAATTTCCCTTTAAAGATAAATTAAGTAATATTTATTGCATAGTATCAGGAAGCAAGCTCTTTTTACTGTTTCTCAGGGAATCATATAATACTCGCACTTCAACAGACAAAGAGCTTGATTACTGTTATTCATTACTAAATTGATAACATTTAAAGGTCCATGGTGTTCAGTTTTTTTAAATGAATTAAATATACATAGAAGATAGTTTGCTTTTACTGACTTTACAAAAATCCCTGATTAACATGCCAGATGCTACAGCTCTTCAAGCTGATGAAGGCTCCCAGAGTTATTGTCCTTTCAGCAGTCGTTGTCAAAGAACTGAAGCAGATTGTGCAAGGCTGCATAATCATATGATTTTCTTCCTATTGAGGAACTAGTAACACAAGAAAAACCACTGTCTTCATGAAAAAAATTTTAAATAATAAAATTCTGAATAATGAAAAATTTTAAATGCAGATCAGTAGTATGGTATCCTTTGACATTCTAATTCTGAAGCCTGTATTTCAGTTTCTTCTCATTGAAATGAAAATCATATATTTTATCATCATGAAACAAAAAGCTTTATAGCAGCATGGCTGAAGAGAGAGATGCTTTAGTGGGTACTGTTTGTGTGGGTGGATGATATAAATGAAAATAAGAGATAAGGAAATTAAATTGCTTCAGAAACTTTATTTTTTAATTGAATTTTCATATCCCTGTAGGTTGCATTTTCATTAATTAAGGCTATCACAAACAATCATGGACATAAATCAGTCAGTGAAGCAGCCCATTTACACCTAAATACAGAGAGAGTCACAGAAACCTATTTCACTGAGCCACTTGGATCAAAATGACTAACTTTGGAAGACACTGTTCATTCTCCCTCCTTCTGTGGTAGCATCATGATTTTATTTAGGGAAGCAATGTGGTTCCCTAGTTATGAATCATGATACTAAATCATGACCATATTTTTCCCTGAGTTGCCAGCCTCCCCTCAAGGTAGGAAGACTTTGGGATCTAGCTCTGGTCAAGAAGACTTAAAAGGAAGTCTGCTGAACGAATTTCTGGGAAAGTGTTTCCTTTCACGGCAAAAAGGGATATATGGACCTAGCAGAACCCTTTTCTCTTCAGCTATTATCCTACATCACATTGGTATTCAAAAGAAAACAAGTATGAGATTTTCCTAAGAACTACAAAGATACTGGTCCTTATATCACCAAGTTTTGAACTAACTTCAGCCACCATTTACTGTTAGGAGTTTGTTTGTTAAAATAATAAACTAGACATTTACCACTGCAAGCTAGGTTTGCTACTAGACTTCCCTGGTGGCTTAGATGGTAAAGCGTCTGCCTACAATGCAGGAGACCTGGGTTCAATCCCTGGGTTGGGAAGATCTCCTGGAGAAGGAAATGGCAACCCACTCCAGTATTCTTGCCTGGAAAATCCCATGGGGAGAGGTTTGCCACTACTTACAGCCAAACATTAGCATATTACTTTATTTATATTACTTTCTAACATGCCAACCATTCAGAATTGCATCCTAACTCTAGTGAGTCTTATTAACAAACTGGCATCTCTTGCTTGGATCAGCTATTGATTCAGTCTTATTGCCTCCAGTTTAATCCATTTACTACAGATGATCTTTCTATAATCTAAAACTGATCTGTTAATCTCCTCTTTAAGACTCTTCAGTGGTTCCCCAGGTCTGTTAGGATAAAATTTAAAAGCCTTGTCATAACCTGAATATCTGGTTCGTAGTTGCTTCTCCAGCTTCATTAATCCATTTATTAATTTTTAACTATTTTTTTAAATAAGTAAGAAAATCTAAAAAGTTTTATAATTATAAATTTATATATTTACTAAGGATATAATAAATATGGAGCCAACACAAGCCTGCTGCTATGTAGTTTATTTTTAATCACAGTTTCCCGTTCTTTGGCTATAAGTATGTACCCTGCCCCACATCCCATGTTAGAAGCCTTAAGCAGCCAGCTGTGTGACCTCTAGCCTTAACACATTATGTGTAGATACAAAATAGATTACTGGTCTTCTGTATCATGGAGCTCAAAATAATTTCAAAAAGAATTTAACAAACATTTCTGTATAGGAATACTGAGATCTAATCTGTGGCTCATGAAAATTACAAAGCAATTGTTGAGAACCAGCTAAACTTCCATTTCCAGGTTTTTTCACTTGATTCTTCATTTCTCTATAATAAATCCATAGCTTACATGTAGCATTATTCAGTTGTCCCCTTATTTAACTAGCTATAACCATAAATTAGTAATCTTTGTCAGTAAATATGGCTGCTTTTAGAAATGACATTGTTTTTCAGTAAAAGTACAAATATGTCACCAAACACTCAGTTGAAAGGAACAATTTCAAATCTATTTTGATATTAGTCAAAACAAATCATTTCCAGAAATGCACATTGGTAATGCCTCAGCTAAAATTAAGTAGTCAGAAAATGATATACACATCCAAAACCAAATGGCAAAAATAAGGCAAACTAAAGTAACCCAAACTGACATTAACACATAGGTTTTCAGCAATTTAAAACTCTTTCATCAACACTCTTGTACTTCAGACAGTGTAGAATGAAGATTAGTTTTATACTTGAAGATTATTTTTTCTCTCACAAATTTTGTATGTATAGAAATATTTTTAAAATAGATCCCCAAATGTAAGAAATAAGTATAATTAAGTACATGTATATAAAAAATTAAAATCTATGCTGCCTTGTAGAAGCATGTATATTATCAAGCTAACATGTATTAAAAACTCATTTTTTCAAAGAAACTGTTAAAATTACTTCTACTCAGCAATTTTTCTCATGAATAGATAATCCATCACAAAACCTACAAAAGTTGTAAGTCTCACATTGCCTTGTGCTTTGCAGTGGTAAAAGCTTTATTTGCATTTGCTTTCTCATTTTATCTTTAAATCTGTAAACACAGATATTTCTAACCCTTTTATAGTGGATTTCCCAAATATTTTAAACGAACTGGACAAAGTCCATTTACTGTGGACTTAAGTCCTTAATGTTTTCAATTAACAGCCTTGTATAATTAAAATCAGTCATTGGAGTCAAGCATACCTGTGCTTGAATTCTGGTTGTGAAATATTTTAGCTGCATGATGTTATCTAACTTTTCTATGTAAAAAAGAAGTTGGCAAGATTAGTTGACATTGTTAACAAGATTATATAGGTTGTCTAGCACAAGGTCTGAAATATAAAAAGTCCTCAAGATGCACCCCCTCCACAATCCCTCTTTCAAGTTCTCTCTCCTTCTATTCCTTCCTTAAAGACATGTCCATGGGTTTAAGAAAAAGAAATCTGAAAAAATAAGCATTTTCTACTTCATGGAAAACATGGCAAGTGTCTTAAGTTTTCCTGAGTTTACCCTAAGAATAGATTTGAATTACTGAAAATTCGTTATGTTGAACCAGTGGCCTAGTTGGGCTTCCCTTGTGGCTCAGATGGGAAAGGATCTGCCCGCGATGCGGGAGGCCTGGGTTCTATCCCTGGGCTGGGAAGATCCCCTGGAGAAGAGATTGGCTACCCACTCCAGTATTCTTGCCTGGAGAATCCCCGGTGGGCTACAGTCCATGGGGTCACAAAGAGTCAGACATGACTGAACGATTTTCACTTTCAGATTTCATTAAACTGAGGGAAATAGTGTGATCATCTTGGTCAAGTATCAGATTGGCAGGAAAATAAAACCAAAAGACAAAAATAATTTACTGGTGTTTTAGTTATCTATTACTGTGTAACAAAAGTGAAAGTGAAAATGAAATTGTTAGTCACTCAGTCATGTCCAACTCTTTGCAGTGCCATGGACTGTAGCCTGCCAGGCTCCTCTGTCCATGGGATTCTCCAGGCAAGAATACTGTAGTGGGTAGCCATTCCCTTCTGCAGGGGGTCTTCCTGGCTCAGGGATCAAATCCCGGTCTCCTGCATTGCAGGCAGATTCTTTACCATCTCAGCCACCAAGGAAGTCCGCTATGTAACAAAATACCCTCCAAATCATCAGCTTACTTTGACAAACGTGTATTATTTCAGCATAATTTAAGAGGGTCAGGAATTGACGCAGGGCTTGGCTGTGTGGTTTTGGCTCGAAACCTCTTAGGGCATTGCAGTCAAATAAACCAAAGCTGCTGTCCTCTTAAGGGGCTGAAAATCCATTTCCAAGTTCATTCATGTAATTTCTGAAGGAAGTTTTAATTCTTTACCACCTGGGGCTCTCCATAGAGGCCTCCCTACTTACACAGCATTATGACTTTCCCCAAAGTGGCATTTGAGACAGAGATTGAGAGAAAGGTTCTAGGACAGAAGCGCCTGTCTTTTACGCCTAACCGTGTGACATACCATCACCTCTGCTAATTACTATTGATCACAGAGACAACCCTGGTACAATTCATAAAGGTATGAATACAAAAAGGCAGGAATCATTAGGAACCATCTAGGAGGCTGTCTACCAAACCGCCATGATCCACCATGTAAGCTGAGCCCTACTTGTCCCAGTAGCCCAGACAATGTGTACTGAGCAAGCAGGAAATTTTAGAGGCATAAGTTTTATTCTAACCTGAGTATAATGCAAAACCAGCAGAGAAATCTGAAAGGCTTGCTGTTGCAAAGTTGAAAGAGTGAAATAGCACAAAATGTCACTTTAGCACTATGCCTCTCACGCTGTTACCAAGTAAGTAAATATTTAAGCAAACTTTTTATCCTGTCTCATATCCATTTAAGTCTAGATACACTTGAGGGTTCTCCAGTTTAGTCATATTTATCCTCTGGAAGAAACATCCTTTCTCCCTCTGCCCTTTAAATCTCTGAGCTACAGAATCCATCTCCATTGTACAGAAAGATTTCCAAACAACAATATAATTTTTATTTCAATGATATAACTTAATTAGACTCTAGTTGATATTTTTAATAATGTTATATTTATATTCTGACTCAAATAATTGAGAGTCATGAGCACAGAGTAATTTTCACATAGTAGGCATTATAAATTACTAATTAAAGATAACTTTCTACTGCCTTTTAATGTAAAGTAACAAAAGAAAATATGGTGATATGTTAGATTTTTTATTAGTATTGCAAAGGAAAGTAGACCTTCTTAAAAGAACTATAAATCAATAAATATCAATATGTAAATGTTAAAAAGCACATGTACAGGACACAAATATTGCTATCAAATTAAAAACTTATATTTTCAAATACCTATGATGTAAAAAAGTGGAAGTGTTTTTGTATCTTTTAAAAAGGTCAGCATTCATAAAAACAGTAACACAAACCTCTTTCCTTTATTACATAGCATATGTATCTAGTTTCAATAAATTTTATATCAGGACTCAAGAGCTGAAATTACGGTAATTTAAAACCACTTCAAAGATGTTATGAACTACCTCTTTTTCAGGCCTGTTTCATA
This sequence comes from Odocoileus virginianus, assembly GCF_023699985.2. Lineage (NCBI taxonomy): Eukaryota > Metazoa > Chordata > Mammalia > Artiodactyla > Cervidae > Odocoileus > Odocoileus virginianus. The sequence goes on from NC_069697.1 coordinate 10,656,923, forward strand.
GATATTTCTATAGTATTTATAATTCATGTTTCTGGAAAGAAAATGAGAAAGTGACTGAGATATCAATTTAAAGGCAATTTTAAAGTGACAACTTGTTCAAAGATATGATTGAGGAATTTAAATATTCATAAATATTTAGAATAATAAATTTAGAATTTATTATTTTAAGTTATAGTAACCTGTACTTTAATAATCATCTGAGCTATTCAAACACAATGAATAAAAGGCTAAGAAGGTGAGTAACAGATTCTTAGGACTATTACTTCATAATCTTATTGCATTAAAAATGTAGAGCTGGATGGAGGTTTAAGAGAAATGTCGGTAGATGATGATTAAATAATGCTCTTCTAACTACTGAATATTTATTTTAAAAAGTAAAGCCTTTTCTTTTTTAGGGACAGTGTGTAAAAAAAATTAATCAGAAACATCACTAGAGTCAGGAGACCAGAAGGGGGAGCTCTCATATCCTTTGACAAGAGCCAAGCCCAACAGGAAGGAAAAACGACACTGCTTTCTTGGCAAGGGCTCAACCAATGAAAGGCCACGGACTCTGTTTGTTACAGCCACCCCAGCTTCCTTTCCCCCTCTGTGAAGTGTTCTCCCCTTGCCATAGGGTTACTGCGCACAGCTGGCCATGGTTGTGTACCCTAAGTTGCAATTTTCTGCTGATTCCAGATAAACCCATCTTTGCTGGGGAAATATCTGGCAATCTATTTTAGGTCAACTATACCCAGAATAATTAAGTTTCTCAAACTAGCATAATAAACAAACCAGCAAACAAAAAGCCCAATTTCTTAAAATTTATTCATTCATTTACTCTGCTTTCCCCCAATTTATTCCTTTTCATAGCCGTTATCACCACCTAACCTATTATATGGCTTCCCAGGTGACTCCCGGTCAAAAATCTGCCTTCCAAACAGGAGATGTGAATTTGATCCTTGAGTCAGGAAGTTCCCCTAGAAAAGGAAATGGCAATCCACTACAGTATTCTTACCCAGGAAATCCTATGGACAGAGGAGCCTGGCAAGCTACAGTCCGTGGGGTCGCAAAGAGTCAGACACAACTTTGCAACAGCAGTAGCAGCAAGCTATATTTATTGTTTTATTGGTGTGCTGTGTATATCCACCCACTAAAATATGAACTCTATGAGAAGAGGACTCTCTCTGTAATATAAACAATTCTAAACCCAGATCATAGAAGAGTCCAAGGTTTATATTAGGTACTTTATAAATATTTACTGAGTGCATAAATAAATGATGATTGTGTGCCATGCACTGAATCAGGTGCCAAAGATGTAGTAATAAATGATATAAATATGATCCCTATCATGAAAGGGCTTAACTTTACTGATGGTAGAGACAAGTATACAGTTATAGGAACCAATATCACAAATACAGTGGGCGAGAAGAACAAAACAGCCATATGAACTCTGAAACTGGGAGAAGGCTTTTTGAAACCAAAACTCAGATGGAAAAATATTTGGAGATTATCCAAGTGTTTTAAAGGTCATAAAAGAGAGAAAACTGCTCACCATGGGCGAACTGTGTGTACAATGACCCAGAAAGGAGAAAAGGAGTGACTTGAACGAAATTCCATTCAATTCTATTGTAGAGTTTAAATTAAAGGTAACAGGTATCAATTAAGATGCTTTCAGCACCAAGCAACAGAAAAATCACCTCTAAATCCTCAGTTCAATGGCAATCAATTAAACTAGGATTCACTTTATTCTTTTCTTTTCTTAGATCTGATACCGCTGATTCACTCTTGGCAAGCTAACACCTGCAGTGATAGCCCTACGGTGACTAGTGGCAGCTATCCAAATCTACTTTTGCTTCCTGTTTACACTCAGCATTGAAAAATTTTGGGGAGGGAGGGGAAAGTGACTATTGTTTACAGAAAAATCCTGAGATTCACTTCTGTTGGGTCAATTTAGATCAAATGGAAGCTAGCTATTGGTGTGGACTGTTTTATCTTACCCAGGTCTCCTGCTCAATGCTTGGACCATGGATGGAATCAGTATCCATAAAATTATAGGGAGCCAATAGAAACCAAGGATTCTTGGAAATGGTGAAAGGAAAATTGAATGCATGGGTTTGTTGTATTTACCATGTAACATTAGATTGTATCATAAAAGCAACTAAGAGACATTGAATTGAGCAAAGGAAGAAGTCACTCAGATTTTCATTATTAAAAATATCACTCAGTGTGAAGAACAGAGTGAACAAAATCAAGACTAGAAACAAGGAGGCCAGTTAGCAGGTTGTTGTAAAGTGTTATCTGTAGGGATTGCTGTTGCTGTTCAGTTGCCCAATTGTGTCCAACTCTTTGCAACTCCATGGACTGCAGCACGCCAGGCCTCCCTGTCCCTCACCATCTTCTGAAGTTTGCCCAAGTTCATGTCCTTTGCATTAGCAATGCCTTCCAGCCATCTCATTCTCTGACACCATCTTCTCTTTCTGCCCTCAATCATTCTCACATCAGGGACTTTTCCAATGAGCCATCTATTTGCATCAGATGACCAAAATACTGGAGCTTCAGCATCAGTCCTTCCAATGAGTATTCAGGGTTGATTTCCTTTAAGATTGACTGGTTTGATCTCCTTGTTGTCCAAGAGACTCTCAGTCTCTATCACGAGGGATAGGCTGACAATAAAATATTCAGGGTATATTCAACAGTTAGAGTAAGCAGACATTGAAGAAGGTTTGGATTTAAGGAAGGAAGGAAATGGAACGGTCAAGGATGAGCCATATGTTGGTCAAGGGAACATGTATGATGGTAGCACAGAAACCAAGGATGAATAACAATTTGTGGTAGGAAATGATTGGTTGATTTTTGGATATGAGTTTGACGGGTCTACAACCCTGAAGTTGTTTGAGTTCTGAGGGCCTTGCCATTTCAGGAGATGTTAAATATGTTATATAATTCTATAATATAAGTAAAACCATAAAATTAAATATAACATTTATTAATTATTAGCACAGAACCCATTTTCTTTTTGTGTTTAAGTTCTCACTATGTAATTGCTTAATTTTTTATGCTATTTTCCAAAGCCAGTGGTTAGGAAATAACATTAAGAGACTAGAAGCATACAACAAATCATTTGTATTTCCTCTAACAAGAAACATGAATGCCTATCAAATACCACCCACTACAATGGTGTGGGAATCAAGTAGAATATGAATTGGAAATATCCTAATTCAGTGCACAGAGGGGCAAGCACTGAATTAGGTAACATCAAGGTCAAGTGGGCTTCCCAGGTGACACTAGTGGTAAAGAACCTGCCCGCCAGTGCAGGAGACGTAAGAGACGTGGGTTCAATCCCTAGGTCGGGAAGATCCCCTGGAGAGGGGCACGGCAACCCACTCCAGTGTTCTTGCCTGGAGAACCCCATGGACTGAGGAGCCTGGTGGACTGCAGCCCATAGAAAGGCAAAGAGCTGGACATGACTGAAGCAACTTAGCGCGTGCGCACACACACACACACACACACACACACACACACAGTCAGGTAGTGACATCCACGAAGAGTAAAGACATATACAAAAGTAAAGCAAGATTTTTTAAAGTTGAGATTAAAAAAAAAAAAAAAACATTATTATCACAACATGGATGCCCTAGATGCTTGTAAAAGTTGGGGGATGGGCTTCTTTGTTTGGGATAATATCTACCTGAAACATCACTTAGAGGAAGAGGCCGAGGCAGTAAGATTAGCAGCTGCAGCATGGAACTGAATCAGCAGCAGATGTGAAGCAAAACTCCTCATTCCAAAATCTGCTAGAGGGATGTAACCTCATTAGGGAGGAAGCTGAATCTAGGTTATACAATAATGAAGTAGACAAAAGGCATAGCTAAACAGAACTGCATAATAAACCAATGAGAATTTCAGGGAGAAAGAACAGAAAAAAAAAAGAAGAAATAAGGAGGATCAGTCTGAGAAATAGGATAAGGAAAAGAAGATGAGGAAGGAAGAGAATGAGACAGGGCATTGGTGAGGGGAATGGTGCAGAGAGGGGAAGGCAGAGGAGAGAGAGAGAGAGAGAATTAAAATGCAATGAAGGAGCCAGAGGAGAACTTTCTTATGGGTAAAGGGAATGTTTTAGAAATTATGAGCTATTTTCATTGAGTAGTATTAAATTTCATATTTTCAACAAAGTCCAATACACTGAAATGTTGACATGTGGTAATATTGAAAAGAATAATAACAGGAACAATAACAGGAAATGTGGTCATCCTCACAATGACCCCTTCCACCAGTTCTTGGATAGATGATCTCTGTCTTCTCAAGAGGAAGGATAGATGGGTGTTTTGGGTTCCATATGTCATGGCAGCTTCCCTTGAGATTAGACTTAGGTTTTGTTCTAAATGAATTCAAAGTGAAATTATATTTACATAACATTATTCATTCATGTATTCAAAAACACAACCAAGAGCAAACTGAATGACCACACGTAGCATAAATGTTTTTGACAAAGAAGCTACAGTGTAGAGTGAAGAGTGACTTTGATACAAATACACAAATTAGTAGGTGGATTAATTATGTAATGGCATGTGAGCCTAAATGAGATAAGCCTAACATAGTAGAATCCTGTTGCTGTGCAGTCGCTCAGAACTGTGTCCAACTCTTTGCCACCCCATGGACTGCAGCACACTGGGCTTCCCTGTTCTTCATCATCTGCCAGAGTTTGCTCAAGCTCATCTCCATTGAGTCAGTGATGCCATCCAACCATCTCATCCTCTGTCACTCCCTTCTCCTCCTGCCCTCAATCTTTCCTAGCTTTGGGGTCTTTTCCAATGAGTTGGCTCTTTGCATCAGGTGGCCAAAGTATTGGAGCTTCAGTTTCAGCATCAGTCCTTCCAATGAATATTCAGGGTTGAATTGCTTTAGAGTTGACTAGTTCTTGCTGTCCAAGGAACTCTCAAGAATACTGAGTAGGTAGCGACTCCATTCTCCAGGGGAGTCTTCCTGACACAGGGATCAAACTTGTGTCTCTTGCATTGCAGGCAGATTCTTTACTATTTGAGCCACGAGGGAAGCCCCTGTAGTAGAATAAATCTGTACAAAGTATACAAAGTTTTAAGGACTATTTTTTCAACATCCATCAATAGTTACATATTTTTAGGGATGTAGGACCAAGGCCCTAAACCTAACTCTGATGCCATGTGTGTGATTTTGACCAAAGCACAGGGTATATTCAGAATTCAGCTTCCTCATTTTATCTTGAGAGCATTGATTTGATCATTGTGCAAGTTCTTTCACAGCCCAAATAGACTGCAGTTCTGATGCCAGTTAGTCTCACCTTTTTCTAATGTGTAGCATTTCTACTATAGTTGTTTTCTTAAAATGTTTCTACTCTCATCTTTTAAAATAAGACTAAATTAAATATAAGATGTGCCAATCCATGAATGCACTTTCTTTAAAAAAAAAAAAAAACTAATGCAAATTTTTTTCAGAAAAAAATATAAAAAGATAGTCCCAATATGACTTCTACTTAAAACAATTATCTCTTCTAGTCAGTGTCATTTACTATTATCATTCTTATTCAAGAGATTTCTATCTCAAATATGACTACTCTGTTAGAAAAGTGAAAAAATACACTTCTCTTTAATTGCCCTGACAGATTCCCATGTGATAAAACTTCATTATAAAATCACTTTTGGAAATAGGTGACTAATTCAAAATTAGATAATTTGTAATTACCAGGAGTAAAAGATGATTTTAGCATGATGCAAAACACAATGCATTTTCATTGTCCAGGAGGCTCATAAATAAGATTTGAACATCCAAATCATAGAAGATATTTTACAGAAAAACAGTAGAAGAGTGTAGAAAGAATGATAGGGTCTACTCTTGTTGAATCATCAGTTTAGTTCAGTTCAGTTCAGTCACTCAGTCGTGTCCAACTCTGCGACCCCATGAACCGCAGCACGCCAGGCCTCCCTGTCCATCACAAACTCCCGGAGTTTACTCAAACTCATGCCCATCGAGTCAGTGATGCCATCCAGCCATCTCATCTTCTGTCGTCTCCTTCTCCTCCTGCCCCCAATCCCTCCCAGCATCAGGGTCTTTTCCAATGAGTCAACTCTTCACATGAGGTGGCCAAAGTATTGGGGTTTCAGCTTCAGCATCAGTCCTTCCAATGAACACCCAGGACCGATCTCCTTTAGGATGGACTGGTTGCATCTCCTTGTAGTCCAAGGGACTCTCAACAGTCTTCTCCAGCACCACAGTTCAAAAGCATCAATTTTTCAGCACTCAGCTTTCTTCACAGTCCAACTCTCACATCCATACATGACCACTGGAAAAACCATAGGCTTGACCAGACGGACCTTTGTTGGCAAAGTAATGTCTCTGATTTTTAATATGCTATCTAGGTTGATCATAACTTTCCTTCCAAGGAGTAAGTGTCTTTTAATTTCATGGCTGCAGTGATTTTGGAGCCCCCAAAAATAAAGGCTGACACTGTTTCCACTGTCTCCCCATCTATTTCCCATGAGGTGATGGGGCCAGATGCCATGATCTTAGTTTTCTGAATGTTAAGCTTTAAGCCAACTTTTTCACTCTCCTTTTTCAGTTTCATCAAGAGGCTTTTCAGTTCCTCTTCACTTTCTGCCATAAGGGTGGTGTCATCTGCATATCTGAGGTTATTGATATTTCTCCCAGCAATCTTGATTCCAGCTTGTGCTTCTTCCAGCCCAGGGTTTCTCATGATGTACTCTGCATAAAAGTTAAATAAGCAGGGTGACAATACACAGACAATATAGACAGCCTGATGAACTATGGATGGAGGTTCTTGACATTGTACAGGAGACAGTGATCAAGACCATCCCCATGGAAAAGAAATGCAAAAAGGCAAAATGGTTGTCTGAGGAGGCCTTACAGAAAGCTGTGAAAAGAAGAGAAGCAAAAAGCAAAGGAGAAAAGGAAAGATATTCCCATTTGAATGCAAAGTTCCAAAGAATAGCAAGGAGAGATAAGAAAGCCTTCCTCGGCAATCAATGCAAAGAAATAGAGGAAAACAACAGAATGGAAAGACTAGAGAACTCTTCAAGAAAATTAGAGATATCAAGGGAACATTTCAGGCAAAGATGGGTTCAATAAAGCACAGAAATGGTATGGACCTAACAGAAGCAGAAGATATTAAGAAGAGGTGGCAAGAATACACAGAAGAACTGTACAAAAAAGATTTTCATGACCCAGATAATCACAATGGTGTGATCACTCACCTAGAGCCAGACATCTTGGCATGTGAAGTCAAGTGGGCCTTAGAAAGCATCACTACGAACAAAGCTAGTGGATGTGGTGGAATTCCAGTTGAGCTGTTTCAAATCCTAAAAGATGATGCTGCTGAAAGTGCTGCACTCAATATGCCGGCAAATTTGGAAAACTCAGCAGTGGCCACAGGACTGGAAAAGGTCAGTTTTCATTCCAATCCCTAAGAAAGGCAATGTCAAAGAATGCTCAAACTACTGCACAATTGCACTCATCTCACACACTAGTAAAGTAATGCTCAAAATTCTCCAAGCCAGGCTTCAGCAATACGTGAACCAAGAACTTCCAGATGTTCAAGCTGGTTTTAGAAAAGGTAGAGGAAACAGAGATCAAATTGCCAATATCCACTGGATCATCGAAAAAGCAAGAGAGTTCCAGAAAAACATCTATTTCTGCTTTATTGACTATGCCAAAGCCTTCGACTGTGTGGATCACAATAAACTGTGGAAAATTCTTCAAGAGATGGGAATACCAGACCACCTGACTGATCTCTTGAGAAACCTGTATGCAGGTCAGGAAGCAACAGTTAGAACTGGACATGGAACAACAGACTGGTTCCAAATAGGAAAAGGAGTACGTCAAGGAACACATATAAATGAAACAAGAGAGTTATTGTGGGTATCAAATAAGATAGTGTTTGCAGAGCATTTGGCACATGTAATTAATTAGTAAATTATTTCACTGTATCCTCTCCAAAGAGCAAATATGCCAATTTTACAGATGAGGAAACTAAGGCTCCTATCATTAGTCTAGTGAATGGCAGAGCTGATACTCAGACCCATCAATGGACTCCAGCTGTGATAGACTCAACTCATCTACCTTAACACCTTCCAAACATACTACCATGCCCACAACTTTGAGCCCAAGGAAACAAAGAGTTTTATTGACAGCTTCCTACAGGATGAGACATTGGGAAAACAGTAGAGCTGTTGAAGATACATATTGCTGAGTAGCTGGAATAAACTAATTTTATCACTTCAGTGAATGTGGTTATCTCTTGGTTATTTGCGTTTATACTGAGACAGCAAAGTTCTTTTCAACAGATGATCAAGCTTCAGGGTTTATGCCTTATTCTAGTATGGAATGTCAGGACTGGAATGACCAAACCAGATGAGGAATTTGACACCAGTGGAGTGGGGTAAACCTATTACCGGCAGTGGTCAGAAGCACAGTAGGGCTGGTGTAGTGCTCAGAGTAATAGTTAGGTGGCAATTCGGGAAGGTAATACCTACATAAAAGGTAATAACAGATGTTATCAAGTATAGAAACAGAAGTAGGAATTCCAGTGTCAGGAAAAATGAAACTGTAATAAGAGTTAAAATATAATAAGTACAGTGAAACTATATAAATACATCCTAATACCATATATGAGATCCAAAACACATAACCTTTATAATGTGAAGTTACACTCTTCAAAGTTAATGAAATGACTGGCCTAAGGCTGCTACAGAGGATGGGAGGTGATTGCCAATCACATTTTTATCCAAAATTGCATTGTTGCAGAATGCATTAATCTCAGCATTTCACTGTGCCTACCACACACCAGAAAAACTAAATACTTTACTTGTAGTACTTCATTTAATCAACAACAACTCTGTAGCTAATATTGCCTACTCCTTCACACAGGTGAGAAAACTGAAATGGTTAGTAACTTTCCCAAGATCAGTCAACCAGTAAAGGGCAGGGTTATAATAAAATTTGTGCTGCACAGCCCAAGAGCCCACACTTAAAACTACCAGGCAAGCCTGCCTCTGCAAAGTCAAGTATCAACCAGCTAATGTCAGAGACTCTGGCAGACAGTAACAAGTTTCATGTTGCAAGTTTGCAATCTGAAGGGTGGGATCAGAGCTCCAGTCCTTTTGACACATTAGAAGTGAAACAGTGAGAATTGTGTCTGGCATGTAAGACATACTCAATGAGTGTTGTCTATGAACATAATAAGAATCACTGCTGCTATTATAAAAAAGAGAAGAAAAGATGGGCATTGTCGTAGGCTGAATTATAGCCACCTCCAAATTTATGTGTTGAAATCCTAACCCCCAGGGCCTCACAGTGTGACTTCATTTGGAGATAAGGTCTTTAAAGAGGTAACTGAGTTAAAATGAAGTCGTTCAATTCAGTTCAGTTGCAAAGGGTCGGCACAACTGAGTGACTGAACTGAACTGATAGAGTTTCAAGCCTGCTTCACTATAATACGTTCATCTTCTACTATGAAAACACCAAATTGCAACTAGCTGCTGAACAACCATCAACAGGAGGATGTTCAGTTCAGTCCAGTTCAGTTGCTCAGCTGTGTCCAACTCTTTGACACCCCATGGACTGCAGCACACCAGGCTTCCTGTCCATCACCAACTCCCAGAGCTTGCTCAAACTCATGTCCATCACCTTGGTGATGCCATCCAACCATCTCGTCCTCTATCATTTCCTTCTCCTCCCACCTTCAATCTTTCCCAGCATCAGGGTCTTTTGGAATGAGTCAGTTCTTTGCATCAGGTGGCCAAAGTACTGGAGTTTCAGCTTCAGCATCAGTCCTTCCAATGAATATTCAGGGATAATTTCCTTTAGGATGGACTGACTTGATCTTCTTGCAGTCCAAGGGTCTCTCAAGAGTCTACTCCAACACCACAGTTAAAAAGCATCAATTCTTCATTGCTCAGCTTTCTTTATTATAAAGTAAAGATATTACTTAATTATGGCTCATGACATCAGGTGGCCAAAGTATTGGAGCTTCAGCTTCAGCATCAGTCCTTCCATGAATATTCAGGGATAATTTCCTTTAGGATGGACAGATTTGATCTTCTTGCAGTCCAAGGGTCTCTCAAGAGTCTTCTCCAACACCACAGTTAAAAAGCATCAATTCATCACTCAGCTTTCTTTATTATAAAGATATTACTTAATTACAGCTCTTCACATTAGGTGGTCAAAGTATTGGAGTTTCAGCTTTAGCATCAGTCCTTCTAATGAATATTCAGGACTTATTTCCTTTAGGATGGACTGGTTTGAAGTCATTAGGGTGATCTCTAACCCAATTTGACTGGTATCATTATGAGAAGAGAAAATTGCAGCCCCAGAACTTTGAGAAAACATCTGTCTGTTGTTTAGGCCACCCAGTCTGTGGTGTTTTGTTGTGGTGACCCCAGAAAATTAATACAGGTACCCAACAGTGGGAAATGCAACATAACCAGAAAATATAAGAACTGTGTTAAATTCAGGATGAAAGCTGTTGTGTTCCATTACTAAGCATATCTGACTCTTTTCGACCACGTAGACTGTAGCACAGCAGGCTCCCTTGTCCTTCACCATCTCCCAGAGTTTGCTCAAATTCATGTCCATTGAGTTAGTGATGCTTCTAATGTTATGAAAGAAATTGGTACAAACCTGCTGTAGGGACCCACATAAGAGAGATGGACTTCGGACAAGAGCTCAGATGCAGGCTCTGAGGCAAAGCTTCTGGCATGACTAATAGCAAAAGTAGTTGATTGCCAAGCTGCTGTTTTAAAGTTTTTTGAATATTCCTTGCTAAGAATGTTGGAGGAGCTTGGGGACGGGGCAATCTTAATTCTAATTTTTTCCAAACTAACATCAAATCTATGTTTCCAGTATGTGTTAAGCCTAAACTGGAATACTACAGCTGCATTTTGTCTGTAATCTTGCTTATTTCAGAGATGAATAGCCTAAAGTAATGACATATTTTTCTAAAAATAAGATCTGGAAATCTGTAAGACATATAGGGAACATATACCTGCTTAGAACTTCTTTTTATCTACGAATCTGCTTTAAATAGATATTAATTTCTGCTATTCACTTAGATGTTATTACTTTTTTGTAACCATCTACTGTATATCTTTAATGTTAGACATATCTAGATGTGGGTAATATGCACTGGGCTGAATTGATGAAATTATTCCAGAAGAATGTATCAACAATAGTAGTTTTCTTTTCCTGTTAGATCCCACGGGTACACACACACACACTGCATTTAATAGCAATAGCATTTAAAAAGCAAGATCGTTGCTTTGCAGTCTTCATTAATAATTCATATTGCATGCACACAATATCAAAATAGCTTAAGTGAGCACAAGTGAACTAAAAGTAAATTAGTAATGTTATAAACAGTTACAATTGCAAGAAAAAGTAAAAAGCATACAGTGAGGAGCAATTGGCATTTGAAAATACTTCGAATATTGTGGCTTTTCATTATCAAAATTCAATTGCAACAAGAAAATCGGCTAAATGTCACCCTCCTCCTCATTTTTGGAACATATTCCATCTTTACAGATCATTCTGTGTGTGGTATGCTGATATATTTCACAGGTCTGATGGCGAGACTCAATAGAAACAAATGCCATTTCCCAGAAAGTGCTCTCCATCCCAGATTAATGAAACCTAAGTAATGATTGTAGTGCCAATCAGAAGCATACAGGTCATTGCCTCCGTTTTAAGATTTCTAAGTAAGAAAATATTTAGGGAATTATTTTAAGCTATATTCAAACAGTGATTTTAAATTAGTAGATGGACAATTGCTATGCCTATTAGTCATCCACCATCAAGGAACAATAGCTGTTATCCAGGTATGCATTCTTCATGTATTTATAAACCCATCTATTTGTTTTCCATATTTCCTTAGGAAAGTAAATAAACTCTCTAATATCAACAATATATTGTCAATCAGCATGATGCTAATGTTCAGGTTGAATCTCTGTAATAAAGAATATCATGACATGCTCTGGGGAGGACAGTTGCACCATTATTGAAGGTGACCCCATATTCATGGGCGTCTGGGAACTCATGGGTATCAGGGATGACAGAGGAAAAGAGCAGCTTCCTCAATTTCCGTCAGGTCGTCCTAACAGCTGCTGTCCTAAGGCAGCCCGATGTAAGGTGAGAAACGTTTTGAGATATCAGTTGTATGTTGCTATATACTAATGATGTTGTAAATACAAAATCATTATCAAGATTTTCTAATTTAAAGGCATATATATTTTTATTATTTTAACCTTAAGTTCAAATAAAATCACACAGATTTCCCTTTATTCTCCTCCAGAATATGCCAAACCTCTGCCGAGATATTTCTAGCTTTTTAGCTACAAAGGAATTATACATTTTTCTCAGATAGTGGTTGTTATTTTAAGATAAAATACACCAGAGAGTGAGGGTTTTGTGTATGTACAGAAGAGTAATCTTAGCCCTCAAAGACATTCCAAGGAAAGGTATGACATGAACAATTCTCAGCTTACTTTTTTGTTAATATGAGTTAGAGTCCTACAGATAAATTAAATATCCAACATTTTTCTGCTTGTTATACAGTGTACATAATTTAAGAATAAAAGAAAAATTAGCATTTTCTACAGGCTTCAGATTATTTAAGTTATGTTTCCTGTAATCTTTGAGCCTTTGAGTGTGCTATTTTTAAGATGAAAAAATGGAAATATTACAGGGAAATTAACCCTTCTAAGTTCACTTCCACCTCTTCTAATTGGAAGTCTCTAAACCTCAACCCAGATTTTTCTTAGAATCTTCAAGGCCTCTACACACATAGGTCAGATAAGAAAATCCTAGGAACTTATATATAGACTTTGGCTCCCTCAAGGCCAGAGTAACATCAATATAATCAATCGGTTTTATTTCAGTGAAAACAACCAAGCTCTACAAAATTTATTAAGCCTCTACTATGTGTAGACACTAAGCTAGATACTGGTGCCAGAAACCTCAGAAGTTCTTTTCTTTGAAAAAGAAAAAAAAAAAAGAATAGAGGAGAGAAAGTCTACATATTCTCCAGCACCAACCAGGGCAAATCAGGGCCAGGACCTACCATTTCTAAAATTAATTTTTAAAATCATGGTAGAGTCAGCAAGTGTGAATATAATGACTAATTAGAGCTCCAGAAGCAGAAAAAACTTTAAAAAATTCATTTTTCATTCATGGATTAATTTACTCACTTATATGTTCAACTAATATGTATTAATTATATATTTCTGCCAGTCACTCTTCTAAGTACTTTCCATGAGTTATCACAGTCATTTTTTAAAAAAGAAAATCTTATGAGAAGGGTATTATGACATATACTTTACATTTAAACGGCTAGAACCCTAAGTCAAAATTTTGTCATGGTTAATTAATCTTTCATTGTGTGGTAATTAAGTTCCAATCCACTCACTCTTCAAACATTTAAGAAGTGTTTGGTATTGAGGAAACAGTGAAGAAAGCATTTCTTCCCTGCCCGCTTATAGCTCACAATGGAGACCAGTATCTCCCTCGGATCCAGGCAAGTGGAGCCCCTGCCCCAGGCTCTGCTCTTTAGGGAGCCCTAGATGTTGAAAGATCTTTCTCAAAATTGGCAAAGTCCTCCTCCCATGCCTGAAGCCTGCAGTGACATCCAGGTAGAAACTCTCAGGCTCAGGTTAGGTGTCCTACAGCCCCTATTCCTTGTGTCTCCCCTCCAGGCACTTTCCCAACTTCAGTCTTTTGCATTGATTCAAGCAGAGGCCCAAAGGGCTCCAGGCCTCATGCCTATGAGGTCACTTTAGGGTCCCCTGGACTAGGCCTTATTTCCAAGAAGGTAACCTAGAGAGAGAGTTGCTCCCTGCAAGCCAGTTTACTATTATTTCTTTCACATAATTATTTATGTAAGAATGAGCTTCCAGAATGGCCCAGACAAGCTGACTGTGTGTGATGCTCTCTGACATGGGGCATGTGGTGAGCTCAGGGCTCTGGGCTGCCAGGAGTACGCTGCTGAGCAGCCTTGCTCGAGTTCATGGGCTGGACCTTACACAGGAATCATATGTCACATCTCACATGTCCGCGTTCTGGCCACCGTGCTGCCTCTGGTCTGCAGCGTCAGAGGGCGAGGACAGGCACACTTCTTGGGATGCTGCCCACTGTGGCACCCAGAGAATCACGCCTCCCCCATAAGCTCCATGTGATGTAGGAGGCAGTCCTTGGGGGTAGTTGCACCTAATGCAGCTTCATTCTTTCCTAAGAGTCATAACTTAGGTTTTTCATAATGTTTTCCTGTCTGATAGCTTGTTCACTGGGTGCATCCATTCATGTGCTGACAGCATCAAGTATCAAATTTGACTGGCTAAATAAGCCTAGTGTTTGAGAGATGAGAGCTAAGAGTCAGCTTATACGACACCAAAAGTAGTTTCCAGGCTCTCAAAATTATAATTATTCCTTCCTTAATTTCCTGCCTGTCTGAAGAGCAGATCCTCTAGAATCCATTTTGTATGATATGAGCATGCTTTCAGACCTTATGAATTGACCCAATATGCCTTTTTCCAGTAATTCGTAAGGAGAGAAAGAGAGAGAGACATACCTCCAGACAGGTGAGTTAGGTGTTATTTATCTGTCAGTAACTGACTCTGTGATTTTCTGTACGTCATCTGTCCCCACTAAACCCCTTTCCTGCATAAGCTAGCTTGGATTCTTACATTCATATCCAGAAGATCACTAAATTCCTAACAAATAAAACATTGTGCAATATAGAATAAATGTTTCCCCCTAAAAATTCTCTAAGTCCTGCCATTATATAATTTCAGGGTTTGAATGTGTGTGTGTGTGTGTGTGTGTGTGTGTGTGTATCATATATCCCACAGGGTGCCTATAGATAAATCTCTCATGAAAACAGGCATAATATGTAAATTTCCGTGATATAGGAAGAAACAGACATTGTCAGTGAGTCAGTGAAAGCAGCACGTATGGTAATTACTCTTATAAATTTCAGATAATGTAGTTATTAGTTCAAAAATCACCAAATGGATATTTCTTTCTTTTTTTGCTTTCAGTCTTGCACTGGGGTACAGGAAGATCCTGTGGAGATGGAAATGACAACCCACTCCAGTATTCTTGCCTGGAGAATTCCATGGACAGAGGAGCCTGGTGGCTACCGTCCATGGGATCACAAAGAGTTGGACACGATTTAGCGACACTAACAGTTTCACTTTCATAAGATAAATAAGTATTAGGGATGTAATGTACAACATGATAAATATAATTAACATTGCTCTATGTTATATAGGGTAGCTTTTACAGAGTGAACCCTAAAAGTTCTCGTCACAGGGGAAAAAAAACATTTTTTCCATTTCTTTAATTTTGTATCCATATAATAGAATGAATGTTCACTAAACTTATTGTGATAATCACTTCATACTGTATATAAAGCAAATCATGATGCTGTGTGCCTTAAACTTATATAGTACTATATGTCAATTATATCTCAATAAAACCAGAAGGAAAAGAAAAAGAGATAATTAGCAAAATGGAAGTTAGAACTGAGGAAATTATCTGAAACAGGCAGTCAGAGATAGAAATGTTTTCTAAAACAAGAGATTCAGTTCAGTTCAGTTCAGTCACTCAGTCGTGTCCGACTCTTTGCAACCCCATGAATTGCAGCATGCCAGGCCTCCCTGTCCATCACCAACTCCCAGAGTTGACTGAAACTCATGCCCATCGAGTCGGTGAGATTCTAAAAGACAAATTATAAAGGTATACAATGTAAAAAGTAGAGAGAGTGGAGTAAAAGCCAATTTTCAAGAAACAAAAATGGCTGACAAATATATAGAATTGATAGTGATTTAGTAACTAACTTGTGTCCAACTCTTGTGATCCCGTGGACTATAGCCCAGCAGGCTCCACTGTCCATGGGATTTCCCAGGCAAGATAAAACTGATCAATGATATAAAAAATCAGCAATCGAGTAGTATAAAAACAATTCCAAGGAAATGAAACAAAGCCAAATCCGTGGTTTGATACATCAAACTGAAATTGTAGAATGTTGAAGACAAGTGAAACTGCTCAGTCGTGTTCGACTATTTGCAACCCCATAGATTGTAGCCTACCAGGCTCCTCGGTCCATGGGATTTTCCAGGCAAGAGTACTGGAGTGGGTTGCCATTTCCTTCTCCAGCTGAAGACAAGAAGAAGCACCAAAGAGACAAAACAGATAAGCAATAGAATAATTATAATTAGTAGATGATAGGTCTCTGAATAGCATCAAAGAATTGTAAGACAAAGGAATTATACCTTTAAATATCTGAAATAAGATAAGATAATTTTATTTTATAATAAAATTATATCATTTTATACTTAGCTAAACTAAGCATGCTTGTGGAAATAGAGGCATTTTCAGACACATAAGAATTGAGGAAGTTTACCTTCAACAGATCCTCACTGGAGGAAATGGTCTATAGTAACACATTTCAGAAATAAAATTGCCCCCACAAGCAAGCAGAGATTCCAGCAAGAACACAACTCTGCTTGCAGCCAGCTCTGACCTATATCAGGTATTAAAAAATCAGTTGTTAAAAAATGAATATATTATTTTAATTTACAATTTGAAATAAAAAGTGGTTACCAAGGATAAATTGTTCAGGACAAGAGGAACATGGCACAATCTTTTTTGTAATTACCAAATTCTGAAATAAGAAAGATGACATATCAGGCTACAGGCAATTTATTTTTCCCACTCTCGTTAACAATTTTCAGTTCCTTAATGTGGAAAGACGAGTGACTGATATGAGAACTTGTTATGTATCATCTTGTTATTTCTGTTTCACATGCACACACAGAGTCTTCGGGCATTGTCAATCCTCCCTTATCCTTTTAAGAATATCATTTGGCCACCAGTTGTGTAAACATCAAGTTATAATATCTGAATGAGTATTCATTGTTAGTTTCCAACAATAAACATTCAAATCAGAATTCTGGGAAGGTTTAATGTGTGTTAACCCTTATCTTCCTCATTAAAAAACAAGATAATTGTAAGCAAATCTTTCTGTATCCTTGTGTATGTCATCTTCTAAAACACCAAACAGAACAAGACTACATCAATGATTTCATGCTTTGCATTTCTTGAATCTCCCCCACTCATTATCAAAGATTATATTTGGTGCTTTTTTCCTTACATACTCTCACTGCCCTAGCACATAATTCAGCTAGAGTACACCAAGGTGCAGCTCATTTGAGCAGCTGAAACAATTAGTTCTTATATTTTTTGAGTAAATTTTTTTCCAGTGAGAAGATAATTTATCTTACAGGAAAAGTTCCCTCAACTCTTGGATATTCATTAGCATCCTTCTTTCAGCTGGATCCAAGCCTAAAATTCTCTATCATCTTAATGAAAATATAAATGTAATCATTCTTTTGGGTTTTTTTTTTACATATCTTCAGATACATGAGCTCATTCAGGGTATTAGTCTTCCTGACACTTCTTAAAATTTAAATTTCTAAAAACTTTGTACCCATAATTCTTTAAAATGTTGAGCTTAAGGCAAATTTTATCTGCACTTTCCATCCCTTACTTTGATCTTGTGTAGAGTTTAAACAGTATCAAGAAAATCTTTGTTTATTGTGCAGAATGGCTGGCCCCTAAAGATGGCCATGCATTAATCTCCCCACTTTTACATGAAAAATAACTTTGAAGACATAATTAAAGTTATAGACCTGAAGAAAGGGTGATGACCTTAGGTGATCAATGTGTACTCAGCGTGATCACATGAGCCCTTAGAAGCAGAAACTTTCTCCAGATGGAGTCTGAAAGATTCAGCAGAAGTCAGAGGACTCAATCTGCTGTTACTGAAAGAAGCCGCATGAAGAACAGAAGGACCACAGGCAGCCTCTAAACAAAGACTAGCCACTGGATGACAACTTGCAAGAAAACAGAAACCTTAGTCCTATAACCTCAAGGCCATGAATTTGGTTGACAACTTGAATGGGCTGGGAATTGAAATTTTCCCCAGAGCCTCCAGATAAGACTCCAGCCTAAACCAGGATGCTAAGTTTGGCCTCTCAGTGCCTTGAGCAGAGAATCCAGTTTAATCACACTGTGCCCAGACATCTAACCCACAAACCTGTAAGGTAATAATTGGCGTTGCTTTAAGCCATCAATTATGTAGTAATTTTGTGATAGCAATAGAAAACCAACACACTCACAGCTCTTTTCCTTTACAGAACTCTAGCTCATGGAAGTAAGCCTATTTTCTTCTGATTTTTATGGAGTTAGCCTCCACCATATCTATATTATAGGTCAGGTTAGGACCAGTCTTCCCTTCATGGCACAGTAACTTACAAAAAAATATTGCTTCTTTTCCTCAAGACTTTCCATCTCTTCTATTCCACCGGTTCTTTTGAAGAGATGGTCAAAATTGGAATAGTAATTTCTGCTCTTGCTCTCTTTGCCTTTTGAGAGATGAAGTCAGCAGCAAAGCAAGTCAAGAACTTGTCAGATACTCTGCTTTTAGCCAACTGAGGCTTACAGCAGATGTCCAGAGAGTCCCTCGGTTTGCCTGGGTGCCAGTTCTGTATTCTGTGTCAGGGATGCGTCATCCATCCCTTCCATCTGTTAGTCTGTCACCTTCAAATGTAAGGATTATAGAGAAGCAGCCTTTACGTATTTGGCACTGAAGTGATCATGATATTACTTCAGCTCTTCTCTCCTTTTACCTTCTCACAAACACTCCCTAGTTCGAAGCCTCTTGGACATGAAATCCAGAGACAGATTTTGCTAGCTCGTTAACTCACCTGCCTGGTTACAGGGCCTCAGTTCCTCTTCAGTTCAGTAGCACCGCCCTCCTCCACAGGGCAGACCCCCAAAGAATAAGTTTTCTCTAGCACCGAGCTTTACTTCCGCCTCACAAAGGTCCCAAGAAAGGAGCCATAATCAATGCCAAATCAAAATTTGGGCTGCCCTCACCCCCTCAGAGCCATCTTCCTAAAATCACTTCTCCTTTTTAAAGCGTGTTTTAGGTTAGAGTGATGAGCACTAACAAAGGCTGTCACGGATTTTACAAGGAAGCTACCTAGTATGGGCTTCTCTCAGGCTTTAGAGCCTGTTTATCATGTAACTACAGAGAATATGTAGCTAAATTCTATTCTCCAGTATAATCACATCTCATAATTCCACTGTAGCTTTCTTTATAATAAACAGCCTAAAAAACAGAAATTATCCACTAAAAAGATACCTAGTCAGTATACCATGACTCCTGGAAAAATCTTTATCTTCCAATTGGTAAATTTCAGCAGAATATTGACAAGGAGATCTGGTCAAAATTGCCTGTGTTGAGGGAAATGGTAGGAAGTAAATGACAGGCTCACTTTTCTTCCAGTTTTTGATTATAGTCAAAGCCATTGCTTTCCTTTGATGATCAGAAATTTTCTTTCCTTCAGAGGAATTCTTTCTCAGGTGCCAGACATTCCACTCCTACCTGTTACAGTTTGCCTTCCAATGCCTTCCTGTTTGGAGAAGGCAATGGCACCCCACTCCAGTGCTCTCGCCTGGAAAATCCCATGGATGGAGGAGCCTGGTGGGCTGCAGCCCATGGGGTCGCTGGGAGTCAGACACGACTGAGAGAATTCACTTTCACTTTTCACTTTCATGCATTGGAGAAGGCAATGGCAGCCCACTCCAGTGTTCTTGCCTGGAGAATCCCAGGGACCGGGGAGCCTGGTGGGCTGCCGTCTATGGGGTCACACAGAGTCGGACACGACCGAAGTGACTTAGCAGCAGCAGCATCAACCCCATGAGGATGAATGGATGTAAAAATATATTTACTGCCATTAGGGGAGAATGCACTCACATCTATGCATCAGTAGCAGCCCTGACTCACTCTATAGTCCAACACATGTTAACATATGTCTTCCTGATGTTGGTTACTGCTGGCTCTCCTCTCCTAACTTGTAATTGTTTTTTTTTTTACTATCTCCAGTTACTTATTCCCTTTGTGACTCCATTCCAACAGTTTGCATGACATCACTGAAGTTAAACATCATGTTATGCAATAATCTCATGTTTAGTTTTTTTATTAACCATATACTAAGCATTGGCATATTATAGACATCTGAGACTATACATTTTATTTCTTAGTAGCCTCTTCTAAATGATTGTTTATGTTTATTTATAGCCAGTATTTCTAATCTCTACAAAATACTTGTATTCAGTTTTGTTCATCTTAGAACTGGAATGTCTCCTCCCTTTTCAGTTCACTGCATTTTTTTGGACAAGTCATGTAGTCTTCAGGCAAAAAGCAAGCTCTTGTAATTCCTGTGAGGTGAGCTAATTTCTTTGCCAAGGATTCTGACTCCAAAGGACCTTTTTCAGTACCACTTGTAAAATCTGAATTCACTTAAAAGCATCACTGTTCTTTGAAGTACTTCAGTTTTCTGTTCAAAATCACTTTGCACAGTTGCTTTAAGATTTTGGATAGCCCTTCTCTGGAAATATCATTCATCTCCTTATATATTAGCAGGGACAACTAGCATACAGAAGATTAGATTAAGGAAGGGTAGGCTGTCTGTTACACCCCATTCTCAGTGAGCGCATCTCCCAGCGGATCATGTTAGGCCTACAACCCTCAGTTGGGAGCTCATTCAACCATTCCTACTTTCCAGGAACTATAACTATATTCTTGGAATCAATGCCACTCAGAATTTATTACACTGTTACATTGTTTTTCCCAGAAATCTAAATTTCCTATAATAGAACATGCTTATTGATTTTAGAGCTCCAGTAGAGAAGCTTGTTTTTCTACTCTCCTACTTACATCACTTCTCTAAACTCTTTATCTGTGTGGATTTGTGATTTCCAAATGTTTTCTCATCCTATTTCACAAAGCATATTTTCTCTTGAGTGACTCTTTGATGCGATGTCTCATGTATTAGTTATAAAGTACAGAGTTTTTTCCTTCATTCCTGAGTCATCAGCCTGCATTCTCTGAATGCTTGCTATGAATTTTTGTATACCCAATGTCCTTTGGTGTTTGTACTATTTCTTCTTTTTCTAGTCATTACTCCATTGTATGAGTCATGTTTGGCAAAATAAACACTTATCCTAGAATGGAAACTCCACAGACCTGATTTTTTTTTTTTTTAACAAATGTGACCCTGAGCAGATAAAAACTCTTTTGAGCACCAATTTCTCTTAAAAATGGGAATAATAATTTCTATACTTCAGAGCTGTGACATAAAATAATGTGATTTTTTTACCTATAACACGCTATAGAAAGCCTTGGTATTCATAGTTTGGTAACGATTCAATCATTCATTCATCCATTTTTGTATTAAAAAAAATATATATATATATATTAAGCTTTATATAATGTCCTTTTCACTCAGGTCCAAGTCCCTGATACTTCCATTTCTTAGAGATTTTTGCTCACCAGGACAGAAACTGTTGGCAGATAGTGTTTTTTCTTATTTTACTTAACAACTATTTCAATAAAAATATATTTTCATAAAGCATGAAAATAAAAGGAGATATATTCCACACACTAAAATAAATTTGGAGGTCAGAAAGTGCGTTCCATCCCTAGGTACTTTGGGGTAGTATCTGAGGGGGTTGTTAAGACTCTGAAGAAACACCTGTGCTATCAACTAAAACACAGGCATCCAGCGAGTACTCAGCAAGGAGTGCTATAATCGTTCATTTTATGTGCCAACTTGACAGGCCTAAGGGATACCCAGATAGCTGGTAAAACATTTCCAGGTGTTTCTGTGAGAGTGTTTCCAGGAGAGATTAGCATTTGATTCAGTAAACTGGGTAAGGAAGCTCCACCCTCACCAATGTGTATGACGTTGTTCAATTCATTGGGAACCCTAATGGAGAAAAGGGCAAAGGAAGGGAAAATTTACTCTTTTTGAGCTGGGACATTCATCTTCTCCTGCCCTCAGATATCCAAGTTCCTGGCTTTCGGGCCTTAGCTAGGATTGAATTATTCCACTAGCATTTTTGGCTCTCCAGCTTGCAGATGACATGCTGTAGGAATTCTCAGCTTCTGTAACCAGATGAGCCAATTCCTATAATAAAATCTCCTCACATTTATCTCTGTGGACCCTATTAGTTCTGCTTCTCTGAAGAATCCTGACTAATATAAATACTAATTTTTCAGAGTAATTTTTTAGCATTCAGAGGAGCCCCTGTAGGCTGGACCAGTGAGCATTATACCTTAAACAGCACTTACCTGTAGAAAATAACTTGACACTCGTTGGACTATGGAAACACTGCATACCTGGGAGAAAGGAAAGTCCTAATAATGAGTGAATTTATCTAAAACTCAGGGAGATAGATCCAGGCTAGACCCAGATTTAGTTATTAAGAAATAAAGAAATGTTTGTTTCCTCATATCTGAATTTTTGAGTGATTAATATACACAGTAAAAAGAGAGCATATGTCCTACAGCACTAGACCTGCTTCCTTTACTGCAGAGACCCTGTGTAGGCTACAGTTAACAAGCGAAATAACATTGTCTGACTACTTTGAGAATCAGTCCCACTGGATTCCACGATGAATTTCAGTATCAACTGCCAATGTGATTAACGTTTTGCTCCTAGTTATTTCTTAAACCAATGTACTCCACAACCATAAAATAGAATACTATAGTGCCATGAAAAACAATCCTTCTGAAAATTAAAGATGGAAAAGGCTGATGATTGATTTTTAAATAGAGAAAAATAGACTTGAGAGCTGGAAAAACAGAATGATGCTAGATTTTTAGCAGAAGTGATGATGGTGGTGTGTATGTAAATATCAGGATATGTAAGGAAAGATAATGAGAGATGAGAAACTCACTAAAGTTATGCAAAAATTATGCCTTTCTATAACTACAAAGATTGTGTTTAAATCCTTACTTTTTTCTTTATATTTTTCATATTTTTCAACTTTTAGCTATGAGCATGTATCACTTTTTATAATCAGGCAAAAAAAAAAATAAGTGTTATTTTTGCAGTTCTCTTCTGACACTTTCTTATGTTATCTCCCTCCAGTTGTCAAGAAACAATTGGTTGCCAAATACTAGGAAATTAACAGCAATTATCACCAGCTGCCTAGCTGCTCGAAGTAGTCACTGGACTGTAATCCACCCAGCATGAGATAGAAAACCTTGAAGGAATAAAGTCAATGATTAATCAAACTTGAAAAATTAACTTCCCAGGAGAGTATATATCAAGATCTTACTGACCACTGGACATCATTCTGAAAGTCCAGTTTTAACAATTTCAGCAGCATCAGCCCTTCAAATCCAGGTTGCTAATAGTCCACTTGGCAGAAAAGGAATTTCATGTTTGAGATAGTTTCTAAAATTCTAGCTAACAGTGAAACATTTCATTGTCTTGGATGTGACAACAATATTTAGATATAAGATTTTTTTTTATTTAATCAGCATTGGGTTCAAGTACACAAAGAGCATTACTGGATTGCATACTGATTTTGCAAAGATGGAGAACTATTGTCCTTCTCTCTAAATTTCCTAAAATCCAGGTAGGTAGACTCCATGAGATCATTTATTGCTGTTGTTCAGTCACTAAGTTGTGTCAAACTCTTTGCAGTCCCATGGACTACAGCATGCCAGGCTTCCCTGTCCTTTACTATCTCCTGGAGTTTGCTCATACTCATGTCCATTGAGTCGGTGGTTCTATCTGACCATCTCATCCTCAGCCACCTCCTTCTCTTCCTGCCCTCAATCTTTCCCAGGATCAGGGCCTTTTCCAATGAGCTGGCCCTTCACATCAGGTGGCCAAAGTACTGGAGCTTTAACTTTAGCCTCAGTCCTTCCAATAAATATTCAGGATTGTTTTCCATTAGGATTTACTCTTTTGATCTCCTTGCTGTCAAGGGCTCTCAAGAGTCTTCTGCAGCACCACAGTTTGAAGGCATCAATTCTTTGGCACTCAGCCTTCTTAATTGTCCAAGTCTCACATCCATATGTGATACTGGAAAAATCATAGCTTTGACTATACTGAACTTTGTCAGCAAAATTACATCTCTGATTTTTCATATGCTGTCTAGGTTTATCTAGGTTTTCTTCCAAGGAGCAACTATCTTTTAATTTTGTGGCTTCAGTCAAACATCTGCAATGATTTTGGAACCCAAGAAAATAAAATCTGCCACGGTTTCCAACTTTTCCCCATCTATTTGCCATGAAGTGATGGGACTGGATGCCGTTATCTTAGTTTTTGAAACATGAGAGCGTAGATACTCATTTTCAGATTTCGAGGAGAGGGAGCAATAGTGCTTCTCTTTCCTATTCAAATCCTAATCAAGTTAAAATATAGACAAAATGTTAAGGCAGCTAGAAGAGAGAAGGCAGGTTGAAATTGGAGAGAGCACTTCCGTTTGTGGCAAAGAAGGCATACTTATTTTGACCCAGAGTTGGACAGACACCAACTCTTGTTAGAGGTAACCCTAGTGCTAACCCTCCCACGGGGGAAGAAGCTGCCTCTGCATAACTGTTGGTGGTGAGAAGCAGAGCAAAATGAATGCATGCTCACTCTGGGCAAAACTGTACCACAACAGTGTTTCTCAAAGCATTGTTCCTGGACCAGTAGCTGCAGCATCACCTAGAAAAGTGTCAAAAATGCAAAGTCACAGACCAACCTCAGATCTACTGAATCAAATCTCTGGAAAGGGGGCCCAGAAACTTTTAAAGAGCATCTGTAAGAAATCCTAAAATCACCTGTATTAAAGAGATAAAGAAAGATTGAAAGAGAGAAGGAGACTAAAATACACATGCACGCCATCTCTTTCTAAGCTCTCCAATAAAATAACTCTTCCTACATCTGTGGCAAGAAGGAAGTAAGGGAAAGCAGGAGAGAGGCTAGGAAGGTTACACTTTTGGAACTCCCTCCAGATAGAAGTGTATATCCAGAGTAGGGAAGAAGCATCCACCTACAAATCTTCTTTAGCTATTATTCTCCTTAACCCACTGAATTTAAACATTAAGTTTATGGTCAAATGGGAGTTCATCTGTCCTTTTGATGGAGATCACAGGAGAGTCATGAGTTTGTTTCCTCTCTCCTAAGCCTACTTCTTCCTTTACCAAACTTTTACTTTTAGTACCTTCCTGGGATCTCTGGTGGACAGTGTACACTTCATTTCTCAGCTTCTGAAATGATTTAGAATACCAATTAAGTTGGTTGAGACAAAAATTAGAATTATGACTAATCCCTTCAAAATGAAAAGTTTAGGGCCAATCTAACTAATATGAAATAGGGACATTTACAGACTGCTTTTGATGACAAGGAAGAAAAATCTTTATTCTTAGCTCCAGAAATTTTTAAAAATTTAACTCAGAAGATTTATCTAAAAGTCCCATAGCCAAACTTGCAAATTAAACTTGAAGAATCTGCTTGCAACATTTCAGCTAATGACCTACTTAGCCAGGCAGCAACTCTTTCTATTTAATCAGAGAAGTGATCTATGGTGCAAAATATTTTAGCAGTCCAATCACTCATGTGATAAGTAAAGTTATATAACTGTATAAAACTGCACAATGTCTAAATTGAAGGCATAGGACCATCATAAGCTGAACCTGATGATTTTCTCCTTGGGTACAACTAACTACAGTGGAGAACGGTTCCACCAGGAATTAACTACAAGGCTGTTTTGTACTTAAAACCAACAGAACACCCTCACTTCTGTTTCCCATCTCAAATTAAACTCACTAGTATTGTCCAACATAAACTATCTAAATTCTACAAATAGGATCAAATGTCAAATTAGAATATGCTACTAATAATAACAAGCAAGATTCCCAAATGTGAGATAATTTTTCCCTCATTTTTATACTCCAAGGAAGAAATTAAGGGACAAAATTTAAAGACATCAAAAGTCAATGAATTAAAGACTCAAATTGAGCCATCTTGTTCTTTTTTAAGTGAAAGGCCTAAAGAAATAAAATTCTTCCCAAACTTCTTATCATGCTGGGTCTTAGAGAGGATCATTGAGGTTCCTATGGAATTAGGACTCATTCACAACCACCAAGGAGGTGATGTAGTCCTTTCGGACCTCAGAATATGAATCTGTCTCTCAGAATCTGTCTTTGAAATCCCTAAAGAAACAGCCAAAGGAAATTCTGCAATATGCCAGATATCTGAGAGGCTGTCTCCTAAAACACAGTTCCACATAAAACATAAACTTACAGGAACCAAGAGAAATCTCCATGTCACCACCTCTCTGTCCAAAATAAAAGACAACAACCCATGAGCTTAAACCTAACTAGGCAGAGTTGCCCATATAATTGTTTAGATCAGAATACTAAATTTTGGGTCTCTGGTAAGATGAAGGAACTATAATTGAGACACCTGCATTAAGTCTGAGATCTGGTTCCAGCAAAATTTCCCTTTCCCTCCAGGGAAATATCTTCAATTCTGGTACTTAGGAGTCTCACCAATCAAAAGCAATCGGCTACAAGCACATCACCGAAGATGACCAAAATCAGAAGAATTCAGCAGGACTAACAAATTTAGACCTACAAAGACATGAGGTTTTTTTTTTTTTCCAGATTTATTTTAATAAATGTAACTAACCATTCCGAAAGTTTGGGGCTTAAAAAAGATTTCTCTCTCTTTCTCTTTTTTTTTTCTTTTTAAAACTTTTACATGTCAGGAATTTGAGAAAGTCTTAGCTAGGTGGTTCATCTCTGATCTACTTGGAATCAGTTGAAATCACTGGGGGATGAGAGGAGCTACTTTCAAGATGCCTTCTTTGTTGATATGTCAGATCCAACCAGTCCATCCTAAAGGAGATCAGTCCTGGGTGTTCATTGGAGGCACTGATGTTGAAGCTGAAACTCCAATACTCTGGCCACCTGATGCGGAGAGCTGACTTATTTGAAAAGACCCTGATGCTGGGAAAGATTGAGGGCAGGAAGAGAAGGGGACGACAGAGGATGAGATGGCTGGATGGCATCACCGACTCAATGGGCATGAGTTTGAGTAAACTCCGGGAGTTGGTGATGGACAGGGAGGCCTGGCGTGCCGCGATTCATGGGGTCGCAAAGAGTCGGGCACGACTGAAGGACTGAACTGAACTGAACTACTGCCTTATTGCTCCTTGGTTTTCTCTCTCTGCAAATGGTGTCTTATCTTCCAGGCCTTAGCCACTCAGTTTGGCCTCAAGGATGGTAATTTCATATTAATCACATTTCTGTTATGTCCGTTGGCTTCCAAGTAGGGTTGCTGTATTCAGCAAAAACAAATATAGGATACCCACTTAAATTTGAATTTCAGATAAACAAACAATTTTGCTTTAGTATAAAGTACCCTAGATATTGCCTGGGACACACTTAAACTAAAAATTTTTAATAATGTTAATCCCAAGAAGTAGTTAAGTGAAAGACTTTTGGGCCATTTAAGGGCCTTGCTCAGAATTGAAACTAGTATCATCTCCACCATGGAACACCAGTCAAAGCAGTCACAGTGTTCACCCAGATTTGATTTCACTTCTTGTTGAGGCAGTGGCAAGATCACATTTCAGAGCAGACTGTGGGATGGACTATGTTATCATGGCCATCTTTGGAAAATATAGTCTATGAAAACCATAAGCATTAATATGGGAGAAGGTTTTAAATATACAGTGTTCTAATCCTGGCCTTGAAAATGAGCTTGGAAATGTTCCCTCTTCTTCAATATTTTGGAAGAGTTTCAGAATCGTATTAATTCTTCTTTGAAAGTCTAGTTCACCAATGAAGCCATCTGATCCTAGACTTTATTTGGGGTAAGTTTTCGATTATTGATTCAATCTCCTTACTCACTAGTCTGTTCAGATTTTTTACTTTGTGATTCAGTCTTGGTGGATTATATGTATCTAGGAATTTATTAATTTCTTCTAAGTTATTCACTTCAGTGGTATATAATTATCCATAGTAGACTATTAATGATTCTTTATATTTCTGTAGTATCAGTTGTAATGTTTCACTTTTCATTTCGGATTCATGTTTGTCATCTCTTTTTTCTTAGTCTAGCTGAGGGTTTGTCAATTTTATTTATCTTTCCTAAAAAATAACTTGACTTCATTTATTTTTTTTATTCTCAATTTTATATATTTCTGCTCTGAGCTTTGGTACTTTTTCTTTCTCCTGACCATAGGCTTAGTTTGTTTTTTTTCTAATCTCTTGAAGTATTAGTTTACTTGAGATTTTTGTTTTTTGTTACTTTATTACAGTAAACTTTCATTTAGAACTATTTTTGTTGCATCCTATAAGTTTTGGTATGTTATGTTTTCATCTTTTTTTCAAGATATTTTTTATTTTTTTTTAAACTCATTAGCTATTTAGGAGTGTTCTGTTTAATTTACACAAAACTCAAAACTGGATCAAAACATCGTTGTAAATACTATGTTACAATATCACTGATAAAATTAAATGAAGAAAAAATTATAAAAAATAGAGCTTCTGAATAACACTGTAGATACAAAAATGTGGCAAAAGAGAAAAAATAAAGTTAAAACAAGCCCAAAATCATCAGCAATAACAATAAAATTAAGTATACTGAATTTGCCAGAGATTCTCATATTGGAAGAGAAAACATTCTACCTATACGTGCTTTATAAGATGCAACTAAAACATAAAAGACTGCAAAGTTTCATCTAAGATGCTAGAAAAAATTGTACCAGGAAAATAGGAATGAAAAGAGAGCTGGGGTGATGCTCTTCCTTTCAGACCAATTTGACTTCAAGCCAGTTAACTCAGTTAGGGGACAGCCTAAGCTGCAGAAACAAGTGATACTTCAAATACAGCTGCTCTATCATGTGACAGACAGTCCAGGAGCACGAGATCAGTCATCGCGGGAAGGGAGCAGCAATGACAGCAAGGTCATTAAAAGACTCAGGCCTCCAGCTTCCTTGGTCCGCCACCACTGGGAGTGCTGTTCATCTGGTTTTTTTGTTTGTTTGTTTTTAGTGCATAAAGCTTGGTCACCAACATGTCCATGTCTCAGCCAACAGAGAGACTGAAGCCATTTTCTTTCCATTGTAGGTGATAGGTTGTTACACTTTTGCTCCCAACTCATTAGTTACAAATTATGTACAGGAATACAGCTGGTTGCAAAGGAGGCCAGAAAAGGAACTCTTGCTAGGAGGCTATGTGGCATCTGATTCCATGGAACAGGAAGACATATGATTATAAATCTGAAAGCCCTTGTTAAAATACCTTCAACATATGCAAGGCAAATATAAAGGATGAATCTGATGAACTGACTACTATAATGAAGTATTTCAAAACGCCTGTCTCAGTGACTGATGAGTCATGCAGAAAAAAGTTAATAATAGAGTAAGTTTGAAAAGTACAACTAACAGTCTGTATTAAATGAATACATGCAGAGCTCTGCACCTACAAATTAGAAATACACATTCTTTTCAAGCATATATGGTCTATTTACACATTCTATCACATACTAAACTATAAAACCTCTGTTAACAAATTTCAAAAATCACTGTCTTGATTGTACATTTTGTGACTACACCGCTATTAAATTGGAAGCTAGTATCCAAAAGATATATTCGAAACACCAAAAATACACCATTCAAAACTACGTGTCAAATAATTTATAATAAAACTTCCTAGGAGGATAGTTTATTTGGTGCCTAGACAAATCCATACAAGACAGATTGAAAATGTGTGAAAATGAATGTCTTCTCACAAAAGATTTCAGATGCTGTTACACTAGGCAAAGCCCACATTTTAATAAATACTAAGGCTCTTGAAGTATGGGGCTCAAGAAGGAAATGGAACTTAAAATACATTTAGTGTAATAGATGAGAAAGACCCAGCAATTAAATTAGATGACCTCCTTTACAACTCTTAAATTTTGCAAAGAAGAAGTAGTAATCACTCGTAATGTCCCCAAATACTACTCCTGCTTC
The DNA here is from genome assembly GCF_023699985.2 of Odocoileus virginianus. Lineage (NCBI taxonomy): Eukaryota > Metazoa > Chordata > Mammalia > Artiodactyla > Cervidae > Odocoileus > Odocoileus virginianus. The sequence goes on from NC_069697.1 coordinate 10,686,818, forward strand.
CTGTAGGTGAATTAGGAATCTCATCATTTCCATAAGACTTGCAGTGCATCTAGTGAAAGAGTACACATGTCACTTTGATGCATTTGGCTGCATCACTTCCTTTGTCCAACGGCATGTGAGCAAATGGGATATCCATCATGGCCACACAACTGCTTTAACAGACACTGCTATTTGTTGCCATATTGCTTCCTCTTTTCCCTCTGCTCTGAGATAGCATGTCCCAAATAAGCAAAGATTCTTCAGCCTGAATCCTGGAATAGAAGAGGAATGTGCAACAGACCCACAGGTGCTCTAAAGTCACTAGCAGCTAACATGTTTTTTAAAAAGATTTTTTCTTAAACCACTGAGACTATGGGATATTTTGCTATAGCAGCAGGCTAAGCCACACACTGTGCCTGACACCTCACTCATCATGCATAAACAGGAATCATGAGCATATTGTTCCTAGGTGTGATAAAGTTATGATGCCGAAACTCACAGTCCAATGTGAAAATTTCCCTTCTTATGCTTAGACTCACAGTCATGAATCCCAGGTTTCTAGTGTAAGCTAACAAGCGTCCTAGTGAGACTAAACTGTGGGAGAGACGCTTTCCCTATTCTAATCCCCTTCTCTCAAATAACTGAAGATTTCCTAATGGCTCTTGGCAACATCATTTTCTGGGAATAACTTCTGTTAAATGGAGAATGGTTACTTTTCTAAATCCAACAGGCCTGGGAGCAGAGCTATATTTATGTGTGTTCTACAAAGCATTTCGATTTTAAAAGAAGTGAGTCACATAGAGACTTGGCATTCAATTAATTAACCCCTGAGTTCTCCCAGGGTGCAGCTCTTGACAAAGTCCTAAATTACCCTAAACCCAGGAAATTCTTCCAAGCTGAGATGCAAAAGAGCTGCTTGCTGCTGCTGCTGCTAAATCACTTCAGTCGTGTCCGACTCTGTGTGATCCCATAGACAGCAGCCTACCAGGCTCCCCTATCCCTGGGATTCTCAAGGCAAGAACACTGGAGTGTGTTGCCATTTCCTTCTCCAATGTGTGAAAGTGAAAAGTGAAAGTGAAGTCGCTCAGTCGTGTCCGACTCTTAGCGACCCCGTGGACCGCAGCCCACCAGGCTCCTCCGTCCATGGGATTCTCCAGGCAAGAGTACTGGAGTGGGGTGCCATTGCCTTCTCCAATGCAAAAGAGAAAGAAGAAGAAATCCTCAACTTTAATTTCTTTGAAATTTAAAAGGAGCATGAGTATTTGATATTAAACTTAAATCCCTTTTTATTTTGAGTTTTTTTAGTTTTAGCATGCAAGAGGATTGATTTTGTTTGAATGTCAACTTTTCCTGATGAGTGATAAAATGAAGGGATTCAGGTTGAAATCTGGGGTGTCTCCATGCTGACTTCATTATTTAAATACCTTAATGTTGTCATTTGATATCATAAGCTCCTGATAGGCAACATTGGAACAATCTGGGAAGGGAAATAGACACGGAAATGAATTGTCAGTATTTTACAAGTGTGACCTGAATATTAATTTAATATTGAATTTTTCATCCAATTTCAAAGCCTTGTGGCAACAAAATCGTACTGCCCATCAGTAGTCTGAGAAAAAATATCCAAGAAGCAGTGGTTTATATAGAAGAAGTGGTCTCACGAAGGTAGAAGCAGGACTGTTTGGTAGGCCAGTGACTTCTTCCCCGAAAGAGAAGAGCCACAGCGCTGGTAATCCATGGGCTCATTAGATAAACCCAGTACACTAATAGAAAAAGAGCTGCTAGATGTTAGGGGAGTTCTTTTTTACACTCTTGATATTTATTTATATCTGGCAGGAGCTCCACTATTGTTGCATATCTTCACTCATTCCACCTGCATGATGATCCATGAGTTAATGAAAAGAAAGTGGGCATGTTCAACCCAGTCATTTGCTGTTCTTTTTCTCTACAGAAAGAATGTGTTCCTCTCTGCTGCCCCATTCTACAAGTTGTAACTAAGTGAGAATAAGTTCTAGTTCTAGTGAAATAGACAGTGGTGAGATAAGAAAATCTCAGTGGCTTCATGTACAAAGTTGGCTTGGGTCAGGAGCCCTGCAAAGCTACTCACTTCCAATCAATGACTCAGAGATCAAGTTGGCTTACACCTTACCATTGTACCATTTGAGCATATGAATTTCTGGTAATGTTGTTAACATGAAGACAGAACCTTACATGGCACATTTTAGATGCTTTAACCTGGAAGTGATATACCATATACATCAGAGCCCATTCTCTAGAACTTGTCACGTTATTCAGTTTTACACAAGAGAGCCAGGGAATATTGAAAGCATATGGAGATTTGGTAAGTGGTTGATATTTCTGCTGCAGCAGATTTATAATATTCTGGTGAACACTGTTTGCCCATAAGATATGACACATTTAGCTATATCAAGTTTATCAGTAATGAAGGTGATATTTCTTATCCTGTTTGCCCCATTTATCTTGTTTAATGGCCTCAGAATTTGAGTAGTATAGAGATATTATTTTTATTGCCACCTCCAGTGGCCTCAATATTGAGTACTGAACAATTAGTAAAGATAATACAAGATCTCAGAACAAAGAATAATGACTATAAATCAGACAAATATTTGGAAAGTAGGTAGAACTTAACCTCAGATTTGAAAGATTAATGAGACTTAAGAGTTTTAGAGCTTTTTTTTTTTTCCATTTGTTTTTATTAGTTGGAGGCTAATTACTTTACATCATTAGAGTTTTAGAGCTTTAAACATTTTTAGTATCTCTCTTCCCCTAAGTAAAATCAGCAACAACAACAAATTCTGAAACTGTATCTTCATAATGAAATAAAGACAAGAGAGATAGGGAAAAGTCAACGAGTTAATACAGAGATTCTGACAGTCTTAAAATGTTAAGTCCTGAAATGTAAGTTTCCTTGCTTCCCTGTAATACAAAACCATTATTTTTCTTGATGGCTTAACAAGGATGTGTTGAATATATGCTATATCCATGCAAATACAAACATATTCCATTAAATATGTGGCAGTGAAGAGGCCTTGAATGAGATCCTATATGCCATTATTTGCTATCAACATTTTAAGATACTCAAAGCTGATCCATTGTAAGGCTTCTTCTTCTAAGTCCTTTTTCTTGCAAGAGCACAAATAAAACTGAACTTTGTCAGTTTCTTTGGATGTTATGTTCTGCATTCACTGTCATAGCACTCATTCCAGTAGATTTTTTACAAATCTTCATAAATGCCAAGGTACCTTCTTTGAAAACTGTTATCAGGTAATTACCTCACTCCATCTGGCTGTTGTGAGTCTATAAGTATGTCAAGTTTAATCATAAGTCCAAGCCTACAAGATTCCAACCTGGGTATTCTTCAACCTTGTAAACATTGTAAGCCAATGCTTACAGGGGGAAATCAATGACTTTTTCTTCAGTGATAGATACTCATCTAAATAAGAAGCTGTAATTTATTGAAATTCCATTAATGACATTAAACTTCAATATGTGTATTGTATGAGAGCAAATTCCTTGAATAAATGTTCATCACATAACGATTTCCTTCATAATAAAAAGAAATAAGTTCAAGAAGCAAAATAAATTTTGTTGTATAGACAGGCAATGCTTAGGGTGATCTTTGTCCTATAAGTAATTTGTATTAAGGTTAAATATATACAATATATGCTAATATTTCATAGGGCTGATTCAGTATTACATAAGAAAAAACAAGTACTTCAGACCTCAATGCTGTGTCTACCCTGCATTAGTCCCCATTCCAATCTTTTGAATCTATATTAAAATTATTATTATTCTCATTTCTTCAGTATGTATTGGTCAAACCACAAGTGACAGAAAGCCAATTTAAACTAGCATAAATAAAAGAAGAGAAAAAAGAAAAGAAAAAGGAATTCAGGAGACTGGAAGAAAAGAAAGGAGGGATTACAAGAGGATCGAAAATAATGACTCATTCAATGGCCTAGGAGTCAATCATACTCCCTTCTGGCGTAAATGGACTCAAATGTTCAAAGTATCAAATCTCTCACTCTCTTCCTGTCTCCTCCTCCTGCCAGACTCTCTCCCAGCTCTCTTTAGAAGACAGATACTAGTGGCACAATACCTAAGCTTGAGTCTCAGTTTAAGAAAAATAAAGTCCAGAAAAAAAATAATGAGTCCACAGGAGACACTCTGGTCCACTTTAGATCATACATTCAACCAGTTGCACTAAATATTCATCAGTGCAATAAGAAAGATGGAATACTCTGAATGTCCAGGGTGAGCATCACAGACACGCCTCTGTTAACAGATTTAAGAGAAATGAGTAAAGAAATATGGTCAATACGCTAAAAGTAATATATAACACTATTGATTTGTTTAGTTTCAGGCACATTTCTCCACCTCTTTCTCTGGTAAACTACCTATTCTCTGAATCACTTAGTTCCCCTGCTGTTTTCTCTTGCTCCCTCGTCTGAAAGATATTTCTGCTTCATTTTGGCTAAATCACCTTATACCAGTCAGAATGGCCATCATCAAAAAGTCTACAAATAATAAATGCTGGAGAGTGTGGAGAAAAAGGAACCCTCCAAAACTGTTTGTGGGAATGCAAATTGGTGCAGCCACTCTGGAGAACAGGATGGAGGCTCTTTTAAAAGCTAAAAACACAACTATCATTATGACCCAGCCATCCCACTCCTGGGTCTATATCCAGAGAACATTATAATTTGAAAATATACGTGCACCCCTACATTCATACCAGCACTGTTTATAATAGCCAAGCCGTGGAAGCAACCTATTAAGGGTCCATTAATAGATGAATGAATAGAGAAGATATGCTAAATATATACAATGAAATATTACTCAGGCATAAAAAATGAAATAACGCCATTTGCAGCAATATGGATGGATCTAGAGATTATCATACTAAATGAAGTAAGTCAGACAGAAGGAAGACAAATATCATATGATATATGTGGAATCTAAAAAAATGATAGAAATGAATTTATTTACAAAGCAGAAATAGACTCACAGACACAGAAAACAAACTTATGATTATCAAAGGGGAAGTGGGGGAGAAGGATAAATTAGGAATTTATGGTTTAAATATATACACTACTATATATAACATAACCAACAAGAAAAAAAAATAACCAACAAAGATCTACTATATAGGGTGGGGAACTATACTCTCTCTCTCTCTCTCTCTCTCTCTCTCTCTCTCTCTATATATATATATATATATATATATATATATATATATATATATAAATGAGAAACTAAAACATTGTGAATTAACTGTATTTCAATAAAAATAAAAAAATAAAAATTAAACCCTTTAGACCTTAGACCTCCAACTGTTGTCACCTATATTTCTTCTCTGTTGTGTGGCATACTTTACTTTGTACTTCTCCAATGGGAAGAGATATTTTATGTTAACCTCCTGGTTTTAACCATAAAAACCACATGGAGAAAAAAATACAGCCCCCAAAGAATAAAATTTTATAAGATTTTTTTCAGAAAAGAAATTGATTTTATGATTCATTCTCTGTGGGATTAACAGCATCATACCCAGCAATATTCTAACCAAAATAGCAGCTCAGCTAGGCTGGCACCCCTTTGGATTCCCATTATATATGAAACAGGGTGTTAGGACATTTTTGAAATCATTTAAAAAAAAACTATTTCATCTGATCTCAGAAACACTTGCTGGGTAATTTCATATGTTACCTTTCATCCTCCATCATAATCTCTTTTTTATTTTCTTCTTCGATATTCACCAGGAAGAGAATGACCATCTATCTTTGAGATTATGTTTGAAGCTGAAATATATGACCATGTTGTTTTTTAACGGAAAAATTAATAACATACAAAAACAGCAGTTCTCTACCAATGTATTGTTATTTATAGCAATCTGCTACCTTGGTGGAAAAAGTGGGGGGTAAAGAAAACAAATAAGAAGAGAAAATCTTTAAATAATGTGTCAGTCATCTATTCTTGTATAAACATTATGTGCATTCCAAGAGCATCTTTTGTGGCATTCTTTAAAAATCACAGTCACTGTAAGTAAATAGATACAAAAATCTAGTTTTCATTGTAGAAAGAATTATATTCCTATAAGAAAAACTTAAGTATATTATTTTTTCCTGACCCGGGGATTGAACCCAGGTCTCGGGCATTGCAGTCAGATTCTTTACTGCTTGAGCCACCAGGGAAACCCATTATTTTATACATTAAACACAAATATAGACAATGCTATATGCAAATATATATTATGTATTTATTTCTATAAGGCATAGTTATATGTTTTGTATCGATATGTTCATGTTTTATGTACATGACTCCTTCAATAAAATAAATATTGATAGATATTTTATAAATATGTTGCTATAGACCAAACTGTGAAAGTGAAAGTATTATTCACTCAATTATGTCTGACTGTGAGCTCATGAACTATAGCCCATCAGGCTCCTCTGTCCATGGAATTCTCCAGGCAAAAATACTGGAGTGGATAGACATTCTCTTCTCCAGGAGATCTTCCCAACCCAGGGATCAAACCCAGGTCTCCTTTATTGCAGGCAGTTTCTTTACTGTCTGAACTACCAGGGAAGCCTGAATTATCAGTTCAGTTCAGTTCAGTCGCTCAGTTGTGTCCGACTCTTTGAAACCTCATGAATCATAGCACACCAGGCCTCCCCATCCATCACCAACTCCCGGAGTCCACTCAAAGCCACGCCCATCGAGTCGGTGACATGTAGCCCTAACCCCCAATGTAACTGAATCTGGAAGCAGGATGTTTAGGCGCTAATTAAGGTTAAACGAAGTTGCAATGGTGGGCCCTGGATCAGCCAGGACAGTGGCATTAAAAGAAGAGAAAGAGTTCTTTTTGTCTCTACTATGTGAGGACACAGTGAGGAGATAGCTATCTGTAAACCAAAAAAAAGTGTTTTCGCAAAACACGAAATCAGTTCCACCTTGATATTGGACTTCTTTAGCTTTTAGAACTGTGAGAAATAAATTTCTCTTCTTCAAACCACCAAATCTGTAGTATTTTGTTATGGAAGCTCAAGCAGACTGAGATATACATATAAATGTGCCTATACGATTGGAAGAGGACATGGCAACCCACTCCGATATTCTTGCCTGGAGAATCCCATGGACAGAGGAGCCTGGCGGGCTACAGTCCACGAGGTCCCAAAGAGTCAGACACAACTTCAGCGACATAGCACGCACATACATATATAATGCTAGTAACAATGGTCAGCATTTATTTAGTGCTTACCAATTGCCCCAAGTGCTATCTTAAGCTAGTTACATGCATAATTTCAGTTTCCACCACAATTTTGTGCTATGAATTATTATTCTATTGTTGTCGTGTATTAATCAACTGTTCACATTCATATAGCTGACATCCAGTAGAGCTAGAATTTGAATTTGCCCAAGATAAACAAGTTAAAGATAAACTTAGCAGTAGCAAAACTGAAAAAATAAAGAAGAAGAAAGCAGAAATATGGGTGTAAATAAACTATTCACCATAAAACATATTTTTCAAAATCTCTGAAAGAAATTCATTGTAGAAATTGACACATAGAGAAAAAATATTTTGTATATTTTTAAAATCAGCCAAGTAATCCTATAAATTATAAACTAGTGGTTAGATGAATTTTTAAAGGATAGAAGTTGTGTTTCTTTTGAAATCTATTATATTAACTATTACCAACCTCTTCAGTGCTTTACTTAAAGGCAACTTAGTGCTTCTATTAGTAAGTAGGTCCCACTTCAGCACAAATGCATGTTGAATATTAAATCAATAAAAATATTATCACACTGAATATCATGCCTTCTGTTTTTGGCATGTAAACAGATTTCTTCTGCATAATGTTAAACAGAGCACAACTTTCTTATCATTTGTTTTTCTTATCTAACCAACACACTCTTAGACTGAGGTTTTTTTAAATTGTATACAAATGTCATACTCATTATTCAAAAATCTTTGATGGATTTTCCCATTTCAAATACACATACTTCACACACACACCATTATCAGAAAATTTATAATGTTGAAAATTTACTTAGCATTTATAATTTAAGGAAAGACTAATAATATAATAGTATATCAATAGAGTATAATATAATAGAGTATGTCAAACATAAACGTTTCCAAAACATCGACTATATAGTCAGTCCTCTAGAGGTTTAAAAATTATACTAATTGCAGAATACATTGTTTGGTTAATTAAATATGCTACACAAATTTTATGAGGTTTAAAAATCTGTTTTCTGATGTGATGAAATATGCTTAAATATGAATTCACATCTATCAGTTATCAACTGAGACCTAAAAAGCTTAAGAAAAAATTTAAAAATTCACATTTAAGGAGTATATATGTATATATGGAGAGTATTTTATTGTACTTTTTAATTGGGGTATAATTGCTTTACAGTGTTGTGTTCACTTCTGCTATACAACAATGTGAATCATCTCTAAGTATTCCTCTATCCCCTTCCTCTTGAGTCTCTCTCCCACCCCCTTCCCTTCACCCTGCCCCTCTCCTGTGGAGATAGCACATGATATAAAAACTTCATACTTTTTCTCACTCCTATACATCCATGAGTGTGCCTCTATCCCAATCCTTTTTTTTTGTTTCTGATCTTCCTATCTGTCTCCTTCAGGCCCCTAATGAAAAGGCCAGGCTACTTGACACTGCTTATGAGTCTGCATGTATTCTTATCTTGACGCACATGCACTGTGGCCAATAGAGCTCAGGAATTTTTCTTCTCTGTCAGCTGAATATAAGGGATGCCCTAAATAGGTGTCAACTGAGGAGGGGGACCAGAAAGGAGTGGGAGATGGTGTGGGGGTTTGAGCCACCTGCTCATGCAGATTGCTTGTGTTCAGTCTGGATTTAGCCCTTCCATCTTCTAAGATTAGTACTGGTCTTGCCTGATCTTATTTATGAATTGGTTGATCTCATATGTCTTACACGGGACAGTTTTAGATGAAGAGTCACTTGATGTGTTATGGTCAAACACTCTATCAGGGATCAAATGCATTTTAGAAATGACCTTTCAAGAGGTGTGTCATTATCTAATGCATATGACATGACCTTATTTCAGAATTCCAGGAATTTCGTGTGTGTGTGTGTGTACGATTTCCCTACTGGGGCTTCTCATAGACAACAAAACATCTTTTCCAATTACAGTTTCCTTAAGATCATAGCGCTTGACTCTTTCAAGTGTTTTTACTGCTTTATTTTTTTCAAGTTGGTTTCTCTTATTTAGGTTTTTAGTATCAGGCATTGTAGCTGAGAAATTGTTGGTAGAAACAGTTTGGATACTAAAATTATGTTATCGTCTTCCAGAGAGGATTAAGGTATACTGTTTCCAGTCTCCTAGGGGCACAGGCATACTGAGATGACCTTAGCCTAATTTCAGAGATTAAGATCGCTCAAGTTAAGCTGCAGTTCCCTCCAAGGACCTCTTTCTTTTGATTTTATCCTACATGTATAGCACAGCCCTTACAAGTTATGATGTGTAAATAAGTGAATTCAGGACTCTAATATCTTTCTCCATATTTCTGTATGGTTATTAAAATATCCACTAAGCATCTATGGTGCTTGACACACAGTATAAACTCTATGTATTTGTTAAATGAATGAATCTATGAATGACTGAATGATGGATACTTAAATACCAATAGTGATAATTGTAACTGATGAGCATCACTGATCAAAAAGACAGCAATTAGTTTAAAGTGTGTGTATGACATGTAAATCCATGGCTAATTCATTTCAATGTATGACAAAAACTACTGTAATGATGTAAAGTAATTAGCCTCCAACTAATAAAAATAAATGGAAAAAAAATTTTTTTTAAAATTAAAATAAAAATTTTGTCAGATAAAAAAATAAAATAAAAAAAAATAAAGTGTGTGTATGTGTGTATTGCATGGATGTATGTGACTGGATTGCAATACTGCAAGTTTTTCTGGGGATATTCATTTTCTAAATAATTTCTGCTTAACCTTTACTATGTCCAAATATACAAGCCTCTTCCACCATTAAACAGCACACATACTTCACTAAGAGATCTTAGTAGTAAAATAATAAAAACTCACTGTTTATTTGTATAATTATCTATCAATATTGATTTTATTCATTTTATATATTCACTATAAACACAAATGTATATCTATTTGGGAAAGAAACTATTAATATATGCTAAATAGGAGGATTTTACATATACTAAGTTTAAATTTGATGGGAATAGAAATATTTGGACTATGAGCATGGGTATCAAACTCCACTTTGTTGCTAGAAAGTTCTCGGACCTTGGTCCAGTTACTTTAACTTCTAGACCTAAATTTCCGAATCTGTAAAATGACAGTGTTTGACTAGCTGACTTTTCTATATCTTCTAGGTCTCAGATGGTTTGATTTTTATCAAATAAATATTTTGAATCCTGGAAATTTCTCACTGTAACAATAGAAAATCAATCAAGTATGAGTAACCACTAACACTCATATTTATAATGGGCAATGACATTTGTTAGAGATGTATAAAAGAAAACGCACTTTAACATATAATTTCTTTGATTTAGCAGGGATTAATTTAAAATGAACTTTTAAATATAAAAAGATTAAGGTATTCTAGTATTATATTCAGAAAATGAATAAGGAAATCATGCAATGCTATAATGGAAGATTAACTTTAATGATTCGTGAGCACTTAAATGATGATTATATTCACATAGATTGTCATATGCCACATTACTCATTTAGTTTATGACTATAATTCAGCTTTTTATTCTTGTTGCAAGGAATTCTGTACAATAATTAATTGAACCCAAGTCAAAATCTGTGTATAAAGGAAGAAAAACCACCCCAACACTAATTTTGCATTGACTACATTATAGGCAGAAAAAAAGAAGCAAAATAAAAATGCCTATATTACTTGTGTCTCCTGTCAATAAGTAATTGACCTTAAACATTCTTCATTCTTTATCTGACTTAAGTATCTCAACTAACTAAACACCCAGAATTCCATCAAACAGAACACTAAGAAAATACCTTCTCAAGAGGGAAGGGATTATGTTCTGAGATCTGTCTTCCTTTTCCTATGAAATTTAAAAGCACTGTTCATTCACTTACTCATTTATGCACAAAGTTTTTCAACAACTGTGGCAAAACTTGCTAAATGCTCACCCATTTCATTCCACTCCTGGGTGGTTACGTCACATCTGCAGATTCCCTGGGGAATAAAAGAAAAGAAAATAAAATAGAAAATAAAAGCTTCCCTCTATGATCCCCTTTTAATTATCTTTCCTGTAAAAGTGTAAGCTCCATGAAGGCAGATACTGTCTGTCTTTTTCACAGGTGTATTTTGGAAGCTAATTGATGCCAATATATGGCAGATGACACTCAATAATTACTGTTATTTATTGTTTGAGTGTTTCCATGTGCCCATGTTATAGTCTGAGATGTCAGAAAACCAGGCCAGTTAGGAATACAGTGAAAACATTAATAAGTCTTTATCCCTGGGTAACTATCAAAGATTTTTAAACAGGGGAATAATGGATCAAATCTGTTATTTTAAAAGATGTCCTTGACAATAATGAAACAATATCTAGTGAGGGTCAAGGCTTCAGTTTTTTGGTTTTTTTTTTTTACTTACTATCAGACTAAAAGAAACGCTTGATGTTTTCAAGTGAGAAATTTTCATATTCTTACAATTGTAGAATAAGACTTCAGACTGGTATTTCATTTGTCTTGCTCAGCAGTTTTTGCAGTGATTCGAGCAGTCCTAACACAGAGTAGGCACACAATGAAATAGTTACTAAATCAATAAAATCATATTCTTTGTATTTTCTCATGCATTTAAAAAAGTGTTCTTTCCTACCAATTGACACATGGCATAAAATTGTTCATGTGTAATTTTTTTTCCTTTTTTTTTAACATGTAATTTAAAATCCTTGATGTCGCAAAACCAGCCTCTAAATTGATACATGAAAGGAAATTAGGAACAGACTTCTTCAGTTCCCAAAGAGATGTTAAGATCATATTTTACTTGAATGTACTTCCTATATATAATGTAAGCACACTTTTCTGCATGAGCTAAAGGAAGCTACTTCACACCCCAGATTAGAGAACTGGGCCTATTTAAGGGAAGAAAATCCATTAAATGAGAAAATTAGTATTGTTAGGTTCATTTCTTTCCAGATAAAAATAGAACTACTATTAAAGTGTCATAGAAAGCATATTCCTAATAAGACTTCTACAAACATTTCTTCCAGAAGAATTCAATGAATTTACTAGACGTGGCCTTCACTATCAGTTCAGTTCAGTTCAGTCACTCAGTCGTGTCCAACTCTTTGCGACCCCATGAATCGCAGCACGCAATACTCACATTTCAGCATGCAGATGAGTTATTTGTAATATTTTCTTTCAAAATATTTCTTTTCTATGTTTCTTTTCAAGAAAGAATTGCAGCACTTATCTTCCTGAAAAGGACACTCCTTGAAAATAGGGGGATTTTTCTCCCCTATTAAAATGTGCAAAATTTTATTCCTTTCCGAACATCTAAAAATAGGATAAAACTTATAGGTAACTTAATAGAGAATGTTCACTATCCTTTTACAAACAAAAATGCTGGAAACAGCTGCTGTTTTTTCTAAATGAGACATAAGGAGGATGGCTGTCTCAGGCCTTGTCCCAAATATAATCCCTCTCTTCTGTCCCTCTCAAACCAAACAGGCTGCGGTGCCTGGGGGAGGTGAGCAGGGCTGTGCGTGCTGATGCGATCCTAAAGAGCAGAGCTGTGCAGACCAGAGCCAAGGTCAGAGCAGCAGAGAACGGAACTGAAAATCGAAGCCAACTCTTGACTCCAAAGAGAGCCTGGCTTGCATTTATTCACGGCAATGTTTGCTCCTTAGAAAATAAGCTAATTTTTCCCAAAGAACTGAGAAGTGAGATAGACAAGTTGAGCCCTCTTTGTTACAGTCACTAAAGCGTACCAGCTTTGGAGAAGAAAAGGGGACACACAGTGAACAAACTACTTGCGAAGTGTTAGTTGCTCAGTCATGTCTGTCTCTTTGTGACCCCATGGACTGTAGCCCACCAGTCTCCTCTGTCCATGGGATTCTCCAGGAAAGAATACTGGAGTGAGCTGCCAGTTCCTTCTCCAGGGAATCTTCCCAACCCAGGGATCAAACCCGGGTCTCCTGCAATGCAGGTGGAGTCTACTGTCTGAGCCACCAGGAAAGCCCCAAACTGCTTGCAAGTGAACCACTAATTAGTTAGTTAATTAGTTAGTTAAGTCACTCAGTCCTGTTCGACTCTTTGTGACCCCGTGGACTGTAGCCCACCAGGCTCCTCCACCCATGGGATTCTCCAGGCAAGAATACTGGAGTGGGTTGCCATTTCCTTCTCCAGGAGATCTTCCCGACCCAGGGATCGAACCCAGGTCTCCCACACTGTAGGCCAACGCTTTAACCTCTGAGCCACCAGGGAAGCCCAAGTGAACCACTAGCCCATGACAAATGCAGCCCTGTGTCTTTCACTGTGACTGTCAGTGAAATTAAGGCACTCTGGCCGTTAGACCCAGGAAAGTGATCCTGCATCCAAAGAGAAACAAAATAAACTTACCCTTAAATAAATAATTTAGATTGCTAGAGTATGAATACATTATCGTAATACCCTCTATCCTCACCTCCCCACAAAAGTTTCAGGATATTCAAGTTCAGCTTAAAAAATGTTTGGAAACATAGAGCATATCACAATTCTATTGTACTAGCAGGCATAGCCAGAATACTAAGACAAGAAAAACAAATGCAAGGTATAAAAAAATTGAAAAAATAAACCTGAAAAATCAGAAAAGAAATGTAACAGTTGCAGATAATTTGAAAGTATTTTATAAATTCCATAAAACCTATAGAAAAACAATTTTAATCCATAAGTAAATTTAGCAAGTTTGCTGGACAGAAGGTCATTTTTTAAAGTATTGCATTTCTATGTGTCATCATCAATCACAACAAAATAAAATGTTTAAATTAGACCACTTAGGTCAGCGTAAAACATCAAATGCATCCATAGAATATACAGCACTAAGAGTAAACCCTAATATAAACCCTGAACTTTAGATGGCAATGATGTGTCAATATAGATTCATCAATTGTAAAAAAAAAAAAATGTACCATTATGGAGAGGACTAGACATCAGGAAAATTAAAACCTAAATGAAATACAACTGTACAAATGCCAATATGTATAAAATTGAAAAGATTGACAATATCAGGTATTAACAAAGTTGCAAAGCAATAGGAGTTTTCAGACTCTACTGGTGGAAATACAAATTGAAACAACCATGTTGGAAAACTCTTTGGTGGTATGTACTAAAGCTGAGCATGGGCATGCCCTATGACAGTGGCATTCTATTACTACATATATACCCAGGAAAATTCACAGATAAGTACTCATCAAGAGACATGTGTAAGTACATTTATAACCGTATTATTTGTAAGAGCCAAAAACTGGAAACAAGTCACATATCCATCAATAGTAGATTAGATAAATAAATTTAAGTAGATTTATCCAATGAAAAGCTAGAGAGCAATAAAAATAAATAGAGAAATATATTAGCAAAACTATGATAGAAGTAAAAAACAATAGATTTTATAATTTTATATAAAATATACATAAACTTACTAAAAATACTGTTTGTTATTATAAATAAATTATGTTTACAATATAATGACTATATACATTTCAAAGAATTTTTTCAACATTGGACAAAATCATCTTAAAAATCATGTGTTAAAAAATAGACAAAAATTATGAGACAGTAAAAGTAAGGGGAGGTTAGGCTGACCAGCTTACCAGATGTTACAATTAATATAATCAAAACTATGAGCTGTTGGTATGAGGATATGTGAATATATCAGTGAAACAAAATAGAGATCACCCAGTACCAGGCGATAGTATATTAATAAGTTAGAAGGAAGAGAGGTTATTTAATCAGTGGTGATGGCAAATTGGCTTTTTTCCTTGGAACTCCAAATCACAGCATGAAACAAACAAACAAAAATCAGATTGATTAAAGACTTAAATGTAAAAAGAATAAAATTATTAGAAGAAAACTTGAGACTTTATTTGAAACTTTGTGTCTGAAAAGGCTTATAACCAAGAAAGGAAATGGATTTTTTACAACTTGATAGTAAAAAAAACAGAAAAAAAAGAGGTGAGAAAGTATACAATTAAGCAGGGTTTTTCCAAATTGGCACTATTGATATTGTGGACTGTATTCATCTTTGTTATGGGGGCCTATCTTGTCCAGCATCACGGGCCTCTACCCAGTGGATGCCAATAGCACTTCCCACACTTTCTGTAGGTCATAACAATTGAAAATATCTCCAATCATTGCCAAATGTGCATCACTGTGATAAACACATGTCACAGAATGTTAGCTAATTCCCAAAAGAATGCACTAGCTTGCCTGGTAATTTTTAGCTGGCCCAGATGGACTATCACAATGTATAAACATGAGACATGACCCGAGAAGAGATGCAGTAAAGTGCACATAACATAATCTTATTTTTATATCAGAGAGAAGAAAATGATTGTCTGCATGTGTGTTTTTTTCATCCTTTATGTTTATATGTTTCAAAGAGAGAAACAAACTATTTAGTTCTTTGTTTTTAAAAGAACATAGTATGAAATTTCAAGTTAACGTTTGGGATATTTTTTGAAGTTCAAAAATAGGAGTTTTTTTCTTTTTAAGTTCAATTTAGAATAATAAGTACACCTAGCAAAAATTAATAATAACATATTAGCTATATTCTTTCATCAGCTTTTGACACTAAATAACCACCTATATTTGGGAATGAATATTTTATGTCCTAGGATGTTCACAACAGTCCTAATTCCAATAGATTGTGTTTCTTTCAAATAAAGGATATTTAACTACTAAGTGTTTTGTTACTTTAAAAATATTTGATAAATAAATTCACCATACAGAAAAACATATCATTTATCAAATCATGATCCCTACTTTGAACTAGAAATAATTATTACCTGAAATTACTTAAATATACTTGTCAAAGTCCTATAGGAAGACATCACAACAGGCATCAAAACATTTGCTAACATTTGTGATCAAAAGATGTTCTTAAATTGAATGACTGCTTACAATTGGCAACATGTTTATGGTGTCTATCATATATCATGATTTTCTCAGATAATCTCAATTTTCAGATGAAAAAACTGAAATTAATAAAGGTTAAGTAACTTGCCCAAGAACACATTCTAAATAAATAAAGAGTTTATGATTGCAACCAAATTCTGATTCTAATGTATAAATTATTTTGTTAAACCAAATATCAGAACAACAAGCATATTAGGCAGATTTTTGTTCTCACCTTATGGGGAAGAAACGCGTGTGTAGTCAGTCAGTTGTGTCTGCGTCTTTGCAGCTCTATGGACTGCAGCCCACCAGGCTCCTCTGTCCATGGGGTTCTCCAGGCAAGAGCACTGGAGTGGGTAGCCATTCCCTCTTCCAGGGGATCTTCCCTACCGAGGGATCGAACTCTGGTCTCCTGCACTGCAGGAGGATTCTTCTCCATCCTAGCCACCAGGGAAGCCCAGGGATGAAGTAAGATCCAATAAACGGAAAGCCTCACTAGAGGGGTTCCAGAAACCTCAGGAGCCACTTGCTGTAGTGAATATTTGCAGGCTGACTACCCAGCATTCATTCTTACATTCCATCTTCTCAAGAGCTACTAATCACTTTTGGGGAAGTATGTTAGTTTCTAGTTATTGCCTTTAAAGAATGAATATTCCGTAAATGCAATGAGAACCGTATCAGTAGTTGGCAGAATCTAAATTTCAGAACTCCGGAAGTTAAACAGACAGTTTGCAATAATCCAAGAGGCACATATTCAAGAAAGAGGGCTGATTCTTCGTGAGAACAGCGAGTTTTATGGCCCCTGAACTTGCTTTATTCCCACTACCCTCGTCCGAGTGCCACTATAGCCTTGAAACCAACAGACTCACCCTGTGGTAGATAAGAAAGCCAAAAGACCAGCAGATGCTGGAAGGGGAGGAATTATTGTGAAGTTTCCTCAAAAGCCTAATTCCCAGAGAATTGTCACTATTTGATGTCTCTGGCGTCTCTCTGGAAAAGCCCCATTAGCAGGACTCATCTGTATTTGACCTGTTTGCTCATTGGAAAGACCTTATCCTCAGAAAGTTTGTTAAAAAAACAGTGAGATGATGATGGATAGTAACTCAAATCCAAAGAAGAAATAAGGAACACCACTAAATGTAACTACATGAGTAATATGAAATACAGTATATATGTTATTTTTGTTTGTACTCTTTTCTCCTGCTCCCTGATTTTAAAAGGCAACATAGGCCATATCATAAAATTTTGTTAATGGGCTTATAATATATAAGAAGCAATTTTCATGACAATAAACATGTGCACCCAAGGCTGATTCATGTTGATGTATGGCAAAAACCACCACAGTATTGTAAAGCAATTATCCTCCAATTAAAATAAATTAATTAATTTTAAAAAGAATAGCACAAAAAGTGAGGTTGGAAAAGACCAGTTTAGAGCATAGTTCTGGTATAGTGTTAAAATGAAGTTATTATTTGAAGATTAAGATGCTAATTATAATCCCCAGGGTAACTCCAGAGAAAATAACTTTAAAATAGATAGTAATAGAAAAAAGGAAAGTAGAAGAGAATGCTAAAATTAACTATTTAATAGAAAAGTATGTGATGACTTCTCAGCTATGTTCTCTTCTACAGGTTTTACAGTTTTAGGTTCTGCATTTAGATTTGATTCATTTTGGAGTTAATTTTTGTACAAAGTGTGAAAAAGTTAATGTTTCTGCCAATCAGTGTCCATTACTTCAGTGTCATTTGGTGAAAAAAACTATTCTTCCTTGAATATTCTTGCTCTTTTGTCAGAAGGAAATTGGTCATGTTTGCATGGGTATATTTATTTTTTCTATTCTATTATTACATGAGCTTATTCCTCCACCAGTACTACACTGTCTTAATTACTTAATTTCCTCCAACTTTGTTTGTTTTTCAAAATGATTCCAGCATTTTAATTCCTTTCAACTCCATAACATTTTAAAATAAGTTTTTCCTTATCTACAAATAGTGACATTTTTAAAGACTTTTCCTTAAAGAATGAAGAGGGAGTATAATACACAGATGAGTTTCAACATCTTGATGTAGAAAGTAGTGCTGTACATTAGTGCTCTAACAAAGAGCTAGTCAACTGCAAATTAAGATCTAGTTTTATCACTTATTAGTTGCCTGACTTTGGGCAAATAATTTACTTTCTCTAATTTTCAATTTCTTTACCTGGAAAGTGAGTAGGTGGTGGTAGGTTTGTCAAAAAATTGAGCTCCTTTTATAATTGAATCAGTTTAAAAGATATCTGTAGACTGGTGGTAATCAACAGTCCCTCACAGATGCAGCTGAGGTCTGCAACACGATGCAATAAGCTTGTCTCTTGATGTTTATGACAATAACATGAAAATAAGCTAAATGCTGAAGAAAATAGATTGTGGCTAGAAAATAAAGAATAGCAAACTAGGCGTGGAGGGAGGCAGATTATTCACTATTACTATAGAGAATATTTGTATAAGGTGACCTGCTACCTCATTTTATTGAATTGAAAATACCAGTGATTGCAATAGCACTATCAATTTTATATTCCACTAAGAAACAAAAACTGCTATCAATTATAATTATAAAACATCATCTAAGTTTTTAGGTATTAAAATGTGGAAACAGTGTGCATCTTAAAATCAGTGAAAGAATACAATTCTTTTAAGCTTTCAAACCTGTCCTAATAGAAACTCAGACAAATCAAAATCATGGTTTTGCCACATATAAGATGAATGACCCCTAGAAAGTTATTTGATCTCTCCAACCCTGAGTTTGATCATCTTCAAAAATGAGGATAGTAAGAGTAAACTGCTTCCAAAAAGTGTAGAAATCAAAGTCAGTACTTTGAAAATGCTTAATGTTGTATAGAAATGTAACAAACAATAGCTAATTCATAGAAAAAAAAACACTATTCTTGAGGCTTGGTACAGATAGAAGTTTCTCTTACTTGAAGTTGGGCATTTTTTTTTCCCTATTCCTTTATCTCTGTCAGAGCTTAGGACTTCATGCATGCTCACTTCCTCACATTTTCTATTTTCCATCATCTCTCAGAAATCTAGATCTAGCCTTTTAAATACTCTAGGTAAATACCTTAGCAACTTTATATCTCCTTTCAGTCTTTATTTGGAGTGATATATAGTCCTCAGGGAATGCTCAGTGTACCCTTATATGTTTCCTTTATTGTGCTTACTTGAAACCTTCATACTAAACAGGAAGTAGGTATATAAGGAGTTCATAGAAAATTGTCTATGCTAACATCTCCTAAACACTGCTCTTTTAACTCTTCTGACTTGCTGTAAATACAAATACAGATTCTTGGAGCACTTTGCTTTAGTTAGCTGAATGGACCTCTAGAATCTTCCTTTTCTGAAAGCTGGCCAACTCACCTTGCTATATAGTCATGTCTAGTAACCTCTGGTTTAAGCCTCCCAAGATCTTACCTGTGAAGTCCCATGACCACCTGAATCAGAATCACCTAGGATGATAAGAACATTTCCAGGTCAGAGTGTTAGCTTCAGAGCATGTACTATATTTTTATGATCGTATATGTATTAGATTTTCCTTTCATATTTTTGTATCTCCACTGGCCTGTAAGCTTCATGAGGGTAAGGACTCAGTTCAGTTCAGTCGCTCAGTCGTGTCCGACTCTTTGCGACCCCATGAACTGCAACACGCCAGGCCTCCCTGTCCATCACCAACTCCCGGAGTTTACCCCAACCAATGTCCATCGAGTCAGTGATGCCATCCAGTCATCTCATCCTCTGTCGTCTCCTTCTCCTCCTTCCCCCAATCCCTCCCAGAATCAGGGTCTTTTCCAGTGAGTCAACTCTCCACATCAGGTGGCCAAAGTATTGGAGTTTCAGCTTTAGCGTCAGTCCTCCCAATGAACACCCAGGACTGATCTCCTTTAGGATGGACCGGTTGGATCTCCTTGCAGTCCAAGGGACTCTCAAGAGTCTTGTCCAACACCACAGTTCAAAAGCATCAATTCTTCCATGCTCAGCTTTCTTCACAGTCTAACTCTCACATGACCACTGGAAAAACCATGGCCTTGACTAGATGGACCTTGTTTGGCAAAGTAATGTCTCTGCTTTTTAATATGCTGTCTAGGTTGGTCATAACTTTCCTTCTAAGGAGTAAGTGTCTTTTAATTTCATGGCTGCAATCACCATCTGCAGTGATTTTGGAGCCCAAAAAAGTAAAGCCAGCCACTGTTTCCACTGTTTCCCCATCTATTATCCATGAAGTGATGGGACTGGATGCCATGTTCTTAGTTTTCTGAAGGTTGAGCTTTAAGCCAACTTTTTCACTCTCCTCTTTCACTTTCATCAAGAGGCTTTTTAGTTCCTCTTCACTTTCTGCCATAAGGGTGGTATCATCTGCATATCTGAGGTTATTGATATTTCTCCCGGCAATCTTGATTCCAGCCTGTGTTTCTTCCAGCCCAGCGTTTCTCATGATGTACTCTGCATATAAGTTAAATAAGCAGGGTGACAATATACAGCCTTGACATACTCCTTTTCCTATTTGGAACCAGTCTGTTGTTCCATGTCCAGGTCTAACTGTTGCTTCCTGACCTGCATATAGGTTTCTCAAGTGGTCTGGTATTCCCGTCTCTTGAAGAATTTTCCACAGTTTATTGTGATCCACACAGTCAAAGATTTTGGCAGTCAATAAAGCAGAAATAGATGTTTTTCTGGAACTCTCTTGCTTTTTCAATGATCCAGCAGATGTTGGCAAGTTTGATCTCTGTTTCCTCTGCCTTTTCTAAAACCAGCTTGAACATCTGGAAGTTCACATTTCACATATTACTGAAGCCTGGCTTGGAGAATTTTGAGCATTACTTTACTAGCGTGTGAGATGAGTGCAATTGTGCGGTAATTTGAGCATTCTTTGGGATTGCCTTTATTATAATTGTTTTATTCACTGATTTTCTAGCACCTTTGCTCTAAGAAGGAAAAGGTGTGGAGAGGGGGTTAGAGATAGTGGCACAGATTACCCAGGAAATGTTTGTTCATAGGAAACATCCTTTTTGCTCCCATACAAAGAAATCTGTAATTTATCACCATGTAACTTATACAACCTAGACAGCATATTAAAAAGTAGAGACATTACTTTGCCAACAAACGTCCATCTAGTCAAGGCTATGGTTTTTCCAGTGGTCATGTGAGAGTTGGACTGTGAAGAAAGCTGAGCATGGAAGAATTGATGCTTTTGAACTGTGGTGTTGGACAAGACTCTTGAGAGTCCCTTGGACTGCAAGGAGATCCAACCAGTCCATCCTAAAGGAGATCAGTCCTGGGTGTTCATTGGAAGGACTGATGCTGAAGCTGAAACTCCAATACTTTGGCCACCTCATGTGAAGAGCTGACTCATTGGAAAAGACCCTGATGCTGGGAGGGATTGGGGGCAGGAGGAGAAGGGGACGATAGAGGATGAGATGGTTGGATGGCATCACTGACTCGATGGACATGAGTTTGAGTAAACTCCGGAAGTCAGTGATGGACAGGGAGGTCTGGCGTGCTGTGATTCATGGGGTCACAAACAGTCAGACACGACTGAACAACTGAACTGAGCTTACACAATCAGATACGGTTTAAAAATATCAAGTCAGGCTTCCCTGGTGGCTTGGATGGTAAAGAATCTGCCTGCAGTGTGGAAGAAAGTGAAAGTGAAAATGAAAGTCACTCAGTCGTCTCTGACTCTCTGTGACCCCATGGACTATGCAGCCCATGAAATTCTTTGGGCCAGAAAACTGGAGTGGGTGTCCTTTCCCTTCTCCAGGGTATCTTCCTAACCCAGGGATGGAACCCAGGTCTCCCACACTGCAGACAGAGTGGGAGGCAATGTGGGAGACCTGGGTTCAATCCCTGGGTCAGGAAGATCCCCTGGAGAAGGAACTGGCAACCCACTCCAGTATTCTTGCTTGAAGAAGCCCATGGACAGAGGAGCCTGGTGGGATAGACTCCACAGGGTGGAAAAGAGTCAGACATGACTGAGAGACTAACACAAAACACAATACTAAGTTAGATAAGTCTGAATGATGCTTTTCTAAAAGAGAAGTCAAAAATTCTTTAAAAGTGAAAGTGAGGTCGCTCAGTTGTGTCCAACTCTTTGCAACCCCGTGGGCTGTAGCCTACCAGGCTACTCCGACCATGGGATTCTCCAGGCAAGAATACTGGAGTGGGTTGCCATTTCCTTCTCCAGGGGATCTTCCCAACCCAGGGATCGAACCCTGGTCTCCCGCATTGCAGGCAGATGCTTTATCCTCTGAGCCACCAGGGAAGCCCTTAGTCCTCATGATAATACAGCTTAGTAGTTAAGGCAATTAGTTTAAAATTAGAACTGAGTACATTTTGGTCACTGCCACTTACCAGCTGTGACCTTCAATATTTTCTTAAGCTATCTAATCCTGAGTTTGATGGTGGTGGTGGTTTAGTCACATAGTCTTTTAAAAAGACATATAGGATAAAAATCACATGATCATCTCAATGGATGCAGAAAAAGCATTTGACAATATTCAACACCTATTCATGATAAAAACTGGTGACAAAGTTGGTGTAGAAGGAACATATCTCAACATAATAAAGGTCACTTATGAGCTCATAAAAGGTCATTTACAAGCTCATAGCTAACATTATACTCAATGGTGAAAAACGGAAAGCTTTTCCTCTAAAATTAGGTGAAAGACAAGGATGCCCACTCTCATCATTTCTATTTGACATAATATTGGTCATAGTCATAGCCATAACAATCAGACAAAAAAAAAGAGAAAAGAAAAGGCATAAAAATTGGTAGGGAAAAGGTAAAACTGTTGCTATTTGCAAGTGACATGATACTATATATAGAAAACACTAAAGTTCCCACCAAAAACCTGTTAGAACTAATAAGTGGATTCTGCAAGGATATTACTCAGCCACAACAAACAATAAGATTTTGCAAGAACATGCATGAAATTGGAGGCTGTTTTGCTGAGTGAAGTCAGATAGAGAAAAGTAAATATTGTATATCATTACTTATATGTGGAATCTAAAAAACAAAATAAAAGAATTAATATACCAAAACAGAAACACATTTCTAGACACAGACAACAAACTAGTGGTTACCAGTGGGGGGAGAAGTCAGGGGAGGAGCAAGATAGAGGAGAGAGATTAAGAGGTACAAACTACTAGGTATAAAATAAGTAAAATACAAGAATGTGATACATACAAGGAATATATATAGGGAACACAGTCAATTATTTATAATCACTTTAAATGGAGTATCATCTATAAAAACATCACATTGCTATATTGTACACTTCAAACTAATATAATATTATGATTCAACTATATTCAACTTTTAAAAAGTTAAAAAAACAGTAAATGATAATTCATAGGCCTGCTTTGAAGAATCAAATAAAATAATACCTAAAAAGAACTAAACATAATATCTAGTACATGATAAGCTCTCAAATGTTATCTTTGTATCATTATCCATCTTGGAAATTAATATATTTAATCATGTTGAAATAAAAAATTTTGGCTTTTATCTTATTTTAAATATCAGCATTACTCATTCTAATTGGTATCTCAAATACAATTGAGTGGTGGTGAAATTTCTGGAAAAAGAGTTTAAAATGTCAAGAAATTTCTTTGAGGTCAATTTTTTCATAGTTTATCTTTTGAACTGGTTTTCTTTGTGTACATACTATTGACAGTAGAAAATTCACAATCACTAACAACTTTTTTCTTTTTTGACCTGGGAAACAGGTTTAGCCAATCTGATAAATTTTTGCAGTTATAAATAATATGTGTGCTACTGTATAAAGACAAAGAGAAAAAGAAAAAAGAAAAACAAAGAAATGAGGGAAAACAGTTAAAGGCATCAAAGACTCCCTGGTGTCAGAATATATTACAAGATATTGTGGATTTGTTGTTGGGAAAATGAACTCTGTTTGCAGAAGTCATCGTCACAGCATGGTCCCTGCAGAGGAAATAATAACAGAAGCTTCACATTCTCATTTTACAATATACTAGGTGGAATGAAACTCAAATAAGTGACCCAAAATCTGCTCATTCCTCTATAAAGTAGTGCTTTTTAAATTAAATATGCTTGTGTTTTGGAAATCAGCTACTGTAGAATATATTACCGGTCAGTATTGATAAAATTATCCAGATTAATTACTAATAAATGTTCACAGTTTATCAGATATGATAGATCCAACTATTCTCCAAGTCTCTTATTTTGATTAACCTAACATCCTCTAAGTAGGAATAGTTTAACAAAGTTGAAACTGGTTGGCTATGTTGTCATATAAAAGCAGCATTTTGGCTTCTATCTCATTGTGGTAAATTGTACACTAACCATTCCCAATGAATCACACTTTCCAATATTCATAATTTTCAATGGTCCCCACTTGACTCTGGGCTTAGCCATCTGACTTGCTTTACCGTGGGGATATCAGCAACTGTGACAGAGGCTGAAGTACTTAGTTATGCAACCTCCCCTCTTGGAATGCTGCCTCTATCGTGTGAAAGAGGGACCAGTCTCCAGTCAGTACTAGAGGTGAGTACACTAGTGTGAGTGAACCACTGGAAGCCAACAGGAAAACACCCCACCAAAACCACAGGAACGTAAAGGATGGTTAAATTCTTACATTAACTCCCTACGTTGAGGAGTTATTTGTTTGCAGCAATGCATTACTGTATTAAGAATTTAGTACTAGAAGTGGTGGACAAAACTCAGAAAATGTGACATTATTTTTGAGACTGGGCCATGGGCAGAGAGTCTCCAAACGCAGCAAGGAAGCAGTGTGGTTGAGTGAGCCATAGGAATCCAGTGCTAAAGACTGGAAGCATGGGGAGCTGTATTTTTGCAGTAGCAAAGCAATTAGTAAATTTGTTATCCACAGTAACTTTAAAATATAAAGTATTCCTGGGAATTCCCAGGTGATTCAGTGATTAGGACTCCAAGTTTTCACTGCTAAGGATGTGGGTGCAATCCTTGGTCAGGGAAGTAAGATCCTACAAGTCAGCCGTATGGTACAGCCACAAAAGAAAAAAAGAAATATATTTCTTATAAACCTGAGGGTTTAGGTGACTGATTTCCAAGCTGAATTGTCCATTACCTTCTTTTAGCAACACATGTGAAAGGGAGAGAGAAGGAATCCCAAGAAAGAACTACTCAGTACATGAACAGAATTTGGTGTGCCATTTTAACTAAATTTTAATCATGGGGTTAAATGAATGCATTTAATTCTTTCCCCAAATTTCCCTGAGGTCAGGTTTGTGGTCAGAAATCATTAAGAAGTACTTTTTTCCACTCCACCAGAACAAGTACCAAGGAAGTCTCTATATCAGTATACCTTTTTGTGGTGTATTTTGGGGTGGGGGGGTGTTGTTTGTTTGTTTTTGTTTATTTTGGGTTTTCCCAATGACAATATCACCTTTATGGATCCTGACATTGTGAAGGGATTTTCCTATGTAACTTCCATCCAAAGTGTGGTGTGTCTTTCCCCACAGAGGGTGCATAGATACTCCCAGGGTGAATTCTACTTTATTGGTATTCACGCTTCTGGATTCACAGCTTTTCCATGCATGTTACCTCTAAGATTTTTCTATTGTGTTCTTATTCCCTCATCTGTGAATAGATACAGGGAAGGATCACTTTGGTAGGACCTAAACGTTGTATAATTTGGAGGACGCTTGTTAAGAAAAAGAATGCCAAAGAATAAATACAAATTTCCTCAGACCTTAGAATGGGCCATGAAACTTAAGCTTCAATAAACCTTATGGTAAATCTCCCTCTAGTTTACATTTCTTAAATATTTTATTTATAAATTTTATGTTACATATGAAAATAATTTCTTGAGACAGCTACTATATTGTGTCACTGGAAATAGAAGTATAGTTACTGCTCAGTATTTCTCTGTTTGATTGTAGTTCTATGAACATAGCAGCAGGGACTTCCTAGTTCACTGCGTCCTCAACACTGGATGCTCAGTAAATGCTTGATGAATGAATGTTTGAATAGACAATAAGTTGAACTTACTTTATTGGTCAGATATCTTTATGCAAAAACATGAAATGGAACTCAAGAGTATAGAATTAAATAAGCAAATGTAAAAATTAATTAATTCAATAACCCAACAGCAGATTATACCATCTAGAAAGTTGACAGAGTTGAATCAAAAGGCAATTCTTTTGAAATCAGATTGTTCTAAAGAAGTCACCCTTAAATTCTTGGAATGATGAAATCAGTCAATAATATACTCCCTCAACATTTTCTTGCCTGGAGAACCCCAGGGACGGGGAAGCCTGGTGGGCTGCCGTCTATGGGATCGCACAGAGTCGGACACGACTGAAGTGACTTAGCAGCAGCAGCAGCAACATTTTCAATCCAAATTTTTTCCCATATTATAAGATTGGGAGCTCTTGACAGTCAGTGAGAATATGCAGAGTTGTTTGCAGAGGAAAATAGGCCTCTGTAGACATGTCTCGCACCCACATCCATAGCAAAGTGGGCTGTTTAGGTAAGAATATTAATATTATTAATATTAAAGAATGTTAATATTCAAATATTAATCTTTAAGAATTATAGAGGGATGACAACTTTGCCCCTTAACATCTGATGGCTAAAGTTGTCAAGGGCACTTGTTAAAGACTACCTTAAAATATGTGTGTGTGCTCAGTCATGTCCAGCTCTTTGCACCCCCGTGGACTGTAGCCTACCAGACACCTCTGTCCCTGGAATTTTCCAGGCAAGAATACTGGAGTGGGTTGCCATTTCCACCCTAAAATATAATATATGAGAATAACAGTTTCCTGAGATGGTAAGTCTCCATTCATCTGGATTTGCTAAATTCTGTCTCTGTAATAAGTTAGAGTTGGGTCACATGAAGTACCTGAACCATAATAGCTTAGCATCCCATAGAAATGCCTTGACCGAGTTATTTGCTCTTCTTTCCTCAGATTTAATATTGTACCTCCACCTTTGTAAGAGGTCAAACAAAAACTCTTTATCTGAACAGTGTTTTTATTCCTTTGGGACAAACAAAAATGAAGACATTATCAGCTGACAAGGCTGCCCATTATACATAAATCTCCATGATATACGTCTCACTAAATTTCTTTCCAAGGAGTAATTTGCCCCTGCAGAGGAATTTATAAGCCTTTGATATCAGACACGAATATTACTTAGCTCAGTGTGTTTCTTTTTTTTTGCTATAGCTGCCAAGAAACTAAGCCAACTTTTGTGCCCAGCAGTAGTAATGAGGTCATCTGAGAAATCTGGTGACATAAAGTCCTTATGTTTCTCTAAGTTTGTCTCTCTTCTTGAATTTAACGTAATATAAAACTGTATATTTCATGTCTAAATCATTTGAAAATAGCTGAGGTTGAGATAAGAAAATAAATAATATACATTTTAAAGAGCTATATTTGTCATTATAGCCATTGTCTTCTGTATATAAAATACAGATGAAATACGATGTATCAGTTAAAATATTCCTAGTGTAAATCAACTATACACCTCAAATATTTATATAAATATTATTCATTAATCCATTTGTTCATAAATAATGAGTTTCTACAACAGGCCTGTTTAAAGAAAATTGTCCAGGTATTGTGGGCGGGGGCAGGGGGGATTATAAAAGTACTATTTAATCCCTAAACTAAAAATCTAGTCAGAGAAATGGAAATCTAAAACTTAGGTAACACCAAAGACATATAACTATCAGTCAAAGGTCCAGCATGTTGCAGGAAATGAGCACAGTGATTCGATCAACTCTCTGTTGGGTCGTTATTCCCTAGTCCCCATGGAAGTGTGTACCTGACACTGGGATTTATCCTCCAATCAACAAATTACATTTTTATTGGTATGTGGCTTTATCTTTTCAGTATATTTTAGAATTGTTCTAATGATAGAGCCTATTAGGAATACAGTTCTAGCTTTATTAACCTGGCTTGAATTAAAAGCTTATCTGGAAGAAAATAAAATATCAGTTGTAAAAAGACAGACCCTAGCAAAATAAACAAACCAAGTGGATTGGCAAGTGGCCTCTCAAACTGAGGAAAGCAGGATATGAGTCACTGACTCTCAATGAGGGAGAATCCAGATGGACTAGTGTTTATTCTACCATACAGTGTTTTAATCGGAGTTGAAACAAATGAGCTCAATACCAGGCAGCATATAATGCAACATAACTATGTATAATGGTATATGATGATATTTTATTGTGATTTATTAGCTTGCATCCATGTCTCCCCCCACTAGACAAGGAGGGAAGAATTTTCCCCAGTCTTGTTCAGTATAGGATCCCTAATGCATAGAACAGTGAAAGGCACATGCTATGTAAATGCTGTTGATGGGAAGAATTAAATGCCAAATGATTGATACAAACAGTAAACTATGCAGAAGGCTAGAAGAAAAGAGAATCCTATTCTCTTGGAGTGTTGTCTTAGGTTAGATTTCTCCCCATATAGACAAGGATTAAAGAGTAGATGGTGCCTTTGGGACGTGATCACGGGAAGCACTGAGAAGGAAGCAGAAACATGACGTAGGGAAGAGAGGGAAGCCAAGAAGAGGTATGTTATCTAGAAGGTTCCCATGCTGGTTACCAGTGTGATCCGTGACCAGCTGGAAGCTTTAAGAGACGCTAGACTATAATTCAGAATTTTCCCTCCTGAGAGGTGGGAAAAATGGAGTGTTTATCCTCCAACTTCCATCTAACTTTGGCTAAGGATGGATGCTGAAAATATTAACTACAACCTCCTCCATTCCTGTTCTGTGTGAACTGAGAGACTAGCCTCTGCAGAGAACTGAAGTCTCTTGAACTAGGATGCAGTAGGTAGGCATTGAAATAAGGAGTGCAGAGGAGATACTGGTGAGGCAGCAATAGTGTCTACCAAAAGCATTATTGAAACAGAGGAATTAAAAGTAGCACTGTGCAGTTGAAAAATGAATAGGATTCAAATTGACAAAAGAAGAATCAAGCCAGAGACACAGAGCAAGTGAGACATATTTGTGAAACCAAACAAACAAAAAAAAACCAAACCTAATGGATTGGAGGATTAGTGAGAATTAGTTTTGAAAGTCCATTGGTTCCAAATCACAAGGGTCTTAAAGGTGACCAAGAGCTTTGGACTTTACCCTGTAAATGAAGGAAACCCTGAAAGATTTTCAAACATAAGATTAAAATGAAGAAACAGAATAGCAAAATTAATTCATCGGCTCTAAATAGGAAGAAATGAAATATTGTGGTCTTGAAGTGTTTTTCACATTAATTGTAATTCGGGTTTGAGAAGCCTGGTCTAGAATGGTGGAATTAAGGCAGGAAACAACAAAAAGGCAAATAAGATGTAAAAGATTAACTAGAGGAAGAGCAGGAAAGAAGGAAGAGCCTAAGGAGGGGCCCAGGATTGTCAGGGTTGAAATTAGTTGGTCATGACACTTGTGCTTTGACTTAGTCCTAAACTACAGGACTAATTGGGTTTCCCTGGTGGCTCAGATGGTAAAGAATCTGCCTGCAAAATAAGAGACCTGGGTTCGATCCCTGGATTGGGAAGATCCTCTGCAGAAGGGAATGGCTACCAACTCCAGTGTTCTTGCCTGGAGAATTCTGTGGACAGAGGATCCTGGTGGGCTACAGTCCATGGGGTCACAAAGATTCGGACATGACTGGGTGACTAACGCTTTCACTTTTGGGCATTGGTGAGTTTAGTCTGTGTATGCACAGAATTATTTGGCACCAGTCTATTGTATCATAAAAATGAAATTTTAAAGAAAGTAAAAGATTGTATTTTAAAGATGAAGAAGGTAAGTTGTTGAGTGATCCTACTGTGCTATACTATTATGTTATGGACTGTCAGCTAGCAGCCTAAAGTAGCTAGCATTGAGGTATGGTAACATTTTGTCTGCATGCAGGGTACGAAGCTGACATAGTCATACCTCTCCTGACTCTGTAGCTAGTCTATCAGATAGTAACAGATGGCATGTCTTCAAGAGACGCTACGATTCATGTGTTAGTACGTTTCACCTTCCAGATAACCAACCAGGGAGTTGCTATGGTGCACACTAATGTTGCTCATGTGTTTCTTTTTCATCTTTCCTCTTTGAATCTTCCAGAGTATAGTCACACATTTGACAAACCCAAAATTTAATTAGCCTGAGAGCTAAAGCCACTATTGTAATTTCCTCAGGCAGAGACAATTTGAAATCCCTGTATAAACACAAAGACATATTTTCCCTTTCCCTGAGATCTATAGGGGTAAAAGTATTGAAACTGGCAGAGTGACAGACAGAAGATCCTTAAAGTCCACAGCAAGTAACTTTTAAATATAAAATCTATTTCCTTAATAATTTTTCTCCTCTTTAAAGGTTAGGAAATTGCTTTTGTTGGATTACCTATTTAATACTTATAATAACCTAAGTGTATATTGATTTTCTTTCTATAATGATGTATTATGGAATGCTTCCCAGGGTTTGTAACATTTAATTTCCACTCATCTATTTTATAAATCTAAACTTTGGGGGAGAAAAAAAAAGCATTTTAAATAAAACTATGGGGCTGACCAAACAGTTCACTTAGGTTTTTCCATAAAATGTTACAGAAAAGCCTGAATGAACTTTTTAGCCAACCCAATAGAATAAATTCACACTTGTTACAAGATTACATGTACCTAGCACTTTCACTGTCAAGTATTACACTGCCTTTTACTTATTTTACATTTTTTTTTTTTTTTTTGCAAGATAACACTTCAAATGATTACTCATCAACCATTTACTGACAAATACTATGGCCAGGGACTTTTCTTGGAACTAAGATGAGAAGATGAGCAGAACTTGCATCCCACTCCCAAAGACTTCATGTTTCTCTTAAAACATACAGACCAAGTAAATATATGATTCTAATACCCAATCATGCTAAGAGAATAATAACTCCTCAAAGACATCCATATCATAATCCCAGAACCTGTGGATATAAAGATCACATGGAAAAGATGAATTAACATTGCATAATATTGCTAATAAACTGATCTTAAAATAGGGAGATTATCCTGAATTACCCTGATGGACCCAGTATAATCACAAGGGACCTTGAAAGTGGGAGAGGAAGGCAAAAAAAGAGAGAGTCAATCAGAAGAAATGACTACAGAAGATATGCAGAGATTCAAAGATGGAATAAGAAGCCCCAATCCAAAACCTTTGGGCAGCCTTTAGAAGCTGAAAAAACAAACAAACAAACAGGAAATCAGGAGAAAAACTAAAGGAAAACTGAGAAAAATCAGGGCGGGGGGCGAAGAATCAGGAAACAGATTTTTCCCCTAGAGCATCTGGAAAGGAACACAGCTTTGCAGACACCTTGATTTTCACCCAGTGACCTCTGTATTAAACTTGTATCCTACAGAACTCTAAGATAATAAATCTGTATTAAATTACTGTTGTTGATGTTCAGTTGCTAAGTTGTGTCCAACTCTTTGTGATCCTATGGACTGGAGCACTCCAGGCTTCCCCGTTCTTCTCTATCTTCTTGAGTTTGCTCAAACTCATGTCCATTGAGTCAGTGATGCCATCCAACCATCTCATCCTCTGTTGCCCCCTTCTTCTCTTGCCCTCAATCTTACCCAGCATCTGGGTCTTTTCAGTGAGTTGCCTCTGCATCAGGTGGCCAAAGTATTGGAGCTTCAGCTTCAACATCAGTCCTTCCAGTGAATATTCAGGGTTGATTTCCTTTAGGATTGACTGGTTTAATCTCCTTGCTGTCCAAGGGACTCTCAAGAGTCTTCTTTTGTACCACAATTCGAAAGCATCAATTCTTTAGCACTCTGCCTTCTTCTTCTGTTTTTTAAAAGAGCTTTGCCTTCTTTATGGTCCAACTATCACATCCATAATTGCTGCTACAGCAAATTAGCACAAATTTAGTAACTTTAACTTCATACATAACTACTGGAAAAACCATAGCTCTGGTCCATACAGTCAAAGCTATGGTTCTTCCAGTAGTCATGTAGGCAGTTTTTGTTTTTGTTTTTGTTTTTTTTTTTCATTTATTTTTATTAGTTGGAGGCTAATTACTTTACAGTATTGTAGTGGTTTTTGTCATACATTGAAATGAATTAGCCATGGATTTACATGTATTCCCCATCCCGGTCCCCCCTCACACCTCCCTCTCCACCCGATCCCTCTGGGTCTTTCCAGTGCACCAGGCCCAAGCACTTGTCTCATGCATCCAGCCTGGGCTGGTGATCTGTTTCACCCTAGATAATATACATGTTTCAATGCTGTTCTCTTGAAACATCCCACCCTCGCCTTCTCCCACAGAGTCCAAAAGTCTGTTCTATACATCTGTGTCTCTTTTTCTGTTTTGCATATAGGGTTATCATTACTATCTTTCTAAATTCCATATATATGTGTTAGTATACTGTAATGGTCTTTATCTTTCTGGCTTACTTCACTCTGTATAATGGGCTCCATTAAAAAGAATTCATTTGAATCAGTTCTAATGAGATGTAGGCAGTTTAAGTCACTGAATTTGTGCTAATTTGTTGTAGCTGCAATAGGAAACTATATACCAACGAAGAGCACTGAACCAGAGATAGCATAGCTAATGCTAAAGCAGCTCACCAGGAAAGCTCAGCTGGATTGAAAACGTGAGTGTCCCCCTCTCCCCTCACCCAGAGAAATACAGTAAAGATTAAGAGTCTTCACATGATCCTGTCCCTGGTCTTCAAAATGCCTACATGGTTAAGATCATGGAAGGAAAATGTTGACACCTTTATGAAGTCCCTTGTCGGATTGTTACAGACTTAAGAACAAGCAGGAGAGTGAAATCCAGACAACTTGAAAAGTCATACTTCCTCCTTTTTTAATCCCTTTTTTGAGAAATAGTGGCAAAGCATGTCAAGACATTGGAGCTTCGCTGGCGGCTCAGAGAGCAAAGAATCTGCCTGCAGCGCAGGAGACAGGGTTTAATCCCTAGGCTGGGAAGACCCCTGGAGAAGGGAATGGCTACCTACTCTAGCATTCTTGCCTGGAGAATCCCATGGACGAGGAGCCTGGGAGCTACAGTCCCTAGGCCCCACAAGAGGTG
Source organism: Odocoileus virginianus (assembly GCF_023699985.2). Taxonomy (NCBI): domain Eukaryota; kingdom Metazoa; phylum Chordata; class Mammalia; order Artiodactyla; family Cervidae; genus Odocoileus; species Odocoileus virginianus. Next base: position 10,720,041 of record NC_069697.1, read on the forward strand.
GACACAACTTAGAAATTAAACAGCAGCAACAATATAGGTATAGTATAGCTTTTTATAACTAGGTGGTAAATAATGGTAAAGCAGGGGAAGATCTGTCTCTCTCTCTTAGAACTTAAATGTAAGACACTATTTGAAAGACCAACAGGAGTAATTTCTATGTCATGGCCCCCTCAGCAACTCAAAAAAAAAAAAAAAAAAAAAAAAAACAACCTCAGAAAGAGCTATAGGAGAGAACTGTAAACTGGCTTCCAGATGTTAGTTTATAAAATTCAGACAGGCTACAATCCAGGTGTCTACTCTAGAAAAACTGTAAGAGGCTTACTGTGAATAAAAAGAAAAAAAGCTAAGTGACTGCAGTGAATTAATGGTGAAAGCTTTTTATGTCACCTTTCAAAATCTGCAGTCACTTGCAGTGAGCTCTCAAAAATTGCTATTTAGGGGTCCTTGTGACTAAAGATCTAAAGATTCCTCAATTAATTGCCAGTTAAATTCCCATCTCTTCCACTGGACCAACAGTTTGAAAACAGAAACCTCTCATACTCTTCAACAATGGATCTTCAGTATTGAACATATAACACCTTGCATATAATAGATGCTTAATCTTAATCCATGTTTGTCTAATAAATCAAGTGACTATTTTTTTTGTAGGTCACTGCTGGTATTTTATTTTATTTATTTTTTTCCCACTTATTTTTTTATTAGTTGGAGGCTAATTACTTTACAATATTGTAGTGGGTTTTGTCCTACACTGAAATGAATCAGCCATGGAGTTACATGTATTCCCCATCCCGATCCCCCCTCCCACCTCCCTCTCCACCTGATCCCTCTGGGTCTTCCCAGTGCACCAGGCCCGAGCACTTGTCTCATGCATCCAGCCTGGGCTGGTGATCTCTTTCACCCTAGATAATATACATGTTTCGATGCTGCTCTCTAGAAACATCCCACCCTCGCCTTCTCCCACAGAGTCCAAAAGTCTGTTCTGTACATTTGTGTCTCTTTTTCTGTTTTGCATATAGGGTTATCATTACCATCTTTCTAAATTCCATATATATGTCTTAGTATACTGTAATGGTCTTTATCTTTCTGGCTTACTTCACTCTGTATAATGGGCTCCAGTTTCATGCATCTCATTAGAACTGATTCAAATGAATTCTTTTTAGTGGCTGAGTAATATTCCATGGTGTATATGTACCAACAACATATTAAAAAAATCACACATCATGACCAAGTGGGCTTTATCCCAGGAATGCAAGGATTCTTTAATATCTGCAAATAAATCAATGTAATACACCACATTAACAAATTGAAAGATAAAAACTATATGATTATCTCAATAGATGCAGAAAAAGCCTTTGACAAAATTCAACATCCATTTATGATTAAAACTCTCCAGAAAGCAGGAATAGAAGGAACGTACCTCAACATAATAAAAACTATATATGACAAACCCACAGCAAACATTATCCTCAATGGTGAAAACTTGAAAGCATTTCCCCTAAAATCAGGAACAAGACAAGGGTGCCCACTCTCACCACTACTATTCAACATAGTTTTGGAAGTTTTGGCCACAGCAATCAGAGCAGAAAAAGAAGTAAAAGGAATCCAGATAGGAAAAGAAGAAGTGAAACTCTCGCTGTTTGCAGATGACATGATCCTCTACATAGAAAACCCTAAAGACTCTACCGGAAAATTACTAGAGCTAATCAACGAATATAGTAAATTTGCAGGATATAAAATTAACACAAAGAAATCCCTTGCATTCCTATACACTAACAGTGACTATTTTTTAATTTCGAAAAATATTGAAAGAGAAAATTCTTTTCAGTAAAATAATAGGTGAAAAGGAAATCAGGAATCAGATACTCTTATCCCAATTGGGTTAACACTCAAACACACACACAGCAAAGAAATTAAAAATGTTCACTGCATATATTTCTGAGTGGTGGGCTAAGGAATGTTTTATATTGTATATTTTAACTTTTCTTTGTTTTCCCAAATCTTGGAAGTGAGCATATACACTTTTATAATCAGAATTTTTAAAGCCATGTGAGTTACAAAGAGATTCCCTCATAAGAAACTGATGTCTTGACCTTAGAATCTCATTTTTATTTTGGGTTTTTCACCCTCCATGATTTCCAGCCACTTTCCATGTAGTAAGTTGGAAACCACTAGATTGTATAAAGTAAGCAGCCTCTTTCCCATCCTTCCTTTATTTTTTCCCTATGCAAGAATCTGAACTGATACTAAAACAAAGATTCTTATAGATTCAAGGCATGCTTTATATGATTCTGTAATCAAGCAAGAAATCTCACCTGTGATTTGATGCAATTTAAAGAGCAGTAATCCTGAGAAGGTATTCATTCAGTCATTCACTCTCTCATTCAATCATTGATTTATGGATGTAAAATAATGCACCTTCAGTCAGTAGTGTTATGACTCTGTCACTGACAGACTCTTCCATTCCATTTCTACTCTAGGTTCTCATTTATACTTAGTCCAGGATCGCAACATTTCTGACCTAAATGATTCAATTAGCATCCTAACTGGTCTCTCTGTCTCCTAACTCTTAGTCTAATCTATCCTTTATTATGTTTCTTGAAGCTTTTAGAAACACAAATCCATTACATGGTGTGTAATAGGGAAATTACGACCTTGGGGATCAGAGAAATCTGGATTGGAGCCTGATTCTTCTGCTTACCATATTGGTCACAAGTTTTATCTATGAAGTTATACAACCTCTGTTTTTCAAATCCTGTCTCTGATTCTCACTAGCTCTGTGCCCTTGGGGAACTTATTCAGTCACTCTCTCACTTCCCTTCTCTGTAAAATTGTTGCAGGAAGGAGGACCCCTTCCAGGGCCCGAAACTGGGCTCTTGTCTAACACTCGGAAATGAATTGTCCGAGGAGACACACGTGCTGGCAAAGCAAGAGATTTTATTGGGAAAGGGCACCTGGGTGGAGAGCAGGAGGGTCAGGGAACCCAGGAGAGCTGCTCTGCCACGTGGCTGGCAGTGTCAGGTTTTATGGTGATGGGATTAGTTTCCGGGTTGTCTTTAGCCAATCATCTGACTCAGAGTCCTTCCTGGTGGTGCACGCCTTGTTCAGTCAAGATGGATCCCAGTGAGGACTCTGGGAGGTGGTCAGACATGTGGTGTTTCCTTTTAACCTTTCCTGAACTCTTCCGGTTGGTGGTGACTTATTAGTTCCGTGTTCCTCACCAGGACCTCCTGACATAAAACAACTCATGCACACGGTTACTATGGTGCCTGGCCAGGGTGGGCGGTTTCAGTCAGTGTGCTTCCCCTAACAAAATGGGGCTAATCACACCTACCTCATAGTATTGGCTGCCATAATACATGAGAAGTTCTTCACTCATTGCTTAGCATCTGCATTTCCTACTGGTGCTGTAACAAACTACCACAGAGTCAGAACAACAGAAGTGTATTCTGTCACAGATCTGGAGACCAGAAGTCGAAAATCAGTTTCACAGGATCAAAATCAAGGTTACAACAGGACTGTGTCCCCTCTGGAGGCTCTATGGGAGAAAATGTTCCTTCCCTCTTCCAGATCCTGGTGGTACTGTTTCTAGGCTTCTGGTTGCATCCTTCTGATCTGTACCTACTTGGTTACATTATGTTTTTCTCTTGTCTGATATATCCCTCAGCCTCTTTGTTACAAGGACACTTCCTATTGAATGCATTTAGGGACCCCCCTCGTATAATCCAAGATAAATCTCCCATCTCATGATCATTAATTTAATTGCATCTGCAAAGTCTTTGCCATATAAGACAACATTCACAGGTTTCAGGGATTAAGATATGTACATCTTAAGGGGCATTATTATGCCAACTCTAGACCCTAGCTCATAATTAATTCCAAGAAATCTTAATTATTATCCATATTATGAGATTTTGGGCTACCTTCTTAGTTTTAATGACTTTTTATTATAAGTAACAAAATAGCAATGTACTGGCTCCTACCCCACTATCCTAATAATGCTATAAAAGATCATAATAATGGTTAAATAAATGCATTTCCTCTTCCTTAAATATCTTTAGTGTGTGTTGTTGAGGTTGTAGAGCCACAGGAGCACTTACAGTCTAAATTGAAGCAAATATCAACCATTCCATTCTAGATACACACTCAACAAATTGCATGCATATTCACCAGAAGAGAGGTACTAGCACTCTCAGGGCAATGCTTCAAAACAGCCCCAAACTGAAAACAAGCTAGGTGTTAAGTCACCAGCAGAGCTGATAAATTGTGACATATTTTTACACTAAAATCTACAGAGTTGGAAATAATCTGCAACCACCCATAGCAATGTGAATGAGTCTTTAAAACATTCACATTAGCAATATTAATGAATGTTTTTGAAATCAGACACAAAAAACTGTATATGGTGGTCCGTATCTAAAAACAGAATCAAATTTATCAATGCTGTTGCATGTCATGATAGTGGTTACCCCTAGAGTATTGATTGGAAGGGGGCAAGAAGGGTCTTAAAGAATGCTTGAATGATATGCCTTTTGATTTCAACGGTAAATTCATCATCATACACTGATTGTATATGATCTTCACTACAGTATAGTGTGCTTTAATTAAACATTAAAATTGAAAAAATATTCTTCAGGAATACCCTACCCCCAAAACATTAAGTCTAAATTGTTTAGATTGGCCCACAAGGCCATTCTCAATTTCTCCCATTCTCCATTCTGTTTTCCCAGGCTCATTGCCTACCATTTTCCCCCACTCTACCATCACAGACTTCTAGGTACCAGTCCCTAAAACAATGTGTGCTCCCTCACACACATACTTTCCATTTCCTCTTCTCAGATTCCATTTTCCCATCTCTTGATGAATGCTACTCATTTTTAGGCCCCAGTTTAACTTCCGTCTTGTCTCCTGTGTGACTCTATGCATACTGTTCATAAATCTACCATGTAACACTTATCTCATGATACTTAAATTATTTATGAGTTTGCACATCTATATAGGAAGCTGTTATTAGCATTCAAGATGGGTTAGGCAATCATTCTCTTCCATCTGTCAAAGGCCCTTATGGATTTTTCTATTATAAGACATTCTGTACTACAGCCATTTCATTATGCATTCATCTTGGCCCTTACAGGGTATAGGTTTCTTACAGACAGAGAGACCTTCTTATTTCTGTGTCACTTAATAAGTGTTCAAACCATTTTTCTTAAACTAAACTGGATTCCCTTCTCTACTACATTGGGAACTGTTGAGCAAACAAACTGCAGTATTTATTATTCAACTTCTGGCATTTGTCTCAATGCTTGATACATACTAGGTTCTCAATACATTTTTTTCATTGCACAATTAAGTCTATTCTATTTCAAATTTTGGATTAAAAAACTTCTGAATCTATCCTATTTAGTGGCCATTCTATGACTTTGGAGTTGTAGGTTGCTTTGCAGATCTTCATCTGTGAAAATGAAGCAATGGTGATGAGACATGCCTTTATAAGTTTATAGTACTTATGAACTTAAAAAGATTATCATGTCTTTGGAGAAATCTAAAATGGCAAACTGACTCAAGTCAATTCAGTCAATTTAATTCAATAAGCATTTGCTGAAAAACAAAAGTATTCTGCTAGACTTGGTGGGGTATATCGGATACAGAGATATTGTTCCTGCCCTGGAGGGAATCACTGTCCTATGAGAGAGGTTGGAGAACCAGCCTGCACAACTCCCAGCCTAAGCATCTAAAACATGGTATCCTGCGGTAAAAGAGATAACCAGCCTGCACAACTCCCAGCCTAAGCATCTAAAACATGGTATCCTGCGGTAAAAGAGATAAAGCACAGCTACAGGAGAGAGCAGTGCTCATGAGACAGGTCATTTGAGCTCATTCTTGAAAGATACATAGATTTTTTAATGTGGGTATCAAAGATCCTATAGTTCAGGAGTACAGATTATTTTGTACTGTTTTGCAAAGTAATCAGAAAATAGACCTACAGTGAATATTGGAATGCATGTATCTATTCTAATTAGAGTTATTTTTGGATGTATACCCAGGAGTGAGATAGCAAAATCATATGGTAGCTCTGTTTTTAGGTTTTTGAGGAAGCTTCATCCTATTCTCCATAATTGCTGCACCCGTTGGTATTCCCACCAACAGTGTAGGAGAAATCCTTATTTCCACAACCTTTCCAGTGAGATATTTTTCATTTCACTAAAGAAGAAAAGAAAATGGTTGCTGAACATACAACTGTTTCTCGGCTACTAAGAAGACCCAAGTTGAGCAAAATTACAGAAAGACAGGATATCTGTAATTTCAAGTTTATTATATCAAACCACTGGCCAGAAAAATTCTCTAAGTCTGAGAGTCTGTTGCTGTTTTGTACATTAGTTCATTTGCATCATTTTAATTGATATCATATGATATTTCTCTTTCTCTGTCTGACTTTCTTGACTCAATATGACAATGTCTAGGTCCATCCATGTTGCTAATGCAATGGCATTGTTTCACAAACTTAGAGAATGAGCCTATGATGACTGAGAGGGGAAGGGTGTGTGGGAGGGGGGAGGAATGGTTAGGGAGTCTGGGATTGACATGTACATACTTCAGTATTTAAAACGGATAACCAACAAGGACCTACTATATAGCACATGGAACTCTGGTTAATATCCTGTAACCACCTAACTGGGAAAAGAATTTGAAGAGAATAATAAAGAACAAACACATGTATATGTATGACTGAATCACTGTTGTACACCTGAAACTGACCAACATTGTTAATCAAGTGTACTCTAATATAAAGTAAAAAGTTTAAAAAAGAAAGATTAGTAAGGTCTGAGGATGTAAGGTAAAACACAGTGGCTATAGTTGATTATACCATATTATATACTTGACATTTTCCCAGAGAGTAAAGCTTAAATGTTCACATACCCGAAAGATAAGCATGTCAAGTGAATAATGTGTTAACTAGCTGGTGGGCATCCTTTCACAATATATAGTCTATCAAATTATTACAGTGTACAGTTTAAATATCTGATAATTTTATTCATCAACTATACTTCAATAAAGCTGAAAAAAATAAAATTAAAAAAATAGCAAAAGTTACACCTTCCTGCACTTGTATCATGGCTGACGTGTTTAGTCACAAGGCCGTGTCTGACTCTTTGTGACCCCGTGGACTATAGTCCACCGGGCTCCTCCATCCACGAGATTTCCCATGCAAGAATAATGGAGCGGATCGCCATTTACAGGGCAGCTTCCTGACGCAGGGATCAAACCCACATCTTCTGCTTGGCAGATGGACTATTTACGACTGAACCACCTGGGAAGCACACCAACCAGGAGTTATTGTCAAATCATAATCAAGAACATGAGTCATAGAAACCCAGCCCAAGAGCTTCAAAATGAACAATGCTTTAGAGAAATTATCCAGTGAAATGCCAACTAAGCTGTAAGATTTCTCCTACTAGTGGTTCAGCACTCACAAGTCAGTATGTTGTTTTTCGGTCTCTCAGTCATGTACAACTTTTTGCAAGGCCGTGGACAGTAGCACGCCAGGCTTCCCTGTCCTTCACCATCTGCCAGAGATTGCTCAGACTCATGTCCACTGAATCGGTGTTTCCATCCAATCATCTCCTGCTCTGTCATCCTCTTCTCATCATGCCCTCAATCTTTCTCAGCATCAGGGTCTTTTCTAATGGGTTGGTTCATTGCATCAGGTAGCCAAAATTGGAGCTTTAGCTTCAGTATCAGTCCTTCTAATGAATATTCAGGACTGATTTCCTTTAGGATTGACTGGTTTGATCTCCTTGCAGTCCAAGGGAGTCTCAAGAGTCTTCTCCAATGCCACAGTTCAAAAGCATCAATTCTTCAGCACTCAGCCTTCTTTATGGTCCAATTCTGATATCCATACATGACTACTGGAAAAACCATAGCTTTGACTAACTATATGGACCTTTGTCGGCAAAGTAATGTCTCTGCTTTTTAATATGCTGTCTGGGTTTGTCATAGCTTTTCTTCCAAGGAGCAGGTGTCTTTTAATTTCATGGCTGCAGACACCATCTGCAGTAATTTTGAAGAAAATTAAGTCTGCCACTGTTTCTATTGTTTCCCCATCTGTTTGCCATGAAGTGATGGGACCAGATGCCATGATCTTAGTTTTTTGAATGTTGAGTTTTAAGCCAGCTTTTTCACTCTTCTCTTTCTCTTTCATCAAGAGACTCTTTAGTTTCTGTTCAGTTTTTTACATAAGGGTGGTGTCATCTGCATATCTGAGGTTATTGATATTTCTCCTGGCAATTGATTCTGGCTTGTGCTTCATCCAGTCCAACATTTCTCATGATGGACTTTCCTGATGACTCAGACAGTAAAGAATCTGCCTGCAATGGAGGAGACCTGGGTTCGATCCCTGGGTTGGGAAGATGCCCTGGAAGAGGACATGGCAACCCACTCCATTATTCTTGCCTGGAGAATCCCATAGACAGAGGAGCCTAGGAAGCTACAGTCCATGAAGTGGAAAGGAGTTGGACAGGACTGAGCAACTAAGCAGAGCACAGCACATATTGTAAGTTAAATAAGTTAAGTTATAAGTTATATAAGTTATTTAAGTTAAATGTTATATTGCTATATATCAAATATATATAATTATATATATTATATAAGCTATATATTAAAGTTATATATTTATTAGAAGTTAAATAACCAGGGTGACAACATACAGCCTTTATGTACTCCCAATTTGGAACCAGTCCATTTTTCCATGTCCAGTTCTAACTGTTGCTTCTTGACCTGCATACAGGTTTCTCAGGAGACAGGTGAATTGGTCTTGCATTCCTATCTCTTTAAGAATTTTCCACAGTTTGTTGTGACCCACACAGTCAAAGGCTTTAGCACAGTGAATGAAGCAGAAGTAGATGTTTCCTGGAGCTCCCTTGCTTTTTTCTCTGATTCAATAGATGTTTCCAATTTGATCTCAGGTTCCACTACCTTTTCTAAATCAGCTTGTACACCTGCAAGTTCTCAGTTCACATACTTTTGAAGCCTAGCTTGAAGGATTTTGAGCATTACCTTTCTAGCACGTGAAATGAGTGCAATTGTGCGGTAGCTTGAACATTCTTAGCATTGTCCTTCTTTAAGATTGTAGTAAAAACTTATTTTTCCTGTCCTGTGGCCACTGCTGAGTTTTCCAAATTTGCTGGCATATTGAGTGCAACACTTTCACAGCATCATCTTTTAGGATTTGAAATAGTTCAACTGGAATTCCATCACCTCCACTAGCTTTGTTCGTAGTGATGCTTCCTAAGGCCCACTTGACTTCACACTCTAGGATGCATGGCTCTAGGGGAGTGACCACACCATCATGGTTATCTGGGTCATTAAGACCTTTTTTGTATAGTTCTTCTATGTATTCTTGCCACCTCTTCTTAATCTCTTCTGCTTCTGTTAAGTCTTTGTCATCTGTCCTTTATTGTGCCCATCTTTGCATGAAATATTCCCTTGGAATCTCTAATTTTCTTGAAGAGCTCTCTGGTCTTTCCTATGCTATTGTCTTCCTTTCTTTCTTTGTGCTGATCACTTAGGAAGGCTTTCTTCTCTTTCCTTGCTATTCTTTGGAACCTGCATTTAGATGGGTATATCTTTCCTTTTCTCCTTTGCTTTTCTCAGCTATTGGTAAGGCTCCTCAGACAACTATTTTGCCTTTTTAAAATGAAAAATATTCTTCAAATCCTGGGTTAAACAAACATAATATTTGTCTTTCAAGTCTCCACATTTAATTCATAACAAATTCCAAAGTTCTATGGAAATAATGCATGAACATGTAGGGAGATGATGTCCTTGAAAATAAGGCAGTTCACACCAAAGAGATGAGAATGACTTCACAAATGCCTTACAAATATTGAGAAGCACTAGTGAGAAAGAAATTCAACTGAGTTACTTCAAACTGACTTCAGGTAGTGGCAACAATCTATTTTAATTATAATCCTCATAAACCAAACCACATCGTGGATTCAAAAAGCAACAACCACAACAAAAAATACAGGATCACAATAATAGTCACAGAGAAACACAGTGTTTTCTTATTTGCATCCAAACTTACCCTTCTAGACAGTTACTAACTTCCAGACCATTACTGCCACCACAACTGCTACCACTGGCATTAACATCCATTCCATATATTCTTGGAATCCCCATAGGATAGCTCTTCTGTGCTCCAGGGACCAGTCCTCTTAACAAGCTTGAAGCATTTTATATTTTTCTTCCTTCCTACTCTGACATTCTGTGGTTACATCTGTCACTGCCAAGATTGCAGAAATTTCTACTGCTGCCACCTGCTGATGCTTCTACAGTGGCTATCAATGCTACATGTCTAGAGAACTAATAGCTCTAAATCTTGTCTTATCCAAAGCATTGCTAATCAGTGAGGAGAAGCCTAGGTCAGTCTCCTGTAGCTTTATGACTTCCAAGCACCACTTCCTTGACCTAAAGCCACCTTTACAATAGCCTCAGTCCCTTGGGACTGTAAAAGTTAAGTGGCAAATACTCTGTTTAGAATCATTCCTCTTCCTCATTCTTAGACTCTAGTACATATAATAATACTCAGTAACTGTTACAGCTTTTCTGTGTACAAAGCACTGTAAGAGACTTTAAATGGATTATATTATTGAATTTTGATGACAAATCTGTAAACGAGATATTATTATCTTCATCTTACAAATGGAATAAACTGAGGTTTTAGAATTATTACAGTTGTTGACCAGTGGCTTATTGTCCAAGTGATCTCATGCTGGACTACACTAAACTGTCTCTCATTCCTTAGGATAAACAAGTCTGATTCATTTTTTCTACAGTGTGATAACTGTGCAGCAAAAGACACATCAGCCTAGAGCAGATCCTACTTGCCTCCACTGGGGCAAGTGTAGAAAATTATGCCTTCCCTGATCAACTGCCTGGACTGGCTTTTCTGGAAGTGCCTAATACCTAGAGCAATGAACAAAATGGTAGCTTCCCCTCTTTCCTGGATGGCAGGAGATTTGGTTTGTCTTTGTAAAAAAAGAATTAATTCATCCCAGCATATTCCTGAAATGGGAGGCAAGTGTCTTTCATCTCTCTTTTGACCCTTTTGCTTTCCAGTGGACAGAAAGTGCGTCTGATCATAGTGCTTCTACAAGTCTAGCAAATCCTGGCCAATATGGCTTGCCTCCAGTACTAAGGGCTAAATGGAAAGTGTCAGTGAGCCTGACATGTGTGGAACTTTTGGCTTCTGGAGAAAAATCTCTCCCAGAGAGTTGATTTATTGAACATGCAACAAAGGGTGGTGTCAAATTGCTCAAAAGAGGTGCTCCTCCTTGCCTTATATAAACCCAGTTATGTGAGACTAAATAGCAGTTGTCTAAAAGAAAAGACCAAAATAAACTTAAGGAAAAACATGAAAGAGTGGAAACAATATAAAAAACAGAAGGTGATTTATCAAATAAAACCTAATATTCTCAGAGATATAAAATAAAATAGTACATCCTCAAAGAAAGAATGGGTGGTAGATGAAAAAACAAGCCAGAGGAAAAACCCCCAATTATATATGTGTTTGTATATATGTGTATCTGAAATTCCAAATAGCTTGGAAATCAGGCTAAGAATATTTTCCAAAAAGCAAAGTAAAGGAAAATAGAAGAGGAAATGAGAAAATTAAAGGATCATAGTGGTTCAACATCAGATAAAAGAAACACCAGAAATAACAGAAAGAAACCTTAAGACTAGCTTATAAAAAACCCCAAAATACTTACTAACAAATCTATCCACAACTAAAGGACCCAAGTCTCCTAATTAAATAAATTCATGGAACATCCTGCAGAAAGAGAGAGAAAAAAATAATAAAAATTATCTATGCCAAAATGTATTATTGTAACATTTCAGAATATTAGGGATAAAAAAGGTTCTAAAAAATATAAAGTTTAAAAAACTTTAAAAAGTTAAGACAGATGGCTCAAAAAAAGTATAAAAATAAGTTTTTCATGGACTTTAATGACACTAGAAAGATATTGTAGCAATGCTTTTAGCATAATGAGGGAAAATAGTTTTTAACCTATAAATCTATATGCATCACGTGTTGAAGACTGAAAACAACTTTCTCCATCATTAACCCTTTTTGAGAACAAACTAGAGGATGTGCCCTCTAGGATAAGAGAGAAACTAACAAAGGAAAGAGGAAAAGAGAATCTCCATGATGTGGGCAAATAGGTCCCAAAAGGTAGTTGTCCATCCAGCCTCCTACTTAACCAGTCCAGTTTGGAGTGAAGGACTGAGTTCCCTGGGAAGATGGCCACTATGAAAGCAGCAAGATGATAATGATTTGATATGTTGACATTTTTTAAAATATTGTCAGTGTGTTTTGGGACTTCCCAGGTGGTGCTAGTAGTAAAGAACCTGCCTGCAAATGCAGGAGATGTAAGAGACATGGGTTCCATCCCTGGGTCCAGAAGATCTCCTGGAGAAGGGCATGGCAACCTACTCTAGCATCTGGCCTTGAGAATCCCATGGGCAGAGAAGCCCAGCAGGCAACAACCCATAGGGTCACAAAGAGACATGACAAAAGAAGACCCAGCACATGTGCACATCAGTGTGTTCATAATGGTTCCAGTGAAGCACAGGGATGAAACTTAAGTCAGTAGAAAACCAGGCAAATGAGAAAATTATCAATTCTAAGAAAGCCAGAAAGTTGTGTGAAAATGGATAAATAACCTCTTCTTGATTCTGCATGAAAATTCATACTTTGTTTTTAAATGTAAACAATAATGAATTATATAACCAAAACTATAACATAGCCATATTAAGAAGAAGGTAAGAAAGGAAATAAGTAAATGAAGAAGAGTTACACAACAGAGAGCTGATCTTTGTGCAATCAGAAGGTGTTAATAAATATGCAAAATTGATTTAGATCAGTATAAGAATCTTTGGCCATGTGATGTGAAGAGCTGACTCATTTAAAAAGACCCTCATGCTGGAAACGATTGAAGGCGGGAGGAGAAGGGGACAACAGAGGATGAGATGGACCTGGGTATGGCATAAACCCTCTTGGAGGAGGTCAACATTAACTGCACCGTAGAACTGCCAGAACTTACACAAGATGGGGGAAACACACTCTTGGAGGCTACAAACAAAACATTGTGTACACCAGGACCCAGAAGAAGGAGCAGTGACCCCACAAGAGACTGACCCAGGCCTGCCCATGAGTGTCCAGGAGTCTCCGGTGGGGGTGTGGGTTGGAGGTGGCCTGCTGCAAGGTTAGGGCACTGAGAAGAGCAGTGCATGCTGGGACCTTTTGAAGGAGGTCGCCATTATCTTCACTACCTCCACCATAGTTTGGCTCCAGGTAAATAACAGGGAGGGAACACAGCCCCACACATCCACAGAAAATCGGATTAAAGATATATCGAACATGGCCCCCACCCATCAGGACAAGACCCAGTTTCCCCCTCAATCAGTCTCTCCAGTCGGAAACGTCCATAAGCTTCTTATCCTTCTCCATCAGAGGGCAGATAGAATGAAAACCACGATCACAGAAAATTAACCATTCTGATCACATGGACCACAGCCTTGTCTAACACAATGAAACTATGAGCCATGCCGTGTAGGGCCATCCAAGATAGACGGTTACTGGTGGAGAGTTCTGACAGAATGTGGTCCACTGGAGAAGGGAATGGCAAACTACTTCAGTATTCTTGCCTTGAGAACCCCATGAACAGTATGAAAAGGCAAAATGATAGGATACTGAAAGATGAACTCTCCAGGTCGGTAGGTGCCCAATATGCTACTGGAGATCAGTGGAGAAATAACTCCAGAAAGAATGATGAGACGGAGCCAAAGCAAAAACAACACCCAGTTGTGGATGTGACTGGTGATACAGGCAAGGTCCGATGATGTAAAGAGCAATATTGCATAGGAACCTGAAATGTAGGCTCCATGAATCAAGGCAAATTGAAAGTGGTCAAACAGGAGATGGCAAGAGTGTGCGTCGACATTTTAGGAATCAGCGAACTAAAATGGACTGGAATGGGTGAATTTAACTCAGATGTCCATTATATCTGCTACTGTGGGAAGGAATCCCTTGGGAGAAATGCAGCAGCCATCATAGTCAAAAAAGAGTCTGAAATGCAGTACTTGGATGCAATCTCAAAAGTGACAGAATGATTTCTGTTCATTTCCAAGGCAAGCCACTCAGTATTACGGTAATCCAAGTATATGCCTCGACCAGTAATACTGAAGAAGCTGAATTTCAACAGTTCTCTGAAGACCTACAAGACCTTTTAGAACTAACACCCAAAAAAGATGTTGTTGTCATTACAGAGGACTGGAATGCAAAAGTAGGAAGTGAAGTAATAGGCAAATTTGATTTTGGAGTACGGAATGAAGCAGGGCAAATGCTTTTAGAATTTTGCCAGGAGAATGCACTGGTCATAGCAAACACTCTCTTCCAAAAACACAAGAGAAGACTCTACACATGGACATCACCAGATGGCCAACACCCAAATCGGATTGATTATATTCTTTGCAGCCAAAGATGGAGAAGCTCTATACAGTCAGGAAAAAGAAGACTGGGAGCTGACTGTGGCTCAGATCATGAACTCCTTATTGCCAAGTTCAGACTTAAATAAAAGAAAGTGGGGAAAACCACTAGACCATTCAGGTATGGTCTAAATCAAATCCCTTATGACTATACAGTGGACATGAGAAATAGATTTAAGGGATTAGATCTGATAGAGTGCCTGAAGAACTATGGGTGGAGGTTTGTGACACTGTACAGGAGGTAGGGATCAAGACCATCCCCATGGAAAAGAAATGCAAAAAGGCAAAATGGCTGTCTGAGGAGGCCTTACAAATAGCTGTGAAAAGAAGAGAAGTGAAAAGCAAAGGAGACAAGGAAAGATATTCCCATTTGAATGCAGAGTTCCAAAGAATAGCAAGGAGACTTCCTCAGTGATCAATGCAAAGAAATGGAGGAAAACAATAGAATGGGAAAGACTAGAGATCTCTTCAAGAAAATTAGAGATACCAAGGGAACATTTCATGCAAAGATGGGCTCAATAAAGGACAGAAATAGTATGAACCTAACAGAAGCAGAAGATATTAAGAACAGGTGGCAAAAATACACAGAACTATACAAAAAAGATCTCCACAACCCAGATAACCACGATGGTGTGATCACTCACCTAGAGTCACACATCCTGGAATGTGAAGTCAGATGGGCCTTAGGAAGCATCACTACGAAGAAAGCTAGTGGAGATGATGGAATTGCAGTTCAGCTATTTCAGATCCTAAAAGATGATGCTGTGAAAGAGCTGCACTCAATATTTCAGAAGATTTGGAAAACTCAGCAATGACCACAGGTCTGGAAATGTTCAGTTTTCATTCCAATTCCAAAGAAAAGCAATGCCAAAGAATGCTCAAATTACTGCACCATTGCACTCATCTCACACGCTAGTAAAGTAATGCTCAAATTCTCCAAGCAAGGCTTCAACAGAACATGAACCATGAACTTCCAGATGTTCAAGCTGGTTTTAGAAAAGGCAGAGGAACTAGAGATCAAATTGCCAACATTCACTGGCTCATTGAAAAAGCAAGAGAGTTCCAGAAAAATATCTACTTCTGTTTTATTGACTATGTTAAAGCCTTTGACTGTGTGGATCACAACAAACTGTGGAAACTTCTTCAAGAGATGGGAATACCAAACCACCTGACCTGCCTCTTGAGAAACCTGTATGCAGGTCAGGAAGCAACAGTTAGAACTGGACATGGAACAACAGACTGGGTCCAAATCAGGAAAGGAGTACATCAAGTCTGCATGTTGTCACCCTGCTTATTTAACATATGCAGATTACATCATGAGAAACACTGGACTGGAAGAAGCACAAGCTGGAATCAAGATTGCTGGGAGAAATAACACTAACCTCAGGTATGCGGATGACACCACCCTTATGGCAGAAATTGATGAAGAACTAAAGAGCCTCTTAATGAAAGTAAAAGAGGAGAGTGAAAAAGTTGGCTTAAAACTCAACATTCAGAAAACTAAGATCATGGCATCTGGTCCCATCACTTCATGGGAAATAGATGGGAAAACAATGAAAACAGTGACAGACTTTATTTTTTTGCGCTCCAAAATCACTGCAGATGGTGGCATGAAATTAAAAGATGCTTGCTCCTTGGAAGAAAAGTTATGAGCAACACAGACAGCATATTAAAAAGCAGAGACATTACTTTACCAACAAAGGTCCATCTAGTCAAAGCTGTTGTTTTTCCAGTAGTCATGTATGGATGTGAGAGTTGGACTATAAAGAAAGTTGAGCATGAGATAATTGATGCTTTTGAACTGTGGTTTTGGAGAAGACTCTTGAGAGTTCCTTGGACAGCACGGAGATCCAGCCAGTCCCTCCTAAAGGAAGTCAGTCCTGAATATTTATTGGAAGGACTGATGTTGAAGCTGTAACTCCAATACTTGGGCCACCTCATGCAAAGAGTTGACTCATTGGAAAAGACCCTGATGCTGGGAGGGATTGGGAGCAGGAGGAGAAGGGGACGACAGAGGATGAGATGGCTGGATAGTATCATGACTTGATGGATATGAGTTTGAGTAAACTCCAGGAGCTGGTGATGGACATGGAGGCCTGGCATGCTGCAGGCCATGGGTTGCAGAGAGTCGGACATGACTGCACGACTGAACTGAACTGAAGAATTTTTGGAGGCCCTCAAAGGTGAATACCTAGGGCAATAAAAGCACGTAAAAGAGTCGTGTTTCTCTCTGAAGAACAAAATTAGAGAATGCTAAGAGTTGACTCTCAATAAACTTAAAATTGTAAATAAATGATAGTAAAGCTGTAGATACTACTTAAAATAAGAGTTAAAATAGGAGTTTATCAGAAAATAGAAAGCATCAGTTGGAAGATGGTTAACTGGGGGCAGTGGCAGCGAGAAGCCAGAGAAAGAATTCAACAGCTACATAATATTCAAATGTAATGTTAATTAATTAAACAAGGAGGGGTTTAGACTGACGTGGCCTCACTCCTTAATACCCTAGGTAAACAGACCAAAATCTAAGTCTGAAATGCCCCAAGGTTAATAAATAGAGACCTAAGGATGACAAACTACAAATAGCAAACTAGGCCCTCCCAATCAATGAAACCATCTAAGTATAGCCAATCAAATAACTTCCTAGCTTTTCTACCACTTCTTTTCTGTAAAAGTCTTTCCCCTGCCTCTGTAGGTGGAGTGCGCCTAACCACCTCCAGTTTGTCACTGCCTGATTCAATTTGATTTTTATTCAAATAAACTTAAAAATGTTAATATACCTTTGTGTATCTTTTAACAGTAGGCACTACCATGATGCATTCCTGTCACTATCATTATTATTAGTTTTTTCTATATGAGTACTTATCATATAAATTTTTCACACATAATCCCCACAATAACCCAAGATAGGACCTTACAACTCCCCTCTCCCACTAGTAACTGCTTACCACATTATCTCCTTTTATTGTCTTTGTAGCAATTACAAACTCTCTGAGTTAATATTATCTTTTGGTTGGAGATGTCTTTGTTTTACTTGTTTATTATCTGTCTACAATATAAACTTCCTAAGAGCAGAGACTTCATGCTTTTCCTTACCTGGAACATTGTAGGTGCTAAGTCAATTTTATCCAGAAAAATACAAAATCAATCTAGAGAGAGGTTAAATACCTAAGATGAATATTTAAAACAGAAATCTGTTCAGATATGGAAAAATATATTTAAGAAAAATGACAGAATTAGTATGAAATCATAGAAAATATTGTGTGGTATGTGTGTTATATGTACATGAAATATAAAATCTGAGGAAACATTAGCATTACCTATCTCACAATGAAAGTTAAATTTTTTTGCCTTCTCTGCTTATTCTAATTTTTTACATTAAACATAACTTGTATAATAAACATAGTAAAATGATTTAAAAAACCACAGTTGACAAGATACATATTCAAGATACTAAAATAACATACTCAACTAAGTCCAAGGACTAAGCTGTTTGCAATGATTCTCTTTAAGAAATGCTTGGGTGCCCAATGCTTAATTTAACTCCTATATGATCAAAATAACCTATAAAGTCTACAACCATATTTGTTATTTGGACTCAGAGGTCACAAAAAGCTATGGACAATATTTGTCCCAACAGACCTAGAAATACCCAATGTTATTCGCTGTTCTTATTCCATTTTCACCTTCAAATCTAAACCTATTTGCTCTAAGCTTTTTTTGTTTGTTTGTTTCATTCCAGTCATTTTAGTAGTTTGGTTTTCTTTTTCCTGCCCTTCCTTATTCTCTCTGCATCTCTTCTCATACATGAAACTGCCATCTCTTGGGAAAAAATGAAGTGGTTAGTTTGGTCATGAAAATTCCCTGTTATCCTTCTTGTATAAATCAATCTGTTTCTTTCTAAAGCTATTTTTGATCACCCAGATTCAGTTTACCATATGTTAATAGGGAGATTGTTTACCTAATGGACTGAAACATAATAAAAAGTTTTCTTTTCCCCTCATTTGATCTACAAGTAAGCTTTCATTTCCAGCTTTCACTTGTTTGCATTGCTTTTTTGTCTTGCCTATAAGAATGCAAATCTGGTTATGACTAGCTGGTGTGTCACATCCTGTTAAAATATTCCATCTCTTAACACATGTTTCTAAATAGTTAAACTGGTAGGAAATATTTACCTAAGGTAATGTATTATTGCTTAATTAATAAAATTAAGTGTTGAAATGATAGAAATATATATATATATACATATATATATATGTATATATATAATTTGCATAGATGTAGGGAACACTACTATGAACTATGTTCAATTAAGAACCAAGTGTCATAGAAAAAGGTACCATATATTTTCTCAACTCATTTAAGCTTATTTTCTGATAGATACATACAGCATAGTATGAAAATGCAGTTTCCAAAAAAGCTGGGTGAGATGACATAAAAAGGATGTGCTGTTAGCCATGTGGAGCAGCTGTGTGATCAATTCCCAACCTGCCTTTTGGGAAGGAAGCCCACTCTGGGGCCAGGCACACCAAGTGATAATCTAACAGATGCTGTAGGACCACCTCCTACTCACCAGCCTCGAACACAGACAGCATCACCTAAAACCAAAGGAAATAGCAGCATGTGTGAAGAGAATACTGTTAAACAGGCGAGATAGAAATGACCATCAGATATCTTTGAAGAAGTCAGACTTCCAGTGGTCTACCAAATAAGGCCATATAACAAACTGAACATTTTCCCCTTTTTGGTTTCACTAAAGTAGCTGCCTCTTCTCTTCTAATTATACTGTAAGGAAGTCAGTCCAGTACTATGTATTAAGCAACCTGTCTGCATGATGTGGGTGAGATTTGCTTTCTTTGTTAAGTATCATTTGAAAGAATTAAGAGAGAAAAGAATATAAATGACATATGCACTAAGAGATTCAAACTACTATGCATAAAATAAGCAATGAGAATATATTGTACAACACAATGGAAATATAGCCATTATTTTTTAATGATTTAAATAGAGTGTAATCTATAAAAATACTGAATCACTATGTCATATGCCTGAAACTTATATCATGTTATTAATCAACTATACTTCAATAATATATAAAAATTTCAATTAAAAAACTAGAATTTTAAAAAGTACATAAAAAGTCAAAACACGGCAAATAACATGTACAGTGAAGTAAATCTGAGGTAGATCACTAAAAGCCCCAAAGAGAAACACTAAGTCCAAGTGAAATTGCTTCCTTCTTAGGAAAGTGATACCAAAGTTATGTTTGTTTGTTTGTTTGTTTATTTTTCTGTTCAGACATTGATTCTCAGAATGGTCTGCAGCATGTAATAACCTTTCTACTCTAGTATCCTTATACAGAAAACTGGCATCATATATTTTATTACTTTGAGTTCATCTCTAGAGTGGTGAGGGGATTAATTAATTTATTCATACATATTAAATACATTTTGTAAAAGTCCTTTTGAAATTCTACCATGAACCAGCCTTCTCGCCTTTGATCATTAGTTGTTATTTTTCAAATGGTTGTATAATGTTTTATAAATTTCTTTTATTTTTTTTCACTGGTAAACAAAACTTATGTAGGAAGATTGTGAATGCTGCTTGATTAAATCAATGCTAATTTTCACAAACAACAAATTTTCTCAAATGCCTATTTTAATTCTTATTACAATATCATGTAAATTTTAGCAATAACAAATCAAGCAGTCCAGAAATTAGGTCTGATAGATTCAGTGCATTCATGGGTTTGATGCATTTTTCAGCATATTTTGTTGCAGAAAGCTAATCTTTTTCCTGGTATCTCACACAGGCATACAGCTAGAGCTAAAATGAACGTGCAGTTTTCTGAGGCTTTCCCAAAGGGACAATGCGTATCACACAGCAACATCTGCCAAGGAGAAAACCACACAGCCGGTTTCAGTTTTTCCCTCTTGTAAAGACGATTTCATCCAATTGCAGGAAGTGTATGCAACGTCAATACCCTTTTAAACGTGCCTTACAAGTCTATGGTTATTTTATTGGGTTCAATAACCACTATCACACCTTAAATTTTGCATTTCTAAAGAATTTTCACATCTGCTTAACAACCCTGCCAAGGAAGGGCTGATCATTCCCATTTTACATATAGAAAAGCTGATATTTAAAGGAGGTGGGTGTCTTGATCAAGGTCATAAGTCTGCCTTTATGTAGAACCAGGATGCGATTCACCATTCTGTTCTGTTTTCGTTGTACCTTTCATATATATGTGCACAAAAAATAATGTATAATACAAGTACACAGTTATGTACTATCAGTCTGTTTTATAATCTACCAGGTTGTATGTATTGTGAAGGGAAACACTATGACTATTGATTGTTCTAATTTCTGTGTAATCATAGTGCAGTTTGGTTTTTTGTCTTATAAATGATAGAGATCTGGAACAGCTGCAAATTGCTAATGTTCCTGGATACATTTGGCAGCAGCCTGAGGCAAGCAAATCCACAACAAGCAAATTAAATCCTTATAGTAATTTATCTCTAAGCACTTACAGTATGAATAACAGAGGTATTGTGGGCCCAAAACAATTTTAAAAGAAATATAAGTGGTTGTTTATTTATTTATACAAAGGGACCAAGAAGTTTAGAGCATATGGTACAAAGGACAATAATCAGGAGAGTCAACTTCTTGCCCTAGCTGAAAAATCATGAGCTTTGAAGTGAAAAAAAAAAAAAAGAAGAACTACTTGAATTTGATAAGATTTCAAATTTGATATCAACTTGAAAGATTGATAGTAAGGCCAGAAGGGCTTTCCAGGCAGAGAGCATGGGTGTGAGAGATGGAGCAGAGGCAGATGAGAGATTCATGTTTCAAAGAGTTTAGTTTACTCAAAATCTGCACCCCTCTTGTTAAAAAAGAAAAGAAAAGAAGAAAAACAGAAATAATGGCCAGGTAAATAGGAGATACCATTATTCTCTCTACTATAGAGCTCTAGAGTACAGTTAGCTGCTTGGCATTTCACTTTTTCCGTGCCTACCCTCTAATCAAGGCCAACTTTGCACATGTTTGGCAATTTCCACCTCATGGTTCTAAGCCATAGGTGATGAGCCATGCATTAGGTAAATAGCTGAGGGAGGAGCACAAAAAGGAATATTAAACTACATAAGAAAAGTTATTCATGGATCCTTGTTAAAGACAGTGAAGCAGACTTTGTCAAGGGGGACTGTCATGAAAGACATTTGGACCACCACAATGGGGTTTTACAGTAGGGGAGAGATACTGCCCTCAACTCAATACAACAAGGAAAACGGGGATTTATAGCCAAAAAGCGAGAGGGTTTATCAGTGGATGGAAAATTATTAAAAGGAAATATCAGGGGTTGGGAATGATTCTAGCTTTAACAACTCAACGAGACTCTTGCTGAAGGCAAGCCAGGTGGTCAGACATCACCTGAAGAATGGTGAAGGATGAGGAACTTAATCAGATATCGAGGCTGGGAGATGATGGCCAAACTGACTTAGCAAGATTCTTGCTAAAACTAGACAATGCAGATATGAACACAGAAGCTCAAACATCAGGGCCTAGTTGAGAAGAGAGTTACAAGAAGCCTGACTACAGTTTGGTCAAGATAAGAATCTTCGTCAGCATACACACCCATATGGCCCCTATTCATTCGTCCACTGACACCTTCCAATGTCATGAAGTGCCAGTCTCGTTAGGTTCACTACCTCCATCCCACCTCTTTGCCTGTATGTGCTTTGGCCTGTTTTAATAGCATTCAAGGGTGCTTTTCCTGACCCTTCCAGACTAGAAGATAAACCCTGCTACATGCTTTCATCATCCCGTATTTGTCTCTCAGAGCAGATAATGGCTGCGACCGACCGCGCATAAGCATTGCCGAGAGGAGCTACCCCAATTCCGATGTCGGCGGCGGCTGAGAAGAGCAAACCCACGTCCAAGGGGCGGTGGCTGCGCGGGCGCAGGAGGGCCGAGAGGAGATACTCTACGCTCCAGGTCAGGAGGGGCGGCCGTGAGAAGATACCCCTCGTCCAAGGTAAGGAGCAGCGGCTGCGCTTGGCTGGGGCAGCCGTGAAGAGATACCGCACGTCCAGGGTAAGAGAAACCCAAGTAAGATGGTAGGTGTTGCGAGAGGGCATCAGAGGGCAGACATGCTAAAACCATAATCACAGAAAACTAGCCAATCTAATCAAAGGACCACAGCTTGTCTAACTCAATGAAACTAAGCCATGCTGTGTGGGGCCACTCAAGATGGTCAGGTCATGGTGGAGAGGTCTGACATGGTCCACTGGAGAAGGGAATGGCAAATCACTTTAGTATCCTTGCCTTGAGAACACCATGAACAGTATGAGAAGGCAAAATGATAGGACACTGAAAGAGGAACTCCCCAGGTCGGTAGGTGCCCAACATGCTACTGGAGATCAGTGGAGAAATAACTCCAGAAAGAATGAAGGGATGGAGCCAAAGAAAAAACAATACCCAGTTGTGGATGGGACTGGTGATAGAAGCAAGGTCCGATGCTGTAAACAGCAATATTGCATAGGAACCTAGAATGTTAGGTCCATGAATCAAGGCAAGTTGGAAGTGGTCAAACAGGAGATGGCAAGAGTGAATGTCGACATTCTAGGAATCAGAGAACTAAAATGGACTGGAATGGGTGAATTTAACTCAGATGACCATTATATCTATTACTGTGGGCAGGAATCCCTTAGAAGAAATGGAGTAGCCATCATAGTCAACGAAAGAGTCCAAAATGCAGTACTTGGATGCAATCTCAAAAACGACAGAATGATCTCTGTTCATTTCCAAGGCAAGCCATTCAATATCATGGTAATCCAAGTCTATGCCCCAACCAATAAGGCTGAAGAAGCTGAAGTTGAACAATTCTGTGAAGACCTACAAAACCTTTTATAACTAACACCCAAAAAAGATGTCCTTTTCATTATAGGGGACTGAAATGCAAAAGTAGGAAGTCAAGAAACACCTGGAGTAACAGGCAAATTTTGCCTCAGAGTACAGCATGAAGCAGGGCAAAAGCTAATAGAGAATGCACTGGTGATAGCAAACACCCTCTTCCAACAACACAAGAGAAGACTCTACACATGGACATCACCAGATGGCCAACACCAAAATCAGATTGATTATATTCTTTGTAGACAAATATGGAGAAGCTCTATACAGTCAGCAAAAAAAAAAGACCAGGAGCTGACTGTGGCTCAGATCATGAACTCTTTATTGCCAAATTCAGACTTAAATTGAAGAAAGTAGGGAAAACCACTAGACCATTC
Organism: Odocoileus virginianus; assembly: GCF_023699985.2. NCBI lineage: Eukaryota > Metazoa > Chordata > Mammalia > Artiodactyla > Cervidae > Odocoileus > Odocoileus virginianus. The sequence goes on from NC_069697.1 coordinate 10,743,866, forward strand.
AGGTATGACCTAAATCAAATCCCTTATGACTATACAGTGGAAATGAGAAATAGATTTAAGGGACTAGATCTGATAGACAGAGAGCCTGATGAACTATGGACAGAGGTTCATGACACTGTACAGGAGACAGGGATCAAGACCATCCCCATGGAAAAGAAATGCAAAAAGGCAAAATGGCTGTCTGAGGAGGCCTTACAAATAGCTATGAAAAAAAGAGAAGCGAAAAGTAAAGGAGAAAAGGAAAGATATTCCCATTTGAATGCAGAGGTCCAAAGAATAGCAAGGAGAGATAAGAAAGCCTTCCTCATTGACCAATGCAAAGAAATAGAGGAAAACAACAGAATGGGAAAGACTAGAGATCTCTTCAAGAAGATTAGAGATACCAAGGGAACATTTCATGCAAAGATGGGCTCAATAAAGGACAGAAATGGTATGGACCTAACAGAAGCAGAAGATATTAAGAAGAGGTGGCAAGAATACACAGAAGAACTGTACAAAAAAGATATTCACAACTCAGATAATCACAATGGTGTGATCACTCACATAGAGCCAAGCATCCTGGAATATGAAGTCAAGGGGACCTTAGAAAGAATCAGTATGAACTAAGCTAGTGGAGGTGATGAAATTCCAGTTGAGTGATTTAAAATCCTGAAAGATGATTCTGCTGAAAGTGCTGCACTCGATGTGCCAGCAAATTTGGAAAACTCAGCAATGGCCACAGGACTGGAAAAGGTCAGTTTTCATTTCAATCCCAAAGAAAGGCAATGCCAAAGAAGGCTCAAACTACCGTGCAATTGCACTCATCTCACATGCTAGTAAAGTAATGCTCAAAATTCTCCAAGCCAGGCATCAGCAATACGTGAACCAAGAACTTCCAGATGTTCAAGCTGGTTTTAGAAAAGGCAGAAGAACCAGAGATCAAATTGCCAATATCCACTGGATCATTGAAAAAGCAAGAGATTTTCAGAAAAACATCTATTTCTGCTTTATTGACTACACCAAAGCCTTTGACTGTGTGGATCACAATAAACTGTGGAAAATTCTTCAAGAGATGGGAATACCAAACCACCTGACCTGCCTCTTGAGAAACCTATATGCAGGTCAGGAAGCACCAGTTAGAACTGGACATGGAACAACAGACTGGTTCCAAATAGGATAAGGAGTACATCAAGGCTGCATACTGTCACCCTGCTTCTTTAACTTATATGCAGAGTATATCACGAGAAATGCTGGGCTGGAAGAAGCAAAAGCTAGAATCAAGATTGCTGGGAGAAATATCAATAACCTCAGATATGCAGATGACACCACCCTTATGGCAGAAAGTGAAGAGGAACCAAAAAGCCTCTTGATGAAAGTGAAAGAGGAGAGTGAAAAGGTTGGCTTAAAGCTCAACATTCAAAAAACTAAGATAATGGCGTCTGGTCCCATCACTGCATGGGAAATAGATGGGGAAACAGTGGAAACAGTGTCAGACTTTATTTTTGGTTGGTCCCAAAATCACTGCAGAAGGTGACTGCAGCCATGAAATTAAAAGACACTTGCTCCTTGGAAGGAAAATTATGACCAAGCTAGACAGCATATTAAAAAACAGAGACATTACTCTGCCAACAAAGGTCTGTCTTCAAGGCTATGGTTTTCCAGTGGTCATGTATGAATGTGAGGATTGGACTGTGAAGAAATCTGAGTGCCAAAGAATTGATGCTTTTGAACTGTGGTGTTGGAGAAGACTCTTGAGAGTCCCTTGGACTTCAAGGAGATCCAACCAGTCCATCCTAAAGGAGATCAGTCCTGGGTGTTCACGGGAAGGACTGATGCTGAAGCTGAAACTTCAATACTTTGGCCACCTCATGTGAAGAGTTGACTCATTGGAAAAGATCATGATCCTGGGAGGGATTGGGGGCAGGAGGAGAAGTGGACGACAGAGGATGAGATGGTTGGATGGCATCACTGACTCAATGGACATGAGTTTGAGTAAACTCCAGGAGTCAGTGATGGACAGGAAGGCCTGATGTGCTACGTCTCATGGGGTCGCAAAGAGTCGGACACGACTAAGCGACTGAACTGAAGTGAATTGAATTGTGTCAATGTGATTCTTTAATAACTATCTGCTAATACTTCCATAAATTCTTGAGGTTTGTTTTAAGTTTATTTTATTGAAGTAATTAGAGTATAGTTGATTTATAATGTCTCGCTAAATTCTGCTGTTCAGGAAAGTGATTCAGTTATACATACATATGTTTGTGTACGTATACTTTTTTTGGTATTCATTTCCATTATGGCTTATTACAGTATACTGAATACAGTTCTGTGTGCTATTCAGTAGGAACTTGTTGTTTATCCAGTCTATATATAATAGTTTCTACTCACTAATCCCAAACTCCCAGTCCATGCCTCCCCACCCACCTCCCCTTTGGCAACCACAAGGGTTGCTGTCCTCTATGTTTGTGTGGCTATTTCTGTTTCATGGATAAGTTCATGTATGTCATATTTTAGAGCCCACATGTCAGTGATATCATATGGTATTTGTCTTTCTCTTTCTGCTTTCACATAGTATGATAAGCCCTAGGTCCATCCATGTTGCTGCCAATGGCATCATTTCATTCTTTTGTATGGCTAAGTAATATTCCATTGTATGTATATACCACATCTTCTTTATCCATCCATCCATCACTGGACACTTAAGTTGCATCCATGTTTTGGGTATCATAAATGGTGTTGCTGTGAATGTAAAAGTGCAAATATCTTTTCAAATTATAGTTTTTTTCCTGGATATATGCCCAGGAGTGGGATTGATGGATCACATGGCAACTCTATTTAAGGTTTTTGAGGAACCTCCATCCAAAATTCCTGAGTTTTCATTGACTGTAAGTTTCATGAGAGACAGTGATGGGTATGCTCAATACTATATTCTGGCACCCTCCTATAGTGGATCAATAAATACTTATTGAATAACTGAGCCCTTCCTAAGAATAATTCTCAAGTAGAGAGAAGAGTGGAAGTGTGGAGAAAAGATAAGAGCAATTAAAACAGAATGAACAAGATAACTGGGTTTATTCACCCACTCATACATGTAAAATTGTTCACTAATAGCTAGTAAGCTGGTTTTAAATCTAGCAAATTTTGATAGTGAACCTCTATTTGCTTATTTACTTAAGTTTATTTTTAGAGCTTGGAGCATAATGTCCCTACTTTGCATGATTAGAAAAGTTTACAGTTATATTAGTGGATTTACTTTTTATATATATTGTTCAGTCCTTAGTGAAAATTAAAACCCAAAATTTTGATACTGCTTCTCTGAAAAGCATGGTCTGTGATGTTCATAACTGTGATCTATATGAAAATGTGGCATCCATATATTTTTGCAAATAATAGCAAGAACTTGTCTATCAGAAAAAAGTGCAGATTATCAACTGTAAGGCAGTTCAAAGTTTTTCAGAAGTGTAAACTAGGGAAAAGATAGGTAGAAAAGATAATTTTGGAGATTAAGAGACTGGTAAGAGACTTGGGCAACTTAGCTCAAAAACATGGTTTGAGAAAGTTCTACAAATGAGTTTAAGTATATAAACTTTAGAAAAATAAAAGTAAGAAGCTAATCCAAAGGAAACATTTTATATATTTAAGTAACAAAAGTTGTTTTATATGCATGCTCAATTGGCATCTTCTGAACCTAAATTGTTAATGCAAATTTGTTTAATACACGTAAGGTTTTCCCCCTGAAATGGATCAAATGTTCTCTCTCAGAATACGTCACTTCAGCATAAGAATTACTTTGACCTGGGGGCAATTAAGAAACAGTAGGAAATCTCAGTACTCTGTCTTTCTGCCTAAAAGTAGGAGGGAAATTTATCTTAGTAAAGGTGTTCCCCCTCCTTTTTTCCAAAGAGGACAATGACCCTCAAACACTGAAGACAACTCAATCTTATTAGTGGAGATAGCACCAACTCTAGTCTGCATAATAAACCGCACTAAACAACACTTATCTTCCATTAGCTTTCCTCATATGTTTACCTTCTCACAGTTTATTGCCCAACCCTTAGAAGCCCAACCCCCTTTTTCTTGATCCTGTCCCCTGTCCACAATTCATTGCCCTTTGTTAAAATGATATATGGCTCTCAAACCTATCACATCTTTGGATTTTCACTTCATTTTGTTTTTGGAGGCCCCATATTCATAATAAACCTTTTTCTGCCAATCTATCAGTTGCCATTTTAATTTGCAGACTCTAGCTACTGAACATAAGAAGGTAGAACAAAAAAAAATTTTTCCATAACCTTCTGCCTCCCATCTCTAGTTTCTCAACAAAAGAAATTGGCACTTTTTAATAAGCTGTCATCAAGTAGGGAACCTCTTAAATGATAGCCAATATTGTTTGGAGAGCATTCTAAAGAGGAGTATGCCATTCAATGCATCATTCATTTATTGAAAATATATTTATTGGGCACCCACTATTAATCTAATGCATAAATCTAATGGTTTGACTAAGATAGACACATTGATTGTCTTCATAGATCCAGTATTTTATCAGGGAGAGAAGAATTAAGCAAAGACTTACACAATTAATAATTTAATAACTAGTATTAATTCTATAGAAGAGAAGTACAGGGTATTGTGAAAGAGCAACTACTAAAAGACCTGACCCAGAATGGAAGGAGAGGGTGACCCATAGAGACATCCTTGAAAGAATTATATTTCAGCTGAGTGTTGAGGAATGAGTAGGAATTAACTAATATTGTTATTTGACCAGACAGCATCTAAATCACATTGAAAATTTACCATTTAATGAGTTTTTGTTGGGGCAGAGTCCACTCCAGTTAAAAGAAGTCAAAAATACCAGATACTCATTTTTGCAGCATCCTTTATAGTTAAAGTGCAGCCACATTTGTATTACTGTGCCTTTAATATATATATTAAATAATATATTAAATATATTAAATTAAATAATATATTAAATATTAAATATAATACATTAAATAGAAATGTTATTAAATATTAAATATATATTTAATGATATGTATTAAATATTAAATATATATTAAATACAAATATTAAATTTGTATTACCGTGCCTTCAATATATATAAGATATATTAAATTTCTGTATTAAATATATAAAACTGAATTGGGAACAAGTGACACAAAATGAATGGGAAATGGGTGTTTTCTGTAGGTGTCGGCGGATGCAGAAATAATGAGCTGCTTGGGCAGCAGACTTGGCGGTAAGCAGCCGCTCTCGGGGCGTGGTGGGGAGGACCGCCGTGTCTGCCCCGCACTGGTCTGGAGCCATCGGAGATGTGGTTCTGGCAGCGTGGCCGCAAGCTTTGTTCTCTAGAGCCCGCCCAGTGTTTCTGTGAGCCCCCAGACATCTTTCAATATATTTTTTTTCCTCTTAAATTAGAGTTGGGTTTTGTTGGTGATAACCAAGCAAAGGAGTGGGAGAGAGTGAAAAAAGAGCTCCCGGTGAAGGTGAGCGTGACTGGGAACCGTCCCAGGAGCCGGGGGGGACGGTGGGACAGGAACGCCGCTGCAGTGGACAGCGACCCCTGAGCCAGGCCACCGGGCCGTGAGAGGCAGCCCTTCCTTTGTCCCCAGAGCAATGGGAATCAGTAAAGAGCTTTAAGCAGGCAGGAGACATGATAAAATTTGCATTTTTAAAGGTCATTCAGAGATTGGAGCCTTTCTGCCGGAAATTACTGTTAGCTAGATAAAGACTACGGCTGTGGAAATGCAGGCGAGAAGCTGGAACTTTGAAATTCTATGAAGTAAAATAAATCGGTTTTGGCAAGAGGTCAGATGTGTAAGAGTGGGACATTTTACTTGCACAACAACCTGTTACTTGTTCGACAGAAGCCAATAACAGATGGAGTAATTCCAATATATATACATTCTCTGGTTTGTCTGATTTGCATATATTCTGCTAAACCAAATATAGCGAGTAGAAGCACATAGTTAATACACACACATGATATTTCTTTCTCCATTTTCTTAACCTAAAGTGATTAAATTCAGTTCCTCTGTTTCATGTACTTCAGCAGTTTATAACACGTCATCTCTGCAATAACAATTTAATCTTTTCCCTTGTGTTTTGAAAGGAAACAAAAGCATAAATTTGTTCTAGAAATGTGGAAAAGGAATTCAGAAGCTAAATAGAAGTGTTGAGAATTTGCTTGGTTGATACTTGATGTGTTGCTAAACAGTAAAATGCAATTATTAGTAATAAAAATAAAACAGAAATCACTTCTTCATACCATCTAGTAAAAATAAGCAAAACATTCTAATAGTTGAAAGTCCTTTCATTGTCTTCTAATGATAATGCTGCAGAACTCAGCCTCTCTGTTCAAAAGGTATTTATGACTGATACTGTGTTGGAGAGGGGAATGGCAATCCACTCCAGTATTCTTTTATTTTTTTCCAGTATTCTTGCTTGGAGAATCCCAAGGATAGAGGAGCATGATGGGCTACAGTTCATGGGGTTGCAAAGAGTCGGACACGACTGAGCGACTAACACACACAGTGTTGTGTTGGTGGAACTTTTTTCTTTTTACTTTAACTCTGTGCCTTCCTCGGTGTTTTCATAGAACTCCAAGCAAAGTGATAACACACACTTGCATAAGTCATGACAGGGATGGGTTAATGTGGTTTACTTCCAGCACAGAAATCATGGATCCTATCAAATAAGCTGCAACTTTTCCAACACTCATAGGTTCCACAGCCTTAATCATATGTGTCCTCTGGGCCCACGCTTTTAACTGGCATCCATCCTTGCTTAAAATTGATACTCTGCCTGTGTGTCATGACTTCTCACCTACTTTCTCCAAGTCTGACCAATGGCCTGTTTGTTCCTATTGCTTGATATCATGCTTGCCTTTGCCAACACAGCCTGTGTTGTGGTAATCTGTGGTACAATTCTCTGGTACCGATTTGTAAAGTTTCCATGCAATTATTGTTAGCAGCCTTAGTGGTTTAAATTTTTAATTATTATTCTTAATTAAGTTATATGTATCCAGGCTGCAAAAGTTTTTAAATGGATCAAAAAGATATATTGTGAAAAGTAACATTCCATTCAGAGAGCAGAAGGGATGAACTGGTGGGGCAGAGAGGGTTTTTATGGCAGTGAAACTACTCTGTAGGATCCTGAATGGTGTGTATATGCCATACAGTTGTCAAACCCCATAGAACGTACAATGCAAAGGGTAAACCCTCAGGTAAACTACAGACTTTAGTTAGTAATAATGTATAAATGTTGTCTCATCAACAGGGACAACTGTACCACACTAATGTCAGTTATTAATAATAAGGGAACTGTTGATGGGGAAAGGGGGCATGCCATGTAGGAACTCTCTGTACTTTCTGCTCAATTTTTCTGTGAACCTAAAACTGCTCTAAAATATAAAGTCTAATAACTTTCTCTCCCATTCATGCCCCACTGCCTAATTCCTTTCCCTATAGGAAATACATGTACAGAATGTTTTATATACTATGCATACATTAAAGTATGTAATGACAATTAGCTACCAATCATGGGTGCTGCTTTTAAACTAAAAACATGATTCACTATAAGGAAACCAAAATGCCCCTTGCTTCAGTTCCATCTTATTTCACCTCCAAGTTCCTCTCTGACCCAGAGGATTTTGTTTATGTTTTGCTTCCACCTGATTAATTTTTTTTCCAGGCTAGAGAAGAGTCCATTATTCATTATTCACAATTATGCTTTCAGTAGTACACATTTTAGTTAATTGGGCTTCCATGGTGGCTCAGCTGGTAAAGAATCTGCCTGCAATGAGGGAGACCTGGGTTCAATCCCTGGGTTGGGAAGGTCCCCTGGAGAAGGGAACCGCTACCCGCTCCAGTATTCTGGTCTGGAGAATTCTATGGGCTGTATTCCATGGGGTCACAAAGAGTCAGACACAACTGAGCAACTTTCACTTTGTCACTTACAGTTAATTACATATCAGTTTGCATCATTATTTTGTTTAATGTCTGCCTGTCCTCTTAGTCTGATAAACTTGTCATTGATGGTAAAATTTGGTTCAAGTAAGTTTTAAAAGGCATGTAGTAGGCAAATATAAATGTTTTCCTTAGTCATAATAGAAGCAGTTTTTTATACCTATTGCATAATGACCAATCTGCTTTTCCATCTGGTGGCCTCTTATAGACATTTGATCTGTGACCCTGGGAAGCTAAATCAGTACAGTGTGGACCAAGAGTTGCATCTGTAGGATTCTAGGTGTCTCTTTCCTCAGTTCTTTGGACTCTAACACCAAGGCAAGGCAGCTGTGTGGCATGTCTCAGGGGGATCCATCCACTTAGCAACCTCAAGCACAGCTAGCCCCACCTTATGAAGCAGTCTGGAGGTAGGTCTTCAGTAAATATCTATTATGTGAAATAAAAACTACATAGGCATTGTAGAAAAGGGCAGAAATTATTAAATGTATTCATGTTAGCTTTTTTTTTAAAAAAAAAAGGATATAATATAAAGCTTATTTGATTCATTGTGTGCTTGAGTCAGCATTGTTTTTATTATTTTAATGTAGTATATTGGGTCTTTGTTCAATTCTTCATTCAATTCAGTTAAGTCACTCAGTCATGTCCAACTCTATGCAAGCCAATGGACTGCAGCATTCCAGTCTTCCCTGTCCATCCCCAGCTCCCAGAGCTTGCTCAAGTTCATGTCCACCAAGTCGGTGATGCCATCCAACCATCTCATCCTCTGTCGTCCCCTTCTCTTCCTGCCCTCAGTCTTTCCCAGCATCAGGGTCTTTTCCAATGAGTCAGTTCTTCACATCAGGTGGCCAAAGAATTGGAGTTTCAGCTTCAACTTCAGTCCTTCCAATGAACACCCAGGACTGATCTCCTTTACGATGGACTGGTTGGATCTCCTTGCAGTGCAAGGGACTCTCAAGACTCTTCTCCAACAAAAGCATCAATTCTTCGGTGTTCAGCTTTCTTTACAGTCCAACTCTAACATCCATACACGACCACTGGGAAAACCATAGCTTTGACTACACAGACCTGTTTTGGCAAAGTAATGTCTCTGCTTTTTTATATGATATCTAGGTTAGTCATAGCTTTTCTTCCCGAGCAATCATCCTTTAATTATTCATTACTTCCCTCTAATAGAGTCACATACATACCCTTTGGCAAATGATTTTGAAGTACCATCCTTTGACATGGTATGTAAGACCCCACCCAAATAACATTTGGCTTAGGTATTAACATTTTACCTGCCTCTGCAGATAGAGTATAAGTCAGGATACATACACCACATGCCAGGGAGGACTTGAAAAGGGGATTTTGTCATTTGACTTGGGCTACTGGAATTTTCAACCTCTGTCAGAAAAATGTGCCCACTGTGGCCTTTTCCTTCCTGAATCCTGGAATAGAGCACATAGAATAGACTTGAATCCAAACCAAAGCTGGGAGTTTAGCCTACACTGGCTCAAAGAGAGGAGCCCAGTCAAGATCAGCAAAACAATAGTTGACCTGGAGACCCATGAGGGAGTAGATGTTTATTGTTGGAAGCTATGTGGAAAATTCTGAAGGAGACGGGAATACCAGACCACCTGACCTGCCTCTTGAGAAACCTATATGCAGGTCAGGAAGCAACAGTTAGAACTGGACATGGAACAACAGACTGGTTCCAAAGAGGAAAAGGAGTACATCAAGGCTGTATATTGTCACCCTGCTTATTTAACTTACATGCAGAGTACATCATGAGAAACGCTGGGCTGGAAGAAGCACAAGCTGGAATCAAGATTGCCGGGAGAAATATCAATAACCTCAGATATGCAGATGACACCACCCTTATGGCAGAAAGTGAAGAGGAACTGAAAAGCCTCTTGATGAAAGTGAAAGAGGAGAATGAAAAAGTTGGCTTAAAGCTCAACATTCAGAAAACTAAGATCATGGCCTCTGGTCCCATCACCTCATGGGAAATAGATGGGGAGACAGTGGAAACAGTGTCAGACTTTATTTTTGGGGGCTCCAAAATCACTGCAGATGGTGACTGCAGCCATGAAATTAAAAGACGCTTACTCCTTGGAAGGAAAGTGATGACCAACCTAGACAGCATATTAAAAAGCAGAGACATTACTTTGCCAACAAAGGTCTGTCTGGTCAAGGCTATGGTTTTTCCAGTGGTCATGTATGGATGTGAGAGTTGGACTGTGAAGAAAGCTGAGCACTGAAAAATTGATGCTTTTGAACTGTGGTGTTGGAGAAGACTGTTGAGAGTCCCTTAGACTACAAGGAGATCCAACCAGTCCATCCTAAAGGAGATCAGTCCTGGGTGTTCACGGGAAGGACTGATGCTGAAGCTGAAACTTCAATACTTTGGCCACCTGATGCGAAGAGTTGACTCATTGGAAAAGACCCTGATGCTGGGAGGGATTGGGGGCAGGAGGAGAAGGAGACGACAGAGGATGAGATTTTTGGATGGCATCACCGACTCGATGGACATGAGTTTGAGTAAACTCTGGGAGTTGGTGATGGACAGTGAGGCCTGGCGTGCTGCGATTCATGGGGTCTCAAAGAGTCGGACACGACTGAGCAACTGAACTGAACTGAACTGATGGAGATCTTTGTGGTCACTTGTTATCCGAGTTACCTCAGTGTAAACAAATCAAAACTGTGTAGTTGCAAACTGTGTTGCGAAATTATTAGAACAAGTAAAACATCCATGTATTCTTCCCATGCTACCAGAAATGTTAAATAGCTGAACATTTATCTTTAATTATGGTGAATTAATTTGTTTAAGAACTTGCAAATTTATTTTTAAAAGCAAGTCACTGTCTCCATGTTAATAAAACTGCCTCACCAATGTACAATCATTCCAATCCATATCATTTTGAAGAGTAAGAGACATTTTGAGTAATCATACAATGTCCACCTTTTAAACTACTTCATTTTATCATAAGCACCAGTGAGTAAAAAGTCATGAGAACCCCAAATTTAGTGAAAATAGCAGTCTGGAACTTTCTAAATTCACATTAAATTTATTTGATTAATACATACAAAATAAAAGAATAAAATCCAAATATATTTGGAAGCTGTTTATTATTAAAGCTGATTATCAACTTGGTGTCGGTATAGAGGTGAAAACCAAAATAGCAATGACTTCCATTTTACTGTGACAGATAGTATCATAAAACATTTATTATTTCTAAAGTGCTTGATACCTTTGTAGGGCAGGCACTATTATATCCATCCTAGAGATGAGAATACTGAGGCTCAAAGAAGTAAAATCTGCCTGAGAACACACAGCCTCTAAACCAGGCTTCAGATAAAAAACATTTGTCTAGTACCATAACCTGGAGAAGGAAATGGCAACCCACTCCAGTATTCTTGCTTGGAGAATCCAATGGACAGAGGAGCCTGGCAGGCTGCAGTCCATGGGATTGTTAAGAGTCAAAAATGACTTAGTGACTAAAGAGAGAGAGAGAGAATACCATAACCACAGTGCTAGTCACACAATGTCTTAAGGTCACTCATCTTTTAATACTCCACATACATAAATATTCAGAAAAATGTTTGCTGAGTTGAACTGAGAAGAAACAGATATTCAATTCTACAAGGGATAAGTAAGCAAAAGCAGCCACTGTACCTCTTTCTCTTACTTTCCCCCATGGCAAGACTAAAGTTATTTCAAGAGTATCAAGCTGTGACCACTTTTGTTTTGATTTTGTGTTCAATTTGTCTATCCGTTTTTGTAAAACAGTAACAGAAACATACTAGATCTTCAGCATCCCTACTTTAAAGGCTCCTGCATTGGCCAATTTCTTAACCTAGACATTCTGCCAAATAAGAATCATTCTGCCACTAGCAAGGAATTATGATTTGCCAGGAGTAATCCCTTTAGACAATTAGAAACATCTTCTTTGTTATTTTTCCCTCATATTATATGCTGCCATATGGCAACAAGAATCCACCCAGCAGAGCATATGGAAAACTTGCCATGCATGGGAAAACATTAAAGGAAAAATATGGAAACAAGAGATGCTGCCATTGCTCATACCACTGCATAAGAAAGTTGCTTGCCACTCGCGCCAAAGCATAAGTAGTTGAACATATCTCTCATGTGTGAATTCTATTTTATGTTAAGTCTGGCTCACCAAGCAGCATCCTGCCAGTGTTGGTCCCTGTTTGGATGCCACTTGGATAGAAACGTTTTTCTATAAATGCAGTGATCTAGCACAGGAATCCAGAATGTTCTCTGCCTCCCACCTTGAACAGCCTCTTCTCCTATTAATTTTCCTTTACATTACCATTGACTCTGCTTCTCAGAATGAATGCATCCCAACCAGTCTCAATTACTTCTTCTCCCTCCCCTCCCATATCTAGCTAGATACAAATCCCGTGAATTTTATTTAAGAAATACCTTTGAATCTGGTTTCTATTTTGCATCCTCACTGCCTTTACATTTAAGCACTTTTTTCCTTTTTGAAAAATTTCAATAACTATCACTGTTCTCTCTCTCCTAGACCTAGTTTTTCTTCCCACCAATCTATCTTTCAACTGCTGCTAGAGCTAACAAATTCTAGAACATAATTCAGGTTAAGCCACTCCTGTAGTTCAAAATGTCTGTTAGTTTGACAGGATAAAGAATGAGATCTGGCTTCTTAGCTTAACATCTCAGGGGCTTCACAATCTATGCCAATGAATCTCATCTCAGTGAATGCTCCAGCCACACGACTTTTTTCTGATCTTCTCTTCGAACACATCAGACCCTTTTATATCTCCATGTCTCTTGCAAACTAATCCTACTGCTATGGATGGTCCTTCCCCACCATCTTTATCTTGCAAATTACAACTCATATGTGAAATATCTCCTCCAAGTAGGGATACTTGCTTCTTTATTGCTTCCAGCATTCTTAGTGTACATTGTTATCTGTTTCTAAGTTTTAATGTCCCTCTTTACCAACAAGTTTTATAATATCTGACACTTAAAAAATGCTTAAAAAAATAATTGCTGAGTAAGTGAATGAATAAATGAATGAATGGTGCATCTATTTTAGGATGATCTGATTTTCAACACATACTCTACAAAGTAGACTTTGGAAATTGTAAAAAAAGAAAAAAAAAGGATTTGATATTTTTGAGAAAAAGCAATGGAGATATGGGGTAAATGTTTACATATGCAACATCTGTGTGTGTGTGTGTTCAGTCACTCAGTCGTGTCTCACACAGTAATTTGTCACAAATAAACTTAATTTCTTATGGGGATTACCCAAATGCAATTGAATATCAAATCATTCTCAGGATATTCTAGGTCTTTGTCTAGGTAGTCATGATTGGCAATGAATTCTCTTTCCTGATCCTTTAGGATTATCACATATCTTCTTACTGTCCTCTTATTTAATGTTGGCCTTACAAGTTGGCCACTACAGATTGCTGGAATCCTTTTGAATTTCAGCTTCAACCTCAAATATTTGTTGAATGCTTGCCATATATCCTACACCATGCTTACAACTTTTACATGTATGTTTATCTTTAAGGGGTTGATTTTTTTTTTCACTATTAGTCCTTACTAGTAATGTTTTTGTCATTCCAGGTCTTATTATTGCTACTATTTTTGCTGCTTCTGTGTTTCTCTTTCAACACCATGTTGTTACCTGAAACTACCTTGGGTTGGATATAGTTTCCCTAAAATTCCCCTCTTGCTGTTTTGTTCTACAAGAAGTCTCAATGCTGAATGCTTTTGCTTTGGGAAATCTGCCCCCAAATATTAGTCTAAATCCTCTCGATCCTCTAGCAACTTAGGCTTTGCCACATCCCTCCATGGTTCATGATGTTATTGATCATTTCATCATTTCTGGTCTTGCTAACAACTCTGGCTATCCTAGCTTAACTTGCAGTTCACTCATCTTCTAGCTCACTCTCTTCTTATCTGTCCCACAGCCTGCTCTGACAGCATCCCTATCTCAAACATCAAAGGTTCACTGAAATTATAAATAAGCCTCAAAGTCCTTTTTAAATCTTTTAACTTCCTGCTTCATTTATACTAATCTTCCTCAGTATAAAAATTGCTTATGTATCTACCAAGTTTCTAATTTTCTTAGACCAGTTTCAGATAATCAACATTGATTATCAACCCTTAACAATTGATGAAAGTAATTGTCCTAAAGGAAGAAATTATAAACACCTCCTCCACATATTAGTCATCCTTTATAGTTCTGTGTGAGCCTCAAGGAGAAATATATTGAGTCATACATATAGGAAAGAAAGAAAGGGAAAAAAAGGAGTATCTCAACCTTGAGGCTGCTAAAACAACTATCACAATAAATAAATGTCATTGTTTTCTTCACCTACTGAATACAAGTCTCTGGCAAGGATGAACAAAGATGCTCATGGTTTATATTTAGACATTTTCCTGCTATTCAAGATACATTCTTTATTCTGAGCAAAATACCAAACAAGTAAGTTTTCTAAAACTTAATGTTTTCTTAACAAATACATGCAACCCACCATTTGTGAGTAAAAGTATTAATATTTTCCAAAATCTTGCTTATAACATGCCTATTTGGAACCTTCTTTCCCTAGAGAACTAATGTTTGTGTCCACCTGAAATTTCACCACAATGTGTCTAAAGCAAACACTAATTGCATCGATTCAACTCCATGAAGTCCTTATTCAATTTTTTTTTTTTAGGCAGTATATATTTCAGGTTAAGATTCAGGTGACAAAAATATATTCCCCTGCTACTAAAATACTGGTGACAGATATTGTCAGGGAAGACAAGGTAGCGAGCAGGTAGTCCTGAGCTCTACAACATGTGACCTCAGAATACGCAGGACAGGAGGGAACCTTATAGATCACTCATCCCCCCAGAATTTATAATTCCAGCAACCAATTCTTAGAGTCAAAGGGCTTCCTGAAACCACTGTAATTCTACTGAAGATGGATCACACATCCATACATTTGAGGAAGAAGGCTTTTCTATTTGTCATTTCAAGTCAGTATTTTTTTTTAATATTCATAAAATCAAATTGAAGTTCCAAAGTCAAGCATTGCAATTTTGGAAATAGTAGATAGAGGGGAATAAATGAACCATAAATCAAAGAACCATATTTTCATTTATGCTTCTAAGTCCTACTTGATTTTCAAAGTCCAGTTCAACTACTAGCTCCCATCTAATTGTAAGTGGAAAGAATTTTATCTGCCTTCCCTGGCATATAGTCAGTTCAGTTCAGTCACTCAGTCATGTCCGACTCTTTGCAACCCCATGAATTGCAGCATGCCAGGCCTCCCTGTCCATCACCAACTCCCAGAGTCCACCCAAACTCATGTCCATTGAGTCGGTGATGCAATGCAACCATCTCATCCTCTGTCGTCCCCTTCTCCTCCTGCCCTCAATCTTTCCCAGCATTGGGGTCTTTTCAAATAAGTCAGCTCTTCACATCAGGTGGCCAAAGTATTGAAGTTTCAGCTTCAGCATCAGTCCTTCCAATGAACACCCAGGACTGATCTCCTTTAGGATGGACTGGTTGGATCTCCTTGCAGTCCAAGGAACTCTCAAGAGTCTTCTTCAACACCACAGTTCAAAAGCATCAATTCTTTGGCACTCAGCTTTCTTTATAGTCCAACTCTCACATCCATACATGACTACTGGAAAAACCATAGCTTTGACTAGACAGACCTTTGTTGACAAAGTAATGTCTCTGCTTTTTAATATGCTGTCTAGTTTGGTAATAACCTTCCTTCCAAGAAGTAAGCATCTTTTAATTTCATGGCTACAATCACCATCTGCAGTGATTTTGGAGCCCCCCAAAATAAAGTCAGCCACTGTTTCCAAAAAAATAAACTCAGCAACTGGCATATAGTAGGTACATAGTATTTGATGAATTAATTAATTAATTGATTAATTAATCATCCCAAATCTCTTCCTCTAAATTTCCATTGTGTTTTATCTATACCCTCTTTTTCTTTCACTTCCTATATGATAATATAGACATCATCAACTTGATGGACATCACTGACCTGATGGACATGAGTTTGAACAAGCTTTGGTAGTTGGTGATGGACTGGGAAGTCTGGCATGCTGCAGTCCATGAGCTCGTAAAGAGTTGGACACAACTGAGCAATTAAACTGGACTGAACTGATATGATAACATGTTACTTATTTTTGTGCATGCCCTCTGTCCATCACATATGATTTCTTTAGTTGGGGGTTTATGCATGATTAATTTTCACATGCACTGATCAATTGACAACTAGTTGTGAAAAGAATGAGTATCTGTAAAATATAAGCATATCAAGTTTTGTTTTGGTTTTAAATACTGGAATACTAGTACATGGTGAAAACACGGTAATAAGAATTTTCCATCCATGTAACACTCTTAAGATTACAGAAAGATCACTGTTATAAAAGAAATTTTTAAAAATAAAATTCCACTTCCTAAGGACAAATAAGTTTTAAAGTAGCAATTTAGCTCTCCAGATGTGTTTTGATAAATAGATTATCAAGACTTTTCTAAGAACTATAGAGTTTATATGTTTGCTTTTATTTTGCAGTTATAGAAATGACACCTACAGCATTGATAATAAATCTCTAATGGTTTTTGAAAGAATTGGAAAAGAATACAATGAAAGTTTTCTTCAGCCAACATGTGTATGAGACTGGACTTATGACTTGCTTGCTGTTTCTAGCATTAAATATAAAAATCAGAAAGATGCAGAAGGAAATAACTCAGCTGCTGCTGCTAAGTCACTTCAGTCGTGTCCGACTCTGTGCGACCCCATAGACGGCAGCCCACCACACTCCCCCGTCCCTGGGCTTCTCCAGGAAAGAACACTGGAGTGGGTTGCCATTTCCTTTTCCAATGCATGAAAATGAAAAGTGAAAGTGAAGTATCTCAGTCGTGTCCGACCCTTAGCAACCCCATGAACTGCAGCCCACCAGGCTCCTCCATCCATGGGATTTTCCAGGCAAAAGTACTGGAGTGGGTGCCATTGCCTTCTCCGAATAACTCAGCAGTAGACCCCCAACTCACAGAGAAGCCAGGTTGTAGCTATTGGAACCATAACACAAAACATGAATACAGTAACCAAACTGCAATATGAAATCACAAATCTCTTTGTTCATTGATAATATAACACCAAGGATGTTTCATCCAGATAAAAAATTAACAGCAAAGAAATGCTATGAATGTTGGGTTATTTTTAAGAATTATAGATAGAATTATATATACATATATATGTTATATATATATAAATATATATAAGAATTATATATAGAATTATAGCATATCATAATAAGCACCATCAGTTCCTTGCTTAAACACACACACACACACCAAACTGATGAGCACAAAACATGCGACATAAAAAATAAAGTTCACGACAAGAAAATACAGTATTACAATAAAATACTGTGTGGTGCACATATCTTTTGGTATAGAAAAATTATTTAACTTATTCACAATATAGACCATTCAGAAGTTGATTTTCCAATTTAGGAATTATCAAAAAAACTCACTCCTTATTTTCTTTGGCACTTCTAGTATGAGTGAGTGAAGTCGCTCAGTCGTGTCCGACTCTTTGCCACCTCGTGGCCTATAGCCCACCAGGCTCCTCTGTCCATGGGATTTCCCAGGCAAGAATACTGGAGTGGGTTGCCATTTACTTCTCCAGGGGGTCTTCCCAACCCAGGGATCGAACCCAGGTCCCCCACATTGCAGGCAGTAGCTTTAACCTCTGAGCCACCAGGAAAGCCCCACTTCTAGTATAATAGAAACCAAAAAAGGGAAGGAGTGAAGGTAAGAAAAGGAAATAATTCCACTTGGCTTCTTTGTGGCAAATCTGTTAAATATTGTTAGGAGGGGAATTGAAATGTAATTAAATTATTGCTTTTTATTACCAGTGGCTTTCATTTTTTCTGACTCTAATCTCAATTATCATCACCAATAATTGAGATCTATCTTTATGGCATTAAGAAAACATGCTCTTAATTGCATAGTCAATTGAAGGAGTGGAGAAAACTGAGGAACTTGAAAGTCAGGCAGTCCATCTCCAGTCTTCCCACTCCCTTCTCTGGCCCGGCCCCGCCACCTGCACTCTTAGGAGGCTGCACCAAGCTTTCTCCCGTACACGAAGTGAGAAATAGAGCGTGATAAATATCGTCTGCACACTTCACTATTAGGGGTTACCATAGTAGCAAAGCGCTTCAGGGGTACTGATGTAATGTGTCTGGAATTGGAATATTAACCTAAAGAACGTAATGCTCTTTCTCTCACATTAAAAAAAAAAAAAAAAAAAGGAAAAAAGCTTGCTAATAGATATATTTCCTAAAGGAAATCAGTCCTAAATATTCATTGGCAGGACTGATGCTGAAGCTGAAACTCTGATACTTTGGCCATCTAATGTGAGGAACCGACTCGCTGGAAAAGACCTTGATGTTGGGAAAGACTGAAGGCAGGAGGAGGAGGGGGTGACAGAGGATAAGATCATCGGATGGCATCACCGACTCGATGGACAGGAGTTTGAGCAAGCTTTGGAGTTGGTGATGGACAGGGAAGCCTGGTGTGCTGCAGTCCATGGGGTCGCAAACAGTCAGACACGACTGAGCGACTGAACTGAATAGATATATAGCTGGCAGGCTTAGCTTAAAGTGAAAGTGTTTAGATTGCCTGCCTTGAATGAAATTGACAGAAAAACCCATGCACTTATAAAACCTCTACTAAGAAATCTATGAGCATTTAGTTAGTTGAAGAAAATGTAAAACTGTCAAGAAAGCAACTTTATGATCATAATCCCTGTCTTGCTGAGATTTTCTGCAACGCTTTCATCAAGGACATTCTATGAACCATCCCACTCTGGTAATTATCTGTTGCTGAGTAAGTCCTTTGCATTTTATTCAAGGGTGTCCCCTTAAAACCCAACGAAGATGGCTAAAACAGATTATCTTCTCATCAATATGCTTTGAAAGTAATGTATAACAAATGCCACTCCAAGTCCTCCCACCCCAGGGAGATTATACCTAAATCTAGAAATTACTGTGGCATCTCCAAGGTCAAATAGCATCAGTAGAGTAAGTCAGTTTTTCCAAGAAAGCGTATAGATTTTGGTTTCTCTGGAATTTGGTTAAAAGCAGTCTCTCTAGATGGTGACATTGCTCTGAAAGATATTTATAATATGACTCAGTTCAAGAATTTCAGGGTTTTCTTTATTGTAAAATAAACTTATTTTTTGAGTATTTTATTTTATTCTAGTACTTTAAAATTACAAAGGAGCATATGGTTTATAACAGAGACAGGATAATTGACTAGAAAGGCATTTTGTTTCCATGATATATAATACAGTTTACTGAAATTGATTACAATTACCTCTGTAGTCTAGTCACTGGTGAGGTGATTAACAGCTAAATTCATAACCTTTATGATTCAGATCTGTTCAAAACATGTATTAAATGCCTTTTATATGCCTGCTCTAATATAGTACATAGCTAACTGAATGGAACATTATGTACTGTACATTATTCTAGGACTTCTACCTAATAAGGTGAAGTTCTGTTAGGAATATATTATTTACTTTCTTCTGTTTTTCCTTCTTTTTTCCTTTTCGCTCTCTCTTCAGTCCCACCCTCTCTTTCTTCCTGGCTTCTATTTGCATGTCCAAGTTAAGAAATTTGGTTTAAAATCTATTTGCCAACCTTTGGTAAAGTTAAGGATGCAAACAATGAATGAAATCTGCCCTTAAATTTTGAAGTATCCATGGCCGAGTTCCTGTAACCTGTGAATATGGTACCTGACATAGCAAATAAAAGACCCCACAACTTTGTAAATGCAGTTAACATAATAAACCTTGAGATGAAGAGACTATTCTGGATTATTTTGGTGGACCCAATCTAATTGCATGACTTTTCAAAGGTAGAGAACCTTTTGGCTACAGTTAGAAATGCAATGACATCAAAGAAATGGCCTTGAGAAGGAGCCACCTCTGGGTGTTTAGGAACTAAGGGTAGCTTCCAGCTGACAGCCAGCAAAGACAAGATACCTCAGTCCTATACATGGAAATGAATTCTGTATGGGCAAGGAAATAGATCATCCCCTAGAGCCTTCAGAAATATGCTGACCCCTTGAATTTAGCTCTATGAGAATGGTACTGGACCGCTAAGAAAATAAATAAGAGCTGTTTTCAGCCACTAAGTTTGTGGCACTTTGTTATGACAGCAATAGAAAGCTAATCAAAGGTGTTATAATCTACTGGGTAACAGGAAATATAAGCACATTAAAAAGTCCTGTGGCAAGTATTTCAGGAGTGATATGAACCACGCCCTGTGGGTGTATTATTTCCTGGGACTGCTATAGGAAATTAGCACAGTAAGCTGAACAATAGAAACTTATTTTCTCAGCTCTGGAGGCTCCAAATCCAAGATCAAGGGGTCGGCAGATGTGGTGTTCTCTGAGGCCTCTCTCTGTTGGCCTGCAGATGGCTGCCTCCTCCCTGTTTCCTCACATGACTTTTCCTCTGTGTCCTAAGCTCTTCTTCTCGGGAGCCCAGTCATATTAGATTAGGACTCACCCATGTAACCTCATTTTACTTTAATTCCCTCTTAAACATCCCATCTCCAAATACATCCTAAGTGTTAAGACTTCAATATAGGAATTTGGGAGGGACACAATTCAACCCACAATAGTGGGATTCCTGAATGAGAAAAGGCTTGGAGAAAATTCCGTAAAGAAGATTAGATACTTGAGCAGGTTGCTATTTTTTCAGGCAAAGATGTAGAAGAGCATTAAACTTAGGTGGACTACCATACACAAAGGCCCAGAGTTTTTAAACTACTGCTCTTTCTTTAATACAAATAAGTTGATCAAAGATTTCTGAGAGAATATAAATTTCAAAGTTTTAAAGTCCCTCTACAGATTCTATGATCTGACTTCAGGATATAACAGGATATAACCCCTGTTAACCTATTCTTATATTTTCTTCCATGTGATTTAAATTTAAATGCAGCATGTGTTTATTTACAAAAAAAAAGTAAACTGCTGGGCTACTTGATTTTTATAATTTGGAAATATTTACAAGCTATATATTTATATAATTTTAGTGCCTATAAAATATTCCATTTTAGGGATATACCATGGCTTTCCAGTCCCCTGTTTATAAGTATGTTTTGCTTCTCCAAATAAAGTTGCAGTAAACCTTCTTATCCACCCAACTTTGTCTGTAAACTGGTTTTGAAATAGACTGAACTTAATAGACAGCATATTAAAAAGCAGAGGCATTACTTTGTCAGCAAGGGTCTGTCTAGTCAAGGCTATGGTTTTTCCAGTGGTCATGTATGGATGTGAGAGTTGGACTATAAAGAAAACTGAGCACCGAGGAATTGGTGCTTTTGAACTGTGGTGTTGGACAAGACTCCTGAGAGTCCCTTGGACTTGCAAGATCCAACCAGTCCATCCTAAAGGAGATCAGTCCTGGGTATTCATTGGAAGGACTAATGTTGAAGCTGAAACTCCAATACTTTGGCCACCTCATGCGAACAGCTGACTCATTGGAAAAGACCTTCGATGCTGGGAAAGATTAAGGGCAGGAGGAGAAGGGGATGACAGAGGATGAGATGGTTGGATGGCATCACTGACTCAATGGACATGGGTTTGGGTAGACTCCAGGAGTTGGTGATGGACAGGGAGGCCTGGCGTGCTGCGGTTCATGGGGTATCAAAAAGTCGGACACAACTGAGGGACTGAACTGAACTGAATGGATGCAAGGTTTCCCTGGTGACTCAGTGGTAAAGAATCTGCCTCCCAAGAAGGAGACACAGGTTCAATCCCTGGGTTGAAGGGAAGATCCCCTGGAAAAAACAAATGGCAACCCACTCTAGTATTCTTGCCTGGAAAATCCTATGGACAGAACAGCCTTGAGAGCTATAGTCCATGGGGTCATGAAAGAGTCAGACACAATTTAGCAGCTAAACAGTAAACGAACAATGGCTACAAACAGAAAGATTGATTTGTTATGGTTGTTTTATTATGTTTTACTACTGCTTTTGACAGTGATTCTCAAAGTATGGCCTCTGCCCTGTCAATATTAATATTAATATCACCTATGTCAATAAAAATAATCAATAAACAGTCAATAATAAGGATAGAAAAGAGTTTTGTTTGAGCCAAACTGAGGACTATAGCATGAAGCCAGTTTCCTAGATTACTCTAAGAAACAACTAAAGAGAAATTTGACTTTCAGAACAGTTTTACATCTTGTTAGAACAAAGAATATTAAACAAGTCAGGAGTACATTTCTTCAAGGTTAAAAAAAAAAAAAAGAAAATAGACCAGCAGTTACACAGCAAGTCAGTGTGGCCTTGGCACCTGGAAAAGAAGCCTTATCTTCAAAGGAGTACTAGCATTGGCATCCCAGGGAGAGAGCCATTTAATCATAATTTTTAACATAGACTTTCTTTACTTCTGGTGAATGTGCCCTTTTCTTTAGTAATTAAAGCAGATGTCCAATGTATGTTTGATAGATCACAAACGGACTGTTCTAGTTAGTATAAAATTTAACTTGTGTGTAAGCCAGGATGACTTCCTCATATCTCAATACTGTATGGGAAAATTTATCACCTGGAAATTTAGAAATGCAAGTTCTCAGGTCCCAGAGAGCCTCTTAGTTCAGTTCAGTTCAGTTCAGTCGCTCAGTCATGTCCAACTCTTTGCGACCCCATGAACCACAGCACGCCAGGCCTCCCTGTCCATCACCAACTCCTGGAGTTCACCCAAACTCATGTGCATCGAGTCGGTGATGCCATCCAGCCATCTCATCCTCTGTCGTCCCCTTCTCCTGCTGCCCCCAATCCCTCCCAGCATCAGGGTCTTTTCCAATGAGTCAACTCTTCGCATGATGTGGCCAAATTATTGGAGTTTCAGCCTCAGCATCAGTCCTTCCAATGAATGCCCAGGACTGATCTTGTTTAGAACAGACTGGTTGGATCGCCTTGCAGTCAGATCTACTAAATTAAAACCTCTGGAGATTGGATTGCAAACCCTCCATGTGCTTGTGATACAGAGTAACTTCTCATAATCCCTGCTCTAGTTCCTCTCCTGTTCCTACTCCGTGAGGACTCCTCAGGCACATCTCTTAGCTTTTTCGTATCAATCCATTTTGCTAAGTGTTTTCAGATGTAAAATATCTCAGAATTTAAACAGAGGTTTATTCCAAATCAGTTCAAAGCCTGAACCATGACAGTGTGTGGGGAAGGAGATTATCTATTCTTGCATTGTTCTCATTTGTAATCCCATCTCACTCTGCTACTTTAGGATCTCTCTTCTCTGAAATTCTAAGACCTAGAGGATAGTTGGGGAAAAGGAAAAACCATGTCTTAAATGATTAGTAGTATTGTAATCCAACTTTTGGGCTTCCCAGGTCACTTAGTGGTAGAGAATCCATCTGTCAATGCAGGAGATGAGGTTTCAATCCCTGGGTTAGGAAGATTCCCCTGGAGTAGGAAATGACAACCCACTCCAGTATCATTGCCTGCAAAAACCCACGGACAGAGGATCCTGGTGGGCTACAGTCCATGGGGTCACAAAGATCTGGACACAGCTTAATGACTGAACAAGAACTGTAAACCCAGATATTAGGATCCTTGATGAGGCAGGCATTCAAATACAGATTTTCTGGAAGACCTCCGCAGGCATCTCTAATCTGCACAGTTCCAGGGAAGGGATTGTACACTCTCTGATTGGCCTCCCACTCCACCAAACCCCATCCCCTGCCTCTCCAGCCCCTGCCCTTGGCAGGCTACTGCTCAGCCTCTTTTTTGCAAATATCCTCCAGACCCCAAATCTACCCTCTTGATTCATATTAGGTTGAGATGGCTCAAACCTTGTGCTCAAGCCTTGTGGCATTCCATAGTGGTCAATTAATACACAATAAACTCATTCATCTGTATCATGCTGATTGCTGGGCATCAGACAGTTCCTCTGCAGTCCCTTCTCTTTTCCAGCTGAGAAGAGTTTGAGAGGTCCACATAAAGGGTAATCCTTTCCCTATCTGAGATAAAGTCAAACTACATACTAGATACAGGAATCAAAAACATGGAGATGGAGTTATGTGTTATTATTATGTGTTATTATTTAAAAAACAAAACACCTCTTTACAGGAAATGGCTTAGAACTGTGCAAGCAATGCTTGCTAATATCAACACATGGCCTCAAGTGACATGTAATTGCCTACCCAGTCATAGGCGTGGCTGGAAAACTGTAGTGCTGCCCCTCACTCCCATAAGCAGGCTCCTTAATCCTTGACAGAAAAGTGGGTGATGCTGAGGCATGCTTCTGCTGGACAGGCTGCTTCCCAGAGAAAAGGAAAATGACCGAGTCAGAGTTAGCCCCCTTTTCCAGACCTAACAGATAAACTGTCCTGTTTCCAAATATGAAATGAGTGAGTAATGAATAGAGAAGCAAGACTTTAAGCTAGGTCAGTGCTGTCCAACAGAAATATGATGAGCCACAAGTGTTAGTTACGTATTCAGTTTAAATTGTTGAGTAACCACATTAAAAAATAATTTTATTAATATACTTTAATTTAACCCAATATTATAAAATATGACCATTCTTCCATGTAATCAGTATTTTAAACTGATACATAGCACTCCTTTTAAATACTAAATCTTAAAAATCCTATTTGTGTTTAGCACTTAGAGCACATTTGAATTAGGACCAGTCATAGTGCAAATGCTCAGTAAAGGCATGTGACTACAGGCTACCACATTGGACCATACAAGTCTAGCTTAACACTTTCAATATTAAACATAACTAGAATGGACTGTAAGCCTTCCCTACCATCAGTCAACTTCCAGATTTCAGAATTCTCCAGGCGTAAAGGAGACTGGTTTCTGTGATCATGACACCTTCACCAATACTCTCATCTCCAAACACCACAAGTCATGAGTAATAAACTCCTCAAATTTTTTCCTATAAGAATTAGGATAAGCCTACAAATTTCTGCAGCTCTGCAGAATGCTGCTAGGAAGTATGATCTGTTTCCTGTAATTTGAATTCACTCTGATCGCTACAAGCGGATACACATAACGTTCTATGTGCCATGTCCTAAAGCTGTCAGCCCCTGCCAGGATATATCATTAGTCAAAAAAAAATTTTTTTAATAACTTAAATTTGTTGTTTAATTTATAAGCTGTAATGATAATATAACCTACCACTGTGCAGTTACCTATTATATAGTTTATATAAAGTGAAGTAAAAGTGTTAGTTGCTCAGTCATGTCCAAATCTTTGTGACTGCATGGACTATAGCCCACCAGGCTCCTCTGTCCATGAAATTCTCCAGGCAAGAATACTAGAGTGGATAGCCATTCCCTTCTCCAGGGGATCTTCCTGACCCAAGGATCAAACCCAGTTGTCCTGCATTGCAGGCAGATTCTTTATCATCTGAGTCACCAGGGAAACCCACAGTTTGTATAATAGGTATAATATATATAACTTGTCTTCAGTTCAGTTCAGTTCAGTCGCTCAGTCGTGTCTGACTCTTTGCCACCCCATGAACCTCAGCATGCCAGGCCTCCCTGTCCATCACCAACTCCCAGAGTCTACCCAAACCCATGTCCATCGAGTCAGTGATGCCATCCAGCCATCTCATCCTCTGTCAGCCCCTTCTCCTCCTGCCCTCAATCCTTCCCAGCATCTGGGTCTTTTCCAATGAGTCAGCTCTTCGCATGAGGTGGCCAAATTATTGGAGTTTCAGCTTCAACATCAGTCCTTCCAATGAACACCCAGGACTGATCTCCTTGAGGATGGACTGGTTGGATCTCCTTGCAGTCCAAGGGATTCTCAAGAGTCTTCTCCAACACCACAGTTCAAAAACATCAATTCCTCAGGGCTCAGCTTTCTTTATTGTCCAAGTCTCGCATCCATACATGACCACTGGAAAAAGCATAGCCTTGACTAGACAGTCCTTTGTTGGCAAAGTAATATCTCTGCTTTTTAATATGCTGTCTAGGTTGATCATAACTTTCCTTCCAAGGAGTAAGCATCTTTTAATTTCATGGCTGCAGTCACCATCTGCAGTGATTTTGGAGCCCAGAAAAATAAAGTCAGTCACTGTTTCCCCATCTATCTGCCATGAAGTGATGGGACTGGATGACATGATCTTAGTTTTCTGAATGTTGAGCTTTAAGCCAACTTTTTCACTCTCTCTTTCACTTTCATAAGTTGTCTCAGACAGTAGGAAATATGTGATTTAAAGTCAATGAATAAACTTTGCCTGTAAAAGACCCCCAAATTTTTGAGGAATTTAGGACTCTACATAACTTGAGAATTTACCTTCTCTTGATCTTGCTCAAATAGAAAAAACTCTTAAGTTAGTATTATTTGGTGCACCTATCATTGTTAAGATTTTAAGCTCCTACAGACTCAGGCTGAAAGTGGAATATTTTCTTATTATAGAGCAACTACTTTTTATCTAATTGGATCATGAAAAAAAAACTCTTCATTTTAAGAATCTCTATCTCACTTTTGCTACAGTTATATATGAACTGAAAATATATAAGATTACAATATATAAGATATTGCATATATAAGATAATATGTACAATATATAAGATTAAAAAATAAAAGATTACTACTGATTTATATGCTATAAGGCCACAAGAAATTAAACTTTTACACAATTAGTTATCATACATATTCAATTTACCCACATTGAAAGAGTCAACATTCATGTCAAACCTGTTTTCTACCATGCCCTATAAATATATGAAATTATCTATTAGGAGTATTACTATTTTCTTAGAATTTTACATTACCTTATGTTAACAACATAATGCATAAATTGGGGATCTTTGCAATATGATTATTTTGAAAGTGTGGTAAGATTTTCTTAGCAGTGCCGTGAAGATCACAGTTAGGACGTCATCGCAACTGATTGTGGTGAGCATTAGTAAGCAGCAACAATGTACAAACTTAAAGCTGCACCAGCAAATATGGAACCTAGATAGTAAGTGGGAGTTCCTCTGGAATGTCTCTATGAGGAACTCAGCGCATCTATATGACCCCCTCCTGTGTGGGCTTTTGTTACTTAAGAACTTTCCTCAGCTCTTGTCCCCTAGATCCTTGGTACCTTGAGCGAGAATGTCCCTGAAAAGTACCTCGGATTACTGAATTGAACACATTCCCTTTCCTTCTTCCTTTTAGTTCTTTACCTCAGTGCCCCTACTCTTTCCTATATAGTTTTCAAAATATATCTGGATGGAGCTGTTTTCAAAAGTATGCTTTGACATATTGCAGCACCTCCACAACGTCCTGCAGAAGTCAGGTCCCCAAAGTTCTCCATCACTTAAAAACTCCTCTATGATCAGTATGCTTACCAGAAATAAGCTAAAGTTGAGACATCTCAGTCTTTTTTTAAAATAGCTTATTTTTATCCACTTCGTTAGAATTACTGCTTTTGCCTTATTGTGTCCTATATTGTGTTAATTCCCAATCCCCCTCTC
Organism: Odocoileus virginianus; assembly: GCF_023699985.2. Lineage (NCBI taxonomy): Eukaryota > Metazoa > Chordata > Mammalia > Artiodactyla > Cervidae > Odocoileus > Odocoileus virginianus. The sequence continues at coordinate 10,771,309 of NC_069697.1, forward strand.
CACCTTATTAATTACAAAGAGTAGTATGGCAATAGTAATAAGGACTGCTTGGGTTCAAATTACAACTTGGATATTTAATATCTGTATGATTTTGGCAACATTGCATTAACCATCAGTAACTGTTTCATCATTTATAAAATGAAGATAATAACAGTGTCTGACTGCTTGGGTTCAAATTCCAACTTGGATATTTAATACCTGTATGATTGTGGCAACATTGCATTAACCATCAGTAACTGTTTCATCATTTACAAAATGAAGATAATAACAGTGTCTGCTTCATTGGGTTTTTTGATGAAGTAAATGAGTTGATACTTGGAAAGCTCATAGAAAATATGTGGCATGTAGAAAGTGCTCAGTAATGTTGCTTACTAATAATCTAATATAATATGAATTCAATCTAATGTAATATGAAATCCCCAGGATGTTAAAATAATAAAAACTATTTGGATGAAATGATGCCATAGAACTAACTGGAGAAGAAGAAGGAATAGAGATAAGTGATCTCAGTATCTGAGAGAAGGAGGATAAGCAAGGGGAGATGCAACAGGTTAGAACTTTTGAAACTGTTATTTTTGTAGCTCAAATATTGATAATTTCTCATGGATCAAACATGTAGTAAAAAATGTTAAGCAAAAGACTGCTGGAGAGGATAAGAATGAACTGCTGGATAAAAATGAACACCACATTTATGTTGAGGCCACACACAAGAGTGAAAAAAACACCTGAAGGAGAAGATTATTCAGACAAAGAATAAAGAAAAGAAATTTCAAATACCTTAAATCCAATCAGCCAGATAGGGAAGATGGGAAATGGTGAACTGAATTCAGGTCTGGATACCACATTTTGACTAAATGCATGGAAGCTCTTTCCAGACTGTGAAGACATGCTATAAGATTAAAATTGTATTTACTGAAAAGGTATTGGCAAATTCACCATTGTGAAAAACTAAACATAAAATACAGTAAGCTTTCAAGAAAAGTTTACTCTTCTTAAAAGTATGTGATTCTACAACCAGTTAAAAGTTGGAAGAGCGTCATGATCATCACTATTATCCTCATGTTCAAAAATAGAACCTTATGGTATTAAAAGACTATTCAAGGCATAGGGTAAATCAATTTTAGCTTAATTTCCTGCACCTAAAATATGTGACAGAAATAATCCTTTCTTAGTCTTCTCTCCCACAGAACCCAAACTCCTTACCCTCACCTTCAGCATCCTTCATAATTTGTCACCCCTGCCTGCCTCTAGCAGCAAAGAACCCACCTGGCAATGCAGGAGACTTAAGAGACGCAGATTGGATCCCTGGCCCCGGTGGGGAAGATTCCCTGGAGGAGGGCATGGCAGCCCTCCAGCATTCTTGCCTGGAGAACCCCGTGGGCAGAGGATCCTGGTGGGCTACGGTCCATAGGGTTGCAAAGAATCGGACATGACTGAAGCGACTTCACGGTCACACACAGGCTGCGTTTCAACTTTGTCTCCTATCATTTCCTGGAGAGACGATGTCATCTACTGTTCAAACTGAAACAATTTCAAGAGTGATATAAGTCTCTGAAATAATTATACCGTTATTAATTTTTTGGAAAATTATTTGGTTGTTGACAATTTGGCTTTATTGTGCTACTGCTGCTAAGTCGCTTCAGTCGTGTCCGACCCTGTGCGACCCCATGGGCAGCAGCCCACCAGGCTCCCCCGTCCCTGGGCTTCTCCAGGCAAGAACACTGGAGTGGGTTGCCATTTCCTTATTGTGCTAGTGCTTTATAAAATTCTATTTAAAAATATTTTCAAAATTAAAGCTCTATTTAGAAAATAGAGATAACACATACAAGTGTTTGATAAAGGAAGAAGCTACTTGATTATCAGAATACAAAAGATTGTCAACAGCAACAATGCTACTGGTACATAAGCAAATACTTTTAGTCAGTTCCTTAGTTGTTATCTGTCCCAACACCATATCAGTGTTTTTATTTTCTTTAAAATGTATTTTTAATTGTCTCCTTATTTAATATTTTTTTAAATCCTCTGTAATCTTCTTCAAAATGAAATAGAGGGCTAATAAATTTGATACTGTTGATAACTTCAATAGAATATTTTCTATAATCATAATACTTTTCACTAAGGAGGTACTCTTCTCTACAGAAATAGGAAAACCGATAAGCTCAAAGCAGTTCTGCTAAATAGAGGATATTCTCAATCCTGATATTTAAATGAGTAAGTATTTCATGGTAAATGTTTGCTTAAGCTCATCATTTTTACCTGAAATCATAACATTTATCTCAGGCAAAAATTTTTAGATGAAAGCGTTGTCAAGTAAGTTATCTATATTTATAGTTGCTTCAGATGTTTTACCAAATTTAGGTCTTACAAAACTATAGGCCTTCTTAACATCTTTCCATTCTTGTATAGGATCTAAATTAGCCAATGAAAAGTGAGAGCTCTATCAAAATCAGCTTATTCCAAATACAATTATAGAATTTCAAACTTAGTCTTATCTGCTTGTTTGAACTCCTATCATTTAATTTCTTCTGTTCTCAATTTGTTTTTTATGGATACATTTCCAAGTCGTTCTTTTTGTTAGCTTTGTTTTAAATAACTGCAATTCTTAAAAGTTTCAAAAATCAGAGACTCTTAAGAGTTCTGTTTGTTAAATATTTAAAGATTCCTCATTGGTTTTTCGTAAAGTGCAACCAAGATTTGGCGATATCACTTATTTAAAAATTCAATATCATGGTAAGATACAGTTAATGACAAATAGTTTTTCAAAGGCTCAAACATTTCAAAGCTCTGAATGATACTGCGCAATAAAGAAAAGTACTTACTGACATGCTTCAGCATTTAATTCTACTTGACATCAGCTTTGTCACAGACAATTAGTTATTCAGTTAAAGTATGTATATGTTTTAGAAAATTATATATTTGGACATTTGTGTATACCATGACACAGCCCAAATGCATTTGCATATTTTGTAGCTTTCTTGAGTTGATAGCCATCTTCTTGTAACAACACTGTACTATACCTATATGCTTTTACTAGCATTATCAACTCAAAAGCTTTAAACTTAGTTCTTAACTTTTAGACTTAATTTACAATAGCAATTTAATAATACTAAATATATCTCCTTTTACAGGATGAGATTCCAAAAGATTTACTTTGATTCCATGAAAAGAATATTTTGTTTAAAAGCAAACCATTATAAAAATTTCATTGATTTCCTATTTTAAGTGTCAAATAATCTTTTGGTAAAACTGGCATCATTTATTTGCTAAATTCCTCAGTTGCTAATGGATCCAATTCATTAACACCAATGATGTCATTTTTTGTACATGAAAAAGAAAATCTAGGATTAAGAATGAGCAAAATTAACGTGACACAGTAATCATTTAACCTTAATGTGCCTTCACCAGGCCTTAAGTATCTGGTAACTTTCGAAATAGGTAATGATTTAAGCTTCTTTAGAAGATTATATATCATTATGGTCTCCATAGTGAATAATAAATGTTCACCAACATTTTGTTAGATCTACAAATTCCATATCAACTTTTGAAAGAAACAACAAGACTATAAGTTTTCATTATACATATACTTTTTTTAATCTCATTTCTACCAATATGATTTACTCCAAAATAAAAATGACTTATCAAATAATAAAATAAAAGGTTATAGATATTCAGTTCAACTCATATCAGTTGCTCAGTCGTGTCTGACTCTTTGCGACCCCATGAACTGCAGCATGCCAGGCCTTGCTGTCCATCACCAACTCCCAGAGTTCACCCAAACTCATGTCCACTGAGTCAGTGATGCCATCCAATAATCTCATCCTCTGTTGTCCCCTTCTCCTCCTGCCCTCATTCTTTCCCAGCATCAGGGTCTTTCCCAATGAGTCAGTTCTTTGCATCAAGTGGCCAAAGTATAGGAGTTTCAGCTTCAACATCAGTCCTTCCATTGAACACCCAAGACTGATTTCCTTTAGAATGGGCTGGTTGGATCTCCTTGCAGTCCAAGGGACTCTCAAGAGTCTTCTCCAACACCACAGTTCAAAAGCATCAATTCTTTGGCACTCAGCTTTCTTTATAGTCCAACTCTCACATCCATACATGACCACTGGAAAAACCATATCCTTGACTAGATGGTCCTTTGTTGGAAAAGTAATGTCACTGCTTTTTAATATGCTGTTTAGGTTGGTCATAACTTTCCTTCCAAGGAGTAAGCATCTTTTAATCTCATGGCTGCAATCACCATCTGCAGTGATTTTGGAGCCCCCCAAAATAAAGTCTGACATTGTTCCCGCTATTTCCCCATCTATCTGCCATGAAGTGATGGGACCAGATGCCATGATCTTAGTTTTCTGAATGTTGAGCTTTAAGCCAACTTTTTCACTCTCTTTCACTTTCATCAAGAGGCCTTTTAGTTCCTCTTCACTTTCTGCCATAAGGGTGGTATCATCTGCATATCTGAGGTTATTGATATTTCTCCGGGCAATCTTGATTCCAACTTGTGTTTCTTGCAGCCCAGAGTTTCTCATGATATACTCTGCATATAAGTTAAATAAGCAGGGTGACAATATACAGCCTTGACATACTCCTTTTCCTATTTGGAACCAGTCTGTTGTTCTATTTCCAGTTCTAACTGCTGCTTCCTGACCTTCATACAGGTTTCTCAAGAGGCAGATCAGATGGTCTAGTATTCCCATCTCTTTCAGAATTTTCCAGTTTATTGTGACAAACATAGTCAAAGGTTTGGCATAGTCAATAAAGCAGAAATAGATGTTTTTCTGGAACTCTCTTGCTTTTTCAATGATCCAGTAGATGTTGGCAATTTGATCTCTGGACCCTCTGCCTTTTATAAAACCAGCTTGAACATCTGGAAGTTCAAAGTTCACATATTGCTGAAGCCTGGCTTGGAGAATTTTGAGCATTATTTTACTAGCATGTGAGATGAGCGCAATTGTGCGGTAGTTTGAGCATTCTTTGGCATTGCCTTTTTTTAGGATCAGAATGAAAACTGACCTTTTCCAATTCTATGGCCACTGCTGAGTTTTCCAAATTTGCTGGCATATTGAGTGTAGCAGTTTCACAGCATCATCTTTTAGGATTTAAATAGCTCAATTGGAATTCTATCACCTCCACTAGCTTTGTTCGTAATGATGCTTCCTAAGGCCCACTTGACTTCACATTCCAGGATGTCTGGCTCTAGGTGAGTGGTCACACCATCATGATTATCTGAGTCATGAAGATCTGTTTTGTATAGTTCTTCTGTGTATTCTTGCCACCTCTTCTTAATATCTTCTGCTTCCATTAGGTCCATACCATTTCTGTTCTTTATTGAACCCATCTTTGCATGAAATTTTCCCTTGGTATCTATGATTTTCTTGAAGAGATCTCTAGTCTTTCCCATCTATTGTTTTCCTCTATTTCTTTGCATTGATTGCTGAGGAAGGCTACCTTATCTCTCCTTGCTATTTTTTGGAAATGTGCATTCAAATGCTTATATCTTTCCTTTTCTTGTTTGCTTTTCACTTCTCTTCTTTTCACAGCTATATGTAAGGCCTCCTCAGACAGCCATTTTGCCTTTTTGCATTTCTTTTTCTTGGGGATTATTTGATCCCTGTCTCCTGTACAATATCATGAACCTCCATCCATAGTTCATTAGGAACTCTGTCTATCAGATCTAATCTCTTAAATCTTTTTCTCACTTCCACTGTGTAATCATAAGTGATTTGATTTAGGTCATACCTGAATGGTCTAGTGGTTTTCCCCACTTTCTTCAATTTAAGCATGAATTTGACAATAAGGAGTTCATGATCTGAGGCATAGTCATCTCCTGGTCTTCTTTTTGCTGACTGTATAGCGCTTCTCCATCTTTGGCTGCAAAGAATATAATCAATATGATTTGGGTGTTGGCCATCTGGTGATGTCCATGTGTAGAGTCTTCTCTTGTGTTGTTGGAAGAGGGTGTTTGCTATGACCAGTGTGTTCTCTTGGCAAAACACTATTAGCCTTTGCCCTACTTCATTCTGTACTCTAAGCCCAAAGTTGCCTGTTACTCCAGGTATTTCTTGAGTTCCTACTTTTGCTTTCCAGTCCCCCATAATGAAAAGGACATCTTATTTGAGGGTTACTTCTAAAAGCTCTTATAGGTGTTCATAGAACTGTTCAACTTCAGCTTCTTCAGTGTTACTGGTTGGGGCATAGACTTGGATTACCATGGTATTGAATGGTTTGTCTTGGAAACAAACAGAGATCATTCTGTTGTTTTTGAGACTGCATCCAAGAACTGCATTTTGGACTCTTTTGTAGACTATGAGGCTACTCCATTTCTTCCAAGGGATTCCTGCCCACAGTAGTAGATATAATTGTCATCTGAGTTAAATTCACCCATTCCAGTCCATTTTAGTTCGCTGATTCCTAGAATGTTGACATTCACTTTTGCCATCTCCTGTTTGACCACTTCCAATTTGCCTTGATTCATGGACCTAACGTTCCAGGTTTCTATGCAATATTGCTCTTTATAGCATTGGACCTTGCTTCTATCACCAGTCACATCCACAACTGTGTATTGTTTTTGCTTTGGCTCCATCATATTTTAATACCTGGAATTCCACTGAGTGATTTGAGAATACTTCAGAAGCAGACAGTCATAAGGAGATTTCATCAATCAAGATCTCATACCAAGGAATAAACTGAAGGATGAAGACAACATGTACCCAAATTGCAGGAAAAGATCTAGTTCACCAAGGCTTCAGATTGTCTTAGTTTAATCTTCATGTCTCTGTTCTTTATCTTCCTGAATGATTTCAATCCTCTGCTGGATTAAAGTTTTGGGTTTTTACAAAAACATGTTTTCTTTTTCCTTAAGCATAATATTTATAGATTCTACACTTTACGTTTCTTTCTGAATCCTCATATACTCCTTGGTGTGAATCCAATCCCTGGTTGTAATCTTTTCATGATTCAAGCAAAAGGTACAATTAAACTGACTGTTGGATTGTTGTACATTTACCTCTGAGTGCCAACCAGCTCCCTTAAGTATAAATCCCTTGTAAAAACACAATTGTTTTCATCAGTAATTGGACTCAACTATGACATGACTTTTTAACCTAGTAGATAGCATAATAATCCAGGAAATAAAAAATTATAAAACCCCCATCATAAAATATCTATAAAGGAAGATAGTTCTGCTTTCTGCTTCCACTGAAACAACAGCCAAGATTCATTTGTAATAAAAGAACTCTGTAACCAGGTTTCACAATTTGCCTCAGAAAGAAAACAGGAAATAGATAGCTTGTGTTTTACCTTTATCACATTTACAGACCTTACAAAAAAGGCTTCTTATATAAGTCTGTTTCTCTATCAGGTCTAACCATTTACCTATTCAGTCATGTCTCCACTTTATAATCTGTGTATGCTATGTTGCTTCAGTCATATTCGACTCTGCAACGCCATGGACTATAGCCTGACAGACTCCTCTGTCCATGAGATTTTCCAGGCAAGAATACTGGAATGGGCAGCTGTTCCCTTCTCCAGGGGATCTTCCCAACCCAGGGACTGAACCCAAGTATCATGTCTCTTGCATTGGCAGGTGGGTTCTTGGGAAGCCCATAATCTTCTGCCTAGCACTCAACTACTTATAAATGGGGCTGAGACCATGCAATGAAATTGAGATACCCCATAGGGATATTTTACCAAAGACCATATCATTGGATAGACTCCAAACCTGATATTAAATATACAGTGATAATAATAAAAACAACAGCAACCTATTGGCTACTTTCAAAAAACTAGACATGGTCTAGTTATCTCAGTAAAGTGATCTCTGAGATAAAGCAGGATCCATTTTGACACCCTATTTCTCCTTCTTTGAAAAAGAGCTCACTTCTTAATGTGGTACAAGAAGAAGAAGAAAAAAAAAAAAAACTGGGCCTCAGTTTGAAGTTCAAAATCTTAATCATTCAATAGAAATTCCAGAGAGCTTTGTTCTGTCCCCAGGAGTTTTCATTTCATGCTTTAAAGGAGACACAGAATGTGAAGAAGCTCCTACCTGCCATGGATCTAGACAATCTCACTAGGAAGTACATGAGATTGGATATATGATGATTTGGAACAGAAGAGCCCTAGACAGAATATTGGCCTCTTGAGGTTGTTGAAATGCCATTTGAGGGGAAAAAAGAAATTGTTGTATTTTCACCTCTGCAGACTTTATGAGGCCTTTAAAATTACCAAGAAGATCTGAAAAACCAATGAAGAAATCATGAAATTAATTGACTTGGCTAATATTTTCATATCTAGTTGTGTAGGTTCTTCAGAATGAAACTGGGATTTGTTTTCTTGGTTTAGTTTAAACACTCTCAGATTTAGGGTTAAAAGTCTACAAACTCTAATAATCATGCCTCTAATATTTTTCTGAGTGGCACAGTTCACTCCAACATCTTACACCCTATTTTACAGTCACCATCCATTAAGTGATCTGCAAAACTGATCATCTTAGAAGAAAACCTAATATGTGTAGTAGTTGAAATAACTACCACTAGCAACTTGCCATGACTTTACAAAAAGACGGTATAGAACTGGACCAATTGTTTCCCCAGAAAATAATGATCTATCCTCCAGCCTGCGATGATGAATGACAGCAATTAAGAACTAAGAATTGAAGGCATCTGTGTCACTATGACTTAGAAGAGACCGTAGATCACTATGTCAACCTGACTTAGTTCCAAAAATTTTGCCAAGAAAAAAATAAAACTGTAAACCAGTAAATAGCTTCACTGTTTACTTCCTACACACTTGCCCTGTCTCCAGCTAACGATCATTCTAGCTTTAGGTCAGAGTCTCTCCACTATTACAGCTTATCATGAGGGCCGTGAGGGGCATGCTGCTCTGCTGGTTTCCCTGGTAACAAATGAGGTAAGAGAAGTGAAGTGAAAGTCATTCAGTTGTGTCTGACTCTTTGCAACCCCATGGACTGTAGCCCACCAGGCTCCTCTATCCATGGGATTTGCCAAGCAAAAATACTGGAGTGGATTGCCATTTCCTTCTCCTGATGTCAATTTCTGCTATAACAGGTGATCGCCCCTCCCTTGGCACTGAAGACTGAGGCCACCTCTGTCTTGCCACATGGTGGGATGTTACGCCAAACCTTTCTTCAAACAACTAAACCCCCTCCCAGCCCCCATCCATTAAACCAATGATGTTGCTGACTCTGGGTTCTTTCTTCAGTCTAGAAATTGGACTTCTTTCTAGACTGAAGTACAAGTACAGGGCTTGCAGGCCTGCAGTGAGCAGTCCAACAGTTGGTCAAGCCAGCTAGGAGACTGAGGAAATTTCTGTGAGCGCCGAGTTGTCAGGAAGTAAGTGCTGCAGAAAATGGGACACAAGGGAAGAGGCATGTCTCAGGTCTTGGACAAGTCCCTGGGACAGGCTGCCAAGTGAGGGTCCTTGAGAGAGCCATAGTGAAGTGACAGCAGCTGATGTTTAATGTAAGTAAGTAACTTATATTTGAGGAGAAACATTAGGCAGAATATAGTCTGTCTCATCATCTCATGGGAAATAGATGGGGAGACAGTGGAAACAGTGTCAGACTTTATTTTGGGGGGCTCCAAAATCACTGCAGATGGTGACTGCAGCCATGAAATTATAAAAGATGCTTATTCCTTGGAAGGAAAGTTATGACCAACCTAGATAGCATATTAAAAAGCAGAGACATTACTTTGCCAACAAAGGTCCATCTGGTCAAGGCTATGGTTTTTTAAGTGGTCATGTATGGATGTGAGAGTTGGATTGTGAAGAAAGCTCAGTGCCCAAAAATTGATGCTTTTGAACTGTGGTGTTGGAGAAGACTCTCGAGAGTTCCTTGGACTGCAAGGAGATCCACCCAGTCCATCCTAAAGAAGATCAGTCCTGGGTGTTCATTGGAAGGACTGATGCTGAAGCTGAAATCCCAGTACTCTGGCCACCTCATGTGAAGAGTTGACTCATTGGAAATGACCCTGATGCTCAGAGGGATTGGGGGCAGGAGGAGAAGGGGATGACAGAGGATGAGATGGCTGGATGGCATCACTGACTCAATGGGCATGAGTTTGAGTAAACTCCGGGAGTTTGTGATGGACAGGGAGGCCTGGCGTGCTGCGATTCATGGGGTCGCAAAGAGTCGGACACGACTGAGCAACTGAACTGAGTCTGTCTCAGAAGGTGAGAGTGGCCCTGGGCTGTGGGCGTTAGTTTTTATAGGCTGGGTAACTTAATATGCTAATGAATAGGATAAATATCTATTATGGAGGAGGAGCAGGAATTTCCAGAAATTGGGCTGCTGCCTACATTTTGACCTTTTACACTGGCCTTGAAATTATCATGTGTCATTTAACATGCAAAGAGTTGACTCATTGGAAAAGACCCTGATGCTGGGAGGGATTGGGGGTAGGAGGAGAAGGGGACAACAGAGGATAAAATGGCTGGATGGCATCACCAAGTTGATGGACATCAGTTTGAGTAAACTCCGGGAGTTGGTGATGGACAGGGAGGCCTGGCATGCTGCAATTCATGGGGTTGCTAAGAGTCGGACACGACTGAGCGACTGAACTGAAGTGAAATGAATGTATTACAAAGACTTTATAGTGAGGCTCAAGGTCTTCTGGAAGTCAACTTTCCTGTCATCTTGGGCCTAATCAGTCCTAGTCCATTTTTGTTGTATCTTGTTATTCTTAACGACCGTGTCATTCTCTTAATGATTGTGCCCTGCCCCTTCCCTCCTGTCTCCTAAGGACAGGGAATGGAAAGCTGCTGGGGCCAGCCACTAGCATGTGGGACTTGAAAGTTGTGGGTGTAATTGAACTTTTGCCTTGCTTACCAAAAGTTGTAGAACTAATCCCAGGGTGGCTGTCAACTTATATGTGGTGCCCTGTGGTGGCTGTCCTTGATGAACAGGGGTGCCAAGAGAGTATGGGAAACTCACAGACACCCCTAAGACTGTTGCAGAGATACTGGTGGTCATGGTCCATGCATGGATTGGAGAAGAATTTCAAGGCTTGAGGCAGAATGAAAAGAGAATAAGAGGTATTAGAGTGGGAGATACTGTTAAAAGAGTAGTCTGGCTCGAAGGGGGAGCTGAATCATTTTGTAGGCTAGTAGTCAATTTTTATAGCCTCAAGACAGAGGTGGGTGTTTTACCTAGCATTGAAGTCAGGGAACTGGCCAGTTTAGATTGGGAGGCTCATGGCAACAGTTGCTATGGGGCTTGGTCAGTTCCAGAGATTTTTGTCCTGTGACCTTGGTACAGGGCTCTACGCCTGGACCTTGGTTTAGGGCTCCACAGTAGCCAGCATTACAGTGTGGAAAAAAGAAGTTAGACAATAAGGCAATGGCTGAAGCTATGAGCTGGCTATTGTGTTCTATGTTAAGGGCACAGATACTGAGTTAACAGCTGAGGTGAAGGTTTGGGGCCTCAGAAGTCAGGTTGAAATGGGAATCCAAGATCTTGTTCACAGAGCCTAACAATAATATCTACAACACAAAAACACTCATGGTAGCAAGAAAATAGAATTTATTAGAGAGGAGGAAAGTACAAAGCTCTCAGCATAGATATAGAGAGGATGTAAAGAGTCCCTCAAAGGCAGGACTTAGAGCAGTTTTTTAATCCTTAAACTGCACATCTTTGGTTGGCTCTAGTCCATAAAATAGGCAGAAATGCAGAGTCCAAACTGCAGTACTTGGATGCAGTCTCAAAAACAACAGAATGATCTCTGTTCATTTCCAAGGCAAACCTTTCAACATCACAGTAATCCAAGCCTATGCCCAGACAAGTAATGCTGAAGAGCCTGATGTTGAGCAGTTCTATGAAGACCTACAAGACATTCTAGAACTAACACCCAAAAAAGACGTCCTTTTCATTATAGGGGACTGGAATGCAAAAGTAGGAAGTCAAGAAATACCCAGAGTAACAGGCAACTTTGGGCTTCAAGTACAAAATGAAGCAGGGCAAAGGCTAATAGAGTTTTGCCAAGAGAATACACTGGTCATAGCAAACACCCCCTTCCAACAACACAAGAGAAAACTCTACACATGGATATCACCAGATGGCCACTACTGCACATGGACGCTGCCGCATAATTGCACTCACCTCACATGCTAGCAAAGTGATGCTCAAAATTCTTCAAGTCAAGCTTCATGAACATGAGGTACATGAAAATGAAGCAAGTACATCAACCGTGAACTTCCAGGTATTCAAGCTGGATTTAGAAAAGGCAGAGGAGCCAGAGGTCAAGGCAGAGGAACCAGATGAACAATATCAAAATCAGATCAATAATATTCTTTGCAGCCAACGATGGAGAAGCTATGGTTTTCCCAGTTGTCATGTATGGATGTGAGAGTTGGACTATAAAGAAAGCTGAGCACCAAAGAACTGATGCTTTTGAACCGTGGTGTTGGAGAAGACTTGAGAGTCCCTTGGACTGCAAGGAGATCCAACCAGTCCATCCTCAAGGAAAACAGTTCTGAATATTCATTGGAAGGACTGATGCTGAAGCTGAAACTCCAGAACTTTGGCCACCTCATGCGAAGAGTTGACTCATTGGAAAAGACCCTGATGCTGGGAAGAATTGAAGGCAGGAGAAGGGGAAAACAGAGGATGAGATTGTTGGATGGCATCACCAACTCAATGAACATGAGTTTGAGTAAGCTTCAGGAATTAGTGATGGACAGGGAGGCCTGGAGTGCTGCAAGCCATGGATTCACAAGGAGTCAGCTACAACTGAGTGATTAAACTGAACTGAACTGGATCTAAGGGCTAATAACTTATCAGACCAAGGACACATTCCAGGAATTGGGGACAAAAGGTATAGCTTTAGGCTAATGGAGTGAGCTATTGAAAACAAGGCCAAGATCTCAGAGTCCTACAGTGACTGCCTAGCAATTTCTAACTCAAGTTGACATTATGTTAATTGGCCAGGAAATGTTGAAAATGGCCTCTGTGACTGGCCACCTAGCTCCGTGGAGGTGCTTACATGGGGCCATCAATGAGGATGAAGTGTTTTCCCTGTTCTTTTGTCTAATAGTTTCCTGTCCCATCACTTGGCCAAATTAAGGGGTTGTACCTACTACTCTTGTCCCTTGACTATTGTAGAATGTATGAGGAGAGCTAGGCATGAAATATGCTGTATATCCCAAGCCCTACAAAGGCCCAGAAAGTGAGTTATTTTCATCAGGAAAGAAGGACGAGATACTAGAGTCCACTCCTAGAGGATGGTGTGGGACTTTAGTTTCATTTTTGAGTCCCTTAGTAGGACATCCAGTTGAAACTGTTTACCTCAGATTGGGACTTCAACCCATGTGCTTGGACTTGAATCCAGCCAAAACCCAGTTCGGGAATCAAACCCACATGGTCACAGCTAGAACCCGGCCAAAACCCTGTTTGGGGCTTAAGCCCACGTGGCTGGGACTCAAACCTGGCCAAAACCCATAATCTTCTAACAGAGATCACAGACCTGGTTTCAGGACCTAATGAAGTTCAGATTCTTGATGTCCCATCACAGGAAAAAAAAAAATCAGTGATAGGTAATAAGTGGATTTATTCAGAGAGACTGACAGAGTGTGGGCCATCACAGAAGGCAAGAGCAGCAGCAAAATGTGGCAGTTAGTTTTTACAGGCTGGGTGATTTCATAGGCTAATGAGTGGGAGGATTATTCCAACTGTTTTCAGGAAAGGGTGGAGATTTCCAGGAATTGGACCACCGACCACTCTTTGCTGTGTTGTTTAGCTTGGTGATTGAGCATAATGGTCTAGTTGAAGTGGATTTGTCTGCCATCTTGGACCCACTTGATTCTAATGCATTTATTTTGTCCTCAGGCTATGTCATTCTTTCAAAACTTGTGCCCTGTCCCCTTCCTTCCTGTTTCACAGTTGCCCAGCCCATGAAAGCTATAGCATACTTAGAAGAAACAGAAGAGATACCTTGCTGGAGTGGTCAAAACTTTGTTCTACCTTGTAGTCCCCCTGGGGTATATTTTCTCTCCAAGAAAACTAGAGATACCAAGGGAACACTTCCTGAAAGATGGGCAGAAATGATAAATAAAGGACAGAAATGATAGGGACCTAACAGAAGCAGAAGATATTAAGAAGAGGTGGCAAGAATACAGAAAAGAGTTATACAAAAAGATCTTCATGACCCTCATAACCACAATGGTGTGATCACTCACCTAGAGCCAGACATCCTGGCATGCAAAGTCAAGTGGGCCATAGGAAGCATCACTATGGACAAAGCTAGTGGAGGTGATGGAATTACAGGTGAGCTATTTCAAATCCTAAAAGATAATGTTTCAAAGTGCTGCACTCAATATGCCAGCAAATTTGGAAAACTCAGCAGTGGCCTCAGGACCAGAACAGGTCAGTTTTCATTCCAATCCCAAAGAAAGGCAATGCCAAAAATGTTCAAACTACCACACAATTGCACTCACCTCACATGCTAGCAATGTAATTCTCAAAATTCTCCAAGCCAGGCTTCAACAGTACATGAACCATGCACTTCCAGATGTTCAAGCTGGATTTAGAAAAGGCAGAAGAATCAGAGATCAAATTGCCAACATTTGCTGGATCATCAAAAAAGCAAAAGAGTTCCAGAAAAACATTTACTTCTGCTTTATTGACTATGCCAAAGCCCTCATGTGGATAACAACAAAATGTGGAAGATTCTGAGAGAGATGAGAATATCAGACCACCTGCCCTGCCTCCTGAGAAATCTGTATGCAGGTCAAGAGGCAACAGCTAGAACTGGACATGGAACAATGCACTGTTACCAAATCAGGAAAGGAGTACTTCAAGGCTGTATACTGTCACCCTGCTATTAAACTCATATGCAGAGTACATCATGCAAAATGCCTGGCTGAATGAAACACAAGCTGGAATCAAGATTGCTGGGAGAAATATCAATAACCTGAGATATGTAGATGACACCACCCTTAAGGCAGAAAGTGAAGAAGAACTAAAGAGCCTCCTAATGAAAGTGAAAGAGGAAAGTGAAAAAAAAGTTGGCTTAAAGCTCAACATTCAAAAAATGAAAATCATGGCATCTGGTCCCATCATTACATGGCAACTACATGGAGAAACAATGGAAACAGTGACAGACTCTTTTGGGGGCTCCAAAATCACTGCAGATGGTGATGGTAGCCATGAAATTAAAAGACACTTGCTCCTTGGAAGAAAAGTTATGACCAACCTAGACAGCATATTAAAAAGCAGAGACATTACTTTGCCAACAAAGGTCTGTCTAGTTAAAGCTGTGGTTTTTCTAGTAGTCATGTATGGATGTGAGACTTGGACTATGAAGAAAGCCGAGTGCCAAAGAATAGATGCTTTTGAACTGTGGTGTTGGAGAAGACTCTTGAGAGTCCCTTGGACAGCAAGGAGATCCAACCAGTCCATCGTCAAGGAGATCAGTCCTGGGTGTTCATTGGAAGGACTGGCGCTGAAGCTGAAACTCCAGTATTTTGACCACCTAATTTGAAGAACTGACTCATTGGAAAGAGGGCTGATGCTGGGAAAGATTGAAGGCAGGAGGAGAAGGGGATGACAGAGGATGAGATGGCCGAATGGCATCACCAACTCAATGGACATGAGTTTGAGTAAGCTCCAGGAGTTGGTGATGGACAGGGAAGCTTGGCATGCTGCAGGCCATGGGGTCACAAAGAGCAGACATGACTGAGCAGCTAAACTGAACTGAGGGTATATTTTGCAAAACTGTGAGATCTACAACTAACTGTGTCCCTCCCATAATTGAAAGAAAATGATCCTTTTAGGTATTTAGGTATTTGACCTAAGTACATCTTGAGATTTCAAGAACAATACCTCTAATGGCTCTGCTATTGTATCAAACTGAGCCTTTTGGAATTGATTTGGATTTTATCTTGGGTGTGTTCAAGAGTGCCTTGAGTTAAAATCCTGTTCTCTCTCCCTGGTTTTGACCCTCATTCGGGGGTCCTAGTAATTTGAATGCTGATTTATGTTCCCCTGAAGGTGAGGCATATGAATATAAGTGATGATATGCATTATTGCCCAATACTGGTATTTGTTTAAACTGAATCAGCTATTTAGAAACTTGGAAAAAAAAAAAAACTGAAGATGTTCAAGATGGGACTCTTGACATTCTAAAATGGGCTTTTGTTATTAGAAGTCAGCTTTCTAGAATTAATTGGTATTCCTCTTTCTGTGCCTTTTGAGATATAAATGGTCTTCCTGAGAATCTCAGGAACTTTCATCTAATCCCTGAGAGTGAAGGAAAAACAAAAAAGAGAAAGCAACCTTTATGAACTCTAGCAGAAAAACTGTGAGATCCCTGTGTCTATATGGATATGTGTGTGTGTGTAGGTGTGGAGTTTATAAATATGAAGTGTATCAGCCTCCAGATAGTATTGCCAAAATTGGTTCATGGTGAGCTCTTTAGAGTCATCAGTGTTAAATATAATAATTATATTGTATCTCAGTTTACTAAGGCTAAGTAAGACTTTATTATATCTGTTGCAAATTTGTCAGCAAGGAAAATGACCTGATAAGAAGAAAGTAAATATAAACAAGTAATATATGTAAATATAAATAAGAGTTTTTTAGGTAAATTCTATCAGTTCAGTTCAGTTCACTCGCTCAGTCATGTCCGACTCTTTGTGACCCCATGAACCACAGCATGCCAGGCCTCCCTGTCCATCACCAATTCCTGGAGTTTACTCAAACTCTTGTCCATCAAGCCAGTGATGCCATCGAACCATCTCATCCTTTGTTGTCCCCTTCTCCTCCTGCCCTCAATCTTTCCCAGCATCAGGGTCTTTCCCAATTAGTGAGCTCTTCATATCAGGTGGCCAAAGTATTGGAGTTTCAGCTTCAGCATCAGTCCTTCCAATGAACACCCAGGACTGATCTTTAGAATGGGCTGGTTGGATCTCCTTGCAGTCCAAGGGACGCTCAAGAGTCTTCTGCAACACCACAGTTCAAAAGCATCAATTCTTGGCACTCGGCTTTCCTCATAGTCCAACTCTCACATCCATACATGACTACTAGAAAAACCACAGCTTTGACTAGATGGACCTTTGGTGGCAAAGTAATGTCTCTGCTTTTTAATATGCTGTCTAAGTTAGTCGTAACTCTCCTTCTAAGGAGTAAGCGTCTTTTAATTTCATGGCTACCATCACCATCTGCAGTGATTCTGGAGCCCAGAAAAATTAAGCCAGCCACTGTTTCCACTGTTTCCCCATATATCTCCCATGAAGTGATGGGACCAGATGCCATGATCTTAGTTTTCTGAATGTTGAGCCTTAAGCCAACTTTTTCACTCTCCTCTTTCACTTTCATCAAGAGGCTCTTTAGTTCTTCACTTTCTGCCATAAGGGTGGTGTCATCTGCATATCTGAGGTTATTGATATTTCTCCTGGCAATCTTGATTCCAGCTTGTGCTTCTTCCAGCCCAGTGTTTCTCCTGATGCATATAAGTTAAATAAGCAGGGTGACAATATACAGCCTTGACATACTCCTTTTCCTGTTTGGAACCAGTCTGTTGCTCCATGTCCAGTTCTAACTGTTGCTTCCTGACCTGCATACAGATATCTCTCAAGGCAGGTCAGGCAGCCTGGTATTCCCATCTCTTTCAGAATTTTCCACTGTGTTTACTGTGATCCACACAGTCAAAGGCTTTGGCGTAGTCAGTAAAGCAGAAATAGATTTTTTCTGGAACTCTCTTGCTTTTTAATGGTCCAGTGGATGTTGGCAATTTGATCTCTGGTTCCTCTGGCTTTTCTAAATCCAGCTTGAACATCTGGAAGTTCGTGATTCATGTATTGTTGAAGACTGGCTTGAAGAATTTTGAGCATTATTTGAGGTAAACTCTATAGGAAGTTGTATTTATTGTAAGTAAATATAAATTAAGATAAGAGTTTTTGGGTAAACTCTATAGGAATAATTGTGTTTTGGGAAAATCTATTTAAAATAGTCTCAGATTTTAACTTGAAACCAAACCAAGTTAAATGAAGAGAACTCATTGACTAACTGGGTCAGTTCAAACAGGATTCAATATCAGAACATTAATTGCTGGGCAGGTCTAAATTTACATACCTTTGTCTTTTTAGGAGAGGAAGGTGAAAACATAAGTTTTCCCATCAGGAAATTCGGGTATGACAAACAGTTCACAATTACTTGCTTCTTGATTTTTGCCACAAATTAAGGTTTTTATGAGTTAAGATTATAATCAGTCATAATTCTAGTTATTGTAACCAAGTTTCTTTATTGATTACAGTGTAATCACATGTTTAAAGTCCTTCATCATTCAATAAAAATAAATAAAAGCTATCTAAATTAGAAGGGGAGAGGTAAAGTTGTCATTATATGCAGAGACATACCATATGGAAAACTCTCAGGACTCCACACAAAAATTACTAGAACTGATAAATGAATTCTGCAAGGTAGCAGGATACAAGATTTATGTCTGGAGTCTGTTCTATTTCTTTACACTAACAATGAAATATCAGAAAGGAAAAGTAAAAACCAATCTCTTTTAAAATTGCATAAGAAAAATAATTAGGGATAAATCTGACCAAAGAGGTGAAAGGCCTGTATTCTGAGAATTATGAAACACTAATAAAGTTCTCTGCTCAAATGTTACCTCATCATAGAGGTCCTCTCTGACTATTCTATTTAAAAAATGACCTTTTCTTACTATCATTCTTTATATATTAAACATGTTTTTTCTTTACTCAAAGCATTAATTACTGCTGGGTATATTATGTATACAACTGTCTATTTCCTTATTATCTTTCTCCCTCAGTGAGACTATGGCTCCATGAGAGCAATGATTTGTCTCCTAGTCATTTCTGTGTCCCTCATATCTAGAATAGTGCTTAGTACATAACATATAACAATAGACATGAGTAGATGAATATGCTGTTAAGCCATATTTTCTACAGTAATCCTCATTTCCATTAAGTATTGTATAGACAATATTTCTGACAATTCATTTTAAGAGTATCAGAGCAGAAAGAAAGTTGTTAGTAATAATAATTATTGTTCCCACTTATTTCATAATAATTCCCATCACTTTTTCCATAAACAGTCCATCTGTTTAAAAAAACATATTATAGCAAAGAATATGTTTATTAAACTTTGAACAAATAGGAGTGTTTTTCATTTAATAACATGGGCTTCCCTAGTAGCTCAGTTGGAAAAGAATCTGCCTGCAGTGCAGGAGACCTGGGTTCGATCTCTGGGTCAGGAAGATCCCCTGGAGAAGGAAATGGCAAACTACTCCAGTATTCTTGCCTGCAGAATCCCATGGAGAGAGGAACCTGGCAGGCTACCGTCTATGGGATCACAAGAGTCGGATACAACTTAGTGACTAAATCACCAACACTTGTTTACCTAAACAAAATCATTATGTTCTAGCCACAATAATCACCATATAATGAATTAGCAACCACTCACTTACTAACAGAGTTACAGAATCTTCTTTTTCTCCATCTGTGTCAAGGAGAAAAATAGAGAGAAACTATTTTCTAATTATTTTAAAGAGTTTAAGATTGTGACTTTTATTGACCTGAAATGTACCCTACTTGCTAACTAATAAGTTTGCCTGCCAGTTTCATAAATGCTGAACATAAGACACAAGATTTTTATTCACAGACAAATAATTTTATAACTACAAAAATGGCAGGGATGAAAGTAACAGCATTTGAGCCATTTCTCTGAGCCTGGAATCCCAAAGAGGAATATGAAGGAGGCCTCGTAATGCCTATCCATCAAGTAGATTGCACAGAAGAGAAACCCTAAATTTAAGGACCTTGAATCTTTGATCATGGGCAGCAAATGAGTCTGACTTTTGTTCAGAAGGAGATAGTAATATAGTGAATAATAAACAAACCTGCTTTTGCTCCAAGAAGAAAATGCTATGTCCATCTTGCAAAGCTGTTCACTTTACATACATTCTGCAAAAGATAGTCTAGAAACCCAGCAGTCGGTGTGTCTGCTCACAAGAGGTACTGAAATGTAAAGAACCCATGGTCTCTCTACAGGCACAATTTAGCGTTAACTCCAATATGGCAGTAAAGTTGTTAAGGCACCTTGAGAACTCGTCACTGAAGTACTTCCCTCTTCTAATATGCTTCTATTGACACCATTTTCCTTTCTCCTAATTATATTTTAGAAATCAGATTATAAATTGCCTCCTCTGGGGAATGTCCTATGGTCCCTTGAGGTTAAAACAGTTGCCCTTTGCTCCCACAAAATTCTGCAAATCTCCTAATTTCTATATCACACATCATTCTATATTAAAATGGCTCATGAACTGTTAAATTGTTTTTTACCCCGTTAAGCCATAAACTTCTTGAGCATAAGAACTGTGATTTATTCATTAATGTGCTCTTAGAAACTTAAAAGAGAATTTGACCGATTGTTAATACTTAACTAAATATATCATCTTGAGAGTTTATGGTAGTTGAGATTTTCATAAAATACAGAATTTTTGAACTCTTTAGTAAATGTTAGGCATTGTGCAGACTGCTTCTGAGGTGCATCTTCATGAAGAGGTGACATTCTAGTTAATTCAGGAGGAGTAAAAAAAAGGTAAATTTTCAATTGCAAAGAATTAAGTAAACCTGATTTAAAAACAAAAAGAAACTTGCTACCTCTAAAATTAATTCAGATTAGCTTAAGAAAATGTTTTTTAATAGTCTGTCATAATGTTCCATTAGTTCAGATGGGAATCTTTGACAAGCAGATGCAGATTTTGAGATCTTGTACCTTTCAACACTAGGCAAAATTTTATGATTATTTTCAAATTAAAAACAGAATTATCTGTTTTGAAAACAACACTCTAGGGCAGTCTTACATTTTCTGGGAATAATTTTAAAAAATGTTGTCTCATGTGCTTTGATATTTTTAGTTAAATCTAGGCAAATATTCTTTCTTTTTTCTGGTTCCTTGTCTGCAAATAGAAATCTCATGAGTGTGTCCACCCTATGGTATTAAGTGTGTTACATTAAAGACAGGTACATTGTATTCTAAGCACAATAGGAGACAAAATTTTCATAGTAAAAGTATACTCAAAACTTACAGCACATCTTATTTTTTATTTTTAAAAACTAAAGCTAGCGTAACAACAAAGTAACCTGATGGAACCAGTAGCTCATTATTTCAATTAGGTTTATTTTTTTCCAAGAGAACAGAATATTTTGTTCTCCTTCAAGAATTTAATATACTGGGCAAAATCAGCTGTAAAAATCAGTTAAAATGAAAATATCCAATTAGAACAATGCATCTTTTAGAAATAACATCTGCCAGAAATTTCAAAATCCTACAGAGTACTGAAATTATTTGTTCTTCTACTTAATCCCCAGGCATCTTGAATTTCAATACTTTTAAATAATTTCTCTGACAATGCCAAATAGAACTGAGGGTGAAATAGCAACAATTAGCTATGAATTGGAATTTTGAATGACAATAAAAAAGTTCAACATTAGTTGGGATTTAGCCAAAAGATCACAGGGTAGAGAAATGACATTCTTTCCTTATTAATGAGGTAGTTGTGGTACTGCCCACTATTTTAGAAATTTTAATAATTATTTTTATTAAAAATGTTAATGCAGGTACTGGTTTTCAGAGCATTTCCCCACCAATATCGTTTCAAGGGTGCCATCATTTTAAAATCCCACAGTGCTAAAAATTGCATCTAAAAAGTTTATAATGTATTTTAGCCTACTCATTTGCACTCCCAACAAAAGAGAATGTGAAGGTCATTCAATCATGACTATTAGAAGGCAATATCAAGAAAAATATTTTAGACATTTGTGTAACTTTCATTTATCTGGTTATATACACCAACTTCTACATCATTTTTCTGAGCACAGTTGTTCTATGCCCAAGATTTTTAGAATTGACTGCCTTCATAAGCCTTTTTGAGAATATATATATATCTAATATAGTTTAAAATATTAAGAGTAATGAACCCTAATGGGAAAAATTATGTTGAGCCCAATTTACTACCTTTCCACATCGAATTAGACATATTGGCAGCTTCTTATCACTTTAATAGCTATCAGTCTAATTAATGGATAAGTCTTTAGAAATATGAATAAGGAATTAATATCAACAATGCTACTGATTTACTGAATTTCATTTGTTTATAAATATAATATGAGACTTCATATAGGTATATAAGTATTAATAGTTAAATCAGTGACTGTTACACACAGATTTAATTAAAAATCTGATGGTTAAACAGAAATATACAGTATGCAAGCAACATTGAAGCTAATCTTTTGACTCTGAGCAGAACGCATTATTGTCATAAGTTTCTGTCTCACAATAGAATTTGTAAATGCTGTTACTAGAAAGTAAGCATTGGTTAACAGTTGATGATACATTGTGTACCTGTAGTAAGTATTTTGTAGATATAACCATACTTAATCCTTGCAAAAACTTTAAAAGTTTTATATTATCATCTCCATTTTACTTGGTGATGAAACTGAATCTCTCAGAGAGCCAGGGCATGAGAGTGGAATTCTGAGCAGTGATATGACCCAGCCCTGACTAGTCAGACCCTGAGGGCCTGGACTCTGAGCCACACATTACAACCCATTGCTTTACTTTCTTCTCTATGTTTGTCTTTGGTTGGCATTTTAACTGTGTCTCAGTCTAGTCGTGAATGGCTTCTATACTCAGAACTTGATATATAGCACTCTGGTTTGTCCTAGATATGCTGGACATATCTTTTGGTGAGATAGCACCGGGAAAGGGACAGAAGAGGAAAGCTTGCTGGCATTCCCTCCCATCTAGGCCTGTCAGATTTAGCAAGGAAGAATACAGGACACCTAGTTACATTTGCATTTCAGATAAACAATAAATACTTCTTGAGTCTAAGTACGTTCCAGGCAATATTTGAAATTCAAATTTTATCTGAAATTCAAATTAAACTGAGTATCCTGTATTTGACCTGGCAGCCTTTCCCATCTACCCCACACACAGCTGTGAATAGTAACTATAGCTCAAATTCCAAATGAGGCTTTTGAAAATACATTAGCATTAATTTTTTTAAAACCATAATAGGAGATATCAGGATTGAGGAATCCAAAACCTTGGTAGAAAAATATTGTTAAATGGAAAAATATTGCACAAAAATCCAAAAACATTTTTTTAAGTACAAAAATATATTTTTAAAAAAACTAAGAAAATAGCAATAGGATGTTAAGTATCTTAACTTTTAACATTACGTATTAGAAAGTTCATTTCTATTCATGTCTGTTCTTGAGACTTTTATGAGAGAAAGACATCAGATGCTATTATAACAGTAGTTATAAGGGCCAAGAATTACATAAGTTAAATTTCCAAAGTCAATTTTTGTGTTTGTGGTTTTAGTAAGCTTCTAACTATTGGCTTTTCTTAAATTAATATACAGTGGCTCAAGTTATTCAGAAAATATATCCCTACATTCCATGTCTTCACTCATATTGCTTTCTTTTTCTTTTTCTTTTTTTTGAGAAAACATAAAATTTGAGCTAGGTACCTTTTCTAAAGGTCTGTTGATCCTCTTCATAAAGTTGTAGCAAAATAAGTGTCTCTTCTGTAGGTTTATCCTTTGATTATGATTACACACATGCTCAGTATCCAAACTTGTTGTATTAAATCTTTTTTCAGTTGATTTCAAAGAAAGGCCTTTCTCTGTTTGATTACAGTCTCCAAAACCACATCTGGCCTCTTTTGTAAAGCTTCAGCCCACTTATTCTTTAATCTAAAATACTCTGTGGCTGAATTTCCCTGCCCATTACCAGCATTCTGCACAATTTAGGAATAGAAGAAAGATTATTTATTTACTTTTATTATTTGTGTATTTTTTCATGTTTTTACCACAGGGAGTCACATCCTAATTGGTGTCCAAGAAAACATTGTCTAAAATGTTTAGACAATATTGTGATACTTCCTATATAACATCATTAACCTCCAACAGTAGTTCATTTACATTACCAATTAATCATTTAATATCCAACATCATAGAGACTCCACAGGCACTAATTATTCATTGAGACCTACAGTCCATTCACTCCTCTTCAATTCCATTATCTGTTGCTTCATTCTCCCTTTCATTCCTTACTAAGCTTATATTCCTTGATCATAATTATAATCTCTTCTTGAAGACATCCTTCCCTTCCACGGGCATACACATCTGGCAAAACTCCAGGTTTTTGATTGAGCCCAGGTATCTGCCTTCTCCAAACTGCCAAATCAAGAAGCTCAATGTTGCTGAGAAAGGTACATACCTGGGCTAACTAGTTTCACTTTAAATTCATGATCCTAAACCTCAAATAGGCATTCAACTTTGCCTAGTCATCCTACTCTTTATTCCTAGTAAATTTGCTTCCCCACTCTGGAGATGGAAATTGTGTCCTTTACCCTCTCTGCTCATACATTCCTTTACTGCCCCTCTTTCAACCAACAAACTCACATCTTTCATAGTCTTCAAGCAAGAACTCCCCTACATTCCCACTCCAATCCATCAGCCTTCCACAGCAATACTTACAACATAAGCAGCTGCTTACGCTGACTTTTTTCCTTCATTCCAAAAGCCCATCCTTTTATTAAAGGCCAATTCTTCCCCTACGCTTTTGATCATGTGACCTCTAATGTTCTCATGATTTCACTTCTGAGGTTATCTTCTCTCCTCCTCTATCTTCTCTCCTTCTCCTTATTGCCAGCTGTTTTCTACACTAACCATTGCCTTCAACATACATGCTGTATTATTGCCTGTCTTCAAACATTCCTTGATGTATATCCATATACAGTTACCACCTCCCTTTTTAGATCCATTGCCATACAAACTGTCTGAAAATGTTTACATTCACCATTTCTCTTCTTTACTTTTTGCTCACTTTTAACCCCCTTTCAATCAAACTTTAAATTATAAGGTCACAACAAAGCATCATGATACTACCTATCAGTTTCTGAGATATCATGCTCTTCATACCAACTCCCATTTTATCAACTCCTTTTCTTAGTCCTTTTTTTTCAGTTGCTCATCTTCTTCTTTTTTAATGTGGAAGAATCCCTAAGATTATTTCTGGGCAAACTTTTCTTCTGTATGTATAATATCTCCTTACTTTATCTCTACCATTCCAGTTCAGCTCAGTTCAGTTCGGTCGCCCAGTCGTGTCCAACTCTTTGCAACCCTGTGGACTGCAGCACACCAGGCCTCCCTGTCCATCACCAATTCCTGGAGCTTACTCAAACTCATGTCCATTGAGTCAGTGATGCCATCCAACCACCTCATCCTCTGCCAACCCTTCTCCTCCTGCCCGCAATCTTTCCCAGCATCAGGGTCTTTTCCAATGAGTCAGTTCTTCCCATCAGATAGTCAAAGTTTTGTAGTTTCAGCTTCAGCATCAATCCGTCCAATGACTATTTAGGACTGATTTCCTTTAGGATGGACTTGTTAGATCTCCTTGCAGTCCAAGAGACTCTCAAGAGTCTTCTCCAACACCACAGTTCAAAAGCATCAATTCTTTGGTGCTCAGTTTTCTTTATAGTCCAGCTCTCACATCCATTCATGACTAGTGGAAAAACCACAGCTTTAACTAGATGGATCTTTGTTGGCAAAGTAATGTCTCTGCTTTTTAATATACTGTCTGGGTTGGTCATAACTTTTCTTCCAAGGAGCAAGCATCTTTTAATTTCATGGCTGCAGTCACCATCTGCAGTGATTTTGGAGCCCAAAAAAATAAAGTCTGTCACTGTTTCCACTGTTTCCCCATCCCCATTCCAATGACATTTAAATATTAACTGTAACTTAATGACTTTCAAATGTACATTTCATCCACGATTAACTGCTCCGTTAACGTCTACAAAACAGAGTTTTTGCTTCTCACACACACATATACACACACAAATGCAATATTCCTTATGTTTCTACATCTCACTAAATAGTTCTGGTTTTCTAAGACAGAAACAAACCATTTATCTTGATTTTTTCTCTCATGTTACATCTAAACCATCAGCAATTTCCAACAGCTTTACCTTTAATATATGTTAAAAATTGTTTACCTCTCTTCACTCTAATACATCTCTTTCATTTCATATCCAAGGAACCAGGATCATGGTAAGTTTGGATGCTATATTTTTTTAAAAATAGACACAATCTCATTTTTCAAAGAGCTCTCAATTTAACAGCATGGAACAACACATGCATTTTTTTTTAAACTGTGAAAGATCATATAGTACATGCTAAATTTAAGGAAAGTACTTTAGTGCTAAGGAACGCATATAAGAGATAAATTAATTTTGGTTTTGGTAGTAAGAGAAAGCAACTATTAAAAAAAAAAACTTCTCATCTTTTTCTTACAGCATTGGTAGAATTATATCAGAAACACTGATAATGGCCATATATGTGATGGTTGAGAAGATTTAAGGGAAAGTAATATTAATACAAAGACTGAGAGAAGAAAAAAAAAAAATAAACTAGATAACTGGGAAGAAGGTAAGCAATTCTGAGAACCTGAATTCAGGTATTGAGTATGGAGACTGAAGAGAAGACCGAAATTCTGTAGATAGGTATTTACCTCTTTTGAACAGCTCAGTTTTAATAATGAGTGGAGATAAATGCTTTTATAGCAAGATATAATAATAAAGAAATCCTTTAAGATAGTTATAAACCTTGGTGGCTTTCTTTATACTTAAATTATATATTTTAGTGTCAGAATAAAACAATTTAAAAGATAGAGGCCTATTGCTATTCTAAAAATGTTTTTGTTCCCTGTGCACATTTTTAGAATGTACCAAAAATTTCAAAAATTGGAAAAATATCACTAGACATCACAACTATTTATTAACTTAACCATTATTTTAGTCTCTAAAACTCAGATTTATTTCAACTTAAAGATCAATGAAAGCATTATTGAACTAGCATCTGAATATGAGAGTTGTACATTCACCCCAGCTACAAATTCAGAAGTCAGATTATGACTGCTCTATCAGCCCAAAGACAAAATCTGTTGTAGGAATCTGAGAATAAAATTTAAGGTATACAGGCATCCAAGATAGGACTTATTCATGCTTTTATAGTTTTAGTATGAGCACTGAAGCTGAAATGTTCACTGTTTTGTTGGATTTATCTTGCCAGGATATACTTTAAGCATCAAGAATAAAATGACAGATTCCATCAGTTATTTCAAGACTTTAATCTGTATAATGCCCTATAAGGTTCTACATATGTCCATAGAAAGACAGCAATGTGTTCTGACAAATATACAAAACAGATATTCTTTTGTCTTCTGCCAGTTCACTAAACAGATATATCCTTGGCCTCAAGGGGCATATGTGAAGTGACATATTTATGCATGCCTAGAAATCCCTGTTTGCCAGTCCAACCTCTACACCTCCTAAGCTGAGGACAAGTCGGATAGCTGGAAGGAGGAAAATTGTGCTGTGATCAAAGTAAATATAAATAAATCCCACAAGCGTTCTTCTGGTAAAATCCAGTTTTCTTCCCTAACTTTCCACAGCATTTCTAAAACTTTGCTTAAAAGCTACCCATTTTGATGACAGAGCCATATGTTTTTGTTTGGGCTTTTTAAATAAATGTTTATAGAGCCCTTACCATATGTTAAGTACTGAGCCAAATGGTTTAAATGGCTTATTTCACACTAATTCAAAAAGATATATGCACCCACGTGTTCATTGCCACATTATTTACAGTAGTCAAAATATGGAGATAACCTAAGTGTTCATTAATAAGTGAATGGATAAAGACAATGTGATAAACACACACATACTGGAGTATTATTTAGACATAAAAAAAAGAGTGAAATTTGTAACAACATGGATGGATCTTGAGATCATTATGATAAGTGAAAAAAGTCTGAAAAAGACAAATATTGTATGGTCTCATTTATGTGTGGAATCTAAAAAATAAGAAAAACAAAACAAAGCAAAAACCAGGCTCGTATATAAAGAACAGATTGGTGGTTGCCAGAGGGAAAGGGGTAGGGGTGGGTGAAAAGAGTGAATAGGCCCAAAAGATACAAACTTATAAAATAGATGTCATGAGGACATAATATAATAATATGTTATATTAATATGTCCATTATACCTTGTTTTTAAAAAGACAATTGATTCAAATGCAATTTAATAAAGACCATATAGTCTTTCCATATTTTATTAACTATTCTATTCATATATTTCAGTCCTATCTCATCCCACAAAGGAATTGATTTGTTCTGACAATATTAATTATAAAATCCAATTACATTGTATCATATCTAGGTTTAAACATCTGGAGTGAGGAAGAACTCAGCATATAAAGAGGCAGATCATTCTCTCAGCTAGGAATTTATTTACATAGCTTTTTTAAATATATTGAGCCAAAATCTGTTTCCCAGTACTTTCTACTTCTTTATTCTAATTTGGGGGCCATTTTTTCCTAGCAGCTATATTGAGAGTCACATACCATATGATTCACCCATTTAAAATGTACAATGCAGTCCTTTTAAGTATATCACGGATCCATGCTGCCATCCTTACAAGCTAAGAATACTTTAATCATCACAAAAAGCAAACTTCGTGGCCTTCAGCAGTCACTCCTCATCTCTCTGTGCCAATCTCTGGAGCCTAGACAACAAAAATTGATTTTCTGTCCCTGTAGATGATCTAGTCTGAACATTTAATAAATATGGAATCGTACAATCTGTGGTCTTTTTTATTTCTTTGGACTGGCTTCCTTTCCTTAGCATAATTTTTCAAGATGTATCTAAATTATAGCTTATATTTATTTATGTATTTATGTATTTAATATATTTATATATTTATAGCATATCATTTATTTCTATTACTGAATGATATTCTATTGTATGAATATACCACATTTATCATTTAATCAGTCGATCCATATTTGAATTTTTTCTACTTTTGGTCTATTTTGAATAATGCTACTATAAATATTTGTGTGTAAGTCTTTTTGTGGGCATATGTTCTCATTTCTCTTGGGTATATGCCTAGGAGTAGACTTTCCAGATCATATATTAACTCTACATTTTACATCTTGAGTCACTGCCATGCTTTTGGAGAAGGAAATGGCAACCCACTCCAGTACTCTTGCCTGGAAACTCCCATGGACGGAGGAGCCTGGTGGGCTACAGTCCACGGGGTTGCAAGAGTCAGACACAACTGAGTGAGTGAACTGAACTGAGTGCCTTTCAAAAAATTGTCATATTTTTATCTAGAGAGCTTGCACACTTTTGTTAGACTTGTTCCTAAATACTTGATATTTTCATTGCTATTGTGAATGTTATAGTCTAGAGTTGTATATTCTGTTTGTAGCTGACGTAGCATTGTAAATTGATGTATTGTTAGGTACTAATTTTGTATCCAGAAACTGTCCTGAGTTTTTTCATTGTTTGCATAATTCATGTATATAATATCAAACAGAATCAGTGTTATTTGGTTCAAAAGCATCAATTCTTTGGAAGAAGCATCTTTTAATTTCATGACTGCAGTTACCATCTGCAGTCATTTTGGAGCCCAAGATTCCCACTTGTGCTTCTTTCAGACCAGTGTTTCACATGATGTATTCTGCATGTAAGTTAAATAAGCAGGGTGACAATATACTGCCTTGATGTACTCCTTTTCCAATTTTGAAGCAGTCTGTTGTTTTGTGTCTGGTTCTAACTGTTGCTTTTGACCTGCATAGATAGTTCTCAGGAAAAGGTCAGGTGGTCTGACATTCCCATCTCTTTAAGAATTTTCCAGTTTGTTGTGATCCACACAGTCAAAGGCTTTAATATAGTCAGTGAAGCAGAAGTAGATGTTTTTCTGGGATTCTCTTGCTTTTTCTATGATCCAACAAATGTTGGCAACTGAACGTCTCAAAGTTCTCAGTTCACCTACCGTTGAAGCCTAGCTTGCAGAATTTTGAGCATTAATTTGCTAGCATGTGAAATGAGTGCAATTGTGCTGTAATTCGAATGTTCTTTGGTTTTGCACTTCTTTGAAATTAGAATGAAAACTGATCTTTTCCAGTTCTGTGGCCACTTCTGAGTTTTCCTAATTTGTTGGCATATTGAGTGCAGCACTTTACTGCATCATCTTTTCAGATTTGAAATAGCTCAACTGGAATTCCATCACCTCCACTAGCTTTGTTCCTTGTGATGTTTCCTAAGGCCCACTTGACTTTGCACTCCAATATGTCTGGTTCTAGGTGAGCGATCACACCATCATGGTTATCTGGGTCATTAAGACCTTTTTTGTACAGTTCTTCTGTGTATTCTTACCATCTCTTAATCTCTTTCGCTTCTGTTAGGTCCATAAAGTTTTTGTCCTATATTGTGCCCACCTTTGCATGAAATGTTCCCTTGGTATCTCTAATTTTCTTGAAAAGATCTCTAGTCTTTCCCACTCTGTTGTTTTCTTCTATTTCTTTGCATTGATCACTGAGGAAGGCTTTCTTATCTCTCCTTGCTATTCTTTGGAACTCTGCATTCAGATGGATATATCTTTTGATTTTTCCTTGCCTTTTACTTCTCTTCCTTTCTCAGCTATTTGTAAGGCCTCCTCAGACAACCATTTTGCTTTTTTGCATTTCTTTTCCTTGGGTATAGTTTTAGATTTTCTACCCTACTATTGATTATTATTGTTTAAAATAGCCTCTAATTTCCTCTCATTTTAAATCATAATTTCCACTTATGATTTTTCTTTACCTAATAATTATATAAAACTGTGTTTCCTATTTACCACTTTATGAAGATATTATTAAACTTTTAAAAATTACTTTTGCACTTTAGTGAGATAACATGTTACACATCATTTCAGTCCTTTTAAATTTTTTGAAATTTTACTTAGGGAGAAGATAACTTTAAAAAAAGTCTCATATATTTTTTAAAAGTATGTATATTCTTGAGTTTTAGAATCTACTAGGTCAACAATATGCTAGTCATATTGTTCATATCATACTTATTGTTTGATATGCTTGTTCTATCAACTAATGAGAGATGGCTTCTAAAATCTATGACTTATGTATTTATTGTGGTGGGTATGTGTGTGGCGTCACTTCAGTCCTGTCCAACTCTATGCAACCCTGTGGACTATAGCCCACCAGGCTCCCCTGTCCACGGGAGTCTCCAGGCAAGATTGCTGGAGCGGGTTGCCATGCCCTCCTCCAGGGGATCTTCCCAACCCAAGGATAGAACCCATGTCTCTTATATCTTCTACTTTGGCAGGCAGGTTCTTCACCACTTGTGCCACCTGGGAAGCTCACTTATTGTAGTAGTTCTAAAAATTATTCCTTCATATATTTTGTATTTATCCCTATATGAATACTTGATATCTATATAAGGACTATGGATATATGATATCCACATGCCTATAATTTTTATAGCTCCTCTGAGAATTGAATTTTTTATCTCTATGAAATGGATGGCTCTGTCACCAGCAATCCTTCTATACAGTTATGTCTGATACTAAGAGAGCTGTGAGCACGCACACATGCAACTGAGATGCACCTGTTACTTTTGGCTAGTATTGGTGTGGGCTTCTCTAATGGCTCAGCAGGTAAAGAATCCACCTGCAATGAAGGAGAAACAGGAGACACAGGTTTGATCCCTGGGTCAGGAAGATCCCCTGGAGGAAGATATGCAACCCACTCCAGTATTCTTCCCTGGAAAGACCCATGGACAGAGGAGCCTGGTGGCTACAAGTCAAAAGGGTCACAAAGAGTCAGACACAACTGAACAACTAAACACAGCACACAGTATTTGTATGGAAAACTGTTCATAGTTGGAGGATTATTTTGTTGCTGTTGGGGAGTGTTGATTATTACTTCCCAAGTGATAAAAATTTTTGCTACAACTCAGTTCAAAATTCTATATATAACAATAATTTCTAAAGGGCCTTCTTTATTTCCTCCTGCTCTGCCACATGCTAAGTCTCTCCAGTTGTGTCTGACCCTTTGTGACCCCATGGACTGTAGCCCTCCAAACTCATCTTTCCATGAGATTCTCCAGACAAGAATACTGGAGTAGGGTTGCCATGCCCTCCTTCTGGGGATCTTCTGAACCCAGGAATTGAACCCATGACTCTTAAGTCTCCTGTGTTGGCAGGAGGGTTTACCACTTGCACCTACTGGGAAGCCCTGCTCTGTGAAGTGGCAGAGAAACTTTTCTTATAAGAGCCTAGAAGTAAGAGTATGGGTAGAGGCAGATTGAACACCTTGTTCACACTTACCCTGAAGTAATAGGGCTTTGGGCCCTCAGAGTTTCTGCATTAATCCACCCCACCCACACACAGTGTTTTATTGGATTCTCAGCTTTGACTCCACACACAATTTCTTACAAGGTCATCAGATGTGGAACTCAAGATAGCCTAGACCAACAAAAGCCCTCAAGGAAAAAGCACCTTCAACGAACACCATCTGTCTTTCAAAGTTCTTGGGATTTTAATTTGCCACTCAGCATATTTGCTATCCTTGTAAAAAGTTTATAATTTCTCTTTCTGTATCTTAATTGGAAAAACTGTGTATTGTAATAACTAAGAATGCAAATGCTAAAGTCAAGGACATCAGAGAAAAACTCAGTTTCAATTGTCGTAGGAGGGAAATTCTACTTCCCACATATGTCCAGGGGTTAGTTTATTCAGTGGTTCAAGGACATTATCAATGACTGGGCCCTTTTTATCTTTCTTCCCTGCTATAATTCAGTGTGTTGGCTTCTTCCCACCATGGTTTCTAGATGACCTTGGCATGTTCAGCCATCTTTTCTTCATGATAAGGTACAAAGACCTTAAGAAACATTGTCTTTGTCATATCTCTCAGAAACTTTCCCAGTCAACTCTCCCGAAAGATCAAAATGTTCTCTTATGCCCATCTCCAAATAAATCATTGGTAACTGATGTGGTGGCACAATGATTGTCTTATATCAGTCATGATTCTAGGGTTTGGGGTGATTTTTTTACCCTTGAGCATATGACTGCTATAGAGTTCACAGCTGAAGAAAACAGGGGTCTTATTAAAAATAAATGGAGAGACTGGTCTGTGGATAGAAAATAAGTAATCTTAAATTTTTCTTATTTTCATTATCGTTATAGTAATAATCATTCAATATGTTAATTTATAAAGCATATTCTATAGGGGACACATTTTATAAATTAATATATTGAATAAGGAGAAGAGGATGGCACAGGGTGAGATGGCTGGATGGTGTCACCAATGTAATGGACATGAACTTGAGTAAATTCCAGGAGATGGTGAGGAACCAGGGAAGTCTGGCGTTCTGCAGTCCAAGGGGTCGCAAGGAGTCAGACGTGACTTGGTGACTGAACGGCAACAATATTCCATAGGGGACAATCAAAGCTGAATTCTGAAACATGTTAGAAATTCTCTTATATGCTTATCCAGGGGTCACATCTGTGTCTCTTGCATTGCAGTCAGATTCTTTACCTTCTGAGCTACCAGGGAAGCCCTTATATATTTACACCAATTCATTGATCTGAACCCTTTGAATAGTGCTCCCCAACTGATTATTTTTCTAATTAGCTGTTCAAGCATCTGTTTCTTATGTCACAAGTATAAGAAAAAAAAAGAGCTTTTCTATTGACTAAAGTTCAGAAACCCTATACCCAATGATATTCGGTGCTGAAGTGTGAGGTTGATTATCTGTCTACATTTCTGTCACATTTCTGTCAAAAAATTTTTACTTGAACTGATATGATTCATTTCAAATGACTCCATCTTGCTTCTGATGGCCACTCTTTTTTCTTTATTTCTTTTTCTTTGGTCAAGAATCAATATCAAGTTCTCAAGGCTATAGTTATACACTCTATTTTATTCTCTTTGAATATTGTTTTCTTCTGTTTCCTATATCCTCTCCACAATTTCTTCTGTTTCCTATATCCTCTCCACAATTCCTCACAGACTGTTAACACTAATAGTGGTGGCAGTTTATAAGAGCGTAGAAAACATTTTAGAGCAACTTGCTATGTGCTAGGCTTGTGCTAGGATCTTTAAATATGTTAACATCATCTAATCCTCAGAGCAACCCTGTAAGTTTGGTATCGGGTTATACAGAAAAGTGACTTGCCAAATAAAAGCATCTTGAATCTGGAGCCCACACTCTGGGCTACTGTGTAATAACATAGCAGGCACTCCCTTCAGTTATACCTTAGTCCTATAAGAAATAATTCAAAATATGGTTACTTTGATCTTAGTTCTTATCAAGATCACACCAGGTTTCTACCATCCTAAATTTGATCAGTTTCTGTATCCTCCTAGTATCTCAGTCTTAAATGTATTGGTAAATAAATTTTTAGTTGAGTGTGTGCTCAGTCACTTCAGTCGTGTCCGACTCTTTGTGACCCTGTGGACAGTTATCTGTCAGGCTTCTCTGTCCATGGGATTCTTCAAGCAAGAATACTGAAGTGGGTTGCCATGACCTCCCCAAGGAATCTTATTGACCCAGGGATTGAACCTGCATCTCTTATGTCTCCTACATTGGCAGGTGGGTTCTTTACCACTAGCACCACCTGGGAAGGACAATTCTTAGTTATTATCTTATTAATATAATTTGCTTCTAATGATGCCATAATTTCATGTTTGAGATTCCCCTTAGAGCTGTAATTTATTCTACTCCCACTGCTAAACTAGTGTATTGGATCTTATTTTCAAAAATTTCTTACAATTTTCACATCAAGAAAAACTAACAAAGGCCAAAAAATATGTCTGAGGTCTTGCAATTAACTATACCATAAATAACCAGAATGATAGAATAACCAGAGTGAACATTTTAAACCTTATTTTTAGAACATGCCTTTATGTAAAACACGAAATATTTGATTACCTCACCCTGAGTAATGGGTGGGG
Source organism: Odocoileus virginianus (assembly GCF_023699985.2). NCBI lineage: Eukaryota > Metazoa > Chordata > Mammalia > Artiodactyla > Cervidae > Odocoileus > Odocoileus virginianus. The sequence continues at coordinate 10,806,150 of NC_069697.1, forward strand.
GGGAGGGGGGATTAATACCAACAGATAAAATTTTCTATTAAATTCACACATATTTTGTGAACTTAGAATATTTTTATAGGAATTACAGATATAGCTCTAGACAATTTATTGAAATGATCTATCATTTTTTCTAAAATGTAAAACATTTTCCATGTATAATGTATTGTATCAATGCAGTCCCTTATTTGTACAGCTGTGGTTTTCATCATAAAATGGCAGTCAGTAAGCTACATCACATGTCCAAGGCATCATTTGTAGATATCTGTCTGTAGCTTTTAAGTCTAGAACCTTTTTCTGTTCCTACCCAGATGTCGGTACACAGTTGTAGTTCCTCCCAGTTTTCTCAGCATATATAGCTGCTTCTTGGTTCATCATAATAAAATATCTGTGTATACTGTATCAATATCCATACATAGCAATGTTAGCAAATCCAGACTGAGCCTCAGATTTCATGGGCAATAAAGTAAATAACCTTTAAAAGGGGATGAGTAACATGCACGGCACTCTCAAATTTTTTCTTTCCAGTTGTCCTTTCTCTTTATCTTTCCCCTCTTTGTATTTCTTACCCTGACTGTTTAGTTAAGGCGATGTCTTATTCTTACAATGGTGGCTTAATGTCTAGACATCTTTTGGAAATTAGTAAACTGTGTACCATCTCACTAAAATTAAAGGCCATATGTATGCATGTACATACACATAGAGAGACACAAGGCAATCTAAATGCAACAAAGCACCTACTTATTTGGATATTGTGATTCACAATTCAAGCATATTTTCTCACCAGCTAATAAAGAATGTAGATTAGATGACCTCTAGTCTGACAAGCTATGAAAAGAAAAGAGAAACAACTTCTCATTACAGAAATCTCCCACACTTGGAAGCATTGCAATCATCTCTCTTTTATCAGGAAATTTCCTCTTTGAGGAAATTGATGAAGAAAGTATTTACATATGAGGTAACAATTGGTGCCACCGGTAATTAAGCCATGACACTATTTTCCTTTTCCCACTGTTTCCTGCCAATTAAGGCACAATGACCCTCTTTTAGGTGTCATTTTGATCTCAGAAGGTGGCCTTATTATTAGCCAACAGTGAACACACTAAACATTAATTATGGAGAATTTTTTTTTTCACTCTTTGTATACCAATCTCAACACTTTATTTGCATTTATTTTAAAATAGACAACTACAGCAAATTCAGCATAGAAGTCTATGTCACATGCATAGCCTAAAATGTGGCTTGCAAGTTTTCAACTTCTCCGGTTTTCTTGGTTTGGAATGAGATTTTCTTTTACATTTTATTTTTCTTGTCCTCTGATGAGTTTTGAGAAAGCTGTAGCATTTTGCATGCATAACTACTAAGCTCCTTTCAAATGCCATCTTACTTTTCTTGGTGGTAGACTATCTCTCAGAGCTTGATGCATAGCTCCAATCTCTGGCTGTAGGTTGAAGAGGAGGAATTGGTAGGGTGTAGAGTTTTATGAGAATCTCAGAGTCACTATTCAAAAATCAGCAGTATATATGATGGAGGGAGAGAGAGTGGGTTCACAGACAAAATACTAGAGTTGTGAGTACAATAAAGACCTAAATGTGACCCAGTCCCTGCCCACATGGAGCTTACAGTCAGGTTTGGTAAAAAGCATTAATCAAATATCATACAGCAAAGGAAATGTACATGACACCTTCAGAGTTTGCAACTGGGGGGCTGAACTAGCCCAAAAGGCCAAAAGGCTTCCATGAGAAAGTGATACATGAAATCTGATAAATGAATGGGAGTTCAGTGGGCAAGGGAACTCTGGCCTTCCACAGCTACCAAGCAGCAGGAAGAGCTTGTAGCCGGAGGAGACATGGCTCGTTTGAGCAAATGAAAGAAATTCACTGTTTCTGGAACAGAGGAAAAAGAGGGTGATCGAAATAGAAGCAGGAAAAGAAGGTGGAATGAGGTCTGAAAGAGCTTTATTGGACCCAGGATAAAGATTTTGGTCTTGAACCTGAAATCAGTACAAAGAGATGAAGGTTTGTGTCTCTATAAAGATAAAAGGCCATGACTGTAACAGATTTGTGTTTTCAAAGATCTCTCTGCCTACAGTTTGGAGTTCTGTTCTGCTACTTCTCAACTGTCTGCCTTTTCTGGAGCTCAGAGTTGCTGCAGAGGATTAAAGCAAATTACTCTTCCACCAACCTGAATACGTCAGAGTATACAGTGACTTGTTTTTCACATCTATCTCGAATTTGAGGTGCTTATTCTCACATCTCATGCCTAAAGCTATTTAAATTACCGTGGAGATGGTTTGTCTACAGTCATACCATCATAGCAACTAATTTTCAATGGCAAGTTTCTCTGGGTGGTCTCTCCCTCTGGAACTTATTAAATGAAATCTACATATTTCTTTCTAAGAAAAATGCAAACTCATGTATTTATGCTGACACCTATCTGATTATTGCATTTAATTATATGCAAGAATCTCAGTCTATAAACAGACATTTATATACATATAATAATTTTAAATTGTAATGCTAAGACATTGCAGTTTTTTGAGATATATTTTAATACATAGAAATAAAAAATAACTAAATATTATCCCATACTCAGTAAGACACTTAAGATTTTTTCTGAGATAAACATGATTCTCTCCTTAAAGCATCAATTCAAGACAATATGTCACACTTTTAACTTTAGCATTACCCAGTTTCTAACTCCTGAGATTTTATTTCAGTAATCCATTATCACTTTTTACTAAACCTAAATGAAATAAAAGCTGAAATTGCATAATTTATGTGACTAGGAAGTTAATAAATAAGATAAGGAAATACATCATCAAAGCACAGTTCATGCTAGGACACTTTCTTTACTGGTCCTCTTCTTATGAGCTGAAGACATTTAAAGTGAAATAAATACCAACTGCCCTGTCTGGACAAGTCCTGCCAGTCGGTCATGCATCTACATCCCCTGACGCCATTTGTCATCTCTCTGCTCAATTTGTAGTTCTAAAAATACAAAAAGACTTTCTAAGAATAGTGGCATTCATATCTTGAAACAGCCACACTATTTTTAAGTTTTGTTTTCTGATGCTCTTTTCTGATAAAACTAGCTCCATGCTTCCCCCCAGTGGGGTTTCTTCACAAAAGGATTCCAGAAAGAAAGTGGGAAAGAGAAGGAAGGGGATAAAGAAGAGGAGAATGGAGAACAGCAAGGGGAGGAGGAGGAAGATAAGGGGAAGAAAACGTAAAGGCACTTTTTTCTTTCTACTCTCATGGTTGGAAAACTTAAGTATTTAACTTTATCTTTGACCCCAATGCCATTTTCCCAGGCACGTCCACTGCTGAGCTATACTCAGAAGTGTTTCATCTCTCACCTCTGTTTAAAAAACTCTGATCTTGCTGTGGTCAGGAAACCTAGCAATACAAATGCCTGATTAACAATGCTAATCCAGTATTGCCTTTGATAATATTTCATTCTAATTCAGCAATCTAGAAAGACATGTTTAAAGTGCTGACTTAGTAAGGCTTGAAAATATGTTCAGAATGAGGCTATTTTTGTACCTTCATATTTTAAATTTTCTTTCAGTGACTTTAAGTGGATCCAGAAGTTTTTTTTTTTTTTAATATAGGAAGATAACTCAAGAAAAAGAATTTGTATAATTTCTGCCAATGAATAAAACTTAAGTGAGCTTCCAGAATTGGCAAATCTGTAAATACCATTGATTCATTTATTCAGTAAATATTTATTGAGCATCTACCAGGTGGCAGGAACTGGGGATATAAAGCTGATGAAAAGGATGTGCTGCCTTCACAGAGTTTCCTTCATTGTGAGGAGACAGCATACAAACAAACACAAGATACAGTGTCAGGTGGTGATAAAGAGTTAAAGAAAATTGAAGCACATTAAAGGAATATTATAGATTAGTTAGCCAGGAATGTCTGCTGAGGAAGTGACATTTGAGCAAGGAACACAGAGGAATAAGGTGTTGTTGAAGACTGTTTCAGAATGAGGGGATGCAGTGAGAAAGGGCTGTGAGGTGGGCATGTATTCACATATCACAACAGTAAATTGCTTTTACCAAGTAACCATGTAAGACTGAAAATTACATTTTGAATGCAGTCACAGATTTCTTATAAAACATAGTTCCAATTTAACCAAATGCTTTGAGAACCACCCATATTCTTATAATTAAATAGCAGGAGTTGGGTTTTTTTAAACAAACTTTATTTAGTATATTAACATAAGATTTATAATATTTATATTTTAATTCTCCCTCTTTATTTATTTTTATTTATTTTTTAATTAATTTCTTTTTTATTGAAGGATAATTGCTTTACAGAATTTTGCTGTTTTCTGTCAAACCTCAACATGAATCAGCCATAGGTTTACATATATTCCCTCCCTTTTGAACCTCCCTCCCATTTCTCTTCCCATCCCACCCTTCTAGGTTGATGCAGAGCCCCTGTTTGAGTTTCCTGAGCCTTACAGCAAATTCCCATTGGCTATCTATTTTACATATGATAATGTAAGTTTCCATGTTACTCTTTCCATATATCTCACCCCCTCCTCCTCTCTCCCCATGTCCATAAGCCTATTCTCTATGTCTGTTTCTCCATTGTTGCCCTGTAAATAAGTTCTTCAGTACCATTTTTCTAAATTCCATATATATGAGTTAGAATACAGTATTTATCTTTCTCTTCCTGACTCACTTCACTCTGTATAATAGGTTCTAGGTTCATCCACCCCATCAGAACTGACTCAACTGCATTCCTTTTTATGGCTGAGTAATATTCCATTGTGTACATGTACCACAACTTCTTTATCTATTCATCTGTCGATGGACATCTAGGTTGCTTCCATGTTCTAGCTATTGTAAATAGTGCTGCAGTGAACAATGGGATACATGTTGTCTCTTTCAATTTTGGTTTCCTCAGAGTATATGCCTAAGAGTGGGATTGCTGGGTCATGGTGGTTTTATTCCTAGTTTTTTAAGGAATCTCCACACCATCTTCCATAGTGGCTGTATCAATTTACATTTCCACCAACAGTGCAAGAGCATTCCCTTTTCTCCACACCCTCTCCAGCACTTATTATTTGTAGACTTTTTGATGAGGGCTATTCTGACCGGTTTGAGGTGACATCTCACTGTAGTTTTGATTTGCATTTCTCTAATAATGAGTGATGTTGAGCATCTTTTCATATGTTTGTTAATCATGTTTATGTCTTCTTTGGAGAAAGGTCTGTTTAGGTCTTTTTCCCACTTTTTGATTGCATTGTTTGTTTTTCTGGCATTGAGTTGTATGAGCTGCTTGTATATTTTAGAAATTAATCCTTTGTCAGTTGTTCCATTTGCTATTAATTTCTCCCAGTCTGAGGGTCGTCTTTTCACTTTGCATAGAGTTTCCTTTGCTGTGCAAAAACTTTAAGTTTAGTCAGGTCCCACTTGTTTACTTTTGTTTTTATTTCCATTACTCTAGGAGGTGGGTCCTAGAGGATCATGATTTGATTTATGTCATTCTGACATAAATGTTCTGCCTGTGTTTTCCTCTAATGGTTTTATTGATTCTGGTCTTGCATTTAAGTCTTTAATCCATTTTGAGTTTATCTTTATGTATGGTGTTAGGGGGTATTCTAACTTCATTCTTTTACATGTAGCTGTCCAGTTTTCCCAGCACCATTTATTGAAGAGGCTGTCTTTGCCCCATTGTATATTCTTGCCCCATTTGTCAAAAATAAGGTACCCATAGGTGCAAGGGTTTATTTCTGGGCTTTCTATCTTGTTTCATTGTTCTATATGTCTGTTTTTGTGCCAGTACCATGCTGTCTTGATGACTGTAGCTTTGTAGTATAATCTGAAGTCAGGAAGGCTGATTCCTCCAGCTCCATTTCTTCTTTCTCAAGACTGCTTTGGTTATTTGGGGTCTTTTGTGTTTCCATATGAATTGTGAAATTTTTTTGTTCTAGTTCCGTGAAAAAATGCCATTGGTAATTTGATAGGGATCACATTGAATCTGTAGATTGCATTTGGTAGTATAGTCATTTTCACAATATTGATTCTTCCTATCCAGGAACATGGAATATCTCTCCATCTGTTTGTGTCATCTTTGATTTCTTTCATTAGTGTCTTATAATTTTCTGTGTACAGTTCTTTTGTCTCCTTAGCTAAGTTTATTCCTAGATATTTAATTCTTTTTGCTGCAATGGTGAATGGGATTGATTCCTTAATTTCTCTTTCTGATTTTTCATTATTAGTATATAGAAATGCAAGTGATTTCTGTGTATTGATCTTGTATCCTGCAACTTTCCTAAATTCACAGATTAGCTCTACTAATTTTCTGATGTTATCTTTATCATTGTTTCACTTCTTTTTCATTCTTTTTCATTTCTTTTATTTCTGCTCAAATCTTTATGATTTCTTTTCTTCTAATTTTGGAGGGGGTGTTTTTCTTTTTCCAGTTGTTTTAGGTATAAAGTTAGTTGTCTATTCAATGTTTTTCTTGTTTCTTGAGGTAGGATTGTATTGCTATAAACTTCCCTCTTAGAACTGCTCTTGCTGCATCCCATAGGTTTTGATTAAATATAACATCAGAAAATTAGTAGAGTTAATCTGTGAATTTAGGAAAGTTGCAGGATACAAGATCAATACACAGAAATCACTTGCATTTCTATATACTAACAATGAAAAATCAGAAAGAGAAATTAAGGAATCAATCCCATTCACCATTGCAACAAAAAGAATTAAATATCTAGGAATAAACTTAGCTAAGGATACAAAATAACTATACACAGAAAATTATAAGACACTAATGAAAGAAATCAAAGATGACATAAACAAATGGAGAGATATTCCAGGTTTTGAGTTGTCATGTTTTCATTGTCATTTGTTTCTAGAAATTTTTGATTTCCCTTTTGATTTAATCAGTAACCTGTTGGTTATTTAGAAATGTGTTGTTTAGTCTCCATGTGTTTCTGTTTCTTACACTTTTTTTTCTTGTAATTGATGTCTAGTCTCATAGCATTGTGGTTGGAGAAAATGCTTGATATTATTTCAATTTTCTTAAATTTACTGAGGTTTGATTTGTGACCCAAGACATGGTCTATCCTGGAGAACGTTCCATGTCCACTTGAGAAGAAGGTGTATTCTTCTTCATTTGGATGGAATGTCCAGAAGATTTCAATGAGATCTATCTCATCTAATGTTTCATTTAAGACTTGAGTTTCCTTAGTAATTTTCTGTTTTGATGATCTATCCATTGGTGTGAGTGGGGTGTGAAAGTCTCCTACTATTATTGTGTTACTGTCAGTTTCTCCTTTTATGTCTGTTAGTGTTTGTCTTATGCATTGAGGTGCTCCTAAGTTGGGTGCATAGATATTTACAATTGTTATGTCTTCCTCTTGGATGGATCCCTTGATCATTATGTAGTATCATTCCTTATCTCTTGTAATCTTCATTTTAAGGTCTATTTTGTCTGATATAAGGATTACTACTCCAGCTTTCTTTTGCTTCCCATTTGCATGGAATATATTTTTCCATCCTCTAACTTTCAGTCTGTATGTGTCTTGAGGTCTGAAATGAGTTTCTTGTAGACAGCATATATGTGGGTCTTGTTTTTGTATCCATTCAGCCAGTCTGTGTCTTTTGGTTGGAGCATTTAATCTGTTTACATTTAAAGTAATTATTGATATATATGTTCCTATTGCCATTTTCTTAATTGTTTGTGGTTGATTTTATAGATCTTTCTTCTTCTCTTATATTTATTGACTATATAAATCCCTTTAACATTTGTTGACCAGCTGGTTTGGTGGTACTGAATTCTCTTAACTTTTGCTTGTCTGAAAAGCTTTTATTTCTCCATCAACTTTGAATGAGATCCTTGCCAGGTACAGTAATCTTGGTTGTAGATTTTTCCCTTTCAGTATTTTAAATATATCCTGCCATTTCCTTCTGGCCTGCAGAGTTTCTGCTGAAAGATCAGCTGTTAAGCCTATGGGGTTTCCCTTGTGTGTTGCTTGTTGCTTCTCCCTTGCTGTTTTTAATATTCTTTCTTTGTATTTAGTCTTTGTTAGTTTGATTAGTATGTATCTTGGCATGTTTCTCCTTTGGTTTATCCTGTATGGGACTCTTTGTGCCTCTTGGACTTGATTGACTATTTCCTTTTCCATGTTGGGGAAATTTTCAACTATAATCTCTTCAAAATTTTTCTCATACTCTTTCTTTTTCTCTTCTTTTTCTGGGACCCCTATAATTCAAACATTGGTGCATTTGATATGGCCCCAGAGGTCTCTGAGACTGCCCTCAACTCTTTTCATTCTTTTTCCTTTATTATGTTCTTCAGAAGTTATTTCCACCATTTTATCTTCCAGCTCACTGATTCATTCTTCTGTTTCAGATATTCTGCTATTGATTCCTTCTAGAGTATTTTTAATTTCAGTAATTGTGTTGTCTCTGTGTGTTTATTCTTTACTTCTTCTAGGTCTTTGTTAATTGATTCTTACATTTTCTCCATTTTGTTTTCAGGGTTTTTTTTTATCATCTTTACTATTATTATTCTGAATTCTTTTCAGGTAGTTTGCCTATTTTCTCTTCATTTACTTGGGCATCTGTGTTTCTAGTTTGTTCCTTCATTTGTGTAGTATTTCTCTGCCTTTTCCTTTTTTTTTTTTTTTTTTTTTTAAAGTTATTGTGTTTGAGGTCTCCTTTTCCCAGGCTTTAAGGAAAGTTGAATTGTTTCCTTGATGAAGGTTGAAATCTTCCTTCCTTTTGATTTCTGCCTTCCTAAGGTTAGTCCAGTGGTTTGTGTGAGCTTCATATAGGGTGAGATTTGTGCTGAGTTTTTGTTTGTTTGTTTGTTTGTTTGTTTTTCCTCTGATGGGCAAGAATGAGTGAGGTGGTAATCCTGTCTGCTGATGATTGGGTTTGTATTTTGTTTTGTTTGCTGTTTAGATGAGGCGTCCTGCACAGGGTGCTACTGGTGGCTGGGTGATGCCTGGTCTTGTATTCAAGTGATTTCTTTTGTGTGAGTTCTCACTATTTGATACTCCCTAGCCTTAGTTCTCTGGTAGTCTGAGTCCTGGAATCAGTGCTCACAAAGGCTCGGGGGTTGATCTCTTGCCAGTAAGGAAGATTCCACAGGTAGTTTGTTATGGCATAGAGTGAGAGTAAGACAAATATCCAAAAATGAGAAACCAAAGATGAACCCCAGACAAATGACAGTTACAAAATCAGGCAAATAATAATTAAAATAATGGAATATACACATATACATATACACCCATGAGCAAAGTGAAAACAGTCCAACAAAAATAAAGTGCAGTAGGTTGGCTAAGCAAACAAAAGAAATCAAAAATTATATTTACCTGTTAAGAACAGAACTACCTTAAGCACAAACTGGAAAACAAAACTAAAGCAAGATGCCAAGTGGGGAATACAGCAATGAAAATAAAACTAACAAATATGTTGAGAGGAAAGGAAAGAAAGAAAAGAAAGAATAGATATGCAAAGTTAAATAGAGGTAGAGAAAGAAGACTTATATATATGTTAAAGGTTAACTGCAAGGGAAAAGAAGACTAGGAAAAGCAAATAAAGGAATAAATGTAGAAAAAATAATAATAGGTTTTAAAATTTAAAATTAAAAAAGAGAAAAGAAAAGAAAAAACTCCACAGAACTTCAAAAGCCCAATGTAGAGGCAGAGGTTTATGACAACAATAAAAAATGTGATTGAGGGGAAAAAAAAAGGCTCAATTGGATTTCTTAGTGACAACTATGACAGAGAGGGGAAAAGGAGAGAAAAAGAAAAGAAAAAAATTTCCAAAAGTATCTACAGAGCAAGTCAAAAAATAAGAAAATTAAATGTTTTTCATGAGTCACTGCTGTCAGAGTCCTTTCCCTCGCTAGGAGTCACAGTCCACCTCATCTCCCTAGGATGCCCTCCAACACTGTGCTGATCTCTAGACTGCTGTGGGGGCAGCTCAGATTCTAATCTGGTCCTACTTCTGTGTGTTCTTGCCTCCAATGTCCACAACTATCATAGCTAGACTGTTTTCTTTTGTGGGAGCTCTCAATGGCCTTTTATATATTCCATAGACACAGAGTCTGCCTAGTTGGTCCTGTGGATTTAATCTGCAGCTTATACAGCGGCTGGGAAGGTTTGGGGTCTTCTTCCTTAGCCACACTGCCCCTGGGTTTCAATTGTGGCTTTATTTCTACCTCTGCAAGTGGGTCATCCACTGGGGTTTAACTCCTGAGGCTGCCCTGGAGGGCTTGGGTTTGCCCCTATGAGGGCCAGGTGTGGAGGTGGTGCAGCTGCTTGCGTTGCAGGGGTTCTGGCAGCACCAGGTACCCAGGGGAGTTGGCGGCTAGGACATCAGGAAATATGGTGCTCTAGAAGGGTATGGCAACCAGTATTGGCCACACTTCAGTATTCTTGCCTGGAGAACCCCCTCTCTGACAGAGGAGCCTGGTAGGCCACAGTCTACAGGGTCGCAGAGAGTCGGACATGACTGAAGCAACCCTGCGCACATAGACACAAGACTTTTTTCACCTGTGGCAGCGCTGCCCCAGTGAGAGTTGAGCATGAAGGTGGCGCAGCTGCTGGGCTTGCCGGGACCCTGGCAGCACTAAGGGTGAGGGACACGGACTGCCTCTGCCACAGGAGCTACGGCCCTGTCAGCGTCTTTTTTTGAGCCTCTTGTAGCAGTGATCAGAAGGCCTTTTTGGTCAGTCTTTCTCCGTAGCTCCATCCGTTCCGGCACTTAGAGGGCTCCCTTACCTGGGGTCCTTCTCTATTGTTCCATGTGTCAAGCACATAGAGGGGCGCCCTGGCTGGGGTCCTACACTTTAGATCAGCACATCAGGCACTTAAAGGGGCACCCTGGGTGGGGTCCTACACTGTAGATCAGCACATCAGGCACTTAAAGGGGCACCCTGGCTGGGGTCCTTCTCTGTAGATCAGCACATCAGGCACTTAGAGGGGGCCCCCTGGGTGGGGTCCTACACTGTAGATCAGCACATCAGGCACTTAGAGGGGCCCCCTGGGTGGGGTCCTACACTGTAGATCAGCACATCAGGCACTTAAAGGGGCACCCTGGCTGGGGTCCTTCTCTGTAGATCAGCACATCAGGCACATAGAGGGGCGCCCCTGGCTGGGGTCCTACACTTCAGATCAGCACATCAGGCACTTAAAGGGGCACCCTGGGTGGGGTCCTACACTGTAGATCAGCACATCAGGCACTTAAAGGGGCACCCTGGCTGGGGTCCTTCTCTGTAGATCAGCACATCAGGCACTTAGAGGGGCCCCCTGGGTGGGGTCCTACACTGTAGATCAGTGTGTCAGCGTTTGATGGGCCAGCCTCTCTATTGTTCAGCTGCCTGATGCTGGCACGTGGGGAGAAAGAGTCCATGGTGATTGCTCCACTCCCTACACGTGACTCAGCACTATCGCCTTGCTTCCATGACTGCCTTGCTTTCCTCCACCAGCATTTCCCACGACAACCGCCTCCCTCACATCCCCTCAATTCGTCTCTCTGCAGTCAACACCAGCCCTCGCCCTGGGATTGCCCCAGAATCCCTAAACTCCAGCTCCCAACCGCTGCACCTTCCAGGAGACCAGAATTCCTGTAGGAGTATGTATGGCTGCAGCAAAGACTGTGTGATTCTCATACCTTTTCAGTTCAATTCAGTTCAGTTGCTCAGTCATGTCTGATTCTTTGCGACCCAATGAATCACAGCACGCCAGGCCTCCCTGTCCATAACCAACTCCCGGAATTTACTCAAACTCATGTCCATCGAGTCAGTGATGCCATCCAACTGTCTCATCCTCTGCTGTCCCCTTCTCCCCCTGCCCCCAATCCCTCCCAGCATCAGGGTCTTTTCCAATGAGCCAACTCTTCACATGAGGTGGCCAAAGTACTGTAGTTTCAGCTTCAGCATCAGTCCTTCCAGTGAACACCCAGGACTGATCTCCTTTAGGATGGACTGGTTGGATCTCCTTGCAGTCCAAGGGACTCTCAACAGTCTTCTCCAACACCACAGTTCAAAAGCATCAACTCTTCACTGCTCAGCTTTCTTCACAGTCCAACTCTCACATCCATACATGACGACTGGAAAAACCATATCCTTGAAGACAGACCATTGTTGGCAGAGTAATATCTCTGCTTTTTAACATGCTATCTAGGTTGGTCATAACTTTCCTTCCAAGGAGAAAGCATCTTTTAATTTCATGGCTGCAATTACCATCTGCAGTGATTCTGGAGCCCCCCAAAATAAAGTCTGACACTGTTTCCACTGTCTCCCCACCTATTTCCCATGAAGTGATGGGACCAGATGCCGTGATCTTAGTTTTCTGAATGTTGAGCTTTAAGCCAACTTTTTCACTCTCCTCTTTCACTTTCATCAAGAGGCTTTTTAGTTCCTCTTCACTTTCTGCCATAAGAGTGGTGTCATCTGCATATCTGAGGTTATTGATATTTCTCCCAGCAATCTTGATTCCAGCTTGTGCTTCTTCCAGCCCAGCATTTCTCATGATGTACTCTGCATGTAAGTTAAATAAGCAGGGTGACAATATACAGCTTTGACATACTCCTTTTCCTATTTGGAACCAGTCTGTTGTTCCATGTCCAGTTCTAACTGTTGCTTCCTGACCTGCATATAGGTTTCTCAAGAGGCAGGTCAAGTGATCTAGTATTCCCATCTCTTTCAGAATTTTCCACAGTTTATTGTGATCCACACAGTGAAAGGCTTTGGCATAATCAATGAAGCAGAAATAGATGTTTTTCAAGAACTCTCTTGCTTTCTCTATGATCCAGTGGATGTTGGCAATTTGATCTCTGGTTCCTCTGCCTTTTCTAAAACCAGCTTGAACATCTGGAAGTTCAAAGTTCACATATTGCTGAAGCCTGGCTTGGAGAATTTTGAGCATTATTTTACTAGCGTGTGAGATGAGTGCAATTGTGCTGTAGTTTGAATATTCTTTGGCATTTCCCTTCTTTGAAACTGGAATGAAAACTGACCTTTTCCAGTCCTGTGGCCACTGCTGAGTTTTCCAAATTTGCTGGCATATTGAGTGCAGCACTTTCACAGCATCATCTTTCAGGATTTAAAATCACTCAACTGGAATTGCACCACCTGCACTAGCTTTGTTCATAATGATGCTTTCTAAGGCCCACTTGACTTCATATTCTAGGGTGTCTGGCTCTAGGTGATTGATCACACCATCGTGATTATCTGGGTTGTGAAGATCTTTTTTGTACAGTTCTTCTGTGTATTCTTGCCACCTCTTCTTAATATCTTCTGCTTCTGTTAGGGCCATACCATTTCTGTCCTTTATCGAGCCCATCTTTGCATGAAATGTTCCCTTGGTATCTCTAATTTTCTTGAAGAGATCTCTAGTCTTTCCCATTCTGTTGTTTTCCTCTATTTCTTTGCATTGGTCGCTGAGGAATGCTTTCTTATCTCTCCTTGCTATTCTTTGGAACTCTGCATTCAAATGGGAATATCTTTCCTTTTCTCCTTTACTTTTTGCTTCTCTTCTTTTCACAGCTATTTGTAAGGCCACCTCAGACAACCATTTTGCCTTTTTGTATTTCTTTTCCATGGGAATGGTCTTGATCCCTGTCTCCTGTACAATGTCACGAACCTCCGTCCATAGTTCATCAGGTAGTCTATCAGATCTAGTCCCTTAAATCTATTTCTCACTTCCATTGTATAATCATAAGGGATTTGATTTAGGTCATACCTAAATGGTCTAGTGGTTTTCCCTCCTTTCTTCAATTTAAGTCTGAATTTGGCAATAAGGAGTTCATGATCTGAGCCACAGTCAGCTCTCAGTCTTGTTTTTGCTGACTGTATGAAACTTCTCCATCTTTGGCTGCAAAGAATATAATCAGTCCAATTTTGGTATTGACCATCTAGTGATGTCCATGTGTAGAGTCTTCTCTTGTGTTGTTGGAAGAGGGTGTTTGCTGTGACCCATGCATTCTCTTGGCACAACTCTATTAGCCTTTGACCTGCTTCATTCCATACTCCAAGGCCAAATTTGCCTGTCACTCCAGGTGTTTCTTGACTTCCTACTTTTGCGTTCCAGTCGCCTGTAATGAAAAGGACATCTTTTTTGGGTGTTAGTTCTAAAAGGTCTTGTAGGTCTTCACAGAATCGTTCAACTTCAGCTTATTCAGTGTTACCGGTTGGGGCATAGGCTTGGATTACCATGATATTGAATGGTTTTCCTTGGAAATGAACAGAGTTCATTCTGTCATCTTTGAGATTTCATCCAAGTACTGCATTTCAGACTCTTTTGTTGACCATGATGGCTACTCCATTTCTTCTAAGGGATTCTTGCCCACAGTAGTAGATATAATGGTCACCTGAGTTAAAGTCACCCACTCCAGTCCATTTTAGCTGGCTGATTCCTAGAATGTTGATGTTCACTCTTGCCATCTCCTGTTTGACCACTTCCAATTTGCCTTGATTCATGGACCTAACATTCCAGCTTCCTATGCAATATTGCTCTTTACAGCATCAGACCTTGCTTCAATCACTAGTCACATCCACAACTGGGTGTTGTTTTTGCTTTGGCTCCATCCCTTCATTCTTTCTGGAGTTATTTCTCCACTGATCTCCAGTAACATATTGGGCACCTACCAACCTGGGGAGTTCCTCTTTCAGTATCCTGTCATTTTGCCTTTTCATGCTGTTCATGGGGTTCTCAAGGCAAGAATATTGCAGTGGTTTGCCTTTCCCTTCTCCAGTGGACCACATTCTGTCAGACCTCTCCACCATGACCCGACCGTCTTGGGTGGCCCCACTCGGCATGGCTTAGTTTCATTGAGTCAGACAAGCTGTGGTCCTGTGATCAGATTGGCTAGTTTTCTGTGATTATGGTTTTAGTATGTCTGCCCTCTGATGCCCTCTCGCCACACCTACCGTCTTACTTTGGTTTCTCTTACCTTGGACGTGGGGTATCTCTTCACGGCTGCTCCAGCAAAGCGCAGATGTTGCTCCTTACCTTGGACGTGGGGTTGCTCCCCTCCGCCGCTGCCCTCACCTTGGGCGAGGTGTAGCTCCTCTCAGCCACGCTTCTGCGTGGTCCGTCATAGCATTCCCTTTAGGTGACCACAGATCAGCTCTTTACTCTCAGCCTTAAATGTTTCTCCTCTGACTCAGACAGTTGCCCTGCTGTGGCGGTCGGACCCATCCTTCAGGAGTTTAGTTTTATTTAAGTTAATTTGAAGTGGTTACAAATTTTCAAGGCCCTGTCCCCGGATATACAAATTCAGCTTTCTGTTTTTCTATAACTCATCTTCATCTCCACTTCGAATCAACACTTTTCCTAATGGGAAAATACAATCGTATTCAATTTCAAGTTGTTTATTTCAGACTTTCTCCGTGAATGACAAATTCGAGAAGGTTTACACAATACCATGACATAGAGGTAGGAGGTTGGAGGGAAAGTCGGAAGTAGGAATGTTTTATTTTCCCATTTATTGAAGTTGAAAATACTAGTTGGTCTTTTGATAAGTTCCTTTTATTACACTGGTGACTGCTGAGGAATTCTGCCCACTCAACACCTGTATAACCCATGGTTGCTTTCTGCTCTGTATCACTGTTGAAAGTGAAAGTGAAATTCTCTCAGTCACGTCCGACCCTTTTTGCAACCCCATGGACTATACAGTCTATGGGATTTTCCAGGCCAGAATACTGGAGTGGGTAGCCCTTCTCTTCTTCAGGGGATCTTCCCAACCCAGGAATTGAACCCAGGTCTCCCGCATTGTAGGTGGATTCTTTACCAACTGAGCTATCAGGGAAGCCCCCGATATAATTATTATTATCACCTTAAAGATCCTTTACATCCTTGTCATCCTCAGATGCAAAAGAAAACAGGGACTGCTTCCTCTAACCTTTGAAAGCATATGTAGATAAAAGATGCATCCTCAAATATTTCAAAGGAGAGTTTGAGGCCCAGATGTAGGGACTATGATCAGAGACAGTCTCTAGCTGTCAACTTCTTCTTAGTCTCAGACTCAATGAGCTTCCTTGCTGAGGTCACACACACTGACTTCACATTTCTAGGTGGTCGATACCCAGTGAGAGAGCAAGGTAGGCAGATAGAGGCCCAGCCACTTCACCCAGTCTGCAAAATTGACTGGCAATTCTTGTTCCAAAGCTTCCCATGAGGTTGGTCAAGGCTGTATCACAGTTAGACTTCTGCTGTCCAATCCTGTTTCTTCCCTCCTTCCTTTCAAAGCTGTTAAACCCCTGATAAACATATTGCACCCCAAACTCTGTCTTAGAATCTGCTTCTGGAGACCCTCACTTGAGAAGGACTTCCATCAATTTGTTGAGTCTACCACACCGTCTTCTGTCCAAGCATCTGATACAAATGTTCCAGGTCTGTTTTCCCACACCATGGATATCAGAGGGCTCAGCTATTCTGCCACCCAAGCAACCAAGGAGAAAGTCTGATTTAATCTCATATATCCAAACGCACAGGGTGGTATTTTTACCACCCAGTTTGGAGCTAACCCCATAACGAGAGGCAAAGTACAAGGATCCCTCCCAGTGAAACCATTTATTTTCAGTAATTTGTTTTCCAACTCTTCTCTCCTGAGACCTCAGAACTGCAGCTTTAAAAATTGATTTAGCAAAAATCCTCCCACACATGTAGTCTGATGTCTGGATCATGGGTTTTTCTCTAAGTTTAGAAGTAAAAATATGTACTTTTTCTCTGTTCTAGGACAGCCTACCCCCTTACCCCCATATGATGGATGAATCATGTTTAGCAGTCTGGGTTAAAGGGAAGGGAGAAAGTCACAGAGTAGAAGTAAATCCACAATAAAAAGAAACATATGTTTCCAATGCGATCCAACCTCCATCTCTTTGGGGCAGTCACAGGACTCACACTGACCCGTCTAAGCCCTTCCCTGGGTTTT
Source organism: Odocoileus virginianus (assembly GCF_023699985.2). Lineage (NCBI taxonomy): Eukaryota > Metazoa > Chordata > Mammalia > Artiodactyla > Cervidae > Odocoileus > Odocoileus virginianus. Next base: position 10,823,059 of record NC_069697.1, read on the forward strand.
TGAATAACTGGAGCAAAATGTGGGGCAAGGGGTTTTAATACCTAATGATTAAGTTGCAAGAAGTTCTAAACACTACTAGGTATCATGTACTCCACCTCCTTTGCTCTGGGACACAAGAAGCTCACCTTCATGCCAAAACTCAGAGAAAAGGCAAGATAAAAGACACAGGACATCACACAAAATGCTCAAGTCCCCGAATCAGTACCTGTGAACCTCAGAACTGCAATATTCTTACTTTCCTGTAGCTGATATTTGGCGCCACCACAGACTCTACAAACTCTCCCAGAATCCTTTCAGTATTTTATTTTCCTGAAAGCTGTTATAAGCTGGGATTCATTATATGTAACCAAAATCATACACCTTACAAAAATCATTGGAATATTTGAATGTCCAGCCTTTGTCCTGTGAAATGTACCCACAGTTTTTCAGGAGTTGGTGTCCTCATTACACACACACACACACACACACACACACACACACACATGTTTCTAGCCAAGAAATAACCTGCTCTCTGAATGACAACTTAATCTACTTAATACACTCACATACTGTTAATTCTGGGTCACTTGTGTCAATATCATTTGCTTATAAGATCTGAGAAAAATGTACTTGATTTTCCCAGTGTTGATTGTCATACCTACTTCCTTAAGGGAGTCCAAACATTTCTTAAAAATTAGTGTTATAGTAATGCACTTACTGATGAGAGCATTCAATGATTCCAAATATCTTTGGTTCTTAATATTGGTTCTTATTTCCCATCTTTGACATCACCCAGTCCTTTTCACACATACCATGGAGAAGAATTCATCGTTTCAGTGATTCCTGATAGCATAATATATCCTCCAGTGTCTGTAATTCAAATTGCACTTTGAAAACTTTCTCAGTTGCTTGTGATTTAGATTGATGGGCCTAAATGTCAATGGCTGCTGTGGAAGCCCAGAAGAACTATAAATTTTGGCTCTTATTCCTATGCATGTGATTCTTAAAAAGAGGTCAGTCCTATGGAACATGACTGTCCCCTCCGTGTGGATGATAAAACCTCAAGAACCACATTTAAGGTGAGATGTCTTTACTATGAGGGCAGGTATGTCACAGTATAACAAACGCAACCACTTGCCACACTTAACACTTCATAAATTATGTAGTTAACTGGTGACCATCACTTCCTGGAAAATAGATGGAGAGACAGTGGAAACAGTGTCAGACTTTATTTTGGGGGGCTCCAAAATCACTGCAGATGGTGGTTGCAGCCATGAAATTAAAAGACACTTACTCCTTGGAAGGAAAGTTATGACCAACCTAGATAGCATATTAAAAAGCAGAGACATTACTTTGCCAACAAAGGTCCATCTGGTCAAGGTTATTGCTTTTCCAGTGTTCACATATGAATGTGAGAGTTGGACTGTGAGGAAAGCTGAGTGCCGAAAAATTGATGCTTTTGAACTGTGGTGTTGGAGAAAACTCTTGAGAGTCCCTTGGACTGCAAGGAGATCCAACCAGTCCATCCTAAAGGAGATCAGTCCTGGGTGTTCATTGGAACGACTGATGCTGAAGCTGAAACTCCAATACTTTGGCCACCTCATGTGAAGAGTTGACTCATTGGAAAAGACCCTGATGCTGGGAGGGACTGGGGGCAGGAGGAGAAGGGGATGACAGAGGATGAGATGGCTGGATGGCATCACTGACTCGATGGGCATGAGTTTGAGTAAGCTCTGGGAGTTGGTGATGGACAGGGAGGCCTGGCATGCTGCGATTCATGGGGTTGCAAGGAGTCGGACATGGCTGAGTGACTGAACTTAAGTGGCGACAGTTGATAATTGCTGTTCTTTGAGTATCTCAACTCCAAGACTATTGATAAGCCTAGAAATCTAACTTAAACTAAGCTATATATCTAACCTGAAAGCAAGAATATCTGATTATGCTGAAATTGTCAATTTCTAAAAAATCTCTACCCTATTTTTGAATGAGGAATTCACCAACACTCTGCATACCTTGAACCTCATCTTCCTCACATACGAGCAACACAAACTGATCTAGTTGCCTAGCTGATTGACTGATAGGCACATGAACTCTTATTTGCACCCATAAACATATTCCATTCCTGGTATTCTTCAGTATATGCATTTCTATCTATAGATCCTTTCCAGGGAGGCCCATGGACACCAATTCTGGTGGTGCTACACCTGGCACTGTAACACATTCTAAATATCTATCTGGACTTTTCTTAACCCATATTTGACATCTGGCAATTCAATAAGTACTAAATGTGATGTCCATACCTAGGGGAAAGAACTACCCTGAAAAATTTCAAAGGTTTTTCTGCTCTTCATGCCAACATACATAGCACAACCATAGGAGAATATATTAGTGAACTAATTTGCTCTTGTGTCAGTATCACCATCAAGGACTCTTCCAACAGGATGACCCTTTTGGTATCCTGCTTTAAAACAGTCACCATAGTCAAAATATTCTCTAGTTGGTATGATATCTGAATACACAGCCTCACAAAGTAGATGATTGGGATTATAGGATATGGTCAGTTTCTATTTGTGAAAGACTCTCATAAATAATCCCAAATTAAAGCTTCCCTATAACACCATAATCCTATAGTTTCTGCCCAGTTCTAGGCACATGAATAAAAACTACTGAAAATGATAATAATCATGGCAGTTATAATTTTAAATACTCAGCAAATATTTATCATGCTAAAATATTGAGAATCAATAATGAGGATATAATTTGGGTGTCTATTGGAATTTAAAGACTACCAAAAATGCCCAATGAACAATCAAGTGTAAATAAATTTTATTTTGGTAACAGAGGAAATAAGAGGTACAGGATGTGATAGGAGCTTGTAATAGAAATGCATTGTGGGGACAGAAAGTCAGGAGAAACTCCTTGAAGGAAGTGAGGCTTAAATTTAATCCCGAAAAGTTACACAATCATGTGAGGAGTTGGAGTATAGGGGAAAGATGAGAAAGAACCTGTGTTCCAAGCAGAGAGATCAGTATAGTTAAAAGACTAGAAGGTGAAATAAAATCACAGACTTGGAGAACTTAAAGACATTCATTCTCAATATACAGAAAAGCACAAGAAGGGAAGAACTGGATGGGCAAGTAGGGGACAAATAATGAAATTCATTCAGTAAAAGATACACCAAGAGAATTAGAATTTAGCCCAAGAGCAATGGGAAATCACTGAAGGGCTTTTACATGATCACATAATAAGATTTATGATTTAGAAAGAGTGGCATGGATACAATATGGAAAACTTCCTATGAAAACACAGGCCTCTCCTTATCACTACCATAACAAATTCTATTGCTTTTTGAATCCACTTTCTAACTGCCCATTATTGTAGCTGCATTTCTTGCAATGTGGTAAAGTAGAAAGTCTAAAAGCCTTCAAAATACAAAACCCATAATTACATTGAATGGATATAAAAATGATATTAAATGCATAATAAGAAGAAAAATCAACATTTCAAGGAAGTTTGAAAAAAATGAGTCATTCAAATAGTAAGTATAAAACTGCACCCATGAGAAGGAAATGAAAAGGTAGCTTATCTATTATAATCTGGTTCTGAGAGAGGAAAAGAAATCTCTGCTAAGAACTTGTAATCGCAGGCTTGACCTCAGTCATGTTGGGTGTTTAAATTCCCATCAGTTGCTGAATCCCAATCTCCAAAGCTTGAAATTAATACAAAACTTTGCCCAATGGCTGATAAGTTTTTAAGACTCTCGGTAGAGTTAAATGCAAAAGTCATTCTTAAAGGCTACAACCCAAGTCCAGGCAACAGAAGATTACCTGCCAAGGACGCACAATCTAAAATTAGAAAGCACAGAAGGAAACTGTCCGCTGAGAGCAAGAATCAGCAGACACTGTAAACAGCAGGTAGGACCCCGAAGACTTCAGATAATAGAACAAGCTTAACACAAATTACTGTGCATTTAAATATTCGGTGTATAAAGAAAGGAATACAAAACCTAGATAAAAATAACAAAAACAATCAGAAAAAATGCAAGCAGATTTGGAAAAGTTTTAGAAGTTAAAATTTTAACTGAGAGTAAAAGCAGAAATAAATGAAGCTGAAAACATGATTAGTGAATTGTTTGACACTGCTGAGGAAATTACAAAGAAAGTAATAACTATAAACAAGAATAATGTTATTTGGGGGAATATAAAGTCAAGGTGGAACTAAAAACATCTGATCACAATAACATGGAAAACATGATGGGAGCTAATAAAGATTAAACATTCTAAATCAGTTATATTATTTTGGAGAAAATCAGAAATTTGGATTTCTTTAAACTTGCTTAAATATCTATTTAAAATCTTAAAGATAAAAAAATAAAATCTTAAGGGTAACACTTAAAAGAAATAATCTCATTTCAGTGGCAGTGCATGATTTTCAAATGAATAGAGATTAAAAGACATAAAATAATTTCTATCAATTCAATAGAACACATAAGAAGGAAAATGTAAGCATAGGAAAATAGTATAAAATAAATGAAAATGTATGGTCAAAATTAATGAAAATAATAATTATAGTAAAAATAAATGCAAATTTTAAATCCCTATAACATATGGGCCTCCAAAAGTTGCAAGTAAAAGGATAGAAAGGGGGAAAGACAGCACATAGTATCAAATAAAGACAGAAAATACTATTCAAAAGAAAACTGGAGTAAGACAAAACAGAATTTACAGACAAAAGAAAACATGTAAAAGTGTTTTCAGGCAAAAAGAGTAATTGAATGATAAAAAGAAAATTTGACAGGAAAATGTTACAGCTATAAACTAAACTATTGATATATGTATGTACCTAATAACTCATATAACTTCAAAGCACTGTAAGTTCCCATTAACTGGCACAGCAAACTTTTAAACAGGGTATTGTTATTATGTAAAGTTTGCAAATGGAGAAACTTTGACGTAAAAAGATGAGTAATTCGCCCAGATTCACACATCTAGTACATGATAGAGTTGGGACATCCCATTTGTACCACAGTCTTTCAACATTCAAAAGGTCATTTAAAAAAAAAAGAAATGGAAAGCAACTCCCACAGTTTACTGCAAAAGCGACGTAGTCTTCATTGTTATTTTAGATGAAAAGTAGAAAATGAACATATGCTTGCAGCTTGATATCAATCTTTGAGGATCTATGAAGTCCTTCTTTCAGCTCCTATAGCATTATCTCTCTTCCTCTGTCACCTTAATGTTGCCTCATATGATTAATCCTAAAATATCTTACAAGGTCTTTGAGTTTAGAAGCCATGGTTTGAATTCTTTGTTGCATTCAGAGCACCTTATAGAATATATTATACATAAACTATATATACATCTTCCATCTAGTGTCTGATAAATAGTAGGTAGTCAATACATGTTAACTCTTTGAACCTCAGAATGGGGTCACTGGAATGAGTTTCGAAAGTCAGGTAAACAGGTTTAAATATCACTTCTGCTGCTTCTTAGCTCTGTGACATAGACCAGTTTTCTCAGTATCTTTGAAATACGGTTATTTCATCAGTCACCTTACACAGTAATATCCACCTTATTGCTATATGCATTAAAGAGAATTGTGTGTGAATAGACACTGGTACATGGTAGGAGCTAAATAAATATTACTTATGCTTCTCTTCCATTAGATAACTTATTTTATACGGCCTTGATCCTAGAGTTTTATATTCAGTTCAGTCACTCAGTTGTGTCTGACTCTTTGTGACCCCATGAATTGCAGCACACCAGGCCTCCCTGTCCACCACCAACTCATGCCCATCGAGTCAGTGATGCCATCCAGCCATCTCATCCTCTGTCGTCCCCTTCTCCTCCTGCCCCCAATCCCTCCCAGCATCAGGGTCTTTTCCAATGAGTCAACTCTTCCCATGAGGTGGCCAAAGTATTGGAGTTTCAGCTTCAGCATCAGTCGTTCCAATGAACACCCAGGACTGATCTCCTTTAGGATGGACAGGTTGGATCTCCTTGCAGTCCAAGGGACTCTCAAGAGTCTTCTCCAACACTACAGTTCAAAAGCATCAATTTTTCGGCACTCAGGTTTCCTCACAGTCCAACTCTCACATCCATACGTGAATACTGCAAAAACCATAACCTTGACTAGACGGACCTTTGTTGGCAAAGTAATGTCTCTGCTTTTTAACATGCTATCTAGTTTGGTCATAACTTTCCTTCCAAGGAGTAAGCGTCTTTTAATTTCATGGCTGCAATCACCATCTGCAGTGATTCTGGAGCCCCCCCCAAAATAAAGTCTGACACTGTTTCCACTGTCTCCCCATCTATTTCCCATGAGGTGATGGGACCAGAGGCCATGATCTTAGTTTTCTGAATGTTAAGCTTTAAGCCAACTTTTTCATTCTCCTCTTTCACTTTCATCAAGAGGCTTTTTAGTTCCTCTTCACTTTCTGCCATAAGGGTAGTGTCATCTGCATATCTGAGGTTACTGATATTTCTCCCGGCAATCTTGATTCCAGTCTATGTTTCTTCCAGCCCAGCGTTTCTCATGATGTACTCTGCATATAAGTTAAATAAGCAGGGTGACAATATACAGCCTTGACATACTCCTTTACCTATTTGGAACCAGTCTGTTGTTCCATGTCCAGTTCTAACTGTTGCTTCCTGACCTGCATACACGTTTCTCAAGAGGCAGGTCAGGTGGTCTGGTATTCCCATCTCTTTCAGAATTTTCCACAGTTTATTGTGTTATATCAGGGTTCTCTAATATAAACACCAATAAAGGCTGTGAGAAATCCCATGATCTACCCCATGCGAAGAGCTGAGGCCAGTGTTGTAGTTGAGGGGCCTGAGAGCAGGAGAGCTGATTGTATAGATTCCAGGTCTGAAGGGCTGAGAATCCCGACCACTCAGGTCAGGAGAAGATTGATGTTCCAGGTAGATAAAGACTGAATTCAGCCTTCCTCTGCCTCTTCAATTCAAGCCATCGGTGGATTGGAGGAAGCCCTCACCCTCTGAGAAGAGCCATTTACTTTATGCAGCTCACAGATTCAAATGCTAATCTCTTCCAGAAACATCCTCACAGACACTCCCAGGGATAAGGTTTCATCAGCTCTCTGGATAGCCCATGGCCCAGTCATGTTGACATGTAAAATTAATCATCACACTTTTATTACAGACATTAGATCCAGAGTCAACAGAAGAATTCCTCTTGTGTCTTTCCCAGTATGAAGCGTGAAACACAGATCTCATCAGTCTCGGCACATCAGTAGTAGTCCATTAACACCAAAGCGATTTTTTGAAACACAGTTTTAATGGACAGGATCTAAATTCAGAAAGGATGCACATATTTATTGTCACCCCTACATTTTTTAGCAAACCGAAGCTACTTATTCAGACAAAAATTAGCCCCTCACACAAAAAATAAGTGCTTCAGGAATTTTAAAGGAATGAGATACCAGAGAGTAAAGTGTAGAGTATATAGTGAGAATGCCACCAGACGAACAGCCTAGCACCAGAAAGTTCTCCTTAGGGTGCTGCAGTCAGGTACAGAAAGTTTGTTTTCCTGTGGCAGTGTATTTTAATTATGTACATTTAGACAGAGAGTGGATATTAGGTTGGGTTACCCACATTAGATTCTCCAAATAGCATTCTGTTGGAATAATAAGAAAAAAAAAATGTGCATATTTTCAAACTAGATTTCTTTAGATTGGACCTCCCACAGGAAGACCACAGATTTACATATTTTTATTCTGAAAGAATAAACTACGCTTGTAATGAAATAGAGGGATCCTGAGGCCTTGAGCCTTCTGACCTCTTTACCTTCAGTCAAATTCAAGGAGTAAACCAAGTTGAGGAAGATTATCAACTGTTACAAAAAATAGAACTTAAGCTATGCTATGAAATTTCTTTGTACTAGTGTTTGCATCTGACACATCATTACTGACAGCATCTGGCATCTTATGTAGTAGGGTTGTTGCTTTGATAAATTAGTGAGTTTGTTCATATTATGTTAAAAATAAACATCTATAATCAAACTGTTGAAACACAACTCAAACATTGAAACTCATGGTAAACAAAGGATAAAAATGTTTGAACCCATCAAGCTAGTTGGTTATCAGTTTGTCTCAACCTTTCTCTTTGGTGTCTACAAATTTTATTTTTCTCTGATTGAGCATAGATTCCAATCCTCCATCTTTAAATATAACAAAAAATATTTACTCATGGAACTCCTGGCTTGATGGTAGTTAGAAATCTCTCTCCTGGAACCTAATAATAAGGTATTTTGCTGTTCACAACTTGCAAAGGTTGCTATGCAACCATATCGAGGGAAAAAAGGATTTCAGGCCATAGAATATAGGCACAGGAATTGAGGTATTAGAATAAAATTAGTTGAATGTGTGTATGTGTGGGTAGGCAAATACTATATAAATTATCAAAAAGGAATAAGCTATAAGTATAAAGCAGTTTTTTTCTATGAGGAAAAAAATTGAGCCAGAAGAAGCATGTTTTCTAGTTAGAAGCTTATAAAGTTCTTACAGTTAATTAAGCCTATCTTTTAATTTGATCACTCAAACTGCAGCATAGGCATAAGGCGAAAAGAAAAGAACAGTGGGTGGACAGTTAGCAACTAAATTAGGCAAGCAGCATACACCAGTATAGCTCTTTTTTTCTTCTTCTGTTGTGGGTAGGAAGAGTATAAGAATATATAGAACCAGAACTTGTGCTAAACTGTGTCTGACAGTCATTGTAACAAGATAGAATTCATGATATTCAGAACCCCACACTTTTAGGCAAGCAAAATTTAAGGATACATTTAGAAATATGTGTGAACAGAGCCTACGTGATCTGCAAAGGCAAAAGCAAAACGGAGCTGTTCAGGTGGAAGTTTTCCTCTCCTAATGAAATAGTCTCCCAAAAACACCCCAAAGCTTTATGTACTAAAAAAATAAGTTTTACAGTTTTTCTCATTTGGGAAAATAATAGTATAAATAAATAGTATAAATGAAACTCTTCCAACAATACAAGGGACAGTTCTACAAATGGACATCACCAGATGGTCAATACCAAAATCAGATTGATTATATACTTTGCAGTAAAAGATGGAGAAGCTCTATATAGTCAGCAAAAACAAGGCTGGGAGCTGACTGTGGCTCAGATCATGAACTCCTTATTGCCAAATTCAGACTGAAATTGAAGAAAGTAGGGATAACCACTAGACCATTCAGATATGACCTAAATCAAATCTCTTATGATTATACAGTAGAAGTGAAAAACAGATGCAAGGGATTAGGTCTGATAGACAGAGTGCCTGAAGAACTATGGACAGAGGTTTGTAACATTGTAGAGGAGGCAGTGATCAAGAACATCCCCAAGAAATGCAAAAAGGCAAAATGGTTGTCTGAGGAGGCCTCACAAATAGTAAGCAAGAGAAGGTAAAGGCAAAGGAGAAAAGGAAAGATATACCCATCTGAATGTAGAGTTCCCAAGAATAGCAGGGAGAGATAAGAAAGCCTTCCTTCAGTGATCAATGCAGAGAAGTAGAGGAAAACAATAGAATGGGAAATACTAAAGAGCTCTTCAAGAAAATTAGAGATACCAAGGGAACGTTTCATGCAAAGATGGGTGCAATAAAAGACAGAAATGGTATGGACCTAAAAGAAGCAGCTATTAAGGAGAGGTGGCAAGAATACACAGGCTATACAAAAAAGATCTTCATGACCCAGATAACCATGATGGTGTGATCACTCACCTAGAGCCAGATATCCTGGGATGCAAAGTCAAGTGGGCCTTAGGAAGCATCACTATGAACAAAGCTAGTGGAGGTGATGGAATTCTAGTTGAGCTATTTCAAATCCTAAAGGATGATGCTTTAAAGTGCTGCACTCAATATGCCAACAAATTTGGAAGACTCAGCAGTGGCCACAAGCCTGGAAAAGGTCAGTTTTCATTCCAATCCCAAAGAAAGGCAATGCCAAAGAATGTTCAAACTACTGCACAATTGCACTCATCTCACACGCTAGCAAAGTAATGCTCAGAATTCTCCAAGCCAGGCTTCAGCAGAATGTGAACCGTGAACTTCCAGATGTTCTAGCTGGATTTAGAAAAGGCAGAGGAACCAGAAATCAAATTGCAAACATCCGTTGGATCATCGAAAAAGCAAGAGTTTCAGAAAAACATCTATTTCTGCTTTATTAACTATGACAAAGACTTTGACTGTGTGAATCACAACAAACTGTGGGAAATTCTGAAAGAGATGGGAATATCAGACCACCTGACATGCCTCCTGAGAAATCTGTATGCAGGTCAGGAAGCAACAGTTAGAACTGGACATGGAACAACAGGCTGGCTCAAAACCAGGAAAGGAGTACATCAAGGCTGTAAATTGTCACCCTGCTTATTTAACTTATATGCAGAGTACATCATGTGAAATGCCAGGCTGGAAGAAGCACAAGCTGGAATCAAGACTGCCAGGAGAAATATCATAACCTCAGATATGCAGATGACACTACCCTTATGACAGAAAGCAAAGAAGAACTAAAGAGCCTCTTGATGAAAGTGAAAGAGGAGAGTGAAATAGTTGTCTTAAAACTCAACATTCAGAAAATAAGATCATGGCATCCAGTCCCATCACTTCATGGCAAATAGATGGAGAAACAGTGGAGACAGTGAGAGACTTTATTTTCTTGGGCTCCAAAATCACTGCAGATGGTGACTGCAACCTTGAAAATAAAAGATGCTTGCTCCTTGGAAGGAAAGTTAAGACAAACCTAGACAGCATATTAAAAAGCAGAGACATTACTTTGCCATCAAAGGTGCATCTAGTCATAGTGGTGGTTTTCCCAGTAGTCATGTGTGGATGTGAGAGTTGGACCATAAAGAAGGATGAGCACTGAAGAATTGATGCTATTGAACTATGGTGTTGGGGAAGACTCTTGAGAGTCCCTTGGACTGCAAAGAGCTCCAACCAGTCTGTCCTAAAGGAAATCGGTCCTGAATATTCATTGGAAGGACTGATGCTAAAGCTGAAACTCCACTGCTTTGGCCACCTGATGCGAAGAACTGACTCATTGGAAAAGACCCTAATGCTGGGAAAAATTGAAGGCAGGAGGAGAAAGGGACAACAGAAGATGAGATGGTGGATGGCATCACCAACTCTATAGACATGTGATTGAGTAAGCTCCAGGAAGTGGTGATGGACAGGGAAGCCTGCATGCTGCAGTCCATGTGGTTAGAAAGAGACAGACACGACTGAAGGACTAAATGGAACTGAACTGAGACTTTGGTTGGCTAAAGTGTACTGCCTTTATCCTTGTCCTTCAGCTAAAGGCCACCAGAAACACATCTACAATTGAACAAGTTGGGTTTATGATTCACTGAATTGAAGTGGGAAGCCCCATGTGGAGCTGTGGGTCATTTTGGTGAGAAGGTATTAGAATCCATAAGAGTATTTGGGCTTATCTGGTTGCTTTTGAAGAGAGTCTAAGAAGGCAGGGCTTCACTTTAGATGCCATCATAAAGTAGAGACTTTTCTGTGGTTGGATATCTCAGTAAAGCTCATCTACATGGACAGCTCACCTAAGTAAATCTAAAGCTGTGCTTGGTAATGAAAGAGAAGCGCTTATGTTAGCCAGGAGTAGGGGATGCTAACCATTTTGCAGATAGCACAGTAACCTTGCTTTTGTGTGTGCTTAAAATGTTATGAAGTAGCCTTGCTTTGTCTCACTTTATTGTGGTCTCAGACTGGCCTTGTCTGACATTGATGTTTGATAAGTTGGTATTTGGTTGTTTCTGTCAATGGGGAGCCACTAACTGTACGTCCCAGGCCAATACCAAATAACTACGAAGCCTAGAACAGTGTCACATAGTTCCCTAATACCAACAGCTACTTTTTTCTTTCTCAGTTATAATTGCCTTTGGTATAGTAAATCTCTTACTTATTGTGAAATTAGAATGTACACATGAGCAAGGCTTGAGATCTTTGGGTACCATGTTGGATTACTACATGAAGCAAGAGAGTTAACACAACATACTATATGATTTTCTTCCATTCACATTATTGTGGATCTTTTTTCTCTGGAAATTAGCACAATCCTCTCTATTCAGTAAGTGGGATGCCCATAAATATAAGTGGCAAGTATACCCCTATGGATTAAATTACTGCAACAGCCATTATTTATGTAATCATTATTTGTAGAATAGCTTTACATCATCTTCTCCATTACTGCTCACAAAATGAAAGCTATAGAAGACATAAAGGGGGTGCATGGCTTTCCAAAAGGCACAGTGAGTGAGGTTAAAGCATGAAGTCATCTTCTGAACTGAGAATCCATTCTAGTGTGTTCATCCTTACAGCGTGGTGGCTGAGAGAGCAGCTCTGAGATCAGACCACCTCCACGTGTTCCCTCTTCTGCCACTCACTACTTCTGTGGCCTTGATGATGTTGCTTGATCTCTTTGTAACTCAGTTTTCACATGCATGCTGCAAGCTGAGTTGCTTCAGTGGTGTCCAAATTTTTGTGACCCTATGGACTGTAGCTTGTCAGGCTCCTCTGTCTATAAGATTCTCCAGAAAGAATCCTGAAGTGGGTTGCCATGCCCTCCTCCAGAGGATCTTCCTGACCCAGGGACTGAAACTGTGTCTCTTACGTCTCCTTCATTGGCTTGCAGGTTCTTTACCACTAATCCCACCTGGAAAGCCTGTTTTCACATAATATGAGTTAAATACTAAGAGAATAGAATTCTTCACAGTAGCTCTTAGGTTTGTTTCAAAGATTAAATAAGTCAGTACATGAAGAGTTGAGAACAGTGCAGACTCATCATTAGCATTTGTTGAACGTTAGCCTTGGTTCCAGTACCTCAGAATCTGACTGTATTGGAGATTTGGCCATTAAAGAGTTAATTAAGTTAAAATGAGGCCTAATCCAATCTGAATGGAGCCCTTATAAGAAGAGGGAATTTAGACACACAGAAAAACAGCTGGGCGGTGTGCGCTCAGAGAAAACGCAATGTGAGCACGCAGCTAGAAGGCAGCCATCTCCAAGGCAAGGAGTAAGGGCTCGGAAGAAACCAAACCTGCCGACACCTCGATCTCAGGCATCCAGCCTCCAGAACTTGAGAAAGTAAATTTCTGTTGCTTAAGCCACCCAGTCTGTGATATTTTGCTATGGCAGCCCTAGCAAACTAGTGCAGACATAGTTGTTAATGTTGGCCATTGCAAGTGGTTGAACAATCCTGACAAATTCCATTTCCAGCTCTTAAAACTTATAACTAAAGATATTGATGAGATACTGAAAGAGAACACAAAACTGCTCTTGACACTTTTTTTAAGAGTTGGTATCTTCTCTTATATTTTTTAACTTTTGATTTTTTTTTAAGTTTCTCATAAAGATCTCTTTCTTTCTGTCCTCACAGATTCCACCTTATATATCACTGAATATAAAAGTATTCATTTATTGCTTCATGCATTTTAATTAGTATGTGATAAAAATCAACATATTGAAGATGTAAGGAGATCAGTTAAAGAGGAATGGCAAGATGATAAAGCCATAAATGTCGGTAACTAATCTATAAATAGGAGCCAGACCATGGCCGGTCACCAGGAAAAGATTCCGTTAGTGATTTCATTTTGGAAATTAACAAGACCCAGAAAAGAAATTCTTATTAGTGTAGAACAGGGCTTCCAAATACCCAAAGCTACATATCTCCCAGCAGTGGCTCTTAATGTCTATTCTGGACATAGAAAGTTAGTCCATGCTGATATTGGGAATGATCAACTATTTCTAGTAACAAAAAATGTTCTTCCAGTACTGGCATATCTGAGAACGGTTACTTCCAATGAAGCCTCTCAACCATGCAATCCTAGGTTATCTAAAATAAGGCCAGCTTCTTCACATGCCTGCAAACCCCTCTTTACCTCTTACTTTTCTTTACTAATCTTCTATTCCTTCTATCAAGCTACTGACTTGTACATTTCCACTGTACATTCTAGCACCACACTCCATTACTAGTTAGGAAGAAACAAATAAAGTCAGATGAACCAAGTTTGAGATCTGGTGGCTGCATGAAATCACCTAAGCTAATTATTCCTTCTAGTTCTCAGCTTATTCCTCTGAAAAATCAGGAACTGTTGGCCAGAAATTAAATTAAGAATAGAAATATGTTGTATGGAAAAAAAAATTAAAATAATACATTTTATAGAAAAAATGTTATATATTGCAAATAAAAATTTAAATGCAGTATATCATACAATATATTACTTTATTATATAGTACATATACAAATATATATGTCTGTATCAACATATAGATATTAATATATTTAAGAAAATATAAATTAGCTATATTTTATTAAAGAGGCATCAAGTCATTAATTTCCTATTTTCATCAGAATCTGTGTAAATCGTCAGAGGTGGAAAAAGGAAACAAAGAAAGAAACAAAGGGTAGACCATGGAATACTTTGGATTAGAGAAGGGATTGTTGTTGTTCAGTCACTAAGTCACGTCTGACTCTTTGAGACCCCATGGACTATCACACACCAGGCTCCTCTGTCTGCCACTATCTCTCGGAGTTTGCTCATTTCATGTCTATTGAGTGCTGATGCATCTCATCCCCTGCTGCCCTCTTCTCCTTTTGTCTCAAGTCTTTCCCAGCATCAGGGTCTTTTCCATTGAGTGGGCTCTTTGCATCAGGTGGCCAAATTATTGGAGCTTCAGCTTCAGCATCAGCCTTTCCAATGAATATTCAAGGTTGATTTCCTTTAAGATTGACTGGTTTGATCCCCTTGCTGTCTAAGGGTCTCTCAAGAGTCTTCTCCAGCACCACAATTTGAAAGCACCAATTCTCTGGGGCTCAGCTTTCTCTGTGGTCTAACTCTCACATCGGTACATGACTACTAGAAAAGCCATAGCTTTGATTTTTTTGGATATTTGTCAGCAAAGTAATGTTGCTGCTTTTTATTATGCTGCCTAGGTTTGTCATAGCTTTCCTTCCAGGAAGCAAGCATATTTTAATTTTATGGCTTCAGTCACTGTCCACAGTGATTTTGGAGCCCAAGAAAATACGATTTGTCACTGCTTCCACTTTTCCTCTTCTATTTGCCAGTGATGGCACCAGATGCCATGATGTTGGTTTTTTGAATGTTGAGTCTCAAGCCAACTTTTTCACTCACCTCTTTCACCCTCATCAAGAGACTCTTAGGTTCCTCTTCACTTTCTACCATTAGTGTGATATCATCTGCATATCTGAGGTTGCTGATATTTCTCTTGATAATCTTGATTCCAGCTTGTGATTCATCAGCCTGGCATTTTGCATACTGTACTCTCCATATAAGTTAAAGAAGCGGGGTGACAACATATAGCCTTGTTGTATTCCTTTCCCAATTTTCAACAAATCATTGTTCCATGTCGAGTTCTAACTGGTGATTCTTGACTCACATATAAGTTTTCAGGTTTGGTATTCCCATCTCTTTAAGAATTTTCCAGTTTCTTGTGATACATACAGTCAAAGGGTTTCATGTAGTCAATGAAGTAAAAAGATGTGTTTCTGGAGCTCTCTTGCTTTCTCCATGATCCAATTAATGTTGCCAATTTGATCTCTTGTTTCTCTGCCTTTTTGAAATGCAGCTTGTACACCTGGAAGTTCTCAGTTCACGTACTACTGAAGCCTACCTTGAAGAATTTTGCCAGCATTTGAAGTGAGTGCAATTGTATGGTCAGTTTGAACTTTCTTTGGCATTGTCTTTCTTTGAAATTGTAATGAAAACTGACATTTTCCAGTCCTGTGGCCACTGCTGAGTTTTCCAAATTTGCTAACATATTGAATACAGCACTTTAACAGTTTCATATTTTAGGACTTGACATAGCTCAGCTGGAATTCCATCATCTCTGCTAGCTTTGTTCATAGTAATGCTTCCTAAGATCCTCTTGATTTCACATTCCAAGATATTCAACTCTAGGTGAGTGACCACACCATCATGGTTATTCAGGTCATCAAGTTCTTTCTTCCATGTATTTTTGCCACCTGTCCTTAATCTCTTCTGCTTCTGTTAGGTCTTTACCATTTCTGTCCTTTATTGATCCCTTGTTGCACGAAATATTCCCTTGATATCTTGTGGCAGGGGAAGGGTTTTGTTTTGTTTTTTTTTAAGAGATCTCTAGTCTATCTCATCCTATTGTTTCCCTCTATTTCTTTGCATTGTTCATTAAGAAGGCTTTCTCATCTCTCCTTTGTTCTCTCTGGAACTCTGCATCCAGGTGGATGTATCTTTCCCTTTTGCCCTTGCCTATTGCTTCTCTTCATTCCTCAGCTCTTTGTAAAGCCTCCTCAAACAATGGCTTTGCTTTCTTGCATTTCCCCTTTCATACTTGTCTTACGTATTGAGGTGTTCCTGTGTTGGGTGCATATACATTTATAGTTGTTATATCTTCTTCTTGGATTGATCCTTTGATCATTATGTAGTGTCCTTCTTTGTCTGTTTTCATGGCCTTTATTTAAAAGTCGATTTTGTCTGATATGAGTATTGCTACTCCTGCTTTCTTTTGGTCTCCATTTGCATGAAATAGCTTTTTCCAGTCCTTCACTTTCAGTCTGTATGTGTCCCTGTTTTGAGGTGGGTCTCTTGTAGACAGTAATATAGGGGTCTTGTTTTTGAATCCATTCAGCCAGTCTTTGTCTTTTGGTTGGGGCATCCAACCCATTTACATTTAAGGTAATGATTGATAAGTATGATCCCATTGCCATTTACTTTGTTGTTTTGGGTTCATGTTTATAAACCTTTTCTGTGTTTCCTGTCTAGAGAAAATCCTTTAGCATTTGTTGAAGAGCTGGTTTGGTGATGATGAATTCTCTCATCTTTGCTTGTCTGTAAAACTTTTGATTTCTCCTTCATATTTGAATGAGATCCTTGCTGGGTATAGTAATCTAGGTTGTAGGTTTTTCTCTTTCATCACTTTAAGTATATCCTGCCATTCCCTTCTGGCATGAAGAGTTTCTATTGAAAGATCAGCTATTATTTTTATAGGGATCCCCTTATGTTATTTGTTGCTTTTCCCTCGCTGCTTTTAATATTTGCTCTTTGTGTTGGATCTTCATTAATTTGATTAATACATGCCTTGGGGGTGTTTCACCTTGGCTTTATCCTCTTTGCGACTCTCTGGGTTTCTTGGACTTGGGTGGCTATTTCCTTCCCCATTACAAAGCATATTCAAATTCTTTAGGGGAAAATGTGTAATAAAGTGTAAATCATCACCACATGTTGTTTGAGATATTTAATTAAAGCAAATTTTGTAATTATTTTATCTTTTCTTATCACATACAAATGTAATTCATACTCTTTTATGCAATTCCAAACAATTTTAAATCCTGTTCTCATTTTACATATAATAGCAGGAATACAAAAGAAAACTTTTCATGTAATAAATTCAGTTCAAGATTATATGTTTTGTGGTTACCTAGGTAATAGTTGCCATAGCTCTGGAATGCATGATAAGTTTAACATTTTATTCATAATTGATACTACACTATAGCTTCAGATCACTATTTTAAATACATTCATAATCAAGTATGTTAATCTTTATGTTATCTCTCAGTACTAAATATGCCTACTTATTCTATCAGGGTCAATATTTCAAGTGCCAGTTTGCAATCTATTCTTCCCTGCCTATTCCCCTCAAAATCAGAATTTTATAAAATTTCATAATTGTGCATCTGGATGTGCACTGGTCTTAAAGATGCTAACAGTTATACAACTGAATACTTTTTAAAAAGAAATGCATTTCTATTCTAAGAATATATTGAAAATATAGAACATATAAACCCTCTGAATATTTTTAATATGAAATTCATTTCTACTAATTAGGTCAACTCTCATAATTACTATCTATCTAGGAAAAATTAAAAAATTGATCCTAATTTTCATGTATAATTCCTGGATCTTTAATTATTGGATTGTAATTCATTCTGAAGTACTTAAATCTTTGATTTATATCATACCAGGCATAAGAGATTACCCCTTTTAAGATGTTTAGTAATTTTAAAATCAAGTAGTACTGAATCCCAGAGTAAGTAAGAGCCCAATATCAGACTTGCAATCAAATTCCTTGTCTAGAACTAGTGATGTAATTTTGAGAAAATTACCTGAAATTCAGAGCCTCACTTTTCTCATCCATAAAGGACTTTTGCAGGATCATTTTCAGTTTTAAATGAGATAATATATGTGGAAGCAATCTAATAATAATCCCATAGAAATTACTATCGCTACCAATTTATCATCTACTTGGTTAATTATAGATGCAGAAGTGTATATTGGATGTTGTCCCAAGCAAAAACAAGTTTATTTAATTTATATTGATACATTTATCTCTTGGCACCTACAGTGGAAACTTTTGCATTAACAAAAATCATCCAACTCTTTTTATGAAATGGTATTTATAAAGAGTTTAGCACTGTATTCTAAAACTGTAATAGTGGAACTTAACTGGCATTATCATCTCACTCAACTCTTTCAGATATCTCAACTATAAGAGTTCTGTAGTCCAAAGAACACGGTGTATTGTGCCTTTTAAAAATTAATCTCTTCTAGGGATAAAATGTAAACGCACACACACACTTCTTTGCATTGCTTCTCTTTTCTCAAGTTCCAATTCCCTTTTTCTTAACCATGCTTTCAAAAAGGCTTTCTCTCTGCTATGGATGCAATGAAACTGCTCCTGTCAAGGTAACCATTGATTTTCATTTTACCATTTCCAAAGCCAACTGCCAGTCATCTCACCTGACCTCTCCGCAGCATTTGACATAGTTGATCATCTCTTCCTTTAAAAAAAAATTTCTTGGCTTTCTAGGACACGTCATGTCCTGGTGGTCTTCCTTAGAGTCTGAATGCTCCTTCTCTGTCTCCTTTGCTACCTTTTCTTCTTTCTTTATCTCTACTTTTGAATTGTGGATTGCCTTGGGATTTAACCAAAGGTATACTTCTCTAATTACATTCATTTCCAAAGGTGATTTTATCCAATCTCATTGCTATAAATTTCATCTATACTCAAATGACTCCTAAATTTAATCTCCACTCTACTTCTCTGAGCTTCCTGATAATCTTATCATGTTGCATCACATTTTGGTAATACACTGAGTAAAGTATTATTTGGAAATGTATAACCCAGCAAGAACTTAGTTTTTGGTATAGACAAAAAGAAACTTCTTGACATATGAGGCAATCAAGTAAAATCATTGAGGATCCTGAAGTATCTGCCATACATTATAAGATCAGTTGCTGAAATTATTAAATACTATTTCACAAAATCTCTTAAATATTCTCTTGTTCTAGTGCTTAAATTAATTCCTTGACCTACTTCCAACAAGGCTTCGTAAGGACTTTAGGCTTAACCTGAAGTACAAATGAAATGATTATATTTGATGTAATCCCATTATGAGAGCCATACATGTAATTCATTGTATCAAGTTAGACTAAGCTATGGTAACAAATTCTAAAATTTCAGAGGCTTAACACACCAGAGGTTTTATTAGCTCATGTATCAATGTGGCTCTCCTTCATGCAATCATCCAAGACCAAAGTTTTCTCCATCCTAAGGCTTTGTCATTCTCATAAGCCTCTGAAAATAGTCAAAACAGGAGGAATGAAATATGGAAGAAACCAACCTACTGTTGCAAAAGTCTCGGAAAGGAATGATACATATCATTCCACATATTTATAATTTCATATATTTAGCCACATAATAACACTTTAATCACAAGGGAATTAATGCAGTCTAAATGTGTTCATTACTACAGTCTTACTGACATAAAAGGAGAGAATGATTTTGAAACATTTATACAAAATTAAAACACTATCATATATACTTAAAATTCTCCTTAAGAATACTCCTCAGAGATAACCACTGTAAAGAGTTGTTACATATTCCAACTTACTGAATTCATTTGTTTAAATATATTTTTAAATCAGTTCATAGTGTGCCTGACACTTTTCAACTTTAGAATAAAATTTAAAATTCTTAATATGGCTAGCAAGCTTCTAAACAGACAACTTCTTGGCTTCCTCTTCCCATCCATCACTGCACACCAGCCACATAATCCTTTCTTCTATTCTTAGAACCTTCCTATTTATATCTGCAATTTCTCTGTCTGGAACCTTCCAATTTTTTCAGGACTGGAGGCTTTTCTTTCTTCAAAACTCCACTCTTCTTAGAGAAGACTTCATTCAGCATTAATCTAAGATAGTATCTTCAATACTTATCTCATCAAAATATATAATTCCTCTTTAGTATTTGTCACAGCTTAAAATTATCTTTATTTCTTCATTATCTGCATTAGGATTTAATTCCAAAAGAAAAAGATGTTTCTGTCTAGTTCAGTTTGTCCTGGGTATAGAATGGTGCCTGGAATACAGTAGGTGCTTAGTAGATGAAGGGTAAGCAAATGAATGAGTGAATAATGAATAAGTGGTTCTATGACTGTGTAACAAATCAGCTGAAAATTTAGTGGTTTAAAATGACAAAGATTTGTTATATCTCATCACTGTGCATCAGGAACTCAGGAAGTGCTAAGTTCAGTGGTTCTTCTGCTCTAGATGATATTGACTGGCTCACTCAAATACAGCTGCAGTCAACTGGAAGCTCATATAAGGTGCCTTCTCATCCTTCAGAGTTTCTCTCCGTGTGCCACTAATCATTCAGTCATCTATCCTGGACTTCTTCATATCATGTTTGTTGAGATCCAAGAAAGGAATATGGAAGCTGCAGTATTTCTCAAGGATTAGTGTGAAAATCCCAGAATATCATTCCACTGTAGTCTGTTGTTCTAAGTAAGTCACAGTCCAGCCCCCATTCTGGGAGAGAGAAAATAAATCAAATTTCTTAGAGTCTATGCATGTACAATGAAAGGAGAAAGTATTGACAGCCATATTTGGAACCCATATACCATTTACCCCAGTATATAAAAATTCTGGCAAAAATGCTATGAACATTTTTTAAATCAATATGGTCAAACTGTCTACAAACAGGCTATAAAAATATTGCTTTGGGGTCTTCCATAATTCAGACAGCATCCCTCTCCTGGATGGATCATACACTGATTCTTATAGATCAATGAAAAGGTCACAGAAAAACCAAGCTAAATCAAATGTCTCCAACCTGTCCTTTAGTCCAAATTAAGCATAATTTACCTAACTTATTTGAAAACGACCACTGTGATTTTGGATTTCTGACTGAAGGTGGCAGTCCACCCCTCCGAAAATTCTTGAGTTCCAGAGATATTAGAAGGTAAATCACAACAAACAGTGGAAAATTCTTAAAGAAATGGGACTACCAGACCACCTTACCTGCCTCCTGCAAAACCTATATGCAGGTCAAGAAGCAACAGTTAGAACCAGGCATGGAACAACAGACTGGTTCAAAATTGGAAAAGCAGTACATCAAGGCTGTATATTGTCACCCTGCTTATTTAACTTATACGCAGAGTACATCAGGAGAAATGCCAGGCTAGATGAAGCACAAGCTGGAATCAAGATTGCCAGGAGAAATATCAATAACCTCAGATACACAGATAACACCACCCTTATGGCAGAAATCAAAGAAAAACTAAAAAGACTCTTGATAAAAGTGAAAAAGGACAGTGAAAAAGCTGGCTTAAAGCTCAACATTCAAAAAGCTAAGATCATGGCATATGATCCCATTGCATCATGGCATATGATCCCATCGAATCATGGCAAATGGATGGGGTAACAATGGGAACAGTGAGAGACTTAATTTTCTTGGGCTCCAAAACCACTGCAGATGGTGACTTCAGTCATGAAATTAAAACTATGACCAACCTAGACAGCATATTAAAAAGCAGAGACATTACTTTGCCAACAAAGGTCTGTCTAGTGAAAGCTATCTTTTTTCCAGTAGTCATGTATGGATGTGAGAATTGGACCATAAAGAAGGCTGAGTGTCTAAGAATTTATGCTTTTGAACTGTGGTGTTGGAGAAGATTCTTCAGCATCCCCTGGACAGCAAAGAGATCCAGCCAGTCCATCCTAAAAGGAATAAGTCCTGAATATTCATTAGAAGGACTATGTTGAAACTGAAACTCTGATACTTTGGTCACCTGATGCAAAGAGCTAACTTATTAGAAATGACCCTGATGCTGGGAAACATGGAAGGCAGGAGGAGAAGGGGATGACAAAGGGTGAGATGGCTGGTGTCACTGACTCAATGGACGTGAGTTTAAGCAAGCTCCAGGAGATGGTGAAAGACAGGGAAGCCTGGCGTGCTGCAGTCCATGGGGTCACAAAGAGTCAGATACAACTGAGCAATGGAACAACAACAAATGAGGGAAAATTTGTTCTGATCCATTATTATTTTTCCTGAACAGAACTGGTGATGCTGATGAAATCTAGTTACCATTTCTAGCCCTATTCCCTTTAGGCTTCTGCTCAAGTAATATCTTATAAGACAAGCTTAGCTAAGAGATAAATTCTTTTCTCTCCATTAAGTAAAGTAGGTCGGCAGTTTTCCTGAACAGTAGAGACTCAAAAATGGGATATAGATTCATTATTCACTCTCCCTATTAGGACTCATGAAGGTATATACTTATAAAAGATATCTCAGCCTAGTATATACTAGATTCCACTGGGGGGAAAAAAAATTAATTAGCAGTGTCTATGCTCCACTTCCCAGAGAGTTTTACTTGATTGGTTGGGGGTATTTTCTTAAAGTTACCCAGGGTTTTCTTACGTGTAGCTTGAGTGAAAACCTCTACCTTAGAGACAGAGTTTGGTAACAGTTGGAAAACTTCACTTATAAACAATTTCTGTAGTATTGTTTTTCTCCAGACTCATTAAAAGAAAAAAATGCACACAACTGACATTAATTAGAGATTCTCCTGCAAATTCCCTATAACAAATGATTGGTACTCCTACCCACAATGTTCGAAAGTGTCTATTTCTTCACATCCTGCCAACATTGGATATTATTAGCATTTATTATTGCTGCCTTATGTTAAACTAAGTAGAGACAACCACTTAAACATTGTTTCAGTCTACAAAGATGTATAGGAAGATAAATATACACAATAATCATTTTGTTCTTTTACTGCTTTAGGTTAAGACTAGTGCTACAAATCATTGCTTGCAGTAAAGCCACATGACCTTAGCAAGTCACTTAAATTCCCTGTTTCAAATTCCTTATCTCTAAAATAATGGTAATAATACAGACTTTAAAGTGTTGTTACAGCATTCAGTGAAATAATATATGAAAAGTGCATAGCAAAATGCCATACATAAAGCCAACACCCATTAAATATAGGTGTTCTCATTCCATTATTGTTATCTTCTACTGTATATATTATGCATGCATGCATCCTGAATCACTTCAGTAGTGTCCAACTTTTGTGACCCTATGGACTGTAGCCTGCCAGGCTCCTCTGTCCATGAGATTCTCCAGGCAAGAATACTGAGAGTGGGTTGCCATGCCCACCTCCAGGGCACCTTTCTGACACAGGGATCAAAACTGCACCTCCTGCGGCTCCCACATTGCAGGCAGATTCTTTACTGCTGAGCCACTGAAAAAGCCCCACTATGTATATATTATGGGACACATGTTCAATTCAGTTCAGTTCAGTCACTCAGTCATGTCTGACTCTTTGTGACCCCATGGACTGCAACACGTCAGGCCTCCCTTTCCATCACCAACTCCTAGAGCTTACCCAAACTCATGTCCATTGAGTCAGTGATGCCATCCAACCATCTCATCCTATGTCATCCCCTTCTCCTCCCACCATCAATCTTTTCCAGCATCAGGGTCTTTTCAAATGAGTCAGTTCTTCGCATCAGGTGGCAAAATTATTGGAGTTTCAGCTTCAGCATCAGTCCTTCCAATGAATATTCAGGACAGATTTCCTTTAGGATGGACTGGTTGGATCTCCTTGCAGTCCAAGGGACTTTCAAGAGTCTTCTCCAATACCATAGCTCAAAAGCATCAATTCTTTGGTGCTCATCTTCACATGTTAACATTTGATAATTCTTTTCATTGTTTTCATAGGTAAACTCACACTAGTCGGGCTTTCCATCGATATTGTTTATGTCAAAGTCACTGATGTCTTAGGAAACTGAATGCTCTCTGCTCCTTTCTGATCTTATCTATGCTGCTGACCTCTTATCACACTGACTTTACTCTTCTATCCTCTTCCCTCTTACTCTATTCTTTCCTCTGACCTCTGACCACACTTGTGACTCTGTCTATGACCTTTTCTCCTCTATTGGACCTCTAAGTGTTAGAATGCTTCAAGGCTCTGTTTCAAGTCACCTTCTCATTATGCTCCTGAAGTGATATTTCGGACGGATCTCATACATTTGGTGGCTTTAAATACCAACTAAATACCCACGACTCCAAAAACTCTGTCTTCTCCCTGGCACCCTAGTCATCAATTTTGTACCTAATAACTCCTGATGGATATTAAACAAACATTTCAGACCTAGCCAGGAAAAATCAGAACTCCTGACTAGCTTCCTGATTCCACCCCAATCCTGTCCAAATCCTGTCCATTTCATGACCTAGTACTACAACTTTCTAAAATAAGAATCAGATCTTGACTCATCCTTTCATAATATCTTCCATTGGATTCCTCTTGTACTTTAAAAAAACAAAAAATTCAAATCTGTTACCTTGGTTTGCAAAGGACACAGTGTGGTCTGGCCCTTTTCTCTCTCTTTGAAATTATTTAATAATTCCCTTCTCTGGTCCTTTACACTTTAGCTACATTGACCTTCTTTGTAACTTCAAATCCGACATACTCCTAAATTTTCTCAGATTGTCACCTGCTCAGAGAGATTGACTCTAAAATAGTCGCACAATCTTTGTAGTATGAGTCTCATTTTAGTCATTGGAATTATACATTTTTTTCTTAATTGCTTTTTGTTTATTTCCCCCCACTATTGTAAGCTCTATAAAAACAGAGATCTTCTTATCTCTGTTTACATCTCAAAGAGCAGAGGCTGGTATTCAATAAGAATTTGCTAAATGTGTATGCAAACTTATTACCTCTTTTCCTGACTGAAAAACTAAACCTTGAAGAGGAGCCAGTGCAAAATATTTCTGGGGGGGGGAAATAAGTGAGTAATCACTTTCCTTGAAACTTTGCATACATTCTTTAATTGCCTCTAAGTAAATTTGTCAATCAGTTAATGTTTATTCAATAGCTAATTATGTGTTGTCTGGAAATAAACAACAAAATATTAGGCATGATCCCTAATATCAACACATTTTAAATTTAGATGAGAACAACTGTATATGTAAAAAGTTAAATGCTAGGCAGCAAATATTAAGTGCTAAAGAATGACACAAATATGAATAAGGAGTATAGATTAAAGAAACAGTTTAAATCTTTAATAGTTTTAAGATTCAAAAGCATTTGCTTCACAAGCTAATAATTATTTTTTGTTTTCTTCATTGGTGAAACATAATTGAATTTTTTAAAAGATTTTGATGTCCAACTGAATATGTAGTCTGGTAACAAAATTTTGTGAAACTCTTAGAAAACTATTTCAGACGATTTGGGAAAAATAAAAACAAAAATATTAATGATGCTCACTAAGAAAAATAGTCATTTTCAAAAGAATTAGTTGGGAGGGAAAAGAAACCTGTGCTGTTTGGGGCAGAAATTGACATACTTGGTTGTTCTGCCTCATGTATATATTTGAGGAATTATTTGAAAGATAACTATGCATTTCATAGTTGCAATTTTGAAATGGTTAATTGCATATTTCTAACTGCAGCAATTTCTACCACATATATTTCCTTTAAAAAAAAAAAGTGTTTTCCCTTAAGAGTAGTTGTCTCTAAATCATGACTTTTGAGATTATTCTAAATAATGCAAATCAAAAAAATGATATGATTAAAAAATCTTAGTGTGGGTAAGCTTATCAGATTAGCTTGTTATTTGCTAGGAAGGTCTGAGTTAACATAAGGTTATCAAATGCCTAGAGAAAAAGATGGATTCTGTTACTGGGGAAAAGGTCATGGAAAATGGAAATGTGAAAATAAAGGTTACCTACTTTACACTTTTGATAACAGTCACACACTGACTGTTTTTTTTTAATTATTTTTAGAAGAAATGGCAAGGAGAGTCAAGTTTAAGTATAACCTATGAGCAAAAAACAATAGTCTTCAATTCTCCATGAAACAACTCAGCAGAAATGTAGTCTTGAAGTCATCCTGTGTGGCCATATCACCATGGTAACCTCCAGCTCAGTCTGGATGATGTCTGCAGAGCATGAGAACATTCCTTTAAAAAGAGAAGAATGCATGTAGGTCACACACACACACAAATACAATGTAAGAGAATAAAAGATTCATTTACAGGAAAGTGCAAGCTTCATCTCTTAGGCATGCAACATTTGGACAATAAAACTTTTATGAATCTTTTATTATATGAGGCATGCAAAGATTTAATATTGGGAGCACTTCTCATATGGCAAAAAGGAGACATCTATAAAATAAAATGTGAGTAATTGGGAGATATTTTTCCTAGCTACAGAATCCAGAAAAATTATTTTCCCCACTGAAAATCAAGGTGAGAGAAATCTCATTTCTCCTCTGGAGATACCTTTTTTGGAAGCCGTATATCTCTGTTTCCAGGCATTACTGTGTAAGGCATTGTGCATTCAGTTGCTAAGTCGTGTCTGACTCTTTGCAACCCCATGGACTGCAACATGCCAGGTTTCCCTGTCCTTGACTATCTCCTGGAGTTTGCTCAAATTCATGTCCCTTGAGTCAGTGATCCTATCTAATCATCTCTTCTCTGCAGCCCCCATTAGTGAAACATATTTGCACCTAAGGAAAGCTGCACTCCATTCACTGTTACTGATAATACATTTATTTATGTGATAAACAGACAAAAATAGTTAGAAATAATATCAGATACTTTTATATTGCTTATTATTTAATAGACACTTCACAAAATGGCAACCCACTCCAGTATTCTTGCCTGGAGAATCCCATGTACTGAGGAGCCTGGTGGGCTACCGTCCACAAGGTCGCAAAGAGCTGGACACAACTGAATGACTTCACTTTCACTTTCACTTTACATATATTCACTTTCTTAATTCTTCCATCAACCCTGTAGCAAAGGTGCTATTATTTTTCCTCTTTAGAGATGAAGAACTAAAAACACACAAAAAAAGTTAAATATTTTCTTAAAGCCACACAGCTAATAAATGACTGATCCAGAACTCACCAGAGTCAATTTGACTCCAGACTCTATTCTTAATCACTATGATGAGCCTATATTACCATACAGAATTCTTTTTTTTTTTTCCTTTAGGTACAAATGATAAAATGCCTCAGGTTTGCTCTGCTGTTGTCTTAGTTACCTATTGTTGCATTAAAGATAGCTTAAAACAATAGATATTTGTTATCTCAAAGTTTCTGTGAATCAAGAATTTGGGAGTAGTTGGGCTGAATGGTTCTGACTGAGGTTTCTTATGAGATCACAATTAAAAACTTTTTTTAATTGACATATAATTGCTTTACAATGTTGTGTCAGTTTCTGCTGTACGAGAACATGAATCAGATCTGTGTGTACATAAACCTCCTCCCTCTTGAGGCTGCCTCTCGCTCACCCCTATTCTACCCCTCTAGGTCATCACAGAGCACTGAGGTGAGACCTGTGCTATACAGCACCTTCCCACTAGCTGCCTATTTAACAAATGGTAGAGTATATATTTCAATGTTACGCTTTCAGTTTATCCCACTTTTACCTTCCCCCACTCCATGTTCACAAGTCTATTCTCTATGTTTGAGTTTCTGTTCCTGCCCTACAAGTAGGTTCATCAGTACCATTTTTCTAGATTCCATATATATGCATTAATATACAATATTTGTTTCTCTCTTTATGACTTACTTCAATCTATATGACAGACTCTAGGTTCATCCACACCACTGCAAATGACCCAATTTCATTCTTTTTAATGGCTGAGTAATATTCCATCAGCCATGTCTGACTCTTTGTGACCCCATGGTCTGTAGCCCAACAGGCTCCTCTGTCCATGGGATGCTCCAGGCAAGAATACTGGAGTGGGTTGCCATGTCCTCTTCCAGGGGATCTTCCCAACCCAGGGATCAAACTCAGGTCTCCCACATTGCTAGTGGATTCTTTACTGTCTGAGCCACCAGGGAAACCCATGAATACTGGAGTGGGCAGCCTATCTCCAGGGAGGGTTCTTTCTGACCTGGAATTGCGTCAGCTGAACTACCAAGGAAGCCCTATAGACATACCACATCTTCATCCATTCATCTGTTGATGAACGTCTAACTTGCTTCCATGTCCTGGCTATTGTAAATAGCGCTGCAATGAATATTCAGGTATATGTGTGTTTTTGAGTTATGGTATTCTCAGGGTAAATGCACAGTAGTGGAATGCTGGGTCATGTGGCAGTTTTATCCCTAGTTTCTTAAGGAAACTCCATGCTCTTCTCCATAGTGGTTGTATCAATTTATATTCCCACCAACAGTGTAAGAATTTCTCCATATCCTCTCCAGCATTTATTGTTTGTATATTTTTGACAATGACTATTCTGACCAGTGTTAGGTGATAGCTCATTGTAGTTTTGATTTGCATTTCTCTACTAATGAGATATATTGAGCATCTTTTCACGTGTTTGTTGGCCATCTATATGTCTTCTTTGGAGAAATGTGTGTTTAGATCTTCCAACCATTTTCCCCCCATTGGTTGTTTGTTTATTGCTTGTTTGTTTGTTTTGATATTGAGTTGCATGAAAAGAAAGTGAAAGTTGTCCAGTCATGTCTGACTCTTTGCAACCCTACTGACTGTAGCCCGCCAGATTCCTCTGTCCATAGAATTCTCCAGCAAGAGTACTGCACTGGATTTCCATTTCCTTCTCCAGTGGATCTTCCTGACCCAAGGAATGAACCCGGGTCTCCTGCATTGCAGGAAGACTCTTTACCATTTAAGCCACCAGGGAAGCTCTAAGTTTCATGAGCTGCTTGTATATTTTGGAGATTAATCCTTTATCAGTTGCTTCTTTTGCAAATATTTTCTCCCATTCTGAGAGTTACCTTTTTGTAAAATCTTAATGAAGCTACAACCACCTGAAGGCTTGGTTGGGAATAAAAATACCTGTTTCCAAAGTGTCTCATTCTCATGGCTGTTGGTAGGAGGTTTAAGTTCCTTACCACTTGGACTTCTGCATCTGGCAGTTTGGTTAGCCTTACCAAATGGCAGCTGACTTCTGCCAGAGTGAGAGTGTCCCTCAGAAGAGAGAGCAAAGCAGTAGCCAAGTGGACCCGTACCATCACTTCAGATATAGTCTATTAATCACACAGAGTACCACGCATTTATGAAAGCTATACACAACAATATAAGTATCAGGAAACTATCTGGGAAACTGCCAATGATAGCTGTAATTTGAATTCTTTTGATTAATGCAAAGCAGAGCTGCTACAAATACAAGGCAAGTGAGGCATCTGTGGGGTACAATTTAAGGAGACACCCTTTTCGGGGCCTGCCCAGCTCTGTGACCCAGAGAAGGAGTACTTCTGTATGTTTTGCTCCCTAGGCCTCTTGCTTGTTTCACCTTTGTACCAGCCTTTAATTTATTAATACTACTTTTCCAACCATTTATAACTGTTTGTTTGCACCTGCAGGGATTTCCCAGGTAAAATCCAAAATGGGACCTCCTACAGAGAGGGCTTAGAGAGATGGAAGAAAGAGACAGTCCCTCCAGATTGGTAGGTGGTGGGTTTAATAAGCAAGGGGACCTGAGGCTTGACTTGGGAACTGCAGAATGAGTAGATCTCCGCTCTGCCTGCCAGAATCTTAAAGCTTATGGAGAAGTTTTAATGCGGTTCAGTCAGTTACAGCAGCTACCTAGTCATGTGAGCTCCGCCACACGCTGCTCTCTTAAGGCTGTGTTCTTGAAACCGGCTCCCATGGGGGGAGTGGTGGGCAGGATGTACAGTCCAGGTGAGAGGACAGAGGAGGAGCCTCCGGTTGCCCTTGTTCCACTCACAGGTCCTCCTCTCCATGACCTCCTCCAGTGATTACGAGATCAGAGTTATCCTTCATTTATCTCTGAGTGTGTGCTCAGTTGCTCAGTCATGTCAAACTCTTTGCGACCCCATGGACCGTTCTGTCCATGGGATTTCCCAGGCAAGAAATTCCCATTCCCTTGCTCCAGTGGGGGGGGGGGGGGGGTCTTCCTGACTCAGGGATCGAACCTGGTTCTCCTGCATTGGCACGCAGATTCTTTACCACCGCCCCACCTAGGAAGTCAAAGTGAAATGTTAGTCACTCAATTATGCTCGACTCTGTGACCCCATGAACTCTAGCGCGCCAGGTTCCTCTGTCCATATGATTCCCTAGGCAAGGATACTGGAGTGGGTTGCAAATCCCTTCTCCAGGGGATCTTCCTGACCCAGGGGTCAAACCTGGGTCTCCTGCACTTCAGGCAGACTCTACCATCTGAAACACCAGGGATCTGGAGTATTTATCTTAAATTTTGCTTCACTTTAATTTTTAAAGATATTAAGCCTACCTGCATTCTTGTTATAGATTTTAGTGGTGCATTTTGCCTCTAACATTAGATGCTTCCAATAATCATCGTTCTGTAACATGTCTTAGAGGACTAGAATAGAAATGCTTTGTGAAAAGTGGTCTTAACCTGAAGTTCCATGGGCTTTCTCCATAAACACTCTAATATTGTGATATTTGAGTTATATTTATGCCATCTCCGTTACAAATTACAGCATCATTTTTTTTCAGACTTTGCAGTGTCTGCTCTTGTTTGTCCCCCAAAGCTGTCATCATTTTAAAATGCAAGAATGTGACCTTCATGTCTAATTGTAGTTCAGCAATAAGAATGAGAACTAAATTTCATTTTTTGAATGTAATTTTATTTCATTGAACTTTAAGGAAAATTGATCAACATAAAAAATATATAATGTAAAATAATAGTATAAGGTAGCGACAACAAGAAAAGAAATATTCTATGCCTACTTTTACATATAAACATCATTTTTTAAAATTTTTTATTGCAAGATGTTTACTTTATGATATTGCGCAGTCTTCTGCCACGCACGAACATGAGTCAGTCACAGGTATATATATGTCCCTCCCTTCTCGGACCTCTCTCCCATCTCCAACCCTATCCCACGCCTCTAGGTTGTCACAGAGCAGATCCCCACTGGCTGTCTGTTTTACATATGGTAATGTATTGTTTCCTCGCCACTCTCTCTGTTCGTCCCACCCTCTTCCTCCCGCACCGTGTCCCTAAGTCTGTTCTCTGTCTGCGTCTCCACGCCGGTCCCATGAACAGGCTCGTCACACTATCTCTCTAGATGACATACACATGTGCTAATATGCAATATTTGTCTTTCTCTTTCTGACTTATTTCACTTGGCCCAACAGGCTCTTTATCCACCTCATTAGGACTGACTCAAATATATTCTTTTTTTTTTAAAGCTGAGTGACATTCCATTGTCTATATGCATCACAATTTCTGTATCTATTCATCTGTCGATGGACGTCTGAGCTGCTTCCATGTCCTAGCTATTCTAAAAAATGCTGCAACAAACATTGTGCTACATTTGTTTCTTTTAATTATGGTTTTCTCAGGGTCTATGCCGACTGGTGGGATTGCTTGGTCGTACGGTTGCTCTATTCCTAGTTTTTTAAGGAAGCTCCATACTGTCTTCCATAATGACTATCAATTTACATTCCCACCTACAGTGCAAGAGGGTTCCCTTTTCTCCATATCCTCTCCAGCATTTATTGTTTGTAGATTTTTAATGATGGCCATTCTGACTGGTGTGAGGTGATACCTCATTGTAGTTTTGATTTGCATTTCTCTACTAATGAGATATATTGAGCATCTTTTCATGTGTTTGTTGGCCATCTGTATGTCTTCTTTGGAGAAACGTCCGTTTGGTTTTCACCCATTTTCTGATTGCGTTGTTTTTCTAGTATTGAGCTGCATAAGCTGCTTGTATATTTTGTAGATTATTTTTTTGTCAGTTGATCAATGTCTTCCTCCTACTCATGGTCTAGTTGCACACATGAAATCCCAGTAAAGATATAGTTGTTTTGTTTTCCACTTATATCCTAAATATTTATCTATGTATTATTCACTAAACTGTTCTATATGCGCTATTGCTACACAATTCTTGTAGGTATCATTTCTATCTTATTTTTAAATGCTCTTTATTTCAGAAAATTTCAATCATATGCAAATGCATAGGTGCTGATAGTTAAACCCTTTGTACCATAACCCAGAAATGACCATCATCAGTTGCCTAATCAATCTAAATTAGAAACTGTTCAAACCTCACTTGATTAAATTAGATATTTAACCTGAAGCTTAAGTTTTTAAGGCATCTCTCAACTCCATGAGAGACTTTCAATATTTTACTGGTACATATGAAGTAGCCTACATCACCTTGAAAGGATACTTTCCATGAAGTGAACTGACAACAACAGAGACAAGAATGAACCATACTTTGAGTCTTTGAATCGCCCAAAAGGCTGGACTGTATTAAACAATTCCAGACTGTTATGTATATATTGGTAGATGCAAAATTATAGTAGAAGAAATTGAAAGTCACCTCAAATTGAAAAGTAGCAAAGCCTCAAGAATCATCAATTAATTGTGACTTCTTCATATTTTTCAATTGCTCATTGGTTTAAAAAAAATAATTTTTAAAGAAAAAAATGAAAATCTTGAGGAAAAAAAAGAAAATACAAAATATATTTTGTTATCTGAGGCCTGGGGAGAGGAGCTATTGACTGCTGAGTTCAATTAAGTTTCAGAGAAGAAAGTCAGAATTAGCAAATCCTTAACAAGCCACTCTGGCAGGAAGTTAATTTTTGATTAAATAACATGATTATAGAATGAAGGAGCTTAATTCATAGGGAGATATTGGATGACATCCAAATATATTACTTATTTCTAAGAATTAAAGAACAACTTGAAATAACATAAAATGATCTTTTAAACAGCATTAAGGTAACAACTTGAAAACTGATAGCAGGTAGTGACCTCTACTTAATACTTAAATATTAAATATTAGCGTGGTTTGGCAATGTAATTCACACTAATATATTATTAAACTTTTGTTTAAAATATGGCAAAAAAGTTTCCATTGCTGATTTGAACACACATAAAATAGGTAACAGTGAAGCCCATACTCCAGAGAGTTGATAACAGTTGTAAAAAGAAAAAAAAACTGAACTAGCTATCAAAAGATTTAGAATCTGGCTTTAACTCTTTCTTTAAATTATTATATATTTGTACCTTAAAATAGTTTAGATAAAAAGTATTAATCTGGTCTAAGTTAAATAGATGATTAAGCTAAAATTAAAAATAAGAAGATTCTCTAACATATGCAGTATGAAAGGATAATAATTAATGTATTATAAATAGTAGTTTTGTTTAAGGTTCCATTTTAAAATCAGAATTTATAGAAAAGCTTCAAATGATCTGTCTGTGCTGAACTTATATTCAGACAGGAGGAAAACAAATTTAACTTACTATATGATAATGTTACTATATAATATCAGCCAGACAGGCTTTCTTCCAGAGCATAAAAGTAAAAATACATAGTAAATATAGCATAGCCATTCTAGTATATATTACTAATTGTCAGATCTGTATTAAAACTGCTTAATAGACATTTTGTTATAAATACAATTAATCTCCATTTGCGATGCAGCACTTACCGAGTCCAATTATTGACCTTTTGAGAAACGATTATAACTGATCTGGATTATTTGATACACTCAGGGACAAGACCTATTTCATCACAGGTTCTGAATAGGGAACAGAAAAGACTCTAGATCTCAAAGGACAGTCTCTGGTTCAGTAGTTCAGGAATTCTTATATGTTGATATTCTTGGATCCTACTCCCATGCCTAATAAATCAGAAATTCTGGGAGTGCAGCCAGATAATCTATGTTTTAACAAGTCCACCAGGCCACTCTGAGTCACACTAAAGTTTAAGAACCACTGAACAAGGTATTTTATGTGAGAGTAAATGAAATACAGGTTAGATGCTTACAGAATCATTGAGAAGGCTGCAAGAGCAAGCTCTGAACAGGGTCTCCAGAAATAATGAACAAAATAGAGCCGACTCATTGGGGAATTACCACCTCTGGGTCTAGTTGTGGAACAACTGATCTCAAGAGCATACACTGTTACTTCAGGGGGTATCAGGATACTGAAAATCTGGAAGCCATTGCTACTACTTCCATCTACACACCTCTCAGTACCAGAAGCTGGAGCATGGAGCCAGAGACACAACAGCAGAGCTAACTCACATCTCCAGGACTGTTGTCTCAAGGAGTGACCGTCAAAGGGACAGGAAGACGGCCCCTGCTTCCACACCCCTTACCAGTGCACACAGAAACATCCCCTGCGCAACCAGAAACATGGCGCTTGGGAGTAACAGTGCCAGCATTGACATCAGTGGGCAGCATAGTTCAGTCACTGCCTGGATGTGATCTATACTGTTTGACATATGTAACTAGTATTATCATTTGGTTTCATCACTTCCTAGACAGGAAGCATTAAAGCATTATTTAAGAGCTACCAAGGAAACAGGATTTAGAAGCGATTAGATATTTAAAAAGAATCACAACTAATTTGTTACATGCGTAGCTCAACCGGTAAAGAATCTGCCCGCAAGGCAGGAGACCAGGGCTCGATTCCTGGGTGGGGAAGACCCCCAAAGAAGGAAATGGCAACCCATTCCAGTATTCTTGCCTGGAGAATCCCAATGGACAGAGGAGCCTGGCAGGCTAGAGTCCGAGGGGGTCACAAGAGTTGTGCACAGTTTAGCAAACTAAACCACCACCATTATCATCATTTGTGAGTTTGTACAATTGTGTGCTCATCGGCTAAACTGATGAAGTAAAACAATGCCCAGCCTAACCTTGGAAAAACATACCTAAGAAGTTTACATAAAGATGACATATAGATCGTTGATTGATAAATAGCAATAACTTACACTTGTATGATACAGTGCTTTACTCTCTATATACTGTAATTGAGGTATGCAGAGTATAATATATGTATTTTATACAAAGAAACTGAGTCTCAAATTTATAAATTGCCACATGATCATAGCTGAATAAGTAAAAGAATCTATGTCTTCTAACTCCTAGGCCAGTGCTTATTCTTACATACTTTAATGCCCTGTCTGTCTGTCCTCTGAGAATCCTCATAACATACAGTATGACGGGGAAAAAAATGGGTACTGAACCTGGGACAGGAAAACCATGAGTGCAGGGCAAACAGGATCAAAGCAGTGGCCTAGGATGGAGTTTTGAATAACAATCAAATTCAAATGAAACTATTGCAAATCTCATACAACTTTAGGTGTATTTGTATGTTAGTCAGGATAGGCCTAGCTATGTTAAGATCACAAAGAACCTCAACATCTCAGTGATTTAAAATTATAAAGGTTTATTTCTTGCTCCACTGAGGGATGCATGGGGAACCCTAATCTGATGTATCTTCATTCAAGAACTCAAGCTAATGAAGTAGCCATTAACTGGGACACTGCAGATCCGCCAGCCAGAGGAAGAAAACACTAGAGAGTCTCTTACTGGTATTTAAATGACACCTGTCACTATTCACACCTCATTAACCAGGATACAGCACATGGTCTCACCCAGCTACAGTGGAGCTAGGAAGTGCAATCCTATTACATGCTTACAAAGCAGCAAAGGAGCCATAAATACTTGGGAAATGGCATGAAAGTCTACCACAATGTCAAAGGCAAATTAATAAAGGGAGCTTTTTATCAAGAACTTGGACCTGAAGGTCAGAGACACCCAATGGAGATAGATGAAGCAATGTTGATATTAACTTGGTATCTGTAAGCAACCACTTTTTCCATTTTGGTCATGGAGAGGTAGGAGAAGCCAGTCTATGAATGAAGAAAGTAGGTGAGGCAGATGTTAGAGCAAAACAGTGAAAAATAAAAAATTATAGATCAGAGACCTGATGGCTTTCTTGATCTTGACTATAGGGAGTTGAGAGCCGTAGCTGCTCTTGAGTTCCACTGTATAACTCATTATCTATCATTAAAGTTCCTGTTTTTCTGAAATTCATGCAAGTTGGTTTCTGTTTGCAATAATAGATATTAATTAAGGCAATAACACTAATTAATTCCATAACATTGCTCTATCAAGTAAAATGCAATGTAGAAATCTAACATAATATACTAGTTTTTTGCATTGGTGGACCTTACTTTATTTTCCCTGCAGACAACATACTGATACAGAAAATTATTTTGATTTGGAAACTGTATCACAATATTAAAGAAAGAAAGACAATGGTATTAAGGAATTTGGATATTTTCACAGAGTTGAAAAATTGAATCCCATTAATCTAAGTGGGATTCTAAGTGGGATTAATCTAAGTGGGAATTAATTAACCTAATTAAAAGACGCTTACTCCTTGGAAGGAAAGTTATGACCAACCTAGATAGATATTACAAAGCAGAGACATTACTTTGCCAACAAAGGTCCGACTGGTCAAGGCTATGGTTTTTCCAGTGGTCATGTATGGATGTGAGAGTTGGACTGTGAAGAAAGCTGAGCGCTGAAAAATTGATGCTTTTGAACTATGGTGTTGGAGAAGACTCTTGAGAGTCCCTTGGGCTGCAAGGAGATCCAACCAGTCCATCCTAAAGGAGATCAGTCCTGGGTGTTCATTGGAAGGACTGATGCTGAAGCTGAAACTCCAATATTTTGGCCACCTCATGCGAAGAGATGACTCATTGGAAACGACCCTGATGCTGGGAGGGATTGAGGGCAGGAGGAGAAGGGGACGACAGAGGATGAGATGGCTGGATGGCATCACTGACTCGATGGACATGAGTTTGAGTAAACTCTGGCAGTTTGTGATGGACAGGGAGGCCTGGCGTGCTGCGATTCATGGGGTCGCAAAGAGTTGGACACGACTGAGCGACTGAACTGAACTGAATCTAAGTGGACGCCGATGCAAATAAGTTGTAAGTTTATTAAAGATTTTTTGTCATAACAGAAACAATGGTAAAAGATTTTTAAATGACTGATAAAGTGCCAAATGATAATCAACTCTCATCTAAAATTTAAAATATTAAAATTTGTATAAGCCAGAGAACAAATTATTAGGCTGTATAATGATACTCAGAGAAATGGAAGAAAAAGCTTTAAAAACTGTTCAAATCAAGCAAACAAAATGTTCAAATTCAGAATGAAACGTGAATTACCCTTAGCCGAGAAAGTAGAATGTAAAAGAGAAAGTTCCTGAAGTTCTTAATATGATTCTTCCAGGAACATTTTATATCAGCTACACATATTCCTGAGTGCAGCTATGATTTTCCATATATTCTCAAGTTACAAAGTAACAATTGTGGGACACAACCCTATTCTTGTTAATCTTATAGGCAAGAAAATCATTTGCTTCATATTGTGAAAAAATTAGACAATTGTGAATAAGGCTGTCAGATAATCCAAACTGTCAGTTTAATTTAAACATTTCTGAAAAGATGAAGTAATTTGACCAGAGCTGCCAAAAATATGCCAACTGCTTGAGCACATGCATGAATAAGCATGAAATAATATTTGGATATACTGATGAAAGATAAGATTTTGTTATATATTCATAAAATTTCATTCAGAAATGTTTTCTCTTAGTAGAATAGTCAACAGTTCTTTTAAATATAAAATACTGGAATCTATCTCTTCGAAAAATGTATGATAAATAGAGTGTGATATCAACGACACAAAGGTTAAGTTCAATGATCTGAAGTAAAACACATATTGCCTGTAATAAGAGTGTGATTTAATCAGTGTCTGCATAATCCCCCTAATTTTCAGCAGCAAGTCAAACTTGTCCGCAAATAATATTTTACCATCTATTTCTTTTCTATTTGCATAGGTTATACAAATTATGGTTTTCTTATCATTCATAATCTCTAGTTTCAAGTAGGTTAAAAAATCCTGACCAGTCATAAACATCAGCAGAGAGAGAGACCTCATGGCCAGTTGCTCTCTGCGACATGGTGGTATTGATTTATTTTAAAAATAATTGAGTGTCTGCTCACTTCCAGATATTGTTTTAAATGCTTTGAATTCAGCTAGGAAGATGACAGACAAGGCCTCTAGTAAATGTTAACAATTAGCTAGAAAAATATTTTAAAACAAGCAAAATATGTGAATAAAAGTTAAATAGGAACTCAAATTGGATATTATAATAGACTCTTTTAACTTCACTTAATGACCTCAACATTACAGTACGTGTTTATCTATAGCATGTGTACACAATAATAGCTGTTCTTCCATGCAAAACCTTAGCTTAAAAATATATTTATTAACATCAGCTCACCTCTTCCTCAAAATGGAGCAACAACAACTTTTTAATATGCATTTTAAAGTGGAGAAAGGGAGCCTCAGGGACCTTAAATGGCTGGCCCAGATCTCTGTGACACAGCTGGGCCTTGAACTGAAGTGCACTGAAGAAAATTCTTTTGCAGTTCTCTGCTATATCAGGCACGTGATGGATATTATAACCACAAATATGACATATCCCTGACTTGATCATATTATCCAGGATAAGTTTCCCTGTTCTTAATCCCTGGGCAGAAGCAATCATACTCCTTCTAAAATTAACCTTGAAAAACGCCTAACCCATGGAAAACACACGCTCCTCTGAAATAAGTTAGAGGCTTACTGTCAGTCATGCTTCCTTCTGGTAGAGGAGTGTCTCGACCCCAAAAGCCATCAGAGATTGCACGCAAAATTTTCAGGTTTTCTATCTTAACATTTAACCTTCCCCCTTTAATTGTATATATCACCACAGACAAATGGAGGAAGCAGGGAGCAAGCTGGAGAGAGAAATAAGCGAAGACTTCCTTGTTTTCCCTACCTGTGGCTGACATACTTGCCCTGCAGGACTGAGGTGTGGGTTCCTGCAGCCCAGTGGTCAGCAGCAGAGTTGTACTCGGCATCCTGTGAAGGGCACGGGAAGTGGCTCTTCTCATCACCTTCAATGTGATTTGATAAAAACAGCTTCTCGGGATCATTGACGTCCTAAATGACCTTTGGAGAAATGGACTTAGAAAGCTAATTGAGAGGCAATCCGAGATTTCCGCAGAGGTACACTAGTAGATTTCCGAAGTGACAAAACAGGTTGCTAAATTCCTGTAGATATCATCTTTTGAATGAAATGGAAGTATTCATGTTGGTGCTGAAAGGCCTAATATTGGCCAGTGTCTGCAGGATAGAAAAATTAACAAATTTTTAAAAAATGCTTTCATTTGTGCCTCAAATCATATAGGTGAGGTTTGCAAATCAAGCCTTCCTTGCCTCAATGAATTCACACCATTAATAAACATGAAAGTATCTTTTTAAAGTATATTTGACTTTATTATACTCTATATACCAGGGAAATATCTTCTATATATTAATATATCACTTCTCAAAACATTACAAATTATATAAAACAGCATTTAAACATTAGAATTAAAATAATAAAAGGGGAATAAATCACTATTTTTAAATCTAACTCTATCTTTATCCTCCTCTTAGAATTACCTAATGGATACAGTCAATTACCTTGGAGAATATGCTTCTATATAGTTTTTTTTTTTTTTTTTGCACTTGACCCTGGTTGTTGGAGAAGGTCTTTGAGTATGTGATCAGTGCTTGACCGCAAGCTGGCCCTAAGCAATCACCATCTCCTCACCCTCTTCTCTGCTGTTAGAATGTATATTCCACACACCACTCCCGGAGTGGGAGCAGTTTTGAAGTGTGAAGCTTTGAGAGCAATGTGTTGTTGTGACCATCTCAACTGTGTACCTGACTGAATCCAGGCAAGGCTTCCATAAAATCTTTTGAGTCTGGTGTGTGGGTTTGGAGATCTACTCTTCTTGCAGACACCCAAGGCAAACCTTATATGTAACTTCCCTTTCTTATTAAAACTGCTGCCTATCAATCTAAGTACTCATCAGGGGATGAATAGGTAATGATGTGGTAAATATATACATATACAATGGAATACTACTCAGCCATAAACAGGTGAAATCTTGCCATTTACAACAATATGGATGGACCTCAAGGGTACTCTGCTAAGTGAAATAAGTTACATGGAGAAAGACAAATACCATATGATTTTACTCACATGTAGAATGTAAAAAAAAAAAAAGAATAAACCAAACAAAAACAAACACATTAGATACAGAAAACAGAGTAGTGGTTACCAGAGGGGAAGCGGGTAGAAGGCAAAAATAGGTGAGGGGGTCAACTATGTGGTGACAGATGGAAACTAAATGTTTGATGATGAGTACGTGGTAGTGCATACAGAAGTGGAAATGCAATGTTGTACACATGTATGATGCATAGCATAATAAACCAGTGTTACCTCAAAACAAAAACAGATTTTTCAACCAAGAGGGAAGAAAAAAGCTCCCTCCTTGTCTGTGTGTAGGGGCAGGGAGCATTCAGATTTCACCTGGGAAGCTTCCGAGTTTACAGACCAACACAGGTCATTAGGTGTAGTTAAATGAGGACAAGACCCCAGGAATCTCTCTAAAGCAACTGTATTTTCAACAGTATCCTCCAAGGCGCCCAGGCAGCCTTGACACAGACCGGACCCTAGTGTAGAGCGTGCTGTGCTCAGGGGACAAGGCCATGTATGCGCTGCGAGGCTGGAACCTAAGGGACATCGGTTCCCGGTGTGAGGACGCAGGCAGCACAGATAACCTCCTAACTTCAAACTGATGGCTGACAGAGCTGGGCAGTGCAGGGACACTCAGTGGACACCTGTTTAATTAATGAACTAATGATAAAGGAGAGTGGCAGAATAAAAAAAGTGTGTCCAATTTTTAAAAATAATAGTGTCGAATTTAAAAAAAGCAAAGCAAGAAGAGTCAAGCAAAGATGGTGAGACTTTCATTAAATTACTGTGCCTTTTACTTAATTACTATGAACCATAAAATGTGCAATATGCTAAAACTAACAAAATCATGTCAGTTTAGACTGACTAAAGAAAGAATCTATGGAACATAAGCCCTACTCCTTTGTTCTCAGAAAGATAAATTTCCCAACTTTCCAACAGAATGACTGTCTCATCTTTTCTAGAAAATTTCTAGAGACAAATGACTCCACATCCTCCTGAGCAGATTGACATAAAGATTTCATGAGAATAAACCTAATGGTGTCAGATATAAAATCAGTGATTAATCACTGTGTCATCTTGAAACTTAATTTTTCTTACTTACCCAGTAAATCCTTTAAAAGGGCTCTTTCTATTTAATTTTGGTTATTTTTCTGATAACAGAATTATAATATAAAAATTAGAATTTATTTCTAGAAATTTTGGAAAACTGGAAATTATGAAGAGAAAAATAAATCACTTGTATTCCTGTCGGTAAGCATTCCAGCATTCAATTCTCCTTATTGAATTTTCCATTTTTTGGTATATTTTCCTCCTGGGCTTTTAAAATTCACAAATGTGAGAAAAATTAGGATTATTTACTTAGGGTATTTTATCTATAGCTATATGTCTATACACAAATATGTAACATATATTTAAACAGTGTTGCATCATCATTTTTCATTAACACTACATCATTTATGTAGCACCTAAGATATTCTGACAACAAACAGGAAAAAATGTGGAGCAAGAATGAAATGGATTTATCAAGCTCAGAGTGATAGAGTTACCATAATAGAGCGTTAAATTTAACACTAAGCTTCCTTGCTTAAAAAATTTTTGATACAACAAAATCAGGTCTGCTTCTGCTATTACATAACAAGCGGCCCACAAGGCTTTTGTAACCTTTGCTTGATTGAATTACTGCTACTGAGAGATTCAGTGAAGCATTTTCTACTTCATAGCAGTCTCCATCATTCTGATATTTATAAATATCAAACAGCAGCAGCCTGCCGACAAAAACTTCCATTGGAATAACACAGCTTTTTCAAAATATCCATTATAAATGAACCCATTTATAAATCCCTACTGGATTCCATTCTTGGGTCGGGAAGATACCCTGGAGAAGGAATTGGCAACCCACTCCAGTATTCTTGCTGGAAAATCCCATGGACAGAAGAGCCTGGCAGGCTACAGTCCATGGGGTTGCAAACAGTCCGACACGACTTAGTGACTAAACAAAAACAAACAGTAAAATCATCAACTCCCTTTTATCTTACATGTTTGTGGTGTTTTCTAATTCATTGTACTTTAAAGAAATAAACACATCAAAAATATTTAGAAGTATTATTGATTCAAGACTTTCATGTGCTTATTTGCCCATTTTAGCATGAGAAAAGTGTTTTCATGTGATAAAAAAATAAGTGACAAAATAATAAGTTTATTAACTATTCTACAGCCATTGTCTCTGAATTTTTCCTGAGTTTCATTTTCAAAAATAGTTGAAATTTTATTTACTATAAACTCCATATGTAATTTCAGTTTTGTGTTATATGTATTGTATGTATAACTTCATGCCAAAAATTATCCTTGTTTAGAAGAAAATTTTGGTTCTTCCCTAAATTATATGACTTATGGAGGGCCAAAAAATATTTAGGCAAATTTTTATTATATAGGTGTAAATTTCTAATAATACTGATATTTGATGGAATAAATATTTTGATTTCTCAAATTCATTCTCTAAATCAGTACTAGAACATGTTTAAAAGCTTTTTAATTCCTCACTAGTAAAACAGTACCTTGTACACCCTCTGCTGGCTTTCAGGAGTAATTTAAACATTCTTATATTTGTATAGTAATCAAACACAGACAGAACAGAAACACTTTAAATGTTACGTAAAGACTCTATCATAATAAAAATCCAAGTAAAATAATCATGTTTATCTTCTTGTAGACTTAAAAAGGAGGAAGATGGTGGAGTAGAAGGACATGCACTCATCTTTTCCTGCAAGAACTCTAAAATTACACCTGCTGCTGAACAATTGTTGACTGCAGAGTTGGACACGGCTGAGCACTCATGCACATTTTATATGTATTCTGGGCACAAGTCCCTTACCAGATATGAGACTTTCTCCCAGTGTGGTGGCTAGTGTTTTCATTTTCTTAATGATCTCTTCCAAAGAACAAAATTTTTAATTTAATGAAGTTGAATTTATCAGTGCTTTCTTTTGTGAATCAGGCTTTTGTTATCATGTTCAAGTAACCTTTGCCTAAGTCAAGGTCACAAAGATTCTCCTGTTTTCTTCTAGAAATTTTATAGTTTTAGCTTTTGCATTTAGACCTATGAGCCGTTTAAAGTTTTATATAGGTCAAGGGTCTGTTTTCTTTTTCTTTTTTTTTTTGCATATATGATTATCCTATTGGTCCAGTACCATTTACTGAAGGAATTCCTGCTTCATGTAGATATGAAGTTGGGGAAAGAAATACTAGAATTA
This sequence comes from Odocoileus virginianus, assembly GCF_023699985.2. NCBI lineage: Eukaryota > Metazoa > Chordata > Mammalia > Artiodactyla > Cervidae > Odocoileus > Odocoileus virginianus. The sequence continues at coordinate 10,866,449 of NC_069697.1, forward strand.
ATAGCCTTTTGGGGTTATTAACTTAATTTTTAATGATGATTGTGTTTAACAACCCATTAACAAAATTCCACATCTACCGGTCTTGCAGCCTCCTCAATAAAACATTTCTTAGAGCTTAGCTGAAGGACATATTCCCAACTGTCTCTCTGTGGGGTATGGTAGTAAGGGGCTGAGCAGATTCATTCAGCATTGCTGAGCTTTTGGACTTATTCCTTTAGCTATGCCAGCAATGTTCCAACATTTCCACATTGTAAAATGTGGATTATTGATGAGTCCAGGCTTCAAAGAGCTACCTCATCAGGTTATATTCACATACTTAAGTCAATACATTAAATTTCATTTTCTGACATTGCATCCATGAGAATAATTCAGCCCAATTATGCCTTATACTTTATCCCCCTTGATCTAATCCCTTAAAATCTACCTTCACACATGTTCTCTCATTTCTGGCCAATACAGATGGGAGAGGCCCTGAACCCCTTCGAGTGTGTAGGCCATCTCCACAGAGAGCAGGCCTTGTCCTTTCCATCTCTGCTAGCAGTAATGGATGTGTTGTGAGGGGAATTAGATTGTGAGGCCTGTGCAGTCATCAAAAGGCTTTCATACCGAACAGGCTTTGTTTGTTTTTCTATGTCTTTGAGTGAAAGACATATAGGTGGGAGTGGGGAGAACCTCAAAGTTCCCAGCTTCATCCTTGCCACTCAAACGACCCTTTCTCCTGGTTTAAAATTCTACCCTTTCTACCACCAATACTTTTCTATAAGCACAAGAGACCTAGTTGACTTGAGAATTTATTTGAATTGTGAAACCCTCAGAATTGGACCCTGGACTTGGTTCTTACCCTCTGGGCATAAGAAATGAGGGACTCCTTCAAGATTTCTTTTAAGCTTACTAAACGTCCATGCCAGATAATTTTTGGTTTCAATTGCTCATTTTCTACATATATATACTCTAGAGCTATCAGAAGGAGCCAGGTGACTCCATGAATTTTATAATCACTGTTTTTTCTATAGTGACTGAGTTTTACATTCACTTGAATTCCCAATGCCATATTCTCTCTATATTCTTCTTCACATTCTAGCATCAGTGATCATTTGAGTAATCGTAATGTCTCTGCATGTCATGTATGCTTGCCTGGAAAATTTCACTGATAGAGGAGCCCGGCAGGCTACAGTCCATGAGGTCACTGAGAGTTGGACACGACTGAGCGCGCACGCACGCACACACACACATATGTCTCTGCATGTCATGGATTACCCATGTCCATTTCTCCCCAGCACTCTGCAAGAATGTGAGAAATCCATTCCTAAAATTTGAAGTGCTGCTTCCCAAGGCCACTTTGCATGCTAATTATTGTACAAGTCAAGATCCTAGCAGGAAACATGATATAAACTGGAGAAGTTCATAAGGAAACTATTTACATAGGTATAGGCAAGGTATAGGGAAACAACAGTATATAATACTATATCACTTTCAAATTCTTACCCTGCCCAACTCCACCCTTAGGACTTCATTTCACTGTCATACAAATTACACATTTGGAAATCATCCAAGATTATCCCTTTTCTATTCTATACCACTTTCAATGAACTAAATACCAAGTCCTCCTAAATATACAGCTAAAATATCTTCTCTAGGAACTTTGTTCCTACCTACTGTGGCGTCATGGTTCAGTTCTTACTGAATCATGAGCATTTTTGTACAACATAAATTGCATATACTGGAACAGCAGGAGAGGATGTTACAGAAATAAGAAAGAACTAGGTCCTGAAGAAATCCATTGTCATAATGAGAAGTTCATTTTCTTTAATTCACAGCAAAAGAAACAAAATGGGGATAGCAGAACCCTTTATACTTTTATATTATTTGTGTTATTGCAGTTGAATACTCAACTTTAGAAAATCCATTAATACGACATAAGCACAAAAGATGTGAATTTTAATATGTAGCTCATCCAATTACAGCACTATAAAGAGAATGAGGAGAAAAGCAGCTATAAACATCCAACCGCAGATTTTAAGCAGTCTCATGCTGTGATTTTAGATAATGCAAGTTTTATGTTAATGTCTCATCTTAGGAAACAAAATGCATTATATTATATCAAAGACTAATCTACCTGGGAATTATAAGCCTTAACACAATTCAGAGAACTTACAGATTTGGTTCTTTATTTTGATCAGTATTACTGGAGAAATGTTCAATTGTGTTACATGAGATGAAGAGAGCCAACATATACAGAGGTCTATCTATTTTCAAATATAGTACTATTTATTTGTTGTAAACTATCCAGATGAAACATGTCCACAATTCTCCCTACCTATGCTGTATTGCCTATTTCTTTTATATTAACTACAATATAATATGTAACTATGTTAACTACAAAATGCAAGGGTAAAGATAACCATTGGTCATCTACCTGTGTTTTAGCAGATTTGTTAATATAAAGTGTGCATTGCTACATTACTTGCAGATTAAATGTAAGCTGAATTAATATATTTTACTTAGTCCATAAGGGATTTTTCAGGCTAGACAGCCTTTAACAGTCATCTAGCTTGGGTTCAAATAGAACATATCTACTAGAAAGAAAGAGCAAATGCCATGTGTACCAAGAAAAGGGCTCATTAAATCTCAGGATGATAGGTAGGCTTTTCTGTTATTATAAAATTAATCCTTACATTGTTAATGATTCTTTATATGCACAGGGGGGAAATAAATCAGACTTAAGAAATATATAGTTCAGATCCCCATTCTTCCTAGAACCTCTTCCCATCAAACCCACATTCTTGAGTTCCCTAATTTGGATTTCCATTCTTTTTTTTTTTTTTTTAAGATTTGAGGCATTTAAAATTCCAGAAGATCATTTTGAGATGTAATGTTAATTGCTTTAAACCAAAAAAAAAATGAAAGAAAGAAAAAGAAAGAAAGCATTTATGGATTATGAAAAGCACATTTCCTTTCTGAAATATCCAGATAAATCTTCTAGAGAACTGAAAGTTTCTAGAAGCATACTACAATACATTAGGATATTACTGAAAAGGAATGTGATGATTGTTTTGCTTCATTTTTTTTTGTTTTCACTGAAATATATTTGACTTATAATGTGTATATATGTGTTTATATACATATATACACAGATATATACATATGAGTTCTCAGGTGGCACAATAGTAAAAGATTCATCTGCCAGTGCAGGAGACGCAGGAGTTGTGGGTTTGATCCCTGAGTCGGGAAGATCCCCTGGAGTAGGAAATGGAAACCTGGTCCAGTATTCTTGCCTGGACAATTCCACAGACAGAGGAGCCTGGTGGGCTATAGTCCATGGGGTCACAAAGAGTCGGATGTGACTGAGCGACTGAGCACATGAATATGTGTGTGTGTGTATATATATATATATATATATATATATATATATATATATATACTTTTTCCAATTCTTTTCCATCATAGCTTATTATACTGAAGATAGTTTCCTGTGCTTTACAGTAAGTGGGCTTGTTGTCTATCTGTTTTGTGTATAGTACTTTGCATCTGTTAATCCCAAAGTACTAATTTATCCCTCCCCAACTTTCCCTTTGGAAACTGTAGGTTGTTTTCAATGTCTGTGAGTCTGTTTCTGTCTTCTAAATAAATTCATTTATATTATTTTTTTAGACTCCACATGTAAGTGATATCATGTTACTTGTCTTTCTCTGTCTGACTTACTTCACTTAGTATGATTATCTCTAGGTCCATGTGTGTTGCTGCAAATGGTGTTATTTCATCCTTTTTTAAGGCTGAGTAATATTCCATTGTGCATATATGCCACATCTTTGTCTATGCATCTGTTGATCGACAGTTAGGTTGGTATTGTAAATAGTGCTGCTATAAACATTGGGGTGCATGTATCTTTTCAAATAGAGTTTTCTCTAGGTATATGCCCTGGAGTGGGATTGCTGGATCATATGATAACTCCATTTTTAGTTTTTTAAGGACTATCCATATTGTTCTCCATAGTGACTACACCAATTTACATCCTCACCAACAGTGTTGGGGGGGTTCCCTTGTTCTCTGCATCCTCTCCAGCTTTTATTATTTGTAGACATTCTGATGATGGCCATTCTGACTGGTGTGAAGTAATACCTCAGGGCAGATTTGATCTGCATTTCTCTAATAATTAGCAATGTTGAGAAATTTTTAATGTGCCTGTTGGCCATTTGTATGTCTTCTTTGGGAAAATGTCTATTTAGTTCTGTCCTTTTTTTATTGAATTGTTTATTTTCTTGATGTTAATCTGTATAGTCTGTTTGTATTCTCCAGCAAGAATACCAGAGTGGGTTGTCATTCCCTTCTGCAGGGTATCTTCCCAACCAAGGAGGAGAACCTGGGTCTCCCTCATTGCAGGCAGATTCTTTACCATCTGAGCCTCCAGGGAACCCAGAAATTAATCCCTTGCTGGTTTCATCATTTGCAAATACTTCCATTCCATAGGTTGTCTTTTTATTTTGTTTATGGTTTCCTTTGGTCTGTAAAAGCTTTTATGTTTAATTAGGTTCCATTTGTTTATTTTTTGCTTTTATTTCCATTATCTTAGGGGATCAAAAAAATATTGCTATGTCAATATTTATGTCAAAGAATGCTTGTGTTTTCCTCTAGGAATTTTATAGTATCTGGTCTTATATTTAGATCTTTTAAACTATTTCAAATTTATTTTCATAGGTAATATTAGAGAATCTTCTAGTTTCATTCTTTTACCTGTAGCTGTCCAGTTTTCCCAGCATCACTTATTGAAGAGACTGTCCTCTTTCCATTGCATATTTTTGCCTCTTGTGTCATTAATTGATCATAAGTGTGTGGGTTTATTTCTGGGCTTTGTATCCTATTCCATTGATCTATATGTCTGCTTTTGTGTCCATACCATACCATTTTGATTGCCATAGCTTTGTAGTATCGTCTGAAGTCAGGGAGTATGATTCTTCCAGCTTCATTCTTCTTTCTCAAGATTGTTTTGCCTATTTAGAGCCTTTTGTGTTTCCATACAAATTTTTAAATTGTTTATTCTAGTTCTATGAAAAATGCCATTGGTAATTTGATAGGCATTGTACTGAACCTGTAGATTACCTTAAGTAGTATGGCTATTTTAACAACATTGAGTCTTCCAATTTGAGAACATGGTTTATCTCTCCATTTGTTTGATGGTTTGTTGTCTTTAATTTCTTTCATCAGGGTCTTATAGTTTTTGGAGTATAGATTTTTTGCTTTCTGGGAATAAATTCCTAGGTATTTTATACTTTTTGATGCAATGCTAAGAGGAATATCCTTATTTTCTCTTTCTGATATTTCACTGTTAATATACAGAAATGCAACAGATTTCTGTGTGTTAATTTTTTATCCTGCAACTTTACCATATTCATTGATAAGCTCTAATAGTTTTAGGATTTTCTACATATAGTAGTATGTCATCTGAATATAAGTATTGGAGTTTTGCTATTTTTTCATGTTTTTTGGAGCCAGTTGCAGGAAGTGACTTTATTCTATCTCCCATGTGTGCAAACTATCACTTCAAATTAATTAAAGTAGCTTTTTTAAAAAAAATAATGGTAATTATTATAGCTTTATGATAAGAGCTTGCATCTTTCAATAAACCTATGGAAGAAAAGATTGGGAAAAACAATCATACATTTTTACTCTCTTTCAGATGTGAAAAATATTCAATACTATTTTTCCACATTTTCTTTCCACTAAAATTGGATATTTGTGTAGTCCAAAAGAGTTTTTTAAAAGCATAAAAAGGAATACTTTTTTGTATTTTGTGTTGAACAGCAGATATTTTACTGGTCAACTCAGAAGAGTTGGTTGAGACTGGACATTAATTTATTTAAATGTGCCTGTATCATGGTTACCCCAAAGGGGTGGGAAATGCTGTGCCAGCATGTACTGTCCAAAAAAAAAAAAAATCCACCATGGATTACTGTATAATAATCAGTCTGAAATGTAAAACTACAGAGCAAGCAAAGTTTTCAAAGGGCTTAAATATCTTGATTGAAATTTCACAGAATTTCTAGAGTTATCTGTATAGCAGTCTGTGGTAGATGTTAGAAAATTGAGTTTCTGTTACTAGTTTAGAAACCAAACTGTTGCATGACCTTGAATAAGTAATTAAGCAGTATTTTACTTTATATATATTCCCACTTCTAAATTATTTTTTTAATTCTTTGCTATGAAATCTAAATGAAATATACTTGAGTACAGTTAATTGAGCCATTTTTGGTAAGGCCTAAAAGTAGTATTCATTACTCTTTCAATGTGTAATCCTGAAGCAGTTTATCCCACTTTCACAGTATCAGAAATCAACTTGAAATTGTCATCTGCAGAATGTCACAAGACTGAGCATTCAAGCTAGTTCTCCAATTCTTTAATAGCTTTTTTTAAAGTGGCAAAGCAGAAAAAAAAAAAAAAAAACCATTTTGGTGGGAGTGGGCTCACCACGAGTCTTGCGGGATATTGGTTCCCTGATAGGGATGGAAGCTGTTCCTCACACGGCGGTAGCACAGAGTCCTACACGTTGGACTGCCAGGGAATTCCCAACAATTATAATTTTGTAGTCATAACTCTAAACATAGATTTCACCCTTTGTCAAATTATAATATGTAAGTTGATCATTCAAGTGTATTTGTTCCTGTCATACTTTCCATAAATTACTATTGTTTTCCAGCTTGAGCCACTATTGGGACTGTGGGTCAAGTCGTTTCAGTCCTGTCCAACTCTTTGCAACCACAAGTACTGCAGCCTGCCAAGCTCCTGTGTCCATCGGGATTCTCCAGGCAAGAATCCTGGAGTGAGTTGCCACAGTGCCACCTGGGAAGCACTTTGGGGACAGCAGATTATTGAAAATTCTTAAACTACTTCAATCAAGAGCAGGGAGCTATTCTCTCCTTTCCCACTAGATTAGTGGCTTCTGATTTCAAGAACAATATTCTACTTTGCTAAAGCCTGTGCTGCATAAAGAAGTCGTATGACTCCTGCAAATGGCTCACTTATCAGCAAAGTGGAAACTGAAAGTGTTGTCATTCAATCATGTCCGACTTTTTGCAACCCCATGGACGGAGGAGCCTGACAGGCTCCTCGGGCTCCTCTGTCCATGGGGATTCTCCAGGCAAGAATGCTGGACAGGGTTGTCAGTTCCCTTCTGCAGGGCATCTTCCGAACCCAGGGATTGAACCTGAATCTCCCGCATTGTGGGCAGATTCTTTACTATCTGATCCACCAGGGAAGCCCTACTTATAGGCCGCTAATGTGAAAATATTCCTATTAAATCTAAGAATGTAGATAGGCTTTTAGAGTTGATGATGGCTGAGTATCAGTTCAGTTCACTCAGTCATGTCCAATTCTTTGCAAACCCATGAATCGCAGCATGCTAGGCCTCTGTGTCCATCACCAACTCCCGGAGTTTACTCAAACTCATGTGCATTGAGCTGGTGATGCCATCCAGCCATCTCATCCTCTGTTGTCCCCTTCTCCTCCTCCCCTCAATCCCTCCGAGCATCAGGGTCTTTTCCAATGAGTCAACTCTTCACATGAGGTGGCCAAAGTATTGGAGTTTCAGCCTTAGCATCAGTACTTCCAATGAACACCCAGGACTGATCTCCTTTAGGATGGACTGGTTAGATCTCCTTGCAGTCCAAGGGACTCTCAAGAGTCTTCTCCAACACCACAGTTCAAAAGCATCAATTCTTTGGTACTCAGCTTTCTTCACCGTCCAACTCTCACATCCATACATGACTACTGGAAAAACCATAGCCTTGACTAGACAGATCTTTGTTGGCAAAGTAATGTCTTTGCTTTTTAATATGCTGTCTAGCTTGGTCATAACTTTCCTTCCAAGGAGTAAGCGTCTTTTAATTTTATGACTGCGATCACCATCTGCAGTGATTTTGGAGCCCAGAAAAATAAAGTAGGCCACTCTTTCCACTGTTTCCCCATCTATTTGCCATGAAGTGATGGGACTGGATGCCATGATCTTAGTTTTCTGAATGTTGAGCTTTAAGCCAACTTTTTCACTCTCCTCCTTTACTTTCATCAAGAGGCTTTTTAGTTCCTCTTCACTTTCTGCCATAAGGGTGGTGTCATCTGCGTATCTGAGGTTATTGATATTTCTCCCGGCAACCTTGATTCCAGCTTGTGCTTCTTCCAGCTCAGCGTTTCTCATGATGTACTCTGCATATAAGTTAAATAAGCAGGGTGACAATATACAGCCTTGACGTACTCCTTTTCCTATTTGGAACCAGTCTGTTGTTCCATGTCCAGTTCTAACTGTTGCTTCCTGACCTACATACAGAGGTGGGTCAGGTGGTCTGATATTCCCATCTCTTGAAGAATTTTCCACAGTTTATTGTGATCCACAGAGTCAAAGGCTTTGGTGTAGTCAATAAAGCAGAAATAAATGTTTTTTTTCTGAAACTCTCTTGCTTTTTTGATGATCCAGCAAATATTGGCAATTTGATCTCTGGTTCCTCTGCCTTTTCTAAAACCAGCTTGAACATCTGGAAGTTCACAGTTCACATATTGCTGAAGCCTGGTTTGGGGAATTTTAAGCATTACTTTACTAGCATGTGAGATGAGTGCAATTGTGAGGTAGTCTGAGCATTCTTTGGCATTGCCTTTCTTTGGGATTGGAATGAAAACTGACCTTTTCCAGTCCTGTGGCCACTCCTGAGTTTTCCAAATTTGCTGGCATATTGAGTGCAGCACTTTCACAGCATCACCTTTCAGAATTTGAAATAGCTCGACTGGAATTCCATCACATCCACTAGCTTTGTTCATAGTGATGCTTTCTAAGGCCCACTTCACTTCACATTCCAGGATGCCTGGCTCTAGGTGAGTGATCACACCATCATGATTATCTGGGTCGTGAAGATCTTTTTTGTACAGTTATTCTGTGTATTGTTGCCACCTCTTCTTAATATCTTCTGCTTCCATTAGGTCCATACCATATGTGTCCTTTATCGAGGCCACTTTTGCATGAAATGTTCCCTTGGTATCTCTCATTTTCTTACATTAATTAATTTATAGTTGAATACACACCCTATGGAACAGATAGAAATGTGCAGGCGTATAAATTGTGTTCATTCATGTTGCAGAATACATCTCAAAAAGTAATTTTAAAGAGCTGGGCCTGTATTGCTGTAAATTTTAGGCCTTTCTTCTCTGATTCAAAACTTAGATTTGCTTTTTAAATTAATTTGTTAATAAGGTATATAAAAATAAATTTGCTTGGAAAAGCAGTTTGAGGATAAAATGTAATAAGTGAATTAGCAGTAGTTTATCACTTTTTAATAAAAGGAACAGTTATTGTGAGTGTTAACAATTTAAAATAATACATCCAACCTGAAATTGAGAGGGTAAACTCTGAGGCAGGTTGATAAGAAGTTCGGGTCCCTGCGGAGGAGAAAGGAGTCTGGGGCTCTCAAGGAGGAGGAAAGGACAAACTTTTTTTCTATATTCCTTAGTAAGGATTATATAACAACAATGTATCCTTCTTGAGGACAGTTTCTCCTTCTTGAGAACCTTCTGACTAATCCTGTTATCTTAAATGTATATTATGGGAGTGGGTCTGGTAAGATCTTTCTATTGTTAGTTCTAATCCTGTCATCTTAAAATGTAAATTGTGGGAGTGGGTCTAGTAAGATCTTTACAACCTTGAGACATTCTTTTGATTTATTGCTATATAACCAATTATATAGCCCCCTTGCTAAGACTAGTGAGGTGGGGGCGGGGGATGGGGCGCGGGGCACTCTCCATCCTCCTTTTGATGTCTGGGTCAGAAACTTTCTCTGGCCCTTTATATATTTTAACAAAACTCTGCTACACAAAAGCTGATCAAGCCTGGTCCCCAAACTAAATCTTCTTCTGGAGATCAAGAATCCAACACCATTCACTGTAAGCTATCAAAACTTTAAATAACTGTTAACAGGCTATTTTGCAGCTTTTCAGCCTCTAAGTCATGACCGACTCTTTGTGACCCCATGGGTTGCTGCACACCAGGCGCCCCTGTCCTTTACTGTCTCCAGGAAAGTGCAAGTGAAAATCACTCAATTGTGTCCTTCTCTGGTTCTTTGCGATCCCATGGACTGTAGCCCACCTGGCGCCTCTGTCCATGGAATTCTCCAGGCAGGAGTACTGGAGTGGGGAGCCATTCTGATCTCCTGGTTTGCTCAAACACATGTCCTTTGAGTTGGTGATTCTATCTAACCATCTCATCCTCTGGCACCCCCTTCTCCTTTTGCCTTCAATCTTTCCCAGCACCAGGGTCTTTTCCAATGAGTTGGCTCTTCATATCATGTGACTAAAGTATTGGCGTGTCAGCTTCAGCAGCAGTCCTTCCAATGAATATTCACGATTAGTTTCCTTTAACTTTCTGGTTTGATCTCCTTGCAGTCCAAGAGACTCTCAAGAATCTTCTTTAGCACCACAATTTGAAAGTATAAATTCTTTAGTTCTCAGCCTTCTTGATGGTCCAATTCTCACATCCATACATGACTACTGGAAACACCATGGCTTTGACTATATGGACATTTGTTTGACTATATGGACAGTAAAGTGATGTCTCTGCTTTTTAATATACCGTCTAGGTTTGTCATAGCTTTCCTTCCAAGGAGCAAGAATCTTTTAATTTCATGGCTGCAGTTGCCACCCTCAGTTATTTCAGAGCCCAGTACCAGCTATACGCCAATATAAAATAAAAAGTTAAAATAAGTAAATAAAATGATACATTAATACTACATTACCAAATTATATATAGATTAGGAAAAAAGAAATCCAAACTACTCAAAAAGCAAGCATAAAATGCAGGTCACACAAATATGCTAATGTTTTTTAAACAAATTCAGATTTACTGATTTACTGAGCACATTCACAAACAAAAGCACAGAAAGTCACCTTTGAAACCTACTGCCATAGTAATTAACTTAAGCAAAATTTCTAAAAGACTTTCTCCTAAGGATGGCACAAGAGAGTGGGTGGTATTAAAAATCCACTTGATTTTTTTTCCACTTCTGTGAAGCAAACTCCTACTAGTTTCTCTATTTCTCTTGTATTAATATTACATATATTATAATAATAAAATAGTACATTATAATAAAATTATTTTAGTATGAATATACATAATCTAAAAGAACAAATATAGGAGGACCTCATATTACAGTATGAGGGATAAGAAATGGAGTTAGGTCTTCTGTAACCATGAGATGGTGAACTATCTCTGTTCTATTTTAGGAATCAAGGTCTCTCGGTGACATCCATTGATGGCTGTATCTGGATTTGTGGGTTGAATAAGCCCTGGGCTGGTTAGAATGTTTGTCTGGTGCCCATTTTAGGATTCCACCATTGAAGCACCTCTGATTTATATCTGATTTCCCCAATTTGGGATTATGGCATTTGGCTGCCCCTGCTTCGTATATAGTGAAAAAAAGGGGTCAAAGTTCATCAGTCCCTTCCTGTGGTTTTGTCTCCCAGAGGAGGAAGTTTGACCATAAGGAATTCAGTTTACTCTAGCACAGAATCATCACTTGAGTGTCACTATACATCAGAGGTTCAACAATAAAGCTGGTTCATTAAGATAACAATTCTCTGAAACCTACACAACTGCACTGTATCACCATAGACGTAACCACAAGTAGAAATTTTCCTTGAACCAAGCAAAGTTTCCAGCCAGTGATGAACTATTTTTGGTGTGTGGAATAGTGCTTTGCCTTCACTAAATGGATGCTGGACAATCTGTAAGGCTGACAAGAGATAGGATAAATTTCCAAACCTAATAAGTTAACAGGTAACATTCTATAAGCCCTAATTTCACCAACTCAATATAAGGAAGAAGGAATTACTTACAATGAATCCTTAGGAAACTTGCACTAAATTTCCTTGGTATTGTATCCCCCCATCTTCTTCTTCTTCTTCTTTTTTTTTTTTAAGTACAATTTTTATTCATACACTTAGCCTACGGTAATTAAGCACCTAAAACATGTTGGGAATTTTGTGTCAAATGAGACAAAGCCTTTAATTTCTAGTGAAAAGAAAAAATTCTAAAGGTAAATAAATGTCAAAGTCTTGGTTGTTATATTGCACTAGTTTTTTTTTAATTTTTAATTGGAGAATAATTGTTTTATAATATTGTGTTGGCGTCTGCTATACATCAGGATGAGTCAGCCGTAGGTACACATGTGTCCCCTCCTTGTACCTCCCTCCCATGCCCCACCCCATCCCACCCCTCTAGGTTGTCACAGAGCAAATTCCCACTAGCTATCTGTTTTACATGTGGTAACCTATATGTTTCCATGCTACTCTCTCAATTTGTCCCACCCTCTCCTTTCCACATTGTGTCCACAAGGCTGTTCTCTATGTCTTTGTCTTCATTGCTGCCCTGCAAATAGGTTCACAAATATCTTTCTAGATTCCATGTATATATGTTAATATATGATTTTTGTTTTTCTCTTTCTGACTTCCTTCACTCCATGTAACAGGTTCTAGGTTCATCCACCTCGTTAGGACTGACTCATATGTGTTCTTTTATGGCTGAGTAAAGGGTCAGGAGGCACGGGCGTGAGAGATACCCCTCGTCCAAGGTAAGAGAAACCCAAGTAAGACAGTAGGTGTTGCGAGAGGGCATCAGAGGGCAGACACACGGCAACCATAATCACAGAAAACTAGCCAATCTGATCACAGGACGACAGTCGTGTCTGACTCAATGAAACTAAGCCATGCCATGTGGGGCCACCCAAGACAGACGGGTCATGGTGGAGAGGTCTGACAGAATGTGGTCCCCTGGAGAAGGGAATGGCAAATACTGAATACTTCAGTATTCTTGCCTTGAGAACCCCATGAACAGTATGAAAAGGCAAAAAGATAGGATACTGAAAGAGGAACTCCCCAGGTCGGTAGGTACCCAATATGCTACTGGAGATCAGTGGAGAAATAACTCCAGAAAGAATGAAGGGATGGAACCAAAACAAAAAAATACCCAGTTGTGGATGTGACTGGTGATAGAAGCAAGGTCCGATGCTGTAAAGAGTGATATTGCATAGGAACCTGGAATGTTAGGTCCATGAATCAAGGCAAATTGGAAGTGGGTCAAACAGGAGACAGCAGAGAGAATGTCGACATTCTAGGAATCAGCGAACTAAAATGGACTGGAATGGGTGACTTTAACTCAGATGACCATTATATCTACTACTGTGGGCAGGAATCCCTTAGAAGAAATGGAGTAGCCATCATGGTCAACAAAAGAGTACAAAATGCAGTACTTGGATGCAATCTCAAAAATGACAGAATGATCTCTGTTCATTTCCAAGGCAAACCATTCAATATCATGGTCATCCAAGCCTATACCCCAACCAGTAATGATGAAGAAGCTGAAGTTCAATGGTTCTATGAAGACCTACAAGACCTTCTAGAACTAACACCCAAAAAACATGTCCTTTTCATGATAGGGGACTGGAATGCAAAAGTAGGAAGACAAGAAACACCTGGAGTAACAGGCAAATTTGGCCTTGGAGTACAGAATGAAGCAGGGCAAAGGCTAATAGAGTTTTGCCAAGAGAACACACTGGTCGCAGCAAACACCCTCTTCCAACAACACAAGAGAAGACTCTACACATGGACATCGCCAGATGGTCAACACCGAAAGCAGATTGATTATATTCTTTGCAGCCAAAGATGGAGAAGCTCTATACAGTCAGGAGAAACAAGACCAGGAGATGACTGTGGCTCAGATCATGAATTCCTTATTGCAAAATTCAGACTTAAATTGAAGAAAGTAGGGATAATCACTAGACCATTTAGGTATGGCCTAAATCAAATCCCTTATGACTATACAGTCGAAGTGAGAAATAGATTTAAGGGACTAGATCTGATAGACAGAGATCCTGATGAACTATGGACAGAGGTTCGTGACATTGTACAGGAGACAGGGATCAAGACCATCCCCATGGAAAAGAAATGCAAAAAGGAAAATGGTTGCCTGAGGAGGCCTTACTAATAGCCGTGAAAGAAGAGAAGTGAAAAGCAAAGGAGAAAAGGAAAGATATTCCCATTTGAATGCAGAGTTCCAAAGAATAGCCAGGAGAAATAAGAAAGCCTTCCTCAGTGATCAATGCAAAGAAATAGAGGAAAACAACAGATTGGGAAAGAGTGGAGATCTCAAGAAAATTAGAGATACCAAGGGAACATTTCACGCAAAGGTGGCCTTGATAAAGGACAGAAATGATATGGACCTAACAGAAGCATAAGATATTAAGAAGAGGTGGCAAGAATACACTGAAGAACTGTACAAAAAAGATCTTCATGACCCAGATAATCACAATGGTGTGATCACTCACCTAGAGCCAGACATCCTGGAATGTGAAGTCAAGCGGGCCTTAGAAATCATCACTATATATTAAAATTACAAGTTAAACATCCAAAGGCAAAAAAAATTCAAACCCCCAAATCCATTTCTCTTGCCCTCATAAGGTAAAAATCCAACAAAATTAAAATCCCTCCCAGTTTCTTATTTTGTTCATTCACAGCCAGAAAAGTTAATGCCTAGACAGATTTCTACATCAATGGCAGCCTGTGTGTTTTCTTTGGAAATGGATGCAGCCCATTTGGCATCTCAAAGGTTAAATTAGTTCAGCATCAAGTCTGTAGTGTTTCTCAATTTTTATAAGGTCCAAAGATTTAACAGAACATCCAAAGTATTCGTAACACTTGCCTCACGCTCATCAAATTCATGCAGTGGTTATCATGGACAAAAATTATGTTCCCAGAACCCAGTAGTTGTTACTGTCAATTTATAGCAGAAACTCCATTGGAGAAAATCATTGGTATGTAGGAAGGAGGGTAACTGGGATGGCTTTAGTCTCATCAGAATGCTGGCCAGTTTATGCCAACTGTCAGGGGCCCATGCCCTGCACACATCAACTAGACTGGAAGAAATTTTGCATCAAGAAGCTAGATTTATCACCATGCATTTAGCATGGCACACTTTATCTTCATTCTGGCATTTCAAACACTGATGCTGTCTCACAGAGTAGAGATTTGCTGTGGAGCAGTCCCAATCACCAGCTCTCTTTTGCGGTCCTGATCTCTCCCGTCTCGTATAATCAAATATCTTTATATTCAAATTTTGCTCTTTCACACTGAATTTTATGACTGGCATGAACAATTTAAACCAGGAACTTCCCGAGACCTCTGTACTATATGCAAGTTCTCTGCCTTAGCGAAAGTTTAAAAGCAGAGAATGCTAATACAGTCAGCCATGTTTAGCACATCTGGATTTTTTCTGTCATCAAATTCTTGCCTCAGATGAAAGTTGCATTCTGGTAGCTCGTCAGCCTCTGATGAGGCCCCTGATGCTCACCCATGAATTTAAATATAGTTCAAGGTCAGACTGCTGCAGCTTGCACCCCGAGGCTGCTTGCACATGCCAGTGCCCTTGTTAATGACAGCGCAGCCAGAGCAGCTCAATAGAGCCCGTCTTCGCCAGCATCAGCCAGGCCATCCAGGCCAGCATTTGGGTGAGCCGCACGGCCACATCTTGCACCTTCAGTGAAGCCTGTGTGTCTCCGTCATTCCCCTCCCCTCCCTGCTCCTTTGTTGAGGCCTGCACTTTGCTGCTTAAGGCCCTATTATCAACCCCTGTCTCTAGAAACCACCAGTTTTAAGTGGACATAGTTACCCTAAACTTGAGCTCAAAAAATCCCACAAGCCTCAGGGCTTAAAGCCCCTTGCTAAAGCCACAGCAGTGAGAAGCCTACTAAACATTAATAAAAATCAAATTAATGGTTCCATATAAGCCTCTCTAAACTACCAAGATCAAAACTCCTTACATACATATTGAAGTCTGAAAGCACATGGTCCGGCCACCCAAAGCTTCTCCACTTATGTATCACGTTCCCTCACATTTCATTCCTGCTCTATTCCTTACGGTCCTGACCGGTGCCACACCAACTGGAGCCTCAGATATTACATTCCCCCAAACACAGGCCTCCTCCCTGCTCTGCCTCCAACCTCATTCTCTCCTTTATCAACATGGCCTGTTCTTTACCATTTTCAGTATAAAAATAGTAACTAAGGGTACCAGCTCCCTGTAGGCAGGCCAGTGAAAGTGTTCTTCACTGTCTTCAAAAGCAACCTCATGGACTGTAGCCCACCAGGCTTCTCAGTCCATGAAGATTCTGCAGGCAAGCATGCTGGTGTGGGTAGCCATTCCCTTCTCCAGGAGATCTTTTCAATCCAGGGATTGAGCCCGCATCCGCTGCACTGCAGGCAGCTTCTTTACTGCCTGAACCACCAGGGAAATGCAGGCAGGCCAGGTCCTCTCCCAAACTGACCATATACATGTCATTACCTTCCTCCCCAGGAAGTACATTAAGGACAGTAAGGCGGCCACAGTAAGGCGTGTTAGGCTACAGGTGCCCCCTTCATGAGCAAGGACACATCAGTCTTGGATAGAAGTGTTAACCACATCAGTAATAATATACATCATAACTATTTTTAAGACTTTATTAAGCTTTGAAATATATCCCCAGTTGTCTTCCCTAATTTTCCTCATGCTGTCATCACCCTTAAATCTCTTCTCAATCCTGAAGGCTTTTCTCACAGGCCATCTTATTCGTGAAACTTCTGATCTCTTCAACCAGATGAACTGTCTCTCAAAGACCAAGACCCTGCTCCAGGGCTCAGAGGACAAACCACAGCAGAATCACCAGGTTGCTTGTTAGAGCATCTATTTTTGAGCCCTTCAAGGCGACTTGTCTCGGGATAGGGCTCTTGAATGTGCATCTCAAGCAGCTCTGCAGGTGCGTCTCCGGTACAGTAACGCCTGCATCTTTTGTCTTGAACCCGATGGCCACTGATTGCTTCTGGTTCTATGATGTTATTTGGCACTTACTGCCATCTGTGTTCCTTGGAGGAACTTGAATATATAGCAGCTAGTGAACAAAAAGTTAAAATGAACTTAACTAATTTTTACTCATCTTGCAAAAAGACCAGATCTCTAATGTTTTGTCCTGACATCTAGAAGTAAAACACATATGAAATCAGTATTAAGCAATTACCTATTTTACACTGCTTCACAGTCTCTTGTCTTTCCTGATGCCAAATTTAGGCTGAGTTGTTCATTTTAAATGCAATATATATATGAAAATGTTAGTCACTCAGTCGTGTCTGTCTCTTTGCAACCCCATGGACTTGCCAGGCTCCTCTGTCCATGGAACTCTCCAGGCAAGAATACTGGAGTGGATAGCCCATCCCTTCTCCAGGGGATCTTCCCAACCCAGGGATCAAATCCCAGTCTCCTGCATTGCAGTCTTCTCAAACTCAGGTCTCCTGCAATTTCCCATCTGAGCCACCAGGAAAGCCCAGATAATATAATGTGCTGCAAATTATTAAGCACTGTTCTTCTCTGTAATAAAGAATTCCTCTTTAGTAAGTCATGTTTCCTCAGCATCTTCTATTGCACTTTTAAATGCAGAATCATCAGTAGCGTTACCAAAACCTTAAAGCAACATTGAGGTGCACCTGTTACCACTTATAAAGGATAACATTTACTATGCAATGTTTTATGATTATTGCAGTTCTTTCATTTATAATGGTGATAACCAAGCCTATCTGATTTTGCAGTGATTTCAAGGAAACAGGAGAGGCAGCACTGAAGTACTTTCCCTTGGTTCACAAAGGTACCAACAGACACAGCACTGGTAGGTCCTGTAACGTGTTCTTACATGATACGGTCCCATAGGATCTGGAAAGCTTAAGACCTGCTCTGACACTGCTAGGTTGCCATCACCTTTCAAAATATACTATACTATGCAGTGAGTTGGCAAAAAAGTTCATTCTGGTTTTTCTGTAAGTTATAGGAAAGTCCAAAGAAACTTTATGGGCCAATCCATTACTTCCACTTAAGGGAGCGATTATAAATATCAAACTGTGCTTTATGAAGACCACACTATAATATGGTGCATAGAATATAATATGGTGTATAGAATATACATATATATATATAAAATATGGTGTATAGGATCAAACCCCTATAAAATGCACTGAAGATAAAACAAAGTTCAAGGGGGTCTCTGCCTCCTTCAGGATTCCATAATTATAGAATTTTAAAACCGTTAACAGTTCATTGCTAAACTTAAACACACTTAAACATTTATTGAAATGATCTGTTGAAAGCTTTTCTCCCTTATTTCAAAACTTTATTTCATCTGAATGTCATACGGTACAAAATTACTACATGCTTGAACTTGTCGTGCGAATAGTAGGTTCTTTCAGTTCTTAAGGGCAACCTTCCTACAGTGGCAAATAAATAAAAACCAAATCATATATAATGTAGAGCATATATAGAAAATTTTCTTTTATAAAAAACAAAAATATTTGGACATCTTATATTTAATATAGCTTAGCCATTTAGTTTATGTTGACAAGTTTAGTTACATGTTAGGAGGGACACTCCATATACAAAAGAACTCAATAGCAAGCATATATTTTAACGGTTGATTAGTCAGGCAACAACTGACTTAATTTTTTTCTTGTATTTTTTTTAGAAGATACTCCATTTGTAAATTCAAGTTTGGTTGGCCCTTTTTAGTCTTTTTGCTCAGTATTTTGAACACTTCCATTTTCTTCTTCTTGTAGAGCCTTTGGGCTTCTTCTCTCTCTTGTTTTCTCCTCTCAAATTCCTGAAATTATTAATGTATGTAATTTTCATTAGTGACAAACAGTAGATATTGTTCACAATTCTGTTGAGATAGCTATCACCACACAAACACTTCAAGGTCTGTCGTAATTTTTCAAAATGTGAAATGCCACTAGTAATCACAGGAGTGTACTCTCTGCCTTTGCACGATCATATGCGCTACAGCATAGCATAATGCAAAATTATTTAACAATTTTAATGTTGCATATGAATAAAACCAAAGCACAGAGAGAAAAGGCACATTTAATAATTTCATCATATAATCAGATCCACTAAAGAGTCAGAAGTGACTTTACTGAAATCATTTCTAGAATATCTGGTATTCTTTTAAATTTGCCATCTGACAGATTTAATTCAAGAAGTATTTCAAGTCAAGAAGTACTTACTGACTGTACACTGTATATATGTAAAATATTGTGCTAGATATTATGATTTTGACTATTTAAGAATTATCATGCTCATCTGATTTGCTAAGATCAAGACTTAAATTCATTTGCACTTAAAGAAAAATAACTCAAAGTTATATAGATTTGAAAAGTACTACTTAAAATACTATATTCTTATATATAAAAGTTCTTGAAATAATACAATATGTGCACTGTTTTTCAACTTCCCCTGTAACACATATAGTTTCCACATGACACAGCCTTACATTTGTATGACATAATTAACAAAGTGCTTTCACAGTATAATGGCTCTTATTTCATCTGATATACTATTTATAAAGATGGCAGTATCAGAAGGTTGGTTTAAAAAGCAAAGTATACTGTAACAGTCTATGAAACAGAGGTTTAATTTTTCCATGGAGAAATATTCCTACTTCACTCTAGTCTGCCATCAGTTTAAAAATAATCAAATAAATTTTACATGTTAAACCTCCAGATTTCTTAATTACACAATCTGTAAAACTAACACATACAAGAAATTATATGTCAGCACCAAAGTGGGGGTCTTTTTGACTGGCCTGCTAACCTTTTTAATGTGACAGATTAATAGAGCTTTAATGTAAGAAATATGAATTAACCACAGATAAACAATTCTGCTGAAGCTGCACATGGTTTTGTTCTACTCATTTTAAAAAAGCTATTATAATTGTGGGTTTATGAATGATAACAAAGCATGGTAACTTACTGCTAAGTTAATCTAGTAGGGTTTTTAATGAGCAAGAAAAACTCTTTAAAATATTATTTTATTCCAATACCTCCCTCTGACTTCTACTTGCTTTCATGTAAATTTATAAAAATCTATATATTTTAGTAGTTCTCAAATTTTATTATGTATAATCTCTTGAGGCAATTGTTAAAAAATGACTATTACTATCACCTCTCAAGGGTAATATAAACAATGGAGGAATCAGAATGTTGAAATTCTCCAGCTCCTCTCAGATTATTCATTTACCCAGTAAATATTTACAGATGGGCATGCTATGGGCCCCATATTTAGAAGGTAAGCTTACATATACACTTAGGATAAAGAAAAATGAATCGAAATATTTTAAAATGGATCTTACTTGTTTCTTAGCAGCTCGCTTGGCTTGTATCTGCTCATATTCTTCCTGCGCTTTTTGATTTGATGTTTTCTTTTTATTTTTCTTTGGAATATTAATGGAGCTTTGCAAGATAAATGAAAACAAATCATAAGTATTAAAAATAATATAACCAAAATTATGACAAAATTACATCAAATACAGTACTTATTAGTCAAATTTCACTAATTCAACTTACGGCAGGGGGAGAAACATTGAAAGAAAGACATTAAATCTTGCTAGTAAGACGTCCAGATAACATTACAATTTTTGTTATACCTTTTAAGATATGAGTGAGTGAGTGAAGTCGCTCAGTCGTTTTCAACTCTCTGCGACCCCATGGACTGTAGCCTACCAGGATCCTCAGTCCATGGGATTTTCCAGGCAAGAATAGTGGAGTGGGCTGCCATCTTCCAGACCCAGGGATCGAACCCGGGTCTCCCACATTGTAGGCAGACGCTTTACCGTCTGAGCTACCAGGGAAGCCCTTTTCAAGATATAGAAGGTGATAAATATAGAGTCTTGGAGAAATAGTTCAACCAGGGAAAATACAGAAAGTTCTGAAAGGTCCTAAAATGTTTAAAAGAGTAAACCAGCATATGAATGGTAGAAATGACAGACCGCAAAGGCATTAAATTGAAGGATGTTATGAAGGACTTTATGGGTGTACATGAACTTTAATCCCAAAGTTTTCTGACCAACTTGTCTCTGTTCCATTTCATTTGTTTAACTGCAATCAAGTCTATGTTCTCTGGGGGAAAAAAATCCATATTAACAATAGTTGTAGTAGTATTAGTAGCAATTAACAGTCATATACCACTTCCCATGTACCAAATGCCTTTTTAAGGACCATATATAAATGAAGCCATTTAATCATCACAACATCATGAGATAGGTCAGGGATATCATAGTCTATAAATAATCCATCCTAGGGTGTGCAACATGGTAGCTGTAAATCACATACTTACTATTATTATTGCCATTTTAAAGAAGAGGACACAGGACACCAACATATTAAAGCCAACTCCAGAGTCTATGATGCACTACACTATAATGCCTCTCAAAAGCTAGATTTTTAAAAACGTAAATAGCAAGTGTTAACCATGGTCCAAATAAAGGTACTTGAGAGGCTTAAATCTAAAACCCAGATCTCTTAATTTCATTCCATTACTTTGTTTATTAAGTTTACCTAACATAACTCAATCATTTAAGTTAACAAAAAAGCCTCCATGAAAATATTTTCACATAATCACTTGTGACTTCTGAAATGCCCTAAGGCAAATTCCCATTACTATAAAAACTATTCTGTAATCTCTTTCATAAAATGCTACTTACATCCACAATAAAGAATTTCAAAAGATTGTAATACCTACTTTATTCTTACGCTACACTGTTCTTCTGGCTGAGGCTGCTCAATGCTACAGCGTTCTTCAGACAAAGCCTGGTCATTGCTATCTTGGTCTTCTGGCAAAGGCTGATCAACTTGTTTTTCTGACAGAGGCTGGTCAGCTTTTCTAAGTTGCTTCCTGAGTCTTTCCTCTTCAGCTAAATAAAGATGTTTCAGATGATCAGGATACCAATCTGTGAAGGGGGATTCACTTGGTGTTTGAGACTTCTTTTCCCTCCGGAGTAATTTCTTATAAGTTTGCTGAATCTTGAGTTTTCTTCGAAATGCGAAGCCTTGTCCTGTTGAAGAATACATCAGTCTTGAATTACTTTCTAAGAAAACACTGCATGAAAAATGCAGTTGTTAATTTAAAACAGAAAACTTTTTACACCATCATGTTCAGATGCTAGAGTTCATTATGTTTTGCTTTAAAATGTTATTTCAAGAAAAGAAGTTGAAGCTACTGGAATAAATAGTATCTTGGTCCTTTACAAAAAGACCAACAGAAGTTGAGAAGAACTCAAGTGAGACTCTCAAAGAAGGAAAAATTACTAGATTTTGCACAACTCCAATTTATTGTACTCATAAATTAAACAGATGCATTAGTTCATCTAAACACTTAATCTAGGTCTTCAATAAATACCAAAGTGGGGGAGGGGAACCCTCACTTCTATTCGACAGTATCTGAACCGAGAACTCCCAGATGTTCAAGTTGGACTCAGAAAAGGCAGAGGAACCATAGATCAAATTGCCAACATCAACTGGATCAGAGAAGAAGCAAGATAATTCCAGAAAAACATCTACTTCTGCTTCATTAACAACACTAAAGCCTTTGACGGTGTGGATCACAACTGGAAAATTCTTCAAAAGATGGGAATACCAGACCATCTTACCTGCCTCCTGACAAACCTGTACGAAGGTCAAGAAGCAAGTTAGAACTGGACATGGAACAATGGACTGTTTCCAAATTGGGAAAAAAGTATGTCAATTATGTACATCGTCACCCTGCTTATTTAACTTATATGCAGAGTACATCACATGAAATGCTGGGCTGGAGGAAGCACAAGCTGGAATCGAGATTGCCAGGAGAAATATCAATAATCTCAGATATGCAGATGACATCACCCGTAGGGCAAAAAGCAAAGAGGAACTAAAGAGCCTCTTGATGAAGGGAAAAGAGGAGAGTGAAAAGGCTGGCTGAAAATTCAACATTCAAAAAACTAAGATCATGGCATCTGGCCCCATTACTTCATGGCAAATAGATGAGGAACAATGGAAAACAATGACAGACTTTATTTTCTTGGGCTCCAAAATCATTGCAGATAGTGACTGCAGCCATGAAACTAAAAGGGAATTAAAAGACGCTTACTCCTTGGAAGAAAAGCTATGATAAACCTAGACAGCATATTAAAAACCAGAGACATTACTTTGCGGACAAAGGTCTATCTAGCGAAAGCTATCGTTTTTCCAGTAGTCTTGTACGGATGTGAGAGTTGGACCATAAAGAAGGCTGCGGTTGAAGAACTGATGCTTTTGAACACCTAAGGTTGGAGAAGACTCTTCAGCATCCTCTGGATTGCAAGGGTATCAAACCAGTCAACTCTAAAGGAACAGAACCCTGAATATTCATTGGAAGGACTGACACTGAAGCTGAAGCTCCAATACTCTGGCCATCTGCTGTGAAGAGTTGACTCACAGAAAAGACCCTGATGCTGGGAAATATTAAAAAGGGGACGACAGAGAACAAGATGGCAGGATGGCATCACCAAGTTTGAGCAAACTCGGGGAGATGGTGAAGGACAGGGAAGCCTGGCGTGCTGCAGTCCATGAAGTCGAAAAAAGTCAGACACAATTGAGTTAACAACCCACGCCAGTATTCTGGACTGGAGAATTCCATGGACAGAAGAGCCTGGCAGGCTACAGTCCATGTGGTCGCAGAGTCAGATATGACTGAGAGACTTTCATTTCACTTCACATCTATTATTTTACCTTAGAAAACTACCCTATGACTGATTTTTTAAAAGTAATTCAACATTAACCAGGTTAGATGATACTGTATGACTTTCTCAACAGCAATTATCAGAAAACTGTACTTATTTAAGATTTATGTATTCCATATGGGATTTAAGGGTACTTAATGACGGCAAGATGAAGACGAAAAATACAAAATAAAGTAGTAAAGATAGCAAGAGAAAAAAACGATTCTGTGATATTTTTAATTAGTAAGGGTGCGAATCGGTAAATTTCTGGCTTGCCTTGTAGTCTTTGCTGTAATACATGCAGGTTTCATGGGGAAAATGTCAAGGAAAGAGTTCTGATATTTAAAAAATGAGCGTTAAGCCGAGAAATATGTTTAAAGATTTAGAGTGAGCCACACTTCCCGCTTTCTCATCCAGAGCTCTGAAAACCCCACGGCTTCAGCAAATAGATTTCCTGGCTCCAAGTAGGGCTGGGTCTGATTCCTAAATCCTTCCCAGCTTGGGAGGATGGCGTATCCGAAGTTTTCGCAGGGCCGAGAACTTGTAAAAGGCTGCCTTCTTACATACATACCTTCTCGAACGCTCCCCGAGAAGGCTTGCAGATGATTATGTCGCCACGTTTTCCGTTTCCCATTCTTATTTCTGAATTCAACCGGTGAAACTCCTCCACGCGTCCCCAAACTCCCTGTCCACCCCCTTCGGGCCGGCCACACGGGCGCCATGGCACACCAACCAAGGCGCAGAAAAAACACAACGGACTCAGTCAAAATACGTCATCAGGCAGAAGCAATCCATCCGCCTACCCAAAAATCCACATCGGAGTTCTACTTATCCGGCCTTCCTGCTTCCCACCGAGCCCTTGCCTCGCGGCCACGTTTGCGCCACCTACAGTCCGGGAGGGTGGGGCGTCATGGCTGCTTCTGGCCAGCTCCCGGTGACCCAGGACCTGTCCTCGTTACGTGCCAAGTTGCAGAAGCTGCTGCGGTTCCTGAGGGAAGCCTTGCCCATTTCTAATGCACATACCGTGGACTTCTACACGGAGTCTGTGTGGGAGAAACTGGTTGACTTGCCCCCAGAGACGGTGCTGTCGGCGCTCAGGACGTCCGCGGCGGCGTCAGAGGCGTGCCCCCTAGAGGAAGCCGGGAGAATGTCAGGTGAATGGCGGGTTGGCGGGGCGGGCCCGAAGGCGGGGAGAGACCCCGGGCCCTGGGTGGCGTGCCGGGTCGCGGAAGTCCTGACGACGCCTGTGCGGGCGGGGAGCGGGCTCTGGCGGATCGCTGCGTGGGGAGGAGCGCAGCCGCTTTCCCGCCTCGTGGTACCGTGGCGCCTGGACTAACCTGTCGGACCTCCAGTCTTCCCCGGGTGCTTTTGTATTTCCACAGTTTAAAAACAACAAGAAACAGTGCTAGGACCTTTCTTTAGTAATTCAACAGTATTTCTTTTGATTGGAGGGAAACGCGGAACAGTGCTTACAGATTCCGTGTGAAAACACAGCAGATGTCATCACCTAACGTGATGAACAGAGACATTACTTTGCCAACAAATGTCCGTCTAGTCAAGGCTATGGTTTTTCCAGTGGTCATGTATGGATGTGAGAGTTGGACTATAAAGAAAGCTGAGCGCCGAAGAATTGATGCTTTTGAACTGTGGTGTTGGAGAAGACTTTTGAGAGTCCCTTGGACTGCAAGGAGATCCAACCAGTCCATCCTAAAGGAGATCAGTCCTGGGTGTTCATTGGAAGGACTGATGTTGAAGCTGAAACTCCAATATTTTGGCCACCTGATGTGAAGAGCTGACTCATTTTTGTGAAAGATCCTGATGCCGGTCTTAGGGGCAGGAGGAGAAGGAGACGACAGAGGATGAGATGGTTGAATGGCGTCACCGACTCAATGGACATGGGTTTCGGTAGACTCTGAGAGTTGGTGATGGACAGGGAGGCTTGGCATGCTGCGGTTCATGGGATCTCCAAGAGTCGGACACGACTGAGCGACTGAACTGAAACTGAACCGTGATGGGTCTTTTGGATTCTTGATTAAGATCATTTCAAATGGTGATTATGACCAAGAAGAAAATGTTGTGAAGTCGCCCAGTGGTGTCCGACTCTTTGAGACCCTAATGGACGGCTGCATACCAGGCCTCCCTGTCACTCACCGTCTCCTGAAGTTTGCCCAAGTTCATGATCCTTGCATTGGTGATGCCATCAAACCGTCTCACCCTCTGCCCTGGCCTACTGCCTTCAGTCTTTCCCAGCTTCAGGGTCTTTTCCAATAAGTCAGCTCTTTGCATGAGACGGCCAAAGTCTTGGAGCTTCCGCTTCAGCATCAGTCCTTCCAATGAGTATTCAGGGTTGATTTCCTTTAAGATTGACTGGTTTGATCTCCTTGCTCTCCAAGGGACTCTGAAGAACCTTATCTAGCACCACAGTTGGAAGGCATCAATTCTTTGGCGCTCTGCCCTCTTTAGGGTCCAGCTCACAACTGTGTATGATCACTGGGAAGACCATATCCTTGACTGTTCAGGGACCTTTGTGGGCAAAGTGATGTCTCTGCTTTTTAATATATTGTCTAGGTTTGTCATAGCTTTCCTTCCAAGGAGCAAGCGTCTTTTAATTTCATGGCTGCCGTCACCATCCGCTGTGATTTTGGAGCCCAAGAAAATAAAGTCTGTCACTGTTTCCATTTTCGCCCATCTATTTGATGGGACTGGATGCCATGAGCTTTGTTTTGAATGTTGAGTTTTAAGTCTATTCAACAATAATAGACTCTAGATCAGGATATTCACTTTTGAAATGTATCTTACCCTATTAAATTTTTTTTATGTAAGATAGTCAATTCTACAAATGATCAGCTGCCTCTAGTATTAAAAATGATTTTTATAATGTATGTTTGTAAAATAATATTAATTTTTGTTTATGTAAAGATTATGAAAAGATGGACATTTTCTCCATTGTTATATGAGATTTATTGTTTGTGACAAAGAAGTGCATTTATGGCTCTTTGACCAGATTTATATCTTACTAAAGAATTGTTAGCCACTCTGTAGGGTGTAATTTAGCTGTTAAATTTTTAGACTGTTTAGTCAGACAGGGTACCGATTCCAATTCTGCCAGCTCTGTTATCTCAGGGAAGTTTGTTCATTCATTCATTCAGGGAACATTTACTTAGTGCCTGCTCTGCGCCAGTACTTTTCTAGGAGCTAGTTTCTGTGTGGAGGAGGTGCGGGTGGAAGCAGGACGACAAGCCAGAAGGCTATTAAAATAGTCCAGGATGGACTTCGGATAATGGCCAGTTGAAGAGATCAGGCAGTTTCTCCAGCAGATAGCAATGACAAACACTGGCTAGATTATTAAAGTCAACTATTGGAAGTATCTAGAAGATGACCAAACAGGGACAGAAATATGAGAAGAGTTTGTCTTGAGAGATTGCTACTGATTGGGAAGAACTGTTGAATTCATGACTTTTTTGCGAGGCGTCAATGGAAAATGACATCTTTCCCAGCCCAAGATGGTCATGACAGAGTTCAGATCAGAGCAGATGGGAATTGAAGAAGCGCTTTCTGGAAGGAGGGCCACAGAAGGACTGAGATCTAAGATATGAATGGAAACCTGAATCACCAGACTTCACACGCCGACCCAGAGAGTCCCACAGAAACGCTGCCAGAGCTAGGGGGACGGTGACCCCTGGAAAGACAGAGCTCCCGGCGAGATGCACAGGCTTGCTGCGACTTTGACAGAGTGTGTTCCCCGAAGTGTACACCGCTTGGGTAGCAAAAATCAAAGCCTGTTTGAATTCCTGTATCAAAGGGCAGAATTCGGGGCTGGTGGGATGACTGGAAACTTGGGCTGGGTCGTCTTGGGAGCAAACTTAACCACAAAGAGATTGAAACTCCCTCCCCCCTCCCCCGCCACCCCCAGTCTCACCTTCATGTGTACCCAAGTCTTCATCTACCTTCTGAACTGGGCAGGCCCGGGATATGCTGGGGAGAGGGTGCTATAAATCAGCAGCTGCACAGAGACGCTGGCTGCTGCATGGGGAAGGGCAGACAGATTTCAGCATGGGGCCAAGCAAGTTCACTCCTCTTAGTACAGCATCCGAATCCTTAGAGAAATAAAACAGATCCCCTGCAGTAAGTTATCCACAGTTGCTGCTTTTCAACCAAAAACTGCTCTGTGCAGAGAAAAAGTGTGAGTCCTGCTCAAAACACTGATTGCACGTGAGCCCTGATGCTCATTGTAAGTAGCTGTGTTCAGAGAAGTAAAAGTGTGACCCAAGGCGGGGAGAATAAGTTAATGGGAGCTGACCCTGATTGGGCTCAGATGTTGGATTTAGGTGGCTATTATAAATAAGTTCAAAGAAGCAGAACAAAGTAGCCTAATAATTAAAGGGAAACACAATAATTGTATAACCTCCCTTATAATTCTTTTAGTTGGAAGAGTGCACACTCATTGACCCATAATTATATTAATATTACACAGTGTTACACGTTATCTGTTGCCGATAACACGCTCACACACCGTTTCTGTGGGTCAGCAGTTCAGGAGCAGATGGACTGGCGGATGGAGCTTAGGGTCTCATGGTTTCACAGTCAAGATGTTGCAGTTGCTGAAGGCTTGGTGGAAGTTGGAGAGCTTGCCTCCACAGTGTCTCACTCACAGAGGTGACTGGCTGGCGCTGCCTGTCGGGACATGGCCTCTGCTACTCAGCTCGCGAGCTTCTCCCTGGGGCTGCTTCCGTGGGAGCTGCTGTGTTTGCACATGTTTTTGTTTCTGTCTGTGCTCAGGATCGTGGACTTGGCCTGGTCACAGACTCGGTCTGCTGTGGGGTACTGTACATGTTTTCACGTTTCATAGGGAAGTGTGTGGTCTGTGCCACTGCCAGCCCCGCTGTGAGTAGCTCTCTGTCACAGCTGATTGCCATTGTAATTTTTTTTTCCTTTTTCAAAGGAAAATTACCTATCTTACAAAGGTGTAGTAAAGATGAAAGATGATGTGATCTGGCTTCTGATACAGAACTGAGGATATAGCATGGATTCAACAAATTGTGGCTAATAAATGATGAGGGTTGTGGTAATGATGATTGTGATGGTGATGATATAATTAGGTCTTTCTAAGAAAAAAAATAGATTGTCAAGAACCTCTGGAAATGTATATGCTCCTATAGCAACCTGTATATTTCATATATTAACATGTCATGTGGTTTTCATTGTCCACTGACTTCTTTGTCTCAGTTAGATTAAAAAACAAAAGTACAGCATTTGCCTTTTTTGTTTTTGTGTTCTTAGCACATTGAACAGTTTCTGGCTTATAGATGAGTAAATTATTCTTAAAGAATGAAGTGAAGCATAGATCTATAAAGAATGTTATCGGAGGCAATTCTGGAAATATGGTACTGAACTAGATAGCTGTTATTTCTGATGTTATATTTATCATCATTGTTTTTATATGGCTTATCCAAACTAATAGGCTTTATAACTTAACTTGAGAAAATAGAAAACAGGAACTATTCTTTCCCTCTGTGAAAATAAAGTACTTGATTCAATACACTGAAGATTACAGAAAGATACCCTGGGAATCTGGGGATAAAATCAAGGCAGGCATCATTTCAGGCTAAAATTTTTTAGTTTATTACATATATAGGTGAGATTAACCATCTGCAGGAAAAGAAAAATCAGTAGTGATACCTTGTAAGTACTTTACTAATAAACAAGTGTTCTATATTTCATCTTGGGGATTAAGATTTTGTTTTACACAGTTCAAGGGAACCAAACTTTTTTGGAAGTAATGATTATATATGTAAATCTGTAACTTTCTCAAGTGAATTATCTTTTGGTCTTCAGGAATTAATTGGTCTTCCTAAGTATAGAGAAATCTTTCAAAAGCAAAACAGAAGAGGTGTTCTGATTTAGGATAGCCAAAATAGTTTATGAAACAGAAATAGATCAAGACTACACAGGCAGCTCAACCAGCTACCCAGCTTGATCAAGAATTTCTTTAAGAATATCTGGCTTTATCTGCCCTAGTTGCAATTCTAAAACTAGGAAAGAGTGTCCTCTCAAATGAATGATATGGGCTGTTGCTGTAAATGTATTTCTTACTGTAAATTAATAAATTATATAGTCAGTTTCTTGTAAGTTTGCTCAGAATCAGTTGTGGGAAACCCATTCAGCTTTAAGGAAATAACAGTTCCTGTGCCTGTAAAGCCAGCCTCCGTGACTTTGCCAAAGCCCGGGGCTGCGCCGAGACTTTGCCTGACCTTCCAGGGCCTCTCTTGACTCTTCTTTCGGCTGCTTGAGGCCACGTGCAGGATCTCTTGTTTCTTCTTGTCATCACTCACATGATCCTTACCAGGCATGGGTGCTGAATAAATGTTTAGAATCGGTTCCTTTTGGTGAGCATCTGCATAATTAATTTACTATCATTTGAACTGAACAACACAGGAAGTTTTTGCCTATGATAGATTATTTCATTGACGTTTCCCTTAAATTATTTTTATTGCATCTCAATAGATTAAATAGCTTCTTGGCCATTCTAAGTATTTTTTGTTGGTGGTGGTGATGGTGGTGATTATGGGGCATTAAAATTACACTCACATTTAATTTGAAACACATGAAACAAAAGAATGTTGGAAATAGAAAGTGAGAACAGCAGAGAAATAATTAGTGTCATCTGTTTTACTCTGCTGTGTTTAACTTTTATCTTTTCACTCTCCATATGTATTTTCCTAAACTCTGTTCTCCTTTTTCATGTTTCTTGGATCTTTTTAGGAGACGTCAAGTGTGGACATAATTTCACAGGAAAAAACGGTAGTGGCAAGTGTCAGCCCAGTTTCTTGGGTTGCTACTATATTTATGTGTTAAGAGTGAACAAAAATGCAAACACATCTGTGGGAATGTGTTTGGATATTGGTCATCATTTTTAACTTAATCGATGTATAGAAAGTACTTCTGATTGTTCCTTTTAGATGGGGCCATTTAGAACTTGAATTAAAAAACAAAACTTGAATTTATTTTCTATGTTTTAATGGTTACCCTCCTCCCCCCGGTCCCACAGCTTCTGATTTCCCTCATATCATTCAGGTATTAAGAAACAGTAAAACAAAGTTTATGGAGAGTCCTCTTATCTATGGCAGTTTTCTCCGTCAGCCTACTCAAATTATATTTAGCCAATCTGAATAAATTTAAGTGTCTTCCATTTATCTAGATACTCACATTATTTGCTTGAATTAACAAATTTGTTTGAATTAACCTTTCACTAGAAATTCACTGTTGTGGTAACCTGTCTTCATGGTTTTATCATGATTTAAATTCTTAAGTTGAATTAAAAAAAAAACTTGTCTAGAAGCCTTCTTATCTAATGGGGTCTACATGTATTTTTTGTTTTTTCACCTCTTCACTTCAGTGATTAAAAAGTTTGTCTATAAATGACATTAGCAATCTTGTTACATAGGCTCATAATCTGCCAGCTCTCCTTCCTCCGTTTCTCATGCATCTGCTGCTTCCCACAGCAAATAGTTCAGCTCCCTCCTTTTTCAATCTTGTGACAAAATTTTAGCAATAACTTCCAAATTGTTCTTGCTTTCAGACCATTTTAATTGCTTCTCCATTCAAACTGCTTTCCAGTGATGTTCCAGAATCATAGTTCTCATCTTGTTATTCTTTTACTCAAAAGTCATCTAGTGGGTCTTCATTTCCTGCAAAACAAAGCTCTTCACCTTCGATGTTATCTACTATCTTTTTTCCAGCTGGACCCTCAGCTGATAGTGGAAGCAAATAGGAGAAGCATGTACAGAATATGGGTTTTGTGATTGTCACATACAGCTTTGAATCCTTCCTCTGTTAACTCTAGTGCTGTGTAATCTCTGGCTTTTCTAAAACCAGCTTGAACATCTGGAAGTTCATGGTTCATGTATTGCTGAAGCCTGGCTTGGAGAATTTTGAGCATTACTTTATTAGCGTGTGAGATGAGTGCAAGTGTGTGGTAGTTTCAGCATTCTTTGGCATTGCCTTTCTTTGGGATTGGAATGAAAACTGACCTTTTCCAGTCCTGTGGCCACTGCTGAGTTTTCCAAATTTGCTGGCATATTGAGTGCAGCACTTTCACAGCATCATCTTTTAGGATTTGAAATAGCTCAACTGGAATTCCATCACTTCCACTATCTTTGCTCGTAGTGATGCTTCCTACCTAAGGTGTTCATTGGAAGGACTGATGTTGAAGCTGAAATACCAGTACTTTGGCCACCTGATGCGAAGAGCTGACTCATTTGAAAAGACCCTGATGCTGGGAAAGATTGAAGGCAGGAGGAGAGGGGGATGACAGAGGATGAGATGATTGGATGGCATCACCGACTCAGTGGACATGAGTTTGGGTAAACTCCAGGAGTTGGTGATGGACAGGGAGGCCTGGCATGCTGTGGTTCATGGGGTCGCAAAGAGTCGGACATGACTGAGCGACTGGACTGAACTGAACTTGCACAGGGCATTTAGTTGTGCAATGAGGAAGCATCAACTTCCTTATCTAAGAAGATACCTAGGGTGTGCATCAATAACTGAGACAGAAGAAGAGCCAGCCTGTCTCATATGGCTTATAAACATCTCTTGAATGACCAATAAATATATATATATATATATATATTAGCTAACTCACACAAGTCTAGAATTGAAGCTTCTCTTAAAAGAAAAACAGAAGATGTGGCTCCCCAAAGTTCTAAAGATTATGGCTTTTGGTTTGTGGACTTCAGGCACTTTCCGTGTACCCCTGAAAATGTATTCAGGAGTTTGCTTCACGTTCTCAAAGGAGACCAAGAACCAAAAATAGCTATGGATCATCTGGGTAAAAGACATCTAGTGTTGCTTCTAGTGCACAAAATATAATGACAAATTTTTTACCTCCAGATTTTATTAGTTTCTCTTGTTAAAGCCATGATCACAATGAAGGCCTGAGTCAAGCTGAATTTTTTTTAAAAATCTTTATTGAATTTGTTACAATATTGCTTTTGTCTTATGTTTTTATTTTTTGGCCACAAGGCATGTGAGATCTTAGCTCTTCACAGGGATCGAACTCACACCCCTTGTGTTGGAAGGTAAAGTCTTAACCACTGAAGTCCCCAGGCTGAATCTTGAGATGAAAAAGCCTATAACCAGTCATCACTGGGTCATGCCAATAAATGATTGAACTTCCCACATGAGTATGAGTTCCCACATGAACTTCCCAGGTCACCTTTGATTATGAAGATGACTGAAATAATACGATGTTAATTCTGGATTTCTAAGATCCGTCTTCAACCAAAGAGGAAGGGACAGAGTATAAGGGTACAGTATTTCCAGCACTTCTCTCAGTCATTCCCTCTCCCCCATTTATCTAATACTTCTGCTGTCTTGTTGCCTGAATGTGTCATGCATTGTACCCCTCCCTAATTTTTTTCATGTAACTCTGTTTGCCTGGAACTCTCTCCTGGAACATTATCTATTTAACTTATGCTAAACCTATAACAGAACTAGTATATTGTTTTATTCCTTCCTTTATTAGAGCACTTAGCGTGTTGTGTCGTAATGACGTGTTTCCTTCACCCCTCCTATTCTGTGCGTTCTGGTATCACGCAGTAGGCTCTCATTAAATGTTTGTGGAATTTAATATGTTTAGATAAAGAGTATATGGGCATTCCAAGTAGATAGAACAGTGCAAGCAAATAGTGAAGGTGGAAAACTGTGAAACATGGACAGTAGGAACATAAAACCAAGTATTCACAAATTTTTACATAGCTTAAAGTCAGAATAAACTATTGCAGCCAGTATTCCAAACATCTATCATGGAGATGTTTGGAATCATCCATCCATGGGGACACTGGTTAGGATCCCTTAGTGGTAGTCTAGAGATGAAAGATGTGCCGGCTTAAGATGATGGCAATGAGAATACAAAGGAACTGGTATTTTTAAAATACGTTATGCAAAAAAAAAAAATACATTATACAGAGAAAATGGGTAGTTCTTGGTGACTTATTTATATATGGTTCAAAGAAATGGGGAAATCAAAGATAATTTCAAGAGATTGGTTGTGGGACTATCTTGAAGAATAATAATGAATGTTACCATTAGCAAAATTAGTAAAATCAGCTGAGGGAGCTAGTTGGGGAAATAATGCATTCAGTTCTAGATATATTGTGTTTGAGGTCACCCAAATAGAGATATTTAAGGATTCACATTCATTGACCCCAACCATTCACATACCACCTTAGATTTTTAGCATTAGCTCCCATGTTTTATTTGAGTAGTATAAATTATCACTGCTCTGGGCTACAAAGACCAGAAGTGACTAAAGCGAATTTAATTCTGTTGATATTTGAGAGGAAGGGTCCATCTCTTCTATGACTCTGCAAGATCAGTATTCTTCAGGACTTGCTGTGGCCATTGATAGACTTAAAATAGTTCTTAAGGTCTGTCTCTAAACTTTATGACCTCTGGGTGCCTGACTATTTTTGTAACCTAATTTATTTTGCAAAAATTACTTAGCACCTTCTTGCTTGTTGTTCAGTCACTCAGTCACATCTGAGTCTTTGCAACTCCATGGGCTGCAGCGTGCCAGGCTTCCCTCTACTTATAAGTGTTAGTCTAAGCATCTTCCTAGACTTAACACTGTGCTAGGTGTTATGGGTGAATATGAAGACATAGAAGGTATAATCTGTCTTCAAAAATTCACATTCCAATAAGGAAGGTAAAAGACATAGTGCTTGTAGTACAAAACAGAATGGGAAGATGAATGAAATATTCCTTTCTTTTGCAGAATTTTATTCTAGTTTCTTCCTATTTGATGTGGTCAGAGAATTAAATTATTATATTCTTTCTAGGTTAAGTGATACATGAAAATCTGCAGTCTGAGCACTGCCCAAGAAAATGCAATCTTTAAGGTTTTTTAAAAAATTACTTAATTTCCAGCTATGTGAGATTGCTTCTATCCAAAAGTAGTTGATTTCATTTTCTAAATAAATTTTTCAACATTGTTTATATTTGAAATGTTAAGTATCCAGCTGTAAGTATTTGTGTTTTTGTATTGTTTCACAGGTTAATTTTATAATTCTCCACAATAAAATTCTAATTCTTCCCTTCCCCTCTACGCCCCTCACATGTCAAGCTGTTTCTCATTTGTTGTTTTATTCTTTTCTGTGTGTTTCTTAGGAACTTTTATGTTATTTTAATGACAATTGAAGTAATCTTCCATGACAGCTGTTTTTTAATTTAAAAATGGCAATATTTTTACAGTTTATTCAGAATTTCACTGCACATGGCTCTATCTTTGTCAACAGGTATTTCTCAAAAATTATTATTCTTAAGTGACTACTCTGTTGATGATGAAGGTGTTATCTAAATACAGTGAATCTATCCTTTTGTCTACAAAGCTCCATTTAAAAAACTTTTCACACTCATTAATACCTTATAATATTTTCTACCAAAGACAGATTTAATAATGTAAATCACCTTTGTACTCCAATATATGAAAAAAAGATACTTGGAAGTATAATTTTGCTATTATCTTAAAAAAATTTTTTTTTTTTAATCAGGAGGGTTGTTTTTAACCTCACAAACTTTAACAGTGTAATTTATTTCTATTTCTGCTTTGTTTTTCAATCTTGCTTTCTTCCTTCTTGTTCACCTAGTGTGTGAATTTTTTTTTTAATTTATATTTTCAGTCAAAAAGAAAATATGTGCTTCATTCTTCTGGATTAGGTGGTCATATGTGTCATTAGGCTATTCTGGAATTATACAAAAAGATATCTACCTTGCATTCATTAGAAATTGAAATTTAGATTGTACAAATTAAAACTATTTAGTGTGATTAACATATATTTTGTCAAATGAAACAGACTGACCTGTATGTTTTGGTAGCTCATATTATTTATGTTTTTTTGTTAGATGGGTATTATCTAAAAAACTCAGACTAGTAATTTAGACCATCAACAATAAGAGATCTGTTTAATACTAGAAATACTGGAAAGAAAGGGATTATTTTTTCAGAGTTGGATTAATTTTAAAACTGTGAAATTTATATTAAGAATTAATAGCTCTATCAGTGACTAAAAGAATAATTTTAGGTTGTTTTAAATATTTAAAATGATCTCGAGAAGCCAGAGGAAAAGTACTAAATTGAATTGTCTGTTATAGTATTAACACTGGGCAACGTAAAAGGTGAGGAAACAGTAAAAGATAGTGATTCTTAATCTCTTAGGTCACAAATCCCATTAAAAGGCTAATTCACATGAATTCTATAGTACCTCTTCCTTAGGAAAAAGGCATATATGCTCACAAATAGGCGTAAAACTTTACAGACAGCTTTATGTGATTCATAAGCTTCTGTAGCTCTTAGACCCCAGGATAGGAACCACTGGTTGAAAGCATTTTTAGTATTATAAAAGTTTTTTTACTTCATCTTGATTTAGACCAGTGCTTATACTCATTCTTTTTTTCCTTGTCACTTTTTGTTCCTTATTATGATGTATATTTTCAGAATTTTCTTTAACTAACCTTTGTGAAGTTCTGAAACTTCCCATGTGCGGGAAACTGTATTTCAGATGTAACTGCAGAATATCTGACCAGTATCTTCAGGCAACGCCAATGACAATTACTGAAACTGAATTCTTCCTCTTATTTAATGATTAAAATCAGAATGATGAATGTAAATGTAAAGTTAGGTGGACATTTTTTTGCTTGTTCTCTATTGAGCAGCTGCCTTGAATAATGGCCCCTAAAGAATAAAATTGATCTGTTTTTTAATGAATTATACACATCATTTACAAGAATTAAGTAAAGAGCAAGATCTGCTGGAGTTATGGTAGGAACTAGATAAAGTGTATATTCAATGCAAATTCCTTTTGCACGTTCTTTTTGCTGGGCAAGTGATTATAAATGTATTCAGTTAAGAAATAGTAGAATAGACACCCATTTATTTTGTGCTAATGTTGAAATGGAGGTAATGGAATTTAGAATAAGAATAGCAGATAAAATTAAACTCAAGTTAATACACAATAGAGGAAAGTACAATTTTAAGGGAAGGTGTGACTTTTTACCCTCTCAAAATTTCTTAGTAGCAATTTAATTATACTTACAATTACTGTTTACTCGGAACAAAAAGTCCTTTATTTTTCCTGCCTCAATAATAAACAAGCTGGAAAGTCTTTTTTTTATTCTTGAAAGCCTGGAAGTCTAGGCCCAAGTTAATGTGTGTATAGGAAGGAAATACTGGTCTTCTCCGTAAGAGATCAATAGCAGTGTTAATTACTAAGATATTGCCATCCTTGAGGTATTGTGGGGCGTTGGAGCTTACAGTGGTGCTCAGAAAACGACAACTGAAACAGGAAATGAGATGGCTGTGGTAGAAACAAGAGAGATCCAAGAGGTTGATTTTAGCACTCACTACTGTAAGGGTTCACTTTCAAAGCATTCTTTACAACTATCAAGCAGTTTTTAAGGTTTTAGAATCTAGAATTTATTTTGTATTTTACTAACAAAATCATATTTGATTTTTTTAATTGAATTTATTTTTCAGAAAATATTTACAAACATTTAATTTATCCCTCTGCTTCTAATTATAAATGGAGTTTGAAGTTGTAGAATTTCTCATAATCTGTCTCTTGATTTTGCTTATTTTCTGAAAAGAGAGACTTCTGATAAAGGAAATTAAAGCATTATAGTAAAGCAGACTTGAACTCTATATTAGGTCTCTGAGGCATGGTCAGGATTATAACCTAACTACCCAATTTCATATCAAATTCAGTAAAAAGTGTCATTGGTAATAATATCCTCTCTTGAGCTTTCAAGCTGATTCTAGGACATGGTGCCAACTGCTGACCATGGGCTGCCAAGTACTGAGAAGTTCTTGCTTTCATCCTACTTACACTTCAGAACCCAGTGCCAGCTCTTAGACTTGTGTTCAAACTGCAGCTTACCTGTCTCTAGCTATGTTTTCATTCTAATGATTGAGGACTTGCATCCCACTTCTAGAATCCAAAGTTCCTTTTTCCCAGCAGGCCTTGTGTTTAGAAACTGTATTGGTCATTGTTTCAAGTTCTTCTCTGGTAGCCTGTATGGTACTCTGGGCCTAATGTTTGAGTATTTTCTATCCCATATTCTTTTTTTTTTTATTCCATATTTTTCTAATAAAATCCCAAGTGTCATGTTAGGATGCTCAGTTACTTAGTTTGGATGTAGTGGTTTGGGAGTTGCCTACTGTGTTCTAGGCTTTGTTTTTGGATGAGTGTATATGTACACAAATACATATGTACATGTAAGCATATGTCTGGTTTGGTGGTTTAGTCACTAAGTTGTGTCCGACTCTTGCCAGCCCATGGACTATAACCTGCCAGGCTCCTCTGTGCATGGGATTCTCTAGGCGAGAATACTAGAGTGGTTTGCCATTTCCTTCTCCAAGTGTATGTGTATTTGTGAATATTTTCATATTTGTACACATGCTTATGATTCCCAGATGGCTCAGTGGTAAAGAATCTGCCTGCTAATGCAGGAGACATGGGTTTGATCCCTGGGTTGGGAAGATAACCTGGAGGAGGAAATGGCAGCCTCCATTTTCTTGCTGGGAAAATCCCATGGACAGGCGAGCCTGGCAGGCTACAGTTCATGGGGTCACAAAGGGACTGAGTCACTGACGCACGCGCGTGCACACACACACGTGCTTGTGTGTGTTCCGTAAAATAGATATTTGCCCCCATTTTATAGATGGAGGTATCAAGTCTTATAACAGATAAATGGATTACTCATGGCCATAGAGGGAAAGACAGTCTGAGGACCAGAATTCAGACCTAGTTCTTGCTTAGTCATGTACCCATTCTAGTCATTGAGGCCTGCTATGAGAGGAAATCATTCTAGGTTTCCTCAGGACACAGCAGTGAACAAAAATCTGTGTCCTCTGGCATATCGCTCTGTCAAATGATGATAAGTGCTATAAAACACTGATGAAGATCAGCGAGGAATGAGAGCTGAGAGAAGTTGCAGCTTTTAACAGGGTTGTCAGGAAAGTTTTCACTGAAATCGTGACGTTTGAACAAAGACTTGAAGGAAGTAAGAGAGAGAACCATGAAAATATCTGAGAGAAGATGGTATCAGAGGAAAAAACAAGAGGAAGGCCTGGGTAAGCATATCCCATGTGACATCCTGAAAGAATTGTAACTGGGAATTACTGAGCTCTCTGGAATCCACACTGCACATTTGTTCTCCACATGCTTTGTAAATAAGACGCTATATGCCATGGATGAATCACCAGTCGTTAACAAATTGGCTTTATCCGGTTCAGTTATTACTTTGCACGTAGTAGGTATCCCAGAATTGTTTATTTTTTAGCAGGTTTATTTAGCAGTTTTCTAAACTGCTGTTGTTTTGTATGCTATTTTTATTTTCCTTCAAATTAAACTATGAAAAGGGTCTATTAAATACTGTGTATTTACTCTAAGAAATATTAGAGTAGAAACTGATTTTCCTAGTTGTATAAATAAATGTGAAAATGCTTTTGAAATTGTTCCATGTACTTTATACATTCGTTGCGATGTAATGTTGGCACAATAAGGATATGTATATCAGTTTCTTATTAATTATATTGTTCTTTCTAAGAGCATGGTTTAGTCTTGAGGTGACATTTTTTCATTTCATATGCAGCCATAAATTATGCTGGAGTTTTTGTGAAAAGTTTCCTAGCACATAATTGAGTAACATATATTGATTTATTTTAAAAGGCGACAGTATATATTCTGTTTCTGCCTTACATAGATTATAGGGTTATGGGCATAATGAAGCATTCGTAAAATTTAATATACCCCATCTTTAATTTTCATACTTCAGCAAGACAGCTTTAACTTTTGATTGAAGTCTAGTAAACAAGTATAAAAGATTGAAGCCTAAAGTCAGCTCTTGTGGAAATGCTTTCAAATGTGTAATTAAACTTGCATCAACTTTAAATTTACATTTTAGGAAACATGTAAAATTCATCTCAACCAACAATTATTGAGCGTTGTGCTTTGGAAGTTTTATTGCTAAGGAAAAAAAAATTACTATTTCGGTAACAGTCGTGGTGTTAATAATGAGTCTGAACCATGGCAGTGATGGGCAAGTTAAGGGGGAGTGGTTCCAAATGCAAGACATTGTTCCATTAGGATTAATGGGTGACTGGATATGTGGATTGAGGGAACAAGGAGCATTGAAGATGATGTAAAGATTTTTAACTTCAGCACTGGGTGACTGATTCCAGTGTTAAACAGGAGAGGAAATAGGAGGAGGGAAAGTTTTGGTGAGCATAAGAACATTCATTTCAGTTTGGGGCCTTTTGAATTGGAGACATCTGTAGGACATTATGTAGAAGTGAGTCCATAACATTTCTATTGTTATTAAGAGGGCACTGTTGATTTCTTCGTGAACCTCTGGACCAGAGGAAATTTTCAGGTTGAGTGATTGTAACAATCGTGACCTTTACCTTAACCCCTATAACACAGGTAAACGTCAGAATTTAGCACATAGCTGTATTTTATCTTACCTCACTTTCTGAATGTTCTAAATCGCGATTGTGAAGGCTGAGATGAGGACCTCTGCTCTTCCGACAGGCTCGGCAGCACTCTGAAAGTCTTCACGGTGGCCTCAGTGATGACTGCCACCACCGAACCTTAGAATCGGTTCTCCCAGTGTGCCTGCTGATGCCACAGTAGTAAATGCCTTGAGGAACTGCTTGCGTCCATCCAGCCATTCCTTGCGCACTCACTGAGTTCTTGCTGCGTGCAAGGTGGTACAGCCTTCCGCCGCGGTGTGAGACAGTGGGGGTGCTTAGTTTCCACCAGCAGAAACCCACAACAGCATCAGAAAAACGTTTCCTCTTCAGGGACTCATCAGCTGTTTTCTATGGAGAAATTGCTCTTTCATGTCTTAAAATCTTGAGATCACTTGTGGTAAAGAGGAAGCTGTCGGGGGGAGCGAAGACAGTGAAATGATTAAGGTAAATGAGTTTGAACCTGTGTTAAGATATTACCATTACTGATCTCTGCTGGAGAGAATTCTTGTTAACTTATTCTGACAGATCTGCCTGGAACTTTTTAAAATGCTGTCTTTCCTGATTTTGTTTCTTGTCCACCGAACTCACCGCTGTCGCAGGTTGATTGAATGTGGGGACACAGCCTTGGTCCACATGCCTTGCTCCTTACTGTTTGTGGGAGCCTGGCTAAATTGCAGCCTCTCTAAGTGTTGATTTCTTCCTCTGTAATTGTGGATAGGCGCACAATATAACTAGCTTATAAGTCTTTTCCATTAAATATCACTTGTTTGGCAGAGCGCCTAGCAGGTAGTATATGTACAATAAACGTTAGCAGTAACAGTGATGAGATAATTGTGAATCCTAACTCTGTCCTCCTTAAAGTGCTAGGTAATATTCAAGTAAAATATCAGACATTTAGTTTTGAAATTTTATTTATATTAAATGTTAATATTATATATTCATTGATTGTTTCTATTTTATTTCTAGCTTTGAAACATTATTATTTACTTCTTTACTTTGAGATTTTCATAATCCAACATGTGTTTATGTATAACCTTTCTATCTTTCCTTGTACATTGATCTCTGCTGTAAAAAAAAAAATACTCAGAGATATTGTGATCTTATATTTAATAGAATTAACTTCTCCCTTGCCTCTTTGCTGTTTTTGCTCCGTCATGTCCAAGTCTTGTAAGAAACTTCTGTCTAATCTGTCTTGTAAGAAACTTCTGTGAGTGGACAGAAAAATAAGAGTAAATAAAGACAAAGTATGTGATAGAGCAGATAATTCCAGTAGAGGGAGATATTGGCAAAGTAATCAAGCCACATAATATGCAGGTGCAACAGGCATCAAATTTTAAAATTAAGCTTTTCCTGGGTAAAAAGTTTAACTAATCGAGAGTTAATTAAATAATAAGTTGAGTAACACTGTGGTTTCTGTTTTGCTAGTTGCCAAACTCAAGCTCAGTATACAGGTATCTGGGAATGCGCTATGCAGACCCCAGACACCATTTCCATCCCAGTGGAACTTACTGTTTCAGAAATAGCAGTGAAGGCGACCACTGACACCTCTCTTTCTCTGAATCTCTGAACATCTTAAGTAATGGAAGTTACAGGTTGGATCATTTGAAAACAAAGTTACAAAAGCTTTATTTTCATAATTCAAAAAAAATTTTTCACAGATTTCTAGATGATCTGAATAAACTGGTATAGCCTCAAACAACAGGACTGAATCAGAATACTATCTTTTTTAATGTAAGTAAATTAATAAAAATTTAGTATCTTTGCAATTTAGATCTCCAAATTTCTGAAATTAGTAGGAGGCTTATAATTAAAAACAAATTAACAATATTAATTTGACTTGGATGGGGATTTTTTCACATATTTTCAGTCGGATTGATTCAATAGTTAAATTGCTTTGAACCTTTACTTTTCCAACAGAAACATCACATTTCTTTCTGTTGGCAACCTTGTCCAATAACTGACTATTTTAATAGTCCCTCTGCACTTTGAGATTTAATGCTCTTATTTCTATCACACTCTAAGAATTTGTGGCCCTGGTACGTGGGGATGTTGAGACTGCCCTTAAAACTGAGAGACTCACTTAATGGTTGACTGAGTTTTCCCCACTGTATCATGCCTAAATATTTTTATGTGGATTTTATTACTTTTGGCTGCATTAGTAAATTTAGTTTGTAAAATGTCCAAAGAACCTTATATAATACACAAAATGTATTTAAAATAAATTTGTAGTAATCTTATAGTTTAAATTTCTATTTAATTGATTCAGAAATGGAGGTTATACATTCTCTGCTAATTTTCTTATTAATTAATTTAGTAAATATTGCTAGTAATACTATCAACTTAGTAGATATTACCTTTCAAACAGTACTGTCTTAAACATGTAGTTTTTAGTTAGTGTTCTGTAAACCCTTATCAGTTTTCTTGCTTTTAATTTTTGCCAGGAAGCTTCATTGCTTTTCGTGTTTAAATAGGTTTTTATAATTTCATAGGTAACTTTGGAGGATCATCAATGCTAGAAAAAAATTTCATAGCGTATATTGTGGTTTTTCTGGTAGAACCTAAGTTGTTCCCTGAATTGCACCAAGCTTTTGTAAAGTGAACATTTTAAATATTTTATTTAACCACTAGATGTATTTTTTTTTGATTATTAAAAATATTTTTTTGGTAAATGGGCTTGAAAATGAACTATTCCATCCAAAGAGTTTCCTTGAGCTACTGCCTACAAATCAGAATGCCTTTTTTGAAAAAAACTTGATAAATAAATTAACATGCATTAAAAGTGGCTATAGAAAAATGAAATGAACAAATAAAGAGCAAATCTATACTATGTGTATACATTGGAATAGGCAATTTTATGCTGCAGTAATAAACCTAAAAACTCAGTGACTGAAAACAATGATGTTATTTTTCATATATACTGACTGCCTATTCCTTGTAGTTTGACAGCAGCGATGTCTTTGTTGTCATCTCTTGGGGGTTCAGTTTGAGGGAGGTTCTATTTCAACACATCTTAACAATTACAGTTCTAGGCAAAGAAGGTGTAGTGAATCTTTTGATATTTTTAAAACTTCTGCATGAAAATGGCATAGTTCACCCGCCTTGGTGAGATGCAGCCACATCTGAGTTCAGTAGGGTGTATGATCCTCACACAGAGGGACGCAGGGTGTTTTAAAGAGTGGTCGTTTGCTGTGCTACATCAGTGAGCACTGGGCAGCTATCAGTAGTTTCTATATGAAGCTTAGACAATGTCTGCTTTAAACTGACATTGGAAGAAAATGAACAGTTCTCACATAATCATAACCTGATTAATTTTAGAACTCATATTGAGAGGGTGTTGAACAAACACACATACACACACATAAAAACACAGCACTTATAGGTCTACATGGTCCGGTGAATCAGGGTGCAGGGACTTTTTTATAATAACATACCATTGAAGGGCTTCCCTGATAGTTCAGTTGGTAAAGAATCTGCCTGCAATGCAGGAGAGCCTGGTTCGATTCCTGGGTAGGAAAGATCCACTGGAAAGGGATAGGCTCCCCACTCCAGTATCCTTGGGCTTCCCCTGTGGCTCAGCTGGTAAAGAATCCGCCTGCAATGCAGGAGACCAGGGTTCAATCCCTGGCTTGGGAAGATCCCCTGGAGAAGGGAAAGGCTACCCACTCCAGTATTCTGGCCGGGAGAACTCCATGGACTGTATAGTCCATCGGGTCACAAAGAGTCGGACATGACTGGGCGACTTTCACCATTGAAAACATTGCCGTTGTTCCACCTGCAGTGTGGATAGGGTGTAACAGCATTGGATGGACTGACCTTCTTTAAATATATGGTTGTGTGTCAGCCAGGATCATTCATAAATTTAATGACAATATTTCAGGTTAGCAGGTTTTAAATGTTTTTCTTTCTTTCTTTTCTTGGTTTTTGAAACATCAACAAGAAAAATACCAAATTTTAATGTGGGATCTAAGTATATACTTGTATAGTGTATTATGAGAAAA
Organism: Odocoileus virginianus; assembly: GCF_023699985.2. Taxonomy (NCBI): domain Eukaryota; kingdom Metazoa; phylum Chordata; class Mammalia; order Artiodactyla; family Cervidae; genus Odocoileus; species Odocoileus virginianus. The sequence goes on from NC_069697.1 coordinate 10,910,575, forward strand.
CTAGCTGCTACAAATAAATAGCTAATAGTTTAAATAATAAATATAATGGAACCATTAGTGATATTGCCAAAATTCACACCAAAATGAAAATGTAATTTGTTGTAAGATAAATGTTTTTCATTTTTTTATAGTTTTTATTTTTAATGAAAGGACCATTGCTTTACAGTATTGTAGAGAGAGAGAGAGAGAGAGCGAGAGTGAGCGAGAGAGAGTGAGAGAGAGAGAGAGAGAGAGAGAGACACCAGACAGGGGGTGCAGCAGGGTCAGGCAGAGTCTGGCAATGCTTTATTTTTTACCGTGGCTTTTATACCCTAAATTAGTACATTTCTAAGGGGAAAATAGTTTAACATTACATCAGCTTGTTCTTCACAAAACCAGGGTGTTTTCTGCATGCTTCTTTGTTTATGAGGGTCTTGTACATTATCTTCTGGCCTTGGGGCCTATTGACATTTTATGACCCAGGTGAATGCAAAGCTGTTTTCCATAATCTATTCTTTAATGAACACGAAGGTCAGTCCTTTTGCAGAAGTTATCAGTTAAATTTACCTAAAAGGTTTACCACACAAAGACTCTGCAGCTCCAGTGAGGCAGCACCTATTGAGCATTCCTGGTTAAAATGAACAATTCTAAACTCTTATTTTTCTAAATCTTTAACTATAACTGCTTTTAGAATAATATTTTCTGTTCTCTAATAGGGCTTCCTCACATCCGAAGGGCTCTGTACCTATTAGGGCCTTCTGTGTGATCAGGTTCTTGATGTTGTTTATGATTAAGGTGTTGTGAGCAGTCATGTGCATTAGTACTCATTTGCCAAGCAGGCTAGAATGCCAGCAAAGGGGTCTAAATTGAAACACTCCTTTCATCCTGGATAATCTTATAGGATACCGCCGTCCAGGGGACATATTAATTAAAGTTCTAAGTTGATTCTGTTTAGAGAGAGATGGGGGAAGGCCTTCTGTCACAGAAATTAGGGAGTAGTCTAATATAGCAAGCATCAGAAAGACAGAGAGCATCTTTAAGGTGAGCGTCAGGGCAGCTTTTCGAAATCCCTGAAGTCCTGATCTGCCTTGCTTGTCAGGTCTCCTCCTCACGACCTTGTCGTGGGTGGGATCTCGTGTGCTGGCTCCCGGCAGTGCAGGAGGTGGTGATCAAAACAATCCTCAAGAAAAAGAAATGGAAAAAGGCAAAATGGTTGTCTGAGGAGGCCTTACAAATAGCTGAGAAGAGACAAGAAGTGAAAGGCAAAGGAGAGAAGGAAAGGTATACCCATCTGAATGCAGAGTTCCAAAGAATAGCGAGGAGAGATAAAAAGGCTGTCCTAAGTGATCAGTGCAAAGAAGTAGAGGAAAACAATAGAATGGGAAAGACTAGGGATCTCTTCAAGAAAATTAGAGATACCAAGGGAACATTTCATGCAAAGATGGGCACAATTAAAGACAGAAACAGTATGTACCTACAGAAGCAGAAGGTATTAAGAAGAGATGACAACAATACACAGAAGAGCTATATGAAAAGATCTTAATACCAGGATAACCATAATGGTGTGATCACTCACCTAGAGCCTGACATCCAGGAGTGCGAAGTCAAATGGGCCTTAGAGAGCATCATTACAAGCAAAGCTAGTGGAGGTAATGGAATTCCAGTTGAGCTATTTCACATCCTAAAAGATGATGCTTTAAAGTGCTACACTCAATATGCTAACAAATTTGGAAGACTCAGCAATGGCCGCAGGACTGGAAAAGGTCAATTTTCATTCCAGTCCCAAAAAAGAGCAACACCAAGGAATGTTCAAACTACTGCACAATTGTACTCATCTCACATGCTAGCAAAGTAATGCTCAAAATCCTTCAAACTAGGCTTCAAAAGTATGTGAACTCAGAACTTCCAGATGTTCAAGCTGGATTTAGAGAAGGCAGAGGAACCAGAGATCAAATTACCAACATCCATTGGATCAGAGAAAAAGCAAGATAATTCCAGAAAAATATCTACCTCTGCTTCATTGACTACACTAAAGCGTACTCAATGTGTGGATCTCAACAAACTGTGAAAAATTCTTAAATAGATGGAAATACAAGACCACCTGCCTTACCTAAGAAACCTGTATGCAGGACAAGAAGCAACAGTTAGAACCTGATTTTGAACAACAGCCTGGTTCACAACTGGGAAAGGAGTACATCAAGGCTGTATATTGTCACCCTGCTTATTTAACATATATGCAGAGTACATCATGCAAAATGCTGGCATCAAGATTGGCAGAAGAAATATCAATAATCTCACATATTTGATGATACCACGTTTATGGCAGAAAGCAAAGAAAAACTACAGAGCCTCTTGATGAAGGTGAAAGAAGAGAGTGGAAAAGCTGGCTTAAAACTCAACATTCAAAAAACGAAGATCATGACATCCAGTCCCATGAGTTTATGGCAAATAGATGGGGAAACAATGGAAATAGCAAGAGACTTTTCTAGGCTCCAAAATCACTGTGGACAGTGACTACAGTCATGTAATTAATAGAAGCTTACTCCTTGGAAGAAAAGCTATGACAAACCTAGACAGCGTATTATAAAGCAGAGACATTACTTTGCTAACAAAGGTCCATGTAGTCAAAGCTATGGTTTTTCCAGTAGTCATGTACAGGTGTGCGAGTTGGACCATAAGGAAAGCTGAGCTGAAGAATTGATGTTTTTGAACTGTGGTGTTGGAGAAGACTCTTGAGAATCCCTTGGACTGCAAGGAGATCCAACCAGTCAATCCTAAAGGAAGTCAACCCTGAATATTCATTGGAAGGAATGATGCTGATGCTGAAGCCAAAGCGCTAATACTTTGGCCACCTGATACAAAGAGCTGACTCATTAGAAAAGACCCTGATGCTGAAGAAGATTGAAGGCAGGAGGAGAAGGAGACGACACAGGACAAGATGTCTGGATGGCATCACCGACTCAATGGACATGAGTTTGAGCAAGCTCTGGAAGATGGTGAAGGACTGGGAAACCTGGTGTGCTGCAGTCCATGGGGTCGCAAAGAGTCGGACACAACTGAGTGGCTTAGCAACAGCAACGTGCATATGTCCCCTTCCTCCCACCTGTGACCCCTTCCCACCCCCTAGGTTTTTAAGAGCCCCAGTTTGAGTTTCCTGAGTCACACAGCAGATTCTCACTGGCCCTGTGTTTTACGTATGACAGAGTATGTGTTTCACGCCACTCCCGCCATCTGCCCCGCCCTCTCCTTCCCCCGCTCCGTGTCCCCAAGCCTGTTTTCTGTCTGCAGCTCCATTGCTGCCCGCAAGTAGTTCATCAGGACCATCTTTCTATATTCCGTATATCTGCATTAACATACAATATTTGTTTGTCGTTGATTGTTTTTAAAATCTCCAACCAATTAGCTAGTAATTGCTTATTTTGTTGCCAATGTTTCCCTTTTTATCTTGATTTTTTAGATGTTACTGATTTTCCAAAAATATTTTGTGAAACTTCCCAGAAGCTGGTGAATGTGGAAGCATTTGCTCTGGCTGCAAAGTATTATTCTGTACAAAACTTGGGAATATGTACTCCTTTTGATCAACTACTTGTGGCCCTTCATGGAAATCAAAAACAGAGAACTGGTAGGTGTGTTTGTGTGTGTATGTATGTTTTTTAGCCATTTAGAAGTAATATGATATTCATATATGTCTATATTTCCAACATGCTCTTAATTGGTTAGACCTGGTAGACTTACCTGTTCTAAATGAATTGATTTTCTCATGTGCCATATTAAACAAACAACTCAGTTATAAATCTCCACATTTTTTTTTCCTGCATTGTAGACTAGTTATCAGTCTTTTCCTTTGTAGTTAATAGTTTTATATTTCAAGAAACATTTTTAATAATATTATATGAGTCTTTTTCATTTTATTAATTCAAACTTGATTCATAATAGCTAAACTAGTCAATAACTATCATATAGAAACCACAATAAGATCTCTGTATTATTTTCATATTTAATTATAGAAAACATGATCAACAGATGATTCTTACCACTTTTATTTCTTTAGTAGTAGTATGTTAATTCTGTTCTATTTTTGTTCAGATGAAAATGTGAAACTTGATGAGTTTATGAATTTGAAAAAATCTCACGAAGTTCAGGCAATGTCAGAACTCATTAGCAGTATTGCTGAATACTGTGGAATAAAGCAGGTAATAAGAGTATTTCCCTATATATTCTCGTGTTAAAATTATTACCGTTTTGGCGGGTATCATTCAAATTTCCTTTTCTACTGCCCTCATCTAGTCTTTAAAACGTCATTAAGTAATAGCTAATGTGAGATACGTCACATCATTTCTGACCCTTTAAATATGCTCTCACTACCTAATACACTGCAATTATAACCAATTTATACTAAAAGGAAGATATGGCTATTAATATTTTGCTACAAATTTCACTCTTTTCAGAGTGGATAGAAGCTATGGTAATTATCTTATGTTGTAATTCTACCTTGAAGCAGCATTATGAAGATGACTTCCTGCAGAATTGTTTACTGCTAGGTGTTCCCAAGGACGCGGGGTACCTAGCTGTGGTCGGGGGCATCTGCCTCATTATTGTAACACAGAGAAACCTGGATTCTTTCATAGTGTCAGAATCATAATGCATTCCTGTTGTCAAAAATAGCCTTGTGAAAGGTAGTAATGTCTGAAAACAGATGCGAAAATAAAATCAGTGATTGCCTATGTTGGCCTATAAAAACAGTCATTTTTCTTATCCCTACAAGAACATCTTATGGGGGTCATGGAGGACTCTGCCTTCTTCAGTTTTGAAGAGGTGTTAGAATCTTTTCCATGTATTCTCCCAGACTTCTAGAGAGTTTGAGGATGGTTAGAAAATGATCACTGCTTGAGCCAGGCTTGCAGAACCACTTATGGCAACACAGATCTTGAGGATAGGAACTAAGGCAAGAGCTGAGGCAGTAGCTTTCAACTTTTTCTCCATGTGTCATGCCCAAGCAGTACCTGTCAGGATCAGTAACAGGCTCACCGTGATGGTGATACCCAGCCAGAGTAAAGGGGGCAAGTACACAGTAAAACATAACCAGCTGCTGCTGTGCATAACATATGAAGGAATACTAGAAGCATACAAATGAATGGGGAAAACAAGCAATTTACTGATGACTGCATATTTCATGATATCATTTTTAAAAAGCTCTTAAAGAAAATAATGGTGTGTTCTTAATGCAAAAAAATATATGCAAAAAAAAACCATTAAAGAAGCAAGGGAATCATAGACAATAATCTGATAATAGTTGTTAGCTCTGGTAGGGGAAGCAGAGAGATAGGATATGGAAGGAACACGGTTATATGGAATGTAATTACTAATACACCCATCCCTAGGTTGGCTGGTGGCCTCATGGGTATAGCAGATGCTGCTGGATGCCTTACTCAGATACTATTGGGCCTTACCACGTCGTGGTGGTCCGGCTGCTTTCTACCTGGCAGTTGCTGTATTTCTTTCCCTGTGGATTTTCTCTGTGTGCTGAAGCATGGCACTGCCTGCATACACATTCTGGGGATTAATTCCTCCCTGTGTGCATCCTTAAATTAATGACTAATACAAGTTAATAAACAAATACATCAACTCCCAGACTTTCCAGGTGACTTGACTCTGAGGTATATGTTCTACTCTGACTCTCTGAGTTTTCCAGTGGGATTAAACCCAGGTTGTTCTAAAGTTGTGTTTTGCCCACAAACACACCTGTTGTTGGGCTGCCTTCCTTTCTCTTTTTTTCCTTCTCTCTTCCCCTATCAGTGTTTTCTTCACCTCCCAAATAAATCACTTATACTTAAATCTTTGATGGGTATTTGTTGTTGTCCTTTATAACTTTTCATTTTGAATATACTTATTTATTTATATGAAATATATAATAAATAATTTTCAATTGACAAAACAGATTAATTTCTAAAGTGCAGAGAAAAAATTTGAAATAGCATGTTTCATGTTGTTGTTCAGTCACTCAGTTGTGTCTCATTGTGACCCCATGATCTGCAGCACGCCAGGCCTCCTTGTCCTTCATCTCCCAGAGTTTGCTGAAACTTGTTCATTGAGTCAGTGATGCCATCCAACCATCTCATCCTCTGTTGCTCCCTTCTCCTCCTGCCTTCAGTCTTCCCCAGCATCAGGGTCTTTCCCAGTGAGTCGGCTCTTTGCATCAGGTGGTCAGAGTACTGGAGCTTCAGCTTCAGCGTCAGCCCTTCCAACGAATATTCAGGGTTGATTTCCTTTAGGCTGGACTGGTTTGATCTTGTTGCTGTCCAAGGGACTCTCAAGAGTCTTCTCTAACACCACAGTTTGAAAGCATTAATTCTTAAGCATTCAGCTTTCTTTATGGTCCATCTCTCGAATCCATACATGACTACTGGAAAAACTGTCGTTTTGACTATACAGATCTTTGTGGGCAAAGTGATGTCTCTGCTTTTTAATACACTCTCAAGGTTTGTCATAACTTTTCTTCCAAGGAGCAAGCATTTTTTATTTCATGGCTATAGTCACTGTCTGCAGTGATTTTGGAGTCCAGGAAAATAAAGTCTGTCACTTTTCCATTGTTCCCCCTCTGTTTGCCATGAAGTGATGAGACCAGCTGCCATGATCTGAGTTTTTTGAATGTTGAATTTTAAGCCAGCTTTTTCACTCTCCTCTTTCACCGTCATAAAGAGGCTCTAATTACTCTTTGCTATCTGCCATTAGACTGGTATCATCAGCCTATCTGAGATTGTTGATATTTCTTCTGGCAACCTTGATTCCAGCTTCTTAGTCATTCCCTGCCCTGGCATTTTGCATGACTTACTCTGCATAATAAGTTAAATGCAGGGTGAAAATATACAGTCTTGATGTATTCCTTTCCCAGTTTTGAATCAGTCCACTGTTCGATATCAGAGTCTAACTGTTGCTTCTTGTCCTGCATACAGGTTTCTCAGGATGCATGTAAGGTGGTCTGGTATTCCTGTCTCTTTGAAAGTTTTCCACAGTTTGTTGTGATCCACACAGTCAAAGACTTTAGTGTAGTCAAAGAAGCAGAAGTAGTTGTTTTCTGGAATTCCCTTGCTTTTCCTCTGATCTGATGGATGTTGGCTATTTGGTCTCTGCTTCCTCTGCCTTTTCTAAATCCAGCTTGTACATCTGAAAGTTCTCAGTTCACATACTGTTGAAGCCTAGCTTGAAGGATTTTAACCATTACCTTGCTAGCATGTGAAATGAGTACAATTGTATGGTAGTTTGAACATTCTTTGGCATTGCCCTTCTTTAAGATTGGGATGAAAACAAACTTTTTCCAATCCTATGGCCACTGCTGAGTTTTCAAAATTTGCTGACATATTGTTCAGTTCAGTTCAGTCGCTCAGTTGTGTCCGACTCTTTGCGACCCCATGAACCGCAGCACGCCATTGAGTGCAGCACTTGAACAGCATCATCTTTTCAGATTTAAAATAGCTCAACTGGAATTCCATCATCTCCACTAGTTTTGTTCATAATAATGCTTCCTAGGGCCCACTTGGATTCACACTCAGGATGTCTGACTCTAGGTGAGTGACCACACCATCATGGTTATCTGGGTATTTAGACCTTTTTTTGTATAGTTTCTGTTGTGTTCTTGCCACATCTACTTCATCTCTTCTGCTTCTGTTAAGTCTTTGTCATTTATGTCCTTCACTGTGCCCATCTTTGCTTGAAGTGTTGCCTTGTATCTCCAGTTTTCTTGAAAGATCTCTGGTCTTTTCCATTCTGTTGTTTTCTTCTAATTCTTTCCTTTTTTCACTTAAGAAGGCTATCTCTCCTTGCTATTCTCTGGAACTGTACGTTCAGTTGGGTATATCTTTCCTTTACTCCTTTGCCTTTCACTTCTCTCCTTTTCTTAGCTTTTTCTAAGGCCTCCCCAGACAACCACTTTGCCTTTTTGCATTTTTTTTTCTTGAGGATGGTTTTGGTCACCACCTCCTGTACAATGTTAGGAGCAGCTGTCCATAGTTCTTTAGACATTCTGTCTACCAGATCTAATTCCCTGAATCTATTTGTCACTTCCACTGAATAATCATAAGGGATTTGATTTAGGTCACACATAAATGTTCTAGTGAAGAAAGACAATTTTATTTTCAATATTTATCTTTTACATCTTTTTCTTGACTTATTATTACACTGCTTAGAACTTCTCTTAAAATATTGAATAAAAATGATGAGTTATTTGTTTTTAATGGGATCAAAAATTAAATATAGTAAAACATAACAGGTTGTATAAATTTTACAACCATCCATTTACTTGCTTTTTAAAAAAATTTAGATTGCTGTTACCATCTAACTGAAATCCCTTTAATTCATTCTGATTTCCTTTAGATAATTGACCTGGGTTCTGGAAAAGGCTACCTAAGCTCCTTTTTATCCTTAAAGTACGGCTTAAAAGTTTATGGAATCGATTCCTCAAATACCCGTGGAGCCGAGGAGAGAAACAGGAAACTGAAGAAGCATTGGAAAGTCTACCGTAGGCGGTGGAAACCAGACATCAGTGGACTGGCATTACAAACAGCAAAAGAAAGGAAAGTGCAAGAAGCTAAATGTAAAGCAGACGCCGAGGGCGTAGGTACCAACAGTACCACAGGTCAAGGGAAGCCATCCACCTCAGGCTTTTCATCGGAGTTTTCAGGTTCTGTGATTTCTGACATCAGAAGACAAATGGAAAACCTAAAGGTTTATTCACACCAAGAGGAAAATTTGTGTTTTGAAAATGCCTTTTCTCTTAGAGACCTTTTGCCTGTTAACGCCATAGACCCTACTTCCTCATCCCAAATACCTAAGAGAAAAATGTCTGAAGCAAGTAAAGAGAGAATAAAAATTACTTCAAAGGCAAATGAATCAAATATATATTCACCTTTAACGTCTATTATCACTGCTGATTCGGAACTACATGATATTATTAAAGATCTGGAGGTGATTTCAGTTTTGAATTCTGTAATTTGATTTATGTAAAGGCTGTAAAACATAGAATTAAATGTTAATATTAGTTTACTTAAGCTGCATATCTTATTTGATTACATTAATTGAAAGAACCAAGAAAATAAAATTTTCAGGCTTTCATGATTTCTATAGGTACCAAAATCTGATAAGAGTACAAATCTGACAGTCTGACAGTCATAGTTTTCCAGAATGGGGTGCCCTTACCCTCCCCTCATTTTTAATCCTGAATTAAACATAAGTACAAATACAGAAGCTAGTTAGCTAAGTTCTCACTATGCAATTGATGGATTTTTCAAATTCCACTCCAAGAAAATTCTTACATTTCATTTACATTTGGAATAAAGATGTATCTAGGGCAATATTGGGCTTAGCTCAATTAATTAGCTCAGCTCAATTAGCTCAGCTGGTGAAGAATCTGCTTGCAACACAGGAGACCCAATTCGTTTCCTGGGTTGGGAAGTTCCCTGGAGAAGGAATAGGCTACTCACTCGAGTATTCTTGTGTTTCTTTGGTGGCTCAGATGGTGAAGAATCCACCTGCAATGCGGAGACCTGGGTTTGATCCCTGGGTCCAGAGGAACCCTGGAGGAGGGCATGGCAACCCACTCCAGTATTCTTGCCTGGAGAATCCCCATGGACAGGAGCCTGGAGGGCTACGGTCCGTGTGGTCGCAGAGAGTCTGACACGACTAAGCACGAGCTCAAACGTGAGCACAAGGTCAACATTATGTTTAATGGTAGCCTTGGTAACCAAAATTTCTATTGTATTGAGTAAGAGTAGCTTCTGAATTCTTAAAAAATTTTCAGCTTTTTCTAAACTACAAGTATGCTGAGTCCTATAATGTTTAAGAGACAATGTATCTTAAACAAAGGCAGCATTGTATGTTAAAACAATATTAGAGGAGTTTCTAGAATCATTTGGCCTAACTCATTGTTTAGAAATCAAGGTAGCCTTTGAAGTTATGATATTCTACTCTTGTTAAATTTTTGGAAAAGTCTTCCCTAAAGAATGAATGAGCAAAAGATCCTAGAATTCTTCATGAGTTTAAATCCTTGTTTGATTGCTGACCCGTGTTTTAGTACTTTGTCATTTTAGAGTGGGGAGTTTTTCTTTTTTCCAGGAATTTTTGTATTTCACTAATTGTGGAAAACTGGTTAATCCTCATTAATTGTTTTTCCTATATATGAAATCAGTAATTAAGTTACACCTTAAACTTCTGTTGGGGCTAAACAACCCCAGTTACTTTAATTTGACTTCAAAATATATACACTTTTAGTGCTTATTATCATTTATTTTTGCTTTTAAGAGTCATCTGAAAAGTATATGATCAAAACTGTATGCAAGCTTTTATAATAATTTGCTGATAAAATATATGATGGAAGATTGTTTCTTGGCTTCTTAGTGAATCAGTAATTTAATAACCAAATTGACCAATGCCTCTTATCCTTTCTATTCCCCACTGTACAACACACATGCAATTCTTAAATATTTTGCTATTAGGATACTATGCTAATTGCAGATTTTTGTTTGCTACCTGCTGATATTATTAACCAACCCTGTATAATGAATACAGTAAAGAATGAGGTTAAATGTTTTTTGTGTTGTCTTTAGGGAGAGCTAAGCTTAAAAAGAGAGATTTGTACCTCTATGATCTACCCTTAATTAGCAACAAACCCTTTCTCTCTGAATTCCTTATTATTTATAACAAAACATCTCAGTAAAATCTACCCAAGCAGTGTAATCACTGAGAAAAGCAAAATAATTGCACATTTCATAAAATGTGCTTTGAAGAGAATAATGATTGAAGCAACTGAATATTTTATCAGGTTGAAGCAGTGTACAGGTACAATTCTTTTCTTTAGAAAGGTTAGACTTCAGCCCTGCCTGCAATGCAAGAAACCTGGGTTCAATCCCTGGGTCAGGAAGATCTCCTAGAGAAGGGAATGGCTACCCACTCCAGTATTCTTGCCTGGAGAATCCCATGGACAGCGGAGCCTTCGAGGGCTATGGTCCATGAGTCCCAACGAGTTGGACACGATTGAAGCAACTAGGCACACACATATCTAGATTATATGAGCTAAAGTATTATTTTTTGTAAAATAACTCAAATGAAGTAGTTATATTTGTTCTTAAAATAGTTTTAATAATATATTTGAGTCCCAACTTAATGTCTATTTTAAATATTTATAATATCCATCATATTTATAATAACCTGATATGAGAAGAATATAAAACATTTACTGAATTTTATTATGTGCCAGAAATTTTACTAAGTCACTTACAAGTATTAACTTATTAAAGTCTTGCAACAACCCATTGAGTTGAGATGCTATTATTGGCCTCATTTTACAGATCAGGAAATTATGGAACTGAAGAGTTAAACAGCATATTGATCGAAATTCTTTTGAATGCGTGCCAGTGTGACCACTCTGTGTATGCATTTAAATTAGACTTTGAGTAATTAGGAGAAACATTCCAAAGGAATTTTACATAATTCATGTTATAAAATTAAGAGCAACATTTTTTATTTGGAATTAATATTGTCATATTTGGTGTAAGTGAACTAAGTAAATTTTTTGATGTTGGAGTAGAGATGCCAACTTCACAAGGCTTAATTTCTTTTGAATTTCTCTTGTATGGCAGGTTTTATAAGTTTTGAATGGTGAAGTGCAATTTAAAAATTGACTATTAAGATATTAATGTATCTCAAATCACAAGTTTGTCCTAGTAACACCGCCTACATTTGATTGGTCAAATCAGCCTTTATTTTGACTAGTTGTTAAGCAAATATTAATTGTAGAAGAGACCAGTAAAAAAAAAAGTAAAATGGACAAGTAACCAAAGGCATTAGAAAATCAACTCAGAAGTATATTAGTTTTGGTGAAAGATCACAGTCATTTTACCTATATAGGAAATAATTATGTTATGAAAATGGGACATATGATACTTTCTAGTTAGAACTTTATCATTTTTTTAAAGCTATGCATTCTGATAAACATATACAGTTTTCACCTGAAATGTGTTTTACCCCTCTTTTTAATTTCCAACATTTTTTTTCTTCTTATCTTTAAAGGATTGTTTGATGGTAGGTCTACATACTTGTGGTGACCTTGCTCCAAATACTCTGCGAATTTTCACTTCCAAGTCTGAAGTCAAAGGAGTTTGCAGTGTGGGTTGCTGCTATCACCTCTTATCTGAAGAGTTTGAAAACCCACATAAAGGTACAAAGTTCTTCGTGTCTCATGATTTTATTTATTCAAGCAAAATGACTGCTTTATCTCTCCCTCTTTTTTGTTGTTGACAGTATTGTCATTTTGAATTACCATTTGAAATAAGATCTGATATTCTTGAAATTTTAGAAATGTTACATCAAATGAAAATTGATGCATTGTCACTTGTGGTGTATTTTGTGATAGTTTTTTTTTTTTTTTTTAATCATAGTATGGTCTTAAAGAGTGCCAAAAACTGCAAATGTGAAAATTTTGTGTGATACATGTTTTAGAGAACTTCTATTTAAAAATATTTGTCAGATACACATTTACTAATGTAGTGAAGCTAAGTTATTTTGTCATAAATATAGAATTGACAAGATTTGCTTTCATTTCCAAACCCTTCTCCATCTTGTAAGGCATACTGATATTTCTCCCTCATGAAAAGTTTCTTACTCTATTTTGAAATGTTAAAACACTATGCTTCAAAAAGGTGGAGACTGCAGTTGCTTTAAAATAATAGTATTCAAACTATTTGCTCCTTGGGCTGAGAAGGTACCTGAGGAGTGAAGTCAGAGTATGGACAAGACTGAAAGCTCCTCCAGTCCTTCATTTAGAGCAGCTCCAGAAATTCCTCCTTTTGACCCATTTTATATGTATATCTCTCTATTAGACATGGTATCACATTAGGTCATTATGTAGTTTTAGCAGTTCTCTTTTCTATTAGTTTAATGAGTTATTTATCAATATCCAGTGTCCCTTGCCAGGAATTTTTAGGCCAGGAAGTTGTATCAGTATGGATGGCACTCTTTGCTCTTTTTTTTCAGTTATAAAACCCAGATGAGTATGAAATTTTGATTATTTTTTCTTTAGTCATGTCCAGGAGGTAAAAATTATTATTGTGTACTGAAATTTGGCTGGGTAAAACAGAGGTCTTCCTTAAAACTGGCAAAAGTTTATGTGAAGAGCGGAGTTTGAATATTTTTATGTCAGTGTTTTAAAAACTATCTTTTAGAAAAGATATGCAGATGTAAAATTGTGAATATGTAGAGATACACAGAGTGAGAGAAAGAAAGCAAATTGGCAGAAAGTTAACAATAGTTTAATTTAAATGGAAAATATGCTTGTCATATTGATATTTCCAACTTTGCTCTGAGTACACAAATTTTCAAGATAAAACTTGGGGGAAAAAGTGAACCTAAAATTTTTTGTTTACTCTATAGTATATAACCAAATATTTACATTAGTGTATAACCCTTTTTGTACCTCTTTCCTAAAAGAAATGGGGGGAAGAAAAAAAACCAAAACATTTAATGCAATCACAGTTTTACAGCTTTCAAAATATTAAATGGAAAGTGTTCTCCTGGCTCAGCAAGCATAAAACTCTATGTAGGGAAGCTCTTGTTCTTCAAGGGCTTCCTGTTCTACAGGTACAGTGAAACGGTTTTTTTTTAACAACTGGCCCAGTTGGGAGTAGATGGAGCCACTCTTTCAGTTCAGAAATACTGTCTTATAGTGTAAGAGCTTTAATTTCAGCTCCCTGCTTCCTTCTTTCACTTCAACATCATCCCCCTCCACCTCACCCCCCACCACCACCTGCCACCAAAAGGCTCCCCTCTCCCCTATAGGTGGTCCATCTTAAGACTGCCATTGCTGGGCCTGCTGGACCCTTGCAGACCTTGCTGTGTATCAGGCCTCAGACTTTTGTCTCTGTCCTTCACACGATGGGGTCCTCTTTCCTGGCAGTGTGCTCTGTTCCCCGTCACACACACTTTTCCACCTCTGACTCTCCCTCTGGGACGATCCCCAGAGCTGGTTCCACTGATTTGAGATGTTTATTCCTTAATGTACATTTAAATCAACATGTCTAGTATAAGTATGCTTTATGAGTAACTTTGTTTATTCTCTGATTTTTGTTGAATATGTAAAGAAATTCAGATTTAAGTGGCTATCATTATTGCATGACAACTAGGAAATGGTATTGGTACAATTTACATCCTTTGTCTGGTTCTTCCATTTTATTCTTAAAGGGTTTGGCAGAAACCACTTGCCAGGGTAGGAAGCAGTTTAAGAGATTGACTAGTTGCTCACTAGTTGCTTCTTTGTCAGTCCATTTTATGTCACTCTTCTCTAGGCAAATAGTAATTTAATATTCTTAGTTACATTTATTTATAATGTGTATAAACAAACATAAGAGAAGAAAATATTTTTAGAGCTAAATTAAATGATTGGGGAAAGTCCTTTGTGTTACGAGACCACTTAGGTACCTTTTCTGATACACTCATAAATTGTTTAGAAGTATTTATTGACCATGTATGCAAATTGAGATGAAAAAATATCTTCGAATAAGGCATGTTCACTAGAGAGGTTTTCACAGAATCTGAAGAAAGATCGGTCCGCACATCTTCAGCTTTGCCGCTTCATTTCTGCTGTGGAAAGATTTGATAGAAAGAGCATTCAGAATGTAGACACTAGTTTTTGTTTACTTTTTTATCTTCAGAACTCAGTACATCGCCTCAGACATGGTTCATGCTGATCAGTGTTTGTACAATGTGTGCTGAAGAGATACTTGAGTGGCAGTTGCCCTTGTTAACCATTGATAGGAGGAGTTTGGCCCCAGAACTCAGACAAGAAAAAGTGTTGGAAATGTTTGTTAATGACTGACTGGCAGCTACACACTCTCATTTTCCCTGCTTGTAGGCAGAATTAATTCATGCAAAGGCCTTCCTGTCAAAAATGTCTTAACCATTGGAAATCATTGAGATTGTGATCTCAGTGGCTTAAGATCTATGAACTAGACTTTAGTGGCAAAAGCTGTTAGTATTATCTTAATGTTACTTGATTCCCTCAAAAATACCTGAAAAGCACGGAGGCTTGGGAGTCTTGCTTGTTAAGAAAGCAAAGAATAATCAGGAGGGAACCGGACTGAGTGATATGATGAAGCTGATGGAGATGTATGCAAGGTGATTACCTTCAAATACTTTAAAGCAGAGAGTTTGAAAGCCAAAAGGTAGGAGGAAAATGTAGAAAAATAAGTGATCGGAAAAACAAAAGCAACCTAGGTTTATGTTGAGCTTTGCCTAGCTTTGGACTGTTGTACCTTCTCTTCTCAAAAACTGGATGGCAAAAAGTCACTCCTTTCTTTCTTTCCCACACCCCATCTTCATTTTTCTTGCCATTGCCTATAGTGAAAGGAGAGAAGATATGAACCATCTCCTGTAATTTTTATAACAGTATTTCTAAACTCTGGTTGTCTAGCTGGATCCTTTATAACAGTTTCAGTGTCTAGATGGAATACGGATGTGGACTTATTTTGTATGTACAGCATTCATAGTATTGCTAAAATAGAAATCTACCACTGTACAGTTTGATCATAATATTAAGATAAACTAACTTATAGAGCAAGATGTTTGCATGGGCAAGCTTGGCATGTTTCCTGTCACATATTTAGGACTAGGTTCCATGGAGTGATGGACTTCCCTGATGGCTCAGATGATAAAGCATCTGCCTACAATGTGGGAGACCCGGGTTCAATCCTTGGGTCTGGAAAATCCCCTGGAGAAGGAAATGTACCCCACTCCAGTACTGTTGCCTGGAAAATCCCATGGGCGGAGTAGCGTGGTAGGCTACAGTCCATGGGATCGCAAAGAGTCAGACACGACTGAGCGACTTCACTCACTTTTCCATGGAGTGATGTCTTCGAATAATCAAGTGCATCATGTGTTGCTCCCCTCATATCTTACACACCTGCCCCTACCCCTCTGTTTGCACAGCTGTTTTCAAGTTTGAATTGGGGCAGTATTGCCTTTGGGATGTAAATCTGAGTTATTAATAGTCCAACATAGTATAGTAGAAAAGTCTGCCAAGTACACTGCAACTTTTTGTGATGATATTGTACTATGTAAATAATATGTGTTTTACATGAATATGTTTAGCTAGTACACTGTGGTAGACCATAGAGGTGGTCTGTCATGAATGTTAATTTTCAAAAACACCTCGAAACTCTCTGAGCAATTATGAATGCCAAAGTCCTACCATATGCTTTAAAAACTGCTTTTAGATATTTATACATTATGAGCCAGTAGTTCCTAGGAGAACATGAAATAACAGAAACAGTTTTATTGCAGTGCTTTATAGAATATATATGTTTTCCCAAGTTTGACTTGTTTCAGTCTTTTGTCTTAATATTAACTATCATTATCACAATTAATTTGAAATACTGATACTATTTCTTTCCATGGAAGCTGGAGAGAGAACTTCTTTTGGTTGTTTTTCCTGTCAAGGTAAAGATATGCTGAAGAAACACTACTGGTTGCCTCTTCAGATCCACATCTCTCTCCTTCTGTGTTAACTGAACTATGACTTTGTTCGAGCATCAGTTATTAGGAAGACCGAGTGCTGCTGTCACCTCAGAAATACGTGACTCTCAGTCTAAATTAGCTATGATGCCTCCGTCTATTTAAGAATGGATATGAGACAGTTGTTACCAGTGAAGCATGAGGAGCGTATCTTCAAAGGGGTTTCCTGGGAAATATTTTTTTTCTGTTAAAATTGAATACAAGACAGAAACATTGCTTTTGTTTTTCTTTCTTGCCTCTGGTCTCAGTCATCTGTATCTGTTTGTTCAGTCTAGTAATTCTACCTGCTATGCATTCTGTCAGAATTTGATCTCAATTCTGTAACTGAGTCATTCAGGCCTGGTCTGAGGAATGAAAGGTAATTTACTTTTCCTGTAAGTTGATATGATCATATCAGAGACCTCGGCGTGCAGGACGAGTAGAGAAAGAGCTGGGACCCCCGAGAGTCATGGCAGGTGGTTTCATCGAGCTTCTTCAGTGACCCTGATAGGAGTGCTTTCTGGGAGCAGCCTTTGTCGGGGAACAGGTTTTTGCTTGGTCTCTCCTTGTCCTCTCAACCCAGTACCCGGAAGTCTGCTCGTATCTTCAGTGCCCTCCTAATACTGCAGATCTGCAGAGTTAAACACAAATGGTGTAACCCTTGAAAGCCTATGGCCTACTTTTGCGTTTACCCTTGGGCTGAATGTGTTTCAGGGCATTAAGGTGATCCTCCCTAGAGCCCTCCATTCACTTCTTTTTTTTTTTAAACAAAGGAGGACTATAGATCATCTTTTAGCTGCATCTTTCAACCTGGTCCTGCCATTTCTGTATCAAATAGAAATTTGTCAAGGGCATATGATACCCATCCTACTGTAAAACTGTTTCTCAATTTAAGACACCAGTAGGACTTTTAAGGGAGGAGGCTAGATTCTTATATAGTCAACTTCACTGTCTTTTAGAATTAACTATTAGTTTTCATTGGTTTAAATTTAGAAGTACTTCACCTGGAAATGAATCTGGAGGATGAAGGAAAAGTGTTGAGCATATTATTTGAAAATGTAACACACAGTTTAAAAATAAGCATATCTTGTATCTTGAGACCTTTTGGATATTCAATATATGGTATTAATATTAAAAACTTCTAAGGCAATATTAGCTAGTTAAGATTAGCTTTACACCCTGTTTTGTGTCTAAGTTTAGTCCAGCAAATAACAGTGAATTAATCTCATCATTCCAGCAATGCATAAAAATTGCTATCTTTTTAGTAAAGATTTTCTGTTTCATAAATTGTGCATTTTATTAAATCTGTTTGCTTTGAGCATTTAATGCTAGTAGAACTTTGGAGGACGTAAAGGAATAAAGTTTAGTTTCTTTTATTGAAAGAACATTTGTTTGACTTCCATTTCCAGCCATGTGTGATTTTTCTGAGGAACTTTCCTGCTGTAGTTCAGCTAGGTCCTGCCTAAATTAAAACATATAATTCTTTAAGCATTGCTGAGTCTACAAAATAAGGGAACGCTCCATGGATGAAGAAAAATCAAAACCAAAAGAGAGAGGAAGAGGAGTTGAAATTAGAGCAGGGAACTGTGAGTCATAAGATAGCAGACAGTGCTGTCCTCAGGCAAATGCTGGTCACGTTGGGAAGCAGAGACTAACATTGGGCCCACCTCCTTGGTGGAGGAGCTGGACCTGAAGAGCTCTTACTCAGCCACGACCAGGAATGAGGCAAAGCGGTCTTCAGTCAGTCCCATGCAGAGGTAAATTCAAATCTTTGTGGTGGAGTACTTCCCAAATTCTGGCCCCTGGAATTTCTACTGATTAAAATCTACCAAATGTAAGCTCAGAACTTTAACAAACAAACAAACAAAAAACTATCACAAAATCTGTCTGGCTAGGTATCCTGCCTGCCCCGCCCCCCACCCCATTCAACTAAAAATACTGAATATAATTAAATTTTATTTCTTAAAGCGTTGAAATACTGGAAAGATGCATAGTATTTATCAGGTTAGTATACAGGAGAAAGTAGGAGTCTACAAAGAGAACAGAAATGCTGAAGCTACTACGGGTATTTGTGTACCGTGGCAAAGTTGTGGCTTTGGTTTCAAAGCCATACAAGGAGTGGGATGCAAATGATAAAACTTGTACTTAGGCACACACAGAGGCACACACATAGGACATGCTCTCAGAAGTTGAGACCATAAGGATAAGGGCTATATTTAGAGCAGCTGTAGCAGAAACACAGTAGGTTGAAACATTTAAGATTACTTTGGGGGTGGCAATAATGGAGAAGGGATTTTCAAGGACTCTTTATCAGGTTTCTGTTCAGAGCCACTGGGTAGGTGATGGTACAGTTTATGTTATGGAAAAAATTTAGGAAGGCCAAGTTTCAGTACGGAGTTTTGCACGTTTAATAACTTAAGATTGCTTTATATATGAGTGATCATATTTGGACAGGTTTTATAAATACTTGGAAATGGAACTATTGTAGTATAATCACATAGGATTTATTTTTGTCTTACTTTCAAGAAAATCTGTAAGGTAGTAGCTGAGATTGGTTCACATGGGTCAAGGGTGTGAGGGCCAAGTTCTCTGTAGTTTTGATATTTGTAGGCATTTAGCATTCTCTGCCACTGTGTGAGAGAGTTTGTGTGTGTGTGTGTGTGTGTGTGTGTGTGTGTGTTGACAATCATGTGTGAGTATTACTGCATGAATAAGGATGCATAAGGGCACAGCGGGTGAAAGTGATGAGTTTGGATGATGGAACAGTATGTGCATGTACCAGAGTGTAATCATATCCGTTGTCCTCTTCTTTCTTTTAATAGTAGAACTCCTCTTAGTTTTAGTAGAGCAGACGTCACCCAGCTAGAGTCCCTGACTCCCTTGTGACAAATTCAAGCCAGTAGAATGTAGTCAGATAATGTGTGCAATTTATTTAAAAGGAAGCTGCTTGCTCCTCTGTTTTTTTCAGTCTTCTTACTGGCTAAGGAATAACAATGACCTTGATACTAAAGTTTGTAGCTAACTCTTTAAGCATAGCAGAGTAGCCTGACCGCTGGGCTCTGGATAACACACTCTATACATACTACCTTTTTCTGTACTATGACAGGAGAGAAAAGATTTCTGTCTTATTTAAAGACCTGTGTTCTCACCGAGGAAACCAGATCTGAAAGAGACATGTGCACCCCAATGTTCATCGCAGCACTGTTTATAATAGCCAGGACATGGAAGCAACCTAGATGCCCATCAGCAGACGAATGGATGAGGAAGCTGTGGTACATATACACCATGGAATATTACTCAACCATTAAAAAGAATTCATTTGAATCAGTTCTAATGAGATGGATGAAACTGGAGCCCATTATACAGAGCGAAGTAAGCCAGAAAGATAAAGACCACTACAGTATACTAACACATATATATGGAATTTAGAAAGATGGTAACGATAACCCTATATGCAAAACAGAAAAAGAGACTCAGATGTATAGAACAGACTTGTGGACTCTGTGGGAGAAGGCGAGGGTGGGATATTTCAAGAGAACAGCATTGAAACATGTATATTATCTAGGGTGAAACAGATCACCAGCCCAGGTTGGGTGCATGAGACAAGTGCTCGGGCCTGGTGCACTGGGAAGACCCAGAGGGATCGGGTGGAGAGGGAGGTGGGAGGGGGGACCGGGATAGGGAATACATGTAAAACCATGGCTAATTCATTTCAATGTATGACAAAAACCACTGCAATGTTGTAAAGTAATTAGCCTCCAACTAATAAAAATAAATGGAAAAATAAATAAATAAATAAATAAAGACCTGTGTTTTGAGATCCTATCCAGTACAGGTGGATCTAAGGTCTTGTTCTGAATGCTTCTTCTTTGGTGAAACTTTTACCTTAAGACTAATTGTTATGCACTATAAATATATAGCAAGTCAACAATAATAGCAACAACAAAAGATAACAAATTTTATGTGACAGATTATACGTGAATATATACAATTTATAAATGATTTCTTAGAGGTAAGGGGAAAAAAAGAGAATATGATAAGTATTAAAAGAGCTATTCCAGCTAGCAGGTGGAAAGGATTTCGTTTAGGAAATCAGGAAGAGCTTTGCAAAGATATTAATAGTAACTTTCGAATTGAGCTTTGTAGGGTAGGATTTAGGTAGACAAAAATGATGAGAGAAGCATTGCAAGCGTTAGGAACAAGGTGAGTTAAGGCATGGCAGGTCACTCATTGGAGATGAATAAATATTCTATGTGGTAGCTTGATTCTTATGAAGTACAGAAGAGTGATATAAGGTGGAAAAGAAAGGCAGAGGTCAGTTCAAGAGGGCCTCATATGGAAAGTCCATTTCAGAAATGAAAATTTTGAGCAGAACAGTAACATGACCAAAAGCAGAAGCTGTCAGGACCTGTGAATTTTCAACTATGCGATTCTCTGGTACCCTACCAGTGAAACAGTGGGGAAACCAGAAACTGTGAGATCAAGGCTAGCACAACTAGTGCAATAGAAGCATTCACCCCAAAGGAGTTAACTAGCTGCTTACATTCCTATTCAAAAGGCAAACTCCAGTCAGATGTGAGCTGACATCTGTCATCAAAGGGGCTTAGTGGAAAATTGGAGCACATGCAGCAGGAGTTTCTGATCAGGTTTTAATATATTTGTTCTTTGAAAGGCACTGGATCTCACAACACACATATGTGCGCTCATATTTTTATTCTATTTCTATTAAATTTTTTAGAAATACTGATCACGACCACTAAATTTCATGACCCATTAGTGGGTTGTAGCCAGTGGTGTGACAGTAAATGTTTAAATGATTTGCTTCATCCCTAGATAAAAGCTCTAATATGTCACGTTTCCTGGGTGTATAAATACACCCAGATTGGCCAGTTTCAAGCTATCACTGTTGTCACTGAATACTTAGCTGGGAAGAGATGACACAGTCAGCTCTCTCTGGCGTCAACCTCACTGCACCACTGACTTTGACCCACAGTTTGAAATAAATTTAAATATATGTTTGTTTGTTTTAAGTAAGTGAATTTATTCACTTAAGCAGCAAGTCAGCCTATCTGTAAAGCCTCCCAAACAGTGTCTGGTATGCAGCAAATGCTGAATATATATTTGTCAAAAGAATAAGTTCCTTTATTTAGACAAATATAAAGGAATATTTATGCCTGCCTTAGTTTCTTTCTTTTTCACTGGGCAACTTTTCATATAAAGACTTCAGTTTCTCAACTGAATCTCACAGAGATTTTTCAGATTTCTAAACTTCCTACTGTATCACATGTTCATTACTTAAAATTTTAAAAGAATTTTAGCATAAAATTTGAGAAAATAAAAACAAGTTATTATTAAAAAACAAATTATAAGCAGTTGATTATATTTCCAAATGATTCTTTGCAGAAAAGAGATATTCAAAAATAATTTTATTGAAGTATAGTTTATTTATAATGTAATTATTTCTGCTGTGCAGCAAAGTGATTCACTTATATATTGTTTGTTTAGTCGCTAAGTGGTTTCCAACTCTTTGCTACCCCTTAGACTGTAGCCCACCAGGCTCCTCTGTCTATGGAATTTCCCAGGAAAGAATACTGGAGTGGGTTGTCATTTCCTACTCCAATACATATATACATTATTTTTCATGTTTTTTCCATTATGGTTTATCATAGGATATTGAATATAGTTCTTTGTGTTACATAGTAGGATCTTGTTGTTTATCTGTCCTATGTATAATAGTTTGCATCTTCTAATTCCAAAATCCCAATCCTTCCCTTCTCTCACCATCCAAAAATAAAGCTTTAAAAACAAGTAATTTATAAATGATTGGTAATATCTCAAATTAATTCATTTCAATTAACTTTCTTTTAGCCTTTCTTATACATCATTACTGTTTGATCCAGAATCTGGATATTGGGGCATGAAATTGTTTTAGCAAGTCTGACTAATTTTAAAATCAATCTGAAATTAAAATGAAGACTCTCTGAAACTATTAGAGCATAAGAACTGATTTAGTAACAACCTTGAGCATCGAGAATATCAGAGAAAATATATTCAGCATAGGATATGCTAAGATATAGGAGATACTCAGGAAACTCTGTATCCACCAACTGCCTATTTTCCTAGATACCTAGGTAGGACAGTATCCAGAAATTCACAACCCAGTGGGAAGACATATAACAAAAGACAATGTAATAGGTGCTGTATTAGATTTGAATGCTCTGAGATCGTAATATGTAAATTCTCAAGGAAGTCCAAAAATATCCCATAGGGAGGAGAGTCTTTGATTGACTAGAGTTTTACTATTCTATGCAGAGCTATGGCCTTGTATAAATAAGTTTACTTTGTGGATCATTTGTAAATTAGTAAAAAGAAAAATTAGATGATCATGAAGGTCTCACTTATGACTCTGAGAATATGATCTTATGACTTGAATATAGCTTTCCAAAATATGTCTTTTATTTAAACTGAACCTCACCTGTATTTATCACAATGTTTAGAGTTAGCCCTGGTTTCTTTTCTTCTTAATTATATAGGGTTTGCATAAACAAATACTCTAGTTTCCTACTATGATTCTGCATTTGAAGGGTAATGTAGAGTTTTTGCAAATCATACTCTTAAATCTATGTCATTGTAATAACAGCCTCAAATTTTCCAAAAGCTTTATGTTAAGTAAAAGTTATCTAACAATAAATTCCTAGTTAAATGCTTATTTAAGTTTTCATTTTCTTAGCTATCAATATTAACAGTTTATTAAATTTGTTTAGAATCGGTAGCCATCAAGAGATAGCTTGGCTTGAAGAAGGTATTGATCTTGTAATCTTAAGAGTGGATAAGTAGACCCCACTGTCAACTCTGTAGATTCAGGTGTTTATAACCTTTACTTACAACATCACATTACTTCTCATTGTTCAGCTGGGCTTAAGTCTAAGGGAAATTCTTGCCAATTAACACGGAGTGAATGCAGAGATTTCTAGATGTACTTGGCCGTCTGTGCATAATTACCTCACACAGACAGCTGTATCTGATCTTCAGTCAGTTGTACATTTTCTAGAGTATTGGCTCTGATTACTTTTGCCATAGGGAATCTTCTTGCTGCCTACAAGTAGTTAGACATGAAGTTTTAATATATATTCACCTTTCTTTAATTTGCACTTCATTGTTTTTCATGACTAATAGAAAGTGGTTTTAGAAGCTCATGCAGATTGTATTTATTTAGCAAAAAAACAAGTTTTTGCTGTGCTCATGATAAGTAAAAGAATTTCATTAAATCTAAAATTGAAAATTAGTATATACTTACTTAAAAGAAGTACTAAAGAGAAATATATGGTTCAAACCATAAGGTAATATGAAATCAAAGTTAAGAGAAATTCTTATCAGAAAGTTTACAATCAAACTAATACAAAACAGGCTTTAAAAAAAAAAAAAACTAGTTTACATTCTACCAGTTTTATATACAAATTTGAATTTGTAGTCTACATAGCAAATGATGTTGAAAAATATTTTGCTATAAATATTATATTTGCACATTTCTTTTTTTCATGTGATAAATAAATTATAAACACATTGTCTAAATTTCTTTCATCATCAGTCTGGCACAACGAGCAAAATTTTCCTAGGAATGAAGTTTACAATGTGATTCACAATATTCATATAAAGATTGTCTCATTGTCTTAATGTTTCAGATATTCCATATGTGTCTCAATATAAACTATTTTATCAAGACTGGAGTCTTGAATATAGAATATATGAAGAGAAACAGAGGAAATCTATCATGCACAGTAAGATGCACCATTGAGAAGCTGCTATCACAGTGTTTGCCAGACCAGTGCAGTGTTTTCTATCAGTACTCAGACATTGCTGTTCTTATAGTCATGCATAAAAATAGAAAGCAGGACTTCCCTGGCAGTGCAGTGATTAAGATTCTGCACTTCCAGTAGAGAGGAGGCGAGTTCAATCCCTGCCCAGGGAACTAAGATCCCACATGCCACGTGGCATGGCCAGTTAAAAAAAAAACTACCAAGGCAGTAGTATTTAGGCTGATTCATTAAGAAACAGTGTTTGAATGTAGATGTGACTCTGTTAAAGCAATATATTTTAAACTAGGACTGTAATTTACATATTCCTGTGAGATTATGTTTCCAGCTACACTTTTAACCAAAGGATAGGTGAAATATTAATATACTGATTATACAATAGAGCTACAAGTGGAGATGCTGCTGCTGCTGTTAAGTCACTTCAGTCGTGTCCGACTCTGTGCAACCCCAGGGATGGCAGCCTACCAGGCTCCCCCACCCCTGGGATTCTCCAGGCAAGAACACTGGAGTGGGTTGCCATTTCCTTCTCCAATGCATGAGAGTGAAAAGTGAAAGTGAAGTCGCTCAGTCATGTCTGACTGTTTGCAACCCCATGGGCTGCAGCCCACCAGGCTCCTCCGTCCATGGGATTTTCCAGGCAAGAGTACTGGAGTGGGGTGCCATTGCCTTCTCCGATAAGTGGAGATGAGAAACAGAAAAAAAGATGATGTAAATAGGGCTAACCTGGTGTAGTCTAGAGAGAAACAAATGAGAAATGATAAATTACCCTTTTACCATTGACTAATCAGCCACTCTCATTAGAGTATTCTGTGAAGCAAAAGACCATACATGGGATATATATCTCAGTGACTTAAATTGGAGATTCTTTTGGTGAAGGCAGAAGTAGAAGACACAGTAGAGCCTCAATTCATAGTGTAGATTTGATAATTAATTAACGTGAATATCTGTTCTGCTGACTTTCTTCAAATGTCTTGAATTCTATTAGGTTGGTGCAAAACTAGTTGCGGTTTTGCATTGTTGAACTTTTCCTTTTGATATTGGAATACATTTTTAAATGTGGCTATGTTATTCATCATTTTAATATGCATTTCTTTTTTTTGCTAATGACATTATTTGCTGTTTATTTTATATTTATTTTAGACTATAGAAATTATATTAGACAAAAAGCAAATTCAAGTGATTTTTTAATCCAAGTTCAAAATGGATCATAAAGCAGCAGAGACAACTCATAACATCAACACATTTGGGCCCAGTAACTGCTAATGAATATACAGTGCAGTGATGGTTCAAGAAGTTTTCCAAAGGAGATGAGAGCCTTGACGATGAGGAGCATAGTGGTCAGCTGTCCGAAGCTGACAGTGACCATTCGAGAGCCATTGTCAAAGCTGATCCTCCTATAACTGCGTGAGAAATTGCTAAAGAACTCAATGTTGGTCTACGGCCATACCACCCTGAACGCGCCCGATCTCGTCTGATCTCGGAAGCTAAGCAGGGTCGGGCCTGGTTAGTACTTGGATGGGAGAACTCAATGTTGACCATTCTATGGTCATTCAGCATCTGGAGCAAATTGGAAAGGTGAAAAAGCTTGGTAAGTGGGTACCTCATGAACTGACTGAAAATCAGAAGCAGTCACAGTTGTGAAGTGCCGTGTCTTTTAATTCTACACAACAACAAACCATTTCTCAATCGGATTGCAATGTGTGATGAAACGTGGATTTTATACAACAACTGGCGACAACCAGCTCCGTGGTTGGACTGAGAAGAAGCTCCAGAGCATTTCCCCAAGCCAGACTTGCACCAAAAAATGCCATGGTTGGGAAGGAAATGGCAGCCTACTCTGGTATTCTTGCCTGGGAAATCCCATGCACAGAGGAGCCTGATAGGCTATAGTCCATGGGGTCGCAAAAGAGTCAGACACAACTTGGCAACTCAACAATAACAACAATATTTAAGTTAAGGAGTGATCAGGTTGAACTCAATGAAATTGCCGGTGTTCAACCATTTTTCACCTACAAAACCCAGCAATGATAGCAGTTTCATATGATTCAACTTATGTATAGAATATCTTAATGGACACATAGTGTAAAATGTCATTAATATGTTAATACATTAATATCTATTAACTTGGTATTAAAAGTACACTGGGGGGGAAAAAGGTCATGGTCACTGTTGGATGGTCTGCTGCCCATCTGATCCATTACAGCTGAATCTTAGAAAAACAATTACATCTGAGAAGTGTACTTAGTAAATCGGTGCGATGCACTGAAAACTGCAATGCCTGCAGCTCGTATTGGTCAGCAGAATGGGCTCAATTCTCCACAACAATGCCTGACCACACATTGTACAACCAGTGCTTCAAAAGTTGAGCAAATTGGGCTATGAAGTTTTGCCTCATCCGCCATATTCACCTGTCCTCTTGCCAACTGACTACCACTTCTTCAAGCATCTCAGTGACCTTTTACAGGGAAAATGCTTCCACAACCAGCAAGAGGCAGAAGATGCTTTCCAAGAGTCCATCAAATACTGAAGCACAGATTTTTATGCTACAGGAATAAACAAATTTATTTTTCATTGGCAAAAATGTATTAATTGTAGTGGTTCCTATTCTGATTAATAAAGATGTGTTTAAGCCTAGTTATAATGATTTAAAATTCACAGTCTGAACCTGCAATTACGTTTGTACCAACCTAATAGGATCTTTTTCTGTACTTCCTTTGCAATTTGAAACTAAGAGCTACACATAAAATTTATATTTTAAGTTACCAAATTTTTCTACCCATGTTTATCCTAAGCATTTTTACAGAGTAGATCAATTTTTAGAATTTATCCACTTTTAAGTTATCTAGTTATGCCTCATCTGATTGTACTGTTTTGAATTTATCCTTTAACTGCAAAGTGTTGATGAAAATTAGTCCATCTAAGAGATGGAAAACTTTATTTGAGCCAAACTAAAGATTATAACCAGGGAACAGCGTCTTAGAAAACTCTGAGAACTGCTCCACCCATTAGAAGTCAAGGCACAGTTACATAAGTTTTTTGGAACACAGGGCTATACATTAAATGGCATATTATTGACAGTTTACACAGTCCAGATATAAGCATCATTTTGGCCCCTTTCAAGATCAAGAAGAAATGTAATCATTTAAGGAGTTGTGTTTTCAGTGCTAGGAGAATGTTGTTCTTTATGATTGAGCAGGTATTCCTGCTGATGGGGAAGGTTTGGTTGATGCATAGTGTACATATGCAATGCACAGTGTGGGGAGAGATCTGGCCAAAGGGCAGAGAAGAACTTTTTATGTTTAAATTTGTCTTGCCTTGCCATAAAATGTGAATTTTATTTCACAACAGTATGGGTCTGATTTATATAGTTTAATTGTATTTATTCTTTTAGTTTTGTTTTGTTTGTTTTTTCCATTTATTTTTATTAGTTGGAGGCTAATTACTTTACAATATTGTAGTGGCTCTTGCCATACATTGACATGAATCAGCCATGGATTTACATGTATTCCCCATCCTGATCCCCCCCTCCCACCTCCCTCTCCACCCAATCCCTCTGGGTCTTCCCAGTGCACCAGCCCCGAGCACTTGTCTCATGCATCCAACCTGGCTGGTGATCTGTTTCACCCTTGATAATATACATGTTTCGATGCTATTCTCTCTAAACATCCCACCCTTGCCTTCTCCCACAGAGTCCAAAAATCTGTTCTGTACATCTGTGTCTCTTTTTCTATTTTGCCTATAGGGTTATCGTTACCATCTTTCTAAATTCCATATATATGTGTTAGTATACTGTATTGGTCTTTATCTTTCTGGCTTACTTCGCTCTGTATAATGAGCTCCAGTTTCATCCATCTCATTAGAACTGATTCAAATGAATTCTTTTTAATGGCTGAGTAATATTCCATGGTGTATATGTCCCACAGCTTCCTCATCCATTCATCTGCTGATGGACATCTAGGTTGCTTCCATGTCCTGGCTATTATAAACAGTGCTGTGATGAACATTGGGGTGCACATGTCTCTTTCAGATCTGGTTTCCTCAGTGTATATGCCCAGAAGTGGGATTGCTGGGTCATGTGGCAGTTCTATTTCCAGCTTTTTAAGAAATCTCCACACTGTTTTCCATAGTGGCTGTACTAGTTTGCATTCCCACCAACAGTGTAAGAGGGTTCCCTTTTCTCCACACCCTCTCCAGCATTTGTTGCTTGTAGACTTTTGGATAGCAGCCATCCTGACTGGCATGTAATGGTACCTCATTGTGGTTTTGATTTGCATTTCTCTGATAATGAGTGATGTTGAGCATCTTTTCATGTGTTTGTTAGCCATCTGTATGTCTTCTTTGGAGAAATGTCTGTTTAGTTCTTTGGCCCATTTTTTGATTGGGTCATTTATTTTTCTGGAATTGAGCTTCAGGAGTTGCTTGTATATTTTTGAGATTAATCCTTTGTCTGTTGCTTCGTTTGCTATTATTTTCTCCCAATCTGAGGGCTGTCTTTTCACCTTGCTTATAGTTTCCTTTGTTGTGCAAAAGCTTTTAAGTTTCATTAGGTCCCATTTGTTTATTTTTGCTTTTATTTCCAATATTCTGGGAGGTGGGTCATAGAGGATCCTGCTGTGATTTATGTTGGAGAGTGTTTTGCCTATGTTCTCCTCTAGGAGTTTTATAGTTTCTGGTCTTACATTTATATCTTTAATTCATTTTGTTTATTTTTGTGTATGGTGTTAGAAAGTGTTCTAGTTTCATTCTTTTACAAGTGGTTGACCAGTTTTCCCAGCACCACTTGTTAAAGAGGTTGTCTTTTTTCCATTGTATATCCTTGCCTCCTTTGTTGAAGATAAGGTGTCCATAAGTGCATGAATTTATCTCTGGGCTTTCTATTCTCTTCCATTGATCTATATTTCTGTCTGTGTGCCAGTACCATACTGTCTTGATGACTGTGGCTTTGTAGTAGAGCCTGAAGTCAGGCAGATTGATTCCTCCAGTTCCATTTTTCTTTCTCAAGATTACTTTGGCTATTCAAGGTTTTTTGTATTTCCATACAAATTGTGAAATTATTTGTTCTAGTTCTGTGAAAAATACCGTTGGTAGCTTGATAGGGATTGCATTGAATCTATAGATTGCTTTGGGTAGTATAGTCATTTTGACAATATTGATTTTCCAATCCATGAACACAGTATATTTCTCCATCTGTTTGTGTCCTCTTTGATTTCTTTCATCAGTGTTTTATAGTTTTCTATGTATAGGTCTTTTGTTTCTTTAGGTAGATATACTCCTAAGTATTTTATTTTTTTTTGTTGCAATGGTGAATGGTATTGTTTCCTTAATTTCTGTTTCTGTTTTCTATTCAATCAGCTGGTAAGATATGAATACTTCAGAAGTCTTAGCAGTTCAGTATAGTTTTAATATACCTTTTACCCTTAGATAATGTTTTGAATATCATAAGAAAAAAGTCAAGTGTAACTCAGAGGTTTTTGGTCTGAAACAATGGGAAAATGGAGTTATTTAGTGACCTGAATATGACTGCTGAAAGAGTAGAATTGAGAAGAAAGTTGTTCAGTTTTGAACAATTGAGTTTGACGTTCGTTTTAAAAATACAAGTGTGGAGGTTATATTATCAGATGGATAGATAATTCTGGGTTTCTGAAGACAAATCTGGGTTTAAGATAAATCTCTGAATTACTAACATACAGATAGTAAGTTTGAGTGATATCACTTTGGGAGTAGAGATCTTAAAAAAAAAAAAATACAGGGATTAAACCTAGAAACATTCTTTAAAGTTCAAAGTACTTTCCAAAAGGAATTTGGGAAAACTAGGAGGACCTGTGAAGTGATCTAATAAGAAAGAACAGTGCAGTGTTGTTCTTTTACTTAGCAGTATATTTGGGGCTTCCCTTGTGGCTCAGCTGTTAAAGAATCCACCTGCAATGTGGGTGACTTGGGTTCGATCTCTGGTTGGGAAGATCCCTGTGGAGAAGGGAAAGGCTACCCACTCCAGTATTGTGGCCTGGAGAATTCTATGGACTGTATAGTCCACGGGGTCGCAAAGAGTCAGACACGACTGAGTGACTTTCACTTTCATTGTTAACGTATATAGATTTACTAAATTTGTTTAATAAAGACAAAGTATTCCTTGGAATGAGTGTACCACATTCT
This sequence comes from Odocoileus virginianus, assembly GCF_023699985.2. NCBI lineage: Eukaryota > Metazoa > Chordata > Mammalia > Artiodactyla > Cervidae > Odocoileus > Odocoileus virginianus. The sequence goes on from NC_069697.1 coordinate 10,941,054, forward strand.
ATTTCACTTTTCCTGTATTGGTGACATACGTTTTATAATTTTTCTCCTCTAACTATAAATTTTGATTTATCCGGTTCCATAATCTATCTTCCCTGGTGACTCCGTCAGTGAAGAGTCTGCCTGTAATGCAGGAGACCCGGGTCTTGCCTGGAGAATTCCATGGACAAAGGAGCCTCGTGTGCTACAGTCCATACGGTCACAGAGAGGTGGACACAACTGAGTGACTTAACTTTCACTTTCTTTCACTTTCACAATCTATCTGGGTTTATTTTTGTTTATGATTTGCAAAATGGTTCTATTTTTTCTAAATTCTATTTATTGAATAATCCTTGCTTTTGTGCATTGATATGAAATGACACCTTTCTCAGATAGTGCATTGTTAGGTTATCTTTTCTTTTAGTCTGTTGGTTCCTATAATAAAAATATACTGTTTTAATTTCTGTAGTTTATTTGAACCTTTGAAATTTGGTAGAGCAAGTCCTTCAAAGTTCTTAGTTTTCAAAATTTTCTTAACTCATGCATTTTTCTCTTTCAAATGAGTTTTATTTATTTACTTTTAAAAGAGTGACCATTTTATTTCATTGGTGGGTGTAAGACATACAAATGCAGTTTTATATTTTTTAAAAACCAGATACAGGGTTATTGACTGAGTTTCCTCAAAGAGATTTCTGTCAGGAAAGGCTTACTGACTGCATCTCATTTGTTGTCTGAACTCAGTTATGGAAGTCAGGATATCCCGTGCACATTTGGGTGAACAGTACTGGATACAAAAGTCAAGCAATAAGGCTTTGTTTCATGTTTTGCTAGAGTTCTTTCTAATATTTCCTGTGTGGCTGGGGAAAGGATACACCATCTTTCAGAGAAGAAAATGATTAATATAAAAATGCTTATTTAATATTAACAGTGGAACTATTTTAAAATTTGATAATGGAATATTTTACTTATCCAGAGATCCTGGCAAGAGGAAAATTGCAATGCTGATCACATCAGTGATTTAATAAGGCTTAGGTAGAAAAGTTTGCTTGAGTCTGTCATTTGGGATTAAAGTTTATGTGATTTATAGTGCAAATTCATAGAAAAGCTGTAAAATGTTTTGTGTTTAAAAAGAATGATTTTTAAATTATCTCATTTCCTTCCTAATGTTTAGATCATAATATACATTGTTGGCCAGGTTCAAAGTAAAAGCTGATTTTGATGATTTGTGTGTCAAATGAGTTTTAGAATCAGATTGTTAAAATCCATTTTAAAAAAGCTGTTGGGATTTTTATTGACATACAGTGAATTTATAGATTATTGTGGGGATAAATTATGTCTTTGATATGTTTTTCCTGCTGTAACAAATTATCTTTTCATTTATTTTGTGGTTGTTTCAGATATTTTTGTTAATCTTGCCCATTTTAGTTAGTTTATTCATAAAGATTTTGTTGGGTTTTTTCCTTTGATATAAGAAACATTTATTGGGTGGCCTGATACATGCTAGTTACTGTTTTAGGGACCAATGATATAAGATTAAACAAAACAAAGCCCCTGCCCTCATTAAGTTTATATTCTGATAGGAAAGCATCAGAGTCTTCCCTCATAGAGCAGTGGATAGGAATCTGCATGCCAGTGCAGGAGACATGGGTTTCTTCCTTGGTCCAGGAAGATTCCACGTGCATGGGGCAGGAAAAGCTGTGAACCACAAAAGCTGAAGCCCACATGTCCTAGGACACACAGACCGCCACGCTGAGCGTGTGTTTCAACTACTGAAGTCCACGCGCCCGAGAGCCTGTGCTCTGCAACGAGGAGCCGCTGCAATGAGAAGCCTGTGCACCCCAAGGAAGAGGAGCCCCCCGCTCCCTGCAACTGGAGGAATCCCACCCAAAGACAATGAAGACCCAGCACAGCCAAAAATAAATTACTTTTTTGAAAGAAGGTATCAGGCAATAGAAAAATAAGTAAGAGGATACATAATATCAGGTTATAAATAGGAGAACAACTAAACAGGGAGAAGAGGACAAGATATGTGAAGAGCAAAGCAAAATCTTTCAAAAATCAGTTTATAATGTAAGTTGAGATTATTAATTTAGGGGACAAAAATTTATGTCTCTAACAGCATAATGCCTGTTTATTTTTTTCTGGATAAAATTTTATGTCAAATTTCATTTAAGTCTAAAGAAATCTTAAGAGCATGTATTTTCAGTGAGGGCATGCAGATAATCTTGATTCATCTATGTAATTCTGTTGATTTAGTGCAACAAAGTTCTGTAATAGGCACTAGAGGGTATAAGATAAGTGAGAGTCTGTCTTCCCCCTTTGGGAGCTCATGATACAGTGGGGAATTCAGAAACAATTACACAGAACTTTCATGCATATCTGAGAGTGATGTATTCATGATCTATATATCTTAATCAACTACAGATATGAATTATTGATAAAATGAATAAAAGAAGTAATGAGTGATGGATGTATAAACCAAATGCTATTAAGACTAGAAGAGAGAGTAATTTTTCATAACCCTGGGATAAAGGAAAGCTTTCTAAAAAAGGTGACATTCAGTTTTCATTTAGAAAAATGAAAAAACAAATCTGAGCCAGATTATGAGAGCCATGAACAATATACTGAAGCCTCAGAATGTTATTCAGTGGAAGGCAAAGTATACTTAGTTCCATAAAACTATTTTTGAGTGTTTGTTGCCAAATAATTGCATTCATTCATTTCCATTTCTGAAAAATAGGAGGTGACAACAAGTCACTAGGACTTTTCAGAGATAAAACCAACTGACATGGTTACCAGTGGTAGGGAAACAGGGTGGAGTGGTGGTGAGGGTGGCCATGAAGGCTAAAGATGATGGCAGGGTTTTAGGTTATATCGTGATGGTTGTTCAGTCGCTCAGTCATGTCTGACTCTTTACGCCCCATGGACTGTGGCATGCCAGGCTTCCTTGTCTTTCACTGTCTCCCAGAGTTTGCTCAAACTCATGTCCGTTGAGTTGATGATAGCATGATTACATAATGACATATTATTATTGGGGAAGAAGAGATTTGTAGGCTTAGGAAGTGAGTTTATTTTTGTATATTTTTAGTCTTAGAAATATTCAGCAGATAAGTTTAAAATGTCTTATCTCCTGGAGATAACGTGGGAATTAAATTTAAAGGAGTACATGTAATTGCCCAGACATGAGTGAGGCAAGGGTTGCCAGCAACCACCAGAAGCTAGGAAGAGGCAAGGAGAGATTCTTTGCAAGAGCATTCACAGTGAGCATGCCCCAAGTGATACCTTGATTTCAGACCTCTAGTTTCCAGAACTGTGAGAGGACACATTTCTTTTGTCAGCCACCCAGTGTGTTGTCATTTGTTACGACAGCCCTGGGAAAGTAATAACAGGAATGATCAGCATGTATTGAGAGAGATGGACAAAATTGCCTCGGAAAAGAGTATAGATAGATTCAGACTTATTTTAGACAATTTTTACAGACCAAATTTTACTTTAAAAAGCAGTTAAGACCAGGCAAATGTGATACTTTGTATCATACCATACAAAAATTTTAGTACCTGTTGTATTCTACCTAGCCATTTCATTCATTTGTTTACCAGCTGAAGGCATGTGAGTTTTTGAGCCTTTAGTCAAAGAAAGCATAAAAGGGGCATGGAGAGTAGGAGGATTAACCATTAAGAACATTTAATAGGAAATAATAAGCTGCCAAGGGGCTATGAAGAGTATGAGGCCACAGATAAGAGAGAATGAGATCATAGAAGCCAAGTGAAGAGAATGTTTTAAGGAAGGAACATCAGGAAAATCTGAAAATCTGCAGTAAGAAAAATACGCATTGGGTTTGGTCTCATAGATGCTGGTGGTGGTGGAAACAAGGGCCGTTTGAGTGGCATGTGTCGATGTATAGATTTCAGAAAGATACTATTACTCTTAATGTAGGGGTAGGACAGAAAGAAAGGGAAAGAGAATTTGCTAGTAGGTATTGCAGTTACCCAGTTAAGAGCTAATGAAGATTGAAAATGAAAAGGAGATATAATTAAGAGAATGAGTATATAAGAACTTGGGGATTAAAAGAGAATAATAATAAAAAAAGATGGTTCTATAATTCAAACTTGTGTCACTATCTGGATGATAATATTATTAACACAAAAAGGAAAAACTAGTAGAATATCTAGATGATAAGATTAATGCATTTCTAAAGCTAGAAAAGACTAAGAAATGGAATAGAAGAAATAAACAAGAAACTTCATCCCCTCCAAAATTAAAGATAGCATGAAAGTGATCCTCAAGGAAAGCAACTTGATTTCACTGATATGTTTGTTTGTTCTGTTGCCCAGTCATGTCCAACTCCTTGCCACCCCGTGAACTGCAGCATACAGGCTTCTGTCCTGTAAGTTTACCCAAGCTCATGTTCATTGCATCAGTGATGCCATCCAGCCATGTCATTCTCTGACACTCTCTTCTCTTTTTGCCCTCAATCTTTCCCAGCATCAGGGACTTTTCCAATGAGTCAGTTGTTCACTGATAAGGAAGTTTAATGCCCAGTTTGACTAGATTGGATTATAAGTATATGAACACAGTTAAATAGGAAACCAAGACATAACAATAGAAATGGTGAACACTATGACTTTGATTCAAGACATAGAAGGGAGCCTCATCCTTCACTGCGGTCAGAATGAAGCTGATGAAACAGATTCCAAAGATAATAGTGAATCTGTATATGAAAGGCTTTGTTTGACTCTGAGGGTGTCCCTCCTCCATGTCAGCTTTTTGCTCTTGCTCTGTTAGGAATGAACAAAGCTGTGAGGCTACTCTGACCTCAATCACAGAACAAGCTGTGATACAGATTCAGAAAACCTCACAACCACTGGGTGTCCAGAGGAGTGAGTCTCTCCTGTGGTGTCATATAACCCTGAACCAAGGCTGGCCATTCCTGTAAACTGCATGAAAAGTTCAGAGGTGTTTTGGCTGGAGGTTTGGGGAGCCAGGTGCTTGGAATGAGACTGCCCATCTGCTGTCCTTCACACTGTCAGATAGGTTTGGAGGGGGAACTTACTTAAGCATACGATAAGGGTGGCCTTCTGTAGGCCTTCATCGTGGGGGCAAAGAAAAGTTTGATGAGCCCTAAAGAAGACAGTGACCCTCTTCCGCCCTCATCACATTCACCAGCACGAGTGAGGAACATGCTTGCCATCTTTCAGCCCCTGTTTCTCCAGGGACTGCCCTGGGTGCTCCGAGCGTGACTGCTCCCCTGCTGGCTCCCACACCGCATCATCTGAAATCCAGAGGAACCCCAGTCCTCTCTGCATCTCCCCTTCACCACCGTGCACCTTGGCAAGCCCAGAGCTCTGTATTTCCCTGAAGAATTCCCTTCCCTGCCACCCCCCCACACTCCCAGCCTCACCACTGTCTCTGGGGATGGCCAGGCCTAACCCCATCGTGCCTTTGATCCCCATTCGTGTCAGTCCTCACCAGAAACCCGGCCTCACAATTCATTCCTGATTTCCAGGATTCTCACCAAATGTATATATGTCCTTTGTTCTGCCTTGCCTTCTACCTCTCCTCAATTCGAAAATGTTCTTGAATTAGGTCATTCCTTACCAAAACTGCCTTTATGCGCAGCCTATTCTCTGAAGGTCCCTTCACTGTCTAATCAGAACGGAGCTCTTCCCTGAGGAAGCGCTCCCGCCGCGCTCGTCAAGTGGTGCGTTTTCTGTCTCAGTTCCCTGGTGTGAGGCAGTGGGCTGCTTTGTTGCTGCTTCAAGCCTGTATTCATCATCTAATGCCACTTGAGAGGTCACCGCAAAACTGAATGGCTTAGAGACAGAATAAGTTTTATTATATCTTATTACAGTTTCTGTGGGTTAAGAATTGGAAACTAACTTGGGCATGAATTTCTTATATTAGAGTTTTTTTCCTGAAAATAATATATCCCTTCCTTTGTAATACATTTTCTAGAAATACTCTTCTCATTTCAGTCTGATGTTAAGTAGTAATTTTAGCTTATTATTGGTGGAGGAAATTTCTACCTATTTTCAGGCAAGTAGACATGCTTTTTTCCTGGCAGCATAAGGCAAATTGCAGAGCAGAGCTGGTACACTAATTATACTTTTCTTTACAAATCCATTGCTTGTTTCTTAAGTGGAATTCTTCTCCTGTTTTGTAGCAAGCTGACTTTCATCTCCTCTTTTCCATTCTTACAAGTTTGTTTTGTAGGTATTTGGTTGGAGTGTTAGAAATTGAAAAATTACTAGTTAATAATTTTTAAGTTGTATAATATTCTGGTATTACATTTGGAAATTAGCTATATCTTGTTGGAGCTCTGTTTGTTTGCTTTTCATTAAGTCTTCCCAACAAATATTTTCATGACTTGTCTCCTCATGTAAGTCTCTGCTCAAATACACATTCTCAAAGAAGACTCCTGTATTAATTAGAACAGACGGATTCAACTAGTGTGTCATGGATGCTACATGGGAGTTCCTGTGACATTGCTTCCTTCATCCCATGGGTTTTGGCTAACACAGTTGTCATCATCTGTTTATTCCACTGTGACTTACAAAATCCACCATATTCTCTGAGTGCTGAGCTACAAAAAAAAGTTTGGGAAACACTGAATTAAGATAAAGATTTAGATGTTGCTGCCTCTGCTAAGTCACTTCAGTCGTGTCCGACTCTGTGCGACCCCATAGACAGCAGCCTACCAGGCTCCCCCGTCCCTGGGATTCTCCAGGCAAGAACACTGGAGTGGGTTGCCATTTCCTTCTCCGATGCATGAAAGTGAAAAGTGAAAGTGAAGTCGCTCAGTCGTGTCTGACTCTGCGACCCCATGGACTACAGCCTACCAGGCTCCTCCGTCCATGGGATTTATATGCTACATAGGTTCAAACCCAAAGTAGCAGTCACTTCAACAAAACAGATGGATGTTTCTATTTCAGTCCCAAGGTGGACAATTAAGGAGCTCTGTGGGCATCCACCCAGATACCCCCAGATGGTAAAGAATCTGTCTGTGATGCAGGAGACTCGGGTTTGATCCCTGGGTTGAAAAGATCCCCTGGAGAAGAGAATGGCTACCTGCTCCAGTATTCCTGCCTGGAGAACTCCGTGGACAGAGGAGACTGTCAGGCCACAGTCCATGGGGTTGCAGAGTCAGACTAACACATGGACACACACAAAGGAGCTCTGTACCAAAAAGCCTTTCAAGAACCCAGAATCCTTCTGTCTTGTTGCTCCATCATCTGCTTGCCAACATGACCATAAAGGGGAGAGCGTACCCCTCCCCTTTTTTGAGCATTTGCACACATCTCTTCTGCCCACATCCTGTTAGCCAAAACTTAATCTCTAGCTATCCGAGTGGCTGTATGGGAGTCTGGGAATTATAGTCTTTACTCTGAACAGCTGAATAGCCAGCTAAAGATTGAATGCTCTGTTACTTTATAAGGAAGAAGGAGAGAGCAGATGCAGGGAGGGAAAAAACGGTTTTTTCCCTATCCGTTTCCTAAAGCGGTTAGGACTTTCCTAAACACTCTCAATAAAAGAGCAAAACCCCATTTCTTCGGCCCCTTACTCATTAAAGTTTAGCCATTTCTTTCTTCAGCTGTCAGAAACAAAACTAAACTACTTACAATAACCATTTCATTTAGAAATAATCGTGTTTTGGTTAAATCTTAAAGCCTTCAGTAAAACTCAAACCTCTCTTTCAAGCCATCTTGGCAATTGACAGAGGAAGTAAAGTAGGGTCCCTTGGACTTGGATAGGCGTCAAGGGCTCCCTGAGTCCTGGGCAATTGTATGTGAAGTTGTTTATAGAGCCTGATGGTTAAGAGCATGGCCTCTGGAGTCAAACTGCTGGTTTAAATTCCAGGTCTGTCCTGTGCTAGATTTGCGACTTAGGCAATTCTCTTAAAGTCCCTGTGCCTAGTTTCTCTATCTGAAACATGAGAATCATAGTATACCTGTTTCATAGAATTGCTGTGGGGACTGGTTAATACACTGAAAGCTCCTAGCATTTAAAGGTAATTAATACATTTAAAGTACTTATAACAGTGCTTAACAATATTGTGTTGTATAAATACTAGCATTATTTTTATTTATATTCCTGGGGCAAGGAATATATCTTCCATCTTCCATCTGATTATCAAATAAGGTCAATTATAAATCTTAATGAAAAGAAAGAAGGAAATCACTGTCACAGGCTCATGTCTATATGAAACTTAAATTTTCTCTATTTTAATCAAAAACCATCTGATATTTCGTAACACAGAAGTTTATTTGGTAGAATCTACATCAACAGTATTGCTTCACTGGTAGCTCAGAGGTAACGAATCCATTTGCCAATGCAGGAGACATGGGTTCAGCCCCTGGTTTGGGAAGATCCCCTGGAGGAGGAAATGACAACCCACTCCAGTATTCTTGCCTGGGAAATCCCATGGACAGAGGAGCCTGGTGGGCTCCCAGGGTTGCAGAGAGTCAGACACACTTAGTGACTAAACGGCAGCAACAGCCTCAATAATACTTCGCTTTAAACCATTTTCTTATTTTCTAGTTTTATTTTACTTTTTAACCTAAGAGAAAATTCATATGTATCTCAATTTTCTTTTCATTACCACTGTTTTGATAAACTTGAGTTCTTATTTTCCAGGCTTTAATTTAAAGTAGATTTTTTTTCCTTGTCAGAAACTCTGTGTAATTAATAGTTGTTCGTAAGGGGTTTTAACACCAGCAAGTTACATGTATGACTCTATAAGTGAGTCAACAGCAGGTATGTGTGATTAAGTAGTGAATGTTGACTTTTTTGTCGTTACTTAAACCATAAATGCAGTTGAGCCAAACTGAATCATAGTTGAAAATGTAACATCCTATTAATATAATGGAAAAAAGAAGAGTGCATACAGCTGTTCTGGAAAGTGAACATTGTGGCTGGGGAAAAAATATTGATGCTTCAACATTGTTGGGAATAAATTAATATTGTTCTAGGAAAAGTTTCCAAATGTCACATTTAATACATCATTTTATTAGAAAGTTGGGTCAGCAGGAAATGCCCAGTATTTCATTGCTTATCTTCTGTAGTTACACTGAGCATGAGAAGTATTTCCATTTTAAATTGCTTTTGCTAAATCTTTGAGAAATCATTTTGGTAAATTGGTTGGTATCAGACCTGGAACTTGACTACAGAACAGCTGTTGTTGAGAAAATGCCATTTTCATAACATTAATATGTTTTCAATTAACATACTGGAATGAGCTGTTAAACATTACCACTTCCATGTTTAACTACTGTTTGACTTTCAAATGACTGATTTGCGCTCTCAACAGATTATTTACTTTAACTAAAAGAGGAAGAATTTTATTTAAATAATTCATATTTTTCTTCCATCTGCAGAATATACCCAAGAAAGGCGGGGATTTCCAATGTGCCACTATTTGAAGGAAGAGAGATGGTGCTGTGGCCGTAATGCCAGAATGTCGGCCTGTTTGGTAGGATTTTTTCTTTCTCAACTAAGAGCTTTATCCAGATGTTGCTGAATTTATTTCTTTGGCTCTGTTAAATGCCAAATTTTGCAGAGCATCTTTATTAAAGCTTTTATGCACCGCAAATTATGAGGGGGAAGAAATGGCTTGCCCTTACAACATTATTCACTCTGCATGCAGTGTGGTCACAATTTATAGTTATACTTTAATTCTGCATTATGGTACTTAATTTCTTACATGTAATTACTTTAATTATCATATAAAATGTACCAACAACCAGTTCTTAAACACAGAATTACTTTAGTGCTTTATCCACAGCTCTGTGGGTGTGTGTGTGTGTGTGTGTGTGTGTGTGTGTGTGTTTGTAGCAGATCATTTGGATTCCTAAGATTTCATAAAATGGGAAAAATATTATTAAACTGTCTGGGATAGGAAGTACCTGTCTAGTTAAGTGAAATCGTTATTTAAAATGTCTGAGTTGGCTTTTATCCTTAGATCTAGAACACTTTGGGCCACAGTCTTCTCTGTTTGTTGGTGTTATGTTGGTCTAAAAAGGACCAAATGCCAGTTAAATGGTGTAAATGGACTTTGCCATCACAAATGTAAAATATAGTTTCTACAATAATGTTTCTAATGTGCAACCCCAAGGTAAATGAACTATTATGCGGTCATTATTTTGATAGTTTTATATTGCCAGTAATACAGCAATGTAAAGAAATAGTGCTGCAGTGTTCTAGGTCATGTATCTGAGAGTTCACTTAGACATCTATTTTTGCTAAAATAATGATTTCCTTTGATAAGTCCTCTTAAAACATTTTTCTGGGAATTTGTCTTGTTCTTTCATTATATTTGTAAATAATAGTCATTTAGGGTCTTGTCAGAATGGCAGCTCATTTTTGGAATGACTTGATTCCCAGAAGGTTGGCAGCTTATACCCTCTAAGCAAGAAGAAATTGAAATAGCCTTTTGTAGGGAATATGACTTCTTGTTGTTTTTCAGTTGTGCAGTCATGTCCAACTCTTTGTGACACCATGGACTGTAGCACACCCAGCCTTCCTATCCCTCACCTTCTCCTGGAGTTTGCCCAAGTTCATGTTCATTGCATCGGTGATGCCATCCAGCCATCTCATCCTCTGACACCCTCTTCTCCTGCTCTCAATCTTTCCCAGCATCAGGGACTTTTCCAATGAGTTGTCTGTTCACATCAGATGAACAAAATACCGGAGCTTCAGCATCAGTCCTTCCAGGGTATACTCAGGGTTGATCTCCCTTAAGATTGACTAGTTTGATCTCTTTGCTGTCCAAGGGAATCTTAAGAGTCTTCTCCAGCATCACAGTTCGAAGGCTTCAATTCTTTGGCATTCTGCCTTCTTTACAGTCTAGCTCTCACAACCGTATGTGACCACTGGGAAGATCATAGCCTTGACTATATGGACCTTTGCCAGCAGAGTGATGTCTCTGCTTTTCAACACACTGTCTAGATTTGTCATTGCTTTCCTGCCAAGAATTGTCTTCTGATTTCGTGACTGCAGTCTCCATCTGCTGTGATTTTGGAGCCCAAGAAGAGGAAATCTGTCATTACTTCCACCTTTTCCCCTTCTATTTGCCATGTAGTAATGAGGCCAGATGCCATAATCTTAGTTTTTTTAATATTTAGTCTTAAGCCGGCTCTTTCACTCTCATCCTTCATCCTCATCAAGAGGCTTGTTAGTTCCTCTTCATTTTCTGCCATTAAAGTGGTATCATCTGCATATCTGAGGTTGTTGATGTTTCTCCCGCCTATCTTGATGTCTGGCTTGTAACTCATCCTGCTCAGCATTGCTCATGATTGCTCAGCACATTGGTTAAACAAACAGGGTGACAGCAGACAGCCCCATCATACTCCTTTCTCTATCTTAAACCTGTCAGTTTTTCCATACAGGATTCTAACTGTTGCCTCTTGACTTGTATGCAGGTTTCTCAGGATTCAGGTAAAGTGCTCTAAGAGATCTCCACAGTTTGTCATGATCTACACAGTCAAAAGCTATAGCGTAGTCCATGAAACAAAGATAGAAGTTTTTCTGAAATTCCCTTGCTTTTTCTATAATCCAGCGAATGTTGGCAATTTGATTTCTAGTTCCTCTTCCTTTTCTAAACCCAGCTTGGACATCTGGAAGTTCTTGGTTCGCATAATGCTGAAGCCTAGCATGCAAGATTTTAAGCATGGCCTTACTAGCGTGGGAGATGCGTGCAGTTGTCCAGTGGTTAGCACATTCTTTAGTACTGCCCTTCTTGGGGATTAGGATTCAGTTCAGTTCAGTTCATTCGCTCAGCTGTGTCTGATTCTGCGACCCTGTGAATTGCAGCATGCCAGGCTTCCCTGTCCATCACCAATTCCCGGAACTTGCTCAAACTCATGTCCATCAAGTTGATGATGCCATCCAACCATCTCATCCTCTGTCATCCCCTTCTTCCCCTGTCTTCAATCTTTCTCAGCATCAGGGTCTTTTCCAGTGAGTCAGTTCTTCACATCAGGTGACCAAAGTATTGGAGCTTCAGCTTCAACATCAGTCCTTCCAATGAATATTCAGGACTGATTTCTTTTAGGATTGACTGGTTTGATCTCCTTACAGTCCAAGAGACTCTCAAGAGTCTTCTCCAACACCACAGTTCAAAAACATCAATTCTTTGGCACTCAGCTTTCTTTATAGTCCAACTCTCACATCCATAGGTGACTACTGGAAAAACCAGTAGTCAGTATCCGACCTTTGTTAGCAAAATAATGTCTCTGCTTTTTAATATGCTGTCTAGGTTTGTCATAGTTTTTCTTCCAAGGAGCAAGTATCTTGTAACTTCATGGCTGCAGTCACCATCTGCAGTGATTGGAATTAGGATTGACTATTTTCCAACCCTGTGGCCACTGCTGGGTCTTCCAGAGTTGCTGACATAATGAATGCAAAACCTTGATGGAATCATCCTTTTGGGATTTAATTAGTTCTGCTGGAATTTCATTGCATTCACTAACTTTATTAACAGCAGTGCTTCTTAAGGCCCACTTGGCTTCACTCTCCAGAATGTCTGACTCTGGATGATTAATCACACCATTGTAGTAATCCGGTTCATTAAGATCTTTTTTATACAGTTCTTCCATATATTCTTTACATCTCTTCTTGATCTCTTCACCATCTACTAGGTCTCTACCATTTTAATCCCTTATTGTGTCCATCTTTGGGTTGAATACTCCCATGATGTTTCCAGTTTTCCTGAAGAGATCTCTAGTCTTTCCCTGTTTGTTGTTTTCCTCTATTATTAAGCATCGTTTATTGAAAAAGACCTTCTTGTTTCTTCTGGCTATTTTTTGGAACTCTCCATTTAATTGGATGTGCCTTTCCCTCTCTCCCTTGCTTTCTGCTTCTCTTCATTCTTCAGCTGTTTGTAAAGCCTCCTCAGATAGCCACTTTGCCTTCTTGCTTTTCTTTTTCTTTGGGATGGTTTTGTCTGCTGCCTCCTGTACAGTGTTGCAGACCTCAGTCCGTAGTTCTTCAAGCACAGTGTTAACTAGATCTGGGCTCTTGAATCTATTCATTACCTCTACTCCAAATTCACATGGTATTTGATTTTAGTCATACCTGGCTGGCCTAGTGTTTTTCCTGGTTGTATTTAGTTTAAGCCTGAATTTTGCTATGAGTAGTTGATGATCTGAGCCACAGTCAGCTGCAGGTCTTGTTTTTGCTGACTGTATATAGCTTCTCCATCTTCAGCTATGAAGAATGTGATCAGTTTGATTTCAGTATTGACCATTTGGTGATGTCCTTGTGTAATCTCTTGTGTTGTTGAAGGTATTTGCTATGACTAGTACATTCTCTTGGCAGAATTCAGTTAACCTTTGCCCTAATTCATTTTGTTCTCCAAGGCCAAACTTGCCTGTTATTTAAGGTATAGCTTGACTTCCTACTTTTGCATTCTAATCCCCGATGATGAATAGAACATCTTTTTTAGGTGTTAGTTCTAGGAGGTCTTCTAGGTCTTCATAGAATGGATCAGCTTTTTTGGGAATTTGGTCAGGACATAGACTTGGATCACTGTGGTATTGAATGGTTTGCCTTGGAGACGAACCAAGATCATTCTGTCATTTTTGAGGTTGTAACCAAGTACTGTATTTCAGACTCTTTTGTTGATAATGATGGCTACTCCATTTCTTCTATGGGATTCTTGCCCACAGTAGTAGATATAATGGTCATCTGAATTAAATTTGCCAATTCCTGTCCATTTTAGTTTGCTGATTCCTCCAAGCAAGAAGAAATTAAAATAGTCTTTTTGTAGGGAATCTGACTAGCCTAAGAAAAAAGTCTGAAGATACTGGCATTAGAAATTTCACAATTTAAAAAAAAAAAAAAAAAAGAAATTTCACAATAAAATAGGACCTTTGTGGTGAGGTCTGCAATTAATAGTCCTCAAGTTTATGATACCCACATTTTAATTAGCAGCAGACAGCCAAGAATCATTAGCTGTCTAAGAAAGTCCAACAGGAAAGAATAGAGATCAGATAAACAAATAGGAAAAAAGCAACTTGGAGAAAACGATTCAAAATAAAAAGAGATACTATCCAAAATAATATATAATAGCAATTAATATCCCTTAGAAAGATAAAAGAATATAGTATATTCACAAAACAAAACTGTTTGCTATAAAGTAAATATTCAAGAAACCATAAAGAAGGGTTTTTGAAAAGTAAATTCCAAAATAAAGAATTTATCAACCTCTGCCTGACTAATATCAGCTTCTTATAGAATGCCCCTCTCCTTCTAGCTCTATCCTTGTCTTTGGTCACATGGATTTCTTTTATTGACTAATCTTAGAAAGTCTAAGGAACATTTTTTTGGTGTCTCTTGTTTCATTGCCTTTTTCTTCATAACTGATGTTTTTTACAAATATTCAGAGCTTAAGGGATTGAGAGAGTGAGACAGAGAGATATCTTTCTGGTAACACTTTCAGATGGACTGTTAAGGGTACTAACCAGGGGGAAAGAATGAACTATATTAGTGCAATCTTATCAGCATAACTTTAACCTGATAAAATTTCAAAATATTTTATTAGTATGAAATGAACACTTAGTATATTCTCTTCACCATCTATATTTATTGGCCAAGAAAAATTATTAATATTTGTAAGAAACTATCACCTACCTGTTTATCCTTTATCATGTAATCAAAAGTTAACATTTGGTTTTCTAAAATAAACTCATCAACAACACATACCAAAAGTAGCCCTGTGTTATATGATATTTGTATTGACACCAAATAATATATTATTAAAAACTTGTCTATCACAACATTGTTAATTGGTTATCATATTAGTCACGCAGTCATGTCTGACTGACTCTCTTCGATCCCAAGGACTGTAGCCCAGCAGGCTCCCACTGTCCATGAAATTCTCCAGGGAAGAATACTGGAATGGGTTGCCATTCCCTTCTCCTGGGAATGTTCCTGATCCAGGGATCAAACCCAGGTCTCCTGCAATGCAGGCAGATTCTTTACCATCTTAGCTACCAGGGAATTGTCTATACTTCAGAATAAAATAAAAAGTTTATTATTTAGTAATTATCTTCTGTATTCATAACTCTCTTGCTCTTGATGTTCAGGGACGGTATCCTTGAAGTCAATGGAAAAGTTCCGTTTTTTTCTTCAAACAATTTCTGTGAAGCAAACTTTCATAACATGAGCCCATTTTCCCACTAAATCTTCGTGGCATGAGATCATGAAAAGTAAATTGGGATTTGGAAAACAAGTTTTTAGTTCCTACTCACCTGCTAACTAACTGTGCAACTTGTGGCAAGTTCCTTTCACTGTCAGTGACCATGTGCATCTGCAAAAATTACACTTTGGATAATCTGTATATTTTCTTTCAGTTTTAAAAGGACATGATTCAGCTATATCTAAAAAGTAATATTTAAGAAGACATAGGCATCTGAAGCAAATATGAATATTTTTAATTAGGAAGTGTATGCAAATCTGTTACATTTGACTACTTTATATTTGAAATATTTTCTAATTAAAGCTTTAAAAATAAAATTTTAGTTAAAATATTATGTGATTCAGTTATAAAACAATGTAAGTGTGGAAATGTATGTTTCTAAAAAAACTGAACATTTCAGAAGTCTCTATTCCATATTTAAATTATCAGAAATCTCTCATGTATATGGTATTATGAGTATTTATTGGAAGTATTAGGAAATGTTTTATAAAAACATTTTATATTTAAATATAAATGTAAAACCAACTACATAGAAAATTATAAAAATATGTATTACTTTCTCTTAAAGTGACTTGATCATATGTGAATTTGATTTGAATTTGCAGACCATGCAAGACCAAAAACATGTACTTTTGTAAGCTAAGATTTCAACTGTAATTTGTCAATATACTTTTATTTAATAAAAGATAAAATTATATGTTTTTTAAAAATTGGAAGACAATAATTAAAAAGTAACATATAAATTGTTTATTATATATGTATTATAATAGCTTTGGATTTACTTGTTTTAGCTACAATAAAAGAGAGCCAAGAATATGTCTTTTTATATCTTTCCTGTTTTCTAATTCCTTCTAAGTTCAAAGGGTTATACAGTGGCAGTGTGTATGTGTTTGTGTACATGACACAGATGCATATAGCAGCCCTAAATTATACAAGTGTACCAGTTAACATTCCTTCATGGTATTAACACTTCTAAGTGTATAAACTGTTATGTTATTGGTTAATTAATCTCTTTAAATGTCACTTTTACAAGCCCGCATATAATGTGTTTATAAGTCTTATAAGATAAGACTAAACATATCAACTATCTTTGTCTTATTTTTTTCTCCTTAAAGGCTCTGGAGCGGGTTACAGTTGGCCAAGGGGTAAGTGAGAGTGTTTAATCCAGCTGATGAAAGTGATAGATTTTCTCAAAGTGCTCTTCATACTTGACCTGCCGGTGAACCTAAAACCTGATGAATTTTAATAAATACCCCCTCTTCTTGTCTCCTCTTCATATTCAAACTTACACATTTTCTGTAAGTTTACTTTATTATAAAACAGAATTGAACTCTCAGGAAAAGAAAATTAAGCTTTTAGGGAAACTTCTACATTATATTCTTATACTAGGGTCTTATTTCTTCATATTATATTAAACAGTCTATAAATATTTCTGAAGAATGTTGTTGCTGACATTCAAGCTTTTATGGCTTAGTTCAAGCAAAGATAAACAAGGTATAGCATTCAATTTATTCTTTAACTATAGTTCAAAGCACACGTTTTATTTGTTTGTTTAACTTTTTTTTATTGACTTCATTAGTCATTAGTTGCAACAACCAAATGAGTTTTTATATATAAACAGATGTTAATGTATTCTATGTAATTGCTTTATCCTCTACCTTATGATTTATGAAATATTTAAATATTTTTAATGTTTTTTTAAAGAGTTCCTTTTAATTTATCACAAAATTTTCTTACTGGACCTAAATTTTAGAGATTTCTTTTTAGCTTCTTTTCAGAGAGTATTAATATGTCCATTTTAATTTTTAAATATAATAGTAGTAACAAGTATCGTTTACTGAGTGCTTACTTTGGGTCAGACACAATGCTAAGAACTTTGTGTGGATTTTTCTTTAAAAAGTTAGGGGCTTCCCAGGTGGGAAGTGGTAAAGAATCTGCCTGCCAATGCAGGAAGCACAAGAGATGCAGGTTCGATCCCTGAGTTGGGAAGGTCCCCTGGAGGAGGAATTGACAACCCAATCCAGTATTCTTGACTGGAAAATTCTCAGGAGAGAGGAACCTGGCGGGCTGTAGTCCATGGGGCTGCAAAGAGTTGGATGTGACTGAGCACAGTTTAAAAAATATTGATTGTAGCTACCTAAAAACTGACAAAACTGACTTTTTGAAGACCCTCGAGCATACTGTAAGCATGCAGGCTGTAGTCTCTGACGGCTGGTTTGCGTCCTGTCTTACATCAGTTACTGGCTTACTGAGCTGGGGACACATGGTGATTTCTCCACAGCTTAATTTCTTTATCTGTAAAATGCAAATAATAACAATCATAAAACTAACAGTAATAATAATACCTTTCTCACAGAGTTTTTGTGAGGATTAAATGAGTGAAAGATGTAAAATGCTTAAAACAATGCCACATAGTAAGTGTTTGATACATATCAACTCTTGTTACTGTTTTAGGTGATTAATTATGATCATGAAAATGAAAGCTTGGTTTCATACAGTGCTTACCAAAGTTCAGTTCATAGTTTGCTTTATCAATTAAAGTGCCGCATACATGGCCTCTGAGGTGGCGACTGTTACCTCACAATACACACAAGAACAGTGTTAAGTGGTGAACAGTGAGCTTTGAATCTCTGACTCTGGAGCCCAAGCTCTTGACTAGAGTACAGATCAAAATAGTGGCTCCTTAGGGGCCTGGAAGAGGAAAGAGCGTTAATCATGATACTGCCCCGTGCATCTGCGCTCTGCTCTTCAGCTGCCCGAGTGCTTGCTCATGTTTACAGTCAGTCTTGTGAGTTAAGTATTCCCCAAGCTTACGTGAGAACATGATACACAGCACAAGGCTAATAGTACATTCTAACTCAGTTAATTGTAGAGTTTTCCAGCTTAGTGCCCTCTCCACTAGACCTATAAAATGTATGTCTTAATAGACATATACATCCTGTAAGGGTGAACTCTGTCTGCTCCCTCTCATTTTAAAATTCATTAACGTGTTACGTTGACTTATCATTTGCAAAGGAAAGAAAGTAAACTCTGAGGCACATCCAGCTTATTCCTGGAGTGGTCAGGCACAGGCTGCTCAGAGGATGTTGACTTCCTTCCCACTTAGCCCCATCTGTATTTACCAGGATGGATAGTCCTGGTTATTCCAGGAGTGCGCTTTCGAAGGCACTTCATAACTCTCTTTCCATTCTCTTAGGAAACAGCTGTAAAGTTCTTATTTACTCAGGGTTACTTGGGAATGATGATTTATTCTATCCTGTTTGTATTCCTCTGTGCATTCCATTTTTGTATGTTCTCTTGCTTAAAGGATGTTTCTTGGTCTTTTTGGTGGCCTTTCTATAATCAGTTTTTAATAACAAATAAATATACATGTATTTCTACACTATCTGAATATCATTTTATATAATTTTTCTAAAAGGCATGAGAAAGGAGAGCTTTATTTTTTAAGAGTTTCTTCTCAGCTTTCCTACATGAAAGTGTATAATAAAAAAATTGATGACAACTCATCTTTGCCAAAATGTGGAAGAAGCAAAATAGGATCATGGCTTGGTAGTGGGACATCAGAGCCAGGCTTCCTCGGCTCAAACAACAGCTTCAATATTTTTAGGAGTTTTATATAAAATTTACATAAAATTGAAGTTCCTATCTATTATAACTATTCAAATAAAAATTAATTTTGTAAGGCATTTATAATTCTGATATTTCACTTCCTTAAATATTTCCCAGAATGCCTTGAATCTCAGTAGAACAATATGAGTAGGTATTAATATATGAAAAGGGATTTCAACATTTCTGTGAGAGAACTGAAAGGATTTGGAGGAAGTGGGGGACAAATAATAGACATTGTAGGTACTACAGAAAAGAATTACTCAAGATCAAAAAAGATCAAATAGAAAATATATCCAGGGATGGGAAATTCTTAATAAAATTTTTGGAAAACTCTTCAGGAAAGGAAACTTTATGAATCAGAGATTTTGTCTTAAGTCAGGGAGTTGTACTTGGAAAGAAATTTTGCATAAGGAGTGTGCCTTTTGAAGGTTATAAATTTTAGTGTGGGCACTCAAGTATACATATGTCTGCTTTTCAGTAAGTCATTTAGGAATTGGATTGGAAACTGCGATATTACTAATACCATTTCCTACTGGAATCACCCTTCTCACTGGTCCCACCATCCAGTGAAGATATAACTTGTGTTCCAAGGACTCTCTCAAGATCCTACAAGTCAGATGTTCTCCAGTGACTTAAGAAGGCAATGCCATCGGGTAAAGACCCAAGAAATAATGATTGACCCTCAACTGCCACCTTGTGATTTTTTTTTTTTAGTCTCAGCACCTGGGGCACAGTGTAGGAACTTGATGTTAAATGGAGAAGTGGGGCCCTAGAATAGGTTTCCTGCCTGAGCACACAGGCAAAATGTTTATTTTCTGCTAAACTCCACTCGAATCCAAATGTGTTCTAGTTGAAAACATGATAGTAACAATGTGCAGCTCAGGAGGAGAATTGAATTTACAAGAGGATAACTCATTAGATGTGCGCATTTCATTGAACTCTATCTTTAAAACAGTTTTTAGTTCTTATCTTATTTGACTACTCAGAGGTATTCAATTATTGTTGACCTCCTACCATGCTTGCTCATTTTTTTTTCCCCAACAGTAACTTGACATGGAAACAGGGTTATTGTTCCTGATATTTGTGTTGGATTTTCCTATACTATCAGTATTAAAAGGTCTCAGGATATGGATGGAGTTTCGGCCACTGTTTGTGGTTTCTTAGTGTAAGAGAACCTGTTACATTGCCACAGTGAAGCATTTTTCTTTTGTGTATAGTATTTTATTACCTTCTACCTCTTTGAAACTATTATGCATCACTAAGGCCTTCTTCCCGACCTTTGGACCTTCTTGGACACTTCCCACTTCTCTTTCCCTAGGAAATGAACATATTTTGGGATGTCCTTATGTAGTGCAGTGCCTTTTCTCTCTGTCTCTGCATCCTAGGTTAAATCTCTAATCCACCACTGTGAGGAAAGACCCACATTTTCTGCTCTTTTGCACACATCCTACTTCTCTCTTATACAGTGCTGACGCAGTTGGTTGTGAAAGTTTATTTCTACATTTTTAAATGAGAAGCATTCCATTTGGGACATTAGCTCATTTTTCTTTGATTATTCCTTTTCTACTTCATTCACTACTACTTCTTTTATAGTTTCTTCTATTTTCTCAGTGAGGATTAGCCTCCAGGTACATTTTATTTAGAATAGAAAAGTTATAATATTATCCTCTATGTTAACAACAAACTCAGGTTTCTATCATTCACTTATGGTCCTGACTCTCAAGTACTGATTTGATTTTGTTTTTTACTTGTTTCTTGTGCTTATATATATCTGCTTTTTTTTCAGCTGCCTACTGAGTCCCTCTTCTATCGTGCCATACTTCAGGATATTATTAAAGAGTGTTATGGCATCACCAAATGGTATGATGATTTCGTTTCAATAATAGTAACTATCCTGTGTTGTAAGTGAAGTGACTGTTCATTTTCAGGTGAATTTATTCAGGGTCACTGTTATTAGTAGAAGCAGCTTTGAATTTGAGCATGAAATAAGAGTTCTACTGATTGCCTTTTGCACTGAAAGATTGTTATGATGATAAAGTTGTATATGGTTACATATGTAAAGTGTGCTTTAGAGTGTGAGAAGTATTGAAATGTTATGTATTAGTGATTCAGTGAATATAATACGAGCAGGTATGTGTATATGTGTGTAAGTGCTCAGTCATGTCTGACTCTTTGTGACCCCATGGACTATATAGGACACCAGGCTCCCCCATGTAATTTTTCCAGGCAAGAATACACCATTGGGTTGCCATTTCCTATTCCAGGGGATCTTCCCAACCCCGGGATTGAATCTACGTCTCTGTGTCTACTGCATTGGCAGGTGGATTCTTTAGCTCTGCGCCACCTGGGAAGCCCAAATATGAGCAGAGGTTATATCGTAAATGTTTCACAACCACTGGAAACTTAAGTAGTTAGAACAGGTATCAATTTTAGACAGCCATTGTGGCCATTCACGTCTCTACTGGTAAAATAGTAGCCTTGCGTATGTTTTGTTTTGTTTCTGTTTTCCCCAGATAATAACTGCCTATACACAAAGGCAAGGGTTAGGAGAGTTTTTCAAAATAGTGGTTTAGCAACTGCTATACTCAAGCATATATCTGCAGTCCCTTCGGTTTTCATGAGTTTCTTCCTACTAGTTATAATTTTATGATTCTTATTGCCATTTGGTTATAATGGAATTATTCTTAAAATTAAAATAGAATAGTTTTCAAGTTCTCAAAAACAAAAACAAATCCAAACTCATTAATAGGAATAGAAGCTATTAATATTTTCAGATTAGGTATAATTTCTGTAAGAAAAATAGTCTTTTTCTTAACTAAAAAAATTATGACATGTAAGTATCTACATATGCCATTAAGTTAACTCCCAAATTTGTATCCCACTGTCCATCTCTTTTCCAAAAACTAATCTTCAAAATGTCTAGAGATGAATTTCTCTTGGTTTCCTGTAAACTAATTCCTTTCTCTTTCTAGAAAACTGATTTCTTTCTCACCCCAAGATGTTAACCTTGTTGGCAAAAGTCACAAAATTGTGCAAATTCATGTTCACTCACGTATTGACTGCCTGCCTTCCTTTAAGCCCTCAAATCTATTCATTAGTGTGTTTGTTGTTCTGTTGTTCTCTTAATGCCTGCTTAAAATCATCTAAACTCTTTCCTAAACCTTTCTTCTCACTTAAAAATTCAAATCTCTCCAACCCTCCACATTCTTGCCTGCCTTGATTACTCAATAGATGTTATTTATTATAAGACTTTTTTTGTTCCAGACCTTTAGTAACCTTTCAGCCACATTTGATCATGCAATAATTGCTTTTGCCAGCCTGCATTCCCCATTGTCTTCCATTAAGCTATATTCCTCTAAGCTTCCTCTTCCTACTCTCAACACTCATCTATCTTCTTTCAGTGTTCTTCTTACGTGGCCCCTTGGTATTTCTAGAAGTTCTCTAGTGTTTTATACTCAGCTGCTGTCTCTTTATATTTCTTCTTAGCAATTACTTACGATGTATCCAGCTCATACCTCTTTTCTGAAGTTCAAATCTACATTTCTCAATTTAATCCGAATAGCTTCACTTAAGTACCTTAAAAATACACCAGATTCAGCCATAGCCAAAAAACAAAGTCAGCTTCACCCCACTTCTATTGCTGTTTCTTCTGTCCTTTGACTTCTTTTGTCCTTTCTGGGGAATGGCATGGCCTTTATCAATCTTTAGGAATCTTAAAATGATGTTTGCTTATTTTCATTTCCCAGTATCAAGCCACACATTCCAATAAATTGCCAAGACTTGTACCTGTTACATTTTTTAACACAGGGATTGTTTATTGTGTGGCAGGCAGTTCTATCAAGTTCTGAATGCATACTATGGATCTAGTATCCACACAGGAGTCTTTCATAATCTAGTCAGGATGGCATATGCAAAAACCAAAGAAAATAAGAGAAACCCACATTCAAGAACAGCCGACTAAGTAATTAGAGCTATCTCTCCATCTGAGAAAAGCTGAAAATGCTGAGATGTGTACATATGCATATGTGTGGTGAGTGTATACAAATATGTGTGTTTGTGTGTATGTGTGTATTTAAATTTGTTTTTAATTGGCTGGTGAACATCAGATACTAGCAAGGAAATTAAAAATTATCAGATATTTAGGAGAAGATGGAAACCAAGAGAAATGAGCTCAGCTTTAGGCTTTCATTCTTCCCCAGATGCCACTTCTTAGATACACAAAAGTAAAGCTCCCTGGCAGTCCAGCAGTTAGGACTTAATGCTTTCATTGCCGGGGCCCGGGTTCAATCCTTGATTCAGTCAGGGATTTAAGATCTCACAAGCTGCCCAGTGTGACCAAATTTAAGAAAATAAATAGAATAAAGCAACAATAACAGCAACAACAGAAGAATGATCAATAGCAGCAGTGTTTATAAGAGCAGTAGTCTAAACAGAATGAATAAAATGAACAAAAATTTCACTAATAGGAGAATGGATAAGCTGCAGTAGAATACTGTGCCTTGGTGAAAAAGTATGAATTACAACTACATGCATCAACGTGAATGAATGTTGTAGATGTAAACATTATAGAAAAATTCCTGTAGGATGGATCCATTCTTATAATTTGGAAAACAAGCACAGCTGTATAATGACGCAGGAGTATAAATATGTAGTGAGCAATCAAGAGTAACAGAGCAATGATAACACAAGCATTATTCAGTGGGGCAGCCTCCTGTGGGAGGGAGGGCAGTTGAGGATGCAGAGTGATGAGGTGGGGAAGGCGAGGGGCGTGTAGGGGTTTCTCAGCACTGGTAATTTCTCTTTCTCAGGTTTGGTGTTGCTTACAGGGGTGCCTCCTATTGACATATACGCTCTATTTTTTAAATCCTTGTTTTTATTCAGTAGCAATAAAATTATAATCTCGTTTCAGACCACACCTCAGGGTTAGTTGAGCTACATATTATATCCCTGGTATCTATTGCAATCACCTCTTTATAGTAATAAGGAAAATTAAGAAAAAGTGGTTAAAAGCTTGTCTTAAGTCATACAGCTTAAAAGAACCAGGACTAGGACCAAATTTGTAGTCCACAAATATTTTCACTATCCCATGCTTCTCTTTGGAATATGTTTAATATGAGTTGAGTTACAGGTCTCCTTGTAAATTCTTTGGGATATTTTTAATATGAGTTGAGTTATAGGTCTCCTTGTATTAGCAATGTAACAAGGTTACCCTGATTGGAATCTCTAGCCAGCAAGAGTACTAAAGATAGAAATAAGATCACTTAATAATTTCATTTGCACTTTGTTTAATTTTCCTTGCTAACTAAAATATATTGTCTTCAAGTGATATCCCACTTCAGAATACTTGAAACATTGTTCAAAAGTCAAGTATAATTGTTTATATAATCTTAGAAGTAAACTTTTTTCATGAACTTAAATTAACAGAGTATCTTTGTTGATTGTAATTGTGACTTAGCATTTAACATTTATGTTAAAACTCAATAATTTGTATAATTTTTAAGATGTTATAATTAGTCCTTATCTGGAAACTTTCTAAGGGAATAAAATGCCAAAGAAAGCATTTCATGGAATTAAAAATCCTTCAGAACACTTCAAAGAGGACAGAGAAATAGATGTATAGACTTTACAATTCTCTTTCATACTGAGTACCATAAACAGCTGTATAAGACATACATCATTTCTAAAAAAAAAAAAAAGACATACATCATTTCTGATGCCTGTAATTATGAGTCAGTTTAATTTTCATTATGATTTTGCAGTAATCAGGTAAATATTTGAAAAGCCAGATTATCAACACTGGCTCACAAAATTAAAGGTAATTATTTAGTCCCTAATGTGTGGTCAAATTACAAGTTAGTATCTTTTAAATTGATGAGTAGTTTGAAGATTTTCGGTACTTCCTTAAGGGATTTCCATTTTCAGCAAAATTTTATAAGTCTTAAGAAATACTTAAAGGTTCCTTGTCTTTCAGTATATATTAGCATATAAAAGGCACAAGATAAATAATTTCATAAATATTTTGTGATGATAGAGAAACTTAATTTTGATACTTTCTGCTTATTTTTATTGAGTATATCTCTACTTTACCTTTTCCTAAAATTTCCTAAAATTACACTGATGTTGCTTCTTTGGAAAATGCTACAAGTAAGCCATGTTCTTCATTTTGTGGACAGCATGTGCATGGTGTTGGGTTCACTTGAGTAGAATTTTAATTAGATCTACTGCATTCACTTTTATTAAAAGAAAGAATGCTCACTCCTTTTTAACATGCTAACCATGCCTTATTCTGACAGAGGGCCCCCTGTCAGTCTGTTCTTCAAATCCCATCATTTATCTTTCAGAAACAGTCATGTCACTTTTCTTCAATATGTTTGATAATTCCTCTTCTTCATACTCAAAAACTAAAATATCCTTATTATGGCATTCAGGGCCATTTCTCAGGTGTCACTGATGTCCTCTCCAGCCTAAGTCACCCCTTTCTTCCTTCTCTGCACCCCAAGCAGCTGCTCATGCACACTGTTTGTACACTAGATTATTCATTTCCCATGCAATTAATTTTGCACCTGATGTGTGTTCTTGGCGCTCCTCTGCCTACTTGAAATCTTCACCTCCCCATTCCTGTCATCCTTTCCTCCCCTGACCTCTGGCAGGTAAAATCCTAGGGTTTCCTTAAAACCGTTTAGAAAGCATCTCTAGTATCTTTCTCTTCTCCCTCTCACTCTCTTCTGCCATAGTAGTTAATCTGTTTGGTTCATTGCTCTTGTCCAATCTCAATGTACAATTAGTTATAGTGTCTGCTCCTCTGCCACCAGTGAGCCCTGGTGGCCAGTTCTTAGCTTTATTTAATGAAGTTGTATATCATAGTGGTTAAGAACACAGCATCAAAATCCTCTTTAGACCCATTTTCTCCTCCAACTCCTATCTCATATCTCTTCTTTCCTTTCCTGGGAAAACCCTTGAAAGGGCTGCCAATTTCTTTCCCATTTTTGCTTGAACACCAATCAGACTTTACTTCCATCACTTCATCAAACTCCCCTTTTTAGGGTCACTTGTGACCACACAGTAGTCATGTACAGATGTTAGAATCAGACCAGGAAGAAGGCTGAGCACCAAAGAACTGACACTTTCAAACTGTGGTGCTGGAGAAGACTCTCGAGAATCCTTTGGACTGCAAGGAGACCAAACCAACCAATCCTAAAGGCAGTCAACCCTTAGTACTCTTTGGAAGGACTGATGCTGAATCTGAAACTCCAGTACTTTGGCCACCTGATGCGAAGAGCTGACTCATTGGAAAAGAATCTCATGCTGGGAAAAATTGAAGGCAGGAGGAGAATGGGTTGACAGAAGATAAGATGGTTGGATAGCATCATTGACTCAGTGGGCATGAATTTAGGCAGACTCCGGGAGACAGAGAAGGACAGGGAAGCCTGGCATGCTGCAGTTCATGGGACAGCAAGAGTCGGACCTGAATTAGCGACTGAACAACCGCAATAGTGACCCCCTATGACTAAATCCTGTGGTCAGTTCTCAGTCCTCATCTTACTTAGCCTGCCCTCAGTACTTCACACAGTTTACTACTTTCTATGGAAACACTTCTTCTCTTACATGCTAGAGAAAGTCCCTGTTAAGATAGTCACTTTTTTCATTTCATTCTTTCGTTCATTCCTTCCCCCCCCCCCAACCCCAGTTTATTTTGCTGACTCCTGTTCCTCTTTGAAAGCTCTCATTGTTAAAGTGCTTTTTTTCTATCCCCACTAGCCCGGTGACCTCATAACATCGCATGGCTTTCAATACCATCTTATTCTGATGAATCTCAAATCTGCAGTCTAATCGTTAATGTTCCTGCAAGCTGTGTCTGACTCTGCGACCCTGTGGACTGTACTCACCATATTCCAGTTCTAGTTGTTCTGGTCAGGAATTCCAGAGACAATTTTGACCCCTCTCTCTCACACTGCCTTGATCTAGTCCAGCAATTTCGTAGTCTCTCTAATTAAATATATCTAAAATCCTACCACTTGTTACCATCCTCAGGGCCAGCTCCCTGGCCTAGGCCACCATCACCTCTCATTTAGATGGTTATAATAACCTCCTAGTGCTCGTCCCGCTTCTGATTTTGCCCTATGAGTCTGTTCTCTACACAATAGCCAGAGTGATCCTGTTAATACTTTTAAGTGAGGCCTTCCTCACAATCTTCCCATGGCTTCTTATTCATGTGGAAGTAAAGCTGATTATTTTCACTGTGACCTACAAAGCCTTATTTGATGGTGCTATCATTATCTCTCTGATCTCATTTCTATGAATTTCCCATTTATTTGTGTCTGCACTGCCTTCCTTGCTATTACTTAAAAATAACAGGAGCACTCTCTACTCTAAGGCCTTTCCATACAACACATTCTCTGCTTGGAATATCATCACCAGATAGCCTCATGGCTAGCTCACTCTCCTTCAGTTCTTCACTCAACAGTATCCCCTCTGTGACACCCACCATCACTCCCTTCTAACATTTTATATTCACTTTCTCTCCTCTATCGTCAGCTTCTCGTTAGCTCTTATGCTACACATAATATATGGCATGTTTTACTTACTTGTCTCTGATCATTTCCCAATTCAAATTATTTTTGTTTGGCTACTTTCATTCACAAGTTTCATTTCTTCAAGTGCCTTTGAAGAAAGATAAATCAGATCCTGATTGCTCTATGACAGTATTCTTCAGATTGTTGTCTGAGGAGCAGTGATTCTATAAAAATGCTTTGAGAGAAAAGAATTTCTTCATCAAGTAAATGCTTCATGTACTATCATCCTGTTTAAGATTCGAACACACATTTTTATTTTAAAGACTCTCAGTAGTTTGGTGAGAGACAGCAGGGTGTGATGGTTCACAACACTACCCAGTCCTCACTGGGTGACAACACTGTGATCTTGGGCACATTACCTAAAGTCTTTCTGCTTCATTTTCCCATCTCTAAACTGGGATGAAAATGGCACCTACCTCAAAGAGATGTTGTGAAAAGTAGTTAGTATATGTAAAGTGCTTAAAATAGTGCCGGGAACATAGTGAGTGATTGCTATTATTATTAAAATTAACCTATTCAGCTTTGTTGAAACGTGTTTATTTGTTCATATATTTTTTCTCTCAAAACTGTACACACATGTAATTAAAATTTGTAACATTAAGTGTTTTACAGGGCATACTCTAAGAAGCACAGAAAAATCTTGAAAATAATTATTATAGAATCTAGAATCTCATGTGTGATTTATATGACTATTTGGTTATTTGTCTTTCAATTCCAAAGGAAATGACGGTAGCAAAATGAGATCATTTTGACTATTTTGTTTGATATCACATGTATTGTTCATAGTCCACTATAGGATCCTGTGGAGTATCTTCTGTTATATACAGTAAGTCTAGTCCCGTTTAAATCCAAAATAGGAACATAGGGCAGCATCCTTTCCTTTCGGTCACTAGTCCTTGCTCTCCTGTTACTTTCATCATGTCCACCTGATGACAAAATTTCCTATACCTGTCAACGCTCTAAATGTTACAAAAAAGATATTTAGGATCAAGTTATTGTTACATGAATACTTATACATGTAGACAGCATAAATTCAAAGTTTTTACTTTTAATTATTCAATATGAACAGTTAAACTTTATTGGAATGCATCTCCTATTTAGACAGATGGGCGTGGCCTTTATAATGCCTTTAGTAAGGAAACTATTTGTCAACGACTCTCCAGAGGATCTTACACCTCATAGCAATGCAGCATAGTAATATGGGTTAGAGGTGTGCCTTTTCTTTGCCAAGTTAGAGCAGAAGGGCCATCTGTGAAAGGAGATGTAGAAAACAGGCGTTTTCCCAGACAGATGAGTTTAAGGAAAGTGGGTATAAGGAAGTAGAGGATTTGGAAACTTATTTTTTTTTAATCAGCCCCAACGGTGTACCCCTTTCAAAGTTTTTGCAGATTCCTCACAGCCAGTGAAGACCACTGTTGTAAATCACTGTACTTAACCTTACTGCATTCCATGGTAAGTGGTCAAGCCACTTATATAAGCAATAAGAAAATCAAAACTTTTATTAATAACAAGTCAAGGTACTTATTTAAAAAATAAAATGCCAACACAGTTATATTACCAAATTATAGTTTTATAAAGTAATATAACTACTACCTTACTGAACATTCCTGTGACACTTTCCTGTTATTGTGCATCATCATCTCACTTACATCTTCCTGTTGAGCTATTAAGTAGATGTTACCTCCGTTTCATCTCAGTTTTCTCAGTGAGAAAGTTGAGGTTCTGAGAGCTGATTTGTTTACTGCTGCTGGAATTTAGATCTGTTGATTCCTTGTCCAAGTGTTTTTTTCCTAGTACAGTGCAATTTTAGAGAGTATTCTTGATGAAAATTAGAGCCTTCTTGAAGTCTGTATGAGAAAGGATGCTATTGCCAGAGAGGCCAAAATTTGGATCGTGGCCTCAATTTTTCTCTTACTCTGCTGTCTTTGTCCTGTTAATCAGACGGTCTGCTTTGTGTTAAACACTCCCCTCTGTGATCTGAGGCTCTGTCTGAGGCCTTGAAGCTAACCTGACAAGTACTCTGTGGATCCTGCCTTCAGGGAGCTCTTTCATAGTAGAGTAACAGAGACAGGTATATTAAACAGGTAACTGTGCGCTTCCCTGCATTATCAGAAGGATTCTAGCATTACTCTTTCTCAGGAGGATGGTAAGCAGTATTGCAGACTAGTCTAGCAATCTTATCACAGCAGCTGCCACCCATTATTTGATATGGTTCCCATGCTTTCTGGACCAAGTAACCAAGGGCACATGGTCTAATAAGAAAATTTATATAGGAAAGCCATTCTATACAGTGGAAACATAGGAGTCATGTACAGTAAAATCTACCTGAAAATTCCTTGCATTTCTGACAAAGTACTGTAGGAAAGTACATAGATTTAGTGTTATAACCCAGTATCGTAATTAAATGTGTAAAATGCATATTTTTAAGTGCATATTGTTTGCCTGTATACACTATAAAATACATACATAAAATGTTTCACAGTATTTTTCATGACATGCCAAGCGTACATACTTGAATTCATGTACATTTAATGCTCTGGGACTCAACTCGTCATTTGATCATATGACAATCACCCTTGGTAGGTAGTTTTAGGATATAGGATCAGAGAGAGGTTTTGTGTGGGGTGGGGGATTTTGGTGTGCTTGCTTGCGTTTTTCAGACAGAAAAACTTGAACGTTTTCCTGTGATAAGGGTCAAGACTCAGTAAAGAGAAGTCAAAGATACTAAATTCGTCAGAGGAGACAGAAAGAGATGGCCTCCAGATCCTTGATCTTTGGCATTTTCTTACCGAAAACAGTTATATCAACTAGATTAGTTATATATAATTGTATATTTGGGCTTCCCTGGTGGCTCTGTTGCTAAAGAATCCACCTGCAACGCAGCAGACCCAGGTTTAATCCCTGGGTGCGGAAAGTCCCCTGGAGAAGGGCATAGCAATCCACCCCTGTATTCTTGCCTAGAGAATCCCATGGACAGGGGAACCTCGTGGGCTACAGTCCATGGGGTCACAAAGAGTTGGAAACGATTTAGTGACTAAACTGCCACATATTAATTATATTAAGTAATTAACAGAGAGAAGGATTTATTTTCACATGTGTCAGCAAAAATTAAGGTTACAGTGATTCTGTGATGTCATAATATGTAATTATAAAAGGCAGACTCCAAACTTTAGTGTTAAATAATGAGAAAAATACAATTGGTACTTACTAAAAATTAAAATAAAAAGTGGGATTGCCCCATATTCCATTTACTAACAATCCTATTCTGCCCTTTTACTTTCTGAGTAGTATTGAGATTTTTCTTGTACCTGCCCTTTTTCACTCTTGTTTCTTAATTATTAGAATTGCAATATTTATCTTTAAAACTATAGACTCTTCTAAAGGCTGATAAGGAAAGTAGTCTTTTTCTTGCAGCTGCGAAGGAGCAGGTTGCACTCTTGATTATAAACTCTCTTTGCAGCTATTATTTTTAAGAACATTGTTTTGTAAGGTACCCAGACTTTAGATATTAGTGCCATGTCTGGCAGAAGTAACTTTTTTTACCTCCAAAAGTTCTAAAAGCCTGATTCATTCTACCTAATCTTATGTTGCTTTGGTAACAATATTTAAATTGATGTTCTGTTTTCTATAATATATTCTTATTTCTTAAACCAAAATGGAATTATTGGTACTTTCCCCTCTTCCTATACCCATAAAAGTAATAAAACCATTTTTTAGAATGTTTTTAACAACAGCACTCTATTTTCAAGTACAATCTTACATAGAACTAAATAAATTTAACAAGTTTTAGAAAAGAGCTTTCTTCTTACGCTGTCATCCTTTCGTGTTTCATAGACAATTGTAAAGCTTAGAGCGCCTCTGTGAAGCCCTTAAGGAAAACAGGTTTTAAAAGTTGTTTAACCTATTTCTAAATTTAAGTGCTGGCCTGATTTTAATGTTACTGTTTATTCATCTCTTTTATCAATATTGCTCTTCACAATTGGAAATTGAGACCTTTTGAAACTCAGTTCTCCCTTTACGACAGTTCCCCTGCCAAATGCAGTGGCTGAAGCACTCCCTACGCTGTGGTGTATTGTGCCCACCATCTTGCGCTTATCACATTGAATTCTAACATTTCTTCACCTGTCTTCCCTCATAAATTGTGGCTGATTCTACCCCTAGAATGCAGCACAGTAACAAGAAAATGACCATTATTCATTGAGTGTTTGTCAGATACTGAGCCAGGCACGCTATATAGGTTCTGTTATTGAATCTTCAACCTTCTACTGCTGAACAAGGAGGGACGAGAGAGGCTTTCAAGCAGTAAATAAGTGGTAGAGCAAGGATTCAGACTCATTTCAGTCTCGAGTTCACATGGAATCTGCCTACTTCTGTTTGCCCATAATACAGAGGTAGACATTCTTCTTCTGGAATTTAACGATATCAAATGTAAATCTTACTGCAGTGCATGTGGGTGCATGCGAAGTTGCTTTAGCCATGTCTGACCTTTGTGACACTATGGGCCATAGCCCGCCAGGCTCCTCTGCCCATGGGATTCTCCAGGCGAGAACACTGGAGTGGCTCGCTGTGCCCTCCTCCAGGGCCTCTTCCTAACCCAGGGGTTGAACTGGCGTCTCCCTTGGCTCCTGGATTGCCGGCAGACCGCTTACTGCTGAGCCACCGGGGAAGCCCTTGAAGTGCTCTGCCAGAGTTAATGCTTAATAGTAGTTAATAACCTAGATTCTGAAGCCAGATTTCCTGAATTCAAACTGTGAGCAGTTTACTTAACCTCTTCCATTCATTAGTTTCTCCATCTTTAACATGAGGATAATAATGGGACCTACCACACGGAATAGTTCTGATTAAATAAGTAAATGCAGCAAAGGGCTTAAGAGTCTCTGGCATGGACTCCCTGATGGTCCAGTGGTGAAGAATCTGCCTGCCAGTGCAGGAAACATGGGTTCGATCTCTGGTCTGGTAAGATTCCACATGCTGCAAGGCAGCTAAGCCTGCACCCCAATGAGAGAGGAGCTCCCACTTGCCACAACTGGAGAAAGCTTGTGCACAGTAGTGAAGACCCAGCACAGCAAAATATATAAATAAAGAGTCTCTGGCACATCATAAAAATGAAATAAATATTAACTATTATTATTTGTTTTGTTTATACTGCATTTTCCTTATATATTTTTCTCAGTAGTTCTCTCTCTATATATAAATACATATTTTAAATCACACTTGCTTATTTGTATGTATAAGCCTGCCTTCCTATATGTTGTTTACCTGACTAGCAAATATGTCTATTTACTGTATTAACACATCTCATGTTGTAGTCTAACTAGATGTTTTTGTTTCTGCAAGCTGCAAGAGTTACTTAATCCATGTAGTGAGATCCTGCTAGATGTGCGATACTACTAAAAGCACAGAGGAGATAGTCATGAGCAAAACAGGTGGAAACTCTGCTCTCCAGCTGCTCAGAGCAGTGAACTCAAATATATTGTTAAATGTCATGCCTCTATCAATAAACATTTCTGAGTAGACACCCCTAAATGAATACTTAATTGTTTAATAAATGATTCATGTGTCTTTCAGCTGGTCTGTTGTATAGATTTTTAAAATAAACTGGAAAGTTGAAATTAAAACAATAAAGATTTAGTAGAAATTACAGTTCTAATATTCTCTTTTCCCTGGGATATGTTCACCCCTCTTGGGAGTCCACTAACTCTAAAAGAGTAATCATGTGAAGGAAAAGTTCTGTGTCAGGAGCCTGACTTCATCTGGAAGGCCAGAGAAGATTTTCCTAAGAAAGCAACATTTAAAATAGAATCTGAAAAGGATGAGTTTGGGATTCCCTAGGCAAAAAAAATAAAGGGCGAAGTGTAAAACATGTAGCCAAAAAGTGTAGCCAAAAGCATGATGTGTTCAAGAAACTAGAAAGGTTCTCATTGTGGATGGAGAGGCAGTGTCCTAAGAGTGGTGGAAAGGTTGTCAGAAAGGAACAGATGGTACAAGGCTTACTATATACTGTGGCTCAGCTGGTGAAGAAACTGCCTGCAATACGGGACACCTGGGTTCGATCCCTGGATCGGGAAAATCCCCTGGAGAAGGGAAAGGCTATCCACTCCAGTATTCTGGCCTGGAGAATTCCATGGATTGTATAGTCCATGGGGTCGCAGAGTCAGACACGACTGAGTGACTTTTGCTTTCACTATAAGCATTTAGATCTTAATTCTAATGGCCATGGGAAACTCTGGAGGAATTTAAAGAGAAGTAACATGATGAAATAATCACCTTCCTGGTTCGGTTTGGTTGATATTTTTCTTCCTTACTGTGGGGGTATGGTGGTGGTAGTGGTGACTTAGTCGTTAAGTCATGTCTGGCTCTTGTGACCCCATGGACGTAGTAGCCCACCAGGATACAGAAATCCATGGGATTTCCCAGGCAAGAATACTGGAGGGGGTTGCCACTGCCTTCTCCAGGGGATTTTCCCAATCCAGGGGTTGAACCCGGGTCTCCTGCGTTGTAGGCAGATTATGTACCAACTGAGCCACCCAGAAGCCCCCTCCCTTACTGGTTACTGCTAAAGACAGGTCTGAAATAGTACAAATCAACAAGGAATTAAGGGGAAAGTCTTATGCAGCAAATTACTGCTTAATACACTAAAAGTAGTCTTGTAATCACGTTGTGAGATTTGTAACAGTAAAAGGGTAGTGTATTCTGGAAGAAGAAAGTAAGATGAGGGCAAATTAAAATTTTAAATATTTCTCTTATTTTGAAAGCAATCTGAGATATGAAACCCAGGAAACAAATCAATACCTACACTTGATGAGGACAAATTAAAATTTTAAATGTTTCTCTTACTTTGAAAGCAATCTGGAACATAAAACCCAGGCAACAAATCAGTACCTGCACTTACACTATAATACATTCTCTCTTCAGCTTACAATGGTTAACACTTACCTTTGAGCATCTTACCCTTGCTCTTTATCATTTGAAATCAAAGAGCCCAAACAATGCTTCCAGTTATGACAAAAACAACATTCATGACAGCAACAAAAACAGCTCACATCATAGCACAGTTCTGAGGATTTTACATGTATTCCCTAATGTAATGTTCACAGTGACTTTACAAACAGGTACATTAATGTCACATTTTTATAAACATGGAGGTGATAGAGTCAGACCAAGCCATACTCATAGTACCACGCTCTGCTCTCTCTTTTAAGCGCCTCTTTTACTGCCTGTTAGGCAGTAATGGGTCCTGTAAAATAAGAACAAAATCACTATCTCATGGGAAGGAATTGTTTGCCCTTTTGAATTAAAAATAACCAAAGTTTAAAAACCTTTTTAAGATGAGAAGCAGGAAGTTAATATTGACTTATTTTTCTGGCTACACAGTTAATCAATTCAATATACTATAATACATACTCATATCTATTATCTGATGTCTGTTATATGTTAATATGTATAAGATCTGAGTATTATACACTAATATTATACTAATATAATATTAATAATAATTATAATATAATTATAATATAATACACTAATACTCAGTGTATTATACTAATACACTGAGTATTACACAAAAAGTAACAAAAAATATAATTTCTGCTTCCGGGAACCTATGCCTATTCAAATAACTAGTATTTCAAAGCAGTTTTTGAGCAGGGAAGTGGTAAGTGAAAATGCTCTTCTAAGAAAATAGTGTAACAATGTAGGTGGGAATGAAGGGACCAACATCAGCTTTATTTAGGAAGTAGCTGTAATAACTAGAGCCCAAGGTAATAATAAGTGTAATTGAAGTGGCCATCTAGAAATGGAGGTGAAGTTATATATTTGAGATATATTTCACTGAAAGAAATGATGGAGCTTCATGTCCAGCTAGAACATAGTGATTAATATTTATACTGCCAAGAGTCAGTGACTCAGAAGTAAAGAATCTGCCTGCAATGCAGGAGAGATGGGTTCAATCCCTGGGTTGGGAAGATTCCCTGGAGGAGGAAATGGCAACCACTCCAGTATTCTTGCCTGGAAAATCCCATGGACAGAGGAACCTGGAGAACTATAGTCCATAGGGTCACAAGGAATTGGATGCGACTTAGCACACACAAATGAGTAAAAGAGCTTTTATTCATTGTTTTTGAAACTTATAGGTAGTAAGTTTTGTCTTCTCTTGATTTTTACATTATACCTAAATTGCAACCAAAATTGTGAGATATGATAGTCCAGCATTGCATTATTTGAATTTCCAACCATCTTGTATTTTGTGTTTAAACTATAATGAAAATCTTCAGGGCACAAATGAAATGAAGTCAGGCCCAACTCAGCAGTATACGGTGCTTGCTCAATGGCTGGCATTTAGGAAGTCCTCCTTGCATGGCTGTTGGATATCACCACGATTAGCAGGTGTTGCCGTGAAATGTGCACTGTGATGTTGAGCCAGTAAAGTGAAAATGTGCCTTGTACCACAGTGGAGCCTTTGGAAAGATCTATGGTACCCTTTAAAAGTGAAGCTTTTAAAATATCTGTACTAGGTTTGCAACTTTTTTCTCATAATATTATCTTCTACTGTTGTATATTAGAGGAATTCTCAAAAGTAGATCCTGAATATTTTTTATAATATGTAAATTAAAGTGTTCACAAAAATATTGCTACATTTTTATCACATGCGGAGCTTGTGCCATATGTACAGAAGGTATTTTAAAATATTTCATGATTGAATTTAAAATCATCTATAATTTAAATCAGAAAAACTAAAGAGTGATTTGATTTTGTTTTGCAGTGACCGGCATGTTGGTAAAATTTATTCCAAATCCTCTTCCTTTCCGGATTATGTTAGAAAGTCTCTAAAGAAGCTTGGGTTAGATGAGTCCAAGGTCAGTATATTATTGCCCACTGTTTCATAAGAAACACAAGAACTTCTATGGGGTTATGGATTGAGATAATACAAAATTGTTTGCCTTCTACTTTTCTCTCATTTGTAGAAAACATCTAAATTATTGAAACCAAACTTCAGTTATCTTAGTCAGTGTGGATAGTTGCTGTTGGATACCTCTAGAGTAATTCCCCTTTTAGGTTTATTCAGGCAAAATCTGCCAGTTCTCAAATCAAAATAGACTTAAAAAGCAAGAAAACAGAACAAATGAGAATTGTAAGTAAAGCAGAAGATGATGATTTTAATTTTAAACTGCATGCCTCTAAAGGCTGTGCTATGCTTAGTCACTCAGTCATGTCCAACTCTTGGTGACCCCATGGACAGTAGCCTGCCAGGCTTCTCTGTCCATGAGGATTCTCCAGGCAGGAACACTGGAGTGGGTTGCCATGTCCTCCTCCAGGGATCTTTCCAGCCCAAGGATTGTACCCATTTAAAGGGTGTATAACTCATTGAAATTAAAAATCTTAAATTCAAAAAGTCTTTGAATGAGAGAATCCTGGAAAGTTGTAACATCATAGGAGGCCCAAGGCAATAATTAAGAACATATTATTGAAGACAGAGAGGTAAGCTGATGGACTGCTGACAATAAATACTCTAACACTGAGAAAAAAGTGACACAATTCAGACGAGTTATTAAATAAATTGTTAAGTTGAACCTGGATCACTTTGGTATTTTGAGTTGATTGTAAATTGAAATCAAGAATGAAATAGGTGGTTAAGGAATGAAAAGGATTTCTTAAAGGAAAAAAATTATACAGGTATGGTTAAGTTATATCAAAGCTAAAGGATATTATTATTTTTGGCACCAATTACACATTTACTCTGTAGTTGTTTATTACTTAAAATGATTAGACTGGTATTAAAGAGCATTTATTTCTAGGATTCAAGAAAAATTAAATGAATTAATATACATAAAACACTGAATACAGTGTTTCTACATAGCAAGTACTTAACTAAATAATACTAGTTTTTATTCTACTTTTTGTATATGTACTGCTTATAATAATGCCATTGGTGTGACTTCTATAAATATTTTTATTGTCACCAAAATGAAGACCCTTCTAGTTTTGCATAAATAAAAATAAACACTGTTATCCTAGTTATTTTATTTCTGTTTTTATTTCTGTTTTTTTAAATATATTTTTAACCAAACTGGTCTTACTTCCATTAGTCTTACTTAGTGCATATATTTATTTCATACTTCAATTCTACTTCTTACAGTAATATTAAAAACATAAACTTAAGCATAATTTTTACCAATATTCTTTTACTTAAAAGTACTTTATCCTTTGCCTGAAATCCAGATAGAATGTCACTTATTTTTTCTGATGGCTTTCTCTTCCCAGGTTTGTCTTTAATAATAACTATAGTAAATGTCTCTTAGTATGCTTATTATATTACTGATTAAAATATTATTACTAGATAATATTTACTAAGCTTCCCTTGTGGTTCAAACAGTAAAGAATCTGCCTGCAATGCAGGAGACCTGGGTTTGATCCCCGGGTTGGGAAGATCCCCTGGAGAAGGCAGTGGCAACCCACTCCAGTATTCTTGCCTGGAGAATTCCCTGGACAGAGGAGCCTAGCAGGCTTGAATCTATGGAGTCAAAAAGAGTCAGACACGACTGAGCGACTAACACACATTTACTGAGGACTTCCTATGTGTTAGTTATTATGCCATAAACATCAACATTATCTCATTTACTCTTCACTAAAACTCTTATGTCAGATACTTATTATTCTCAATGTAATGATCTAGAAAGAGAGCCTCAAAGAAAGGCAAGTCATTTTCTCTTGGTCGAAGGGGCAGAGCTGGAACTTGGGCACATATTCAGCTTCCATCAGAATCTCCACTGTCAGCCACCACTCTGCTGCTGCCGCTGCTAAGTCGCTCCAGTTGTGTCCGACTCTGTGCGACCCCATAGGCGGCAGCCCAGGCTCCCCCGTCCCTGGGATTCTCCAGGCAAGAACACTGGAGTGGGTTGCCATTTCCTTCTCCAATGCATGAAAGTGAAAAGCGAAAGTGAAGTCGCTCAGTCGTGTCCCCGTGGACTGCAGCCTACCAGGCTCCTCCGGCCATGGGATTTTCCAGGCAAGAGTAGTGGAGTGGGGTGCCATTGCCTTCTCTGACCACTGTGCTAAGAAGTGCAATTAAAAACAAAAAAAAAAAGACTAAAGTAGATAAGTATCACCATAAAAAGATGAGTCTTAAATGACTGTCTTTCTTAGTTAATAAAAGGTAATAATAGGACTTGCTGATTTTTCTCTTAAAACTGTTTAAGCTCATTTACAGACAAATGTGTTGAATAAAATACGTGAGGAAAAGAAAAGGGATGAGAAACCCAAGCTGGAAGGGGAAGAACATGTAGAATATAATAAGGTATTTAAAAGGTAGTGGGGTGATAGGAAGCAAATAGATGAGTATGTGTTTTGAGGATTTTTTTGTTTTAATTGTGAAGGGAGAGAAATTAAGAGAATTGTGTCTATCAGGCCAGAGTAGTTGGAAATAGGATAACTTATTAAAGCTGAACTTACATTTGTGATCTAATACAAAATCCTATTGTTTTTCTCTCACATCATAAAGTATCAGTGCTAAAATGAAAGTCTTGACCACATGCGTGATAAAAAGAGATTGATGAATAGTTTTATTTTAAAAATGACATTAATTTTCATGTGAGATTCTAATTCTAAAAATTATCAAAATCACCTAAATTTTAAGTGTTACATATATCAAATTATTTAGAAGATCTTTAACCAAATTTTTAATCATTTATTAACAAATTTTACATATAATTGAAAATGTGGTGATTGCTGTTGATGTGTCTCTGATTTCTCAAAGCACATCTCTTCATAGTCAAAATTGCATAATTAGGTAAAGTGCCTAGAAAATCTCCTAGCATGCTCTGATACTTTCTTAGTCACAAGAAACCATGTAAACCTGTGGAAAGACAAAGAATATTCCCAGACAAAAACATCATTCCAAAGGAGACAAGAAAAGCATGTGCGGGTTGTATAAGTGGCCCATATACAGCAGTAAATATTAATCCTTAAGTCCTGTAGTCACTTGTGACCCACAGCACTGGACATCTCTGAGAGCAGGATTTCTCAAACTCGCCACATTTGGGTAACTCTTTGTTGTGAGAGCTAACTTGTATGTTGTAGGATGTTTTACATCCTTGGCCTCTACCCACTAGGTGTCAGCAATAGCATCCTAATAGTAGCAATCAAAAATAATTTTTTTAAAAAATCTCCAGACACCGACACAAATGTCTTGAGGGGCAGAATCACCCTTGGTTGAGATCTGCTGTCTTCAAGAATTTGTCATTTTAATGATTCCATTAACATTCTCATTGTAAACCCCCTATTATCTTAAAATGCCACTTAATACAAAGAAACTGAGAGTGTGGAAGAGGGGAAAAGCAATGATTCTGTTTTTATCTTTTGAAGACTTCTTGTCAAAATGATCTCCTCCTTGATCTTTAATTTTATATAGCTTTAACCGCTTAATGGTGATATTCTTTCAATCCTGTATAAGATATAGTTCTGTTTAAGAAGAATATTTCGATTTCACCATAAAGCCAAACCTACAATAAATGGTGTGGAGCATGAGCTACTTTACATCTATGAGTATCTTGTTTATAATAGATGGACTTCTTAGAATGAAATTTATAGTAAAATTCTTTATAATTTAGTAAAGCACAATTACTTCTTTGTAAATTATTTATATAGAACTTTACAAAAGTCTAAAATAACAAAATCCTAGTGATTAACTTTACCTTGACCTTAAAAAAAGTTTGGTATTTTCAAATTTTGTGTTCTGTCCCAAACTTTAGTATCTCTCCACATTTTAGCAAACCTCCAAAACTGTCTTTAAGGTTTCATATTATCTTCATGGTCCACAGCATTTTTTTTTCCTTGTTGTGTATTGCTTTTCTCTCTTTCTGCTTCCACATACATGTAATACACACACACATGTGCATGAAAGCACACACACATCCGTAAATTTTTAAAGCATCCGATTTTAAAAGCAATGAAACTACTGTTTGCTAGAGAAAGAATGAGCTGGATCATTTGTCCATAAGAAAAGAAAATAAAAGGAACTTATGTTCTAGAGCTTTTGTGTGTGTGTTAAGGAAATGGCAACCTACTCCAGTATTCTTGCCTGGGAAATCCCATGGACAGAGGAGCCTGGCAGGCTACAATCCCACGGGGGTCACAAAGAGTCGGACACGGCTGAGCGACTTCACTTTCTTTCACTTTCACTTTCTGTGTACAAATAGAAAAGCAAAAGTCAAAGTCACTGAGTCATGTCCAACTCTTTGCAGCCCCCTGGACTGTAGCCCACCAGGGGTCTCTGTCTGTCGAATTCTCCAGGCAAGAACACTGAAGTGGGTTGCCATTTCCTTCTCCAGGGGATCTTCCCAACCTGGGGATGAACCCAGGTCTCCTGCACTGCAGGCAGACTCTTTCCTGTCTGAGCCACCCAGGAAGCCCATATACATATAATGAATATTCAAATAATGTTACTCTCAGATATTGAGAATGAACTAGACAATAAAACTGGTGATTTAATGGGGTCGATGTGTGCTCTTGAACGGACTAAGTTGAAAATCACTAAACATTTAGAACGTTAGTGGAAGTTGGCAGAGGATAATTCAGAAAATTGTCCTTAAATATTTCTCCAGAACAGTAGGGCAAAA
This sequence comes from Odocoileus virginianus, assembly GCF_023699985.2. Classification (NCBI taxonomy): domain Eukaryota; kingdom Metazoa; phylum Chordata; class Mammalia; order Artiodactyla; family Cervidae; genus Odocoileus; species Odocoileus virginianus. The sequence goes on from NC_069697.1 coordinate 10,982,021, forward strand.
GCAAAACTTTTGAGACTACAATCATTTAGTTATTCATCAGCAAATATTTACTTTGAAGAATCTCCAATGTGCCAAGAAACCATGGAAACTCTGGAGCTACAAAGATAATTAAGACCTGACCCATGAGAAAAGAAGACAAGTAATTATAGCATGAACTTACAGTAATAGATACATATATAAAGTATGTATGCCTGGAGTGACTCATGCTGCCTGTGAAGATTTTACTGAGGACATTGATGCATTAGCTTGGTCCTGAAGGATGTGTAAGAATGCATTAAGCAAACAAGATGGGCAGGTAGTGAGCAAGGAACTCACTTCAGATGTGTGTAGTGGGGAGCATAGCTTGTGCAAAACCACAGAGATGTAAGAAACATGATTCTGGACTCAGCACAGTTGAAGCATAAAAGCAAGTGGAGGAGGCAGTGGTGAGAGATGAGGCCAAAGGACCAGGCGATGTGGAGAGACCCAATAAACTTACCTGTGGACATTAAATCATAGATGAATCAATAGTAATCATAATGACTAAGTGGTTTAAATACAAGTGGGAAGACAACCACAGGTACAAGATGCTCATAAACTTTCATGTAGTGATATTCAGTGGTCCCTCAGTATCCTTGGGGAATTGGTTCCAGAACCCCCCACAGATAACAAAATACCAAGGGTGCTCAAGTCCCTTATATAAAATGGTGGAGTATCTGTGGGTTCTACATCTATGGATACTGAGGACTGACTACTTATAAATGATCTACAGTAAATGAGGTCCTCTGACCCTAAAGAAACAGTGAATTCCTGATACAATTTAAATATATAGGTAGCCTGTCATCTTTGGTGATGACATATTCATTATTTCCATAAATATTTCCCGCTGCTTTTTGCAACCACTATAATAACACAGGGCTTCTCTGCTGGCTCAGACAGTAAAGAATCTGCCTACAATGCAGGAGGCATGGGTTCTGTCCCTGGGTCTGGAAGATCCCCTGGAGAAGGGAATGACAATCCACTCTAGTATTCTTTCCTGGAGGATTCCATCGACAGAGGAGCCTGGCAGGCTACAGTCCTTGGGGTCAAAAAGAGTCAGACACAGTGAGCGACTAAGCACGCACACATAACAACACAGGGATACCTCAGATTGTGGGTTCTGTTCCGAAGCACTGCAATAAAGTGAGTATTTCAGTAAACCAAGTCACATGAAGTGTTTGGTTTCCAAGTGCATATAGAAGTTATGTTTACACCATACTGTAGTCTGTTATATATGCAATAGCACTGTATTTAAAAAGCAACATACATGCCTTACTCAAAAATATTTTATTGCTGAAAACTACTAATCATCATCTGAGGCTTCAGCTAGTCATAATATTTCTCCTGGTGGAGAGTCTTGCCTCAGAGTTGATGGCTGCTGACTGATGGCGGTGATGGTTGCTGAAGGTTGGGGTGACTGTGGCAGTTTCTTAAAATAAGACAACAGTAAAGTTGACTCTTCCTTTCACGAACGATTTCTCTAAACATGCAGTGCTTTTTGCTAGCATTTTACCCACAGAACATCTTTCAAAATTGGAATCAAATGTCTCAAACTTTGCTTTATCAACTAAATTTGTGTAATATTATAAATCCTTTGTTGTCATTTCAACACTCATCACAGCAACTTCACCAGGAGTAAAATCTCAGGAAAGCACTTCTTTGCTCTTGCATAAGAAAAACAACTCCTTATCTGTGAAAGCTTTATCATGAGGGTACAGCAATTCAGTCACATCTTTAGGCTCCACTTCTAATTCTTGTTCTCTTGCTATTTCTACCACATCTGCAGTTACTTCCTCCGCTCAAGTCTGAATGCCTCAAAACCATCTATGAGAGCTGGAATCAGCTTCCTCCAGGCTCTTGTTACTGTTGTTATTTTGGCATGCTTCCATGAATCATCAATATTCTTACATCTAGAATAGTGAATACTTTCCAGAATGTTTTCAATTTACTTTGTCCAGATCCATCAGATGAATCACTATTTATGGCAGCTATACCCTTACAAAATGTATTTCTTAAATAATAAGACTTGAAAGTCGAAATTACTGCTTGATCTTTGGGATGCAGAATGGATGTTGTATTAGCAGCCATGGAAGTAACATTTTAGTCTTGTTGTGCATCTCCATGAGAGCTCTTGAATGACCAGGTGCTTTGTCAGTGAGTAGTAATATTTGAAAAGAGTCTTTTTTTTTTTTTCTGATCAGTAGATCTCAACAATGGTCTTAAAATATTCAGTGAACCATGTTGTCAACAGATGTGCTAACATCTAGACTCTGTTGTTCCACTTACAGAGCACAAGCGGAGTAGACTTAGTATAACTGTTGAGGACCCTAGGATTTTGGAAATGGTAAATGAGGTTGGCTTCAAAGTCCCCAGCTATATTAGCCCTTGTCTGACAAGAGATTTCAGCCTGCCCTTAGAAGCTTTAAAGCCAGGCATTGAATTCTCCTCTTCAGCTACAAAATTGCTAGATGGCATCTTCTTCTAGTAGAAGGATGTTTGATTTACACTGAAAATCTGTTGTTTGGTGTAATTATCTTAGCTAGATCTTCTGGATAACTTACTATAGTTTCTACATCAGTACTTGTTGCTTTATGTTGCTCTTTTACGTTATAGAGATGGCTTCTCTCCTTAAACCTCATGAATCTGCCTCTGCTAGCTTCAGACTTTCTTCTGCAGCTTCCTCAACCGTCATAGAATTGAAGAAAGTTATGATCTTGCTCTGGATTAGACTTTGGTTTAAGGGAATGTTGTGGTTGATTTTATCTTCTATCCAGACCACTCAACTTTCTCAGTCAGCAGTAAGACTTTCATTTTCATATCATTGATGTGTTCCATGGAGTAGCACTTTTTTTTCTTTTTTGGAAGCAAACCAAGTCTCTATTGACAGATGAATTGATAAACAAAATGTATGAATATACAACTGAATATTATTTAGTATGAATATATAATTGAATATTTAGTATGAATATACAATTGAATATTATTTAGTATGAATATACAATTGAATATTATTTAGTCTTGAAGAAAATTCTGATACATGCATGCTACAGTATGAATGAATGTAGGAGACTATGCTAATGACAAAAATGGCATTATGTCTTTCATAAAAGACATGAAATAAGCCAGTCACAAAGGACAAATATTGTATGATTCCATTTATGGAGTAGCACTTTTAATTGAAGTTTTCCTTTGCATTCTCAACGTGGTACCACATCTACCCACCTTGATTTCTAGCCAAGGGTGTATCAGCAGCCTCAGTCCTACTATCTACTGATGAGAAGGTCAGTTGCTAACCTGTCTTCTGATCAGGTAGTGTGTGGGGAGGATCTCTGAACAATCGTGTACCTCTTATCCATTCATCTGGCCCATTCCCCATGGAGTTGAAATATGAACCACTTTTGCTTATCTGGGCCCGCATATATATAGATCTATAAAAAGACAATTTTAATAAATAATGTAGGAAAAGAGGCAAATCAGCCAAGGCAAGGGGAGAAGGGGGCAACAGGGGATGAGATGGTTGGATAGCATCACCAACTCAGTGGACATGAGTTTGAGCAAGCTCTGGGAGATGGTGGGGGACAGGGAAGCCTGGCAGGCTGCAGGTCATGGGGTCACAAAGAGTTGGACAGGATATAGCAACTGAATAACAACAATGTCAGCCAAGTGCTCAAGATCCGTATCAACAGTGACAGATTATACTGATAGTAAATGTCCTGGATATGATATGAGGAATATGATAGTTTACATCTGTAGTCTCCCTCTCAAAATCTATAGCCCCAGTCTAATTATGAGGAAAACTGTTCCCAGTGATGGAACATCATACACAATGCTTGACTAGGGCTCCTAAGTAATGTCAAGGTCATCAAAAACTAGGCAAGTCTGTCAAAACCAACAGGACTATTGCAGTTTAAAATGCCAAAAAAAAAAAAAAATTGTAAGAACAGTAAGGGGGAAAACGTAAAGCCCCTCGATGGGACCTCTCATTTGCTGTCTCTCACCTAGTTTCTCTTTAGGACTGGGTATCTCCCTAAACCTAAACCACAGGCCACTGAGCTAGGGCCCCATTATACACCTTAGCTAATATTAATCCCTTTTCTGGAGTCCCGGAGACAGGCCACAAGGAGCAATGGAATTCATGACCAAAGCTCCCAGCTGGCATTCAATGCACACTTCAACTTGTAAGTTGCCATGGATGTTCTTGCCTACACCAAGCACCTCCTCAATTATGATGCCTTCTTTATCTCTAGGATGTTTGCCCTATCTTGGCTCTTACTGGGTTTAACTACAGTAATGTCATCAGTAAAATGAGACCATGCATATGTTACAGATTCATCCTAGAACTAAATAGTGTCTTCATAAAATTTCCATAGATTCTCTGATCTAATCTTATGAGAATGATAGTTGGAAAAGTTGATTAAAGCATGAAATCAAATCTTAAACACTGGATTTTTCACTTAGAAACATTAATATAATTGTATCCACCAAGCATTTGGTATAAGAATAAGGCCATTTATTTTGTTTTTTGTACACAGCTTTGCATATAGTTTCTCTAGTTGGATTTCTACCTTAACTTCTGTCCATCAAATATCTATATTTTGTCCATCAAATATCTATATTCAGTCCATCAAATATCTATAATGCATAGTTTATAGTATCCAGCTTGGGATTATTCAAAATAAGGCAAAAGACATCCATTTTTTTTTAATAGGAAAGTAAAGATGATAGTCTCATCTTTTCTCTTCAAAATCACGCAAAAGCAACAAATGGAAAGAGAAACAGAAATACAGAGTCCTTTTTGACAAATTAAAAAATCCTGTTAAATCTCCAACCATGTGTATTATGAAGTTCAGTGAAGGTGAAGAGGGATACAGAGTGATGTCAAGAGGAATTGTCTAGGCGTGCAGATCGCCAGCACAACCAACAGTACAGTACTTTAAAGCAGCATATCCTGAGGGGCAAAGTCAACAACTCCTAGTTTGAAACAAAACCAGTGTATGACCAGGGTGGTATTTCTCAATTTGACATAAAGGAGACACAGAGAATATTGTAGAACCCAAGGAATCACATTGAAAAACCGTGTTTGTAGGAAGCAGTATGCTGCTGAGGCAGGACTGAAAAAAAAGTTGTGAGTTCTGACTTGTTCTGTAACTGCTAATCTCACAGGGCAGGACAGAAGTAAAGACTAAAGGCTATAATTCAAACACATTCACAATTTTTTAAGGTGAGTTTTGCTGGCTTGAAGTTCAGGCCTAGGCTTAGTCCAATACACTCTACTGTAAAAATTTGATTCAGGAGGTACTCATTCAATTCAAAGATGAGCAAAAAAAGGGCTGGAGAGAAAACCATAATCTTCTTGGGTTCTGTACCAATGGGGAGATATGAATATTTTCTGGAAGGCCACACTGGAAATTGGATGAGATAAAACAGAGCCTTACTTTTCACTGTTAGTTACCCTTTTTCTTTTTTAATTCAAAAGAAATTTCATGTAATAGAGAAAGAATAGGGTCTTTGAAAAAATACTTATGCATTTGCAAGGAGATCTGAATACAGATCCTTTCAGATTTTAGACTCTTTTTATTCAGTCTGTCATTTGTCTTGACCACATAATGCATGCATACATGCTAAGCCGCTTCGGTCGTGTCTGACTCTTTGCAACCCTATGGACCTAATCCACCAGGCTCCTCCACCCATGGTATTCTCCAAGCAAGAACACTGGAGTGGGTTGTGATGCCCTCCTCTGGGTGACGTTCCCAACCCAGGGATCGAACCTGCTTGTCTTATGACCCCTGCGTTGGCAGGCAGGTTCTTTACCACTAGTGACACCTGGGAAACCCCTTGATCACATATAATTTGACAGCAGTTTCTTCTGGTGACTTTCCATTATCAAGCCTTTCACAAAGGCTTTCAACATATAAAGAAATTTTTCCGTTTGCATCTATATTTTATTGATTTTTAATATTTATATCGTGTCATTATAAAATAACTAATAAAAAAGTTTAGGAACAAATACATTTAATGCAGTAGGCATAAAGCTCAACTGGTGAGAACAGAACATGTATTAATAAATTATGTACAAAGTGGCCTACTAACCACAAGGATTCAGCGTACTATGGGTGTCATGTTTTAGAGAAAAAGCAGAAAGCGGTGCTTGTTGATGGATTGGTTAAGTATTGTTAGAAGAAATTATGGTTAATCTGAATATGTCTTTACTGTATTCCTTTTGCCTTTTCGTTATTCTCTCTGATATATATATATATATTTTAGATATATTGTTTAAATTTAATTTTATTTGAAAACGGTTTATTGAGCTCCTACCTACTGTGTACCCCAAACATAGAAACAAGTGAAGGTAAATATTTCATTACTACTTGTTGAAATCAGTTAATAGGATCTTATTGTTGATTTTACTTATGATATACTGGATAACCTATATTGATGCAGAAGATTTAAATGAAAGAATTTAATTAAATTGACTTGCTTCATGAACATCCTTAGAGCTCTTCAGACACCTAAGATTGCTTTAAATTATTATGTTTGTTTTACTTTAGGGTACATCTAATTAGGAAAAAAAATATTTTAACTGTTACTAAATTTATTATTGTTGTTGTTTTATCTTGAAGCTGCCAGAAAAAATTATAATGGACTACTACGAGAAGTATAAACCTAGAATGAATGAACTGGAGGCTTTTAATATGGTAAGTTTCAGAATTAAACATATTAAACTGAATATGTTGCTAGACTTGAGTGGGATCCTATTAAATTTTTTTTATGGGGCCAACCAATCTATGTTGTTTTTCTCTTAATGTAGAAAAACTGTTTTGGATCATTTCCTATTTTAGAACTATATTAGGTGTCAGTACTGTAATAAAGAGAACACATGGCAGATTTCTCTTAAAGTGTATTAGAAATGCATGGAAAGAAGTTTTAGAGTTCTTTGAACACATATTGGTCTCAATGCAATTATTTCACAAGCATTCCTTTTAATGAATTTCATTCTTAGTACCCCTTTAAAAGCTTTCTATCACATGTGTATGATTGCTTTTGGATTCCATCCCAAAGTCACTCAAAGGATATTCTTTTCCTTTAACTGTTAAAAGAAAAGCTTTTGATCTCTGAAGTATTTATTTTCTGAAGATGTACAATGGATATTGGAGATTTGGTCTTATGCAAGTTTCTGTAGATATATTTTCTTAAATGTAAGTGTTAAGTTAGTGTTTTTGTTTGTTTTAAAGTACCACTGTGCTATCTTATTCTTTCTTTTAGCTGAAAGTTGTTCTAGCTCCTTGCATAGAGACCTTGATTCTTCTGGATCGACTTTGCTACCTGAAAGAGCAGGTAAATTATGTTAATTTTCAATGCATACAAGTATCTTTATTAAATCCAGTCATATCGATCTGCTTATAACTACGATAACTTTCTTTCACATAACTAGTAAGATAATTTTTCTCGTTATATTTTCCAAGTTTAAATATTCTTTCCATCTCTTTTGAAACAAAAGCAGATAGATGTACAACAGATGTTTCCTAAAAAGGTGCGGTAATAAAGTGTACATTCTTTTAATTGTGTGCCAATTACTATACAGTAGACAATGCACACAGACCACCATATGTGACGTATACTGGATAGCTAGGAATACAGCATAAAGGATATCATTTATACGTTTCACTTTGTAAGAATCAGCTTTTAATGCATTTTTGAATTTGGGGACATATGTACTCTGCAGTACTGAAGTTTCTTTCTAATCATTGCTTCTGTTTTCTCAGTCTTACTTGTTTTATCTATGTTGAATGACTAGAAAAATGATTTTTTGGTTTATCTTTAGGGAAAGTGTGTTTTTCGGCTTCTAGTCTAAGCTGTAATCAAATTATGTTTTTGAGCTGTTTAATCCCATTTGTAGATTCAGCCTTATGTTTTCACTATAAGCTCTTTAAGTTAATATTTCTTTTATCATATGAAGAGCTTTACTTCTTTCCAGCAAGCTACTTGGAACAAGTGAGTTTTAGTAAATGATATTTTTATGGAGAAAGGAAGTTTTTAAATATTTGAATAATTAGATACTTTGCTAAGCTACTAATTCAAAATCACTGAAAACTTTTGCTTTTCACCTTGGTAGTTCACAGAATCAGGTTTATTTTACTAGGTACTCATCATTTTCCTTTTCAAAACAGTTTCCAGTGACCTAAATAAAATAGGTAGGCATAACAGTATGTACCAAGTTTAACTGGTAACGAAGTGATAGAAATCCTACAGTTGTTCATTTGATAATATTTTCAGTAATATTACTGTTATAAAAGTAATACACACTTAATGTTAGAAAATGTTAAAAGAAAGTTGAAAGTAACTGTAATCTCACCTTTCAGCATTAGCTCTTAAATTATTATGTTTTCTAGAGCTTTTGATATATGTGTGTTGCATGTGTATGTATGAGCACATTATTTCTACTGTAATTAAAAATTGAATCAAATCATAAATAAAGCTTCTCATCTAATTTGTCTCATTTAGATTTTTTTCTGTCTCATTAAATGCACTACTGAAGCTGAATGATGTTTCATCATATGATTTATTTGAGTAATACCCAATTGTTTCTAGCCTCTTTCAGTTTTTCACAGTTGTGACAAGGAGTAGGCTGGTGTTTCACTCTCTACATACATCTTTAATTATTTCCTCAATGTAAATTCCTGAGGTGAAATTCTGTGTTAATTTTCTTCAACAAGACTAATTTTCTTTTCTATAGTTTGTTTTTTATGTAGCTCTCATCTTCTGGTATATAGTCTAACATCTCTCATTTGTATCTTCAACAAACAGTTGTCTATTTAAATCACTTATCAATTTACAGGATCATATCGTGTGGTCTGCGCTTGTGAGGTTGTTTGATCCTGTGAAATCTCCCAGATGTTATGCCATTATTGCCCTGAAGAAGCAGCAATGATTTCAATTGAAGCAAGGTATTAGCTATATTTGTTTGTGGCATCTTTTGCTAATTTTGTTTTTCTAAACATTAGTACAATGTTATGTAAATATTTGAAAAACATTGTTATATATCTTAAATAGACAATAAAATAATAGCTAACAGCAGAATGCCTTAATCCATTTTCCATTGCCAAGCATACATTAATTTTAAAAAATTAAAACTCATGAAAAAATTAGAAAAGGATTGACCTACATTTCTGATTTAGTACATCCCTAGGACATTATAATCTGGGCCTTGTTTCCTGTTCAATATCAGACTTTTGCTATTTGTTGCAGATCACATTTTGACGTTTTACTGACTTAACATATGAAAGGTATAGTTATACTTACAGTAAAACTAGTTGGTCCTGAAGATTATTAGCATTTTCTTTCACATTTTGGAAGGATTTTTCATGCTATCGGGATGGAAAAAGTCATGCTTAAATAAATACCCAGGAAACAGGCCAGATATAAAAAGTCCTTAATATAAAGAATATTTTATATTGTGTTTTAATCTAAATTACATGAGGAAATATTCTGTGTCCTTAAAGGAATATGCGTCTTATAATTGATATATTCACCCTAAGGATTCTTTTTTTTAGACTAATTAATTTACTTTAATTGGAGGCTAATTACTGAACATCATTGTGATGACTCTTGCCATACACTGACATGAATCAGCCACAGGTATATATGTATCCCCCCATCCTGAACCCCACCCACCCCCTCCTTCCTCCCCACCCCATCCCTCTGGGTTGTCCTAGAGCATCGGCTTTGGATGCCCTGCTTCATGCATCGAACTTGCACTGGTCATCTGTTTTACAAATGGTAATACGCATGTTTCTATGCTATTCTGTCAAATCATCCCACCCTCGCCTTCTCCCACAGAGCCCTAAAGTCTGTTCTTTACTCACTTTAAGGATTCTTGGGGCTTTGCATCTTACCAAAATAAAGGATGAGTTGGCACTTAATGAATCATCTGGTGCTGTGTAAAAAGTCAAACTAGGAAAAGCAGGAGTGAATAGGAGAAGACCATTACTCTGCCCAGAGTGGTGCAGAGTCCTTTCATTAGCAGAAAACATGAGGTTTCTGATTTGCACAGAAGAAGTGGACAGGTAAGGGAAAAAAAAGTTTCCTTGATTCTCAGCTAGAGACTGCATAAAATTTTTCCAGGAGAAAGAGTAACTACTTTAAATTTTAGAGTCTATCCACAGGTGAGAATAATTTTTTGCTTTGGGTTGTGATGCTGAGTTTGTAGCTAGTATATATGTGAAAAGATTCTGATGCTGGGAAATAAATGTGAAAAGACCCCAGTGTAGTATATATGTGTGTATATATACTATCTATCTATATATATATACGTATATATATGTATATATGTGTATACATGTGTATATGTATATACACACATATACATATACATATTACATATACATATATATGTATATATGTGAAAAGACCCAGATGTAACCAGTATATATTGGAAAAGACCCCTGATGCTGAGAAAGATTGAAGGCAGGAGGAAAAGAAGATGACAGAGGACAAGATGGTTGGATAGCATCACCGACTTGATGGACATGAGTTTGAGCAATCTCCAGGAGATGGTGAAGGACAGGAAGGCCTGGTACGCTACAGTCCATGGGATGGCAAAGGGTCAGACAAGACTGAATGACTGAAAAGCAACAATAGTATATGTGAATGATCAGGTGATTTGTATACTGAGTAAGACACTGGGAAAATTAGCCATTTTTTAAGCTCTTTATGGTGAGAGTTTTGAACATGTACAGAAGTGGAGAATAGACTATAATAAATACCCATGTACTCATCACAAACTTCAATAATTGCAAGCATTTACTTATCTTGTTTCATCAGGACACACATGAGCATGCACGCATACACACTTGTCACACGTACCCACCTTCCATGGAGAATTTTAAAGCAAATCTCAGGCAACTTGTTATTTTACCGAAATACTTTAGTGTATATTTCTAAGTTAAGGATTTTTTTCCATAGTAATCGATTACTTGTCCTCACTCACATTTCTGTGATTGGCTCAAAATATCTTTATATATTAATACATCAGTTGGTTCATTCAGAATCTAAACAGGGTTTGCACATTTGCATCTGACTGATGTGTGTCTGTAGGTTGCTTTTTTATTCTCTTTCCTCATGTTGTTTCTTGTATGAGTAGCTTTCTCAGGAGCAGATAACCTTTCCAGGCTACTTTCTTTCCTTTTATAATTTTACCTCTATGTAAAATTTTAAACTTTTTTCTAAAGTTCAAATATTTATATAACATTCATTCCTCCTTATAATAAAGAAAAAATAACCTTATATGGGTAAATCTCTATTTAGTATTACAAATGTTTTAATACTAAAGAAACTGTAGTAACTTCCCAGTGTTTTAAAACATTGTCATAAATTGCATTAACCAATGAACACCTCCCATTTTTTAGTAATCAGATATCAGCATCAAATCAGCATGAGATAATCTGTATGATCACACTGAGATAAGATGTCAGCAAAAAGAAAAGAAATATAATATTTTGGTAGGACTTTATACACATGAATCCCCACTGAACTGTATGTAGACCCTCATCTCATAAAAGCTGCCATTTGAGAGCTCATTTACAAGTTGAACTAAAGAATGGTGCGTTGGCAAGAGCACCAGTTCTGACAGTTACTTTCTGGGAGAGTTAAAGCAAGACTTTTAATATCTCAGAGCCTCATTTGTAAAGTAGGGCTTTATTTAATATTCACTTTATTAACATTTATTGAATGCCTGTCTTCCCAGATGTCTCAGTGGTAAAGAATCCACGTGCCAATGCAGGAGGCATGGGTTCAATCCCTGGGTCAGGAAGATTCCCTGAAGGAGGAAATGGTGACCCCACTCCAGCATTCTTGCCTGGGAAATCCCATGGACAGAGGAGTCTGGTGGGCTACAGTCCATGGTATCACAAAGAGCTGGGCATGACTGAGCATGCGTGCATGCATAATTGAATGCCTACCATGTGTCAGATATATATAAGCACTGGCAGTATGGAGACAAACAAGAAATGTCCCTGTCCTCAAAGAGTTCAGTGAGGAAGACAATAAAATTACTGATTACAGTAATTAATACTATAATTACTGGACACAGCTGAGAGGATCAGGGCATAGGATTCTTTAGTGCATCTTTAGATCAATACATGTGGGGGCAAGAGGGAATCTGTAATATTAGTACCATAGTTTGGATTCATGTGAATTAAGTTGTGTCCTTGCTTAAGTCACTTAACTATTTGGTGTACTTCAGTCTTCTCATCTGCAGAAATAATGTAGGAATAGAGTTTACTCCAAGTATGTTATGAGAGTTAAAGGAATAAGCATGTGTCACTGAACTCTCTGAAACATCTCTAGGCACCCTGTTTATCAAGCAAAACTAAGTTCATTGGAATTCTCTGCAGTAAGAGGAAGCTCCTCCTGGACAGTCTCTGAAGGGGAAGTCAGGGGGAAGAATATTTGTAGGATTTGAAAGTCTGGGCTCAAGTAGTTTAAGGTAGCTTTTTTAAGGTGGAGAACAGACAGGGATTTGGGAAAGTTCCTGACCTGATACAAGTTTTATGGTTAGTATCTATAGCAGGGTGAGGTTCTCAAAGCTTGTCTTGATGATAAGTAAACTGTTGCTTGATAAGTTAACTCTTTGCCAAGGTGAACAGATTGTTTATCTGAGATAAATTAACATATGGGAATTTCCTGAAACAAATAATGAAGTTATTTATTGGTTTAAGGTCTTATCTTCCTTGGGCAAAGTTTTCTTGTCACAAATAAATCCTGTTGACACAGGTGGTCTCAGTTCTTAGATTCCATAGCTCTGTCAGATTAGTGCAGATGGTTGCAGTTCTCCTTGTAAAGTACTTAATTCCTGGCACATAATGCATAATATAAAAGCAATAGTTGTGGTTTTTGAATGTCCTAGACGGAGACAAATGGAAGCTTAACCGTCTTTATAACAGTGATTTTGTAGGGGAAAAAAAGTGTTTTGTAGGGTAAAAACAGTGATTGTATCTATAGGTATAAATGCCTAGAGTTATACAAAAGGCTTTCTATACCACATAAATCTGATTGTTCTTTAATTTGTGTTGCTAGCTACTGTACATAATTACTATTATTATTATTACCCTCTTTAACATGCATAGTTATTCCAAAGTCTTTGCATGAGTCATGTGGTTTCATTTTTTCCAAGGTGGCTAAGAGCTAAATTGAATGTATTTTTAAATACATGTTTTTATTTTTTTTTTAATTGAAGTATAGTTGGTTTATATATTACATGCTACAGGTATGCAACATAGTGATTAATAAGTTTTAGATGTTATACTCCATTTCTAGTTTTTATAAAGTATTGCCTATTTTTGTGCTGTGCCAATCCAGTCTCATCACTTCATGGCAAATAGAAGAGGAAAAAGTGGAATCAGTGACACATTTTATTTTCTTGGGCTCCAAAATCTCTGCAGACAACTGCAGCCACAAATTAAAAGATGCTTGCTGGTTGGTAGGAAAGCTATGACAAACCTAGACAGCATATTAAAAAGTAGTGACATCACTTTGCCAACAAAGGTCCATATAATCCAAGCTATTGTTTTTCCAGTAGTCATGTCTGGATGTGAGAGTTGGACCAAAAAGAAAGCTGAGCACTGAAGAATTGATGCTTTTGCATTGTGGTGCTGGAGAAGACTCTTGAGAGTCCCTTGGACTGGTGCTGAAGCTGAAGCTCCAATACTTTGGCCACCTGACACACAGAACCAACTCATTGGAAAAGACCCTTGATGCTGGGAAAGATTGAAGGCAAAAGAAGAAGGTGACAGGAGAGGAGGAGATGGTTAGATAGCATCACCAACATATATGTGCGTGTGTGAGTGTATATGTACATACTTATGTTTATATATATTTCTATATGCCTCATTTTTTCCTTCCAGTTTTATTGAGATATAGTTGATATCCAGTACTGTTTAAATTTAAGGTATACAGCATAATGATTTTCCTTAAATTCATGAAATGTTTATCACATTATTTAGTGAACATCTATCATTTCACATAGACAAAATTAAGGAAATAGAAAAAAATGTTTTCCTTGTGATAAAATCTTTCTGGATTTACTCTCTTAAAAGATTTACTATATAACATGCAGCAATGTTAATTGTGTTTAAGTTGTATACTATATTCCCTAGTACAATACTTATTTATCTTATACCTGAGAATTTGTACCTTTTGACTGCCTTCATCTAGTCCCCCTGCCTTCCCTTGTAACCACAAAGCTGCTCTCTTTTTTCTATGAGTTGTTTGCTTTTGAAGTGTAATTTGTCTGCGGTTAACACTATGTTAGTACCCATTACACAACATAGTGATTTGATATTTCCATACCAGTCAAGATGATCACCACAATAACTCCAGTTACGATCTGTCACCATTCAGATATTACATAGTTATTTTTTAAATTTAATTTGAAGTATAGTTGATTTACAATGTTGTATTTCTACTGTACAGCAAAGTGATTGTCATATATATGTCATATATCATATATGTATATGTATATACATACACACACATATATGGGCTTCCCTTGTGGCTCAGCTGGTAAAGAATCTGCCTGCAATGCAGGAGACCTGGGTTCGATCCCTGGGTTAGGAGGATCCCCTGGAGAAGGGAAAGGCTACCCACTCCAGTATTCTGGCCTAGAAAATTCCATGGACTGTATAGTCCATGGGGTTGCAAAGAGTCGAACACAACTGAGCAACTTTCACTTCACTTCACTTCGTATATATATTATATGTATGTGTGTGTATATATATATATAATATGGATGTGGTGGTGTATGTGCTCGGTCATGTCCCAGTCTTTGCAGCCCCATGGACTGGAGCCCACCAGGCTCTTCTGTCCATGATATTTTCCAGGCAGAATACTGGAGCAGGTTGCCATTTCCTGCTCCAGGGGATCTCCACAACCCAGGGATCAAACCCACATCTCCTGGATTGGCAGGTGGGTTCTTTACCACTAGCACCATCTGGGAAGTCCATACACACATATATTCTTTTTTATATTCTTTTCCATTGTGGTTTATCACAGGATATTGAATATAGTTCCCTGTGCTCTACACTAGGGCCTTATGGTTTATCCATTCTACATACAATCATTTGCATCTACTAACCCCAAATTCCCAGTTCATCCCACCTCCCCACCCCACACTGTACATTCCATAACCGTGACTCATTTGTTTTGCAATTGGAATTTTCTACTTCTTAATCTCTCTCACCTACCCTCCCGTTCCCTAACCCACTCCCCTCTGGCGACAGCCTGTTGTCTGTAGATATGAGTCTATTTCTATATAGTTCTGTTTGTTCATTTGTTTTGATATTTAGACTCCAAATATAAGTGAAATCATTCAGCATTTGTCTTACTCTGTCTGACTTATTTCACCTAGCATAATACCTTGCAATCCATGTTGTTGCAAATGGCAAAATTTCATTCTTTTTTTTAGCTAAGTAATATTCGTGTGTGTGTGTGTGTGTGTGTGTGTGTGTGTGATATCTTCTGTTTCCATTCATCTATTGACAAGCACTTAGGTTGCTTTCATATCTTGGCTATTGTCAATAATGCTGCAGTGAATACAGGGGTGTTTATATCTCTTTAAGTTAGTGTTTTTGTTTCCTTCAGATAAATACCCAAGAGTGGAATTGCTGTATCATACGGAAGTTACATTTTTAATTTTTTAAGGAACATTCATCTGTTTTCCATAGTGGCTGCACCAGTTTATATCCCACCAAAGTGCACAGGAGTTCCCCTTCCACCACATCCTCACCAACATTTGTTATTTGTGTTATTTGTGACAGGTGTGAGGTAGTACCTCATTGTGGTTTTCTTTGCATTTCTCTGAGGATTGGTGATATTGATCATCATCTTTTCATGTCCCTTTTGACTATCTGTATATCTTCTCTGGAAACACGGCTATTCAGACGCTCTACCCGCTTTTGGTCGGGTTGTCTGGGAAGGGTTTCGATGTTGTTATATGAGCTCTTTGTGTATTTTTCAATATTAACCCTTTATTGGATACATCATATGCAGATATCTTCTCCCATTCAGTAGGTGACCATTTCATTTTGTTGATAGTTTCCTTTGCTCTGAAAAAGCCTTTCCATTTGATGTAGTGCCATTCATGTATTTTTGTTTCCTTTACCTAAGGAGACATACTAAGAACTGCTACTAAGATCAGTGTTAAAGAGCCTTCTTTCTTTGTTTTCTTCTAGAATTTTTATGGCTACAGGTCTTACATTTAAGTTTTTAATCTATTTTGAATTAATTTTTGTACATGATTTGAGAGAGTAGTCCACTTGAATTCATTTGCTTGTAACTGTTCAATTTTGGCAATACCATTTATTGAAGTCTGTCTTTTCCTCAGTGTATATTCTTGCCTCCTTTGTTGGAGATTAATTATCCATTTAAGTGTGGGTTCATTTCCGGATTCTATTCTATTCCCTTTGAGCTATGTGTCTGTTTTTGTGCCAGTACCATACTGTTTTGATTACCGTACCTTTGTAATATTTGGAATTAGGAAGGATGCTGCCTCCAACTTTGTTGTTCTTTCTCAGGACTCTTTTGGCTACTCAGGGATTTTAGTTTTTTCATACAAATTTTACAATTATATTTTCTAGTTCTGTGAAAAATGCCACAGATATTTTGGTAAGGTTCCATGTGCTTTATTTTCTAATTAATTCATTCACTTTCCTTTTGGCTGCATTCTGGTCTTCGTTGCTTTGTGTGGGCTTTCTCTAGTTGTGGCGGGTGGGAGCTGCTCTCCAGTTGCAGGGCCTGGGGCTCTCATTGCGGGACTCCTCCTGCTGGGAAGCACAGGCTCCTCCTGCTGTGAAGCACAGGCTCCTCCTGCTGTGGAGCACAGGCTCCTCCTGCTGTGAAGCACAGGCTCCTCCTGCTGTGAAGCACAGGCTCCTCCTGCTGTGGAGCACAGGCTCCTCCTGCTGTGAAGCACAGGCTTCTCCTGCTGTGAAGCACAGGCTTTAGATGCGCAGGCTCAATAGTTGCAGCTCGTGGGCCCTGGAGCTCACTGGCTTCAGTAGCTGTGGCATGAGGGCTCAGCAGCTGTGGCTCATGGGCTTAGTTGCTCCACAGCATGTGAAATCTGCCAGGAAGAGGGATCAAACCCATGTCCCTTCCATTGGCAGGCAGATTCTTAAATGCTGTGCTACAAGGAAAGTCCTCCCATGTGCTTTAAATTTAAAAGGTATACATATAAATAACTTTGGAGTCAAAGAAGAAAGTGGAAATGAGAAACTATCTTGAATAATAATGAAAATAATTGAATTATAATGAAAAAATTTCAATTTTTGATTACACATAATTGTAATTTTTATTGCAAATTGCACATAAAAATTTATGGGATAAGTTAAACCGTGATATAAGGAAACATTAGTTGTGAATACATATTAGAAAATAAAAGACCAAAAATCAAAAGATTAGTAATTAGTGGAAGGAAAATACACAGAGACAATGAACACCTCCAAAGTTGGTTTTAAGATTTAAAAAAACTGACACAACTCTGGCAAGAGTAATCATTAAAAAAATAAAATAAAACATAGGAATATAAAAGGGGACATCACTATAGATCCTACAGAAATTAGAAAGGTAGTAAGAATAGCCTGAACTGCTTTATGCCAATACCTTTGAACATTTATATAAAATGGAAATTTTTCTCAAAGAAATGCAGTATGCCAAAATTGCCTCAAGAAGAAAAATAAAACACAAATAATCATATAACTGTTATATTGAATCTGCAGTTAATCCTCCTATTAATTCCCTACATCTCAACAAAAGTACTTTGTGAATATTAAATATAATTGTTACCCACTGTCTTGTTGGTTTACAAGTAGAGGTTGAGGAGAAAGGTTTCAAAGCTATTAATAGTTCCTAAATTCAGGATTTCATAATGTAGTCATTGAAACACATATGTGAGACATATGGAAGAGTGAAGAGTTAGATAATGACATACCAGAGGAGACAAAGAAAGTGTCCACATAAACACACAGTGCTTTACCATGAACTGTGTCCTAGACTTTAACTTCTGTCCCATTCTTCCCCTTAGCTATAGTCTCCTTCAATTGTTTATAAATGTGGTCAGTAGAACGGTTTGTTTTCGTGGAGGAAAGGACTGTTTAAGAAACAGTCTGCTGTGTGAAATGTGTGCTCTGGTTAACCTGTGACCAAAGGAACTGAAAGTCCCCAAACCTTCCTGATGATCTGTGCTTGGCCAGTGATACTACTGGCTACATGCATGGGAATTTATTAGTTGATGTGTTTATCTCAGTGGATTGCCTCATTAAGTTTGCAGGTGTTCTGTCAGTGAAAGACTTTTTTTTTTAATTGTACTGTTTTTATTAGAATTTTCCAATGCACAATCCAGAATAAGAGAGTTAACGTGTTTCAGCACAGAAGAAAGTAGTGTGTATTTAAATCTTATGGGAGGAAAAGCTTTTAACTTGTACTCAGACAGTTATGATTGAACATGTTGGATTTTAGAAAAATAGAGAAAGTGTGCAAACTCAACCTAAAATTCAACACATTGCTTTCCATTCAGTCAGCATGGGATTTGGTGTGCATCAGCTAATCAGGTTGAACTAAATGCACATGTATTCTGAGTGAGCTGCCTTCTCAGGAAAGAATCCAGTCTTCTAATCCTGCTACAACTCTTTCAAGAAAAAGAGCTGATGGTGGTTTTGCATTGAACAAAATATACTCCAATAATGTGTTTCAAGGGAAAGATAAAACAGTTCCAGATCCATTTGATTATAACAACAGACATCTCTGGTGCTCTGGTGACTTCAGACCATTTCCAATTTTAGTAGACAGTATAACTGTACAGGTAAACCTCTGTGAATAAATGCATAAGGGACAGATTTTTAAATCATAAAGAAAAAAATGTTGGTGCTGTATTTCCACTTTAATTCAAAAAGACAGAAACTAAAATTGAAGGCCAAAGAGGGTTCATTTTTAATGTAGAGGGTGTTGGCCATCTCTCTAGTATATAAACAATGTCTTTCAAGGCTCCACATTTACATTCGTGTTACCAGCTTATACAACATTTGGGAAGTCATTCCTTCACAGCGGGTTGTCCTGTACTGAGGAATGATATTTAGCAGTTTTGAGGGTCGACATTTACAGTGTAAGAACTGAAAACTTTTGCAAGGTAAATGGTTTTCTTGGATAACTTTTCTCTTATTAATAGCAAATAGTTATTGCTCTTGAAAATAAACAAATTTTAATTTTTTAAATATGCTTCATATTTTAGATCTCTAGCACTGTTTTAATATCCAGTTTTGTTAATGATATTACTGGTAATGTGTTTTCATTCTAATAAATTGGTTGCAGATGCTCAGAGAAGAAAGGATTTCATTAAAATTGCAGCTGTTAATAGCATACCTCCTACCTTTAAGATTAATGAAACAATAATAAATTCAACCAAAATCTCCTACTGGTCTATTATGAAAATTAAAACTTTATATCTCTTGGAGTTTTGTTTAGTTAAGGAAATAAAGCAATGTAACAGAGCTTCTGAAGGTCATAGTAGCCTAGTGGAGTTATAGCAAGTATACATTTATGTCCTGATTTTTAGATTCTAAACTGTCTACAAGATGCACATGCATGAGAAGGAAAGAATAGCAGTTTGTGGGGGATAAAATAGAAATGCCATCTTGGAAAAATAAGAAACAGACAATCAAATCTAATTTTTCCAAAAACAGTGTGTATTTGTCTCTGATCAAGTAAGATATATATATAAGTTCAACAAAACTTTGTTGTTTAGTCAATAAGTCATAAAAAAAAATAATAACTCTCTTGTGACCCCATGGACTGTCGCCCACCAGGCTCCTTTGGCCATGAGATTTTCCAAGCAAGAATACTGGAGCAGGTTGCCACTTCCTTCTCCAGGGGATCTTTCTGACCCAGGGATCGAACCTGCATCTCCTACATTTACAGACAGATCCTTTACCACTGAGCCATCTGGGAAGCAAAACTTTATTGAACATTTATAACTGGATGTTTTGACATTTAACCTCAATTCTCAGAGCAATAAGCTAATTCAGCGTGCATTGGGGATGATATAGATTGTTAGTATCAAAACAGTAGTCTACACCCAAGGTGCAAGCAGTAATACTTTAGAATAGTTCAGCCATTCTACTTTCACTCTAGGGACTTAATTGTTATCTTAAAAGCATAATGATTTCAGTGCTTTATATCTGTTTACAAACTTCCTTTTTATTCTTTCCTTTTGTCTAGCTCTGGTTTCCAGAATTTGGTGAGCCGAAGAATTAAGATATATACTACTATATATTCAAAAGTAAACAAATCACCATGTAAATTTCCTAAGAAATATATTCTTAACACATTTAATAGATCTTTCAGCTGTTAGTAGGTTTAAGAAAAAAGATTCAATGATAACAATCTCATTGACATTCCAAATAATGTATTTTGTTTTTATTTTGTATAATGGAGTCATACTTAACTTTTATTATCTCATAAGTATATGAAATTAAAATCAGAACTTTGCAATTTAAAGTTAAAACTTATAGCAAAGGCCACTTTTGAAAGAACTGAACACCAATGATAATGCTTAGTTTTAACTTGCCTAGGAAGATCAATGAATACCAAGAAACTTCCTGCCCATGGTATTATTTTTAATTTAAAAATAAATCTCAAGATATTTACTAAAAATAGACCTAAAGTAATTGCTAATTATTTAATACCAACTACTTTGGCACTTTACATATTGTGTATACAAGGGCCACCCCAAAAGAATCAGAGTGGGGCTTTATAAAGAGACCTGTACGTGAAATTTGAAAATTCCAAAGAAAATTTCAAAAACAGCTAACCAAATAGTTGACTGACTGCACAACATAATGTTAGAGCAGTAACATTCCAAACAGCTTGTGGGCATATAGCAATGCTTAAAACTTCAACATGTGTGTCAAAGAGTGTATTTCTTGGTTCCCAATACTGATCTCTATGGACACCAAAGTGATGTTAAAATTGTGAGAAGATATTCCAATATATAACACTTCTTCTTACATTGAAGTCCACATGAATGGCATGCTTACATGTCCAAAGATTAGCTTCCAGCCATAGAAATAATACGGGAAGCAAAGACTTAAGTCGGAAATTCCCTGCATCACACTTTTTTTTATTCCTTCAAGTAAGCTGAGCTTAAGAGTCCTATTACTCAGAAATGGACTCTGCAGACCACCAGCATCAGCATCACTTGGGAACTTGTTAAAAATGCAGAATCTGAGTCCCTACCCCAAACTTACTCAATCAGAATCGGTATTTTTATGGAGATCCTGAAGTGCTTAACATTTGAGAAGACACTCTCTAAGGCTCCTCTGAGATACTTTTTTATACCCAAGAACACACAAGACATTGCCAGGCCCCGTAGTGTCTGCTGCCTTTCAAGGTTAGGGAGCGTGCAGAGCCCCAGCGGACTCACTCACAGGTCTGCCCTAAGTGGACCACATCTTGACTCATGCACAGGAGGTCTGTATCTAAGAAGGTTAGAGCTCCCTACCAAACAATAAATACAAAGGAGACCAGAATTTCACAAATCCCTTCTGAGTGCAGCTTACTTTTAGCAGACATTACCCCAACAAGACTTGTTAATAAATTTGGGGACTCAATTGTGGAGTTTTTTGCAGCCATTTTTCAACTGACTATGGCTGTCTTTTTAACATAATGTCAAAGATTTAATTTGAAAGTAAAATTTAAGAATGTGAAGGTATTCTGTGTTAGCTGTATATCTACCATAAAACTCTAACTTATATACATATAGGTTAGGAACAACTCTTCAGAAGGTCTTCATGTCTTTTGATAGACTCTCCACATTGTATACTGTGCTTTTCCTGTTTATCTCTGACTATGGTATCTTTCACCCATGTGATATTTTCATAGAAATAAAATTAGCAAGCCAGTAGACATTGGAATTTGCCCAGAATTTATGTAAAAAGTCAAGATACAGTGAGTCTTTTGAGGCAAACAAATCAGGTTCCTGGGCTAAACCTCAAATTGCTGTAACATACAAGCTATCATTTGTACAAATCCTTGAGAAATGAATGAAGAATTTGGCTCTCAAATAATATAGTCATGCCATTTAGAACTTTTTACTTTCTTTTTGTTTAAAAAAATGAAAATATAGTTAAATTACTTATATTCCCACCATCAAGTATGTATTTTTATTCAGTTCAAATGTATTTATTGTTTACATTTGCCTTAACAGTCAACATACCATTTATATTCTTCCTCTTTTACTTAACATTATGTAAGAAATGTTTCCCCATGATTCTACACTGCCTTCATCATGATTATTTTAAATGACCTGAGCCCATCCTAATGAAACTTACTCTGTTTACCCTTTATTTTATTATTAGATTTACAGCCAACCTGTTGCTATTATGCCTAAGACTACTGCAAATGCCTTTGAACACATGACATTATTCTTTTCTTCAGTCATTTACTTTCTATGAATATCTTCTCAGAAGGAAAAATGCTAATTTAAGGTTAATAATACTATTAAATGCATTGTATACATTAACTATCTAAGAACTCTGCTTTTTCTTGAGCCAAGGATGAATTTCCCTTTTTTAAACGAATATACGGGACATTTGGATTTAGTTCTTTTCATAAAAGTTGCCAGCTTGGGAAATCATCGATGGTTAAACATAGAATCCACAGACAGTTTCATAACAATGAACTGCAAACCCTGAATAGGATCCTGCCTCGATATTTATATGTAAAACACAAGGAAACATAGGCAAGCAATAAACTAGTGACTAGACAGAAACCAATTCAGATAACTGAAGTCTGCATAAGTGGGACAATAAATTAAACTCAAATATACCCTCCAAAAATGCACAAATGACCAGTCACCAAATACAAAGAACTTTTCTATGTCCCGTATTTGATTATTTTTTTAAAAATAACCTACAATTTATTCTTTCCTGCAAATCCTGTTTTTCTCCACCCAAAGTATCCACCTTGTCTAGTAAATGCTTGAAGCATATAATTTAACTGGAATTATGAACAGACAGAGAAGGCCAATTTAAACAGATGTCATAATAAAAAAAAAAATTTACCCCACTTACATGTATTAGTTAATAGATGTCAAAATGGCCAATTTGACAGGAAGAGAAGAAGGAGCCACTTCAGTTACAGATTTCATGCAATCTCCCCCCCCCCCCCCACAATAGTTCCTCTTATATGCAGTCCAAAGGTGTTGCATAAGCCCCTTCCTGGCAAGCAAGGCTACATCATCAATTTCTTTGACAGTTCTGAAAGTCTACTATTCAAATTGCTCTTTCACCATCGCAGTCTCCATGGAAGATTCCAATATGTTAACATAATTCCAGATTCACTATTCTCAAATGTGCTGGCATCTGAGAGCTCTCTCTGAAGGAGTCTTCTTGAATGGCCAGATCTGTTTTAAAAATTTTAGAGGTGACTCCAACTTTATGTTTCTCTTATGCACATACATACCATTAACCAGAGTGTCCTTGGCAACTACTCAAATTTTAAAAGGTTTTTTAAACTCCAAATGACATGATGGATTATAATAATAATGCCAACTAAATATTTATTGAGTGCCTACTCTGTGCTTGGTGCTGTTCTAAGCATTTTATATTTATTAACTTAGTTAATCCTTATAACAATCCTAAGAGGAAGGGGCTATATTATTTCTGTTACTTTACTGAAGGGAAAATTGAAATAGAGAGAGGTCAAGCAACTTGCTCCAAGTAAGAGGAAGTATGAGAATGGTAAAGTCAAGGTTCAAATCCAGGCATTTGGCTTCAGGGTCTTAACTATTTAACCACTACAGGTAATGTCTCACCTCTTGATTGTTTAAGGGTCTTCTGTGTTGGTCTTCTTAATTTTTTCAGCTTCCTCTTGAGAAAATCAAGATATTGGTGGGTACATAACCCTAAAAACCTCAAGTAATTGATTCTTTCTTAGTTGTCCTATCTCTAAAGGGCAGGTCTCATAATCTACCAATCAGACAGAACTGTTTTTACAAATGGCCAGAAAAATGTTTGTTTTGTTTTTTGTCTTAGACACCTAAAAAAAGTTTCATTATTAAAAGGAAATGGCTCATATGGTAAAGAATCTGCCTGTGGTGTAGGAGAACCAGGTTCAGTCCCTGGGTCAGGAAGATCCCCTGGAGAAGGGAATATCAACCCACTCTAGTATTCTTTCCTGGACAGAGAAATCTGATGAGTTTCAGTCCATAGGGTTGCAAAGAGTCAGACATGACTGAGCAACTAACACTTTCAAAATCATAAGTAAAGTGATCTTGAACTTTATGCCCAAAATAATATTTTCTTTATTTTTTTATATTGGAAAATTAAAGCTGAAAGTTCAAGTCACTTTTTCCAAAAATAACTAAAACTGGGAAGTGCTAAAACTCAAATGACAATTACGGACAATATTTTGAGAAAGCTACTCCATGACATGTCTGGAACAAGACAGACAAGAACATTCTCAACATCTCTCTTCTGACTAACATGTAATTGCTACTTTGTAGCAGAGACTACTTTCAGCCTACTTAAACTCTCCTGACTTCTAAATTTTAAGAAAAGAATAGTCATTGAATGTCCCTAGCTTTTTGACCACGTCCATTTCAAAGTGTTTTTAAATGCTCACTACAACCTTGCACTATAAGCCCAAATCCTGTAAGAAGCTCCTAAAAACTCTTCTCTTACTGAGACAATGCACGATTCTCCTGGAGTGCTTCTCTGCAGGCTTTAGTAAGTGAAATAAATCTAACTTGGATGGCAGTTTTGTTCTTAGTCCTCTTGGTTGATGGGCTATAAAAGTTTCTGGATTGTCTTGGTGGAAGGTGATGCTAAGCTACACGGAAGAGCAGTAGCAGGGAGAAAACAAATTCTGTTCCAGATATGTTGAGTGTAGGATGGTTTTGAGAAATTCGAGTAATATGAAAGAAGCCCTGGTTCAAAAGGGTTTGTAGAACAAAGGGGGAGCCTGGATGCAAATTTTGAAGTTATCAATAGATAGATGGACATTAAAGCCGGAACGTGGATAAGATCACTGAGTACAAAAAGCATAAGAAGAGGATGAAGAAACTGAAGCTCCAGTGTTAAGCTTCTGTAGAGAAGGCTGAGCAAAGGTGGCTAAGAAAGCGCATCCAAAGATAAAGCGGAAAACCAGGGGTAGATCATCACATGAGTCAAGGAAGATACTCTTTCAAGGCCTATGGAGTAACCAATGGTTGAAAGCATTTGAAAGATCAAGTAACAAGAGAATGGAAAATTTTCTCTTGTGTGTCCATCGTTGATACTTTTGTGAGAGGTTTTTCAGAACTTTGATGGACGCAGTCAGAATGCGGAGGAGTACAAGGTAAGCTAAATGAAGAAAGAAGGATCTTTCAGTATGACAGTGCTGTAAATAGTGATTCAAAGGATTGGTGCTAGAGAGAGACTGATGGAGTTGAAAGTGTTTCCATCACTAGCTGTGTGAGCTTAGTGAGGTTACTTATTTCTGCTTCACTTTCTCCATGTGTCAACTGGGGGAAAACGGTAACTGACCACATGCAGTTGTGAGCAGGAAGAGATCAAGTAACAGAGATGCTTTTATATAGTAACGTCTAAATAAGGACTAGCAACAAATATTGCAGAAACGTGAGAGAGCATGACTTCCTTAGGGACTTGACATCCGATGAATGCAAATGGTGAGTGTGGAGATAAGAACAGCCAGGTTGAAGGGGTCCCAAACATGGAAGCCTTGAGTGCTATACATTTCCTCTCAAGACATAAAGGTTTATTGAGGGAATTTAGGGAGAGAGTGATGTGATTATAGGTCTATTTTAGAAAAATCACTATGACTGTATAGCCTACAGGATAGATTTAGAGTAGAATTCATTGAAGGCCAGGGCAGCAGTTAGGAGCCCATTTCAAAAACCTAAATGAAAAGAGGTAGTGCCTTGATTAAGGCAGAGGAAGTAGAAATGAAAAAAAGACTTGAGGTAAAATTATTATGACTTGATTCTGATTATATATTGTAAGTGAGAGACAGAATGCAGTCTGGGATACTCACCCTTCGCCTCCCGGCATGTTCCCGATGTGGGTGGCTAGCTGGGTAGTACAGTAATTTGCTGAGGAGGAAGAGCCTGGGAGGAAACAGAGGTCTAAGGGGTGCTTGGAAATTAGGGGTTTCTTATTGTCCAATTGGATTTGCTGGGCCTGAGGAATACCCAGATATTGAAGATATCCCATATGCAAACTGGAACCCTTAGGAAAGTTTCAGCTCAAGATCCATAAGTGGTTGTTTAAGTCATGAGTGTTCAAGTAGTTATTGAGGAGGACTATCTCGAGAGAGGAGTGTTGAAAAAAATGTTATGCAGAGATTTATCTAGGAAAATAATAGTTGACAACAGACAAGTGTTCAGTCTTTTTGAAAATTTGGTGGAAGACCAATGATGGCAGCTGCCAGAGCCAGTTAACATCCTCAAATGGGCTGCTTTAGTTCAACAGCAGAGAATCAACGATGAGACGATGAGTGGGGACCAGGGAGGAGGCTAACCTGTCTCTCCTCCGTTCAGCCTCCCAGGGTCTCCTTGTGGCCCACGTGATGTCAGAAAATAAGCATCCTGTAGTGGAGAGATTAACAAGTGGTTCCTTGAAAGGTAGCCAGGCTTCAGGAGGTATATGTTAAATGAAAAACGTGATGGCATAGGGTCGTTGGTTTTCTCTGAAGAAGGATTTCCAGGTGCTCTTGGTGGAAAGGACAGCAGCAGTGGGATAGTGAGTGAGAAGAGGGAAGAAGCCAGTAGGTTAGATGTCAGAGCACGGACAGGCAAGATGGTGGGCACTGCAGCTACTGTGTCTACTTGCGAAGGATGACAAGCTGAAGGCAGGTAGTTCTGAGTTTTTGGTTATTCAAACAGAGGCCATGAGAGGCCTCTGTGTCCAGGCATGATCATCACCTCATCCCAGGCAGTAGATATTGAACACTTAGCCCAAGTCACACCCTTTGCCTTACCTTTTTGCCTGGTGAGCCCTGCTCACATTTCACAACCCCCCTGAAATGTCATCTTTTCAGGAAAATCCAGGACTCTGGTGGAGCATATACTGGATAGTGGAAGGCTATTTTTAAAGTAGTGGAAAATGACTGTACTAAAATAATAGCAGTAACCACAACATTGAGCCATGAGTTGGGGAGCCTGTGTTCTGTTCCTGGTTTTTCTACCAACTATGTGACCCTGGGCAAGTGACTTCACCTCTTCAGGCCTCAGTTCTCTTATTCATACGATGAGAGAGTTTATATAATGAGAGTCAGTGAGAGACGTTCTGTTATGAGAATAATGAGAGAATTCATATAATAAAAGCCAGTGAGCTCTGTGATACTCTGTGAGGAGCCTGTGACCTGGGCAGGCTGCCCTAGTGTGCTGTCAGGACTGGCAGAAACCCCTCCCAATGAGTCAGCATCATGGAGCATCCCAGAGAAAGCATAAAGCAAGCCTACGGGCCTCCAGCTTTCCCTGGTGAGTGCCCTCAACAGCAGAGCCTGTTTGCTCTTACAGGACCAGGATGGTTCCCGTACCTTGGACTTTCTAGGGGATCCATTTAGAATATCTCAGAATCTGCAGGATCGTTTGATTACCTGTTAACTCTTAGGGAGGTGAGGAGAAGTAAAGAAGTGAAGGGAGTGAAGGGGGAAGGACCTTGCAGAGTGGACTTAATGTCCTTTGTCAGCCTCTTCCCTTTCCTGATATTTACCCACATCACTTCTTACTTCCCTCCCACAGTATCATTCAAAGGGATCCCTTCTCCATATTCTAAGGATAGTTCTGTTACCTGTGCTCATAGGTCCAAACCCACTGCTCTAGTACTGAACAGGAGCAAATACCTAAAATAATAAAGGATATGTTTGAGAAGTGAGAAAAAGGGCAACCATCGCTAGACTCCGTGTCCTGGACCAACGTCAGCCTCCTTCTTTTCCTTTATATTATAAAGTTTGAGGTGAAGATCCTGATGAAGGGGAAATCACAGTTCTACCTCTCCAATTCTGTCCCTCCTTCACTGCCCACTGACAGCAACCAGATCCCTTCCCACCATCCCAGCAGCTGGCATCCACATCACTAGGATACTTTCTTGACTGTGATCCAGGGTCTGCCATTGTTGAAGAATCCCTTCCATAAACTTTCTTAAACTACAGATGTCATTCAATCCAACTAACCACATTCTTCTCTCCTCACCCATATCTCCTCTCAGAGGGATGAACACAGCCAGCCATGTTTTATACCCGAGACTCTTGGGACTGTAGGTGATTGGAATGTGAGTACACACCTGGTCAGTGTAGCCTGGATCCTTGATGTGACCTTGCTCTACAAGAAGAGTTAAACCTATCAGATTCTCCCTTTCTCAGGAATTTGAAATAGACAACAGTATGGAGTAAGAGTTGAAAGGTCATGGTATATGAAGAGATTCTAGAGGCAGTTGTTTGATCATGTGAGCCCAAAGTTATGAGGGTCAGAAATTATGAATGAGCAGAGAAAGGTGTCCTCAGAGAGAAAGAGATAAAGCCAATACAAAGAGAGAACCAGAAAGGCCAAAAGATTCAGGGAGATGGAGAGAACGTATGACCTCCAAGAGTTGCTTCCCAGAAGCCAAAAGAGACACTTGCGCCTCCCACCGTCTTCTCTCTCTGCCCTCTGCAACTCTTCCCTATTTGTCCTTTAACTGTTGTTGTTTTGTGTAGTTGCTAAGTTGTGTCCGACTCCTTGCAACCCTACGGACTGTATCCTGCCAGGCTCCCCTGTCCTTGGGAGTTCCCAGGCAAGAATACTGGAACGGGTTGCCATTTCCTCCTCCAGGGGATTTTCCCAACCCAGGGATTGACTCCACATCTCCTGCATTGGCAGGTGGATTCTTTACTGCTGAACCACCAGGGAAGCCCCCTTTAACTATTAGCCTTTTCCATTGAAGGCTCTGTCCTTTGGCCTTTTTCAGGTCATGCAGGTGGCACTAGTGGTAAAGAATCTGCCTGCTAGTGCAGGAGACATAAGAAACTCGAGTTCAATCTCTGGATTGGGAAGATCCCCTGAAGAAGAAAATGGCAACCCACTGCAGAGTTCTTGCTTGGAGAATCTGGGCAGAGGAGCCTGGCAGGCTGTAGTCCATTGGACAGAGGAGCCTGGCAGTCTGCAGTCCATTGGGTCACAAAGAGTCAGACACAACTGAAGTGACTTAGCACATACACACACACTTTCCATGAGACATGGTCTTGGCTTCCAAAAGCCTATATCTGATGGTGCTCAGGTCTGAATCTCTATGCTAGCTCTCTCTCTCTCTAATCTCTCCACTGAGCTCTAGACCTGTTTATTCATCTGCCTGATGGACACTGCCATTCCCCATGAGCATTCCACTAGCACTTCAAAATCCACATGTCTAAAGTCAAACTTCCGATCAAACCTACTCTTCCTCTAAAACTCCTTTTCAGTGAGAGAAACTTTCAGTGGAAAACTAAAATAACCTTGGACTTCTGTCTCCTTGGATCCATTGGAATACTCAGTTCAGTCGCTCAGTCGTGTCTGACTCTGCGACCCCATGAACTGCAGCACGCCAGGCCTCCCTGTCCATTACCAACTCCCAGAGTCCACCAAACCCATGTCCATTGAGTCGGTGATGCCTTCCAACCATCTCATCCTCTGTCGTCCCCTTCTCCTCCCACCTTCAGTCTTTCCCAGCATCAGGGTCTTTCAAATGAGTCAGCTCTTGGCATCAGGTGCCTAAAGTATTGGAGTTTCAGCTTCAACATCAGTCCTTCCAATGAACACGCAGGACTGATCTCCTTTAGGATGGACCGGTTGGATCTCCTTGCAGTCCAAGGGACTCTCACATCCATACCTGACCACTGGAAAAACCATAGCCTTGACTAGACAGACCTTTGTTGACAAAGTGATGTCTCTGCTTTTTAATAGGCTGTCTAAGTTGGTCATAACTTTCCTTCTAAGGAGTAAGCATCTTTTAATTTCATGGCTGCAGTCACCATCTGCGGTGATTTTGGAGCCCAGGAAAATGAACATTAAGTCACAGTCATTCAGCCTCCAACATTTCTCGTCGCTGCTCCTCTTCTCCAGTCCCGCTGCTGCTGTCTTAAGCTCAGAGCCTCATAACTGCCCTTTTGGTTTCCTTGGCATCAATCTTCTACCCTGGCTTATAACTCTTCTGTGGCTTTCCCATTTTCTTACAGGAAAATCCAAACTCTTAAGCTGTGGCGTCCAGTTCTTCCATGATGCTTCCCTGCCTACTTCATCGACACAGTCCTTCTTTGCACTCCCTCTAACCCCAGATGCAAATGATTCAGACTTTCTGCAACTCCCACAGCATATCAAGTGTTGCCTCCATCTGGACTTTGCTCTCCCGGATCCTTCTTCCAGGAAGGCTAACATCCCTTTCTCTTCCTGTCAACACTTTCCCGTGTTGTTCTTCGGTATTTACGAGCCTGCGCCCACATTTAAATCCCTAGCCTTTTATTACGCCCCAACTGTACTCTGCACAGATGACTGTGACAGCATCAGTATCATAGCACTTAATTTTAAAATGTTTGTATTCCTCTGTTTGACCTAGAAGGGCAGGAAATCTATCATTTTTACTGTTTGTCCTGTGCCTAGCAGTGAAGGCATCCAGAACATGCTATGGAGGAAAGGAAGGAAATGAATACCCTGATCCTGTGGGGGTGGTGGTGGGGTGGTGGTGGGCTGGTGGGGACCAGCTTACCCTCTAAAAAATAAGAATAATACCCAATAAGTGAGGTCATGAAATTTTATGGCCATAATTTAAAATGTCCTCCAAAAAGGAAGAAAAAAAAATCTCTCCTACAGAGGGCAGAAAAGGGCACCATCCTTTTCCTCAGAAAGTATAGTATCTCTTCGGCAGCTGGAAGTGGAAACCCTTCAAAGATAGGCAGCCTGTTTCTCATAATGACAACTGAGCAGGATGAAACAATTTCCTGAACTACATAGAAACCCGCAAAATCACCATCCCAGGTTGGGTGCATGAGACAAGTGCTCGGGCCTGGTGCACTGGGAAGACCCAGAGGGATCGGGTGGAGAGGGAGGTGGGAGGGGGGACTGGGATGGGGAATACATGTAAATCCATGGCTAATTCATTTCAATGTATAACAAAAACTACTGTAATGATGTAAAGTAATTAGCCTCCAACTAATAAAAATAAATGGAAAAAAAAAAAGAATAAATGTAAAAAAAAAAAAAGAAGCTAGAAAAAAAAGAAAAAGAAACCCGCAAAAACACAAAGATTTTTTTCATCTGCACCCCTGTCTTATTGAGATGCCTGGGTGGGATTTGATCCATTGAGGTCCTGGTAAGCAAGGTGAAAATACAGCCCCTCCCAAAGGACTGGCAAGGCTCTGCCCCTGCTGCTAGCTCTGCCGGAGCGTCCAGTGGGCCCTAAGTAGCTGAGCCGGCCCTGCTGCTGGCCAGCCTGAAGAAACGCTGGAGAGCAGTTCAATAATTTCTGCTCAGGATGTAATAAATGGCTCATTTAACCCAGGTGGGAGCAGACAGCCGCCCCTCCAGCCTGGATCCCTGGGCTGAAGTGCCGAAGGAGAGACTGGGCCCGTGCGTCTGTCCCCGGGCATCCCTCCCGTGTGCCCTGTGGTGTCTAAGCATCTGCTCATGCGTCATGTCCGAGTGCAGGAGGGAAGGGACTGGCTGAAGCCCAGGAGGCATGCTGAGAGAGCTCTTGGGTGGAGGTCAGAGCTGAAAAAGGCACAGGGAATGGGCAGGGGCCCTTCCAGAAGGGCTGCGTCAGCCACGGGCTTTGCACTAATAGCTTCTGGGGGAGGGAAGGGCCTGAGAGGACTATTCGCCTGCCAGAATAAAATGGTGAATGCAAGCTGAATACATTCTCCTCAAGAGTGGGAAGCCACTTGATCTCTGCATTGTGAGGGCATTCGTTTTCCTGGACTCGTGCCAGGGGAGTTGGAAGGCAGGCAACGCATGTTTCCACCTTAGCCATCCTGCTGCCCCAGCACTGCAGGCAGATGGAAGGCCCAGTCTTGCACAGGCTTCCTCGGTGTGTCTCTTCCCTTTCTGGTTAACACTTTCTTATTCTCCAGGTATCCTCCTGTGTCAGTTACTGCGGGCTCACATTCTGCCCACACTTCCACCACCACCCCAGCAAGGGGGCAGAACACCGTCTAGGTCACGGCCATGTGGTCGTGAGAGCACGTGAGCAGTGTTGCCAGGCCTCCTTCCTTATCTGCCCTCAGTTCCAGGCCGAACTGACTCAAAGGCAAGAACCACAAGAAAACCATGACTCTCAGATTCTGACTTAGAGCATTGTCCAGTCTCACATGTTTAATAAAGGCTTTGAACTTTAATTATCAATATATAACATGTATACATCATACTTATGTATGGTATAAGATGAAATAACCCAAAGCTGGCAATACTGCATTATTCTAAACTGAAACATTAAAGACACTCTGAATGGACCTCGCAGGCTGGAAGACAGCCTAAGCAGTAGGTTCGTGCCCTCCCCCACAGAGGGCAGAGCTAAACCATTTCTGTGCCAAAGACCCCTTGGGCCCCTTCTCAAGCAATTTTTACAAATATATAGTGAAATACAATGCTTTGGCCATTTGGTGTGAAGAGACAACTCACTGGAAAAGACCCTGATTCTGGGAAAGCTTGAATGCAGAAGGAGAAGGGGACATCAGAGGATGGACTAGTTAAATAGCATCACCAGCTCAGTGGACATGAATTGGAGAAAACTCAGATAGTGGAGGACAGAGGAGCCTGGCATGCTGCAGTTCCTGGGGTTGCAAAGACTTGGACATGACTTACTAACTGAACAACAGAACACACAATGTGACAAGGGAAACTAATCATATTGAGATAGTTAACAACAAGGTTTTCTAAAATTATAATTCAGTAATATGTGTGCTTTTTTATTACTCATTAAATAATATTAACTAGCAGTTCTAAAAGCCACTGTGATTTTGAAGTAACAGCCAGTCTAAGAAATACCTGGAGACATCAGCCACAACTGCAGTAGGACATGAAAATATCTGCACCTTCTCTTGGCAGTAGCTTCAAGTACTGCCAGTCCTGCTGAAGTTTGTTGTCCACATTTATAATTGAAGGAGACACTGAACTTCAGTCATAGGTTAGTGAAAATAAAGAAGTAAGTTTTGTTCAAGATCCAAGATTACGGATGGGCTAAATTCTATCTGTGGATCCCCTACATTGAGTAACCCTTCAATGTGTGGAACACAGGAAAGCAGACCACCTAAAATAATGATTACGAATAGCAATTCTTCCATATTTGGAGGAATGATATCTTCCCAAATCAGCACAAACTTCTACCTGCACTGTGTGATAAACAACGATTTCAGGAGTGCTTAGGTTTTTGAAGGATATAACTATTCCTTTATTTATTTAAAATGTTTAATTTTACAAGGCTTGCTATAAAATTATAGTAATCAAGAATGTGATAGTTGTATGAAAGCAGTTATATAGGTGAATGGAACCAACTAATGAATTCAGGAATAGATCTACCCATATATAGTCAGTGGATTTCTGATAAAGGTGTCAAAGCTTTTCAAGGGATTTAAAAAATATACTCTTCAACAAGAAGTGCTAACCAACAATTAGGTATCAAAATGAAAAAAGAAAATCTCAACTGTTACCACATATCACATACAAAACTTTATTTGAAATGAGTTTTAGAGCTAAATGTACTAGGAAACTGGAAGCCTTCTAGGACAAAATGTGGGAGGAAATACTTGTTACCTTTGGTTAAGGAAGGGTTTCTTAGAAAAACAAAAACCGTAAGCCATAAGTGAAAAATGTGACAATTGGTCTTCATAAAATTTAAAATGACTGCTCTTCAGAAGAAAATTAAAAGCAAGACCCAGATTGGTAAGAAATATTTGCAAAGCACATTTCTCATGAAGAGTTTGTAGACAGATTACATAAATAGTGAAATAAATACTCAGCAAAAAAGAGAGGCAAAAGATTTGCACGATATTTCACCAGAAAATACATCAAGCAGCAATGAACACATGTAAAACTATTCAATATCACTAATCATCAGGAAAAGATGAACTAAAGGAGATAACCACTACATGCCCATTCAAATGGCTAAAATTAAATGGATTACTACTACTCACTTGGAGACAACCAATGGAGCTCTAAAGATTTCTGGTGGAAATGCAAATGATATGATTATTTTGGAGAACAATTGGCAGATTTTTATAAAATGGAACATACTTACCATACTTAGCAACAATTCCATAGATGTTTACCTAAGAGAAATGAAAACAGAGGTCCATACAGCAAATGTTAATTGTAGCCTTATTCCTAGTAGCCAAAAGCCCATCAGCAGCAGAATAGATAAAAATATTGTGGTATTACAATATACAATAGAATACTTCTCAGCAACAGCTAGCAATGAACTACTGATACCAGCAACAATATATGTGAATTTCAAAAGCATTGCTGTAAGTGGACAAGCAAAATAGGCTGGACACATGCTCTACATCCTGTATCTGTGACATTAACGCAACATTCTAGAAAAGGCAAAGCTGTGGAAACAAAGCAGGTTGGGTTGGTTGCCATTGGGCTGTGGGTGATGGGAGGAATTGCCTACAGTGTCATGAGGGAACTTCCTAGGGTGATGCAAATGTTCCATATGTTAGTTTGGGTGTGAACACACAATTGCATGTGTGTCCGATTTTAAAACTGCCCTTTAAAAAGGCAAATGTTATTGTATATATGATTTGTATCTCAAAGCCTGACTTACAAAAATTCTTAAGTTTTATCAAAGAGAACTGGTAAATATTTTGTTACTAGAGCTAAAGTGTCATGTTAGAGAATTCAAAATCAGGATTTTCCACCCAAAATGAAAATAGGCATTTGTCTGCACTCTAAACACAGAGAAGAACAGATGTATTGGCTCAGTATCTTATTGGGTTTGTATGCTATTTGGAAATTGGATTGTTTTGACAGATTACTTGCTAGCCAGGAAAAGCATTAAGGGATTATTTGTCCACTGTGTTTTCAGATTTTTCCCTAATGATAAAATCATTTGAAATACAAGAGGGCAGCCAAAGTAATTTTACTCAGGGAGATATTATTTCATACATAGACATGTCAGAAAAGCATAAGCAAGAAAAGAAGATTACTCCAATTTTTAACATTTTTTAGCTTATTTCAACAGCAACAAACAATTTCAATCCTAAGTAGCACATAATTCAGATTTCCTTTTGAGAGTTTCTCAGCTTAAAGACTTGAAATCACTGGTTAATGTGGGTGTTGTAGACTTCACGTTGCAGTTTGAGCCTCTACTTCTCGATGCCTGCTTTAATGCTGACTGTGTGAGGATGCCATCTGACTCTATCATTGTTTTCACTTGTGTGAAAGGCTCTAATATCTGTCCACTGTGCTGCAGAACGGTTTGCTTTAATAGAATTCTATGTGTTTCAAGAATGTCTTTGCAAATAAAGCAAAGAGAAGCTTTTAAATCTTCATAAAAGCAATAGTCTTCATTTATTTGTTAATAGAACATTAATGTTACCTACCTTATCTAAAAGAGTTTTTTTTTTTCCCCATTCCACAGTTCATAGAATGAAAGAACCACCACTTATTTTAAATGAGTTTCTGTGCAACTATCAAATGAATTAATTTTTACCTTTGTGCTTTTGTATTGTCATAACATTGGTTGTTTTAATGAACTGGTGGTAGATAATTTAGTTTATTTTTACTTTTTTTTTTTTTTTTGCCAGAAAGCCCAACTAAACTGCTAAATCAGTGCATATTTTTATGTTTTTCCATGGATATACTTGATCTTCAAGTAATTATTTGCTGATTTGCTGTATTTACATGAAGTTTATTCTTTTGTATCTCTAGGTCTGCTGCCATCTAACACACTAGCTGCTGGCTATATGGGAGTGTTTAAATTAGTTAAAATGAAATTAAAAAATTCAGTTCCTAACTCACACTAGACAGATTTCAAGTGCTCAGCGGCCATCTGTGGTCTGTGGCTACCCTCTAAGACACAGAACTTTCCCATCATCACATGACTTCTGTGGAGCAGCTCGGATCTAGATCAGCGTCAGAAAACTGTCTTTTTGTAGTAAATCCTGTAGCGTTTATGGCCAACAGGTAAAATTGAGGTTACTACATAGGCACTACTTAGGCATTTGAAAAGTACTTCTATTTAAAACTGGAAAAGACATTCCTGCAGGCAGTGAGGAGCAGGCAGCAGACTGGAGCTGAGCCATAGCTTGCGCACTGCTGGTGCCAGTCATTCAATCCTTTTTTCAGTAAGAGCATCGTTTTTGAACAGATCTATGTTTTAAGCACTGGACTAAGTATTAAGTATAGCATAGTGAACAAGAAACATAGTCTCAGCTCTCATGTAGTCCAGAACTTAACAAGGAAGGCACTCTAACAAAATTTGCACAATTAATTATTTTAACAACTGAAATGAAGCTAAACAAATACCAGGGGAACCTAAACTGGATAAAACATTGAGTTGATTCTAAAACTTATCTGTAAGTAATATTTTTTTTAAATACAGCAACTATTTAGGCTTTCCAGCTGACCCATTTGAAAAAGGCATTGTAAAAATTAATAAATCGACATAATATTTCTAAATAGGCTGATGTTCAAATATATTCTTACATACCATCTTTTTTATGTATGTGAAATTGTACATCCAATGACAGAAATTATATCTGTATAAATATAATTACTTTTGTTATAAATGTAACATTTATTGATGTTTGGTCTTTTGTCTTCCTTGTGTAGCATCTTTTGTAAGAATTAAAGTGTATAAATTAAATGTTTCCTTGTAACCCAGAAAAACTTGCCACAGATAAACTCCTAAAATGGCCCACATTTTCTATTAATTCTTTTTATCAAAATTCAAATTGAGGCCATTATTAAATGAAATAATGTGATGCATATAAACCTAGGATACTTTGACAGGTATCTTTTTTAGAACATATGTCTTCTTTTCATTTGTGAGAGCTCAGTATACATGATCCACACAGCAACAACAAAAAAATTAAAATATATGCTATATTGTCTTCCTATGTATTGGCAGTGTCTCTCAAGATTATATTTGATTTTCTGAACCCTTTATTGCACTTTGCAGTTCTTTTAAATGTGGGCTTTTTTATGGTGGTGTCAAGAACTTGCTGTGAATCTAAATATTTAATCACTGAGCATGTGTGAGAGGGAATTGAGTGAGCAGAAGCCATTCTAAATTGAATACACACCTTGAATGACAAATAGGCCAAACTGAAATTGTTTTGAGATTAAATCATGTGCTATAAATCTGCTTTGTCTCAATAAATAAACCCCAAACTGTTAAA
Organism: Odocoileus virginianus; assembly: GCF_023699985.2. Lineage (NCBI taxonomy): Eukaryota > Metazoa > Chordata > Mammalia > Artiodactyla > Cervidae > Odocoileus > Odocoileus virginianus. Next base: position 11,019,431 of record NC_069697.1, read on the forward strand.
TGCAGCTGATTATACACCAAGATAAGGATGAAATAAAAGGGATGAAATATTTCCTAAGGTCATGACATGGAGTTTTAATTCTTCAGTTTCACTAAAATTGACAGGCCCAGGAACAAATCCTGCTGACTCAGGTTTCAGTTCATTTCAGCTCAGTCGTGTCCGACTTTGCGACCCCATGGACTACAGCACTCCAGGCTTCCCTGTCCATCACCAACTCCTGGAGCTTACTCAAACTCATGTCCATTAAGTCGGTGATGCCATCCAATGTTCTCATCCTCTGTCATCCCCTTCTCCTCCTGCCTTGAATCTTTCCCAGCGTCAGGGTCTTTTCCAGTGAGTTAACTCTTCACATCAGGTGGCCAAAGTATTGGAGTTTCAGCTTCAGCGTCAATGAACACCCAAGACTGATTTCCTATAGGATGGATTGGTTGGATCTCCTTGCAGTCCAAGCGACTCTCAAAAGTCTTCTCCAACACCACAGTTCAAAAGCATTAATTCTTCGGTGCTCAGCTTTCTTTATAATCCAACTCTCACATCCATACATGACTACTGGAAAACCCATAGCTTTGACTAGATGGACTTTTGTTGGCAAAGTAATGTCTCTGCTTTTTAATATGCCGTCTAGGTTGGTCATAACTTTTCTGCAGGGAGCAAGTGTCTTTTAATTTCATGGCTGCAGTCAGCATCTGCAGTCATTTTGGAGCCCCAAAAATAAAGTCTGTCACTGTTTCCATTGTTTCCCCATCTATTCCCCATGAAGTGATGGGACCGGCTGCTGTTTCATTCTGCTCTTTCACTTTCATCAAGAGGCTCTTTAGTTCTTCTTTACTTTCTGCCATAAGGGTGTCATCTGCATATCTGAGGTTATTAATATTTCTCCTGGCAATCTTGATTCCAGCTGGTGCTTCATCCAGCCCGGCATTTCACGTGATGTACTCTGCATAGAAGATAAATAAGCAGGGTGACAATATGCAGCCTTGACATACTCCTTTCCCTGTTTGGAACCAGTCTGTTCCATGTCCATTTCTAACTGTTGCTTCTTGACCTGCATACAGATTTCTCAGGAGACAGGACAGGTGGTCTGGTATTCTCATCTCTTGAAGAATTTTCCACAGTTTGTTGTGATCCACACAATCAAAGGCTTTGGTGTAGTCAATAAAGCAGAAGTAGATGTTTTTCTGGAACTCTCTGGCTTTTTCAATGATCTGGTGGGTGTTGGCAATTTGATCTCTGGTTCCTCTGCCTTTTCTAAACCCAGCTTGAACATCTGGAAGTTCATGGTTCATGTACTATTGAAGCCTGGCATGGAGAATTTTGAGCATTCCTTTGCTAGCGTGTGAGATGAGTGCAATTGTGTGGTAGTTTGAACATTCTTTGGTGTTGCCTTTCTTTGGGATTGGAATAAAAACTGACCTTTTCCAGTCCTGTGGTCACTGTAGAGTTTTCCAAATTTGCTGACATATTGAGTGCAGCACTTTAAAGCATCATCTTTTAGGATTTGAAATAGCTCAACTGCAATTCCATCACCTGCACTAGTTTTGTTCATAGTCATGCTTCCCAAGGCCCACTTGACTTTGCATTCCAAGATGTCTGGCTCTAGGTGAGTGATCACACCATCATGGTTATGTGGGTCATGAAGATCTTTTTTCTTTGGTTCTTCTGTGTATTCTTGCCACCTCTTAACATCTTCTGCTGCTGTTAAGTCCATACCATTTCTGTCCTTTATTGTGCCCATCTTTGCATGAAATGTTCCCTTAATATCTCTAATTTTCTGAAGAAATCTCTAGTCTTTCCCATTCTATTATGTTCCTCTATTTCTTTGCATTGGTCACTGAGTAAGGCTTTCTTAGCTCTCCTTGCTATTCTTTGGCATTCTGCATTCAAATGGGTATATCTTTCTTTTTCTCCTTTGCCTTTTGCATCTTTTTTTTTCTCAGCTATTTATTAGGCCTCCTCAGACAACCATTTTGGCTTTTTGCATTTCCTTTTCTTGGGGATGGTCTTGATCACTGCCTCCTGTACAATGTCACAACTCAGGTTTAAGCTGTTCTTTTATGGTGACAAATGGCGTGCACCGAGAAACTAAAATCTGACATCCCAGCACATCTTAGAACAATGCAGGTTTGCATAATGCCAAGAATAGTGGGGTTTAAAAACTGTGGCTGAATCTATCAAGAAACGATTCCATGTATGAAGATTCCATATATGACTCACTAGCTGCAGCACTGTTCCTCTCAACCTTTGTACAATTTCAGCCAGAGATGCTCTGTTATTCTATAATTCACTTTATGTAAAAATTAAGGACTCTGGCTCCCTCAGTGTCAATGTCCTCAACTCATCTTCACTGAGAGAGAAAAAAAGTCATGAGTATTTAACACAGAGGCTTGAAGGCCTAGCACAGTAATCCCATCGTAATCTCGTCAGGGATGGAGCATATTGACAACTGGAATACATTGTCCTCATGGACCATGGAACCTCTCAGCACCCAGTGGAATAGCTGTAGATAGATCACCCTGTCTTCCATCTGAGGTTCCTTCAGTCTCCAGGAGGGAGCTTTGCTCTGGTTCACCCGCACAACAGCATCAGTGCTGGACCCAGTGCCCTTCTGTTGGTTTCCGTTTGCTAGAACCTTTGACACAAGAACTGCTGCTGGTGCAGAGTTGGGCAGGGGTCACAGTCCAGCTGCTGCTGGAGTCAGAGGAGTAGATTTCGGATCTGCAACCATCTCGGATCTGCCCCACCCTTCATTTCTGTTTATAGTCTGTCCATTGGATCCCTGTGTCTTAATCCTCATTCTTGAGGTCTCAACCACATCAAAACGTGTCTTAGCACAATCCAGTTTCTCTACTTACCTTTCAAATGTTCCACTACTATCATCTGAAACACTTCATGTTTCCCTTTGACTCCTCTCACCCCAGCGGAAGCTAAAAGATTTGTTGGGATCTCTTTTCCCCAGTAGAGGCTCTCTGCCTCACCCAAGAAAAGTCCTCAAACCTTACAGAAAATGATGGCCAATAACAGCCTGCTTAGTTCAGAAAGTGATTTTCCTTTTTCTGGAATTTTTGTTTATTCCATTCTCTTACTTTCTAATATATTTTAAATATGTGCTTTTCCGGTAGTTTATTTGCCCCTTTTTTTTCTTTGGTGGTTGCAATAAAAGTGTTGGCTTGCCGTGACCTACTACATCCTGCCCAAAAGCAGACCTATTCAAGTTATTTTAGCATGCTGATATATGTCTGCTCCACCTCATTAATGCCTCTGTTCAGTACAGCTGAAGGGAAACCTGTGACAATGTCGCTTTTTTGGTGAAGGGATAGAAATGAATATAACAGTGTGTTTTATAGGGTCTGGAAACAAACTGTAACCCTTTTCATTGGTATATATTTAAAGAGACAACCAAGAGACATAAAACTTTAAAAATAAAAAAAATACTAAAAGAGCCAAAGTTGAAAATTATCTAGTTCCCACGACCTATCTTTTTAACATAGGAATTCCTAATGTTTATGTAAATGTAATTAATATTTTTGTTAATAGAATGTTTAGGAACTCACTTCTCACTTTCGTTTCTGTCCTTTCACACATTGAGTAGCAGACCGTCAGCCGAGGGAAAGATGGAAGTACGTCACCTGTGTTCTCGCATCCCCACCTTGCCCTGGCACACACACAGCAACCCACGACCACACGTGACAGATGCCACTGCTGCCATGTTGGTTTTACCGGCTGACCCTCCTCTGATGTTTGCTTTAAGGGCACAGGTTAACACTCTTAGCTATTGTTTTGTGTGTGTGCTTTTTCAAATAAGCTTTTTATTTTGGGTTAGTTTTAGGTTTGCAGAAATGAAGTCCCCATTTGCCTCTCACCCAGTTTCTTCGAATGTTAATATCGTACACTCACACCATGCATTTGTCAAAACTAGGAAGCCAACGTTGACACTTTATATTAACTCCATACTTGATTCACATTTCAGTAGTTTTCCACTAATGCCTTTTTGTTTCATGATCTCATCCAGGATACCACTTTGTATTAAGTGTTTTGTTATTTTTTTTAATTGATGTTAAGTTTCACATTTCTTAATTCAGTGTCCTGTTTGTGCTTCTATGTAATCCTTTAGCTTTTATTTGACAGTTGTTTTTGAGTGCCGAAGTGCCGTGTTTTTCATACTCTAAACTCCTAGGCAGGCCTCTGAAGACAACTTGTCCTTTATTTATGACACTATATATCAATGTTAAAGTAAATGAAAATATTAAAAATAATGCTTACTTTGTGCAGAGTCCATGAACTCCAACCGGAACACATAAAACACATAAACGTCAAATTTGAGCAATAAATTTTGATTGATTTTTACATTCCATTTAAGGCACTATTTTTTTCTGTATAGAATCTCTTGGAAAATCTTTTAAAATATTGTTTTATAAAAAATGATTTCTTATGGGATCTGGAAGTTCTTTAGGTAGATTTTTAGTAAAATGTCTGAACAATTTAAATACTATTTCACATTGTCAGAATGATGAATGTTTTTAAATTATTTTATTACAGTGATTTTTTCACCCAAGTTTACAGTACTCCGAGCATTATTTTTTTGCTTCAACTGAATAACTAGCATTTTTCTGTTTTGTTCTTTTCCTCGTTGTGTACCCTTCTCTGGAGCACTTTCAAATTTCAAAAAAGGTCTTTTGTCTGGGGCCCATTAGTGAATGGGCATGAGCCATTATGTTCAATGAAATAAGTATTGTGTGATTGAAGATTAACTAAGGGAATGGATCATGATTCTATTAAAAGCAGCAAGATATTCCTGGAAAAGCTATGAAAATACGCTTTTCCATTAAGGAAAAGCACTTATCAGTGCTGCCAGTCCCAGTAAAGTTTCTCTACTTTAATATGAAGCAGACATTTCTTGTACATGAAGGAGGGCATTAGGCTTGATCACACCATAACTATCTGCCAGGTAGGACTCTGACTTCTGGAGGTAACTCTGTAGCTCTCATCAACTACAGGTGACTGCAAAGCTTGGCACTGTTCAAGTGGGCGGCCATGCTCTGATTAAAGGTCCAAGCCTGCAGACCCATTTGTAAAGTTTGGCATTGAGATGATTTAGCCCAAAGAGAAAATTATTAAAGCATGGGTCCCACACTGGTGGCTTGAAGTCTTATTTTGTTTGGCCCAGAGACAATGTTTTGTTTGTTGGTTTTTAATATTGGAATTAACTGCTCAACTCTTAATGTTGGGAGATCACACTCCTGAAATCTGAATAGCCCTCATTTCTACAAATCAGTGAAAAGCTAGAGGGCTCTTTTTCAATGGGGCGTATCCTCTCCAGCCACACACAGGGCCCACCCCACACGACTGTCTCCCTGCCCTGCAACTACCAGCTACCATCACTCCTTACTCAGGTGTTTTCCTATGATGAAAAGACTCCCTTTCCATCGTGCTCTTCAAAGTAGGAAAAGGAGCTGTGCTTGAGAAGGCAGTGTTCCTCGCTCAGTGATGTCCGCAGCTGGCCCTGAGGATATTTGAGCTTGTGACCTTGGGTAAAAAGGTGAGGTCATGCTCACCAGCGCTTAGCCACCCACTATCCCAGCTCTCAAATTGGAATTGAGACACAAGTCCAAACAGTGATTTTTACCTTTAAATGGTTTCTACCTTATCACTTGCAGTAATGGCTCAGTGCGCTTCCCACGGGGTAGAGAGTCTGCCTGCAAAGCAGGAGAAACGGGTTCAGTCCCTGGGCCGAGAAGACACTGTGAAGGAGGGAATGGCAACCTGCTCTGGTATTCTTGCCTGGAAAATCCCATGGACAGAGAAACCTGGTGGGCTACAGTCCATGGGGTTGCAAAGAATTGAACATGACTGAGCAACTGAACAACAACAAGATAGCTTTGTAGGTTTATGCCTAGATACTACAGCTAGACTGCCTCAGTGCAAACTCCCACTCTGCTGCTTATAACAGTGTCTGCTTAGGCCAGTTAGCTAACCTCTCTAGGCCTCAGTTTCTTCCATTGTAAAAGGAAGGTAAAAAGAGCTCTTACGTCACAGAGATGTTGGAAGGACTCTATGAGCCAGTGTGTGGGAATCACTGGAAACAGAGCCCAGTACAAATGATGTGGCCCAGAAGGCTTAGCTGGTACAGTTGTTACTCACTTTCTCATTGTACTGCTGTATAATTTATTATATATGACTCACGTTGTCTCCTAATTTATAACTCATCCTGGAGTCTGGTCTTCACGCTGCGTACTCTGTGCCTCCTGGGGTCCATATCGGCTTTAGGGTTTAGCCATGTATTTGTGTATTAAAGAAGGTAAATAAGACAACGAATAGCATGCATTCAGAAATGATAGGGGCCTTAGAGATCATCTGGCTGGCAGACTTCTTCTGCAGAGGGCCAGACTGTAAATATTTTGGCTCTGGGGCCATACGGTTTCTGTGGCAACTACTTAACTCTGCTGTTGTAGCACAAAAGCTGCTATAGATCCAGATGAATGGGTGTGGCTGCGCCCCAGTATCTGTATTTATGGACACTGAAATTTGAATAGCATTTAATTTTCACATATCATGAAATATTATTCTTCTGTCGTTTTTCAACTATTTATAATGTAAAACCCAATCTTAGCTTATGGACCATAAAAACAGGTGGAAGGTCAGGTTTGGCTGACCCCTGATCTAGTCCGAAGCTCACAAACTCCAGTACTTTCAGCTGGAAATTCCACCTGGGAATTTTTGGTTGAAACGTGATGCTTCTGGGGCCCCACTCCAAACCCACTAAGTAAAACTCCGCGAGTCGTGGGCTATGGAATCTTTACGGTGAACATGTGTGTGATACCCACCAGTGTGCCTCTAGGAATCATACTTTGGGAAACTACCCAAGGCCTTCCAATGAGTATGGAGAACTCACAACCCTCTTCATAGAGCTAAAATGATTTACAGAGACTGAATACAACAGGCACCACATTGCAGAAGTAAATGGGATCACTTGTGAACCTCAATTATTTAAAGGTATTCCTTACACTCTTTTGTTTTTCTTCAAAGTACTCCATCCAACAAAGGTCATTATTTCCTTTTAGTATGTTGGAGGGGTATGGTATCATCTTGAAATTACCCTAATATCACTGCACATTAGAGAAATCTCACTTTGTGTTTTTTGTCAACATCAGAACATGTGCATACTTATTGACACATTCTTGTGATGACAAAAAAAAAAATCTGAAAAAAATTTAAATCTGGTGATGGTTACTTGAAATTTTATGCCACTATGTAAAGAATGTGTTATAGCTACATGTACTGCCCTGGAGAAGGAATGTTAAGCACATACTAACAAGCAAAAAAAAATAGCAAGAGACAGTAATGTATACAACATGATTCCACTTTCATTAAAAAAGGGAAATACACTGAGGACATTGGTTAATCTCAGGCAAATAATACTAGAGAGGGAAGTGTATGATGAAAGACATTTAACTTCTCCTTTAAACATATCTTTACTGTTTGACTTTTTGTAGGACTGATTTTAAAATAGAAAAAAAATTAAGTGAAAAAATGGAAACAAAAAACTTGAATAAACCTTCATAGCCTGTTTGTTTAGGATAGGAATCCAGTTTCCCTGATAAGAAAGAGACATCTGCTTCTGAGACTCACCAACTTGGAGAAAGTGGAAAAATTTAATAATGTGAATCTGGCTGCAAAATTGCACAATTATCATCTTCCTTTGCCAGCTGAAGTCAACAGTTCAGGAGAACTTTTGATGTGGAATTCCATGATATAAATCTCATCTAAAGTCAAGTAGAACCCTGACTTTGAACAAACTCCTGCTTTGGCTAAATAAGTCAGAAGAGGCAAATCATTCTGTTTCTGTGGTCTTTATTTTTAATAGGCAGCTGTTTGTTCCATTACAGTAAGTTTCTTCGAAAAGTAATCCATCTAAATAATTGCTGATTACACAGCCCCTGTTAGACTTTCACTTTGCCCTGTTATTTTTTCAACAACAGATTTCTTAAGAACTGTGGAAAACACCACTACCAAATGCTCATCTAAACTATTCTGTCTCATTTGGACACAAATGTCATTTTCATATAATTTCATGGAGCATTAGATATCATACTTTCTGAAGTTAAGAGAGAAAACTAGATGAATCTACTCTATGGAGGAGTTCCAAATTAAATATACTCAGTTCAGAGTGAAAATTTCAACATATAAAGGTGAACTTCTTTCTCTAATTGCAATTTATCTATTTGTTCTCATACAATTTTTTGAATGTTTACTGTGTCCGAACCTGTACTAGAAAATGTATATGTGTTATCACACAAAGGGATCAGCTCAGAAAAGTGAGAAGATATGTAGTCACACAAAAATAAATGCACAGAGATTTAATTCAGATCTTCAGATAGTTGCTCAGTCGTGTCCGACTCTTTGTGACTCCATGAACCACAGCACACCAGTCTTGCCTTATCATCAACTCCCGGAGCTTGCTCAAACTCATGTCCATCAGGTCAGTGATTCCATCCAGTCATTTCATCTTCTGTTGTCCCCTTCTCCTCCTGCCTTCAATCTTTCCCAGCATCAGGGTCTTTTCCAATGAGTTAATTCTTCACATAGGTGGCCAAAGATGTGGAGTTTCAGCTTCAGCATCTGTTCTTCCAATGAATCTTCAGGACTGATTTCCTTTACGATGGACTGGTTGGATCTCCTTGCAGTCCAACAGACTATCAAGAGTCTTTTCCAACATCACAATTGAAAAGTATCAATGCTTCAGCACTCAGCTTTCCTTATAGTCCAACTCTCAGTACATACATGACCACTGGAAAAACCATACTTTTGACTAGATGGACCATTGTTGGCAAAGTAATGTCTCTATTTTTAATATGCTGTCTGGGTTGGTTTTTCTTCCAAGGAGTAAGCATCTTTTAATTTCATAGCTGAAGTCATCATCCACAGTGATTTTGGAGCCCAAGAAAATAAAGTCTGACAGTGTTTCCACTGTTTCCCCATCTATTTGCCATGAAGTGATGGGACTGGATGCCAGGATCTTAGTTTTCTGAATGTTGAGTTTTAAGCCAACTTTTTCACTCTACTCTTTCATTTTCATCAAGAGGCTCTTTAGTTCTTTGATTTCTGCCATAAGGGTGGTATCATCAGCATATCTGAGATTATTGATATTTCTCCCAGCAATCTTGATTCCAGCTTATGCTTCTTCCAGCCCAGCATTTCACATGATGTACTCTGCATATAAGTTAAATAAGCAGGGTGACAATATACAGCCTTGACATACTCCTTTCACTGTTTGGAACCAATCTGTCCTTCCATGTCCAGTTCTAACTGCTGCTCTTGACCTGCATACATATTTCTCAGGAGACAGGACAGGTGGTCTGGTATTCCCATCTCTTTCAGAATTTCCACAGTTTATTGTGATCCACACAGTCAAAGGCTTTGGCATAGTCAATAAAGCAGAAGTAGATGTTTTTCTGGAACTCTCTTGCTTTTTCAATGATCCGACAGATGTTGGCAATTTGGTCTCTGGTTCCTCTGCCTTTTCTAAACCCAGCTTGAACATCTGGAAGTTCACGGTTCACATACTTTTGAAGCCTGGCATGGGGAATTTTGAGCATCACTTTAATAGCGTGTGAGATGAGTGCAATTGTGCGGTAGTTTGAACATTCTTTGGCATTGCCTTTCTTTGTAATTGGAATAAAACTTATCTTTTCCAGTCCCATGGCCACTGCAGAGTTTCCAAATTTGCTGGCACTTTGAGTGCAGCACTTTAAAGCATCATCTTTTAGGATTTGAAATAGCGCAACTGAAATTCCATCACCTCCACTAGCTTCATTTGTAGTGATGCTTCCTAAGGCCCACTTGACTTTGCATTCCAGGATGTCTGGCTTTAGGTGAGTAATCACACCATTGTGGTTATGTGGGTCATGAAGATCTTTTTTGTATAGTTTTTCTGTGTATTCTTGCCACCTCTTCTTAATATCTTCTGCTGCTGTTAGGTCCGTACAATTTCTGTCCTTTATTTTGCCCATCTTTGCATGAAATGTTCCCTTAATATCTCTAATTTTCTTGAAGAGATCTCTAGTCTTTCCCATTCTATTGTTTTCCTCTATTTCTTTGCACTGAACACTGAGGAAGTCTTTTTTATCTCTCCTTGCTATTCTTTGCAACTCTGCATTCAAATGGGAATATCTTTCCTTTTCTTCTTTGCCTTTCACTTCTCTTCTATTCACGGCTATTTGTAAGGCATCCTCAAACAAACATTTTGCTTTTTTCATTTCTTTTTCTTGGGGATGGGCTTGATCACTTCCTCCTGTACAGTGTTACAGACCTCTGGCCATAGTTCTTCAGGCACTTGTCTATCAGATCTAATCCCTTGAATCTGTTTGTCACTTCCACAGTATTATCATAAGGGATTTGATTTAGTTCATACCTGAATGGTCTAGTGGTTTTCCCTACTTTCTTCAATTTAAGTCTGAATTTGGCAATAAGGAGTTCATGATCTTATATGCAGAGTACATCATGAGAAACACTGTGCTGGAAGAAGAACAAGCTGGAATCAAGATTGCCTGGAGAAATATCAAAAACCTCAGATATGCAGATGACACCACCCATATGGCAGAAAGTGAAGAAGAACTAAAGAGCCTCTTGATGAAAGTGAAAGAAGAGAGTGAAAAAGTAGGCTTAAAGCTCAATATTCAGAAAACTAAGATTGTGGCATCTGGTCCCCTCACTTCATGTCAAATAGATGGGGAAACAGTGGCTGACTTTATTTTCTTGGGCTCCAAAATCACTGCAGATGGTGACTGCAGCCATGAAATTAAAAGATGCTTACTCCTTGGAGGGAAAGTTATGACCAACCTAGACAGCATATTAAAAAGAAGAGACATTACATTGTCAACAAAGGTCCGTCTAGTCAACACTATGGTTTTTCCAGTAGTCATGTATGGATGTGAGAGTTAGACTAAAAAGAAAGCTGAGCACCGAAGAATTGATGAACTGTAGTGTTGGAGAAGACTCTTGAGGGCCCCTTGGACTGTAAGGCGATCCAACCGGTCCCTCCTAAAGGAGATCAGTCCTGGGTGTTCATTGGAAGGACTGATGTTTAAGCTGAAACTCCAGTCCTGACTCATTTGAAAAGACCCTGATGCTGGGAAAGATTGAGGGCAGAAGGAGAAGGGAATGACAGAAGATGAGGTTGCTGGATGGCATCACTGACTCAATGGACATGAATTTGGGTGAACTCCAGGAGTTGGTGATGGACAGGGAGGTCTGGCATGCTGCGGTTCTTGGGGTCGCAAAGAGTCAGACAGGACTGAGTGACTGAACTGACCTGAACTGATCTGAGCCACAGTTAGCTCCTCATCTTGTTTTTGCTGACTGTATAGAGCTTCTCCATCTTTGGCTGCAAAGAGTATAATCAATCTGATTTTGGTTTTGATCATCTGGTGATGTCCATATGTAGAGTCTTCTCTTGTGTTGTTGGAAGAGGGTGTTTGCTATGACCAGTGCATTCACTTGGCAAAATTCTGTTAGCCTTTGACCTGCTTCATTTTGTACTCCAAGGCCAAATTTGCCTGTTACTCCAGGTAACTCTTGACTTCCTACTTTTGCATCCCAGTTCCCTGTAATGAAAAGGATATCTTTTTTTGGGCGTTAGTTCTAGAAGGTCTTGTAGGTCTTCATAGAACTGTCAACTTCAGCTTCTTCAGCATTACTGATCAGGGCAGAGACTTGGATTACTGTGATATTGAATGCTTTGCCTTGGAAATGAACAGAGGTCATTCTGTCATTTTTGAGATTGCATCCAAGTACTGCATTTTGGACTCTTTCATTGACTATGATGGCTACTCCATTTCTTCTAAGGGATTCCTGCCCACTGTAGTAGATATAATGGTCATCTGAGTTAAATCCACCCATTCCTGTCCATTTTAGTTCACTGATTCCCAAAATGTCAATGTTCACTCTTGCCATCTCCTGTTTGACCACTTCCAATTTGCCTTGATTCATGGACCTAACATCCCAGGTTCCTATGCAATATTGCTCTTTACAGCATCAGACCTTGCTTCTATCACCAGTCACATCCACAACTGGGAGTTGTTTTTGCTTTGGCTCCATCTCTTCATTCTTTCTGGAGTTATTGCTCCACTGATCTCTAGTAGCATATTGGGCACCTTCCAACCTGGGGAGTTCCTCTTTCAGTTTCCTTTATTTTTGCCTTTTCATGCTGTTCATGGGGTTCTCAAGGCAAGAAAACTACAGTGGTTTGCCATTCCCTTCTCCAGTGAGCCATGTTTTGTCAGAACTCTCCACCATGACCCGTCCTTCTTGATTGGCCCTACACAGCATGGCTCATAGTTTCATTGAGTTAGACAAGGCTGTGGTTCATGTGATCAGATTGTTTAGTTTTCTGTCACTATGGTTTTCATTCTCTTTGCCCTCTGATGGAGAATAAGAGCCTTATGGAAGCTTCCTGATGGGAGAGACTGACTGAGGGGGCAGCTGGGTCTTGTTCTGATGGGCGAGGCCGTGCTCAGTACATCTTTAATCCAATTTTCTGGTGATGGGTGCAGCAAATAATAGGGAGGGAACAGCATTACCAAACTATGGTGGAGGTAATGAAGATAATGGCGACCTCCTTCAAAAGGTCCCATGCATGTACTGCTACACTCAGTGCCCCCGACCCTGCAGCAGGCCACCGTTGACCCATGCCTCCACCAGAGAATCCTGGTCACTCCTGGGCAAGTCTGGGTCAGTCTCTTGTGGGGGTCACTGCTCCCTTCTCCTGGGTCCTGCTTTGCACAAGGTTCTGTTTGTGCCCTCCAAGAGTCTGTTTCCCCAGTCCTGTGTAAGTTCTGGTGACTCTATGATGGGGTTAATGGTGACCTCCTCTGAGAGGGCTTATGCCATACCCAGGTCTGCTGCACCCAGAGCCCCTGCCCCCACAGGAATCCACTGCTGACCCACACCTCTGCAGGAGACACTCAAACTCAGTTCTGTCTCAGTCTCTGTGGGGTCTCTGGGTCCTGGTGCACAAGGTTTGTTTGAGCCCTCTGAGCATCTCTGGCAGGTAAGGGGTTTGATTCTAAACATGATTTCTCCCCATACCTTCTTCCTGGGGTTTCTCCTCTGCCCTTGGACTTGGGGTGTCTCTTTCTGGTGGGATCCAACATCCTCCGGTCGATGGTTGTGCAGCAGCGAGTTGTCGTTTTAGAGTTCTCACAGGAGAAGATGAGTGCACATCCTTCTACTCTGCCGTTTTCCAGGTTAGGCAGCAGCCGCTGTTGCTGCAGGGATCAGGAACATCGCCACAGCGGGGTGGCCATGTTTCCTCTCAGTCTTTCAGCGGGGTCGGCAAGCAAGGGGGCGGTGAGAAAGGCATGCAATGCCCCCACCGCCGGGCTGCTTCTGGGCCATGTCAGTCTGACGCCACCGCCCAGGGGCACTGGCCCTGGTCAGTCTCGGCCATGGCTTGGGAGAGCATGGAGGGGCTGCCCAGCCCTGAACTCGGAGTCTACGTATGTATTTAACAAACATCATTGCAGCACAGTGCCAGGCACTGTTCTAGGGACTTCATGAAGAGTAACACATCAAATCCTCAGTCATTCCAGATCATCTGAACCATTTACAGGTGAGTTCACTCACTCAGAGGAAAATTAAATGAATAATGGAGCTGGAATTCAAACCCAGGCCATCAGACTCCAAGTCCATGCTTTGAACCACCACACTAGACGGCCCCTTCTGTCCTAAAGGTTTTGTTACCCCCAGCACTGGGCTGCTTAGGAAGGCAGACAGACTTATAAGAACAGAAATGGAATGAGTTAAGTGCTGGCGTCAACAGCAGTGACTATGTAGCATTTGGAACTCTGTTATATTGACTGAAAATCCAACCCAATACCTTCAGAAAAAAGGAGAGGGAATTTATTGTATCATGCTTTGGACTGAATTTTATATCCACAAAGCTCATATGTGGAAGCCCAGTGTGACTATATTTGGAGATGGGGCCCTTAAAGAGGTAATTAAGCTTAAATAAGATCATAAGGGTGGGTTTCTGGTATGATACGATTAGTGTCCTTACAATAAGAGACAACAGAGACCTTTCTTTTTCTCTTTCTCTCCTTCCCCGCTTCTCCTCCTCCTCTACACAGACACACACACACCCCCCACACCCCAGCATAGAGGCTGCCTGTAAACCAAGAGAAAAAGCCTTTGAGTGACACCTTTGCTGGCACCGCACCTATTTCCCAGTCTCCATAACTGTAAGAAATAAGCTTCTATTGTTTAAGTCACCTAGTATATGGTATGTATTTTGTTATGGCAGCCTCAGCAGACTAAGACATATTATGGCTATGAAGGCTCCTAGGACTAACCTAGTTCAGACACAGATGGACCTGGGGGCTCAAATACTAACACAATACTGTGGCTCTTGCGCTCACTCTCTCGTGCTCCCTCTGTCCCTTCCTGCCCACTCTTGTCCGGCTTTCCCCTGAAGGGACTTTATTCTCAACTCAGCACCCTCTATGTGCTCCCAGCCTCCCGACCTAACAGCTCTCGGGCACCAGCCAGCCCTAGTGATTTGGGCGCACGATCCCGATGAAATCCCGGTGAGAAGAATGCGTCTCTCTTCAGCGACAGCTGTAATGGAAGGGTTGCAATCAAGTCATGCAGGGCTTTCTGGGGTCAGATACTGCCCCCGCCACCATCACTATGAACTAGCTAAACCTGAGTTACCTATCTACCCGCCCCCCCCCCCCCTGGTCTCGCAGCTGGGGTCTGCCCCCTTTGAACTCTGCCTGGCTGTATGTACCTGGAGGAGCCTGAGAACCCAGGAGGAAATCAAGACGGCTGCAGCCGGCGGGAGGAGGAACGCAGACCAGCAACGCAGAAGTCCACCACTGGGTTTGTTATTAACCTCCTTGGTCACTCAGAGGCGATGCATTGAAATGACTTGAGGGTTTGTAAAAAGCTAGATGCCAGAGGCTCACCCTCAGCTGTTCTGACTAGACGGCTTTGTTCAGAAGCCTGTGGAGAGTGCAGACACCCGGGTTCTAGTCCGAGACACCGTTCTTTTTCATTTTGTACCTTAATGCTGAGATTCAGTGTTTTTAGATACAAGTGATTGGAACCTAACAAGAATGTGATATTGTGATTAAATACATGTTTGATCTTCATCCCTGTTTCTGGCAGAGAGCTTCAAAAACCCTTGAATGTCTTAAGTGATAAGAGTGATAAAGGTGTCTTAATATTCCCTTTTTTTTTTAAGCTATACGCTTTAGATGCATATTTATTTACTTTTTATTTGCTTGGCTGCATCAAGTCTTAGCTGAGGCATGTGAGATGTTCACTGGGTCCTGCGAAATCTCTTGCTGCTGCGCGCAGTCTTCTGTGGTTGCGGCATGCAGCTCCAGACTTCAGAGGCTCAGTAGTTGCTGTTCGCAGGCCTAGTTGCTCTGTGGCATATGCGATCCCAGGTCCCTCCCTGACCAGGGATGGAACCTAAGTCCCCTGCATTGTAAGGCAAATTCTCAACCACCGGGCCACCAGGGACTTCTCCAGGTGTCTTAATATCCCTAATAACCCCCTTTCAACCACACGTGAGTTTATGTTAATACGGTCCCTGGTCCCTTCTGTAAGCACTTAAGGATGCTGTTGGCTGCCTGGGGAACCAACCAAGTGATTAGAGCATTGATTTCAATCCTACCCCACCTCTAGGGAAGGGAGAGGAGAGGGACTGGAGGGTCAATCAATCACCAATGGCCAATGATTTGATCAATCGAAAGCCTTCTTAAAAACAGTGAAGACAGGATTTGGAGAGCTTCTGGGTTGGGGAACACTTGGAGGTTTGGAGACAGTGAGGCACTGAGAGAGGGCGTGGAAGCTCCGCACCATCTCCCCGCACCTTTCCCAATGCTGTCATCTACCTGGCTGATCCTTAGCTATACCTTTTTATTATAAACCAATAATCTAGTGAAAGGCTTCCCTGGTGCCTCAGGCAGTAAAGAATCTGCCTGCATTAGAGGAGACACAAGTTTGATCCCTGGGTTGGGAAGATCCCCTGGAGAAGGGAATGGCAGCCCACTCTAGTATTCCTGCCTGGAGAATCCCATGGACAGGTGAGCCTGGAGGGCTACAGTTAGTGGGGTCACAAAGAGTCGGACATGACTGGGCGACTAAACACACACGCACAGTCTAGTGGGTGAATTGTTTGTCTTAGTTCTGTGAGTTGCTAGTTGGAATCTCCAATCTCTAGCTCGTTGGCCAGAAGCACAGTTAACACCTGGGCTTGTGACGAGCATCTGATGTGGGAGAAGGTGGTTTTGTGGAACTGATGCCTCTAATCTGTAGGAGCTCATGCTGTTCTCCAGGGAAGGTCAGAATTGAGTGGAATTGTAGGCCCCAAAGCTGGTGTCAGAGAATTCCTTGTTAGAACTGCCCCCCACCACACACACGCGCGCGCATTAGAATTGGCGACCAGAATTTTTGGAGAGACTTCCAATTCAACCACTTTTTAATATTTGTGTAAAATACTCTTACTAAAATGTCAGTGTGTACCAAAAATGACATTCCTTTTCCTATAAATTAGCAAGTAAAGGAAATAAAATTGTCCTGTGAGAAGCAAATTGTAAGATACACAATCAATGGATTAGAGTATAAATCTGCAGAGCAAACTAAAGGAGCAGAATGGAGCTTCAGGCAGGCAGGACAACAGACATGCAATGCATACTCTTATTTGACTTTTGTAAAACTTATTTGATTTTTGTAAAACTTATTTGACTTTTGTAACTTGTCGTTTATTCGTGGTGCTGAAAATACTCACTTCCAACAGGAAATAAACTACATTGTATTTTTCATCCACATGCAACTTTCTCCTCCAAATATTGATCATGTTCAATTTGCTAATTTTAACTGCCTCTGATAGATAGCGTTTCTTTGTTTCTGGATTTTATTTTGTTGAGTGTGTGAGAAATAAACATGGAACAAAATCTAAATGAAACAAACAGCAGAGCGAAAAAGCAGAGAAGAAAGAATACAGAGCTTGGGAAGACTGGGAAACCTCATTCTACTGAATTTCCTAGCTGAAGAAGCAGCCTGGATAGTCAAAGGGAAAAACAGAATGCATCTCATTGGGGATAGCAGTTATTCAGTTGGTGGAAGTTCCCATATATGTATGAATATGTATATTAGCAGAGGAATGAGATTTTACTCTGAAGCTGCTGGGGAAAGGAATGGAAGTGAGCGTTCAAGTTGCATTAGGAAGAGAGTTGCAATACCCTCTCAGCAGCAGAAAGTAATTCTGGCCTACTTTTAAGCAGAAACGGAGTTTGGTTAAATGAACAAAGTTAACTCATAGAAGCACCATAAAACCAGACAGCCAGGCTTAGAATGTGGACAGAAACAAGGTCGGACCAGACCAAAATCGTGCTACAAGCCAGTGAGATGAGATCATCGAGGCTGCCTTCATGGGAATCTGCAGCGTGCCTTTGGCTCGCCCAGCCCTGCACACTCAGTGTCATTGCCACAGGCCAGTGTTACACATAGTCAGGGTAAACAGTGACTTCATGAATAGCAACTCCCCCTTATAAAGAAAGTTAATTGCAACCAAACTGTATTTAATTTACCTTAAAAGTGTACAATTTACCAACATCTAATACAAATGAAAATGCTTGCATTTTAACACCCAGTAATTCCACTTTGGAGTATGTGTCCTGGCGAAATGCACTGAGAATACACAAGAATCTCCACACCCAAGAATGCTCTTTGGGAAATAGTCATCCTCAACTTTTTTTTTTTAATTGATGCCATAAGTGCAGATTTTAAAAAATGCTTAGAAACTACCAGATGGCCAAAGCTGGGATAGAGAAAAAATAATTTCTGAAAAATCAGTCTGAATCAGAAGAGAGATTCCAAATATTTTCAGAAGCCTGGAACACTAGGATAAACCCCATAAAATGGAGTATAACAAAGGTACTTTTTTTTTGGCTTCACTTTTTAATAACCAGCTACATTGAATACAGAATAAAGAGGGCTTGACTTGTGGGGATATTTCCTGAGAAAATAACTTGAGAAGTTTGAGTTGACCACAAACCTAAGTGCATGTTATATGACAGCTATAAAGTAGCTCTGCCCTTAGGTTACACCCAGCCTCCTGTTCCATTCAGTAGAAGGGAAATTGACCAACCCGGGAACCCCTCAAAGAAGTGAGATGAAGATGAGAAGTGAGCTACATTATATGAAAAAGAATTGAGGGAAACATTAATATTTAGGCTGAAAATAAAGGGAAGCTGTAACTCTCTCCTAATATTATGTGGAAGGCAGAAAAAACCCTTCAAACCACAGAATTTCAGCTAAACATGATCTGTATTCCCCTAAGGGATAAAATGTAAGCAAGTGTGTAGAAATTACATGAACATGGATTTTGTTTTATATAAGAACAAACTTAGTAACATTTGTAGGTTTCTAGTAGTTTAGTAAGTTAGTGAGCTGCTCACCACTGGAAGTAATGATGGCTCTCTTTGAATTCTGTTGGATGAGAGATTTTAAATGTTTAAACTTTTCTACTTAATACTCTTTTGCATTCAAATTCTTTACTTTTCAGATAAGAAAACACACTTTCAGAGCAAAGAAAAAAGAATGCTAATAGCTTGGTGAAAGTACTATGTTTTATATCTAACTGATCTTAATCAGACGCCTTTGGGCTTAATTACAAAAGAACCTAGTTTTTTTCTCTCTCCGTTTAGTCCTGCTCAGCAGGGCTGTTCCTTTCCCTGTTTGGAGAGCATCTTGGGCCAGGCTGTGACTTTACAGGTTAAATGTAATTAATAGTAGTACATTCACTTCAAATCATAAGCACAGCCGAATTTGTGACTTAAGACATCCATTATTGTGTTATCCTCAGAGTTTCCAGTCCAGTTTCAGTTCAGTCACTCAGTCATGTCCGACTCTTTGTGACCCCATGAACTGGAGCACGCCAGGCCTCCCTGCCATCACCAACTCCCAGAGTCCACCCAAACCCATGTCCATTGAGTCAGTGATGCCATCCAACCATCTCATCCTCTGTTGTCCCCTTCTCCTCCTGCCCTCAATCTTTTCCAGCATCAGGGTCTTTTCAAATGAGTCAGGCCTTCACATCAAGTGGCCAAAGTATTGGAGTTTTAGCTTCAGCATCAGTCCTTCCAATGAACACCCAGGACTGATCTCCTTTAGGATGGACTGGCTGGATCTCCTTGCAGTCCAAGGGGCTCTCAAGAGTCTTCTCCAACACCACAGTTCAAAAGCATCAATTCTTTGGCTCTCAGCTTTCTTCATAGTCCAACTCTCACATCCATACCTGACCACTGGAAAAACCATAGCCTTGACCAGACGGACCTTTGTTGGCAAAGTAATGTCTCTGCTTTTTAATATGCTATCTAGGTTGGTCATAACTTTCCTTCCAAGGAGCAAGCATCTTTTAATTTCATGGCTGCAATGACCATCTGCAGTGAGTTTGGAGCCCAAAAAAATAAGGTCAGCCACTGTTTCCACTGTTTCCCCATCTATTTGCCATGAAGTGATGGGACCAGATGCCATGATCTTAGTTTTCTGAATATTGAGCTTTAAGCCAACTTTTTCACTCTCCTCTTTCACTTTCAAGAGGCTTTTCAGTTCCTCTTCACTTTCTGCCATAAGAGTGGTGTCATCTGCATATCTGAGGTTATTGATATTTCTCCTGGCAATCTTGATTCCAGTTTATGCTTCCTCCAGCCCAGCGTTTCTCATGATGTACTCTGCATATAAGTTAAATAAGCAGGGTGACAATATACAGCCTTGACGTACTCCTTTTCCTATTTGGAAACAGTCTGTTGTTCCATGTCTAATTCTAACTGTTACTTCCTGACCTGTTTACAGGTTTCTCAAAAGGCAGGTCAAGGGGTCTGTTATTCCCATCTCTTTAAGAATTTTCCATAGTTTATTGTGATCCACACAATCAAATGCTTTAGCATAGTCAATAACGCAGAAATCGATGTTTTTCTGGAACTCTCGTGCTTTTTCAATGATCCAGAAGATGTTGTCAATTTGATCTCTGGTTCCTCTGCCTTTTTTAAATCCAGCTTAAACATCTGGAAGTTCATGGTTCACATATTGCTAAAGCCTGGCTTGGAGCATTTTAAGCATTACTTTACTAGCGTGTGAGATGAGTGCAATCTTGTGGTAGTTTGAACATTCTTTGGGATTGCCTTTCTTTGGGATTGGAATGAAAACTGACCTTTTCCACTGCTGTGGCCACTGCTGAGTTTTCCAAATTTGCTGGCATATTGAGTGCAGCACTTTCACAGCGTCATCTTTGAGGATTTGAAATAGCTCACCTGGAATTCCATCACCTCTACTAGTTTTGTTCATAGTGATGCTTCCTAAGGCTCACTTGACTTCATATTCCAGGATGTCTGGCTCTAGGTGAGTGATCACACCATCATGATTATCTGGGTCATGAAGATCTTTTTTGTACAGTTCTTCTGTGTATTCTTGCCACCTCTTCTTAATATCTTCTGCATCTGTTAGATCCCTATCATTTCTCTCATTTATTGAGCATGGAATAGTCCATGCTTAATATTAATATTAATATTAATATTCTTTGCATGGAATAGTCCCTTGGTATCTCTAATTTTCTTGAAGAGATATCTAGTCTATCCCATTCTATTATTTCCCTCTATTTCTTTGCATTGATCACTGAGGAAGCTTTTCTTATCTGTCCTGAGAGTTTAAATCTGATTTAAAGTGAAAACTCTCCAGCCTCCACGTCTGCCTGGCCTGCCTGCCTTTGGTTGGCACCAGAAGCACAAGAAGGCTTGTGGAAGGAGGAACAGGGGGCAGGAGAGACTTTTCCCTAACAGACACTTTTATTTATTTTGTTTATTTATTTAATTTATTTATTTTAGTTGGAGGCTAATTAATTTACAGTATTGTAGTGGTTTTTGCCATACATTGACATGAATCAGCCATGAGTGTACATGTGTTTCCCATCCTGAACCCCCCTCCCACCTCCCTCCCCATCCCATCCCTCTGGGTCATCCCAGTGCACCAGCCCTGAGCACCCTGTCTCATGCATCCAACCTGGACTGGCGATCCATTTCACATATGATAATATACATGTTTCAATGCTATTCTCTCAAATCATCCCACCCTCGCCTTCTCCCAAAAGACTGTTGTATACATCTGTGTCTCTTTTACTGTCTCGCATATAGGATCATCATTACCATCTTTCTAAATTCCATGTATATGTGTTAGTATACTGTAATGGTCTTTATCTTTCTGGCTTACTTCACTCTGTATAATAGGCTCCAGTTTCATCCACCTCATTAGAACTTATTCAAATGCATTCTTTTTAATGGCTGAGTAATATTCCATGGTGTATATATACCACAGCTTTCTTATCCATTCGTCTGCTGATGGACATCTAGGTTGCTTCCATGTCGTGGCTATTATAAACAGTGCCGTGATGAACATTGGGGTACACCTGTCTTTCAATTTTGGTTTCCTCGGCGTGCATGCCCAGCAGGGGATTGCTGGGTCATATGGCAGTTCTATCTCCAGTTTTTTAAGGAATCTCCACACTGTTCTCCATAGTGGCTGTATTAGTTTGCATTCCCACCAACAGTGTAAGAGGGTTCCCTTTTCTCCATACCCTCTCCAGCATTTATTGCTTGTAGATTTTTGGATAGCAGCCATTCTGACTGGCATGAGATGGTACCTCATTGTGGTTTTGATTTGCATTTCTCTGATAAAGAGTGATGTCAAGCATCTTTTCATATGTTTGTTTGTCATCTATATTTCTTCTTTGGAGAACTAACAGACACTTTTATAAGACCTCTGCCTGTGGAGAAAATGGCAACCCACTCCAGTATTCTTGCCTGGAGAATCCCATGAATAGAGGAGCCTGGCAGGCTACAGTCCATGGGGTTGCACAGAGTCGGACACGACTGAAGTGACTTAGCATGCAGCACGCACGCCTGTCTTCAGGAGGTTGTTGGGGGGGTGGCGGCAGTGAGATGGGGCTGATGCTGACACATTCTCTCACGGGAGCCCTTCCATCTCTGGGGACTCCCTAACAGACCCCTCCACTGAACTCCTTTATCATGGTCTGGGCCCCAGCTTTGGCTGAGCCTCTCCACCCGAGCCCAAGTCCCTGCCCCAGCCATGATAGTCACGTGTGCCTACCATCTTTTCCTGGCAGACCATGCCCTCCGGTGGGATCCCTTTAAAGACAATCCCAGCCATAGTTTCCACAGCTAATCCCCAGGGGTCGCGTAACTTAACTTGATACAGGGCGAGTGCTGTTCCTGCCCAGAGGCAGCTCTCGCCTCTGTTGTCATCAGCTCTCTCACTCCCTCAGGCTTGAGGTGGACCGAAGTCCCTGGGCTGAGGAACACCTATTCATCCGTCTGAGTGGTTCCGGGGAAGCCCCTCTCACCAGGCTGGCCATGCCAGCACGCTCCTCCACGTGGGGAGTCGGGGGCGGCGGGGAGGTGAGAATGCTGTTCTCACCTCAGAAAGTCTCCTGACAGACCTCCAAATCCCAATCTTTTTGTTTTTTTATGTCACTACTCTGAGAGAAGGACCCAGGTAAAGAGCTCATAACTTCAAAGGACTTGATCATTTTTGTTGAATTTTGCATTTTGAAGATCTGTTTTATCTGGTAGCTAGTATACCTTGGTGCCCTGGTCAAAACGTTCAATGAAATCTCCCTATTATACTCATTTATTCCCCTCACGCGCCTATTTGATAAGCTTCAATATCCCTGTTTTATCAATAGAGAAAACTGAGGCACAGAGAGATAAAATAATTTTGTCCAGTCCATGGTAATACAACTTGTAAATTGTGCATGCATGCTAAGTCATTTCAGTCCTGTCTGACTCTGTGACCCTATGGACCATAGCCCACCAGGCTTCTCTGTCCATGGAATTCTCCAGGCAAGAATCCTGGAGTGGGTTGCCATTTCCTTCTCCAGGGGATCTTCCTGATCCAGGGTTACATGTCTCGTGTATTGGCAGGCGGATTCTTTACCACTGGCGCCACCAATTGTGAGATAGCTTCTACATCCAGAATCTGTTACTTACCCACATCTGCATCATACTGTGATGGGTAAGCAGGCTGTGTTGTGCACAAGAGTCAGCCTACATGTCTTGTTTTCCTTCTGGGAGCAGGAGGAGGATTGTTTGCTGCTGTGCAGTTAGAACCAAACATCAATTTCCAATCATCCTTTTTCAGTCAGAGTGAAGTGAAGTCACTCAGTCTTGTCTGACTCTTTGCGACCCCATGGACTGTATTAGCGACCTGGCTCCTCCTCCCATGGCATTTTCCAAGCAAGAATACGAGAGTGGGTTGCCATTTCCTTCTCCAAGTTAAAGACAAAGGACCACAATAAACAATCATTGAGGACTTACTAAGGGCACTTACCTGTATTCTTTCATTCTTTCCTCATAACTTTAGTATGTCTTTCATTTTATATATGAGAAAAGACTCAAGGAAAAGCACAGGGAAAAGACAGAAGCCAACCTTCTTGTTTCCGTTGCAGCTTTTTCTAGTGCTCAGAGTTAGCTGGTCCAATTCCACAAGTCCTTAGGGCCATATTTCTTCTTATCTATCAAATGGGAGGAATAACATCCATCCTTTGTAGGGTATTCCCTGTAGCTCAAAAGGTAAGAATCTGCCTGCATTGCAGGAGACCCAGGTTCGATCTCTGCGTCAGGAAGATCCTCTGGAGAAGGGAATGGCAGTCCACTCCAGTATTCTTGCCCGGAGAATCCCATGGACAGAGGAGCCCGGCAGGCTACAGCCCATGGGATCGCAAAGAGTCAGACACGACTGAGCGACTAACACTACTACTATTTGCTTCATGGGATCCTTGTGGGGTCGGATGAGTCACTGGATGGGAAAGAACTTTTAAAACTCACAAAGCACTGTCCACATTCAGGGAATCATTATGACTGTGTTATTCCCATCCCACAAAGGCAGCTGCTGTAGGTAAAACTGCAAGTTCATCCTCTGCCAAGTGTCCCATGACAGGGACCGCAACGATGCTGTCCAACAGGCATGGCAGAAGAGAGACTGTGTCCTGAAAATCATTTAAACAGAAGGAAAGGAAACATAGTTAAAATAAAACCTTCAGAAATGGTGTTGTAGGGATGAGACAGAGCCAAGCTGAGAAAACTTTGGGATACTTTCTTTGCTCTTGAGATCGATTCTAAGGCTTGAAAATCAGCCAGGTGGAGGAAAAGGGAGTAAGTTCACAAAAGATGAGCAGGGAGAGAAAAGCACAAACTCACAAATTTGGGGAAAGTGAGCATAGAAATACAGAAAGGTATTTTTAAATCCTCTCAAAAACTGACCAGAGATTCTAAGCTATGGCTGGATGTTTGCAAACACAACAGCTGCTGCATTCCACAGTCTAGAAGGGAAATAATGGAAACTTTCTTTTCTCTTTTCCAACAAGACACAACAAAAGCAGAGCTGATGTAATTAATGAAAAAAAGATGGCCATTTAAAACAGTGAAGGCACTGAACAACAGAATGGAATGGAAATGAGGCCCACATTTAGGGGCAATTTGTTATTTATCTGCTGTTCTTTTAATGCACACTGCGTTCTGCTAATACTCCCTTCTCCAGGGAGACTACCAAACTAGGTTGGTTAGCGATACAAGCATGAGAAGTTAGATGCTATGATATAAGCAGCGGGTGGATGGAGTTATTCCTTGAATATTAATTAACATAGTCCATCCAACTTGAAGACTCTTACAATTGAATACTTCAACTTAATGGATCTGTTTTCAAATTCCCTTTAATGGCCCTTCTGTGACCATAATATCTACTTTTCCAGACATCCTGAGTAGAAACCATTATGGACAATGTATGTAAAAT
Organism: Odocoileus virginianus; assembly: GCF_023699985.2. Taxonomy (NCBI): domain Eukaryota; kingdom Metazoa; phylum Chordata; class Mammalia; order Artiodactyla; family Cervidae; genus Odocoileus; species Odocoileus virginianus. The sequence continues at coordinate 11,044,298 of NC_069697.1, forward strand.
CCCCCACGGATAGCATATGGAGGAGAAACTGTGGATTGCCAAATTCAGCAGCTCTGGAGAGAGTGTTTCTGAATTAAACTTGAGTCGACAGGGATTACAGTTCATTTATGACTGGCAAAACATATCTTCCCAATTCCGAAAGATAAATCCCACTGATATATATGTGGATTTCACACATGTTTCTCAGGCAAAAGAATCTTTCCACAAAATGCAGAAGCTCTATGATATTTTGAAATTATGATAAGTCACATGTTATGTTGGCTCTGACTGTTAAATAGAGAATTTTGAAAGTGCTGTGCCAATTCTGACCTGAGGAAACTTGGTTCAGAAGTTTCATGCTGAGATGTTAGGGTAAAATGACTGTTTTGAAAAACTTTAAAAAAGGACTGACAAGGCAGTGACTACAGTCTTTGGTGTTTTAAAGATAAATTTTAAAACTTCAAAAGTTCTCGGAGGAGGGAACCAGAGTATTGCAAACTTTTTCTTTTGCCAAATAAGTTCAGTTTTAATTTTATTTTTCATGAAAAAGATAATAGATATAAGTGATAGCTCAGACGCAGAATTTAAAGTGCAGTTCTTTAAATTAATGTACTTAGCTTCATGAAAAATCATCCTGGTTTATCTTCATGTTCTGATTTCATTGTGGACCAGGTAAAATATTGTGGCAAACCAGAGCTGGTCTGTGAACACACAGTTGAAAACCACTAGCTTGATTCACTTCATTAGAGTGAGCTGGTTCTCTACCCTAAGCAACCATTAAAATCTAATTCAAAAGCTTTCAGCATCCAGCAAACTCCTGTAATTTAGCACAAAGTGATTAAATCTTCTAGTGAATGTTTACATTTATTGGTGATTGATATTTTATTCTGTACCCATGCAATAAATTTATTGGAATACTATTTATTTTTTAAATTTCCATTTTCAAGGAGCTGATATAGCTAGAATTTTAACCATCTTTAAATATTTAAGACTATTATTTTAACTTGAAATGCTAGTAAACTTCTAACTTACATGCGCAGAATACTTATTCTTATTCTTAATAGAACTTTTTTTTTTCAATACTCTTTTTTTAACAGGTCAAGCCAAACCATGAACTCCAAGAATATCCTAAGATTGCTTGTTTATTGGCATTGTCTTGTATTTGTGTTGGATGTTTAATATAATGTTATATTCTCCTATAAGCAGAGAATTTTAAGAAATTGTATTATTTGGTGATTTTTGATGTTGTGATATTTCTAAATGGGATTTGGAATTATTTTAAAAGAATTCAATTTTATTAATTCTGGTGGAGTAGCTTTCCACTGAAAATGAAAACTCTAAAAATCAAGTCTTATTCTGTACCTACTTTTGAAAAACTTGATTTGAGATCCTTATATTCAAGAACACGTAGTTCTTTTTCCTACCTGTTTGAAAATTAATATTAGCACCTTGACACTTTAAGGAGAAGGAACTGGTTAAATTTTCCCTCTAGCAAGGCCCTTGAGCAGTCTTCTTGAGTATTAAATTCTTAAAGGCTAAGGAAGGAGAGTATAGTATTCCCTCCCTACACTGTTATTCTAAAGACAATGTACTGTTAAATTTGTGTGACTCATCCATTCACACAAACTAAGTCTAAAATCCCAAACCAGGTAATCCACACCTCCCACCCGCAAAAAATCCCATAGTAAATTAATCTGAATCCTTGAAAGTAAGGGGAATGCTAATGAAGAGACTCTCACTTTTTTACTGGCCATCAGTTCATGAGTGTTTGAATTTTTATTTCAACAAGCTTGTCTTCCTTTTGTAGTGAGTAAAAATCTATCAAGAATTGTTTTTGAAATCTATGTTTTCCTGATTCTATAAAAGTATTCTTTTATTCTCAGGAATAAGTTAAACAGGTGGGAGGTGGAGGTAAAAAGCCAGAACACATTTCTTGAACTAAAGAATGATTGAATATAGAATTTGGAACTGCATAAAAGCCAGGAGAGATGTTATTTTTTCTAAACATTTACTTTTCAATTCATGCTAGTAACTTCCAAAGAGCAGCTGCCATTTGCTGAAGTTGTTGAAGTTTGGCTACATTATCTGAGAACCAGTAGAGGTCGCCATCAACCACATTCTAGCACTTTCGGGAAAGGAAAAAAATCAGTTTCGTTAATTAAAAATGCACAACAGGGTCAGGAGTTTTCAATATGAGGCTTTCCTCTTGGAAGCTTTGCATAATTGACTCAATATTCAAGTCAGAGAAAAAAGTATAAATAAAAATAACAGATACAAGATGTTGGTGTTATAAAACTTCAAAAAAATAGAATTTCTTAGAAATTACATTAAAAATTCTTCTAGTTGATTTAGCTAATACAGATTCTTCTTTATGTTAAAATATGGGGACAAAAACCTCAAAAAGTTATCAAATCTCAACATGGTAAAATCCATACATTTGTAAAATGGCTGTGGTCTCCTTCTGTCACTCTGTTTAGAACTCTTAAAAGTCTCAAATACCTTTTTTTTTTTTTTTGCCCCAAAATATCCTGTGACTTTCATTCTGTATATTAGATTTTTTAATGTATGTTTTCTCAACTAACAACACAAGTTACCCTGTCATAGAGTTACTGTAACTAGTGCCTATCACAGTTTACATAGAATATTGAAGCCTGATAAGTGATTATTGCTGCTGAGTTTTCCAAAGATAGTTTAATTTATTTTCTTTTAAGGCATGATTGACCTGTGAAGAAAAGACATTATAGTTTGGAGGTAGAATCTATAGATATCTTGAAATAGTAAAAAATCAGCCCTTAGGAATTCCCTGGCAGTCCAATGGTTAGAATTCAGCACTTTCATTGTCAGGGTCCAGGTTCGATTCCTGGTGGGGAAATGAAGATCCTGCAAGACTTGCAACACAGTCCCCTCCCCCCGCAAAAAAAAAAAACAAAAAAAAAACACAACCCTTTAGAAGAGAGAATAAGGTTAAGCTTGGTAATTCCAGAATGGATAAATGGGTAGATATGGAGATATATGCAACTCAAACTAGGGAAATTTTTTTCCTATAAACAGAATTTTCTCACACAGAAGTGATTACTTCAGAAGTCAATAAGTTTACCATCACTGAAACTATTCAAATGGATTAGATATTCACTTGATGAGAATGTGTTAGAGATTTAACTTCTTAAATTTGCATGAGATGCTATACTAAAGTTCTAAGAACAGTTTTAATTCTTTAAAAAAAATTTAATTGATGATAGTGTTATATTAAAATTGTGAGATAGTAGGAAAATCCTGAGTGATGTGACAGATTAGTCTAAAACAGTTAGTGGCTTAATATGACCACTTTTAACTCAGGCACTGGTCCAATGTTGTTTATTGATGGTTAGAAGTTGATTTTCCTTTATATGGAGATTCAGAGACTCAGCTTCTGTAGGTCTTATGGCTCATCATCTCCCTGGGTGTTGAAGTACTTCGCTTCCAGCCATGGGAATGAGAGAGAGAGAACAGGGAATGTACACCTACTTCTTAACTATCTTATCCTGGAAATGACACAGGGACTTCTGCATACAATTCTACATAAATTTAGGGAGAAAGAGAGGCACAAACTTTGATGCACAGTTAGCTGTCTTTTCCACCATCCAATCCTCTGACCAATAAACATTTGTGAATACCCTTCTTACCCATGAAACAAAGTCATTTCCCCTTCAAGTCAACTCAACCTTACATTCAGTAACTTCATCCAACTCAAAGTTCAGAAAAATTTCTGAGTCCCCTCCATCAGGTATGGATGTAACTCTTCATCATCCAATGTCTATGTTTGTTTCCTAAAATAGATTGCAACATTGGCTCAAATCTTAACCACTCCTTGCATCTATATCCTTGCACACTTTACATCGCCTGGCTCACGGTGGATGAAAATTTGCACCCACCCTTTGACTCTGAGCTCAGCCACAAGATTTGCTTTGACCAGTGGGTTGGTAGAAGACAAGTTGTAAGCAGAAGTTTGTCCTCTGCTACTGACATGAGAATATGCTCAAGGCTGACCTACAGAGAGATGAGAGACACATGAATGAAGCAGAGCCAGTTGGCCCAGTCAAGATGTCCTAGGTCAGTTGACAGCAAGCTGAGCTTCAGAAATATGAGTAAGCTAAGTCAAGACAGATCCACCCGGCTAAATCTCAGCTGACCCTAGACACGTGAGCAATAAAGATTTAATGCTGAGTGACACTTAGGGTTAGGTAATAGTTTATGTGCAGCCATATTGTGGTGATAGATAACTGATACCTTTCCCACCTAGGCTTTCAGCACTTGGTGAATAGAAACTTGTTTTCCTGTTTGTAGTGTGGATAATAGCTATTACTAGGCCTTTCCTAATTGGAATTCAAATTTTTGTTGAGCTCAGTTTCATATATCACAAGATTTAGCTAGAGAATATGCTTGAAATGATGTCAAACATAAGTGTAAATCACTTTTTATATATTCTTGCACTTCGACTTTTCAAATAACTTTCAGATCTCCTTTCATTTGATTTTCAAGCAATCCTGATGCCAGGTGCGTGCTCAGTCGCTCAGTCGTGTCCAACTTTTTGCAACCCTATGGGTAGCCTGCCAGGCTTCCCTCTCCATGGGATTCTCCAGGCAAGAATACTGGAGTGGGTTGCCATTTCCTCCTCCAGATGTCAGGTAAAAAGAGGTGTTTATTCTATATTCCTATCAGATCTCCATGACTCAGTGACTTGCTTCAGTGACGATTGGATAGTGACAGAACAAGACTAAAACACATTGGAATCCATATTTCCTGGCTCTTAAAATCTGCTCCCACTGCTGAATAGGCCTCAGTAGAGAATTAAGGATAAAATAATTTTTCCATTGCTATTCTAACATGCATATGTTTGTGATATTCTCACCTCATCAGTGGATATGTTCAAGGGACAGCTTTGTTCCTTCAAAAAGTTCTGATCTCAGCTTAAGCCTATTCTCTCTAATGGGATACTAACACCAATATTTTCTATATCATTTAGGGGAGCTGAAGAACTAACTGATCAGTAAACAAGAATTGGATGCAAAGAGATTTTGGCCTACAGCAGAGTTTGTCAGCCTCAGCACTATGGATGTTGCGAGTTAGACAGTTCCCTGTTGGGGGAGGGAGAGCAGTTGCCCTGTTCATTGTAGGATATTTAGCAGAGTCCCTGCCCTGTATCTAGTATCTGCCAGTAGCATTCCCGAAGTTATGATGATCAAAAATGTCTCCAGATATTGCCAAATAACCTCCTCCCTCATTGGGAAACATGAGTCTACAGATTAAATACAGTTAGGATTCTACAAGAGCATCAGATTCCTTGAACATGAGAACTGACATCCAAGGCATGAGTTTGTGCAACCTTTTCATTTTATAAGGGAAGTAACTACACCCAAGGGTTATAATGCAAGGCCGCAAGCCTGGCTAACGCCACGCCTTTTGACACAAATAAGTTCATATACGGTATATGTGCTCACCACTGCTCAGCAAGTGCAGTCATGGAATTTCAAATAGCCCTTTCCACTTCTAATTCCTATTCTGGGTCCAGGTAGTGGTTATTTATTATGATTTATTAGCCTTCCTTTGGGTTTCTATAGGAGCTTGATCCTACCCAAATAAGGCCACAGGTAGGAGTTCTCTTCTCTGCCTCTATAACTCCCCCATACACTTGACCATATTTGCCATTTTTCTCTAGGCCACACCCAAGTGACAGTCTCTTTGTCTCTTCTCTTCAATCTGTTATTTTTATTTCCAACTCTCCAGCTGTTCCCAAAATGGTGATCTCTTTGACTGTCCCTAGATATTATCTTCTTCTTCTCCTTTTCCTCTTTTAGGCCTTAGGAAATGTCCTTTGCCATTCCACAATTCTAGACTCCTGGGTACCAACTGTCTCAAGGCAGGGTCTCCTCCAGGCAATAGTGCCTTTTCAACACAAAATCTGCATATCTCCTTTTCATTTCCATCACCCATCCAAATCCCCAACGAGGTATTCAAAAGGCATACTTTCACCTTAAAAGACAAATTATCTATTTGTCCTTGGACTTCCCCTTGCTCTCTCTTTGAGACACCTGTATGTACTGTTTCAGCACACTACCCTTTCCCCCTTACTCCCTACATAGTAGCCCCTCTTTTTTATCATTGCTTTGGGGCACAGGGTGTATTTTGCATCCCAGTCCCTTGTTTGAAACACATAAGTGAGCAAAACAAAATAAGCTGCCTATCAGACATGGATTAACAAATTCAATCCTTTGAGAATGCTGCTCTATGAAACGGGTGGAAAACAATTATTTGATAAGGGTGATAAACTACAATGAAAAGTCCATAATTAAAAAGCTTGCTATCATACTATTCAAAGAGAAAAGTGTCAGCTATTTGTGTTCAAGAAATTGGCTCCTTTCATTCCAGCTTATCCAGAATATAATCTGGTTTCAAATAGTTATGTATTAACCAGTTATAAGAAGATGCTGCAGTGTGGAGCAAAGAGAAAAAAACCCAATCCCAGAGAACACTGGGGTAAAAAGCTGTTGGACATTGTCAGCTCTTATCACCTCCTTTAGGACTGGTTATTCATTTTCTTTTAAAATTATCTCAGCTTATTTAAGAAACAGATGAATGTAGGGATAAATTTGGGAATGGAAGAAACTCAAAAACCTCTGTTGAGATTATAGTTGGGGTAACTAAAAACAGAAAAGATTTAGAAGTGAGGATGCAATTTGATTCTGGCATAGATATAGGTCCTGAGCAACTTCCAGAAGGAATCTTAAAAAAAGAAGCTGAGCCCAAGATCTATAAAAATAAGGTGGACATATATGGATATATATAGTTCTGACTGTCCCATTAGCATGCAATATATGTTAACATATATATTGAAAGGGGTTTCCCTGGTGGCTCAGAGGGTAAAGCCTGCAATGCGGGAGACCTGGGTTCGATCCCTGGGTGAGAAAGATCCCCTGGAGAAGGAAATGGCAAATTTAACATTTTAATTCTCAGCTCTGATTTCAAGTTATATACTTCTTTTTTTTTAATTCCAGGAAAAGTAATTTCCAAGCTTGAGGAGATTCTTTTGGCTTGTTTGGATTAGAAAGGAACAGTTTTTATACTTATCATGTAAACAAATTCTTTTTAATGAAAACATGTTTAAAAATGTACTTACAGCTATTTATTTTTAAAATACCTACTAATGAGAACTTTATTTTATTTTTTTGAGAATTTTATTTTAAATAGACACTGTACATGGGTCTAGAAAGCCTCAAAGTGTAGAGAAAAGTTGACTGTAATCAAGTAAATTTAGGCTGTGGTTATGTGTTTGTACATGAAAGTTGGTTTCTGTAAAGTTGTACAGTTAGTTTGCCTGTATTCCTCTTAATGCTTCATGAAAACATGATGGTCAAATAGTATAATTTCTCATTTTTTTATTTGTGAGTCTTGGCAAGAGGAAACATGGAACATCCAGATCAGGGCTCTGATTCTTCACTCAAAGTGGCTGCTAGACAGCAGGAGACCAAATCAGGGGCTTTTTGGCCGCAACACTGCTGTGTAAACACCAAACAGGACACTTCGGAGATGCGTACAACAATAAACATTGATTTTTTCCTGAAGAATACAGGGTTTGGCTGGTGTAGTGTGGATCTCAGCTAGACCTAGTTCAAATCAGTTCAGTCGCTCAGTCATGTCTGACTCTTTGCAATGCCATGGACTGCAGCATGCCAGGCTTCCCTATCCATCACCAGCTTCTGTAGCTTGCTCAAACGCATGTCCATTGAGTCAGTGATGCCATCCAACCATCTCATCTTCTTGTTGTCCCCTTCTCATGGCTTCAGTCTTTCCCAGCATCAGGGTCTTTTCTAATGGGTCAGCTCTTTGCATCAGGTGGCCAAAGCATTGGAGCTTCCACTTCAGCATCAGTCCTTCCAATGAATATTCAGGACTGATTTCCTTTAGGATGGACTGATTTGATCTCCTGGCAGTCCAAGGGACTCTGAAGAGTCTTCTTCAACACCACAGTTCAAAAGCATCAATTCTTTGGTGTTCAGCTTTCTTTAGGGTCCAACTCTCACATCCATACATGACTACTGGAAAAACCATATCTTTGACTATTCAGACCTTTGTTGGCAGAGTACTGTTTCTCCTTTTTAATATGCTCTCTAGGTTGGTCATAGCTTTTCCTCTAAAGAACAAGTGTCTTTTAATTTCATGGCTGCAATCACCATCCACAGTGATTTTGGAGCTAAAGAAAATAAAGTCTGTCACTGTTTCCATTGTTTCCCCATCTATTTGTCACGAAGTGATGGGACCAGATGGGACCAGATCTTAGTTTTCTGAATGTTGAGTTTTAAGACAACTTTTTCACTCTCCTCTTTCACTTTCATCAAGAGGCTCTTTGAAGTTCTTCTTCACTTTCTGCCATAAGGGTGGTGTCATCTGCATATCTGAGATTATTGATATTTCTCCCAGCAATCTTGATTCCAGCTTGTGCTTCATCCAGCCCGGCTTTTTACATGTACTCTGCATATAAGTTAAATAAGCAGGGTGATAATATACAGCCTTGATGTACTACTTTCCCGATTTGAAACCAGTCAGTTGTTCCATGTCCAGTTCTAAGTGTTGCTTCTTGGCCTGCATACAGATTTCTTAGGATGCAGGTGAGGTGGTCTGGCATTCCCATCACTTGAAGAATTTTCCACAGTTTGTTGTGAGCCACACAGTCAAAGGCTTTCGCATAGTCAATAAAGCAGAAATAGATGTTTTTCTGGAACTCTCTTGCTTTTTTGATGATCTGACGGGTGTTGGCAATTTGATCTCTGGTTCCTCTGCCTTTTCTAAAACCAGCTTGAACATCTGGAAGTTCACTGTTCACATACTGTTGAAACCTGGTGTGGAGAATTTTGAGCATTCCTTTGCTAGCATGTGAGATGAGTGCAATTGTGAGATAGTTTGAACATTCTTTGGCATTGCCTTTCTTTGGGATTTGAATAAAAACTGACCTTTTCCAGTCCTGTGGCCACTGATGAATTTTCCAAATTTGCTGGCATATTGAGTGCAGCACTTTAAAGCATCATCTTTTAGGATTTGAAATAGCTCATCCATCACCTCCACTAGCTTTGTTTGTAGTGATGCTCGCTAAGGCCCACTTGACTTCACGTTCCAAGATGTCTGGCTCTGGGAGAGTGATCACACCATCATCTTTATCTGGGTCTGAAGATCTTTTTTGTATAGTTCTTCTGTGTATTATTGCTGCCTTTTCTTAATATCTTCTGCTTCTGTTAGGTCCATACCATTTCTGTCCTTTATTGTGCCCATCTTTGCATGAAATGTTCCCTTGGTATCTCTCATTTTCTTGAAGAGATCTCTAGTCTTTCCCATTCTATTGTTTTCCTCTATTTCTTTGCATTCATTACTGAGGAAGGCTTTCTTGTCCCTCCTTGCTATTCTTTGGAACTCTGCATTCAAATGGGTATATCATTGCTTTTCTCCTTTGCCTTTATATTCTCTTCTTTTCTCAGCTATTTGTAAGGCCTCCTCGGAGGACCATTTTGCTTTTTGCCTTTCTTTTTCTTGGGGGTGGTCTTGATCCCTGTCTCCTGTACAGTGTCACCAACCTCTGTCCATAGTTCTTCAGGCACTCTGTCTATCAGATCTAATCCCTTGAATCTATTTCTCACTTCTACTGTATAATCATAAGGGATTGATTTAGGTCATTCCTGAATGGTCTAGTGGTTTTCTCTACTGAAAGGTTGCTGCTGAGGTGTGAAAGATGCTGGCTTCCAGAGGAGAAGAATTCAATCCGGAGCCAGTGACCAAGGCTTGATCACTCAGAGTTTTTGTGTAATAAAGTTTTATTAAGTATAAAATAGATAGAGAAAACTTCTGACCTAGGCATCAGAAAGGAACAGAAGTGCTAGCCTTTAGCAGTATGTTATATACCTGTCAGCAAGCTGTTAACTCAAGAAAGAAGATGTCTCAAAACTCAGAGGGGCACCAGGCCCATCACCCACAACATGCATTTTGAGATAACATTGCACCAGGTGAGTCATCCTGGGCCATAAATTGATTGACATGAATCTTGAAGAAAGGCAGGTTTCCAGGTAAATTTATAGCTTCTTTAACATAGATGAGGAGAACAATGTATCAGTAAAACATGCAGGTTTGCTGAGACTTGAAGAAAGACAGTCTAAGGTAAATACATAGTTCATTAACATAGCTTAAGAAAAGTAGTTCCATAAGAAAGAAACACACCTTTTAGGTCCTGGTTTAGGAAAAGTTAAGTTCAGGTGGAGCCAGGTGTCCTCGTGGCAACACAGAATTTTAAGAGAAACCTCCTTTTAATTGTGTAGAGAAGGGGAAAAAAATCTGACACTTGTAGTTTGTTTCCTCCTGCTGCTTAAGAGAGAGAGAAAATGTCTGACACTTGTAGCCTATTTCCTTCATTTGGTGACCCCTGGCCTTCCTGCCTGTTACCCTCTCACCTACTTTCTTCAATTTAAGTCTGAATTTGGCAATCAGGAATCCATGATCTGAGCCACAGTCAGTTCCCCGTCTTGTTTTTGCAGACTATAGAGTTTCTCCATCTTTGGCTGCAAAGAATATAATCAGTCTGATTTTGGTGTTGACCATCTGGTGATGTCCATGTGTAGAGTCTTCTCCTGTGTTGTTGGAAGAGGGTATTTGCTATGACCAGTGCGTTCTCTTGGCAGAACTCTGTTAGCCTTTGACCTGCTTTGTTTTGTACCCCAAGGCCAAATTGCCTGTGACTCCAGGTGTCTCTTGACTTCCCACTTTTGCATTTTACAAATGAAAAAAATGCAGCTAGGCCTAGCCAATCTGAATTGGTCTTGCTTCTGCTTCTGCAGCAACTGGAAGGCCAGCTAAGAGCTGGCTGTTTGAGGCTGGCTTCCGCAGGAGCCACTCTGCTCACCTCCAAGGTTTTCTCACTTCCCTTTAGTAGGCGACTAGGACTTGTTCTCACCTTGGTGGCAGGAACCCAAGAGAGTGGATGTGCACAGGGCCTCTAGAGGCTAAAGCTCAGAACTGAAATCACAGAACATTATTATGACCAAAGCAAAGCCAAGGCCAGGAGACAGACTCTAGGTCTTCATGGAAGGAAATGGAAAGTCCTATCTCCAACAGGGTAGGCAGAGAGAGGGGTAGAAACTGAGACATTTTTGTAGGGAATCCTCTACATAGGACAACAACCCTGGTAGAAATGGAAATTGGGGAGGGAGGGTGTAACTCAAGGCTGTATTTTCTAAGCAAGCACCCTGCTTTTATATAGATTCTGTATTAAGGGGGGTGTGATACTATCTACTCTGTGGCTGTCACTGTGGACAGTATTTTATATTTTAAAACCCTGTGGAAATATCAGACAAACCAGTTCAAGGTTTTGGTATGTTTTAGTAATTCAGAACTTCATTTATCTAAGCAAATTTTTTCCAATATCCACAAACCTTATGAGTCTTTAATTTTTTCTGTACGTAAGAGTTAGGACTTTTTTTTTCTTGAACATTTCCATGGAGAGTGTGATTAATATCTCTCTTATACACACTTGTGTGTGTGTACTTCTGCTGTTACTAATTCCCCTTGGTGCTAAAATCTCTTTCTATTTTTTTTCTTCCCTTAAGCATATATTCATCCTCCTTATAATAGCAGCATTTTTTTATTTCTATGGGGACTACCCCCTCTTCCACTTTGTGAAGGCCTTTCATGGCTGTCAAGATATAGGGACATAACTCAACTTAGGCCAATGGCCCCTCTGCCCAGGGAATTTTAATACTTGGTGCCTTGGCACCTCCTTTAATTCTATGAATTACATCATAGCTTTCTAAGAAATTTCCTTCTGCAAGTTATCCAGAAGTGTTTTTTATTCCTTATAGTTAGAGAACACTGGGAAATGTATCCCTTAAATTTTACTACCTCTGCACTTTTCCTTACCTGCAAAAATTTACAGTGTATCGCTGTCACTCCAAGTTCTTATCTAAGGAGTATAACTTAGGTATTTTTACCTTAAAAAAAAGGCAGAAAGATATTAAATATTTAGATGGATGAGAAACCATGGTGGAAAATGTAGTGTCTATTTATATTTGTTGATGGTAAAATGAAGCTAAAGATAGTAGAAAGGATGTGACCTTTGAAACCAGACAGATCAGGGTTCTAATTATAGGTTAGCTACATACTAGACTACAGTCTTGGGCAAGGTAAAACATTTAGTTTCTTAACTGTCAAAATGTGACTTATAAAACTTTATCATAGTAATCTTAGTGAGAGTTAGAAATAATATATAAAGTGTTTGCCACACTGCAGGTGCTCAATAATTTATAAATATTAGTATTAAGCATATACATAGTGAAGAATTAACTTTACCTGAAGAGCAGTCTGGCCTTTGTCCCTGCTTCTAGGAGTTAAACTCTAAACCCGTGGAATTTCCCATGTAATAGGAGCATTTTTGTTATTCATGGTGGGTTCCCCAAACCACACCTGATATTTTATGATAATGAGGTGACTCCATGGCCCCTGGATACTTTATGTTGCCAAGATAACTCAAGATGGGGGTTGGACACACTCGAAACACCATGTGATAAGAGAGGATTGAGGCTTTGGCCAGGGTTATCAGCCTGAACTCTAGGAAGGGGAAAGGAGTAGACTTTGAGTACAACCACATGAACAAGTACTTCAATCACACTTAAGTAATAAAATGTCAGTAAAAACTGGAAACTGAGGCACAGATGAGCCTTATGGGTTGACAGTACTTCATGCAAGGATTAATTACCACAACTCAATGCTGATAAGGCCAAGGTGTCTCTGAGAAAACAGAAGCTTCGAATTTGAAGCCTGCCTAATCCCAGGTTCAACTCTGTGCATCTCTTCTTTTGGCTGGTTTTGAGTTGTATCCTTTAGCTATAATAAAACTATAATCACAGGTGTAGAATTTTCCTAAATTCTATGTCATTCTACTGAATTGTTGAAACTGATGATAGTTTTTGGAAATGCTCAATCTTGTAATTGGTGTCAAGTCTTGGACTGACTTGGCAGTCTGGAAGACTGTGTCCTTAACCTCAAGTTTGGATAATTCTGAATAATATACTGTTTTCAATCAAGAAAAATTAATATTACCTCCTTGAAACTGAGAAAGAAAACCTGGTTTTTCTTCTAGGAAATTAATTACATTTAAAATATGCAAATACAAGAATTTCTCTTGCAATTAAGAGTCTGTATTAAATATTATCATTGCTTTATTTTGGCTAATGTAAAAAATAGTATTTTTAAGGACCTTCAGATGTTCAAATTAATCTCTCAAGCCCTTATCCTCCTTTTGTTAATATCTTACATTCTTATATCTGTCAATTCTACAGAAGGGATTTTCAGAAATATAACCCTTATATTTGGAAAGAAATATCTTTACTGGTCTTAGGCTGCTGAGCAGAATAGAATCTTTCAGAAACTTACTTATATTAATAATTACCACCATTTAAGGAGTCCTTGTCATATGCCAGACATCATGCTCAGTATTTTGTAGGTACGTAACCAACCTGGAAGTTATTTATTATTTTCTTTTTTAAGATGTTAATTACTGAACCCAAGAGACCTTTATAAAAACTTGTCAATCAAGCAAAGCTAAGTTTAATCTTAATATACTTACTGCAGTAAGGGAGAACACCACTTTGGCATAGTCTTGAAATTGAAGGTGACAGTTGCTCAGTCGTGTCCAACTCTTTGAGAGCCCATGGATTGTGGCCTGCCAGGCTCCTCTGTCCAGAGAATTCTTCAGTTAAGAATACTGGAGCTGGTGGCCATTCCCTTCTCCAGGGGATCTTCCTGACCCAGGGACCGAGTCTGGGTCTCGTGCGTTGCAGGCGGATTCTTTCCCATCTGAGCCCCCAGGGAAGCCCTTGGCATAGTCTTCATACCACCTTGAAAGAGCCGTTGTGGCTCAGCTGCTTAGTCGTGTCCGACTCTGTGACCCCGTGGACTGCAGCACGCTGGGCTTCCCTGTCTTTCACTATCTCCCGGAGTTGGCTCAAGATCATGTACATTGAGTCGATGATGCCTTCCAACCATCTTGTCTTCTGTCACTCTCTTCTCCTTAAAAGGGTGGGAAACAGTATTTACAAGGTTTGGAGTCTGTGATTAAGTGGTTAAGCATGGTCTTTCCTTGCAAGAAATTTATTGGAATTGGGCAAAATTCATGATATAATAGTTCAAAATTAGAGGACACAACAAGATGAAGGTTTTAAAGGAGTCTTGATAGTGAAATTTTCTAATAAGTGAGTTGTTAGCTCAGATGAGTAATGTGTTATCTGACAGAAGAACTGTTTCCCAGAATGAGAAAACTCTTTGCCCAGGAAAATTAATTTGCAAAAGTTTCTTAAAGCAAAAAGTGAAATAATGCATTAGTTTGCATTCTTATCTTTCTAGACATGAATTACCTGAAATTAATATTTAAGTCATGTTAATAGAGTTAATCTTAAGTTTCAAAAATGAGGAAATTTAATAATTTTCAAGAATTACACTGAGAACTCAATAAGTCCAAAGTCCCAGTTTATTTAACAGCATAAGATGCTCCTTCCAAATATATTTATATATCCCTGAAAATAAGACATGGAACAACAGACTGGCTCCAAATAGGAAAAGGAGTACATCAAGGCTGTATATTGTCACCCTGCTTATTTAACTTATATGCAGAATATATCATGAGAAATTCTGGGCTGGGGGACGCACAAGCCAGAATCAAGATTGCCAGGAGAAATATCAATAACCTCAGATATGCAGATGACACCACTCTTATGGCAGAAAATGAAGAAGAACTGAAGAGCTTCTTGATGAAAGTGAAAGAGGAGAGTGAAAAAGTTGGCTTAAAGCTCAACATTCAGAAAACTAAAATCATGGCATCTGGTCCCATCACTTCATGGCAAATAGATGGGGAAACAGTGGAAACAGTGGCTGATTTTGTTTTTCTGGGCTCCAAAATCACTGCAGATGGTGATTTCAGCCATGAAATTAAAAGACACTTACTCCTTGGAAGGAAAGTGATGACCAACCTAGACAGCATATTAAAAAGCAGAGACATTACTTTGCCAACAAAGGTCCGTCTAGTCAAGTTTATGGTTTTTCCAGTGGTCATGTATGGATGTGAGAGTTGGACTATGAAGAAAGCTGAGCACTGAAGAATTGATGCTTTTGAACTGTGGTGTTGGAGAATACTCATGAGAATCCCTTGGACTGCGAGGAGATCCAGCCAGTCCATCCTAAAGGAAATCAGTCCTGGGTATTCATTGGAAGGACTCATGTTGAAGCTGAAACTCCAATACTTTGGCTACCTGATGCAAAGAGCTGACTCCCTGGAAAAGACCCTGATTCTGGGAAATATTGGGGGCAGGAAGAGAAGGGGATGACAGAGGATGAGATGGTTGGATGGCATCATCAACTCGATGGACATGGGTTTGGGTAGACTCTGGGAGGTGGTGATGGACAGGGAGGCCTGGTGTGCTGCGATTCATGGGGTCACAATGAGTCGGACTCAACTGAGCGACTGAACTGAACTGAAAATAAGACTACATGTAGCTGCATCACCACCGAGACTAAGAGCCATTAAAAATGATTAAAGAAGACAATCTAGGTGATAGAAACAAACTTTAATACTTTATGAAGTGAATAGTCTCCATGTGGAGAACAGTGAAGAAGGGGAATATGTGGCAAGCTTTTAAAGAGGAAAAAATAAGAAACAAGGAAGAGAAATTTTTAAAAATGAATAAGGAACAAGGAAATAAGTAAAAAGCCCAGAATTGGCTTGATAATTGAGGATTGGCTCGTTATTGAGCCAAACTCTGTTTGCCTGGGCGCATCAAGGCCTGTCTACTGATGCCAGGTTGTTCTGAAGGAAAGCGTTTACTGCAGTTGTCGACAGGAAAATGCACAGTCTTAAAGTTAAGAGCTATGTTTGACTTGGTGAACAAAACTGAGGACTTAAGCCTGGGACTCAGCACCTCAGGTAACTCTCAGAGACTGTTCTGAAGGGGCAAGGGAGGGAGCCTGGATGTATAGGAGTTTTTACAATGAAGACCAGGTAGTTGGAACACCAGAAGGTTACTGTTAATCAAAGAAGACCAGATATCTCAAGTTAAGAAATGCAGTGCTTCTCTGTGTTGGGGAGGATAAGAGCGTAGGCTCCCTGAAACCCCTCCTTTGGTGTGCCCCTCAGCTCTCTGTGGCGTGTTTCTGTGTTTCTCAGGTGGAGTCCCTCGGCGCTCACTCAGGCTGGCTGTGATGGGATGGCTTCATGGATGCAGCATTCCTTGTTTACTGATATGGCAGGTGGCATTTTTAGTTCACACAGAGCACCAAGTGAGGAGAAGGGGCAGCTGATGTTCAAAAGACCTCAAATCCCTGGTAGCTTTCAGGCCAGGGTTTTTAAGAACAGTGTTAGGGGAGAGGGTCATAGGATACGTGATCAGCTTCCGAGCGGCTTTCGGACTGCCTGATGGTGAGAGTTAACTGGGTGATGTTTCAGGAATCTCTATCACCAGCCTTCTAATTCCAACCAGTCTGGAATCTGTATGCTTATGGTCAGCATATAGTTATCATCCTCTTCCTAGTGGGGGTGGGGATCGGGGGACGGGGGCAGTCTTAACTTCTGATGAACAGCGTAAAGATATGCATCAGATTTCTATCTATATCCCTTCAGGAGGAACCAGGAATCCCAAGACTATTATTCCAATCACTAACTGCTTGAATCTGCTCTTTGGAATTCAGTGAAGGCCTCGGAGACTGAAGCTTTGGGGAGAAAAAACAAGAAATGGGGGACCCAGAGGTGCTTTTGTACCTGGGAAGGCCCCACAGAGTCCTGCTTGGTTCCAGCACCCCCTTTTCTTTGCTACTCCTCAGTCCTGAGGGGAGCACGGACAGGACAAGGAAGGAAATGAAGTTTTCTCTAGAGAGATTAGTCATGTATTCAGCAGGGGAACTCAGTTTTAGGGGGACTCGGTTTCAGGTTGGCTGGCTATAGCGTGTTCCTCGTCAAGCGGAGTACTTATACGGACACAAACGTTATCCAGATTTTAGCTTGCTGACATGGCACTCTGGAAGGAGTGGCTCCATTCTGGCCCTGGATTGCAACAGAACTAAGGTTCCCTCCGTCAGTATGACGTTACTACCTTTTACCAGGATGATAAGGCTATAAACCAGTAAATTACTTCAGTGCTTTGTGGAGGAGGAAAATTAATTTTCCTTCTACCCTTCTGAGTTCTTGGCTGAGAACCCCTGTAATAAAAGACAGACTAACAGGAAAAAAATCTTTTTAATTGCGTATGCACATAGGGGAGCTTCACAAAGATATGAGACTGTAAAGGCAGCTAGGCAGTTGAGGCTTATACGTCATCCTGAATGAAGGGAAGAGGGGGCTCAGGCTTTAAAGAGGGGAAGCCATTCCTGGGAAGGTGAGAGGACCAAATATTTAGTGGACAAAGTTATCCTGCCAAGCAGGTAACTCTCAGGTAAAAAGAGTATCTCTAGTAATCCGTCTCTTCCTGGTACAGACCCCCGTTCTAATGTAAATTCTCTTTATAATATAGATTTTTATTATGAAAGGGTAGCTTCTGTGTTTTCAGAGCTCCTCCAGGGCCTGCAGTTTCTTAAAAATAATCAGCTCAAAATAATCCTTATGCCAAAGATTATTTTGAGGTGGCACATTCTGCTACTTCTCAGCTTACTTCAGGAGCGTCAAGAAAATTCACTCAGCAAAATAAGCTGTTCAACCAGTCACATTCTCAGGACAATAGTTGCTCAAGCTGCTTGCTGATGAAGTAATTGTTTACTCCTCAAGAATCACTTTAAGATCCTCACCTGTCTGTGACTACCAGTCTTAAACTATTAGATTTATATCATGAACTTTTTCTAATCCCAAACAGATCCCTGCCTTGAAAGACTAAGATTAAACCACAGGAGCCCAGACCTTAAGCCCATGTAAATACTATCTCTGACCTCTTCTTTCAGAGACTTTATTAAAACTGTAGGGCTTCTCCCATGGCTCAGTGGTAAGGAATCTGCCTGCAATGCCAGGAGATGTGGATACGATCCCTGGGTGGGGAAGATCCCCTGGAGAAGGAAATGGCAATGCACTCCAGTATTCTTGCCTGGAAAACGCCAGACACAGAGAAGCCTAGCGGGCTATAGTCCATGGGGTTACAAAGAGTCAGACATGACTGAGCATGCATGCATGCAATGTGACATTCTAACAGTAGGGAAAAAATATTTTAAGAAAGGTAGGTCATTGTCCAGATTTGTTTGATCAGCCAGTTATTCTGGTGGTATCTAGAATAGATAGTTGGCAGTTGACATCCTTTTGGATCTGACATTCTACCTTATGGGCAGGGTCTACTTAAATGAATGAGAAGTTATAAATAGATACACCACTTGACATAGTGCATCAAGGGTTACAAAGCATTTCAACCTACATCATTTGACTTAAACATCAAAGAGCTACTTAAGGTAGATATTGTTATTGCACTTCCCTTAATCCTTAACTTTCTTCTATAGGTCAGTAAACAGACATTCAGAGAGAGAGACCAAATGCTTTGGTAAAGATCAAATAGTGAGTAATCAAGATGGAGCTTGCTAGACAGATGGCATTAAGCATACTTTTTTTCAAGTTGTGATTAAGGCTCTCATATTCAGTTCAGTTCAGTCACTCAGTCGTGTCCGACTATTTGTGACCCCATGAACCGCAGCACACCAGGACTCCCTGTCCACCACCAACTCCCGGAGTTCACTCAAACCCATGTCATCAAGTAGATGATGCCATCCAACCATCTCATCCTTTGTTGTCCCATTCTCCTCCTGCCCCCAATCTCTCCCAGCATCAGGGTCTTTTCCAATGAGTCAACTCTTCGCATCAGGTGGCCAAAGTATTGGAGTTTCAGCTTCAACATGAGTCCCTCCAATTAACACCCAGG
This sequence comes from Odocoileus virginianus, assembly GCF_023699985.2. NCBI lineage: Eukaryota > Metazoa > Chordata > Mammalia > Artiodactyla > Cervidae > Odocoileus > Odocoileus virginianus. The sequence continues at coordinate 11,063,218 of NC_069697.1, forward strand.
ACTGATCTCCTTTAGGATGGACTGGCTAGATCTCCTTGCAGTCCAAGGGACTCTCAAGAGTCTTCTCCAACACCACAGTTCAAAAGCATCAATTCTTCGGCGCTCAGCTTTCTTTACAGTCCAACTCTCACATCCATACATGACCACTGGGAAAACCATATCCTTGACTAGACGGACCTTTGTTGGCAGGGTAATGTCTCTGCTTTGTAATATGCTGTCTAGGTTGGTCATCACTTTCCTTCCAAGGAGTAAGCGTCTTTTAATTCCATGACTGCAATCACCATCTGCAGTGATTTTGGAGCCCAGAAAAACAAAATCAGCCACTGTTTCCCCTGTTTCCCCATCTATCTGCCATGAAGTGATGGGACCAGATGCCATGTTTTTAGTTTTCTGAATGTTGAGCTTTAAGCCAACTTTTTCACTCTCCTCTTTCACTTTCATCAAGAGGCTCTTTAGTTCTTCTTCACTTTATGCCATATTACTTAATCTCTTTTGTTTCAATATCCTTGCCCAGTTTTCCACTTCCAGATATCTTCAGTGTTCTAGTTCAAAATTTCCTCACAGTGATCTACCATTTCTGCTTCTTTGACTCTTCCAATCACCTGTTCTCTAGGAAGCATCCCAAGTGGATCACAGTGTAATCTTCTACTACTTGTAGTTAACAAGCTAACAATGTCTTTGCTTTTTCATATTAATGTAGTTTATGCATGCATGCTAAGGCGCTTTAGTCATGCCAACCCTTTGCAACCTTATGGACTGTAGGCCACCAGGCTCCTCCGGATTCTCCAGGCAAGAATACTGGATTGAGTTGCCTTGCCCTCCTCCAGGGGATCTTTCCCAGCCAGGGATCAAACCCATGTCTCTTGCATCTCTTGCATTGGCAGGTTCTTTACCGCTAGTGTCACCTGAGTATTGCTTTTTAAAGGTAGTTTTTTTTCTCCTAATCTGTTTGAGGTCCTTATCTTCTAAATGGCAGTCTGCCTAACTAAAGGACTGCTTTAACTTCTTTGATAAAAAGTAAGTTCAGGCTTGCTAGGTCTCTTGAAAGAAAACAACCTCTGTGTGAATAGGAGTTATGAGCTATTGACTGACCCTGAGATTCAGCGTCCTCTTGAATGTCAGGACACATCATCATTTCCCCTACTGTTATGACCTTAGGGGCCACTGCTTCAGCTTTGTGGGATTTTTTTCAGCCAGAGACACAGGAAATTGTCCTGTAGGCTGTGTTCTGTGCAAGGGCTTCTGACAAACTGGGCTAGTGTTGGTGAAAATATAGTTCACATTCTCCTGGCCAGCTTTGCCTACCCAGAGGGGAGTCCTTTTTTCTAATTTACACGAATAATGACTTGTGCTCAGTCTATCAGTCATGTCTGACTCTTTGTGACCCCATGGATGGTAGCCTTCTGGGCCACGGTCAGGCTCCTCTGTCTATGGGATTTTTCAGGTACTGGAGTGGGTTGCCATTTCTTCTCCAGGGATCAAACCCACGTCTTCTGTGTCTCCTGCATTGTAGACAGATTCTTTACTGCTGAGCGGGGAAGTCCTGAACTGCACAAAGACAACATGTAAATTAGTGAGGGTCACCTGGCCTGAAATATTTGCCTAAGACTTAACTAAATGGAGATACTAGAGAAAGTAACTTGCTACTGAACAATCTAGTACATGAATGTATCTCCAACTTGCACTCTCTTCCTGAATATCTTTCTCCTGATCTCTGGGCCAGGATTCCCAACAAATACTGCTGCTGCTGCTAAGTCTCTTCAGTCGTGTCTGACTCTGTGAGACCCCATAGACGGCAGCCCACCAGGCTCCTCTGTCCCTGGGATTCTCCAGGCAAGAACACTGGAGTGGGTTGCCATTTCCTTCTCCAATGCATGCATGCATGCTAAGTTGCCTCAGTTGTGTCCAATTCTGTGCGACCCCATGGACAGCAGCCCACCAGGCTCCTCTACCCACAGGATTCTCCAGGCAAGAATACTGGAATGGAGTGCCATTTCCTTCTCCACCAATGACTACATGCTTTTAAAACAGAACAGCATTTCAAACCCTTCTAGAATCCCTGGGTGAAGAAAATGGGAATAATAAGGATATATTGTAAAGATCCTGTGAAAATATGCAGAGTTTTTAATACCATGCCTGACACATAGTAAGAACTTGGTATTGGTGGATGTTATTATGATTCAATAGCTTCGACTTCACTTTTCCTCTTTATTGTGTCCAACTCCATATTCAGACTCATCAGTGAAAAGATTAGACTTTGAACACTAAACAGAATTTATATGCCTTCAACCTGAATCTTGACCTTGAATCTTAGCACAAAGAAATAAGCATATCTTTCTTCTAAGAAAATATAATACGCATAATATTTATAAAATGTTTATAGAATATTTATGAAAGTGTATTTTCATGTATAATGTTTGAGTGTATATACTAAAAGTACTTACTAGATATATCTGTTGTTCCAATGGTCATATCATACCAAAACAAAGTTTTGAGTGTGATAGGCTTTTATTTTAGAAATAAAAGCTGTTATCTATATAATGCTGCTTTTTATAACTGACAGTTGTAATCCACCAAGAGTCAGGGTGGGCAGAATTCAGGCTCTCTTCAAAAATATGCCTGTCCCCTTTGACTTCAAGAGGGTAGACAATCCTCCCAGACATGTCACCAGCCTGGGACTGATTTCCTTTTCCTTCTTAGAGGGGCTGATAGCATCTTGTGGTTACATTTGCTTGTTAGTACAGCCTTTTTTAAAGAACTAAAGTGTGCCTCTGAGTGTCATTTAGATTCCATCAAGCTGGATTGATACAAAGTAGAATGTTTTGGAGATAAGAATGGAGTGATATTTTTAGATCTTTTTAAAGGTAAAAAGCCTTATACCACCATTAGCACTTTCATTAAAGTAACATTCAAATAGGAGATGGGTTTTTATGCATATATAATATATCAAATTAAGCAGAAGAAAATAATTTTAAGATTTCTTATGTTGACTGTCTTTGCATTTCACAAGTTTTGGAAAAGTAATTCTTGATTTTTCAATTAATCTTTCATTAGGGACTCCTGTAAAACTGGCAATTCAGTGAATACTTTGAGAAAAACAGAGATTAGTCTAAAATAGAGAAGATATCCTGTGAGGTCTTTGTTTGAGTGTTCTGTGTGGAAATAAGCCTGACCCCTCTTTTTCTTCTTCATTCCTATTGTCTACCATGCTATAGATCAGAGTCAGTAGCCCCAAAGCCCAGGGAAAGCAGAGAGGTAGATAAGCAAAGGAACTTATGACCAGTGGAACCCAATGGAAGTATGGAGACTGGAAAACTGGAGCCAGTGTGACTTGGCCCTTATCATAGGTGTTACTTAGTTCCAACCAATTGGAATCGTAGGCCCAGTATTGACAAATCTGCCTACTGATGGAAATCTTTTTCCATTTTTAAATGGAAGCTAATTCAAAATAAAAGGAAAGTGATTTGGTTGGCAAAAAAAGTTCTTTTTTGTTGTTGTTGTTTTTTGTAGCATCTTATGGAAAAACTCAAATGAACTTTCTGGTCAACCCAATTTATTCTATAGGTCTATTCTGTGTGGGCCAACAAGAAAATAGCTATAAACCAGAATCAGGGCATAGCCTACCAAGTGCAACTCTCACTAGGAGTGAAATGAAATTAGAAGACAGAGCTGTTAGAAACTTTCTGACTCCCTGTTAGGAGATATCAGCTTTGATTGGATGCTTTGAGGAAGAGTCCAAGGAAGAAGGAATTTTCCCCTCTGTTGGGTGCTGTCAGAAAGTTGCAACAAGTCTATGACTATCTCAGTTAATCTTACCTGGAGGGAGGGCAGGCTAGAATGAGGCTAGAGCTGTAAATTAGTTAAAAAAAAAAATAAACTGCAGCCAGTCTTATTAATTTGCAAGAGGGACTGTTTGGTATTTTGTGGTGTTTGTACGGGGACCTTGTATTTTATCAGTGCTGAGAAGAAATTATGAAGTAGCCTTGTTTAGACTAATTTTATCATAGTTTCAGAGTGACCTTGTTTGATGCTGGCATTCCACAGATCGTGTATGTCCAACAAGGGAAAAATATGGTCCAACTGTGAGTGCCACACCAGCTTCAAACAACAGAAACTTGTCTGTAAGTGATGTCAAGGCTGCATTTTTCTTTCTCAGATCTGAAAGCTTTACTTTTACTTATACAAAGACATTTATGTACAAAGATGTTCAATGTAGCAATATTTATAGCAAAACAGTCTAAGTATTTACCAGCAACAGAAAGGCTTAATCACTGATTACTATAGCATCTAATGGGTCACTATGCGACTTTCAAAAATGCTATATAGGTGTACTGATAGGAAGAATTCTAAAATACTGTTAGGTGCTAAAAGCAAAATATAAAATATTGTTTGTTTCTGTTTGTGTTGAAGGTCATTAGTGTTTTTTGGTAAATACTGTTTCATTCCCTTTCTAAGATAGGTATATACTTCCTGACCCTGTTGTGTTTAGACAAGGCTATTTTATTAATTCTTGTAAAGGAGTCACCAATACTATATGAGTTACTTCCAGACTTAATTGTTGAACTAAGATCCTTTGTTATTCTCTTCCTTTGACATGGCTACTGGTGATGATCTGGATGAGAGGCTGGATCCCAGAACAAGAAAACCATGAAGCAGAGTCTCTAGTTGACGTGCAGTAGAGACACAACATGAGGAAGGGAAAAAAAAGCCTTATTGTCTAAGTCACAGAGATTTTGTGATTGTTAGTAACTGCAGCATAACCTATGCTGTCTAATAGCACCAGAAATGGAGTGCTACAGCAAAAAAGAACGTGTGGAGTTGGGTTAAGGGCTGGTGGTGGTTGATCAGTGAGAAAACTCTTTTATCTGTGGCTGTAAAGATGGGGATTCATATTATGCAGTAACAAAACACAGGTTAAATGGTCACCAAAAAATATTATAAAGCAGCTAATATACCTATTAGAATTAGAGGTTTAGGAGAAGAAGTTGAAAGACAAAATATTAGTAGCAAGTCTGAGCTTCTAGTGACCTCTTGACAAAGGATTACAAGAAAGACAAACTGTTAGAATTAGCTATTCCGTAAGCAGGAATACAGTGGTCCTTTCAACAAGTAGTTTCAAGCCGTCTCTTGTTTCAGAAAAGGCCTTTTGATCTATATATTCTAGTATTTGTTCTCTTCTGTTGCTTTAGTTTCCGTCCTGAGGATTCCCTTTTACGTGTGTGTTTAGTCTTCCTTGCCTGTCAGCTATACCTGTCACCATTTTTCAAATACTTTTTAACATCCTACTTCTTTTTCATTTTTTATCTTTTACTTTCTATTTCTCTTAAGGCATTAATTGTGTTTATTGATTTTCTCTTGTGTCCTTCCTGGTTTATTCTTCAATTCTGAAATGACACTTTGATTTATTAATGATTTTCTGCATTTGTAAACTCAAATTTCAAATTTTTCTATTTCTTCTCCTGTTCTCCAATTATATGATTTCTAAAATTTTAGAATTAAGATTTATGATATTTCCTGGTTATTAACATTTTCTTAAATCATCTAATCTCACTTTGAAGAATTCGGTTATAGTTTTCATCTATTTTTGCATTCAGATAATCCTGGCATGCCTTCATTATCTGTTAGGATATTACTTTGCTTCTCATTTTCTTCCTTATTGTAAAATTTTCTCCTTATAAAATCCTCTTCTGTTATGCTTTTCATATGTTTTGCATTTTTCTGTATTACAGAGAGGGAAATCCAGATAGCTCTCCTAGAATCATAGCTCTAGAGTTCCTTCTGTAATTTTCAAAATGTGTTCAATAATAAATGCTGACATTATCATAAGATCTTCTAGCTCTGGTTCTTTCTCTCTAATATTTTCCTGAGCCGTTTTTTGTCTTTTTTGTTGTTTTTTTTGGAGTTCTACTTTCAGTATTTTATACTTGATGCAAGATTTGATACTGAAAGGGGATTTTAGCTGATTACTCTCAGTGGCTTATAAAGACCAGATTTTTCTGACACCACTATACATAACATGGTCCCTTAGTCACACTGTGAATTCAGGCCGGCTTCTCCCTCCTGATTCCAGCTACAGCCTTGAAATATCTTGATGAATTTACCAGTGAGTACCTGCTGGCAATTTGGATACTTTTCAGCTCTGGAGCCATCAGACACTTTTATCTTTCCTCTGCTTTCTCTCACAGCATTGTTGAAACCGTGTGATTCTTCTTGGTGATGGTGGTCGGTCTTCACCTGCTCATATTTGGGGCTTTATGGTTAACCTAGTGATAGATGCTGTCCATGTAGGCTTTAGGTTTTGCTGTCCTAGTCCCTGCACCTATTTATATGATGAGATTTGGGTAAATTTAAAAATTCTGCAACCAGGAATTCCCTGGCAGTCCAGGGGCTAGGACTTGACACCTCCACACTGGGGGCCTGGGTTCAATCCCTGGTGGGGGGACTAAGATCCCACTGCCACCACCTTCCCAGAGTCCTCCACCTTGAATGTTTAAACACTGACTTTTTTTGGTTTTATGCTCTTATATATTTTTACTCTCTATTAAATATACACTTTATCATATTTTTATATATTCATATATATGTGTGTATCAGTGCAGTCATGTAACATGATGAATGGAGAAAACTGCAAATTTGTGACATGTATTCCAGCTTTGTAACTATTGTCAGTGACCCAGATCTCATTATACATTTCTAGCATCCCATATTTTAATCTCTAATCTACACACATATGTGCACATACACACACAATAAGGGCTCTTTGAAAGGTAGATGATGCCAAATTTTAGGGCAGAAAAAAAAAAATCTATATGAACCTGCGCCAATCTATTTGTTTGTACTAATTTTATAAATAAGGAAACTGAACTCCAAAGGATGTTGCTGGACGCAAGCATGCTTTAAAATTGTCAGCACAAGTGCTGAAATAAACAAAGGCAAATTACAGAGGCTCTTACTGGCCAGGTTTCTTTGCAAATTAAAATAAGATTAATGATAATTCTTGTGACTAAAGTTAACTAAAGAAGTTGACTCTAAGAAAGGCTGGAAATTCCTAATAATACTCAAACAAGAAGAGTTTATATGAGATCCCCAAAAGGTATTACAGTATAGAAGAGTGTATCTAATAGAATATGCTTCATATTTTATTGATCCAAATATATAAGGAATTGCTAATATATAAAAAATTACCTAAATATCTATCTATAAAGTTTAGATATGTACTTTCTTTGATCCAATGAGTCCATAAGGAAGCCAGGTTATCCCAGCAAAAGTAGATTCAGTAGCAAGAGAAGGAAAGCCTGATCAGCACATATAATTAATCAGATTCAAAGGGTGTCTGCAGCTAATCAGCTTCACTGGTCACACACAATAATAAAGCAAAAGGAGGGTTCCACAGAGTGTTCTAAATGATGAATTAACCAAATGTACAAAAGAGTAAAGCTGACTATGCAGACACTATCCCTCATCTCCTAGGAGCTGACAATTCTTGATGGTCCAACTAATTAAAATAAAATACTAATAAGAAATATATAAGATTTTAATAGTACTGACAAACCACACTAATACATCAATGTGACAAGGCAGTGGATAGGATAAAACTTAGAAGAATTCCTTACCTCTTTGAAAGCTGCCATGTCTCAAAAATTTAAAACTTTTATATAAACAAAACAAAAAAGTTAAAAGCCTCACAATGCAATGATTAGAATTTCACTAGAAAAAGAAATTTACTACGGGTTAGCAGCCTAGAAATCACCTTAGACTGCTCAGTCAGGGCCACCTCTCAACTAAGAATTAAAACTTTTCATGAAGTGAAAGTATTAGTTGCTCAGTCATGTCTGACTTGTTATGACCCATAGACTGTGTATAGCCCATCAGGCTCCTCTGTGCATGGAATTCTCCAGGCCAGAATACTGGAGTGGGTTGCCGTTCCTGTCTCCAGGGGATATTCCCAACTCTGGGATTGAACCTGGGTTTCCTACATTGTAGGTAGATTCTTTACCGTCTGAGCCACTCAAAACCTAGTTAGGCTAAAATGTAGCATTTTCTTAAAGATCTGGTAAGATTAACAAAACCCCATGCAGGAATCTTAATGGAAACCTAGGAAAATAAGGGAAGAAGTAATAGAAAGACAAAATATAATATATATTATATGTATAACTTTATTCCTGGTTTGAGAGTAAATGTGTTTATTAATTTTGTAATCATTATAGTAGTATGCTGTCTATTTTCAGAAGATGTTTAAGACATTTAAAGTAACCTAAAACAAAGTGTTTGTTCAGTAAGATATATTTAAAAGTTTGGGGAATTTTGCTAAATTCTTGGACTTTATTTGAAATTGAATTTTGTTCAAATTCTTGAACTATCGATTTCTGTAAGTAGTTTTTAGAAGAATTTAAAAACTTACTATTTACTCTAATAATAAGATTAATAATACATTAGATACTAATAAAGTCAAATATTTGTGTTACCGTCTCACATAAAGGCCTATCATATAATAAAAACTATTAATAATAGTCTAGTCAAGAGAAAGTAGAAATTTAAAAGGCAAACAAATAAATGAGCAAGAAAATTTTGATAATTTAAAAGAAGCAATGCAGAGTAATGCAGCAGAATGCTGGAAATGTGTTAATCTGGACTAGGGTCATGGAAGGTCTTAGCACAGCTATGATGTTTGGGGTGAGACTTAAATGATAAGCAAATACCAGTCCTATAAAAATCTGAGGGCAGAGAGTTCTGGCAAAAAAACAATAAGAACCAGTGTTCAGTCCATTGATGTATCCAGGACTTAGAAAGAAGGCCAGCATGGCTGGAAAATGATAGGTGAATGTCAGAATGGCAGGAGAAAAGACAAAATCATGTAGGGTCTTGTGAGCCACAATAAGAAGGGAGGATGTTATCCCCAGCATAGTAAGAAGTCATTGGAGGACTGGGTACAAATAAGTAAAGAATGAATTAACTAATTGTATTTGGGGAATAGATTATTGGGAAGTGAGAGGGGATGATGGGAGACCCGTTTGTTCTTTACCTGGATCCTTGTTCTGGTATTTCCTTGTCCCGTGAAACCGTCCCTGCTCACCTGAATGGAGATAATTTCTCTCTTCTTTGCATTTTTTAATACAGCATCACTACTGTCTTAGGACGCTCATTATATCCAGTTTTGTACTTTAAGGAGCTGTTATGTTTCATCTCCCCTTGAAAATCTTAGAATGTGTAAGTTCCTACAAGGTAGTGACTATACCTTGTGTATCTTTGCATTTGTAATAGAGCTTAAATTAGTAGCTAATACAAAATTAATATTACATGAGGATGAAAAAGTAAAAATTTATTTTGCTTATGGTAATTTGTTGTTGTTGTTCAGTCGCTAAGTTGTATTTGACTCTGCAACCCTATGGACTGCAGCATGCCAGGCTCCTCTGTCCTCCACTATCTCCAGGAGTTTGCTTAAATTCATGTCCATTGGGTCAGTGATGCTATCTAACCATCTCATCCTCTGCCACACCCTTCTCCTTTGGCCTTCAGTCTTTCTCAGCATCAGGATCTTTTCCAATGCGTCAGCTCTTCGCTTCAGGTTGCCCTATTGTGTATGGCAGTACATAGAATCAATTCAGCTCCGGTCCATATAACTATTGAAAGAATTAAAAAAAATAAATGACTGTTGGTATCCACATTAAAAAAGCATGAAGAGGGTGGGCACAAAAGATGTCTCAACTTTTTATTCAAGGCCAATTCAATGGCTGTTCTGGATAAAACAGAGAAAATTTATCTGGATAAAACAGAAAACTTTTTGAAAACTTAAAAAAATTTTTTAACAGTTTGAAAAATATCTGGGTGGGGAAAATTGGGTTGAAAACATTACTAGCAGTTTGATGAGGTTTCTTTGGAAAACAAAAATAAAGAAGCAAATGACTTCTGTATTCTATTGATTATACTAGTGGTAGAAAAAGAAATTAAGAAAGCTTTTCGTAGACAGTATTAAAGAGATGGAATATCACACATCAGAAGAGAATGGGCTGTGCTAGTGAAGGCCAGGACTAAGGAGAGGTACTGGAGTCAGCACAGAATGGTGATCACTGGCGAGAAGGAAGAATATTTCAAAGATGTGAGACACGCAGGTTGCTCATCCATGAACAGTGCTCATTGTTCATGAATAGAAGCGGAGGAAATGCTTCTGGTCTCTAAAACCGCTAAAGTGCAAACTACTTACCTGAGGAGAACTCTGTGAAGTTGGAAAAACAGTTTTAGGACCAAAAAAAAAAAAAAAGAAATATTAATTACCATCTGCCCAAGCATTGTATTTTGTCAATGAGAAAATTGAACTGTAGGAATATGAAACAGCACACTGGTTGTTTCATGCAGTCACACAGCTAAGTAGCAGAAACAGTTCCAGCTCATTGCTCTTGCCAGTATACTCTGCAAACTGGGTGATTACAACCCATTTCCCCCTAATTTTTGTCATAGTGCTTTAAATGTGTGTGGGGGAGGTGTTCATTCTTGCCATTGTCTGACATCTTAGGGAACTGAGGGTAACGTTGGCCCCAGCTAGGGCTCGAGTATTGGACACAATGCTGACAAATTCCACTCACTCTCTGGGACTTTGAATTCTGAACACAGAATCTAGGACAGAAACTTCATCTCAGATGAAGCTGAGTCATCTCAGCAGTGGCAACCTGACAAGCCTATCAGTTAAATTCAGCTCTTGGATCCCTGGAGCCACCTCATTTTTTTGCTCCTTGTGAGTCTGTTTCTTTCGCTTTTCCTTCTATTTTTGAGTTATCCCATATTATGCAGATTTATTTATTTTTTAATATATTTTAAAAGTTTCTCGCTTAGTATAGCAGAGTCAATTTCTTTTGCTCACTACCCAAAAGTTCTACTTACTGCACTGCTCCTAGGAATATAAACATGTCAGGACATAAGATGAGAAATTAAAGAAACAATGAAAAAGAAACGGCAATGCCTGAAGTTTTTATACGTAAGACTGAAACGGAATTTTCAGATTAGGGTGTACATGTATTCATTCATGTAGGCTTAATACAGTTTTATTAAATAGCTAATCTGTGTCCAGCAGTGGTGAGATAACAACCTGTGGACATTCGAATGAATGAATGGAAATAGAAAGATCCCATAACACATGTCAGGGACTCAATAGGTGAGTTGGATAGCCCGATGCAAAGAAAGTGGGACCCAAGAGTGAGGATGAATAGATTGGAGTTGAGAGCAGTCAGGAACAGAATCTCCAAGACGACTGAGCTACCTGGATGCCCAGGGCCACCTCATTCTTACTCCTGAGCCTGGTTCTTTCACTCTTCCTTTGAGTCTGGAAATTCTGAAAATGATTTCTGTACCTGTGTTCATAGGTAATTGAGTCCATAGGTAGCACTAAGAACAGAAGGCCCAGAAATTCCTTTAATGTCTTTCCATCTTTTACCTGGGCCTTGAAACTCTATTAAAATGTCACTGAAAAAAATCCTCCAAGAGGTATAACTGGAATTCTTGCCTGATGTTGCATTTAGTACCCGTGAGCTAGACAGTTAATCTCTCAGCCTCAATTTCCTCTTCTATGCAATGAAGAAACAGCACTCGCTCTGTTTACCTCCTGAGTTGTGAGAAACAGGAGTCAATGGATGCAATAGCTTAGTATATTGAGAAAAAAGATCAAGAGAAAAATGTTACTTTCCCTTCAGCATCCTTTCCAACCTGTGTTATGAACAGTCATTTCTCAGCCATGTCAGAGAGAGAAGCTTTAAAAAACAGTTAAAGAAAAGGAGATTGAGACTCTGTTGCCACCTTCAAAGGCCAACCTTCAGGTTATTCAACTCCCTAGAAATAAAGACAGAACAGAGGCTCTGGGAAGAGTTTTGACAAAAATTAAAGTACATAAAATGTATGCCATGACTGAGAAATTGCCAGAGTATTCGTTCACAAAATAGGTGTATTTCCATGAGAAATCATCAATTAGAGTTTGAGAATATATCTTTTGCTTCTGAATCCCATGCATCTAGCGTAGGTTTATCAGATGTGCACTGGGTAAATGATGAACGAAAATTATTCTTGCCTTGGCCCCAGTGGATATACTTGCCCAGTGTGACATGCCTATCTCCTAAACTAGTAACACTGACATGCCGTTTAGAATAGTAAACTAGATATAAAAGTTTGCCTACTATCCCTCTGGAGTCTTGTAATTTTGCACCACTAATATTAAATTATAGAAATATAGAAAAAGAGGACAAGGATGGGCTTAGCTCATAATAGTAAAGGTAAGGTGCCAACTCTTTATTAGGAAGTTCAGTTCCATGAAAGCAAGCAAGAAAGAGAGGAGTAAAGTAGAAAAGGAGGAGTAGAAAATTAAAGTTGTACATCTTTGAGCTGGCCAAACGTTTTTAATTTGGGCAACCAATTCTTGGGTTTGGAGAGGCCATATAAACTTCTATGTCCCAGAATGTTCCATAGTCAAGGAAAAAGAACTATTAGAACTATTAGAAAACTATTCGAATTATTAGAACTATTCTGTTACCTTCTTTCTGTCTCAGGTCTCTTATTGTTCAATAGCCCACATCATAGCAGCCCATGATTGTATTACGCATCTCTTTGGGAAGGTTCTGGAAGTCCTGCAGGTCGGGTGAAGCTACTTGGTCAGGTTTTTCTTTCCAGCACTGGCACTGTGGTTGGGCCTCTTCATAATGCAGTTGTGGCAGCAACTACAAAAAATTGCTCCATGGCTGTGGGAATGGATTGAGCCATTGGTAGAATTGCTGTGGGCAAGATGCCAAGTGGGGAGCTGAGGCACCCAGGGAGAACGGAGCAGTTGCATGGATCTGAGGGAGTATTTATACTGAGTCCGGAAAAACTCACAAATACCTTTGTAAGGAATTTACTTTAGCCCAGCAAAATAAGGGAGTAAATGAGAGCGTCAGAAAATAGAGAGGCAAACTGAGGATAAAAGAAAGGCAGAATGACAGCTACGGAGCAAGGCTGGACAGCAAACGATGCATTTTGGAGCAGAAAAATGGGAGTCTTTCTATGAAAGATGTTTGTAAAAAAAAAAAAATGGTATGTTTAATACATGACAAAATCAAATTGTTCAGGAAAAAAAAAGAAAGGCAATTATAAATTCCAGAGAGCAAAACCAAATCAAACAGTAAATTCCAATAATTGTAGAGCCAGTTATACATTCTAATAACCTTGAACATCTAAAAGTGAAAAGTGTAAGTATTAAAAGTTAAGCTAAGATAGAGATTTGAAGAAATGATAGAAAAGCTAGAGGCACTCATATTTCCACCTTAGAAAATAGGCATTTGAGATGTTGAGAATAAAAAAAAAAATTGTGATGAATGAACATTGAGAAGAATTATTTCAAGTGACTTTAGCATGTAGCAATTTGTACATTCCTGGCAGGATTTAGTTTAAGAACAAAAGAAAATAAAAAAATATTGAACTGCATTATGCAATGATATTTTAAACTACTAATTATATGTTGGAAAACAGAAAAAATAAACAACTGCTAATGTTTTTAGGAACTAAGGTTTATAAAATAAGAAAGAGAAATGCAAAATCAGTGAAATTAACTAAAAGTCACATAATGACTTTATGTTTTCATTGGAATATCAGTACAGTTTATTTTTATCTTGCTAATATAACAAAACTTAATAGCCTGTTTCATACCTTTGCATATTGAAAAGGCCTTCGAATAGTGGCAACCTGGTATAAACAAGCTACTCTAGTGCCCAGATTTTGGTCTCTGTTATTTCTCATGAAAAATATCCAGAGATGCTTCTTAAACTAGTTCCAGGTCTCTGACAGGAGATATAAAAGATGATTCTGGTATATGTTGTTGAACTAAAAACAGGGAAGCTATTCCAAGATTATAGGAGTCATGTCAAAGGTCTCCAGAGCCAACTTGAAGAAATTCTCACTGGCATAAAATGAAAAATTTAGCACTGAAAAGAATGACAACACTGTATATAACAGATTACATATGTAAAGAAAAATCTGTGAATTCTTCATGATACTAAAAACAAAAAAGGCAGCCTCATTGGTTTGCTAAAGCAACATCTTATTATTCTGAAAACTGGTAAAGAAAGGAAATAAATCAAGCACTTCTCCTGCCTTTCCTATACAAGCCACATTTCAAGGTAACAAATAGTTAATGTGGAAAAATTATTTAAAGTAGAACAGATAATTCAGAAGACATAGTAAAATTAAGTAAGTTCACATTTTATAATCCTTAGTGAAATAACAGATTTGGTCAAAGATCATCAGTGGCTGCTAAAATCATTAGGTAAATGTTGACAAGGAACTTGATAGATTAGACATTTCCCAAACTCACTAATTAATCTTCTCATCACTCAGAAAGGAGCAACCAGGCCTGATGTCTCTTATGCTAACATGATACTATAGAAAGTACACAGCACCATCCATGAAATGTTATTGCAAAATTATTTTAATATGAATTTAACTCAGCCTCTAGTTCTTACTACCAATTTTGTAAAAAGCATTTAAAATATTACATATTAACAACACTATGTCATGACCCACCCAATTCAGCTATTACACATTTCTGTTTTCTCTTTCTTCATATGAAGAAAAACTGCAGGTTTGAACTACCATGGAAACTATAATTAGTATTTTCAAGGATTACAGATACTTTGATCTTAAAGTGTGAAGTGTTCTCAAGAAGGGTTTCTCACCTTCATTCATTTCTTATTCAACCAAGATTTATTGGCCATCTTTGGTAGGTCTAGGGCTTTGTTAAGTCCTATTGATTCAGAAATGCACATTAGAGTCTCTGACCTGATTTGATCGCAATTCCCTCAAAATTTAGGACTGCATTCCTAGAGATAAATTACCTGGGCAGAGCTTTTGGAAGAGAGTTATGGTGTGAGCTCTGACCTAGTTATCTAAACATCATACCTGGTAAAACAGATATTAGACATGACCCGGGGCCATATTAATGAGAATGTTAAGCATTCTAATTTTGGAAATTAAAATATACATTTTTGTGTTGTATCAAAACATGGCCTATTCTCAATTTTTTCTTGGTTTCTTTGAAAGTCAAATTTCTATAGAATTGTTGGAACAAAAGATAAATCAGAAAGTCTTTAGCATTTAAACATGAATTCTTTTGAATTGTGTGGCAGATGTTTTACTCACAGATTTTTTGTTTTAAAGAAACTAGCACACATAAACAGTTTGGGGAAGAAAGTCAACCAGAAGAGCATTAAATATTTTGTGTCATTAATCAAAATGGATTTCTAGGAGAGTCAGCTAATTCTTAAATTCTTTTTTTTTTTTTAATTCTTCAAAAGTAGAATAACAGAAACTCTGGAATTTTATTTTCATATGACAGAATTCAACAAAGAGTTTCCTATGGTGGTTGCTTTGTTCATATCAAACAGAAATTATGTGCAGGTTTTGTCATGTAATTGGAATAATATGTCACCTTTGTAGAGGGACTTGAATTGCATCATTCTGCCCAGTAAGCATTTTTCTATCATCTTGGCTGGGAAGAAAGCTCAGGAGAGTCCCTAGCCTTTGAAATAATTTTGATAAAGAACCTTTCATATTTTATAGAATACATTTTTCAGCAAATTAACTACGGTTATGAGAGCTTGGAAAAATAAGTCCTCTGAACTTCCTGGGGTTAGTGAAAGTTTAACTTGCTTTCAAAAAGAATCTTTCTGTTTTATTGGCCCTCCACGGGCAGCTTGAAAGACTACTTCTTCACTTAAACTTGTGTCAAAATCTCACTTTCAGAGGAAGAAATCAACCTAGTCGTTTGAATCTGGCAAAACTCTTTAATTTGCATTGAGGACAGGGGCAAGAAGCTAGAATGGAAGGAAAACAATCAGGGCACCAAGAGACAGACTTCCTGGAGACACTCTGAGCACCCATTTGGGAAACTCTTTCAAGGGAAAAGTCTAAACAGGGAGTGTGACTGTGGCAATATAGGAAGTAATCTGGAGATTATCTCCCAGCATCCCTGTGCTGGGAATTTTTGCTTATTTCAGTCCATCCCCTTGGCACTAGCACAGTAGTAGTATCTTTGAATGCCTTGATTATAAATTGTGAATCCTAAAGCTTCTTGGCATCCATATTTCTTGCTACACACATAAAAACTCAGAGATAACTGGCCAGTAGGGAAAAAGGAGGAATAGTGAAGCAGGGGTCTGAAAGGACGAGAGAAAAAGACATCAGAAATAAAGACAGAGACAGAGTCCTGAATGTTGGTGTGCTGGACAGTGTTTAACAATCAGTTCCCTACTTCAAAAACAAGGGCTAATTGCAGCATTGGCCAGTTTCTGTGGTATACGTTTTTCTGTGTGTGTGTGTTAGCCACTCACTCATGTCTGACTCTTTGCAACCTTTTGAACAGTAAACTGTCAGACTCCTCTGTCCGTGGGATTCTCCAGGCAAGAATACTGGAGTGGGTAGCCAGTCGCTTCTCCAGGGGATCTTCCTGACCCAGGGATCGAACCTGGGTCTCCCACATTGCAGACCATCTGAACCACCAGGGAAGTCTATGGCTGATTTCAAACTAACTAATGGGATGGTACCAAATGTGAATTGGAAAGAGATTCCTAGTAGCACACTGTTACACAGTTTTTCCAACTACAGACAATAAATCTGAATAATTTCAGGAGCCTATATAATACTAAAATACCAAATAGAGAATATTAAAGTAAATAATAGTTAAAAAAAAATTAAGAATTGGTGAGACCCGATAAATTAGTACCTAAATAATATAATTTACTTAACTGTAAGTTTAATTTTTAATGATTACTGTGTTTTACAACCAGCTTATAAAATTCTTGAATTTAATAATTGACTCTGGTGAGCTGGCTTTGGTACGCCAATGGTCTTGATGATGTTACATGCCTGGTGTAGCACTTCCTTTTTGCTGATCCCTTGTGTAAAGTATTGTGGTTAACATTTTGATGTAAACTAACTTCAGCTTCTTTTCGGCTTGGTTTCTGGTACAGATTAGCCTCCTGCCTTCCAGACAGCCACTAGATCTTTGTTTATGAATGCCTTCAGGGCCACTGAGAATGTAATTGAAAAGAAGACAAGGCTCATCTTCAAGTTTCAAATCAGGCTTCACACACAAAGAAGTAAAAGCAAGCCTTTCTATTATAGAAGTTGAGCTTTTTTGAGTGATACAGTGTCTTGATGATTTCCAAAGCCTGAGATCCTTGGAGTTCTCAGAGCACAGTGTTTATGCATAAGTCAGAGAGTGAGGGGGAAATCTATGACAACATTCTATTTCAAAAAGGTCGGCAGACTTACCTTGCAGTTTAATGCTTAAGACTCTGAGCTTCCATTGCAGGGGGACCTAAGATCTTGGTCTGGGAACTAAGATATTGTATGCTGTGTGGCCAAATAATAAATAAATGTTAAAAAAAAAAAAAGATTGGGAAGTTAGGGCAATGAATAATAAGGGAGAATTATTAGGACATAGCCCAACCTTATATTGTGGATCCCTCATGGGTCCACATTTCTGGAATGGGAGTGGGTGGGTAGCAGCATAATGAAAACAGTGATATATCCTTTACTATTGTGGTTATGTAACTGTTACTCACTCAATGATTGTACCATGATTAGTCAACAGAAAAAGAATAGAATTCTATATCACCAAAACTACTGTTCAATGAAAAACTATAATCACTTTATGAAATCCAGATGCTTTTCAGAATTATCTTGGAATTTTTTGAAAAATACAAATGCCCAGGTATTTCTGTTCTTTCTCCAGAGCTCCAGATATGTTTCTAATGAGCAACAATGTTTAAAAACAACTGGACTATATGATGATCTTTTACTTTTATCTATTTTGTTTCAATTTTTCTATTTCATATTCAGTGCTCCAGTTTTGTTTAGTTTATGTTTTCCAACTTCTCCATCTCTTCTTCTATTTATGTTCTTTCTGAAGACTTTACAAAATGTAGTAGAAAAGCTTTTGTATACATATGTACAAATTATATCTATAATATATATATTTTAGAAAACTTATTAATGTTTGCCTAACTAAAAACTGTATGACATTTTGATTCCATTTGTTTGACTTAGTATGAATAGAATGCTTGATTTCTAATTAAAAAAATAGATATGTAATAAGCAACAAAGGTTTACTGTATAGCACAGGGACCTATAGTCAATATCTTACAACAACTTATAGTGGAAAATAATCTGAAAAAGAATATATGTGTATTCATATAACTGAATCACCTTGCTGAGCACCTGAAACATTGTAAGTCAGTGATACTTCATAATATATATAGTTTATATATATTAAGAAAACAGTGATAGAAATCCAGAACATATTGGAGAGGCTCCCAGAATATAAAAGACTACAGGTTTCTGCAAGGTACTACTACATGTTTCTAACATGGACCCTGAGCAGTAAGCTTCCCTTGTGGCTTAGCAGGTAAAGAATCCGCCTGCAATGTGGGAGACCTGGGTTTGATCCCTGGATTGGGAAGATCCCCTGGAGAAGGGAAAGGCTACCCACTGCAGTATTCTGGCCTAGAGAATCCCATGGACTAGTCCATGGGGTCGCAAATAGTTGGACATGACTGAGCGACTTTCACTGAACAATAAAGTAGAACGCCTGAGTGGATGTACCAATGTCTGGGTGTAAAGACAGCCTCGTAGACTCCCCAGGTCCCAAGGAGAAGAGAAGAAATGCTGAGACTAGTGGAATGGGAGAAGCCTGGAGAAAGGGAGGCTATCGCAGCGCAGGGTGTTGTGGCACTGAGCGTTTCAGAGACCAGCTGCTGTCTCCAGACACGCTGAATTGCCCTCAGCAGAGGCCAGGAAGAACAGAGGATGATAGCAGGATCAGGGGTAGCAACTTAGCAGTATTGGCATGGCCCCCCGAGATCCCATAGTCCTTCTCCAGTGAACAGGAGAAAGAGAAAGTGATGAGAAACACAGACTGAATTACCTGAGTAACCTCCAGGTGACGATTTGGCAGTGGAAGTGGTTGAAGTCTCCTGAATTGGTAAAAGTTTTATTATCTACCTTTAGCAGACACAGGCCTTGTGAACAAAATTACCTTGTGTTGTATCTAGAGAAACTTTAGTAGTCACTTTTTTCACAGTTGAAAGTCTTCAAAAATAATTTTTATAAGTACTTCCCACCGAAAACTTGTGGTTCAGTTTAGGGTTATGAATAGGGATCAGAAGATTTGAGGTGTGTTTGTTTTTTTTTTTTCTTTTTGTTTTTTTCAATGGAGCTATAGTTGATTTACAATGTTGTGTTAGGATCAGGTGTTCAGCAAAGTGATTCAATTATATACATAAAATGGAAAGGGTAAGCCAGGCCTAGGGTAGACTCCTTCTTTGTCTTTCAAGTGACTCCAAGCACTCCTTGCTGCATAACTCCAATCCATGGCTGCATCTTCACATGGCCTTCTCCCCTGTGCCTCGGTGCATCTCTTTGCTTTTTCCCTTAGAAGGCTCTGGAGTTACAGAACTATGAACTATAAGTAGGTGAAAGTTTAAACCTAAGTCTGTGGTAATTTGTTACAGCAGCAACAGAAAACAGTTATAGCCAACTTCAGGAACATTCTGTTAGATCATGGAGCTGAGGTCAGGGTCTCTCTAAAAGACAGATTGTGCAGTGAGGTCTGCAGCTGCACTACGGCCAGGCCCCCGCCCTTCTCCTCCTTTTGGAACTCTCTCTCCAGTTCCCTCTTACTCTTTCCCATGTTCCTGATCAAAGATGATAGTAGCTTCTTCCATCCTAAAATGTCCTGAGATGGGCTGCCCAGACCTTGGAGGTGCTAGGCACTAAGACATATCCTCTTGCCCATTCTGCTTCCTGAGGGCTGAAACATGCAAAGATGTAGTGTTAGTCGCTCAGTCATGTCTGACTCTTTGTAACACCATGGACTGTAGTCCACCAGTCTCTTCTGTCCATGGAATTCTTTAGGCAAGAGTACTGGAGAGGTTTGCCATGACCTTCTCCAGGGGATCTTCTGGACCCAGCAATCGAACCCAGCTCTCTCACTTTGCAGGCAGATTCTTTACCATTTGAGCTATGCAAGAAGCCCTTGCAAAGATGTAAGCACTCTCTTTTTCTACTCTATTTACAAATGTCTTAAGAAATGAGATGACGAATTGGCAGATAGAGAAAATAAGTATCCTCTTTTTTTAGAGTTCATGTATAAAAGATTTGATAATCTCTATAGTAATATAAATCAGGATTTAAAATAGAGTTCCTTATAGTTTCTAAATATACAATATATTATAAAATCCTAAATAATGATATCCTGTAGTATAAATCTGGAGGAGGAAATGGCAACCCACTCCAGTATTCTTGCCTGGACAATCCCAGGGACGGGGGAGCCTGGTGGGCTGCTGTCTATGGGGTCACACAGAATCAGACACGACTGAAGCAACTTAACAGCAACAGCAACAGTAGTATAAATCAGTGATCAAATAATTCCAATAATTTCTAAGTTATTTGTTAATTTTTATAATTTTTTAAATATATAATATTGTTTGATAGACTTGTAACAACTTGTCTAAGCCATGATCTTGGAGTTTCATCAATCTTTTCAGCTTCCCAATTAAAGTTATACATTTTAGATGACATGTAATTTAATAAGGAATATCCATTAATTTGTTCATGGTGCTACTCTCTCAGATTATGTTCTTATTTCAATAATCAAACTAAACTTTTTTTAAATTTAGTCTTTTAACTGTGAAAAATCTAATCTGTATAGTAATACACATTAATATATAAATCAATATTAAAATCAATTCCCTTTGTTATCTAAATCATATATGAAATTTTTATATATTCAGTATCTCTATTATTGACTGAGTCATAAAATAATTTATTGAACTATTTATTTAACAGGCTTAATTTCACTGATTTCTTTCCCCTACTTCATTGAACAAAGTTTGCAAAGCTTATTTGGACTATTTTCAGGAATCAGTAAAATGAAAGATATTTTTTCTTCAGTTATCAAAACAATTGCATTTTCACTTGATCAGTGCACACTTTACTAATTTCTATTGAAATGGTATCTTATTTTACTTTATTTAAAATATGATTTTTACATTAATTTCATTTGCTTCATTATCATACTTTTCTTTATTTAATTTTATATATACAATCATTTTTATCATGTGTTTATTAATATCAGCATTTGTAACCAAGATATATTTTTTGATTGTAAAGTTAAAGGCTGTACTGAATCTTTGTTAAACTATTTGAAGTTAAAGCCAAATCTCTGTAAACATCCCATTTTGCAATTTCTATTAAATGCATAAATGAAGCCTTTGCAGTCTTGGCACAAAACATCATCCATTGAAGTAAAATATTCTTCCAATTTTCATTATTTTAATCCAAGGTCTTATGATAATTCTATTTGACCCCCTACAAAGTTTATTTGATGAATGGGAGTAAATAAAGTTTATCAAGAAAATACTGGTTCCAAATCGGGAAAGGAGTATGTCAAGGCTGCATATTGTCACCCTGCTTATTTAACTTATATGCAGAATGCATCATACAAAATGCCAGGCTGGATAAAGCACAAGCTGGAATCGAGATTGCTGGGATAAATATCAATAACCTCAGACATGCAGATGAAACCACCCTTATGGCAGAAAGTGAAGAACTAAAGAGCCTCTTGATGAAAGTGAAAGAGGAGAATGAAAAGTTGGCTTAAAACTAAACATTCAGAAAACTAAGATCATGGCATCTGGACCAATCACTTCATGGCAAATAGATGGGGAAACAAAACAGTAAGAGACTTTGTGTTTTGGGGGGCTCCAAAATCACTGCAGATGGTGATTGAAGTCATGAAATTAAAAGACACTTGCTCCTTGGAGAAAAGTTATGACCATCCTAGACAGCATTTTAAAAAGCAGAGACATTACTTTACCAACAAAGGTCCGTCTAGTCAAAGCTATGATTTTTCCAGTAGTCATGTATAGATGTGAGAGTTGGACTATAAAGAAAGCAGAGCACTGAAGAATTGCTGCCTTTGAACTGTGGTGTTGGAGAAGACCCTTGAGAGTCCCTTGGACTGCAAGGAGATCCAAGCTGTCCATCCTAAAGGGAGTCAGTCCTGAATATTCATTGGAAGGACTGATGCTGAAGCTGAAGCTCCAATACTTTGGCCACCTGATGTGAAGAACTGACTCATTGGAAAAGACCCTGATGCTGGGAAAGACTGAAGGTGAGAGGAGAAGAGGACGACAGAGGATGAGACGGTTGGATGGCATCACCAACACGATGGACATGAGTTTGAGTAAACTCTGGGAGTTGATGATGGACAGGGAGGCCTGGCGTGCTGCAGTCCGGGGGGGTCTCAAAGAGTCAGACACGACTGAGCGACTGAACTGAAGAAAATACTTAAGATGATGTATATCATCCAGTGACAATTAAATACAGTGATTGTCAGTGCTAAATTAAAACATCTGGAAATTTTTCTAAAATGTTACGTGGAGCTCTTAACTTTTTCGCTAACTTTCCTCTAGTATAATCTGCACAAAGCTAAAGAAGCATTAAAAATAATTTTTCTCATCAAAACAGCTATTTTTTTCAGGCAATAAAATTATGTTATTTTAGCTCTTATTCTTTCTCACTTTACAAGATTAACAGAATTACAACAACATTTTAAACATAAACTTCAGATTTTAAACAAATTATTAAAATATTTTTATGTGAAACAGTTGAAGCCTCATTAATAAATTAAAACTTGAAATTCCATTATCTCATTATATGTTTCTGAGAAGATTGTTAATTTATATACACGCATTATTCACTTAAGTTTGGATTCAATATAAACCTCTCCTATTATGAATTTCCTGAGGAAAAAGTTTAAAGATTAAATCTCACCAAAAGTTACAAGCTAAAGACTAAATTTAGAAATCAAATCGTCTTCTCAGTGAGGTAAATTTCCTAAAGAAACAAAAGTTCAAAACCTGTAAGTTAAAGTAATTAAAAATTTAAAATCAAATGTACTTTTTCCTATGAATTAAAATTCAAGTGAGTGAAAACCCAGGGCCTCGGAGTCCAAAGGTTAATAGAAAACAGAATATTCTAGCAGTTCTATAACCAAAAAATTTAGAAAACAAGCCAGTCATCAGGCTTGATGCAGTCCTTCAGACCTAGGATTTAGTGTTATCAAAGACCATACCAGAAACCAAGCACTCTCTTGTATGTTTCAACCTCACCAATTGGGAATCAAACTAAGGTTAGCTGCCCAAGGTATATGCCTTTGGGACCTTAAATTTAGTTGCAAGAGATATCCCACCTAGAGATTAATTTTGGCAATATAATTATACCACAAGTGGCAGAAAGTTCACCTTTGAGTATGATTTTCTGTCTCAGAGAGTGACATTTTTGACATCCCTGCCTTTTGCAAGTTTAGGAATTTCTTGTGGTGGTAGCCCCAATTATCAGGTCTTAAGCTGAGGTATCTTTTGCATATTTAATTGAATGATGACTACAGATATGACATTAAAAGACACTTGCTCCTTGAAAGAAAAGCTATGACCAACTTAGCAAATTAAAAAGCAGAGACATCACTTTTCTGGCAAAAATCCATCTAGTCAAAGCTATGGTTTTTCTAGTAGTCATGAATGGATGTAGGAGTTGGACCATAAAGAAGGCTAAGCACCAAAGAATTGATGTTTTTGAACTGTGGTGCTGGAGAAGACTCTTGAGAGTTCCTTGGATTGCAGGGAGATCAAACCAGTCAATCCTAAAGGGAGTCAACCCTCAATATTCATTGGAAGGACTGATGCTGAAACTCCAACACCTTGGCCACCTGATGTGAAGAGCTGACTCATTGGAAAAGACCCTGATGCTGGGAAAGATTGAAGGCAGGAGAAAGGAGTGGCAGATTTGAGATGGTTAGATAGCATCACCGACTCAATGGACATGAATATAAGCAAACTCCAGGAGATAGTGACAGACAGAGGAGCCTGGCATGCTGCAGTCTGTTGGGTAGCTTAGAGTCCAAAACAACTTATCAACTGAACAACAACAAAATACTTCTTAAATTCTGTTTGTTCATCCATCCTAGTGTTTCTGGTCCTCCACTGATGAACTGAATATAATGTTAATTGAATCTACCCACAAAGACTCTGCTTGATATCCAGTAGTTTCAGTCCTGCTACAGAAGATTTTGACAATGCCTCTAGGTGTGAAATTGCTTAAGTTGAAGAAACCTGCCTCCTGGGTAATTTCTCTTTCATCTCCACATTTGTTTCAGCCGAAGTCATCCTCAACCTATTCAAATATCGAAACTTCTCTCGAGTCTTTAATATGTACCTCTGGGGTCCAGGGTAGACTGATATCCCTGCTATGTGCTCCTAAGACATGGAAATTTCTCACATTTGTAATTTGCTGAACATGAATAGCATTTCTCTTGTTATTATATCTTTTTCTGCCTCAGTCATCTCTCAATACTTTTCAGAAACTTGAATCTGCTTCTTAAATGGACACTTTGCTTCCCTAATCAGTATGAAATCAGTACCATTTACAAAATCTTAAGATCTTGGGTTTTTTTTTCATTGTTACTTTGCTTTCAGGACAGATATTTATTTGTCTAACCATTTTTCATAAATTTGGCTCAGTGAGGATCTTTCTTAATAAGAAATAGGAAATGAGTGAGCTCTGGTCCTCTGAAAGCAACCATTTTTCAAATAAATTTTGACCACCTTCATGTCTATGGATTGGATATTCTCATCCAGGAGGAATTCTCCCAACAGACCAACCTCTGTCCAAAGCCTGACCTTGATCTCTTATTCTCTGATTTGGCGTCCCTTGAATAACTTTGTTGCACCTTCTCTTGGAATCTCAATTACATGAATTTCTTAATCTGGCTCCCGCAGGACACAGGCAATAGCTGTTCCTTCCTCTCAACACAGTAAGAGTTTCATTTCACTTTGATCCTCCATAATCCTTCGAATATCGTATGCTGGTCCTCTGGACTTCTTTTGCAGACCAGTCCAATTTATTTAACTGTTTCAAACAGCTGTCACAATCTTTAAGGGGATAATTTCCAGATAGCTCCTAGTATAGATGCTAATTGTGATTTTAACAGAGTTTCTTTCTGGGGAACTTCCCCCCCTTTGGGGGAAGTTTATTCCATGAAGCTTTCTCAGACCTTGTCTCTCTTTTTCTTGGCTGGATTCTGTCAGAACCCAGTGCAGTTTTCAGTTAACAGTAAGTCAAACATGAAACCCACTTCTAAATCATGTTTTCAGGAAGGTTAAAACCATATTTATCTCCTTTCGGATTTTCTCTCTCTCTGTTTTAGCCTTCATGATCTAATTTTCCCACCCATATCTCTCTGGTCTGCCTTTAAAATTTCAGCTTCCACCTAAGGAAGAAGGAATTCTTCCTCTTGCTTACTTCTTAGTTCTTATCCTGCTGTTCCTTTTCTGACAATAAGAATGAAGGATATTTTTCAAACTATTCTGATCTCTCCTTCATCTACTGAACAAAACTAATTCCTGGAACCAGAACATCCCTAGTTATTTTAGTCATTTTAGAACCCTAGAATTTAATATGGGTACCAAGTACCCCTTCTTGTGTGAGTTAACTCTTTATATCTCTGAAATCTAAAGGCAAAGACAGGAAATATATCTTCAAATTCAAAGCAAACCTGTGTGTGTATTGTCGCTCAGTAATGTCCAATTCATTGTGACCCCCACGGACTGTAGCTTGCCAGGCTCCTCTGTTCATGGGATTCTCTGGGCAAAAATACCGGAGTGGGTTGCCAGTTCCTTCTCCAGAGGATCTTTCTGATCCAGGGATCAAACCTGGGTCTTCTGCATTGCAGGCAGATTTTTTACCATCTGAGCCACCGGGGAAGCCCGAAGCAAACTTGTCTTTGCATAAGTGATTTAAGGGTCTGTAAACAAATGAAATTCTGAGAGAGATGGGAATACTGGACCACCCTGGCCCGCCTCTTGAGAAGCCTGTATGCAGGTCAGGAAGCAACAGTTAGAACTGGACATGGAACAAGAGACTGGTTCCAAATAGGAAAAGGAGTACATCAAGGCTGTATATTGTCACCCTGCTTATTTAACTTATATGCAGAGTACATCATGAGAAACGCTGGGCTGGAAGAAGCACAAGCTGGAATCAAGATTGCCAGGAGAAATATCAATAACCTCAGATATGCAGATGACACCACCCTTATGGCAGAAAGTGAAGAGGAACTAAAAAGCCTCTTGATGAAAGTGAAAGAGGAGAGTGAAAAAGTTGGCTTAAAGTTCAACATTCAGAAAACTAAGATCATGGCATCTGGTCCCATCACTTCATGGGAAATAGATGGGGAAACAGTGGAAACAGTGTCAGACTTTATTTTTCTGGGCTCCAAAATCACTGCAGATGGTGTTTGCAGCCATGAAATTAAAAGACGCTTACTCCTTGGAAGGAAAGTTGTGACCAACCTGGATAGCATATTAAAAAGCAGAGACATTACTTTGCCAACAAAGATCCATCTAGTCAAGGCTATAGTTTTTCCAGGGATCATGTATGGATGTGAGAGTTGGACTGTAAAGAAAGCTGAGTGCTGAAGAATTGATGCTTTTGAACTGTGGTGTTGGAGAAGACTCTTGAGAGTCCCTTGGACTGCAAGGAGATCCAACCAGTCCATCCTAAAGGAGATAGGTCCCGGGTGTTCATTGGAAGGACTGATGCTGAAGCTGAAACTCCAATATTTTGGCCACCTCATGCGAAGAGTTGACTCATTGGAAAAGACCCTGATGCTGGGAGGGATTGGGGGCAGGAGGAGAAGAGGGACAACAGAGGATGAGATGGCTGGATGGCATCACCGACTTGATGGACATGAGTTTGAGTAAACTCCGGGAGTTAGTGATGGACAGGGAGGCCTGGTGTGCTGCAGTTCATGGGGTCACAAAGAGTTGGACATGACTGAGTGACTGAACTTAACTGAAACAAATGAAGGCAGGGAGTTAGCCCATCTACCTGAGGCAAGAATCAAGTTTTATAGGTTTGAATATAATTTGGGAAAAATAACACAGAATTTTGAATACAAAATTAGATATGAAAAAAAATATAGTGACTGAGAATGATACAGAAAAACACAGTAAATTATAAACTTTTAAAATCTGACAAATGTTACCATATCTAGGAAAATATTTTATTAATTATTTAAATATCTTGGTAGTAATTTTCTGCTACATTTTTAGTGGCATGCTTTTTGATCTTCTCTTCTTACAGTGATGATCAGTTCAGTTCAGTCACTCAGTTGTGTCCAACTCTTTGTGACCCATGAATCGCAGCATACCAGGCCTCCCTGTCCATCACCAATTCCTGGAGTTTACTCAAAATCATGTCCATCGAGTCGGTGATGCCATCCAGCCATCTCATCTTCTGTTGTCCCCTTCTCCTCCTGCCCCCAATCCCTCCCAGCATCAGGGTCTTTTCCAATGAGTCAACTCTTCGCATGAGGTGGCCAAAATATTGGAGTTTCAGCTTCAGCGTCAGTCCTTCCAATGAACACCCAGGACTGATCTCCTTTAGGATGGACTAGTTGGATCTCCTTGCAGTCCAAGGGACTAGTTGGATCTCCTTGCAGTCCAAGGGACTCTCAAGAGTCTTCTCCATCACCATAGTTCAAAAGCAGCAATTCTTCAGCACTCAGCTTTATAGTCCAATTCTCACATCCATACATGACCTCTGGGAAAACCATAGCCTTGACTAGACGGACCTTTGTTGGCAAAGTAATAACTCTCTTTTTAGTATGCTGTCAGGTTGGTCATGACTTTCCTTCAAGGAGTAAGCATCTTTTAATTTCATGGCTGCAATCACCATCTGCAGTGATTCTGGAGCCCAAAAAATTAAAGACTGACACTGTTTCCACTGTTTCCCCATCTATTTCCCATGAAGTGATGGGACCATATGCCATGATTTTAGTTTTCTGAATGTTGAGCTTTAAGCCAACTTTTTCACTCTCCTCTTTCACTTTCATCAAGAGGCTCTTCTTCTTCACTTTCTGCCATAAGGGTGGTGTCATCTGCATATCTGAGGTGATTGATATTTCTCCTGGCAATCTTGATTCCAGCTTGTGCTTCTTCCAGCCCAGCGTTTCTCATGATGTACTCTGCATATAAGTTAAATAAGCAGGGTGACAATATACAGCCTTGATGTACTCCTTTTGTTATTTGGAACCAGTCTGTTGTTCCACATCCAGTTCTAACTGTTGCTTCCTGACCTGCATATAGGTTTCTCAAGAGGCAGGTCAGGTGGTCTGGTATTCCCATCTCTTTCAGAATTTTCCACAGTTTATTGTGATCCACACAGTCAAAGGCTTTGCCATAGTCAACAAAGCAGAAATAGATATTTTTTGGAACTCTCTTGCTTTTTTGATGATCCAGCGGATATTGGCAATTTGAGCTCTGGTTTTTCTGCTCTTTCTAAAACCAGCTTGAACATCTGGAAGTTCATGGTTCACACATTGCTGAAGCCTGGCTTGGAGAATTTTGAGCATTACTTTACTAGCGTGTGAGATGAGTGCAATCTTGTGGTAGTTTGAGCATTCTTTGGCATTGCCTTTCTTTGGGATTGGAATGAAAACTGACCTTTTCCAGTCCCGTAGCCACTGCTGAGTTTTCCAAATTTGCTGGCATATTGAGTGCAACACTTGAAAGCATCATCTTTAAGGATTTGAAATCACTCAATTGGAATTCCATCACCTCCACTAACTTTGTTCATAGTGATGATACTCCCTTTGTAATGTGCTAAAGAGAGTATAAGAAGGTATATAGCTTATTCTTAGGTTGATTGAATTGTTATTAGTAGTGTGTGCTCAGTTCTCAGTCATGTCCGACTCTCTGCAACCCCATGGGCTATTAGCCCTCCAGACTCTTATGTCCGTGCCATTTTCCAGGTAAGAATACTGGAGTGGGTTGCCATTTCCTACTCCAGGGAATCTTCCTGACCCAGGGATCAAATTCACATCTCACATCTCCTGCATTGACAGGAAGATTCTTTCCCAACTGTGCCACCTGCTAATGGCCATAGGTACCCATCAAATATTTTATTTCATAGACATATATATATTTAGAATTCATCATACTGCTACGGAGCTGTGGTTCAAAGAGGAATTCTGTTATATTAGTTTGTACTTGAATGCCATCAATAAAAGAAATACAATGAATTCTAGGTATATTCATGAAATGTATTTCTGTGTTTATAGGTAGAAGAAGAGTTCACGTGTCAGGCCTTGTTTATCTTCCTCTGCTCATATGTTTCTATCCTATCATGATATGGACTTTGGGCCTGCACCTTTGTATATGATTGCTCAGTGAGGCAAGACAGTGAGCACTGATGAACTCCCAGAAACTATTCCCGCTCAGGGATGACAAGCAATAACTTTTCTGAAAGGGACTGTGAACCACATAAACATATCTCACTGAATCCAATTCCATTGTATCTCCAGATCTGTTTCCCTAAGCAGGACTCCACGGCAGCCTGCAGCCATTTGTCAAAAGCAGCAGTCTCTAAGCAACTGCAGTGAAAATGTCTTAATTCTTGGATTTCATGAAAACATAGTCACGTGAGCATATTGGAAGGGACCCATGCAATGCAGGGGCCCTGAAACCAAGACTTATTTCACTTCAGGATGAATCTGCCTCTGTCCTCAGCAGAGTCCTCTTTCTCCCTGAGTTCTGAAAACAGTTGAGAGCAGAGGACAGTGGCCCAGAACCTGAGGCAGCACAGCATTTCTCCTGACCCGGGTCTGGCACAAATGACCTGAAGCTAGAAGCTTGCACAGTAGAGCTCCTGTACACGCTCAGAAAACTCAGTTGCTGTCTAAAGCTCTGGTTTACCTAACTGATCTAAGTGAAAGTACTAGTTGCTCAATCGTGTCTGACTCTTTGTGACCCCATGGACTCTAGTCCACCAGGCTCTCTGTCCATGGGCTTTCCCAGGCAAGAATACTGGAGTGAGTTACCATTCCCTTCTCCAGAGGATCTTCCCGATCCAGGGATCAAACCTGGGTCTCCTGCATTGCAGGCAGATTCTTTACCATCTGAGCCACCTGGGGAGCCCAATTTATCTGATAGCATAGTTAAATAGAAAATATTTCTTTGGCCTCTGTTATTCAAAAGTTACTTACCAAAACTCTGCCCAGGGCATACCATCTTAGGGAAATTGGTACCTGCTCATTTCAAGGTTAAACCAAAGCAGCCTGAGACTTGAGTGCACTCTCCTGAGGCTGGCTTGGCCAATATTAAAACTGCCTTTGCTGGTGGATAAAGCAACAGAGGTTCGGTGATGAGCCAAAGTGGTGGGAGTGGGGGGGGAATTCCTGATCCAAATTATTGTGCTCAGTATTATTTTGATCCTCAGATTCCACTGAATTCTGTTTCTTAAGTTCCCTGGTTATTATCCGATGCTCAGTTGTGTTTGACTCCTTGTGACCCCATGGACAATAGCCGAACAGGTTCCTGTCTGAGGGATTTTTCTGACAAGAATACTGGAGTGTGTCCTTAGTCATTCAGTTGTATCTGACTCTTTGAGACCCCATGGACGGTAGTCCACCAGGCTCCTCTGTCCATGGGAATTCTCCAGGCAAGAATCCTGGAGTGAGTTGCCATGCCCTTCTCCAGGGGATCCTCCCAACTCATGGATCAAACCTAGGTCTCCAGCATTGCAGGCAAATTCTTTAGCATCCCAGCCACCAGGGAAGCCCAAAAATACTGGAATGGGTAGCCTGTCTCTTCCAGGGAATCTTCCTGACCCAGGAATTGAACCAGGGTCTCCTACACCGCAGACAGATTTTTTTTTTTTTTTTTTTTTTTACCAGATGAGTTACCAGGGGAAGCCAAGAATACTGGAGAGGGGTGTTCCTCCTCCAGGGCATCTTCCTGACCCATGGATCAAAACCTCGTCTCTTACATCTCCTGCACTGATAGGCAGATTCTTTACCACTGGTGCCACCTGGGAAGCCCCTTAGCCTAGGTTGTCCCCTGACAGAAGAGTTTTACACATGGGTTTGCAGGCAGATAGTTCATTCCTAAGAGGTGATTCCAGAGAATGGTAGTGAAGGGTGGAAACTGAGCCCATGATGGAAAGAAAGCCAGTCCAACAGTGACTTCTTGAGAAGTTCATGACTGGGAGCAAAAGGGTCTTTATCTCAATTGGGAATGTTTTCAGGTCTATGTAATATATACCTTGGAACTGTGCCCCAGCGAGAAGAAAGTGTTTATCCACCAGCCCCTGTTCCTGTGTTGGTCAAGGAGTGTTATTAATAACCCCCTTGCAGATCCGGGTTGTGCATACGTGAGGGCAGGGCGTGTGTCATGGCAGGGCCATGCAAGCATGAGTGCTAGGAAAGATTTCTTAGGCATCCAAAGCTGTAGAATTTGAAAAGCCCTATGGCAGAGAGTGAGAGAGAGGTCCAGTGAGGTGAACTGCTGTCAGGGTATACTTACAGAGAGTTGGTTACTGCAGCGTGGCTGGGGTGAAAGCGAGACCGAGAGAATATGAGGCTGACCACAAGAGGTGTCTGACTCACTGGGGAAGCTCTGAATCAAAAAGAGGGTTAGAGAAATTGGCCCATGGTGGGAGAACACCATCTTATTAACATTAAATATTGGGAAATATGGCTTGGGTACATGGTGACAATGTACTTCCATATATTGAACTTCAGACTTAGACACTCAGAGGTGACACTTGGCCACCACTGAACGTCCCATGGGGGGGGGGGTGCCCCTCCAAATTGCAGCAAGAAGGAGCAGAGGAGAGGGTCTGCCTCCTGCAAGCAGCTGACTCTCATAAAGAAGAGTGAGACGTTGGAATTGATTGAGCTGCATATGCTGGACCTTTTGCCCCAAAGTCTCATGCAGAAGAGGGAGGAAGGGGTTGAAACAGGCAGAGAATTTCCGCTAGTGGCCCTTTCTTCATGAGTGGGGAAGAAGCATTCCATAACAGGGTTATTATTCTTAGTTGAGAATTTTCTCCACCAAAAGGAGAGCCAGATTCACATAGGGTTTAGGAGAAAAAGCTCTGGACCTTGGAGAGCAGTCATCTGTGTGACTCAGTTTAGCTCAGGTGGGGTGCACTGCACTTCAGGGCCAAAGGCTCAGAGCGAAAAGGGGTGTACACAGCATGGCCTTATCTTTTTGGTGACTTCTAGGAACAAGAAAGATAAGATGAGGGTATTCAGAGTCTCAGGTCCTTCCCGTCTCTTTCTCCATCACCACCTTTAAAATTAATTACAGCCATCTGATTGTCTATGAGTGGTCAGGATTTGTGGATTAAGGGGATAAACTCAGAATTATCCTTTAGAAAGAAAGAAGGAAAATCACATATGTTTCTTGGCCTAGTAAGTATCAAGAATAATATCATTTCATACATTTTCTCCTTTAATCCTTATAATTAAACTGTGTATTATCATCTTAATTTTTACAAATGAGGGAACTTATATCAGGAGATACTGGAAAACTCAATAAGAGCCAAAATATTTCTTAAGTTTTATTATGTCTTTTATAGGAACACTAGACAGTATTAGTATGACCTTTTCCCTATTAAAAAAATTCCCAGTTGGATTC
The DNA here is from genome assembly GCF_023699985.2 of Odocoileus virginianus. Classification (NCBI taxonomy): domain Eukaryota; kingdom Metazoa; phylum Chordata; class Mammalia; order Artiodactyla; family Cervidae; genus Odocoileus; species Odocoileus virginianus. The sequence continues at coordinate 11,095,767 of NC_069697.1, forward strand.
ATTATAAAGGAAAATATCTTCTCTTTTCCCTCTCCTCAAATTGCAATATCAAATAAGCTTTTTGACAAATCTGTAACTCCATTGCATGGGGTTGTTTCCATATGCAAGAGTCTGGGCTTAACATGCTATGTAATTATTTTCAGGTTCTAAAAATAAAAATCTCATGCCAGTAAAGTACATAGCGGGAAGTTTCAGTCTTTAGCCAGAGCAAAGAGCCTGAGCACTTAAGTAACATCTCCAAAGTTCTTAATATTTCCAGACAACCAAGATGCTAGTTTATACAGCTCATTTCTAGCTGTCAAGATATCACATTGCCATTAACAAGAGGCAATGAATGCAAGATTCTTTTCTGAAAATGCCTTCATGTGTTGAGAATCACTCAAGAATTCATGTCATAGTATGCCCTTATGCTTTTCCCTCCGTAGAAAGAAAACAAATTGAATTGTAATGGTAACTAAAGCTATCTCTAGCTAAATTATAAGCTTGTCTGCCCTTCTCCAAGAAGTGTTCATGTTGCAAGAAGTTTTCCAATTTACTTTACTGAATTGGTCAAGCAAAAACAAGCGTATTTGAGCTTTTTTTAAAATCAAAGTTGAAAGAAATTTATCTTTTTAAAAAAGAAGGAAAAAATATTGCTATGAACCTATATTCTCAAAAAGAACCCAAGAAGACAAAGTAACAGAACAAAGGCCAAGGAAACAAAAGAAAAAGCCTGGGGAAAAGTTTTTTTTTAAAAAATGTCAGGCACAGGTTCAAAAGCGTGATGGAAAGGCAAAATGTCCCATTCAAAAAATGAGAAAAACAGTGGTTAATCCTCAGTTTCCTTTTTCTGACCTGGAGATAAGGAATCACACAAGAATCAGAAAGACAAATGATAGAAGGCCAAGATTCATCCCAGGCTTCCCCTTCTCTCTGCCCTTGCCTGACCTCCCTAAGCAGAATGCACATACCTCCACAGTTGCCAAGAAACATTTTAAGACCACCAAGGCCCTGGGCATTCGTACATTTGATGATTACACCTCACATGGTAAACAAACACTAAAACCCATCCACATCCTGCAAAGTTGGTATGATTTAATAATAGTTACCTTTTTAGCATTTACTTGCTAATGGCCACAGTCAGAGCACTTTGTGTCTGTTTCATTATCACAGCCATCCTATATGTAAGGATTACCCATGTTCCATAAGCAAGGAAAAAAAATGATTAAGTAACTTGCCCAGGGTCACATAACTGGTAAATAACAGAACCAGGATTTAAGTCTCAGGCAGTATTATTCAAAACATCATAAACTTTCACTAAACTATCGTGACATAATGGTATGTTCTATAGGGATTTAAATAAATATTCATGCATTTTAGTTGTCTTTTCATATGTTGGAACCCGTGTATTATTTTTCCCTAAGCATCATAATGTTTAACGATTCCTTTAAAAAAGGATATGTTCCCTATGTTCTGTTCCTATGGTGACTATTAAGTAAAATAACACTACTTCCCTTATCACATTTGTGTTTTTCTTCCTCATCTGTCTCTCTTTCTACAATGTCAGAAGTTAAATAGTTAAAATGCTCTATACAGAGAGGCATTCATTATGCACTTAACAGTCAAACTGAAGAGTGGTAATAGAAGGGAGAAGAACTTAAAACTGAGTCATTGGCTAAAAATAATTTGCTGAAGATTAACTCAGGGCTGGGTATTTGGAGAAAGGAGGTACTGTAGGAAAGTGGCCAATTAGCTAATAATGAAGTAATAGGGCATGCTAAGTCGCTTCAGTCATGTCTGACTCTATGTGGCCCTATGGACTTAGCCTACCAGGCTCCTCTGTCCATGGGATTGTCCAGGCAGGAATACTGCAGTGGGTTGTCATTTCCTCTTCCGGGGATCTTCCCCACCCAGGGATCAAACCTGTGTCTCTTATGTCTCCTGCATTGGCAGACAGTTTCTTTACCACTAGCACCACCTGGGGGGATAGGGAGGAGGGGGTTATTGAAGCAGCAACCTGGGTATTCTCCCAAATCAAGATTATAAATTCAAAAGGAAGATTATATTGACTATTTTCCTAGAGAACTTCAAAAACAGGAACAGATAACCCAAAAAAAGTGGGCCACCAGGCAGATAATTATAGTTAGCATCTCTCTCAGGGTCCCTGGTGGCCCAAAGGGACTTTCCTGGTGGCGCAGACAATAAAGCGTCTGCCTACAATGTGGAAGACCTGGGTTTGATCCCTGAGTCAGGAAGATCCCCTGGAGAAGGAAATGGCAACCCACTCCAGTAATCTTGCCTGGAGAATTACGTGGACAGAGGAACCTGGTAGGCTACAGTCCATGGAGTCACAAAGAGTCAAACACGTCTGAGCAATTTTACCTCAGTTCTTTAGTAAGGGTCTTATAGCCCTAATATTTTGTTGTAACATGCTTTGAAATTTATATTATTTGTAAAATACAGACATTTAACTCTAGAATCATATTATACCAATTATAAGTATTTCATTGAGCCCACAGAATGTTATATATTATTTATAACAGGTCATTGTCTTTTCATTTATTTGACACCAGATCTTATACTTGTAAATTCAAAGGATGTTGTTAGAAGTAATTTGGTTATTTTGTTAAAGTAACCATAGAGATTCAATAGTCTACTGAAGTCCTGTTTATTCAGCTTCATCTATATATGTACCATTGGCTCAGAAGTAGAAAAATGCGCTTCTTACTATTTCAGTGAATGAAAATATATATGTATGCCATTCAGTAAAATAACAATGTTAAGACATACCATCACTGTTTGTATGAATGCTATAGAAACTGAGGTCATAGAGGGAAAAGTACTAAATTAGTACAACTGAAATTATTAAGGGTAATTTCCCTGGGCAGAGCAACATTGGAGTTTTTAAGCATGCAAATTTTAAAGCCCAAAAGACCTAAGTTCACATCAGTTCCCATCACCTCTTTTCTTTGTAACTTTGGGCAAAGTTATCTAATATCTCACACCTCAATTTCTTCATCCACTGAAACAGAAATAATAGTCAGTCATAGAGTTGTGATAAAGATTCAAATGAGACAGTCATTGTAAAGCGCTCAGAGCAGAGTCAGCCTCATCCAAGGCACTCAGTAATGAGGCAGGGCTGATTAACGATGAATGATTTTGGAGTAGGAGTTGCTGTCGTGGTCCCGGTCTTAGCAGTGGTGGTAATGATAGCGGGAGCACTGGTAGGAGTAGGAGCAGTGCAGGCAGTGATGGTAACGGCGGTCACAGCAAGAATTAGCTGAGCTGGTTTGTATCAGCAAAGGGCAGGAGAGTGAACACTCCGATGGTGGCAATAGAAAACCAGGGGTTGGGAAATAATGCTTATTTATTTTTAAATTTTATTGAAATATAGTTGATTTACAATGTTATTAGTTTCAGGTATACAGCAGAGTGATTCAGTTCTACATATATATGTGTGTGTACATATATATATGTTATATGTATGTGTGTGTACATATATATGTGTTATATGTATGTGTGTGTGCATATATATATGTTATATGTATGTGTGTGTGTATTGTTGACTAAAAAAAACTGTACAACTTGAGAGTTGTGAGTTAAGTTTTATTTGGAGCAAAATGAGAACTGCGGCCCGGGAGGCAGCATCTCAGATAGCTCTGAGAGATGCTCTAAATGCAGCGGGGGAAAGACAATATATAAGGTTTTGGTGAAGGGGGAGTTCAATACCATGAAGCACTCATTTTACAAAAGGCTTTTTGTTAGTCATGAGGATCTGATATCATCATGAAGGGATTTAGTGCTTCTCTAGATATGAGGAACGGAGAAGGCAATGGCACCCCGTTCCAGTCCTCTTGCCTGGAAAATCCCATGGACGGAGGAACCTGGTAGGCTGCAGTCCATGAGGTCGCTAAGAGTTGGACAGGGCTGAGCAACTTCGCTTTCACTTTTCACTTTCATGCATTGGAGAAGGAAATGGCAACCCACTCCAGGGTTCTTGCCTGGAGAATCCCAGGGATGGGGGAGCCTGGTGGGCTGCCATCTATGGGGTTGCACAGAGTCGGACATGACTGCAGTGACTTAGCAGCAGCTATGAGGAAATGCAAAGATTGAGATTACAAAATCTATTCCTCATACCTCAACATAATAAAAGCTATATATGACAAACCCACAGCAAGCATCACGCTCAATGGTGAAAAATTGAAAGCATTTCCCCTGAAATCAGGAGCAAGACAAGGGTGCCCACTCTCACCACTACTATTCAACATAGTTTTGGAAGTATTGGCCACAGCAATCAGGGCAGAAAAAGAAGTAAAAGGAATCCAGATAGGAAAAGAAGAAGTGAAACTCTCTCTGTTTGCAGATGACATGATCCTCTACATAGAAAACCCTAAAGACTCTACCAGAAAATTACTAGAGCTAATGAATGAATACAGTAAAGTTGCAGGATATGAAATTAACACACAGAAATCTCTTGCATTCCTATACACTAACAATGAGAAAACAGAAAGAGAAATTAAGGAAATGATACCATTCACCACTGCAACAAAAAGAATAAAATACTTAGGAGTATATCTACCTAAAGAAGCAAAAGACCTATACATAGAAAACTATAAAACCTGATGAAAGAAATCAAAGAGGACACAAACAGATGGAGAAATATACCGTGTTCATGGATTGGAAGAATCAATATTGTCAAAATGGCTATACTACCCAAAGCAATCTATAGATTCAATGCAATCCCTATCAAACTACCAACGGTATTTTTCACAGAACTAGAACAAATAATTTCACAATTTGTATGGAAATACAAAAAACCTTGAATAGCCAAAGTAACCTTGAGAAAGAAGAATGGAACTGGAGGAATCAACCTGCCTGACTTCAGACTATACTACAAAGCCACAGTCATCAAGACAGTATGGTACTGGCACAAAGACAGAAATATAGATCAATGGAACAGAATAGAAAGCCCAGAGATAAATCCACGAACCTATGGTCACCTTATCTTGGACAAAGGAGGCAAGGATATACAATGGAAAAAAGACAACTTCTTTAACAAGTGGTGCTGGGAAAACTGGTCAACCACCTGTAAAAGAATGAAACTAGAACACTTTCTAACACCATACACAAAAATAAACTCAAAAATGGATTAAAGATCTAAATGTAAGGCCAGAAACTATAAAACTCCTAGAGGAGAACATAGGCAAAACACTCTCCGACATAAATCACAGCAGGATCCTCTATGACCCACATCCCAGAATTTTAGAAACAAAAGCAAAAGTAAACAAATGGGACCTAATGAAACTTAAAAGCTTTTACACAACAAAGGAAACTATAAGCAAGGTGAAAAGACAGCCCTCAGATTGGGAGAAAATAATAGCAAACGAAGCAACAGACAAAGGATTAATCTCAAAATTATACAAGCAACTCCTCCAGCTCAACTCCAGAAAAATAAATGACCCAATCAAAAAATGGGCCAAAGAACTCAACAGACATTTCTCCAAGGAAGACATACAGATGGCTAACAAACACATGAAAAGATGCTCAACATCACTCATTATCAGAGAAATGCAAATCAAAACCACAATGAGGTACCATTACACGCCAGTCAGGATGGCTGCTATCCAAAAGTCTACAAGCAATAAATGCTGGAGAGGGTGTGGAGAAAAGGGAACCCTCTTACATTGTTGGTGGGAATGCAAATTAGTACAGCCACTATGGAAAACAGTGTGGAGATTTCTTTAAAAGCTGGAAATAGAACTGCCATATGACCCAGCAATACCACTTCTGGGCATACACACCGAGGAAACCAGATCTGAAAGAGACACGTGCACCCCAATGTTCATCGCAGCACTGTTTATAATAGCCAGGACATGGAAGCAACCTAGATGCCCATCAGCAGACGAATGGATGAGGAAGCTGTGGGACATATACACCATGGAATATTACTCAGCCATTAAAAAGAATTCATTTGAATCAGTTCTAATGAAATGGATGAAACTGGAGCCCATTATACAGAGTGAAGTAAGCCAGAAAGATAAAGACCATTACAGTATACTAACACATATATATGGAATTTAGAAAGATGGTAACGATAACCCTATATGCAAAACAGAAAAAGAGACTCAGATGTATAGAACAGAGTTGTGGACTCTGTGGGAGAAGGCGAGGGTGGGATGTTTCAAGAGAACAGCATTGAAACATGTATATTATCTGGTGAAACAGATCACCAGCCCAGGTTGGGTGCATGAGACAAGTGCTCGGGCCTGGTGCACTGGGAAGACTGAGAGGGATTGGGTGGAGAGGGAGGTGGGAGGGGGGGCTGGGATGGGGAATACATGTAAATCCATGGCTAATTCATGTCAATGTATGACAAAAACCACTGCAATGAAAAAAATAAAAAAATTTAAAAAAAGAAATAAAAAAACAAAACAAAAAAACAAAATCTGTTCCTAAAATCATCCAACTGTCCAAAGACCTGTCCCACCAGATTCCCTGGAGCACAGAGCGCCTCACTCCACCCTGAATTCCCTCAGGGGTTGTTGAAGGTCAACAGCTATAGCAGCGTGGGGCTCAGTCTCCATAGAGGCACATGGCAAATGCCTTTGTGTTCAGTCATTGGCACTGCTCTTCAGTTCAGTTCAGTCACTCAGTCATGTCCAACTCTTTGCGACCCCATGGATTGCAGCACGCCAGGCCTCCCTGTCCATCACAAACTCCCAGAGTTTATTCAAATTCATGTCCATCGAGTCGGTGATGCCATCCAGCCATCTCATCCTCTGTCATCCCCTTCTCCTCCTGCCCCCAATCCCTCCCAGCATCAGGGTCTTTTCCAGTGAGTCAACTCTTCACATGAGGTGGCCAAAGTATTGGAGTTTCAGCTTCAGCATCAATCCTTCCAATGAACACCCAGGACTGATCTCCTTCAGGATGGACTGGTTGGATCTCCTTGCAATCTGAGGGACTCTCAAGAGTCTTCTCCAACACCACAGTTCAAAGGCATCAATTTTTCAGTGCTCAGCTTTCTTCACATTCCAATTCTCACATCCATACATGACTACTGGAAAAACCATATCCTTGACTAGACGGACCTTTGTTGGCAAAGTAATGTCTCTGTTTTTATTATGCTATCTAGGTTGGTCATACCTTTCCTTCCAAGGAGTAAGTGTCTTTTAATTTCATGGCTGCAGTCACCATTTGCAGTGATTTTGGAGCCCCAAAGAGTAAAGTCTGACACTGTTTCCACTGTTTGCCCATCTGTTTGCCATGAAGTGATGGGACCAGATGCCATGATCTTAGTTTTCTGAATGTTAAGCTTTAAGCCAAATTTTTCACTCTCCTCTTTCACTTTATCAAGAGGCTTTTTAGTTCTTCTTCACTTTCTGCCATAAGGGTGGTGTCATCTGCTTATCTGAGGTTATTGATATTTCTCCTGGCAATCTTGATTCCAGCTTGTGCTTCTTTCAGTCCAGCATTTCTCATGATATACTCTGCATATAAGTAAATAAGCAGGGTGACAATATACAGCCTTTATGTACTCCTTTACATTTCCCCTTCAGTCAACCTCTCCCATCAGGAAGCTTCCATAAACCTCTTATCCTTATCCATCAGAGGGCAGAGAGACTGAAAACCACAGTCACAGAAAACCAAACAATCTGATCACATGGGCCACAGTGTTGTCTAACTCAATGAAACTATGAGCCATGCCCTGTAGGGCCACCGAAGATGGACAGATCATGGTGGAGAGTTCTGACAAAACGTGGTCCACTGGAGAAGGAAACAGCAAACCACTGCAGTTTTCTTGCCTTGAGAACCCCATGAACAGTATGAAAAGGCAAAAAGATAGGATGCTGAAAGATGAACTCCCCAGGTCGGTAGGTGCCCAATATGCTACTGGAGATCAGTGGAGAAATAACCCCAGAAAGAATGAAGAGACAGAGCCAAAGCAAAACAACACCCACTTGTGGATGTGACTGGTGATGGAAGTAAAGTCTGATGCTGTAAAGAGCAGTATTGCATAGGAACCTGGAATGTTAGGTCCATGAATCAAGGCAAATTGGAAGTGGTCAAACAGGAGATGGCAAGAGTGAACATTGACATTTTAGGAATCAACAAATGAAAATGGACTGGAATGGGTGAATTTAACTCAGGTGACTATTATATCTACTACTATGGGCAAGAATCCCTTAGAAGAACTGCAGTAGCCATCATAGTCAACAAAAGAGTCTGAAATGCAGTACTTGGATGCAATCTCAAAAATGACAGAATGATCTCTGTTCATTTCCAAGGCAAGCCATTCAGTATTACCCTAGTCCAAGTCTATGCCCTGACCAGTAATGCTGAAGAAGCTGAAGCTGAACAGCTCCATGAACTGTCTACAAGACCATCCAGAACTAACACCCCAAAAAAGATGTCCTTTTCATTATAGGGGACTGGGATGCAAAAGTAGGAAGTCAAGACACACCTGGAGTAAAAGCAAATTTGGCCTTGGAGTACAGAACGAAGCAGAGCAAAGGCTAATAGAGTTTTGCCAAGAGAATGCACTGGTCACAGCAAACACCTTCTTCCAGCAACACAAGAGAAGACTCTACACATGGACATCACCAGATGGTCAACACCAAAATCAGATTTATTATATTATTTGCAACCAAAGTTGGAGAAGCTGTATACAGTCAGCAAAAGCAAGACTGGGAGCTGACTGTGGCTCAGATCATGAACTCCTTATTGCCAAATTCAGACTTAAATTGAAGGAAGTAGGGAAAACCACTAGACCATTCAGGTGTGACCTAAATCAAATCCTTTATGATTATACAGTGGAAGTGAGAAATAGATTCAAGGCATTAGATCTAATAAACAGAGTGCCTGAAAAACTATGGATGGAGGTTCATGACAATGTACAGGAGACAGGGATCAAGACCATGCCCAAGAAAAAGAAATGCAAAAGGCAAAATGGTTGTCTGAGGAGGCCTAACAAATAGCTGAGAAAAGAAGAGAAGCAAGAAGCAAAGGAGAAAAGGAAAGATACACCCATTTGAATGCAGAGTTCCAAAGAATAGCAAGGAGCGATAAGAAAGCCTTCCTCAGTGATCAGTGCAAAGAAATAGAAAAAAACAATAGAATGGGAAAGACTAGAGATCTCTTAAAGAAAAATAGAGATACCAAGGGAACATTTCATGCAAAGATGGGCTCAATAAAGGACAGAAATGATATGGACCTAACAGAAGCAGAAGATATTAAGAAGAGGTGGCAAGAATACACAGAAGAACTATACAAAAAAGATCTTCACAACTCAGATAATCACGATGGTGTGATCACTCACCTAGAGCCAGACATCCTGGAGTGCGAAGTCAAGTGGGCCTTAGGAAGCATCACTACAAACAAAGCTAGTGGAGGTGATGGAATTCTAGTTGAGATGATGCTCTAAAGTGCTGCACTCAATATGCCAGCAAAGTTGGAAACTCAGCAGTGGCCACAGGACTGGAAAAGGTCAGTTTTCATCCCAATCCCAAAGAAAGGAAATGCCAAAGAATGCTCAAACTACTACACAATTGCACTCATCTCACACGCTACTAAAGTAATGCTCAAAATTATCCAAGCCAGTCTTCAACATAATGTGAACTGTGAACGTCCAGATTGTGAAGCTGGATTTAGAAAAGGCTGAGGAACCAGAGATCAAATTGCCAATATCTGCTGGATTATCAAAAAAGCAAGAGAATTCCAGAAAAACATCTATTTCTGCTTTATTGACTATGCCAAAGCCGTTGACTGTGTGAATTACAATAAATTGTGGAAAATTATTAAAGAGATGGGAATACCAGACCACCTGACCTGCCTCTTAAGAAATATGCATGCAGGTCAGGAAGCAACAGTTAGAACTGGACATGGAACAACTGACTGGTTCCAAATCGGGAAAGGAGTACAACAAGGCTGTATATTGTCACCCTGTTTATTTAATTCATATGCAGAGTACATCATGAGAAATGCTGGGCTGGATGAAGCATAAGCTGGAATCAAGATTGCTGGGAGAAATATCAGTCACCTCAGATATGCAGATGACTCCACCCTTATGACAGAAAGTGAAGAAGAACTAAAGAGCCTCTTGGTGAAAGCGAAAGAGGAGAGTGAAAAAGCTGGCTTAAAGCTCAACATTCAGAAAACTAAGATCTGGCCCCATCTGGTCCCATCACTTCATGGAAATAGATGGGGAAACAGTGGAAACAGTGTCAGACTTATTTTGGGGGCTCCAAATTCACTGCAGATGGTGACTGCAGCCATGAAATTAAAAGATACTTGCTCCTTGGAAGAAAAGCTATGACCTACCTAGACGGTATATTAAAAAGCAAAGACATTACTTTGCCAACAAAGGTCCATCTAGTCAGGGCTATGGTTTTTCCAGTAGTCATGTATGGATGCGAGAGTTGGACTATATAGAAAGCTGAGTGCTGAAGAATTGATGCTTTTGAGCTGTGTTGTTGGAGATGACTCTTGACAGTCCCTTGGACTGCAAGGAGATCCAACCAGTCCATCCTAAAGGAAATCAGTCCTGAATATTCATTGGAAGGACTGATGCTGAAGCTGAAGCTCCAATACTTTGGTCACCTGATGCGAAGAGCTGACCCATTTGAAAAGACCCTGATGCTGGGAAAGATTGAAGGTGGGAGGAGAAGGGGACGACAGAGGATGAGATGGTTGGATGGCATCACCGACTCAATGGACATGAGTTTGAGTAAGGTCCGGGAGTTGGTGATGGACAGGGGGTCCTGGCATGCTATAGTCCATGAGGTCGCAAAGAGTCAGACACCACTGAGTGACTGAACTGAACTGAACTGTGCTGAAGTAAATTAACAGTAGACAGCAAATTATGAAGGCCAGTAATTTCCTTTTGTTTGTAGGTGAGAATGGGTGGGTAATCACTAAACATTTCCTCTAATAATGTTTGATAGTCATTGTGATGCCTCTATCTGGCTCAATGGGATGGAGAGTAAGCTTTTATCTTGAATTGAAGGGAAATAACATTTGAGTGCAGTTTTGTTCTGTCATTTAGTAGCCAAAGGAATAAGAAATCGCCACCAGTAATTTAGCCTGAGAATGCAGGGACATTCTCAACCACTTAGAAGTGTGTTAAATGGTATTTCCTATTATTCATGTGATATCTTCAAATCTCTTTTGGATCATAAAGATTCCTGAGAGGGAAAAGAATCTGTAAGAAAGCAAGACTTGCAGGGAACTGGAAGTTTCTAGCCCAGTTAACAAATAAGTTTATGCAAAATAACTTTTACAGTAACAAGCAGCCTCAAAAGCAGCTGGCAGTGGTTGCCATGCTACCAAAAGTGAACTCTCTGCCTGTCTTCAGTTATTTCTGCTTTGAAGGGTATTTTGTGCCATTTGTGCCTCAAGGAAGAACCAGGCAGTCAAGGCTAGTGTGGGCTGTTTGATTCTCTGGGAAAGGAAGAAAAGCATAGATAATAGATTACTGCCCCAGGGAACCAGGCTCATTAGGAGACAGAGGTGACAAGTGTTTGCCCTCTGAAAAGCCTGGTGGCTATAGAAAAACTTGATTGTGATGGACTTTCTGTACATCAAAGCTGTTAGGGGTGGGCAGATAGAACAGACAGAGAAGGGAGGTTCTAAATAGGATGACTGAACATCCTCACTTGCTTGAGACTAAAAGATTTCCCAGGATGGCGGACTTTTGGTTTTAACGCCAGGACAGTCATGGGTAATTGAAATGATTGGTCACTCAAGTATAAGCTGATCCTTATTTTTCTGGGCAGGCTAAAGTCTTATTTGATGGGCAACAAAACCATATGCTGAACATAAATGTACTTGCAGAACTCAGAAATGATCCATCAATCTAGCTCTTAAACACAAGCCATCAATGGGTTAACTCATAAATAGTCCACCCAGAGTCACCAGTCACTTCCTACCTAAAAATAAGGAAATGTGTAACATTTAAGAAATACAGATACTGGTCAGTAGTAATGAATCTGAGATAGTATTCAAGAGCATAATAAATTTTTATATCTTGATCTTGACAAAATCGCCCTCAATCACAACCTGCCAAGTTGCGGAAAGTGACTCAGCTTTCCTTTTCACTGGGGAGGCTTAACATCTCAGTGGCTGTGCTCATGGGACTTAACACAACACAGAGCTGGCTTCAAACCATGACATTATTGTTTTTATACTATGTCACCCAAGGTAAATTTTTTTACCTCTTTGTTAATTTCTTTACCTCTTTATTTCCTTGTCTGTAAAATTATAATACCTACTCCACAGTGTTGTTCTAGACGTTGAAATTAAGTTAGAACAGTAAATGGGAAATGAATAATCAACAAAATTAAAGTCTCTCTTGTTTAATTTACTTTTCTCTTGGCTTTTCTTTTCTTTAAGTTTCTTTTCTCTTGGCTCTTCCTTAAGTTTCAATCACAGATAATCAGATCCCTCAGCTTGCAGGTTTATTTCAGTGAAAGGGGTTTATTTCAGGGAACTGGGTGCTTATAATTTCTTTAGCTGGGCTGAAGGAACAGGCTCCACGCTGAGCACGCAGAGGACAGCCCCAGTCGGCAGAACAGTTTTCCTTCTGCTATAACCAGAAAGGTTACCTTCACTTTGGTAGGATTGCTAGGTAGCACATTGTCTGCTAAACTGGGAAGGTGTCCCTAGAGCCGTTGGGTCCAGAACCAGTCACTTCTGCCACAATCTGTGCCTGAAAACTGGCTGCCTTATACCCTGGTTCTCTTCCCAGAGAATTCCATCTGACTTAGTATTGGATGAAGACATCTCATTGGCGAAACTGAAGTCATGTGAAAAGTCCTAGCTACAAGTTTGTCTAAGAAATGTGTGTTTTTCTTCATGCTCTTAGGGGTTGGAAATTATTTCAACTGAGCTAATCCATAGCTTCCACCACTGCTCTTATGAAATGGATGGTTTTATGCATCAATTTGACTCGGCTTAGTGGTGCCCATAAAGCTGGCAAAAGCTTTATTTCTAGGTGTATCTATATGAGGGTATTTCTTGGAAGAGATTAGCATTTGAGTCAGTAGACTGAGTAACGAAATTCCACCCTCATCTGTGTGAATGCACATCATTCAGTCATTGAGGGCCTGAGCAGATTAACCAAAAAAAAGGCAGAGAAAGGGCAAATTTGCTCTATTTGCTTGAGATGAAATGTCTATCGTCCCCTGCCTTTGACAGGGGACCTCCTGTTCTTAAGGCCTTTGTACTCAGAGAGGGAGCTACATCACTGATTTCTCCAGTTCTCAGGCCTTAGAACTCAGACTGAATTACATCACTGATTTTTCTGGTTCTTCAGCTTGCAAATGACAGATTGTAGGACTTCTCAGCTTCCATAATTGCGTGAGCCAATTCCAATAATAACCCTTCTCTTGCATATGTCTATATATATATATTTCCTATTGGTTCTGTTCTTTGATGAACTCTAACACACCTTCAATTTTCCATAGTCAGTTATACAAATGGAGAAAAAAAAACAGAAACTTATAACAATGCATTGAACTTGAGTAGAACATTTCCTAAATAAAGCACTCCTTGGGTCATTTGATTTAAATAGGAGAGATTCTTACTCCAGAAACATGCTAAGAAAAATATTTTGCACGCTAGTAATATGTGCACATGTCCTTCTGTGATATGGGTTTAGCTTAATGATTTCAGTGGTGTCTTTCTTCCTTGGTATTTATCTGTTTTGAGTATGTCAAATTCAAAATTAGGATCAGGATAGAAATCAAGGGCCTTCTGGGAACCAGTCATACCCTCCCAGTTGCCAGAGTCTTGGTCAATGATAAACAAGAACTCATGTAAAAAGAATGTAAACATATCTCTGAAAACCATTTATTTGACTTCTGTTGGCAAGAGTAAAAGTGTTAGCCACTTTTACTGACTGAAGTGGCCTTATCTACAACACACATTCATGCTGCTCAGCTCAGCAGAAATAATCATACAGAAAGCATTTCAAAGTAAAGAGAAATTTTTGTTTGGAGGATGAAGCATCCGAGCTTTATAGGGTTATTTCTAGAGGCAGGAGGTCCTTAGGGACTTGTTGCCAATAGCAGAAACCTCATACAGCAGTCAGAGAGCTCAATGATAATTATTAGCACTGTTTTTTATTTGCAGATTAGAGGAGTGTGATGTGAAGTGAAAGAGCCTTGATGGGTGCAGCTCCAAATCTGAAAAGCAGGGGCTGAGTTGGGGAGATAACTCAATTCAGTTCAGTTCAGTCACTCACTCATTTCCGACTCTTTGCGACCCCATGGACTGCAGGCTTCCCTGTCCATCACCAGCTCCTGGAGCTTGTTCAAATTCAGGTCCATCCAGTCAATGATGTCATCCAACCATCTCATCCTCTGTTGTCCCCTTCTCCTAATGTCTTCAGTCTTTGCCAGCATCAGGGTCTTTTCTAATGGGTCGGCTCTTCACATCAGGTGGCCAAAGTATTGGAGCTTCAGCTTCAGCATCAGTTCTTGCAATGAATATTCAGGACTGATTTCCTTTAGGATGGACTGGTTGGATCTCCTTGCAGTCCAAGGGACTCTCAAGAGTCTTCTCCAACACCACAGTTCAAAGCATCAATTCATCGGCACACAGCTTTCTTTATAATCCAACTATAGTTCACATTCATACATGCTGCTGCTGCTAAGTCGCTTCAGTCATGTCCGACTCTGTGTGACTCCATAGACGGCAGCCCACCAGGCTCCCCCGTCCCTGGGATTCTCCAGGCAAGAGCACTGGAGTGGGTTGCCATTTCCTTCTCCAATGCATGAAAGTGAAAAGTGAAAGTGAAGTCGCTCAGTCATGCCCAACTCTTCTCGACCCCAAGGACTGCAACCTACCAGGCTCCTCTGTCCATGGGATTTTCCAGGCAAGAGTACTGGAGTGGGGTGCCATTGCCTTCTCCTTTCATACATGACTACTGGAAAAACCATAGCTCTGACTATTTGACTTTTGTTGACAAAATAATGTCTCTGCTTCTTAATATGCTATCTAGGTTGGTCATAGCTTTCCTCCAAGAAACAAGTGTTTTAATTTCATGGCTGCAGTCACCATCTGCAGTGAATTTGGAGCCCCAAAAGTAAAGTCTGTCACTGTTTCCATTGTTTCCCCATCTATTTCCATGAAGTGATGGGACCAGATGCCATGATCTTAGTTCTTTGAATGCTGAGTTTTAAGCTAGCTTTTTCACTCTCCTCTTTCACTTTCATCAAGAGGCTCTTTAGTTCTTCATCAATTTCTGCCATAAGGGTGGTGTCATCTGCATACCTGAGGTGATTGATATTTATCCCAGCAATCTTGATTCCAGCTTGTGCTTCATCCAGCCCTGCATTTTGCATCATGTACTCTGCATATAAATTAAATAAGCAGGGTGATAATATACAGCCTTGATGTACCACTTTCCCGATTTGGAACCAGTTCTTTGTTCCATGTCCAGTTCTAACTGTTACTTCTTGACTTGCATACAGGTTTCTCAGGAGGCAGGTAAGGTGGTCTGGTATTCCCATCTTTTTTAAGAACTTTCCACAGTTTGTTGTGATCCACACAGTCAAAAGCTTTAGCATAGTCAATGAAGCATAAGTAGATATTTTTCTGGAATTCTCTTTCTTTTTCTATGATCAATGGATGTTGGCAATTTGATCTCTGGTTCCTCTGCCTTTTCTAAATCTAGCTTGAACATCTGGAAGTTCACGGTTCATGTATTGTTGAAACCTAGCTTGGAAAATTTTCAGCATTACTTTGCTAGCGTCTGAAATGAGTGCAATTGTGCAGTAGTTTGAACATTCTTTGGCATTGCCTTTCTCTGAGATTGAAATGAAAACTGACAATTTCCAGAATTGTGACCACTGCTGAGTTTTCCAAATTTGCTGGCATATTGAGTGAAGCACTTTAAAGCATCATCTTTTGGGATTTGAAATAGCTCAGCTGAAATTCCATCACCTTCACTAGCTTTGTTTTAGTGCTGTTTCCTAAGGCTCTCTTGACTTCATGTTCCACAGCGCCTGGCTCTAGGTGAGTGATTACACCATCATGGTTATCTGAGTCAGGAAGATCTTTTTTCTATAGTTTTTCTGTGTATTCTTGCCACCTCTTCTTAATATATTCTGGGGTTAACTGGAGAGCATAAATGTCTTTGGGAGTCCAATCAAGAAGAACAACATTTCTAATTGAACTAGGAGTCTGGAAGTTACCTTTGGTGTATGTTAGCCATCTTCCTATCTCCCAGCCTTCATTATCTTCCTTTCCTTCCATTATCCTTCCTCATAAACTCCTAGAAACTTGAATATCAAGTGCAAAGCTGTATGGTTGATCAATGTCTATTTCTTGACTCTTGTCTGTATTTGAGTTGAAAGGTTCCTCATTTTCCAGAGAATTTTGCAACTCTTCAACCAAGTAATTGCCTTGCTAAAGGAGAAGATGTGAAGAAAGAAACAGAGAAATTCACTTTACTTTTTCTGAATAGACTGCAATCATCATGTAGAAATCTAAGGAAGGAAAACAAATTAAAAAAATTTATATATATATGAGTGAGTTTCATTCTGAGCAGAGGCATGCATTTGACATTCTAAATCACAGAGAGATATGGTAATGACTGATTAATTAAGCATCATCAGTCAAAATAAAAGCAAAAGGAACTAAAAAAATCTTTAAGGTTATGCATATCTTCAGTTAATAAACTTCTTTGTAGTGTGTTATATATTTAAATGTGTACCAAGTCTTTTCTTCGAATTCAAAGGAGTCAGCATTTAGAAGTGATGATCCTACAATACCATGGCTCCTGAGTGCATGGAAATGTGATGTGTTGTTGCACCAAAGAACCCTCATAAAAAAAAAATTTAAAAAAAAGAACCCTCATACCAGGTGCAAATGACAGACATAACAGGCATGATGACAGAGAGGTTTTGTAAATAGGTAGAGGAGGGTTACTTTATTAAGGGTTTCAACATCCACAGCTGTTACGCTTGAGGGGCTCTGACTGAGTTACTTCGTTAATAGACCTTATAATACTCTTTGATTATGTTACTTTCTCTCCTGCATTTTTCAGTATCAGTTGATACAGCACTGAAAAGGAAACTGGAAGGTTCTGATGAATCCTAAGAAGATTTCAAATTCAAAGATGTTTGCTCCATCCTACGCTTCTCACTGTTGGTTGCTTTAATTTAAATGACTGCCCCTGAACATGAAAGTCCTTCAAGTGTTATTTTTCACTGTGGAGTGAATGGAATTTTATTTGAAACCTGCAAAGCATATGCTTTAACTGAATTTGACAGTGATACAGTCTTTGTTCAGGGAGTTGAATCAAATCATTTTCATCTCACTGATTGTATTTATGACTGATATTATTTGAGTTTGCTCATATTTCAATATTTGATACCACACCAGCTGACATGATTTCTAGGAGGGTTTTTGCGGACCATTGAAACCTGGTTCAACACTAACAATAGCAGATCTCTCTGCATGCATGGTTGGGTGTGCTGACTCACCATTTGAGCTGGTAGAAGCTCTTTACATCCCTAGGACAGCACTCGTATATTCAAAAGAGTACAAAGTAAAGAGTCCATTTAAAAGCAGCATTTATCATCAGCCAGTTAACAGAATAAAACACCTAATATATCAGCATTGACTAAAGCAAATTGCAATAGGACCTGCTGGATATGATGATTCCGTGACATTTTCCCATGCCATGGTGATGAGCTACTTCTTCACTAATTTTATTAAGATTAATAAAATAAGGTGAGCAAAAGAAAAAAACTAGCTTCTGAAATAATGTGAGCCTATATATTATTCTTTCCTCAGTAAATGTACATGTTTCAATTAATCAAAATATCCCCAAAATATTCTTCTTGAATTTAAGCTATTCTAGGATTAAATTCAGTAATCTGGTCTTTAGGGAAAATTAAAAAGTGAACTCAGAAATTCTGGAATATTAAGAAAATGTCAGTTAAGTGGTGCCCAAGGATGACCGATTTGTTGATGACGTTGGGATATCTATTTTCAGTTATATATTCTTAGTAGTTGGAATAATACTAATCAAAATTAAGTATAAGTGGTTACTAAGCATGGTGTCAAGGTATGCATTTAGTATTTTTAAGGATTATAAGGAAATTTTGGACTTCAAGCTTCCTCTAAGCTCAAAAGAGGGTAGTAAGCTCTAATAACTGTTTAAGCTTTAAGAAACCATTGACGTGCTACAGACATTTTCTAATACCTTCTTTAGGTTGTCTATATAAATTTCTTTGTGACCAGCAGGGTCCAAATCCACTATAAGATGCTCTGCCTGCTTCACAGACTCATTCTTTCAAAACCGGGACTCACCATCTTGCTCTCTAAAAGCATCCTTCCTTTAAGTTCCCCAGCCTGGTAAGAGCTATTCAAGTCAGAAATCTAGACAGTACTCCCAATTCCACCCTTAATTCCTCACTCACCTACAATCTACCACCAACTCCTGTCAGTTTAACTCTTAGGTATCTTTTTAGTTTATCCACTTCAGTTAATACCAATGTCTCTACTCTAGGTCACCATCAAGCATTCCTGGATTAGTGCCACAACCACTTAACAGATCTTTTTCTCTCAAATATTTATTTACCCCTTTAATTTTGTGATTATACGCTAACCAAAGGGACTTCTATAAAACTCAAATCGTCCTTCTGTTTAAATTCCTTTACCAGTTTACATGTTTCTTAGGACAAGTTCTAAACTCATTGTAAAACAAAAGGTGTCCAGTACACCCTGCAACCTTGCCTATGAAGATGGCTTTTGACCTCCAGATTCTTGTCCATGCAATTCTATCTGCACAGAAATCATCTCGTCCCTTAGGATAACTTCCACTAGTCCTTCAGTGAAAGGTATCATCTGTATCATTTTTCTAGGAATCCATTTGTAACTCTCCCTCCAGACCCAAGTCTAGGTCCTGTGTCCTTCCGTTGTGTATCCACAGCACTCTGCTTATTGTTCTCAAGACACTGCATAGTAATTACCAGTTTGTCTGTCTTTGTCTGTTAGATACAATCTCTCCAAAGACAGATTATCTCCTCTATATAGCTCCAGGGTAAAGACATATCTTACACAAAATAGGTGCTTAATCAACAATTGTGGAATGAATTAGTAGTGTAAAAATTGAGTTGAAGTGATTTGTGGTATATAATCATCCCCATAATCTTTTAAAGTCACTGTGAATGCATGACAGAGCAGAGAAATTCAGACACTTTGTACAAGGGAATGGGGGATAAATGGTGTCCGCCTCTTGGGGTTTACATTCTAAAGTAAAAGTCGATTGTTAGACATTCCAAAATTTTATACTTGATAACAAAGGTATCTATGAATATGGAGTTAAGTGTATCTAACCAACAGTTCCATGAAACTTAGCAGGGGGCCAAGAAAAGCAATAAACAATCATTAGAGCACAATATTATCAGAACAACCTGAGTTCATGTCTGGGGCTCTTTTCCTTACCAAGCATGTGATATTTAGCAAATTATTTAATCTCTCTCTTTTTTTAAACAAAGATAATGTGGTCCCAATCGTGGATTGTGTGCTGTGCTGTGCTAAGTCGCTTCAGTCGTGTCTGATTCTGTGACCCTATGGACTTTAGCCCTGGGTAGTATTAAATCTGTATTCTGCTTGTAGTATCTTCTATGCTAGGAATTTATGGTATTTATGTCATAGCACTCTACTTTCTACCTCTGGCACTTAGCACATAATAGATATCCATTAAATTTTTGAATAATATTAAGACAACAAAGTATTGACTTACAAGGAATCCTAAAATTGGTATAAAATGACAAAATGGAGAAGAAGTCACTTAGTCAGATACACACAAAAAAGTTTCCAAAGAAAGTTATAAAAATTCTTGCCAAGAATTTGAATGATGGTATTTGAAATTCTTATTTAAAATTTTTCCATTAATTTTTGAGCAATATTTTGATTCCAAAAGTTTGCAAATTATTGGAATTTTCCAATCCATGGACTTCCCTAATAATGCAGAGTTGAAGAACAAGCATATACCTGAAAGGCTAGCTATATAATACAGAAACCTTTACAAAAGAAACATACTCCTTTCTTAAAATGCATTCACTGAACATTTTTTCATCCTTCCAGTTGGTCTCAAGCACTGCACTGGCATTAAGAGCACTAAAGTGACTACTAAGCATTCTTGTTTGCAGGAGCTAACAGTGAAGTGGTAGAGATGGACAGAGGTGTGCACCACGTCCAGAGATGCAGTCACACGCAGATGGAGCTGTGATGGCCATAGGGACGTTGGGCAAGACTTCCCTGAGGACAGGATTCTCAAGTGGAGTCCCATTGTTGCCCAGTCTTATGGAGGGGCATGAGGGAAGGATAGTCCAGGCACAGGGCGAGGTGAAGATAGTGTGGCGTGTGACATGCGCATGTGTATTCCAGACTGTACAATGTTGACGACGTGGCAAGAGATGAGACTGCAGAGAAGACAGCGTCAAATCCGGGGGCCCTTCAGACACCATGCTGGAAACCTTAGACTTTATTCTGAAGGCAGTAGGGAATAGTGATATATTTTATGCAAAGGAGGTATGCCAAGGACATCTGTGCATTTTAGATAGAGCATGTATTTTCTAAAGCAAATGTAGAAGAGATTAGAAGCTTCCTCCTCTCTGCTCCAGCAGGAATTTATACATAACTCTTATTCATCTTAGCAAAATGTTTTGTAAATCTATTTGCTTATATTCTTTCCCTAGACCAGTTGTTTTCAATCCTTAATATAGATCAGAATTCCCTGGAGGTGTTGTTAAGACAAATTGTTAGGTAAAGTTGGGAGTCTGATTTTGCATTTTGAACGCATTCTGGGCTGATGCTAATGATTTTTACCTTTGGTCATATTATGAATACCCCTGTTTTAGACTATGATTTGGGCTTACTTATTATTTATTTTTGTTACCCAAACATCTAGTCCAGAGTCTGTTCTTTAACAGATACTCACTATTTTTAAAGAAAGGAATGAAAGGATAAAAAATTCCAGGTATGGGAGAAATAAGTACATTAAGCAGAATAATTTCATTTCTCCTCTTCATCAGAAATGACCATAAACGATAAAGGTGCTTATGTTAGTATAAATTGTGGGAGAAAAAACAAAGAACCACAATAATAATGGTAAAGATGAGAGCTAAGCTAAGAATCTGAAGATTTTCATTTGCTTTCCATTTTTTCATGAATAGAGTAGCCTTGAACAAACCCTTTTACTTTCCACAGTACTATTTCCATGCCTTAGTTGGATGATTAAGTGGCCATTAGCAATACTTGATTGAATAGGCCTTTGAGAAAAGATCTCAGAAAGAATTTGGTCATATAAAGCCTATTGAATTTAACTCTCATATAATGAATACTACAAATAGAATAAAAGTTCCAAATGTACCACAGCAAGTGTTCTCTTACGTCATGTCCATAAATTCTTTTCTACCTGATAAATTATCTTACAAAGAAATTCTATATTCTTTGTAGCACTGTGCTCTGCTTCATAGGTGAACGCCTCAGTTATAGACTATACTTCACCTGGGTGGATTCTTTTCTGATTCATAGGGTGAAGGACCCATGCTTAGAGTTTCTTTTTCTAGGATGGGTCATTATTCATGTCAAGTAATCTTTCCTTTCCGAGTTTATACACAGTGATTAAATTTTCAAGATGGCAGGGATGCTTCACAGCTGCTATATATAGCTGGGATTTTTTACTTGGTTAAGAATGAAATCTGCTTATCTTGTAGTCTATTCCAACTAACTGGAATCAATAAGCAGAGATGCCCACCCAGATAGTAGAAATTACAGCTTAGTCTGTTTCCAAAAGACATTTCCTCTTCTCTTAAAATTATTAAAGAACAGGATGATTTATAAAATCTAGAAGAAGAGGGAAGACTTTGGGTGTTCATTCCATAATAGTCACCACTTGAGATTCTTTTCAGACCACTGAAGAACAGTCCAAAACTGTCTTCTCCTGTAACAGCATCCATTCCCAGGTGCCAAGCTCAACCACTGACCCTAACATCTATGGAGCTGTCCATAGCTTCGCTATACCTTGAGGTCTTTGCGCTTCCAGTATTTCCACAATAGAACTGACCTACCATCTCTGCCACATCCTGCAAGTCTCAGGAAATACTTTCTACCCCCTAGGCTTATATTACTCCCTCTTTTCCAACTTGAATCGCCAACCTCCATCTGGCCCTCTCTCCAATTACTCCAGGTTAATTCTTTGATAGGCCTAGCTCTATAACCTAGGGTACCTCGTCACCTAGTTCATGGTTCTCCTCCCTTAAGGTATGAAGCCGTAAATGTCAAGACTTTCAATTTCTCATTTACAGTGAACCAACTTCAACCTGGATTAGTGCAGTGGTCTCCTAAAAGCTCTCCTTGCTGCCTCTCTTTTTAATCTACTGCTCCTTTTGTATGTGTTTTAGGTAATCCGGAAACATAGAACTGATCATTCTAGAGTAGGAGTCAGTGAAATGATGACCAGGTATACAGCCCAAACCTGGCCCACCTCTTTTTAGTTCTTTTTTTTTTAAACTATCCTAAGCTAAGACTTTATTTTTACTTGTTTCAATGATTGAAAAATATTTAGTTAAAGAATAATATTTCCTTCCTTAATGTAAAAGTTATATGGAATACAAATCTCAGTGTCCATAAATCCAGTTTTCTTGACACATAGCCATACTCATTTATTTATGTATTGCCTGTGACTGCTTCCACACGACAATGGGCTTGGTGAGTAGTAGGCAACATATGACATTAAAAAAAACCTAGTATAGTTACTAACTGGCCCTCTACACAAAAAGTCTGCCAACTCTTGTCTTGAAACACTGTTTGAAAACCTTCAGTGAACCACTTCACTCAGTAACTGAAGTCCAAAGCCAGGATCTTCCCCATGAAGTGACCATAAGATTGCTTATTGCTCAGTCCACCCCCCTCCTTCCCTCTGCCTCTCACAATCTTAACACTTGGCTTTCCAGTCACACAGTCCTCACCATTTCAAACAACTACCCTGATCTTTCATTTTAACTCACTACTACAGCTTTTCCTTTTCTCCCCATTTCCCTCGTATCCATCTATCTTCAAGACTTAGCTCAAGTATCATATTTAATCAAGTTAGAAACTTCCTACTCTTTGACATTAGAATCTTCCTGATTTGAATCCATCATGATTCTATTAGATGACTTATCATGTTGAAATAATTACTTGTATATGGGTGGCAAACATTTGTTTTGTCGCTTACGTTCATTCTCTCTGCCTGTGACATTAAGATTCCAGTTTTGGTTTATCTAGTCTCTACCTCCTTGCCTCCTTTGCTAAGCCCATCCCTTGGCTAAGCCAGTGGACGCCTTCCATCTGCTTAACCATAGTGACTGCTTCATGCTTGAGTACATCCAAGCCAGGTAAATCAGAGCTAATAAGTTTTAATTCCAGTACTTTTGTCCTCCTGTGAGGTTATTTGGGCTTCCCTGTGGCTCAGATGATAAAGAATCTGCCTGCAACACAGGAGACTGATGTTTGATCCCTTGGTCGGGAAGACCCCCTAGAGAAAGAAGCGGCAACTCACTCCTATATTCTTGCCCGGAGAATCCCATGGACAGAAGAGCCTAGTGGCCTACAGTTCATGGGGTTGCAAAGAGTCAGACTTGGCTGAGTGACTAACACTTTCACTTTCATGAGGTTATTTGGTTTCTATCAACCTCTCACCTGTAGGTCTGAAATCACTGGGGGTAGTAAGACATCTGGTGGCATTATTTGAGCCCCAAATGAAGCCATGTCTGAAACCAGATGCCCTCTTGAACATCTGGATGATCTCAGTTAAGATTTCAATATAGTCTCTTTACTTGGACTCATTTGGGTTAGGTATTCCATCATCTGCAACCAAACGAGTCCTAACTGACATGCTGTCTGCTTTTCCCCGTAAGACTCATCTCTGTATCCCTGGCAGATAGGATACACTCAATCCCTGTTTTTGAAATAAACTAATTTTACTTTCCTATGTTCCTGAGCTGCTCAGAAGTCAGGTGGAAATGTCTCATCTCCTGGAGTTCCTTGCCCTCACTGCCTTCACTGTGCCTCTTATTCTACTTCAGCATTTTTGTCTGAGTTTGGAGAGCTGAACTGCTCCTGCGGCCTCCCTTAGCGTGAACTTGAACTGTGCTGAGTTCAACCTTACTGACATAGCCACAAGGTTCTCTTTCAAATACCATTGCTTTGAAAGAGATGCTTTATCTTTCAAATATCATTCTTTCATTTCTGGCCTCCATGCTATGCTCATACCAAAACTGTAAGATGCCTAAAGTAAGACTGTGGCCAAAGCCTATTCTCTATGCCTGCATCTCTATTCCTACCCTGCAAATAAATTCATCAGTACCATTTTTCTAGATTCTGTATATGTGCATCAATATACAAAATCTGTTTTTCTCTTTCTGACTTTCTTCACTCTCTATAACAAACTGCACCTAACTACAACTGACTTAAATGCACTCATTTTATGGTTAAATAATATTCCACTGTATATATGTACCACAACTTCTTATCCATTCATCTGCTGATTGACATGTAGATTGCTTTCATGTCCTAGCTATTATAAATAGAGCTGCTATGAACATTGCGGTACTTGTGTCTTTTTAAATTATGATTTTCTCAGGATATATACCCAGTAGTGGGAATACTGGGTCATATGGTAGTTTTATTCCAAGTTGTTTTTTGTTTGTTTGTTTGTTTGTTTTAAAAGAATTTTCATATGGGGGAAGGAGCTGCTGCTGCTGCTAAGTCACTTCAGTCGTGTCCGACGCTGGGTGACCCCATAGACGGCAGTCCACCAGGCTTCCCCATCCCTGGGATTCTCTAGGCAAGAGCAATGGAGTGGGTTGCCATTTCCTTCTCCAATGCATGAAAGTGAAAAGTGAAAGTGAAGTCGCTCAGTCGTGTCCGACTCTTCACAACCCCATGGACTGTAGCCCACCAGGCTCCTCTGTCCATGGGATTTTCCAGGCAAGAGTACTGGAGTGGGGTGCCATTGCCTTCTCCAGGGGGAAGGAGAGGGTGGGACAGATTTAGAGAGTGGCATTGACATGTGCTACTACCACGTGTCAAACACTACCACCATGGCCGATACACTGCCATGTGTAAGACAGACATCAGGGGGAAGCTGCTGTGTGTTCACAGGGGGCCCAGTCCGATGCTCTGCGCAAGCTAGAGGCGTGGGATGGGGGTTCAGGGGGCAGGGGACATATGTCTACTTGTGGCTGATTCACATTGTCCTATGGCAGAAGCCAACAAAATATTGTAAAGCAATTATCCTCCAGTTGAAAATATTTTTTTTTTTTAGAAAGGATGAAAAAAAAAGCCTTTAAAGTTGTGTGGCCCTAGGCTAGCACTCTAGACTGACTGTTAGATAATATTCATGAGACCTTAGATATTTCTGGCACCTCCTTGTAAAGTGAAGGGAACTGTATCTCTCTTAGGCTGTAACAATGAAGGGAAGATTGGTACAGACCTCAGTGTAATCAGAACTCAATATATAGTTTTATTATTTTAATTAAAAAAAAACCTTGCTTTTTATGTTTTAGATGCAGAGCTTATGGCATGCATTTAGATTTTTATAAAGAATTAGATTTTCTTTTGCTTTGAGAAGTGGATGTTTTTAATTATTGAGAATGATTTTGAAAAGAAAAATCTGATCCACTTCAGCTGCACTGTATTCACTCTAGGTCATTTTGACACAGAGGTTGATTAATATGCTTATGCATGTGAATTAATATTTCAGGCTCTTATGTGAAATTGTAGGCTTTCAGAGTCAAAATAAGCTTCCAAAAACATAAATAATATCATAAATCTAACCCCAAATTATACATATTTATATGCATTGATGCCTTATGAAAATACCTAGAAAAGTTCATTGTACAGTACATGTTTAATCACATTTATTCCTCTTTCTTTCCTCTCATTCTCTGATTTCTTCTTTCTTACTTTCTACAAAGGATCTGAGGAAGAAGAAATGCTGTTAAATTCTTTAGAAGTATGAATAGCTTCAAGTAGTATTACTTAAATACTCCATAGGCCAGATTCCAGCAAAATCTGAGTCTTAGAAGTACTTCACTGGTAGTAAAGTGACAATTTTTACCCCTGATCTGGAACACCTATGCTACTGCTAAATTTACAGAAAACCAAATCAGCCACTCCACCCCATCTTTTTCTGCTCACCACCATGGCAGAGACAGAGTTGTAGATTTTCTTCTTAAAGCTCACATCCAGATAGATGTAAATGATTAGCATACAAATAATTCCAAAGCAAAAATATGATTTCCATAGAAATTTTATTTGAAAAGAGAACTCTTAAGCATTTGCCTTCCAGGGTAATAAATCTTTGAACTTACCAAATCTCTTAGCCAGAATGCATTAAAGGCATTTTTGTTTCATTTTCATATATATTACTCTCACAGTGTATAGTACTGGAAATGTGGGTTCCTGCTGAGGGTTTCAGGGAAGGGGATTATATGGGGACACAGACAGGCAGCAAGACAAGGAAGTGTTTCAGGTGAGGGTGGCAGGAGTAGATAAAGGGCAAAAATACATTGTTTTCCAGAAAGAGATATCTACTCCCTTTACAAGGCCTTCAGAAATTGGCAAAAAAGATAAGTAGAAGAGAATATATGTAATTTAGGATTTGAGTAATCAGTAGTCACCCTAAAGTTTTGAAATACCAAAGCTGTCCAAAGTCAAAGTTAAAAGGTATTATATATTCCATGAAAGTAGCTGTGAAGATGATTTAGAAAATTGGGCAAATTATAGAGTTTATACCTCCTCATTTGTTTCCACTACTATGTATTCCATTCCAAGATCAAATTATATTCCTTCTCACATCAGCTCATTGATGTCTAGACTTTCAAATAAGTGGTGGCTTCAAACCCCAAAGTTTAGCTTTTGATTCTCTAAGAGCTAAACTATCAGAGACTGCCTTGAGTATCATGCATTCTTAAAATTTCCTCTGATGTGTTTGATTTTCCTTTTGCTCAGTGACTGAATATCCTATTCCTACCTGAGATGGAAATGAAGTAGATATGATGTCTTTTTTTGCAGGAGTAACTATGAATGTTGTTCTCTTACATTCAGTTGTTTTGATCCCTAATAATTGCATTACATATGTCCAGGTTATAGAGAATTCATAAAGAATAAAGGATGTAGGAAGCTTCAGTAGGAAAAATAGATTTAAAAGTCCAGAATATTTCTGGTTCATCTATTTTTTTGTTTAGATCAGATTACAGAGAGAAGATTAAGAATCACACAAATATTAGAACCTAGATAAACCTCTTGAGACTTGACCTTAAATCCTTTCACCTCTTGCAAAAATAAACTCAAATTCATAAAGGGTCAGACTGAACTTGTAAAAAGAAAATATTTCTGGAAAACCAAAGGTGAAAGTAAGGACTCTAAGACCCCACCACACTTCCCTCAATATTTGTTATTGTCATATAAATTTATGTTTCTTTCCCCTCACCTTTCCACTGCACCCTTTCTTCCAAGCCAGAATTTTGTGCCAGCTTGCTAGAGAGGAGGTTTGTGTTAGAGGACAAAAAGCAGATGTTGCTTACATATAATCTGTTTTCTGAGCTTTGGAAACATACCGGAGGAACAGTTGGGAAGAGTGTGTTTGGTATAGAATGAAGAGGAGGAAGAGAGAAAAGATGGGTAAGAGAGGGGGTGGAAGTAATGTCTGGAGCAAGCAAGGCCTTAGTGGAGGATGCTTGAAAAGCAGACTACAGGAGCTGGACCTTGGCCTCAGGTCACCAAGCATCAGCAAACCCACCAGCCTTGGAGCCACAGATCTACCTGCCTGGAAAGGACCGGGGCGTCTGGATGGTGGCTCACTGATTGTCCTTAGTGCCTGGAACAATGCGTGTCCGTTAGTAAGTTTTCAGTATTTGTTGGATGAATGAAATCAACGGAAAATTTTATGAACTGAAGTGCCATCTTTCATTTCTGAGGCATTATATAAGTTTCTTGAATTTTTGTGGGATTCTGAGAAATGACATCTCCCCCACCTCCTCCCCACAACAATAGCGACTTTCTGCTGTTCTGGCAAGATGGAAGATCAGAGTGAGATTTAGTTTGATTTCTTTCACAACTACAGTTTAGGAGTGGAATGCATATCCATACAAAAATGTGGCTGTGATTGCTTCCATGTCTTGGCTATTGTAAATAGTGCTGCAATAAATATTGGGGTGCATATATCATTTCGAATTATGGTTTCCTGCAGATATATGCCCAGGAATGGGATTGCAGGATCATATGTAGCTCTACTGTTAGTTTTTTAAGGAACTTCCATACTGTCACCCATGATGGCTACGCCAGTTTACATTCCTGCCAAGAGTATGGCAGAGCTCCCTTTTCTCCACATCTTCTCCAGTATTCATTTTCTGTAGACATTTTGATGATGGTCATTCTAAAATAATGTCATTTGTAGCAACACAGATGGACCTAGAGATCATCCTGCTAAGTGAAGTAAGCCAGACAGAGAAAGACAAATATCATATGCTATCACTTATATGTGAAACTTTAAAAAAATGATCAAATGAACTTGTTTATTAATACAAAATGCTAATAGACCCACAGATGTAGAAAACAATGTCATTGTCACAAAAGGAGAAAACAGGGAGTTGGGGTTTAGGATGACTTAGGAGTTGGGGTTTAACATATACTCTCTACTAAATGTAAAATAACCAACAACAAGCGCCTACTGTACAGTATAAGGAACTATACTCAAAATTCTGTGATAACATGTAAGGGGAAAGAACCTGAA
The DNA here is from genome assembly GCF_023699985.2 of Odocoileus virginianus. Lineage (NCBI taxonomy): Eukaryota > Metazoa > Chordata > Mammalia > Artiodactyla > Cervidae > Odocoileus > Odocoileus virginianus. The sequence continues at coordinate 11,124,547 of NC_069697.1, forward strand.
AAAGAATATGTGTGTGTGTGTGCATCCTGTATACCTAAAACTAACACAACATTGTAAACCAGCTATAATTCAACTTAAAACAAAGGAAAAAATGTATCCATGGGATACGCTAAAATTCTACCTGATGTCCAGGAAGGTAATAGAAGCAAAGGCAGGGGGAGTCTTCAGAGCCCTTGATTGCCCTGGGAGGGCAGCTCCAGAATTTTCACTTACATGATATTTCTAAGTCTTAGAGTTGGTCATCTAGTTTGGGAAAGAGGTGAGATGAATTGTGAATCTGCATTTGCATAGAATTCCTCATACAGTTAAGTAAACATCAATGTTGCATATGAAAAGCATAGAAAAGGGTTTGCTGGAAATGAGAAACAGAGACTAGAGTTCTCTCAAGCTACCCTCAGAGATGTATGCTTTGTCATACATCATGGAAAAAGTTGTGCACACTTTCTCAAACACACAACCACACTTGCACACTCATGTACATACAATGGAGTATCAGCACCTCTGTCTTGAATGTAGTTATTCTGCTATATTAATATAGCTCTACTGAATCAAACTAAGATAAAAACAATGTAAATTAAATTTACTTTAAAGATGTTTGCTAGGCCCAGCCATGGTGGGTGGGGCTATAAATAAAATCCATAGTTCAGTTCAATTCAGTCGCTCAGTCATGTCTGACTCTTTGTGACCCCATGGACTGTAGCATGCCAGTCTTCCCTGTCCATCACCAACTCCCAGAAAATGCTCAAACTCATGTCCATCAAGTCAGTGATCCCATCCAACCATCTCATCCTCTGTCATCCCCTTCTCCTCCTGCCTTCAATCTTTCCTAACATCAGGGTCTTTTCCAATGAGTCAGTTCTTCGCATCAGGTGGTCAAAGTATTGGAGTTTCAGCTTTAGCATCAATCCTTCCAAAAATATTTAGGACTGATTTCCTTTAGGATGGACTGTTTGGATCTCCTTGCAGTCCAAGGGACTCTCAAAAGTCTTCCCCAACACCACAGTTCAAAAGCATCAATTCTTCAGTGCTCAGCTTTCTTTATGTTCCAACTCTCACATCCATACATGACTACAGGAAAAACCATAGCTTTGACTAGATGGACCTTTGTTGGCAAATAGAGTCCATAAAATATATACCAATGATCATTTCTCAAGTATTTGAAATATTTTCTTCTATTTATATTTTATAAATCTCTTTGCCACTTTCAAATTATTTTTATTGATAGGTAGCTTAAATCACCATCTTAATTTTGACCACCAATTCTCCACCCAGAATATGTGAGTTTCCATTAATTTAATGTTAAAATTAATACCCAGAATAGTAAATGAAGGACTGAGAGTCACAGAGTCTTGAACCAAATGTGGTTATCTTCAACTTCTACTATATGTCAAAATTTTAAATATTTATTGGAAAGCATGCTTTTGAATATTCCATTCGTATTATGAAATCCACACATTAACACACAAGAATACTAGCCAACCTCAAAGCCACTGAAAGAATTTATGTTGTGCTGTTAGGTAATATTTTTTAAAATTATAATTTCCAAATAACATAGAGTAATACCAGATACAGAAAACAAAGTTTACTGCATCACAATCTTATAACCTTTGTAGAACTTTGGCTCTCTCTCCTATTATGTAATAGTTATGAGATGATAATTTAATGATTTACAAGTACACACACAATAGATAGACAGATACATTATGTATTCTTTGGTTAAAAGGCTAGCGGAAACCCAGTCTAGAATGTGTAACTGTTATTATAAATAGCAGTAACAAAAATTCAAAGGAACATGTACTGGTGTATGGAGACTTTTAAAATAGCCAAATTTAGACACTCTCTAGTACCTACATTTTGTTTCCATAAAAGGAAATCTGGAAACACATAAAAATAGGAAGAAAAAGAGAAAAAAAGAAGGATGTTCATAGGCCTACTAACCTAAACATATCCAGTGTTAATATTTTGACTACTTTCCTTTGCCTTTATATATCTTCTAACATATATTTGTACTTTGTTATATCTTTTAAAATTTTCTATGCTATTATAAGCACTTTCACATTATTTATGCTTTTCATCACATTTTAAGGGTTTGATCTCTGGGTTGGGAAGATCCCCTGGAGTAGGAAATGGCTTCCTGCTCCAGTGTTCTTGCCTGGAGAATCCCATGGACAGAGGAGTCTGGCAGGCCACAGTCCATGGGGTTGCAAAAGAGTCAGACGTGACTGACTGAGCACATAATGTTCAAGTTTGTTAATGTATCATGTACTGCACAACTATTAAGTCTTCAACACCCCATAAGCCTATGGAGTTAAATATATGTTTCATGTTAAGATGACATTCTCCCTTTCTTCCTCTCTCCCTGTCTCTCTCTCTCTCCCTCTCTATCTTATGATTCGTATTAACGATAAAATTTTTGTTCTGTTTTTGTTGCCTTTTTGGTTTTCTCATTTGTAAAATGAAAAAGGAATGATGTATTTCCTTAGACGAGAGCTTAACAAACCTCAGTACATAATAGGTGTTCTCTAAAGATTGTAGAATAAATAACTGAATGAATTAACAAATTATAACAGGAAATTCCTACTGGGTTTTAACTGTTTGGATTAGGAGATTAGGGGAGGACGAGCATGTCAATATACTCCCTTATTCCCATCTTGACTCCATTCCATCCTCAACCCTGTCCCACAGCTGGTCGGCATCTATCTCTGTACTCACCTCTGCCTTTTTCTGTATTCACTTTGGGTTTTAGATACATCAAAGAGGAACCGTCCAGAGCAGCATGCTTGTACTCAGAAATTATGAAGTAAAGTGAATATTGTCCAGTCCCTTAAAAAATAAGCCATATTCTGTCTCTTCTCTTTCCTCTTACTTGAAATCTAAATTCTATTACTTTCCCGCTGCAGGGAACATGCACAGCTTTCCACTCATTCTATGCTCCCCAAACTAAGATAGCAAAGGTTTTCCTGATCCTGGCTAAATATCTTTCAGCTAGAGATATTAGACAGGTGATCCGAGTTATTATTCTAAGTTCATAATACATGTTCCATCACAGTCACAACTTTCCCTTTTCTTAAGGTTGTTAAATTATAGTTCAGCATCTCCAGCTTTGTATTATGAGTCACGTTTATCATAATAAGCTCTTGTATGTAAACTATGCCATCATCTTCACTATTTCTTTATTACTTCTAAGAAATTCATGTGTAGGAATTCGGGCAATCCTTCAAGATGAATTTCCTCATTAGACTGTGGTTATAAAATGCAATCCATTAGCAGAGGCCCCTGTCATCCAATCATTAAAACATGATGCCTGAGGCTTTTAGCTTTGCTCATTATTATTTTCTGATTCCTTTGTAAATACTGTTTGCCATTTGAACTGCTTTGCTAATTACTGGAAACCGTGTTCCATTTCTGCAAGCTGGTGGAATATACGGTACTTCGCTGAAACAGAAAGAGGGTCAATTTGACCCTTCAGCATTAGGATAAATTGGTGGGAAGGATGAATTGATGGGCTAATTGCAGCACAGACTCTACACACTGACAGATACTATACCTTTTGCTTCTGGAGTCTTATCAAGGGAACTGCTCTCCCAGATTCATCAAGTGCTTTTAATAACATACATTTAGTATCTCTGATGCTGACCCACTGAATCAGAATCTCTCTCATGAACATGAGGGTTGAAGAATATCAGTAAAGGATTATAAGCTTACATTCAATCCTAAAGGAAATCAATCCTGAATATTCATTGGAAGGACTGAAACTGAAGCTCCAATACTTTGTCCACTTAGTGTGAAGAGCTGACTATTAGAAAAGACCCTGATGCTGGGAAAGATTGAAGGCAGGAGGAGAAGGGAATGACAGAGGATGAGATGGTTGGATGGCATGACCCACTCAATGGACAAGAGTTTGAACAAACCCTGGGAGATGGTGAAGGACAGGGAAGACAGATTGGCGTGCTGCAGTCCATGGGGTCGCAAAGAATCGAACATGACTGAGTGACTAAACAACAAAACAAGCTTACAGGTTCTAAGTTTTTAAAATAAAATAAGATAAAGCAGAACAAAAAACTATGTTAAAGGTCTGTGGTTTTTCTGCACAACTTTCTGATGAAAGCTGTTTGAAGATCACAAATTTTTAGACTCAATTTACCAATGATTCATTGATTATTTTACCAACCTAGAAGGCAAGTGATTGTACTATTCAACTGGTATAAATATTAATGGAGTTTATGCACACATGTGCAGATATTAAAAATATCTTCAAATACCAAGAGAAGGAAAATGCCATATATTTCCTTCTGCTACATATTTTCATGCTCTGTGACCTCAGCTGGGATCTCACAGCAGCTCAGAAATATTTTCAGCCATCTGAACGATTACCTACCACTTCTCCACAGCTGTTTCTGCAGACTGTTCCTCCATCTCTCTGAGCATCTGTTTCTCTGAGAAAATGGAGGCTGTTCCACATGAATCCTCCCATCCCTCTCCACCTGAACATTCTTCTATATGATTGTATTGCCTCTGTACCTTGCATGCATGCAAAAGAAGTACCTTCTTTCTTTCCCAAGGATAACCCTGCCAGAATTCTAGAACTTTAAGTCTTTTTCAAAGAATAACATATATTAATAGATTTCAGGAGGAATAATGATTCCTGCTGTCCATGGGCAGATGGAGGCTGGACAGAGATGATAGAGAATAATTGTAGGGGAAGAGGATTAAGATCTCAAAGAAGAGGAGCTGAGGGACAGTTGTGGTTGACAGGGTACCTAGAACCCAGGATAGATCACAGGATCAAGAAGGCTAGGATTTGAGAGACCAGGAGAGACACCAAATCTGAAGTCATGGAAAGAGCACAGAGCTGTAAATAGCTGAATTTATAGCCAAGTGGAAAGATATTAAAACTCAAGGATGAAAACAGGTTTAGACAGAGCAGTCAAGGGATCAAAGGACATAAGTGTAAATTGTGCTGAAAGCTTTTTTTTTGGTCATTGGTGACCCAGAGGTTTTTGCTTCACCCTTTCAGATTTTTAAAGTTCCTATCCTCATGTGACTGAACAATTTGTTAAGTCCTACAAAAACTTTCTATCTAAACCCTCGATCTCATCCTCTCCTGTCATTTTGAGGATGCCACACTATGTCTGTTCACGGAATGTGAAGAGGATGCATAGACTACAGGAGGATCTCTTCTTTTCCTCTAGTTGATGCCGCATCCCCTTTGCATAATCCCCAGCCTTCGTCGATGTGGTTTGAATAAGATTGACCTGAGCCCCTGACTCCCTGAATGAGTAGATAACTTGAGTCTGACCAAAGTACCACATCCCTGTGGTCCTGTGATTGGTTCAAGGATGGGGCATGACTCAAGCTGTGCCCATCAGAGGTGATGTGCTTCTGCCTCAGGACACTTCTAAGGTCAATAAAGAGAAAGTAGACCTATGATATGGAGAGAAATAAAAATCCACATAACATTTGAGCCCAAGACCTAGTTCTGCATGAAACCAAGCCCTGTTCTTTTCTGTTACATTAGCTAATAACTTCCCTCCTTTGTTTAATTCATTTTTCTTAAAAACTTGAAATAGGAAGTGATCTAATCAAAACCTAAATGTGGTAATCGTAGTAAACAGTCATGTGTTTTCTGGGGATGAATAGAATACACAGTCTCTCTGTGTTTGCGTTTCTGTGATTATTCAGAATTATTTAATGTTCAGCCCTCTGTCTTACAGCCTGATCTCTTTTAGATTAGGTTTCTTCCTTCCCCTGGGTGATGTGTGAAATTTGCATATTGTTTGTTTTAATGTTGTGCTGTACATGAGAGACAACCCAAACTACAAGCTGTTCGGTGAATGTTTTATTAATACTCAGTGTCTCTTTGTGGAATTATTCTTCCTTCATTTTTTGCCCAGTGGTTTGGGTGGTACTGACTGCATCCCAAGCTCCAGGGGTGTGTGGGGCCCATGACTCAGATCAATTAGAGGTTTCCCTAAGACTTTGTGGAAGAAAGAATCACCCCATTCTGTCTACAGCCATATCACTCTGAACGCACCTGATCTCGGAAGTTAAGTCGGGTTGGAACTGGTTAGTATTTGGATGGGAGAATTACCCCCTGTTCTCTGGGATTCTAGTCGTAAGTATGCATGCTATGTCGCTTCAGTCGTGTTCAACTCTTTGCAACCCTATGGACTGTAGCCCATTAGGTTCCTTTGCCCATGGGATTCTCCAGGCAAAAATACTGGAGTGGGTGGCCATGCCCTTCTCCAGGAGTAAGTGTATGTAAGTCTAAAGCTGCCAGTGGATATTTGGGGAATACTCAATACATACATGTGTTTGAGGCCATCCCAGAGAAAAGAAGAAATAGAGATGGAGGAAAGGGAGTAGTTTAATGAAGGCATCTTTAGATTTGGGTTTACCAATGCCTAAAGTCCTCACTGCTTAGACTTCCTACTCACATGAGCCAACAAATTCCCTTTCTTTGTCTAATCTGCTTTAGGATGGATTTTTAGCACATGGCATCAAAATCTTAACTAACTATACATTGGCATCCAAATGTCAGTGCTAATGGGTTAGTGTCAGCTGTCACAAGATTCCAAAAATGTGTGCAAAGAAGTGGAGTTTCTGAAACCCCATGTCTCAGGATTTGCTGAGAAGGTATTAGTGACTTGCTGATGTCTTTGAGAAGATTCTCGGTGTCACAGTGATGAAAGGCTGCAAATACTAAGAGAGGATTCTGAAATATTTTTATATAAAACATGAATGGGGAAGGAGACATATTGAATATGGCCCCAAGAGTCCTCTGAAGATTATGGCATTGCTGGAACCTCCTGAGATTCTGAGATAACACTGGTCTTGGCTTCTCTGTGTTGCACAAGAATTTGAAAGGGTCAGCATGGTTGTAAAGGGTTGACCCACAAATGCGATCTTGTGTCTTTGCTAATACTTAGTGCTGGGTATCAAATTTCAGTACCCCTCAGTCCTCTGGACTGCCACACACACTCTTCATGGTTTTCCCATCCATTTTGTAACCCTGAAGAAATGGCGCGTGAGTAATAAGGGTAAGTGTATGTAAGTCTAAAGCTGCCAGTGTTAAACATGCTCGGATGTTAGGTTTTCTCTTTTCTAAGATTGTTACTTTCACATAAGTAGCTATAGAATTCTTATTGAGAGACCAAAGGATAGGTTCAAATTTATTCTCAATTTTTTAAAATTACCAAACAAGGAAAACCTGAATTAAATATAAAGTATCAACTGTGAAAATTCCAAGTCTCTATAGAGTTTAGATGTTGTTAAATTTCTTAGAGCAGACTTACAGCTCATCTTTTTCATAAGATCACATCTGAGATGGTTTAGTTCTTTGGAAATCACCCATTCAAGTGGTAGTTTTTACAACGAAAACTATCATAATAAACTCTGAAATATCATACACCTGGTGGGATAAATTTTCTGAAATTAAGGACCCACTTTATCTTTTATAAAATAGCAGTTATATTAGGAAATAAGAGATAAGTCTTGTCATTGTTCTACCACCAGGTAAACCTGGAGGAGAGACTTGACATCTGAGAGCACTGGCTCATAGAGGTGAACCAAGATGAGCTCTCTGGTCTTTTCCAACTTTGAGTCTGTAATTTTACATAACATTAGCAATTCTTGCAAACAGGAATTTGCTTAGCAGATAATTTTTTTTTTTTAAAGTATCCCTATGCTGTAGATACAGAGATTCAGTTCTAAAACTACAAGATAAACAAATTATTAAAGCAATTAACTAGAGGGAAGATGCGAGAGCAAATCTGAATATACTTTGTTGGATGTTATACATAACCTGGGCTTCTGAGGTGGCGGTACTGCCAAAGAACCTGCCTGCCTGTCAGGAGTCAAAAGAGACACTGGTTCGATCCCTGGGTTGGGAAGATCCCCTGGAGGAGGCATGGCAGCCCACTCCACTACTCTTGCCTGGAGAATCTCATAGACAGAGGAGCCTGGCAGGCTACAGTTCATGGGGTTGCAAAGAGCCAGACATGACTGTAGAGACTGCACACAGGCGTACATAAGCTCCTTTTAAGAGAGGATTTAATTCTTGGGCTTGACGACAGCACTGGAAGAGTTGGTTCCTTGGCTGTGCTTTAACGAGTAAAGACTGGAATAGTCTCCTGCTGTGGTGGGCATGGAGGCACTCTGCCCAGATCCAGCTCCAAGGAAGGACTCACTGCCCAGCTGACGGGGAGGGATGTAGTCCGCAGACGGCCTGAGGCCCCAGCTCCTTCGAGGACAGCCACAGCAGCGGCGTGGAGACCCGGTGACTGTGTCCCGCCTGCCGGGGCCAGAGCGCCTTCCCTCATGGAGTGGGCTTCTGAGGGCTTCAGGGGCGCTCCTCAGGCACCGCTCGCCCTAGGATTCCCTGCTGCGTTGGCCAAGGCTCTTCCCAGGCGTCCTCCGCAATGGAACGTCTCTGCTCAGCGCCTCTTCTTCCCCTTCCCTTCGTGTGTGCTGACCCCTGGGAAACATGCTGCTCCTCAAATTCCATCTTAGCATTTGCTTCCGGGGATCCCAGTTTTATATACTTGTGATTAATTTAGAAATAATAAAGTGATATATTGAACTTTCCTTGTCATAAGAGATGGTGGGATTAATTCCCATTTCGATATTAATAATGGTTATTTCTAGGTTATTGGGATTAAAAAATGTACTTGTACTGCTCTAATTTTTCAAAAACGATAAACAGTTTTTACAAAAAAGTGAAGTTATTATAAGATAAGAATAATAAATATGTCAATAAGATAATGGGATAATAAAGGTAAGGGAGGAATACATAAAAAGAGAATCAGCAGTATATATAAATAAGAAATAGTATTTATCTCTGACTGTTACTACAACTAGACGCTTTTTAAGGTTACTGTAAGCTATTCCCCATATTTGTGTCTCATGTTAAGTTTACTTATAGAAATGAATACTAAAGGTGGGCTTTGAAAAATTTATATACACTGAAACAGTTTGCCAACATATAAAGTAATCATACACACAGTGTTGCTATGGATTTAAAAATTTTAAAGCTTAACAAAGTACACATTCTTTCTTCTATTTATTAGTCAAATTTTGCCCATGCTCATGTCGGTAACTAGACATATTGTACGCAGTGTGCTTGGGCATGTCTAATATTTTGAACAGGCAATCATTTTTAGATTCTACTCACATAAGCAGCCCTGAATATTCATTGGAAGGACTGATGCTAAAGCTGAAGCTCCAATACTTTGGCCACCTCATGGAAAGAACCGACTCATTGGAAAAGACCCTGATGCTGGGAAAGACTGAGGGCAGGAAGAGAAGGGGATGACAGAGGATGAGATGGTTGGATGGCATCACTGACTCAATGGACATGAGTTTGAGCAAACTCCAGGAGATAGAGAAGGACAGGGAAGCCTGGCCTGCTGCAGTCCACATGGTCATAAAGAGATGGACATGACTTACTGACTGAACACTACCACTTACCTCACATATTATGGAAAGAAGTTGAACAGAAATAGGTATAGGGGTTATATAACATAAAAGTCTTCTTCATGCAAACCTCAGATGTTTAAAGTTTTCATTAGGATCATATGTGGTAACTGATGGCCAGTTGGTTCTCATGGCTATGATCATGGTCCTATAATATTCTGGATTTCCAGAATCTCAGTCAGCTGCTGTAAGTCTCAATCCTACAAGGTCCAATTCTTAGCATGCCATCTGAGTGTTTCCTTTCCTGATAAACCTAGCATTGCAACTGGCAAATGAAATCCTTTGGTCTTAGGTAAGAGTAAGAAGTAAAAGTATCTCCTCAGCTCTAACCTGCTGCCTAGAGTGTTACATTTCCCATTTATAGAATCTGCTCATTAACAGAAAACAAACACCAAAACTGTTTTCCAAGGATTACAATGTAGAATTCTGACAATAGTTTGGTAACCTATACCCTAATCCTAGGGACTTCCCATTTGGTTCAGTGGTAAAGAATCTGCCTGCCAAGCAGGAGATGCAGGTTTGATCAAGAAGATGCCCTGGAGGAGAAAATTGTAACCCACTCCAGTATTCTTGCCTGGGAGATCCATGGACAGACAAGCCTGGTGGGCTCCAGTTCATGGGGTCACAGAGTTGGACACTACTTAGTGAATAAAACAGTAACAACCCTAACCCTAATCCCAACCATCATATAAATTTTCTTTCTCCCTTATATCACAGACACAATTACCAGTGTAGACTGTCTCTCCCCTCTCACCCTCCAAAATCCCTCTCCCCAAGTGTTAAGGGCACTCTAAAGAATCAGATTCCTTTATGATGAAATCTTCTGTACAATCACACACACACTCAATTGTTTGAAATAACATTTGTTGAATGGACATTCCCACTACAAAGAATGAGAACTTTCTTCATATTCATTTATATATGGATTTTAGCTGCTTGTTAAAAATAGACCAAGCGAGAAATGAAATCTCACTAATTGAAGTAGATGGGCTTGGAGCAAGTGTCCATGCTCAGAAACACTTTTTCCAAAGGCAGGATTTGTTACTGTCTCACTGTAGTCATATTTACTGGGCTGTAGCATATATGGAACAGCTTCCCATCTTTAGAAAGTCAGAGCGAAGATGTGCCCAGTGGGGAAGAATAGCAATAACTCCAAGAAGTGGCATTCTGAAGCTTTAAAGTGCATTTGAGATTTCAATTAAAAGTCCCTACCCACAGGTGGATTTCTTCCAAGAACTGCCCTTTGGGCCCTTGCTCTTTTTACAAGCCAGGAAAACCACCAACCATCTACAGGGCTTTGTTTTCCGGGTGTGTTGTAAGACAATGGAATAATGAATAGCAAACCCAGTTGGTGCCAGATCTCTGTCACACAAGCTTGGCATCTGAGAGTCTGGTGTTTTCACTAGAGCAGCTGTGTAAGTTTGGAAAGACATTCCAGTTAGAAGATCCATTAACCCCTGCTTAGGGCCGCATTTTAGGATGAACATTTTTTAAGGGATGAATAAGTGTTGAATCCTGTTGAATCCAAGCCCAGATTGTGCTTTAGAAAAGAGTGGCACTAAATAATCTTGTGGATCTCAGGCTCATGTGCTTCAAAGCTCACATTTTGAGAGGTGTTAGCATTATCTCGATAATGAAGTTTGATTGTGGTTTGTGATCCTATGCTTTCTTCTTGTGACATGTTTGGGGAAGATATTTAAATAATGTCTTCACTTAGGATGTGCCTGATCCTAATATGAATGAGTGAATAGTTGTATAGTTCCTGTGAACTATGACATGAAGACTGTGCCTCATTAGTTCATTTAACAAGTATTTGCTGAGCACCCACCGTGCCAAGCACATTATTAGGTATCTTGGATTGGGCAGTAAGCAAAGCAAAGTCTCTAATTATTCTAGCATTGCACATACACTGGAGGTGTCACTTTTACATGAGTTACAAGTCTTGGGTGTATGAGAAATAGCAACTGGGACTCTTGAAATTTTACTTAAGTCCTTGAATTCTTTGGGCCCATTATAAAGAGTAAATTTCTCATCTTTTTTAAAATTTATTTTTAATTGGAGGATAATTGTTTTACAAGGTTGTGTGGTTTCTGCCATCCAGCGTGAATCAGGCATAAGTATACATGCGTCCCCTCCCTCTCGAACCTCCCTCTCACCCTCCCCCCATCCCACCCCTCTAGGTGGTCAGAGAGCACTGGGATGAGCTCCCTGTCTTAGAGAGCAGCTTCCCACCAGCTCTCTGCGTTACATGCGGTAGTATGGATGTTTCAGCGCCACTCTCTCAGCTTGTCTCGGCCTCTCCTTCCCCTACTGTGCTCACAAGTCTGTTCTCTACGTCTGTGTCTCTATTCCAGCCCTGAAGAGGTTCATCAGTACCATTTTCCTGGATTCCATATATATGCGTTTATATACCATATTTGTTTTTCTCTCTCTTACTTCAATTTGTCTAACAGACTCTAGGTTCATCTACCCATCCCACCCCCACCCCCTTTTTTTTTAAACTTTTGAAGTTTGCAATTGTTCTTCCTGGAATATTGTCATCCCCATCTTTAATTTTCAAGATCTCTTCTTCCATCAAGGCCCTATTCAGACGCCCAGCTCTGTACCTACCATCCAGATTCCTGAAGGTACAATGTGTTCTTCTTGCTCTGAACCCTTAGAGCCACTTGCCTGGACATATTCGTGGCACATTGTGTTTATTCTATCAATATCTGCCCTATTATCCTTCTCTCCTTCCTGTCCTCCCAAACAGTCAACAAACTACACAAACACGTGAATGTTGAAACTCAGTGAGAGGTGGGATAGTCCAATTCTTTTTGGTAGGTGTGTGACCTTTACATAATCTTTCTACCTAATTTTAGACTGACATTTTGTGCCGTGGTTAGAGCAAGATTTGGGCCATTTATGACCTGTTCTTTACTGTTATCAGTCAGACTGAGTCAGAAAAATAGAGCGCACATCACCCGTTTTAGCTTGAGAGTGGATGCTGGAAGAACTGGGTGGTCTACTGGCAATATTGAGGCAATCCTGAAGATGACAATAGCAAGAAGCCTTGGGAAGGAGATAGGGTTAACCAAGCCTGAGAGGCAGGGTCTCCTCATGAGAGCCAGACCTTGGCAGACCTTGTCCAGTGGGGGCTCCTACCATCCCTGTCTGGAGGGAGTTAGAAATGTGGAGAGGAGGCAGTTATTGCTGGAGAAGCTGTGTGAAGCAGAAAGGAAAGGGGAAAAATACCCTGACTTCTGCCCCATATACTAGTCTGTAGCCAATGCCTCCCATTGGTAGAAAGCAGCCAGAGGCAAGGGAATCTGAGAATAAAGTTTACAGGGTTCAGTTACTTGTAACACAGAGCAAGGGAGAAGCAAGTGGCAACCCACTCCAGTATTCTTGCCTGGGAAATCCCATGGATGGAGGAGCCTGGTGTGCTATAGTCCATGGGGTTACAAAGAGTCAGACACGACTTAGCTACTAAAACAACAACAAGGACAAATGCATAGCAAAGGAAAAGTGGATAACATATTTGGACACAGTAAAATCATTAGCACAGTCTGCAGAATCAGATATTTACAGCATATGTTCTCTTCAAATGATAGTTAATTGTTTAGTTTATGAATATTGTACCTTCGATTAGAAGCCCACTTTGATTACAAGATCTTTGAACATGGACCACTTTTGAGCTCTTTGTGAGCTAGACTAATCCCAGAAAACCATGCCATCTGCTGTGGATTATTTCCACTGTTCCTTGTTCCTCTATCTTCTTTTTTAAGGTTTTCTCTACGATTTGGTTTGCTTTCTCTTCTTAGGGATCCTCTTGTCTTGGGTTCCTTGCGATGCAATACATGTAAGTCTTACATCAGGCAGATTTGAGTTTTCTTTCTCCTTTCCATGTCTCTATCTGAGAACACTTGATTGTCTATCATGTAGAAAAATAAAAACAGCTAAGTGTTGGTAGTAAGCCTCCTGGATGGCTCTCAATGATTCTCATCTACTGGAATTCATGCTCTTCTATGGTCACTTCCAAGATTTGGTCACAAACGCTAATGCAACTTCACCACCCGTCTCTTGGACTGCTTGCTATGTGGATGCCAACTGTCAGACTGTCAGGACATTCAAGCAACCCAGTGGCCCATTTGTAAAGGGGTGGAGGCCAATAGCCAGTGCCAACTTGCCAACCCTGAACGAATCACCTTGAGTAAATTCTCCAACCCCAGTTATGCCTTCAGAAGACTGAATGAGTTTCAACAGGAATGACTGCAGCCATTAGAAAGCTTCAGTGAAAAGTGCCTGGCTGAGCCCATCCCAAATTTCCTAATCCTGAGATTTTATGAGTATAATAAAATTTGGGGACAATCTGTTATGCAACATTAGGTAACTGATGACTTTGTTACTATTTTCATGACAGTTCTTCAAGGTTTATAAAGTTGATGCCTGAATAAGGCTGATAATTCCCCATCTCACAGTACTTAGCATGTCGCACATCACACACATCAAACTTCTACCAAACAAATTATTTTCTTTCCTGTATTAAACTTGGGTGTTAGGTGCGGTCATTTTTAAAATTAACTTTGTCTTACATTCGAGGAAAATGATACTCAGATTTTGAAAAACTTTTCCAAGTTTCCTTAGCTGTGCTGTGCTTAGTCGCTCAGTCATGTCCAACTCTTTGAGACCCGATGGACTGTAACCTGCCAGGCTCCTCTGTCCATGGGGATTCTCTAGGCAAGAACACTGGAGTGGGTTGCCAAGCCCTCTTCCAGCAGATCTTCCCAACCCAGGGATGAAACCCATGTCTCCCACACTGCAGGCGGATTTTTAGCATCTGTGCCACCAGGCAAGCCCAAGAATACTGGAGTGGGTAGCCTATCCCTTCTCCAGGAGAACTTTCTGACCCAGGAATCAAACTGAGGTCTCCTGCATTGCAGAGGGATTCTTTACCAGTTGAGCTACCAGGTAAGCCCCTGAGTTACCAGCAGCTGGTTAGCAGCAAATCCTGACGCCAAAGCTGTCTTCCAATCCTTGTGTTGTACATTACTGGAGATTTTCAGCAGTCCAGCAAGGCAAATATGGAGACCTGGGGTTAAGACTTTCTGATGATGCTCAGAATTTAGAATGTGTGTACTTGGCTGGTTCAGCCCTGCAAATAAATAGTCAAAAGTGAGAAGACAACATACAGCTATGGAGCTGACCTAGGTGGCCAGCTAGGCAGGAGTGAACTCCAGCTGTTACTAGACACAACCATTCTTGTTCACTTCCCCATTGCCTAATACTTTCCAGACCCCCAAATCTAGGCATCTTGAAAATCTAGTTGCAACTTTTTTCTTCCAAGGATTTGGTTAAGATTATAGACATATGTGCTTGGAACGTCCAGACTCTGTGTGTGTTACAATGTGTTTCTCATTTGTGACTTTACTGAAGATTTCTAATATCTAGAACAGTCCCACAGGCTCCAAAATACTTAACACTGAGGCCTGGTTGGTAATGAAGACATTCTTTTTCTCTGACAGCCCACAGTAAATGCACACACCATGATTTTATGCCCGCTATTCATTTATTTCATAAATATGAAAAATTGCAGTCCTTGCGATATGTTTTGTCTTATGTTCTTTATCACTTTCCAACCTTCAATAACTAACATCCTGATTTGTTACAAGTTGGGTGCTTTGGTCAAAAGTACATTCGCCACTAGTTTGTGAATTCAGTTCAGTGCAGATAACACAATTATACCCCACTGCCTCTTCTCCCAATATCCTGAATGTTGTTACTTACAGAAATTCAGATTCAAATAAATATCAAGGATAACATTCGGGGGAAAATGTCACAAAATGATAGCTTGAAAGGATATTTTAAAGAGCAAGGCTTGGCTCAACCCCTTGACTTGAGAAGGTCAGCCTTATGTCTTTGCCTAGAACAGTGATTAACCTCCTTACCTGTATATTAGAATGACCTGGGAAAGCCAGCATTAGTCACTGATCGGGGTCCTATGGCAAAGCAATTAAATTCACTCAGAATCTTAGTGAGGGAGCTCAGGTATCAGAATTTTTAACCAATTCTCTGGTTAAAAATATACAACCAGCTCCAATATACACCCATGGTAGGGAGCACTAGCGCTAAATTTGGTTTGGTGGGGAGTGACTGAAGACAACAGAACCTTCCAATTTTCCTCCAACCAGCTTGATTTCTGGAGATGTTCTGCTCTGGTAGCAAGAGACACCAGAGTTAGAAATGACCAGATAAGTCTCCTAGATATGCTTTATGGTAGGGCTAGTACTGAGCAACACACTAGTGGTTTTTGTTTTCTACTTTACCCTGATAAAACTTTACCTTTACCTGAAATGGATAGATGGCCAGATATTTCTCCGGCAAAGGTGGGTTTATTCAGGATCAGCAAAGAATTGCAATGTGGGGTCTGTAACTATGGTGGGCCACATACAAGTTCCCCAACCTCCCCCCACCCCACCCATGGCAAGGAAAGGAGAAACTTTGAGTTTGTGGCTTTTCATTGGCTGAGTTCCTGCCAGGAAGGAAGAGTCTTCTTCTTACCAAGAGTTACTGGACTCTGCAGTCGTCACAGCGTAGAAGAGCTGTATTTAATTGAAGTTTCTGTTTATTAATTTTTTACAGTCTCAAATTTCAGGGCACTGTACACATTTCACTGGCTCTCTTTGCTTTCATTTCCCCCCAGTCATGCGGATAAAGTTACTGAGAGGACACAGTATATCTTACTTATGAGGCTCAGGGCAGTGACGATAATAGCTGTAGCTTGTGTTCGTTGCAGCCACATTTTGGAAGTAATTGTGTTTAATGCTGCCCATGTTTTAATAATAGGCAGGATATCATTATAAATGAAGTTCACTGTTGCTTTAAAATGACTCCCATGTGCATGCTCTTGCCTCAGCCTACTTACTTAATCCTGGCAGACACTTATATGCCTGTATGGATCACTTATGGAAACCCCACGTTCTCATAAAGTTTCCTCTCCTGTGAGAAAGGCTTTAGGGCCCTTTTCCGAAACATCACATATGTTATCAGTGGGTTCACAGATAGGTCATCATCCCCTTTGACTTCCAGCTCTAAATGTAGCGATCTGTTTTTCATAACTCTTTGTATTCAAATGACTACACAGTGATCCCCCCATAATGGATGTTTAACAGGTGCATAAAATAAATGCATGCAAATGTCCTCTGCCTAATTTCCCTTGTAGATGGGCAGTTTTTCTCCATTAGAAAAAGAAAAGTCTGGTTATAGAATGGCAAGACTATGCAACAGATTCTTTTCTGCATTGTGTCATATCCCAGAATTTAGGAGAAATGAACAGTATAAATCCTCAAACATGAAAATTATATAAGCTTCAGCTTCTAAATAAGCCAAAGCATGAAAATGACAACACCTTAAACGTAGCTGCCTTGGGAGTGCTATATGTTGGGTGAAGATAGTTAACCTCAGAATATATGCCAGATTACTTGGACTAATTTAATATGTTTTAGTTCCTATATACACTGGAGACACATTAAAATTATAAATGTACACTGGAGACATATTAAAATTAGAAATCTAAACTGTAAATATGTTCAAATATGTCTGTTTCCTCTAAAAAATACTTTAATGTTCAACATTCAAATCCATGCACATGTTTTGGGGTGTTCAGGATAATAAACAGAAGTACTAATAGAAATCAAGATAGATCAGGATAGATATTATCTCAATGAGATAGTAAGACTCTATTTATTTGTTGTCTTATTCATAGTTTCCCTTTAATATATTAAACTGGGAAGTAACTAAGACTGCTGGTCCAGTAACTAACACTCCGAGCTCACAATACAGGGGGCCTGGATTCCATCCTTGATCAGGGAACTAGATCCCACAGGCTGCAACTAAGAGTTTGCATGCATCAACTCAGGCCTAGTGCAGTCAAATAAATAAATTACATATATTATATATATATATATATATATAATATACACGACTTCCCTCATAGCTCAGTCGGTAAAGAATCTGCCTGCAATGCAGGAGACCCGAGTTCAATTCCTGGGTCAGGAAGATCCCCTGGAGAAGGAGATGGCAACCCACTCCAGTATTCTTGCCTGGAGAATCCCCATGGATAGAGGAGCCTGGTGGGCTACAGTTCCTGGAGTCACAAGAGTCAGACATGACTTAGCAACTAAACCACATATGTGTATGTGTGTGTGTGTGTCTATGTGTGTGTATAAAATTGAACATCTCAGCAAATAGTTATCAATTGCTTTATTTGCTGTGCCCACTTCAGTCTTACTCTACCTGTTTAACAAACATAATAAAAAATGGATTTTTCTCTTTTTTATGAAAAAAATCAATAAAGATTAAGTATAAGCTAAATAGATTGAATAATGAGATTTGACTCAGGTCAAACACTAGCTATGGAGAAAAGAAATGTTATATAGAGGATTGTATGATATAATAACGTTATTCCCAAATCCACCCATAACATGATATTAATGATATTACTCTTGTTAAATTCCCAACTAGAAGAAAAAAAACAGATGAAAAACAACTATATGGTTATGGGTTATGGTTAATGTGTTGTATTCTGTGCGCCTATTTATAGAAAGCTCTCTATTTTTTATAATAATCTGTTTAAACCAAATTCCTGCAGAGAGAGAAACATTTCTTTGTATATCAAAAACTGGTAGAAAGAGGGCATGGTTTTAGAACTCTTACAGTTCTTAGAGAAAGCTTTATAATATAATCCATGACTTTTTCTGTGCCTGTTTAAAAATATTTGGTTTAGTTTTGTTTTAAAGAGGTATCACACACCCCATTTAAAAATTTCACTTCACTAAGTTACACAAATTTATTGAGCAACTTACGGGACCAGGGATTGGAAACTGTGAGAATGCAAATATGACCTTTCCTCCCGTAAATATATATTCTATAGAGACAGACAATAGCAAGTAGTCAAATTTACAAGTGAGATGATCTCATGTGGTGGTAAGAGTTATGACTAAAATAAAAGCATAGAATGATGAGCAGGAGATACTATTTTAGATAAGGTGGAGAGAAAAGTCCTTTTCAAGAAGGAAGGCGTTTGGGCTGAAACTAGCATGTGGAAAAGGAGCTAGCCAGGCAGAACTACAAAGAAGCTTGCCTTCAGGCAGGGGGATAGCAAGTGTCAGGGCCAGCAGGGAGCTGGCTGGTTCACTGCACACATCATTGTTTATGATGTCTG
Source organism: Odocoileus virginianus (assembly GCF_023699985.2). Taxonomy (NCBI): domain Eukaryota; kingdom Metazoa; phylum Chordata; class Mammalia; order Artiodactyla; family Cervidae; genus Odocoileus; species Odocoileus virginianus. Next base: position 11,143,223 of record NC_069697.1, read on the forward strand.
TTTGAATTCCATTCGGAATTAAAAGAGAAATGCTGCTGTAATAATCAAAGCATGACCTACCTACGAGATCAGTCAGTACCTGTCCTGAGAACAGGGATTATTTGCATTTAATTGGCCACTTTAATTTTCATACCCTTTAATTCAGCAGACAATTTGCAATTTTGTGCCCAGCAAAATCTCCCTGACAAATGTAGCGTACAGATGAGGAGCTTCTGATTTATCATTCAAGTCGTTCAGGGCCCAAATCACAATCTTTTCTTTTCCCTCCCCAATAGAATAATTCACTGCACCAGTTGAGGGCCTTTCAGGATTTGGTCCCTCTTACAACTGTCCATTTTAGCGAGATTTGACTGTGCCCCCATCTGCAACACATATTTTGTCAGGAGAACAATGCCAGTTATACAATGTCAGACAACACAGGGAAGGAAACCATACCCCCAACAACTGCTGAGAGGTCCTTTGCGCTGCTGTTGGGATTGTTCTTAAGAAAGATCGCTTCTTAACTTTAAAGCTGGAGATGCTATCTCATCAGCTAGAATTAGAGACTCCTTTGTTGTTAGTTAAAAATGAGATGAGAATGTGTTTCAAAGGAATGGAAGTCTGAAAGAGAGGGAATGCAAGGAACAACGGAAAGCTACCTTCAGAAACTGTGGGCATACTGTCTCAGAAGGAAAAGAGAAAACAGAGAAAATGAAGAATGTAACATTTTCATGCAGTTTCTGCTATTAAGTCATTATTGTCTGTACTCATTCAATGGTATTATGAATGCAGAGAATTATAGTGTTTTTCCTCCATCATAGGTGCATTGTGACGTTTAAATAATGAAAAGTGAAATGTTATCGAGTTACTTCCTAAAACATGAGAGCATCTGCATTTACACCTAAATAATTCTGAATGCTTCAATGAATGAAAAATAATTAAGAGATATCTGAAAACACATAGATTTATTACTTTCAAGGGCACATTCTCACTTAATGCAATGAATAACAAAGTTCTTCAATGCAGAGGTTATGCAAAGTTTCAAAACTTAGGAGTGCTTGTAATTAAGAGAACTAATTATGTGAAATATAGAGCACTTATAAAAGCTAAATTTTCTGAAATGTATGTATTTCCTTTATAATCTTTAAGTAAACGTTTATTTCATTTATGTTTAAACAAATTTGGTTTTTTATTTGGATACTTGTTGTTGTTGTTCAGTCACTAAGTCAAGTCTAACTCTTTGCGACCCCATGAACTGTCACATGCCAGGCTTCCCTGTCCTTCACTGTCTCTCTGAGCTTGCTCAGACTTGTGTCCATTGAGTTAGTGATGCCATCCAACCATCTCATCCTCTGTTGCCCCCTTCTTCTCTTGCCCTCAATCTTTCCCAGCATCAGGGTCTTTTCCAATGAGTCAGGTCTTCACATCAAGTGGCCAAAGTATCAGAGCTTCACCTTCAGTATCAGTCCTCCCATGATTATTCAGGGTTGATGTCCTTAGGATTGACTTGTTTGATCTCCTTGCAGTCCAAGGGACTCTCAAGAGTGTTCTCCAGCACCACAGTTCAAAAGCACCAATTATTTGGCAGTAAGCCCTTTTCATGGTCCAACAGTCACATCCATACATGACTACTGGAAAAACTATAGCTTTGACTAGATGGACCTTTTTTGACAAAGTAATGTCTCTGCTTTTTAATATGCTCTCTAGGTTGGCCATAGTTTTTCTTCCAAGGAGCAAGTATCTTTTAATTACATGGCTGCAGTCACCATCTGCAGTGGTTTCTTAGCCCAAGAAAATAGAGTCTGTCACTGTTTCCATTATTTCCCCATCTATTTGCCATGAAGTGATGGGACCAGATGCCATGATCTTAGTTCTTTGAATGCTGAGTTTTAAGCTAGCTTTTTCACACTTCTCTTTCACTTTCATCAAGAGGCTCTTTAGTTCTTCACTTTCTGCCATAAGGGTGGTGTCATCTGCATATCTGAAGTTATTGATATTTCTCCCTGCAATCTTGATTCCAGTGTGTGCTTCATCCAGCCCTGCATTTTGCATGATGTACTCTGCCATGTAAGTTAAATAAGCAGGGTGACAATATACAACCTTGACATACTCCTTTCCCAATTTGGAACCAGTCCTTTGTTCCATGTCCTGTTCTAACTGTTGCTTCTTGACCTACATACAGATTTCTCAGGAGCCAGGTCAGGTGGTCTGGTATTCCCATCTCTTTAAAAATTTTCGACAGTTTATTGTGATCCACACAGTCAAAGGCTTTAGTGTCGTCAATGAAGCAGAAGTAGATGTTTTCCTATAATTCTCTTGCTTCTTCTATGATCCAGTGGATGCTTGCAATTTGATCTCTAGTTCTTCTGCCTTTTCTAAATCCAGCTTGAACATCTGGAAGTTCACGGTTCATGTACTGTTGCAGCCTAGTGTGGAGAATTTTGAGCATTACTTTGCTCTCATATGAGATGAGTGCAATTGTGTGGTAGTTTGGACATTCTTTGGCATGGCCTTTCTTTGAGATTGGAATGAAAACTGATCCTTTCCAGTCCTTTAGCCCATGCTGAGTTTTCCAAATTTGTTGGCATATTGAATGCAGCACTTTCACAGCATCATCTTTTAGGATTTGTAATAGCTCAGCTGGAATTCTATCACCTCCACTAGCTTTGTTCATAGTGATGCTTCCTAAGGCCCACTTGACTTTGCACTCCAAGATGTCTGGCTCGTTGAGTGATCACACCACTGTGGTTATCTGGGTCATGAAGATCTTTTTTGTATAGTTCTTCTGTGTATTCTTGCACCTCTTCTGAATCTCTTCTGCTTCTCTTAGGTCCGTACTGTTCTGCCCTTTATTGAGCCCATCTTTGCATGAAAGTGCTGTCAGGCATCAACACTTTCCAAACATTTTCTCATTTATTATTCTGTGCTATTTCTGCAGTAAGAAAACTCCCTCAGTTGTTTAATGCAAGTGCTCTCAAAGTATCTGTGATGAAGAACAATTTTATTTCCAGCCCATCACTGACAAAAACTTTTATAAACTATAACGTACTCAATTGCTATGTCTGACTCTTTGCGAACGCCTGGACTGTAGCCTGCCAGGCTCCTTTGCCTATGGGATTCTCCAGGCAAGAGTACTAGAGTGGGTTACCATTTCCTTCTCCAGGGGATGTTCCTGACTCAGGGATTCTCTATCCACCTGCTTTACAGGTTTCAGATTCCACATTTGTGTACTTTCTCAGCGCTGACTGAGAGCTCAGACTTCTTGGACCATCTCGGATGCACAGACATCAGAGAAGTGGGTTCAGCAACATGTTCTCAAGTAGCAGGTCAAGTTTTGACTCTAGGGTTTTGTTCTGAACCCTTAGGCAATAAGACTTTCTTCCACACTTCAGAAATCTAGACTGAACTGACAGTAGGTCCCTGAGACACCATTTCCAGGCTTGACTTATTTCCTGTCCCCACGTTAGCCTTTCTCTTTGCGAAGGACAGTGAGGACATTCGTTAAGCAATTATGAAGGAAAGCTACCCACAAGGGTGTGGTCCTATAACTCAGAAGAACAAAGCAGAGCAGTGTCCTGCAGCCAAGTTATTCGATCTTAGATAAGCCACAGCCGAGGTATCAAGTTCTCCTGTCAGGGTGTTCTCCGGAGTGAGCTGTCTGCCAGCTGCTGTTTCTAGCATTCCCCGTGACCTCAGTTACAGATTTCCTGTAAACAGTTGCCTGAAGGAGAACACCCACAACTCTGAGAGGAAGCAATATTCTTGAGCACTGGGAAGATTTAAAAAATGAACATTTCTCCCAGAGACAACCAAATCCCCAGAGACTGGATACTCAATTTCCATTTCCAAACACAACAAATGACTTGGACCTGAAACATCTGCATTCGAGTCATTTCCCTGTCTTCAGGATACTGTGAGAGATCTGGTTTCACAATTTCGTCACTAAAAAGTCCACTGTGGTGTGTGGATTCCCCCCCTCCCCCAAATAAATGGGTGATCTACCTCAAAGGTAAATACAAGTGCTCAAACTTTAGAAGAAAGAAATGTGTAATATCATCTACTGTTTGTTTTTTTCTAATCTCACTAACAGTTTGTTTTTTTTTAAGGTTTAAAAAAGAGTTGTTTCAACCAGAGTCATTTTAATATAGAAATTAATGCACACAAACTGTTAACTTCAGAATCTAATAACTTGCTATAAATATCCATTGTTTCCTTCCCTTGAAACAGCCAAAACCTAAAATAAACACTGGAATATATTCCTGACACATCGAAACGGGTGGCAGGGGAGTCATTGTTATTTACACAATTGATTGTTGTCACAAGAGAAAGAGGAGGTGAGCAGATGCCCCTGATTTGATGTGAGTCACCTGAGCTGGTCATCGTCTGGGCTCTGAGCACATCTCCCGACTGCTGCACCCGCCTGCACAACGCTGTTTCAGGGCACGCAGAGCCGCCCTTCAAATAGAAGACCCGTACATGCTGGCAACCTCCCCAGTCACGACATATTTGTAAACAGTGATGGAAGAGGAAGCTTTATTCTGAAGTCAGATTCAAGAAGACTCACACTGGCAACAAATGATCCTGCTGGTGGTCGCTATAACTGTGCCTGTCTGTGCTGTCTTGTCTGACTCATTGCAACCCTATGGACTGTACATCTCAAGGCTCCTCTGTCCATGGAGTTTTTAAGGTAAGGATGCTGGAGTGGGTTGCCATTTCCTCCTCCAGGAATCTTCCTGACTGAGGAATCAAACTCACATCTCCTGTGTCTCTTTCAGGGCAGGCAGAGTCTCTACCTCTGAGCCATCAGGGAAGCCCCCTCTATAAATGGGTATCTCACTTTGAAATGTGATTCTGTAAGTGGGTAACATTTAGGAGTGAGGTACCATTTTCACCTAGACAGACCACCAACATAATAGTTTTAACATGTTGTAGAATTTTCTTCAGCTACCGCAAACACAGCATCTTGGCATACTGAAGATTTTAAAATGAAGGAGTTTGAGCAGACAGAAGCAGGAAGGTCATTGTGACCTTCCTCACTACTTCTCCTTGAAATGAGTCATAGAAACCTCACCAGAGAGAAGCTCTTTTATCCCTGGAGGAAAGTCACGTCCTTGTCTCCAAAAACAGCAGGACTCTGAGAAGAATCTGGACAGACAGGCCTTGCTAAAGACTTCCAGTTTTCTGTATCTTGCCTTATACTCTTTAACCTATTCCTTCATGATTGCTGTTGATGAAGATAACCGATAAGCAATCAATATTAAGAGTAGAAAAGACTTTTATTTGAGCCAATGTGAGGACTAGCCCAGAAGCCCACTTTCCAGGTCACTCTGAGAAACTGCTCCAGAGAAACAGGGTTTTCAGCAGTTTTATACCTTGTCAGACCCAAGAACAATAAACAAGTCAGTTACATTTCTTCAAGGTTTCAAAAAGAAAAAAAAATAAAGGAACAGTCCGGCATATACACAGTGAGTCATTTGACCTTGACACCTGGTAAGGGAGTCTTATTTTCAAAGAAGTTACCAGTATCAGTGTCCAAGAAGAGGGACATTTAATCTTTATTTTTAACATGAACATTCTTACTTTTGGTTGTCTGTATTTTTCCCTAATAATTAAAGCAGATGTACAATGGATGTTCAATAGTTCACAAACGGGCTGTTCTAGTCAGAGTAAAATTCAAGTTAATCCAAGTGTTATAGCCATGCTTTCCAGGAAACAAACTCACTCAGAAGGACATTGCAGATAGTGGAGTGCAGTTTATTAAACCGGCGGGCCCAAGGCAGAGTCTCCTCTGAGCCAAGGGCCCTGACCAGCATTATGTGAAAATCTTTTATACCCCTTGTGTCTGTGTCCAAACCCACCAGCCCAAATCCCTTGAGGCTTACAAAGGAAGGGTAAATACAATCACAATAACCCCATCATTCATGTGTTATGTGTTCAAACAGTTACTAATCAATAAGCCCGGGGTTACATTCCAACCCGTTAATAAGCCTGTGCTTTCATTCCATAGATGATAGATACTGTCTGGAGGCAGGGGTGATTAGTGTCTTCCCTGCCCAGAGGGGGGTCTTATCCTTCCATTGTCATTCCCACAGGTGCTCTTCAAGATTCCCCTGCCCAGAGGGGGGTCTTATCCTTCCATTGTCATTCCCACAGGCGCTAAGCACAGAGTTCAGAGTCCACTGGAGAGGTGGCCGCTCAAGACCAGCGAGGACAGGCCTGAGATGGAGTCCAGGCCCTCTGAATTCCTTCTTCACAAGTATAAGCTAGAATGACTTTCCCCATACCTCAATATGTGAAAATTTCTTTTATCACTTTCCACTCATTATCAAACCTAGCATAAACATTCAAGCCTGGTTCTGTGGGTCATTTCCTATGAAGTCTTCTGTGTCACATAAAACATATCATTTCTGTGCTTTTCTCCTGTTAATCTGTCTTTCTCAGTTTAATTTTCAGACCCAGCCAGAGACTCTAGAAGTTCAAGGAAATAGTTTTCCTCCCCTACACCTGATTATGGCCAAGATGTTAGTCTCAACTTCTCCTTTTCTTTTTTCTTTTCAAACTACTATCTTGTGAGACTTAATAATTCCCTCTATCCACTATCATGTCATCTCTCAGTGACCTAGGATGAATTTTCCAAACTGAAAAATGTCCATTTTTTCCCCTTTTTTCTCATCTGTTTTGTGTCTTTTTCCATTCCAGTAATTAATCAATATTTTCCAAAATCCAGTGGAAAGTAGTGGGGGCGGGGGTGAGGAGGAACTGATGAAGTCAATTCTGTTTCTTATTAGCAATTCTCAAAAAGAACAATGGAAACCAATAGCTAAAATGAGATTTTTCTCTGCATCACCTTCAGGTCATTAGCATGGAGAATCAAGAGCTATCTCAGCACTGATAAGTGAGCCAGTAGTTTAAAATTGTCCTGAGGCAGTTTTCAATTTTCTGGTTTCTTTCTTTGCAAGTAATTCTCTTCTCTATTTATCTCATATTTACCCCTCTTCTGGGAGAGTAGATCTTCATTCTTGGGTAGCAAAGACTTGGTATTTCTTTTAAGCTTTAATCAAGACCTCAAAATCTTGTCATCTACGTATTATATTAGTTTAGACTTTTTCGTAGTAACGAAAATCAACCTGAGCTAGATAAAGTACAAAGGTTGATTTATTGGAAAGATACTGATATATCTCTCAAAATGAAAATGGCTAACACAGGATGGCTACAGAGTCAACGGGAACTAAAAACGAAGATTCTCCTGTAGCATCACTCTTGTTTTTGCGCTTTTTCTGGATGTCGACCTTGTTGCTTCAGGCTTTGTCCCGGGAGAAAGAACATGGTGACAGTGACTTTGGGATCACACCCTTAGAGAGGAAAGGGGGCTTTCCCTAAATTATATGTTTAGAAAAATAAAAAACAAGCCAGTCAAAAAATAAATAAATAAAAATAAAAATGGGCAAAAAAAAAATTATATGTTTAGAAAATCTTGGGAGGGACAAATTTCTGATTCAGGCTGTGTTAACTTCTCGTTTTCAACCTTGTTACTAATCAAATGTTATTGGGGCAGTTTCTTTTTATCTTTATTAGTTGTCTTTTAAAATATTACTTTTTTTTTAAACCACGAAGTGTTTTTTGTTTTTAATTTATTTTTTCCCCACTTTCATGGAGGTATAGCTGATATACAGCACAGTATAAGTTTAAGCTGCTGCTGCTGCTGAGTCACTTCAGTTGGGTCCGACTCTGTGCGACCCCATGGATTGCAGCCTACCAGGCTCCTCCGTCCATGGGATTTTCCAGGCAAGAGTACTGGAGTGGGATGCCATTGCCTTCTCCGATAAGTTTAAGAGGTACAGCATAATGATTTGACTTACATGCATCATGGAACACTTACCCAGTAAGTTTAGAACATCCATCAACTCATGTAGATGTAAAATAAAGCAATGATAAAAAATTTTTTTTCCTTGTGATGAGAACTTAGGATTAATGTTCTTAATTTCATATAGGGCATGCATAAAGCAGTGTTCATTATATTTATCATGTTGAATATTACATCCTGAGGGTTTATTTATTTTATAACTGAAATTTTGATCATTTCACTGCCTTCTTCCAATTACCCCTTGGTCTCTGTCCTTCTCTGGCCTGACTACTGTGGCTAGGACTTCCAATATCATTTTGAATAAGAGTAGTGAGAGTGGGTATCCTTGTCTGTTGCTGACCTTAGAGGAAATGTCTTCAACTGTCACTGTTGAGTATGATATTAGCTGTGGGCTTGTCATATTTGGCCTTCATTATAGTGAGTTATGTTCCCTCTGTACTGACTTTTGTGCATGCATGCATGCTCAGTCATGTCTGACTCTTTGCGACACCACAGACTGTAACCTGCCAGGCTCCTTTGTCTAGGGGATTTCCCAGGCAAGAATACTGGAGTGGGTTACCATTTCCTTCACCAGGGGATCTTCCCAATCCAGGAACCAAACCTGTGTCTCCTGCGTCTCCTGCATTTGTCGGTGAATTCTCACTGAGCCACCTGGGAATCCACAACCACTTTGTTGAGAGTTTTTGTCACAAAAGGACATCAAATAGTGTCAGAAGCTTTTTCTGCATCTATTGAGATGATCATGCAATTTTTATTCTTCGGTTTGTTAATATGGTATATTAAATTGATTTAATGGGTTTTGACATGCTGTGTGCTACAGTCTATAGGGTCACAAAGAGTCAGACATGACTGAGTGATTGAATTGAACTGAATGGGTATTGAACCACCCTTGTATTCCTGGGGTAAATCTCACCTGATAATGGTATATGATCCTGTTAAATTATTGTTGAATTCAGTTTACTAATGTTTTTGTTGAGGATTTTTGCATCTATGTTCATCAGTGATATTGGCCTGTAATTTTTTTGTGTGTGATATCTTTGTCCAGTTTTGTTATCAGGGTGATATTGGCCTTGTAGAATGAATTCAGAAGTATTCCTTCTATTAATACAATTTTTTGGGTATAGTTTAAGAAGGATAAGTGTTAACTCTTCTTAAATGTATGGTAGAATTTACATGTGATGCTATCTAGCCCTGGACTTCAGTTTTTTGGGGAACTGTTTTATTAATGATTAAATTTCATCACTGGTAATAGGTCTATTCATGTTTTCTATTTCTTCCTGGCTCAGTCTTGGGACATTGTACATTTCTAGGAATTTGTTTATTTCTTCTAGGTTGTCCATTTCATTGGTATATAATTGTTCATGGTCATTTCTTATAATCCTTTGTATTTCTGTGGTGTCAGGTGTAAACTTTTTCATTTCTGACATTGATTTGGATCCTCTCTTTTTTTTTCCTTGATGTGCCGAGCTAAGGGTTTATCATTTTTATTTATATTTTAAATTAACCAACTCTTAATTTCATTAATCTTTTCTAGCATTTTTTAAATCTCTATTTTATTATTTTATTTATTTTTTGTTTTAATCTTTAAGGTTTCTTTCCATCCACTGACTTTGGGTTTTATCCTTTTGCTGTTGTTGCTGTTGTTCTAGTTTCTTTAAATGTAAGTTTAGGTTTTTTATTTGAGATTTTTCTTATTTATTGAGATAGGCTCAGATCTCTATAAATTTCCCTCTTAGAATTGCTTTTGCAGCATCCCATAGATTTTTAATTGTGTGTTTTAATTTTCACTTGTCTCCAGGTATTTCTTGATTCCTTAAGTGACCCATTTGTTGTTTAGTATCATATTGTTTAGCCTCCATGTGTTGAGTTTTTGCTTTTTTTTTTTTCCCCTTGTAGTTGAATTCTAGTCTCATAGCATTATAGTAAGAAAAGATGCTTGATAGAATTACAATTTCTTAAACATTTATTGAGACTTGTTTTGTGGCCTAGCATGTGAACTATCCTGGAGAACTTTCATATACACTATCTGAAAAGAATGTGTATTCTGCTACTTTTAAACAGAATGTTACATATGTGTGTGTATTTATATATTTACATATTCACACATACATGATATGTATATATATATATGTGTATATATATATATACATATGTTATATGAATATATGCACATGAATGTCCATTTGCTCTAAAATGTCACTTGAGCCCAGTGTTTCCTTACTGATTTTCTGTCATTCTGCCTGGATGATTTATCCACTGATATAGGTGGGCTGCTAAAGTTCCTTACTCTTACTGTGTTATTACTTTTGATCTCAATTTATTAGTTTTATTTTCTTTTCTTTCACAAATTACATAGTGACAATTTTAACTGTGGTGATAATTTTGATAATATATTAGATCTAACTTTAATGGAGTGCTTATTATGTGCCAAAATTTATGATAAGTGACATGTATGTAACCACTTTTAATTCTCAAACAGCTATGTGATAGGCCTTAGAAACTAGAAAGCAACAGGTTTCCACTGATAATTGATAATCAAATGATAGCTTCACTAATCATTGTTGAAATCTCAGACCTGAACCAATGGGACATGAATTTTCAAATATAGACAATGCCAGGTTTTTAGCTTTTGTTGCATTATGCATGAAGTGAAGACCTTTGGCTATTCACCAAATCTAGTCTTTGTTCTTTGTGGACTCACATACAGCTAAACTACATTTCTCAGTATTCTTGTTGTAATGTGTTGCTAAGTGATCAAATTTGAATACATGTTAAGGGATATGTGCACTTTCTAGATCCTGCTCACAGACCTCCCTGCTGTGTGGACTGCTCTTTCTTCTTGCTACTGGCTGGATGGATACAGTGACAAGACATATAGGAAGGTGGGCCAGAGGAAGAAAGACCAGAGGAGAGGTACCCTGGCTACTTGAGCAGCTGTCCTGGACTGTAACATGAGATTTCAAATTTTATGTGGTTCTATAGGCTACTCTACCCCAACTAATTGTACACATTTGAGATTTTACTTTGTATTTTAAAATTAATTTTTATAAACATATGCATTTTTTCTTATCATTGGCAATATATATGGCATATTTTATTAATTAAAATAAATAGGATCATGTCTGGCTGACTGATTGATTTAGAGCAGTTGTAATCCACAAGCAGGGAAAAAATCTTTTTAACAGACTTCTCTGTGATTCAGCCAGGTAGGCTTTTAAAGACATTTTCTGCTCCAGGAATGAAGACATGCCTTTATGAAGCAGCCTATCATTTCACAAGCCTCAAGTCTGACCCTTAAAATATTTGTTCTGGGGGAGGAGCTCAGTCATATTTTAAATTTCTTCTCAAGAGCAGTATTATTAGCCCCCATTTCACAAATGAGGACACTGTAGTCATTTTCTGTTTATGCTGTAAAAAAATTGCCACATACTTAGTGGCTTAAAATAGCAGACATTTATGATTTTGCAGTTCTATAAGTCATACCTCTGACATGGGTTTCATTGGGCTAATTCAAGGTGTCTACAGGCTGGCATTGCTTTCTTAAGCCTCCAAGAGAGAATCCAGTTCCCTTCCTTTTCCAGCTTCTAGAGGCTGCTCACATTCCTTATCTTGTCAATCTTTTCCCCCATTTTCAAAGCCAGTAACAGTAGCTTTGAAGTCCTTCTTATACAGAGTCATTCTAACTTCCTTTTCTGCCTCCCTTGTCCACTTTTAAGAAACCTTATGATTCCATTGGGTCTACATTGATAATCCAGGATAATTTTCCTATTTTAAGGCAAACTGATTAGCAAAATTATTTCCAACTGCAAATTTAATTCTCCTTTGCCTTGTAACCTAACATATTCACAGGTTCCAAGGATTCAGACTTGGATATCTTTGGTGGGGGAGGGGGGTGTTGGCAAGCATTTCTCTGCCTATCAAAGAAATTGAGGTTTATGAATGACAAGTTGGCACTATCAGTGTTTAGATTCATTTTATAACTGTAGTTGTATCTTTGCTACCTACCTTTTAGCTCTTCATTGCTAATTAAATTCATTCTTCTATCTCTTTTCACTAAAATAAATCTCTTGGCTTTGGTTTTAAAAGAGATTGAATTTTTATTGTAGTCTTCATATGTGGCTAACTTGTCTTTGTGACCCAAATTTGATAAGTACACAGATACTATCAACCACATTTCTCTAGGCATCTCTTTCTTGTGGTGGTTTAGTGGCTAAATTGCATCTGATTCTTGCAACACCATGGACTGTAGCCTGCTAGGCTCCTCTGTCTGTGGGATTCTTGTAGTAAAATGAAACTCTCTATTCCTAATAGGGATGCTTTTCACCTCATATAGATAGAGAATATGTGCCTAAATCCATACTCTGCCCCAGCTTCACTCTCTCTCTCTCTCTCGTCTGTTATGCATTATTTGAAGAAGAGGCTGGCCCCTGTGGACCACAAATCCCAGGCTTGCTTACATCTGACTTCTAGATGGTTCAATGAATGGGAGACAAGGGCAGAAAGAGAGAACATATTTTTCTCCTGTGCCATCCTAAATTTGGCACTTAATTTACATAGGGCTGATTCCACATGCCTCTCAACTATGACTTGCGTTGGGAGGCCCTTAGTCCACATTTCCTCCTGTTTCCCCTTGGTGCTAAGGGCAATAAGGTTCTCCTGCTGATACTGGTTTCTGAAGCATCACCATCCCTTGCTTGTTTCCTTCATTTACTCATATGTACTTCGATGAGAAGTTTTTCAATAAATCTCTTCCTTTGAAATGAGTCCTGTTTTCCACTGCAACTCTGACACAATATCCCCAGGCAAATTTTTTAAAGTGCATTTTTGTCTTTTGTTAATGGTAAAACAAATAGGTCTTCAGCTCAACGGAGCTGAAAGTTCTGCTTTGATGATATATAAAAGTGGCCGCGAAGAAAGGAAAGGAGTAGCCAGCAGGGCTTTCCGCACTCTCCCTCTTTAGGCATTTTGACTCTCACCCTCATAGTGTATAGTTTCCTTATAGAGATCAGATCTACCCATTCATTCATTATTCAATATTTATTTGGAATAAAATTGTGGTGTAAAACAGATAATGCTAGGTTTTATGGCTAATAGGAGGAGATGGAGAGGGACAGTCCTCAAATAATGACACAAATATTAATATAAAATTACAGACTGTGCTACTTGATATGAAAGAAAAATGGAGAACCCTGAGTTAGAAGTAGGGGTGCTACTGACCTTGGAAGGAGGCCAATGGAAGCTTCCACATGGAGTGATGTGTGTGCTAAGGTTTGAAGGAGGGGAGTAGTAACTCAGAGCAGAACTGGGAAAAGGTAAAGCATGTAGCATGCTTGTATGATAGTCTCAAGCAAAGAAGAAAAGAACAAAGGCCTTGAGGAGACACAGAACTTAAAAGTTTTGAGAGATCTTGTAATAGTAACCATGGAAAGTGGATTGTGGAGAGCAAGAGGAACAGTAAAATATTACATGAGGAACAAGGTAGGGGTCACACTGGCTAGGATTTTCATCCATGTTAAACATTTTGGACATTATCTAAAGAGCTATTAGAGGCTATTGAATGGTTTTCTAGAGATCATGATGACAAGATTTATGTTTCTGAATAACTCTGGCTGCCACAGAAAGAACAGCTTATAAGAAGGCAACAGGTATGAAGCTAACGAGATAGACTGTTTCTTATACAGGCAAGCATTGGTGGTAACCTGAACCAAGATGGAGATATAGAAATAGAGAAAGAGGGATACATTTGAGAGATGTGTAAAACTGGCAGGTATTTGTGAAAAATAAAATGTGAGAATAAGGGAGAGGAAAGTGTCCAGAATGGGTCCTCAATTGTTCTCTCTTTTACAAGTTTGATTATTAAGTCAAAGCCTTTATGAAAGAACTACAGTTCAATTCAGTCGCTTAGTAGTGTCCAACTCTTTGTGACCACATGGACTGCAGCACGCCAGGCCTTCCTGTCTATCACCAACTCCCGGAGTCCACCCAAACCCATGTCCATCGAGTTGGTGATGCCATCCCACCATCTCATCCTTCTCCTTACACCTTCAATCTTTCTCAGCATCAGGGTCTTTTCAAATGAGTCAGTTCTTCACATCAGGTGGCCAAAGTATTGGATTTTCAGCTTTAGCATTAGTCCTTCCAATGAACACCCAGGACTGATCTCCTTTAGGATGGACTGGTTGGATCTCCTTGCAGTCTAAGGGACTCTTAAGAGTCTTCTCCAACACCACAGTTCAAAAGCATCAATTCTTCAGCACTCAGATTTCTTTATAGTCCAACTTTTACATCCATACATAACTACTGGAAAAACCAGAGCTTTGACTAGATAGACCTTTGTTGGTAAAGTAGGGTCTCTGCTTTTTAATATGCTGTCTAGGTTGGTTATAGCTTTTCTTCCAAGGAGTAAGCGTTTTTTAATTTCATGGCTGCGGTCCCCATCTGCAGTGATTTTGGAGCCCCCCAAAATAAAGTCTGTCACTGTTTCCACTGTTTCCCCATCTATTTGCCATGAAGTGATGGGACCAGATGCCACGATCTTAGTTGAAAAGAAACAACACCATTTTTTTTTTATTGATTTTTTGTCTGCACTGGGTCTTCACTGCGGCGCACAGGCTCTTAGTTGCTGTGTGCGCACAGACTCTCTGGCTGCAGTGAGCAGGGCTACTGCCTAGTCATGGTGTGCAGGCTCACTGCAGTGGCTTCTTTTGTTGTAAAGCATGGGCTCTAGGACACTTGGGCTTCAGTAGTTATGACATAGGGGCTTAGTTGCCCCGTGGCATGTGGGATCTTAGTTCCCAGGCCAGGGATCGAACCTATGTCCCCTGCATTAGCAGGCGAATTCTTAACCACGGGGCCATCCAGGAAGTCCCATTGTGCAACTGTATAGGGCTTTTAATGATACAAGAGTTATCAGGAGAGTGTCTGGGTTTTGAGAAAGGAATGGCATATGTATCATTTGACATGACTCTTCAATATGAATTTTATTTTATTGCATTTTTTTCTGTGGGGTAAGACCACTAAAGATGGGGCCTACCCTTTGAAAACATTTCATTTATTTTTTTTCATTTATTTTTATTAGTTGAAGGCTAATTACTTTACAATGTTGTAGTGGTTTTTGCCATACATTGTTAATACATTTTAAAGTATGCAGTATCGTTAACTATATATGCTATGTTGGGCAGAAAAAGAAAAAAAAATCCTGAAATTCATATGAAACCACAAAAGATCATGAAAAGCTAAAGTAATCCTGATAAAGAAGAACAAAATTGGGAGTATCACATCCTATTTCAAGATATGTTACAAAGCTGCAGTAATTGAAAATAGTATGGTACTGATGTAAAAACAGATATAACAGGACCATGGAACAGAAGAGAGAGCCCAGAAATAACTCTATGTATATATAGCTAGCTCATCTTCAACATGGAAGCCAAGAATACATTTGGGAAAATGATGTAGAAGAGTACACAGTCAACAAATGGTGTTGGGAAAACCAGATATCCGCTTGCCAAAAAAATGATATGACTTTCAGACTAGACACCCAGACAATTGAGTCACAAAGTAGAGATGTACAAAGTTCAGCCTCTTTGAAGAGAGATCTAAGCATAAGGAATATAGGGATCTTTAGAGAACAGAGAGTGGTGGTCTTGCTGAATAAGGAGGAAAGAAAATAGAATGAGCCTTGAAGATTATTTTTTTAAAAATGTAGCATTTAGCAAAAGTGGACGTTGTGTTTAATCCAGGAGGTATTGAATGAAATGGGTCATATTCTATAGGAAAATTTATTGAAGGTTTTAGAATTCCTTGACTCTTCCCCTCAATACTTTTTTTTTTTTCAAGCTTATTTATCTTTTATTTTTGGCTGTGCTGTGTCTTCGTTGCTGCGTGAAGGCTTTCTTTAGCTGTGGTGAGCAGGGACACTCTCCAGTTGGGGTGCAGGAGTGGCTTCTCTTGTTGCGGGGCACTGCTAGGGTGCGGGCTCAGGGTTGTAGCCCATGGGCTTTGTTGTCCCAAGGCCTGTGGATCTTCCTGGATCAGGGATTAAACCCATGTCCCCTGCATTGTCAGGCGGATTCTTTCCCTCTGAGACCAGGGAAGCCTTTCTCTACCTCAATTTTTTTTTTTTAATCTGAGTTGTAGCTACACTACCCTTTTCTAAAAAGGAAATATTCTACTTCCCCTTTTCTGCCCCATTTCCTGATAGAAGGAAAAATAATCAAAAATCTTAATTCTTGTCTTGTATTTGAAAGAAAATAAGCATTTTAATTTTCTAATATTTAGTCATTACTTTAGTAATAATGACCCACAGTTTTATTTTAAAGTTTTCAAACAGAATTTCCTCAGCAGTGCATCTTAATTTTGAGATGTCACAGACTTCTGAAAATCTGACAGAATGATAGACCCTTGTCTCAGGAGAAAGTGAATAATGCCACCTTTACAATTTTGTAATCATGAGGTTCAGGGATCCCCTGAAATCCATCATCCAACATAGATTCCATAGACATGGGAGATTAAGCCCTCCTTCTCTAAAGGAACATAGATGGAGTGTTTTGCTCTTCTTGCCTTACTTTTAATGATAAAACAGACTTCTTTGGTTTTGGATACATTAGGTATTTTTCTAAGGTATTTTTCTTGAATCCCTAATATTTTGCGTAAGTTTTGTTTAAGAACCCATGGCTTTTAATGATAATATATTTTGAGACTCTTCATGCCACTGAGCTTCTCCACAAATAACAAGGTGGAAGATCAAAGAAGTTTTGAGGAAGAAAAAAAGCAAACCTTGATTTCACAAAATCTATCTCTAGAGAATAATTTTCAGCCCAATGAATTTTCCCTTTGGCAACAAAATAATTTGTTCCTTTGCACAAACATATTTATTTGATTTTTCTTTATTCTTTTCCTCTGGAGGAGTACACTGAAGCTAAGCCGCCCACAAAGTATGAGAACTCTTTTCTAGACCTTTATCTAAAACAACAGATTGTAAACAAAGTAATATAAGACATGCAAAATTAATGTCTCTGCTTTTCAAATAACTTTTTAATAGCAACATTTCTTCATTCTGAGAGTCGCTTGCTGAGACTGCACAGCCACTAGATTTTATTGTGGTTTTTAGCTCTTGGCATTCCATTTTATAGCAATATATTGAATATATGTTGGCTCTCTAACTGCAATGTTACAGTTGATGTAGAAGATTCTTCAAGATAAGCATCTAGTCAGAAATGCTCTATTCAGGCCTAGACCTGTTCTGGTCATTGGTCCCAGGACCTTGAATAAAGAAGGATTCTATTACCACGACCTCTGTCTGGAACACAGCAAACCCTCACTAAGTAGTTGCTGCCACTCACTAAGCCAAGTGTGACTTCGTGATGGTAGAATATCTAACTCAGAATCATAGCAGTGGCCCTGCACTCCTGCAATGGGAAGAGGCACTCAGGGAAGCATCAGGTTGGTGAGACTGGCGTGCTTTATTAAAACATTCCCTTAGAGAGACAGACTTGTGTTTGATATGAAAATGAAAACCACAAGATTCCCCAGGGTCAATCTGTGCAAAAGGGAGGGGAAGGGCTATCCGAGCTGATGAACAGAGGCCTTGGGAGAACAGAGATGCAAACAGAGATTCACAGGGCCAAAGAGAATGTAGAACAAGCTGGAAATGGTGCTCTTGACCAAATGCAAGGAACATTGCCAATGTTTAATTTTCTCACCTAACTATGATAGCCCAAACAGAGACTGAAAACCTCTCCAATTTTGCTTAAACACACGTTTTGGAAATAATATAAGAGGAGCATAAACAAAGTTGTTTCATTTTTTTGAAAGCCTTTAGATTGTTCAAGATAAGTGCAGCATTAATGCAAATGCCTGTGGTAAGAATCCAATATAAATCCAGCAACATTGTTTTCTTTGGTTAGGTCTGAGAGCTATGGCAAGATGGTCCCAAGGATTTGAATACTGAGGACTTTTGAGACCAACACATAGTAGATCCTTGCATAGATGTGCAAGGTCACCTAAAGCACCCCTCTGCTTCAAGGTACATGAGGAGGATGGGGAGGAAGGAGAGGGAGATACCTACAGGGAACAGTCACTTTCTCTTTTTAAAAATTTTGTCAAGGATTAAAAACATAAATTAATGTTCTCACCATTCTGAAGGCTACAAGTTCAAGCTCAAGGGTTAGCAGGATTGGTTCCTTTTGAAGGGCTGAGAGGGAACATCTTTTCCAAGCCTCTCTTGCAGCTTGGGGTGGCTGCTGGCAATCCTTGACATTATTGCAGAATTCCAATCTCCTGTCATTATGTGGCTGTCTTTCTTTGGGCATCTGTGTCTTTACAGGGCATTCTCCTATCTTTATCTGTCTCCCTGTCTCTTTTATAAGGACACTAGTTATGTTGGATAAAGGGTCCATCTTATTCCAGCAGGACCTCATCTAACTAATTATATCTGTAATGACTTTATTTCCAAATGAGGTCCCATTCTAAGGTTCTGGGAAGGACATGAATTGAGAGGGGCAGGGGATACTATTCAATCCGATACACGTCCCTTCATTCTCAATTTAAAATAGGCTGCAGTATAGTTTTGGAAGTGTGTCTATAAACTTCCCTGGTGACTAAGTGGTAAAGAATCTGCCTGCCACTGTAGGAGACTTGATTTCAATCCCTGATTCAAGAAGATCCCCTGGAGAAGGAAATGGCTATCCACTCCAACATTCTTGTCTGGAAAATCCCATGGATAGAGGAAGCTGGCGAGCTACAGTCCATGGGGTAACAAAAGAGTTGGACATGACTTAGTGAATAAGCAACAAGCAACAAAAATCTATAAACTTAGTTGTGGGTATGTGTGCTCAGTTGCTGAGTCATATCTGACCCTTCGCAACCTCATGGACTGTAGCCCCCCAGGCTCCTCTGTCTATTAAATTTCCCAGGCGAGAATACTAGAGTGTGCTGCCATTTCCTATTCCAGGGGATTTTTCTGACTCAGGGAGCAAACTCACATCTTTGTTTCAAGCAATGGCAGGCAGATAATCTTTATCACTGAGCCACCTGGGAATCCCATTAACTTAGTCATAAGTTGCTTATTATTGTCCAGCGGTGAGCAGGGCACTTCATTAAACCACATTCCAAGCATTATACTCAATTCCGGGTACATCATCCATGAGAGGGAATGTCATTGAACCAGAATATGAACATGATTATGAAGATTTTAGAAATGATGTTTAATGGGTAATAACCAGAGTTGTGCTATTGAAGAAGAGACTTGGGATGCCTTCACATCCTTCTGCAAGAGGACTGTCCCTTCAGAGGAGAGACAGTAAGGAGGATCAGATTGTAAATTACATAGATCACAAGTATGATCTCCTGCTTGTGCGAAGCCTGGCTCTGCATTCTGGGTGGGTGGGAATGGGGCTACCCTTTTCCATTAAACCAGATCCAACTTCCATCTCTCAAAGGACAGGGAATACTGACTTTATATGCTAATGTGATTACAAAAAAGACCTAGTCAGTCAGATTATGAAGCCACCAATAAGACTTAGAAGTACATGGAAAAAAGAAAAAGAAGTACAGAAAAAGAGAGAAACCTATAATACTAATAATAACTAACGTGTTGAGAACTGAGTGTGCGTAGTGCTTTAACAGTTTTCAAAAGTTTCACATACATGATTTCATAGAATCTCATAATAACTTTTTTCCTTCCTATCCCAATATTGTCCCTGCTTCCTCCCCTTCCCCCTCCACGCTGGTAACCATTAGCTTGTTCTCTATATCTGTGAGTCTGCTCCTTGTTTTATTCACTAGTTTGCTGTTGTTTAGAGATTCTACATATGTGATATCATACAGTATTTGTCTTTCTCTCTCTGACATTTCACGTCTCATAGTACTCTCCAGATCCATCCTTGTGGCTGTGAATGGGAAAATTTCATTCATTTTTATGGCCAAGTGGTATTCCATATACTACTATGAATATATGTTATGTATATACCACATCTTTATTCATTCATCTGTTGATGGACATTTAGGTTGCTTTCATATCTTGGCTATTGTAAATAGTGTTGCTGTGAGCACTGGGGTGCATGTGTCTTTTTGAATTAGTGTTTTGAATTATTTTTTTTCTAAATATATATCCAGGAGTAGAATTGTTGGATCATACAGTAGTTCTGTTTCCACTTACCATTTTTTATTTACTCTTTTGCCAAAATAATATTGAATACCTTTCATGGGCAAAATTTGTGCAAAACACTGGGATACAAAGTCCTGAGTAAAAACAGACACAGTTCTTTCCATCATGGAGCTTACAGATAGAAAATGGCAATGGTGACGAGTGCTGTGAAGGAGGAACATGGGCCTTGGAGAGCCTGGACCAGGGAAATTTGTTCGAGTCAGTGAGGCCAGGGGGCAGTTTTTGAGGATGTCCTATCTGAATCAAAATCTGGAAAAAATATGCAGCAGTAACTCTGTGAGGAAGGGAGGGGTGCATGAGGGCGCTTGAGAGGAGGAATAGCAAGTGCCCTGCTCCTGGGGTTTGGGGAGCTACAGTAAGTACAAGACTCTGAAACACCAGCGTGTTCGGAGCTGGGGGGATGCACTGAGGCCAGGCAGAACCTCAAATGGCATTTAGAAGATTTGTATTATTTATCCCAACAGCCCTAGGAAATGATTGCTGGAGGAGGCATGGGATAATGATAAATGTTTTAAATATTGATGAACCATTATAATTATAATATGAAGGGTAAATTGGAAAATGGAAGCCTGGAGATCAGGTAGGTTATTGTGGTTGCCCAGGTGAGAGGTGAGGGTAATTGAAAGATAATTTTGTTGATTGTGATGGATTGAAGTGTAAATATTGGTGAGACTTTTTTAAACGCTAGAATCAACAAGACTCAGGAAAGAATCAACTATGCCGGTGGCAAGGGAGAGGATCTGATCAAGGATGACTCTTGCTATTCTTCCTATGCTGCCAGGTAAAGTTAGTGCCATTCTACTGAGACAGCACACAAGGAGAGGAGGTTTTGAGTGGGAACTTCCTGAGCTGGTTTCAGGGATGTGCTTATTTTGAGATGCCCTTGAGACTTTCAAGTGGAAATGTCAAGGCTGATGGATGGATTGGAACTCAGAGAGGAGGTTAAGGCTGGGAGATACACCTTTGTGAGTCATCTGCCTCTATTCCATGATATAAGATCTGTGTGTGGGTGAGATAGCCTGGGGGACAGATATAGAAGGCCAAGGAGGGAAGCTGGAGAAAGTTCAACATTTATTCCAAGCCCCAATCTCTGGTTCCTGCCTTCCCAGCAGCCTTCAGATTCAAGGTGAGCTGACTCCAGAGAGAGAAGGCCTTCATCCTGGGGAGATCGAGTGGTCTCATTCCCGAGCCAGCCCTTCACACGTTGTTCCTGAGAATGATGTAGATTCTAACATAGGGTGAACACAAAGGGAGAGTATGCAGATCGTGTGAATGAGGCAGTTACATTGCGTGTTTTTGAAACTATTTATTTGTTATTTTTGGCTGCTTCGGGTCTTAGCTTTCCTTGCAGCATGTGAGCTCTTCGCGTGGCTTGCAGGCTTCTTTCTAGCTGCGGCACACGGCCTCAGTAGTTGCGGCGTGTGGGATCTTAGTTCTCTGACCAGGGATAGAATCTGCATCCCCTGCATTGGAAGGTGGATTCCCAACCACTGGACCACCAGGAAGTCCCCTATTTTGTATTTTAGATTAGTGAGTTAGCACTCTGATGCTTACATTTGTGCATTTCAGATGCAGTGAGTCACTCTCTCAGAACTCATAGGAGAGTCTCAGAGCCTTGGTCACTTTCAGAGGAAGCATCCAACACAGCTCTCTGTCTTATAGACCCCACTTTCAGCTCCCATAAAGCAGAATTATTTTCACATCCCAACTTTCAGTGTCTGTGGAACTGAGATTCTTAGAGGCCCAGACCTTGAGGAAGATGGAAACGAATGGGGATGAGTATTATGTGAAGTTCAAGGTATCAACATAAAGTGGCAGTAAAGATCCAGTTTGGGCTTCCCAAGTGGTGCTAGTGGTAAAGAACACGCATGCCAATGCAGGAGATCTTAAGAGGTGCAGGTTCGATCCCTGATTCAGGAAGATCCCCTTGAGGGGGGCATGGCAACCCACTTCAGTATTCTTGCCTGGAGAATGGACAGAAGAGCCTGGTGGGCTACAGTCCACGGGGTTGCAAAGAGCTGGACATGACTGAACTGACTTAACACGCACACACACATGCAAAGACTCAGTTTAACGTAGATATTCTGAATTTGTCAGAAAACTGCATTGCAGTGTTATACAATTTTCTTCCTCAAAACCAAGGACACAAGCCTTGATTCCTTATTGTGTTCCCTGGATGTTCTTTTTGAGAGAAGAACAGTTCATTGTTAAATATTTAACAGGGATTAATATTTACAGTAGGGAAGTATAATGGGCAAATCTATTGTACTTTGGTTTAAGCTTTTCTTGTCAAAGCCATTTTGTTTAAAAAGTCTCTTCCCTAATTTTGGTCTTTAGAGCATGAATGTATGTTCACATCTCCATAATTGTGTTCACATTTGACATATATTGCTTTTAGACCTTTTGTTTTGCTGTCATATAATCAAATTATGTCTTACAAATAAAAGTAGAAGTAGAAGGAAATGTAGACAAGTTACTTAACCTCTTTGTACCTCAATTTTCTCATCTCAGAGAAGGATAATAATATCTACAGAATGGGGAAAACAATTTTCTCCCAGTTTTCTCACTGTCCTCACATTTCTGCCTCGACGTAGAAACTTCTCCTTCTGAGAGATCTTGATGTAAAGTTTCTGCTCTTCCTTTCACCTTTCTCATTAGCTTGTCCCCACAGGAAAAGGAGTAATTTATATAATTGGTGGAGTGAAGAGTGTCTGCAATCCATTAATCAATCCGTGTTGCTCGGCTGGGCAGGGATAATATGCTAAAGTTTGATGTAAACACGGCCTTTCTCTCTCTGCTCCTCTATTTTGGTTAGGGTAAATGTGTGTGCTCAGTCCTGGATTCTTTGCAACCCCAGGGACTGTAGCCTGCCAGGCTCCTCTGTCCATGGAATTTTCCAGGCAAGAGTACTGGAGTGGGTTGCCATTCTCTTCTCCAGGGGATCTTCCCAACCCAGGGATCGAACCCGTGTCTCTTGTGTCTCCTGCATTGGCAGGCAGGTTAACTGTAATAACAAATAGACCCCTAATGTGTGTTGTGGCTCATTTACAACAAAGGTTTATTTCTCTTAGCCATCAGAGGAAGATATTTCTGGCTGCAGGAGGTGGGGTGAGTGAGTAAGTGAAAGTCACTCAGTCGTGTCTGACTCTTTGCAACCCCATGGACTATCCAGCCCATGGAATTCTCCAGGCCAGAATACTGAAGTGGGTAGCGTTTCCCTTCTCCAGGGGATCTTCCTAACTTAGGGATCAAACCCAGGTCTCCCGTGTTGTAGTGAATTCTTTACCAGCTGAGTCACAAGGGAGACCCAAGAGTACTGGAGTGGTAGGTAACTCCACCACTAAACCAAATACTTGGATAAGGTAGCCTATCCCTTCTCCAGCAGATCTTCCCGACCCAGGAATCAGTCCGGGGTCTCCTGCATTGCAGGCGGATTCTTTACCCACTGAGCTATGAGGGAAGCCCCGGGGGGTGGGTGGGGTGGAGGGGTTCCTTTCCAACACGTGATTCAGAGACAGAATACTTTCATCTGTGGCTCTGCTGTTTTCTAGCCTTGCAGTTACTTGAAGAAAGGGAAAGATGGTGCCGAGGGACAAAACCCCATCTTAGAAGCCTTGGGTCAGATTGGCACGCCTCAGAGACTTAGATAAAAATCCACTAGTCTCTCAAGTGTGGGGCTTTTCGGCCTCTTTGTGCTTGGGGGGTTTGAGGCAGGTAATAATTCCCTAGGGTGTTTTGGAAGCCCAAATTCACAAAGTGTGTGTGCAGAGATATATATCTGGGCTGTTATATGAGGAGGGCTCTTCTGGCTTCAGGGCTAAGTTAGATTCTTCAATCCCACTTCACAACATACTTGTTAAGTGCCCTCTCCTGAAGCCAGAGTTTTGGGGTTCAAATATTGGTCTGCTATTTAATACCATATGTCCCTCTTTCTTCCTTTCTCTCTCTCTCTCTCTTTCCATTTCCTTTTCTATGAAAAGGGGATAAAATAATCAGAGCATTATTAGGCAATTAATTAATCCCTGTAAAGCACTTACTAAATGCTCAATACCAAATAAACAATTGTTATTACTAGTAAAAAGGTATTGTTTTGCTCTGACATGTGTCATTTCTCAATGAGACTGAATGCAAAAGGAACAGTCACATCACTATTAGTTGATCACTGATCATCTGACACTTACCTTCAAGTGTACCTGGCCTGTTCCTGCTGCATGCTAGACATGATAAAAATGGAAAATGTTATAGGTTTTCTGGTTTGTATCTTCAATTTGGGGCCTTAATTTTTTGTTGGTGTTTCTTTTTGTCTATAGTCACAACACATACTGTCATCCTGTTCTCATTTGTAGTCTATAACTTGCTCTGTCAGAATGCTTAGATTTTTAAATTTGAATTTAATGTGCATAGATTCTTCACAGATGGCTCATCATTTGGTTTCTGTTTATTTCTTAATTGATGTTCAGCTCTGCTTGTAGACTGTCTCTTGCATCTTTAGTAGTTGGGGATCACTGAACATGATTTTTCCCCCCCTTTTTTTTATTGAAGTATAGTTGACTTACAATGTTGTGTTAGTTTCTGGTGTATAGAAAAGTTATTAATATATGTATATGTATGTATATATACAGGCCTGCATGCTTCATATATATCTGAATATATGTGTGTGTGTGTGTGTGTGTGTGTGTGTGTGTGTAATCTGAAAGTGTAATTTGTAGAGCCATAATGTTATAGAAAGAGCTTAGTGTCTTACATTTGTATAGTGCCTCCAACTTTACAAAGTATTTTACAAAGTAGTAGATCATATATGCTCTCATTAAATAACCAAATGAACTCTGTGAGCAGGTACCTAGGTTTCAGGATAAGCACACTGCGGATTTGGGAGTCTAAGCAACTTTGTCAAGATCACCCACTTTGCAAGAGTTTGGGCTGCTTTGCAGGAGTCCTAGTCTCATATTAGACATTTCTTTCCATTTAAATACACTTCTCTTGAAATTGGTAAACAGATGTAATGTCAAATATCAGCTCTGCTATTTCATTCATCTTTTCTGCCCTCTAGTTCCTTCAACTCTCAGATGGGATTAGTAATATTGATCCCTAAGAATTTCTGTGAGGTTGGCCCCTAGCAAGCCTTCAATCATTGCATTAAAAGAAAGAAAAAGAAAACAGAAGAAGCAGATAAGGTTAAGTCCTTAGAGAGTGAGGTTAAGTCCTTAGAGAGAAAAATAATGATTGTGAGAGATTGTATTTTGCTTTTTATAATTTCCCATCGCTTCCATCTAAGAAGTTATCCAGGAACTTTGGGTTCCCTTGTCTTAAGAGGAGTTTGTGGGGCTAAAACAAAAGTATCTGAAGATGACACCCACTTCTTGTCTAAACCGGTAAATTAAAATAGATTTGCTAAGATTAAAGTCTTATGGGATTAGTGGGGATTCTCAGCCATTTTCAACCCACTCCCTAGCAGTGCCTGAAGGAAGCGACAGAATCTTAAAAAAGGCATTGTAGATTCTGGAAGTTTGAACATTTGGCTTTGAGATTTGGGCATCAATGAGATTCTTAGGCCCCAAACGTGGCAGAAAAGCTACTGATCTTCAAGGCCTCCCCTGGGCTTAGACAATGAGAATTACCTGCAGTAACCATGATGGGTTGAACATAAAGGGATCCCCTTTCATTTCAGTCAAACACATGAGCCATGGGACTCCTTAGGAAAAGAAGGCAGTTGTCCACCAAATGGCTGTATTTTAGTCTCCAAACAATCCAGCACAGCAGGGCTGCAGTTAGGTTTCTTTTTTATTCGAAGGAATTAAAGAAGGTGATGTTCCTTGCACACCTTATTTGGGGGACTAAGAGTTTCAACCACCAAAGGCATTAGAGGGAGAGAGAGGAGGAAAGAGAGGTTTATGCCTAATGTGATTAACCATCGGAAGAAAAACAAATTCTGCACCTGAGAGAAAGAGAGAATGCCCAAATATGACTGAAGAGCAAGAGGACTTGAGGGCTTAAATGCTAATGGGTAGAAGTCATGAATTCCCATTAATCTTTTTTAACCATCCTGAGGAGAGGGGGCTACCATAGCTTCTGCATAATAGTCACCTACTGGACAACTATTGACCAAATGCCTACATTCTTAGAAGCCTGGCTTAAGCAGCAGCATCAGTGGCAAACTACCAGAGGGGCCACCTCACTTTTTCATTCCTTGATGATAGGAACTATGCTACACCAAACTCATCTTTATATCCTTAGCATCACATAAAAGAATGTACTCAAAACTCCCCTAAGCACATGATGGGCTGAATTATGTAATGAATTCCACTTTGCACAAGAACTCTGGGTTATCTCCTACAGATACTTCAGTTCAGTTCGGTTCAGTCGCTCGGTCCTGTCTGACTCTTTGTGACCCCATGGACTGCAGCATGCCAGGCCTCCCTGTCCATCACCAACTCCCAGAGTTTACTCAAATTCATGCCCATTGAGTTGGTGATGCCATTCAACCATCTCATCCTCTGTCGTCCCCTTCTCCTCCTGCCTTCAGTCATTCCCAGCATCAGGGTCTTTTCAAATCAATCAACTCTTCGCATCAGGTAGCCAAAGTATTGGAGTTTCAGCTTCAACATCAGTCCTTCCAATGAATATTCAGGACTGATTTCCTTTAGGATGGACTGGTTGGATCTCCTTTCAGTCCAGGGGACTCTCAAGAGTCTTCTCCAACACCACAGTTCAAAAGCATGAATTCTTCAGCACTCAGCTTTCTTTATGTTCCAACTCTCACATCCATATATAACTACTGGAAAAACCATAGCCTTGACTAGATGGACCTTTGTTGGCAAAGTAATGTCTCTGCTTTTTAATATGCTCTCTAGGTTGGTCATAACTTTTCTTCCAAGGAGTAAGCGTCTTTTAATTTCATGGCTGCAGTCACCATTTGCAGTGATTTTGGAGCCCCCCAAAATAAAGTCTGCCACTGTTTTCACTGTTTCTCCATCTATTTGCCATGAAGTGATGGGACCAGATGCCATGATCTTTGTTTTCTGAATGTCGAGCTTTAAGCCAACTTTTTCAGTCTCCTCTTTCACTTTCATCAAAAGGCTCTTTAGTACTTCTTTGCTTTCTGCCATGAGGGTGGTGACATCTGCATATCTGAGGTTATTGATATTTCTTCTGGCAATCTTGATTCCAGCTTGTGCTTCATCCAGCCCAGATATTTCACTATGTATTAAACAGTGGTCCAGGATTTGTGTAGTGGTGGTGGTGGTGGTTTAGTCACTAAGTTGTGTCCGATTCTTGTGACCTCCATGGACTGTAGCCTGCCAGGCTTCTCTGTCCATGGGATTCTCCAGGCAAGAACACTAGAGTGGGTTGCCATTTCCTTCTCCAGGGGATCTTCCTGACCTAGGGATTGAACCCAGATCTCCTGCATTGCAGGCAGATTCTTTACCTACTGCGCTAGGAGGATTTGTGTAGCAGACCTCAATGGCCCAAAACTCCCACTGTTGTTTTATTATCTGTGATCATCTGACATTGCATTTTCCTCATTCTACATGATTACTGTTTACTAATCCAAACTCAAAGAATACAAGTGAATGTCTATTTGCTTTAAAACAGTCAGCAGGACATAGGCCACGTAATCACCCTCCATCTGTTTCTTGATGATTCCACACAAAATAACAAGCATCCTCCCTGTAAGCCATAGTTCTTTTATGTGCATCTGGTAGTAGAGAAAAGGAATGCATTGCCCTCCGGTTTATGGTTCCATTTTAGTAACTGAAAAAAATACAAAAATAGGAAGACTATGTATAAATAAGTAACTGTAGCATGTTTCTCTCCACTGTTGGTAGTCATCACTTTGTAACAGAGATAATAATTTAACATATGTTATTAAGTTGGACTTTATAATAGAAGCCAAGATTTTTTAGAAAAAAATCAATGCTTAAGTTGATATTTTATTTTAAACTGCCTTTTGTATGGGTAAATGCAGGGAAAGGATTTAATAATTCAGTCCAGCAAGCAATTACTATGCAACCACTGGGTGCCAGCAAAATTTGGGGAAGTTGCCTTTAACACGATAAGAGAAGCAAATTTCTGTGATTTTTTTCAATCTACTTGGATCTTTCCTGGCTGTCTGAATTTTTAAAAATCTTTATGCTCAGTGGAAAAGTGGAGGAAAAAGTCTAACAATATGCATACTTAACTGTGGTCCAAACATGGTTCTTATTTTTTCTCTGCCTGGAAATGGAAAAAATAGACAAACAATTTTATTACTTACAGAAAAAAAAAAAAACTCTAAAGATTATTTTGTGATCAAAATACCTATTTGAAAACAAAATTTGGGGTATTCCTAAAGTCAGGAACCATGTATTAAGTAAAACAACATCATGGTAACAAAAAGTGTTTAAAAACGGCTTTTATGGTGCTATTTTTATTTACCCAACACAGCTGACAAAAGCAATCAGTCAAAAGTGTAATCACCGAGAGCAGTCAGTCTGACTATTCTGATTAAAATTTCTGAGAAACCTAGAAAGCTCAAAATAAGTATAAGTAGGATGTCTTCTAAAAATCAATACACAAGCTGTGGTAGCATGAAGAAATATATTTAAATAAATGAGCAATTGGGAAGACTTCAAAACAACTTTTTTATATTATTTATTTATTTGGCACATCTCTGACTTCTGCACTGGCATCATATAGGAGAATTTCTTTGCTCTCCTGATCACAGCTTCTCACATATCAGATATAACAGCTATTTGAACTGGCACATCTACACAACCGTTCCTGCCAGGAAGTGCGTTAAGACAGTGGATGTAACTAAAGCTGCAGATTTAGAGAGACAGCATCCCAAATGACCAACTGGGCATGCGGCCAGAATATTGCAGGTAACATTTCTCTTTAGAGAAAGGGATATGTCACTGCACAAAGCCACCATCAACTCAACTGAAGTCCTTCTCTCCTAGGAATTCTTCCAGTCTCTTCTTGTAGTGACTGGCCACAGCTTAGGACTGTTCAGAGTGCCCTGCATGATATATGAACACCATCTTCTGAAAATGTATGTTTTGCATGCAGCCATCTTCATAGTTTATAAAACCAGATGTGTATAGGATACACCAGGAAAGAGACATAACAGATCAGATGAAATAGTTGGGTTACAGTATGTTGAAAAGATTAAATAAAATATTTTTATTTTATAAATTAAAATTTGAAACCAGAAAACTTGACAATTGGATAACTTATAACCACACTGGAGTGATGAGCCTTTTCCGAGCAGGTGTTATGCAAAGGACTGGAGCACGGAAGGAATGAAGCTGTCTTTCAACATTTTTACCTCAAGGGAAATCATACAGAACGAATGGCAGAGATAGATCCCGAGCCAAGAGATGACAAGAGGACTTGCTCCATCCTCTGGAAAATACGATGATAAGAAACAGATTTCAGCTGTTCCTTAAGTTTTCCCTCTACTGGACAACAGGGCTGCCAAGAAATGAGGATACGCAGATTATGACATACACGTCACCCCTCCACCTGCACCGCGTCCCGACAAGTCACAACGACACAAGCGTGTCTTTGATCCAAGTATAGGAGACCTACCTGTGAAGCGAAACCGTCTTACGTGAGACACTGTATTCTGCAGAAGAATCAAGTAAAGCAAATGAGTATTTTTGTGACATTCTTTAGAAAGAAGCTCAAAATATCCTTTAACATTGGTAATCAGAGGTTCACATAAACACTTCTCCAGAAAGTAGAATCCCACTTTCACCTCCACCAACAAAAACAGACACATAACAACTGAAGCTAAGAGAAATTAGGGGCAAAGTTCTGTTACTCTATTTTAAGTACGTATTATTTTTCAGTTACGCCTGCCCCTAACATTTGTGGAGCCCAAGGCATGAGTGTATATGAGTATAAACATACCCTCTACCTTGTAGATCAAATAGTTTTCTACTGTGACAAATATACTTCTATAACAAAATCTGAAAATGTGTGAAGTTATGATTTTTCATATGACTGACATTTGGCAAAATACCAAAGCTGAATGAATTTAATTACTTTTGCTCATGTTGGGCATTTGGTTAATAGGCTAGTGATGTCTTGATAAATCATAAAATAAACAACTGTGGTATATACATTATTATATTTTTTCTATAAAATTACTTTCTTGCACTCATTTTTCATCTCAGCAAACTCATTATGTTGTGAAATCAAGATCTTTTACCTAATATATTTTCTGATAACAGTAATGATCTAAGGAACTAAATATACAATTATATCCAAAGTGTACAAAATGTATTTTCATCAAAACTATTAATTTAAACATAAATTCATAAACATAAACAAATTATTTTGTTTTCAAAGTAAATGATATTTCTTCTAAAATATTTATACAGAAAACTACAATTTATAATTAGTAACTATAAATACTTTAATCAAAGCAATTTAAATCTCATTAAATAATTTCATAAGAATCAATTAATAATGTCACTATTCAAGGTTCCTGTGTTTGCCAGGGAAAGAATTAGTATCACACTTTATTGCTAGTCTTCAAATATAAATGTAAAAGAAATGAATTGTTTACTATTCCACAGCATTCTTCAGCTGCCATGTACCAGAAGTGAAAGTATCACACTAAATTTGTGAGAATGGACAGAATAGTAAAAGGAAATATATAAAGAAGCAAGACACACTGGGACCTAATCAGCACAGCAAGATTGAAGGTGGTGAAAAAACTGTTACTCTGAAACAAAAACTCCCCAGCTGTTGGGTGACTTCATGAAGGGACTCTCCTGTCCAACTGCAGAGTCCAAAGATGTTTGATGAGTTTGGGCTTGATTCCAGCAGGTATGGCTGTCCAAGGAGACCCAGCCTGCAGAATGGGAATACAGCCAAAGGAGTCCATAGGCATCAGCCTAGACTAGGAGTCAAGAGACAGATGGAACCGTGGTTTTAAATGATATATAGCAGAACCTCCTTGAGCAGTGAGAGGGTCCAGGTAAGAGAGCTCAGCCTCCATGGATAAGCCTGTTAGGCAGAATGTCAGGGCCCCGGCCAAGTGGGCTTGGGTGCAGGGAAAAGCTCTACATCCAGATGGAGTTTGAAGTGATGAGAGAAAACCAAAACAGATGTCTGGATATATACACAGATTTAACCAACACAACTGGAGTAAGGGGAAAGTATTCATTCAGTAAGCAAACGGTGGGGGAAAACAGGAAGCACATGGACCCCAGGTCCTTTCTTCTTGTGAAGGGTGCAGATGTATTTTCTGCCATGGTGAGAATCATTCCAGGCTTTGGTTGAGGTTTGAACTTGAATGAAAAGGGCACTTGTGATTATTGTTGAGTGGCACTAAGAAGACATGAACTGAACAATTTAAAAACTGTGCCATGGCTTGGTATATATACATATTTTAAGTGCTTATATGGGATTGTTGGGCTTCTGAGGTGGCTCCGTTCTACAGAAGCAGCTTGCCAATGCAGGAGATGTGGGTTCGATCCCTAGGTCCAGAAGATCCCCAGGAGGAGGAAATGGCAGCCCACCCCAGTATTCTTGCCTGGAGAATTCCATAGACCAAGGAGCCTGGCAGGCTATGGTCCATGGTGTCACAAAAGAGTTGGACATGGCTTAGTGATTAAACAATAACAACATGGGATTGTTGGGGAAATTATTTATTGTGGTTTTAGTTTATCGTGTATGATTTAAATATGTATGTAAATCAACTATTGGGTTCTCAGGTGGCACAGAGAATTCACCATTTCCCCCTGTCAGGGGATCTTCCCAACCCCGGAATTGAACCCGGGTCTCTTAGGTCTCCTGCACTGGGAGGCAGGTTCTTTACCACTAGTGCCACCTGGGAAGCCCTTTATTATGGTTTTAATGTATAGGCCCAATATACTGGTGAAGTTTAATGTAACTATGATTACATTTTGACCTGATCTTTATGGGTAAATTTTGTATTGAAACATTATGAAAGTTTTCATTAATTTATTTTAAATAGATGTATATTATAAAATCAATTATAAAATCCTTATTATACCTCTTCAGACTCTTGAAACTGCTATTCCCTATGCATCAATCTGGGTCCTCATGACTCAGCAGTTACCTTAACATGGATAGTTTCTGCAACAATGTTGAATGACTGAAATTGTGTGCTGAGTTTTTGGCATCAAGCCTTTCCTGGTGGCTCAGATGGTAAAGAATCTGCCTGCACTGCAGAAGATGTGGGTTTGACCCACATCCAGGGAAGATCCCCTGGAGAAGGAAATGGCTACTGACTCCAGTATTCTTGCCTGGAGAATTCCATGAACAGGCTACAGTTCTCAGGGTCGCAAAGAGTCAGACACAACTGAGCAACTAACACTTTCACTTTCATAAAAACATATCTCTATTATGAAACTAAGCTAATCCATGGACCAGCTCTGTCCATGAAAATGCAAGTTTCTGAACACATGATCTTAAAAGAAAGACAAGTTATATGTTTTCAAGTGCTGAAAAGTAATTCTAAATTACTTTACATTCTAAAGATGACTTTCTTAATAATTTTTTTCCTGTAATTGAGATCTAATCTTACTGCACTGTGGTCAGAAAAGATGACTGGAATGATTTCAATCTTTTTGAATTTACCCATACACACCAAGGAAACCAGATCTGAAAGAGACACGTGCACCCCAATGTTCATCACAGCACTGTTTATAATAGCCAGGACATGGAAGCAACCTAGATGCCCATCAGCAGACGAATGGATGAGGAAGCTGTGGGACATATACACCATGGAATATTACTCAGCCATTAAAAAGAATTCATTTGAATCAGTTCTAATGAGATGGATGAAACTGGAGCCCATTATACAGAGCGAAGTAAGCCAGAAAGATAAAGGCCATTACAGTATACTAACACATATATATGGAATTTAGAAAGATGGTAACGATGACCCTATATGCAAAACAGAAAAAGAGACTCAGATGTATAGAACAGACTTGTGGACTCTGTGGGAGAAGGCGAGGGTGGGATGTTTCAAGAGAACAGCATCGAAACATGTATATTATCTAGGGTGAAACAGATCACCAGCCCAGGTTGGGTGCATGAGACAAGTGCTCGGGCCTGGTGCACTGGGAAGACCCAGAGGGATTGGGTGGAGAGGGAGGTGGGAGGGGGATCGGGATGGGGAATACATGTAAATCCATGGCTAATTCATTTCAATGTATGACAAAAACTACTGTAATGATGTAAAGTAATTAGCCTCCAACTAATAAAAAAAAAATAAAGATGACTTTCAATGCTGTCAGTAATACTGCTGTTGCATGACATGTCAAAGAAAAGGGCTTTGGATTAGGAACTTGGATGTCAAGGTACTGGTGAGGATAGTGAAGTATTTTCCTGTTCTCGCTGACTTTACATTGCAAAGGGTTTTTGTTTCTATATGACTCAGGAGAAGCATAATTAAGGAACCAAGTTGTCACTTATATTTAGGGGCTGTACACTTTAATAATAAGTGGCAATTAGTGAATCACAGAAAATGGAAACTATTTTTGTTGATGTTTTTCCTAAAAAGTTTCTATCTTAAATAATATTTTAGGTCCAATGACTGATCTGAGATAGGAAATGACCTCTTCTAAGACCACTTTGGTAGAAGCTTTATTTTATGGACATTCAGCCAAACACTTTGATTTTAACTCGTTTTATATTATTTCCTGCTAAATGCATTAGAAAAAACAGCAAACAAATTAATCTTCCTTTAAATACATGGTCTATTTTGCTGAAATAATTCTGCCAACTGTCAGTTTATTGAAATGTGTTGGTGTTACAGAGATATGCTGTAATGTATATTTTATTTTATTTTTTTGTAATGTATATTTAAAAAATATATTTAGCAGGGTAACTTTAAAAAAATGATGCAAATAAATAGTAATTCTTAATTCCAAAAACATCTGACAACTTGAAATGGTCTTAAAAGAGGTATTCTGCAAGTATTAATTAATTATCACTTAAAGTTGATTTACCAGCATCTTTCTTTTTTACCTGTGGTAAAGAACACATAACATAAAATTTATCCTCTTGATAATCCTTAAGTGTACAGTATAGTATTGTTGACTATATGCAAATTGTAGGACAGCAGATCTTTAGGATGTTTTCAACTTGACTGAAACTCTGTACCACTGAACAGGAGCTCTGCACCGCCCCTCCCTGAGTCCCTGGCAACCATTCCCAGCATCACTTTTAATGAATGATCCTTGACTTAATATTATACAGTTCTAGAATTTTCCAAAAGTGTCTATACGTATTCTTAAGGAATTTTTGTTGTTGTTTTGAGTTGCTTTTACCGAATTAATTGTTTCCAGAACCTTTGAATGCTTTCCAAGGATGGATAGCCAATTTTTACTTCTTTGTTATCTGATGTTTCGGTTATAAAAAATAATTTTTAAGAGGCAGTTTTAATCAGATGAAAAATAGGAAATGTAATTAGTAGATCTTTGTGAATACATTGTATTCTGTAATCTCTATATCTGGCCTCAAGGTAAAAGACTAATTTTTCTCCATCTATAAAATAGTTTTTAAAAAGTATTTCTTTATGTCTATCTGTGTAGAGTGGCAGCTCCCTCACTTGGCTCTCAATACTAAATTGAAGTATAAAACTTCCAACAGTGGGAATTAATCTCTTTTCTGCCTGAATCCTAGCTTCTTCTTTACAAAAATATTTGAAAATTCCCTGGCAGTCCATTGGTTAGGACTTGATGCTTTATCTGCCAAGGCCCTGGGAAAAGTAAGATCCTATAAGCCAAGTGGTGTGGCTAAAAAAAAAGTGTTTTTTTTCTAGTTTATTTGAGATATATATGACACATGGCATTGTGTAAGTTCAAAGTGTACAGCCTGATGATTCATCTTATACACATCAAAAGATGATAACTTCATACTGAAGATAGTTCTCAACATTGTGAATAAGCTAGACATCATATATGCTTTAAAAATACAATAAAAGCTTTTGAAACAAGACAGGTATAGCATAGAATCCTGGGTCATCATTTACTAGTTGTACCATCTAGCGCAAGTTACTTCATATCATTGACCCTCAGTTTTGTGAACTGTGATAAGACACTAACAATGCTCATCTGGTGAGACAGGGAATTCAGTTACACAGTGTATTTAACATAGCTGGCAAGGTGCTGGTAGAATAGCAAGTAAAGAACCCGTCTGTGGTGCAGGAGACACAGGAGACCCAGGTTTGATCCCTGAGTCAGGAAGATACCCTGGAGGAAGAAATGGCAACCCCCTCTAATATTCTTGTCTCGATAATTCCATGGACAGAGGAGCCTGGTGGGCTAAGTAAGGTCCATATGGTCGCAAAGCGTTGGTCGTGACTAAGCACAGACACAGCAAAATAAACACCTTTATTTTCCTCTGTCCCTATATCAGAAACCCAGTTTAATATGGCAGTAGGTATGCAGATGACACCACCCTTATGGCAGAAAGTGAAGAAGAACTAAAAAGCCTCTTGATGAAAGTGAAAGAGGAGAGTGAAAAAGTTGGCTTAAAGCTCAACTTTCAGAAAACTAAGATCATGGCATCTGGTCCCATCACTTCATGGGAAATAGATGAGGAGACAGTGGAAACAGTGGCAGACTTTATTTTTTTGGGCTCCAAAATCACTGCAGATGGTGACCGCAGCCATGAAATTAAAAGACACTTACTCCTTGGAATGAAAGTTATGACCAACCTAGACAGCATAGTAAAAAGCAGAGACATTACTTTGCCAACAAAGGTCCGTCTGCAAGGCTATGGTTTTTCCAGTATTATGTATGGATGTGAGAGTTGGACTGTGAAGAAAGCTGAGCGCCGAAGAATTGATGCTTTTGAACTGTGGTGTTGGAGAAGACTCTTGAGAGTTCCTTGGACTGCAAGGAGATCCAACCAGTCCATTGTAAAGGAGATCAGTCCTGGTATTCATTGGAAGGACTGATGCTGAAGCTGAAACTCCAATACTTTGGCCACCTCATGTGAAGAGTTGACTCATTGGAAAAGACCCTGATGCTGGGAGGGATTGGGGGCAGGAGGAGAAGGGGATGACAGAGGATGAGATGGCTGGATGGCATCATCATCTTGATGGGCATGAGTTTGAGTAAACTCCGGGAGATGGTGATGGACAGGGAGGCCTGGAGTGCTTCAGTTCACGGGGTCACAAAGAGTCGGATACGACTGAGCAAGTGAACTGAACTGAACTGAACTGAACTCAAGAGAGACAGTAAGGGAGATGGGAAGGAGGGATAAGGAAAAACAATGTATTCATACAAGGTAGAAGTGTACATGTAGGCAGCCACCGTATTTGGCTTTTTGTAGAGTATTGTTGGCAATGGAATTGGCACCCATACCCAGAGCCAGGTTAGAAGATGGGTCAGTCAGGCAGTTGCCCAGTGCTCTGATCCATTAGGGATACAAAATTACAACTGAACCAAATTGGAAATACAGTGCATGTTTGACTCTTTTCATAACTAGAAAGCTAAAAAAATGATTACTCCCTTGAATTGCAACTCAGAAATCCCATTGGGTCAGAATCAGCCCGTCTCCACTGGGAAGTTTTGCAGCCTACTCCTAGGGGCCCTGGTTAATAACCCTGAGACTTAAGTCTCTAGTTCCCATCAGCTGAAGGATAAAACTGACTATAGAACATGATCTATGCTATTTGCTGAGAACCAATGATTTACAACTAAAGTTTAGATGCTTCTTCTGAAGCCTCAAAAAAGTAAAACTGATGCTAGAATAGGACCCACAGGAAATTGGGAAATGTTTTGCTGCCTTGAATGCATGAGAGGAGGCAGGGAATTTAAATGCTAAAAAGAAAAGAAAAAAACAACAAAAAACCTTGTAACCACATCCATTAAATTGTTTTGTTGTTGTTTAGTTGTGCTGGATTCTTTTGAGACCCCCATGGACAGCAGCCCACCAGGCTCCTCTGCCCATGGTGTCCATGGGATTTCCAGGTAAGAATACTGGAGTGGGTTGCCATTTTCTTCTCCAGGGGATCTTGTGATCCAGGGATCAAACCTGTGTCTCCTGTGTCTTCTGCTTTGCAGGTGACCTCTTTACTACTGAGCCACCAGGGCTGAATGTTGGTGATTAGTGCAATCCAATGACAGTATAGATGTGAGTGATAATCCCACCTAGGTTAAAGTATTGTGTCACTTTCCAAGCATGTAATAGGTTTTTCATTTTGAACATAAAGAAAAATACCTGTTGAACAGATATTTTAAGGATATTGGTTAGAAGGAGTGATACCTGCATGTCTTAGTCGTGACTGTCCATCTTACTACTATTATTGTAGGTCATAAAAGTTCACTCTGCTTCTCATACAGAGAAACACACTCAGGAAACAGATACAATTGCATTTAAATACCTAAATGCCACATGTACCTAGTCACATACTTTACATATAAATATACTTAATAAATAAATCAAGAAGAAGAAAATAAGAGCCAGATTATAAGGGCTTATAATAGCAAAGAGAAATACAGCTTAAGCTGTTGTAATGAAACAGAAGTAGGGAATGATTAAAAAAAAAAAAAAAAGAACAGAGTTGTTTATACTACCCAATTTCAAGACTTATAAAGTTTCAGTAATCAAGATAATTGATACTGGCATAAAAATAGAGAAAAGGATCAATGGAGAGAATATATATCCAGAAAAAGACCTACCCATATTTAATTAGGGCTTCCCATGTGGTTCTGTGGTAGAGAATGCCTGCAATGCAGAAGACAGGGGTTTGATCCCTGGGTCGGGAAGATCCCCTGGAGAAGGAAATGGCAATCCACTCCAGTACTCTTGCCTGGAAAATCCCACGGACAGTGGAGCCTGGTGGCCTACAGTCCATGGGGTCACAGAAGAGTCGGCCATGACTCAGTGACCAAACAAGCATGTGACAATTAACAAAGATACAAAGGCAATTCAGTGGGGAAACAGACTTTTTAACAAACTGTGCTGGAACAATTGAATATCCAAGGACCAAAAGCAAACAAACACACAAAAAGCCAACCAACCAACCCCAACAAAAGCAAACTTTGAGTCATGACTCATCCCATATATAAAAATGAAGTCAAAAGGAATCATTGACCTAATTCTAAAACCCTGAACTATAATACTTACAGAGAAAAACAGGAGAAAATGTTTGTGACCTTAAAAAAGACAAACATTTCTTGGGTCAAACACCAAAAATGAGATCTAAAAACAAAAAAAGATGAATTCGAGTTAATCAAAATTAAGAATTTCTGCTCTTTGAAAGACACTGACAAACCACAAGCTGAGAGAAATGTTTGCAAATTACTTGTTGTACACAGGACTTTTGTTCTGAATAAAGAACTCTTAAAATCCAATAAGAAAACAGCAATGCAATTGTTTTAAAGGGCAAAAAAAAATCCCAAAATGAAAACCCAAAACGTTTGTTGTTGTAACCCACCTTGCTTCTCTGTCCATGGGATTTCCCAGGCAAGAATACTGGAGTAGGTTGCTATCTTCTTCTCCAGGGGATCATCCTGATCCAGGAATCCAACCCATCTCCCCTGAGTTGCAGGCAGATTCTTTGCTGCTGAGCCACCAGGAAGCCTTCAAACACAGCTACTGGTTTGCAAACAAAGCGGTCCTTGTGAGAAGGAAGGGGACCGCCCCTAAAAGCTGAGAGGCAGGGAATTTCCTGGTTGTCCAGTGGTTAGGTCTCCACACTTCCACTGCAGGGTGCACGGATTTGATCCCTGGTTGGGAAACTAAGATACCACTTGCCACGTGGTATAGCAGAAACAAAACAGAACTTAAGAGACAAAGAAATGGAAGCCTCAGCTCTATAACTGCAAAGAACTAAAATTCTGCCAACAACTGGATGAGTTTGGAAGTTGAGTTCTTCTCCAGAGCCTCCAGATGAGAGCCCAGCTCTCTAAAACCCTTTGCTGTTGTCTAGTTGCTGAGTGGTCTCCAACTCTGTGACCACATAGACTGTAGCCCACCAGGCCACTCCATCCATGGGATTTTCCAGGCAGGAATACTGGCGTGGGTTGCCATTTCCTTCTCCAGGGGATCTTCCTGACCCAGGGACCGAATCTCCATCTTTTGCATTGGCAAGAGAATTCTTACTATTGAGTCACCAGGGAAACATTTAAACCCCTAAATTCCCATCATATGAGATCTTGAACTGAGAATGCAGTTGAACCATGCTGGACTTAGGACTACAAAACTGTGAGCTAATAAATTGGTATTGCTTAAGCAGCTAACAAAATGTAGAAGAAGGAAAATAAGAAAAGAGGGAGGAAGAGGAGGAAGGATAGAAGGGAGATGAGGGGAAGAGGGGGAAATGACTTGAACAGATATAGCACCAAAGATGTATGGGTTGAAAATAAGCATATGAAAATATGTTCAACATCAACAGTATTAAGGAAATGGAAATTAAAAGTATAATGAGATACTACTATACACTTAGTTAGATGTCTAAAATTAAGACTGATCCTCAAGTGTGGCAAGGATGTGGATTAACTGGAACTCTCATAAACTGCTTATGGGAATGTTAAATGTTATAACTACCTTGGAATAAGTCTGGAAGTTTCTTAAAATATTAAACACTACCAAATGACTCAGCCATCCCACTCCTAGGTATTTAACCAAGAGATATGAAAGTTCATGTTCAAATAGAGCCTTCTCATAAGTGTTGATTGCAGCATTATTTGTAAACTGGAAACAATGCAAATTCTGTTCATCAACAGATCAATGGAAAAACACATGGTAATATAGCCATACAAATAGAATATTACTCAGAGAAAGACATGAAAAGAAATGAACTATTAATATGCACAGAACATGGAAGAATTTCAAAATAATTATGCTCAGTGAAAGAAGGCAACTCTCACCCCTGAAAATGTGCATAGAATTATTTCCATTTATGTAGAATTCTAGAAAATGAAAACCCATCTCTCCTGACAGGAAGCAGATCCAGTAGTTGCCTGTGTCACTTTGCAGCATAAGTCAGGGGAGACACTTGGCCAAAATTATCAAAGGTAATGGATCGAAACCTTTCAGCCCAGCACTGGCATGTGATTAACTTCAGGGAGGAGGGACAGAGGAATGCGAGGCTCCTGATGCAGGTTCCCATTGGTGTTCAGCTTGGAACTGATGAATTTAATGTTGACATCATTTGTCTATTTCAATCCAAGGACTGACTCTCTGGAACTGACTGCCAAGAAAATAAATGCCTTAGCTTCACATCCACCATTGCAGACAACCTCTTTTCTGATTAGTTTGTATATCACAGGGCAAGATCTTCACACATGTGAGGGTGAAGATCTTTGTTATTTTGTGCATTGAGATTTCAATGCTTTTGTTGGAGCAAAACATGCAAAAATGAAAGAACAGAATGAAAAGAACAAGAAAAAAAGATAAAAGAATAAAGAGTATTGGAAAGAAAAGTGCAGGATAGTGGAAGACTATATGTAAGGCCATAAATGTATAATTCACTTGTAATTATTAAATAAGTTATAATTTTTAAGATATTTATTCATTCAAAGGGGCAAGTTAATTAAATTTATTGTGAAGTTTTAAATGAATTGATTTTTGCCATTTATTTAATAGGAATCTAATCATTTTAACAGGAATAGTAAGTGGATTAAGGATGTTTTATGACATGCAACTATATAGTGATGCCTTTAACATAATAAAGTGTCTTTAACATTCAGAAAACCAACTAACGCATTTATACAAGTGACTTAATATTATTTTATAACATCAATTATATATGATATATCTCATACAATAGTACAATATTAATGAAATTAATTATATTAATATAACATAACAAGTCATATAGTAATTATATATTAACATATTAACATAATACATTAATAATATTAAGTCACTTGTATAAATATTTTAGTTGGTTTTCCAAATTTTGATTTTCATTAATACTTTCATTATTGTGTTTAATTTTGGGTTATGCTTATCTTAATTATTTCTAATAGATGGTGTGGATTATGTTAGGAAACAGTCTATGCATACTTGAATACATTTATTCTTAAAAATATGTGGTATGCATGTATGTTTTATGGGGGAGTTTCTATCACATGTTAGAGTGTGGTCTTTGCAGGTGTCTATATCAGATTTGGGAAAAATCAAGCAAAAATGATAGACAAAGAAAGACATCCACAGTATCTTATCCTGAACCTTCTGAGGGATGGTAGAGGAGAAAGAATATGAATTTAATCAAAACACCTTGGCTATAGCCAGGAATTCCCTTTCCTGAAATAGATCCTAGTGAAGATATGGTCGTTTGAATGGAGACTACACTGAGTTAACACATAGATTTTGGAGTTAAAAGACATATATTTCAAATGTCAGATT
Organism: Odocoileus virginianus; assembly: GCF_023699985.2. Taxonomy (NCBI): domain Eukaryota; kingdom Metazoa; phylum Chordata; class Mammalia; order Artiodactyla; family Cervidae; genus Odocoileus; species Odocoileus virginianus. The sequence goes on from NC_069697.1 coordinate 11,184,565, forward strand.
CATCACTTAGAGGCTGTCAGACTATAGACAATTTCTCAACCTTTGCTTCCCTATCTGTAAAATATGGTGGTAAAGGTACCTATCTCCCAAGGCTCTTGAGAGGATTAAATGAGATCCCAACATAGACTGTGCTCCACAAAATGCCTAATACCTAAAAAGTGTTCAGGGCCGGTAGCTGTTTCATGAAAGCGGGTCACACATGGCTGTGGAAGATATTAGAGCAAGAGGATCCAGGCTAAATAAAGCTTTGACCACCGGGAGGAGCAGGCAACTAGCTTTTAAGTGAAATCCTTGTGTTTCCAGCAGTTGTACCCACTAGACAATGTTGCTGTGTACATTTCAATGAATTAAACTTAAATAAAACTTAAAGTTTAATGCCTTAGTCACAGTAGTCGTACTTTATATGCTCAGTAGCACACGTAGCTGATAGCTACCACACTGAGGAGCATAGGTATTAAACCACCTTCGTAGAAAGTTCTACTGGATGATGCTGGCTCTAAAGAGTCTATCCCGGTTGGGCTAAGCATCAAGGCAATGTTCATGAATAACTGGTTAATTTAGCTAAGGTCCACATCAAAACTAATCCTCTTTCTACTTTTTGATTTTTTCTTTTATTATATAGAATCTGAGTCTTATCAAAACTCTGTTACCCCAAATTCTGTGCCATTTTCAAGCTGTTAGAATATTTTTGACCACTGTTTATACCAGTGCATGTAATTGCTTTCAGAGAGATTCTATGAAGGAGGCCGTCCTTGGTTTCTCTGATCGAGTTTCTAAATTCTATCATTAGCCTCAACATCTCTGCAATTATCCATATCTGGTAATTAGCATGTTATTTCTACACTCTTCCTCCACCTCCACATCTCTGAACTGGAAGCTGGGCGACTGGGAGATTTTAAAGTGATCATTCTTTTAGTAGCAGCTGGTTCTTAACTGCCCTGGGTTTGTGACAGGGGGGAACAGGATCTCTATCCATTGCTGCTTCTTCCTAATTACATTCCTAATAGATGGCAAGTTTGGGGATAAAGCGTGGTTACATTTGTAGTATCTACAGGGTAGCATTTTAAGGTATGCTGGGAAATGTGGCAAGGTAACATGTGTAGCCAATGCATTGACTGTCATTAGTTACCCAGACAGCCTGGGTGCCTCTTTCAGCTCCCTGACCCACATTTCATCCACGCTCTGCTGTTTTTCTCCTGCAGGGTTATTTCCTGAGGAAAGCCCAGAGCTTAGGAGTTGCTCAGCAGAGAGCCCTGTTCTGACCTCCCTTAACAGGCAGTTTCACCTGCTGGGCTAGAGCCTTTCTGCTTCCTAGTCAATCTGTTAAGATTTTAGCAGGAGATTCTTGGATACCTTTTCACAAAACATATGGAAGATTGTAATTACTTTGGCCTGGTACAATTTTAGAATTGAGAGAGCAAGGAAGAGGTGCAAATCTTCTGTTCATAAATAACCAAATCTGTGGGCACTTTAAAAGGCATCCTAGGCAGCAGGAGAATTTATGTGTCACATTTCACCCTTGGCACACTTTCCAAATGAATTGTTCAAAGAGAAGTTGTATTAGGACAAATAGAAATGACGACCAAGACCAGATGTGGATTTTTAGTTAATATTTATGCAACACCCAAAGGGAAGATGGTATTGCACAATAAACTAAAAATGTCTTAGGAAATAAGGAAATCTTTACCCCAAGGAACTGGCACTGCAGAGGTATGAATTATACAACAAAGGGCTGGGAATGCAGAACAAATGCAGGGTAGGTCGGGGCAACTGTAAAAAATAATTCATTGAGGAAGTGGGGAGGTAGCAGATGTGTGGAAACTACTTGGGGAAAATAAGGGCTTAGCACTTTTTTGGCCAGTCTTGTATCTAAGGTAGAAAACTCAAGGCAGCCAGCTTAATTTCCTTCATCTGTGAAGAGCAATAGTAATTTTCAATAGAACATATATATATGTATATATTTCAGAACTCAAGCAGCAATCTCACAATGGGTAAGTACACCTTAATAAATTAAAAAGGAATGTCCTCAGGTTTGAAATGATCTCCAAGGAGAGTGATGACATCTTTACATCTTTAATCTGATTTCTCCCCAAAGTTGTTTAAGGAAGGTTGAAAATGCAGGCATTGGCTACTTCTGAGCCCTTGGAAAGCGGTGAAAGAGACCAAGGCTTAATACACTGGAAGAATACTAAGACCCATGTTAAATTATAGAAGGAAAATTTGTTAAAAGCAACTGGATTTCTCATACGCAGCTGGATTTCCAGCCTTTCATTCATCAGGGATGGCAATATGTGCCACTTTGTGGCATGTCTCATAGTGTCCTGTGCTTCTAATTCAGAGGAACTGGAGATGGGGAGAGAAGAAAAGGAGGGGGCGAGGGAGGAGTATAGAAAATGTTCCTTTAAAACTGTTGGAGTCTTGAAAGTGGAGACAGCTCTGGGAAGTGCTTACAAGCTTTTAGCAGGCTGAACCCAAAGCTCTTATACTTTCATTCCTCTGAGTCCTCTTAATTATTGAACAGGGCTGTCTGTGACTTCCTACCTCTCCCACTTTCCTGCAGAGTCGATGCATTCTTAAGAAGTTTTAACCTACTTCCTCCCTCTCTCCTTTGTTAATTTTTCACTAACTCTAACATAGAGAACAAATCAGTTTGCCCTATTCTCTCAAGATTAAAGTTTGTGTATTTTCAGTCGTTATGGTTTCTGCTGAACATATTTACTTGTTTATTTATTGTCATTTTTTTTTCCCCTTTTAACTGTCCAGGTATTTATAGGTGCTGGGCATCACATGGGAAACAAGACTGATAAGGTCCCTGGCCTCTTGGAGCTGCTCTTCTGGTGGTGATTCTGATACTGACACCTATGATAAAGAAATTAAATGCAGGCAGATGGGATAGGGATTGCTGGAGGAGAGGCTACCTCCTCAAGTGTGGGCTGGAAAAGCCTTTCTAGGCAATGACATTTGAACCAAGACTTGAATGCTGAGAAGGTCTGGGTAGAAGGCATTCCATGTGGGAGAAAGAAAAGTGTAAATTCCAGAGGAACGGGATGTCTGTATGGCTGGGGTACCAGAGCACAGTGAGATGGGGAGATTCACGAAGCCAGATGGAGGCTTGGCTGGTCGTGGTAAGGATATGGGTTTTATTTTATGTATAACAAGAAGTCACTGAACATTTCCACCCCCCCCCCAACCCCCCAAGCAGGAGTTCATAGGGTTTCAGAAAGTTATAACTGAGGAGGGGTAGAAATTACAGTAGAAGCAAGGAGACCACTTGGAAAGCTTCTGCATTAGTCCATGATGGGAACATGGGTAGCTTGGATGAGGACTGCAGCAGTGTGGATGTGATGAGATGTGTTTTGGAGGTAAACATATAGGTTATAATTGACAGCCTAAAGGATAAGAGGAAGTTGGAAAGAATGAAAGTGAAGGTGTTAGTCACTCAGTGGTGTCCAACTCTTTGCAAGTCTATGAGCTGTAGTCCGCCAGGCTCCACTAGCTTATGGAATTCTCCAGGCAAGAATGCTAGAGTGAGTAGCCATTCCCTTCTCCAGGGAATCTTCCTGACCCAGGGATGGAACCCAGGTCTTCTGCACTGAAGGCAGATTCTTTACCATCTGAGACACCAGGGAACCCTGGAGAGAGTAATAATAATAATAATAATAATAGTTACCACTTCTATTGCATTTAGGTAATAAGTGCTTTACACATGTTGACTACTTTCATCTTCATAATTAAGTGCCCAGAGATAGGTATTATTATCAACACTGTTTTTCATAGGTGAGAAAACTGAGGAACAAAGAGGTTAAGTGATTGGCTAAAGGTCACCCAGATGGGAAGCACTAGAGTAGGGACTCACACTCAGACACCTGATTCTAGAGAAGCCTGATCTTCTTCCAGCGTCCTACGATCCAGTATCAACAGGTAAGTGCAGTGGAGAGACAGAGAGGACTTTTGATGGGCCGAACTTTTTGACAGTGGGCAGAGGTTATGAGGTTAAAAATAAAATAAAAAAGTAAAGATCAGTCTCTACTTTTAAAGATACAATTCCCTCTTATATGCGTTTACGTATGTTTTTCCCAGGGCACAAAAATGGGCCCATCGTGCATGGCACAATATAATGAATATTCATAGTTTCATCTGTGTCTACATCGATTTCCTTGTGAACTCGGGAAAAGATGGAGCTTTGTTTTGCAGACACCCAAACCACGGAACTTGATTTTCAGGCCACTGCCAGACGTCCTGGGGACGGGGGTGGGGGGCTGATCAATTTCTCGGCGCGCCGTTTTGGAGAACTTGCTGGATAGGTGCTGGCTAGGTTTGGGGGCGGGGGAGAGGGGAAGTCGGCCTCTCCGGGTCAGTTTTCTACGCTCTGCGGCTGCTAAGCAGCAGGCGGCGCTGCAGCAGTGTACTTCGTGGTCTAAGGGAGCCGCTCATCCAGCCGGAAAGGCCGAGTCGAGAAGAGGTGTGGCAGGCAGCCCGCGGTCCTCTTCGGTCTTGCAACTTTAGTACCCAGAGCTCGTTCTACACAGACCATTCTTCTACACAATATTTCATCATGTTGGATGCCTTCCATCCAGTCCTGCATCCGGGCGGAAAGGAGAGGGCATTAGCTTCCCGTCTTTCTAGGTTTACGGACAGCGCTGTACGGGGTTGTTAAGACGTCTCTCTGTGTTCTCCCAGTCCGCCTGACAGTTCCCTGGAAACCACGAAAAGCCGCCGCAGCCGCGGGTACGCCTGTGTGCGTGCTAATCTTTTTGTCCTCTGTTGAGGCCCTTTCTTTTTAAGCTAACTGCGGGAATATTTCCCTCCCTACCCGTCTCTCCATTGACATTCGGGACAAAGGTCGGCCCGGAGCTGAAATCTCTCCCTCCTAAGACGCCCCCTCAAACTCGTCCAACCCCCTCTACCCACCCCATTTCGGCTCACAGTGAGGGTGTCTGACGCGTCGCGTGTGTGTTCGTGGCGACCAAGTCTGCAGCACTAGCCAAACCTGTTCTGCCTCTCCCGGTCCCCAGAAGTCTCTCCAGCTGACCGGACTTACGCCTGGCATCACTTGGCACACGCAGCAGCGCCGGGGTTGAGGTCCAGCTGGTGCCAGGCGCCGCCAGGCAGCAGCGGAGCGAGCGACCGCGTCCTGCCGGTCTCATTTCTCCTTTAGCTCCTGCGCCCAGGGCGCACTCCAGCTAGCTCTCTGGGCAGTTTTCCAGCCGTCGACCCTGGGTTCCCGCGGCTTCCCAGAGTGAAATCGAAGGTGAACGCAACAGAGGGAGGCCAGGAGGTGGGAAGGCGGAGCCTCCCGCCCGGGAGAGTGGGAGGGGCCTCCAGCCCAGGGGGTAACGTGGGCGGGACCTTAGGGGCGGATCTGGGTGGGGAAAGGGGCTGGGCGACCCGGGGATGGAGGGTTGGCCACGCAGGCGCGGGGGCCAGCGCCGCGAACCCCACGCGGGAGCTTCTGGAGGCTCCAGCCGCCGCTTCTCACTTCACCGGAGAAGGGGCTAGGGCCGGGAGGGGCGCTAATAAAGAGTGAATGAGCTGCAGCCGCTGTGGCGGCCGGAGTCTGCCCGAGCGGCACAGGAGCCTTGCGCCCGGGAGGCGGCGAGGGGAGGCGGTTTGCCTTGTCCGTCCCTGCCTCCCTTCTCGCTCTCTCTTCCTCCAGCTGGTCCCAGAGCCCGGCTCGGTCCGGTCCCTCTGCCCCCACCCCGCACTCTCCCACCTTCTCCGAGTCCCACTCCGCACCTAGGGCGCCCCGCACTGCCATGGGTTAGGGTGGCGGCTAGGAGCCGCGCGAAGGACCAGCCTTGTGCATCTGCCGGGGGACGCGGAGCCCGAACGCCGCTCGCCGCTCGCCGGCGCAGGGCATGGGGAGCGCGGTGTGAGCCCGCACCCGGGGAGGACGCAGGAGCTGCGGAGACGGGCGAGGAGGAGGAGGAGAGCGGTGGATTGGAAGGACCCGAGGGAGGAAGGAAGGGTGGGGAAGAGAGGGAAAAGTGAAGCTGGGAGGAGAAAGCGGCGGAAGGTGGGGATTGATGCTTCTGTTTTTTGTTGCCGCTGCTGCCCTCGCGCTGGGAGCCGAGCCGGAGGGAAGGCGGTGGAGAGATGATTGCAGAGTTGGTGAGCAGCGCTCTGGGGCTCGCCTTGTATCTCAACACCCTGAGTGCGGATTTCTGCTATGATGACAGGTAAGGGGGTGAGAGGAAGGGGTGACGGGCTGCCTGGGGACTCCGCGGTGGCTTTGAAGCTTCCCGCTTTAAGGCTGGAAGTGCATCTTGGAGGGACTGTTCCTGCACCTGAAGGCTTAGGAGACCCGTAAGCATCAGAACCTAAAGCAAACATTCGGGACGCGGGCGCTCTGGGCGGGCTGAGGGAGTTTGGGTTCTTACTTTGCAGCAGGTTCCTCTCCCTTGCTTCTAGACTGTTGGCAGACGCTTAAGTTTCTTAGCGGAAGTCACAGCAATTTGGGAAACTGTTTAATGAAAGCATTAAAAACAATTCTTAGGTATTCCTTGGTGCAACAAAAGCACATTGAGCGATTTTATGTCTGGGCTGGAAGGAAGCTGCTCCCTGCCCTCTAATAGATCTTCCCTGTAACGTTTCCTTTTATTGATGGGACACTTATTTCCCGAGGTTAAAACACACATTTGACAGTTGCCAAAATAGTGGGGAGATCGCCCTGTTTCCACTTTGCCTTTTGACGCGTGGGGTGTACATTTCTTTGCGCCAGGGCAGTGCTGCTGCCCCGCCTCCCTCACAAATCGATGGAGTATTACTTTATAAAAGCCTGGGCCTTCATTTCTGTTTGGGAGTTTTACTTTAGACGTTAGCGACTTTTCTGTGCTAATTGGGGGAAGAAGACGCCCCTAGAGACTGAAGTTGTCTTCTGCATTTGGGTTAGTTTGGGTGGCTAATGAGAACTGAACTGTGTTGTCAAAGAAACTGCATCGATTTCTGGGAAATGTCACAGTTGTGCTCGTGTCTCTACCTATTTTTTTAAACGTTGTTAGTGTTTAGAAACTGATGAAAAGCTCCATTAGGGGAAATTCCAATTTGTGCCTTTCCGGTGACTTAATCTGATTACAATTAAAACAGATGCATAATTAAAATATATTAGGGAGAACAGCACGCCTGGCTAAACTTATTAACCGTCCTGGGGTGTTTCATGCTCCATTGAAATTAAACCATCCAAAAAGTGAGCACAGATTTACTTTGACAGCTTTTCAGCAGCCTCTCTGGGCTATGGAAAGTGAATGGATCCCCAGGGCCAGGGCAGGGCAGTGAGTGAACTTAAGCAAAGTGGTTGATAGGGAAGTTGAAGGCAGAATCTTCTCTTGATGGTGATTAGCCAGATACTATATCCTGTAGTGTACCCCCCTCCCACTTAGAAGCGGGTTCATGGTTGTACGACTTAAGTCACCAAATCTGGGTTCACACCCACGTCTGTTATGAAATCCCCTCGTAATAGATGCAAGAACATACAGTAGACCCTTCTCTGTGCCTTTTATGTAAGTGTCTATCAGATACTAGTTGATAGAAAGCTACTGTTAGACATAAACTTTTCCTTAACTTTCAAGCAATGTACATACGGTCTTTAGCCATTATGCTGCAAGCTCTGAGGAATAAATGGTCTGTGTGTAAGAGTGATATGACCTGCTTCTGTTCCCTCCAATTTTGTGTTACTATGCACCTGCTATTTCTAGAGTACTGGCAGAAAACACTCTTGCTTTCCAGAGTTGGAGGACTTTTCACTCAAGTGAGCTCAGGGGAGAATCTGGGCTGTTACTGGTACTGTTGGGGACAGTTGGAAGAGTAAGTATTTAAGCCAATAATTAAGAGCTTATGTAAAAAAGTAACTTACTGTAATACTGTAACTATTGTAGAACATTGATAAATCAAGCATCACTGGCGTGGCTACTCTTTATTGCTGTCCAATTCTTTAAAAAGTACATGTCAGAACAATCTATTCAATAAAGGTTAAGGCTGGAACTAAACTACATTTGAATGTACTTTCCTCTGTAGACTTTAAGTTTATTTTGTATTCCTGAATCCTCAGTCAGTGGTGTTAGGGTTGTAACTTGGGCAGAGTGTAAGTATGATGATAAATTAGTTGTAATTTGATAGTTGGCAATTGTTGTAAGTTTTTTACCTGCTATAGATTGAATGGAGTGTCAAAATTCCTGACATACCTAGCTGCATAGACGAATTTAATGTGATAGTTTGCCCATATCATCTAGTTGATGCATGCCCAATATATGTTATATAGACAATATATACCAATATGATGTTGAAGGCCTGTAAATATGAATTATAGTTAGCTACAATTTGAAAAGTGTATTTGACTCTAGTTTTCCTAGTAGCAGAACTGCATGTGTGATTACATAGTCTTCAGAGTATGAAGTCTTACAAGTATCACTTGGTTTTTATGAATCCTAGAAATTATGAAGTACGTATTAATAGGGGCGTGGAACTTACTCAGTGTCTGCATAGCATGTTCAGGTAATTCAGTGCCAAGGTGAACTGTAGATTGTGACTTTACAGGTAGACTTTCTGACCACTGTTCTAACTCAGTAGTGTGAGAAGAGGGAAAAAGGCTGGGAGTGGCAAGTGGAAATTGTAGGAGGATGGTAATGTGTTTATTTCCACCACTCCATTTCAGACTACAAGGACTCAGGTGTGAAACTTGTTTAAACTACATCTGTGGTTTCTGCTGCTTCCCTGCTTTCCCACCCCTCCCAAGAACTTTAGTGAAATATGGTTTCAAAGGAGAGAGCAGAACTGGGAAGGAGAGAGCAGCTCAAGGAGAGAGATGACTTTTATGCTCGACTTGCTTAGTGAAATCAAGACTCTGCATTTTAGCTGACGAATCTGGCATTTACTGTAGGAGGGCTTTCTATTGCTTCAGCTTAAACGTTATTGCTGTGGTACTTCTCCAAGTTATCATTTCTTTTAAATATAGTGATCAAGTTTACTTTATAAACTATATATGTAATTACATTCAGTGTTTGATGTAGCTTGGTTGAGATTAAGTGGTAATCTGAAACCTTCTTTTAGCAAAAGCAATTTCCCTATGGTAAAATTTAATATTTTACAAGTGTTTCTGTGCTAAAGTTAAGAATATGGCTCTGATGTGATGAAACAAACAGTAGAAGAGTGGAATTCACCATATCTGATGAAAAAGCGTATATGGTTTCAGCTTCTTCCCCCTCGCCCCTTGCCCTCAATCTAGTAATAACTGTATTGAATCTTAATTTGTGGTTAGAGTAAAATTGAAATTATAAATATACAGTCGTTGCTAAATTTTAAGTCATGTTGCATGTGACTTCTTGAAGGACCATTTCATTTTCTGGAGAAATTTAATGTTAGGCTAGTGGAGAAAATTGCTGACCCCAAATTCTCTGCTCTCTGACATATTTGTTGAGGGTAACATTGTGTCACTTTCCCTTCATCCTCTTTAAAAGTTCTGTTATGTTTTGCATAGAGATAACACCAACAAAGGAGTCAGTTTACCTCAAAGCAACAAAAGGAAACTATAATTGCTGTTTCCTACTCTGATTTCATTTTGCACATATCTTCGAATTGATGGCATGCTTTTTATAGTAGATAACAAGTAAATAAGTTAATGCCGCAAATTTATCTTTTTATTCTAATGTGAGTAAAATAAGACATTAGTTTAAAAAGACAATTTTGCATTTCTGAAAGTAGGAAATGGGCTTGTGGCTGCTTTGAAACAAATTTTCCTTATTGCTCATTCTGCAGTTGTTAAACTCAACCATGATCATGAACATTATCTTTGGGTTTCTTAGTTACTGGTATGCAGTAATTGTGTAAAACTTGGTGAAGCAACTCCACAACGGGAATTTCTTCTCTTGAAATCAAAACCACCCCAGATTCTCAATAGCACATTCCTAGTTTAGTTATTCACTTAGGTGTAAATGTAAATCTCAGTTTTAAAAAGACTCGTTTTTTTCCCCCTGAATGTCATAAAGAGTTTCATTAGCAGTATTTAAACGAAGAAATAGAAGATTGAAAGTATACACACTTTTTTTAAAATATTTTTTTTCTAAAGATATTTAACTGTATTTTCTACTTGATCTTTTAATGTTATTATCAGTTTGGGCTTTTGACCTAGTATAAGAATTTCTTGTGAACTGACCAGTTCCTCTAACTTCTCTGTTTAGAGTTCTCTCTAATAAATTTGCCTTGGACCAATCTGGGTTTGTTATCTTAAAGTTGTAGTATGTTCAACCATTGAAGATGTGTCTGGTATTTAGTAAATGAATGTTTAGGAAGAATTACTATAAAATCAAATTAAATAAGAGAGAAGTTTGCTTTGTATCTAAGGTTGTCTCTTCAGGTCTTTACTGGAAGAAGCCAGTGTGTACAAGAGTGTTATTTCATGCTGTTTCTTTCCCAGTTGAAAATGTATGGAAAAAAAAAAAAAGGCCAGTGGATACAATTTACAGTTTATAAAATGTTTTATAGGACATTTTATTTTCTAGCTAAGTTTTGACTGTTTAATCAAATCTATGTAGAGAAAGTCATTTTGCTGTTTGAACAAGTACATCTCTTAACAGTAAATTAAACTTAAGTGAAGCCAGTATGGATTGCTTTGCCTTACCTCTGTTGAGCTTGTCACATGGGGTTTATCCTAGCAAATGACCCAAATACAAGCATTGAACGGACATGCACAAATGCCATAGGGAAATTTCTTGCCAGCCATCTGTCTCTTGTTGTTTTCATATATAAATGTACTATATTGGCCGGGGAGGGGGGATTGTCTGTGTTATTGCATATTATTAGTTTACATCATATTGTCATCTGCACTTAGTTTTTCAGAGCTAATGTACCCTGTAGTAATAGAATTCCCTGCTGCTATAATTCTGAAAGAGCTTCAGCTTTTTGGATTCCAACATGAGTTAAGAGCAGTTTGTCCTCCTAATCTCTTTGTTGCTGTTCTGCATGCTAAAAGCACCTATTTAAAATGCCCTTGATGGTGCAGCTGTTTATCAGAGGTGAAGGGTATGTTTTGTTTAAACCTGGCACCATCAAAATACTAGGAAAGGGCAAAGTTTACCCTTAAGGCCCTCTGGTAAATCTGTGGCTGACAAACCTACTTTCTTATAACTTCATTATTCTCACCTAACATGCTTTTAACACACTAATATTCATCTCTTAAGTTTTTGATTCTCTCTTGGAAGCTAAATCTTATATGAACTTTGAGTCGTTCCTTTAATGGCTTCAAAAAATTGACAAGTGTGGCAGCCTTGATGGAAAAGACAAGGGGGTTGCTGAATGCAGTGACCTTCTCTCTATGAATAGCTGTCTTCATTAAGAGCCTAGCGGAAAAAGAGTAGGGAACCCATCACCAGGAGCTACATCCGTCTACTTTTCATGGGATGAAAAAGGCATAATATTTTGAATCATTACAGGTGGAATAATGCACAACATGTGATGTTTCTTTAAAGATTTGATTTGTACGTGTTTTTGAGGCATAAAGGGCTACATTCATTAATTCACTGATTATAAACACCACTAGACATGGGCTTCCCACGTATATGGTGCGTAAAACAAACAGCAGCTGCTCCCCTTGCCAGTAAGCGTGCCTGCCCGTCCCTTTCCTGCCTATACTTTACTAGGTGCTTGTATAGTGTTTGGATCTGGGAGTCCGATGCTAGACATGAAGAAATGCTGATAGCTTGTCTTTTAGCCGCGTTTCAGTTGCATTGGTTCATATTTATTTTGATGGATACTCATAGTTTTAAACTTCTACTGGGCTTCTGTTGGCTTCTTTCCCGGAGCATCTCTGCTGAGGACCCATGGTAGATGGTTTGAGCTGGATTTATTCTTGATCCAGTGCTCACTGGCACCTTATTTGTACCTGTGGAAGTTTTAGAATGCTTTTGCCATATGGCTCCTTCCTGTTGTCCACGTCAGTTGTTCTCCTTGAAGGTCTGCATTGGCTAACCCTTTGAATTAGCTGGATTTGCCTTGACTAGTCATAGGGATTGAAGACTTTTGTCTCAGGTATTATTTGGGCTGTATTTTCTAGGCAGTTAATTCTAACAAGGTGCAGTGCTATCAAATTTCTATTGATCTTCTCCTTTCTGACAATTTAATTTTTCAGTTATGTTTGTTAGTTTCTCTGGTACTCAAGGTTTCTCAGAATAAAAGGTATAGTTGTTTGTTTAAGTCTTTTAGAAATTTTTTGGGATTACCATTTTGGGTTCATCCATAACCTTTCTTCTTTATAGTTAAGTGGGAAAGAATTGAGTAAGCCCATTTACTCTGGAGAAATTTGAAGAAAGTAGGAACACTGAAATGATTTATTTTCCCGATTCTATGTTAACCATTTTTATCATGTTTTAAAAGTAATTTATCTTACTTAAGGGCATTTCATCAAGTTAATTTGAGTAACTAGAAATGATTATTTTAAAGATGAGATGGAGAGAGATTTTGAACTTGCTCTTGTCTAAAGGATTAATTTGGAAAAGAGATTAGAATTGAAAATTCTAACTCCACCTTTAGATTCCATTTTGTTGTGGAAATAAGTGAAATTATATATACATTTACTTATTCCAAGGCTATATACACTTACCCCATTGCTTGAGGGCAGTGCTAATGTATTTGTTTTAAAAGTACCTTAGAACATGGCAGAGGAGATGCTGTTTGCTTTCGATTATTTGGTTTAAGCTTTTGTTTTTTGATTTCTTTGCCAGGGCATTTTGTGATATCAGAATGAGGCAGGGTCTGAAGCATGGCTCAGCATGTAATTCTAGTCAAGAAAACTGGATAAATTACATACTTGTCAAATGAAACACACATCAGTGCCCTTGGAATAGCAGCTGTGTGTTAGGTGTTGAGGCCAAATAAAGTATTTCTTTCCCTTTGTCTTTGATGATTGCCCTTTATTTCTGTAGAATTTATTATGATACATGTGTGATTATTCCTCAGGAGCATCACGTTTAAAAAAAAAGTTCACTATAGGCTTATGATTATGGTTTAACAATGTGTAAAAATATTGCCGTGGGGTAAAGGAATTACTGACATTTGAAACTGAAAAATTCACAACTTTTGATGATGAAAGTGCTGTTTTCCTACTTGTCATTCCAAGGATTATTGATTTCTTTAAAAGTAGAAAAATTCGACTGTTCTAGCCTAGAAATTCTCACTTGGCATCATTTAGGAGTATTTTGACTTCAAAGGATGTGTTATTTGCTGAAAAGTGGCCACTGGGGCAAAATATGGCTCTTGACATTTTGAACGGTGTTAAATGATGGCACCGAAGTATTTCAAACAGTCATGATTCAACACTGTTTAAAAATCCAGTGGGAAAATGGCAGCCCATAGAACCCTGCATATTTGGAATTCTTTGGGTATTCATTTTAAATGCAGTTTACAAGTTTGCCTTTTACAAAATGCTGTATTTTTTTTTTTTTTTAAAGAAAGATGAATAAGGCTAGTGAAATTTTTACAGCTGGGTCTTTTGGAATTTTGTGTTCTTTTTTTCAGTTGCTTTTAAGCATTCTATAAAGGCACTGAAAAGATGCAGGCCATAGCCTTGTTTTTTGTTTTTGCTTTGCTTTCTCAGCTGGGTTATATGCCTATATTCAGGATATTATTGTAATGCATATTGTTATCCAGCATCTATTATAAATCCAAGATCATAAAAGTAGTCTTTGAGTGAGGCAGATAAGTGAAAACGCTTGGGGAGAAGTAAACACCTTGTTTTTGTTAATTTCTGACTTGTCTCATGTCTACCATGCTTTCTTTTCTCTTTGGGATATCTTTTGGATTAAAAAGTCAGTAGTCTGACTCCTTACAGTATCAAGTGCACATTGAAGTGACATTCCTGCCGATTGCAGCCTCCACAGGGGCGCCTTGGGGGGTGACTGTAGACTGCATCTCAGGCCTGACTGCTTTTAGCAGTTTGGAGAGGACACACCATTATAGAGCCATTTGGGAAAGGGGGATAAAGGTGACAGCCCTGTTGTTCCCCTTGGGGACCTTTCTCATTGTTTTCTGCACTATCTTTTGTCCAACTCAGCCCTCCTATCTTCAGGTTTTTAAAGGTGTTATAAGTACTGATCCTCCTGCCTTGGATTGTAAAAGATGTCTTAAGGTAGAACACTTGGGTCCAAATATTTTGTCAAGTGTACTTCTTTAAGAATAGGATGTTTCTCTCCTCCTCCAAGTAATTAACTGCAGGACTGCTTTCCCAAAGCAATTGAAAAGAGCTCATTTTGACAAAGCAAGCTTCTAATGACAAATTTCCCAACTACAAATTTGCAGAGGAAAAGTTCTCCGATGATGAAGAAGTTTAATCAGGCAAAAAGACATTTTTATTTGCAGAAATAGGCCCTTTAGAGGGAGGTAATTACTTATAGCTGATGTGAAAAACTGGTATACCTGAATTCATTTGGTAAACCTCATTTAAAATAGGAAGGTTATTCTTGTTATTCTATTGAAAGGAAAAAAATGGTACTGTTGTATCACTGAATTTATATTAAAGAAATAAGGTTTTATACTTGAGCCTACTCTTACAAGGATACATACTGACTTAACCAAAGAAAATGAATTTGAGATTTGAGGAGAAATCTATTATAAAGAATTGGAGAAGGAAATGGCAACCCACTCCTGTATTCTTGCCTGGAGGATCCCAGGGACCGGGGAGCCTGGTGGGCTGCCGTCTGTGGGGTCGCACGGAGTCGGACACGACTGAAATGACTTAGCAGCAGCAGCTATTATAAAGACACCAGTGTCCAGCCTGAAACTACCAACTGTAGTTTGCCATAGGTAATCTTCTATTTAAAATATCCTGTTGAAATGATGTCTCTTAGGTTGCTTCCTCCACCTCTATATTTTCAAAAGCCTTTGCATTTTTCTTTTAAAAACAATAGTATTTTTTGCTAATAGTGTTCCGTGTTGAACAGAAAATGAAATTTCACTGTTACTGATGACTCTTATATGTCATCAACATAAAGTAAGCCATTTCTGTGAGAGACTATTTAGTACCTACTTTAAAAAAAAAATTGGGATATAGTTGCTTACAATATTTTGTTAGTTTCTGTACAGTGAAGTGAATCAGCTATATGTATCCATATAGCCCCTCCTGTGGACCGTCTTGCTCCCATCCCACGCCTCTAGGTCATCACAGAGCCCTGAGCTAAGCTCGCTAAGCTATACAGCAGCCTCCCACTAGCTGTCTGTTTGACACATGGTGACGTATATATGTCAGTCCCAATCCCCCATTCCACCCTTCCTTCCTCCTCTCCCAATGTATCTGTTCTTTACATCTGTGTAGCTACTTTTAAGTTCAGACCTGATTACGATATTGAGGATGCTTGTGGCAGGCAAGGGGGCTTAGACCGGGTCCTCTCTCATAACTACCTTCCCCTCCATACCCCACTTTCATTCTTTGATATGGATGATTATCTTTAAAAAATTCTTCTAAAATGCTTTTTAAATTCTCAGTTTCTTTAAACCAGATGAAGGTCTTTGTACCTCTCCTAAAAGCACATTTTCAAGCTGGGCTTCTTGCTGGATCTCTTTCCATCTATGTATGTGTATATGTATATATTTCTAGATCGTTGCTTTCCAAACTTCAGTCTACCTGCATATCACCTGGGCTTGTTAAAATGCAGATTCTGCCTGGCTCCGGTCTAAGAGTCTGCGTTTCTGTCATTCTTAGGTGTGATCAGTGCTGCTGATTTCATGTAATATACACGTTAGCTCTGTGTGTTTTACAGACATTTGGAAAAGACTGCCTAAATTCCTGGATTAAAAAAGATTTAGCATGATCTTTTATATCTCAAAAGCATATGAGTTTTGCCTTTTTATTTAATCTCTTTGTTTTGTTTTCTTATTTGCTTAATCATGACATCTTTAAATTGATCATAAGCGTTTGAGGTATTGTATATATTTTGAAAATGTAGAGAGCCTGCTGAAATCTAGATGATCTCTATTGAAATATCTGTCACTGTCTTGTATTAAAATATCATCTTCTTTGTAACATTACTGTGGAGACAGATGTTGGCTTCTGATTTTGACAGACTGATAGGCAGTTGCCTTAGGCTTATGACTTGAACAGATTTGTCGTTGTAGTTTGGTCTCCCAGTCGTGTCTGGCTCTTGGCGACCGCATGGACTGCAGCACGCCAGGCCTCCCTGTCCCTCACCACCTCCCGGAGCTTGCCCAAGTTCATGTTCATTGCATCAGTGATGCTGTCCAGAAACTGATGCCTAAACGAGACTGTAGTCAGTGCCTTGATGAGTGGTACTTTTATTGAGCAATCCCTTGAAAGGAAACTTGGCTTACATTGCATGAAGACTCTTTTATGTCAGGCATGCAGCAAAATATAGACATTTAGGCAGCTGAAAGTCAGAAAGAGATTTATTAATGATATTCAGGTACTGGGTGATACTACTGAATAAAAGTATAGCTACCTTTTGAAATGTGTTAGAAATGCTTGGGCCCCTATGATTTTTTTTTTTTTTTAAACTGGTGCACTACACCTTAACTTTTGGGATTTTTCTGAATAGGTGAACTCCTTGTATATCTGAAGGTTTACATGCCTACATAGTGGAAATCGTTTTAAAGAATTTATTCTAAAATAAGTTAGAATTATTATTTATTATTTTTTTTAAATACTGTACTCTGTCTACAGAAGAACAGTGGGCCAACATAAGAGAGTAGCATTTTAGTCTCGGAATTAACACTTTATTAACTAGTACTTGAGGTGCTAAGCCTCTAAAACTTGCTCTTCTAATTGGTCAGGAATTGCAAATAGTGATAACAACTGCCAACCACAGAGTGAAGATCAAAGGAAATAGTCTGATGAATGTTTTCTGTGTGTTTAAAGAGATGCAGGAAGATATAGTTAGAGGCAGAGGGTGTTGGACCAGGGGATGAATGACTTGGTTGTTCCTGAGTCATTGGCATCTCACTCTCTTCTCACCGGAAAACGGAGCTGTGTTCTGCACCATGTCCTTGCTCACTTTTTCATCTGGATTCAGTGGTTGAACTCCTGCTGTCCCAGCTTCTGACCCCCCACCCTGCCACACCCCATCTTTGCTTCTATTCTCTGTTCACCCTTTGATCAGTTGTCCCTGGTCTCACCATGGAAGCAGGTTTTGTTCTCATCTCTACCTTTTCTCCCATAGTTTGGCCACGTGATGTGAAGAGCCAGCTCATTGGAAAAGACCCTGATGCTGGGAAAGATTGAGGGCGGGAGGAGAAGGTGGTGACAGAAGATGAGATGGTTGGATGGCATCTTCGATGCAATGGACATGAGTTTGAGCAAACTCTGGGAGATGGTGAAGGACAGGGAAGCCTGGTGTTGTGTAGTCCACGGGGTCGCAGAGAGTCAGACACAGCTTTGCGACTGAATAGCAACGGTTCCTTTTCCGTTGCTTTCCCTATATTGCTGGTCTCTGGGCTTATTTTGGATAGATATTCTGTCCAGTCTGAGTACTTTTTTCCTTCTGCAAGGTAAAAAGACCAATTATAGTGCATTGGGTGTGAATAATCTTTGGTACTCTGGTTCTGCTTCGTAGGGCGTATTGTTACTGGGTACTCATGGTCTCTCTCTTCAATAAAACCTTTTTCTTTTGGGAGTATGTTCAGAGTCAGAGCAGTACTGGAAGCCAGTGATTAGGAAAGATATGTCAGGTAAGCTGAAGTTCTTCCTGCATGGAATCGTGTTAATCAGTGGTGTATTGAGAGTTTTCAGTAAGTATGCTTAGTACATGTACTGGAGGGTGACATCTAATATCTAAGCCTGGTGATACAATTTTGTAACTAATTACAATTTTTTTTTCCTTTTCTTTTAGAACTTTCCAAGCAACAGAGTGGCAGAAATTAAGAGAGACCACAAGAATTTTGAAATCAGATAGCCTAGGGATCTAATCCCAGAACTATTACTTGCTAATTATGTAATTTTGACTGTGTTACTAAAATTTTTCTAGCCTCTGTTCCCTGTTCTATAGAATGAGGATAGGAATACCTACTTTATAGTGTTGTTGGGAGAATTTAGTAAGTTTTATAAAGTGCAGTGCTAGGGTGTTAACAAGTATTTCTCTTAATCAAGAAAATATTCATTAACTCTATAGCTGATACTTTAAGATAATTATTTAATAACATCTGAAAATATTGTAGAATATTTATGGGTTTTTCTTTAAAGTCAATATTCAACATTTAAACATTTCTGATAATTTTTCACTTGGTATTTCAGATAGAATTAGTGTCACTGAGAGGGTTCAGTGAGCTATATTAAGTAATTACTAATTTTAAAATTCAGTTTTCACCTTGGGTTATAGGTTTGGACAAATGATTTTGAAATTTAACCATTATATACACACATATGCATATATGTATACACACCAGATTTTGCCAGTAAAATGTATGTGGTCTATACTCAATTACATATATAACTGATTCACTTTGTTGTATACCTGAAACTAATACAACCTTGTAAATAAACTATACTCAAATAGAATTAAATTATTTTGAAAAATCATTAGCAATCAATTTTAAAAAAGTATATACAGAAACCAGAACTCAGATGTCTCCCTGACATCTTCACTGCAAAGTAACTTTCTTCTTTAGATTAGATGATAGATACTGTGTGTAGGAGCATATGGAAAATTATGATTTCTTAGCTTCTTGTAAGAGTTGTTCCACTCTCTGATGCATATCTTAGATTTTTCAGGAAAATCATCTAAGGACATATCTTAATATTAAGATATTCCTTATTAATATTAATGAGAAAAATATGGAAAATATGAAAATATGGAGTTACTTTGAATTATGTTGCAAAAGGTTATGTTGAATTGAGAGCCCAGATTCCAGGAATACTTTTTTTTAAATTAATTAATTTATTTTAATTAGAGGCTAATTACTTTACAATATTGTGGTGGTTTTTGCCATACATTGACATGCATCAGCCATGGGTGTACAGGTGTCTCCACATGCTGAACACCCCTCCCATCTCCCTCCACACCCCATCCGTCTCTGTGGACAACCCAGGACTACTTTTTATATATCTTTCATTTTACAGGGAGTCTATCAGGTATAAAAGCTCTGTTCTTTGAAGCCTTTTCTGGGAAACCTGTTACTCTCACACTGACTTGCTCTTTGATCAGGACCTATGACTCATATTAATTTATTTACAGAAGTTCTGCCTTTAAGAATATTGATCTCCCTTTTGATTCAACAGATCTTTCACATGTTGACTTACCACTTGACACTAACATTTCTGGCTTCCTTCCCCGCTTCCTGCCCTCCTCCCTTCCAAACAAGAAATATTTTCCTTCTCAAAGTACAAGTAAGCTTAGGATGTTGAAGGTGTATGGAATTGATTAGACTATTTCCTCTTTAAAGTCTAGGTGTGGCTCTAATGATTTTCCAAGGTTTCTTCCAGCATAAAGCAGGTCACAATTTTAGGGTTTGGGATTTGGGTCCATTTGTCTAAAAAATGTATCTGAAATTGGCCATTGGGGGCCATTGATAATGTTTTCAGTAAAACATTGTGCATTTTGCTCTGCATACAGTGGAAAATGAAGCACTAATACAGCAGACCACATGAAGCAAAGATGTTTTCACCTGAGCCATAATCGGCATTTTCTCTTATGTGTTACCTTCTTCTCAGTTGGAATGTTTACACTGTTCTTATTGATAACTAAATTCTAACAGCAAGTGGCAAACTCTTAAAAAGGAGAGCACTTTTGGTTCTTGTTGGATAGCAGCCTAGTTTTCTCTAATGTACATCTGTTCCTTGGAACATTTTTAGAATATTCAGGTGAAAATTCACCCAGTATTTTAATAAACCAGATTCTGTTACTGACGGGTTAAAACCATTTTTGTCATACTGTTTTAATTTATTAAAGAGAAACGACAAATGGTTTCTGCACGATGGCTCTCAACTCTCTGGGAGTGATTTAAATGAGTACAAGAAACCAATAATTCAAGACCTTATTAAACATGCCTCAGCAGTTGATTTCTAAGACTAAAGAAAAGTCCAACAGCTGGATTTCTCCAGGGTGAGGGATTGGATGGGAAGAGGGGTTATCTACTCTGAAGGAGAAGCTTACGTTTGATATCCCTATAAATGAATTTTGGTGAAATTGGGAGGAGTTGACTTGAAGAAGATTCTGCCCGTTTCTCGTTTATGATACAATGCTTTCCTGTTATGACTTAGAGGAGGGATCATTATGAAGAAATCAGGATGGGAGACAGAGGCACTGCAATGGAAGATGGGTCATTTTGATTGAGTACCTCTGTAGATTGGAACCAGAGCAGCAAATGATTGTCAGCTTCTTGAGGTTAAATCAAGACAGGTTGTTAGAATGGAATCCTCTGAATTCAGCTCCATTTATTGGAAAGTGGTTCTTTGGCATCTTAAATTCTATGACAGATTTTGATTGCATGCTGAATTTGGGGTGTGTGTTATAAGACAGCAGCATGTTTGTATTTTTTTTGAAAAAGGCAGTTTATAATAAGTACCCAGATGTTTATCTTTGTGTGCTTGGAATTTGAATTCTGAGGATTTATTATTTTGGGAGAGGGTTGGGTTTATTTTTCTAAGTAAAGCCTGAAATAATTAGCTAATTTAATGTTAAATTGGACACTTTATTCATATATTCAACCTTCAGATTTAATAAGTGATATTTTATGAACGATATTTTAAAGTTAAAATTGTTCTAAATGCTAAGAATAATCTAGAGTTGAAATTTTGACTTTTATTTTGTGTCATCATTATTTGTGAAAACTGGTTGACAAAGAAGTTCAAAAAGTTAAAACCTAAGTTATGAAAAGAACATTATCTACTTTAAAAGTTTTCTCTAAACCTGAATAAAAGCTTAAACACAAACCAGAACTTAGCCCGAATGTGTTTCCTTTGAGCATCACTGGGAATCTGTATAAAAATAGAGTAAATGCTTTGTATGCTGCTTACCTACTGCATTTGGAAAAAATCTTTTGTATATGTCTGCAAGCTATTTGTGTATTCAGAAAGAATTTACTGGAATCGACTGAAATTGGTAGAAAGAGGTCAAAGAAGCAGGATAGTTATAACTTTATTGAAAACTGGATTTGTATTCTCTGTCTTAATCTTGAGTAAATGGAAGCTAAAGACTGATTTCATTTGTGAAATATTATCACTCTTCCTTCATTTAACGGAGATTCTTTGTATTTAAATATGTTTTCCCAAGAAAATCACATCAGTTGCTGATGACTTCTATCTGCATTGGTTTTAGAAAAAAGAAAGAGATGAATAGAATGTAAGCAAGCTAATACAAAACTAATAAGGAGACAATTTCCTTATACCCGTATCAAAAGATTTAAAGATACTTAGTTATAACATGATAAATTGTTTTGTGTTTTCTGGTCACTTAACTCAGAGGCTGCAAACAGCTGTTGTTACTAGAAGTGATGGAAAGAAAGAAAACATATAGGTATGTTTACCATTTAAGTAGCGTGACTTGTGCAAGTTATAGTATAAAAAATGATAATTCTATTCAAAGATTGTGAGAAAGATTTGAATGTGGTTCATTTTAAATTCAGGAAATCGACTCAAATAGACATTGGCCTTTGATTTAAAAGTGTTAAGTCATTCTTATATAGAAGTGTTCTCTCTCTCAAGAAAGCATCAGTGTGGGATGCTTTCAGCTCATGTCATTCCTGTTTTTTTTTTTTTTTTTGAGCAAGCATTTCTACGTGCTTAACTGTGTCAGGATTTGCATTTAAGATGGGGGGGGGGGGGGGGGGCACGGACTCTGAAGAAGATGTAGTCCATAATCTTAAGGATTTTAGAATCCGCAGGGGAGACCAAGTAAATAGATAGTTTCTTTAACAGGGAGACATGCTTATGATTCTAAGTATGTAAAAGGGGCGCTTGACCCAGACTAGGAGGGAGTAGATAGGGAGCTCTTGTGAGAACTGATTCCTGAAGAATAAGAAATAACTTAATAAATATGAGGTTGGGGGGGGGGGGGAGGAGGAGAGAGGGAGAGGATATGCAGGAAGAGAAAGTTATGGTGTCCGAATATCAGGGCATAAATCTAGGGCAGAAGGTAGGGAGCGGGAGGGAAAAAAAAATGAATTGGCAAGGGAGGCAAAAGCCGCTCATTGACGGTCTTGTGACCCCTGATAAAATTTGGAGAACTGTCTGAAACAGGGTGAAAGCGAAAGCACAGCGGCCAGAAAGATGTCTGTAATAGGATTATATTGGAGGATTTGTGTTCCTGGCGGTGATGAGGGCCAAAAGTAAGGTAGGAACAGAGGTTAAAAAAAAGTCTATTGGGAAAAGATGAAGAAAAGTTGATGTCACTTGGTAACAGGCTGGATGTGGAGGGTTTTAGGAGAGGGACTCTTCCCGGGTTTCTGTGTTTGAACAAGTGGGTAGAAAAGGAGGAGCCGAGGTCGGTTTGGGGGGAGCCGGCGGAGGGATGTGCCGACCCCCTTGGTGAGCAGCTGTCCCCGCGTGGATGCGCTGAGCGCCCCGCGTGGATGCGCTGAGCACCCCGCGTCAGGCACGCGGTACCACGGCTTTGAATCGCGGCTGAGACCTTGTCATTGGCCCTTTATTTTTGCTAGCATGTTATATGCTTTGGTAATGCGATTTTAAGTGCCCCAAACCCAGTTCAGGAAATAGAGAGCCTCTTGCTTGTCTGAGCTCAGAGCCCTGAGCACTTCCTTTCTCGGCGCGTCTCTCGGTCTGGGCATCTCGGTGGTCACTGTGGCCGGTGGCACCCTCAGGCCTCTTCCCAGGCTCTCCCAGAAATGCTCCCGGCGGGGGAGCCCTCATTGTCCTGACTTAGATGGCGAGCTCATGGGTGAACGCGCCTCTAGCCGGGTGTTGGAGTAAAGAGGAGACGGGGCTGCTTAGCCCATGCCACATGTAGTATAGGAAAGAGGGCGTCTGTTAGGAGAAGGGACAAGCGATTTGGGGAAGGGGGCGCACTGCAGATGTCCATGCAGCCCAGGATGTCCGCGTCCAGTCTAGTAATACCCGCGGTCATTTGAGTAGTACTCTTTGGTTCCAAGTCGATCATAAATGCATTCTCAGAAGTCATGTGCATTATAAGGTGGCCATATATATGAGGTAGAACTTTCAAATAGGATGTGTGTGTTTGTGTACCTTGGACTATCATCCAAATGTTGGAGTGGACACTATAGCCTGTCAGCCAAATCTACCCTTTACCCTATTTTTTTTAATATCCACATCTGTCTGCGGACCTGCTGTCTCAGGCTGCTGTCTGTACAATGGCAGAGTTGGGTTGTTCCAACGGGGACCTTGGGGCTTGTCAAGTCTGAAATAAACTCTTGCCTTGAGGATCTTCCTGGTCTCCGAGAGCACATCTGTGCCCTCTCAGGGGCCCCCTGACATTTGATGGGAAACACAGGTTTGAGATATACTTGTTAGGAGTGAAAGTTCAGGGGTCAGACTTACAGATGTAAAATGTTACTGACTTCCTTTTGCCTGGGGCCAGTATGACAGGGAGCCCTCGCAAGTGATTTTTTGGTGGAACTTGGCAAGCCCACAGCTGGTCTGTGTAGAGTAGCAGTCAGGGACTGGGTGACGGTGGTTTATGGGTTTTGTCCTAACTTGTCCCTGGATCCCGAGTGTGTTGGTGAGCAGGGGCTTTGGGGGGCAACAGTGAGTCTTTGTGAGTTGGTGTCCGCTGCCATGCGGTCTGGCTGCCCCTTTGGGCCTGCAGGAAGCGCCCTCTGCTTCATCTGAGAGCAGCTGCCTGGGGGATGCTGCTGGAGCCGTTTGTGAGCCTGGCCCCCCTGCCTCTGGAGCTGCAGGCTGGGGTCTCCCAGCAGTTGTTGCCCAGCTGTCTGCTGCTTTGTTACATTGTTTCAAAGGCTGCCCTTCCACCGGTGCTCTCCAAGTGTTTTGCTTGACCTCCTCCTGGGTTCAGGCCTGGTTTGAGCTCAGCCCTAAGCAGCTGTTTGGTATTCTTCTGGTGTCTGTTTTCTCATGGGGTAGCCCACTGGTCCTGATTTTCTGTGATGGAGGTTTTGACACCTGCAAAGTGACTCTGCATCACTGCTTGGTTGTTGACAGCCTCCTCTTGATGCTTTTTTGTTCTCTGGGCTTCCCAGGAGGCACCCTCCATAAAATGTGTTCAGTAATGCACTGGTTTTTTTTTTTTTTTTTTTTCTCCCTTATTGGCAAGGAAAAAGGCAGTATGTTTCTGCTTTGAACTGGAGTGCCTTTCTCCACCCTCTTTTAGAGTCTAACGTGTTCACTGGTTGTGGTTTGGATGTGGTTGTCCTCAGGTAGAAAATCGATGTCAAAACCAGGACTGCCTTCTGCAGGATTGCATCAGAGTCTTGTACTTTCTGGGAGTCTTGTTAACTTGCCAGGTGAGAAGTGTAAGTTTTATAAAGCGATTGTACCTGGCTTTTCAAAATATGTTTCTCAAAGTTTGGTTTGCAGATTTAAAATAATAGATTAATCCTTCCTGAGTGGAAAATGCTGCCTTTTATATTATTTTCAGTAGTTAATTTGAAGACTAACTAATTATGTTTGCATGTGAAATGAACTCAAGAGGCCTGATAAATGCATGGAATACATTTTAGCCAGAAGCTACCAGTTCTGCTTAAAAACACCACCAAAAAACCCATTCATTTGATTTTCAATAAGGGCCTATTAAAAATTGTTAATGGATATGTCAGGTAGTAAACAGTTTCTGTGAAAGGAGACATTTAGATAGAAAGGCTTTAACCTGGAGCTAGTGAAATCAATTAAAATAATTAAGCTGGTAGAAACTCATTGAATCAAACATATATTGTAATATTGTTTAAAGGGTATCATAATAGTATGAGTTTGGGGAAAGTTCAATTCTAATGTTCAATTTTATGAGTAGATATGTAATATATATATAAATTTTTAGCAATTGTCTAGTTGCCATAAGCCAGAGGAGAAACAATCAATTTACAAATAACACAGAGGCTGTAAATTTGTTGGCAACAGTTCTAGGCCTATTGTAATTCTGTAGTTTTTTCAATATGCAAGTGGTGAATTGCTAATGTTGCTCTGAGCCAAAGATCTGGTGATTTGTGAACATGTCCAAGCAGTACTTACATTATGTAAGGCTTGGAGGTATTTTGATATCGGCAAAATACTTTATGGAAGTAATAGGAAAACGTATACTGTTGAAATCATATCTATAAAATCAGTGTTTATATTGAAGTTGCCCTCCCAACTCACATTTCAGATTTAAGGGTTTGGCTTGATGCTGTGTGATCAATTGAGACACAGTTCCCCTCTGGCAGGGGTTCATGTCTGAGCCTAACATCTTATTGGCTCTGCTCGAATCACATTGATCACTTTGAGCTATCGTCAAGGGGAGCGTGACTTCCAACATGGGTGCCCTGTTCTCTCCCACGAAGTTCAAAGTATTCAGTACATTATAGTCTCCCTTTCAGTTGCTCCTCTTTTGTTCCAGCTGTTGTGGCTTGGGTTCTTTTTTTTTTTTTTTTGGCTTGGATTCTTGCTTTTGCAAGGATCCTTCTTTATCTTCAGGGCAGCCCAATATTTCCATCTCAAGTCATTTCCAGCCCATCTGTTGTGTACCTAAATCAAGATTTGAATGAATCATGCTTGTCATGAACATGATACCTGAATACTGCATTACAAAAAGAAATATTTAGAAGTTGTGTATGTTAATTCTCCAGGGAAATAAGAAATTGAGAAAATGGGCTAATTATTTCTTGTTAATAGAGAGAGGAAAAATCAACTATGATGGATCACTGACTAATAGGAATCCTTGAGTTTATTCTTCAATTTTTTCCTCTCTGGCGGTGTGACAGTGGGCAAGTCAGTGACTTGTCTGAACCTGGGTTTGCTCTTTTATGGAGAGGACAGTAATTCTTGCTCTCATAGGGCTGTTATGAACATGAAATCCAATTCAGCTTCATACACTTTAATTTTCTGTCTAATCCATTAGGTACTCTGTTAGTGGAATGGCATGCAAATGGTGAATCATGTGGATTTATAGAGGAAATATCAGATTGTTAGAAGGATGGAAACCTCAAAACTGTGACTGCAGAGTTTTTCATGTGTCCTCAGCATGGATAATGGTAGGTGGGAAAAAAAAAAAAAATCTGCCTGCAATGATGATTCTTGGCCTAGCAGATGATGAGGGCAAGACTGGGTAATGTGGCTTAATGTTGTGGAGTTCAAAGGTGGACTTGTCAGTAGTCTGCAGATGGAAACTAGGGTTAAGGCTGAGTTACTTGTAGCTCCTAGTTTTAGGTCTTCTGATGCCATTCATTCTTTTGAGAGGAAAGTAGGCTCTGATTTAGAGGGTTATGTGAAAAATGGCATCATACTGGCAATGATGAAGTTTTAGAGAATGGTACAGCTATGTGGAATATTGACAGTATTTGAGAAACACCATAAAAATATGTAGGCATGAAGTAGATTATTATATCTTTTAAATAGTTCAATTATGTACAAAATATCATAGTAAGTTCTTTACATATTTCATTGCAGTTAATCGTTTCAACCCAATAAGGCAGTTATTGTGAACATGGAAACAGGCTCTGTGAAGTAAGTAACTTGCCTGAGGTCATTGGCTATTAAATGATGAATCAGATATGAACTCACATGTCGGAGCTCAACTGCCTGATTCCCTCTGTGAAACCATTGGTATACATGAGAGTTCTGGAGATCTAAATTGAATCTTGTTTTTTTTTTCCCAGTAACTATAAGATTGCACAATTTACTCAAAGAGGTACTGAGTTTGTCTTACTTGTTACTTGTTACTGCAGAGCACACAGAGCTGCATTTCAGTGAATTTTGCTTTCAAATCATATTTTTCTGTGTCATGAAACCGTTTGTCCATCTGATTCATCCTCAAAATCCACCATCAACTTCCATTAAAACCCCCAAGCTTGTAGTGAACCAATATAGGATTTATATAGGCTAACAAAATATTGACATTTTGTTTCTGTCTTGGGTTTTAATGAATAATTTTATAAATTCAGTGATCTTAGCATTGGAGTAGCTTATATTAGTAAGAAAATTTGATTGTTAACCTTGACTTTTGATTAATAATTAGTTGGAAATTACATTGTGAAAAGACAGAATTAGACATAGAAGCTGTTAGATAGCAGGCTTTGGGTCGACTGCAGGTGGATATATTTAAAGGGGTCTGTGGAGAAAATACTGGAAACTGCTGATTTGGATAATCTTTTAATACCTCTTTTAACTCTTGATTCTTTCAGCCAAATATCCTTGATATTTATGGCGTATTGAAATAAGTCTAGTTTTCCGTGGATTCTGATGAAAGAAAAAGAAAAAAAATGAAAACAGATGGAGAACCTGAAAAGTAACTCTTGGTTGATTGACAGTAAATGTGGAGAATGCTTTAGAAAGGAAATGAAATGTTGTCTCCAACAGATGGAAGTGTGTAAATTTTCCTTCCACTTGAGAGCTAGAATCACTGTGAGTGGTGATGTTTCAGAATGAGAAAAATAGCTAGAGAAGCAGTATGATTATCATCACAGGTAGGAGGAAAAAAAAAGGGTTCCTATTGTTAGGAAAGTCTCATACCTAAAAGAAAAGCTTCCCCTCAGAGATGTGGGCCCTACCCCTTCTTCCTCTTTCTCCTCTGATATCCTTTGTCCTCAGGGAGCAGCTTTTACCTTTGTTATCTTTCAGTTTTCCCTCCTCCCTTCCTGTTCTTTCATATCCTCTCTCTCTTTCCAGTTCCTGTTTCCTCTACACCCGCCTCCCTCCTCCATGCCTTCCCGCCTCCACCCTTCACCAAGGTTAAGTGATGCTGCTCTTGGGCTCAAGAGGAGCTGCTTCGCTGAGTTCCTGACACCGCGAGAACTCCTTTTTGACTATGACCTCATTGACCTCTGGACAGGGGAGGTAGCTCCCAATCATGCTTGGTGGTAATTCATGCCTGGGAGTTTGGTAGACAAAGTGCTGCTTGAGCTGAGCTTTAGGAAAGGCAGATGGCCATCTTAGGGATTCTATGAACTGTCTGGCTTGCCTGAAGTGCTAAGACTGCCTTACACATTGAAAAAACAGCAGGTTTTTCAGAACAACAGGTACCATAGGCGTAGTTGGGAGACTGAACAGGAATTGAAATACAGAAGTAGGTAGAAATCAGTTCGTGATGAGGCCTGGTTACCAAGGTAAGGAGCGAAATCAGGATGGCCCTTGAAGGAGAAAGAAATGATCAGATTTGGATTTTAAGAGAGAATCCGCTAACAGAAGTGAAACAGATTGGAGGAGAACCCTGTTGAAGGTAGAGAGAACAGATAGGGAGCTTTCACACTAAATCAGGAAAAAAGAATGAGAGTTTTAACTGAAGCTAAGGGAATGAAGAGAAGGGCAAATTCTAGGGGTAAGGAGGACTCTAGAACTTGCTGCCTGGATGTGAGAATGGGTAAGAAAGAGTGTCACAATTTGTGAAAGTTTCTGATAACTGGTTGTATACTCAGAATGTCCTCTGTATGAAGGAACTTTGAAGGAAACCAGTTTTAAAGGAAGGGATACAGAATTCATCTTTGGACATGTTGAACTTGAGGCTCTCCGCTGATACAGAAACTAGTAGAGTTACAGGCAAACTGTAGTTGGGTATTAACTGCTTTACACAATACTCAATGAGGTATTGTGTCCTTGACATGTGCCAGCCAGAGTTCTAAGCATTTTACATGGATTCTTCCATTTATTCCTTGTAATAGTTCTGTGAAGTTAGGAACGATTATTGTGAAGAAAGCAAGGCATAGCAAAGTTAAGTGACTGCATAGTTAGAAAGTGATAGAATATTAGCATATGATGTCATTTATGTACAAGGCCTAGAAAAGGCAAATGTCTATAGAAGAGAGAAAGTAAGGTGGTGGTTTCCTGGGAGTGGGCATGGAATTAATGCAGATAAACATCAGGGATCTTAATAAGGCTGTGAAAACATTCTAAAACCGATTTATTGTGACGGCTTCCCCACTCAGTCAATTTACTAAAAATCATTGAATTGTACACTTGAAATGGGTGGATCTTGTGATGTAAAGTAAAACTCAATTAAGTTGTAAAAACAGTGTTTGGAGTTGGGATCATTATAAAATATTTTATTGTAGTTGTTGTTTTCACTGGGTTGCAGTAGGAAAGTGCTTGTAGAGGTATCTAGGTATGTTGTACCTGTACTTTAAAAAAAAAAAGGTGTTTTTCTTTTCTTTTTTTCTTTTAATGCCAGTCTTTCAGCTGTTGCTTGATTAACGTCTGTGAAGCCTTTTCCTGTTGCCTCTTGTGACTTGCTGTTTCTGGTCTCTGTTGACATAAGGTGCTAGGTGACTAAGCTGGCTCCTCCTTCCTCAGGTTCTCATTTGCTCGCTCCCTTCCTTCTAGATTCAGGAACTGTGTGAGGGACTAGGAATTAAAAAAAAAGAAGACAAAGCATTCTCATAACTGGTAGTCTAATATTCTGAATGACTCAGTGGGCCTCTGAGGCTTCCCTTATACAGACCAGGAAGGAATCTTTATGGAATTGCTCCTCTGTTTATGGCTCTTGGTTTATTTCTTGGTTCATGGGATTTGGTTATAAGTAGGGCACAACCTTGGTTAGATAGTTCACATTTTGTTACAGTCAATAAAAAGGGTTCCCTATGACTGTGTTAGCAAAGATAACCTCCAGAAGCCAGATAATGACCAAAAAAAGCAATTACTTCCTTCTCTCTCCCACTCTCACTGGCTCCCAAATCCTGTCACATTATCATCATTTCATTTTTGTCATAATGAAATGGTGAAAATTAAATTATGTATTATGATTGAATACAAGAGGCGCAATAGCTGTTTTGGTTCTTTTACTTTGTTTCTTTTGGAAAACTTGGTGTGTAGATCATTTTTCTTCTTCTCTTTTTTCTTTGGTCAAATGAATCTGATTTTGAATGCCGTAGACTTTTCTGGTAAGTCTTTGGCAAATCTGGTACATTTTCAGGCAAAATGCCCATTTTTCATTGTATTTTATGACATGAAATATAAATATTATGTTCTGAGGAAAAAGTTTTTACTTTAATTCATCTATTCTTATTTGTGCCATCCGAAAATGGCACAGATTGTTGGTAGAATTAAAAATGACCAGGTGCTTTTATCAGAATTAGTGGACACTTGTCAAGTGGGGCTTCTCAGGTGGTGCTAGTGGTAGAACCTGCCTGCCAATGCGGGAGACCTGGGTTCAATCCCAGGGTTGGAAAGATGCCCTGGAGAAGGGCATGGCAACCCACTCCAGTAATCTTGCCTGGAGAATCCCATGGATAGAGGAGCCTGGCGGGGTACAGTCCATGGGGTCACAGAGTCAGAGGCAACTGAGTGACTAACACTTTCACTTTGTCACGTGTTAGTGGTTCATTCATATTTGAGTGCTTTGGAATATTTGGTAAATTGTTTCTGTGAGTGCCAATTAGTTGTGGGAGCAGACATATGTCAGGTGCCTGGATTTATCACCAAATCAAGTAGAGTGTTGCTTCAAGGCTGTGTCCAATAGTACCTTATGGTGCATCATTCATTATGTAGAAAATAAGGAGGTTGGGACATAAAACCAAGACTTAGTTATTGAAGTGAGCCTTTTCTGGTTCTTATATACAAGCATTCTTTACACAATTTATAGAGAAATAAACATCTTCATGTATAAAGCATCACACGTCTAAGGGTGGAAGATGAGAGGGTGATTTAGAATGTTGGGATGTTTGTATCCATGAGAAATTTATCACCTGTTCCCTGCTGTGCCAGGAAGTTGAGGACCTTCAAGCAATTCAGTGATAAAATTCTTTACCACATTGTGAACCTGCTCCCAAGACAAATTTATTATCTGCTGATTTTACTCATAAGAGTAATAAGTGAAGGGTAATTTTTATATTGTGCACTTTAAGAGGCTTATTTTAGACACTTAAATTGAGCAAATAAAAATAAGCTCTTCAAAAAAATGGAAACAATTGGAAAATCAAAAGCAGGAATTGAACGTCACAAAACACTTTGAAATTTCCTATTAATTATCCAGAGGGCAGTCATTCAGGAAATTGTTTGGCACTGACAGTATATCAGGCATTTTGTAAATTTTTGAAGTTGTAAATTGGCAGCCTAGTTTTTTGTTTATTCTGAATTGTGTTACAAAAAAATAAAAAGCAAAGGAAAACAGGACAAAACAAAAAACCAGTAGGTAGCCAGCCTGTAAAAATTAGAACACCCTACTCCCTGGTTCATATTTACAGCTTTCTTAATTTTAAAAGAAAATTAAGAATTTGACAACCATGGGCTCATATTCCTGCAAGGAACCAATTAGCAGGAGCAAAAGAGTGGCTGCCCCCTCATTACCAGTTTTATAGATGAGACAATTTAAGGAACGGTGTTAGGCAGCATCCCCAAGGACACAAAACGGGTTGTTGTGGAGTTATATTTCAAACTTTATCTAATCCAATTAAAAACCAAAAAAGCTTCTTCTTCTCTTAATGGTGCAGAGTACACTTGAAGTTGCAAAGCAAAGCAAGGGAGAAACTAATGTTCCTTACGTCTGGCGCTGCTTTTTAATCTGTGAAATCTGAGCTTTTCCAGTACGTCCCAACAATACACCTGTAAATCCAGGCAGGAGTTTAAATTCACAGGTTTCACAGTGGGAAGCCCTAGGCATAATTTGCTCAGTCACAAGTCTACTAAACCAACATGTTGGATTAGAACCCTGGCCCCTGGACTCTGGTGCTAGAGCCCTTGTGATACAATGAAGATCAAGAGTTGGCCAATAGTTTGAATATAAAGTCTGCACTTTATATTAAGTCGGAAAATGTGTAATTCTTAAATGTAGGATAAACCATATGGCAGTGCCGTTTTGTCTGCCAGCACTGGTCAAATTCAGCAATTTCATTTGATTCAGTGACTACGTCTATAGATCTGCCTATTTACCATTATTTTTGATGTGTTTTCCTTTATGTTTACAGAGACTAAACCTTTCATAGGAAGTTGGAAATAGGAAGTTTTGAGCAGGTCTGTTGTTGTTCAGTCGCTCAGTCATGTCTGACTCTTTGCAACCCCATGGACTGTAGCATGCCATTGTCCTTTACCATCTCCCGGAGCTTGCTCAGACTCACCGTCCATTGAGTCAGTGATGCCATCCAACCATCTCATCCTCTGTTACCCCTTTCTCCTCCTGCCTTCAGTCTTTCCCAACATCAAGGTCTTTTCTAGTGAGTCTGCTCTTCGCATCAGGTGGCCAAAGTATTGGAGCTTCAGTTTTGGCATCAGTCCTTCTAATGAATATTCAGGATAGATTTCCTTTAGGATTGACTGGTTTGATCTCCGTGCTGTCCAAGGGACTCTCAAGAGTCTTCTCCAACACCACAGTTGAAGAGCATCAATTCTTTGGCATTCAGCTTTCTTTATGGTCCAACTCTCACATCCATACATGATTACTGGAAAAACCATAGCCTTGACTAGATGGACCTTTGCTAGCAAAGTAACATCTCTGCTTTTTAATATGCTGTCTAGGTTTGTCATAGCTTTTCTTGCAAGGAGCAAGTGTCTTTTAATTTTGTGGTTGCAGTCACCATCTGCAGTGATTTTGGAACCCAAGAAAATAAAGTCTGTCTCTGTTTCCATTGTTTCTCCATCTTTTTCCCATGAAGTGATGGGACCAGATGCCATGTTCTTCATTTTTTGAATGTTGAATTTTAAACCAACTTTTTCACTCTCCTCTTTCACTTTCATCAGAGGCTCTTTAGTTCCTCTTCACTTTCTGCCGTAATGGTGGTGTCATCTGCATATCTGAGGTTATAGATATTTCTCCCGGCAGTCTTGAATCCAGTTTGTGCTTCATCCAGCCTGGCATTTCACATGATGTACTCTGCATATTAGTTAAAGAAGCAGGGTGGCAATATACAACAGTGCCGGGTGAATGCCTATTATACCTAAATTACTTATGTAGTAGTTTTCTTTGGGCCTGATAGGGAAAACATGTTTCTGTTTCCTTTAATCAGGATCTCATAATGTATGAGAAAGAACACAGTTTTGGTGTCAGCTAACCTTGGGTACGAAAGTGAAGAGGAACTAAAAAGCCTCTTGACGAAAGTGAAAGAGGAGAGTGAATAAGTTGGCTTACAGCTCAACATTCAGAAAACTAAGATCATGGCATCAGGTCCCATCACTCCATGGGAAATAGATGGGGAAACAGTGGAAGCAGTGTCAGACTTTATCTTTTTGGGCTCCAAATCACTGCAGATGGTGATTGCAGCCATGAAATTAAAAGATGCTTACTCCTTGGAAGGAAAGTTATGACCAATCTGGATAGCATATTAAAAAGCAGAGACATTACTTTGCCAGCAAAGGTCCGTCTGGTCAAGGCTATGGTTTTTCCATTGGTCATGCATGGATGTGAGAGTTGGACTGTGGAGAAAGCTGAGCATCGAAGAATTGATGCTTTTGAACTATGGTGTTGGAGAAGACTCTTGAGAGTCCCTTGGACTGCAAGGAGATCCAACCAGTCCATCCTAAAGGAGATCAGCCCTGGGTGTTCACGGGAAGGACTGATGTTGAAACTGAAACTGCAATACTTCAGCCACCTCATGTGAAGAGTTGACTCATTGGAAAAGACCCTGATGCTGGGAGGGATTGGGGGCAGGAGGAGAAGGGGACGACAGAGGATGAGATGGCTGGATGGCATCACTGGCTCGTTGGACATGAGTTTGAGTAAACTCTGGGAGTTTGTGATGGACAGGGAGGCCTGGCGTGCTGCGATTCATGGGGTCGCAGAGAGTCGGACACAACTGAGTGACTGAACTGAACTGAACTGAACCTTGGGTACATGTTCTGATGCCATTGGTTTTCCAACTGTGTGATCACAGCTTTTGCTTCCTCTTAGATTCTCATTTAACTCATATTCTCTTGGAAATGGCACATCTGAATGTTAAGAAAGTTTGAGGTGACTGTTGTAAGGTTCCTACAAATGTATGCCAGATAAATGGTAATTTTTATTATTTTTGGTTTGTTGAAAAGATTTTTATAATGAAATTTTTATAGTTAAAGAGATTTGAATTTTCAAGGGTAATGATTATTTGATCTCTCAAATTGCATACTTTGTGCTCTTCTTACATTTTTTCTCTTTTGACTATAGCTTTATTGAGATATAACTCACATTTCATACAGTTAACCCATTTTAATTGTACAATTTAAACTGGGCTGGATGAAGCACAAGCTGGATTCAGTTGTACAATTTAAGTGTTTTTACATTTATATTTTAAAAATTAAAAAAAATCGTATTGGGGTATAATTGATTTTCAGTGTTGTGTTAGTTTCAGGTGTATAGCAATGTGAATCTGTTCTACACATCCCTATATCTACTCTTTGTTAGATTCTGTTCCCAGATAGGCCTTTACAGGGTATTTAGTAGAGTTCCCTGTGCTATAGAGAAGTTTCCGTTTATATATTTTTAGTAAAAATTGTGTATATTTAAGATGTATAATATGACTAGGTGTACATATACCTTGTGAAATGATTACTATTGTCAAGCCCACTAACGTATCTCCTCTAGTTAGCATTTTTATATGTGATGAGGGCACTTGAAATCTACTCTCAGCATTTTTCCAGTGTTTAGTACAGTACTAAGTACAGTTGTCATGCCTGTGCATTTGTTATCTGCACTTATTTGTCCTACATAACTGCAATTTTGTACCATTTGCCCAGTATCTCCCCACATTCCCCATTGCCATGGCCCCTGGTAACCACTATTCTACTTCCTGTTTCTGTGGTTTGATTTTTTTCCCTTGTTTTTAGATTCCAATAAAAGCAAGGTCATATAGCATTTGTTTTCTCAATGTGGCTTATTTGATTAGCATAATATTCTCAAGGTCCATCCATACCACCACAAAAAAAACAGGGTATCCCCGTTTCTCATGGCTGAGTAATGTTTCATTTTACATAGGCATGTATATTTTTCTTTACGCATTCATCTGTTGAAGGGCATTTGATTTGTTTCCATATTTTGGCTAGTGTGAATAATGCTGCAGTGAACATGGGAATACAGGTACCTTTGAGATCCTGAGTTCATTTTTCTTGGGTATATACCCATGGTTTTTAATACATTCACAGATCATGCAACTGTTACCACAGTGGTTAAAACACTTTAATCCCTTCAAAAAGAAATTCCTGTCACCTCTATCCCTTCATCCTTCCTTGTCCTATGCAACCATTAATCTTTATTGTATAGATTTGCCAGTTCTGGATTAGTTATATAAATGGAATCACATAGTATGTAAGCTTCTGTGACTGACTTCTTAGCGAAATATTTTCAGGGCTTAACATGTTGTAGCATACACCAGTACTTTGCTCCTCTTTTATTGCCACCTATAGTCACTGTGGAGTCCGTTGTGTGGATATACCACATTTGTTTAGCTGTGCATCAGTTGGTGTACTTTTGGATTATTTCCACTTTTCGGTTATCATGATTAGTGCTTC
Source organism: Odocoileus virginianus (assembly GCF_023699985.2). Taxonomy (NCBI): domain Eukaryota; kingdom Metazoa; phylum Chordata; class Mammalia; order Artiodactyla; family Cervidae; genus Odocoileus; species Odocoileus virginianus. Next base: position 11,220,014 of record NC_069697.1, read on the forward strand.
TATGAACTTTCCTTTAACAGCTGCTGTTTGAAAACTGATTTTCAGTTGTTTTGGGAATTTTCCTAGGAGTTGAGTTGCTGGTAACATGATAATTTTATGTTTAACCAGTTGAGGAACTGCTCAACTATTTTCCGAGGTGGTCTCATTACTTTACCTTCCCACTAGTAGTCTGTGAGTGTTCCATTTTCTCCACATCTTCATCAGCACTTGTTACTGTCTTTTTCATTCTTGTCATTGTAGAGGGTATGAAATGGTTATCTTGTAGGTTTTACTTATCTTTTCTTGATGCCTCCTGCTGCTGAACATGTTTTTATGTTTCCTTTTCATTTAATTAGAGCAAAAACCCAATTTTTGTATTACTTATCTTGTCCAGTTCCTAATGGCTGAAGGGAGGGTTGGATGGGGAGAAAGATTTATTTGGACCCAGGAAACCCAGCAAAAGATAATTTAATAAAAGTTTCTTACCTCTGCTGTTTTTTAGCTGTTAAGTAGATGAGGAAAAGAAAGAAAGAACAGAACTAATTGCTCATCAAGAGAGGAGTTACAAATATAAGTGGTTCCGATACACATTTAAATTAGATTACATTTAATGAGAGGTTTTCTAAATGGAATTAATTTGAAAGGACACACAAGTCATTGGGTTTAATCTGTGTACCTTCCAGTAAATAGCTATAAATCCCTCCTCCCCTCTCCAATTTCTGGTAACTAAAAGTTACTCTTCAGAAGAGCCTTTTTCTTCCTTGTTTCCCAAGGTTTCTGTAAATGGCAGCTGCTGGGTGGTTTCAGCAGTGTATGCCACCCAGTAAGAGATGAAACTCAGGCTTGTTCAGGTTTCATGTGGACCAGAAAACATCAAAGGAGTTCTGAAAGTAAAAAAAAAGAAGATCTCTGTTTGCATTTGTCCACTTAATAGCTTGAATTGTGTTTTTTATTTTCTGTTTTTATTTTCTGAATTCCCCAAATTCTGTTTTGGTACTTTCAGTGTTAACACTTAAAGAACTGAGAAATGACTTCTTTGTTATAGCTTACTACTGAATTGGGACTATGTCCACAGTCATGTGATGAACCTGTTGTCTAAAAATGACTCTTTCCATCCAACAGTTCACTATGAGGTAATTTCTAAAAATAGTTAAGAGGACAACTGATTGATTTCAGCAAACTCCTTGAAAAAAAAAATCCAAGTTAATTTTGGCGAGAGAAGACAGAAATAGAGATTAAAATATGCAAGCTATTTAAAGATTTATGGAAAAGTCAGTGCCTTGCTCTGACTACATTTCTGAGATTTCTGTGATGATATGTGTGACCATTTATGTAGGAGGTAGTTTTTTTTTCAAAATGCTTTCCCATCCACTATTGTGTTTGACTGCTCATGAGAACTATGTGGTGTAAATAGGCCAAGAAGTTTTAGCCTCACTTTGTAGAAGAAATTGAGGTCTCAAGATGGTAATGACCTACTCAGATCTGTCTTCTGGTTATCCACAGATTGAGGATTAGAAACTGGGTTTTCTGACATCATTACTGCTTTTTCTGACACATTCTGTGGCTGTTTTCATTTTTGCTGGATTGCTGCTGGAAGAAATATAAGGTTTTTTCCCTTTGTGTATTTTGCAAATTGTTCACCAGCTCTCCCATTTCTGCCATTATAAAGACTCTCCTAATGAATTATGCATCAGCATTTGATTTAAAAAAGAAAAATCAAAGGACTTGGATTTAAGTAGTATTCTCACATGGAAACATACTACTTCTTACGTGCTTTTCTTTTCCCCTAAAATGGTTTGTGAAAGAATGATTTAAATACTAATGTGAAACTTTCTGTAATGTTGCCACCTGAAGATGTGATTTGCTAAGCTGTGGAACAGAGGTAGTTTCAAGAGAAATTAACTTCAGTGGCATTAAAAAATTCTATTCTGGTTCTTTCCCCAGATTTCATGGAGTGTCAATAAAATCTATCCTAAGAAACAAAGCAAGTTTTGACAAGCAACCCTCACTTTCTGCCTCTTGTTATAATTATTTGACTGAAGTGTGCTCTGTCTGTAAGACTGCAGGTTTTTCATGACAAGTGCTAGTTCATTGAATCTTCACACTATCTATATCAGAGCCTGACATGTTGCAGGCACTCATTAAATATAGACTGAATGAATGAATTAGGATTCAGTCGTTCATCATCTGATGTGAAGGAGGATGACAGCCATAGAATTGAAGAGAAATTTACAACTATAGTAATTATGAGACATCAAGTCTTGTAATTTGGTACAAGAAGGGGTTTTTGAAGCTTGAGAGTAACTGGTACACTTAACCCACTCACAAGTGGGACACTGCTTGTGAGGGGAGAGCTTGTGTGGAGGTTTCCATTCGTTTCAATTTAGGAACTCCCATTGCAGTTTTCTCCTCCCTATTAGCTGTGGTTGTGCAAAGCCTTCAGGGAGATGGGACCTAATACAGCTTTTTGCGCATTACCAAACCCAGGCACAGTCTGGAGTACATTGCAAAGCGTCCTAGGACTTCTGAAAACACACATCACCTGCTCAGTGCACTGAAAGGCAGCGAATAGGCTCTCTTACCAAGTAACCATTTGAGTGCCAGCCTTTGTCACTTATAGCCTGAGATACATCACTCAGTTTCTCTGAGGTTTGATTTCCTCATCAGTAAAATGAGGATACAGAGAGCCTCTGGGTTTGCTATAAGAATTAATTGTTCTTATAATTTGTTAGAAGAGTTAGTGATACTAAAGGTTAATTACCATGGGGAAGGAAAATCTTGTCCAGTTTCCTTCTGATATAGCTCAAGTTTGAGCATTGAGATGTGCAAGCTAGGCTGGAAATTGAGAAGCAATCATTTATTAATTTTGGAGTCAGATGAAAGTGCCATAGTGTGCATTAAAAGTCTATCATTACCTTAATGAGAAATGAAGAGAAATCGGCTATTGAGTCAGAGCCTCTCATCTGTCAGTCTTAAATAGGAGGGACATTACAATCATGCTACTTGTTAAACTTGAAGGAAATAGAATTGTTAGATGGAGACTTGGAAAAGAGACTGATAATCAATTGTCAGGCTTATATTCCATCATGAATCTTTTAGAGGTAGAACTGGTATGACTCTCTGAGAACATGTGGCCATTATTGAGTGACATTATTGTCTCATATTTTGTTTCTTGTAGATAGCAGTATTCATTTATACTTTCCTAGGAAAAATTATTGAGTGACTTCATGACCTTTGACAGTATTCTTGTACAATAAACATCTCTCTGAGGAGATGATACATGCAAATGGTAGAGTGTCAGAAAGTGAAAGTGAAACTCGCTCAGTTGTGTCCGACTCTGCGACTCCACAGACTATACAGTCCAAGGAATTCTCCAGGTCAGAATACTGGAGTAGGTAGTCTTTCCCTTCTCCAGGGAATCCCCAGAGATCGAACCCAGGTCTTCTGCATTGCAGACGCATTCTTCACCAGCTGAGTCACAACGGAATCCCAAGAAGACTGGAGCGGGTAGCCTATCCCTTCTCCAGTGGATCTTCTTGACCCAGGAATCAAACGAGGGTCTCCAACATTGCAGGTGGATTCTTTACCAACTGAGCTATCAGGGAAGCCCTGAGTGTCAAAAAAGGCAAAGATTACAGCTTCAAATTTTTGGGACCTCTTCCTATTAATTGTCCAAAATTTCATAATATTCTTTTCTAGAGGTAAGAGAGCAGAAAGGGAAATTACAAACTAGATTTGGAGCAAGAGGCATTTTACTTTTTTAAAGAGATGTTAATAAAATGTCTTAAAAAATCAGTAGAAAATACTTTTGGAAGACATCCAGATTTGGAAGTAGAGTTAAGGGGGATTATTTTTTCAAAAGAACTTGCTATTCTGTATATTCAGAGTCAGTTTTCTTTTTACCAGTCACTTTCCTAGACTTGCTCTTTTATTTTCTGTCAGCTTCGTAATACCTGGAGGTGTTCTCATTAAGTGCAAATGTATTTGTTCTGAATATTAATTTTCTCTTGAACAGATTGCTTTAACAAACTGAAATTATGATTTATGGATTCCATTTTTGTGACAAATTGTTCACAAAAGTGGTCAGCAAGCATAGTTGGGTCTCTTTGCCTTTGATTGGAAGTGGTCCCCAGTTGTTAATTATAAATCCAGATTGAGATTACAAACACAGGGAAAGCCTTAGATGACTGAATAGTATGTGTGACACCGACCTATCAGATGATGATAATGAGATAGTAATGACCCTGTAATTCTTTTTCCTAGTGAAAAAATTTGAGTTTTTCATATGTGCCAGGTATGGGGTTAGGCACTTTACATAGATCTCCTAGTGACCCTGATAGGAAACTGAGGTTCCTAGACATAATGTATTTTTCCCAAGATCACACAGCTTGGAAGTTGTAAAGGCAGGGTTTGGGCTCAGATAGTATACTTTTGGGCTTCCCTTGTGGCTCAGATGGTAAAGAATCTGCCTGCAATGTGGGAGACCTGGGTTCAGTCCCTGGGTAGGGAAGATCCCTTGGAGGAGGGTGTGGCAGTCCTCTCCAGTATTCTTGCCTGGAGAATCCCCATGAACAGAGGAGCCTGGTGGGCTACAGTCCATGGGGTCACAAAGAGTAGGACACCGTTGAGTGACTCAGCACAGCCCAGCACAGTATACTTTTAGCCAGTTATCCCACACCACCACTGAACTGCTGTACATTCCGAGGAAAGCTCCTTTTCTTGACTGATACACATTTGAGTGACCTAGTTAAATAAGGAAGGGTTGATATTTTCTTTGATTGCCCTCTTATTCTGATCTTTTATGTTGGCTTTCTTAAAACAGTTAAAAAAGAAAACACTTATAACATTTTTTCCCAATCATAAATGTTCATTATGGGGGAAAAAAAAAGAGGAATTAAACTGTATTTCTACCACCTCAACCCTATCATTATTCTTAACCCTTTGTTATATTTTCTTCTAGTCCTTTCTGTGTATGTATTAATTTATTTCTTCTACTGAGATTAAATTATAATACTTATTCAGAGCATTTGCATTCTGTTTGTTAGGCCTTTGAATCTTCCAATTGATTCTCTTTTATGGGTGTGACTGAATTGTCTCCAGAGATGCCAGTCTCATTCTGAACATAGGGGATACACAACTTAAAAAAAAAAATCTAGTTTTAATTCAAGCCTTTATCCAGAAATCTGAGGGGTGGGGGTAGAGATCATTCCATAATGCAGCTCTGCTTGAAAGCACATCAGTGTCAGAGCATTCCAACAAGTCAAAAAGAAAGAAAAGAGAGAAGAATAGGGGGGAGAAAAAGAGGGAGAAAAGGAGAGAAAAATCAAAGTGGCATAACAGAGTATTATATTGTTTTACAAGTTACAGCTGATAAGCACTTTCATGATTGTTATTTTGGCAATCATGAAATTTTTTTTGAATCATGAGACCTTTTAATGAGGTTGAGTTTTGAGAGCCTAAAGCAGGAATGTAAAGTGCCTCACAAAATGGCAGAGCCACAACTAAGGATCTGGTCTTCATTTTCTTTTGACTCCTGGTGGTACCAGGAAGTCTCCAGCATTTGGAACACACACATCAGAAGGGCTGGAAATACCAGGCCCTCTTGTCCCTTCAAGGCCCCTGGTATCACTTACCTAACTGGAGCGCTTGCTTCTGTGCTGGCCCTCTGGTTGTGAGAAGTTTGCTAATGGAGATGAAGGTCCTATTTGATTTCTTATTTTGTGTATGCCTGGAGCCTGTTAAACAGTAGGAACATTATTACTTAAAACTTGTTTAGAGATTATTTAACTTTCTTAATTTTTTAAGAAGTTTGTTTTTATTGAAGTAATCCTTCTAATTTGAAAAGTCAAAGATACTGTAAGACGGTTAATGAAAACCAGAGCCAGCCTCATCTACTCTCTGTCTTAAGAGTTGTGTTTCCCTCAGGCGACCACTTTCATCTCTCCGAGCTCTTCTCCTGAATGAGTATCCGTGTTTCGGAAAAATAAGAGGGTGGCCCAGGGCCATTTATCAGTTATATGTCCTAGGAAAGAAACAGTGCTGGCTACCCAGCCCACAGCTCTGTCCATTTTAAACAACATTGAGTTAGCAGCAACAGATTTTTGGGTTTCCAATAAATGCTCTTGACTGTTTGCCCATTCTCTTCAATTCACATCCTCTACAGAGATGAACAATCTTACCATATTTGTTTGTACAGTTTTATGTGTATTACATAAATATTCTTCAGTGAAGCCACTAGTTTAAGAGTGAGCTGGTTAAGAAATCTCAGAATCAGAGAACAACAGGATGAGAAAAATTGAATGGGGCTATCCCTAAGAGGAAGCTGTGGCCATACCTCAATGCCCTCTGTTATTATAGCTGCCTTCTTTAGAATTCTAATGAGCACACGTGCAAAGTGAGATCTACTTAGAAACTGTGGGATAAAATATTTAGAGCGGTAAAAAATGAAGAAGTATGGTATATAGAGATCGATATTGCCTCTCCAAGTATCTAAGTTGTTCTGATTAATGTGTTTGGACATGGAAAGCTATTGCATTCAGAGTAGTTCTGCAGCTATTTCTGGTAGCTTGTGGAGAAGCAGACATCTTCAATAAGGTAATTATTTTAAGTGCATCTGTAGCTATGTAATGTGCACATGTGTTTGTCATTACAGTTGGCAAATTTAGAATCAAGTGCCAGTGTTATCTGTGTTTATATATTCAAGAATTGAAAAAAACCTATTGAATATTGGCTGCTACCTTTACAAATGTGCGTTGTTTCAGAGTTTGCCAAGCACAGTACTTGATAGTTGTCACCACTTAAATTTGCTGTGTAATGTGTAGCACATAAGATTGTACTGGGCAACCTAACAGGCTTATCACTGAACTGAGCGAATGCGACTTTGTAAGTTGCCAACATGGGGCTCCAGAGTGTCTGGCCCTGTGGTGGTAAGACTTGGCATGTAGGAGTTCAGGGTTTTTTCTCATCTTTTAAAGTAAGAAAATTATATGTTAGTGAGTACAGTAATATTTTCAGTAAGGAGAAATAACATGCTGTCAGGACATAATTTGTGAGAAGTATTTAGTAGGTCATATACAAATTTTAGAACAGTGGGGATTTGGGGCTAAAAATTTATAGCTGTGTGCTCTTAAAACTGTAGGCATCAGAAGCCTCTATTTAAATACTTGATATGTGTGTTAATTTGTTTACTTATCAATTTGTTGAAACTTTCAGGCTTGAACTATAAATAATAGGCTTTATTTTTGGCCATGCCAAGGGAAAGAACAAATGTGGGATTTAGCAAAAGTAATATCTTAGCTATACAGATTAGTTATGTGTGTGTACTGCAATTAGACTGCTGTGTATCCAGGAACTAGTAAACCAAGTTAAGTGTTTAGCTGGCAAGGTTCTGTTTTATGAGGAATAGTGTGTGTAATAAATGACTAAATCGCTTGGCCTTAGTTCTTGGATCATGATAATATATGCAAAAACAACACAGAGCCAATTCCTGATTAATAGTAAGTTTACCTAATTTGTAAGTCATGAGAGCTTTCTCTTTTTGCTCTTTGTTTACTGTCTCACCCCTTTCCCTTCTTATTTAGCTGTCCACTAGGAGGTAATGCTTGGAAAAACGGGGTGAGAGAGTGGTTGGAAATTTGTTTGGTTGCAATTGCTGCTGGTATTTTTTGGGAGCTAAGGTTTATTAAAGTGTTTTGCTGGTGTTAAATTTCAGGATTTTTTTTTAATGTATTTGAAAGATTATTCAGCCTTCTTTACCAAAGGCAATTTCAAGTTAATGCTGGCTGTGTAATACTAGTCTGGAAGTTTGAAATTCTCTATCATGCTTGACCATCGATTTTTATACAGATTTTTATCAGAGTAAATGTCTCAATGGGCTTTTTAAAACAATTTTATTCGGGCTACTGTTTTATTGAGGACAGCTGTAACCTCTTTGCATTTTGGTCCTCTTGATCTTAAAGTCTCAATGAACAGTTGAATGTGATAGTTACTCACAAATAGATGAGGACTAATTTAGGTTTCCAGCTGTATAGAAGCATGGTTTATCTGAATTTTTGTAGGTCACACAAGTAACTTTATAGTTCTAATTTGGAATATTCCAGCACCTACCTAAAACACTGCTCGCTGGAGCTTAGGATATGATAAAACTTAGGTTCCTCTTGGGTATCATCCAGATAAGGTTAATTACCCTAAGAGGACCTTGTAAGGGAATTTCAAAGCATGGATACTAATACCAGAATCATGATAGTGGACTGTATTTACATAATTACAGCAATTAAAGGCTTTGACTAATATAGTAAAAAATCATGGAAATTATTTTTATTTTTCTAACCTCTTTTTATTTTCTTCATGGTACTTTCCATTGGTGAAGCACTTTCCCTATTCATTAGTATAGAAAAGTGAAAATCTTAGTCACTCAGTTGTGTCCAACTCTTCATGACTCTATGAATGGTAGCCTAGCAGACTCCTCTGTCCATGGGGATTCTCCAGGCAAGAATACTGGAGTGGGTTGCCATTCCCTTCTGCAGGGGATCTTCTTGACCCAGGGGTCAAGCCCAGGTCTCCTGCATTGCAGGCAGATTCTTTCCCAGGGAAGCACATTCATTAGTGTATGTAAATACAATTAAGAAAGCAAACTGAATAACAGAAATGCAGTTAGGAAACAGTGAATGTTGGGAAATGTAATTTATTTTAAGCCTGCTGGTTCATAGAGAATTCACTGCTGTAAGGTGAGGGTAGCATATACGTTTATGGATACCAAAAATCATCAGATTTCAGTGCCCTTTCAGTTCAATAAATATATATCGACAGCAATTCCACTCCTGGGTATATGTCTGAAAAAAGCCCCAAAGTCCACTAAATTAGAAAAGTTACATGTACCCCACTGTTCATAGCAGCATATGTATAGTTACCAAAATATGGAAGCAACCTGTGTCCATCAACAGATGAATGGACAGAGAATACGTGATGTGTATATATACATACATACATACATACATACATATAATGGAATACTACTCAGCCATGAAAATAAATGAAACTTTGCAATTTGCAGCAACACTGATGGACTTTGAGGGCGTTATGCTAAGTGAAATAAGTTAGAGAGATAAAAATACTTCATGATATCACTTATATGTGGAATTAAAAAATATAATAAGAAAGAAGTGGGCTCACAGATAAAGAGAACAAACTAGTGGTTATGGGGTCAGGCAGTAGGTTTGCGAAGTGGGAGATACAAACTTTTGGGTTTAAGGTGAGTTACAAAGATGTGCAACACAAGGAATATAGCCATTTTTTAAATAACTGAATAGAGTGTAACCTTTAATAATTGTAAAAAAGTAGATGATATTTCACACATTAAAAAAAGCATGTAGTGAGGGCCTACTGTGTTACTAGGTATCATGATAAGTGTTAGGGATCAAAAGATGAATACGCACGCAGTGTACATGCCAGCTCCCTCCTTTGTGTAGAATTTAAGTTTATGGATGGCAGTCAACATTAAACAGCTAATTCAGTGTTTTGACTTTGTGTGTGGGGGGGTGTACCTTTCTAAGAACTGCTTATGGACAGTCAGTCTAAGTAACTAGTTTTACCTTTTTTCCCCTTGTAAATGACATGCCTTTGAATATACCCTTCTTACTTAATTGAAGTAAAGTTAGTGTACAATATTGTATTAATTTTAGTTGTACACATAGTTATTCAGCATTTAAATATATTACAAAAAATGACCACCACAATAAGTTCAGTAACCTTCTGTCCCCCTACAAATTTTTCACAATATTATTGACCATATTCCTTCTGTCGTATCTTGCATCCACATGACTTATGTATTTTTTCACTAGATGTTTTTATCTCTTAATCACCTTCACTTATTTTGCCTCCTACACTCTCCTCTCTGGCAGTCACCAGTTTGCTCTCTGTATCTATGAATCCTTTTGTTTTTTTTCTGTTTGACTTTTTGGGTTTCACATATAAGTGAGATCATATAGTATTTGTCTCTCTCTGTCTAGCTTATTTTACTTAACATGATACCCTCTGGGTCCATCCATGTTGTCAAAAACGGCAAGATTTCATTCTTTTTAATGGTTGAGTAATATTCCATTGGGTGTGTGAGTGTGTGTGTGTGTGTACATGTATGTGTATATATAAATGACATCTTTATTCATTCATCTATAGGTGGATGCTAAGCTTGTTCCCATGTCTTGACTGTTGTAAATATTGCCACGGTGAACATATTTATGCATAGGGTGCAGAACTCTTTTGGAATTAGTGTTTCTGTGTTTTTCAGATGAATTCCCCGAAATGGAGTTGCTAAATCATATGGTAGTTCTGTTTTTATAGTAGCTGCAACACTTTTCACCCTTACCAACACTGCACGAGGGGATGTTTGAAGTAATTATGAGGGAAGTTTTTTCAGACATGGTAATTTTGGGTGTCACCCTGATGACAGTGATGAAGCTGGAAGGCAGAGCAATTGGAGTGAAGAGAAATAAGGAATGTGGTGACATCAGGGATGTTTTGTCTTATCTTCTTTGCAGGGGACACAGTGCAAAAGCCATTCTACACCTAAACTTGTATAGTTTTTTATAGATTATAAAATAAAGCTGAAGTTATACTAAGTAGATATCCGAAGTTTACATAGTTGTGGCACTGGTCTTTGAAATGTGTATTCTTTCAATTACATGACAAGGTATAGAATGACAAAGCTAGCTAACCAATACTGATTGAGGGACCATGTTAGACTTAATTTGCTTCTGTTACATCATTACTGTCGATACCTTAAACCTTTATTAAAAAACTAATGTGTGAATTCATTCATTTCTTCAGCATCAGCTGTGTGCCTCTCATGTATCTGGCCTTGGGCAAATCACACCAGGATGTGTGAGTAAATCTCTAGACCTTGGTAGTAAGGAGCTCAGATGAACAGATACATAATTATCATGCTTTGTAATATAAGATAAAGTTATGCAGGGATTGATATATTTTTCTCTTGGGCTGCATAAACAAATACTGTAAGTTTAAGTAGGTCTGACTATGTTAACTTCTTAGGGTCTCACAAGGTAAAGCAGAGACATCAGCTGGGCTTTCATTTGGAGGCTCCGGGAAAGAGCTACTTCTAAGCTCAATTCAGATTATTGGCTGAATCCAGTTTCTTGTGTGTGTGGGTCTGAGGTTCCCATTACTTTGCTGGCTGTTAGCTGGGGACAGTGTTCTTCAAAGCCAGCAGTGGTGTGTCTAGTCCTTGTATTTTGAATTTCTCTGGCATCCCCTTCCATCACCTGCCAGAGAGAACTCCTTGCTTTTGAAGGAAGGGCTCATGTGGTTGTCCCACTCATATGATCACCCTTTTGCCCTAATCATAGCAGTGACACCAGGGGACAAAGATCATGAGGGTCATCTTAAAATTCTGCCTGCCACACTTGTTACTGGAAACGAGAGGAGCTCCAAAATGCAATGAGAGAAGTTTATCAATGGCTGCATGGGGTTGACAGTTGCTGAGCCAGAGGAACGTATACCTGGGTTAAAGTCTAGGTCTCTCTTTATTGGCTTTGTCATTATCCAACCAGTATTTACTGAGGGCCTGTGTTAGGAGCAAGTCACTCTCAGAGACTCATTTTCCTTAGTCATAAAATCTGAAGAGTTATATTTGCCTTGAAGGGTTCTTGTGAGAATTAGAAGTAATATAAATAAAATACCTGACAAGAGGGGTGCTCATAAATGGAGCTATCAAGAGAATATATTGCAGAGAGTCTGAGATTTGTTGCAGGTGGCAAGGAGATATTGACATAAGTTAATTTGCACATTCTGTCTTTCATTTAACAGGTATTTATTGAATACTAAACAGCAGCTGAGACTAGGAGGAAGTGAGGGAGATACTTGCCTCGAGCATAAAATTTTAGGGAGAAAGAGTCGTGCTGAAAACTTTTAATAAGGTAAATTATATGCTAATGTAATATTTTAAAAAATCAAACTAAGGCCAATTCAAAATGATGAATCAAATATTCACATAAAGGCAGAAGCAATAATCACTTGTGCTTAGCCATATACCACTTGTCTGAGCCAAAAGCAAAAGTTGGTAATACTGCTAATAAACCAAACTTAGGTCTACCCACTCACCTGTGTGCAGTAAAGCCAATCTGTTGACACCAGGTTGTGGTGAATGAAGGTGTGACTTTTATTTTAAGGCACCAAATGAAGAGTCTGGGTAGCCGATGCTAGAAGGACCTGAACTCCCCGGTGAGTTTCACGGAAGGACTTTTAAAGGCATGGTGGGGGAGGGGCAGTGCAGGGTGTGTGATCGGCTTGTGCCCAGTTCTCTGATTGGCTAATGGTAGGGTGTACAGTGTCACAAGGGTTAACATGATCAATTCTTAGGCTCAAGCTGGTCTGGGGGTTACATGCTCACCATCATCATGTCTTTAACTTCTTCCATTTGGTAGAGGTTTCAGTATCTGTTAAACAACTCAGAGTGTGTATCAAATACTATTATCTATGTACTTCAGGGAGGAACCAAAGATTCTGTGATTGCCATGTGGCCGATTTACTATTTAGATTGTTATCAGTTCTCCTGGCCTAACTGCTACTTTTGATACTCCTATTCACATCTTTTAAATCACTGATTCTTGAACCAGGCTTTTGTGACTCAGGAAAGGCCTGGGAGATTAGCTTTAGGCAAACAAGAGATATTGGGAGAGGTGTCTGTCCTGAAAGGTCCCGTTTGGTCATTTTACTGATTCTGTGTTTTATTTAAACATTTTTTGCATAAACTTGATTTTTAAAAAGATTATTTTACTTTCTTGTCCTCATTACTGAGTTCTCAGTCTTGTAGCTAAGGTGAAAACTTTCTTACCTATCCCTAGCCTGGGCTTTGCTCACCTGGTTTAAGTCTTTTCTTTTTCTTTGAGGTACCTTGGAAATAAGTGATAGAACATGTTTAAATGGTGAGTAAATAGTATGGAAAATTTAATAAAATTTAAATTTCATTTTGAATACTATTTTGACTTCATTTAAGTATTATTTGAGGTTAGTATCCTGGCATTCTCAATAGCTCTTCCATTTCCTCATTTATTAAAATATTTATCAATCATTGTCAAAATGGTTAACTTATTTTTTGACAAACATGTCCTGTGTATAAAGAACAGAATTTCTTTCTGTCTTAGAATTGCTTTAAACATCTTTCAGTATCAATAAAGTACCATTAGAGTGTTCGTATAATAAAAAGCTTGCCAGTTTTAACTTCCTTGTTTAATTCCTCTTTGATTTCAGTGGCTTTATAATCATTGTTGTTTTGAAGCTATTGCATTCTATTATGTATGCTTTTCAGTAATATAAATGGTGAGGGCAAATGCAACATAGTATCAGAATAACTTTTTTATTTTAAATCTTTACTCCATTGTGTTTTCCTTCTACAGTCTTGTCTGAAAAGGCTGACATTTTCTATGGTCTGGGCATTATTCCCATGATGGATATTTAGTCCCATGATTACTATATTATTGCTAGCATTTTAACATTTCTGAGAAGTACAAACCAAGATTGCCACTTGCTATTTTGAATGTGTTCCAAACAATAGGGTTTACCTAAGAATAGACAGTTGAAAAAGGAAAATGTTGGTTGCTTTCAACAAATCCAAGCTGAAATCTTTAATGAACGTTCCAGCTACACAGCTTTTAAGATATTGTAGGGAGATTAACAGATGAACAAATGCTGTACTTTTAGGCACTAATATATCCGTGATTTGAGACCTTCTTAAATTATGAAATGTAAGCAACTAAAGATCAGTTAGCATTTATAACTGTTAAAATGTCCAAAGGGAGGTAATATTGATTGATCCATTTAGAAATTGTGCGGAATGGTTATAAACTTTGAATGACTAATGCTGTGAGTATTTTCCCTAATAAAATTTTGACTAGGAATTGTAAAATTATGATATTATTTAATCTCCATCCTTTTGAGAAAATTAACATTGATTTAACGATAAAGTTGAATAACAGTAAATATAACACTAATTTAGTCAAATAATTTCTTCCTCTGTTATGCACAACTGAACAACCTAACGTTTACTTTTTAAAAATATCAGGTCTGAAATGACACTACAGGGAGAGTCACGTTAGTAATTAAAATTGTTATGTGCAGCTCTGTTTAGAAATGAATTTGAACCTACACTCAAAGCACCCACACTAAGAGACTAGACACTTATGTTTACTGCTTTAGAGCAACCACTCTGTGGGAAACTTTTAAAAATAGCCACATGATTAGTATATTTATTTAAAATGGCAGGCAGCTCTGCCTACCCCAGGAAGGGAGCAGGAAGTAAATGCCATGGTAAGCAACATAATAGGCTTGTGTCTAGGTTTTGTTTATATACATATTGCAAATAGTTCAGGAATAAATGAATAAATAGTCAGAAGTTAAAGATTAAAACAAACATAGAACTTTCCAACTATAGATTTGATTGATTGTAAAGAAATTTGAGGTTGATTTAAATCTGTGATGCTCAAACTTCCAGAGAGTAAGCCACAAGAACTGCATTGAGTTTTGTTATATGCATTTTAAAGAGGGAACGTGCTACTTTCAATACCAGTACCCAAAGGGAGACAATTCCCTGACGTCCTTCAAAAGATCACATTCCAAAGAAAGTATTTTAGGCAATGATGTGGAATAATAAATATATGCTGGGAGAAGGGAAGAAAGTCCATTGATATGGAAAGTTAGCTTTCAATTTTCAGCTTTCCTGATAGGAGACATTGAATTCTGGTAGTTTTCATTTTGCCTCTCTAAAAATTTCTAATAGTTCCAAGTTAAATAAAATAGCGTAACTCTTTTGATTTAATATAATTAAGTACTTTTCTTTCTTTTCTATTCATTTGCAAGTTTGCAAAGGGCAAATGGCAAAAATGATTGTGTTCCCTTAAATTAGTATGCCAGGGACAAATCTATATTATCTTTAGTGGATAAATGGGAGTGTCTTCTTTATTCATAAAACTACACCCTTCACAGTGGTAAGTTAATGTCATGGAGGAACTCATTTTTGTCATATGATTTTAGCTGCTTTATCAGACGTTCTACCTTTCAGTCGTCTTATGAGAGTATTTCTTGTGATTTTGATTAAGAAGAGTGATCTGTTGCCTTTTAAATTTTGTCATCACTTATTGAATGACAGACATTTGCATTCCAGTTGTTAATAGTTTCTTGTGTTCTCTCCAATAGATATAAGCAACAGGTGGGCTCCAGTGATCCTTTTAGTTTCATAGTGTCTTTCAAGTTTAACTGCTGTGTGATGACTTTTATTTAAGACTTGGGAACATTTTCCTCTGACTTGGAATAAGTTATCTGTTGACCTAGTAGGAAAATATAAAAGTTGAATATGTTCTCATTCATATGTAATAAGAATTGCAGATCATTTACCACCAAATATTTAAACATTTTGAGGCTACTGTGGCGGAGCAGAACCAGCAGTTATTGTTAGTTCTTTTAATGTCAGTGGTAGCTGTTTTGACCAGTGATGGAAAAAAAAAAATTAGTAAAATGATCCTTAGTAAGTCTTCTCTTTAGTTAATTAAAAATTGATACATAGAGAATTGCTTAATGAATGCTTGTCATGTGAATAACTGTAGCAGTGATTGTAACAATCATAGTGGCTAGTGTCTCTTTTTTTCGGCTTTTTTATAATTTAAGACGTTAGAAAACAAAATACACATAAACAAAATAAAATATAAAACAAAAATACACAGCTCAATGAATTAGTATAAAATGATTATATAACCAGCACACATGTCAAATAGAATGTTTCCGGCACCCCAGAGTTCCCATATGCTCACTTCCGGTTATTACTTCCTATATTCTTTTTTCACAAAGGTGATCAGTATCCTGGATTTTCTAGTGTCACTTCTTTGGTTTTCTTCAGAGTTTTCTTTTTTTCTTCAATTTTATTGAGCTATAATTGACATATCAGTACTGTGTAAGTTTAAGGCATAGAGCATAATGAGTTGAAATATATACATCTTGAATTGATTGAGTGACCAGTGTCTTAAACAGTGTCAGTTATGTGTTGAACATGTGAGTAAGATACATCCATGCTCTGTAAGAGCTCAGATTCTCCAGCCTCTTTGCAAGTAGGGGTGGCCACAAGATTTCATTCTGCCCAATGGGATGTAACTAGAAGAGATGTATGTAACTTGATAGTCGTTTCTTTTCCTGTTTCCTGCTGGCTGGAATGTAGGTGTGTTAGTAGGACCAAGATGGGCCCAAAATAGATGTAATAAGTGGATACAGGATTCTCTCTGGGTCCCCTATTATCAGGGACCTGCCATTTCTAGCACTGGACTGTATATTATGTAGATGGAATGATATCCCATCTTGTGTGCATCACTATTATTTTGGAATTTCTATTTATTTTTGCTGAACTTACCCTCTGTTAAATCTAATGAGACATATTTCTCAATCATTGATCAGGAGGCCGAGTAGGCTAAATGAATTGAATAATGGATGGAAGGGCTATCTGTTTAGGAATAGCTGGGGTGTAATTAAGGCAAGAGTCCAGGGTTATCTAGCTTTATGTGGATAGGAGATGCTAAATAGGAATCGAGGAAGACTGACTCAGGAAAACTTACAGGAGAACATGAAGGTGTACTGGAAAGAGTCCCTAGAGTTGGCTTTAGAAGATGTATATTGAAGAACCAGTACTGCTACTTACTGTGCATTGAGCCTTGTTCTTTAAACTATGTTGATGTGATGGATTGATACAAGGATGAAATGGAACATGTGTGGTGAGTTGCTTTGTAAACCGTTTCCTGGGTAATTAGTACATTGAAGATGTACAGTTATGGAATGAAATTACAAGGCAGATTTAAACTGTGCTTCCTACTATCCATTTAAAATATATTCAGAGGGTGAAGTTTATCCTGTGTTAATCAAAACTCGAGCAAGTGTTCCGACTTTTCTGGTACTAGAAAGCCTTATAACCCCTTTACTTGCAATGACAGTCTCATTTGGGGAATAAATCCTCTGCTTCTGGTGGACTTTGCTGTAGAAGGGGAATCTGCATTCTGGACAGTGGGTTGTAATTGGCATTCATTCATTGCATCTGGTAATTCTGGCCTGGGTAAGTGCTGAAGTAAAGAAGAACCACATCTTCTTGCAGCATACTTGTTTCTTCCTTTCTGTTTTTTCTCCTATCTTCTGTCAAAGATTCTTCTGAAATATAAGAATTGTATAAAAGGTCCACAAGAAAGTTCTTTTTTTGTGTACTGTGGATTCATGTAGGCTTTGCATACTTAAGACCTAGCAGAGATACTCAGAGCTGAATCCTTTTCTTATGGGTGTGTCTCTGAATCCATCAGTGCCTTCCCTGCTGGGAACTGCTGACCATGGCTCCCCTGGAGTGTCTTGTGTTTGTCTCTGGCCGATCCTTCCCCTTGGCCCTTGTTTTATTGTTTTTTGATGGTCTGTGTCACAGTTTCCCTGGGTGAGACTTCTTAGGAAGTTCCTGTGGCCTTGTTAGGAAGAATTCAGAATGGCTCCTCGCCGCCTCTTCCTTCTGCCAGACCCACTGCTGACCCACAGGGAACACTTGCCCATCTTTGACCTCCTCTTGGAAGGGAAAACCATCAGTACTTCTCAGGTACAGCATTGTCGTGCTGCCCCAGGCCACCCACCTGATATTTCCCAGGTTAGAGACACCACTAAGTGTTGACTTCCAGGCCTGAGACAACATAACAAGCTTAGGATGTGCCCTTGAGTTTCCTCTTTCTTGAAGTGAAGGAGGTAGCACATCCCCTTTCTTCTTGTCTCTATGACCTTACACTTGTTCCCAATACATCACTGAGTGATCAGATACTTTTGTGATGCCTACTTTGAAATTTGCATTTTAGTTTGCATCTCCCTGTGTATCTGATATTTGTCATCTGGGGCCTCAACTAAAGCTTATATCCAGTTATACATGCTTTCCAAAAGTTGTTTATTTGTATTCCCTCTCAAGAGGGCTTTTCCTAGGGGTAGTATTGATTTTTTAATTTTTTTTTTTTTAATCTCAGTGCCTGGTTAGAAGACTTAATCTCAGTCCAGATGTGCAGAGAAATGGAGAACTTTTTATTATTCTCTTAACTGATCTGGCCTTCCTTGCTTCCTGGATAGTAAGAAAGGGAACAGCTAAATTGTCAACTGGAAGAAACTTAGTCCAAGACAATTAAGTCATATCTTTAGGTAAAATGGGAGGCTCTAGGATTTGCCTTCCGAGCTCTTTGCTCCCATTCAGGAAGCCATGTGGAAATATGGGAGAGAAAGTGAGACATTTGGTAGAGGGGAGATGGGGTCCTTAGATCTCTATTCTCATACTGTTGGAATTCTCATGTTTCTGTGATCAGGACAAGTGATTACTAAGATGTAAGTAGGTCTGTCTTTCTATTGAGAGAGTGTGGACAAATCCCTTTGTTTGGATCCCAGTACTGTTCTTCCAGCCTACATATATTTCTTAGCATTTGCATTTCCCTTCCTGGGCTACATAATATTCTGAGTCCACTGCTATACTTCTCAATACTATATGGAGGTGATCATGAACTGGGTATGGCCAAAGAAGATAGTCCCCCGAATGTTTTGGGGCTCCCCCTGAAGCTCATCCCTTTCACATTGAGTGTAGGACCACTGTCCTTACCTTTCATTAACTCTTCTGTGCTCTGTATCCTCATGACCAAGATCCTTTAAGATAGAAGCATGCTTTCATTTATTTCCTTCTGGAGACGTTCCCCTCTGTCATGTCATCTTTATGTCTTCAGCCTCATGACTAAGCCTAAATGACAGAAGGCTGAGCCTAAATGAGATAATCAAGAAAACTGTGATATCTATAATATTTATATTATATGCATTCACTATATGGTAGATTGGAACACAAGCAGCTGGATAGTCTAAATGAGAAGAAATGAGTTTAGAAAGAGCTGACTTCTAAAGAGGATGATTTTCTACTATATGCTGTACAGCCTTCATTCCCCAGATCCAGCCTGTTGTTTATTACCACCCACGCATCTTTCGTTCCCAGACCATGTGACCTCCTTACCTCTAGTATTTACCCTCGAGTGCACTGTGCTGCTTCATATGTACACAGTTACCTTTCTGTAATGATTTAGATTATTTCTATACCCTTTCATCAGGTCCCATCACTCCATGGGAAATAGATGGGGAAACAGTGGAAGCAGTGTCAGACTTTATCTTTTTGGGCTCCAAAATCACTGCAGATGGTGATTGCAGCCATGAAATTAAAAGCCACTTACTCCTTGGAAGGAAAGTTATGACCAACCTAGATAGCATATTAAAAAGCAGAGACATTACTTTGCCATCAAAGGTCCATCTAGTCAAGGCTGTGGTTTTTCCAGTGGTCACGTATGGATGTAAGAGTTGGACTATGAAGAAAGCTGAGCGCCAAAGAATTGATGCTTTTGAACTGTGGTGTTGGAGAAGACTCTTGAGAGTCCCTTGGACTGCAAGGAGATCCAACCAGTCCATCCTAAAGGAGATCAGTCCTGGGTGTTCATTGAAAGGACTGGTGCTGAAGCTGAAACTCCAGTACTTTGGCCACCTCATGCGAAGAGTTTATTCATTGGAAAAGACCCTGATGCTGGGAGGGATTGGGGGCAGGAGGAGAAGGGGACAGCAGAGGATGAAATGGCTGGATGGCATTACTGACTCGATGGGCATGAGTTTGAGTAAACTCCGGGAGTTGGTGATGGACAGGGAGGCCTGGCGTGCTGCGATTCATGGGGTCTCAAAGAGTCAGACACGACTGAGCGACTGAACTGAACTGAACTGAACTGATACCCTTTCACCATCTTTATCATGAAATTGGTCTTGCGTTTACAGTAGTTGCTGTGGGCATTTGTCTGGTTAATTCTTTTCTGAGCCTTCATTTACCCATTGGTGAATAAGGATAATGATATTGGCTTCATTCGATTACTGTGAGTGCGAAATGAAAGAGCATATGTGTAGCCTTTACTACCATGTCAGGTAAGGACCACCAGGCGCTCAATTAGTGGTAGTTTTTGTTATTCCTTTTCATTGTTTCCTAGCATAAGCCTTCCCTTTCAGCCAGAGTGGTAGTATTAGTCTCTTAAACTTTCTGTGTCCATTTCTGTCAGAAATCCTTGCGAGCCTTATTTGTTTTACAGGTGCTTTTCTGATAGTTTTATTTCCCACTAATCTGTCCTTTCTTTTAACCACCTTAACACTATAGGAAACATAACTCTTGCAGCACCATAGAGAATAGTGCTAAGTCAGAATGCATTGTGACTTACGTACTTCATGTGCATATTTTGTATTTTTTCCTCATTGTTTCCCATTGTTTTCTTTAGCTGATAGTATGCTTCTGGAAAGAAAAGTTTTGTTGTCTTACTGTGCTTTTTTTGTAATTAAGCAAGCATATATTAAGTGCTTGATAACCAAGTGTTTCAGAATTTTTTTTGGAAATTTTGACTTTGTTTACTGTTGATCAGCAATAACTGTTGAATGACATGTATTAGACTTCTGTAACCACCTTTATGGAATATCAAATTACTATTTGCATGTTTGAGAGAAATATTGGCAAATATTGTGGTGACCTTCTGAAATGTGAACTTTTAGTACTCTCAGCAAAGGTTGTAAGAGTCATGTATGGTTTTGGTTAGGGCTTCCCTGGTGGTTCATCTGGTAAAGAATCCGCCTGTAATGCTGGAGTCCTGGGTTCGATCCCTGGGTTGGGCAGATGCCCTGGAGGAGGGCATGGCCCACCCACTCCAATATTCTTGCCTAGAGAATCCCCATGGACAGAGGAGTCTGGTGGGATGCAGTCCATGGAATCTCAGAGTCAAGTCGGACGTGACGGAGCGACTGATCACACAGCATATGGTTTTGGTTTGAAATGCTTTTGTTTGAAAATGATAGGAAACCTGTCTCTGGAGACTTTAAATACATCGGAGTGTGTCTGTCCCAGGAAACAGGAGATTCAGAGGCCAGCACCTGCGGCTCTCTTGCCACGCACCAGGGCCGGGCTCCCCTCTCTCGTTCTTGGCACGTTGCCTTGGATCCTCACCACATCCATGGTCAGGTCCGTGTTCTGGGCAGAGAGACGTGGAGGGAGCAAAGTATAGGCAAGTGCACGTCTGCTTGGGTTTTTTGTTTTATGTAGAGGTGACATAAGCTTTTCTGGAAGTTCCGCCTGCAGACCTCTACTTCTGTCTCCTTGCATGGATGCCACCTGGTGACCCTTCTCTGGAGAGTGACTGGGAGCAAGTGGCTGATGGGGCTTGGGGCAGGCACCAGCAGTATTCCACCCAAACGTTAAGCCACAGCTTAAGTAGTGATATTCCCAACTACAGCCCCATTTTGAAAGTGCCGTCTACTAGATGCCTCTTAGAAATAATAACTTTTTAGGCTAATGAGACTACAAATTTAACTTTGGTTTTGTTGGCGAGGTCCTAGGTCTTTGTTACAGAGCGTGGACTTTCCTAGTTTCAGCATGCGAGCTTTGTTGGCCCGTGGCCTGTGCGATCTTGGTTCTCTGACCAGAGATGGAAACTGCGTCCCCTGCATTGGAGGCGGATTCTTAACCACTGGACCACCAGGGTAGTTCCCGTAATTGAACTTTCTGAAGGGATGTTTTTACTTTTTTTTGAGGCGGGGGAATTCTCATGCTTGTTGGCTTTCTTTTTGTTGTCAAAGCCTGTCTGCAAAAGATACTGCAATCTCAGGTTTGGCTTGTGAAATATTCAGAATATAAATCCAGTTTTATTGCTAGATGGGGGGAAAAAATAGAGAATGAGGTATCAGTGAGCATCTTGAAAGACACAACAGGGATTTATTTTCTCTTCTGTTCATGTGTGTGCCCTTTAATTTTTTCATTCCTACAGCAGAGTTCAGGCAACCTCAAATTAAAGCGGTTCATGCCATGCCGCACATGATGATTAAATCTGATCTGGCTGTCCTGAAGATGGACAGATAACCGTTGTTGCAGAAAAACCTTTTGTAGAATCTGAAAAGACGACTGTCACAAAGAACGCTCCAACTCTCCTGTGTTACAAGATAAAGTTAAATTAGATCAGCTGAGGTCCTTTGCAGGTAGCAATCCCTTTAGTAATATTTGATATGTGTTGACTGAACAGAAATCGAATGTCCTAAGTGAAGTTCCGTTACCACGGGAGCCTGTTGTAAATACCACAGTGTTGTGATGTATGTTTAGCTAATTTCACGTCCTTTTGAAGCTGCTCTTCAATAGCTCGAAATGCTTATTACCAGTAAACATTGTGCATTAGCACACAAGAGCATAGGGAAAACACCACTTACCCTTTGGTGATGGACAAATAGATAATAGTGGAAGATGGGAATTAATTATCTTTATGCAGATATCATATCAGTCTGTGAAAGAACAGGGTTATTTATGCTTTGGAAAAAAAAATACCATTTTGTTTTCATGAAGATGCAAAGCAGGCAAATAGTTGCTCAAGAATAAATTATTTGAGTTGATATGGATTCCGTGACTTATTCAGAGCATCTGGGAATAAAATGTTCATTTTTTTACCCCCCTCCCCCTTTTACATTTAAGAAATGCTGCTTCAGCCTTCTGATTTAGAAACTCTGGCCAAATGATTTGTCTTTTGTCCTGCTCTTTACATGGGCCAACTGTTTGCTTGTTGGCGCTATTCAAGGTACTGGTCCTAAATTGTCATACTTCCTGGCCCTGACTGGAAAGGTCATTGCCTGCCTGTCTTACTGTGCTACTTAAAGCATTATGTAATACATTGAAGAATGTGTATAGAGAGGTCTTTCTTTTACATTAGACATTTCTTATAGTGATACAAAGAGTTTTGTTATAAAGTTAGAAAAAGGTATGGGACACTGGAGTTTTTTAAATAACCAGGAACTGTGTGTGTCTTTTAAAAGTTCTTTTTCCTCACTTGCTCAGTTATTTAGCTTTTGGTGTATATCTGGCATTTTTCTGTTGAAACAACTAATACACCATCAACATTTTATCCATCTGCCTAATAAAGTATCTGGTTTGAGGTGTGTACATCACATTCCTATTGCATCGTGAAGGCCAGGGCTCAAATTCACGGCAGTATTTGACACCATGCATGTTTCTGTCTACTGGGTAGGGTGTTATTGAACTCATCAGGTGTTTATGTGATGCACTGTATTTCAGCACTTGTGTGTATCGTGGAGATACAGAAGTGACTGTGGCTTCTAGCTTTGTGAAGGGTCACACACACATACACATGAACGCACACGCATTGTGTTCTAACGGTGGCCCTTCCAGGTTCTCATTCATTCTTGACTATTTAACAAAACGTGAATCTAAGGCACTGTTATGAAGGGATTTTGCAGATGTAATCAAAGTCCCAGATCAGTTGACCTCAAGATATGGAGATTGTTCAGATGGGCCTAACCCTAAAAGGTAAGCCCTTTACAAGCAGAAATTTCCTCTGGCAGTGGCAGAGGAGGAGGTAAGAGAGCTTCAAAGCCTGGGAGGGACTCCTCCTCTGGTCATTGCTGGTTTGAAGGTGGAAGCGCCCTGTGAGAAGAGGGGTGGATGACCTCTAGAAGTTGAGAGGAGCTCCCAGCTGACAGCCACCAAGGAACTTGTCAGTCTTAGAAGAGCCAGGAAGCAGAATTTGGCTAACAACCTGAATGAGCACAGACGTGGATTCTTACCTAGAACCTACATCCAAGAGGTCATTGTAGCTATCACTTTGGTTTTGGTTTTGTGTGAGACTCTTAGGCAGAGGACCTAGCTGAGTCATGCTCGACTGCTGACCTATAGAACTGTGAGCTAATATATTGGCCTTCTTGTAAGCTTCTGTATTTGTGGTAATTTATGCAACAATACAAAATTAGCACACACATACAGATAGACAGGGTGATCCTCTCCTCTATGCCAGGAGATGTTAGAGATGCCGAGTTAATTTCAGTTTTCAGGACACCAAAAAAAAAAAGAGAGAGAGAATTGGATAACATTATCAGAATTTTAGATTTACCATCAATATTCTAATTGTATTCCTAAGAAAATAGAAGTCCAGAGAAGTGATGATTTTGTCTAAGGTTTTAGAGCTAGCTAGTAGCAGAGCTGGGAATGAGCTTGTGTCCTGATTGAAGAAGGTTCAATGTTTTTTCCATTCTGTCTACCCATAGTGCATAATGAATTCTAGCTTTAAGTTGGAACCAAAGTGCAAAGCCAGATAATGGCAATTACTCTGTCATTATGCCAGATGTAAGGAACGAGAGTAATAGGACAAAAGGCAATCTCAGGAGAGCATTATTATTTTTCCCTTAAAGAAGGAATAAAAAAGTATGTGCTTTGTTGTGATTCATTCATAACCCAATATAAGAACATTGACACACTCAGTGCAGTATTTTTTCCTTCCAGGTGACCTATGACTGAGCTATTCAATGATCCTGGTGTTATTTGATGTATTTTTGGTTATTTTTTTTTTTGCTTTAAACACATTTAGCACTTTAGTTTGAGCATCCTCAGTGATGGCAGCTCTTGTACCCTTGAGGGTTTACTAGATTTTGTTTCCCAGTAGCTTTTGGATGGTTGTAATATGACAAGTCAGATTTGGTAATCAGTCTGAATAATCTATTAGTAACAAAAATCATTCTGAGTAATATATAAGAAAATTGGTTTGGGTGATATAAAAAGAAAACACTGCTATCATGTATTAAGGTGGGCTTTTCTATTTGTTTCTTAAATGTAACAGACCATAGTTTTAAAGAAAGTTTAGAAATGGACCATTGTTTTCAAGGAAGCTTAGAAGTCATTTGGAACAATGTTAGCATTACTAGAGTAAATACCCATTGCTTCTGGTAGGTAGTTAATCGAACATGTGCTTTGGAGAGAGTGGAATCCTGACTTTGACAACTTTCTAGTTGTAGGATCCTGGGAGAGTTAGTCTCTACATATCCTGATTTTTTAATGTGTAAAATGGAGACAATAGCATTTTCTTTATGCCTGTGGCATAGGAGGTGCTCAATGAAAGAATGAAATGAATGGCTTAAATAATACTGGTCTTTGCAAAACTCTTACATATAAACCTTATCCATTTGTGCTGAAGCCTAGTTTGGTTTTCAGAATGTTACTTTTAGTGGTAAATTAGGTGTTCAGTTTTGATGAATAAGAGTAGCCTCCTGTTTTACTTGAACCAGACAAATGGAATTCCCCTGTGAATTCCATTCTTTGCTAATTTTGTACCAAATCTATGGAGACCCTTTTGGTGGCAGCCTCGGGGGTGTCTGCTCACCATAGGAGGTGGGATGGGCCTTTCTCTGTTTTCATAACCGTGTTTTCCCCTCTTTTCCAGAGGATACATGCTACTGTGGGATCACTCTGGCATTACCTGAATATGCCAAACTTTTTTTTTTTTTAATTAATTGAGCTGTATTTAACTTGCCGCATTGTGTAAGTTTAAGATTTACAACATACTGATTTGATGTCATAGTGCAATATGATGGCCATTGTAGCAGTAGCTAATGCTTCTGTCACGTCCCGTCATTATCATTTCTTCTAATGTTGGGGAAAATAAAGATTTAACAAACTCTCTCATCTTGGACTTGCTTCCACTTTAGACGCTGATACTCATTCCGGGAGTTTGTGATGGACAGGGAGGCCTGGCGTGCTGCGATTCATGGGGTCGCAAAGAGTCGGACGCGACTGAGCGACTGGACTGAACTGAACTGAACTCATTCATTAGTACTATGTAGCGAGAGAGTAAAATCTTTGTTACCCTACTTACATTCCAGTGAGAGAGACAGAAACCGTTTTTTCTGATCAACACCTGCCTGCTCAGCCTTGCTCACCTGTCTGTAAATGTGGGCACGACTCCCCCTTGTGCCCGTGATGCTTTTGTGTGTGTGTGTGTGTGTGTGTGTAGCTGCTGAATTCCTGACTTTGAGGTCTGGCCTCAGCACGGAGAACTGTGTCTCTATTTCTTTTGGCCAATTCCAAACCTTATGTGATGTCACACCATACATTTATTTGTAGTTTTTGTTTTCCTTCCCTTTAATCATATGTGGTTCAAGTCATGGAATGCTTCTTAAGTTTTATATCCCTGAGCTCTCAAAGTTAAAACCATTTTTTAAACAACGTATGATTGAAGTTACATGCTTCCTGTAATACTGACCCAGTCAGACAGACTTCTGTTAGGGAGCAGCATGCATGGTGCAGATGAAGGAATGAAATGGATCTCGACATCTCTTCCTCATGTTGTTGAGAGGTGACTGACACAGCCTGCGGTTTGCCATTTCTTTTCTTTTTGGTTTGCCATTTCTTAAAGGGACTTAAAAGACTTTCCTATTAATTGTCACTTTGTTCTCCCATCCACTATCTCTAGTGAATAGAGACTGCATTAGAAATAATAATGATGTTAATTATTTTATAATAATAGCTGATATGTGTAAAGACTTTTTAACCTAAGGCTAAGTGCTTTGTATGAATTAGCTTATTTAATTTTCACAACAATCCTGTGAGATAATTGTAGTATCATCAGTCCTGTGAGATAATAACTATTATCAATCCTGTGACTTTGGAGCCTTGTCTTTTGAGTGTATGCTTATAAAGCACCACAGAAAGTGCTTCATCTGTAGTTTTATTTTTCTAGTTCCTCACCACAGCCTTCTGAGTTATTATCCCACCGATGTATAAGCTCTATGAGGTCAATGACTGTTTTCTTCTTCTAGGCTAAATCCTAAAGCTGTTCAAATTTTCAAAGGTCTTCTAAAATGCATTTCTAGTTTTTGATGCAAAAGTTAATTGATTTAAATGTCAGCCTGTCTTATGTCCATGAAATTGGTTGGCCCTCCTAGGAAAATATAGGTAAAAGTAAATTGTACTACATGAGTTAGAAAAGCCTGATGGAGTTAGAATTCTTCAATTCTCAAATTCTCTAGAGTGTCTTAGTAGGTCATGTTTTGCCAGGCATTGGAACATTCTGGAATTCTGTAGTCACATCTGTGAAAGGGACAAATGAAGATGTCACCAGAATCAGAAGATTGAGAGTTATGTCTGGGAGTCCACCTGTTTTTCTAGGAGATTCCCCTAGGGAATGACATCTGCTCATATTTCCATTATTCTGCCTTTTGTTCATCAGAAATGAATTGAGAGGATATTGAGAAATTAAGGTATTTCTTAGACAATAAAAGAGTAAATGCATTGTTTCAAATATGTTCCTTTCTCAGTGTCTTCTAGAATAACAAATATTGTTATTGATTTTTCTCACCAGTAGTTTAATTCACTGAGTTCAGAAACTGCTATAAATCAAAAACCCATGGGATGTCAGGCTTAGTGACTTTGTATTATAAGAAGTGGACGGCCCTCAATTAAAATAATAGATAGGCTCTGCTAATTTATTTGTAGAACAAAACTTTATAAATTACGTATTTGGATTTTAAAAGAGGTACTTTTAAAAAGTACTTCAGCTGAGTCAGTTCATGCAGTATTGTATCATTTTGAAATGCAAAAAGCACTCCTAAATTTACATGGCCTGGAAACTGGGTTTTCTTATATTTGATTTTCTCAGAGTACAGTATAATTGCACTCATCTCCTTGTGAACAGAAATGTTTGAGGATGGGTTAAATGAGCTATAGAAAGCACCTCAGAAAAAAGTGCCATGTGAGACATAATTATTTTCCAAGTACTATCTGTGAGCAGCTTTCACAAATCAAAGCTTCCTTGAAATAGAGATTACAATCAAAGTTCATCTGTATACTATTGTATTTGGAGTGCCTGCCAACATTCCAACTTGCAGTCACTTTGAGGGGAAAATTCTTCAGGTTCATTAGTGTCGTAAGCAAAAGTAACTTAAATTCTGATAACAGAGGTGACGATGGGCAGGTAAGTTGAGCTGCTCTTTTTCATTTGCTTTTTTTTTTTTTAAAGATATGGAGCAGTGGTTGGTTGTGGTGGCAATATACTGTTTGTGCTTCTCCAGCATCAGCATCGGTTTCCCTTTTCTTCTTACAATATCCGGAATTTCATTTGGGAAACCTGTCCTCCTATGTTCTGTGTACTTCAGGAGGGGCTGCCTTCATACCTCTCCTTGTTGTATGACCAAGGGACCATCTCCTGCTCACAGGGAGTAAGCAACCAATATTGATAAGTGAGACTCAATTTTTGAATTTTTTGTTGAAACTATTGGAAGGGAAACTTGTTAACTTTCCCCCCCTGGAATTTCGAAGTGTGTAGTAATAAGCGAGATAGTCTTGCTGCTGGACTTCCCTCGTGGCTCAGGGGTAAAGAATCCTCCTGCAGTGCAGGAGACAGCCTGCTTTGCAGGAGACACAGGTTCGATCCCTGGGTCAGGAAGATCCCCTGGAGAAGGAAATGGCAACCCACTCCAGTATTCTTGCCTGGAAAATCCCATGGACAGAGGAATCTGGCAGGCTATAGTCTATGGGGTTGCAAAAGGACACGACTTCACCACTAAACCAGTCAGCAGCAGTAAGCAAGATTGTCTGATGTGGTTGGAAGCACCCATCACTCCTGAGGGGAAGGCAGAACTTGAGCTGGAAATTCAGAATCCTGACAGCCCAGTCTGAATATCTTATCAGTTTTGTGATTCAATGAATTCTCTCTCTCTCTCTCTTTTTTTTTTTTTTTTGGTAGACAAGTATGAGCTGGGCTTCTATCGCTTGTGATTGCAAAGATTTAAAATATACTCTTACTAATTTAATGTTGGATCCACCTCATCCTCAAAATTAACTTGCTATACGTATTGTCCCAACTGAAGAAAAACACAGAACGTAAGAGTGGAAAGTTGTGTTTTATTTGGAACCTTACTGAGGGCTATAGCCTGGGAAACAGCGTCTCAGAGAGCTCTGCAGAACTGTTCCAAAGATGTAAGCGGGGAGCCAGGATATACAGGGGCTTCCCAGGTGGCGCTGGTGCTAAAGAACGCACCTCCCAGTGCAGGACACATGAGAGATGCAGGTTCAGTCCCTGGGTCGGAAAGATCCTGTGGAGCAGGAAATGGTAGCCCACTCCAGTATTTTTGCCTGGAGAATCCCTGTGGACAGAGGAGCCTGGTGTGGTGCAGTCCATGGGGTCACAGGGATTTGGACAGCAAGGAAGGAGCTGCACACACAGGATATACAGGAAAGCAAAAAACGACAAAAGAAAATAGCAACAAATATGTAGTTGAATGTCAAAAGATGACTGCTAATCACAAAAACAAACATCTCAAGTTAATGCTTTTCGTGTTTTTCTATGTATGCGGGAGTCTGGGCTCGTTGAAATTATTCCTTAGATATGCATCTTAACTCTCTAGGGCCAGTATCCTGTTTTGATCCATCCTGAGTTCCCCTCAGGGTGTATTGTTGGGACAGTTGTAGTGGCTGATGGCCTGATGGCAGGCCACATTCTTTGTTCACTGGAATGGCAGTCAACATTTTTGTCTGCAATACTCATTGCATTTTCCTCTTTTTGATCAGTAATTTGATTTTTCTTAAAAAATTAAAAAGATTTTAATTATAATATAAAAGTAAATATCTTCTAAAGATAAAATGGCATAATAGGAAAAAAACCAAAACTGTTACACCCAGGCTCATAATTGACATAAATGGCCTTTATCTAGCTTGAGCAACAGGGTTACAGTAGCAAATTATCTCTAAATTTCTGTAGTGGTTTAGTCCTTAGGTTGTGTCAGATTCTTTGTGACCCCATGGTCTGTAGCCTACCAGATTCCTCTGTCCATGGTTTTATCATTTTCTTGGATTTTCTTTGAGCTTTTTCTGTCTTATTTTTTTAACTTGTTAGCTTGGATGCTTGGCTTCTTTTCTCTGTTTACCAATGAAAGTATGTAAGATTCTAAAGAAAATTGAACAACCCAGGTCCTATGTCCCTCCCATCTATAATGATTACAGTTTCAGGGCTTTGAGGTGTAAGAAACACTCCCAAGGATAGAGAAGTCGTTGATTAACAGAATAGTCAGTTTTTCAGTCTGTGTCAAAAAGTTAAGGGGAGCACATGGGTTTTCTCTATAAAAGAAGTTGAATGTGCTTGGGAGCATTCATCCTGCCAAAAAAGCTGCATGAGGATTTCACCTTACTGATGTGGCCTCGCTGCTTTGGCAGGTATTACTGCTTCCAGATTCCATCACAGCATGGGACAAAGGAATATACAGACCTCCTTCCTGCCTTTGAATAATTAGCGTCAGCGTAGTATCCTGAACAGTGATGGGATATAAACAAAGCAAGCGGATAGAGAACCTGGAGAGATTTGGCTTTGGGGAATTATTTAGCAGTAATCACCAGCTCTGTTGACTGTGGAGGCATTTGTGGATTTTGACGGCATTTTCCTTTGGCCTAACAACATTTGCTTTTTATTGAAGGGAGTCAGCCACATAGTGGAAGTGATGGCCCTGCTACTTGTACGCACAGATGGGCAACCACCAATCCAAATATCACACTGTTACAGGACGATGCATGCAAATGGCTCTATATGAGCCCCTTGCCTCAAGGGCCTTTTCCTTCCTGTGAGGAAAACTGAATCACTGTGTTAGCAGTGATGATAAAAATATTGCTATTTTAGAAGTTTTATTTTCCTTAATATCTCTTGTGTTTTATAATCCAGATTCTTTTCCTGAAACAAACCTGGATTTCCAAGAATAAAAAGAAAACGCATGACAAAGCCCAAATGTTCTCAGTTTTGGCCCGGCTTACAGTATGTAGATGACTTTATTTAATATAGATATGTTCCTGCAAAGTTGAAAATTAGTCAGTCCCATTTTCCACATGGTTGAAGAGCTTGAAGTTTCAATAATTTTACTGGGACTGTTAGGAAGCCCATGGGAGCCTTCTCTAGAGATCGTTGGAACATGCGGTAGTTGTCTCTGGGAATCCACCAAGGGTTGGTTTTAGGATCCCATATGCTCAAGTCTCTTATGTAAAATGGTGTAATATTTGCATATAACCTACATGATCTTTCCTTATACTATACTTTAAATCATCTCTAGGTTACTTATAATAACTAATATGATGTAAAGTCTACATCAGTAGTTGCCAGTGTGGGACAAAATCAAGTTTTTCTTTTTGAAACTTCCTGGATTTTTTTTTTTCATATTTTCAGTCAACAGTTGGTCAAATCCACAGATGTAGAACCCACAGATATGGAGGGCTGATTTTATTCCTCTGTTATTTGTTGTGAGGTGCTTTGTTCATTTGGTTCCAAGTTGAAATAAAGGTTGATTCGTTTGTGTAATTGCCTTCTCTTGACAGTTTGCTCATGAAGATTTCCTAATCTTTAGAAATATTAATATTTGATTAGATGTGCTTGGATGTTTACAGAGTTTTCCATGTAAATTGCCTTGCCTCCCTTATAGCAGTGTTGAGGGGCCAGTAGTTTATTCATGTTTCGATCAGTCAGTTCATTGAAGACCAGTCTGAGGTTCTGCACGGGTTAAGACATGTACTCAGTGCTAGGAATCCCGCTGGCACAGTGCTTATTATCACAGTTCCTATAGGGATGTAGTTGCTCTCTAAACCAAGAAAATAGTTATTAATGACTTATCAAAGGACTCCTTATTCATGAGTCCCTCCCCACTTAATCCTACTAGCATCTCTGCTCTTTGGCATCAAGTCAATAAGTCTTTTACCAGCTTCTGTGAACATCTCAAAATCACATGCCAGGGCAATGCAAAATGCACAGAAGTTTTGGACGTTTTGCAAAGTATGCATGGGATTTCATAAAGTCAGTGAAAGTGGCTCAGTAATATCTGAGTTAAGATGTAATCCCATAGATAAATGAGAATATGATGAGATTGGATCAGGCAGTTATAACTATGGATAATTACAAGAGAGGCCCTTTAAAAGAGTATGACTGATTCAGACTCTTGACTATTTTGGCAGAAATGGTGTTTTTTTTTAAGATTTTACTGTAATGTGAAGTAAGATTTGTATGGTACACTTGTCACTTAAACAGAAATTTTATTAAGTAAGTAGCAAGGAGATACTGTATAGCACAGCGAATTACAGCCATTGTCTTGTAATAACCTACAGTCTGCACAAGTGCTGAATCGAATGCTGCATACCTGAAATTAACGCAATAGTGTAAATCAAACATATTTCAATAAAAGTGCAAATTTATATGATTTTTATACTTATGAAAGAATATAGTAAAATATAAATTCTGAGCTGCATTACCCAAGTCACATATTTCTGCTTTCAGCAGGAAAAAAAACCCATGTAGAATTTTGTGTTTATTATTCTGCTGTCTTTTTAAAAGTAGTTTTATCATATATGTCTGTATCTGTATGTACGTTTTTCTCGTTTTGAGCTTTATGAAAATGATATTGAGGTCTATAAAGCCTTCAGTCATTCGCTTTTTAAAAACAATATAATATTTAAAAATTCATCCTTGTTGTGATATGTAACTCTCTTACTGATTTATACTACTGTATAATATTCTGCAATATTCCTGACAATACCAAGAGTTGGTATGGTTCTGTGGGAATTCTTAGATATTCCAAATGTGAGTGTAAATGGTATAAAATTTTGAAAAACATTTTAGCATGGACTTATTATTTCATAGTTTCTTTCCTAGGTATAGATTCCAGATCTAGAAGGACAAACTTGAATTATAAATGTTATGGAATTATCCATTACAGTGTTCATTTCATAAGTGTAGTATATATAAGGTTAGGTGTGTGACTTATAACTAATATCATTAATGTGAAAATACAACTGTGGAATAATTACTTTCTATTCAAACACCAAGTTAAATTCAGAGCATATTATCCCTTATAGTAAAAATAGATTTTGACAATAATAAAAACACTAAAATAAAAGGAAAGTTGCTCGGTGGTATCTGACTCTTTGTGACCCCATGGACTATATAGTCCATCAGATTCTCCAGGTCAGAATACTGGAGTGGTAACCTTTACCTTCTCCAGGGGTCTTCCAAACCCAGGAATTGAACCCAAGTCTCCTGCATTGCAGGCCAGCTAAGCCATAAGGGAAGCCCAAGAATACCAGAGTGGGTAATCTATCCGCTCTTCAGCGGATCTTCCCAACCCAGGAATCGAACTGGGGTCTCTTGCACTGAAGGCGGATTCTTTACCAACTGAGCTATCAGAGAAGCCCAAGAAAAACACCGAAGATTAAGATAATTTTGATTAATTTTGCATTCGATATAAATATATATGTAATAGAGCTTCCCATCTTGTAAATATTTACATGAACTTGATTTGAGAAATTCAAACCCTTGTATGTCACTGTAGAAGGCAGCATAGCCATAAAGAACAAATCCTGGATTGGGTGTCAAGAATTGGAATCTACACAAGTGCTCCTCCTCTCAAGTCTCAATTGATCTTAACCTCTTAACATTAGTTTTATCATTAGTAAAATAGAGGTGATGGTGTCAGACTTATTTCCGTGGCTATGTGTCAGTTAAGTGAAACAATATGGGAAAATTCCTTTAGTGATAAAGTACTGTATATACTGTTTACTATTATTGTTACCATCACTGTTGTTTGAAGAACCCTGCTTTAGGAAGCAAATACAGGTCATGTCTTTTTGAACATTTATAAAGGAGAATGTGTTTCAGTGGCCTGATGTATATTGAAACAGACGTTGAAAGGATGTTTTGTACCCTGCTTAATACCAAATCTTCTCTATATTTTGTTACATAAAATGAACAAGAAGCTGTCCGAAGAATTTAAAGTAACATTTTCTCCTTATATGGCTTATTTAAAACTTATCTTAAAAGAGAGATAAGATTCTGTGGTAAAGTTTGAATACTTTTCTTTGTTATTTGTGGAAAAAATTCCTGAAATGAAACAAAAACACCCCTGTATGATGAGAATACACTAGAATATTGAAGCCTTGATCCTAAGTGTCAGTAGCTATCTGACATGGTTAGTATATAAGCACTGAGGTCTAGCTAAGTACTGGCAAAATTCCAGTACCTGATTGACTATATTATAAATTTTGTTAATAATAATTTTAAAACTTGATATGTGAAAAGCTCGAACTATAAAAATTGACAAATTTTCCAAGCTAAATAAAAGTTATTCCCTTTATAGATGACAAACTAGTTTGCACCCCCAACTAGTTTTTAAACCCTAAACGACTTGTAAATATCAACTCCAGTTAATGCCTGGATGAAGAAATACCTGTGGGTTGGAAACCTGGGAGTTGATGGATAAAACTATTTAGTTAAATGTAAGGGTGCTTAAACCTTTGGTGCTCCTCTAAGCTAAATGCGAACAGTATTACTTAATAGATTCTGGGCTACCTCAGTAACTTAATTTTGAGAGGATTATATCTAAAATAACTATCTGGTGAATGGTGAATGGATTATCTCTTGTGTTTTGTCCTTCCCTCACTCTAATTTCTTCATTATTCAAACCATTCTGTCACTTTTGTCCAAAGTCAAGTTTCATAATGAGAAAAACAAATTATTAACCAAGGAAATTTGGGACATAGCTAATTTATACTTTTTAAAAATCCCTAAGTTTTCTAGTTATTTTATTTTTGTTTCTTTATGAATTTCATTTCTTTATTTTTGGCTGCACTGGGTCTTCGTTGTGGAGGGCAGGGACTCCTCTCTAGTTGTGATGCCCAGGCTTCTCTTTGCAGTGACTTTTCTTGCTGCAGAACGTGGGTTCTAGGCACCCAGGTTTCAGCAGTTGTATCTCTTGGGCTTAGTTGCTCCGTGGCATGTGGAATCTTCCCAGACCAGGGGTCGAACCTCTGTCCCCTGCATTGGCAGGTGGATTCTTAACCACTAGACCACCAGGAAGTCCTGTTATTTTAAAATGTGTCATCAGCATCAGCGTATTTGAGGAGATCTCATTTAGCTGAATCTCTTCACAGATATATGTAGTATCTTCTAGCATGATTTCTGACATCATTTGGCATTATCTTTGCATTTACAAACAGTATGAAAAACCACACAAATGCATATTCTCAGATTTTCATTCAATGATTGTATTTTCTTAGCTTTCTGTTCAATTCAGTTCAGTCGCTCAGTCGAGTCTCACTCTTTGCGACCCCATGAATCGCAGCATGCCAGGCCTCCCTGTCCATCACCAACTCCCTGAGTTTACTCAAACTCATGTCCATTGAGTTGGTGATGCCATCCAACCATCTCATCCTCTGTCGTCCCCTTCTCCTCCTGCCCTCAATCCTTGTCTTTAGGAGAATATTAAATCTTCCACTAGAATTATTCCTTACTGCCCCAGGTTTCTTTGGAGGACTTTCAATCCCAAATTGGCAGCTAGAAATTCAGATTCACCTATAGAAAAAAGCTTCTTAGCTTATGGATACAGCACAGAGAACAGTAAGAAGCATGGGATCTTGGTCTTGGGAAGATGAGTTTAGATTTTATCCTTCCCACTTAAACAACAGTGGGATCTTGATCAAGTTTGGTGACTTCTCTAAGTCTCCATTTTCTTACTTCTGACAAAATGGAGTGTATTTTTCACTGTACTAATAAAAATTAGTATTATCAGTATTAAAGGAAATGCTGACAGACAGTGCTTACCTGTCTGCCTGGTGCACCATGATGCTTGGTGATGGTTCGTGAGGTGTGCACCTGATCTGGTAGGAGGAGTTGCTGAACTGTGAGGGTTGGGACGGGTATGGTGTTGGCTGATGGCCCTACAGGGAGACCTGTGCTGTGGCCACCTTGTCCTCGGAGGCTGAAATAAGTATTAGCTTGAATCCCTGTCCCACATAGGTTGGAATTCCCTGTGACCTTACCATCTGGAGGGGTTCATAGAAGGCTAACATTTTTGTAGTTGTTGCCATCTCTAAGTTTCTGCTTTTATTGAGATCTGGATCTCATTACCCATTGTGTCTCCTACTTGTTGGTCTGTGGTCTCTTTTCCATCCCCCTAGGAACCCCCACAAGCTGAAGTGGTCTTTATGCTTCCCAGAGTCCTGCTGATGTCACTGCTGTGAACCCAGACTTAAATGCAGGTTTGATTATTAAGTGAGGGAGTTTCTAGTACAACACAACAACAGCTTAAAATGGACCCTTAGAGATTTCAGTCTTTAGAAGCACCTCACTGATTACTGCTTGGGGAAATGTTCATTCGTTGCTTCTTTTGCCTCTCCACTCAGGGACTGGCTGTCGACCCGATTGCTGACTGTTTTCTCTTCCTTGTTTAGCTTATTCATCCTTGTTCTCCCACATGCTTGTGCAGGGCTGCTCTAGAGCTGTTGAAGTGTTTTGTGTCAATGCATCCTGGTCTTCACCACATGTGTAATACCAGCCTTACCCTCATTCCTTACCTTTCTGAAAGGAATGCTGTGGCCACATAACCTCTTTGTTTCCTTTGTAAGACTTGAGAGATTGAATATAGGGTTGAAGAAGAAAGTGTTAAGTCCAGAATGTCTAGATGATGAGAAGAATGGTATTGCCGGGCAATGCAAATAGATAAGTGGTAAAGGAAACTGGCATGGTGCTATAGAGGACAGCAATCTGAACATTCAGGGATTCTGTCGTATTTGATACTTGCATCAGTCTAGGTTTAGAACACGTAATTATCTCTTTTATTGGAATAAATTGCTTTGCAGTGTTGTATTCGTTTCTGTTGTAGGAGGAGTTGGATCAGCTGTGTGTATCCATATGCCCCCTCCCTCTTGGACCTCCTGCCCACCCCCACTCCCCCCATCCTACCTTTCCATCTAGCTCATCAGGAGCACCAGGCTGAGATCCCTGTGTCCTTAGTAAGAGGTTAGGTGAAAAAATGAAAAAAATGCAACTGTGGAATGGCAGATAGCAACAAAACCTATTTGCTGTTAACTGTGGTTCCTGTAAGGAGGAAAGGAAGTGCAGGAACTAAGTCAGAACAACATAATGAGTGATCAGTCACCAAGCAGATGTCTGCCTGCTCTGCCTCACTCAAATAAGGATCGTCACAGGAGGAGGCACTGAGTTTATAGCATTTTTTTTTTCTCTTTTGAGGCTTTTATTTGTTGAAAAACAGGAAGCTGGGAGAGACATAGAAACTTTGTGTGTTGGGATTCCTCCCAGCCAGGGGAGTGTGGCGTCACAGATAAGAATACACATTTGTTAGGATATTCCAGGAAGCCTACAATGTAAAGTGTGCAGCCTGGAAGCAGAAGGAGGGGGTCAGCGAACATATGAAGCCTCCTCAGCTCTGTGATGTTGGAAATTGGTGGGAGGCTGGAGCACTGATTTCCCAGACACAGAGAAACTTCTCAGCCTTCATGACCCAAGCAGCAAGAGGCTTTTAACTCTAAAGCTATCCCCGACCTGAAACTGGGACCTAAAGCTCTTTTAGCTTGGCTTACAGTGCCAGCCTCCATCGGAAGGAAGCCTCCCCGCAAAGAATCCCTGTCTAGTAAGAGCTCAGTGATGTTGACATCCAGAGTTCTCGAGCATTTTAAACTATTTTCATTTAAAGATTTTGTTTGATAATCTCTTTTTTGAGTTCTTTCTTTAGTTTCAATCTCTTTTTTTGACAAATACATTTTGAGCCCTGCAGATATGACTGGGATGAGAAAATGGTAAATATGACAGGGTGCTTGCTTTAGGAAGCTCATAATCTACGGGAAGGAGAAAAGTTAAGAACACCACACATACTATCTGACACAGGCTAAATTTTAATACATATTTAATGAATGATTAAATACTGTGATACAGAAAGGTCCCCTGAGTATATGGGCAAAGTGTTGTCTTTGTCAACAAATTGTCCTTGGGTCAACAAATTGTCCTTTACTGATGTTTCCCTGGGATTTTTTGAGAGAGAAGAGATAAATACGTGTTTTCACTTTGTTTGCCTTAACAAACAGCCCCTATTAAAAAAAAAAAATCTATTTTTTTACCGTCTCATGTTGATATGAAAGCAGTACTAATAATTTTCATACAACTAAGTGAATATTGCACCAGAGACTAAAACCAACATAAATACAAGGTGATGATACTGCTAATACATTGCTGGAGTCTATGCTAGTGGTGTATTGTACTCGTTTTCATGAGCGAGATTGGACTGTGATTTTTTTTTCTTTCTTTTTTTAAAACTGTGTTTATCAGGATTATGCTAACATCATAAAATCATTTGGAAAGTTTTATGTTCTCTGAAATGTTTTATATAACCTGAGTATGTGTCCCTTGGGTTCGTATGCATTTATCTATGTAACCGTCTTGGCTTGGTGCTCTTTGGAATGTATTTCACTGATTTTACTGCTTTTATGGCTATTGATCTGTTCAGTTTTAGTTTTCTACTATAATTCATCTTTTCTTTTTTTCAGGAGAGTAATTTATGTCTTTGTTTAAAATTTTTTAGGATAAAGTGGCGAATGGTGTTTTCTTACAACTTGAAATATCCTTGTTGTATTTTTCTCTGTATCTTCTTATTGAGTTATTTTATTATTTTATATATCTTTGAGAGACATGAGCACTGAGTCTAAAACATTTTTTTATATTCTCAAAGAGTTGTCTTCAGACCACAATTATAAGAACCACTAAGGTGTTAATTTGAAGTGGAAAGTCCTGAACATTAGCTCTTGCTTTTGAGTCTATATATTTTTAATATTTTCTCCAAATGATCTGTAGGTGTAGTAAGTTTTGAGAACTATTGATCTAGAGGTTTTGTTTTTCATGTACTTTTATTTCATAATACTTGCGGATATACTAGCAGTTCTACAATATTTTTTTTAGTATTTTAATGAATCTCTGACTTGATTAGTTTTTTCTTGGTATATTTCTAACTTCTGGCATTGAATGCTTATTACCTTTTTCTACTTTAAAGTGTTTAGCAATGAAAGCTTTTTCTTGTAAAATTGCTTTTCATTACTACCTGGCAACAAAGAATAGGTGTTAATTTCTTTTTTTTTTTTTGGAAAGTTTTCTATTTTTATTAAGATAATATTTAAGTTGCAGATTTTTAATTTCTACATCTTAAGATGTTTTATAGTTTCAGTTAATTGTGATAATGGAAAGGCTTCCTTTTTCAAATATGCTGATTTCTTTTTTCTGTTATAATACAGGATTAGTTTTAAAAGTATTCCATAACAATCGAAGGTGAACCTTTTATACAGTTTAGAACTTAATATATGTTTGTTCAAGCAACCTTATCAGATATAATATTCAGATTCTCTGTATATCCATTTCTTTTGCGTGTTTAAATGGAAAAAGAATGAAGGTCCTTAATTTTTCCTACTCTGTTTTATTTTTACATTTATTTTCTTTTATGATTTTTTTGATACTTTATTTTTTACTGTGTGAAAGCTCTCTGATTTGTAGGTTTTTCAGTCATAATTTAGGGGTACTGCCCACTGTACAGATTTTAGTCTTGCTCAGGTGTCCTATATAGACATTCTTGTCAGAGTCATTACATTTGTTCAATAGGAGAATTTATGTATGTATCTCCCTTCATCCTTCCTGTCTTCTCCTGTCTGTGTTCATACATCTCTATTTATCTATCTGTGTGTGTATGTATATTCACTTGTATTTTGTCTTTTCATTCTAAGAAACTGTCTTTAAATGTAGTCATATAGTGCTTCCCTGGTAGCTCAGATAATAAAGAATCTGCCTGCAATGTGGGAGAGCTGGGTTCGGATCCTGGGTTGGAAATATCTCCTGGAGAAGGAGATGGCAACCCACTTCAGTATTCTTTCCTGGACATCCCTTGGACAAAGGAGCCTGGTAGGCTACAGTCCATGAGGGTTGCATCCTTGACTGAGTATTTGTATCTTTTTGTCTCTTGATGAATTGTTTTTTAACTTATTTGAGAGGAATGAGTCATTTTTAGTTCCAGTAGTATCTACCTTAAGTTTTAAAGCATGAACATAAAGTTTTATATTCTTTATTAGTATAAGAAAAGATATATTGATATCATCTTTTAAAATTGACAATATTTACTCAAATTTATTTTCATCACACTTGTCCTGAATTTCTTTTTGGCATATTATTATCCTTTTTATATTATCATGTATTTATATTTTCTTTAAATTTTTTGTGCCTTTGCATTCTCTTTTATGACAGCATTTACAATATCTGATTTTTTCATCTTTCTCTAATACCATCTTTATATACAAATATATGTGGTGTTGGAGAAGACTCTTGAGAGTTCCTTGGACTGCAAGGAGATCCAACCAGTCTATTCTAAAGGACATCAGTCCTGGCTGTTCATTGGGAGGACTGATTTTGAAGCTGAAACTCCAATACTTTGGCCACCTGATGCGAAGAACTGACTCATTTGAAAACACCCTGATGCTGGGAAAGATTGAGGGCAGGAGGAGAAGGGGATGACAGAGGATGAGATGGTTGCATGGCATCACCGACTCAATGGACATGGGTTTGGGTGGACCCTGGGAGTTGGTGATGGACAGGGAGGCCTGGCATGCTGCGGTTCATGGGGTCGCAAAGAGTCGGACACGACTGAGCAGCTGAACTGAATAAGGGTCTTTGCATATCTGTCACAATTTTTCTTTCAATCAAAAATGAACAACTTCTGTATGTTAATCTTGAGTTATAGTGTTGCTTCCTTGGTTTCTGGGAAAGCTTGAAGTCGGTCTGATTCTTTGTAGTATAAACATTTTTCTGTCTCGATGCTTTTAGGATTCTTTTTTAGTTCTTACATCTCAAAAATGAACTAGGATATAGCCGGACTTTGATCAGTGTTCATTAGTTTTGCTGGTGTCGATCACTCCCTTGTCTGAGTCCTTCAGCTCTGTATCAGCCTCTGAAAATTTCTTTCACAAACATTCGATATTTTCTTCCTTTTCCCTGGTCTGTCTTTCTGAGGTTACCTGTAGAGTGGTTTATGCTCTTTCTGCACCCTACCTGGCTTTCCCTTTTTATTCATCTGATATTTCTGTGTCTTTTCCTTGGGATGGAGGAAGTTTGTTTTCCACTGATTGATTCTGCTGTTTATTTTGTTCTGTGAGTATATAAATTCTGCTATTGAATTTTCTGTTTTGGTAAACTTCCTAAAGAAACCCTACCACCTTAATATCCTGCTACTTTATCAACCAGTTCTATACAAAATCTTGTTCTGGTTTTTCAGATCTGGTTCATAGAGACCATGTTGTCTCAGATTGTATTGAAAAGATTGAGTTTTAAGAATTTGTTACCTGAAGTAATTTCGTTTCAGAAATAAATCTTTGTATTTTATGTTTTATTTATTTATTTTTCTGATGCCAAATCCATCCTATATTATGATTGGAGTATAATTGCTTTACAATGCTGGATTAGTTTCTGCTATATAACAAAGTGAATCTCACACACACACACACACACACACACACACAAAGAAGTGAATCACACCCACACACCCCCACACACCCCCACACACCCCCACACACACCCACACACACACATATAACGAAGTGAATCACACCCACACACACCCACACACCCCCCCCCCCACACACACACACATATAACAAAGTGAATCACACCCACACACCCCCCCACACACCCACACACACCCACACACACACACTCTGAACTCCCTCCCTCCTCATTACACACCCACACACACCCACACACACACACATATAACAAAGTGAATCTCACACACACACACACACACACACACACACACAACGAAGTGAATCACCCAGACACACACACGTTGAACTCCCTCCCTCCTCATTACCCACCTCCCCTCCCAGGCCATCACAGAAAACCAAGCTGAGCTTCCTGTGCTATAGAGCAGCTTCCCACTAGCAATCTGTTTTACCCCTAGTGGTGTATTATGTTTGTTTTAAAGTTACTTTGTGTACATTGGTTTCCTGCTATATTGTCTTTGCAAATGGAGAAGTCTGTTCAGAATCATAGTTTACCTTGCTGTCCTGCAGAATTTCCATGAGGCGCCTTCTCTCAGAACTTGTGCTCGAGAGCAAGGGGATGAAACTCAGCAGCACAGGATGAAGGTTCTAGAAGTCAAAGGAGAGACCAAGAGGAAGCTGGCGCTTACAGAGACCAGCAGAGGAGTGTTTTGTCTGCTGCTTTCTTCATTCTGCTGTCTACTGTGGCTGTAGCGTCAGAACTCACACTTTCTCTCTGCTTCTTTACTTTGCCCTCAGTGCCCCGTTTGCACTACAGCTGTCTTCCCTCCTTTCTGGAACTTCAACTCTTTACAGAAGGAAAGGCCCTGGAACAATTGCTTGGCTGTGTGAACAGCGGGCCTCCCAGCACAGCCTCTCTGCATTTCACTGAATGGTGTATGCCCATCATCACCCAGGGCCTGTCCACACTTCCTGCTCACAGCCCTGCAAAGTGGGATGCATCTGTGGAATTCTCCCAAACAGGCTTTGTGCACTTCCTACAGCACTGGGTGGTTTTCTGGTGGTGTGGCCATATTTTAAGCCTTTAATGTCTTTTTAATTAGGTTCCATATATGCAGGGGAAATTCCTCAAAAGTTACTGACATCTTGTTAGTGGTGCTTCCTTAATTTATAGTATGGATGCAGGGTTTTCCACAGCTGTATATTTATGGGTCATTTCAGTTAAGGTTCTGAGAGCATAAAGTTTTTTGTTTTTGCCTAGAATCAGAACCAATTGAAAGAGTATGGGAGTCAGGTCGAGATCTCACTGTGTTCAAATCCAGAGAAGGTGTTTTAATGTGGCATAATTGTGACAATCAGAAGTGCTAATCCTTTTTTCCTTAACAAGGATTTTATACCTTGCCACAAGCAGCAGGGGCATTTGAGACCTTCTTTTCCAGGGACAGAATCTGCCTAGCTTCTGGGTGGCTTAGGAAACATACCAAAATATATAATCTCTGCAGGTAGGTAGATCCCAAAGAATGCCAAGGAGGGACTGAGCCACCCATGCTCAGCTCCATCCACAGTTCAGCCATCCATCAAGTCTCTCCATTTCTCTAAGGAGGACCAGTTGAGGGTTCATGAAAGTCTGACAGAATTGCTCCACTAGCAGCATGAGATGTAGAGGTAAGTGCAGCTTCTGAACAGTCATCATCACTTCATGGCAAATAGATGGGGAAAGTGTAGAAACAGTGACTGATTTTATTTTCTTGGGCTCCAAAATTGCCACAGACAGTGACTGCCTCCATGAAATTAAAAGGCGTTTGCTCTTGGGAAGGAAAGCTATGACAAACCTAGACAGCATATTAAAAATCAGAGACATCATGTTGCCAACGAAGATCCATACAGTCAAAGCTATGATTTTTCCAGTAGTCATGTATGAATGTCAATGTTGGACCATGAAGAAGGCTGAGTGCTGAAGAACTGATGTTTTTCAACTGTAGTGTGGAGAAGACTCTTGAAAGTCCATTGGACAGCAAGGAGATCAAGCCTGTCAATCCTAAACGAAATCAAACCTGAATTTTCAATGGAAGGACTGATGCTAAAGCTAAAGCTCCAATACTTTGGCCACTTGATGTGAAGAGCTGACACATTGGAAAAG
This sequence comes from Odocoileus virginianus, assembly GCF_023699985.2. Lineage (NCBI taxonomy): Eukaryota > Metazoa > Chordata > Mammalia > Artiodactyla > Cervidae > Odocoileus > Odocoileus virginianus. Next base: position 11,263,342 of record NC_069697.1, read on the forward strand.
ACCCTGTTGCTGGGAAGGATTGAAGGCAGGAGGAAAAGGGGATGACAGAGGATGAGATGGTTGAATGGTACCACAGACTCAATGAGTTTGAGCAAACTCCGGGAGATGGGGAAGGGCAGGGAAACCTGGCATGTTGCAGTCCATGGGGTCGCAAAGAGTAGGACACGACTTATGACTGAACACCAACAACAACTGAAAAATTATGATGATGACCTAGTAGTTACATGTGTTTCAGCCATCATCTTCCCTAGATATTTCTGAAGCAGAATACTGAGAAGTGATGTGAGAATATTTGTTTTTCATGGACTGAATTTGGCTTTCTTTTAACATAGTCCTTTAAAAATCTGAACTGATGTGCCTTTATTCTGACTTACTACTGAAAATTATCTGTGTTACCCCAAGTGTAAAATTCTACTATTGAAATTTAATTTTGTGTGTGGATCTGAATTTCATTAGAATTTAAATATCCTTGAGTAATTTATTATTATACCCTTAATAAAATGCATAACTGCAAGTTAGATTCTGATTTTTACTTGAGTTTGCCTAGGAAATAATAAACCTTCCAGTCTGTGAAATTTAGTATCCTATTTAATACATTATGACTGTAGTAAATGATCAGCAATTAAACTTCTCACATATGTATTTGATGAGTTGATTTGCCTCTAGTAGCTCTTGGCCCATTGTTTACAAGGGTATCTGAAAGAGTTAGGGTTTCAGATTTTCAGATTCCTATAATGTGTAACATTTGTAGGATGTTGGAAGAACTGAATGCTCTCTTTTAGTTCAGCAAGATTTTTCTGTCTGAGGCTTTGATAACTGTCTTCCATAGGGTATAACCTACAAAAGAGAATGTGTTAATCCTCAAAGCAAGGTAAATAAATGCAACCACTGACCTTTAGAATAGCTGCCCGTGAGCCTTACCTTGAGATAATTTTTTCATTTGTACAAGAATAGCCAAGGGGGAGATTGATTTGTCCTATAAGCCTCTTGATGAAAGTGAAAGAGGAGAGTGAAAAAGTTGGCTTAAAGCTCAACATTCAGAAAACTGAGGTCATGGCATCTGGTCCCATCACTTCATGGCAAATAGATGGGGAAACATCTATTTGTGGAAACAGTGGCGGACTTTATTTTTTTGCGCTCCCAAATCACTGCAGATGGTGATTGCAGCCATGAAATTAAGAGACGCTTGCTCCTTGGAAGAAAAATTATGACTAACCTAGGCAGCATATTAAAAAGCAGAGACATTACTTTGTCAACAAAGGTCCATCTAGTCAAGGCTATGGTTTTTCCAGTGGTCATGTATGGATGTGAGAGTTGGACTATCAAGAAAGCTGAGCGCCAAAGAATTGATGCTTTTGAACTGTGGTGTTGGAGAAGACTCTTGAGAGTCCCTTGGCCTGCAAGGAGATCCAACCAGTCCATCCTGAAGGAGATCAGTCCTGGGTGTTCATTGGAAGGACTGGTGCTGAAGCTGAAACTCCAATACTTTGGCCACCTCATGTGAAGAGCTGACTCATTTGAAAAGACCTTGATGTTGGGAAAGATTGAGGGCAGGAGGAGAAGGGGACGACAGAAGATAAGATAGTTGGATGACATCACCGACTCAATGGACATGAATTTGAGTAAGCTCCGGGAGTTGGTGATGGACAGGGAGGCCTGGTGTGCTGCAGTCTATGCGGTTGCAAAGAGTTCACGACTGAGCGACTGAACTGAAGTGAACTGAAGCACTTAATCTAAATGAGCCCATCATTCTTTTAATCACTCTACCCTACTTTCAGTGAAACCTTTATGGTGATCTAAAATAGCCTTATTAATTTGTTTTCTTGCTTATATTATCCTTCTGCTCTATCAAAACCTAAATTGTCCTACTCATTGAAGTATTCCTGGCTGGGTGCCCAGAGGAGTCTGTTGAATGCAAAAAAGTGAATTTGCCTAGAGCTTATTCCTCAGAGCAGAGATCAGAAATCTATGGCCTGCAGGATCTTGCCAGTGGACATTTGTTTGATACATTCAGTATCTTTTTGGTTTTTTTCCTCTTTTAATTGAATAAGTTAACATTTATAAATTGGGTTTTAAATAAACATCTGGGTTTCTGGCTTCTCTTGAAAACTTGAAGGAGTTGGCAAACCTGGCCTCTCAGCACCATGTGGCATCACCAGCAGGACTGGGTAACGGCCGTTACACGTTAGATACACGTTGGAACACTTTTCCTTTTTCCTTAAGCCTTTTTGATCCCCAAAGGTTTAAGAGTTTAGTACCCTTGCTTTCAACCCAGTCCTTAATTTCATTATAAATAAGAACAAATAGTGGTGTGACTTAAATGAAAAGCCTTTGCATTTGACAACAATACAAATTATATTGACATGGGGAAAACAATGGTAAATGACTGAGTAGGACAGAGAGGTTATACCTAAGTAATTAATGAATAATAGAAAGTGATAAGCACCATTTTAGTGGAACTCCATCATACCTGGGCTTCCCTGGTGGCTCAGATGGTAAAGAATATGCCTGCAAGGCAGGAGACCCGGGTTTGATCCCTGGGTTGCGACTATCTCCTGGAGAAGGGAGTGGGAACCCACTCCAGTATTCTTGTCTGGAGAATTCCATGGACAGCGGAGCCTGGCAGGCTACAGTCCATGGGATGGAAAAGAGTTGAACACAGCTGAGCGACTAACACTGCTACTAAACCATCATACCTGCATTTACTTTGCATGTATATTTGTGTGTTTCTATATATGTATATAAGAATTCATATGTTTAAGGTTGTTGCAGAAGAGAGAGGAAACTGGAAAAGAAGTAGGTAGTTCAGAAAGAAAGGTAGGTGAGCTGGAAAAGGGAAGCAGTGACACATAAGGAAAGAGAAAGAGGTGCTATTGCAGGGGTTCCCCATGCTGCCTTCAGTTCATGTCTGCGCCAGAAGATCTGTGTTTCTCACCTTTGGTTTCATTCACATTGTATCTCTCTCTACACTGTCTGTTGGATATTTAAATATGAATTGTTCTTAAATCATGGCCCTTAAATATAAATATGCTGCTGTGTTTGATGTTTAAGTGAACAATCAGAAATGTGTCCCCAGCTTGGCAGAAAAATTGGCTTAGGAATTACTGGTCTTTATAAGGGATTCTTGAGTCATTTTGATTAAACTACATTTTTGCCTATGTTCTCACCTAACTCCTTGCAACTTCTTTCTATTTAAGTTACTGTGGGCTACCAGAGGAAAGAGGTCTAACTTTGAGGCTGCAGGATCTGGAAATATTTCATAGAAGAAATAGCATTTGAGTGGAGACTTGAAAGATAGAGCTCCATCTAGACTTGTGTTTCCAATATGTTAGCCACTGGCCAAATGTTCCAATTAAAATTAATTCAGGAAATGAGGGATTCAGTCCTTGTCGCACTAGCCACATTTCCAGAGCTCAGTAAACTATCTTGATTAGTGGCTTATATTATATAGTACAGAACATCTCCATTACTGTAGAATGTTCTACTGATGGTTCTGCTGTCAACTGATGGTGTCCGTAGGAAGTAAGTACTTTACATCATTGCAGGAGGTAGAAAATTTTGACCTCTGTTAAGATGAACAGTGAAGAATTAATTTAGAGTATTTCCTGTCCCCACCCTCCCTACCCTCAAATAAATATAATTCTTTTTCCTCTGGAAACAAAAGCTAAGCCAAATAGTGCTAATTACCCAAGAAATTGTGGAATTTTACAAATGTTCACATTCTCTACTGGGTCCTTGTTTTCATTAATCATTTGTGGAATTATTCAGCTGGTGAAAGTGATGTTGGGATAGATGAGGATATCTTTTTTCTAAGTGGAAAAGAGAATATTACTGATTATTTTAGAAAATTATTCTTGTACTTCTTTATTGACATAGGTTTTAAGGAAGGTTTTTTTTGTTTAGCTTTAAATATGGTTTGGTATTTTGATGTATATGCAGTGTATTTTTTTTTCATATAATTTATATGCCATGTTGTTTTTTTTGATGCAAAAAGTGAGCCCAAGTGAAAATGTTATATGTTGCTTGGCTGCTCCTAAACTTTCCCCCAGGCTCATCTCCTCACAGTTATTCCTGAGTTAGTTACATTGGTTGTCATCAGGGACTTCCAGCTTCTATGTCTTTTTGGCAGTTTTAGAGTCTTGTTTCAAATTATATGCAGTCAAAAGCTTGGCAGTGATTTGTTACTGTTCAACCTAACGTTCTTTTGATTGTATTACAGTTTGTGATAAAATATCTGTTGATTTGTGATAAATAATTAATATTGTTCGAACTGTTGGAGTTTCCTAGGTAGTTGTTTATGTGCTAAGGATGAAAGAAAACTTTTCTAGCATATAATTTATCCACCGGGAAATGAGAAGGGATTTTTTTTTTTTTTTAGCCAGGATATTAATGCTTCAGCCCTAAGTGGCCCCTGGGGACGTTTTTTTCTTTTTATGTTTTCTTAGAGCAGATGTTACCTTTTCTTTTTCGCAGGCATTTCAGAGATGAGAATTTTAGGAAAGATATTTCTCTGTCAGAATGAAGAGTGATCCCTCCTTGTGGCATTAGTATGTAAATGTATTTTTTAAATGTGAGAATTGGACATTTTTGTTAGAATTGTTGGTCTGCCAATGGTTAGGGAGAATATTTCTTTCAACCAGGATATCTTTATCTCTCTATTATTTTACCTGGAAAATGAAGAACAATGAAGAGATATGAAGAGAAGAATTGATTTGGTCATCAATTTATAGATTGAAGCTGCTATATAAAAAATAAGCCAAAATAGCAGTGATCTCAGAGTGACAGAAATTTATTTTGCCCTCCCTCGAGGGCTGATAGAACTCCTTCAATCCATCCTCAAGATTGGACTTTGATCTCATTTCTTCGTGGCTGCCGTGCCTTCCAGCACTGTGTCTGCATTCATGGAAGTCCCTGGGAAGAGAAAGTGGGTGGTACCACTTTCCTCCACAGACAGGACCTGCAAATTGTCCTTATCGATTCTCCAGGGCCCCCTTTGCTAGAATTTGATCAAATGGTCATATTGCAGGAAAAGAGACCCCTTCTAAGGCCTGAGAATGGATGGGCTCTTGTCTAACACATGGAGATAAATTGTCCGAGGTAACATGTGTGCTGATAAAGCAAGAGACTGCATTGGGAAGGGGTGCCCAGGTGGAGTAGGAGGGTAAGGGAACCCAGGGGAACTGCTTTGCCACATGGATCTCATTCTTGGGTTTTATGATGATAGGATTTGTTTTCAGGTTGTCTTTGGCATTTTATTTGGAATCAGTGTCCTTCCTGATGGCACACACAACACTCAGCCAAGACAGATTCCAGCGAGGATGATTTCTGGGAGGTTGGTAGGACATAGGGACTGGGATCTCCTTTTGACCGTTCTCAAATTCTCCTGGTTGGTGGTGTCTTGTTAGTTCCATGTTCCTTTCCAGGATCTCTTGTTGTTAAATAACTCATGCAAATAGTTAGTATGCTGTCTGGCCCGGATGAGTGGTTTCAGCCAGTGTTTCCCCTAACAGGGACAGAGCTCCCAGGGAGGCCGAGAAAGTGTTTGAGTCTTCGGGTCCTTGGCCCCAACATCAAACAGTAATGGGAAATATATCAGCAACAGTGTGGTGCCTCTGCCACAGACCCATGTGTTCCAGTCAACTTCCAAATAAACTGCAAATTCCCATTGATTAGATTGACGCCAAAATCCCATTAGTAAATAGGATTTTATTTTAGGGTTGATTTTTCTATTAATAAAAATACTAATTTAATCATAAGGAAAAATTAGAGCAGGGCTGGCTAGTTTTTAGAGCCTTCATGAACTAAATAGATACAAACAGGATTCCCATACTCAGGAGCCATGAGTGAGGGTCTAGGAGAGTAAACTTTGAGAGAGGTGCAAATGAAGAAAAGTTAAAAGGATTTGAGCCATGACTGTGGCTGATTTTAGGTCTCATGAAGTACATGGATTTCTGGGTAACTAATAATGGTCACTAAACTTTTTTGCAATCTGAACAAGAAAAATATTTTTCCTGGAGAATAAAAATGTTCTGCTTGAGGCCAGCCTTAGTCTCTAGTAGCAGTAAAAGCCTGTGATATATAATGATGCTCATATTTCTTCCTTTTTCAATAGCACTGTGGTAGGGAATGTAAATGTACCAAGTCATATGGAGTGGAAGGAGACAAAACAGCCCGTTTTCCTTTTATGCTTGATTTGATTTTTCTCTGACACATTTATAATCTATCAGTTTCTTTAGTCTGTAGTCGAGGGCTTGGCAGAGTTTTGAGAGGATTGTATTATTTCCTTTGGGAAGAAACATAATTTAGGAAAAACTGTAAATGGGTTACCTGTATGTATGTGCGTAAAACCTCATTTCTGGTTTTACCAAGAAAATCAAGCGTATGTACAAACAGAGTATCCCATTGAATTGAACCAACTTTTACGGAGTTTCCAGTGATACATATGTAAATATCAGTTATTAGCTCATGTGTGTTAGGAATGTCTTGGTTTATTCATGGTAGCCTTTCTAATAATGCCTGCTTTATATTTAGATCTTTCTTTTAAAAGATGAATATGCTAACCATAGCATGACCCATGTGTGTGCGCAGTCGCTCAGTCATGTCCAGCTCTTTGCAACCCCAAGGACTGTAGCCCACCAGGCTCCTCTGTCCATGGGATTTTTCCAGACCAGAATACTGGAGTGGGTTGTCATTTCCTCCTTCAGAGGATCTTCCTCACCCAGGGCCCGAACTGGTGTCTCCTGCAGCTTCTGCGTTGACTGGCGGATTCTTTACCGCTGCACCACCTGGGAAGCGCTAGCTTGGGCCACAGAGAGGAAGGGGCCAGTGTAGGCCTTGCTGGTGGTTCCTGGGCACTATCAGAAGGTGTGGGTCTGACATGAGTCCTAGGGAGTGCTAGTACCATGCCCCATTTCCACTCTGGGTGTGTGCTGGGTTTGGAGTCACCTGCACACTTTGTTTTTGTTCATTTCCTGCTATGCTGTTAGTTTGGATACTTAAAACTGCTGGACAAGGATACATCATGTTAAGTTTTGAAAAGTATACCTCAAACTGTTCTGAAAGTAAGAGCCCGCCAACATGCTTTGATCTCATGGTTTGCTCCTCTTCTGTGTTACGTACCTCCGAGGGTGCCCTGTTCACAGATTTTAGTGTGAATGGTGACCCTTAGGGTTGTGTAAGAGGAAGTCTCTGGTCACAGTCTTGAAATCACTGCATTCATTGTAGTACTGGTATATTCTCACTGGAAAGATTTTATCATTTATTGTCTAAGCCAGATTTTGAGAGTGAAAGGGGACATAATTAGTAGCTACAGCTGAAAAACACACACAAACTCAGATTTTCTGTGGTTTTTCACTATTAAAAATATTGAGTCTTCCATACAAAAAAACACATGAAGATAAAGGTGAATCATTCAAGGTATCCAAGGTAACCACATGAATTAAAAGGAGACAGAAATATATTATTAAAATGATCAGACTGCATGTTTGAAAGTTAATAACATTATGTGTAAAATGACAAAAAAGTGTCCTGCATAGGAAATTGAAAATAAGCCAGGCTTAGGCTGCAGAGAAAATAAGTTTTCAAACAAAATAATAAAATAATCTTTTCATCTAAAAAAAAAAAAAACAAAAAACTCAGATTTTCCTTGAAAAGTGGGCACTTAACGTTTCTCCTCCTTGTAACAATCGGTATACTACTTGGTTAGTTATTAAAATAGGTTGAATAGGTTTTTCTGTTTGAAACATTTCTGTTGATTATAATAAGGCGGTGAAACAAATGAATCAAAGTGAAATATCCTAAGAATGGTTTCCTTTTTCCATACTGTGTAATTTCTAAAATAAATCTCTAAAGCATGCCTTTAAATCTTTGAAGTGTTTTGTGGCTATGTTTACCAAGGATGCACAACATTCCCCTCTTTCGTGTGTCTAAGTCCAAGTTTCTCCAGCTGCTAAACTGTTAAATTTATATTGAAGCCTGGTGAGGTTTTTTCCCAATAAAATGTTCTGGAGGCAATTATTTAAAATGTCTTTCTTAAATTCTTTAAATCTGATGTTGACTTGCTCATAAACTTCCAGTTGTGGACTTATGTACTATCTCATCCCAAATGCCTTTTCTTGGCTTGGCATCTCTTTAGGTACTGGCTCCCCAGCTGAATGCTTCTCTCTTGCAGATTCCTCTCTTCACTGTCTCCAAAACTGTTGATGTTCATACTATCTTCATTGTTCTTCAGTGGAAAAAAGCTATTTTCTCTCTTTCCAGCTCCTTCCCATTCTCCAGAGTCCCTTATATCAGGGTCCCTTTCCTCTGCCTGTTCCTCTTTGTAATTGTACCATTTGAGAAAGTTAAGTGAGAAAGAGTTATGCCCTAGAATCATGTCTCAGATCCATCTTACAAAGAGTTGTATAATTGGGTATAATATAAAATCACTCTATTCAATTTCAAGGATTAAATCTGGTAATATATGGAAATTACTTTTTCAACTGCAAAATACTATATAAATATTCATATGGTTCTTATTCCCATCCCTTGTTTTCTGGTCAAATTTGTTAGTTTCTACTAATTATGTTCAAGAGTCTTACTGCCCCCATGATATTATACATAGTTAAAGCAGATGATATCTTACAATATCTTAAAATGTTTCATTATGTCCCAGCCCTGCCTAGAGAGCTATAATGGGCACATTATTAAATATTGAGCATCCTAGGTCTGTCCAAAGTCTCTCCAGCTTCATTCTTCTGAAGACGTCTGAAATAAGGCTTGCTAAGTATTAAGCTAGAGAGAGTTCCTTTTATTGTGGTTGTCAGTCAATTAAGAATTCTTGCACAGCCTGACGCTTCAAGGCTGAGTGGCTCTCTGGACAAGCAATGTGACTGAGGACATTCCAGACAGATAGCATAGCACAAGCAGGCAAAGAATCCTAACATCAAAGCGGAAAGTGTAAGGAAATTGGAAATGGTTGCAGTGCTGCCTGATGATGTTGGTAGTGATGGGAACTAAGGTGGGTAAGGTTGTTAATGACCAAATGCTGGATGGGCTTACAGTAACTTTGCTGATGGGGAGATGTTCAAGGATTTAGGCATGGGATGCCAAATATCAAATAGGATCTATTAAAATGAGCATTCTAATGTAATCACTCATAGAAGATAGCAAATAAGAATATTTCATGTGATAATCCTTTCAGATGTAACTCGCATTTATTATAATTGACAAACTTAACATTCAGGGCATAGCTGTACATTGTAAAACCTGCCAGGATAGGCTTATGATTAATATTTATGTTATTCAGAAAGCACATGCTCATGCTCACTCAGTCATGTCAGACTCTTTGTGACCCCATGGATCATAGCCTGCCAGGTTCCTCTGTCCATGGAATTTTCCAAGCAAGTAGACTGGAGCAAGTTGCCAGTTTCTACTCCAGGGGATTTTCCTGACCCAGGGATCAAACCCGCATCTCTTGCATAGCAAGTATGAGTACTAGCAAGTATGAGTTGTACTGTGATCAAGAATAGTGAAGATAATAGTGATAATAGATTGGATCTTTTAGCACTGTCACTTAACATAGCAATGAAGCAAAATAGCCACATTCTTAGAGTCTGTTATATGTCTTAGTTCTAGCATTAATGGAGCCTCATCCATTAAATTTCTCCTTGCTTCCTCCAGGAAGGGTTGTTCCTTCAAAGATGGATGTTTCATAAGTTCCTTTCTATACCACTTATTTGTAAATATTTCATTACAGGAAAGATTATTTTGACTGATTATCTGCTCTCTGTCTTTTTTGTTTCCCTTTTAGCAAACCCACACCCTCTGTAAGATCATTGATAAATTGAGCAAAGCACAATATAAATGTTTGCAAATATCTGCTTTTTAAACCTTTAAGTGTTTAATGCAAAACGGCTGCTTACTTGTCTGCCTTGGATAATGTTAGAGTGAAGGAGAATATTTTGTTAATTTTTATTAGCTAAATGAGTTTAACTGATCACTCCAGCATCTAAGGAAAATAGTTTTCTGTAGCTTCAAAGAGCTGTGTATGAGCTCAGTTGCTAAGTCATGTCTGGCTCTTTGTGACCCCATGGACTATAGCCTGCCAGGCTCCTCTGTCCATGGGATTCTCCAGGCAAGAATACAGGAGTGGGTTGCCATATCCTTCTTCAGAGAATCTTCCCGACCGAGGGATTGAACTCAAGTCTCCTGCATTGGCAGATGGATTCTTTTCCATGGAGCTACCTGGGAAGCCAGCCCTTCAAAGAGCAATAAAATGACTTTATTTCATTTTTCCCTGTTCTAAGAAATATAGAATAGATGGCTTTAAGGTAAGTTTCTTAAAATATCAGACTCGGTGTTTGTTTGTTTGTTTTGACAGCAGTCCTCACCTCTTTTATTGAATGTTCATATAATACTGATACCATTGAGTAAATGATATAAATTCTATGTGTTGTACTGATACCTTGTGATATGAATATATATAAAAAACATAAATAGGGAATTCCTTGGTGGTCCAGTGGTTAGGGCTCTGTGCTTCCACTGTAAGGGTGCATGGGAAACTGTGATCCACATGCCATGTGGAGTGGCCAAAAAATAAGCATTAGTAGCATCATTTAAGAAGTTTGTAAAGTTAGTTTCCCTTCACAGTCAAATGGAATGACCAAAACGATTAGGAAATGTGCTTTAAAAAAAGTCTTGTAGAAATATAAACCAAAAATATTGTGTTTTCCCCAAGAGAAGTTTGAACTAATACTTTCCAGTTTTGTGGTAAGAATTTATTTGCATCTCAAAGGTAAATCTTAAAGAATGCATGGGACACAAAATATACTTACGTACTTGAATAAAAATGTTCTATCTCATCTTCCTTTTTTATTGTTGATTTTTCAACATATCTGAAGTTTTTTATTTTTTTTTCTTCCACTTTTTATAATAGACTTAATGGGCTTTCTGGCTGCAAATGCTTATTCTGAAGTTGCTGTATAGTTAGAGGAAAAGTTTCTTAGTAGGGTTACAGCTCTCATTTTGGTAACAAAAACAACTTTCTATTTTAGAAAGTAGGGCTAGAATAATGAATGAATAATGAATGTACATTTTATTTTGAGTTTTCTGAGCTTCTGTTTCTTTTTGTGTTATCTTGCAAAAATTTTGCATTTGGAATTACAAATATTTTCTGACCTTAAATAACTTGATCACTGATATAAAGTCTATTCTCATACAGAGTAGCTAAAACTTACCCCAGGTTGGCTATGAATAAAAGTAGGATTAAAACAAAACAAAAAAACAAGTCAAAACAGGGCAGGGGATTATGGTTGATGATCAGATCAAAGTTAATAGAGCACAAATGCTGAAAATAACGCTCTTAAACTTTCCCAAATCAAATTTCTGTAGTTATCTTGCAGTCATTGAAGAAGGATGGGTTTTTATTGCTTGGAGAATGCAAAAACCCACAGGTCTATAGTACATTTTGAAAAAAAGGGTTCTTTGTCACATTTGAATAGAGTGTGTGTGTGGAGTTTGTTCTTTATTATTTTTTTCAACAGAAAAAAGAAATCAACAAGCTGGCAGTTCGTTGTACAGATTTCCTCTTTGTGGTGGAAATACTGGGATGTTGTGGGAGAAAACCACTGCCCATCTTAACACAGATGCTAATTGTGTCCTCTAATTCTTCCTGGTTGCCATTGCGATGTTCTCAGCTGCCTTTTATTTGTTGTTTCTCCCAGACAGAAGTGATTACTAATTACATACCATGCTGCACTCAAGAAGTGGGCCATTTGGTTTTCTTTTCTTTTATTTCGGTTTTGGAGCCAAAGTGAAAGGCTGATTGGAGGTTTGGGTCCCAACTGCTCATCCCCTACATGCCTGCGCTGCTTCCCTAATTTGCATGGGTACCTTGGGCATTGTCCTGTGAGACTGGGGTAGCTTGACCCCTTCTTCAGTTTAGTGACCCTTGTCATCTTGCTGTTCATTCCTGAGGCCTGTTTAATGCTAATTAGGCCTTCAACCAGTTGCTGTTTACAACTCTGTGCTTTAGAAAGCAAGGCCCTCTCCAGAGGCCACATTGGTGGTCTTAAACTAAACTACTAGGATTGAAGGCCCCCCACCCCTGAAGAAAAGCCTCTTAACATTTCTATTTATTTAGAAATAGGTAACAATCACATGATTAACATAAATAAACAAACAATGAAGCACTGAATTTTTGGCTTCAATGCTTCTTAATGATAGACAGATGCTCCTTAGGAAGCTGCTTTAATCCTTAATCCTTAACTCTGGGGTCCTAAAAAAATAGATAATCGCAGTTCATGATCTCAGTCCCCACATTAACCTTGTGGACTGTGAACATTGGCTAGAGGTATGATGCTGCTGCTGCTAAGTCGCTTCAGTCGTGTCCGGCTCTGTGCAACCCCATAGACGGCAGGCCACCAGGCTCCCCTGTCCCTGGGATTCTCCAGGCAAGAACACTGGAGTGGGTTGCCACTTTGCTACTTCCTTCTCCAATGCATGAAAGTGAAAAGTGAAAGTGAAGTTGCTCAGTCGTGTCTGACTCCTAGCTACCCCATGGACTGCAGCCCACCAGGCTCCTCTGTCCATGGGATTTTCCAGGCAAGAGTACTGGAGTGGGGTGCCAGAGGTATGATGAGAGTGCTGGAAAAGAGAGAGCAGGTTCAGTGACCTCAGGTTTAGGAAATAGTTACAATTTGGTTATCTGCTGTTCCATAAAACTGAACAGAAAGACTTCTGTGGACCTTATGCTTGGCATGTGTTTGACTTTGGGAAATATGGGCCTTGGAATTTATTACTAGCTTCATCTGAAACATCGAATCTGCATTTCAGTTGAGAGTTCTGTGGGACTTCCTGATGCTTGTCTAATGAAGGATCAGAAATGCCTCACAGACCTCTTTGACCAACACTGCCTGCTGCCATTCTTGCCTTATGGACGTGTTTAACTGAAGCCAGGGCAAGTCAAAGACGTCTTCTGCCATCACTTTGAGTAGCTGGGTACAAAGCTACACTTTGAAACAGAACCTTTGAGATGAGCGTTTGGCATAGTCACTGAAACACACTGTCTCTGAAAAGAGGACAATGGAAAGAAACCTGTGGCCATGGATATATCCTTTCCAGATGAAATAAAATGTAGATGGCTGTTGAAAGGGTTAGGATTCAAAGGCTTGTGTGATACACAATACCTTTGAGTTACTTCTGAGTAGCCTCTTTATTCCCAATTTTGATAATATGGCAAATTTATTGCAATGAAATTAACAAAAATTATTGACTGTCCCTTTATATACAGAATGAATATTTGGAGTTTGGGGAGGATGCTTCCATTTATTCTTTCATGGACATGATATATCTCGTGGTGACAGCCTGCTTGACTTGATAAACTTGTTTATGCAGTTTCTTTTACAGTGAAAATTGGGTACATTTAGAAATTTTGATTAGAAATGCTTCAGTTAAGGGCAAATGAGATTAGATGCTGAATGGGTTTGAATAACTTCCTGGGGTGAAACTTAATAGGCACTAAAAAGTAAGGAAGAAAGGTCATGTAAATCAGAGTCTTTACTTTGACAACTCATGGCATGAAAAGACAAACCTATTTTCTCGTTGTTGGGCAGGTTTTGGGCTTTTAAGTCCTTTTTTGGTAGCTCTTTCTATAAGTTGGATGTGTAAGTGTGTGTGTCTGTGTGTGTATGCATGTGTGTGTGAGAGAGAAAGTAAAAGAGGGAGAGAGAGATGGACACGCTTGAGTGGTCCAAAGGCAAATTTAAAGATTCCCCCCTTGCCTCTTGCCCCTTAAGTTTGTCTCGTCCTCAAATACAAACATGAAGCAGGTAGGTGGAGACAGACTTTCTTTTTCATTGGCCTTGACCTGACACTGGGATACTGTGGCCCAGCAAGTAGAAGTGTGTCTTGTCTATGGGATTCTGCTTGTGCATTTTCTTTAGTAGTTTTCTCTGTACCTAAATTCATATTCTCATCAATGAGGGACTCATGATTTTTAATGTGGCTGGAAGAGTGGTTATGTTGTGAAAACCTGGGAAGAAGTTCCCTACCAACACTACCAAGTTGTCGTTTTAGAAAGAGTATATTTTACTGTTGTTTTTCCAGCACTTGGAGAATCCTCATGGGAGTGATTTTTGTTCGAGGATACAAACTTTTAGTGGAGTAGCAGGCTGGGGAAGAGGACAGAATCAACCCCAGATGGTCCTTCCCAGTGCTTGCCTTTCTAGGCTTTTACAGAGTAGGGTTGCACCCCACAGGGTTGTGAGCAGCTGTAATGTGATTCTGTTTGTAACCATCCTCCAGAAGCTCTAGAATTGGATACCCAAAGATGAGAAGAATTCTGGTTACTACCATATTTGACACTAATTACCCTCAGCCAATAGGAATGTATTGAGTAGGCCTGTCTGTTTGCTGGTAGTTATTCTTGCCTGGTTTTTGACCAGTATGCACTACCATTCCGAAAATAGTGGGGGATGTACAGTATAAATACTTGGAAAATGCATTATATACATATAATAGTGTAGCAGTATAGTACTGTAGCCAGTGGAGGAGATGCGGGTTCGATCCTTGGGTCAGGAAGATCCCCCGTATAAGGAAATGGCAACTCACTCTAGTGTTCTTGCCTGTGAAATCCCATGGACAGAGGGGGCTGGTGGGCTACAGTCCACAGGTTCTCAAAAGAGACACGACTAAGCAAAACAAATTAATATTTGAAAAATATATTATGTACATTTCATACTGTAATATGGTATTTTGTATATGACAGGTCTACAAAAATGGGAACTAAAACAGATGCAGATAAAATCTTCAGTATATTTCTCCTATACCCCGGGGATTATCTTGTACCACGTTTCCTTTAGGGGAGTATGAAAACCCTCTTTAAAAGCATTGTTCAGGACACCGTGTCCAGAAGAAGATGGGCTGTGTTGGAGGAGGACCTGCATATTTAGAAAGTGGAATAAAATTGACATGGTATGTCATTTTTTAAGTAAATTTTCTAGGTGGAGTTGGGTGTTAGGTCTGATGTGTTTGCTATGCTCCTATGACTTGATAAAATTCATGTTTCCTCCTGCCCTGTCAGAAATTAACAGGGGGGCACAATTTGTTGTCACAGCATCCTACTTCACTGCCGGTGGCCTGGCTGAATTGGTGGGTGTTATGAGGAAGCAGCACTCTAGCCTTTTCTCTCTCTCGGGTATCTTAAGCCCACATCGGTTCTTTCTCTCTGGAGCTGTAGACCAAGGCTGACTCCCCTTTGGCCCCTATCTGGAAGTTCAGAAGTGATTATGATATGCGGGGTTAGCGCTTTGTTCAGGGCAAGTTCATGCTTCATTTTTTTGGTTTTGGTTTTTAATTTTCCCAACAAATATTCAGCTGGAGTTAGCAGCATATTAATTTCCTTAGTGGAGAGGATCAGCTTTATTGCAGAATTCTGCCCTGGAGCTTTCTGTGCGTCATCGATTTATCTCCTCTGTGTGTGTGTGTGAGTGTGTTCCAGTCACATTAGGTTTTTCAGAAAGTAGCCTAGGCTATAATTGCTATGTCTTCTTTATTTTCCATTTCTATTTGGGAATGATAAGAGTGAACAGTTGAAGGCTCGCTCTTGTCACAGAAGGGAAAAGATTTGCCCTGCCTTCCTTGTGTGTGTATGTGTGTGTGTTTGTTTTTTCTCTTAAGCCTACAGCAATGGAGGATTCATCAAGATACTGTTCAATGAGAAAGGACTCATTTTTCTTTGCAAGCTCTCCTTAATGCATGAAGCTGCTAGGGAATTTCTTGAGCACCAAAACAACAGATGAGAAAGATGTAGAGAGCAAACTCCATTTTGCTTTGATTTTTGTCAGAATTGGGACATTCTATTGGAAAAGGAATTTCCCTGCCTTGTGGTTAATCTTGAGCCCTCTTCTTCTTTCTCTTGGTATCAGCGATATTAATTTTTATTTATTTTGTTAACTGTTATTTTAAAGAATATTTTTTTATTTAATTATTTGTCTGTGTAGTGCCTTAAGTTGCGGCGTGCATGGCCTGTCATGGCAGCGTGAAGACTCTAGCTGTGGGACTCGGGCTTAGTTGTTCTGTGGCATGTGGCTTCTTCGTTCCCCCATGAGGGATTGAACCCATGTCTCCTGCCTTGCAAGGCAGATTCTTCACCACTGAACCACCAGGGAAGTCCCTTAATTTTTAATCTAAAACATAAAACTAAAAACACCCCAAAATAAATCACAGCATGTTCTGCACTGGAATGGAGGAAATTAACCTTTTCTTTTTTTTGTATCATGTCAGTATTAGTTGGTTTAGCAAGTCACTAGCAGTAAAGCTGTTTGTTTCAAACTGGAAAATCCATTTTGTAAGAAAAAGAATTATTGGCTGGAGAGGTGTTTTTTTAACTTCACATGATTAAATTATATGAAAAATATTGTGAAGAGCTCTTTCCAGTGTTTTGAAATATTCCTGCTTATGTTTTATTAGTTATTTTACTAAGAAAAGCTATTAGTTTATCCTTATCAATGTTATTTCCTCTATGACTTGTCCATCAATGGAATTTTAAAAACCAGTTATCAATTTTGCCTATAAATTTATAACTATAGAAAACAGTTTTTTGGTGGATAAAATTGCCACAGAGACTGTTCCTTCTGTCTCCCTCACCCCCCTCATTTGTTTTTCTTTTCATTTATTTTTATTAGTTGGAGGCTAATTACTTCACAACATTTCAGTGGGTTTTGTCATACATTGACATGAATCAGCCATGGAGTTACATGTATTCCCCATCCCGATCCCCCCTCCCACCTCCCTCTCCACCCGATTCCTCTGGGTCTTCCTAGTGCACCAGGCCCGAGCACTTGTCTCATGCATCCCACCTGGGCTGGTGATCTGTTTCACTATAGATAATATACATGCTGTTCTTTCGAAACATCCCACCCTCGCCTTCCCCCACAGAGTCCAAAAGTGTTCTGTACATTTGTGTCTCTTTTTCTGTTTTGCATATAGGGTTATCATTACCATCTTTCTAAATTCCATATATATGTGTTAGTATACTGTAATGGTCTTTATCTTTCTGGCTTACTTCACTCTGTATAATGGGCTCCAGTTTCATCCATCTCATTAGGACTGATTCAAATGAATTCTTTTTAATGGCTGAATAATATTCCATGGTGTATATGTACCACAGCTTCCTCATCCATTCGTCTGCTGATGGGCATCTAGGTTGCTTCCATGTCCTGGCTATTATAAACAGTGCTGCGATGAACATTGGAGTGCATGTATCTCTTTCAGATCTGGTTTCCTTAGTGTGTATGCCCAGAAGTCGGATTGCTGGGTCATATGGCAGTTCTATTTCCAGTTTTTTAAGAAATCTCCACACTGTTTTCCATAGTGGCTGTACTAGTTTGCATTCCCACCAACAGTGTAAGAGGGTTCCCTTTTCTCCACACCCTCTCCAGCATTTATTGCTTGTAGACTTTTGGATAGCAGCCATCCTGACTGGCATGTAATTGTACCTCATTGTGGTTTTGATTTGCATTTCTCTGATAATGAGTGATGTTGAGCATCTTTTCATGTGTTTGTTAGCCATCTGTATGTCTTCTTTGGAGAAATGTCTGTTGAGTTCTTTGGCCCATTTTTTGATTGGGTCATTTATTTTTCTGGAATTGAGCTGCAGGAGTTGCTTATATATTTTTGAGATTAATCCTTTGTCTGTTGCTTCATTTGCTATTATTTTCTCCCAATCTGAGGGCTGTCTTTTCACCTGGCTTATAGTTTCCTTTGTTGTGCAAAAGCTTTTAAGTTTCATTAGGTCCCATTTGTTTATTTTTGCTTTTATTTCCAATATTCTGGGAGGTGGGTTATAGAGGATCCTGCTGTGATTTATGTCGGAGAGTGTTTTGTCTATGTTCTCCTCTAGGAGTTTTATAGTTTCTGGTCTTACATTTAGATCTTTAATCCATTTTGGGTTTATTTTTGTGTATGGTGTTAGAAAGTGTTCTAGTTTCATTCTTTTACAGGTGGTTGACCAGTTTTCCCAGCACCACTTGTTAAAGAGGTTGTCTTTTTTCCATTGTATATCCTTGCCTCCTTTGTTGAAGATAAGGTGTCCATAGGTTTGTGGATTTATCTCTGGGCTTTCTATTCTGTTCCATTGATCTATATTTCTGTCTTTGTGCCAGTACCATACTGTCTTGATGACTGTGGCTTTGTAGTATAGTCTGAAGTCAGGCAGGTTGATTCCTCCAGTTCCATTCTTCTTTCTCAAGATTACTTTGGCTATAAGAGGTTTTTTGTATTTCCATACAAATTGTGAAATTATTTGTTCTAGTTCTGTGAAAAATACCGTTGGTAGCTTGATAGGGATTGCATTGAATCTATAGATTGCTTTGGGTAGTATAGCCATTTTGACAATATCGATTCTTCCAATCCATGAACACGGTATATTTCTCCATCTGTTTGTGTCCTCTTTGATTTCTTTCATCAGTGTTTTATAGTTTTCTATGTATGGGTCTTTTGTTTCTTTAGGTAGATATACTCCTAAGTATTTTATTCTTTTTGTTGCAATGGTGAATGATATTGTTTCCTTAATTTCTCTTCTGTTTTTTCATTGTTAGTGTATAGGAATGCAAGGGATTTCTGTGTGTTAATTTTATATCCTGCCACTTTACTATATTCATTGATTAGCTCTAGCAATTTTCTGGTAGAGTCTTTAGGGTTTTCTATGTAGAGGATCATGTCATCTGCAAACAGAGAGAGTTTCACTTCTTCTTTTCCTATCTGGATTCCTTTTACTTCTTTTTCTGCTCTGATTGCCATGGCCAACACTTCCAAAACTATGTTGAATAGTAGTGGTTGAGAGTGGGCACCCTTGTCTTGTTCCTGATTTCAGGGGAAATGCTTTCAATTTTTCACCATTGAGGGTGATGCTTGCTGTGGGTTTGTCATATATAGCTTTTATTATGTTGAGGTATGTTCCTTCTATTGCTGCTTTCTGGAGAGTTTTAATCATAAATGAGTGTTGAATTTTGTCAAAGGCTTTCTCTGCATCTATTGAGATAACCATATGGTTTTTATCTTTCTATTTGTTAATGTGGTGTATTACATTGATTGATTTTTGGATATTAAAGAATCCTTGCATTCCTGGGATAAAGCCCACTTGGTCATGATGTATGATTTTTTTAATATGTTGTTGGATTCTGTTTGCTAGAATTTTGTTAAGGATTTTTGCATCTATGTTCATCAGTGATATTGGCCTGTAGTTTTCTTTTTTTGTGGCATCTTTGTCTGGTTTTGGAATTAGGGTGATGGTGGCCTCATAGAATGTGTTTGGAAGTTTACCTTCTGCAATTTTCTGGAAGAGTTTGAGTAAGATAGGTGTTAGGTCTTCTCTAAATTTTTGGAAGAATTCAGCTGGGAAGCTGAATTTTCAGACTGGGGAAGTTGGCAGAATTTAAGTTTGTATAAGAGATATACTTTTAGTTATTGATATGCATATGTACCTATGTACATATGTATTATGTGTGTGTATGTGTGTATGTGTATGCATATACAATTATGTCTGCCTGTTTATTATTGAACTGAGTAATGTAAGCAAACTTTACAAGACAGCAGCAGAAGGAATGTTTATTACCACATTCATTCTAATATCCCAAATGTCCTAAAGAAATTGAAATGAAATTGAAGGAAAAATTATAGTCTCACAAATCTGACTTGAAAGCCTAAAGCTGGATTTTCCATGTTACTTTAGGATTCTCTATAGTTTTCATGATTCTAGAGACCATGACTCAGAGCTGACCCCTGACCCTTGGAGGAGCTGGTTCGTTTCTGCAGCGATTTGTTCACTCTCTGATAGGTGGAAGGCCCTGGCTAGGAGTTTATGTCTCTGTTTCAATTTACAATTTCAGTAAATATTATAATACAATAAATATTATAATGGTAAATTTTATAATTATAAGGCACAACTACTTTATATTGTATCCTCTCTCATTTTTAGATTTCTTTCCAAGTTTTGGTCAGTGCAGAGACCATCTCTAAGGTGTTTATAAACTTTTTGCCTGTAAAACAATATAGAAAATTAAGCTTCCCTGATAACCTGATTGTTGTTTTGCTGATAACTTCTGATTTCCTTGTGTTCAGTTTGCTGAAGTTTCCTTTCTTTACATGTAAAACCATGGCTGATTCTTGTCAATGTATGACAAAAACCACTACAATATTGTAAAGTAAGTAGCCTCTAACTAATAAAAAAAAAAAAAAATAATAATAATAAAAAAAGAAACAATAGATTAGATTGTCCATGCGTGCAGAGTTAGGAAAAAAGACAAGTAAGCATCTAAATTTCTACTTTACTTCTTCAAAGGAATTAGAGTCTAGTTGAGAAATTATGACATATACACCTGGAAGGTTAATGATCTCCTCCACCCCAATTTTAATTGCGGTGTTAGTTAATAATGCAAAGATGTTAGAAATGACCTAACAAACGGTAATGGCTTTCACAGTTGAGGGTCAGGAAAGCCCCACAGTTCAGAAGTGGGGATTATTTTATTTCTTCTATTGCCATCCTTTTATTCATGTTGACACTGAGATCAGTGGTACTGAATTAATTTCCTTCAATTTGTACTTTGAAAGTTATTTTCACTAGCTGGTATTTCTGGTAGAGAAACAGAATTTGGTTAATTTTGGGGGAGGGGAGAGATGAGCCTCTCATTATTTTGAAGTAGCGCCGATGACGGGTGTTGAAATGTGGACTTTGCTGACTCTCACTTATTGGGGATTTCTTGATTAGAATATTGCTGCTGCTTTTTGTCTCCAGCAGTGACTTATTCCATCATCTTTTAATAAGACATCTCAGGCCCCTTAGAGCTCTTTCTGAGAGACTTTCCCCAGCCTCTGCAAGGACCCTGGAGAGGGAACAAGCCCAGCTTCCAGGGATCCTGTAGATGTTTTATTCTAAGAACATGTTTGCTCTTCAGTTATGCTGTAGTTGATCTATGTCTGTAGCATTTAAAAATGAATCCCTCATGCTTACCTGTTTTCTTATTATAAGTCAGCGAAAATGAAAAGTGCTTCATTTGTTTTCTTTGCAGTGTTCTGTATCTGTATAACAGAACAGTTTGTGTTCAGCTGTGATGCTGTTTTGTTTGCTCAATGATGTTCATCAGGCTGTTTCTTTTTAACACATGCCTTGGTTGGATGGTGGAATTTTATATTTTAATGATTATACCCAATGAAAACTGCTAAAAATGTTTTTTCCTATTTATATTTTCACTATTGGCTAAGTGAAGCAGTTTATCATTTTCTGTATTTCCTTATTTTTTCCTTCTGCAGTTAATTTTAGATGGTCTGAATAGGATGGGATGGCTAAGGGATATTATTTATGAAGTGTCATAGGACTTTTTTTGTGAACTGAATTTCCGTTTATGTGTAATAGCTTTTTTTTTAATTTAACTGTTTCTGAATTGGGAAGGGGATGCTATTAAGGGATTGCTTATAATGATGTTTAGACTTTTACAGGGTTTGCGCAGAACTCATCTATACGTAAATAATTTATATTTTTCCCTGTAGTGTTAGTATTTGCTAAACCTGCCTGACTAGTGTTTGCTAGGTTTGCTTCTTAAGGTCTTTATCTTTTATAGTTATCTTTGACTTAATTTATTTTATCAAGTCAGCCCAGGTTTGTGTGTATATAATCTCTTAGTGATTAAAAGCAGATATTGAACGTTAAATGTCCTTAGAGCAACAGTGGGCTGAACTTTTCTTTCCTTTCCCCATCCTGATAAAGCATGTTTCCTATTTTAAGAGAGTAATATGTGCTTTCCTAAAATGACATTTTGGTGTGAGATAGGAATAGACTTTCCAGTGTCCCAATAGTGTTCCAGTGATTTCTTTACAAAAAGTCTGTCATGAGTTTCCTTAAAAAAGAAAAAAAGTCAGATCTGCTTCTATATTTTAAATATGACTTGATAAGTAAACTTCCATTATTATATTATTATGTAATATTTTAGAAACATGTTTTGGATAAAGTACTTTTTATTTTGGGAGTTAGTTATAGCAGTATTATCCGTACAGCAATGCCATGACAGGACTTCTTCTGACGCTTTATTAGGGCTGTGGAATAAGAAAAGTAAATATTTTCCCCACAGATTCAGTGGAAGTATTCAAAATTCTTCCATCCTTGCAGGTACCTGTAGCTACTAGCAAAATTGAGGCTAAATGGCATATATTTATTGAGGACTCAGTTCTCTTGGTTACGTGATATGTTTTTAGCAGCAGTTTGGTAGGCTCAGAACTGCAGGAATATGCACAGTGGGGTTGCCACATGGGGGGTTGGCCAGGCTGGGACTGTAAATATGCCCCCTATCCTCTGTGCCGCCCTCCCCAAGTCCTCCCACCGCTAGTTCCCCTTACTGCATGCTCCTTTGTGTTTGCCAGTGTCTTTTTTCCTTTTTTACAGTTTTTTTCAGTTGCGATCTTCCTAGTGTGATGAGCGAAACTGTTACTTTCCTTAGTAATTGTTTGCTCAGTTTGCTTTCCTTTCTCTCCCTTGCAGCTCTCCCAGAGCCTTTTCATGGGCAAGGATGTCCCCATCTTTTCCAGCTGGCACTTTAGTGGCTCTGAAAAATGTATGTTACACTATGTCCTTCACATCTCACATTGTACTCACCTTGAGACTCTACTGTTCTTGGGTTCTTGGCCTATTCTGTGTCTTTCTGAAGTTCTAAACCCCTGTGACTTTTCTGTCTCTTCACTTTCAGAACCAAGGAACTCTGAGTTGACTTTAACGGGAAAGCTCGTTTCCTATTTTTGTCACCAGCTGTTCCTAACTTACTGATAGATGCTCCTTTCAGGTGATAAAGTGTTTCCTTGTGCCAAATGGCTTCCTAAAGTGTCTTGATTCATTCCTTTTGTTTGTTTATTTGTTTTTGAAACCAGTTACTGAAACGTGGGATAAACAAAGGTAAGCATTTTTTTTTTTTAATAATTTCTGAATGGCAAGTGTGAGAAGTGAAGCTTTGTCAGAAGAGCCAGAGGATCCAGAGCAGTCTGGGAAGAGAATTGCATCCTATAGGCTCTAATTATGTGTATGCTGAATTCCAGAAGTTGTTAATAAAGAGGGAAAGTCCAGTAGGTTTAACTATACTATTATAGTTAAGAAACACTTGAAATAAGAAATAAATAGACACATGTGGACTCTATGTGAATATCACTACGGTGTATTAAAGGGCTTCCCCAGGGGCTCAGCAGTAAAGAAACCACAGGAGTGGCCAGAGGAGCCACAGGAAATGGAGGTTCGATCCCTGGGTCAGGAAGATCCCCTAGAGGAGGGCGTGGCAACCCACTCCGGTATTTGTACCTGGAGAATTCCATGCTCAGAGGAGCCTGGCAGGCTCCAGTCTTGCAGAGTTGGACATGACTCGTGATAGGGATACGTAAGACTTTGTCATTGATTATGCTTTCAGTTTGCTTTCTGGGTTGTATTGGTTTCTCACATATTACCTGTGGAGTAGGCAAGGCAAGTATTGATATTATTGTTCACTTTACAGATGAGGAAATTGCTCGGAAAGATCAGTGAGTTACCCAAGGTCACGCTGTCGGGGCCAGAGTACCATGCTGTATTGAGCCCAGGACACTGTCACGATTGTGGAGCGATAGGTTGGGCTGGTGGAAGTTGGTTTGCTCTCTGGCTATGGATTCCTGTTCCTGTTTGAAAGACGCAAGATTTGAAATTTCTTTAATATTAGTAGTTGGTTTTGCTTTGATTTGGATTTGTCAGTTGATAACATTATTTTTCTCTCGTGGATTCTCTTTAGAAGAAAGAAATGCTGGCTTTGTTTAAAAGAAGTAAATTACTAGACTAGATTCAGTGTATTTGAAAAAATTCCTTCTTGTCCTTCCTTCTTTGTCTGTCTTCCTTCTTTCTTTGTAACAAATCTTAATAATTGCTGGGGCGCCACAGCCTCTGTTTAGGGGAGCTGGTGACATGAAATCATCCATAGTGCTCAAATGACATGGGTGGAGGGTAGGCATCAGCTTTGGTCTTTTCTGTTATAGGACCAGATAGATATTCCTCTCCAAGGCACTCTGTATATCCAGTCCAATAAGCAAGTCATCTGGAGTGTGTTTTGCGTCTGCTCTGAAGAGGGAAGCCACCTCAAGAACATATATTTTAAGTTTGAATAATACAATATTTTCTTTCCTGGTTTCAGTAACAGTCAGTGAAAGAAGCTAACACACTATTAGATTTTTCTGATTAGAAAACTTTCAGGACAATACATGTGCCTCTATTGTAGAGAGAAGGCACAGTCCTAGAAAAGTTGTCCTCTGATGGAGTTACTAAATCCTTCCCTCCTTTAAGTTAAATTCAATTAATTATTTACATAATAAATTAAAATGGGCTGAGTATCTGAATCAGACCAAAAAGCACTGTCTATTTTATAATTCCTTTGTGGTTTTCAGAAGTGTGCTGCTGTACATTTATCTTTCCTTCAGCAGGACACCTTTCGATTGACTAGATGCATGCATAAATATTTACATACAACCATATTAGTGTTTAGCTGCATGATAGCTGTATGGGTTAATAATTCTGAATAGTTCCCCCTACTTGGTATTTACACAAATCTGATTATTGGTATGTAAAGGATTAAAGATGTATTATTTTCTTTTTTAGGATTCCCCTCACTTTCACCTTCCAGGTCTTGGGTTCTTAAGCTCTCAAAATAATAGTTAGCATTTGTAAAAGACTTTGCATTTTATGTAGTTCTTTCATTTACATGTCTCACTGATATTATCTCAGGATAATAAAGTGATTGACTCAGTTTTTTTTTAAATTAAAACACATCATTAGTTCTGAATTTAGGCACAGATTTACTCTGAAAATAATAACTTCTAAAAAGCATTATTTAATTAATGGTGATGGAGTTTTCCAGTGAAATGATATAAATTCAATTTATCCTTAATATTTCATATGCAAGAGGAACACTCATTCTAAATGACTAGTGTTACTATCTCAAATGACACTTGATTTCCCTTTAAAAATATTCATTGTAATAAGGAATTAACAGGATGAGGATTTGAATTTTTACACACCTTCTTGCTATGCCCATTAGAAATGACTTAGGAGTTAGTAATCTTGTGTGGGGGTGGGGATGGAAGGTTTTTATGTTGGAACACTGGAGCTCATTAGCATCTTTCAAACCCTAATGCTGTTTTGTTTCAGATAGATTTATTACACTGTCTTTCTCTCCAATTCACTGCAGTGTGTGAAGGTTCAATTGGAACAAACAAAAGAGATATATAACCCGTGAGCCAATTAGCATCACTTACAATGTTCTTAATAGGCTTATCTACTGTATATGAAACTTGGGAAAATGACTTAACTTTTAGGCTTGCTTGATCTCTAGGGAAGGTTTTCAGCATCAGCTGCTTTGTACCCACAATGTAAATTTCACGTATTTGATTTCCAGCTCTCTGATAGAAAACCTCTTTACAATCCGATGGCTCCAGGGTGCCATGGTCACTCGCTTGCAGCTATTCACCTATTTGCACAGGGTCTGTTGATGCGTGAGAAGAAGGCACATGTGACTTGGTCCTGGGGCAACTCTGTGCCCTGGGCCAGCATGTGGGACAGGGCACAGTCCTGCAATTTGTTCAGCTAGTGCCGGCTCCTGGGGCGCGCGCCTTCTTTCTAACTCCTCCCTTTAGCCTTTGTCCTCTCTCCTTTGACTGCTTGTCACTGAGCTTTGTTCTTGAAAGGTATAAATGATGCACGTTTCCCCTCTTCCTCTCCATCTATCCACTGACACACAAAAAGGGTTTCTGTTGGTGGAAATAAATTGAGGTATATTGTTCGTGACATTTCACAAATAGGCCAAGCCCTGCCTTGCTTACCTAGAGAATGTTAATTCCACAAACTAATGGAAGACTGTACCTCCTGTGAATTAAGCTGTGTTACATTTTAAGAAAAAGCATCTACAGTTTTTCTTGTGTGTTATGTCAAAAGAGTTACATGTATTCCTACTTTGTATAAAGGATTCTATTGTAAACATGTGAAAATGATACTTCAGTTACTGTAATATATGATATTCCAATTTGAAAAGGCAAATCTAACCACCTCTTGACAGTATATTTGTTAAGAGATTAGAGCTGGAAGACAGATCCCTAGTAACTGACTGGTTGACTTCAGACTCAATACTTAACTGCTCTAAGTTTTAGTTTCTCCATTTGCAAGCCAACAAAAACACAAAAAGACAGTAATCATGGGATCCTTGTGAATATTCATATAAAACTACTGTAACAGTCTGCCTTGTAGTAAGCATGTCAGAAAAGGCAGCACTGATGCCAATAGAAATCTTTTGGAAAAATAAGGAAAAGGAGCCTAGGGTCGTAAGACACCGAAGACCACATGAAATAGTTCATTAATGAATCTCTTGAAATAAAAGTAGCTGAGAAAATTATATGGTAGGGCAGCCCGTTCATTCCATAAATTCTCTCTACGACTCACCAGTGTCTTGATATCCTGGTCCTGTATTCAGCCTAGTGTTTGTATCTGCAGGATCAGGATTGAGTTACTTTACATGAATGTTGGTTTCCTCAGGTTTATAGTTGGAGAGCGTGATTAAATAATGTCCCCTGATCTTCCTCTGTTGTAGATAACAGGTTTACATGTTACCAGTGATCTTGGCCTTGCAGACGTAAGGCGATGTGCTAGAATACCAGA
Organism: Odocoileus virginianus; assembly: GCF_023699985.2. Classification (NCBI taxonomy): domain Eukaryota; kingdom Metazoa; phylum Chordata; class Mammalia; order Artiodactyla; family Cervidae; genus Odocoileus; species Odocoileus virginianus. The sequence goes on from NC_069697.1 coordinate 11,290,019, forward strand.
GTGTTCTGAGCACCAGAACGGTGCCAGTCTTGCAGAAGACATCGAGTGTGTGTATCTGAGATGAGAGGCTCTTATGAGCCTTTTGAGTTGTTGGATTTTAAGATAAGACTGAAGAGGGTGGTTTGTTGGAAGGAGAGGTTGTCTGTAGCCAAGGTGACCTGGCCAGCTTCTCTGCCAGTATTTCCATGAAAGTATTGAGCACAACGGAAGGGTAATGCTTACTAAATAGAGCTGGTTACTAAGGTATCTTGAAACAGGGCTGAAGAATGATTTTATTTGGTATAAAAAAAGAAGTTTTATAATAGACTAATACCAGCTGAAGGGGCTGGTGGTAAATTGAACCCTTTGGCTTCTGATTTTACTAGTGAAAAAATTTCAGGGAAAGTTAGAGAAATTTACTTTAATGCATGCAATGACCAATTATTTCAGATCCTTTACATATATTTTAAGTTACTCAACAACCTGCTTTATCTTTTGGTGAAAAAATTGATCAAAGTAACTTCAGCCTATTCTGGCAATTTAAGTAGTTGGTCTAAGAATAACTTTGTTAGTGTGGTTAGTTTATGGAAAAAATGTATTCTGTGTGGCAGACTTAATAAAGTGGTACTGACAGACATGTTAAATTTAATGTCTTTCTGAAGTTAGGCATAATTCTATCTATCTTAAAAAGCAGTATTTTAAGAAGTAATGTTTGTAATCTATGTAACCATTGGGAAATAGAATTTTAAGAAGTAGGTGGCAAAACACCAAGGGCTACTGTAGAGTGCAGGAACTGTATTCAATGTCTTATGATAAATCATAATGGGAAATAATAGAAAAGAATGCACCTATGTAACTGGATCACTTTACTGTAGAGCAGAAATTAACACAACATTGTAAACCAACTATACTTCAACTTAAAAAAAAAAGTAGGTGACAAAGAATTTTAGAAAAGTAGTATACATTTAGTTGATAAGGCGAGCGTAGTTTTGTGAGGGAAAAGTGGTAGTTCTATTTGTGTTTAGTTTTGAGGGTACATTAGATGCATCGTTTAGCTTTTGTTGTCTTTCTTTACTAAGACCATGCTAATATAGTATATTTGAATAATGCAGTGTTATTTGAAAAATAAGGCCATTTTATGAGTTAGAGCCAAGGAGATGGGGCACTCGGGGTTAGTTGAAATCTCACTGTGGTCCAGAGCCATTTCACGCCCCGTGTAATCATTGCGTTCTCTTGGTGTATGGCCCCGGGGTGTAATGAAGTCCAGCCCTGGATTTAGATTCTGTGCGTCTTAGTAGCTCTGTGACCTCGAGGAATATGATTAACCTCTGAAAACCTCAGTATTCTTGTTTGTTCACTGTCCATCAGAGTAACTGGCACAAAAAAATCACCGGCCAACAACAAAAAAGTGCTCACTTTGGCAGCACATATACTAAAAAAGAAAAGACGTTTCCTCTATTTCTCCTGCATTAGATAGTGTATTTGTAAACATTTTGCTCAGTATTTAGCATCTAGCCTAACCAATATACCTTGAATTTACTTAGTCTCTTTCTTTTTCCTGTCACCCCAGGACCTCTTCTCCACACTCTAAGACAGTTATTAGTAAATACTTATGTTAATCAGGAGTACACTTTCCACTCGATCGCCAGAGAGTTTTGTTACCAAGTAAAGAAAAATGCCTTTGGCGTCCAGGGAGGATTCCTGCCCTGTGGTCCTCTCCTCTGCCTTTGGTTGAGTTTCCCTGGCTGACTCTAGTATGATTCCTGTATCCACTGAGGATGTGGCTACATCTGGGGGTGCTAGCTGCTCAAAGCCATAATGAACCCAGAAAGCCCACCCTGGATCAGTTGCAGCATTTCCTTTGGAGACCTTATCTGAGGTTGTAAGTATCCTCCTTAGCACCCTCTTTGTCTAAACCTTGGTTGAAGCTTCTGCCCAAGCCCTTTGTTTCCAGTCCAGTTCTCTTAAGAATCAGAGTGCGCTGAAAATCCAGAGGAAGTTACCTTGGGAGCCTGAGTTAGAAGTGCAGGTTCTGGAACTTGCCAGCTGCTAGTTATGACCTTGCGCAGGTTACTCAGTTCCTCTAAGCCTCAGTTTCCTCACCTGTAAAATGGGGATATGAAAGTTTCTATTTCAAAATTCTGTGAAATTCTTTTAAAGTCATCATCTGATTAGATATAATCAGGCCAAAATAAAAGTTAGCTACAATAATAATTATAATTTAAGATAAGTCTATGTTATAAAAAGGCTACATGATTGGTTCATGCTGTGCTTTAGATCAACAGAGTTTCTGAAATAATCATTTTTAGTTGCCTTTCAAAATCAAAGTATTTACACTATACTCTTCATATATTGTTTATTATCTTTCCTGCCTTGTTTCCTGCAATTCTGATTGCTGTTTTTCATAGCATTACAGATGCTCTGCAAGTCATTATGGAATTTTTATTTATATAATTGGAAAATAATTTTATGAAATATTATTTCTTGTAAGGCCTAGATGCTACTGTGACATTATGTGCTGCTAATTATAATTTCAAGAGAGGGGGATGGAGGCTGTCTTTTCATTCGTTGTTTAATTCATGAAGGCATTCCTTATTTTCTAGTATAACAAATGAGATAATCACTTTTATGGACTTCAGAGAAATAGGCCCTCTTCACCAGACAGGTTAACCTGTCCCTAACCAACCTCCTTAATAGATTGTCAAAGTGACTAGGCTGGCTGATTTCTCATAAAAATGACCATGTAGTATGCTGATATGTGGTTGTTTTGGAATCAGTGTCTTCTTCAAGTGCCATCATATATATCGGTTGGTGTGTGAAATAAAGTCTAGGGAGACAAAAGTCATGTCAGAAACTTACATGAAAACATATCTCAGTAGCTCTGTTTTCTACCTCTGTGAACTGTACAGTAAATTCACTTTCTAAGATATCAGGCTGTAGTTCATCAGCCTTTGAATTATCTGACAATGGCTTACTGTTTTATTTACATGTTTAATGCAAGTTTTTGAAGGTTTTATATAGACACCCAGGACAGTATTAAGTCATTTTAGACTCAGAAGTTTGGATCATGTGATTTATATAAAATACTCTGACACTTATAGTTCCTAAGTACTGTGTATGCTAAGTTGTTTCAGTTGTGTCCAACTCTGTGTGACTCCATAGACTGTAGCCCGCCAGGCTCCTCTGTCCATGGGATAGAATGGACAGGAAGAATACTGGAGTGGGTTGCTATGCCCTTTTCCAGGGCGTCTTCCCGACCCAGAGATCGAACCCACGTCTCTTACGTCTCCTGCATTGGCAGGTGGGTTCTTCACCCCTAGGTACTATGGTTATTTCTACATTTCTGTTTACAGAGCATATTTTCAACAGATATAAGGATTTGCTACTTACAGAAATTGTGACTAATTAATAGCTAGAAGAAAAGAAAATGTACCTTTGAAACAAATCCAAGCAATGATATATGCAGGCCAACTTTTGCTTTGAAGAGCAATGGTCGATGCTCTGGTCGATGCACTCAGAAAAGCTCATGCTGTATTTGTAACTCCAGCCAAAAATACCATTCCCTCCCTAGACAGCATAAGGTCACTCCCTTCTGCCAGCCTTTGCATCAGTGTAGCTGATATTCAAGCTTAAAAAATATTTCCATGGGAGAATAGCTACTAGGTAATTAACTTATCCGTAGTAGCTATCTAGAAATTTGAAACTTGCATAGACTTATTACACTCTTGATAACACTGGTGAGAAATACACTCAGTGGTGAAAAATGAACTCAGTTCTGCGAACCAGAGAAGGTTAGTGCAGGTTGATGATGCAGGGCCTGCCTTTATCAGGAATCACTTGGCTCTCCCTTCCAAGCCACTTATTACAGGAAGAGAGGTTGTGCCCTGCTGTTTCCCGGAGGTGAGACGTGAGCTTCATATACTAAGAGGCATTTCCTAGGGAAAAATGCGGAGGTAGAATAGAAATATGGTCTCTTACTTGCAGCTACTGTGGCCATATGTCTTTTAAGGACGTAGGGTGGTGCATTAGTTTCTTAGAGCTGCCATAGCACAGTACCACAAGCTGGGTGATACAAGAAAAATATATTTATTGTCTCCTGGTTCTGGAGCTAGAAGACTGGAATCAGGGTGTCCGCATAGGGGGTTTCTTCTGAGGGCTGTGACAGAAGGATCTGTTCCATGCCTCTCCTCCAGCTTATGGGGATTTGCTGGCAAGGTCTGGCATTCCTCAGCTTGCAGAAGCATCACTCTGATCTCTGTCTTCATCATCACATGATTGTGTGTGTTGTGGGTGGGGTGGTGCTGTGTCCAGAGTTGCCCCCTTTGTGTAAGAACACCAGTCGTGTTGTATTAGTGCCCACCCTAATGACCTCCTTTGAACTTGATTACTGCTGGAGAGACCCGATCTATCTTCAGACTAGGTCACCTTCTGAGACAATAGCGGTTTGAACTCGAGCGTATCTTTTGTGGGAGAATACAGTTCAACAGTCCTGACTGGTGAAGCCCTAGAGTTCCTTGCCTGAGGATCGTATCACACAGGAGCATGAGGGAGCATCATGGCAAAGCATTCAGGCAGGCTTGTTTAGCTGTCAAGAGTCTCAAGTTGAGTCACATTCTCTGGCTTTTTAGGAGACACACATAGGAATAAGTAATAATAATGGTAAATAACAAAATAAATAAATGCAAACAAATAAAAGTCAATATAGTCTATGTTTGTATGGATGAAGTAGAGAGATTAAAAATTGAACATGGCAACTACTAGCTGTGTGTGTGACCTTGGGCAAGCTGTTAACCACTCTAGCATCAGTTCCTTCATCTGTAGATAGTGATAGTGTCTTCCTCACTGAGGACTGTGTGCAGATTGAATCAGATGATACTCTTGAACTCTAGGTATAGTTCTTGGCCCCTGGTAGGAGCACATTAGAGCATAGTTAATAAGAAGGCAAACAAGCTGAGACCCTTGTGGATGCTCCCATGTCCCAGGTGGGAGGAAACATCTGGCTTTTTACCTTGCAGAGTTGCTCACAACTCCCACTCTGCATCGTCTTGGCTCTCTTCAGCTGTGGCTCTGGGCACTTGATCTCAGCACTGGGTGCCCCGCTGGACATCAGGCTTCCTTTTCTTTCAAGTTGTTTTCTTTGTTGCACTTTCAGAGCTCATAATTTTGTTGTTAAATTGGAGGAAAAGTATAAACATCAGAGTGTACTTAAGCTCTTAAAATAATCAGTACTTATTAACACCACCCCTCCAATTTTAGTAGTTGTAGTATTCCCACACTTCAGAACTTGGGGATGCATGATTTATTCTCATTGATGAGATAATAAAAATTTCATGTGCACACTTTTTGGAGGGGTAGGGAGAATGTAGGGTTTGTCTTTGTTGATTTTTGATTGGTAGAGTCAAATCCTATACAAACACATTTTTCCTGTTAGCATTTACTGGGAAATATGGAATGTGTTTGTGTGTGGCTTAGAGCTGTCCCTGTTGGTTGTAGATCATTTTTAAACAACAAAGAGGGGGTTAAATCAGAAACACACATTGGCATGCCTAGAAAACATGTGCATGGAAGTGCTAGGTACCAGGCTATATTTTGTAAATTTTATGTATTTTTGTATCAGCAGTGTTTATTTTTAAACCTTTTAAAGGGGAGGTTAGGGTTTGGACAACTTTCAAAACATTTGACCATGAGTTTTAAGAACCTTGTATGTGCGGGGCGAGGATGACGATCAGGCAGTAGTTTGAAGGCACTTAAAGGAGAAGAACTGATTCCCAAGTGAGGAATTCAAAGAAACTTGGAAAGTTTTCTCCTTGAAGGATGAAACTGATTTTGCCAAAGAAAGTGGAATAAAAAGGCATGAGGTATAGAAAAGTGAATTGCCTGGTTGGATGGGTAAAGTTTAGAGATAATGCTGGAAAGGCAGAATGGGAATGAATTGTGGAAGGTTAAAAATGGCAGCTAAGGGTTTTAGACCTTGTGGTAAGGAACAGCTCTTTTAAGGGGAATCTGCTGTAGGAGGGATCGTCCAACAGTGTAGGATTCTTAAAATGGTATGGTGATGGGGAGCTTTAAAGGGCTTCCAAGGTATTCCTGGTTTATAGCCATGTGGGCCTGAATGTTGTCAGTGGAACCTGGAACATAGAGGAAATGAAAAGAGGTGTGAAATACTATAAAAGTATTATCAATAGGACTTTATGCAGGGTAACATATGAGAGTGTTTTTGATCCAGGGTGTCTGGGAAGAGTGGGTGCCATCAGCAAATGTAAGATATACAAGAAAAAGATGTTAAATTTTGGATATGTTGAGTTTGAATGGCTGGTATGACATCATTGCATCCAGATAGATAGAGCTAATAGGACAACTGGAAATATGAAAGAAACTCTTTTGGTGGAACAAATGTTGGACTTATTCTTGTTGACAAGATAAGACAGTTGAGTTGTGTGGGATGGTAAATCAAAGAAAACAATATAGTTAAAAGGTTTCTGGTTTAAGGAGGAAATGAAAACAGAAGAGAAAATGAGCTTCTAAGAGCAGAAGAGGAGTACAGCTTTACAGAATAGTAGAGGAGAGAATTTTAGAAGGAATTGCATTGGTCAATAGCATTAAATGTTTTTATGAGATTAAGGAGATTGGCTGCTTTTCAGAAACCATTTTTGGCTAGGAGGAGGGGGTTCTAAATCAAAGGTAAACAGAGTTAAGGAGTCTGTAAATGTTAAAAAAGTGAAAACTGCTCATAATGACTTTTTCCCTAAAATTTTCAAGAATTTCTTTGGTTGACAAACCATATTTTTGTTACTTGGAACCTACATTTCTGAAAGACAAATCTGGAAGTTTATAATGAAAGAATGTGTACTTCTTTGCCCCTGAGAAATTTATAAATGAGTGATGACTAAATTTTGACTTTAATAACAAAGGGCAGGCATTGTCTGGGATGTAATAGGTGAAATAAACATTTGTTTAAATTCCTCTTTTGCCTTGCCTTGTTCCTTCATTAATATAAAAAGTAAGGGCTTATTTGATGACTGTTGATCAGATGATACAAATTTAAACTGAAGTCTTAAATTTCAGAAGTGGATACTATAGTAAGACTTTGTTTTCCAGAGGTTTCTTTAAGTGGAACTTGGGTTTTCATGACGAACTCTGCATTTGAAGCCGCAAAGTTGGCATTCTCCAGAACGATAGGCTTCTATTAGGTTGACCAGATCTATGACTCGACAAGGGACTCAATGTAAATACAGCAGGTGGCCCTTATATATTTGGTTTCCCATTTTTTTCCCCCGAAGCTCTGTCTTTGGATGCTGTCTTCAGTGTTGCTCTTTGAAATTAAAACACAGTAGCTGTTTATTGAGGGGTTATTTTATGCTACTTCTGGGACAGTAGAGATAGATGAATGATGTGTTTCCTCTCCTTGAGGCACGTGCAGGCTATTGAGGGAGACAGAGAAGCAGACGCATGAAGTTTCAGCCATCGTATAATATAAACAAAGTGCTGTGGGAGCAGGGCAGGGGGACGGAAGGACCAGGAAAATTGGAAGGAAGTATTTTATTTTGTGCAGTTGTATTAAATATTGTCAGATAGCAGCACTCTGAGTGGTTCACAAATGATCAAAGATACATAAAATTCTGTTCCTTTATTTCTATCAGTAGCATTTTTTTAATATAAGAAGAAGTGACTCAATTAGTCACACAAGCAATGCTTAAAAATTACTTAAGTCTAGTACTTAAGAGTGATGTCTGTAATTTTCCTTAGCAACTATAGTTAAAGTGCTCTTCACCTTGCCCACAAGGGCAAATCAGTATTCAGATGATAGTATTTCACATTTCTATTTATTTTATCCTCAGTATTTGGCATTTCTATTCATTTTATTTCCTTTGGAGAGAAGAATTGAAAATGTGATATATATATATATATATGTATGTATAGACACACACATACATATACACACGTAGATATACACCCACACCTTTCTTAAATCCATGGCTTGTGTATGTGTTTTATCCATTCCTAGAAGATCTACCCATGACTTTATGATAGCACAAAACCTGTTTCAGTTGAAAACAAACTCTTAATATGTAGGACCAATTGAGAGGTTGTTTGAAGCAAACAGGATTGGGAAGGTTGACCTTCAAATTCTAAATAATTAACAGAAATAGTCTAGAATACAAATGGGCTGCATGACTCAACATAACAGGTTTTAAACCTATGAAATACCATGTAAAAATGTGATTGTGTTCACTGCCAAATGATTTTTCTCTTTATGGAAGGATTCACCCAGGGTTTCTTTAATTAGGTAGTTTGCCCAGTGCATTTAAGTATTAGTTTCCAGACCATTAACTCCTGGACAGAAGACAGGAGGTGCAGAGAAGCTTAAACCAGCGTGCTCCTAGGAACAGCTTCTAAATTGTATTGTTCATCTGGAGTGGGAAAAAAAAAGGTAGCTAGTTCTCTTCGGTTCAGTGTTGATTGGTGGGAAAATATCATTTCCTTTTCATATCATGTGTGAGTGCTACCTCTGTGAGGTAAAGTAGATATAGTGCAGTTCAAGTTTCACCTGTGACATATACATCAAATGTAAACTTAGATGGTAATTGCAGCCATGAAATTAAAAGACACTTGCTCCTTGGAAGGAAAGTTATGACCAATGTAGATAGCATATTAAAAAGCAGAGACATTACTTGGTCAACAAAGGTCCGTCTAGTCCAGGCTATGGTTTTTCCAGTAGTCATGTATGGATGTGAGAGTTAGACTATAAAGAAAGTTGAGTGCCGAAGAATTGATGCTTTTGAACTGTGGTGTTGGAGAAGACTCTTGAGAGTCCCTTGGCCTGCAAGGAGATCCAACCAGTCCATCCTGAAGGAGATCAGTCCTGGGTGTTCACTGGAAGGACTGATGTTGAAGATGAAACTCCATTACTTTGGCCACCTGATGCGAAGAGCTGACTCATTTGAAAAGACCCTGATAGTGGAAAGATTGAGGGTGGGAGGAGAAAGGGACAACAGAGGATGAGATGGTTGGATGGCATCACCGACTCAATGGACATGATTTTGAGTAAACTTCGGGAGTTGGTGATGGACAGGGAGGCCTGGTGTGCTGTGGTTCATGGGGTCGCAGAGAGTCGGACACGACTGAGCCACTGAACTGAACTGAACTGAAACTTAGATGCACCAGAAGGTTAATCTGTGAGGTGGTGTATATTTTTGTGACTCTATGTAATTAATATTCCACATATCTATTCTTGGACCTTTGATAAATAATACATGACCTCTGAATGTATAGTGAAATTGAATGAAGGTACATTGAGCCGCAGCATATGAGGCAAAATTCACCTTCCCTGGAGTAACTAACAAACACAAAATATCCAGACTAAACTTATTCTGAAAGTGAAAGTCGCTCAGTTGTGTCTGACTCTTTGCAACTCCATGGACTATACAGTCCATGGAATTCTCCAGGCCAGAATACTAGAGTGGGTAGCTGTTCCCTTTTCCAGGAGATCTTTCCAACCCAGGGATCTTATTCTAGGATGTCATAAATATGTCATAAGTAAACTAGTGGCAGAATATTGGCATAAAAGTATTGGAGTCACACTAATTCACAGGTTTAGATTGAGATTTAGGCTAGAAAGGAATTGTCTAACTTCATGTGAATATATGTGAGTAAAACTATTTAAAATATAGGTGAAAAATTAAAAGCAGAATTACCCAGTTTATATGGGTAGCTATCTGAAATTGAGTAGCCCATTCTTAACTTATAATGGGCTCTAAGAAATGTCAAGTTTTATTTGATATAGTAAATAAAGACTTGAATAAATTTTAATTGGATGTAGAAATTGACATCTCTAGAGTTAGTCTTTAAAAAATGGATTGTGGCTTCTCTGGAGATTAGAAAGCAATAGAATCTATTAATATAAATTGAACTAAAATTTTGTTAAAATTCTAGAAAACTCAGAGATGATTGATTACCTAAAACAACATGAAGTGTTTTGAAATGCTTCTGAAAAAGAAGTGGATGGTAATTTGATTAATGTACATGTATCTTTTAAAATGTTTTCCAGAATTTTTGCTCTTATTCTTGTTTGGAAAACAGTTGACAATATAATTTTTTTTACAATAATTTTATTTCTATGTATTATGTGATAATATATTAATTACAATAAAATGACTTTTATATGTACATTGCTTTGCAATTTTAAAAGCTGTTTTATGTTTAAAACCTTATTTAATCTCTAAAATTCCTACATAAGGAAGCAATTACTGTTATTAGTTTGTAGATATGGAAACTGAACTGGAAGATCAAATACATTAATCATCAAGCATTATACACTCTCAGTTCTTTCATTTGTTTGTTTATTGTTCAGATATTCACTAATCACCCTCTATAATACCAGCAGGCCCTCTATAACTACTGGAGGCAAAGCTTGTACTAAGTCTTTTATTTAGTCCAGTATTCTTTCTGCTGCTATTTGCTGCATCTCAAATGCAATTAAAAATTACTATTTAAGTAATTCCTTCTTGTCTGTTTTGTTCAGATATTGTAACGAGCATTTTTACTAAGTAGAGTTTCTAATTAGCTTCAATTTATTTTGTATTAGATACATTTTTCTTTTCTCTTAACATTTTTGTGTATAGGTTTTCTATAATCAACTTTTTTTTCCCCAAATGTGAATTTGTATAAGTCAAAAGTTTTTCCCATTACTATATTAAATTACCCCTAAGCTTTTATATAACCTCTCTCTCCATTTGGTATTAGCCACTGCTTTCAAGATTTCTTATTCTCTTTAATCCATTACTCACCAATTTATTTTAATGAAAAAAGAAATGTGTCTCAGTTGACTTTCTACCCTGAAAGAAAACGATTGATTCTGAAATTATTTACTTTTAAAACTGCTAATATTTAGAAATAGTAAATGAAAGCATCTATGGTGAGAAATAAAGAATATTAACAGCTAGTTATCAGTAATATACAGTGGCATAAGTAATATACATTGGAAGAAAATTCCAAATCCAGTTCAATAAATTTTTCTTGAATGTCTACCCTGTATCATGCAAGGTGTTTTATAAGATAAAGGAAAGGGCCTCAGAAGCCTCAGATCTTGCTTTCAATTTCAGTGTCATCATAACCTAGTGGGTAAGAGATTCATTATGTATTATACAGCTCACACTGCAGAGGAGAGTAAAATCAGTGCAGCTAGCTTTTTGACTGCACAGAAGAAAGAATGCTTCAGTCGTTATGGTGTAGTTTTGGTGGGTTTAAGGAGAAAGTGACATTGGAACACATCTTCAAAGAGGTGATTTCTGTAGGGGAAATGGATGTTGAGTTGCTGCCACAGAATGGGGAAAAAAAAACACAACAACACAGAAATAGTATACACATACAGGATATAAACCTGGAAATAGATTTTAAAAAGATGTTTTATTGCATTTAGACCTTCTCACAAACACTCATTTCCATTTTTTCTTGCTTTATGAACCCATGGTCTTTGGGCATAGATAGGGGTTGGAGGTAGGAGTGGATTTTATATGTATAATCAGTCCTGTCAGTTGCCAGGAGCCTAGTGATTTGGGGACTGGAACGTGAGAGTGAATTGGGGATTCATCTCTGGGGTGAGTGATAGATAAAAAATAGTCTTCATATGATTTTCCTCTGGATTGGTGACTTTGATGAAAAAGCATAGAAATCCCATGCTTGGGATGTATAGTATGTCCTTTGGCTATCTTGTATCTTTCATAGAAAAGTTTGTGGAATGGATTTGTATAATTTGTGTATTTTCTAAATTAGGCTAGTCCTTTTCATGTATTTTACCTTAATCTCTTTCCATTCTGGAGGAGCTAAAACTGTGAGAATTTTATATGAAGAGTCTCTTTCTGAAGAAACTTGGAAAGCTTTGCTGTTCAGTCGCCGAGTTGTGTCTGACTCTTGTGACCCCATGGACTGCAGCATGCCAGGCTTCCTTTTCCTTCAGTGTCTGCCGGAGTTTGCTCAAACTCATGTTCAATGAGTTGATGATGCCATCAAGCCAGTCTCATTGTCTGTTGTCCCCTTCTCCTCATGCCCTCAGTCTTTCCCATCATCAGGGTTTTTTTCCAATGGGTCGGCTCTTCGTATCACATGGCCAAAGTGTTGAAGCTTCAGTTTCAACATCAATCCTTCCAATGAATATTCAGTGATGATTTCCTTTAGGATTGAGTGAGTTGATCTCCTTGCAGTCCAAGGGACTGTCAAGAGTCTTCTCCAGCACCTGAAGTCGAAAGCATTAATTCTTTGGTGCTCAGTCTTCTTTACTGTCCAATTCTCATATCCATACATGACTACTAGAAAAACCATAGCTTTGACTAGATGTACTTTTGTCAGCAAAGTGGTTTCTGTGCTTTTTAACGTGCTGTCTAGGTTTGTCATAGATTTTCTTCCAAGGAGCAAGCAAGTCTTAATTTTGTGGCTGCAGTCACCATCCGCAGTGATTTTGGAGTCCAAGAAAATAAAATCTGCCACCATTTCCACTTTTTTCCTGTGTGTTTGCCATGAAGTGATGGGACCGGATCCCATGATCTTCGTTTTTTATTGAGTTTTAAGCCAGCTTTTTACGTAATGATATTAACTTTTGTTTTGTATACAAAGAGAAAATGTTGTTTATAATCAAAATCTATACCTGTGTAATGAGAGACAAGGGAAGTATAATCGGTTGTTCTTATAATAGGGTGCAGCCATGTGCTGCCCTTTGCATGGATGGGCCTTCACTGCATGCCACACCTTGCTATACACCATTACCAGCAACTGTTAGAGACCACTAATGGTCTCCTCAACCATTGGTCAGTGACACAGTGGGGCCCTTCCTTGAGTGAGGGGCTGTTAATGAGTGACCGTTAGTGGCCCTGCTCAGCCATTGGTCAGGGCCCCGTGTGCCCCTCCCCCACGTGAGGGGCTGTTAATGAGTGACCGTTAGTGGCCCTGCTCAGCCATTGGTCAGGGCCTCGTGTGCCCCTCCCCCAAGCAAGCAACTGTCCACGAGCAACTGTTAGTGGTCACATTCAAGTCGAGTTTGACAGAGTGCAGATCCTCAGGTGGAGAGAGGTAAGAGGCGAATCCTAGCCTTTTCCCTGGGGCCCTCCAGGTCACCTCATCTTGGGCAAGCGGGTGAGTCGGGGGGCCCAGGGAACAAGCTGACGACTGTGTCCTGCAGGGTTCCAGGACACTCTCAGGGCCAGCCACTGGCCAGGCCCAGGCCTTGCTGGTAACCCTTAATCCGCCCCTGCCTCTGCGACCCAATGGCGGCAGCAGTCTGCATAGGGTGCCTCATGCCATCCGGGGGACCTGCCCCCACTGCTTGGGCCGCCTGAGGGCCAGTTGGGTCCTGGGCACCTGGCTCCTTCACGGTAATGGCTGAGCAGGGTCTGAGAACCTGGCCCTGAGGGAGCTGCCAGCTGAAATCTGCCTCCTCTTAGCCAGGACGTGGATGTCGGAGACGGAAAGTTGTGCCTTGGGGCCTTGCTCTTTTTTTTCGGAACAGGGACTAACATTCTTTTGGTGGAGGATTACTGGAACCTCCTGACAGTGACCTGACCTCAGGAACAAAGTGGCTGACACCAGAAGTTTGCAACAACTAAGCCTGCTCCTCCCTCACCTTTCCTAGAAAAGGGCTTTTGGGGAGTTTTGAGATTTCTAAGGCATGAGCCACGCATCTCCTTGCATAGCCTGCAATAGACCTTTCTCTGTTCCAAACTCTTGTCATTTTTGTATTGTGGGCCTCCGTGTGTGTCAGACGCACGTCTTTTGTGTTTCAGTAGCATTCTTACACCCCGTTTTCTTTAAAAAAGTAAAAATGGATGTTTTTTTCCCTTTGCTATGATCAAAGGAAGCTTATACTGCTTCCTATCCATTGTTGGAAGATTTTGATTTTCCTTATTGTGGATGAGATTTTGTCTTTCATGTAAAAGGCAAGGGTACCATGTTTATATGAGTTCCACATTAAAAACTGTTTTAGTTTTAAAGAACATAGAAATTAACTATAATTTACACTAATAACAAAACTATTAGGGGGAAAAATAAACATTTCACACATAGCATTTTAATCCTCAAATTAAGTCCATAAAATCTTTTAAGTGAGTGAAGTTGCTCAGTTGTGTCAGACTTTTTGTGGCCTGTGGACTGTAGCCCGCCAGGCTCCCCCATCCATGGGATTTGCCAGGCAAGAATACTGTAGTGGATTGCCATTTCCTTCTCCAGGGGATCTTCCACCTGGGTCTCCTGCATTGCAGGCAGACTCCTTACTGTCTGAGCCACCAGGGAAGCCCAGAATCTTCTTTAAAGCATGAGAAATTTTATATTTTTCAACCAGATTTTTATAAAACAGAAATCAAATGTTTTTCAGTTAATGTAGGAAATATTTATTTAGCACCTACTGAGTACTTCTAGGTGCTACTTCTAGGTGAGTACTTCTAAACATTGTGGTAAAGAAAAATCTGCCTGCCCAGAAATTATATCCAAATGAATTAATGAGGTTTTATAATTTAGCTCGATACCATACATATTCTTAAGCTTTTATTATCTACAGGTTATCATCAGTCTCTTAGAAGCAATACCAATAGAAAAATAAGTATAAATGGGATATTTTACAAGGAATACTCTGGGAAAAAAATTGTTTCAGTTATTTCGAACAAAGGGCAGATCTGAAGTTGCAAATTATTTAGAAACTCAAAATACAATTTTTTTTAAAATTGCAGGGTAAGAGCTCATACACATTTATCTGAATGAATGTACCCTTTATAACATGATACTGGATCCTTGCTGTAGCAAAATTACTGAGTATGTTTTGCAAGGTTTGTTTGAAGTTTTCTATAGCATGATCTGCTTCCTAAGCTATTTAAACATGTCTGAAATTTAAGGCGATTGTTGATGTCTTAATTTTTGTTTCTCAGTGGCTGCTACATCTCACTGAAACACATTAGAAGCAAAATCAATTATTGTAGTTGTCTTAGACTAGCTGCTATTGGATGTTATTTTACCTGCATCTCTCTGTAATTCTGATTGTATGGAGAACATTGATTAATGAATCCTTAAGTTTCTTGGAAATTAAAGAAAGATTCCATGGGAAGTAAGGAATTACTTTAAACTAATGGCCAAACTGAAAATCTTCATGTTTTATAGCTTGTCCATTTACTGGAAAACATCAACAGACTTGACTAATTCTTTTGAATGGAAGGGGTATTTAAAGTGACATAAAATCGATGTGAAATACAGATAGAACTAAAATCAAATGGAATTTTATTAACTTAATCCGTTGGATATTTTTTCCTGGATCATGTTGAATAGCTTTGTCAAAGACAGTTATGATAAAATTTTGGAGTCTGTCTTTTATATGTGATAAAGGTTGTTACTAGGCTTGTTGAAATCAGTGAACACATAAGATGATAAATCCTTGACTGGCTTGGTCTGTTTTCCGCTCTCCTTTTTTTCATTTCTTTTACTCTCGTTTCTTTTGTAAATATCTTAGAAGTCTATAGAAAAATATTGAGAATTAGGTATTTCTTTTATGCAAGAACTGTGACGGATTTAGAACATTTTTTATAATTAGAGACAAATTTTAAGAAATAATAGCATCACTTATAGCTTTTATCCTTAGAAAAAGTTTTTATTTTTAATATATTTAAATAAAAAATATGTGATTTACTTGATTGAGATCACATTAGATACCCAATTTTATCTTTCTGTGGGAACTCAAATTTTAACAGCCATATCAAACCAATACATTTGTTTATTCCCTAGCTTCAGTGCAATATAATGATAATATTTTTCCTTAAAATGTGTGGGAACTTAACTACATAGTAGTTAGGATATATGTATTATATGTAAATTCCCAAACCCCTCTAGCAGTGTTGTCTAGTTTCTGCTTGAATGCTTACGTTTATGGAGCACTCACTACTCTGTAATAGTAGGCTGATATATTCCTGAGCATCATTAATAGTTGCTCTATTTTTATTGAGCGAAGATTTCTTTCCATTATATTTTTTCCTGTGTTAAGCTTTCCCCCATGAAGCCACACAGAAAACAGCTATTCCCTTTTACAAGTGACAGTCTTTCAAATATTTCAATGCAATTGTCCTATCTGCACTTTCAACTTTTCACTTTCAACTTAATTGTACCATTTCTTTTGTTTGGAAACTTCTCATTTGGCTTTATTTTTAAATCCTTAGCCATTCTAGTCACCTTTATTTTGACATCTTCTATTTAATCAGTAGTACATTTAATATGTGGTCCTACACTGAGCACTTCCATGAAATTACAACTTCCTTGATCAGTCAGCTATGCATTTGCAGTTTCATAAGCTTTTCTGGCAACCAGTTTACTCTCCTGGACCTGGTAAAATTTCTTCCTTACAGCCCTGCTCTTTTAAGCTATATTTCTTTCTATTATCTTTTCTGTGTGCAGCTATATTTTTGCCATCTTTTTAAGACTTAGTTTTAAGCGTGCCTTGTTAATTTCATATCTGTAGATTCATTCATTCATTTATGTATGTGCAAGATGTAGTGCCAACTGAATTTTTTCTGGTGTGACATTGCATTGTGGTATGTGGTACAATTGTGATTATACTACAAGAGGGAACGGGAGATGATAACAATGAAGATGCTGATGATTGGTAATTATGGCTACTTACCTGGTCTTGGTACAATTAGTTCTCACAACAGTCCTTAAAATGCAGTTATCATTATTATTCCCATTTTACAGGTTAAAAAAAGTGTGGTTTTATAGAGAAGGTAACTTGTTGAGGATCATCTAGTGATTGGCAGAACTAGCTTTAGTTGGCATGTCAAATCCATTTTCTTAACCACTATTCTGTAACTTCTGTCTTAGCAATTTAAGTAAGGGGAAGACTTTGCTTTTCATCATGAATGGCCAAGGCTTCTGTGAGGAGATTAACTTTTGAGGGAGATATTTCTAGCCTAGAAAGTTATTACCAGGTAGAGCTACTAAGGCGGGAAAGTGCAAGCATTGAGGTGAAATCCTGCTTGTCTGTGTGTGCTGTGTACTGTCACTTCAATCGTGTCCTCTTTGCCTAGTTTGGTTATAATGTGACATATGCATGGGCGTGTTGAGGAAAATAAGATAGAAAAAACAAACTAGAGAAGACCAATTGTTGGGAACCCTTCTTGTCTAGCCAAAATAAGTATGTTGTGTTGGTAAGTAAAAGGAAATTTGGGATGATTTTTGAACAAGGATGTTCCATAGTCATCTCATGTGCTGACAGTATAATCTTGATGTAGTATTTAGGGAGGATTAGAAAGTAAGCATATAGAAAGCAATCAGAGGAGAAACAGATTAGGGCTATTTCAGTAATCAAACTAAGAGGTAATGAGAGCCAGAATTACCAGTTATTACTGAAAGGAACAAAAAGAGCAGATACAGAAGACAGGGTATTTCTTGAATTGTTTGATTTTGAAACCAAATGAATATTTGAGTTAGTGAGAGATGAAAATGAAGATGCTGCTCACAGAACTAGTCTTATATGGTTGAGGAATATGAGGAGTAGTTGACCTTTAAAAATGTTGCGTTTGAAGTACTGTTTGAAATCCAGATGGAAAGATTTAATAGGCAATTTGAGAATCAGTGAAATGGAAGAAAAGATAAAAGTGGAGATGTTAACAAAAAATTCAACTGAACAAATTTAATGAGCCAATTGACTTTATTCAGTGATTCATGAGTTGAACAGCATCTCATTTAGCAAGTAGAAAGTTGGTCCTAGGAAATGTACAAAATGGAAAGCTTTTAGAGACAGACAGAAGGAGGCAGAAAAGGGAAGTTTCCAGCAAAAAGTGAATTGTTTCAGGCAATGTCACTTTCCTTTGGGGGAAAGACTTGGATCTGTCAGGCAGATTACTTCACTAGCGCTAATCACTTAATTCCAGATTGACTGGTTAAAGGTTGCATTTTTGAATAGGCTGAAACTATTAATTAGATTAGATATTGTCTTGATTTGTTGATCTGTGGCTCAGCACAAGTGACTTCATTTGGGGCCTGTTATTTGTTTCATTTTTTGAACATGTAAACGACTTTTAACTTAAAGGGGTAGGTGTGGAACAATGTACAAGGTCACGAAAGAGGGAGGGGACATGGTAGGTGCTCCTACACTTGAGATGACCACTGGGATTTCTGAAAGTAGTATATGACAGATAACAGCTTGGGCATTTTCTTAAGGACTTTGTGTGCAATTTCAATTTAAACTCTTCATTCATGCATTTCCTGATTTTTATGCTTCATTCCATGAGTGGGTCTACCTCAAACACTTCATTACAAAGACCAGATGCTAATTCCATTATCTTTGCCAAAGTTTCAGATTTTACTTTAAAATTAACAACCAGATCCTTGCCTTATTTTCATTCCTTTCATCACTCGGCTTGAATTCGTCATGGTTATTTCTCTGAACTCTTAACTTTTGTAATTGATAAATGCTATTGTTTCTTCTGATTCAGTATTGCTAATATTTCCTTTCTTGTTAGCATCTTGTAGCCCACAGTCCTATGAATGTTTCACCATCAAGTAGGCTGAATCTACTGATCTCACTGAAGTTGCTGTAAAACATGTAGTTTATCCGTTTGGCAAAATGTAGCTTGATTTATATTGTTTGGTAATGAGTTCTTTGGGGTTTCTTGTGTGGTCTTCAGAGTCTTAAGAAACTCATGGATTAACATGCCTCTGGTAGCCAATCAAATTTATGCCGACTAGTGGTAAGATTATTGTATTGGAAAATATTTAAAACCATACTTTTAAATGCTGTGTTTTTACTTTTACTAAGTTTAAAAAAACAAGAAAGAATTCCCTCAAGGAATTGATCTGACCTAACATTTAACATTGGAGGGGAAAATGTTGCTCCTCTGACATGTAGAATCAGGAATTGAATTTTATATTATCCTTGCATTTTAAAGGGATCATGATAGTCAGTCTCCATTGTGGAAAATCTCTTTCAAGTTGTATTGATGTGAGCAAGTGTTCTGCTGTAGATAAATATTTTGTTGCTTTTTCTGTCCCAAAAAGAAGCAGGAGTGAAAGTTTGGAGGATGAAACATTTTGATTAACTGAACAGTAGTGATATGACTCACCAAATTTGAAGAGCCCAGTATACTTCAGAGTGACATGTTGAAGCAGACTGAAGGGTTATAGTGCCTATTCCCAGGAGAGAATAATGGACTCCATTAATGTCCATTATACAGGATGATTCCTCTCACTTCCTTAAGGATTCTAATAGACTTATATGAACTGCAGCTCTCTCTCTCCCCTCTGTAAGCAGATGGTAGTCATCTTTGTATTTCCATTACTGAGCATAATGCTTGATATAGTAGGTATATATTAAATAATATGAGTGAACAAATTTTGTCTAAAGGGAAATTTCTCCCTTAAAATTTTTTTCTTGAGTTGAATGTGCAGGTTATGCTTTCTCTAATTCTTCATTTTAGAAATGAAGATGGAAATTTTCCACTCAGAGAACATTTAGTTGCTAAAAATGTATAAACCTTAGGACAGTAGAACCTTAGGACGTGTAAGAAAACCTAAATCGTTCTAAAATGATCAGTGATAGCAGTAGCTCAAATTCTTTGAGTGAAATTATGCTTTACTCATGGAGAATTTATGTAAATGGAAAGGCATTTATTTAACACACGTGTCGTGTGCAATCCACGTACTCTATTCACATCACCCTAGAATCAGGGGCCTGTGATGCTCATTACCTCTTTGAGGGCCTCATAGATGTTTTTATTTATTGGTTGTACGGGGTCTTCCTTGTTGGACGCAGGCTTTCTCTAGTGGCAGTGAGTGGGGGCTACTCTTCATTGTGGTACATGGGCTTCTCATTGCAGTGGCTTCTCTTGTTGCGGAGCACAGGCTCTAGGCACATGGGCTTCAGTAGCTGCAGGATGCAGGCTCAGTAGTTTTGGCCCCTGGGCTTTAGTTGCTTTGTGGCATATGGAATCTTCCTGGACTAGGGATTGAACTCTTGCTACCTGCATTGTCAGGCATATTCCTATCTGCTATACTACCGAGGAAGTCCGACCACAGAGTTTTTAAGAGACTACTAGAAAATCTCAAAAAAAAAACAAACAAAAAAAAAAAAACAAAAAACCCTCTTGATTAGATGGTGCTCTGGTGATGGTTCTAAAATGTTGTGGCCTCTGGGACCTATTTGTAACAAGTTAGTGTGTATGCCCAAGACAGTAGAATTTCATCCTCCTGCGTGTGTGTGGAGAGTGGCTCCATTACGTCAGGACCACCAAGAATCTGCTGTTTTTGCTTCAAATAACATTAAACTGAAGTTAAGATGTTAAAAAAAAAAGATTAAGCCTATTTAGGAACACAAACTTTAACACTTTATGAAGTGGACAGTCTCCTTTCATAGAACTGCAAAATGGGGCAGAAATTAGGTAGCTTTAGGTAGCTTTTATGGGATAAAGAATAAAAAACAGGAAAGCATAGGAGATATCTGATGGCTGGGGTCACATAGTCAACCTAGCTTGGCGTGAGAAGGCCCGAAATTGGCCTGGCATTTGGGGATTGACTGACCAGACACAACCAAATTTCCAGCCAAGCAGAGCATTTACAGGAACACAAAAGTTAGCTAAATTTTGGTTTGATGACATGCATTCTGGGCATCTTGGGCATATAAATTTATTTCTACAGATGAGAAGAACTGTTTTGACCTTTTGTTGTTTCTAAGAATGAAAAGGGGAGTCCTGCTAGTTAGTAAATTTGCAAGTACTATATTGGAAATATTTAGTAGAGATAGGAAAAATTAGAGAAGATTCTAATTGGAATTTTCTCTTGGAAGAAGGATTGCATAAGATTTGTCTAGGCAAATAGGACTTTTCTTCTGTATTCCAATCCATACTCTAGAAATATTTTGGGTTGAATTGTTGAAGTAGACAGAGCATAGGATATAAACATGAGAATACAAGTTAGAAGAAACAAGAATTTTTCTTTCTTTTATGAAAGTCAATTTCATACATTTTACCTGGCATATAAGAAGTATTTTTTCTTTCCCTAAAACCATCTTGTGTTTATTTCACTGTTATGTAATATTCTTTTGGGAACTGAGCCTGTAGTTCAATAATTCTGTATAATACCATTTGGACTATGTCATGTAATAATTCTTCAATGTTAGTCTCTGTATGTGGAGTGACAAAAGGCCATTTGTGGTGTTACAACCTATTGCCATTGGCAAAGGAAGAAAGAACCGCTATGTGTGTGTGTGAGTGTTTACTACCAGTGACTTGTCTGAATCAAATTACTCACCCTTATTTATTAGGTCATTTGTGTCTTTAATCATTAAACTTTGTTTTATTCCTCAATGAGAGTGCACACAGTGAGGTCATATGAGAAGAAAATGGCACTTAAGTTGCTCCATAATAGCGAAAGTGAGTCACTCAGTCGTGTCCGACTCTTTGTGACCCCATGGACTGTACAATGCATGGAATTTTCCAGGTCAAAATACTAGAGTGGGTAGCCTTTCCCTTCTCCAGTGGATCTTTCCAAACCAAGGATCAAACCAGGTCTCCTGCATTGCAGGTTGATTCTTTACCAGCTGAGCCAGGAGGGAAGCTCTCCTCCATAATAAGGACTCTCATTACCAAAAGAACCAAGTTGATTACATGACCCTGATACTGTTAACTTTTTGTACTCCCAGTTAGTTGTCTTTTGCCTTTCTGAAACAGAGAAGATAGAAATTGGAGTCTAAAATTCTCCATTATCACAAAGGTCAGTGTACACATCCAAGAACTACTGGCATGTGCCATTGGACTTAAACCTGCCAGTGGGAAAATGCAGAGAGGCAAAAGGCAACAGATTGTGGAATTTAAAAAGGTAACAGTTTTAAGGATCACCTAATCCATTGGGCTTGTTTGGTAGTAGAGTTTTCCGTATTATACAGAACTGAAGTATCAGTCCCTTCACTGGTAAGTTTAAGCTTGGTGGCATATGCCAGTCATTCCTGGGTGTGTAGGTTGACCTTTGTGATAATGGAAAATTTTAAGACTTTAATTTTCTTCTCTATCTTTGGTAGCATTTTCTATATTGTATTAGGCAGCACAGTTTATTTACATTTACACCTTAAAGGAAGAAATGAACTGGAACTGATACTTTAAGATAGAAGTAAAATTGTTAATTTTCCCTTGTGTCTCATCATTCATTACTTGTATCTAACCTTTTGTTCTGCTTACTTCTGAAAATAATTTAGCATTTCTTAGACATAGAGTCTTAACTTTTGGACTTCCCAGACCCTAAGTTTTAATTTTTTACTTTATTCTAGTAATTGTCACAGAACGGCTGACTGGCCTTTTTTTCATATGTATGTATATATATGTTAACCAGTGAAGGACAGTAGAACTCTAAATGCTTCCAGATGATGGATATTATAGAAAAGTTATTTCTTCTGTGTTTGTTCATCTTGTGGTCTTTTCTTCTCAACATAAGTTTTCCATAGTAAATCTTTGCAAAGTTAAATTGTTTCTTAATTATGGGAGGTCTAAGAAAATGATGGATGGCTTAACTTTAATGCTTCCATTCTTTCCAAACATGTAACAGAATTTTGCATAACTCTTGCCATGGGCTTGGCCACATGCCATTGACCATGATCTGATGGAAAGGTTAATTGCAGGTTCTCTAGGTCATTGCTAACAGTGAGCATGGAGGTGGGTGAGGTATTTGTGTTTATTTCATATGTAAGTGTATCAAGAGAAAGGCCTCCTCTGGTTTGATAGTCAGCGTTTTTAGGGTTCTTTAAATGTCTATAATACTTAGAGTGGCAGTTCTCACTAATAGCTGCTTAATGAATGCTCAGTGATGTCAAGTAGTGTTCTAGAATTTACCATCATTTATGTACTCTTTCATGTTCAGCCTCTTTGAATTTTATGATGACGAGAGCTTGTCCTGAAAAGAAATCTGTTTTGAACCACATGAACTGCAAGCTAATTTAATTTAACATGAAAATAAAAAGCAGATCATTTGATGGCTAAATGTGCAGCCATAGACTTCATCTCAAATCTGAAATAGTTGTAGTAGATAAGATTTCTGACCACTAGCATGCATTTTTATTATTTTTCATTGTGCTATATAAAAAGAAACTTAGAGACCAAATTCACGTTAAGAGTCAAGATCTAACTTTTTCTAAGTAATTTCTGAGAATTAGTCTAGTGGTCATCTTCTATTATTTAATGAGTGTTTCACATAGTATATAGGGTTACTTATAGTTCATTCTAAATGTAAGAAAAATGCTAGAATTACATCTTCAGTAAGAGATGGTCATCTAGCCCCTATTTCAATGCTTTCTTTAAAAGGAAGAAAGGAAGATTACTACTTTTAGACACAACTTTGTCCGTTTTTGAACAACTCTCATTATTAAAAGTTTTTATTTCAGCTGAAAGTTAGTTTTCTTCCTCATTACTTTCAACATTAATTTCTTATATGACATTGTAGCTCTTTTTTATGAGACTTATTTCTCATTTTCTAACCTTTTATTTTAACTTGTTTCCTAGATACTTTACTCTTCTGGTATTAATTTAGTTACTCTCCAGTTTATCATCATTCCTTTTTCCCTTGCATTTATTAAACGAACCAATTGAGTGGGTATATGAGTATGTATGTGTACTATTCATTTGTTTATATTTAACTTACACTGTTTCTAAGAATGTAAAAAAAAACTCTGGATAACCTCAGTTCTTTTCTCCATTTTTTTTGGTAACTTCTTTATAGTTCTTTTTCTGTTTTTGTCATTTTAGTGACATTATTGGCCTTTAAGATAGTTTTTCTTTTTTTCTTTTTTCTCTTTAGTTTTTGAATTTTTCTTTTTATAAACATTCACACTCTTAATAGTGGCTAAATTTAACTAGCTTTATTCAATGTTTGTCTCTAGTTTCCTAATGGAATTTTGCAGAGATTATAGAAGATGAGGGCTTCCCAGGTAGCACTAGTGGTAAAGAGCCCATCTGCCAGTGCAGGAGATATAAGAGACGAGTGTTCGATCTCTGGGTTGGGAAGATCCCCTAGAGAAGGACTTGGCAACCCACTCCAGTGTTCTTGCCTGGAGAATCCCATGGACAGAGACCTGGTGATTAGCGCCCTTCAGAGAAGTAAATATTGCAACCACCTTTAGTAATTCTTGTTTTTAACAACTCTCTCAGTAAAGTTTTCCTCATTTCTTTTTTTTCCAGTTTTATTGAGATATAATTGACATATAGCACTGGTTAAGTTTAAGGTATACAGCATAATGGTTTGACTTACATGCATCATGAAGTGATTACCACAATAAGTTTGCAAACATACATCATCTCATATAGATATAAAATTAAAGAAATAGAAAAAAGTTATTTTCCTTGTGATGAGAACTCTTAGGATTTACTTAAATTTTATGTGTTAACAGAGCAGTGTTAATTATATTGACCATGTTGTATGTTATACTCATAGTACCTGTATATCTGGAAGTTTTTACCATTTGGCCTCCTTCATCTAATTTTCCCTCTATCTATCATCCCTTCTCTGGTAACTATAAATCTGATTTTCTATGAATTTATTTTTGTAAGTATAATTTATCTATAACACTATATGAGCTCCTTGTACACAACAAGGTGACTTGATATTTTGGTAACCTGCATCATCATTCACTTTGTAATGAAGTATTCAGAACTAGACACTGTTGATGACCTCATATTACTTACTAAGAAATATTATTTTATATGATATATATTTTTATTGCATTTGTTGCTTCCCTGGTGGCTCAGCTGGTAAAGAATCCACCTGCAGTTTGGGAGATCTGGGTTTGATCCATGGATTAGGATCCCCTGGAGAAGGGAACGGCTACCCATGCCAGTATTCTGGTCTGGAGAATTCCATGAACAGTATAGTCGTTGGGGTTGCAAAGAGTCAGACACAACTGAGCCTCTTTCACTATTACAATATATTATATAGTAACATTACTGTATATTTTTAGTAATTCACCCTGTTTATCTCAATTGGTTTTACACACATTATATTCCATGGAATGTACAGTCCATGGGGTTGCAAGTAGTTGGACACGACTGAGCAACTTCTACTTTCATTTTCTTAATGTAGATTCTTAATAACCTTGGGAGCAATTTTAAAAGTCATGTTTTCTGCTATTAAGCCAGCACTCCCTTGACCTTTCCTGGCGTTGTTAATTTGTGGATCTGGATTCTAGACTTTTCTATTCAAGGACATTAAATATCATGTTGCTTGTTTTGGTTCTCTCTATTAGTCTGTTGGAAACATTTTGGATCTTGACAGAGCAAACAGGAGAATGAATGCCTTCTTAAGTTTTGTACCTTTTAGGTATCTCACCCTACCTCTGGCCTTGATTTCCTCTTTCCTTCACCATTTTATTTTCCTGGAACTGAAAGATACATGACCCCAAATTGAAAATATTATTTTAGTTAAGTAAATTATTAATAACAGTTGCTTTGATAATCACTCTTTAAAGATATTCTTCTAGTTCTCATGTAACATTATGAGATATTTGCCTCATTTTATAGGAAATGAAAATAATGTATCATTTATAAATCAATAATATATTCATTCACCAAGTCATTTACTGTATCCCTGTTTTGTGATAGGAACATGGGAGTTTAATAATGTTTGTGGCCTCTGCCTTGTACCTCTTACAAGGTGCTGTAAAATTTTCATCAGAAGTGCTGTGATACAATGGAATATTATTCAGTGCTAAAAAGAAGTGAGCTATCAAGCCATGAAGAGATATAGAAAAACCTTAAATGCATAAATGAAAGAATTTAATCTGAAAATGATGTATGAGTCCAAGAATATGACATTCTGGAAACGGCGGAACTATGGAGACCATAAAAAGATCAGTGGTTGCCAGAGGCTAAGGAGGAAGAGATGAATAGACATAGCACAAAGGATTTTTAAAATAGTGAAAGTTCTTTATGCTGTAATGCTGGATACATGTCATTTTACATCTGTCAAACCCGTAGAAGTGTTAATACTTCAAGACTGAGCCCTGCTGTAGACTATGGACTTTAGGTGGTAATGATGTATCACCGTAGATTCTTTGATTATAACAAATGTCCCACTCTGGTGCAGGATGTTGACGGTAGGGGAGGTTGTATGTGGGGGCAGTAGTGGTATATGGGAACCCTGTATTTTCCGCTCAATTTTTTTGTGAACTTGAAACTACTGTAAAAAATAATATATAACCTATATTTCTCTCTTTTCTTGGGAGAGGATCTACAAAGATCATGATTTATAAAATGTCAAACTATAACGCAAATGCACCTCTAACAATGTATCCCCTGGGTATCCAAGTCAAACTCTATCATCTATCATCAGCCCATGGTACCAAGTAAAATGTTCGTGGGTAATTTTGTGACAAACTTGATTTCCAGTGAACATCTCCTTCAGATTCCCAGTAGCAAATGGAAAATTTGACAGTGTTACTAAAAATAGGTGACATTTTCTCTGAAACAGTTTTATTAAAATGCTAGTGACTTTCCTGCTGTGATGTCACTCTGTTGTGCTTAGTACAGAAGGGCACATTAGTGTGGCGTGGTTTAACTTTCCTCGTGGTGACCCAGCGGTGACCAAACAAGTGAGCTTCATAATCCTCACACAGCCTGGGAGTGAGCCGCAGTGTGGAGGCAGGTGTGGGAGAACATGCTAGAAAAAGAGAAAAGGAGAGTGGAGGGGGCATCCTAAAAACCTTCTTTGGAATGATGTTAAAAGAAAGTCTAGTGTATTCTGAACATTTTTAACTGTTACTTCAGTGTTCTTTTATGGAACTGAAATTAACCTGTAAGAGTTTATCTTCTCCCACATTGTTGATTTTGGAAAATGACATATTCCATAAATTAATTCTCTTATTAAGTGTAATATTAGTGTTTTATATTTTGAAACATTAGCAAATTGGTGGAAAATCTTTATAAAATATATTCTGCACTTACCTTCATAATTGAAGTATATTGGATTTATCCTTCCCCATGACTCAATACCATAACTAAGTCATGAGTAATATCACCATCATGTAATCAATGAGTATTGTTTTTTTGTTGTATTATGTAGACACATTAAGGAATTCGTTATATGTTTAGGAAAATTTTTCACTACACAAATGACCCTAGACACTTAGTGTGATTTCAGTATTTAAAAAAGAAATCTTTAATAATTTTTCCTTTGTAATTACACATCCAGCTGTTACTTCCTACTCTTCATATGAGTACTATACCAGGCTTTCCACATTTCCTGATCTGTTAAAACCAATTTGCTGTGGAATGAAAAATAAAAGTATTTCATTTTTTTAAGAGTGAATGGATAATCATTAGCATAGATATTTTCCTTGGCTCAAAGAGAAATGGATAAAAATCTATAGTGGGAGAATGTACAGTTATTTGAGGATTTGGACCTTTGATAATTCTCATGTTGACTCTCCTTCATTTTTTCCACAGAGAAGACCCATGTATCCCAGCTCCTGAGAAGGGGAATGGGCAGCCATTTCTTTGCTCTGATGTTCTAGTCTGAGTATCTTCTTGAACCAAAGATGTTGTTGTTGAGTCACTAAGTCTAAGTGTTTGCCTGTGCTCTGGTCTTGGGTCTCTTCTTGTAGTTCCCTTGCCTTCCCCTCTGTTTCTCAGTTCTTCCTGTCTTACCCCAAAAAAAGAGAGTGAGAAAAGAGTAATGTGTAAATATTAAGTCCTGGTCTTGGTGCTGGTCATTACTCCATTTCTGAAATAACAGATACTGTCTGGATCTTATAATTTATATTGCAGAGACTTGACCTTTAAAGAGAGAATACCTGATAATTATGCAACAGGCTAAGTGCATAAGCAGAGTCCGAGACTTTTTGCTAGTGAAATTTGGTGGCCAGACTAGGTCAACTTGTGACCCTGATACTCTAAAAATATACATTACTAATTATAATAATTTGGTTCAAAGATTGTTCTCTAACTCACCTATTAAATCAAAGTGTCTAGCACATAGCAAGCACTCAGTAAAAATGTGTGAATGAGTAGCAGTGAAATGCTAGTTAGATATTTGGGTGAAAATCAATTTCTATCGCATCTATCATTGTCTGCAGAAAGGAAATGCTGTCAGTACTTTATGTAATGAAAAGATATAGAATGGATTATGAAGAAATCCATAGGAATTTCATGCCTGTGAAAAGTTAGTAACATTAAATGACCTGAAAAGTCACTATTCACTAGGATGTTAGAAATGAATGACATAGATTCTATGATTTGTGATCATTGAAATTTGCATTTGAGTTTTCTTGTTAAATGAGAGGTAAGCTAATTATTGATGAGATTGTTTTCAGAAAATAATCTATTAAAAATATACAGGTAATTTAGATGTTTCATTATAATTCAACCCTTCCTTTGACAGAAGAGATAGGAAACTACAAAAATAGATTTTTACATTGATTCAAAGTTGTTTTCTGAAGTAGTTTTATTTGAAAAATATTTGGATTTATTAATGGCACTAGAAGCGGAAGGTATTTATAATGAGATAAAAACAACGGGATATATGAGGTGCATGATCCTCTTTTCTTGTTCTCCTGCTGAACTTACATGGGGCAGGCAGGCAGGACCCCCAGATTTGTCCACCATGGAAACAGAGACTTGCAGTCAGCAGAGAACCAAGGCATGGGGAAACAATACTGTGTTTTTAAAATAATTTCAATTTCTCATTTCAACTAAGCATTTTCAGTGCTTCACTGTTAGTTTCTCTTCTCACTGTTGCTTCCTTTTCTGCTTTTCTAGCGTTTTATACCTAATTGCTTATTTTTCTAATCTTTTGTCTTCCAAGTGTCTAACTATCTCTCCAACCTGGTAGGATGAAGGACTCCTATTATGTATTATGTATTTTAAAAACAACCACCACCACAAGAGAACTCTACCAAATAGGTACATCTTTGCATATGCTGTGTAAACATAGTTTATTCAAATCACCGGGATACTCTGGGGAGGACTTAAGAAATAGAAATTTCCCTACAATAAGACATTTTATTTATTCTGAGTTTTTATATTTAACTTTCCTTAATATGTCTTCCAGTTTGTTCACTCTGTAATTAAACAACAAACAAACAAACCACCAGGTTGCTGGAGAAAACCGAGTTTCTTCAGTGTTAGTGAGAGAGTATGTGTAAATACAAAGTAACTGAAAATTTTACCATGGGTTCAAAAACATATTTCAGATTGATGGTTGTGTTATATATCGTAAGTTGACAGGAAGCGGCAGTTGATTCTGGTTTTATACATATCAAGTTGATCTCCAAACTTCATTTTAAATAAAATGTTCAAGCAAATTCATTAATCTATCCTGAAATATAATTTGAATATCATTGCGTCCCATGAAAGAAACTGGCAAATGAGTACATGCTTCATTGTGGTTTGAACTTTGATTACAGTGTTGTATATCTTGTACTCATAAGATACACTGGTGTAACCATCCTTCTTAGGAAGACTGTAGACTAAAAGGGTAATTATGAAGGAAGGGTCAGTATGAATTATTGACATACTTTCTGCTTCCATAGTTAGACCCCTTGATGACCATGCTAATGTTGTCCCCAAAATGGCTTTACTAAATATGTAATATTATACTTTTTAAGTTTGTACTAACTTTTTATCTTTTTACTCCACATCTCTAAAGAGTTCTTGTTCCCTGCTAAGTTTTAGAGCCTGAAGTATAATTTTAATGGTCAGCATAAAAAGATATTTTAAATTTTGCATTCCATTTCAAATCACTTACTTACATAAAAGGACTTGCAGAGATGGAGAGCCTCAATTATGTTCATATGTAATTATACAGCAACATTTGCTTCAAATCATTGCACATTTTTGGTGGGAATAGAAAGTATTTCTTAATTACTGGATGGATTGATTTTTTTTCCTCTGGTTGAATATATGTGGCCTTCCTGCTGAGCTATTTGAAATTCTCTCTTACATGGCCATATAACATGCAATCTTGTTTACTGGATATTAGAATATCTTTTTTGGTGACCAAACCTGTAAGAAGCTTTCAAGCTTAATGCCGAAAGCCCTATCTGTGAAGTATTAAATGCCTGAATTTGATCTCTTTTTCTCTGAAAATGTACTTATTATTCGATCAATGTATTTCACCCTCAACTGAGGTATATCACTTTTAGAGCTAAATAAGAGTTTAGAAATTCCCAAGTCCCTTATTTTACTGATGCAAAGACTGGAGTGTAATGATATAAATGATTTGCATAAAGCAATTCTTAAAATTGCTGATATTATGACTTGAATCCAACACTCTGTTATTTTATTTTGTGGTGAAATTATAGCTCGGTCTGTTAATATAAATAAATGGTCTAAAGGAAATTGGGGGTACAATGTAAAACATCAAAGACATTGAAAGTTATCTAACTACTATATCTTAAGGAATCATATTAAGCTGGTTTGTTTTGTATAGAGTTAAAATCTGTAAAGATGTAATACCTACTTCTTTTCTTTCTTCTGGAGGGAGGAGAGCAAGAAGGTAAGTCATGTTAACTGACCACTTATTCTTTGTCAAGCTGTTGAGGAAGTGGGTCTCAATGAATTAAGGAAATGGCCTTAGAAAAGGACCAAGCTGAGAGAGGTCTCATGTTTGCTGGCAATCAAACTTTTATTGTTCCTTGCATCAGATAATACTGCCTTTAAATTTAGGAAGGAAATATGTATGCAACTTTTGTGAAGTTTGAAAATAAAATTTAATTTGAATAATCCAGTTTAAATTTTATCTTGCTGTATTATAGGAAAATAGATTAGAGATCTAAAGTTATATGAGAAGAGGGGGAAGTTTCTAATGGGAGCAGGTCAACTAGAAACCATGCCTTTGCTTGTTCCAGTGCAAGGATGCACATCTTAAATGCTTTCAATTTTGAAGGGCCTTGATATACTCTAGAGAGAAATATTCTTTGTAAAATACAAACATTTAATATGAGTGATAGACTTTACTAGGTTGTTCAGAGAAAAAAGAAACCTCAAAAAGGATTTTTTTTCTGTCCTGAAAATGTTTACAGTTTAATTGCTGTTGTTGTTCAGTCACTAAGTTGTGTCTGAGTCTTTCTGATCCCGTGGACTGCAACATACATACCCTGTTCTTCACTATCTCCTAGAGTTTGCTCAAATTCATGTCCATTGGGTCAATGATGCCATCCAACCATCTCATTCTCTATTGCCCTCTTCTCCTACTGCCCTCAATCTTTCCCAGCATAAGGGTCTTTTCCAGTGAGTCGGCTCTTAGCATCAGGTGGCCAAAGTATTGGAGCTTCAGCATGAGTGCTTCTAGTGAATATTCAGATTTCCTTTAGGATTGACTGGTTTGATCTCCTTGTAGTCCAAGGGACTCTGAAGAGTCTTCTCTAGCACAATAGTTTGAAAGCAGCAATTCTTCAGCGCTCAGTCCAACTCTCACATCCATACATGACTACTGGAAAAACCGTAACTTTGACTATACGCACCTCTGTCAGCAAAGTGATGTCTCTGCTTTTTAATATGTTGTCTATGTTTGTCATAGCTTTCCATCCAAAAAGCAAGCATCTTTTAATTTTGTGGATGCAGTCTTTGTCCACAGTATTTTGGAGCCCAAGAAAATAAAATATGTCATGGTTTCCATTTTCCCCTGTGTATTTGCCATGAAGTTTAATTGGGAAATACTGTTAGCACCCATAAAACCCTTGGACCGTACTTGTAGCTCCCAAACAGTTGCTAGATTAGCTAACGCACATCATGATAATAGGTGTTTCAGCTTTAAAAAAAATTAGATGTTAAGATAAAATAATCAAGAGACTGAAATTCAGAAAGTTGCTATTTTCAGGAGCAATCATTTGGGAAGTTACGTATTAATGCTGCCTAATATAGTGATTAAAATACACACAGAAGTATTAATCATTTATTGAAAAGCAGTAGTGTTCTCAATAATCTTCAAGAAAACAAAACTAGGAAAACAAATCAGAACTTATTATAGAACCAAATTATAGTAATATGAGTGCTTTGATGAATAAAGTATTTAAAGTACATTCCAAGGGTTTATGTTATTTTGACTAATGTTATTTAAGTGTTGTTAGGATTCTCCATGTAAGGCAGTATGGCTGAAACATTTAATTTCCTGGCTGCCCTATGATTTCCTCAATCTTCTTTAGTTTTTGTTGTTTTGTTTACAAATGAGAAACCAGAGACCTGATTCAGATAGCTTTTCAATATCCTCACATGAATCCACAGTCAGAACCAAATCTACTTCATGGTGTCTGAATTATTTTCATGGTAATATTGTAGAAACATAGAGTAATAGCTTTTGAAGGAGACTCAAAATCAGCTGTTTTGATCCTTTATTTATGTCAAGATAAGGCCTTTTTCTGCACAACTTATAAGTAGCAAATCAGGGATTATCTGGTTTTTTATTTGAATTTTGTTTAATGAATGGCATTTAAAAGAAAATTTGCACCCACTTAAGCTTCTGGGTTTTGTGAATGTTTAAAAAAAATAATTTGCAAGAGAAGAGATTATTGACTTTAAGAAAGAGGAATCAAAGTAATCCTAGCTTGGTGATAGAACTTAGTAGTAATAAATATGTCATTAGCTAATTTTGGCAAACATCATCCCTAATTGATCCATATTAGTTTAAAAAAAGTTATATATAGACAACTTAGTGCTGCTTATATATAAATATGATTATTATTTGTTATTCAATCTCTTAAACTTTAAGATTACATGAGTTCTTATTTGTAAAGGTAGAATAGTGCCTGGCACATGGGATATAAAGTCTTTGTTAAATAAGTAATTGTTAATGTTAACTAGACTTATTGTAATGATCATTTTGCAATATATACAAACATCAAATCATTATGTTGTATACCTGAAACTAATATCATATGTTACCTCTAAATAAATAGATACATGTTACGTGTATAATAGATGGTGGTACATAATCCATGCTTTCGAGTTCTTTAGGAAGAGGAAATAGAATAAGTTTTAAATGTCAATATTCTGAATTATCAGATTGAAAAGTGTAACTTAGATATAGTAAATGGTTGATCTTTTATAACGTATGTAGTTACCCTTAACCTTTATCTGGCCTAATTTATTTAAATTCAATTTATTTCATTTGCAAACAATAAAATTAAATGTCAGTGGAAATATAAACTCTGCATGTGTCAGGACAGAGTAATTACAGACCATTCAGGTCTGTGAATGAGAGTATTTATATAAGAGTCATTTTATTTAGGGATAATGATTGTCATAATGTTATATTCATGTTTCTGAGGGAGAAAAACCAGAATGTGTCCTACAATATTTGATCTACAGAGCTGCCAACCATGCATTTAAATTTCAAGTTGTGTGCTACTTGGTATTTGATATTGTTAGAGATTTGTTTATTCAGGCAGCATTTATAGCGTGTCTACTTGTGTCAAAGCCTATGACAATTTCCCTTACAGTATTTTTATTGGTTTTGAGAAGTTATTTGAGTACCTACTACGTCCATGCACTCTTCCAGGATCTCTGTTCAGTTCAGTCACTCAGTTGTGTCCAACTCTTTGCCACCCCATAGACTGTAGCATGCCAGGCCTCCCTGTCCATCACCAACTCCGAGTTTACTCAAACTCATGTCCATTGAGTCGGTGATGCCATCCAACCATCTCATCCTCTGTCATTCCCTTCTCCTCCCACCTTTAATCTTTCCCAGCATCAGGGTCTTTTCAAATGAGTCAGGTCTTCACATCGGGTGGCCAAAATATTGGAGTTTCAGCTTCAAAATCAGTCCTTCAAATGAATGTTCAGGACTGATTTCCTTTAGGATGGACTGGTTGGATCTCCTTGCAGTCCAAGGAACTCTCAAGAGTCTTCTCCAACACCACAGTTCAAAAGCATCAATTCTTCAGTGCTCAGCTTTCTTTATAGTCCAACTCTCATATATGACTACTGGAAAAACTGTACCCGTGACTAAACAGACCTTTGTTGGCAAAGTAATGTCTCTGCTTTTTAATATGCTGTCTAGGTTGGTTATAACTTTCCTTCCAAGGAGCAAGCAAGCATCTTTTAATTTCATGGCTGCAGTCACCATCTGCAGTGATTTTGGAGCCCCCAAAAATAATGTCTACTATTGTTTCCACTGTTTCCCCATCTATTCGAAGTGATGGAACCGGATGCCATGATCTTAGTTTTCTGAATATTAAGTTTTAGGCCAACTTTTTCACTGTCCTCTTTCACTTTCATCAAGAGGCTCTTTAGTTCTTTTTCGGTTTCTGCCATAAGGGTGGTGTCATCTGCATATCTGAGGTTATTGATATTTCTCCCAGCAATCTTGCTTTTAGCTTGTGCTTCTTCCAGGATCTAAGAATATACTGGTAGAAAAACGGAGTATAATCTCTGCCCTTCCAGCCTTTTGGATTTAGTGGAGGAGAGAATCACTAGGCAAATAATTATTGTGCTGGGTAAAGCAGAGAGACCTCGTCGACTCAGAAATGTTGGGAGGGTTTTTGTAATTAATTTTGAAGCTGAACTTTGAAGGATGAGTGGAAGTTTGCAGGGTAAGGGTGGATGGGGTTAAAATGGGAGGTAAAACTTTAGAGTCTTTAGAAGGATACTGAAAATGTTAAGAGCTCTGTAAGAGAAGCAATAAAAGTCTGATATGAATGAAAGTTTGGTATTAAGGGAGAAATGGCCTCAGATGTGGCTGAAAAGGTGAGCAGAGGCTGTGTAATCCTGAACTATGTATACAATATTAAAGATTTTCTTTTTTATCCCTAGAGCAATGGGATGCACTTAAAAAGCATGGAGTTACGGAGTTACAGATGAGGTTTGCAGATCTGCTGCAAAAGCAATCTGACAGCTTTTTTTTTTTTCTCTGAAGGGAATCTGTTTGGTTTCTAAACAATGAGTGCAAGATTGGAAGGTTTGAACTAGCATTTTTACAAACTAAACTGTATCGTCTCAAACTGAATTCTATTGTGTTTTTATAATTGCACCTTTGTGTCTCTGCCTAGCACAGTGGCCTTAAAGTGTTTATTGATCTATACTTCCCTTAGCCAATATAAATGTCTGCAGTGTAGGTGAACTGGCTGTTTAGGGCCTCATTGCTGTACATTATATCTTGTCCTTTAGTGTTGAGAACAGTGTTTTGGTGATATTGACAATAATTTATAAAATAGCTTAGAGATAATGTTAGTAGAACATCATCGGATAACAGTGGTGCTTTCCTATAAAACAGTATGTCCAGTAGCCCTTTTTTTCTTACCATGCCATAATAATCTCCCAGGGTAGGTACTGTGTGTCTTCAGGTTTTTTTTTTTTTTCCCCCATATTTAGTGCATAATTGGAAGACTAAGCAATAGCTTTGAGTTTTATGTGTTAAAAAATCATGCCAAACAAAAAATTAGAAACAGTCTAAATGTCTGCCTGTACTCCTGTGTTGTAGAATCTTCATTCATTTCATTCATTGAGCTACTCTAACATAGTTACAGTGAAGAAGTTGTATAGGAATGGGTAAATCTGACACCGATTGGGTGAAAATGTAAGTTGCAAAATGAAGCTTAGTTTAGCCTGCTAGGCTTCTCTGTCCACGAAATTTTCCAGGCAAGACTACTGGAGTGGTTAGCCATTCCTGTCTCCAGGGGATCTTCCTGACCCAGGGACTGAAGTTGGGTTTTCTTCATTTCAGACAGAGTCTTTACTATCTGAGACACCTGGGAAGCCTATAATATATTTCAGTAAGTTTTAAATGCATGCAGAACAATACCAACTATTCTACATGGAACATATTTAAATGGTAAGAGTATAAAAACACAGGGTGAAGAGTCAGACCAACTTCAAGATGGTGGTAATTTCTGAAAGGGAAGGTAAAGAATACGATAGAGATAGTTTAAAAAATGGCATTCCCAGGTGGTGCTAGTGTAAAGAATCCACCTGCCAATGCAGGAGACTTAAGAAATGAGGGTTCCGTCTCTGGCTTGGGAAGAGGCCCTGGAGGCAGAAGTGGCAACCCACTCCAGTATTCTTGCCTAGAGAATCCCATGAACAGAGGAGCCTGGTGGGCCAGAGTCTATGAGGTGGCAAAGAACTGGATGTGACTGAAGTGCCTTAGCACGCAGGTTAATTGTAAACCCAAGGTGGTTGGATGGCATCATCGACTCAGCAGACTTGAGTTTAAGCAAACTCCAGGAGATAGTGAAAGACAGGGAAGCCTGGCGTGCTGCGGTCCATGGGGTCACACAGAGTTGTACACAGCTGAGCGACTGAACAACAGCAACAACACTGATTATATATTATGGTTCTGAAAGATGCCTAATTGAAATAAATAATACAAAAAAAGGTTGAATATATATTGGTTCTATATGGTAAGAGAAAGATATATGAAATAGCAAATAGAAGTGAAAGTGAAAGTCGCTCAGTTGTGTCTGACTCTTTGTGACCCCATGGACTATCCTGTCCATGGAATTCTCCAGGCCAGAATACTGGAGTGGATAGCCTTTCTCCTTTCCAGGGGATCTTCCAAACCCAGGGACTAAACCCAGGTCTCCTGCATTGCAGGCAGATTCTTTACTAGCTCAGCACAAGGGAAGCTGAAGAATATAGGAGTGGGTAGCTTATCCCTTCTCCAGTGGATCTTCCTGACCTAGGAATCAAACCGAGGTCTCCTGTATTGTAAGCAGATTCTTTACCAACTGAGCTCTCAGCAAATAGATATATAAGGCTATTGTCAGTTGCTTTAACTTTGGTAACCGTAACAGCAGATAAAATTGGCTTAAACTATAATGTTATTTCTTATTTATGAAGAAATCAAGGGGAAGATGGTCTCAGAGTTGGTTTCCTGACTTAACCATGATACCAAGAGCTCATGATCTGTCCATCTTTATAGGTCAACAGTTTCTCTCCTGTTTTTAAGGTTGCTGCAGCTCAACACATCACGTTCTCATAGGAAGTCACCTGCCTGGTAGGGGAAGGGATGAGGGGTGCTTTTCCCTCTTGTCAATGAGAAAATAATCCCCAGAAGATTTTTTTATTATGTCTCATTGACCAGAACTTAGGCTAAGTCCTCTCATAAGACAGAGCCTGCTAGATTGTAGGTGCTTAAAAAATATTCGTTGAATGGCTTTATCTTTAATAAAAGAGCAGTGGGATTGTCACGGTAATTCTGTGGGCTTTGGGTTTGTGTGTGATCTTTACCTTCAAGTCAAAGTCTTTATTGATTACCTACTTTTGTCTGGAAATGCTTAGTCTAGAAACGTCCTTAGTATTTTTTTTTCTTTTCTTTTTTTAGTGAGCCAAAAGGGAGCTGTTTGAGATCATGGGTCTGAAACTTTTTTTTTTTTCCTGGATGAGGGAGTAGATTGCGGTGAATACTAACACTGAAGCTCCTATCCTTG
This sequence comes from Odocoileus virginianus, assembly GCF_023699985.2. Classification (NCBI taxonomy): domain Eukaryota; kingdom Metazoa; phylum Chordata; class Mammalia; order Artiodactyla; family Cervidae; genus Odocoileus; species Odocoileus virginianus. Next base: position 11,327,349 of record NC_069697.1, read on the forward strand.
ATGTCTGTTCCAATGTGCGCACTCTCGCTCGTGTCTGTCTCTTCCTCTGTCTCTGTGTGACTCTGTGTACGCTCAGAGCATGTAGTTGGTGCTATGAATCTCCTAAAGGATCATGCTAAGAACTTTTTGTTGTGTCTGAAAGATGTGTTAAGAAAGGTTTTGAGATAGATAGAAATCCTCTTTGCATTCTTTACTATTATTGTATTATCACTTGACTAAATTTGTACTCATAGCTCAGTGTTGCCTTCATCATAGATAGGAAATGGTTATTATTATTATTTTTATTTATTATTATTATTATTATTTTTTTTTTTTTTACCAAAGCTGCTATTGATTATCAGGGTCAAATACAGAATATTTTATGTGTGAAATACCCAACCATACCATTTTGAAGTGACTTGAAGATCTCGGTGAGCTTCTCAGGCTGGATAACGAGGTTAATAACCACTTTTTTCCATGAAATTAGACATGCTTGGTGTCTTAATTTTTTTGTACTGGTCATCTAGCCAAATTCACTTCCAAGTGTGACGTTAAAAAAAAAAAAAAATCCTAAAATATAACTTTGCAAGCTGAGTTGTCACACACAGCAAAATATCTTGTCAAACTTGCTTCCTTCTTTTCTCACCCTAGCCAGACGTGATGTACATTTTACTTGAGATACAGTTGCTGTTTTTAATTATGTGTGTAATTCTTTTGTAAGTGGAACTTGTACTACACATTTTCAGACTGAATAAATAATATACTACTGTGAACTGTTTCAGCAGTTATTTTTATCACAGATGTTGTCTTCCTAAATGGCTTAAAGTACCTCTAGGTTTTGTCCTGAGTGATAATTTGTCCTATATTATTGCCTGAGGTATTTCTTTTGTAATTCCAACAGCATTTCTTTCGCAAAGCAGTGGTGAGGTTTTATTAAGCTCTTATTAATTTATAAGGCTTAGCCAAAAAAAAAAAAAAATCTACTGAAAGGCACAAGTCTTCACTACAAATAAATTGCATGCCAATGGCAGCAACTAATTCAAAGCAGCTTTTGAATCCTAGTAGAAAGTTTTCAAATTCTCTGAATTATAACTTTAACTTAATTTGTCATCCAAAGAAATGAAACAGCTTTAAAAGGAGGAGAAAGGAATGGTGAACAGGAGATGGAATAGATCTGTCTTAGGAAGCAAATGTTTTAGTTCTGGATTTGCATTCCCCGTTCCCTGCTGCTTCCACCCCGGCTGCAAATTGAATGTAAACTTTGGGTCATGGTCAAGGAAGACACTGTCCAAAAGATTTAATACTACCTAAGGACTATCCAAGATGGTTTCAGTTTAGCACAATATTCCATCTAATTGTAGTTAGACCTGGCCGCTTGCTTTAGTGGATGTTTTCCTCTTTCCTTTTTGTCTTCTTTTCTAAGATGTCAGTAAACATTATGGAGCAAAACATGTAATGCTGCAATATTTTCTGAAGTGTTTTTTATTGACAGAGTTGTTTATTTTTTAAGGTAGCAAGGTGGAAAATGTTTTATTTTACCATAGCATAATAAAGGAGGAAAACCAGCTGAATAAACATTTATCAACTAACGTAGGTGCTAAAGCTGGGTGAGAATCCCCATTCGAACCTTGATCATGTGTGAAGAGCCTTTCTTTTAGTTTATAGCAGATATTTGCAAAATTGCTAGTGAGCCTATAAAGCAGTGTCAACTAAAATAAGTATACTAGAAGCCTCTGTGTTTTAAAATGTAAGTAGTTTGGACAGTAAGAAGTCTGTGCTCTTTGTTTAGAATCTTTCTTAGGGTAGTTGTGGAGGAAAAGCAATTAGACAAGTCCTACTCCTTTTTCTCAAAATGCTTCATTGAATTGTTTCACTCTCACTAAATGTATGGTATGTTGCCAAATAAGTCTATAAGGAAAATGGAAATCCTGAACAAATATGGCAAACATACAACTGTTAATTTGTTAGTTAATTGGAATATTGACAAATTCAATAATGTGTTCAAGACTTTTGACCTCAACTTTAAGAAGAGTTAATGGTGACCAGACCTCTGTCTTGACACTGAAGGCTGTTGTCCAGTATATGAAAAATTGGTTTTCAAAACATGAAGCAAATATGGCCAAGTAAGTAGGAAGCCTGGGAAAAGTTTTTCTACTGCCCAGTCTTAAGTAAAACAAACACAGCAACAATGCCACAACTGTATAAAAATATGATAATTGCCCATCAGGTGTGTTAGAGATGATTTTCAAGATTTAGAGATAGTAGGAAAATGTGTAAGTAGAAAGACATATATACTTTTGTAAATGAGAAGTTACAATAGTGTGTTTAAGTGTGATATGTGTGCTCTGATTTCAGGAGGTATTTGTATAGACATTGGATATACAGTCCATGGAATACTCCAGGCCAGAATACTGGAGTGGATAGCCTTTCCCTTCTTCAGGGGATCTTCCCAACCCAGGGGTGGAACCTAGGTCTCCCACATTACAGGTGGATTCTTTACCAGCTGAGCAATGAGGGAAGCACATTTATTTTAAGGGTTTTTGTCTATGGATATTATTGCTAAGAACAAGGTAAAATATAAGGAAAATAAAGAGAGGCAATTTAGAGAAAGATATTAAGTAAATTATCTCCAGGAAGATCCCCCAGAGGAGGGCGTGACAACCCACTCCAGTATTCTTGCTTGGAGAATCACATGGACAGAGGAGCCTGGTGGGCTACAGTCCATAGTGTCTCAAAGAGTAAGGCACGACTGAATCAACTTAAGCATTAAGTAAATTAGTAGTACAGTTAGTATATTTGTGTGATGGAAATCATGAAGATTCTGTATAAATCACTTAAGGAATGAGAAATATTGAGTTCTGAATATCTGTTTTAGATGTGGTATTCTGCAGAGATAGAGCATTATTGAATCCCCAAATGTGCAGTGTACTTGACATATATCTAGTGTAGCTCTCATCTGATCTTATTCATCATGACCATCTTGTCTCTGTTTTAGAGAACTCACTAAACTTTGAAGTGGTGCGTTCCACCACTAGACATTCAAGTTCTTTCATGTAGCTCAGTATCAAACTGTGAGTAAGTAATTCCATGATCTCTGACTTTATGATAAGTTTAGATCAAGTCTAAATTAGATGTGATGATAATTTGGAGAAATTTATTTTTGTTCTTCTAAGTTACCTTTTACTTGGATAAATAAGCCTCTTTTCTTCAAAAGTTCCCCAAGTGACATGGTTCTAAGATTCACATGTCATTTTGTTTGCTTCTTTGAATATATTCCAGTTTTAAAGTCTTCTCAAATGGTTCCCTAAAGTTAGGTAACTTTGGATAATTGACTTAATCATTCTGAAAATGAGGATATTAGCTTAAATGTTACACCACCCTGTAAAGTAGATGGATGGTGAATTTGACTTCTTCTGTTAAAGAGTGTGTTACAAAAACTAATTAGAAAATCTTTCTCATCACTTTTTTATTGTTAGTATGTATAATGACAACAGGCAGTAGTAACAGTGATAATAGCTTACAGTAATACATAAAAATACTGAGATATTTTGAGCTTGTTTTATCCTTGTTATAGATATCATAGCTTTGATTATGTATTGTGTTTGTTTTTATTGCAGTCTGAGTTTGCAAATGCAAACTTTTTTCTCTTTGGTGGCCATGTCCTGCTGACTCACTGTATTTTCCTTTTTTTCTGAAATCTTCAAGTATTTTTCCATTCATTTGTAGCTGACTCTCTCATCCTCTAGCTACTGATTTTGAGCCCAATTTTAGGTCTTAGGGTTTAATCCTCATCCCTATTAAACCTCACTTGGTTTTCTTCAGTTAGTCATTCCATTCTATCAGGATCTGTTTGGGTACTGAACTCTGTTAATCTAATCATTCCCCCCACTTAAAATACTATCAATATACATTCTTTTTTTTTTTAAATCAAGCATTCTTTTCCATCTGACTTTATTTCCCTGCTTCGAAATGGAATGCATCCTCATTGAGCAGTCATTGGCCAACTAAATCAGTTCTGTTGGAACACTAATATTTAGTCAGTTCTCATTGGTTTGATAATTGCTGTTGATAAATAGCTACAGCCTCCCATTCCTTCTGAGGCTCTTCTCTTCCTTTACTGTCTTGTTCCCTCATCCGAGATGAGCGGACCTCCCCAAGGACCAGCTACATAAAGTTTAATGCTGAATGTAGTAGAAGCTCTAGAAAACCCTTTCAGCACTGCCAATTCTATGTCAGTTGTTAATGTTTTGAATATCATCCCTAGTACAACATAATGTATGTGAAATCCACAGCTAGCAACTGACCACTTACCTTAATTACAAGGTCTAGTCCTCCAGATTGTATTTGAGGCACAGGAGGGATTTTGGAGGGAGTTTTCAGTGATGAAAGCTATGTGGAACTTTACTGTGAAGATTGTTCCTCTCATTCAAGTCAGGAAAAGGTTTGGGACTTTTTCTGTTCTACCTATCAACTTATTTTCTACTTTGTCTTATCAGAGTGTTGCTCCAGCCCTTTGCATCAGGTTTTCCTTTCGTTAGTGTAGAAAGTAAGAAACAATGGTATTCTTTGCATGTTCACAAACATTGTTGACTCTTGGGCCTGTGAGCCTATGGAAAAGGAGTCCTGTGTATACTTTAGTCGGGAAATGATTTTGATCACCTTGTTAATATGCTGGGACAAGCCTAGCTAAGTGGGACACTATGGTGGGCAAAGTAATGGCCTCCCAAATATAGCCACATCCTTATCCTCAGAACCTGTGAATATGCTGTCTTTCAAGATTTAAAATGGGAGATTATCCTGTGTTATCTGGGTGGGTTTGGTACAGTCATGAGGGTTCTTGTGGAAAGAGAGAGGCAGGCGAGTCAGTCAGAGAAGAGAGGATGAAAGCAGAGGTTGTATGATGAAATTTGGTGCTGGCTCTGAGGACGGGGAAAGAGCCCATGAGCCCGTAAATGGCTGCTGTCAGCTGAAAAAGGAACCGGATCCTCTTCCAGAGCCTCCAGAAGAACAGTCCTGACGTTGACTTCCGCGCAGTAAAACCCCGTTTGGATTTAAGGCCTTTGGAACTGAGAGCTGATAAGTGTGTGATTTTTTTGCTACAAAGTATATAGTAACAATAGGAAAATAATGCAAACACCAATATCCCCCCCCTTTTCTTTGCCACTAATTAGAGTTATCTGGTTGCAGTTCTTACACTGGTAAGTACAAGCCAGAGGACAGAAGAGAACTGCCTGGACCGCCTCCCTTCCTCCGTCATTGTGGAGACAGAAAGGTTGGGGTTTTGTGCGGTTGGTGTTCTCGCTCACAGATCTACTCAAAATTTTCTTCCATTCTACCATCATGTTTTTCTCTTTCCGTTTGCCTCCTCTGATTACTTAGTCTCTAATCTGTATAATATATACAATAGCCAAAAAAGAACAAGAAATAAGACCCTGCTAGATGAAAAGTAAAGATGGAAGTCTAATTTTCAGAAGGGTCCTTTCACATAAACTAATACCTGTTCTTGAAGAACTCCCCCCCATCCCCCACCACTTGGAATATGACATTCACTGTCACCTTGTCATAACAGAAGTTTTGATACTTAATGTGAGTTACACTTGAAAGATGGCTTGACTCAGGATAAACCAACTACAGAGGTCTGCTTGATGCAAAATAAGTACTAAGGCTGAAGCTCAAGAACTAAGAAATTTGAAAAGTAAATGACTTGATTCAAGAAATGTAGAATAGTGACTTCTCAGTGGAGTTTAGTCAATTAATTTTCATCAGAGTTCAACTTTGAAATTGGGAAAACTATAAAGAATGGTTTGGCATGATTTTAATAGTCTGTTTTTGAAGTTGTTGTTTTAAAGACTAGACTTTTGATCAGTAGAAAAGTCAATAAATGTAGAGCACTCCATGGTGAAATCCTTCTGTTCCAGACAGCTTTCCAGTTTGTTACACTAATTTTGTATCATTTAGACCTTTGAGGCCATGCTGTGAGTTGCAAAAGAAACAGTATTGACCAAGGGGGATTGACTAAAACACAGCTGTGCTCCTTTATTGTACGTTATTATTCTTCAAGAATAACTTTTAAAAAATATTTGATTGTGTGTGTGTGTGTGTGCATGCATGTGTGTGTGTGTGATTGTAAATGAAATGGGGGCAAGGGCCTTCCCAGTGCAGAAATTTCAAGACTGGAGACATTGGATTAGCAGAAAGAGCATTTGAACACCAATCTAAAGACCTGATTTTTTTCCCTAATCCTCCTCCTTCCTCACTATGTGATCTTGGATGAGAGCATTTATTTTCCTCTCTAAAAAAAATAGGAAAAGCATTTGTGACATCATGTGATGCATATAAAAATATTTTGAAAACTAGAAAGTTCCATATATATGTTAAGTCATGGTGGTTCTGATATAAAGTTCCTCATCATTCTTTTGTCCTCTGTTAGCTACTTAGGGGATCCAGAGAGAGTCACAAGCCACGACAGACTGGTGTGACCAGTGTTGACTTTAGTGTGATGGCAGCGTGGGCGTCACGATGTCCGCCTGTCTGTGACAAGTGTGGCTTTGTTTCTCTGTCATTGCATTAGTCTCCTAATACCATTTCTACCCTCAGTACTGCTAATGCACCATGATCAGTATAAAAATAGTGTTAGTTCCAGAGTCGTTGCTTGTGAGCATAATGCAGATAATGAAACTCTTGTTTGGTTTGAAAGTTGGGCTTTTGGTGGGGTGTACTTCCTACCACGATGATCATTTTCAGCATATGGAGCCCATTAAGTGGTGTTGGAACTGGATTCACAGTTTAATGTGCTAACACTGCATCTGTTTCTGCCCTGATGATAGCACCTGGATCAGTTTAAAACTGATGTAGAAGTTTAAGATGTGGTGTAGTTAATTTCTAAAACAACTGTTGATCTTTATACGTGTGAACCCCATGGTCTTTCAAATTCCAGATGAATTCACTGCCATTTAAACTGATACCTGTGTGTGCTTTCAGAGTGGGAAATAAAAAACACGTGCCTTCCCCTCTAGGAACTTTTTTTTCACTTAAATTCTGAGAGGTGACAATGATGAGATTATTATTATTTTTTTTCCTTTTTGGGGAGATGGAGAAGATCCCTTTAGGTTGTCCCCTTATAACATGTATCAAATAACTCATCCAAAATGAATCGTTGATGGATGATTTTCCTTTCTGCTTTGACAAACACAGGCATACGCATAGTCCAAGCCATTGATGATGCTCTAAGTCATTGATTCCTCTTGAAAGCCCTGGAATGGACAAGTATTAAAAATTAAAGTGAGGTTATTCTGTTACTGAGACTGCACATCTTATCTCTGTGGCTGGCTGAAAGCAGAGTGCTAGTTCACTGGAGCTTTGAAAAATGACTTTTCCCAATGACCTCCTGCTTTTTAAAGACAGCGGAGTTTGGAGTTTCTTTTTAGAGTGTTAAATGCCCTTGGAGGGTTGTAGTACAGTTATATTCCCATTAGAAAGATTGAACTTCTCTCCAGGATCCCCCCAGAAAAGAAACCATTAGAAGGCAGAGCGATGTAGCATTGGGGGATGTCTGTTCTGTTCTCCTCCCCAAGGCAACTTTTAATGTTAGTTTTCCAATGTGAAAATCCATCTGCTCTGAGTGGAATGACCATGATAGAGTGTGTGACATTGCCTTTTCTTACAAGATGATCACATTTCTGATCTTAAACTCTAGATTGTCTTCCGGGCCATCACAAATTATTGCCAGTTTACTGCCCACCTGCCTAGGATTGGCTTATATGAAGAATGTATAGAGGACTCTTTCAAATACTATGTTGACTTTTACATTTTGTTAGTAAAGATTTAAAAGGTTTGATATGTATTGTCCTCTTTAGAAGTTGGTATCTTTGAAAATAATGAAGTGTGTGTGTGCTTGTGTGTGTGTGTGTGTGTGTGTGTGAGAGAGAGAGAGAGACAGTAGAAATCCCTGGAGTAATCCTTTTCCTACTTTGTGGAAGAAAAAAATAAGTCTTGGGAAGCTCAAAAAATAGTTTGCAGAGCACATTATAGTTTTATTAGACTTGATCTTTTTGTCAAAAAGAAATACCCAAGCCTAGCTTCTTTGATGATATACAACTGTTGGGCATCCCATGAGGCCACTTCCCAGAATATCCTAATTAGTCTGCTCTATGACATCAGTCCTGTGGCTTTTTTTCCTCTGTTACCCTTTTTGGTCCCTTCACTTAACCTTACTGTCATCTATTATCCCAGATGAGTTAGACCTCTGGGAACATCATTCTTACTCTCTTAAGTTTGGCTAATGGGATTAATTAATGATGCATACAGGCACAATTTCAAGTGGGTGTGGTGAGGGAGAGAGGAACAAAAGGATCTGAAGAATATGCTAAGAGAGAAGATAAACAATGACAGGAACTAAATGCTAGGTGGGATTCTGTGTTGTAGAGTGGTATACTGCAGGCTCCAGGAAGGCAAGAGACGTGATTCACTGTGAGAACAGCCATTTGCTAAGCAACTACTGTGTGTCAGGAGTTAGCCTTATCTTATTTCATTATTATCTTACTTTATCTCCCCCCAGGAACAGCAGTTTAAGATGAGAACACTGACTCATCCATTTAGTATATTCAGGAGGAAACATATGAGTTGAGATCTGGCTAACTCTAAAGAGTGTGTACTCTGTGTGTGTGTGTGTGTGTGTTTTACACTTAACATGGATTTTAGGAGTTGCTTCAGATAAAAGATGTAGATTATTTTTTTATAGACTGGAGTGAAAAATTGGATCTGTTATGCTTAGATTCCTCTGATTAAATACTATCTCCCATTTCTTATAGAAAGGTTCTGCTTGTTTGTTTCATTACTTGTGAATTTATTTAATTAGCATGGATACTTATGTGTTGAAAAAAAATTTCTTTTATTGGCAATGGACAAGGTGACAGAAACTATCTTTAATGAAGGCAGTGATGGTTAATACTGAGCAAAAATGATCTTGTGGTCTGTTTTGAGATTTCTAGTCTTATGGAGGATTTAGTAGTCTTAGATACAGAGGGTAAAACAGACCCTTCTCATATCCAGCTCTTCCAAGTTTGAGGATTCAAGGGCCTGAAAAAGGGTAAAATATACCATGCTGAAGAGTCTTAAAGGGGCATGTTGGTGCTTTACAATTTGTTCTGTTTATAACACGAGCTCTGAGAAAGATGATAGTTTTCATTGTTCGGCATAAGTATTTTATTTTATTTTCAGCATAAGTATTTTAAATGCCTACCATGTGATTTATTTAAAGGGCCACAGAGCAAAAAGTGTCTGGGCTTCCTGAAGTTTGATATATTTCCTGATAATTAAAGCTTGGTCAGGGAATGACATCTAATATATATTAGAAAGTACTATGTTTTGGAATGCTGATACATTTGAATGGTGGAGTTAATATCTTTCTTTCCTCATTCTGGGATGAAATATCTCTTGCCTTCCATGTCAAATTAGAGACTTGCTGGTGGTTTGTGGACCAAATGTTTGGGTACTTTGTGTAGGCTCATCTGTGTTAGTTTTAAATTAGAGTGTTTTCCCTTTGCCTATCTGTTTCTCATCAGGGCTCATCTATTCTTGTGTCCAAAGAGCCTCTGCTTTAGCTGTGAGGCTGGTTTTATTGTAGGGATGTCTGTGTCTCCTGTCATCACGGGCAGTCCTGGTGAAACGTCCCATGTTGTGTGTGTGTTGCTACAATATGTTTAAAGTCTGATCTTTCTCAGATGTGTATGTGTGTGTATAACTATTTTATGGCTGAAAAGGGATGCAGACAGCACAATTTCTGCCAGAATATGTTTTCTATTATATTTTGTAATATGAAATTATAGGTTAGTTTTTGGTTTTCATAAAGCTGCCTTTTTCACCCGTCACTGGGAGACAGGTGACACCTTCCTTTGACTCACGTTTTCCAAGACTCCTTAGTGTTAAAAGAAGACTTTCTTTCTGGAATGTAGAAATTAAAAGAATATGGCACAAAAGCATTTTTATAGCCTTATTGAGTCTTGAGGGCAGATATATGGATTCCAGACAAAATGCAATAATAGACTAGGATTTTACTTTCAAATCGTCTTACAAACACTTCTTGTGGGAGATTTATTGTCCATGTGGAGGAACAGAGCTGCTTTGAAGGTTAAATGGAATAGCTTAGAGAACAGTGCTCAAGGTCTTTCTCTGCCTCTTATTAAGTATATGCTCGTCTTTAACTAACTTAGTTTTCTATTTTATAGCAGAATTGTGAGAATAAAAGGAGATAATGTGTGTGTGCTCTGTAAGCTTTGTGATCTCAGTGTAAACATGAAGTAGCACTTGTTTTATTATGTGTGTTTAGTTAGAGTTAATGCTTCATTGGCAGGAACAGGACATTTCCCTCTCTCTGATAAAGCATGTAGACAAATCCTGGCAGAACTAAGAATAAGATACCTCTGAAAGTCCTATTTAAGCTTACAAAGCAGTTCAATCCCTGTCATCAAAAACAGAGCACCAGACATAGTGTTGGACAGATACAGCTTTTGTGTGAAATCTAGTTGCTCTGAAACTCTGAAGGATAAACAGGAGAGTGTATGTAATTATGTATGATCGTCTCTATGGTATAGTAGGGTGTATGTGGACAGCAGTACCAAAATCCCACAGAATAGGTTGCTTAAACAACAGAAATTTATTTTCTCACAGTTCTGGAGGGTTGAAGCCACAGAATAAGGTGTGGGAAGGTTTGGTTTCCCCTGAGGCCTCTTCTTGGCTTGCAGATGTCCACCTTCTTGTTGATCTTCACATTTTTTTTTTCCCCTGGGCTCGTGTGCCTCTCCTGTCTCTCTCTCCGTCGAAATTTTATTGATGACACCAGTTATTAGATTGCATTCGGGCCCAGCCTAATGGCCTCATTTTAACTTTGTTACCTCTTTAAAGCCCAATTTCCAAGTGTAGTCACATTCTGAGGCACTTAAAGATTCAACATATGGATTTTAGGAGGACACAATTCATCCCATAACATCGGGTCAGCAGCAGACGAGGAACCGAGGTTTGGATTCCGGTGTGAGCAGCTCTTATCTTTACCAGTGCACTTGTCTCTGGCAAGACTGCTAACTTGGCATGTGCACATCTACTTACTCATGGGGGTGGTGACAAGGATTCAAGATAGTTGTGAACATGAGCACATTTTGTAAAATGTAAAATCATGATATAAATGCATGGTAGTACTATAACAAAAGTACCTGTGAGGGATACATTGGCAGCATGTGGTAAATTTTAAGAGACAAAAGATCATTGCAAACATTTGGCTAAAAGAAGCTTCTTGGCTCATCTCTTTGGCTGAAGGAGGTGCATGGATAAAGAGCGGTGATTTAGTTAAGACTTAATTCAGAGAAGACAGGAGTTAGGCTTACAGATAAACCAAACATCTGGATGATGTAGTGTGAATATCTTCCCATCTCCCAGTGCCTGTTTTCTTAAAGCCTGTTAGTTTCTTGGTTGGAACAAGATTTCCCCTGCCTTCCAGGGTCTGGCAGCAAGCGCTCTCAGTGGATTCCCAAGCAGTGGTCTTAGCCGGAAGGCAGTTTTCCTATTTACTTTAAGTGACGGTTTTACGATCCCTTCTCAAGGATATGATTTTTTTTTAAGGTAATACTTGACTAGTTGGAAAAAACTTCCATGTACTTTAGCATATCTGTTCTGAAATGTGTACAGCATGTTTCTATACATAGGCAAGTGTTTTAACTGGAAAGGTGTATTCTAAGCTTGCATGCCTACCCATTTAGAATGCATCTGGATAATCAAATTCTTAAGCACAAAGGTACATCATCATCTTTTATTCTTAAAAGCACATAGAAGAAGACTACAAATAGGTGTTCTTGGAATCCCATGGTTATGCTTGTGCTCTCTTTCTTGGATTCTGGTCTTGTCTTTTTTGAAAGCTTTGAATTATATTAAAATATATAATCTCATATTCATTTCTCCTCTTAGAAAAGACAAACATTTGTAACTTTTTGATTGTTTGTTTTTTTGGCTGCATGACACATAGGATCTTAGTTTTCTGACCGGGGCTCAAACCTGAACCCACTGCAGTGGAAGTGCAGAATCTTAATCATGGGACCACCAGGGAAGTCCTGTTAATATTTTAAAGTAGAAAAATTATAAGGAACCAGTTACACTTTAACGCATAGACCCAATTGTAAGGGAAATATAGTATGAAATGTAAGAAAACCAAAATTTAATTACCTTTTAATAGAACTATGAATTTATGAAAACCTGTGAAACTGAAATTCATAAAATCTACAAAGTAGTGTACTAAAGTGGTTCATAAACTTGGAGTTAACTTTTGAAAGTGAAAAAGCTTCATAGAACCTCCTCTTGTTATTGTTGTGTGTTTGCTCAGTCATGTCTGACTTTGCAACCCCATAGACTATAGCCCACCTCTGTCCATGGAATTTTCCAGGCAAGAGTACTGGAGTGGTTTGCCATTTCCTTCTCCAGGGGATCAATCCCATGTCTCTCACATATCAGGGAAGCCCAGAACCTCATCTGCTGCTGCTGCTGCTAAGTCACTTCAGTCGTGTCTGACTCTGTGCGACCCCATAGACGGTAGCCCACCAGGCTCCCCTATCCCTGGGATTCTCCAGGCAAGAACACTGGAGTGGGTTGCCATTTCCTTCTCCAATGCATGAAAGTGAAAAGTGAAAGTGAAGTCGCTCAGTGGTGTCCGACTCTTAGCAACCTCATGGACTGCAGCCCACCAGGCTCCTCCATCCATGGGATTTTCCAGGCAAGAGTACTGGAGTGGGGTGCCATTGCCTTCTCCAGAACCTCATCTAGAGGTTGCTAATTTAAAGTCTGGAAAATTAGGAATAAAGATATTTTCATTATACTTTTAAGTTGAGACTGATTCAACTTAGTGCAAATGTGAAGAAGGTGAGTTGTAAGTATAATATTTTATGTTATGGTGGCATCATATGGATATAGTTAACAAGCAAATATGTGGAAAATATTTTTTATCATGCAATTTGCAAGGCAATGAAAGAATTTTAAGTTGTTAAGAAGCTAGTATTAAGGTAGAGGACTATTTTAATCAGTGAAATTAAATGCTTGGAGTATGGTTTTCATGATAACCCTATGCTATTAAGAGTTTGCTTTAATCTTGCAAAATGCTTTTCATATTAATACTTGAATAAACATTTTTAGGTAACAAGTTTTAATTTTATAATTTAAAAAAAAGTTATTTTACTTATGTTTTTATTGGCTGCACCACATGGCATGCTATCATATGCAGGTCATTAGTTCCCCATGTCCCCCTGCAGTGGAAGTGCGGAGTCCTAGCCTCTGGGCTGCCAGAGAGGTCCCAGAAGTTTTCATTTTAAATAGTAGCTTTCTTTTACATGGATTATTGAGTTTTTTCTTGACCATTTCCTGTAGAAACTCTGAAAATGACAGCATTGATTTATTTGTGGAACTGAAGACACTTATTTAGTCAAGGTTCATCCTATTCATTTACTTCCACCAAGACAAGAGTGTCTGGGAAAACTCTAGACTTGGGAGGCTCTAGAGAGTGCAACAGCTCTGGGGTTCAGTTTAGCTGCTGCTGGGGCCATGTTTAATCAGATCCTTACTTTCTTTGTTTTGGGTTGGGGGACTGGAGAGGGTTGCTGTTTAGATATAGTTCATAAAACTCCCTTATTGCTTATAGGAAAAACTCCTAAAGGGATGGAAGAGGGGACCACTAAGAATATTCTTTAGTTACAAGGTTGAGCATTCTCAGACTTACCTTCTCGCAAAGCTAGCAGTTACTTGCGGGCCACGTCCCTTATATGTTTGACAACAGGCACTTTGTTACTCCTGTGGCCTCTTTTCATCCAACATCAAGACAGCGCAATTTACGTTAAAAAAAATTGCTAGTTTCTTGGAGGTCATCATCTCTGCCACTGAAGGGTTTTCAGTCTAGTAGGATGAGATTAAGATGGAAACAAGTAAGTTTAGGAATGTCTTATGTGTGTTAATGATAAATTCATGCCTTAAGCATAGTGCCTTCCATTTCTGCAGGACCTGAGAGAAAACTAATATGCCCCAGAACCAGAACAGTGCCCTGCACCAAAATTTACTTGCTCTACCTCTTCCTCCAGGAATCTGAAATGCATTGCTTCTTCCCAGACTAAGACCAATCCTTAGATGTTACAGTGTATCTTTCATTTCCCTACCCTGGTAGCTAAGTATTTGCTATTAACTAGAGCTTTCTAAATATAATGGCTTATCCCTAAAGGACTCTAATGAAAGGATTATAGGTTAAGTGGCAAATGTGTGCCAAAGACTTTTGGGTAAGCCAATTACCTTGATGGTTTTTCTCAGTTAATTGTTAGGGAGTGAATGAACTGCTTTTAGATGAAAGTGATAATTCTCTCTATACTTAAATCAATGTAGATTTTTTCTAAAAGATGAATGCAGTTCATCAATACCAATCATTTCTAGTTAGAATTCAGTTCAACAATACAAATTGAATGCCTCCTATGTGCAGGGCTCTGAAAGATAAGTAAGAAGCTGTTCTGTTTCTTAGGTGTTAACAGTGCATTGGGGAAATAATGCAAGTTCTAATGAGACAATAGCTGAATTGGACCTGATTTTTTGCTCTCCATCTCATGAAGGAAAGTAGTAACACAGAGTAAATGCCAGTGATCCCTGCCACTCTATCTTTCAAACTTTACTCCAGCCCAACCAACCTATTGCTTTTTTTTTTCAGATCCCAAGCTCACCACCTTCTCACCTGCCTCATGGTCTTTGAAAATATTGCCCATTAGTCTGGTAATCTCCCAATTCAACTCCCTTTAACTCCTTCAATGTATGTAGACATGCTCTCCCCCCAGCAAGCTCTTGATCCGCTAAGACTTTCAGGAGTCTGTTCTGTTCTCCCACAGCAATCATGATTTTGTGCTAGAGTAGTATTTATCATGTTGCAGTGAAATTGCTTGTACACATCTTTGCCTCTTCTCCTAGACTGTTTCTTAAAGTCAGTGCATCTGTTTTGCTCACCATCCTATCTGCAGTGCCCCTTAAGTGGTGTTTAGCTCATCATGAAATGAATGAATAAATGAGTGGGTGAATAATTTTCTTAAGACAGAATCAGTCCTTTTTGTTGAGCTGTAATTTTCAATAGGGTAGAGGAGGGGAACTATTAAAATCACCTGTGTCCTGATTTCAACGCATATATTTCGTCTTACTCTTCTGAAATGCCTTTCATATATCATCCCATTTAAGATTCCTGATGACAGTAGTAAGAAGTCAGTGTTATTAATAGGAATGTGGCAGTGTGCAATGTCAAAATCTAGCAGATTTGCAACAATAACTAGTAAATACATTGGGGGAGACTGTGGCATCACAAACGAGTGTTGGTGATTAAAGCACATTTGGACAGATATAAACTGGTTGAATGGACTGCCCAGGTGGCTCAAGTGGAAGAGAAGCTGCCTGCCAATGTAGGGGCCATAGGAGACACAATCCCTGGGTCTGGAAGATTCCTTGGGGGATGAAATGGCAGACCATACCAGTGTTCTTGCCGGGAAAAGCCAAGTGAGCCACAGTTCATGGGGTGGAAAAGAGTCCGACAATTGAGCACTCACATACGTACAGACTGGGTGAAGAACAACAGGTCAGGCAGAAAAAGGGGAAAAGTGATCTGAGCAAAGGCCTGAGAGCTGGGGAATTCAGTTGACATTAGGATGCATGTGGAAAAGTAATGGGCAGTTGGCCTAGAAGTCATAATGGGATTGGCTGTGAACTCTGGGCTTAGAGGGGTTGTTTATTTTGGTAAGAAATAAGGTGTGATGAGGGAGTCTTGTGAAGCAAAGTGATAGGGTTATACTTCGGGAGTTAAATTTCAGGAAGTTTCTCTATCCACAGCTTGCATAATAGATCAAAAGGGAAATGAAAGCAGGCAGGGATGACTATTTAGCTCAGTTTAACAAATATTTGTTATGTGCCTAATATATATTGGGCATTGGAGAAAATATACTCTTTCCATAAGATAACTTAGAGCCTAATGAAGGAAACAAAATAATTAACAGTCACTTTTAGTAAAAATCTCCTAAGCAATAGAAGTCAGAAATGAAGGAAACCTGAATGAGGGGAAGAGAAAAGGAAAGTTAGAGGAGATTCAGGGGAAATTTGCATGTTGAATTTTTCACTGAGGTCTTGACCAGTGTCAAATTATCCTTAACCAAATTGAAAGTAGATGTGAGAGCAAAGAGAGAAGACAGGTTCCAGCTGCACTAGGAATTAACTGCCTCTTTGTCACCTTGATCTGTTTTTCCTTTTGTGTGTGTTGGCCTCATTCTTAGGCTCCATCTTCAGGGCCCTTAGCACCCTTAGGGCTGATTTCATTCCCCTAAGATGTCCTTTCCCAGGAGATTATTAGAGCTGCTTTGACTCTGATTGACCTGGCTGGCTGCTAAGTCAGGTCTTATGGCCGGGAATGGGGATGGGGCATATAGTACACTGACTGGCCAAATAACAAGATAACTTTCATCAGGAGGTGATGATAACAGCTTCACTCTATTCACATGAATGGAGAGTAGATTTGGCCTATTCTCAAAAGGAAAAAAAAAAACAGGGACACTTTTAACTAGAAGAAGGTATTTGGAAAAACCAGTCCATGACACCAGGCAAAGTAGATTTCAAACATTTTAACATTGCCCCATTTGAACTTCAGCACAATTTGTGAGAAGTTTATCCACCAACTTGGTAAAGAAGCTGTGCTCTAGAGAGGCTAACTGGCCATTTGGTCTTAGCAGAGGAACCACGATTTCATCGTTCGGATACAACTATCACCTGGGCCAGTAGACGTGTAGACTGGTGAGCACCACCCAGGCTGAAGGTATCAATGAGAAAGTGTCCCCTGGTTGCAGGCGTTGGAGATGATGACCACCAAGGTGAAAAGTACAGAGTGAGCAAAGGTCAGGAGACAGAACTGGGAAGAAACGTCCACATCTGTGACACAAGTCTGAAGGAGATGGTAGCCAAGGAGGGTTGGAAAGAGGAAGTCAAAGAAGGTAGAAGTGTGCTTGTATACAATTACATTACTTTTTACTATCAAGTCTATCAAAGGACTATTGTGTGGGGGAAAAAAAGAGAAAAATAGGAAAAGACTAAAGGTAAGATGTTGTAAATGTTTATTATTTTGTTCTAAGAGTGTCATTAAATCTTAAAGGATTTTAAAGTGAAACAGTCATGACCATGATGCATAGATGTTGACAGCTGTGAACATGAAGAAAGAGCACTGTGTTTTCATGGATGGCTAGAGCAATAATTGTTCTGTGTTAACGGTGATAATAATACTAATAATGATAGCAGCTAATATGTTACATATATTACATGTAACACTGTGCTTTTTGCTAACTCATTAACTCCTCAGAATGGTCCTATAAAGCAAGTACAGTTGTTATCCTTATTTTGCAGGTAAGAAAACTGAGGTACAGAGAGGTGGAATAATTGGTCCAGTTGGTTCTAGAATCATTTTTCGTAACTATTGCATCTCACTGCCTTTCCTGGAGATAGATAGGTGTGCTTGGGTAGCACAGAAGCAGGGCAGATTAACAAAGGATTTATGCTCTTTTTTATCCTACAGAACAAATTTCAATCCATCACCTAAAAAAAAAAGATTTTTTTTGCTTTTTTTAAGTGTAAAGTTTGGCTTTTAGTTTTTAGTAGAACAATTGAAAGCACTTGGGGGAGAGTGTGCCATTTGATGTTTGGAAAATCGAAGCATCATTCCTGCTCTGAAGGACTAATGGTCATCATTTATGTGGGTGCTTGTGACTGAAAAGGTCAATGGACAGAAAAAAATAGCAGAGAAACACACACAAGGACAGTTGGGATGGTGGTGTCACATCATTCATCAGTTTTATAACAGTGTTGACCTTTGTCAACATTTTTTAAAGGAAAAATCATAAGGCAGCAAAAAACAAAGAGCCACAAATGAACAAAACTGAAAACAGGTTAAAACCCCCTTGAAGACTTGAGAGAATAGATCTTTTTGCTTTGAAGGACAGTCTCCTAGTCCTGTGTTCTCTGGAGAATTCTGCCTACATTTGTATCTTTTCCACATCTGCTACTTCAACATTCTTCATCTTTCCCAGAGTGAAAATTTCCTATTTGCTTAGTGTCTTTCTGAATTGTCAATACCCACTCACAGAAGTAACTTCAGATTATATAACAGCATGAAATTTTGTTTTGACTTAAGCCTTTCTATTCGCTGAGAAATAGTAGAAGAGGTTTCCCTCTTTCAGTTTTGGACTCAGGTAAGAAAATTCAAATAGATGAGAACCTATTATGTTTAGTGTTGAATGACTACCTTTGCTTCTCATTTTGCTGGCATATTGTTTAGATTCTATTAAATCCCTTTTGGTCCATTTCTTAATATGATGAAAGGGATGTATTATTTCATCCCTTATCACTGACTTGCATGTGTGTGATGACTTATATTCTAAAGCCCAGTATAATTTAGTCTTATTTCATGTTCTTGTGCCATAATATTCATTGAGTAAATAAAAACCTACCTAATAACACCCATCAGATAATTTTATCAGACTGATGTCTCCACTAGTGGAATATATTTTGAACATGGGTGAAATGTTCCTTTGCTCTTACATTTTTGTTTTATTGATGCTGTTTGCCATTTTTTTCCTACAGTGCAGAAAATTTAGGGCTGTGCCTCAGTTTTTTTCTCACAGTGAAATTATGAGAATTGTTGTTTTGTCCTTTGTTTTGAAATTCTTGTTTCATTGGAGTTAGACTTATATCTTATTGGCTGCTGTGGATTATTAGATTTATTGCTATGGACATAAGAAATTCTGACGACTTTGAACTGATTGAAAAGGAAAGCTGGTTGTGGAGCTGAACTAATAGCATGTAGAAAACCTGGTTTAGGGAACGTGGCTCCATCCTATACGGGTCTGCCACTGAAAGGGTGAAATACTCTCCTAAACAAAACATGCTTCTCAGCTTTCCTTGCTAAATTAGCCAAGTCTTATCCCACAGTGTTCTGCTGTTGAGCTTTCTGCTGCCCCGACTCTGAATATATGAGTGTTTCTGCATTGATATTAGAGAAATTCACATCAGTATTTAGGTTAATGTTTAGTGGAGGCCAGTTGGCTTTTTATTCTCAATGGCTTGAAATCAGCTTTCTCTGACAACACTGTTTGGCAGTTTTTCATATTTCTTTAAAATTTTAATTATAACCCATCAAGTCTTAAGCAATTACTTCTGGGGTAGACTCTTGATGAATGTCATAACAAGGTGTTTTAATTTAATGGATACAGAATAACATCTGTTTCTAATATTTTAAGAGCCAATTTATATGGAAATTCATTTATACACAGTCAATACACAGAGCCTTGTAAAAATCAAATCAAAATGGAAAATCAAACCACCATGATATAGTAGGTCTTCTGTTAACAAAGGATTTCACTGATGAGTAGATTCAGCTGCCACTCACTAATACCCTAAATAAAGAAGAAAGAAAGTGAAGTCGCTCAATTGTGTCCCCATGGACTGTAGCCTACCAGGCTCCTCTGTCCATGGAATTTTCCAGGCAAGAGTACTGGAGTGGGTTGCCATTTCCTTCTCCAGGGGATCTTCCTGACTCAGGGATCTAACCCAGGTCTCCTGCATTGCAGGCAGACAGGCAGTAGTTGTTTGCAGGCAGTAGTTTGGCAGTAGATTATATATGTAGTAGTGTTTGGCAGAATAGATAAAACAGGCATCGACATACATTAATGGTAACTGGCTCATTCTATCCCCCAGGTGCACCTGATTTCAGAAGTTGTGGGTCAAGCTGAATTTTAAATTCAGGGACTTTCTGTCGATTAGAATACAGTCTTTGAAGAATAGTAATAGCAACAGGTAACAGGGCCAAGACGTTCCTTGCACTAGTTCTCCAGAACATGCATGAATCTGCACAGCAGTGTCCTTTGCTTTTCTGCATAGAAGATAAATGAACACTTACAAGAGTTAGAAATGTGGAATCTTGGGCTCCTCCTCGACCTACCGAGTTAGAACCTTTGCGTGCCTGTTAACAAGATCCCCAGGTGATCCTCATGTATGGGAATCATTTCCCTGGGCAGAGATTCTATCTAAAATTTATTTCTACTAACAGAGCTAGTCTTTCCTCTAAGTCTATCCCCTACATCTGTATTACCTGAGACTTTGCTTCTTAAAAAATGTCTATTCTCAGGCCTTAAATAAGCCTGGTTCCTGAGATCTGCATTTCTAGCCATCATGCCACAGGAGGGCAATTGTTTGACAACTTCTTTGAAACTCTGCATTCATTCTCCAAAGTTATTTGCATTCAAACAAGGAAGAAAAGCTTTTGAGGAGAAGAAATACAACCCTAATTGTGGTACCTAGTAAGTGTGACTGGGAGGATCTGAATTCAATCTCCCTGTGAAGCCACTCTAAGGCTTTTTTGCATTCATCATGTACACCTGAAGCCCATCTAAAACCCGGTGGTGAGAAAGCTATGCAGGAAGGCGATGTTTCAGTAGTATATTTTAGTAATGTGTTTTTTCTCTTTCTGTCTTTTACATTTGATTTCTTTTCTGACATTGTTTTTTAGCCGTGCTATCAAGACGAACCAGGACCTTCTCCCAGAAACCCCCTGGACCCACATTTTCTACAATGACTTTTGGGGGACCCTGCTCACCCACAGCGGCAGCCACAAGTCCTACCGGCCCCTTTGCACTCTTTCTTTCCGCCTAAACCATGCCATCGGAGGGCTGAATCCCTGGAGCTACCATCTGGTCAATGTGCTGTTGCACGCGGCTGTCACTGGTCTCTTCACAAACTTCTCTAAGATCCTCCTGGGAGACGGGTACTGGACCTTCATGGCTGGCTTGATGTTCGCCTCTCACCCCATCCACACGGAGGCAGTGGCCGGAATCGTGGGCCGGGCCGATGTGGGGGCCAGCTTCTTCTTCCTCCTGTCCTTGCTCTGCTACATGAAACACTGCTCTACAAGAGGCTCCTCGGCCAGGACCTGGGGCTGGTTCCTGGGGACGGGCATGTGCGCCGGATGCAGCATGTTATGGAAGGAGCAAGGAGTCACGGTCTTGGCAGTTTCCGCCGTTTATGACATCTTTGTCTTTCACAGACTGAAAATGAAACAGATCTTACCCACCATCTACAAAGTAAGTGACTGTTGGGCATGAGCATCGGGTTACTGAGTTCCCTCTGAGCTTGATCCCTTTTCCCCATTTGAAAAAGCAGATTATTCCGTTTCAAAGAGAACTTAAAGTAAGTTACTTTTTGATCTTCGTGAGGTGGAAGTGTCCTCTCTGGCCTTGCCCTACTAACCTGGGTGTCAGTCTCTGATTATTTTATTTCTCTGGTTTCTTAACTTAGTTTCATGATTTCCGAGAGGGTAGAAGGACAGTTCTGCCTTGTAAAGAATATGCATCTTTATTTATTTATCCTTGACTCCTTTATTTCAGTCCAAGTCCTGTAATCCAATAAATTGCCTGTAATAGGTGTTTGAAAAAATAACACAGCTGATCAGTGAGCTGGATGCTTGACTCTGGAAAGAGGAAATCCTCTGCCGTTTGTTAATATTACTTTTCCTAAACTGACTTTGGAAAACAAACCTCTCTGCTGTGCTCTGGGAAGTCACATTTTTAACTAATGAGTCATATTTACCTTTTCCTTGTTGTAGTGTATAAGAATAGAAGAGTCAAAACAGAAATTGGTTATTATAAGTTCTGCCCTGAGGCCAATTAAGACCTTTGCCTCAGGGCTTAATATGTGTTCTTCCGAATTCCCTCAGTGGTTTCAAATGCAGTGTTGTCTGAAGGTCACAGAAGCACTTTTGGAATCCCAAGTACTAGAAGATAACTGAGCAGTTTCCTGCTGGTGTATTAAGGGGACGCCTTGAGTGCACTAGTGCATCTTGAGAAACTGCCTGCTTCCCATCTCCACATCTTCCCTCCCTCACAATAAACTCAGACTTGCCTTGCCTTTGAGTAAAACACTGCACTTGGCCAGTGCTTACAACCTCAGACATGATTCAGACCAGCTCCTTTATCCTTTCGGATATCCTTCAGCAAGGAGTGTAATGGTTTAGGATACTGACCCTGAGAAAACAGTCAAGTGTTGTAGTTTTAACTACTTTTTTCCTCTCAGTTCTTAATTTTACACAAAATCGAATTGGGAAGAAATTGAAGAACAAAATGGAAGGAAATAGAAACATTTATTTTGAAATGACTTTTTTTTTTTTTTAACTTAGGAATAGTAATTACTGCTGTGCTTCTGCTCTGTGGGGAAACAACCTGTTTACTTAGAACTCAAGTATCAAGTGCTTAATGAAGTTCTTTTGTGATTTCCATTAACTGCTGAATCTTGAAAACCCTCAATCGAATTTGGTGCTTTGAAAACAACATAGGTTTGAAAGCCAAGCTCTTAATTTCAAATCAATTTTAAATATTCATTCAAAGAAATTTAGGGAGAACAATCTTTTTCTTTCTTTTATTTATTTATTTTTAAGATCTTTTTCTTTTTAAAACCACATCATCAACAATAGCAAGTTTTCTTGTTGTACTGGAAATACAAATAGAATAAGTCATGGTCTTTGTCTTTTGTAAGGGTGAGAGCTATTTCGGGATGCAAATTGGGTGTTTTAAGACCTTGATAGCCTGTGAAGCACTGTGTTTTCTTCTGCAGAATTTTCATCTTACCATTTAATAAATTAGGAAATTATTTTGATATGTCAGTTCAGGACTTGCTTTTAGGATTTTTGAAGTTCTCTTCTGAGAAATTTTTAGTTCTCTAAGCTTATTTTCAAGGATAAAGTTGCTGATAGAGCTCCTTACTATAAGCTTGTCTCATGTAATATTTGGGACATATTTATAAAAGAAAATTATTCTTTGTTTATCTCAAAGTACAATACAACTGGGCATCCTGTATTTTATTTGGCAGCCTTACTCATGCAACTGCTGCTTAAGGAAATGAGAACTTCCACTAGTGCAAGGAAAGAAAACTTTTCTTTCCATCTAAGTTCTTTGGTTGAGCTAATAATTAAATTGCCATAGGACAGATTAACAGAATCTGCCTGCAGTGCAGGAGACCTGGGTTCCATCCCTGGGTTGGGAAGATCCCCTGGAAATGGAAATGGCAAATGACTCCAGTATACTTACCTGGAAAATCCCATGGACAGAGGAGCCTGGTGGGCTGCAGTCTTTGGGGTTGCAAAGAGTTGGGCACAAAGTTACTCATCCTATGGGAAAGGACTTAATGCTTCGAATGTTCAGTGTCTTGAGGAGTTCTCAAATGGAAACTTACCCAGGCTCTCTGGTAACCACTGCTTGTGGGCAAGGAAGTTAGTCATGGCAGCAATACACTTCATCTGATAGTTGCTATCTCAGCTTACCTTTTTCTTTTTTCTTAGGTTTGACGTTTTGAGCTTAATGAGGGCATTTGGATAATAGATTTTATAGATTTGTGAGAAACCTGGAGATGATCTATGCCTGGCCCCTTGTCTCCAGCCGAGGTGTAGAGAACCAGAGATGTGAAGGTCACCCAGAAAATGGAATCCCTGGAACTAGAAGACATATTTGTGACTGTCTAGTGATCTTACACTGTAAGGGTATGAAGATGAATAAAGAAATTAGATGACTCTGCAGTAGAGAAGGAAATAATAAGCATTGAATCTTAACTTGCACTGAGTGAGTCGCCTTGAACTAGCTCAATGACCTGTTTCTTCATGTCAGAATAGAGATCATGTTCTCCCCTGGAGAAGTTGGGAAGGTTATACGGAATTTTATGGTGTTTGTTGTGAACTGCTGCTGCTGTTGCTAAGTCGCTTCAGTCGTGTCCGACTCTGCGACCCCATAGACGGCAGCCCACCAGACTCCCTGGCCCTGGGATTCCCCAGGCAAGAACACTGGAGTGGGCTGCCGTTTCCTTCTCCAATGCATGAAAGTGAAAAGTGAAAGTGAAGTCACTCAGTTGTGTCTGACTCTTAGCGATCCCATGGACTGCAGCCTACCAGGCTCCTCCGTCCATGGGATTTTCCAGGCAAGAGCACTGGAGTGGGGTGCCATGGCTTTCTCCATTGTTGTGAACTGGGTACCCAGTATTTGGAAGGCACTTAATGCATATTAGTTGAAAGGAAAGAAGAAATATCAATGGGAATTATAATTCTTTATTTCAAGAAAGAGAAGGCCAAACTTTTCCAGTGGTTTGAAAGCATATGAATTAGGAATCAGCTGAAGCTGAAGCATGAATATTTAAGCAAAAACTTCCATTTAGAATTTAATGACTATAGGGCTTGTAAACATTGGCATAGATTACATATGGAAGTTATAGAAAAATTTCATATTTTGTCTTTAAAATATATAGATTTCTGTGCCTGGGGTGAGTTAGAAGAGACTCTGAAAAAAGTGGATTAACAGACTTTTCAACCTTAAACGAATACATCTTGAATGTCTTACCAATTAACTCTACATCAGAGTTATCATAGTTTGCCAGATGAAATAAACTTCCCTGCCTTATTAAAACAGAATTTATATGTAAACAGAAAAACCCAGTGCACAAATGTTTAGCTCTATTATGCAAACCAAAGAACTAGCCAAATGCTCAAAAATCTAAAAATGGTGGTCCTCCTCAAGCTGGAAACGATTAAAACTAGAGGGGCAATCTCTCCATTTTTATAGTTTTGTCAGTAATGCTTTTCTCATAGCAATCACACTCAGTTTCTCGCTCCACATTTCTTTAGTAGTGTCAGATGTTTTGATTCCATGCTTCTTGTCAGATTCAGGTCCCAAAGTCAGCGTTTACTAGGATCAGGCAGAAGGAACTGTAGGGACAGGAGTTACACCCCTTCCCTGGGACTTCTCTCCATCCTTTCATTGCAGTAAGAAAGTACAGGGTTCTGTTTGGGAGAGGTTAAGATTTTTCTAAGACTTCCATCTGGATTTTCTGTGACATCTTCTGTTATTTAATATTGGTTACTTAAGAACAAATATGCCCTGTTTGGGCCAGACAGTCTTCCCAGGATGACTGAATTTGGCCAGAATTCTTGGCTGCCATGTTTTGACTGCTCAGGTTCAAGGAAAGGATGCCCGTGTCCATATGACATGTAAAATTTCTATAGTTCTGCAAAGGAAATAAGGAAGTCTTATTTTTCTTAGTGAAGGGTTTGAAAAATAGTAAGTACCCAGAATATTGTAGATGTTTTATTTAGTATTTAGTAACCATGTATGGGATTCCCAGGTGGCTTAATGGGGAAGAATCCACCTGCAGTGCAGGAGACGTGGGTTTTGATCCCGGGTGGGGAAGATCTTCTGGAGAGGAAGAGGCAACCCACTCCAGTATTCTTGCCTGGGAAACCCCATGGACAGAGGAGCCTGGTGGGCTACAGTCCATGAGGTTGCAAAGACTTGGACACAACTAAACGCACACATGGTCACACAAACCCACACACCATGTACAGTGTTTATATCTCTTGGGCACTGTTCTGAATATGCCAAAAATATTAGCACATTTAACTTAGTAAATGCTTATCAAGAGAATAATATGACTTTTGAAATAATATGGTTGATTATAACATGAAATAATACAGTTTTCAATACTTAGGGAAAAAATTGGAGGATTTGTAGGAGATTAAATATGTGGGCTTCCCCAGTGAATTACTGAATTCACACTTAAAGACTGACTTTTGAAACGGATGTGCCTGCAGTGGTAAAGTGAAATCTTATACCTTCTCCTTTCTACTGTGAGGATTTCATTCCTGATTAGTGAGGTCTGGAAGGTGAGACTGGAAGAGATGCATGTCAGAAAAATGTTGAAAAATAAGTTTTCTTGACCTCTCAACAAATGACTATTTTAGCCTTTCTTAGATGGTTTTCATTTACTTAGCTTTATGTTGTCAAAAAGTAAGGGGGATGGGGAACCCTTGAAAGACACTTAAACTAGCCTTGCAAATAAATGCTAGACTTTTATCTGCCCACAAAATATTTTACAAGTCCCCCATGATCCCAGGAGGTACATGGGTAATAAAATCAGTAAAGGCAACATTTTTCTTACTTACCCAACATCAGTCATTGCTTGCCCAGTGGCCATTTTCTGTGCTTTTTTAACATCTGTTAACTGTTTTAATGTGGAAATATCTTTTTTTCCCCTTTATTAGCCTCATAATCACTTATTCAGTTACAGGTGGAAAAAAATTAAAAAGGAAAGGAAATCTGAAAGCGAGTGTAACAATTCTAATTATAGCCCAAAATAATTTGGAAAAATGAAGCCCTTTGAATTTGATATTTTAAGACTTTCTCTACAGATGACTGCATTCATTTTACCATAGTTGCTTCCAAGATATGTGTTATCTGGATAGCCACCTTTTTTTCAAATGAAATCTTGTGGCTCTATTTCATGTAAACAAGATAAAGACACTGTATTACTAGAGAGGGACAGGGGAGGCATTGCCACTTTTGAAAAACAAGTCATCTCTGTCTAGCAAAACTTTATTTTAATGCAAAACAAGATGTGATTGATGGAGGCTGCCTGTGGTGAGCAAGTTTACCTTTATCTTGAGTATTAAGTAAGCTAGGCTCTATAATAGGATGCAACCATCAGACCCACACTAACAAATAATTGCATGTTTCCAAACCATTTACTGGGCATATTTTGAGAATGGTTTCCCAGGGTCGGGGCTTATATTCTGCTGAAGGTTTTGGGCTCATCACCGTGTGAACACTGAAGACATTAAACGTGGTGCTTTTGTACATCAGACTATATTGTGTGGCTCCCCACGTACAGAAGAATCAGTGTATAGCCTGCAGGTATTTGCACATTGGATCCACATGTGCTTTTTTAACTTGATTAGCTGCTTGGATGGCATTAGCAGAATCTGTTATCATTTACGGTTTCGTCCCTTTTCTTTCTAGACCAGATTGTGGTTTTACTCAAGATGTGACCCTCATATCCATTGCCTTGAATGAAATAGGATATATTTGCTGATTCTGATTGTCTTTAAGCACCATCTGCGCCACTCTGCTTCAAGTTGTGTTCTTGCTTTCTGAAAATTGTCTTTCCCTTCTTTTGCCTTACACTTGACTTTGTGAGAATCTAGATATAGCAAGAAACTCTGGTTCCGATCACAGTATTTCCTCGCATTATTGAAACTGGAGGGGGTGACTATTTGTCATGCACTTACAAATGAATTTGGATTTCCTCCCAGTAAACTTGTTGTAGCGTTTAATATTCATGACCTGTAGTACTTTAAAACTTTGAACAGCTGCCAAGACCGCTAACCAGATAATACCACAAATAAAGTCGAGGTTCAGAAATATTTTTCAATTCCAAAAGTCAAAGATTAATAGGATATTTTATTCCTGCAGGTTGGCTTCCTCACTCAGCTGATTTGGGATGATTCTGTATTCTGCTTGCTGTTTAGATTCAAGTTAAGTCATTTAAATTTGTGAAACTGACTATCCTTGCAAGTTTCTGTGATGCTTACATTAGTGTTAATACCTGGGACAGCAATCTTATCACAAATTATTGCTTTTTTAAAGGTTCATCTTTGTGCAAGGCACTGTGGTAGGTGAGGTGAGGAATCTAAGATGAATCAATAAAATCTGTTCTTGAGGGTATTTGAGAGTAGTAGGAAGTTGAGAAAAGTACATGTAAGTGTCGAACTGAAATTCCAGCTGGAGAGCAGTGAGGGCTGTCAGGCACTTGGAGCCCGAGGGCAGTTTAGAGGACAGGGAGGTTGCTTTCAGCTGAGGGGATGGGAAGCACCTTCTGGGGCAGGGGTGTGTGAGCAGGGCCCTGGAGGATTGTTTGGACTTAGGTATTTATAACTAGAGAGGTGGGGACAAGTGGAAGGCGGTGGGCGAGCATTTCCTTGAGGGACACTCAGGGGGAGTTACTGAGGAGCACTGAGCGGTCCTTTCAGCAGATACAGAAAGCGCATGCGCTTAGTAAAATGAGTTAGGAAAGGTCAACTGAGATAGCTGCTGTGGCTGATGATGTCAGGGCCTTTTAAGATATGATGTGACCCCAACATTGATGAGAGATGATGCATGGTTTTCACATGTGCTAGCCCTTGGACTAGTCCATGGGAAAAACCCAAGAATGTACAGGCCAGCTCTTTCTTGCCTCTTGGGAAAGCTTTCTTTCCTGTTCTTTCCCTGAACCTGAGAGAAGGTCCCTTGGGTGATGAGACTAAGGATTCAACTCGGGAGTGGAGGTTATATCTCATTCTGTGAGTGTTTCCTATCAGTGTTTAGCTCGTTCTGTAGCATTTAAAGGAAAAGCAGTTATTTTCTGAATAGTAATATTATTTTACTCTTTATTCTGTAATATTTGACATGTTATTATACACTCCTAATGAGAAAAACAGGGAGCCCTTAAGGGCTTTCTCCGAAGTCTGTTCTTCCAGCTCTGCTAGATGGTGTTCAGATATTACCACGAATGGCCACAAACACACAATCCCTTTGTTTTGTACTCTTTCATACAGGAAGACAGAAAAAAAAATTAAAAGGGTCCTTTTTACAGTATAAAACACTCTATCAGCTGAATTTCACCCAGTTAACTGAGTACACCGTCAGTGAAAATGACACGCAAATTGGACCTTGTGATGAATAAATAATGAGTCTCATTGAAATCATCTCTGCTGTTCTCATAACACTGTCTGGGATGCCTATTACATCACTCGGTTCAATTTTCGATAACCTGCTGCCTCAGAGGAATCAAATTGACTGACGGGGATCTTGTGACTGTCAGGCTACTCATATTCAACTGGGTTCTGTCAGTTTCATGGAAAATGATGTGGTTTGCACAAATTTGAAACCCATTGTCATTGCCTAGAAGTCAGATTCCTGTCTTAAATGCCTGGAACAATGGAAATGCTAATTTAGGATGGATTTCTCAGTGTAAATATAAGCTATAGAAAGCCAGATTTCTGGAGTGCATTAGAGAGTCCTTAAAAGGTGTGAGCAGGGTGGGAGGTGGGGTGGATAAAACTGAATGTTAAATTCACTGATCATTGATAAGAGTGTAAAGGTTGCATGG
Source organism: Odocoileus virginianus (assembly GCF_023699985.2). Lineage (NCBI taxonomy): Eukaryota > Metazoa > Chordata > Mammalia > Artiodactyla > Cervidae > Odocoileus > Odocoileus virginianus. The sequence goes on from NC_069697.1 coordinate 11,356,356, forward strand.
TGTGATTTTTTTTTTTTTAATATCCAGTTTCATACCTATCGATCACAGTATTCCTTTCTTCAGAAGGAAAATAAGAAATGAAAAGGGAAGAACAGCACTTTCTAATACAAAAGTCTGTGATGATTTGGTACTAGGAAGGTCGATGTGTCCTTGCTCTCAGGGTTTGTCTTTACAACTTTGCATCACCCAGATGGCTCCTGTATGCTCTGTTGGTCTGATTACAACTCTTGCATCAAGTGGAATAGCGTGAATTCAGAATTTAATACATGTTTCCTCAGTAATTATGGCCTTGATTAGTGAAGTCAGTGTTTTTGTTCCAGAGGACACTTTCTTTCTTTCTCCACATGTTTATTCATTTCATTTCAGGAAATCAAATAGAATGCAGAGATCATAATACTTCTCTTTGTTGTAATAAGGGAATCTGCAGCGCCTGCATTTGGGTGTGATTGTCATTTTGCTTATAATTAATGTAAGATTCAAAGAAAACAGCAAAGACAACATGAGAAAAATGAAGCACATTTAAAAACAAATAAATGACTTAGTTTTTAGGTTGTGAAGAAAATGAAAAATATATCCAGAATTTCTATTAATGTATTATTAAAGATAACCACATACCAAGTACATTTAGTAGTCATTGCTTATATACATCAGTTGTGACAGCTTAGAAGTAATTACATTTTATGTATTTAAAAGCAACAAAAACAAACCAAAAAAAAAACCACCTCAGCATTTTAATTTTGTAAATTTTGAGTCATTATACCTGTTAGCAGTGCAAACCCAGCCTTTTGAAGGCATTATCTTAGTTTTTAATGCACGAGACACTGAGTCCCTTCCCCTTATAAAAGGGTGTATTTGTGCGTGTTCATGTTGTGTGTCCCACCAGAATAAACTGCAGGAATACATGTTTATATAATGTTGTCGGGTTATATCAAAGCTAGGTATGAGTGGTTTGAGTATATTTCTGTAATTTTTATGAAATGGAAAACTCCAAACTACATAGAATTATTTCTACTAATTTGAAGATTCAGGCAAAAATTTACCTGTTCCATCGAGTGACATTTCTTACAATCTCATAACAAAGTGTGGTAAAAAGTTAAATACACCTCATACTATGAAAGCAAGTGATGTTTACTTTGAAGAAGCACGTGGTGATTGGCTAATCTTCTCATGTATAGATCCAGGTAAGAATATTTTAGGCCTTTGGATTGGGTCCTGAAGATTTAGATTTAAATGATATGACTTTGGATAAATTACTAAATGTATTGAACATCAGTTACAGGGTCTGTAGAGATGACCGAATATAATATTTGCCTTGCCAAATTATTGCCAGTTATGAATATAGTAAATGTACACTCTCAGGCAGGTTTGTTTTCTGTAGTAGATATCACCATCCTCGACAGCATTTTGTTACATTTCCTTAGCATTTCTGTAATAGTGAACTTTTTATCTGTTGTCTTACAGAGCAGTGAGTTGACTTAGCTCTGACTTTTCTAATGGGATGCTGGGTGAAATGTCAATCAAAGTGTTTGGTATCCTATTCAACAGTGCTGACAATTTAAAGAATATTGAGAAAAAGGCCCTTATCAAGGAAAATTCTTCTGAACAACTGATTAGACCATTTATCTTTTGTTTGAAAATAAGTACACATATTCATTCTTTCATTTTTCTCCATTGATAATATCTTACCATCATTTCATAATTTTATAGCCTGATTTTTCCCCTTCAGGCTCAGGATGGTGCTGTTGCTTATGTATCTGAAGTGGAGGGGATCCAAGCCTTTTCTGGTCTGCTCCCCACCAACACCCTGTTTCCTGTGTATTTGCTTTTTGTAAGGTTTATAGTGAGGAAGATTAGTGCAGTGGCTGCAATAGCTTGCAGCGTTCATCTCATTCTTTGGGGAAAGAGGAAGCACTATTAACACCTAAGGGTGAATGTGCATCTCTTGCCTCCTCTTGTTCTTCCCTAGCCTGGCAGGCAACACTGTGGCAGCTGATTCTAGAATCTCTTATAAAAAAACCTTTTCAGGGAGACATTGAGGCTGCTTTTTGTTGTTATTGCTGTTGTTCCATAGTTTAGTTTATTTCCTTACCTCCTAAGGAGAGCAAAGACGGCAAAAGTTTTGTTTGGACGGCAAAAGTTTTGTTGTTAAAGCAATACTGTTTTCTGGCTGCTAGAGATTTTATAAAATATTTCAAATGCTTTAATAACGTTCAGACCAAATTGTTTTTACAGAAACTTAATTCCTGGTAACTTGGGCTTGCTGAGAAAAGTCTATAGGTAAAACTGGTTTTCCTTTTATAGGTAAGATTATACTTGCCAGTGGTAAAGAATCTGCCTGCCAGTGCAAGGGACCGCAAGAGACGTGGGTTGGGTCCCTGGGTTGAGAAAATCCCCTGAAGTAGGAAATGGCAACCTGCTCCAGGGTACTTGCCTAGAAAACTCCATGGACCGAGGAGCCTGACAGGCTACAGCCCATGAGGTCACAAGGAGATGAACACAACTGAGCACACATGCACAAGACTGGTTTTGAGTTTGAAAAACCCAATGTTTAAGAATATGGTTTAATTGACAGGTAATAACTAGGGTGGGTAGGGGATGGAGACTGTTTAAGCATTAGGATTTATTATGGGTTTCCAAACTGGAATGATATAGTCAACCTCTCATGGGGAAACTTTTAAATCAGAGATTGTAACTCCAAACTGGACACTACTGAATAAGGATATTTCTCTCTGCTTATTTTTTGTTTGTTTGTTTGTTTTTGTTGTTTTGTTTTGATTTGAGTGATAGGGAGGAGCTGATGGAGAAGTAGCAGGAAAAACTACTGTTTATTTACTTATGTCCTCATCTCACAGTTTGCTGTGCATGGCTTGTGGGATCTTAGTTCTTAAATCTACTTTTTAAAAAATTCCTGCTGCTGTTATCAAATCGAGGTTCATCTCTTTGCCACTCATAAGCCAATAATTCAAGAATCAAGTGTCAGTAGAAAGGAAAAGTGCTTTAATCAGAAAAGCTGGCAATCTGGGGAGAAGATGGACTCCTGTTCAGAGGCCATCTCTAGATTCTGCTCAGCTGTGACAAATTTTAAAGGGAACTGGTGGGGTGGTGGGGAGAGGCTGGTTTTGCATCATTCCTCGTTGTGTGCAGACTGACTCTCCAGATGTTATTTTACCCCGCTGTGATCTGCCTGCAGGATTGCTAGAAGGGCTTGGGGGGTGGCTGTTGCAGGTAGAGAGCTAGTCATTTTTTAACAGCTTAGTTCTCCATTCTTCTCTTTATCTAGGAAAAAAATCAACAGGTTAGACAAGGCAGGGTGTGCATTCTGGGGACCATAAGTCAGGGGTTAGTTCCAATTGCTTAGTGATCTCAGCCTATAATTGTGTTCTTTTAAGGTTAGAGGGCAGCAGAAGTGGGTAAACAGGAAAGGGGTAAAAGAGCTGCTTTCTCTGTCATTTTGATGAGTAGCTGGGTCTGGAACCCACTTATGCACATTGAGAATCTGATACCCCATACAATATTATGAACCATTATAAGATTTTCATAAAGACACAAGATTTTGTGATCTGGAAGGGATATTAGAAATTATATATCTATATGCTAACCCATCTCTTTTTACAGAATTTGGGGTCCACAGAAATTAGTTGGGTATACAGTTAACAGTACCTCTTCCTCTGGGTCCAGTGCTTTTAACCACTGTGCACATTGCTTCCATGCCTTTAAGTTACAGAAACAAACAAACTTGTGACTATGAAAATAATTTTGAATTTGCCACTTTAGAGACTTGTAGTGGACCACCGCCATGTACCATTCCTCAGGTGTGTCATGAATAAGACTCCTTCTTACTTACTCTAGATACTTTCCCTTTAGCTATGTTAGTAGATCCAGGATTTAAGGCTTCTTGTATTTGCCTGTTGCCATTCTAGGACTCCAGCTTGATTTAAGCCTTTCAAATGGAACATACTTTTTTTTTTTTTTTTTTTTTTATGGCCACACCACATAGCCTTAGAGATCTGATTCCTCTGACCAGGGATGGAACTCATATCCTCTGCAGTGGAAGTGGGGAATCTTAACCACTGGACTGCCAGGGGATTCCCTCAAATGGAACATATACTTTTGTAGCTCACAGAAGCTTAACACAAAGAGACTAAAATCACAGTGTGTTTTTCTTCCCTAATTTGATTAATTTCCTTTACTAACAGGATATTATGTTTGGAATAGATTACGCCTCAATAGAGGGAGCTTCTGTTTGAGGATGCTGAGCCTGGGATTGATTTAGAGGTGGAGGAGATGAATACTGGCTTGGCTGTTCTTCGACACCCTGTTCCAGCTCTCCAAGGCACCACTGTGCAAACTTGGAGCAAGAACTTGTGCTTGTGCTAACTTGTGCTAACTTAGGCATGAGCAGTAGACTCATCAGCTTGGTGTATCCTTGTTCTCCCTGTTACTCACAATTCCAGGAATGTTGTAGGATGCCACTCGTTTCTTAAAGATGCTGAAGGTTTCTTGTGATCATACAATATGACTTTAGTTTCTTTCTGTTGGATGAATATTCAAATGAGTGACAACCCTAATGTCAAAAGAGAGGATGGTTCCAAAAATGAAGGTACTTCAGAGGTAAAAGTGCCAGAAAGGAGAAAATGCAGAGATGCCAATTGAAAAATGGGCAGGCTAAGTGAGAAAGGGGCTGAATTTAAGCTGTCAAAGCAGCAGCTGAAAGTTTCTGGTTCTTGGACAGGATAATTTGTAGTCTTTGATTCTCTTGCATTCTGCAGTGTAATCTTCTCTGCAGCCCTGCTGACTTCCATATTGTTTAAAGAGGAAGAGAAATACCCCATTTAAATTCATTAGCCTTCATTTGCATATACACAGAGCTGGTGGTAATTATGATAACAACCACCATTGATCAAGGCTTACTGTGTGCTAGCAAAGTGTCTTCTATGCATTTCTTTGTTTGACTCTGTGATAGTAGATATTATTTACAGATAAGGAAACTTCACTCCTCTAGGAGTGAAGTAATTTGCCCAAGGATTTCAGAGAGTGCCTAGCTAGGGAAGAAGGGATCTCCTTCCATAGTTTTAACACCAAAGCTCCTGGTTTGGTTAAAATGGAAAATCCAAATAAGATGAAAGAATCAGTCATTCTCATATTATTTGGTCTTGCAAACAGTCCTGTTTACCTACAATAGTGTTAAATACAAGTGATACACACTTCTACATGCAATTATGAGTTTTATGGCTGCTAAAAATACAAAGATGGATAATATATTATCCCAGTTCCTTTGGGTAGGGGAGAGTCTTGAGTGAAAGAAAAACAGTGACCACTAAGTAGCTCAGATCATCCAGAATTTTGTTTTTAACTTTTTAAGACTCTGAGCCAACAAAGGTCCATCTAGTCAAAGCTATGGTTTTTCCATATGTGATGTGAGAGTTAGACTATAAAGAAAGCTGAGCACCGAAGAATTGATGCTTTTGAACTATGGTGTTGGGAGAAGACTCTTGAGAGTCCCTTGGACTGCAAGGAGATCCAACCAGTCCATCCTAAAGGAGATCAGTCCTGGGTGTTCATTGGAAGGACTGATGCTGAAGCTGAAACTCCAATATTTTGGCCACCTGATACAAAGAACTGACTTATTTGAAAAAACCCTGATGCTGGGAAAGATTGAAGGTGGGAGGAGAAGGGGATGACAGAAGATGAGATGTCTGGATGGCATCACCGACTCAATGGACATGAGTTTGAGCAAGCTCCAGGAGTTGGTGATGGACAGGGAAGCCTGGCGTGCTGCATTCCATGAGGTCTCAAAGAGTCAGACACAACTGAGTAACTGACTGAACTGAAAACCATTTCATGCTTGTGCATTTAATTTGAATTCAGAGTCAATTTCCATTTTTTCCTCCCTCAGTGCCTATCATGTGACAAGTTTGCTAGATGCTTTCTTATCTTTTCATTTTTTGAAAAATAGGTACCAAGTGTCTTCTAAATATGAGGCGCCTTTTTAGGTGTCAAGGATAAAGTAATGAAGAAAACAGACAAAACTTCTCTCTTGGAATTTATGTGCGCATGTGTGCTCAATCATTCCATCATGTCTGATTCTTTGTGACCCCATGGACTGTAGCCCGCCAGGCTCTTCTGTCCATGGAATTCTCCAGGCAAGAATACTGGAGTAGGTTGCCATTTCCTCCTCTAGGGGATCTTCTGAGCCAAGGATCAAACCCATGTCTCTTGCATCACCTGTATTGGCAGGCAGATTCTTTACCACTGAGCCCCCTGGAATTTTACATTTGCTTTCTAACTTAACTGTCACAGTGACCCTGTGGAGTCATTGTTTGTACCCATTTTACAAGAGACTGAGTGAATCCCCCTTTATTGATTAGCATGCAGTGAAGCTGGATTTCAAAGGCAATGCTAATTCTAAATGCAGTGATCATTTTCAGTAAAGATCATTGTCTTTGTGTTCCTTCAATTAAAATGTAGCCTGATTATTTAAGGTATTATATGAATAAGACTGATTGCGTGCATGTGTACGTGTGTGTGTGTGTGTGTGTGTGTGTGTGTGTGTGTGTATGTGTATGTAGATGGTTTAGAAGCCTCCTTGAGAAGTACTGGGCACTCTCTTTCTTTTTCATCTTCCTATCCTAGAAGAGTAACGGGCATTGAGATACTGATACTCTGAGCTTGATCATCAACATCACATTGGCCTGCAAGGGCATAGTATGTCCACCGTGGTTTGTCCTACTCTAACATTTAAAAGAGGGGCCTTGTATATACATCCTTTGAGGTTCGGCTAGATTAGATTTGCTTCTGAGGCTCCTCATGACTTTCTGTACCTCTTCTGTAATGCATGATGCTTCCCCAAAGCATGCAAAAGTGAATTTTCTGCAGTCAGTTCACATGAAAGCATTTGGTTTGACTCTGAATTTATATTGCTGCATCATTGCTAATCAACCTTATTAACTTACGTGTATAGGCAATGCATTCCTAATGGCTTTATAAGGGAAAAGATAAGTCTGTGCTACAGAGTTTGCTTTATAATTCAGATTAAAAACCTTTTCCTAAAATTTCATTAGAAATATGATACAGCTTAGAATGACTAGCAGTGTTGTGATGTCCCATGCCTGTGTGTCTTTTGGGGGTCCTATCCTGCACAGGATGTGTCAGACCTTATTGAATGTGGATTGTAAAGAGTGTTTTTTAGAATCTGAGATTTCCTACATTTATATAAAAAAGGAGCTCTAGGTTCCCTGACTCAGTACTCATAACCTTTGAGGCCAGATGTAACTCTGTTTTCTAAAAATTATTTTGGAGATAACAGGGTGCATAAAGTCTGTATCATGTAACACCACCACGATTGCAGCATTCCAGACTAAGAAACTTGTAGTATTTCTGAAGGGAAATAGCTGAATATTTACAATAACTGGAATAGAGACTGTAAATAGCCGCATGTCAGGTTGGACTTTTTTGTATTTCTTAATAGTTTTATTGAGATATCATTTGCATATCATAAAATCAGTTTATTCTTAATGTTGCTTTTGAATGTGTTCACCAAGTTTTTGCAACTATTACCATAATCTTAATTCCATATTTTGAAATTAAGAGCGAGGGAGTTTGGATCTAAAGTTACTGGTTTCCAAAGAGGTAGTGTTGTTTTAAACTTCTTTTTTCTTTTTGATTTCCCAAGTTTAACAAGATCTGTAGAAAAAAAGTTCTGACCTCAATCCATGTGGTTGGTTAAGTCTTACAGAGATTCCTGCATGTTTTCACTGGTGTCTTTAATATGCTTGCCTGTCTTATTTACTGTTTTAACAAATTGGTTGTGGTGTTTGGGTAATCAGGGTATCTTCTTTGGGGTTACATTTGGGTCAGAATACTTGGATCCTTATTTTGTTTTTTCAAAATTATGATAAATTGTAGGCCCCTACACAAATGTAATTTTCTGCAGTAAGAATCTGACATCAGTATTTGATAGCTTTCTTGGCTGTGTGTTTAGTATGTGCGGCTCTTGGTTCTTGAATGAGTAACAATTGCTTATAGTGTAAATAGGAATCTGAGTGCTTTGTAGTCTTTTTCATATATTTGCCTCTCTGTGTGTATTACAGATATCTTACACATGCAGAAGTAATTGTGTTGTGTTTAAGTACATATTGTTGACTTATTTTTAGCTGTGTCCAGGGGTTTTTTCAAAGTGTAAAGGTGCTTTTAAAATCTAAGGTAGACTCAATTTCCATTCCTTTTTAAAAAAAGGAAGCATATTTTTAGACAAACTAAACATATTTACAGATGGAAAAGCATTTGGAATCTTTCTTTACCCCTTTAAAGAAATGGCCATTCTTAAAATATGTCCCAGCTTATTCCCTAGAGGTAGATTTACTTTTGAGCAGTTTTAAAAGAGCAATAACATAGTTAATTATGGGAGAAAGATTCTATAAAAATTTAATATGCCATTAAGACATTTGCTGATTTATATCAGATTTATATAGAGATTGTTTGAAGCTACACCTTTGCATGCAGCTGGTGGCCTTTTTCTAGGTTAATTACATTCGAGCCTCTGAAAAAATGTTAGACATTTGAGAAAAGTTGTGATTTCAGAGATAAAGGGAACACGCTGTGAAAAGTATGGCCATGTGGCATAATGACATAAATCCTGCAGTTCTAATCAGGAGGCCTGGGTTCTCACAGTTTCTGCCACTACCTGCTTGTGTAATTGTGGACAAGTAATTTAACCTCTCCAGGGTTTACTTTCCTAATATGGAAGTTTCTGGAGATGCTTCAAGAACCAAATTATATCATGTTATTTTTCATCATAATTAAAAATTAATTTCACTGTGAATCTTTTAAAAAGTAAAATCAAACTTTGTCTTTGAAATAATCTGATTGGAAAGATGGAATTATTATGCCAATATGAAGTACTTCATTCATTCCCAGAACAGAAGATTAGATCCTCAAGTACTTATAATAATATTTTTTGAGGACTGAGTATTTATTGCAAACTGAAGTGGGCTCTGTGTTTTGTTTCACCTTTCAGGGAAATCTGCCTTAAATTATCTTCATATCTCCCTTTGATCATGATGGTTTGAAGTTATCTTTTTCATTATCTTCTAAACCTAAATACTTGATTCTTCAATGGATTCTCCCAGAAGTCCATTATATTTTCTATTTCTTAATTCCCTATTCTAGCCTACATAATTGTTTCAATATGTCATTTTACATGAGCTGTGCTGTCACTTTAGGCATGTAATTAGAAATGGACTTTGATCCTTTTTCCATGCAAGAAAAATAGTATGTTTTCTTGAAATACCAAATTGAATTTGCCATTCTCTGTAGGGGAATTGAAAAGGTTAAAAAAAAGCCTAAACGAAGTAATATTGTCAAGTGTCAAACAGTGGTTTGGACTGAGAACTCTCCATATTGAATCCTTTGTCTCAGAGCCTCTGTAAAGGCTCATATTGACCCTTTACAAACAGTATAAAGGGTCAGATAGTAAACGTTTTCTGTCGTGTTGATTCCATGACAACGGTTTAACTCTGTGGGATTACTGAAAACACCTGGATGTTCTGTGTTCTAGTAAAACTTTATCTGAAAAACATGTGGGCACTAGATTTGGCCAGTCTGCTGACTTTATAGCTTGCTGACTTCATTTGGTACCTTTGCTGATATACACACCCATGTGCTTTAAGTCATACGTGCTCTCCATAGAGGCTAAGTTTGGGATAATATCTTTACAGTAGTATCATTCACTCAGTTCCCTATATGCGTTTTACAAAGGACCGTCACATTCATTTTTATCTGAATCTTTAATACTTCTGTCAAGAGGATATAAATCTTCTTCTGTTACAGTGGTGGAAATCTAGAGTGGTGAATTTGCCTAAGGTGACCCTGAGAACACAAGTCCTTTCCTCTCATTTTCTGCTCTCTATTTTATCTGAGTACCAGTGAGCTCACCATGCAGGTATCTCCAATCCTGCTCTGTATTAGTCGACTCTCCTTTACCCTAAAATTTGGAAGTAAATTCAAGTCCAAATTTAGCACTTCTACTATTCTCTGGATACCAAATTCATTCAATATAATCATGCAAAGTAAACTTTGGTAACAATTCCCCGCAAAGGAAGCCCAAGTAAGCAGAAAGCAGTTTCCAAGAATAACCAGCTCTAGAAGTTCATCACAGCTGTAAAAATATATCTTCAGTACAAATTTAGCTTGTAATAGAAGGATACTTGACTTTTTCATCTTCCTTGATTTTTTTGTTTTTTTTTTCAAATTATTAAGAAAGAGATGCTGAGGATATTTATTTATTCCTCTTTATACAAAGGCCAAGCATTTTTATTATGAAGGGGAGTTGTCACTGAAAAAAAAAAAAAGAAAAAACAACTGAGAAGTAAATGCCAGTTGGAAGGTAGTGGAAAGTTTGACAATATTACTGTGTTATAACTTTCATCCTGTCTTTTTGAAAATTGGCCATTTCCTTCTGTTTGAATGGGGCGTGCTGTGCTAAGTTGCTTCAGTCATATCCAATTCTTTGCAGCCCCGTGGATTGTAGCCCACCAAGGCTCTTCTGCCCATGGGACTCTCCAGACAGTTCTCCAGACTACTGGAGTGCTGTTTCCCCCTCCAGGGGATCTTCCTGACCCAGGGATTGAACCTGCATCTCTTACATCTCTTGCATTGGCAGGCGTGTTCTTTACCACGAGTGCCACTGGGAAAGTCTTGTTTGAATGCAGAGCACTTGGCAATCAAACATCATTAGAAGTATTGATTGAGTTTTCCAAGTTAACTGAATCTGCAAGGATCCATGTGAATTTGGCATCTCTTTCCCTTTCTTTCAAACTCATCAAGCCACAATCTTCAGTCCTGAATGTTGTATAACTATTACACTTTAGTAAGTATTGTTTAAGGATTTTTTTTAAAGTGCAGTTTTACATTTGGCCCTTTTTAAGGTTATTTCAGATTTTTTGGGCAATGATTTGTAATATTTTCTTCCTTATCTTAATGAGGCAACTGGTTGCATGAAGAAATGAATAAATAAAGCCTGCTGTTTTAAATGGTGGCCTGATCTGGGAATTCTGATTTTACCTCTTTGTGTCTCTGCTGCTGCTGCTGCTAAGTCTCTTCAGTCCTGTCCGACTCTGTGCAACCCCATAGACAGCAGTCCACCAGACTCCCCCCGCCTTGGGATTCTCCAGGCAAGAACACTAGAGTGGGTTGTCGTTTCCTTCTCTAATGCATGAATGTGAAAAGTGAAAGTGAAGTTACTCAGTCGTGTCCCACTCTTAGCGACCCCATGGACTGCAGCCCACCAGGCTCCTCTATCCATGGGATTTTCCAGGCGAGAGTACTGGAGTGGGGTGCCATTGGGGTAAAGGACTCCCTCTCTATATTGTCTTTTATAGGTATGTAGACAGATCTGATTGGAAAGTTTGATCATTGTATCAAGATTCTGCTGTATCTAAAACCACCCTCTTACCTGCCTCCAGACTGCTGTCTTGGTTCCTTGTTCTTTTGTTTAGTCTTTTCATTTAGTGTCAGGTGCCCTTCCAGTTACTATGGATATGTTTACTTTAGCGAAGTAAACAGACACACCCCTAGCCTCTAGAAGCTTGTTCTATGGGAGCAGTGAGACTTACTTCTGATAGTCATTAAGATTATATGTGTTTAGTGTCACTGTGGGCCTTAGCACCTTCAGACTTGACCTTGACAATGTATCTTTCATATGTGGTAGAAATTTATAAAACTGGAGAGCTTTGAGAAGGCGGGGATTAATGTAGCCTGGAGAAGTTGGGGAATGTCTTGTGGAATTTAAGCCGGAGGTGAAAAAGAACATTTAGGATAGTGGCAGCATTCAGTAGATGGATGCAAAGTTGCTTCATATATAGAGTAATGAGGCTGATAACTCGATAATTTTGAAGTTTATGTAGTAAAGGTGGGCCAGATTTTGGATAGCTTTGAATACTAGGTCAAAAACATTGGAGTCTATTCCTGAATTACTGTAGATTTTTGTTGCAGAGTGTGATTAAGAATAGAAACAGAGGGATCACATTCCATGCCACACACACAAAGACAGATGAAATTTCTGATCCCGAACTTGACCAGATAGCTCTGTGTTCTTGGTGAGCACATTTAAACTCAATGGGCATCCATTTCCTCACTGCAGAAGTAAACATTGAGGAGAGAAATCTCCGGAGTTCTGGGATTTTACAAATAGATATCTCTGATCTCTAGGCCTCTTCTAGCATTTGCCCATCTGTAGCTTTTTGAGCTTCTCCTGTAGAAGTGAATGGTCTTTCATGTTGGATATCACTTAGAGGTTGGAGAGGGTGAGAGCAGGTTAAAGAACCCGAGGGTGAAGGACTGGAGGCAGTGGTTGCAAAATGGGAACTGTGTGGTTTGGTGGGGGCCAAGGATAGGACATGGCACCTTGGACTTTTAAAGGATATAACTTAGAGTCTTAGTCCTTCTACCCATTAACTCTGGGATTCTGGGCAACGTATTTCATCTGAGTTTCACCAACCCTTTTATAAAATACAAATTCACAAAGTTTACAAACACGATTTTAGAAAGAATTCCTTGAGATAATATATGTAAAAACACTCTGTATAATGTTTACTAGTGTTACTCCTCCTAATAAATGATTACTCCCGCACTCCAATGAAATATTATGACAGACTAGAACATTGTTTTCTAGGCACTGCTCTCTTTACTAGATGCTGGGACCTCATCTGGGAGGGATAAAATGACTTAACAGGTGTTTGAATTCATTAGGCAATTACACACAATTCTCTTTCCTCGTAATATCTGCTCTCTCAGAGAAAAATAGAATGGAGCTTAATTTGTAGTCATGTTAGCATATCATTTGGATGACCTGAATTTATTTAGATTATTGAAGGAACAAGATACGTGGGTAGATTTGAGATATAACCCAGAGTAGATGACAGAATCCTCATTGTAAAAGTGCTGGGGTATTTAGGAGTTCTTCGAATAGAACCTATTCGAGAATGGAATTTCCTGGTACTCCTTAGAAGGGAATATTTGAGTCACAGAGGCTAAATAAAGACTCAACTATATCCTGTAATTTTTATTATTGTCTAGCTATCAAAATTTATAGCACAGTGTTATGATTTTTCATCTTTGGGTTTTGTTAATGTTTGACTTGCCCATGGCAATGGTTGCATGAGTTTTCTACACTTCTAAGCATGGCTGGTGTCTATCGCTGTGTTGAAGGTGCCTAACACATCATCGTGAGGGAACAGGGACCAGTGCATTTTAACAAGGGCATGTTAAATATGGAATAACAAGCCAGAGCATTGCAGTCAGATATTTTAACCGATCACTTCCTTCCCCTTCCCCTTTGCTTCCTCTTGACTTACTGAGTGCCAGTCACACACCTGGAAAAGACTTCTTGCTTGAGTCCCAGTAGGGTTCTCAGGGCCAGGAGCCAATCAAAATGATTGACAGTTTAGCCCGGGAGCATCCACTAAACCACAACTATTAAAGCAGACAGAATTCCCATAAGACAGATGCTTTTTGGATGTAATCCAGTGATAATAATCTATTAAAACAAGTTGTCTTATCTTATGAGTTAACTTGAAAAGAGAAATGGATGCAGGGTGAATTGCAAAATGTTTGCACATGTAACTTCAATTTATTTAATTTTAAATAATTAGGGTATGGCATTGATTAGTGCTAATTGGAGTTGTGTTGGGCTGAAAGAATTATCCAAAATATGTTTTAAAGACTCATGAGAGATTTTTGCAGTAATTCTTACTTAAATCTAGGAGCTATTAAAATTGATGTTACTAAAATCAAAGATCTACATCTTAAAAAATACTAGATTTTAACCCAGTTTGAAATGGTTAGCAATATCATTCTTTAATGATAGCTACAAAATCTGGACGTGCTAAAAAGGGAAGATTAATGGGGAGAGTTTTAATGGTCCTCAAAATAGGTATTTAATAAATGCAGAATTTTTTTTCAAACTATCTTAAAGTCAGATCAAACTTTTGGGTTGTATTAAAGTCTTATTCAGGTGGAAGACAAATACTGCAGTGGTTACATAGGTTTCACAGTTGTCAAAGTCCTTTCTGTCTCAAAATCTCGTGAAGTTGTCAATGAACTTTCTGAAGCACCTCAGTTCACATATATAATATTTAAAAATCAGCGTATGATTAAAATTTACTTTCAAATCTCACATTAAAAGAGGGAAAAAAAGAAATTAGATGGATAGCATTTACACAAAGATTTCATCTGTTTAGATTGGTAGCTACTACCAAAAGGCTCCCAAAATTGCATTTCGCTAAGTTGCTTCTGGCAAGAAGACATACTTGGAGAGTCCATCAGAACAGAACTTGAACTGAAAAACTTGCTTGTATTTTCATCTGTTCCCAAACATCTGGCTCATGGCCACTTGGCATCTATATCAATCATTTCTGTGTCTGCATAATATGAAACATGCAACTAGTTTATTATTCATAAAGTATAATTTGAGGGTAGCCCTTTTGATGATTAATTTCAGCTAATAAAGGCATGCATTTAAAAATGCTTATTTGATGGTACAAATATTGGTGCTCTTAGAAAAGCCATCCTCTTTATTTATAATAAGTATTGCCATCTATTTTTACTATTTTCAGAAGAAATTCTTTTTTAGAGTAATAAGATGCATAGATGTGAGAGAACCTCCTCAGTTCAGTTCAGTCACTCAGTCGTGTCCAACTCTTTGTGAACCCATGAACTGCAGCATGCCAGGCCTCCTTGTCCATCACCAACTCCCGGAGTCCACCCAAACCCATGTCCATCGAATTGGTGATGCCATCCAGACATTTCATCCACTGTTGTCCCCTTCTCCTGCCTTCAATCTTTCCCAACATCAGGGTCTTAATGAGTCAGCTCTTCACATGAGGTGGCCAAAGTACTGGAGTTTCAATTTCAACATCAGTCCTTCCAATGAACACCAGGACTGATCTCCTTCAGGATGGACTGGTTGGATCTCCTTTCAGTCCAAGGGACTCTCAAGAGTCTTCAACACCACACTTCAAAATCATCAATTCTTCTGCGCTCAGCTTTCTCCACAGTCCAACTCTCACATCCATACATACATACTGGAAAAACTACAGCCTTGACTAGACGAACCTTTGTTGGCAGAGTAATGTCTCTACTTTTTAATATGCTGAATAGATTGGTCAGAACTTTCCTTCCAAGGAGTAAGCGTCTTTTAATTTCATGGCTGCAGTCACCATCTGCAGTGATTTTGAGAACTCAGGGTATAGTTTTTGTTTTTGCCCACATCACCTATTCTTAGACTCAGTTTTTGGTTTAAGGTATTTTCGAACAACTAGCCTTAGTTACGGCTGACATCACTACTTTGCTACTCCTCACATCTCTTTCTGTAGTCAATGGAAGAAACCAAATTGTCCACCCAAAAAATATTTGAAAGAAGAGTTCTTTTGTTCTATAATAGAGTCTAGTAACCATAACTTCGCTTCCTACTCTGATCACTTGAAAATCTGGCATGGGTGTTTGCTTATTCTGTTTGTCTTTAGCCCGAGGTAAAGGGAAGGAGAGATGATGATCCCTGTTCTTGCTTAGTAAGCCCAGAATGTTCTACTCAAGTGTTCATATTGAGGATTCCAGTTCTGTTTAATTCTGTTCCAAATGACTAATAATTACTATGTATAAGTTTGTGCCAGAGTGTTGTCTGGGAATTTCTGAATGGTTGTAATCACCAGATATTGAGAGAATTTGAAAAATTAATGGATGTTTTCCCAGGTGAAAATTTTCTTTCAAAGACTCTAATTACTCTACCTCAGTTTCCCAATCCAAAAAAGAATATTATTTTATATCAGTGAGCATTTTGAGAATATAGACAAAATCCACCTGTGGATTGTATAGATAAAGAATAAGTAAATGATCATTTGTTCATTTAGACATTGAATTTACTCTTCGTATCTAGCAGAAGATAAGTATAATTATAGAATGGGAACACATTTCCATGCCAAGACATTAAACATTAAAATTACGCTTATTAATGAAAACCTACCTATAAAGGTATGTGTGTTTTTTGTTTATATACATATAAAATCTTTATTTTCTCATTAGCATCTTTTGTATCTTTGTAGGAAAACTCCCACACACATTAAATAGCTGTCTATTCATTTGAGAGAAGACTGCTGTATCTTGGCCTCCCCACTGAGTGAAGTCTCATTATAATTTGTCTCTTTATGTTTCCAAAATGCTGGCTCACATGCTTACCTCATTAATGAGACTGGAACGCATCTCATAATGGCTGGTCTGTGGCACTGAAGCCACACAGAGTTAAAAGAATGTTGCCCTTTAATCCATTGGCACAGGAAATGCATTTCAGTGCAGTTGCCTACTTGAGAGATTGATAGAAAAAGAGTTCCTTTTCCCAATTCTGTTAATTTTGAGCACTTTTATTTTGATTTCTCCCCTTATTGTGTGTCATAGTAAAATATAGGGAAAGTAGTTTAGTAAGAACCGAAAGTGTTTCGACAGTCAGAGAGGTGTCTTCTTTGGTTTAAAGCATTTTTTGTTTCTTAGGTCACGAGGCTATTTTCTTCACATATTTTCTTCATAAAGGCTGGATTGTTTCATGGCTAACCTGATTTGACCATAGCGCACTGCCTGGTGGGAAGCGTTAAACCTCTTATTTTAAGCTAAACAAGATTACTCTGAAGGCTGGCATTAAGGGGGTAGCTTTTAGTGTAATGGTTTAGGGGCTGTGGCACACCCGTGCAGTTTCAGTAATTGAACTCTTCGGGTACTTCAGTTTCTAATAGTTAGCTATGGAAGCAGCTCGCCACGGGTGCGCAAGGAATTGCTAACTGCTTAATTTCCCCATGTTAGCTTAATGAGGAAGAATGGGTCACCATGCCAACCAAAACACCCTAGCCATGGGTTTAGAAGCGTCCTTCCCAGGATATTTGCTTCTCTTTTGGAGGTTTCTAGTAAAACAAAAGCTGTGGAATGCCAGACGAAACTCAAAACAGGATTTGAGATCAGTGTATCATCTCTCATACAGTCCATATAATCAGCTGTGATCATTTAACCTGAATTCAGTGGTCATTTATTTCATTCTTTTATGCTGTCCTTTTAATTTTGAAGACATGTAAAATGTTAACAGACATTTATGTTGATGTTAATTTTTCACTTAATATTTCTTGGCTCCTAGATATTGTCCCATCAGAGACCATCTATTTAATTTCATTTGGTTTCTAGCAACTCTTACTCTAGTAACAACCACTCTTTAGAATAGACTTTATTTTTTTAGGACAGTTTTAGGTTTACGGAAAAATTGAGTAGAACAGAGTTCTCGTATAGTCAAATATAGTTTTGCCTGTTATTGACAGCTTACACCAGTATAGTATATGTGTTCAATTAATTAACCAATGCTGATACATGCTATAAAGTTCATAGCTTATTCAAATTGCCTTCATTTTTTCTTTATGCCCTTTTTTTTCTGTTTCAGGATGCCATCTGGGAGAGCTCATTACATTTATTTGTCATGTCTTCGTCAGCTCCTCTTGGTTTTGACAGTTTTGCAAAACTTTACTTTTGATAAACTTGACAATTTTGAGGATTCCTAGTCAGATAGTTGGTAAAATGTTCTCCATTGGAATTGGCTTGATGTTGTTCACATGATTAGACTGGATTTTTTGGTTTTGAAAGGAAGCACACAGATAAAGTGACATTTTCATCACAGAATATCAGAAATGAAGGGTACATTCTATCAGCGTGATTTATCACTGTTCAGGTTGCCCTTGATCATTTGGCTGAGATAGTGTTTTTCAAGTTTCTCTTGTAAAGTTATGTTCCCTCTTGTAACCATTTTCTCATATCATTTTATTATATCATTTGTCAGTATAGTCTCATGGATATTTTATACTTTAGATTATAACCTAATACTACTTTACTTCTTTTATTGCTCAGATTGTCTGGCTTTGGCCAGGGGAGCTCTTTAAGTATGCGCCTGTGTCCCTTTGACCTTTTGCTATATCCTGGGGGGGGTGTGGTGTGTGTGTGTGTATGTTTGTTGAGCACTTTCTTACTTTATAGCACTAGAAGATTCTCCAGGCTCACCTTCTATATTTCCTGGCCCAGGCCTAAAATCAGTACGTATCTCCAAAGAACCTTGGTTCTTTTTATTGGAAAATGGTATTTGAAATCAAGATGTGAACACTAGGTAACACCTTTTAAGGGATAACTAAAGCAAAATTTTAAGTAAAATTAAGGAGTTTTCAACTATACTTAAATGAAAGAACAATAGATGGTCATCATAGATTTTTTTCTCTTTACATAACACTTAAAAATAATTTTTAATGTCCATTTTCTCCAGTGTTAGCTAGTATCACATGAAGACATATAACATGAAGAGATAATTTCAAATAGGCTAATTGTTGTGATTGAAATTTAAAAAATCCTATTGTTTCTGGTTGCTTTTTATTACCAAATCCAAATATATTTGATTTTAAACTTTGGATAAATATCATGTATCACATACATGAATATGCTTTGAAACTCTTTGGATTTTTATATGGCCATACTCTTCCCTTGATGAAAATCTTGTTGGACAAGTTATAATCTTGTCTAAAAAGTCTGTATGTTTTCATCAGTGAATTTTAATCTTTATCTGATTTTATGAAGCTGCTCAATATTTGCCTGGATATAAGGAATACTTTCTAATACATGGCCTAACTTAACCAAAAGTATTATAGTATATTCTAGAGTCAGTGTGAATAAATGAAAAAATTCCTTATAATATAAAGTGTTAAGTAACTTGCTAACATTTTTTTTTTTAATGTACTAACATTTTTTTTAATGCTCTCAGTTTTTAAATTCTTTCCTTACAAAGACTGGATGAACCGACCCATTGAACCTCTTTATAATTTTGAAATATCAAATATTAAAATTCTTTTATCTTGTCTGTTAGTTGGTATAGAAAAAAGTTTCTGATGTTGTATGTAGGGTAATTATTAATAAGGAAAACAATTTTTTCTTTGAAGGGAAACAGAACTACCCTGAAAACTTGATTATGGCAAAACTGATTTATCTCAGAATATATTCTAGAAAAACATATCCAATTATACTTTTAGCCATGCATTCTTTCTTGTCATGTATTCAGAAAAATCTGTTTTTATATTAATGTTTTGGGGTGAGTCTCTAGTGAGAACTATTTCAGAAAGGAGAACATCGAGGTGAAATCCTGTATTGTTGATATAACAAAAGCTTATGACTTCAGTGATGAATGGTGAATTCAAAATAGAGGCTGCTCAACTTTTGTTATGTCTGTATAGTCTTTTCTCTCAGTTATTCTTATAACTTTCAGATACTGATTTTTATCTACTTTATTATTACTGTGCTACTATCATTGCCAAGGGCTTAATTTGGAATTAAATGAGCCTTATGCTTAAGTAATTTATTTTCATTAGTTTGCCAAAAAGTAAGTCTCATGATGGTTTTAATACTCTAAGGCGGAATGTTTACATTTTTCTTTCCTTGAGTCTGAAACAATTCTTTTCAGTTTCCTTTTTGTCTCACAGAATGTGAGAGCAGAAGGCAATATTGGAGCTGCCATCATGAATGGTAGTTTTCCTTGAACAATATAGACGGGAGCTGTTGTAATTGATTTTTGCTTTTCTCTTATATTATTTCATTAGTCAAAGACTCCCATGGCGGGGAAAAAAAATCACTGTATGGCTTTTATAAAGACATCACCACTAATTCATGTGGCAGGGTCTTCTCATCAGCTTTGCCTTCATATTTCAAGTGATGTGTGGGAAAGACTTTGATATTTTATGATAAATTTCTCACTATCTGGTTAAGCTCTAGCTACATCCTTTTATTCCATTAGTATCCAAAGACGAGAGAGAAAATTGTCAGCTATGAATTTTATATTCTTACCTGATTTCCTATTTGACAGTTCCAGAAAAATCTCTAAAATTCTGTGATTAGAAATACATAATTCTTTAAGATGAAATGGAGATTAGATCTGGTTTCTCTTTTTATGTTAAAGGAGAATTTTAAAAAAAGAACATATTTGAATTTGTAGAGAAATTAGGCTTTCATGAAGCAGATTTATATCATTCTGTAAGTAGATAGTGAATTAAACCATGAAGGAATCCCATCCACTCAATAATTGACATAAAATATGTTTGCTAAGAGTTTTTTTAGGGATCTAGTCATTTTCCCATTTTAAATTCTACTTTTGGAATGAAATTATAGTCAAAACAGTGTTTCTCCAGAACATATGTCATTGCTTTTTTGTGTACTCTTCATGGAGAGAGATTGAGACAGGCAAAAAATGTTATGCTATATAGGTGACAAGGCCAACTTTCTGTATATGATCATAACCAAGCTATTTTTAAATAGCCTTGGAGTTGTGCAATATTGTTTAATTTATAGCCCTTCATAAGGGATTAGGAATGAGGATTTAGCATAACAAGATTCAAAATGTGTGAGATGATAGGTTTAAACAGACTTTTGGTTTGAGGGTCAGAGTTAGTTTAAGAATAATTTATTTAAATACCTACAAATGTCAGAGTGTATATTAACTTCTGGGAATTCAAAGATGTGTCAGTTATTTTACCCCAGATATAAAAGAGTAGGGTAACATCATCATAATTTTGTATGCCAGCCAGTGTATATTGTGAAATTAAGAGATTTTCTAGGAAAATTAGGGTAAAGATTACAAAATAATTATAGATAGATTGAATAGGGACATGGAAAAGGTCTTTTAATTAAGAAAATTAAAATAGCTACCATAATTATTAAATATAGAAAATTATGTACTAACACATCAGATAACCATCATTTAGATTTGTTAACATTATTTGTATATTTCAAAGCAGAAAACTTCTCTTTTAAACTCAAGAAATATAAGTTTAGGCATAACAGATCTTCAAACCTTTTGTTTTTTGTAATGAATTTTGAGGGGCTATGAATAAATAGCAACTACTTAGAAATTTGAAGCTACCTTTTTTTCTTACCTATCAGTCTATCTCCCTGCCATATCCTGTCCCAGATATTTCATCATTTTATGTTTGGTTTAGTTGTTTCTAGACTTGGAAAAAATAAACAAACCAACAAAAAACCTTTACAAACGTATGTATGCATTTGTTAAAAAACAGAGTATTATTTCCTGAATGGCTAATATGATTTTATAATATGCATATTTTATACAGTGATTTTTCACTAGCTATGTTACTATAAAATGATTTGTTTGCCTTAATTGCTATATAGTATTTTTCATGTTGATATATATTTATATAAATGTATGTAGCTGCATACTATATATAGAGATTATTTATATGCTTTTCCCTTTAATTACATTATAGATTAGATCATATGATCATTACCATAATTTATTTTCATATTGATGTAATGAAGTTTTTAGTTCTTTCCTTATTTTTGCTTTTATTAACAATGCTTCATTAGATGACATTGTATTCAGATCTAAGAGGTTTTATTAAAGAGTATGTAACTAAATTCAGATGACCAAAGATAGTGGATACAAATTATTAATTTCCCTAAACATTTTCAAATTTCTCACCCAATTTGCACAATTTATGTTTTTTCCCTAGTGTGTGGTAGTTCTCATTTCAGCACAATTTCAGGGACTTTTAATATCCAGTTTTTTTTTTTTTTTTTGCTTAAGTTTATTTGAAATATGTTCTTTCCACTTCAGTTTTCACTGATTATTGAGATTGAGCATCTTTTCAAATATTTATTGTTCTCTTTTCTATGAATTTCATGTCTGTAGTTTCACACCTGTATATACATATATACTATTGGATTATTTGCTATTTTGTGGTTCATACTTAGAAGACTCATTTTTTTTTTTTTCTGAGAACAAACCCTTTGTCTTCTGTATATTGCAACAAGACTTGGATATTTCAACCCTGAACTCTACTTATTCCAAAGATCTCAATTTCTTTGTAGTCTGACCTTCATGGCACTCATTTATTACACTAGGAATTCAATTTGTCCCAGAGCCTGAAAGGAAGCATTATTTACATTTCTTTATGGTTCCTTCATTTAGCATGTGAGGAAAATATGCCTTAGACTTTGTGAAATGAAAGCTAGAGTCCAACAGTATTTTCAGTGTTAATAATAAGGATTAGACTTGATCAAATATTTGATGATTCTTAACCTTGCCTGTGTTATAATCTCCTGTGGAGATTTTATACTAGAGCTTCAGTATTTTTAAAAGCTCACAGTTGATACTGATCATCCTTTAGGTTTGAAAACTATCATTGAAGCCACTATGATCCTTCTCCTTCCAAAGTATTTTTATAGACAAAGTAGAGTATGTGAAGCTCCAAGAATACCTGGGCTCTCATTTCTTCTTACAGGTGTATATCCAGTACATAAAAGAGGAGTGTCTGCCATGTAAATAAGCCTTATTAATGTGTTGAATGAACTGATTAGACTTTTTTTTTTTGTTAAATTGCAATCATTTTGCAATGCTGTCAGTCATCGGCTATGCCCAGATCATGTTTAAATGTCCCAGACTTTGGAATCTCATCTTCTGTACGTGGTGTTTCACCAGTTTGGACTTTCACGTCTAAGGTGGCAGCTCATCAGATTTCTCATGCCTTATCTTGGGAATACCTGTGTGGAATCATTTTGCTGCCCCACTCGAGAACAAAATAGTGCAGAGGTGCTGAGGCTAATCACATAGTTACTTGGCTCCTAGTTGTAGCTCAATCAAAGTTGTTAATTTGACCTAATCCATAAATCAGAGTTTAGTGACCAAAATCAAGAAATTAAAGCTTTCTGTCTCCACAGATTAGTGAATATGAGGTTAGAAGAGAGACTTGGTTTTTATCAGAGTCCCATTCTTATAGATGATAATTTAAACAAAATTCTATGAGAAGGCATTAAAGAGACACTTTTTAAAGTATGAACCTACCTCAAGGCTTTAGAAATTCTTCTACTTTTAAAATTTTAGCCTTGTCTGTAACCTATTAGCTCAGTTTCCTTTCATAGTGTCATTTATTTAGCCCATGTAGATTTTGCCATTATGGGAG
This sequence comes from Odocoileus virginianus, assembly GCF_023699985.2. Classification (NCBI taxonomy): domain Eukaryota; kingdom Metazoa; phylum Chordata; class Mammalia; order Artiodactyla; family Cervidae; genus Odocoileus; species Odocoileus virginianus. Next base: position 11,379,383 of record NC_069697.1, read on the forward strand.
AATGAGCATATGGAATGTCTCACTGCAGAACCTTTGGGTCTCTTGATCCTGGTTATTATGTCAGTTGTTTAGATTAGAGACTGTACATGAAAATGTTTTAAAATGTAAAATACTTTATGTTAACGCACATTTTCTTTTTCAGGCTTTTTCATTTTTATCATTTTCTCAGCACTTAGCCTTAGGGGTTCCCAGGTAGTTCAGTGGTAAAGAATCCGCCTGCCAATGCAGGAGACACAGGAGATGCGAGTTCAATCCCTGGTTGGGGAAGATTCCCTGGAGAAGAAAATGGCAACCCTCTCCAGTATTCTTGCCGGGATAATCGCATGGACAGAGAAGCTTGGTGGGCTACAGCCCATGCGGTCGCAAAGAGTTGGATGAGACTGCGCATGCACACAGCCTTCTTATAATATTCCTATAATATTTATCATTGAATTGTCTTCATTACTCACATCTTTATTTTGTAGTTGACTGTATTGATATTTTCTTCCATCATAATTAAGACTAGAATCATTTTATCATATGTTAATTCTTAATGATTTATTTTTATAATACTTTATTAAAATTTAATATAATGATACTTTTATTAAAAATTAATAAGATAGTTTTGCCTTATGACATTTCTATAGGAATCAAAATTATATAATCATTAAGGCTAACTTATGATTATATAATTATAATCAGAGTCATGTAATCATTAAGGCTAATTTATGCTGAAGTTGAAGCTCCATTACTTTGGTCATGTGATGGGAAGGCCTGACTCATTTGAAAAGACCCTGATGCTGGGAAATATTAAAGACAGAAGGAGAAGGGGACGATGAAGGATGAGATGGTTAGAGGCATCGCTGACTCAATGGACATGAGTTTGAGAAAGCTCTGGGAGTTGGTGATGGACAGGGAAATGGCATGCTGCAGTCCATGGGCTCGAAAAGTGTAGGACATGACTGAGTGACTGAACTGAACTGAAGACTAACTTATTCTGGAGTTTCATGACCAGCAAAGAAACCTGATTACACTTCTCTCCCCATGTAATTCTCTTACTCCCTTACTTTTCTTGCCTGACTATAGCTGTTTTTGTAATGCCTTCTTTCTCCCGCTCATTCTCTCTGCTTACCCCCACCAGAAGATACTGTAGTAGAATGGCCCTAGTTACATTTAGAGCACTTGGTTAATACTCAGTTACAAAATGGACTTTTGGTACAAATTCAAAGTTGAATTGTTTTCCCAGATCTGTCTTCTTTATGATAACTTGGTACCTTGCCTCATTTGTCTTTGCCAAATAATGTTTCTCCTTTGTGTAATCTAAGAATACTCAATTATGTGATTGATCTAACAAAGTATTACAACTTTTATGGTTTTGTGGGTTTTCTCCCTTAAAATCAAGAAATTTTAGAACTTTTACTGGATGGAATTTTAGAGGAGCAAAGGAATAGTTTGTAGAAGTTATCCTTAGATAAAAGTGTGTCTTCAAACATTGGATTTTGCTAGGACAGACCTGAAATGGAAAGATTGGTGACTAATGAACACATTACTCCCCCATCATTAAAAATTCTATATAGCATTACATAAATTAATTTTGAGTGGGAATCTGCCACAAATATTTTAACACTTGTTAAACAGTTAATTTTAGGCAGTTAATTCTGTGAATTTAGCATTAATGTGTGTGTATGTTAGTTGCTCAGTCATGTCTGACTCTTTGCAACCCATAGACTGTAGTCCACCAGACTCCTCTACCATGGCATTTCCCAAACAAGAATACTGGAGTGGGTTGCCATTTTTTTCTCCATGGGATCTTCCCCACCCAGGGATTGAACCTGGGTCTCCTGCATTGTAGACAGATTCTTTACCGACTGAGCCACCAGGGAATGATCTGACATTAATGAAAAATTTCTGTTTTGAGGAGTTTGAGTTTGAGGTACCTAACATATCTTTGACTGTGCCCAGTAGGAAGTTGGGTAAATGACTATGAAGATGAAGAAAAGTTAAGATGATGTCATTAGTATTTAATAAAAATTGGTAATATCATGATCACTGTTGACATAGGTTCAGAGTAGAGATGGAGCAGATGATCCCAGATGAGTTCTGTGGCTTCTAGCAAGTAGAGCTGGGGTGAATGAGAGACAGTCAGAGGAGGAGAGTTCAGTGATGGTTGCATCATATGATAAGACACTGTTTTCATAGAACTTGTACATGCTCAAAATACATTGCTTTGTGGACTAGGATTTTTTCTTTTTTGGGGAGGGATGTAATTGACATTTAACATTGAATTAGTTTTAAGTATACTATATGATGATGTGATATATGTATATATTGCAAAATGAATACCACAGTAAATTTAGCTAACATCCATCACCACAAACACATAGATTTCTGTTTTTTCCTTGTGATAACAACATTTAAGATGTATTTTCTTAGCAACTTTCAAATATGCAGGACAATGTTTTTAACTACCATCCCCATGCTATATATTACATTCCATAACTTATTTATCTTGTAACTGGACTTTTTTTTTTTTTTTTTCACCTTTTGACTGTCTTTACCCCTTCATCCATTTTGGCTGTCCTCTCAACCCATGCTTCTGGCAATCCCAGTCTGTTTTTATCTACAAGTTCAGTTTTTTTTTTTTTTAATATTCCACCTACTAGTGAGATCATACAGTGTTTGAGATCATACAGTGTTTGTTCTTCTCTGTCTGACTTATTTCACTTAGCATAATACCTTCGGGGTCTCTTGTTGCTGTTGACAGAACTTATATTTTAATGGTTGAGTAATACTCCATTGTACATATATAGCACATTTGCTTTATCCATTCATTCATTGATGGACACTTAGGTTGTTTCTATGTCTTGGCTGTTGTAAATAATGTTGCAGTAAATAGTGATTATGGGTGTGTAGGTATCTTTTCTAGATAGAGATTTCATTTTCTTTGGACAGATGTCCGGAAGTGGAATTACTGAATCATATGGTAGTTCTATTTTTAATTTTTTGAGAGGCCTCTGCACTGTTTTCTGTAGTGGCCGCACCACTTTGCGTTCCCATCAAAAGTGCAGAAGTGTTCCTTGTTCTTCACTTTCTCACGAACACTTTCTATTTCTTGTCTTGTTGATAATAGTCATTCTTACAGTTGTGAAGTGGTATCTCATTGTGATTTTGATTTGCATTTCCCTGAGGATAAGTGATATTGAACACCTTCTCATACACCTGTTGGTCATCTCTATATCTTCCCTGGAAAAATGTCTGTTCAGATCTTCTGTCCATTTTTAAAAGATTGTTGTTTTTTTCTCTTAAGTTATGTGAGTTCTTTATATATTTTTTATATTAAAAGTATACATGACCAGATACACGACTTGTGAATATTATCTCACATTTTTAGTTGTTTGCCTTATTTTGTTTGATGGTTTCCTTTGCTGTGCAGAAGCTTTTAAATTTGAAGTAGTCCCACTTGTTTATTTTTGCTTTTGTTACCTTTCATAGGTTGTTTTTTAAGCTAAATATTTGGCGTATCCTTTGTATGGTTCCAGGCACCTTTCTGAATGTCTTTGAGGAAGACAGTTTTATATAGTGACAGAATGTGTGCACTCATTCTGTGCGATCTCTGTAAGAGAAAACACGAGCAGTGAAGCATTCCAGTCGGGAAGTGGTGCCAGCTCTTCTCCCTTTCCCACTGCCTCTTCGGAACTTAAATTTCGTTAATTTAACTAAATTCTTATTTGGGTTGAAAGAGTTTGCCAGAAATTTCTTATTAACAGTGATGCCCTTTGGCCTTCCTCCCTCAGTTTTGTCTTTATATTAAAGCCATTTTACTTTTAAAAAGTTATCATTGACATGAAAATTTTGGGATTCATGAGGAGTCTTATTAGATGTTTATTATCACTGATGTCATTGAGAGCACAAGATAGCAGATGAAAGCCCACTTTATACATTCTGCAAAGAGATCAAGATATTAAACAGGGACTGGCATAGACATACCACAGTTTACCTTATTATCTGAAAGTATTTGTTCCTGTGAAACCTTTTGTAAGCTGAAATAGCATAAAGCAAATAAGCAATATTACCTTAGGAAACATCTTGGTAGCAGATGTACAAAATAAATGGAGACAAAGTGCAGATGGTCACTGAAACAGTTTAAAGCTGTGACAGCTTGATGCTCTGAGTAGTTCCTGGGGAAAAAGCTTGGTGATCCCACTCTCACTGTTTGTAACTGCCTCTGTAGATGGCTCCCTGCAAAAGCAAACGCTGAACCTGTTTTCACTTTTCAACCTTTTTTTTGGTAAATGTGAAAATCCTCTTTGCATTTTTGTTGTTGTTGCTAATGAGAATAGGTACGAATTTAGTTCTTTTGTAAAAGCAAAGTGGCATTAAGTGAACATTTGAAAAGTGGGGTATACCTATAGCTAAATTATATTTTTCCTTTGAGCCATGCAGAATCCTGTCAACTCCAAGTGTTTTGACATGCCTGTTTTTTGTTTTCCCCAGAATCTAAACTATAAAATGAAGAAAGACATTTATTAGATGTCTGCTATATTCCATATACAGTGCTGAGTACTTTATATTGTGGTCTCATTTTGACTTAATACCAGTTTTGGGAGGAAAATATTTTCAACCCATTTTATAGAGGTCAAGAAATTGAAGCTCTGGTTACTGGTATTTAGCGAGAAACAAGAGGAAAAGTTGTATACAGAATTGGATTCCATAGTCATTTTTTTTTAAGCTTACAGGAGCCGTAAACATGTTTAAAGGCGATAGAAAAAAAGTCATGTGTTTGAAACCTAATACTCTGTTTTTAGTTGTCCATTTAAAGATGCTTTTCATTTTTAAATGATCTGTTCCTGTGCGGTATTGATGATGATCTTAATTTTTTCCCCCTCTCTTTTGGTTTCAGAGGAAGAACTTGTCTCTTTTTCTCAGCATTAGTTTGTTAACTTTCTGGGGAACCTCCCTTTTGGGTGCCCGTTTATACTGGATGGGAAACAAACCACCAAGCTTTTCCAACTCTGACAACCCAGCTGCTGATTCGGACAGCCTCCTGGCTCGCACGCTCACCTTCTTCTACTTGCCAACCAAGAACCTTTGGCTGTTGCTATGCCCAGATACCCTCAGTTTTGATTGGTCAATGGATGCCGTGCCTCTGCTCAAAACAATTTCTGATTGGAGAAACTTGCACACTGTGGCCTTCTATACTGGACTCCTCCTCCTCGCCTACTATGGTTTGAAGAGCCCAAGCCTAGGAAGAGAATGCAACGGGAAGTCTGTAACAAATGGCAAGCAGAATGCAAATGGACATAGCTGCCATTCAGAGGTGGAGTATGGGAACTCAGAGATTAAATCCAGCTTTGCATCCAAAGTAGAAAATGGCATTAGAAACAATGCATCGCAGAGAACACAGCTTCCTTCTACGGAGAACATAGTTGTTCTGTCTTTATCTTTGTTAATAATACCCTTTGTTCCTGCCACGAACCTGTTTTTCTATGTCGGCTTTGTAATTGCAGAGCGAGTATTGTATATTCCTAGTATGGGCTTTTGCCTCCTCATTACAGTGGGTGCCAGAGCCCTTTATGTCAAAGTCCAAAAGAGGTTTCTCAAGAGCTTGATTTTTTATGCTACAGCTGCATTAATTGTTTTCTATGGACTCAAGACGGCAATCAGGAACGGAGACTGGCAGAATGAGGAAATGCTGTATAGGTCAGGGATAAAAGTAAACCCAGCTAAAGGTAATATTTTATTTTATGCTTTTACCTGGATGGTTTACTCTGCCTTTTTATATCTTTCCTTCTTGCTTTTTAACAGTGTTAAGAAAGAAGAGGTTCTTGTAATGCTTTAACATTTTCTTTTTTTTTTTTTTTTTTGAGATGAGCAATGTGACCATTTTAGAGACTTCCATTGTTCCATATTTGGAATAGGAACGTGTTTTCCTAAGTTCCTGACTATACTTGTCCGGAGGAGTTAGAGCTCCTATTGTGTAAAAATATTGACTGTTGTCAGAATTTAGAAAAATGCTTGATTTCCACATTTTAAAATAGTGATATGAACGTCATCTTTCTTCATCATGTTATAAAAGTCAAGTTATCTTACTTGAATACCGTTTAGCTCTTCTGTTTTCCAAGCATCACCTGAGGAAATACCACAAGGCTTACACTGACATTTTTAAAAGATTTGGAGATGAGGCTACCTCTGAATCCTGGCATCGTGTCTGTAGGTGTCAGTGTGTGCGTGTGTAAGCATTGAGTCATCCTGAGCTTTGCAGAAGCTAAATTATCTGGATGTTGCCAAGCAGTTTGCACATTCTCATTTGGAAGTAAGTCCTTAAGTCACTTAAGGAAATACACTTTTTACTGTTCACTGAGAAGATTGAGCATATTTTTCATGATTGCTTTTGACTTAGAAAATTATTTTAGCAAATCTCAAAATCTATTGCTAGAGTAGAAAGTAGCCTTTAAAGTATAAATGAATAGTCAAAAGCTGTTAATTCAGTGATTTCTCTGGTTTAGGCAAGGAAATGATGACAGAAGCTAGAGAGCAGTTGAATGAAAATAAGTGTACATTTTAAGTACAAAAATATATCATAGTAAATAGTGCCAAAGTCTTGTTCTTCATAAACTATTTTTTTTTGTGTGATTTATCCTTTAAATTATAGCAGCTTCCATAGCGTTTGAACTGGGCTTTTTCTACTTTTTCCAACACATTTCTGTACCAGTATTCAAATACTGAATGTGTGAGACTGTTCCTAATGAATGGAATGGCCTGCTGATACGTATCAGGATATTTATCCAAATATCTAGATGCCCCACAAACAACTGTGGCATTCCTATCTGATTACCAATTTAGAGTTCTTGAACAACTACTCATTTCTTTAAGACAAGGGACTGATTGTTGGTACTTAAAATGATTAATAGATTGCAGAGACTTTAATGGGAGCAGAAACATTAAAATTGAGCTGATACATAGCATAGAATTCTTCAGTTCTCATGGAAAAATCTTTACCTGTGGCTTTTTACATAGTGAGCACTGCACAATTTATTGACTGTCTGCACCTGAATCTTGCTATAAAAATTGTTGAATGAGTTCTTATAGAATGCTTTTCGGCTAGTTTTTCTTCACTGGTACATGAGAATATATAAAACATGGCTAGGTTGCCAGTTTATTCTCCTGTTGTTTAAAAGAGATACACGGTAAGGAATTAAAAGAAAACCCCAGCATATTTCATCACAGGGTTGTTTTAAGGATTTATTAAATGTATCGGTTAAGTTTCAGGTTAAGCTACTGTAACAAAGAGGCAGGATAACAGTGGCTAAAAGAAGATAGAATCGTTATTGTTTCCTAACAGTCTAAGCCTGTGTAGTACAGAGCTGATAAGATGGCGCCGTGGGTCTTCTGGATCCGTGCTCCTTTGCTTTTGTTCCCTTGCCATCTCAGTAGGGTCACCCTGTCCCAGTGGCCCAGGATGGCTCAGTTGTCACTTCAGCACTTCAGCTAACAGGAAGAGGGAGAGAAGGGGCAAATGGTGGGTGTTCCCATTCTCTGAAGAGCATATCACAGAAATTGCCATCCCATGCTCTCTCCCAGACTCTGGGCCACACCTCACTGCGAGGAAGGCTGGGAGATATTATCTCCATTCTGGGACTCCAAGCACCCTGCCACACTATATTGCTCTTGAAGAAGGGTAGGGCCAATCCTGAGATGCTGCTATAAGTAGCAGTCTCTGTCCCCGGGTAGGTGAAAAAATTCCCGAATATTTTTCAGCATTAGCTACTATACTGTTGACAGTTATGATTTCGACTTTGTTGAAATTTCTTTTTTTTTGAAATTAATTTGGTGACATGGTTAAAATGATTGGTCATTTCTTCATCTGTTCACTCAGTAAAACAGTTATTAAGCATGTCTGATATATTTTTGTGTCTCTTACTACTTAAGAAGTGTGATAGTATTTAGGTACTTCAAATATTATTAGTTAAATGGCTATAAATCCTCTGAGACATCAAAAACTGAGTTCCTGAACAACCCCCTTCCCAACCTGTACTCCAGCCAAGTGCTTTCCCATCTCAGTTGATAGTAACTCCGTTTTCTCAAAAGCTTTGCCCAGCATCAGGAGTTATCTATATTTCCTCCTTTTATTTTCTACCCTACATCCATTTCATCAGCAAATCCCCTCTGTTCTGTCTTCAAAAATATATCCAGAACTTGACCATGTATTACCATCTCCACTGCTACCATCATGGCCCAAGTCACCACCATCTTTTGTCAGATTATTATTAGAAGTCTGTAGCGGAATCTCCCTGCTTCCATTTTCTTGCCTTTTAGCGTGCTTTTGTGAGAGTCAGACGTGATGTTACCAGGTATTAATAATAGGAATTTAGGTAAAAAAGGCTTAGTGTGAGTTTTAATGTTAATCTGATGCTGAGTTGTGTTTGAGTTTAATGTTTGCTGTAGATGGAGGCCTTGTATTTCCCTGATTTCCTTTTCTCTTCTAAGGTCTTTGGGCTTTAGCTAAAACTTGGAGTCTGTATTTTGCATCTCTTTCTCCTGTAAATGAACCATTTTTATACTGGAGCCCTGCAGGTGTGTTGGTTAAATGTCCGAGAAGGGCTGTGTCCTCTTTTTTGGTGATGAAATCCTAGTGTCTCTAGGTTGTCACCTGTATGAGAGTTTCTTCACTTTCCTTCTGTCTCCTTGTCGGGACAGGAAAGCCAGAGGAGATGAGAGGGAGGGGAGTGCCTGCCCCCCACAGCCCTGGGAAGCAGCTGTGGTAAAGCTGCTTCCCTGGAGGGGAGACCTTTGTTTTGAAGGAGGATCATTTCATAAAAGTTCTTTTTCTCGTCCTCCGCAGAGCCAGGAAGGCCTGTTTCTTGGCTTTTCTGTGCAAGAACCTGGGAGTCCCTGGGCCCTGGAACTAAAACCCACAAAAGAGTAGATGTTAGATACCTCTAAGACTAGGCACAAGTGTCTTACTTCTGAAGTAAGTTTCTTACTCTCGCTTAAGCTCCACCACATTCAGCCTTCAGCAGCTCTGCTCAGAATTGCCAGTTACTTATTCCTGTCAGACTCTCCTCCAGGTAATCTCATCTCTTTGCAATTGGATTTTCCTTGAGTTTGCCGTCTGTTTAGCACATTCTTGTAAGAATGAGAGTGAGGAGTTCCAAGCCTTTTACACATCTGAGCTGAACCCCAGCTTCCTTCTTCCGCCCTTAGCATCTACCTTTCATCAGAGCCCTGATGACTCTTTTGAGACATAAGCTGGACTGTGGTGGTCACTGCTCCCAGGGCTCCCCTGACACCCATTTCTCTCAAACGCAGCGCACACAGCAGAGACGGGACACCGCAGTCTCCCAGCCTTGCCTTCGCTGGCTTCACTCCAGCCCTGCTGGCCCACATGTTGTGCCGTCTCTACGCCAGGGACCCTGGCCTCAGAGCGTTGGCACTTGTTGCTGCTTTCTCTTGGAAAGCGTTTCCTGGGATAGTCTCACCTCCGTCTCGTCTCTTTCAGCTCCTTTAGGTCTCCGGTGCAACGTTGCATTATCAGTAAGGTGCTTAATGTCAAATCGCCTGCTCTTTGTAAAATTGCAGCCACCCTCCTGCTTCTGCTTTGTCTAGCATCCCCTGTCCTCTGTCCATACTTTGTTTTCCCCATGACATTTAGGACCATTTGACAGCCTATATTTTCCTTATTTCTGTGTTTATTGTTTGAATGTGTTGTCACTGTACAGTATAATGCATGACCCAAGAAGACAAGAAGTTTTGTGTTTTTTTTTAATGCTATGTATGTAGCTGCTGGGGCAGTGCCTGGAAGAGAGAAAGTCTTTTTGAGTGAATACACTGATGAATAAATGTTAGTCATAATCCTCCTCCTTAAAAAACTTACAGAACTTATTTAGAGATAAGATGTACATTAATTAAAGGAAGTGAAAGTGTAAAATATGTTGTTGATGTACCACATACTTGCTACCAAGTCCAAGCTCGCTCTGCTCACCACACGACAGGCCAGTAAATCCGAGAGAGGAGGTGTTGAGGCAAGGAAGAGACTTTAATCGGGAAGCCAGCTGACCTAGAAGATGGCAGGCTCGCACCTCACAATAATCATCTTGTCAGGGCCTGGTTGCCAGGTTCTCTCATAGATCAGAGATGGAGGGGAGGTGAGGAAACAAAAAGACTGTCAGTCCTTGAGAATGTCCTTCACAGGTGGTTGGCTCAGGTTATCTCCCTGAGGCAGGCCATTATGTATGTTTATAATAACAAAAAAAGGGTTGAAGTCATAGAAGCAGATCTAGTGTAAATTTAAAATTAACCCTTCGTTATTCCATACTAAAGCATGTTTCATAATAGTTCAGTTCAGTTCATTCGCTCAGTCGTGTCCAACTCTTTGTGACCCCATGAATCGCAGCACGCCAGGCCTCCCTGTCCATCACCGACTCCCGGAGTTTACTCAAACTCATGCCCATCGAGTCGGTGATGCCATCCAGCCATCTCGTCCTCTGTCGAACCCTTCTCCTCCTGCCCCCAAATCTCCCAGCATCAGGGTCTCTTCCAATGAGTCAACTCTTATAAGAGGGATAGAATTGGCAGTGGAGTTAGTTTTGGACTCCTTGAGTCCCTTCTGTGACATATGCTTCCATTTTGATACAAGGCAAAACTTTTAAAATCCAGGTTCCTGATTTTTTTCTATTTATAACATGCTAATAAATATTCTGGCTACAGTGACTTCCTTAGCAATTATGAGACTGGTAGTCATCTTCTTTAAGATAGTGTTTTCTTAGTCTGTGATGTTATTTGAGCCTAGCCAAAGATTAGAAATGCTTTAAAGCCAGTCTTATGTAACTGTGTTTGAGATTACCGTTATTTCATTGAGTTAGTTTTTTTTTTTCTCCTTTGAAAGCCTTTGCAAATTTTGGAGTACTTCAGTCTACTATTACTTCAACAAAATATGATTTTAAGCCTCATGAAGCATTTTACATGAAAGATGCTGCCTTCAGTAATGGGTCAATACAGACAGCTGCCAGTCATTAACTGATTGGATGCAAATGATGATGATGGGTAGAGCCTGTCATAGTGAGTGTGTTGCTAATTTATGGTTTAAATATGGATAGTAGAGAAATGATAGCTGATTTGGACTATGTAAACCAGAAGTCCTCTCTCATTATGTGGTTGATAATGTCAGGAAAATACTAGACATAGTTGATTGCTGTAGTTTGCTCATTTACAATGACTCTGCATTTTTGTGCTTAGGAAGGAGGAAATTTTCTTTGACTGCTTTAATGAGCAAGTCAATGTATTTATATTATTTAAATATAGTAATATTAAAAGGTTTTTTTAGTGTGTGTTTAAAACACTATGTTTTATATACTATATTGATAAATATTTGCTTGACAAAAGCATTTCTTAATTCATTACAAAGTGGTTAAATGTATGATCACTTTTCTTTCTTGGCCTCTGGCCTTATCTAAATCCCCATGTGTCTTTGGCTCTTAGAGAATTTGGCACCATTGATTTCTGCTACTAGGGCTTTCAAGGCACACTACACAATTTTGACTATCTTTCTCTCATTTCCACAGCTGTCTCACGTATGGTTTTGCCTCCTCTTAAAATTGATTCATTCTGCAAGGTTCTATCCAAAGTGTGCCTTCATTTTCCTTTCTGTATAGAGTCCAGAACACTACTTGGGATATATTAGTATGGAGTCAATAAATGTGTCATTGAATTTCCAAGTTACTTTCCCTGTGACTGTAGGACTTCTCCACCTCGGTGATTTGTCTGCATCTCAAACTCATAACCGGTTTTCCCTAAACTACCTATTTGCTGACTTCCTTATTAATTATGGTCATAAGCAGAGACTGACAAAGTTATTACAGATAAACATCAGTGAACTCATATACATAAAAACAATGATAATGATAGCATATGGGCAGCATATTTACTGTGCTAAAAGGTATTTACATTTTTTCAAGTTATAAATTAAAAATCAAATCAGTTCTTTAGAATGGTTGGTTTATTAACTCTATGGCAATTTGCTTTACAAAACATATGATTGTGATTTTTTTGTTTAGAAACAATTTCTGAAAATATTTAGGATTAATGAAACAGGGTTCATCCAAGGAAAATTTAACATGATAGCATTTATTTTAATGCTCTTTTCTAACATAAATATGTAAAATTATATAAAATGACTACATATTTGAAATTATAAAGGTGATTATTCACACATCCTATATTTCCTAAATTCAGCCCCTCCTTATGCAAATAACAAACATTGTCCCTTTAGATATAGAAAAACAGAAATTAAATAGCTGTTTCAGCTGTGCAACATTTGACAGTTTTTCTTTTTTCCTAAATTTCTGTGAAACTGATACTTCTATGTCAGCTTCACATGGTTGCAGATTTCAAGAAACAAGTATGTGGAAGGGATATCATTTTATGTAGGAAAAAATTCATAATTTAAGTGAAATCTGAACCACTAAGTCATGTGAAACTTGACTAATTCATTGTGGATTTTATGGTCTAAGTTTTTGATTACCTCTAATTGACTGTCTTCTTTTACTGTGGTATGTTGCAATTAACCAGCTAACTTTGAGATTGTGTAATAAATCTTACTATATTTCTTAGATAATTTGTCAAGTTACAATACGTCGGAGGTAAAATGAAAAAATTTCAGAGAAGAATAAAATTTAGCAGTTAAGTCAAGAAGGAAAACCAGTATAATATTTTATAAGACTGACTGTCTTGAGTTAAAAAGCTGTAAAATTCAAATTTTCATTTTTGACAGAGAGATGTGGTAGGAGAAAGCTAGCAAAAAGTTCCCTAAAAGGCTGATTGAGAGAAAAACAATACAAAGTGGAATAAGGATTCCATAGGGTAAAGAAATTCTGTGTTTCTTCTTCTTCAGCTTTTTTTTAAGTGATGTAGGATTCTGTTATTTTCTGTTCAGCAATCATGATACAATTATTGTACTAATCAAAAATCACAATAGTAGAAGATGTTTATCAGTTTTTACAATCAATAGCCAGACAAAAAATAAAAGATCATTAAAATTGCAGGCCATAATGGGAACATGATTACATAGCAATATAAAATACTTACCTACTATTTGAGGAGTTAAGTAGCGTGATGTGGTAAGTGGAAGTGCATGCATGCACATGTTTTCTTCTCCCCAACCAGTCATGTCTTTTGGCTCATGCATTTTTTAATCCATTTACATTTAAGGTAATTATCAATATGTATGATCCTATTACCATTTTCTTAGTTGTTTTGGGTTTATTTTGTGTAGATCTTTTCCTTCTCTTGTGTTTCCTGCTTAGAAAAGTTCCTTTAGTGTTTGTTGTAAAGCTGTCTTGGTGGTACTAAATTCTCTTTAACTTTTGCTTGTCTGTAAAAGTTCTGATTTCTTCATCAAATCTGAATGAGAATTTTGCTGCTAGGAGTATTCTTGGTTGTAGTTTCTTCTCTTTTATCACTTTAAATATATCATGCCATTCCCTTCTGACTTGTAGAGTTTTTGTTGAGAAATCAGCTGATAACCTTATGGGAGATCCCTTGTATGTTCTTTGTCATCTTCCCCTGTTGCTTTTAATATTTATCTTTTTCTTTAATTTTTGTCAGTTTGATTATCATATGTTTCAGTGTATTCCTGCCAGGGACTCTCTGCTTCTTGGACTTGGTTGACTATTTCCTTTCCCATGTTAGAAATGTTTTTGGTTATTATCTCTTCAAGTATTTTTTCAGGTCCCTTCTTTCCCTCTTCTCCTTCTGGGACCACAATAATGTGAATGTTGGTGTGTTTAATGTTGTCTTGGAGGTCTGTTAGGGTGTCTTCATTTTTTTTTTTTTTCTGTGTTCTGTGGCAATGATTTCCACCATTCCATTCTCCAGATCTTTTATCCATTCTTCTGCCTCGTTTATTCTTCTCTTGATTCCTTCTAGTGTATTTATTCACCTCTGTTTGTTATTCTTTAGTTCTTTTGCATGTGTGTATGCTTAGTTGCTCAGTCATATCCAATTCTTTGCGACCCCATGCAATGTAGCCCACCATGGAGAGTTCCTCTCTTGATGGAATTCTGCAGGCAAGAATACTGGAGTGGGCTGCCATTTCCTTCTCCAGGGCATCTTCCTGACCCAAGGATCAAAGCTGGGTGTCCTGCATTGCGGACAAGTTCTTTACCATCTAAACTACCAGGGAAGCTTAGCTCTTCTAGGTCTTGGTAAACATTTCTTGAATCTGCTCCATTGTTTTCCTGAGATCCTGGATCATCTTCACTGTCATTATTCTGAATTCTTTTTCTGGAAGGTTCACTATCTCCACTTCATTTTCTCCCCCTCTGGGGCTTTTATCTTGTCCTTTCATCTGAGACATAACTTTCTGCTTTTTCATTGTGATATATGTGATTTTTGTTCTAGCCACTGTGAGACTGTGCTTCTCCTTGCTGCTTCTGTCTGCTCTGTGATGGAGGAGACTGAGAAACTTGTGCACCCTTCCCAGTGGGAGGGACTATGGTGGAATAAACTAGGTCTTGCTCTAGAGGGCAGGGCTGTGCTTAGTAAAGCTTTAATCCAGTTATCTCCTTATGATTGGGGTTGTGCTCCTCCCCGTTAGTTGTTTAGCCTGAAGTGACCCAGACCTGGGGTCTATGGGGTCCATGGTAGGGTTAGTGGCAACCTCTAAGAGGACTTATGCTATGGGGCCCCTTCCAGGACTGCTGCTGCCAGCTCCCCAATTGTCTGGCAAGCCTGCTGACCCATGCCTCCATGAGAGGCCCTCCAATTCTAGCAGGTTTGGTTCAGTCTTCTGTGGGGTCACTGCTCTTTTCTCCTGGGTGTTGGTGAATGTGAGATTTTGTTTGTGCCCTTCAAGGATGAAGTCTGTTTTTACCAGTCCCTTTGTTGGATCCCCAGGCTGGGAAGCCTGATATGGGGCTCAGAACCTTCACCAGTGGGAGAACTTCTTTCATGTTATTATTCTCCAGTTTGTGGATCACCCACCTGGCAGGTATGGGATTTGATTTTATTGTGATTGTGCCCCTCTTATCATCTTGTTATGGCTTCTTCTTTGTCTTTGGACATAGGGTATCTCTTTTTGGTGGGTTCCAGTGTCCTCATGTCAATGATTGTTCAACAGATAGTAGCAATTCTGGTGTTCTCGCAGGAGGAGATGAGCACACATTCTTCTACTCTTCCATCTTGAACTGGAAATCCTGTGTTTCTTCTTCTTAATTTGTCTCTTCTGAGTAGAAAAAAGAAATATAAGGGGGTTGACAAGGATGAAATGAAAATGTCTCATTGAAATGAAAATCTCAACTAAAGGAGAGATAAAAAGGAGGATATTTAAAAAATAAATATCCTAAATTGTTAAGGCACCTTTTAAACATTTGATTCTTGAGTAAGTTAACTGTGGTTTCTTATTGACATGAAGTCACAGTAGTTCAAAAGCATATGATTTCCTCTAAGAACAGAGTAGCACATAAATCTTTTCTTTGGTTCCAGTCCTAATGCCTGCAAGTACAGTTTTTCAGGGAAGAAAAAAAACAAAGACAACACAACAGGTTCCATAAAAATGGTCCTATTGTGTATAACAATAAAGTAGGTGACATATCACTGTGTCTTTGGGATTACCATAACAAAACTTACAGAATCTTTATGGGTGTTTGAAAGCCTTTAACCCTAAAATTAGTGTTGTCTTAGATTGAATATTTTTACTAGTGGTTATATTTCAAAGAAACAAACTCACATATAATTAAAATATGTATGAAGTTATATTATTCTGATTTCCATATTAGTTTTTGTATTTCATTCTTAAAATGTTCAAACATTTCTTTGATTCTCTTTTGTTAAACACATATGAAATAGTTCATTCATTGAGAAAGATATCCACAAACCTTATATTTGAACTACTTAAAGGATACCACTATAAAACAAATAACACATTTGGCAGATTGAGAAAAGGCTATTACCAGAATCTTTGATGACCCTCCTATACATCTTATTTCAGTTTTGTTGCTTTCACTTGTGTTCTCTTATTTTATGCTAGAACCTCCATTACAATGTCAAACAGAAGTGATGGCAGCAGATTTTTATTTCATTCCTTTCTAAGAATGTTTTAAATATTTCACCATTAATTATGTGCATTTTATGTTTTTTAGTAGACAGCTTTTATCAGAGTTTTCCTCTTATTTCTAGTCTAAGTTTTCTTTCTGTGAATTAGTATTGATAATAATAGGCATTTCCCCCACTAATATTTATTATTCCCACTATTATTTATGTTAATGAATTATATTAATAGATTTTCTAATGTTGAACTTGGCTTTGCATTCTTGGAATATGCCCAAGAATTACTAATTATGTATTATCCAATTTATAGTCTTCTAAAATTTTCACCCATGTTCCTGAGTGAGACCAGTGCTTCTCTTCCCAAGGCTTGAGGTTGTGTGGCTTCTCTTATCTAACATCTCTTTAGAAGCCAATTAAATCCCAAGCCCTGATTCCTCTTAGTTCCGCAAATTTACACAGGGTGAATGTCATCTTCAGAACCTATTAACCTTCTGGACTCATGCTTTTGAACAGAGTTTCTAGGTTTGAGGATTCCCCTTACTGTCCCATCAATTAATACCAAATAGTGGTAGTGAAAGTTGCTTAGCCGTGTCTGACTCTTTGTGACTCCATGGACTATACAGTCAATGGAATTCTCCAGGCCAGAATACCAGAGTGGGTAGCCGTTCCCTTCTCTAGGAGATCTTCCCAACCCAGGGATCGAACCCAGGTCTCCCACATTGCAGGCAGATTCTTTACCAGCAGAGCCACAAGGGAAGCCCATCAATTAATACATTCATTAACAAATATTATATTTTCTATCTAGCATTTTTCAGTTCAGTTCAGTCACTCAGTCCTGCCTGACTCTTTCTGACCCGTGGACTGCGTCATGCCAGGTTTCCCTGTCCACCACCAGCTCCCGGACATTGCTCAAACTCATCTCTCCTGTTGGTGATGCCATCCAACTTCTCATCCTCTGTCGTCCCCTTCTCCTCTTTTCTTCAGTCTTTCCTGGCATCAGGGTCTCTTCCAATGAGTCAGCTCTTCACATCAGGTGGCCAAAGTATTGAAGCTTCACCTTCAGTATCAATCCTTTCAAGAATATTCAGGACTGATTTCCTTTAGGATGGAATGGTTGTATCTCCTTGCTGTCCAGGGAACTCTCAAGAGTCTTCTCAACCCCACAGTTCAAAAGCGTCAGTTCTTCGAGGCTCAGCTTTCTTTATGGTCCAACTCTCACATCCATACATGGCTCCTAGGAAAACCATTGTTTTGAAGAGACAGAACTTTGTTGGCACAGTAATGTCTCTGCTTTTTAATATGCTGTCTGGGTTGGTCTAGCTTTTCTTCCAAGGAATAAGTGTCTGTTAGTTTCATGGCTGCAGTCACCATCTGCAGTGATTTTCTAGCCCAAGAAAATAAAGTCTGTCACTGTTTCCATTGTTTCCCCATCTATTTGCCACGAGGTGATGGGACCAGATTCCATGATCTTAGTTTTTAAATATTGAGTTTATTCCAGCTTTTCCACTCTCCTCTTTCACTTTTGTCAAGAGGCTGTTTAATTCCTCTTTGCTTTCCTGCCATAAGGGTGGTGTCATCTGCATACCTGAGGTAATTGATATTTCTCTCAGCAATCTTGATTCCAGCTTGTGCTTCATCCAGTCCTGCATTTCGCATGATATACTTTGCATAGAAGTTGAATAAGCAGGGTGACAATGTACTGTCTTGATGTACTCCTTTCCCAATTTTGAACCTGTCTGTTGTTCCATGTCTGGTTCTAACTGTTGCTTCTTGACCTGCATACATATTTCTCAAGAGGTACGTCAGGTGGTCTGATATTCCCATCTCTTTAAGAAATTTCCACTGTTTGCTGTGATCCACACAATCAAAGGCTTTGGAGTAGTCAATGAAGCAGAAGTAGATGTTTTTTTCTAATTCTCTTCCTTTTTCTATGATCCAGTGGGTATTGGCAGTTTGATCTCTGGTTCCTCTGCCTTTTCTAAATTCAGCTTGGACACTGGAAGTTCTTGGTTCATGTATTGTTCAAGCCTAGCTTGGAGAATTTTTAGCATTACTTTGCTAGCATGTGAGATGAGTGCAATGGTGCACTAGTTTGAACATTCTTTGGCACTGCCTTCCTTTGGGATTGTATTTTTATGTGTTCTATATAAGGAGAGAATCTCTGGACAGAGTTTTACCACACTAACAGAAAGAGAAACGCCCAAGAAATATCCATAAATATGGCATCTATTAAGGGATAGTTTAGCTATGTTAGAAATTATATTTGAGAATAGAATTAAGACATAGCTAATATTTTTGAAATTTTACATTCTCCTTCAACAAAAGAGAACAAAACTGCTAAAGTAAGTAAAAAAATATATTAAAGCAGTGTTTTAGGCAAAATCAAATTTCAGGTATTTGAGTCTTATTAAACACAAAAGGCTAAAGAGCTAAAATATATTCATTTTCTGCTGTAATATAGTTACAGATACTGTCACAGATATAGCAGATTTTCAGTAAGACACACTTTTTAGTTTTATCCTTATTAATCATGCACATCTGTACTTGTGCCCATGGAAGTAAAGGAAAATTCCAGTTAAGTCTTAAGGGATTATGGAAAACTCTGAGATGTTCAAATCATATAATTATTGAAAAAAACTTGGATTTAGGAGACTATATATATATAACTCAACGGGAAAACAGTGTGAGCCCTTTTTTATGCATAGGAGTGTTAAATTAGAAATCTCTCCTCTTTTTAGTCTTGCATATTAGTATTAATTTAAAAATCTGAATATTACTATCTAGTGGATCTTGTAGAAAATACACACAGGTGCTTACTAAAAAATAAGAACCAAACACTAAAAGTTTTTATTTAAAAATGCTAATACTGTTTTCCAAGTAAGACACTACAATCCAACTTGATTAAACAGTATAAATAAATGGACACAAAACCTTTCTGGAGGGCAGAACTATATTAGGACCTTCGTTGAGTCTTGTATTTAGGTGTCTAAATCTCAATAATACTAGCTGCCACTCTGAACATTTATTCATCCACTTTAAATAGCATAATTCAGTTCCTTCATGTAAAACATCATGGGATATTATTTTAAAATATCAGGGTTAATATTTTTCCCTGGGAGTAACGTAGGCATACATTTTAATTAGGAGAACTTTCTAGGAATTTTAAGTTTAGGAAGAGGAACTGGATTTAGATATTTAATACAACAGATGAGTGTCAAATTTTGACTCGAACAGAGAACTGAGGTGTCAAGGAACTTTTCTTGGTAAGTGCAGTTCTTTCCCTGGAGGGTGGAAGAAACTTAGTCTAAGAGTATGTGGGGCTCTGTGTTTCACAGCTGGGAGTTTGTTTAATAAAGAAATGTAATAAACATTTCTTCTTCTCTTTCTCTCTTTTTCCTTGTGAAAAAAATAAATTTCTCAAAATATATATCACATGGCTACCAGGACCAGGAGGTCAGAGATATTTTGAGATAATATCTGGTTTTAGTTTATCACTTGGCTTATTCTCTTTGAGTTTTTACAAATAAGCTTTGGTTTTTTGCAGTACTGGTATAGAATACATCATTTCTCTACTTAGTCTGTTTTCATATAATCTGAAAATTTTCCAAGGGTGGCTTCAAGTCATATTCACTCTAGTGGTTAAAATTGAATGCTGTTGTCTGTATTCATGTGAGTGTTGAAAACAATTTTCAAGTAGAGATACGTTTCTGGATTTACATAAAGAAAACATGGGCATATTAATTAGTGATACCATACAAATCTGTGTTGTGCCTTTTTCTTATCTCCAACCACAATATATTTAAAATTACTTCTGCTGTTGAAATTCTATTATTAGGAAGCAATGGCACAAGATTTAAAAAATCTCTTTTGCTCTTACAGTTTAGGACAATGATTTTGAGAAAGTTTTTTTTTTTTTTTTTGGCAGATAATACTGTCAGTAAAGTTCTTTTTGTGCCATATCTTTGGGTTTTGTGGTGCAATTTTAAAACCAGGAGGCTTAAGTGACACTTTGGTCAGAGGTCTGCCATGTTCTAATTGTGGCTTTTCCAAATGGAGCCTAGAGTAGATATTTACTTTTGAGGCTTTTAAGTAGGAGTTTAGACTTAAAGAACTATACCCTAACCCAGTCCTGATGACTACCTAGGAAAATGCTGCTTCTTTATGGATCTTAATCAACCTGGCATGTAAATTCTCTGAATGTCAGCACCATTTAGGAGGCATTATATGGGTTTATGCCTCTAAAAACACATATCTAGTCATAATTTCTATTTGGTAATATTTATTAAAACTAATATGTATCCAGTAGATGTGTTTTGTGTAAAAGAGACTTTAATGGGCACTGAAAATTCCCTGCTAGAGCTTCAGGAAAACGGCCCAGCCCTTCTCTTTCTCATGGTGCTCAACTGATGTGATAATGTCACTTGACTGCCTTCACTCTTCTGGTTCTTCCTATTTAATTTTCCCCTCTGTGTACTAGCTTCCTTTCACTGTTTGGAAGTAGAACTTTCTGAGTTGTATGCTTAAGGGTGTAAAATGAATAACATCATCCTTTATATCAATATCATGTTTTTCAAGTAATGCAAAAATGCCTCATACAAGTACTAGCTGCATAGCTTTTGAAGAGCCCTTATCTGTTTGCCCTATAGTAGCAAAAAAGGCAAAGAAAATTAACCTCCCTCTTTTTTTCTGTTGTTTGTAATAGCTGAAAATATACATTAAAATGATAGTTGCCAAAGATTTGTGCATATAGTAAAGGTAAATGACATTTTTAGAAATTTATTTTATTTAATAGCTAATTTTATTTTATTAGCATTCAAGGATATTTTTCTACTCACATAAATATTTTATTCTTCATACTTGTGCTTTTACTGAACATTTCTTACTTTTAAAGTGTCCTTTTCTCTATTACTAACTCTACTTTTTCCATTAGCACTACCTCCTGAGTTAAAAACTACTGTCAAAGATTAATATGTTGAAGTTAATTAAGGTTATAACATGGTGTCGTGATGTACTGTATTTGATATATACTGCATTTTATCTTAGGAATAGCTATTTTAAAATAAAATGTAATCTTTATGGTTTTTTTTTTTTTCCTTATCTTAAAACTGGCTTTGTGGACTTCCTTGGCAGTCCAATGGTTAGGACATTGCACTTCCACTACAGGAGGCATGGACTGGATCCCTGGTTAGGGAACATGCCAAAAAAAATTTTTTTAAAATAATATTCTCAAAAGAAAATCACAAAAAACTGGCCTCGGGAGAATTTAATATTGCTTTGAATTTTGCTTTTCTTGGCCTTGATTTGTTTGGCAGTGAAATTCTCAATAGCATGTCCATAGATACTGAATATAGGAGATACACTACTAAAGGGTGTATCTGCCTGGTTATGTTTTTTATGAATGATGATCTATTAATGATATATTATTCCTATTCCATAGAAATGTACTTTGTAGAGTTACACATCTATTATCTTATTTAATTACCTCAGTGATGCTGGAGTTTACCTTGGGCAAGGATTGTTACACCTGTTTTACTGATGAGCAACTGAGAGGCAGAATGCTTAGGGAGAAAAGGCATGGTAGGTTGGTCAGGTTTGCAGTAAGGTAGATAGGGTGGTCTTGGTGGTTCAGTCCTTAAGCCAGTCTCCTCTGGTCCTTGGAATCTCCCAGGCAACAATACTGGAGTGGGTTGCCATTTCCTCTTCCAGAGGGTCTTCCTGACCCAGACGGGGATCAAACTTGGGTCTCCTGCTTGCAGGCAATCTCCTGCATTGCAGGTGGATTCTTTACCAACTGAGCCACTGGAAGTCAGGACATGAGGAGCTGTTATCCTCATCTTTACAGTGTTGTTACAACCTCTCTGAGCTTCTAGGTGGCTGATCTGTATAGCAAGCACAGCAATACCACTGTGTGGGACCATGTGTGTATAGCACCCCTCACCCAGAGTTTGGCCCATAGTACATGTTTACTTACGACTGCTAATAAGAAATGGAAGAGTCTAGTAATTTACTTCAGTGTACCAAGAACTGACTGGTAACAGAAATAGAACTAAAAACTTAGGTTTGGGGTCTTTTTGGTTTATGTTTCCACATCAAATTTCCTTTTAGTGACACACATTTGGAAACTAACCTGGGGCTATTAAATGGCAGAGACCCATTGAATGATGACAGGATTCACTGTGAGATAAAGTAGGTTACGAGATTGGATTGTAAAAGAACAAAAGGGAGAATTTTTTTTTTTAATCACTTCTCTTCCCCCGCCCCCCACCACCGCATCCCCCCTCCCCCAACTAGAGGTGTTCAGAATTTTTGCCGTTTCTAAACGTTCTTCATCTTTTAGAGCTGAACCAGACTCTATACCAATTATGATGGAGGCAATCTGTAAGAGAGTCTTTGTGTCAATTATATTCTGACTATGAAATCAGAAACAACTGCTCTGTATATTTTGCTACCATTCTATGTGTAATTGTTGAACGGCTACATGGGCTAAGAGATCAGCCAAATGTGAGGAATTTCTTATGAGCCTTTACTGAATTGCTGTGTTTTTATATAAATGGGCTTCCCTGGTTGCTCAGATGGTAAAGAATCTACCTGCAATGCAGGAGACCCTGCATAGATCCCTGGGTCAGGAAGATCTCCTGGAGGAACGAATGGCTACCCACTCTAGTATTCTTGCCTGGACAAAGGAGCCTGGCAGACTACAGTTAATGGGGTCACAGAGTCATATTCAACTGAGTGACTAATACTTCATATGAATAGGGTCACTGTTTGTGGCATGCCAGTTATTATTCACTAGTTGGAGAAGACTCTGGAGAGTCCCTTGGACTGCAAGGAGATCCAACCAGTCCATCCTAAAGGAGATCAGTCCTGGGTGTTCATTGGAAGGACTGATGTTGAAGCTGAAACTCCAATACTTTGGCCACCTGATGCAAAGAACTGACTCGTTTGAAAAGACCCTGATGCTGGGAAAGATTGAAGGCAGGAGGAGAAGGGGACGACAGAGGATGAGATGGTTGGATGGCATCACCAACTCAATTGACATGGGTTTGGGTGGACTCTGGGAGTTGGTGATGGACAGGAGGCCTGGCGTGCTGTGGTTCATGGGGTTGCATGGGTTAGTGGGTTAGTTAACCAGAAACTTCACAGAGAGTACCTTGCTATCAGAGAGGAACATGAAGCAGATTTTTTTGTTTTGTTTTGTTTTGATTAAGATGAAGTGAGAAACATTCTGAGCCTAGATGGGAAATTAGAGTGAAGGCCTTTACAGAGAAGACCCAGCTTCGCAGACCATGTGTGGTTCTGATTGTTGTTCTTCAGTTGCTGAGTCCTGTCTGACTTTGTGACCGGTAGAACACAGCATGGCAGTCTCCTTTCTCCTCCACCATCTCCCAGAGTTTGCTCAAATTCATGTCCATTGAGTTGGTGTTGCTATCTAGCTATCTCATCCTCTGCTGCCCACTTCTCCTTTTGCTGTCAGTCTTTTCCAGCATCAAGATCTTGTCCAGTGTGTCGGCCCTTTGCATCAGGTGGCCAGAGTATTGGAGCTTCAGCATCAATCCTTCCGATGAATATTCCAGGTTGATTTACTTTAGGATTGATTGGTTTCATTTCCTTGCAGTCCAAGGGACTCTCAAGGGTCTTCTCCAGCACCACAGTTCAAAAGCATCAATTCTTTAGTGCTCAGCATTCTTTATGGTCCAACTCTTACTGGAAAAACTGTAGTTTTGACTATATGGACCTTTGCTAGCAAAGTGATGTCTCTGCTTTTTAATACACTGTCTAGTTTTGTCAATAGCTTTCATTCCAAGGAGCAAACATCTTTTAATTTTATGGCTTCAGTCACCATTCATGGTAATTTTGGAGCCAAAGAAAATAAAATCTGTCACTGCTTCCACTTTTTTCGCCTCTATTTGCCATGAAGTCTTGGGACCAGATGCCATGATCTTAGTTTTTTGAATGTTGATTTTTAAGCCAGCTTTTCACTCTCCTCTTTCACTCTCATCAAGAGGCTCTTTAGTTCCTCTTTGCTTTCTGCCATTAGAGTGGAGTCATCTGTGTATCTGATGATGTTGATCTTTCTACTGGCAATCTTGATGCTAGCTTGTGATTCATCCAGCCTGGCATTTGGCATGATGTACTCTGCATGTAAGTTAAATAAGCAGGATGACAACATATAGCCTTGTATTCCTTTTCCAACTTGAAACCAGTTCCATGTCCGGCTCTAACTGTTGCTTCTTGACCCACATACAGGTATCTCAGGAGAGAGGTAAGGTGGTCTAATACTCCCATCTCTTTAAAAATTTTCCACAATTTGTTGTGACCCAAACAGTCAAAGGCTTTAGCATAGTCAATGAAGCAGAAGTAGCTGTTTTTCTGGAATTCCCTTGCTTTCTCCATGATCCAGTGAATTTGATCTCTGATTCCTCTGCTTCCTCAAAACCCAGCTTGCACATCTAGAAGTTCTTGGTTCATATACAGCTAAACCTAGTTTGAAGAATTTTGAGCATAACCTTGCTAGCACATGAAATGCACACAGTTGTATGGTAGTTTGAACATTCTTTGGTATTGTCCTTTGGTATTGGAATGAAAATGGACCTTTTCCAGTCCTGTGGCCACTACTGAGTTTTCCAAATTTCTTGACATAATGAGTACAGCATTTTAACAGCATCATCTGTTAGGATTTGAAATAGCTCAGCTGGAATTCTGTTATCTCCACTAACTTTGTACATAATAATGCCTCCTCAGGCCCACTTGACTTCACACTCCAGGATGTCTGGCTCAAGGTGAGTGATCACCATCATTATCATCTGGGTCTGAGGACCTTTTTTGTATAGTTCTCTGTATCCTTGCCACTTCTTTTTAATCTCTTCTGCTTCTCTTTGTTCCTTACTGTTTCTGTCTTTTATTATGCCCATCCTTGTATGAAATGTTCTTTTGATCACTCCAGTTTTATTTAAGAGATCGCTAGTCTTTCTTATTCTGTTGCTTTCCTCTATTTCTTTGCATTGTTTATTTAAGAAGGCCTCCTTATCTTTCCTTGCTATTCTTGCAACTCTGCATCCAGTTGGGTATGTCTTTGCCTTTGCCCCTTCTCTTTCTCTTCTCTTCTCTCCTCAGCTATTTGTAAAGCCTCCTCAAACAACCACTTTGTCTTCTTGCATTTATTTTCTCTGGGATGGGTTTGGTCACTGCCTCCTGTAGTTACAAACCTCCGTCCATAGTTCTTCAGTCACTTTTTCTACCAGATCTATTCCCTTGAATCTATTCATCACCTCCAATGTATGATCATAAGGGATTTGATTTAGAGCATATTTAAGTGGCCTAGTGGTTTTTCCTGAAGTGAAGTGAAAGTCACTGAGTCATGTCCAACTCTCTGTGATCTCCTGGACTGTTCAGTCCATGGAATTCTCCAGGCTAGAATACTGGTGTGGGTAGCCTTTCCCTTCTCCAGGGGATCATCCCAAGCCAGGGATCGAACCCAGCCTCCCTCATTGCAGGTGAATTCTTTACCAGCTGAACCGTGATGGTAGTGGTTTTTCCTACCTTGTTCAATTTTAACCTGAATTTTGCAGTAAGGAGCTCATGATCTGAACCACAGTCATCTCCAGGATTTGTTTTTGCTGACTGTATAGAGCTTCTCTATCTTTGGCTGCAAAAAACATAATCTGATTTCTGTATTAACAATCTGGTGATGTCCTTTTGTATAGTTGTCCCTTGGGTTCTTGGAAAAGGTTGTTTGCTTTGACCAACACATTCTCTTGACAAAACTCTGTTAGCTTTTGCTCTGCTTCATTTTGTACTCCAGGATCAAATTTGCCTGCTATTCTGGGTATCTCTAGACTTCCTGCTTTGCATCCCAAGCAAAAAGGGATGATGAAAAGGGCATCTCTATTTGTGTTAATTCTAAAAGATGTTATATGTCTTCAGAGAAATGGTCAATTTCAGCTTCCTTGGCATCAGTGGCTGGGGCATAGACTTGGATTACTGTGAGGTTGAATGGTTTGCCTTGGAAACAAACAAGGATCATTCTGTTGTTTTTGAGGTTGCTCCCCAGTACTGCATTCTGGACCCTTTTGTTGACTATAAGAGCTACTCCATTTATTCTGAGGGAGTCTTATCCACAGTAGTAAATATAATGGTCATCTAAATTAAATTCAACCATTCCTGTCCATTTTAGTTCACTGATTCCTAAGATGTTGATGTTCACTCCTGCCATCTCCTGCTTGACCATATCCAATTTACCTTGATTCATGAACCTAACATTCCAGGCTTCTATGCAACATTATTCTTTACAGCGTTGAACTTTACTTTTGCCACCAGACACATCCACACCTGAACCTCATTTCTGCTTTGACTCCACTGCTTCATTCTTCCTGGAGCTATTTGTAATTGTTCTAGCTCTTCCCCAGTAGCATATAGGACACCTTCTGACCTGTTGTTCAATCGCTCAGTCCTGTCCAACTTTTTGCAACCCCAAGGACTGTAGCATGCCGGGCTTCCCTGTCCTCTGTCTCCTGGAGTTCGCTCAAATTCTGATCTGGGAAGGGGCTTATCTTCTGGTATTGTATCTTTTTGCCTTTTCACACTGTTTTACAGGTTCCGAGGCAAGAATACTGGAGTGGGTTCCCATTTACTTCTCCAGTGGACATGTTTGTCAGAACTTTTCACTCTGACCCATCAGTCTTGGTTGGCTCTGCACAGCATGGCTCTTAGCTTCATCAGGTTATGCAGGCCCTTTTGCCAGTACACAGCTGTGATCCTTGAGAGTTCTCATAGCAGACACTGAACTGTGGATGTGGGGGTGGCTTGTAGTCAAAGTCAGAATAGAGGTTGCACATGTAAAATGCTAAGGAATAATCCTAGATTTGTTAAAACCAAAAAACCTGCCCTGAACTGTATATATGGATATTACAATATGCACATAGATGTTATACTAATTAACAATGCTATGAAGACAATGTTAACATATCATTGGAATACTAAGTTTTATTTTTTAATTTTTAATACTTTCCCCCTTATTAGGAATATACTGATTTTCAGGTGTATCTGAAGTAACCAAAGATAGAGGAACGAGAGAGATAATTGCATATTATAAAGTTGTTATAATTAAAATTACGTAAAAGTAGGTAGTATATGTATTCTGATCTTATGAATCATAATCTTTAAATTATATCTATTTTTTCCACTTAACATGTTAACCAGACCTTTTTTTATCCACTTAACATTGTGTTTCTTTTTGTAATAATCTAAGGTACAATTACCTTAGGAAATACAAATCCTTGTAGGCTTATAAGTGCTGTGGTTTCCCTGGATCATGTGAAGTGACTATCATGAAATCACTAAAAACTCAGGCTACAAAAGTTGACCCCCTTACAATGTTTGTTAATGGATAGAGTGAGAAAGCATTAACAAAACAAAACAAAACATATTCACATTTATCTCAAGTTTCGTGCAGTTATGTGGCCCTTTTTTCCTTCTCCTGCTTGCTTGCTTCTTTTTTTACCATTTTCATTGAGGTTAGAAATTTTAACATAACAATTCCTCATATTTTAAAATGACACTTATTTAACTTACATCTATGTGAACACTGTTTTTGGAGCACATCTGAAGTCCAGGTATTTCATAGTGGTTAAAACAAGGACTTCAGAACCTAACAGACATAACTTTTATCCATTAGCTTTTGAGTGTCCCTTTCTCTAAGACACAGTTTCCTTGTCAAGTACTAACTGGATGATAATCTTTTTTAGGAGGACTAAAAGAGTTCGTATATATAGAAGCCTAAAAATAGGGCTATAATCTTAGATTATCAGGTACACTAGGCACTCCTGTATTTATTTTCTTTTGTAGCTGGTCTGGCTTAGATAACTGGCAAGATTTCAAGTCTAACCCCTTTTTGTGGTAGCATTCTGATTTCAAATAAGTAACTCAGAATTGGAGGAAGCAACATTTAGAATTTATCATGATAGTTAAAGCATTATTCAGTGTTTCGATTTTGCAAGATCTTTACGTAGAACTTGGTGTTGATATAGGGACTAAAGACATGTATTAAAGTTTTAAGGTAAATTACAGCTAAAGGTGGAAGTAAAAAGTGAGAGCCCTTGTTGATTTTGGTGACTGTGTTCAGAGGATCAGTGTTAATGGAAATAGTGTATGCTAACCCTGAAGTATGACTGCTTGTGTGAATGTTAAGTAGTTAAAATTTGAGTATTAAGAGATTATTTCATCTTATTAGCTAGTTTTTCAAAGAGCAATGCATGCCATAATCAAAATCACTTTTTAAAATAATCAGTGAATATAAATATCTTCCAGTTTTTAATGGTAAAGTAAAAATATCTTGGAAAAAATTGCTCAAATCTGCATGCATTGATTTTTGTAAAATATATCGAGCACTATGAAATTACAATAGTTGATACTTTAGAGTAAGTTTAAACTTACTCTGTGAACTTAGAACTACTATATTTGAATGAGGTCTTTGAAAAAGTTTTGGAGTGATTCATTGTAGATCACTTAACATTTCCAGAAGGAGCTAACATTTGATTTTCCTCTTTAGAAGAACTTTTGCAAGATGGAAATATTTAATTGTTATTCTCCCTTTCAAAGAATGTAAAATAAACTGTGGCAGTTTGTGGCCTTTGAGTAGCTTTCCTTGTGAATTAAGGTCATTTCTTAGTAAGTGGATACCTTTTAGGTGTAGTTAAATGCCAGTATGAAGGGCCCTTGAGATAAAAGAGTTGTTCTTGATTCTTTGCTTCTGATTTCATTCAAAAGAAAAATTTTGTTTTCCTTTTGAAAATAAAATAACTTCACAGATGAGATTTCCTGAAACTTATCCAGTGGTACCTTGAAGCTTCGGTTCACCTTTCCTTAATATAATCATCATATATGCTTAGTCCTAAGAAATAAAGGCTTCTCTGGTAGCTCAGCTGGTGAAGAATTTGCCTGTAATGCAGGAGAGCCTGATTCAATCCCTGGATCGGGAAGATCCCCTGGAAACGGGTAGGCAACCCACTCCAGGATTCTTGAAGTTCCCTGGTGGTTTAAGAATCTGCCTGCAATGCAGGAGACCTGGATTGGGAAGATTGCTTGGAGAAGGGAACGGCTACCCAGTCCAGTATTCTGGCCTGGAGAATTCCATGGATTGTACAATCCGTGGTGTCGCAAAGTGTCAGACATGACTGAGCGACTCACTTTTCACTCTCCTAAGAAATAAGTCATGTGCTTGTTAAACAATGCTTTTTAAATTTCCATCACATATAAGACACCTTTAGGGTACTTAGGAGTCCTTGATAAATGTGCTTAATCTCCAGTATCTTTGAGCAACGAACATTTATTTACATAGATATAACTATATTCTCTTTCCATTGCACTTTCTAGAAAATGTGACATTTAAAATCCCATTGCCAAAGAAATGTGAAGTACTTAATATATTGTTTGACATCAATTTTTCTGTGGTGTGGAAAATACATTATGAAAGATGGATACCATGTAGATAAAGTTTGTTGGTACCATGGGTACTAAAGTTCGTTGTTTCTGGAGTATTTTGTTCTGAGGGAATGACTCATTTGGGTAATTTATTTTGGCTCCATTTTATACTTTAGTCCCTAAATTAAATATGTGTAAATATTGAGTACTATGATATGTGATTTGACTTTGTAGTTAGACTCAGTATTGAGATGATGAGATTTTGACATCTGGAAACAGATGTGGTTTTCTCTTATCATTAACTTTGCAATTTAAGGAGTTAACTTTAGTTTATACATCAATGGAATGGGTATAGTGATGGCCCTCAAAGTTTATGTTATATAAATTCTGGACACGGTCAAGCAAGCATATAGTAAACTTTAAATAAATGAAAGCACTATTACTTTTATCCCAGCATATGTATATTTTATTTCTTTTCCACCTCCTTCTCCCTGTACCTTTTCCTCCTCTTTTTCTCCACCTAGGTTTGAAGTTGCTCAAGCTAAGCCCATGAGATGAGACCGTAGTCCCTCAACAAGAGCAGCTGCTTACAGCATTCATTTTGTCAAACAACAGAAATAAAATTAGTACTCTGAATATTTTGAAACGCTATTGGGAAAAACTTTCAAAAATTACATGAAGTTTTTAGAATAATTACAGTTTTTTAAAATTTCAAATAAGTACTTTATTATCTCTAGTGTTTTAATGTGAAAATTGAATTCATCTCAGCAGACTGTCTATTAAAATACAGACTTTAAAAAACTGGATCCTTTTTCTTTTAGACTTTAATCACAATTTCTTAGAAGAACTCCAGGGATTTTAGTCCAATAAAACTGAAGGGTTTT
Organism: Odocoileus virginianus; assembly: GCF_023699985.2. Taxonomy (NCBI): domain Eukaryota; kingdom Metazoa; phylum Chordata; class Mammalia; order Artiodactyla; family Cervidae; genus Odocoileus; species Odocoileus virginianus. Next base: position 11,409,709 of record NC_069697.1, read on the forward strand.
AAAGATTACTGCATGAAATAATGAATGAATAACATATATGAGCTTAAAAATGAAAATGACATCAAATATTAGTAAAATACAAGATCTTTAAGTTCTATTGGTCCAGAATAAAATTTACCAAGTGCAAATTTGAAGATAACCTCAAACATGTGTTTTGAATTGTCTTAGTATCAACACAAGAAAAAGTTTAGCCAATGTTAAAACCCTTTATTCCTTAAGTAGGATATAGGATAACTCCATCTCTATTTTAAAGGAATGTGTGGCATGATCTTAATTTTCCTTTCCCCCTTTTCTCTTATCCTCACCTACCTGCTGTCCCCCTTCTCCCAGCTGCAGAAGTTAGATCAATTATATTCCTTAGTTGCTGGCCAGTTTTCAGAATGATCCCTAAAAAGTTCCTCGTTTATTCATATATTATTCCCTTTTATCTCTGTTCCTAGCTTAAATATACCTTTGCATCATAGGCAACTGGCCTAATGTAATTGATTTCTGTCCTTGGATTTATAATGTATCCTTGTAAAGTATATAGTGATACTTTGGGTAGGAATGAATTTTTAATATTTTTAAGTAATGTGACAATGCATTAGGTATTTTGAATATTTTTTGACTTTTCAAAGTCTATTCCTGTTAAAATATTTACACAGAACTTATTGATTCTCACTGCTGTTTAGTAATCCATAAAGTTTCGCATTATACTCCCATAATGAATAAGTTGATTACTTTCTACTATCAGCCAACACTAAGAGACTTGTATTAAATATCCTCTTAAATGTCTTCCCTGGTGGCTCAGACTATAAAAAATCTGCCTGCAATGTAGGAAACCCCGGTTGGATCCCTGGATTGGGAAGATCCCCTGAAGAAGGGAATGGCAACCCACTCCAGTATTCTTGCCTGGAGAACCCCATGGACAGAGTAGCCTCATGGGCTACAGCCATGGGGTTGCAAAGGAGTCAGACACGACTTAGCAACTAAATACCAACAACAAGCCTTGGATTGGAATCTCTGCTTTCGTACTCCCGTATTAACTTTGCAAGTTCTTTCATGTCTCTGAGTCTGTTTCCTTATCCATGCAGTGGACAGGATTTTTATATACAGTACTATGTTGAGAGCTCAGTGAGACAATATTTTTCAAGTATATATGGTATGACATGTGGCATGATTAGGTACTGCATAATGGTAAGTATATGCTTCTCCTCTGTTCTCCATCAGAAGCCAAAAAAGGTATATGACTTTCCAAATACGAAAGGTTATTATTCTCTGTACATAATACTAAGTTTGTAAAGTGCATTATATTTTATCCTGTTCCTATAAGCAATGCTTGACACGGTAAACTGTGAAAGCATCCATTACAATGATGTTAATGATAATAGCAAACATTTATTGAGTGTTTGCTACATGGCCGGCACTATCTTAAACACTCTTCATATACTAACTCATTTAGTCCTTGTCAAAAAACCCAGGAGATATTATTTTCCCCCATGTTGCCGATTAGTGCTACATGGCTGGCACTATCTTAAACACTCTCCATATACTAACTCATTTAGTCCTTGTCAAAAAACCCAGGAGATATTATTTTCCCCCATGTTGCTGATTAGTAAATGAAGGCACAAAGTGTTAAATTACAGGGCACATCTGCAAATTTGGGATCGAAAGATTCTATACATTTTTATGCATTAAAAATTGGTATCTCAAACCCTTTTATTCCCCATAGAGAATTAGTAATTCTCCAGGTAAATAGATCTTGACACACACGAGCCTTCTCATCCACATCTTCTAGTTGGGAGGGACAATGGTTTGAGGGCCCAGCACTCTATCTCCTTGTGGGAAAGAAAAAGGACAAGAGAAGCATCCAAGTCTGAGGGGTAGGTCTGCTTGAGCGCCTTGCTTTGTGGGTCGCTGGTGATGGGGTATCTTATAATATTGAGAAATCATGATTGTTTGGAGTGAAAAATAAAGGGTATACTGAAAATGTAAATTTTTAAGTGTGATTATTTGTGACACAAACTTACTGATTTTCCCACTTGTGAATTTATTAGTGGAAAATGTGTAAAAGCATTATATCTGAGTAAACCATATATACATAACTATTTTAAGAAGCATAATGTTTTGCTGATATATTCTGATGACTATTAAGCCTCTTTATATCTTTGATCTTAGTTATCTTCTTTTTGATTCCCAGTTCTTCTGTTATTTATCAGTGTTTTTGTATTTGAATGAAACCTTTGGGCTTCCTTGGTGGCTCAGAGGGTAGAGCGTCTGCCTGCAATATGGAAAACTCGGGTTCAATTCCTGGGTGGGGAAGATCCCCTGGAGAAGGAAATAGCAACCCACTCCAGTACCCTTGCCTGGAAAATCCCATGGATGGAGAAGCATGGTAGGCTACAGTCCATGGGGTTGCGAAGAGACACTACTGAGTGACTTCACTTTTATTTGAGATCATTTCTTACAGTTTCTGGTTTAGTAGGTATACAATAATTTCAGTTCGTGGAGACCTCTACTGAAATCTGAAAGAGCTTCAAATCTTTGTAGGTGATCTTAAGGTACCATTGTTCTTGGCCTTATGATAAACTGTATGTGTATATATTTGCTTTGAGACATAATCATCATCTTTTAGGCTTTCACATGTGATCCCCCAGTTTGAGTTTAAAGGAAATAAATTTTCTTTCTTAGAGATGTTTTATGAGGCTTTTTTCTCTCCTTGTGGTACTTCCTGACGGCCTGATAGTATATCATATATAATCAGAATGACACTAGTCTAAATACTTCTTTCTTTTTTTGGCAGCGTGGGGTAACCTTGGAAATGTTCTCAAGAGTCAGAGCAAAATTTCTGAAGCTGAAAGCGCCTATAGAAATGCTTTGTATTACCGAAGCAACATGGCTGACATGCTTTATAATTTGTGAGTATGCGTTGCTTTCCCTGGTTTGTTATCTTTGAAACATGTAACGAGTCGGGCTATCGCTTTCACTGCTGGAAATGGATGATGATAGCTAATATTCTGAAAGTCTTTTCATGAATCATGCTTCTGAGGCTAGCAAATGGATGATATTTGTATTACAACTCTTTGTTTTGGGTCACATCGTTGATATTCATGTGTATTGACATAATATGGCTGAAATTTTTGAAGCAGTATGCCATATAACATACAAAAATTGGTTTAAATACTTTTAGTTTTTGGTTTTTTTTAAAGTTTGTACGTTAGTACTTGGGTTCATAAAATAAGACTGCAATGCCTGATGCTATATATAATTTTGATTTTTTTAGTGGTAGATTTTATCTTCCGTTAAAGAATCACTGGTGTCAAAGTATGTATAGAACATGCACCAAAACTGGGAAGTGACCAGATAAGATAATATTTTTCTTTTTCCACCCTGTCCTCCAAAGGTAGTGATCATTAGGTTGGGATAATGGGATAATTTGGAATGCTTGTGTATGTCAGGTTAGAAAAATCCCTGGGGGAAAATGCTCTTCTGTTCTTTGAATGGAAAGCCCAGGAGGTGCAGTTAAATGTAAGTGGATAAATGCAAGTTAAACTGAAATCCTCTTCTGTCTCTTGTATCTGATACCTTTTTATAAGTAATAGAATCTTAGTCTAAACTTGCTTAAACACAAAAGAGAATTTATTAGCCCCCATAATTGAAAAATTCTTGGGGTTGACTAGATGAAGGCATAAATAGATCCAGGTGCTTTATTTTGTTTTGAGTATTTCTGGGACTCTGTCTGTGTTAATGAGATGACTCCTACACCTCTATGCATATAGAGTGTTCTCGGGCTCTGAAGGAGTTGTTTTGGTGTGTCTATTAATCCTGAAAAAGGTCCTAACTAACCTCCCTAGGGTCATGCATTCTTTCTTAACTGAAGCAGACCTCCATTGACAGTGCCTCCAGGATTGGAATAGAAGGGCAGAAGACCAGTTCTCTGTAGAAAGGGAACAGGCATCATAAGGTGTCTACAGCTTGTGTTTAATGACTGCAATGCAGTATCCATAGTATTAAGCTAATTTTTCAACTTCATTTTTAAATGGCTAAACCTCAAAGCACATATATTTTTTTAAAATTTCAGGAAAAAAAAACAAACAAACCAAAATCAAGATTTTTTAAGGGAAAACAGACAAGCTGAGCTCAGGTTAACTTCCTGTTTTTACATCTAGCTTGGCTTTACCCTCCTAGACTTTAAACCTGGGGGCTCAGTCCTTTGGCCTGTAGTCTTAATTAGATCAATATGTGTTTTGTGTTGACCTGCAGTGTTCAATTTTCTCTTTTTAACTTGTGCCTTCACGTGGAGCGCTCCCTCTCCAGTTATACAGCCCTTGATATTTACGAGATCTCTGCTGTTTTATACTTCATCATATATATAATATGTGTGTGTGTGTGTGTGTGTGTAAAACCATAATTTCCCTGAAATAATTTGAGATTGTGTCTTTTTCTTTTCTTGAATGGATGTATCTACATTCTCCAGCAAAGTGCCCCCCATGTCTTCTTCGTCTAAATAATGTGATGATATCATATTATTGATTCATAGTTTATTATTTAATAAAGAAGAACCTTATCAGTTTAATAAACTTGTACAAATGTTTATTTACTTATTGCCTCTGAAAATAATATTGTCAGAGGGACCTTTTGCCTTGCAGTTTGGGTCACATATGGCCACTTTGCTTCTTGTACCTATTTTCTATACATTTTCGAGGGGGGGAAGAAAGCTGAACAACTAGCATCTTGTCTCTGAACTTGTTTTTCTCATCTGCAGCCATTGGTTAAACAGTTAACTATCTTTTGGTGATATTTGTTGGGCAGGGTTTGAAAGAAAAAGAAAATGCCTACCCACACTTATTCTTTGAGAAATTTACTCAATTAGATGAATACACTTTAGGTATAATTTAAAAACTGCATTTTATAGCTCCCTCTGTGGATACATATATAAACTATGAAAACAAATAGATAAACTTCCCTAAACCCTAAGGAAAATTCCTGCTGGAGAAGTGGTTGTTAACAAGATTGGGTCCCCCCACCTCACCCTTTGTAGGAAATGGGATATGTCATAAATATGGCAAAGTAATGTTTCTAATATGGCAGGTTTCTTTAACTACACTCAATTGTTAGCTTAAATGAACAGGCAATTCCACAAGAAAAGGTGGCAATGATTTTTGATGTATTGCGTTATATAACCCGTGTGGTTCACAGAATTCTGCTACATAATTATGTTTCAAAATAGGTGAATCCTTCAATGATTTTTAATTAAATAGTAATAAAATACATCAATAAATATTTTGCAACCCATATATCATAAATATTCCTGGTATCATATATACCTCGGAGCAATCTTTTATTTTCTGTTTATTTATGTAGTTAAAAAAAACAAGGTTTTCTCAGGGACAGTTAAGGACTATTTGACAAACATTTTTTGAGATATATATGCTATATCACATGACTTTCTCTAATACACAGAAATTGTTCCTTGTTCTATTGCAAATCCTGAAAGTAAAGGCGTTTACTTTGCTCACTTGAGCCCAATAACATTCCTTTGTGGTAGCAGCAGATGTTAATCCCATTTCATGTTATCAGTTAAGTCTCTCAAAGATGCTTTATGACCAAAACCTGAAACTAATGCAGCTATTATAGTAGTTAACCTGAAATGCTCATATTTATCAGTGAATTTTATAGTTTTTATTTATTTTTGTCTGTGCTGGGTCTTCATTGCTGTGCAGGTTTTCTGTAGTTGAGGCGAGTAAGGACTGCTCTCCAGTTGCAGTGCGAGGGCTTTTCCTTCTAGTGGCTTTTCTTGTTGGGGAGTGTGGGCTCTAGGTCTCATGAGCTTCAGTAGTTGTGGCTTCTGGACTCTAGAGCGCAGGCTCAATAGTTGTGGTGCACAGGCCTAGTTGCTCTGAGATATGTGGGATCCTCCCAGATGAGGAATCAAACCTACGTCTCTTGCCTTGCAAGGCAGATTCTTTATCACTTAGTTTCTCCATCACTGAGCCATAAAAGCTATTGAGAATCACAAGCTCCTATTAGGTCCTCTACTTTGCCTTAAATAAGTAACCTAGATTTTTTAAAAAACATATTCAATGTTCATAAATCTATGTGCTTTGTAAATTATAGAAAAAATCTTGTTGCTGGAAATTTTCATTTGGAATATAACCTGGAAACATACTTCATTTTGTAACTTCAGAATAAAATTCCTAAAAAGACAGGTTTGCTGCCACTGACCAGACTCAAGGTGATTCTAAGAAGCCAGACATAGTCTTTAAATTAATTCCTATAGTTTTATGTTTATATTTTAAGAATATAACTAGCACAACCAAATACTGTTTAGGAGGGAAAAGAGAAAAAAAGAATGATTTGGAAAACTATTAAGTAGGAAATAGTACTAATGATAAATGGTTATATCTGAAGTTTAGGAAGCATTGCATTAAAAGATTTTAAAACTTTGAGGACTTTTTTTATACAAGATTAATTAATACCAAGTTATATCCTAGCAATGCATAAGTATAGCTATCAGTTCAGTTTAGTTGCTCAGTCAAATCTGACTCTGCAACCCCCATGGACTGCAGCATGCCAGGCCTCCCGTAGTTTACCCAAACTCATTGAGTTGGTGATGCCATCCAACCATCTCATCCTCTGTCTCATCCCTTTCTCCCACCTTCAATCTTTCCCAGCATCAAGGTCTTTTCAAATGAGTCAGTTCTTTGCATCAGGTGGCCAAAGTATTGGAGTTTCAGCTTCAGCATCAGTCCTTCCAATGAATATTCAGGATTGATTTCCTTTAGGTTGGGTTGGTTGGATTTCCTTGCAGTCCAAGGGACTCTCAAGAGTCTTCTCCAATGCCACAGCTCAAAACCATCCATTCTTCAGCATTCAATTTTCTTTATAGTGCAACTCTCATGATGGAATAATTTTAAATTTTTTCTTTGGGAACAGTTACTTGAATTACATTTATGTCCTAACCACTCATGTTAGTTGCTTATATATGTTATGACAGTTTATCTTCACTTGATATCTACACAAAAAGAAAAATGAAACTCAGATAATTTGTGTAAGATCACACACAGTATAGGAGCCAGTATTTGAATTTAAGATGTTCTGATGCTATAAGGCTGCAACAATAGTATTTCTGCCCAAGCTGGCAGAAATAAATCAAGATTTTGAGGGGAAAAAAATCTCAGTATACAGCTTTCAAATTCAGGAAAATAGTTAATTCAAATCACCTTTCATGTAGAAAGAAAATACTTGGAATTACATCTAACAAAATATAAGTTGATTTTTTTTATGATAGTTCCTTAGTTTATTAAACTCAGGCTGTACTATTTTGTTAAAAACATCGTGGGTTTGTATGTCTGAGCTAAGAGTTGCCTTTGAGAAAGTTCTGTGGAAACTGCTTTTAATTGCCTAAACATGATCACATTCTGATACCACTTCATGTTACAGATTATAGTCATATAATGTGAAATTTATTTTTTTTATTTTTATTTTTTTTTATAATGTGAAATTTAAAACAGTACTTAGTTGTACCTTTTTGTGTTGAGGTTTAATTGACATGTATGATTTTATTAGTTTCAGATGTACAATGATTCAATGACTGCTATAGGAAATTGAGTTAACATCTGTCACCATACACTGTTACAAGTTTTTTTTCTTGTGATGAGAACTTTTGTTTAGCATCTCTCTGCTAGCAGCTTTTAAAAATACATGATATAGTGTTATTAACTAGTCACTTTGCCATGTGTTCCTTGTATCTCCAGGTCTTACTTATCTTATAACTCAGATTTGCACCTTTTGACCCCGTTAACCATTTTTCCTACTTCTAACAATTCTACTGTTAATAGCAATAGATGTATTACATTTATTGCATAGCCTGTATTTAATCTTTTATTCTTATTATCAAATTTATTAAAATTCAATAGTTCCTACAAGTTGTTTTAAGGCCAATTTAGCAGATCTGCCTTATGATACTCATTTATCTTTTCAGGTGTAATAAATTTTCAGGGATAAGTCAGATGGACCATCGCTCAGTGATTTACACTTTCAAATCTTATAAATACACAGCCGACTTTCAACCTTTTAACTACACTGCTCACTGCCATCAGAAATATAATTGATTTCTCGTCTGAAAAATACTCAGTGTTCTTTCATTGTTATAGATTTATCCCAGTCAGTCTGTTCCAATTGCTACCTAAACAGGGAATTCAATAGAACACTGAATATTTCATTAAGCACCAGAGTTCAGAATGCAGATAATAAATTTAATGTGGTTTAATCAATTCTTGATTATCTTGCATAACAGAGGGGATTATTTCTGTGGATAATAGAGATTTTGCCACCATAAATTAGCTGTCATTTTTGTTCTATAAAAATGTAAGTACTCATCTAATCTGAAAAGCTAGGAAAGGAGTAATAAAATAAACTAATAAATTTAAGAAAACTAAAAATAGAAAATGCTAATAAAGTAGAATATGGAGAAACAATGGGAAGTAATGAATAAGTGTAAGAGCTTATTCTATTAAAGGATCAACAATTTATGGCAAAGATCATGGACAAAGTACAAAATCTCAAGTATACAATATTGAGAATGAGAATGGGCCTGCATTCAGACATATGGAAGCTTAAAATAACAGTGTTAGTTATGGGTATTAAAATCTTAGAAATATGGGTACTGTTCTGAGAAATACAAATGATTAACATTAGCCCAAGAAGAAGTAGACAATCTGAATCAAAACCTTAGAAAAATGTGAAAACCACATTGAAGAATTTTCTCCCCCAGGGAATCAAGTTAAGGCATTTCATGAGTGAGTTCTATCAAATCTTTAATCAAATAGTATTTGTTGCACTAGTTATACTTCTGTTATTTTTGTGAAGCTAGATAAAATGGATAGTAAAAAGTCTGATGAAATTGAAAACCAAAAAGCAGAAGAGAATAATGACAATGAAACTCAAAAAGCAAACAAGCAAGAACAAATAACAGAATCACAACAGGCCACTTAGACTTATGAATATACATGTAAATGGCAACCTACTCCAGTATTCTTGCCTGGAAAATTCCATGGACGGAGGAGCCTGGTGGGCCACAGTCCATGGGGTCGCAAACAGTCGGCTATGACTGAGCATGTCAGTACAATATACGTGCAAACATACCTTAAAGTTAATATAGTAGATGCAGTAGCATATTAAAGATTACAACACCACTTTCTTTTTTTTTTAATTTTTTTTCTTTTCATTTATTTTTATTAGTTGGAGGCTAATTACTTCACAACATTTCAGTGGGTTTTGTCATACATTGACATGAATCAGCCATGGAGTTACATGTGTTCCCCATCCCAATCCCCCCTCCCACCTCCCTCTCCACATCCGATTCCTCTGGGTCTTCCCAGTGCACCAGGCCCAAGCACTTGTCTCATGCATCCCACCTGGGCTGGTGACCTGTTTCACTATAGATATTATACATGCTGTTCTTTCGAAACATCCCACCCTCACCTTCTCCCACAGAGTCCAAAAGTCTCTTCTGTACATCTGTGTCTCTTTTTCTGTTTTGCATATAGGGTTATCATTACCATCTTTCTAAATTCCATATATATGACAACACCACTTTCAAATGGGATTTTTTTCTACGATTTATGGTGGAGTATTCAATACCACAATTCAATTGCTATGCTCTTTAAAAAGTCAGAAGAGGCAAAAAATTATTATCATCTCTAGAAGTGCTAGGAAAGCTTTTAATTAACATCTGCATCAGTGAACAAGACATAACCTAGGAATAAATAAATATTTCTGCAACATGATTATCTGTCTAAAGTTATAGAAATACCATATTTTAAATGAAATACAGTGGTCATTATGATTCAAATTCAGCTTCTTGAGGTAGTGGCAGTTTCTTGGTCATTATATCTCTCCATATCTATAGAAGTTCTAACTGTACTTGTTGATTTTATAAATGATTTATGAAATTCATATCAGAGCAGAGGAGATTACATTTATCACCAGAAGTGATAAGGTTAGCGATGGATATTAGATAGTCACATTTGTGGTTGTTTGAATGATTGTTTTGATCATTGTCATTGAACTATTCTGGACAACAAGAGCCTTCTTGAATAAGGTGTCTAGAATTGTATTTTCTTAAAGTTTCAGAAACAAATACATTTATGTTAGGGTTGGTTCTTGTATTAGTTTCCCAGGGCTGCCACAATGAAGTACTGCAAAATAAGTGGTTCAAAATAATAGAAATTTATTGTGGCCCAGTCCTAGAGGCTAGCAGTTCAAAGTGAAGGTGCCCACAGGGCATGGTCCCTCTGAAACCTTTAGGGAAATCCTCCTTTCCCTCTTTCCTGTGGTTTGCTGGGATTCTTTGGAGTTCCTTGGCTCATAGCTGCAGGACTCCAATCTCTGCCTTTGTCATCATATGACGATCTCCCTGTGTAACTTTGTCTTTGCATCCACTTACAAGGATACCAGTCAGATTAGGGGCTCACTCTTGTTATCACATCACATCTGCAGTGACCCTTTTTCCAAATAAGGCATTGAAAGTCACAACTTCAACACATCTTTTTTAGGAGAGACATAATTCAACCCATAATAGCTGCCTATTGGGAGCTTTATTTTGAGGCAGAGTGACAGATTCTGTCCCCAGTGTCAAGCACAATGCCAAGCACGTGAGTTTTTAATGGGTGAGAGGGGTTAAGGGAAAGACTCCTTAACAAATCTAAAAATTTACATGGAACATGTTTATATATATCATGATGCCGAGATCTCTGTCTTCAGAGGAATTAATTTAGGAGGACAGAGCAATGAGGGAAATGTGGGGTGCAGAGTTGTCACCATAGATACAGTTCTAATGAGAGATTTGTTTGTTTGTTCAGGGTCAGGTTTTGAGGACCCTTGAGAGGTTAGAATGGAGAAGGCAATGGCAGCCCACTCCAGTACTCTTGCCTGGCAAATCCCCTGGTTTGAGGAGCCTGTAGGCTGCAGTCCATGGGGTTGCTAAGAGTCGGACACCACTGAGCGACTTTCACTTTCACTTTTCACTTTCATGCATTGGAGAAGGAAATGGCAACCCACTCCAGTGTTCTTGCCTGGAGAATCCCAGGGGCAGGGGAGCCTGGTGGGCTGCCGTCTATGGGGTCGCACAGAGTTGAACCTGACTGAAGCGACTTAGCAGCAGCAGCAGCAGAGAAGTTAGAAAAATAAGAGATTACAAAATGGAAGAGGTGAGACTACCTGATAATGGGATTGAGCCATTCCTTGAATCCTCATTGAAAATAAAGCATGAGAAGGCTATGAAAATGAGATCTGTAGAAATGAGGGGGGGAAGTAAAGCGAAAAAGTGAAAGTTGCTCAGTCATGTCTCTTTGCGACCTAATGGACTATGCAATCCATGGGATTCTCCAGGCCAGAATACTAGAGTGGGTAGCTGTTCCCTTCTCCAGGGGATCTTCCCAATCCAGGGATTGAACCCAGGTCTCCCACACTGCAGGGGGATTCTTTACCAGCTGAATGACTAGGGAAGCCCAAGAATACTGGAGTGGGTAGCCTATCTATCCCTTCTCCAGGGGACCTTCTTGAGCCAGGCATTGAACTGGGGTCTCCTGCCTTGCAGGCCCATTCTTTACTGCTGAGCTATGCTGGTGAGACTACCTGATAATGGGATTGAGCCATTCCTTGAATCCTCATTGAAAATAAGGCATGAAAAGCCTATGAAAGTGAGATCTGTAGAAATGAGGGGGGACATAACACTTGGCCAAATGGCTAGAGTTCAGGACAAGATTTCCTGCCAATTTCCATGGATATGTGTATGTAAGGAATGGAGGGAGATGCTCAGAAGATACCAGGCAAGTCAACAGGTCTCGCAAAGCAGAGAATTCAGGAGAGGCTACCAAACAGGAATGCCAGGAAGTGCTTGCCATGTCTAATATCAGATACATGGGACTGAGAGGCTTTGGTCATATTCCATTGGCTTGGAGTCATCAGAGCTCTGGATACATGACTCATCTGGCTCTTTAGTGATTCCTGGAAGAAGGTGAAACAGCTTGTAGCTACCCACCTACTTGTTCACATGGCAAGAACAAGACCTAACACTATATACTTTCATTTTGTTTTAATTGGTCATTTTTACCACTTCATTTGTACTTGAATGCAGTATTGTTGTAGAACACTGAAACAGTACTGAAAAATCTGAGTAAAATATAAAAGTTATTATTGCATTCCTTACACATCTTATCCCCTCCTCTGGTACATATCTTTTTACTTTTTTCTATATGTAATTATAACATGTAGTTATACAACTATAATTTTAACTTTTCCCCTGCATATGTGCATTACCAGTGATTTTTTACTCCTGGGTATATGTACAGATGTGTCATAATTTTCATTACTACCTCTAATTATATTGTTTCAATCAGGTCTGCTACATAGACATTAATAAATGTCCAGTAGGATGGTTTCAAGACTGTGTTGCTTGATACTTCATTTCCCTAATTACCAGTGGAGTTTGTTTTGTTTATTAGCTGTTAGCAGTTTTTCTGGAAATTAATTACTCAGGTTTCTTACCCAGTTCTTTTTTTTAACACCAAAAACATTTTGTATTGGGGTATAGCTGATTAAAAATGTTGTGATACTTTAAGGTGAATAGTGAAGGGCCTCAGGCATACCTAATTCTCAGCCATTTTACCTAATTCTTTACTGAGATGTTTTTCTTGTTGATTTGTAAGGTTTAAGGTAAAAATAGGCCCCTCTGCTGCACTTATATGTATAACACAAACGTTTGTTCTGCAGGTATTTTCTCCTAGTTTTTGCTTGTATTTTTAATTTTCTTATGATAATCTATTGTACATAACTTGAGTCTATATATATATATATATTTATATGTAAAATCCATAGACTCTTTCCTTTAAAGCCTCTGCATTTTGTCTCTATGAAAACCAGTCATAGGCTAATATTTTAAAAAGCTATTGTCAATTTTTTTAATGTTTTTAGAATTTTTTTTTCTTCAGCTACTTAGTCTACCCTGTATTAAGGTGATTTTACCGCCAAAATGAAACTTAATGTCCCCATAATAATTTATTGACTGCTTCTCACCTAGGCTAAATTATATGTAAACAAAGGGTTGTTGTTATGGGCTTTATTGTGGTCTTTTGTTTGTGGTCTTTTGATAACCTACACCAAGAACAAATTGTTTTATTTAATATAACTTCTGATATATTTTATATTTTAAAGGGTAAGTTTCCCATTCTTGTTATTTATTTTCAAGCACTTCTTGATTATTCCTCTGTGTTTTGTTTTTAATATGAACTTATCATAGCCTTGCTAAATTGGATTAGAAGTCCATTTGGGCTTTTAGTTGATTTTTCAGTGACTATATGTTCAAGGGAGGTAAACTGACATTGTTCTACTCTTGAAGTATCCCTTCCAGGTAAATGTATTTCTGCATTTATTTCAAATTTTAAATTTCCCATATTTAAAGTATTATGTTTGGGAAGGTCTCACATGTTTGTTGATGATTTATTCTATTTTTTTTCAAAAAAGTATTTCTGCTAATGTGAATTAGATTCTTTTATTCCCACTCATTACAGTTTAAACTAGTTCTTCTGATTATTTAGATTTTACATTTTTCTAAAGATAACTGAGTCCAAATTTTATTGTTGCTTTATCATATGTCTGGGTTTTAGTTGAAAGTTCTTTCTTGGATTTTTCCCAAATGTTATATTCTTATTTGCTGGGAGGCCTTTGCACATACTATTTGTTTTGCCTACAACATTCTCTGTTTTCTCCTCTTATGACCTCTTTATACCCTACTCCCCATCCTTTTTGCCTGACTTCATACTTTTACATACCTGTATACTCCTCTGGGAAGATTTCTTGATACCTTTCTTATTACCAGAATTGGAATATGGATAGTTGGTCCCAGATGTTACCATAGCAACTAATACTTGTTTCTTTTAGTATGGATCATATTTACATATTGGGCTTCCTAGGTGGCGCTACTGGTTAAGAACCCACCTGCCAATGCAAAAAGATCGCCTGGAGGAGGAAATGGCAGACCATTCAAATATTCTTACCTGGAGAATCTCATGGACAGAGGAGCCTAGCAGACTACAGTCCATAGGGTCGCAAAGAATAGGATATGACTGAAGCAACTTACCATGCGCACACACATATTTACATACATGATACCTTGTTCTTGTTAGTTACAGTGCAGTCTCTGTAAGGCCAGGGGATGTTTAGGTACCATTCCATCCCCAGTACCAAGCACCATACCAAGCACATGAGCTTTAAATTGTGCACTAATCCATGGTGACTAAGAATCTAATGAATGATCTAAACTCTGTATATATTGATTAATTAATGAGTTAATAATAAGCTATTAGATGAGTTGATTAGTGAATTCAGTGAGTGAAAATAAATGAACAAAATGCAAGTTTGCTGAAAACAGTCTGTTTTGCCAAGTACATCCAGTCAATTCCCGTCTTTTCCAACTCATGTTACTAGTCATGTTCCCATTTGACTCTTCGTATTGATTTATTCCACTACTTTTTCCATTATGTATACCTGTGAAAAAGCCATGCCCAGAAAATGTAAGAGTAGTAAAATTACCTCAAGGGTAACATGGTTATTGTATACATACTGAGGTGGGATAAAGATTCTGGAATATATCATCTGATGTCAAGATCTGACTTCTCATTTCCTTTCTCCCACCAAACCTAAAATATTTTCTTTATGACAAACATATTGAAAAGAAAAAAACTTTTTTTAGAATTGATAAGAGAAAATAATTATGTTATAAAAAATTGGATAACCAGCCAAGGGATGTTTCAACACAACAAATTCTGCTATCTTTGTTAATCAGAAAAACTCAAATAGTAAATAATAAAGTATTTACTTGTATTCTGATTTTTTAAAACTGTGATGATGTTTCATGGTTCCTAAAATAGAAAAATAATCTGGTTAAAATCCTACTTGAGATGTGTAAGTGGCTATACAACTGATTTTTATTTATAGAAATACATTGTTTAAATATATCTTTCAGTAATTTTCAATTCTAATTTGTAGACTTCCTATAACATTAACCATCTCTACAGAAAAAGTGGATCAACTAAGGATATAAGTGTAGCCTTTATTGAAAATATTTTCAAAAGTAAAAATTAGCAATTATTTGAAATTAGGGCAAATTAACCATGCATGATGATTTAATTAACCATTTATATGCATTTGTGCATGTAAATTCTTGAGTATATTTTAGCATTAAATTATCCACTAGCGATTTGGATGCTACACTATATGCTGTAGAATGTAAAATGCTATATACCACATTCAAGAAATTTGTCCAAGTCTTCTGTCTTGTCAAGATGCCAGGATAGATTAACACAAGAGAATGAATATATGATGACCTGGATGTCTATAGGATGATAAAGAAGAAGTCAGAAATAATTTAATGGAGAAGCTAAGTTATAGTACATACAGATTGGTTACAAAAGACACACAATGAAAAATTTTTCATTGCAAGTTTTAGAGTGTAAAATATCATATGTGATTATTCAAAGTACAAAGTATAGGTAACATGAAAGCTCATTTTACAGCTTTCAAAGTATCTAGTGAGTTTTTGCAAGTGGTTTGCAGGAAGAAGCTATCAGGTTAGGTGCCTAGGGTACTTAGTTGCCTGGGGTGATCAGTCCCAGAGAAACCTACTTGTGTAATAAAAACACACAGAAGATTGACAGGGTTATCCTGTAGAAGTAGTGTGTTGGGGGGATTTCCCCCACTGTATTGTCACAGGAACTAGAAAGACTCAGTCGCTCAGTCATGTCCGACTCTTTGAGACCCCATGAACTGTAGCCTCCAGGCAAGAATACTGGAGTGGGTAGCCATTCCCTTCTCCAGGGTATGAACACGGGGATTGACCCAGGGATTGAACACGGGTCTCCCATATTGCAGGCAGATTCTTTACCATCTGAGCCCCCAGGGAAGCCCCACTCAGAGTCCAGTCAAATCATCATGGGAATCATTAGTTTATTTGGTAAGCATATCTATCCAAGTGTTGAAAACTTTCAGTATATAACAGTATCAGGCAAAAGAATATTAGATGAATTATAATGATATTAGTCCAGGACAGCTTGATGCTATGAAACCTCTTGACTGAAGTTCCTCCTTCCTTGGAAAGCACTAGAATAAGTGCTATTGGCATTTACCTCTGTAAATCCCCACTTACAGATCTTTTTTCTAAGTCACACTACCTTTCTTACATGCAGTTTTGTATTGTATTCAGTTTTTGTGTTAATACAATTAAACAGGTACTTCATACCTGCTAACTTCAGAGCCATCTTATTTTTTTCCCCACAGTTCATTTTTGAATACCATTTCTCTGAATCATTGTGGCTCGATTTTACAGTTTAGCTTTCAAGGTAAAATCTATTTTCTTGCCACTCTAAAATCCCCAATGCTTGTAATACCTATGTCAAACATCACTGATTTTCACACATTTATGAGACGTACTGACCAATTATAAAGTTTGGTTAATACAGATATTTTGAGAATGTTTATAGACATGAACCACTTCAGTGGAAGAAAGGAAAAGTGAAAGTTGCTTAGTTGTGTCCCACTCTTTGCGATCCCACAGACTATTACAGTCCATGGAATTCTCCAGGCCAGAATACTGGAGTGGGTAGCCTTTCCCTTCTCCAGGGGATCTTCCCAACCCAGGGATCAAACCAAGGTCTCCCACACTGCAGGTGGATTCTTTACCAGCTAAGCCCAAGAATAATGGAGTGGGTAGCTTTCCCCTTCTCCAGGGAATCTTCCCAACCCAGGAATCAAATCGGGGTCTCCTGCTTTGCAGGAGGATTCTTTACCAACTGAACTATCAGGAAAGCCTAGAGGAACTAAAGAACATCCTGATGAAGGTGAAAGAAGAAAGTGAAAAGCTGGCTTAAAACTCAGCATTCAAAAAATGAAGATGATGGTGTCTGGTCCCTTCACTTCATGGCAAGTAAATGGGGAAAAAATGGAAACAGTGACAGATTTTATTTTCTAGGGCTCCAAAATCACTGTAGATGGTGACTATGGCCACGGAATTAAAAGATGCTTACTCTTTGGAAGAAAAGCTATCCCAAACCTAGACAGTGTATTAAAGAGCAGAGACATCACTTTGCTGACAAATGTCCTTCTAGTCAAACCTGTGAGTTTTTCAGTGGTCATGTATGGATATGAGAGCTGGACCATAAAGAAAGCTGAACACTGAAGAATTGATGCTTTTGAACTGTGATGCTGGAGAAGATGCTTAAGCATCCTTTGGACAGCAAGGAGATCAAACTAGCCAATTCTAAAGAAAATCAACCTTGAATATTCAATGGAATTACTGATGCTGAAGCTGAAGCTCCATTTGGTCACCTGATGTGAAGAACTGACTCTTTGGAAAAGACCCTGATGTTGGGAAAGATTGAGAGTATGAGAAGAAGGAGGTGACAGGATGAAATGTTTGGATGGCATCACTGACTCAATGGGCATGAGTTTGAGCAAACTCGGGGAGATAGTGAGGGACAGGGAAGCTTGCTGTGCTGCAGTCCATGGGGTTGCAAAGAGTTGAACATGGCTTAGTGTCTAAAGGGCTTCCCTGATAGCTCAGTTGGTAAAGAATCCGCCTGCAATGCAGGGGACCCTGCTTCAATTCCTGGGTCAGGAAGATCCACTGGAGAAGGGATAGCCTACCCACTCCAGTATTCTTGGGCTTCCCTTGTGGCTGAGCTGGTAAAGAATCCACTTGCAATGCGGGAAACCTGGGTTCGACCCCTGACTTGGGAAGATCCCCTGGAGAATAGAAAAGCTACCCACTCCAGTATTCTGGCCTGGAGAATTCCACTGACTTGTAGTCCATGGGGTCGCAAACAGTCGGAGACGACTGAGCAACTTTCACTAAGCGACTGAACAACAACAGAAATAGGCATGAACACATTTGCAGTTTGTTTATTGGAAATAAAGTTTCAATCATTCATTCAACAAATATTAGAGCCCTCAGAGTGATAGATGTTGGATGGTGAGAATAAATTGACAGAGTATAGTTTCTGTCCTCTAGTAGCCTGAAGTTTGGATTTAAAAATATGTTAATAAGGCAACATCTCTTCTAAGCAAGAGATACTTGTATTATTATGAAAAGGCAAAGACTTAGCTCAGCTTGGAGCAAAACCAAGAATAGTAAAGAGAAAGACAAGAGGAGTCAAACTAGAAAGACAAACGAACAAGTTCATTTAGGAGGAAAATTGTACAGAATTGACTGTGTAAGTTTCAGATGACTGTTGGGCATCCACTAGGCAGCTAGATGGTGTTTCTACTACTCATGAGAGCATCCTGAGGTAGAGGATGTAGATTTAGGAGTAATTATAAAAGTGTGTGAGTTGAAACTAACTGTAAATAATTGTGAAGGGTGTGTGTGTGTGGTGTATGTATATATATGGATAAAGGAAAGAAGGACCATGGATGGAATCCTGGGTAATACCAATATTAAAGAAGCGTGGTATTGAAAGTGGAACCATCAAGTGTGCTCAAAGAAAAAGAAACCTAGGGTATTTGATGCCATTGAATCTGATATATAGGAAAGCAAGAAGGGAGAAAATGGCCAAAGATCCTGTGCTGTAAAGAAGTATTTCTATGAGGATTGTGTGTCCCTGTGGGGGAAAAATATTGACATTAATCATGGGGCTAGAAACTGGGAAATATTATGCATTTCTGAATGTAGTAGAGGATAACATTTTGTTTTCGAAAAGCAACAGGATATCCTGGAGAATAATTTTTTCCTACAAAATGCATGGACACAATGACCAAAGAATTGAAATCCACAGTAGGAACTCCTTAGGAGCTGGGGATATAATTTATTATGTCTTTGTTTCTAGCACGTAGTGGAGTCCTTGACACCTCCTTGGTACTAACAAGTGCTTTTGGATAGGACTGAATTAAACCACTTACTGTTTTACACTCATTTCGTTATAGTGACGGATACTGCACATTGTGGTATTGATGTCTAGGATTGCTTGCTGGAACTCGTAAATGTTGCCCTCCCCGTTGCAACCTAAAGTAAAATTGAGAAAAATCAGAATCTTTTTAAAAATAGGAGTCTGGCAACAGAAAGGAGGAGATTAAATCCTTCCTCTGCTTGTTTGTATTATAGGTTTTCTATTACGAATATAGTTTTTAAATGGCACAGTGTGGGTCACGCTTTTGCATGTAGAAATATTCATTCAAAATTAACTGTGCAGAGGGAGTTAAACTATTTTCCATGTTGGAAAAATGATGAAAGACATTTTTCTGAAATCTCATTAAAACGGCCTTTAATTTTATAATCATTGTTTATGCAGAGCACTGTAGGTGCATTTGAAGACATGTATTGGAAAGCCTATAAAAGAGGTTTATTAAGAGATTCATAATTGCATCCTGTGTTTTAGTGCCTCGTGTTTGGTTTAACTTTAAAACTGATTGAAAGTTGCTCAAGTGGCCAGAAGCAGTTTTGTTGTTGTAGTTCCTAAAATTATATTCACGTGGACAGTGCTGGCTGATAGGCAGCAGGATTTCAGATAAATTAATTTTAATTTTCTCAAAAGGAGGTTTTACATCATGGGGAACAAAAATCTATCTTCCTCTACTCTTGTAGAAAAAGGAACAGAAATGAATTTGTTATTTGTGTGATTCCAGTCAGTCGTCTGCAGATTTACAATTACTGTGACTTAAGAATTATTTCCTAGACACACCAGGACATACAGTAATCTTGTCTTCTATTTTATTTTTTTCTCTTACACAAAACTTAACTAATTTTGCCTGCCTTTTGGGAGAAGTTGCTTCATATGTTGGAGAAGTTTCTTAAAGTATAATTGAAATTTTGAGGGAGACCATCTGGATATTAAGATGATAAATATTAAAAATTAATATCTTGTCATCTGCTGCTTATTTTTTGTCTTGCATGCTATTCATATAAATAGAGTACTAAATTATTACTGTGGCTAAATTAGATCTCATATCACTCACTTCTTTCAATTTTTTGCTCCAAAGAATTGCATGAGGCTCCCCAGCTGCCCTATTTAAACTGCAGCCCTGCACTGCTCTCACACTCCTATTCCCCTTTACCTAATTTTTTTTTTTAACATTTATCACCTTCTAGTGAACTTTATAAATTCCTATTTAGCTGTATATAGTGGTATTTAAATAAGTACAACTGTTAGTTCATTTTGTATATGTAAGCTTTATGTAATCTCCCTGAAGACAGAGTTTATATGTAGCCTAAGTGCCTGGTATAGTGGTTAGCTTATAGCACAAGCTTGATAAATATGTGTTGGATGTATATTTACATGTGCTGCCCATGATTTAGGTACATCCATTTTTCTTGAACTCTCTGTGTGTGAAGGGTGTGTCATGGATTACTTTAGGGCCTCGCCTCCCTGCTTTTCCTTTCTTCCTCGATCCCTGTTTACCTCTGTAGAAGAAGAATGAGTGCCAAAAGATGCCCTTTTTCTTTACTCCTCGATTGCTTTTCAATTACAGTGCCCCTACATTGACTTTCCCCAGGCACCCTTATTTGTGGAAGTGACTAGATAGGGTGTTGGATGAAAGGCAAGAGGGAGGCGTGTTCCCATCTTGCTGTTCTGATAATACAGAGAATAGAGTGAAGAAATACCCACCAGTCATCTAGAGAAGAAGACCCAGATTCAGCCTGGTCAGTGAAACCACATCTCATCTCCAGGGGAAAATGACAGGCAAGCACTTTGTTAAAGAATAGACATTTCAGGTTAGGGGATTCATCTGAGCTACCTTGAAATCTGAAGGTAGTCCAGTTTTTAATGCCATTTAGATTCTATGGATTGTCTTTGGTTTATTTCTTTTTATGATTGTGTGTGTGTGTATCCCCTGTATCTTTGCCTAGTTGATGTAAAAGTTCTCAGGAAGTTCTCTAAATCTTCAAAGATCAGATTTTGGAGTCAAAGCAAACCTAGGATGTAAAATGAATACTCAGTCTCCTGAAATTTAGGATTGGAGAAGAGAGTGAAACTGTAATTATAAGCAACAACTGATATCGAAGAAAGATGGGCAAGATGGCCAATTTCTAGACTCTTCTCTAAAAAAAAAGTAATGGGAAGCATTCAGAGATGAGAAGTTTCTTTGGGCAGGGCCAGTACCTTTATCAAATACGAGGGTGGAGTACACAGAAAAGACAGGAGAATAAAAAGCAAGTGGTGCTGAAAGTATTCACCCATTTTCTTTTCATTGAACTCGTCAATCCCCAACCTTCCATCATTCCACTCAGATCTTATGCTTCCCCGCCAGTTCTTTTTCCGTGTCTTCAGCCACTAATTTGCCTCTAGCTCCCATTGCTAGAACCTGTAAACAATGACTCTTGCCACAAACAGATCCTTGCTCTCTTGACCTTTGAATTGAGTGAAGGAGTATGTCTTTTCATTACCGAAAGTAGACCTGAAAGGTTGGTTTTAGGAACATTGTTATAAACGGTTTTGTTTTAATTCCTCAAGCACTTCAGGTAAGCCCCTGGGTGAATTGTTTCAAGGTTGTGAAATGTATTCCAGGCCAGAAGAGATAGGCTAAAACTTTCATTTTTGGAACTCCTCTTGCTTATTCTTAAGTTAGAAACTGCTGCTCTGACCTAACACCAGTTCCTGCTGGTCTGTGAGATACATGATACCTTTTCCCCTTTCATAATTTATTGCTTCAACAGCAGACTTTTGTTAGAGCCCTGCTGTTGAGGGGCAAAGAAAACACCCACTTCATTGAACATTTATGTTTAAAGTGAGTACATCGTACTAAATCTCTGTGTGCCTGTGGGAGCATCTCTATCCCACATTATAACCATATCTATGGTGGAATCAGAGCCTGATTGTTTTTTTTTTTTTTTTTTGGTAATATTTTTTTGAGTGTGTTGATTCCTGTGGAATTCACGAATGTTCATAATTTTTTTTCCCCGGTGTCTTAACAAACTAGTTTAAGTTCGATTTCCTTGTTTTGGACTTCCGCCGTGCATCAGACTACATCATGGTACCCTGTAAACAACTTTGTTACTGCTTTTTGAATGATCTCTCTTCCCTTTCAGTCATTAAAATCTCTATAATGGCCCTTTCAAACTCTGTTTTGAATGAATGAATGAACAAATCAAGAGTCTCATTACCTCAACTTTTACTGAGTAGGACAGGCTTTGGCATGTATGTATATTCCAGCTTGGAGTTCCTCAGCAGTAATTGGGCACCATCCAACTGATAAATGTCTCTCCTTTAAAAAATGACATTATAGTTAGTCATCCATGTTGCATAGCCCCTGTAAACAGCAGAGAATAAAAGCCAGTCTGTATATAGGTTAAAGTTCTGTCCTTGGTAGTTACCTCTTTTAATTTGTGTTAGGTTTGTTTTTTTAATTCTTAATTTTGCTTGTTTTAAATCACAAAATTCTCTTAAGAGGATGAGGGAATATTTGAAAGATATTTGACTATGATCCCAGAAAATAGACCTATTTGAATAGTATTGGTTTTTGTGGGGAGAAGAGGAGTAGAAAAGAGGGAAAAGTTTTGTTTTTTTTAAAAAGTTGAACACTCGCCTTTGCATCATGGAGGCAGATTTGTGAAATACTAAGGTCAGGGTTTTGGCATTAAACAGATTTGGATTCAAATTGCCCATTTATTGGTCCTGTGCTTGATCAGATTGCTCAATTCTTATTCTTCATCTGCAAAATGAGGTTCTGATATCATCTGATGTTGTAAGGATTAAATGCAGTGCCTGGAAACTTGATGTAATTGTATAATAGTGGAAGCTAAAGAGTTTGTTAGCTGTTGGTTTTATCCCATTTCTAACTGTACACAGCTCTGCTTTTGTGGAGGATATTGCTTATACTCACTGGTAAGCATTTGCGTTAAGAGGAATGGGTCTTAAACCCAAGAGTAAGTTACATTGATCAGAGTCTCCAGAGAAACAGAACTGATCGTGTGCGTACTACAGTAAAGAGATGTATTGTAAGGCTTGACACATATAGTTATAGGGGTTGAAGTCCCACAATCTGCCCTCTGTAAGCTGGAGACCCAGGAAGGTTGGTGGTGTGGTTAAAAGACCTTGAGAGAGCCTGGTGTAAATTCTAGTTCGAGTCTGTAAGCCTGAGCACCAGGAGTGCTCAGGGCAGATCCCTGTCCCAGCCCAGGCAGAGAGGAAGAAATCTTCCCCTTCTCTTTTTGGTTCTAACTCAGACCTTCAACAGATTAAATAGTGCCCACCCACAATGGAAAAGGCAGTCTGCTTTACTTCATCTGCTGGATACATTGCTGATCTTCCTGAAACATCCTCACAGATGCACTCAGAAATAATGTTTAGGGACTTCCCTGGTGATCCTATGACTAAGACTCAATGCTCCCATTGTAGCAGGCCTGGGTTCCATCCCTGATCAGGGAACTAGATCACACATATTACAGCTAAGACCTGACATAGCCAAAGAAATAAACATTAAAAAAAAATGTTTAACCAGATTTCTGAGCTCCCTATGATTCAGTGAAATTGACACATGAAATTAACTATCACAAGTGTATTGGTTACAATGCACTTCTTGGTGAAGTTGATTTGGTATTGGAGGCTGTAGATTATCTACCTTTGAAGCAAGTCTGAGATGTTTATTATATATTGGGGTTGGCATGTACAAATACAGAAAGAGAGAAGAGAAATTTGTTGGTATAGAAAATAAAAAAGCACTGGGTATATGAGCAGGAGAGAGAGGGCAATTATTAATGTTTAAACTAAGAACAGGTGTGTATTCCCAGTCTACCACTGTGGGGTCATGGAAAGACAGTGATTTGAAGCCTGGCAGTTTTGAACTTAAGTCTCATCTTGAGGCTTTGTGATTATGGGCAAGCTATTTAACTTTTCTCTCTAATGTTTTCACATCTCTAAAGTGAAATGAGTAATAATAGTTTAAGTTGCTAATTTTAAGTATGAAAAGAAATAATATGGAAAACACTATCATAAAGCCATCCAGCTTAATTCTCTTTCTTACTTCCTATTAAGTACTGTTTTTTTAACTAGGAAAGTATATTCACACCTATTATTATTGTGTGACAGGTAGAGGAAAATGTAGCCTTAATTATGTATTCAGAAGACAGGTATAAAGTGACTTATGCATATATTAATATACAATATAGTCTGCGAATCCCATATCCAACAATAATTAAGTGGATTTGAGTAACGATTCTGATTTGGTGGTTCCTTATTTGTAAAATGGGGATTATACCCTTATAGGTTTATTAAGAGAATTACATAAGATAATAATTGTGAAGCATTTTGTTCAGGACCTGTTACAGAATAGAAATGGACTTATATGGCTAAGTGCCTAACTAGCTGTCATAGTCCAAGTTTTAAATCAGAAGTATCTTTGTAATGAATGCTCCATTTAACTGAGTCTTCATCTTTTTTTCAGACATGTTACTATAGTGATACTACATTTCTCTTTCTTTAGACCATAGGCAAAAACTTAATTTTAACATAAAAAATATAAAAGCTACAACTTGTTCATTTTCCTATTATTAATTGATGGGGTTTTAGTAATATATTGGAAAAATAAAAACAACTTATTTGTGGGTGTTTACTGCCCCATATTTGATAGGTTAGAATAAAAATAATTATCTTTATGAAATAGGATGTCATTATTTTACTTTATTCAGTTGTCAAAGTTTATATAAAATCAAATTTAGAACAAATAAACAGGTCTGTGTCAAAAGAAAGATACCAGAGAGGAGGCTTAACTGTATTCACTGACACTGGATTGCTTGGCAGTTCTGTGCCAAGTGATGTCCTTGGGAACCTTGGAAGTGATGTCCAGGGAACCAGGGTTCAGCTGTGGGGAGGTATGTGATAGAATTATGTGTACACATCTGTTTAGTTCATGTCACGTGGTTGCTGTCTTTTTCTCCATCTCCATATCCATTCTTCTTCATGTAATAAGAATACAGAGCAGGGAAATGATGTGCTCGTTACCCTGTTTAGTGGAATTTTTAACCTTTTCAAGAAGTGACATCTTTTGATTTTGCTCAGAGTACATATAGTATATAATAATCATGTATAATAACAATAGTTTAAAATAAACATCCAATTAAATTGTACTTTTTGTAGCACATGTATTATTATTCTAATAAATTGAAATTGTATGTTTTAAGTAAAAAGAACTTTTTATATTCCCTTTCTCTCTTGGTACTTTCCTATCCAAAATTCTCTTTGTAAAAAGGTTATTTTTACCTATTATATTGAAACAGTTTAATTTAGAAAAGAAAGAAAAGGAGAGAAGGAAAGTTGGATTTTTTTGAGGAAAAAAAAAAATGTGAGTAGAGAGAAATCTTTTGCTTGGTCCTCAATAAAAACTTTGTTATCCTAGGGTGACCTGAAAGCCATAGACATGCCATGTGAGACCAAAAAATTATATAACTTTGTCTCTGAAATCTCCCATGGAACTCAGATTCAGTCACTTATATCTCACTGAATCCTCTGAGAAGAAAATTCTAGCTATTTCCTTTTCACTTGATAATTCGTATGAGTTTCCTTCTGTTTAGTTATTTGACGATTGAGAGGATTAATTAAAATGTTTTCATATAAAAAATGCTACTAATGCATTACTCTTTTAGGCAAAGAGTGATAACTGACTACTCTGATGTCTGGGCATTTAATTTAAGAGTTCCTGTTTCATGCACCTATTATGCTCTTGAGTTATTTAAGTTTAATTGAATATTTTAATTGCAAATTTCATACTTGGCAATTGCCTCATCTGGTTATCACTCAAAACCAGACAACCCATACTTTGTATTCATTAAGTTTTCCTTAAAATTTTCTATGAGAGCCATACTACATATTAAATATTTTATAGATAGTTAAAAAAAAGAAACCATAAATGAAACAATACATGTGCTTCTTTTATCAGTAGAGAACCGATAAGAAAGTTAGTGATAAGAAATCCCAAATAACATTAGCTTAAACTACCTAAAATTGTATTTTCTGTTCAGAGAAGTCCAGAGGTGTGCAGTCCTATGGTTGTAGGAAATTTTCATAAAGAGCTCAGTTTCCTGGACTCCCTTCAGTTTCCTGTCTACTGTCCTCAGAACAGGGCCTCCACCTGTTCTCAACAAGACGGAGGAAGGATAAGGCCAAACATGCTCCCTCCTCTTTAAGAACTTTTCCTAGAGGTGCTCAGGCCACTGAGCTTTTACTTCATTGGGCAGAGTTCAGTTACATGACCAAGGCTACTGTACCAATTGATTTTGATTCTTTGTATATATTTAGTGGCTTGTGCATACTAGGTGCTTAATTTCTAAACTCTTGTATCATTCTAAACCTTGGCATTACTGCAATTAATTCAAGCTATAGTAACTTACTTTATTTACAGCTTCTGTTTTTAAAAAGGACTTTTGAGTTTCACTCCATTTACTGCTGGGATAGTCACTTGAGACTTTTGCCTGATATCTACTTTATCAAGCAAGATTTGGGGGCATTTGTGTGTTATGAGTTTAACAGGCTATTAATTATCACTTCTGTCTGTTAATAGAGATTAACAATTTACTTTTCCAAATATCTTGTTATGAACATAGCCTAAAAGTAGGCATTAATCTTGAAATAACAGAAGAAATGCAACTCTAATTTCACAATTAAATTATATAAAATCTCATTCTTTGAGTCATTAGCTAAATTAGGAAATTCGACTAGGTAATTTGGATTAATGCAAAGTTTGACTATGATGCCAAGCCAATCCTAATTAACTTCAATTGGGAAATTTCAAAGGCATGCATACCTTAGGAAAATGTTGAACATCCGAAACATATGTGTCTATATCTGAGGAAAGAAATCTTAGTTACAAAGTACCTACATGTGTTAAAGTATAATAAAATAAAATAAAATTCATAATAAAAGGCACAATTGAAGATGAACATGATGTTTTTGTTAGTAATTGAACCTTAGGCATTATTAATTATTTTGTCAACCATTGCTATAAACATTAAGCTATCTGCTGTATATATTTATTTTTTGGCTTCTTATCTTTTTTTTTATTTTTTAGTTTGTATTGGGATATAGCTGACTAACAATGTTGTGGTAGTTTCGGAGGAAAAAAGAAGGGACTTAGCCATATATATACATTTATCCATTCTCCCTCAAGCTCCCCTCCCATCTAGGCTGCCATATAACATTGAGCAGTGTTCCACATAAGCTATCTACTTTATTTTGATGACTAAGAATTCTTGCCCAGGGAGTAGCAAACAACTTATTACTGAAATATTTTTAATATGATCTAAATTTTAAATTGCCTTAGCTATTCAGTTTCCAGAAAGTTCCCTACATAGATAGTCATTTAATTTCCATGAAACTTGCTATTACTGCTACTGGTAGATGAAAATGCTGTCCTCTGTAATTCTGGTTTTTGTAAGCATAGTGGGCTTGGTCTGTCTGGAACTCCATTCCCTGCACACTTGCTTTCTGTAGATATTTTATCTGGGCTTTCATCATGGAAAGGTATCCCTTTTGTGGATTTCCAGAATACTTTACATTTCATTTACACTGTATTGTGAGTGTTTGTTCATATGGCTTCACCATGAAATAGCTTATTCAAAAAATATTGATCTATGTTTGGTAATCTTCTTCTCAATATTTAGTATGTTGTAGGCGTGCCATAAATTATGTTGTAATGAAACTTGAAAAAGAAAGCTGCTGTTCTTTGTTGTTGTTTTTCATTCACTAAGTTGTCTCCAACTGTTTGCAAGCCCATGGACTGTAGCACTCCAGGTTTCCACGTCCTTCAGTCTCCAGGAGTTTCCTTAAACTCATATCCATTGAATTGGTGATGTCATCCAATCATCTCACCCTGTCATCCTCTTCTCCTGTCCTTAATCTTTCCAAGCATCAGAGTCTTTTCCAATGAGTTGGTTATTTGCATCAGTGGCCAAAGTATTTGAGTTTCAGCTTCAGCATCAATCCTTTCAATGCATATTCAGGGTTGATTTCCTTTACGATTAACTGGCTTGATCTCCTTGCAGTTCAAGGGACTCTCAAGAGTCTTCACTAACACTACAATTTGAAAGCATCAGTTCTTTTGTGCTCAACCTTCTTTATGGTCCAACTCTCACATGTGTACGTGACTACTGGAAAAAAAAAATAGCTTTGACTAGATGGATCTTTGTCAGCTAAGTGGTGTCTCTGCTTTTTAATATGCTGTCTAGGTTTGTCATAGCTTTTCTTTCAAGGAGCAAGCATCTTTTAATTTTGTGGCTGCAGTCACTATCCACAGTGATTTTGGAGCCTGAGAAAATAAAGTCTGTCACTGTTTCCACTAATTCCCCATCTACTTGCCATGAAGTAATGGAACCAGATGCCAAGATCTTGGTTTTTTGAATGTTGTTTTAAGCCAGCATTTTTACTCTCCTCTTTCACCCTCATCAAGAGGCTCTTTAGTTCCTCTTTACTTTCTGCCATTAGAGTGAAATCTTCTGTATATCTGAGGTTGTTGACATTTCTCCCGGCATTCTTGATTCTAGCTTGTGATTCATCCAGCCTGGCATCTCGCATTATGTACTCTGCATGTAATTTAAATGAGCAGGGTGAAAATACACGGCCTTGTTGTACTCCTTTCCCAATTTTGAACCAGTCCGTTGTTCCGTGACCATTTCTAACTGTTGCTTCTTGACTGGCATACAGGTTTGTCAGGATGCAGATAAGGTGACCTGGTATTCCCAACTCTATAGAATTTTCTATTTTACTATTTTTTAGTATTTCCCTGGTCTTAACAGTTCATGACACTATGTAACCCACATCCTGTTCACCCATGGTCTGTGTAAGTCTCCGCTTCACTCAGTGCAATGCATATTCTTGAAAAGTATACTTTTCTTCTGCTCATGTGCTTTATTAATACCAACTTTGAACACGTCAGATTTCAACCATTTTAAAGACCTTTGTTTGAACCTGAGGCAAAATGTAGCTTTACTTGAAGTTTACTATGTTTTTGACAGCTCTATATTGAGGGCAACTTTCTATTAATACCAAGAGCCACTGACGTTTTGTTTGACTGTCCTGACAGTGGTAGGGAATGGCATGCTTTAAAAAAAATGAGAAAATATATTCTTCTGTATTTCTGAATTAAAAGTAAGTAGAAATGATGATGAAGTTTTTATTGAAAAAATAATTTGTTCCCTATATTTTGCCTTTTTACAATCTATGTTCTTTATATAGTTCATGTATGTGATTATCAAAGACGGGAGGACCCTATATTCTAAAGAAATGCATTGCAGTTAGTACATATGAAATACTAAATGTAGTTTCTTAACCTGAGCACTGTTGACATTTGGGGCCAGAGATGTCTTTGCTTTGTGGTGACTGTCTTGTGTCTTCTAACATGTTTACATTTTTAATGGCATACCTGACCTCTATCCACGAGATGCAAATAACATCCACCAGTTGTGACAGACATACACATTTCCAGATGTTGCCCAGTGTCCCCTGGGTGACAGTCATCCCTGAGTGAGAAGCACTGTGCTTAAAAAAAAAAAAAAAGTGTTCCCCTTCTGTCTCTGTCAATATGTAGAATCAGCCAGAGATCGTATGCCTATTGATACTCACTGTTTGTTTTTAACTATGTCCAATCCACTGTTACCATGGATTTGACTGGTATTCATTTATCAAATGTCTAGAGTCTTGTGATTGTTAAAAAAAGGATATTTAGACCAGGACGGAGTTGTTGGGGGAGACTAGGATGATGATGGGCAAAACGTTCACAGGAAAAAGAGTCTCCACACACAATGGTAATTCCTAGAACATGATCAAAATCAGGTTAACAAAATGCTGAAACAATTTAAGACAGGACATTTTGTTGTTTTTTTCCTTTAAGTAAAGTGGTCTTTAGTCTAAGTATTAGAGTGAATAGTACTTTGTACATCCAGTTGTGTTTTCTTCCTTCAACTGTAACAAGTATTTATTCTTTCAGTTTCCCCAATTTGTATTCTTCACTGACTGCTTTATTCCACTGACTGTGGTCCTGAAAGATAAGTCATTTGGGGGAAAATATGAGAAGTAATATATTTCAACCTATTAAAATACACTATAATATGTCCATCTTCACATAAAGGTGTGTGCCACTACTTACTAGAGATCAGCAACATTTTTTCAATCTCTTACCCAAAAGACACTTTAAGTTTACATTAATGAATAGCATGGGCCAGTTTCCTTAATTGTTAAGCAACTTCATATAATATGAGTAAAACTATTTCTTACTGAATTCTGGTTTGATGGTATATTAAAATGTACTGTTGTTTTTAATGTACTACATAGAAACTTAGACTCTATTGACATGATCAGCATGTAAACACACTGTGTCATCTATTTTAAACAGCTGTGGAAAAGCCTTTGCTATGAATGCTCTATTAAGATACAGATCCTCCCTTATAATCTGACAGCTGGGCTTGAATTGTGGGACACTTCTTGCTAGTGGTGTGTCCTTCAGTATGTTGCTAAATTTTTCTTACTCCAAGTCCATCATCTGTAAAATGGGGCTAGTATAATATCCTGTCTCACAAGATTATTGATGAGTAATAATTAAGCTAATATATGTAAATGTAAAGTATTATATATAACATTATAAGTGCCAAGTAAGTTTAGCTCTTTCTATTACCACGACTTATATGATGTGAAGGACTTCTATCCTACTGTCCAATCTTCAGTAAAATAAGGAATGGATTCAGTAAATGTGGAAAGCAGCAGGAACAGAAGCATCATTGTTACAGTGCTTCAACTGACCCAGATTCATCCTGAACTGACAAAAAATGGCAGTTTGAGTCCTTTGAATTGAGCATCAATTCAAGTTCACTTTACACAAAATCTGGAGAATTTTAGAGCAAATGAAGCCATAATCCAGAACCCATGCTTCTAGAACTGAATTATCTTCTCTCTCCTTTTTTACTTTCAGAAAGAGCATGGGATTTATTGTCAGAGAAACTAGGTTCCGATCCTGCCTTTGCCTCTTATTAACCATAAAACCTAAAGTTTAGTTGGTAAATTCTCTGTAGACCCCCTGTGTAACATGGGGCTGATGATGATACTTTTTATTGCTGACTAACTATTGCTTACTTTCAACTCTCTGCCAATGGCACTTGGGCTCCTTGAGTCTTTCCTTGTCCGTTCCTGAACTAGAGTGGTGTTACTCCTCTGTCCTCTGTCATAGTAATTTTCCACACCATTTATTTTCTTATTTGTCTCCCTGAATAGATGGTGCATCCACAGGCAAGTGCATTTGCCTTGTTCATGTTTGCAGCAGGCGTACTAGGGTATAGTTGATGCTCAACTAAATCCTTAGCCATAAGAAACTGGTCACTATAGGTGTCTTAACTTGGACTGCATTGTTAACTTTATTCAGATATACAGAGGGTGATGCTCTCTAATTCAGAGAGCTACTTTATACATAATCCTGGTGATTTGCTACTACATCACTGTGTGTGACTAGTTTTCTCCAAAGAACGAGGCAGGCTGGACAGGATTGTCTAGGAGTGGTTATCATGTAGTATTTTATGAGTTGGAAAATGACACGACTGTAATACATCAGCATCAGGGAGCCCATGAGGCTGAATACATCATTTTTAAGATTTATGGGCTTTAGGCACATTTTCAAAGATATGTGCTCATCACCTCATGTTCTTTCTGTCTAGCCTAACAGCATATTTGCCCTTTAGAAATGTAATTATATGCAGACTAATTGCGGGCAATTGCAGTTATTTAGGTGACAGGAAAGATAAAAAGGGCTCTGTTAGATCTATAAAAGTGAACCTTGAGAGGCCACAGTGAAGAGCCTTAGAAAATAAGAATTGGTAGGCTTTGGAGACTTCTTTAAACTTGGGCCTTGTGAGAGTGAGTGTAAAGTCGAGAGTGATAGCCAGGTTTCCGATTTTAGGCAGTGGCGTGAGTTATGGTGCTGATTGCTGAGGGAAGATTTGTTTCTTCTTTTATCTATCTCATTTATCTCTTTATATAATTTTAAGTGGGAGATATTGCTTTTGGGTTTTGGATATATTGGTTTTGAAATTCCAACAAGCACCTAGATTGACGTGGCTGAGTAAGGTGCTGGATTTTCAACAGATCTGGCTGTCAGGAGAGAAATCACTGTTTTAGAATTGAGGATAGTCAGCATATGAGCTGGATATATGCATATTGTCATGCAGAGACTACTTATCAAGAAAAGGAGAAAAAGACAACGATCTGTGAATTATCAGCCTCTTTTAAAAAAATAAAGATGGGCTTTTCTTCATACTCTGAAGTATAGTTTCAGGGATATAGAACTAAGGAAGACCAGCTTTCCAGAAGCTCAGGAAACACAGAGTTTCAGGAAGGAAAATGGGTTTAATAGTCACAAATGCTACAGTTGAGTATGTCGTTCATATAGGCAAACTCTTTGGGGAGTTTAATTGTTAGTGGAAATTTGATTATGACATTTCAGCTGAATTCTAGGAAAGAGCCTAGATTGGATTTAGGGGTAAATGGGATTTGAGTCATTGGATACCATTATTGAAAAAAAAGAACCTGACTTTGGAGGGAAGCATGACAGTAAGAAGTAAAGAGTTGTATGCAGAAATGATAAGGTGGTAAGATTTTATCTTCTCCCTCCACTAAAAGGCAGACAAACATTTTTGTAGTCTTGAGGGAAAGGAAATTGCAGTGGGGAAAAAGATTGAAGATAAGGGATAAGGAGGGGCTCATGGGAGAGCTTTAAATCCTAAGGAAAGTAGGAAGACTTGGGTTAAGATAAATTTCTCTTTTGATGACATTAGCTTTTTATCAGAGAAGAATTGCCTCTTTATCTACGCCTCAAAGGAAAGACACTTAAGATTGTAAATAAGTTTCTGAAATGAGATAATATATATGAGCTTAGTTAATTGGAAAACATTTTGTCTAAATTATTTTTATAAAGGATATTATTTTTTGTGGAAAGTATATGTGTTCTTTCTCTTTGTCAATTTTACTTGCTTTTAAAGACAACTGAACATTTTCACAGACTCTTGAATCCTGCAGGAAGCTTTGTTTTCCCTTGTACCTGGCAGCAGAAAAGTGTACTTAACAGCAAAGCATATCAATGTTGTAATCAAATTGTTGCTCTAAAGTTTTAATAAATATGTACATTTCTGTGAATATGTAACTCTTAATATGATTTGAAGTGGTTTCATCTATTCACATGGCTCTTTTAACAATAGAAATAATGAGGTTAATCTATGCTAATAAAACAAGTGAACCAACTTTAATTTCAAAATTGATTTACTTCATTATTTTTCAATCATGCCCATTAAATAATAAGCTGAGTATTTTAAAATACCCTACAAAATGCTAAGTTTTTACCAGTAGGCTTCTCATTTTTCAAACCTCCATTTTACTGCCTTTTGAAGACCTCAGGAGCTGGCAAGTGGAACCTGCAGTTTGAGGCTGATGACAGTAGTACTCAGGTCCAAGAGAGGTGCCAAATGCCTGTAAGACGCTCGCTGATTTTAAGAGAGCAAAGACAGGTCACAGAGCCCTTTGTGAGAGCTTTCAGAACTTAGTCCCAGGTCCCTGATGCTGTATTTTCATAGACATAATAGTAATGATTCTCACATTGGTCATGAGGACAAGGGTCTGGAAACGCTGGGATAATTCGTGTGGCTAGTCACGGCCGAAGCAGCCTCCTAGGGAGGTGCACAGAGTCTGAGGGTCTGTAGACAGAAGCATGTCTCACAACAGTGAGCTGAAATTTGCTCATGTTATGAAATTCAAGCTTATTTGGCCAAATCCAAATAATAAAGTAACTATGTGTATGGCCTTCAGTCTGTGTTCTTTGATGGAATCTGATTAGATTCTGACTCCATCCTGTTGATCCAGGTTACCTGTTGCTTTTTGGGCAATTGTGGGCCAGTATTTCCCAAGCAATAGGGCTAATGGGAGAGGTGTCTTAGGTTTAAATGTGTGTGTGTGTCTATATATATATATATATATATATATATATATAGTTCAGTTATATATATGTTTAGTTCAGTCGCTAAGTTGTATCCGGACTCTTTGCAACCCCATGGACTGCAGCACGCTGGGTCTCCCTGTCCCTTACCGTCTCCTGCAGTTTGCCTAAGTTCATGTCCATTGAGTTGGTGATGTTATCCAACCATCTTATCCTCTGTCTCCCTGTTCTCCTTCTGCCTTCAATCTTTCCTAGCAGCAGGGTCTTTTCCAGTGAGTTGGCTCTGTGTATCAGGTGGCCAAAGTACCGGAGCTTCAGTTTAGGGCTTTAGACAAGTTTCTTTTCTAAAGTTATGGAAAACTGTGCATGTTCTGAGGAGAAATGCAAGTGGTTGGTAATTCTAGTGGGAGAGAAAAGACTGCTGGCAAGGGGAAAGTTCAGTGAGGGGTAAAGGGCTTTTAAAAAATACTTCTTAATACTTTCTAATGCAACGTAAATGCAACTGATACCTCTCCAAACATTTTCTTTCCTGAGGAATCATTTCCTTCTATTCAGAATTTATTTTTATAGTACCAGGTCATTTTTATGACCCCATTAACCATTTTTATTTTTGAAATATAAAATGAAAATTTCTGGTTTTATGTATACTAATACTGTCTTGTCTCCAAATTTCTATTTTCCTCATGCAGAGGGTTACTTCTACAAGAGAACAGCAGGTTTGCAGAAGCACTACACTATTATAAATTGGCGATTGGGAGCAGGCCTACACTGGCTTGTAAGTGCTATTCAAGTCCTTTTAAAATATCTCTTTCTTTCTCCATGAAAATGGTGACCTAAAGCTTCATGGGTTAAAAAAACATGATACTACTATTTGTGAATACTTTCCAATCAAATTAAGACCCTTTAAAAAGTACATCTCTCTCAATTTTAATGTTTTGGTGTCTGATTATCATTTTGATAAATTAAGAAACATACAACTTTTATTCATCTAGTTTCTTAGCTCAAAGTATTCTGACACTTTGAAGGCAGAGACTACTGTATATATTATAATATATATATATTAGTGACACCTAATACATTTATATATTAGTGGTACCTCATATATATACATATTAGTTATACCTGTACTTTGTACTACATTATTGTTCTTTTGTATGTTTGTTCCCTGGAGGTTCATTTCTTGGTTTTCTTTTCAAATCAGAAATAATGCATAAAAATGAAGTTGAAGTAAAAATAGCTTTATTGTTTCCACAGTGTACATCATCTTCTCTCATTTATATCTCCACTTTTTTACCCTTCAGCTGCATATTTAAACACAGGTATTATTCTAATGAACCAAGGAAAGACAGAAGAAGCCCGACGCACATTCCTGAAGTGCTCTGAGATCCCTGATGAAAACCTGAAGGACCCTCATGCCCACAAGAGCTCGGTCACCAGCTGTCTGTACAACCTGGGGAAACTCTATCATGAGCAGGGACACTATGAGGTCAGGCCAGGACCTCTCTGCCCTGCTCCTCCCCTTGTTCTGATCTGGTCTCAATGATTTCTACCTGTGATCTCATTGTAGGAACACTGATAATTTAAGACGCTAGTTCGTATTTTAATAAAAGAGTTTTATGGGGAAATTCTTCTGGGGAAAAAATCTCTATTTAAACAAAACACATTTTTTTCAGTATGATTTTCTCAGAGTAATATAATGACTTCTTATGAAAGGGAAATAGCATGCATTACTGCCCAAGTTGTTTGCTTACCATTTCTTTGAGTTTATGATTTAAGACATGTTATTATTGTTATCTGTATTCATTGCCTGATGTTAAAAAAATACACTTTTTTATACTCTGCATGTTAAGTGATTTGGTATAAATCCTATTTGTTTCTTTTTATTCTTTTAAACACAATAATGCAATGAAAGCTAATTTTATTGTTTTCTGAATTGGGAAGAGGGGGAAAGTGATAGATACAGGATCTTGTACAGGAAGTTAGGAGGATTACTTAGTCCTGTGTTCCCGATCTCTTACATGAAGCCTGCCTCCATGGGTTTTGTCTCTCCCATTCGATACCAGGACACACTTTCTCAAACTGCTCCCCCAGAGACTCTTACATGATATTTTAAGACTGCAATCTGAGGATCAGGATGCCATTTTTAAAATAATTGCATTTCATGATCTCAGATTGTCTCAGTAGCTAGAAGATTGATTAGTTGATATTTTATTTAGATTGTACTTATTTGCTTGACTTGAAATAATGACGAATTTTAGAGGACTATGGGTGACTCCAAGATATAAATTTTTCTAGTTGTTTTTATTGTATAATCTATGTGAATTGAGAAATTTAAAGAGTATTGGTAATATTTGACTCCTTGTTAAACTTATTTTTTTATATAACCTTCACTGACTGGGTTGAATGATTTTATTCAAGAAATTGAGGTAATTTGATATCAAAGAATAGCTCAGTTGAATTTTCCTCTAATGAACCATTTAGAAAGCAATGGAATATTTCAATTTTGGAAAGATGTTGTTATTTTGTTTCAGTGAATAGCCGTGTACTTTATTTCTTTTTCTGTTTCTTAAATTAGGATGCCCTTAGTGTATACAAGGAAGCAATTCAGAAAATGCCTAGGCAATTTGCCCCACAGAGCTTGTACAACATGATGGGTAAGTAAACTAGTAATATTTTAATTGATATTTCAGGGATCTGTGGAAAAATTAAAACCTGTACTTGTTTTAAATGAATCTCTAATAAATCGTGTTTTAATCCTCACTAAAAATAACCCTATTCACAGTTGGATGTCACATTTAAATTTTCACAAAGCACACCTCTTCTAAGAGCAAATAAATATTGTTAATATAGTGATTCTCAACAAATTGCCTGGATTCCAGAGTTGTTGAAAGGGGGCTCATAAACCAAAGTGGGTATCAAATATTAGCTAGATTCTTGAGATTGCAAATGATGAATAAAGTACATATAGATTTTGATGAGCTTATCAAATTTCTGATAATTTTTGATCATGTTATTTTCTTAATCAGAATATTCTCAAAAGTAACCATGCTGGGATATAGAGATTGTGATTTTCATGCTTACAATAGATGAGAATGAGCCAGCTTGTGTGGTTTGCATTGATAAAGGTTTGGATTGCAAGAGGTTTTTTTTCTTTTTCCCCTCCCAGGGTATTATTTTAGAGTAAAAGCAATACTGTGGAGAGTATAAATGTTCTAGTACAGTCGTTCCTGTTTCTACATTGAGTAATTAGCTCAATTTTCTAGAAAGTACTGCAAGTGGGGGCATTGATTTTTCTAGGTGCAAGAGGTCAAGAACTAGAGTTACTAATAAAATCTGCCTATAACCTGTGATTTGTTCATGACAGTCTCATAGTAAATTGTTAGCACAGTTATTTGATCATCACACACTTAAAAACCATCTGTTCAGTATGTGACTCTTGAAAAGAATCCCCCAAGTTTAAGATGTCCTGTTGATTAACGTTGCTGTTTCTAGATAGGGGAGAGAAGTGAGAGGACTGTTTTTGTCTTCCAATCAAATATTTCTTTTTCTCCCAAAGTACAAATTAAACCTCAAATTTTCCTTTCATTAAACCTGGCTAAGGTTTTAAAAAATATTTCTAAACCTTCCTCATGCATATTAACTATATGTGACTACATCATTTCTAGTATTATTTTATACTTTTGTATCCTGTGATTTGAGAAATTTGATCATAGCCATATGCCTCTTGAGTACACATAAAAAGTCCCATGCCTTCCCTAACTAGAAAATATGTGCCTGGCAAGGACACTCACTTCTACTTTTTTTTTAAACAAAAGAAAATTTAGAAATGTTTTAGAGCTCAAACAAGGCACACATCAGCAAAAAGAAAAAAAAAAAGATTTGGAAGAGGTTAATATATTCATCTGTCTCTTGAATCCTGACCCTAGTTAGCCTGGACAGCAGCAGGGTGATTTAATGCTCCTGTTAAAGAGAACACTGAAGAATTTTTAGTTGCTATTATTTTTCTCTTGGATATTATCACTAAAAGGTAAAATCTAGCTTCCTTCATTCAATGTACTCTTGTCCTTACCATCTTATGAGGTAAATTGACGCCTTTCACTATTTGACATTTTACTATTATTTTGTCCACCCAGGTGAAATGTACATGTCCATAAAATGTGTACCTAGAATATGTAGATGTATCAGTTGAATGGACTTTTCTGTGTTAGTGCTGGATGGTTATTCATTTCACAGTGAATATTGAAAGAACTGTGTTCTCTAGTTTTCTCTAAGGCATATTGGTTTTAGTTTATAATTTCGTTTTTAACACTAATGCTTAGGAAGGACTATTTCCCAATTTTCCTCGATTATCAATGAAGATCTTTTTCTTTAAATTAGGAAAGGACTCAGCGCTTTGGCAATAGACTACATATGGCATCTTCGTTGTTAATAGGAAGTGTGGTATTCACTATAGTTAACGATTTCAAAAATTCATTCAATTATTTTATGTAAATGCGTTTGATTGAAAATTCAGCTGTTACCTTGGGATCTGTGTCTCATATGGTTACACAGATGCTGAGCACTCATAGGCAAAAAAAGATAAGTGTGTCCCTGGGGTGATTGCTTGGTTCTTTGTCTTATTTTCCATCAAAGAAGGAGGGAGCCGCTGTGCCCAGACTCTGCAAAGCCCTCTAACGATCTGCGAGGGGAGAATCTCAATATAATTTAAAATTCCAGATTTCTCCCGTAATTATAGTGGCTGCCTTCTGTTTAATTTTATGTGAAGGTCTGTCAGCTGACTAGCTTTTGCAGTTTCAGTTGTTCACGAAACTATAATTTTCTCTGAGAGTAAGTTCACCTCCTAATCAAATGGGTGATATCCTCTGAGTGTTGGCTTTGACTCCTAATACATTTTGATTAGCCCCCATTTGACAAGAAAAAGAGTGGCCCAGGAGATAAACTGCCCTATCGGTTCATCAGCTTCATTAGTCTGTCAGCATGTGCTGATTATCCTATCAAGTTTATCAACAGCCTTGAATATGTTTTCTAATTCTCATATTTGCATATTATTGGTGCCCTTTAGGGATCAGTGATGGATTTTAATGTCTGGCTAGGTTTAGCCTGCAAGTATTCATTTTTCTCATGGCTCATTCATTTACCCCTTGAAGACCACTACCCCCAAGCACTTGCATGTGTATATGCAAACATTTTTTTTTCTTTTATTTGGAGAGGTTAGGAGAAATAAAAGAATATGTTTGAAAAAATACAATTATATTTTAATTCTATTATTTGCTTAATAATGCAATTCATTGCAGCTGCTTAAAGAAAACAAACACTCTGGTCCTTTGTATTTCCCCTTCCCTTGAACATTTTATGAAAAACATCACTCCTTGCTGCATGCTAGTAGTTGACTTACCCTGAACGTCAAATGAGCCTATTTTTTGAGTTTGTGTATTAATAGAAAATAACAAGATTGGTTAATTCACTATCCCAGCTTAAAATTTTCTGTGTTTTATCATAAGACTGTTAATTTTTATTGTGGAAGTTTATAAGTAAAATTAAAAATCTACTCGCATAGACATTTTCATTATTCTCTTTGATTTCATAGCGTCAAGATGATTAAGTCACAATAATTGAGGATTGTGTCCCATCTAAAATTAAGTAAATTTATAAGCATGTACAAATCATTTTTTAAAAGATATTGTATATCATTTTTATAAACAAAAATTAAACTTTTACCTAGGCAGCAATTATAATTAGTAAAGTATGAAAATACATGAATTATTAAGAGGCCAAATCATAAAAAAATTGCTCCTAGCCAGTTGTGCGACTTCATTTCTGAATTTCCTCTTCAGAGGAAATGGGTTGGTTTCAGAGACCCCAGGTTCAACTTACGGCTTTAGCAGTTTGTAGCTGAGTAAAGTTGGACAGATTACTTAACTGAAGCCTCAGTTTCCCCATCCATAAGGTGTCTGTAATGGTAGTGTCTGTTTGAGGACTAATTGAGATAAGGAAGGCAAAGAATATTGGACCAAATGCCCAACCTAATCAGTGGTTCATACTAATATCTTCCTTTGTAATCATTATCATTTCTGTGGGCCTTAAACTCCAGAAGTCACTAATTGTATTTTCTGGCAGTTCTTTCTGTATTAACAATGTAAATCTGATTTCTATATAGATACAATTTTGAAATAGTGATGGCTCTGGAGTCACCAACGTGGATTCTATTTAGTTCTGTCCTATCTATAATTGCTGTATTTTCTCTGGAAGTCCGTTTTTTCCGTATCTTTCAACAACCACAGTCAAAATCCTTCTTTTATCGTTAATTGTATCAACCAAAAGTGAAACAGACTGCTTAGCTAGTGCCCAATTAATTTAATTCCATTAATATAGTATTCCCTCTAAACTGAAATCGTCATATTTAGAGCTTTTTCTCCTTTTCCTTTCATTACTTATTTTCTCCCTAG
Organism: Odocoileus virginianus; assembly: GCF_023699985.2. NCBI lineage: Eukaryota > Metazoa > Chordata > Mammalia > Artiodactyla > Cervidae > Odocoileus > Odocoileus virginianus. Next base: position 11,450,079 of record NC_069697.1, read on the forward strand.
ACTTAGTCAAAATTAGCCTTTATTCTGACACCCATTGTAGGCCTTTATTGATTCTCAATTTCTCCTCTTCTCAAATTATAATTGATTTTTAGAATCATAGAATGCTAGAGATAAAAGATTCATATTTTTAAAACCCTCGTAACATAATCTTTTATTTTATATGCTGGAAATTCACACCCAAAGAGTTAGGTTGATCTGTTTGGGATTGCACTATTTGTGTTAGAAACAGAAGTGTGGTTTCCTGATTTAAATTTAAATGCTTTCCTATTTTGCCAAAACTGGCATTCGTTACTATGTCAGTATAACTTATCTATGCCCATTTAAAAATTAGCATATGGAGATGGTAAAGGACAGGGAAGCCTGGCATGCTTTAGTCCACGGGGTTGCGAAGAGTTGGGCACGATTGAGTGACTGAACAATAACAATATCTATATTTACATATAGATTTATCTATGTAGATATATGGATATAGATATTGTTCCCTGTCAAATATATGTTAAAAACCTTTTAATCTTAAAAAGAATGAAACACCTACAAAATTGTTTCATCACATATGTATAAAATATGCAAGATATTAAAAATTTTTATATGTAGGATAACTTTTAACCACCTTCATTTTTTTCTTTTCTTTCTCTTTATTTCCCTTATTGTGTATACTTAAGCATTATTTTTAAATAATCCTAAGAGATTATGGGAATCAGTTCTATCAGTATGAATCTTTCCAATCCCGAAGGTCATTTTTAAGCCTATTTACTGTTTAAAATTACTTGACTTTCGCAATGCAAAGTGATTGTTGGGTTTAATTATGTAAGCAATTCAGGCCATTTCGTCTTGGTAATATATCTTGAGAACAAAAGGACATAATGTATTCATGGAGTGAGAGTCTAGAATTAATGCCTTGTTGTTGCAGTCTGCAATCACTATGTTTAGAAAAATCTGTATGCAAAGAGAAAAAAAAAATCTTAAGGATACAAGTCCTGAGTTGGGGGGAGGATATGGAGGTGGTGGTGGTATGAAATTGAAATAGTTCATATGGTTTCTGCTCTCATAGAACTTTCTAAATGATTTTACAATTAGTCTAAAACTCTAGTATCTTTCTTTAATAAGTAAATGGCTATAAAACAAATGGATAATTGTACTACTGTAGCCTCAAGAATATTTTAACTATGTAGGCTGTGCTATGTTGACTTGCCAAACAAACCAAAACAAACCAATGAAAATCTCAAGCTTTGTTTTTTTCTAATGTGATACTATTATCCCAATTTGCGTATATATTCTTGTTATTTTTTTTTAGATGAATGTCTGTGTTGGGTAACATGCTTTTCCTGTGGGGAGTGCTTGCATTCTTCCAAGGGAAATGCATGATAATGATCTTTGCTATTTATTAACTTATTTGCCTTTATTTTGATCTCCTAGGAAAATATTGTTTTGATTCTCTTATTTCTGATAATTCCTAGATCTCTGTCTGTACACACCCCTGTACTTACAGTACTGGAAAATATATTTTCCTCCATCAGCCTGCAACTAACAAGTCTTTTACTTACATAGGTTTAAGATTGACAAGATGCTTTCTTCTAGCATTGTTTCATAAAAAGAAGAAATTTTGTGACTTAATTTCCAGTTTTGTAAATTTCCCCACTTTGAGCTAGTTAGTGAGAATGGTGAAAGTACCAATAAATAGATTACACAGTGAATTTATTGGGGCATTTTTAGAGTAAAAAGCTTACACAAATTTTAAAATTTGTATTTTTGAGAAGTAAACTTGTGGGATGAGAAAATTATGTCATAAATGACTATCAGGGAACGTTAGGTTCCTTACTCTCATTTAGCTGAGGAGAACTGACAAGATGTCAAATGCACTTCCTGAAAACAAAACACCAAAATTCTCACTTATAAATTTATCCTAACTCACTTGAAGGATGTAAACTCTGAGTTCAGTTAGTAGGTTGGCTGTCAAAGAAGTCTGTTTTTCTCTCAGCCTCTGTACAGCTGGCTTTTCAGCTGATTGATTTCTTTTTGTGGGATTATTCCAGTGTGTGTATCTATGTGTGTATATGTGTTTACCTCACTTTTTTCAGAGTATATTTAGAAATATTCAGAGTAAATTTCTCACAGGATGGTTCACTTGCTTAATTTTTCTTCTATGACTGGTGGTTCTTAAGTGGAATGCTCGTAATTTAGCATACTGACTGTGAAAAGATGGTTTTTACTGTATGAGATTTGAGCTTCACATCTTTCAAGTGTGGAAGCATTAACACTCCAGTAGTGTTAAGCTTTTTATACCACCTGCTTCCCCTGTTTCGAGTTCTGGTGATTTTCTTATGATTGCTTCCATTGGCACTCTTAAAAATCTGTGAGTCAGCCTTTCAAATATGATATGACTATATAACTGGATTAGCTATTGATTTGTTTACCTCCAGAAAGAATATTAACTTTGAATTTTTAAGTTAAATCTATTCATTGAACTTTCGTTTCTGCATCATCAGAAGAGACAAGACCAGGAGAAAGGAGAAGACCAATGCCAGGTCATTTTTAGAAATTCAGTTTGTAAGCTATGGAGCCAGTAAGATAAGGAAATCATGAGTTTTTGGCTATGTATCAAAAAGAATAAATATATAAAATGTATGTACACAGTTTGCTCCTAAAAGTTCACTTCTTAGTATGAAACTGTAGTGTTTTTTTTTCCTTTTTACCATTCATGCTTGATTTAAATTCTACATTACATACTATAGTTACAGACATTAATTTGCTAGGCATTAGACTATACACTACAAAGGCCAGCCTCCAGTTCAGCTGCATTAAATAGGTAATATATTTTGTTTAAAGTTTCAATGAAACCCAGGACCAGAAGATATATGGTCCCTGTGGGGAGTTTGGACGTTTTCATGCCAGTCCTAGGATTGCTGAAGGATCATGCTTAGGTCTAGATGTCGCTTGCTTTCCTGGAAATGTGAGACAGTTGATTATATTTCACTGCTATTAAAACCACACAAGCCCACCTGTTACATTAATTCATACTTTTGCCAGTTTAGTGGTAAAGGAAAAGACTGAAGCTTAAAAACCTTATTTTTAAATTGAGTTATAAAGAAATGAATATACTCAAATTAATACCTAATTATACCCTTATTATCTGATTCCCAAATAGTTTCAATGTATTCTACTTTAAAAATATGCTTTCTGGGGCTTCTTTAGAAGTAAATGAGAAAAAACATATATAATTTGCTCTTTCATTGGGTACTTTCCATGGAGTGAATCTTTTACTCGGTTAGTAAGTATCAGTGGGGTTGTTCTTAGAAAATTAATGTATTGTTATGCTATACTTGGGAAATTAACTAAATTTCAAATCCAGGCATTCTTAAAAGATGCCAGTTTTGATGACATTGAGATGAAATAGACATAATCATGAAGAAGGAAAAAACCAGATATGAAAAATAGTCTTAAAAATCAGTGTCGAGAAAATGATCGTTTGTTGCATATATTTAGAATGGACCAGTAATACAAATGAAGTTAAAAATTAAATACACTACTAATTGTATGTCCTTTGCTGTGTATATATTTATATCTGTTTTTTCTAATAGGTAGGGAGAGCTTGTTTTCTACAAGAAAATCTCCTTTAACTTCCCCATGAGCTGTTACATAGTTGTGATTTTATTTATAATGATAAAAGTTATTGTCATATTCAGATTAAACAAAGCATTAAAATAGAACATGAAGAGTTTTGTTCCAAATTGCATGTCTTTTTTTTTTTTCCTCCAAACATGTAATTATGAGCATGGGGTTCTGTGAGCTGTTAGTAGAACTGTATTTTAAGTATCCATTGAAAATAGGATGAATTTTTAAATTTCTGATCTCTCTTAGTGATTAACATTCATATAAAAATTTATAGTATAAAATACATTATTCATTACATATTATAGTCATGTTGCTTAATCCATACATATGAAGTGTATTCCTAAGATGTGTATAAAATAAAAAATGCTTTTATTATACTTTTCTGGTGGTTTCCTGCAAATATTTGTATCTTATTTTTCTTAATACTATTTTCATTAATTCTTCCAAAACTAGTACTACATTTACTCATTCTTTTTTCATCTGTCTGGAGTAAACTTTGGATTTTTCTCAACACAATTTATAACTTCTTTGCATAAATTTCTGGTAGTCTCTAAATATGTCAATTCTATTAAGCCATTTTATTTTATTGTGATTATCTTGTGGATAGTATTATATTTGGATGGAGAGGATTACACACACATGGAGAGCCTCACTTTCTCTTTTTTGGGAAATTCTGAGCATTTTATGGGATTGTCTCTAACATTTGTTTGATTGATTATTTTTAGTGATTTATTTCCTTGAAAGCATAAAGGAAATTGATAAGCCTAGAGAATTTCAGGATACCCAGTTGCAAAAAGAGCTATAGTGCCACAGGCTCCTGGCTATTTTTCAAGTTAAATTTTGATGGCACATCAAATGTTTCCAGTTTGTAACACTAGGTATTAGGAACCTTTTAAACTTTCACTGAAGTTTGACCTTTTTCGTCATGATTAGTGTTTCAATTTAGTGAAACACATATTCAGTTTTTTTTCCCCTGCATTTCCTCTCTTTGCTTTAAAACCAGCCTTTCTGGCTTCAAGGATTTCCCTTAAATTTGATGCTGTAAGGACTTGCCCCTAGAAACAGATCAAAATTTATTAATTTTTTTTATAGATAATAAATGTGAAATTAAATATGGTTGAGGGAAGGGAATTTTTATAAAAGTTGGTCTAGGAGAATTGATTTAATGTTTGGAAAGATTGAAATTAGCTATCTGCCTCACACCACATGGCAGAATGTATTTCATATGGAATACGTAGCTAATTTTAATAGTGAAACTATATAATTAAAGGGGAATATATATCCCTATGGTGGGGAATAGTTTTTTGTGCATAATAGATATTGATAAATTTACACAGGAAAAGTCAACTGATTTGCATGTATAAAAATTAAAATAGTCTGAAATGAAAAGCTAGTAACTGTCTTCTGCCTATCATAAGAGAAAAATAAATGTCTTAATTAAAACTGGCTTAAAATCATTAAACAATGACCCACAATTTAAAAAATATTGATGGTTAAGTTTTTGTGGAAAAAATTTGTGAAAACATGCATTTTTTGGGAACTCCCTGTCAGTCCAGTGGTTAGGACTCTCTGCTTCCACTGTCAGGGGCTTGGGTTCAATCCCTGCTCAGGGATCTAAGATTCCACAAGCCCCACAGTATAGCAAAAAAAAAAAAAAAAAAAGAGAAACCAGAAAACAAAAACAACAATATATTCATTTTCATTAGTTCAGGGATTTCACTGCTGTATATGTGTTCTAAGATAATAAGATGCATATTAAAAAACAGAAAAGGATGATAATTGCTAAAGTAGGTTTAGTACCTACAAGAATATGGGAGGGGAATTTGAATATACAAGAAATTAATATTGAATGAGAAAATATAATTTTGGAAAATATAGCATATTTTTATTTAATACAGTAAACTGCTAGAAGGAACCTAAATATTTAAAACTAGCAAAATATTTTACTTATAATTTACTTTTTTAGTGTTTAAATTGTGGAAAAACAAAATTTTACTAATCAGTATCTATGATTAATTTGATTTAATAAAAGTACCACCTTTCAGACTTTCTACAATGAGTAGATAGATAATAAATATATAAATGTTAAAAATAAATTTAAAGAAGTAATCAGGACTTGATCTAGTCAATCTTGAGTAGATCGTATAGAAAATCCATCAATTTGACATTTCCTTAAACTAGGGTATTGTCACTGGTTTATGAAACAGCTATACAGATTACTGGACAGTGGTTGTCTATAAATTATTATCTAATTTGGGAGATTAAAAAGTTATTTAGTCTTGGCTCCTCATTTAGTAGATGGTAAAAGTAAGGCCTTTTCAGGGTAAGGAAGTTGTAGAACATATGCACAATGAAATATTACTCAGCTAAAAACAGGAATGCATTTGAGTCAGTTCTAATGAAGTGGATGAACCTAGAGTCTATTATACAGAGTGAAGTAAGTCAGAAAGAGAAAGACAAATATGATATATTAGCGAATATATCTGGAATCTAGAAGGATGGTACCCACGATCCTACATACAGGGCAACAATAGAGACACAAAGAACAGACTTCTGGACTCAGTGGGAGAAGGGGAGGGTGGAATGATTGGAGAGAATAGCACTGAAACATATATGTTAGCATATGCGGAATGGATGACCAGGCCAGCTCGTGCATGAAGCCAGGCGCCCAGGGCCTGTGCTCTGTGACAGTGTGGAGGGATGGGATGGACAGGGAGTTATAGGGGTGTTCAGGATGGGGGGGACAGATGTATACCTATGGCCAATTCATGTTGATGTATGGCAGAAGCCATCACAATATTGTAAAGTAATTATCCTCCAATTAAACTAAATTAAATAAAAAACGAAGTCCCTTTCAAATAACCTGTTTGTCTACAACCATACAAAGTATTAATGACAGAGTAAGAATTAGAAGCCCAATCATCTTATTATTCTTTTTGTTTGTAACTCATAATTCAGTGCTGCATCATAATTATAAATAATTTTACCAGGTAAATGAGACAAACCAAGTTAATAAGTCAATTGATTAAAATGTATTTATTTCATTTTAATATTCTATGCAAAATTAGTTTCTAAGGGAAGAACAGTAACATATATCAAATAAGTAATAACAAACTTGAAGATGGGTAAAGTGCTAATTAAAAGACAAATGACCAGCACGGAGAAACACTACTTATAAAAAACCTGATATCTTAAATGGCAAATAGCATTCCATAAGAAAGGAATGATTACCTTAGTGACCAGCCTGTTCCTCAAACTGGGAAAGCTTGGAAAGTAGACAGATTACCATAGAATGCCTAACTTTGAGGCAAAGTATCCGACAACACTTGCAGTAATGACAATGAGATGCGTTCACCCTATCAGCAGGAGGAAATCTGCTAGAAACCATGTGGGGCTATATTCTGAATGTGCCCATTCTTTAGAGGCCAGAAAAAAATGCTGTAACCTATGTGAGGCCTTTTATAAAGATAGCATTTCTCCCCAGGGTGCTGGTGTCCCAGTATTTTGCAAACATACTTCTGAAACTTTCCTAACTCCTAGGTATATTATAGCTAGGTATATGCAGTTGTGTGTTTTTCATAACCTTTTCACTCATGTTTCTCTGTTCACTGTGACTTTGCTCCCAGCCATTTACTATATGTTTTATTGTTTCCTTGATACTTTTCTTCATTCTAAAACATGGTATCTAGGAAATTACATTTTTAAACACAGATTAACTGAAATTTTAAGTAGTAATTTTTAAAAGTTTTTTGAATTATTTGTTTCATGTACACCTAGAAATCAAATTTTAGAAAAGTTTGATAGTGTAAATATATATGATAAACATATCTCTGTCACAAGATTGTAAGTACCAGAAGGCAGCAGTGAATGCTGTCTCATTAAACTTGAGGTTTACTATTGTAGGTATTATCCATGTTGGCTAACCTAAATTGATAGGCAAGATACATATTTAAGAATTCAAAAAAAAGAAATTTAACAATTACTGTAAGAGTTGAGTAAAGAGTGACTACTTTTCGTAAAAGTGGTCAAAATTTGTTTTTTTTCAAATAGGAAATTTGGAGGGTGGAGAAATTTTGGATGAACCTGGTCAAAAGGTACAAGCTTCCAGTTATAATGCAAAATACTAGGGATGTATTAAGTTGGTACAAAAGTAATTGTAGTTTCAGACTGTGATTTTTAAATCAATTTGACTAGGTTCAAACACATCTTTATTAATCAAAATAGGAATTATTACAATCAACACATTTTTTACTAATGAGAGATAAGTTTACTTTTTCCTGTAGCATAAAAGTCCATGCCTTGGGATTTCGGAAACTCTTGGAAGGCATTTTATGCCTCTTGCTGGCTGTGGAAGATTTTCCCTGCAAAAAGTTGTTGAGATGCTTGAAGTGACAGTCAGTTGGCGAGAAGTCAGGTGAATATAGTGGATGAGGCAAAACTTCATAGCTCAGTTTGTTCAACTTTTGAAATGTTGCTTGTGTGATGTGTGGTCAGGTGTTGTCATAGAGAAAAATCGAGCCCTTTCTGTTTTGGGCCCAACAGAAGTTGTGTCATTTCTGTTGAGCAGTAGCCCTGCAGGCATCGCTCTTTGCAATGCATCTCATCAGTTTGCTGAGCATACCTTCAGATGGAATGGTTTCACTAGGATTCAGAAAGCTGTAGTGGGTCAGATGGGCAGCAGACCACCAAGCAGTGACCGTGACTGGTCTTTTGGTGCAAGTTTGGCTTTGGGAAGTGCTTCGGAGTTTCTTGGTCCAGCCACTGAGCTGGTCACCACTGGGTGTAGTATAAAATCCAATTTTTGTCCCATGTCACAATCAGACCTAGAAATGGTTTGTTTTTGTGTAGATTAAGAGAAGACGACACTTCAAAATGATGATTTTTTTGATTTACAGTCAGCTCATGAGGCACCCATTTATCGAGCTTTTTCACCTTTCCAATTTGTTTCAATTTCCGGATGACCATAGAATGATCCATATTGAGTTCTTTGGCAACTTCTCTTGTAGTTGCAAGAAGATCAGCTTTGATCATTGTTCCCAGTTGGTCTTTGTCAACTTCCGATGGCCAGCGACTATGCTCTTCATTTCCAAGGCGCTAGTCTCCTTTGCAAAACTTCTTGAACCACCACTGAACTGTACGTTTGTTAGCGGTTCCTGGGCCAAATGCGTTGTTGATGTTGAGAGTTGTCTCCGCTGCTTTATGACCTGTTTTGAACTTGAATAAGAAAATCACTTGAGTTTGCTTTTTGTCTAACATCATTTATATAGTCTAAAATAAATATAAAATTAACAGCAAGTAATGAGTCATTAGCAAAAAAAAAAATGAAGTGAGAAGTGCACATTAAAATGATGTGTAAGCCACATTTGTTTAAGAATGTATTCCAATATCAAACATCAAAGTTCAGCAATGTAAAACTCAATTACTTTTGCACTAGCCTAATGTTCGCTTTGATGTACAGTATCATATAGCAGTATTAACTTGCTTAGAGCATAGATCCTCAAAATTCTCATAACAAGGGAAACAAGCATTATGTTATATCTATACTATATGAAATATATCAAGTAACCTTATTGTGGTAATCATTTCACAGTATATGTCAAGTCATGATGTTGTATACCTTAAACTTTTACAGTGCTTTATGTCACTTCTATCTAAAGAAACCTAAAAGGGGGAAAAAAAGAGGAATCTAAACTGAAATATAGAAATAGAAATGTATTATTCTGTGCAAAAGCAGAAAAAACAAAAGGCAACACTAGCAGATAGCAGTAATGTGTACCCCTGTATGCTCTATTCTTTATCTGTAAGCCAGAGCTGTCTGGTTACTTGAAACATGAGAATCGCTGAGATCTAGACTCTTACATCATCAATAATCTAGCATTCTTTCCTTTAAGGAGTTAGCCTTTGCCTGGGTTATTTAGATTCAGGGCTTTTTAGGGAGGAAGAGTGACATTATTTGTTCTACATCTGAAACTGGTTTATATCTGCCTGAAGCCAGCCTGGAGACATCCAAATCCCCTTTGTCTGTGAGTGAAGCAAAAATAAATCTGGGTGATGAACCTGATCACTATATCATCACACAGCACTTCTTTGAATTCTTATGAAAAGTGCCTCTATTATGTCATTTTTTTTGTAGGATGAGAAAGAAAAATACTCATCATTGCTTCTTTCCTACTGGGTACTATAAACATTTTTTTTCTATTATTATAAGTTAAGAAGAATTACAGTACCACAGAAGATGACTTAACCCACCTTCCTGCACCCTATTCCCAATCAAGTATCTTCATTCTCTTCCTTATTGAATTTACTGAACTTTCTTTTCTTGTGATCATTTCCTTTATGGAATTCTTATGATTTTAATATTTTAATCAAGCTTGAAGGATTGCATATATACCATTCTCTCTCCTAATACTGAATTCAGTAATGGTACTTTTTGCAGTTATTTTATTTCTTCTCTAATTTTTTTATATGTTTGGACTCAATGGTTTGGTAGAAAGAGAGAGAATCTAATCTGAATCTTCAGTGTTGTTTGCTTGTTTTTGAACACTGAACAAGTTGATTAAGCTCAGTAACCCACAGTCACCTCATTTGTAAAATGAGACCAATACTAATTCAGCGTGTAAGAATAATATAAAAGCATAAAGGTAATACATTTAATACTTCAGAGGATATTCAATAAGTAATAAACTTTATATGGTTGGTAACTGCTTGATGCAGTGGCAAAAAGCATGGGCTTTCAAGACATTCAAACTTTTTTTTTTCCTTTGATCTTTGGGCCACACCACATGGCATGTAGGATCTTAGTTCCCCGAGCAGGGATCAAACCCACACCCCCTGCATTGACAGCACAGAGTCTTAACCACTGGCATGTCAGGAAAGCCCCCAAATCTTTTTTTCTTTTAATTTAAATTATTTATTGATTTTACTTTACAACATTGTATTGGTTTTGCCATACATTGACTTGAATCAGCCATGGGTGTACATGTGTTCCCCATCCTGAACCCTCCTCCCAACTCCCTCCCCATCCCATCCCTCTGGGTCATCCCAGTGCACCAGCCCCAAGCACCCTGTATCATGCATCGAACCTGGACTGGCGATTCATTTCATATATGGTAATTTACATGTTTCAATGCCATTTTCCCATATCATCCCACCCTCGCCCTCTCCCACAGAGTCCAAAAGACTGTTCAATACATCTGTGGCTCTTGCTGTCTTGCATACAGGGTTATCGTTACCATCTTTCTAAATTCCGTATACATGCGTTAGTATACTGTATCAGTGTTTTTCCTTGTGGCTTACTTCACTCTGTATAATGGGCTCCAGTTTCAGCCACCTCTTTGGAAATGATTCAAATGTATTCTTTTTAATGGCTGAGTAATATTCCATGGTGTATATGTACCACAGCTTCCTTATCCATTCGTCTGCTGATGGGCATCTAGGTTGCTTCCATGTCCTGGCTATTATAAACAGTGCTGCGATGAACATTGGGGTACACGTGTCTCTTTCAATTCTGTTTTCCTCGGTGTGTATGCCCAGGAGTGGGATTGGTGGGTCATATGGCAGTTCTATTTCCAGTTTTTTAAGGAATCTCCACACTGTTCTCCATAGTGGCTGTACTAGTTTGCTTTCCCACCAACAGTGTAAGAGGGTTCCCTTTTCTCCACACCCTCTCCAGCATTGATTGCTTGTAGACTTTTGGATAGCAGCCATCTGACTGGCGTGTAATGGTACCTCATTGTGGTTTTGATTTGCATAGGATTATTAGCTGTGCAGGTCACTTGTTATTACTGAGCCTTCCTCCTCATTCATAAAAAGCCCCTCATATGAATTAGAAATGAGAAATATGAAACTCCTACTTTGGCCACGCCAGGAATATAGCAAGTACTTGGGCTTATATTGTTTGTTGCCTGAACCTTTATTGAATTGCCTTTTAAACACACTTAAATTCATCCATGATTATTTTCTTGCATGTTTGGTTTTGCATCTTGATTTTATTACCATTGTATAGGCTATTTTTGTGTTAAGGTTAACCTTAAGAACTAAAGTACATCTTATATGCTACATATTTCCCTGTTAAGAATTGAATTCAGTTTGAGGCAGAAATGTTTTTAAAGGTCAACCATGGATTATTGTTGCTCTTTCTTACTCCTTTAATTTGATAGATAAGCTCAAGGCAAAGTGAAATGAACTTGATGGCCTGTGTATCACAAGCTAGAAAACAGTTTCCCATGAGTGAGATAAAGTATAATTTTCACCTGAGCTGGACACTTGGAAAGCTCATGATTGTTCACTACCAGCAGATGAGCAACGCACTGAGATCAGGCCGTCCTGTGTTTGAACTGCAGCTTTCTACATTTATGGTTTTGTGTGTTTAATTTAGCTACTCTGCTTTTCAGTTTTCTCATCTGTAATCCAGGTTAATTAAGGGCATTCCTTAATTTAAAAAAAATGAGGTACAGAGCAACTAATATAGAGACTGAAAATATGTTTCATCTCACAAATGTGATCTAAAACTTGGTTGGTACTGGCTGAATGAGGGTGAGGTGTTAAGGAGCTCTGTGGGGCTAAGTGAGAAAACCTTCTGTGCACCTGAAGGTATAGAATGGGAGGAGTGGGCACATGTAAGTCAGATGCTGGTTCCTTGTGGTTCGCTACCCTAATTCACAATAAACATTCAATAAATGCTATTGCCATCATTATTATTGAGATACAGCAAATGATTACTTGAAGTTTTTCTAAGTTGTAATCCATAGAACCTAAGCAGGCTGATTATTTACATTTTTCATATACTTGCCAAGATGCATTATTACATTATATTTTTTATTTATGGTCCTTTGATATTTTCCCACCTCACAAGCTTTATAACTTAACACGTTGCTTATGAGTTCTTACTGAACAAAGTAAGTTAAGTTAAATAGTTAGCAAATTAATAATATTTCATTTCAAAATGGGTTTTAATAATGATAGATTTCTGACTTGGAAAAAAAGGAGGAGTATGCTTTTTGAAATGATTTTCAAACATCAACCACTTAAATATGAAATTTTGAATCTCAGAAGCACCATGGACTTAGGATTGCCCTGTACTTTCTCTGTGCCGGTAGCTTACTGTTCTACAAACTCGTTGTGTTTTTAAATAAATTAAAAGTAGAAGCCATATTAAATGCAGTGATTGTCAACTTCTAAAAGGTGATCTCTGAGCAGTTGAAGACTATAAGTAGAATTTCAGATTAATTCCAAACAGAACCTCATAAAGCAGACCCATCTTTCAGCTCTGACTCTGAAATTTCTACTGGCTTTAAAATACATTTCAGAGGTGGTTGAATTTTGGTTATCATTAATTGCTTTAAATTTTTTAATACTTGATTTTACATTTTTATATAAATCATATCTAATATTTAGTATAAAGAAAAGGTTCACTCTCCCCAAGAAAAATTACTGTTTGCTTTATTTGGAAATGTTTATTAGTTCAACATTGCAAAAAGAAAATTGCCTGGCAGTGTTTTACTTATTATAAGATATGATGATAAGACAATATAATTATTACAGAAACATGAAAAAAAATCTGTACCTAATCCTACCACTCTTAACAACTATGCATATTTTGTGTATTTTAGTCTAGTCTTTGGTCTTTGCTTCAGTACTTCTTGCATCTCAACCTGAGCACTTGATTATGTCTAACCAAATTCTTCTTAAATGGAAACATGTTTTAAGCTTTAGGGAAAAAAAAATCAAGCTATCATTTTTATGATAATATAGTTTAAGGACTGTTTTCAGAACTAGAAAAACATAGATGTGTGAGTGGTGCATACATTTTTGTTTATGTTACGTGTAATTTGTCACCAATATTTTTACTAACTGGACAGGCAAAGGGCACTCAAAAAGCCTGGAGATGCAGATCAATTCAATTCATCAAACATATTTGTATTGACAACACTGTGGTAATGTAAAGAGAATTTGATCAAAATAAAAGAAAGCTAGCTCTTTCATTGAAGCAAAGATGTACAACCAGTGTGGGTGATACATCTAGGAAAAGCCTCTGATTATTCCTCTAAATGGAAAGAGCCATCACAATTATGATTAGTTAAACTGTTATAAAAATCTTCTTGAAAAATAATGCTGGTCACCAGTTTGTTGGTTGGTCTCAGAAATTGAGTAGTTTCTACATTTGAAGTGTTTAATGTAACTATAATATTTAATTTAAATACACAAATCATCTTGGAATCTAATCTTCCTATCAAGTGGAATATTCTTTAAACTGTAAGTGTAGAAAGGAGAGGCGGGTGGTGATAAGATGGCAGCTGATACACTTTTGGCTTATTTCTGATTGTTTTCTCTTATTTGGCTGTTAATGAAAAGCTATTTGGTGGGCAAAATTTATATAAGTTGAAAATAATAGCTGATGGCTGAAAGGCCTTAGACTAGCTTTGTACTTGGTAGTGGGCATGCTAAATAATTGTCACATATTCATTGTATTTTCCAAATGAAACTGGTAAATTTTACTTTACTTGTTAAAATATAAAATGCAGATAATTTCTGAAAAAACTAAGATCTAGCACCAATGCTTCTTCCCAAATATTTTTGGTTCCTTTCTCCCCCGCCCCCCAGCCACATTGCATATGGGCTCTCAGTTCCCAGACCAGGGACCGAACCCATGTCCCATTGCTTCTGCAGGGATTGAACCTGTGTCCGTTGCAGTGGAAGAATGGAGCCCTAACGACTTGATCACCAACGAATTCCCTTTAACTTCTTCATTTAATATTACTTTCTCAACAGAGTTTTCAACTTTAATGGGTAGGACCTTGAACTTTTGTTGTTTAGGTCCTGCATAATACTCTCCACTTAGTAGTTAGTCTGTAAATACTTGAGTTTGTAAAGGAAAGAATGAATATGAATAAAAATTGTAGATAAGAAAGACCCAACCTTAAAAAATGAAATGGTGACAAAGCACATATGATTGAGAGTTAGACATTTATAGATTAAAAAAAATCAAAGCTTTACTGAATACTACATTTTTGACTTAGGCATTTCACTTAATTTTGCCAAACATAAGTTTTCTCATCTGTGAAATCGACAGAATGATGACTTTAGGGGAATCAAATGAGATAATGGATGAGAGTACTTCTCATAGAATCTGAAAATATATGGAATATAAACATGTGATATGATGCTGTTGCAAATGTTCTTGGAAAACTGTATCATCAGATTGATTTTTCTTTTGATTCTCTTGTCAGGTGAAGCATACATGCGATTAAGCATGCTCCCTGAAGCAGAGCATTGGTATATGGAATCACTGAGATCCAAGACTGACCACATCCCTGCTCATCTTACCTATGGGAAACTACTTGCTCTAACAGTGAGTAACTGTCTCTCTCACCCTTTAGAAATTGGTTCTCCTATGCAGATTGAGGTAGATAGGGTCTGAGGTACCAGTTCCTAGCCAGTTAATCCAGACTGTTAGGATGTAATGATGGTCATACTAAATTAGAACAATGTACAAAAAATATAGAAAAATGAGTTCCTTTGGCTATGGGATTTGCCATAGATAAAGTATGATGTGTATCCTTGATGTACTTAGTTGAAATATATAAATGGAGAACCCAAAATTTGTGATTATATAATGAACTTGTCAAAATAACAATATTTGTATAAAGATTATGTTCTGTAAGCCAATGTTAACCCCAGATTGGCTATAACACTGGATTCTATCCAAAAAGCAAGTATTATATAAAACATTGCATGTGTGTCCATCAGTGTCACCTAGAATTCCAATTAACTAGAAGTCATTCTGTAAGAGAAGTGCACCCATAATTTGGCTACCCACTGTGTGATGAGTCTCTTGGCCATATTTCTATGAAAGCGATATTGGAAGCATAAGGACTTGTTTATTGTCAACCACTGTGACTTACAAAAATTGTAATTTTATGTGCTTCAAAGTAATAATAATGTTTTTTTGTTTTTTACAGTCAGAGATTGTTCAAAATATTTCGATAGCTTTTCTGAGTTCACCAACTAATAAATGATACAACTAGCCTTCAGTCTGAATCTAAGTATATTGTCTATGTTATTTTAGTCATATCCCTTAATTTCTCTCCAGTGTTACTAAAAATAAGTGAATATTAGCAAAATTAGCAAAAACATAGAATGGTCAGGAAAGTAATTCCTAAGTAAATTCATAGAAAGGTATCTTATAATTGTTTAAAAATAATGTTATTTCCCATAGAAGGTGATAAGCTAAACAATTACAAGTATTACCTTTCCATTCTAAGATACCACTGAAATGCTATTTAGAGATTATATAGGCAGACTAAGTAACCAGAAAATGTCTCACTACAACACATCTAGGTGTGCTTAGTAAATACAACAGATATGCTCTTAATGCATGGCTCAGCTCAAAGAGTAGGAAGAGAATTTCCCCAGGGTAAAAATAAAGCAGTAACTAAACACCAGAATGGTAAACAGTAGGCTGACCTTAAAGTTGATTTGGGATAATTTACTAGTCTTAACAACCCATGAGAAGGAGCTTATTGTCTGTCTTTCCTTCTTGATGGAATAAGAGGTGAAGTCTTAGACAGACAGAAGGCCAAGAATTAGGTGTCTCAATAAAGTATGAAAGTTCATATCCTCTGTGAAAGAACAATGTAGAAAAAGTTCACATACTGGTAAAAGAGGGCAGCATGAAAGTTTGCCTGTCTCAGCATGGAATCTGAAATCTTTGCAGAGAATTTGTCACCACTGTACTCCCCTCACTGGGGTTTGGGTTTTGAATTAACTTTACTTGAATGAGCAAGGAATTCCTAGGCCAGGAAATTAAAGTCAGTTCATTGAAAACTCTAGCTGAAGATGATACTAAACATGTCTTTTGAGAAGACATATTTAAATCTAGAAGGAGATTTACAGAGTGGGTTTTGAAAAGAACGGTGAGCACAGAAATGTTGATTGTGTGAGTAAATCAGAATAAACTTTTACTGAATAAAATATTGAGAAGGAGTAACCTCATAGGAACAATGAGAATGGGAGGGGAGGTGACATTTAAGTTGATTTTTGGAACTCAGGTAGCAGAAAGAGGTGTTACAACTGATTCATCAAAACAGAATAAACCACTGTCTAAAGGAGGTTTGGAATGGGATAAAAATAAGAAATCTAGAGACTCAAGACTTGGTGGTAGCTGACAAAGAAGAGAGTGCATTAAGGAGAATAAAATAGGCTAATCAGTTGTCTCTCCCCGTGTGCACAACCCTAGTAGCCAAGCACTCACTGCAAGTCAAGGGAAGGTATGTTCTTGGTGGTGAGGCAGTGGAATGAGACAGCTCTCTCACTCAAACAGCTTGCCCAGTCGAGGGTGGAATGCAGAGCAGAATGAAAAGAGGACTGATCAAATGTTTTCCAGTGGAGTACTCAGACTGTCAATACCTGTCCCCTGTTACTTGCAGAACACAACTACACAAGAGTTGATACCCCCAGCCAGCAACACATATACACAAACCTCACCTCCCAAGAAATGGTAGCATTTTTATCTGGAGAAACTGAATCACTCTGGGGAAAAGATTTCCATATACCTACATTTGGAGATCTCTGAAAATGACTAGCTCCCTAACCAGACTTATGAAAGTGACTCTTTCCAGTCCAGAAAGCACATTTATGCCTGAAGAATTCATTCAGCTTTTATTAACTCAACTTGTAAAATAACAACGGGCAATCAGAGATCGTCTCTCGTATTAGGAAACCCTGAAATGTAAAAGATTGGAGCTGAAACAAATGGATTAGCAAAAGGAAATGAGGGAACAGAAGGAAAAAATCGTTCGAGATGGTAATATAGCATTTTGTGGAGTGCAGGATGATATAAAAAAATAAATATGAAAAAACGAGAGCTTTTAGAAATTAAAAAGTGATGGCAAAACAATTTTCATTTGAAGGGTAGGAGAGTAAAAATGTTGAAATGTTTTCATATACAAACAAAAAAATGAAATAAAATATGTGAAAGAAAGAATTAAGAAAGAAATTAATATGGGGCCCCAAAAAATAAGGAACAGAGAAAGAGAAAGAACACGACTCAGAATTGCAGGGTATGAGTTGCTGTTTGGTTCGTTTACAAGATCGTACTATGTCTAGTCTAATCAGTTAGAAAAAAATGTGTTTTACCTTATGAAAACCTTTTCCATTTCCTATTCTGATAGGATGGTAATTCACACAGCTCCAAATAAGAAGAGAATTCATATACATCTCTTGCCGCAACTACTGTCTTTAGATGTTCTTATGGAATTAAAATAGAAACATTTTAAATTAGATTGATAAATGGCCACCTTCAAAAAATACCACATTCAAAACTAAAATTTTCAAATGCCTGATTTATCTTTCCTCCAATAAAATCACTTGGAAAGGAAAAACATTGAAAACTTATCTGTACCTAATTCTGAATATACCTAGACTGTGACATAACTTTGTATATAGAAACTACGTATCCTTTATTTTTCCTTCTTGTTTCAAGTCTAAATATTTTAAGTTTCCTGTACTAAAACTATGATTTTACATGCTGCTTTATTTTTAAGAAGATGTTTTTAAAAACAAAATTTAGCAGTTTCAATTTACTGAAGCATATGGAAGGAAGGGAAGAAAAGACATGTATTACAATTCAAATTCTAATCCCCCCCACCAATAGAACTTTTATAGTTTCCGACTTGCTGATTAGATGAAATATAAACCCTATTATGGAATGGCTTAAACTCACAGTGCCAAAATGTCCGAAACCATCGTTAATAGTTTCTTTTTGAATTATGAGATTTGGCAAATTTTTGATCCCAGTGGATTGCCTTTGTCTAATTTTGGGTTTCTTAGCCTGGTAAAATGCCATTGACTTAACATGAAATTGGCAAGGTAGAAAATGCCACACAATTTGACTTCTGAATGCTTTAAATATAAAATATTATAAAATGGAATTGGCTATTACTCTGAAGAGAGAGGAAAAGAAATGGAATGGTGTTTTTACTGTTCCGTCAGAACTGACCAAAAATACAATATGTACAACTGACTTGCAACAAAATTAAACTTATATTGTATATTAAGATTTCATATAAAGAATTATATTTTTCTGAAACAACTTTGACAAAAACAAAAATGTTGATGCTTTTATTATAGCCAGTGGTATGTCTTTCAGAACATTTTTATACAAATTTTTCTTTAAGAATTTTTAGTATAGATAGTATTTAGAAAAGTTCAAGAAGATTTAGGATTTCCCAGAATGCTTTGACAAATTCCATAGATCAAATCCTTTTATTTTCTTCTGCCAAAAATGTCCTTTTCCTCTCTCTGCCTGTTCAAATTTTATTTCCCTCTGTGAAGTCTTGCCTGCGTCTTTTAAGCAATTATTTTTTTTCCTTTCTCTATACTTCGGTGATTTTCAGTGTCTCTGTAGTGGTACTTTTTCAATTGAATGACAAATATAAATCTGTGTCTTTTGACCCTGAATGTGGGGCAGAGACTGAGTCTTTACTTATCTTTTTATACAGTTAGCATAAGGCATTTCCCAGTCTTAGCCACTGTCCTTGCACCCTCCCCTGTATTTCTCTTGTTAGGTTATGCACGGGCTGGCCTTGTGTCATTTTCCCCTGGGTTTGTTTGGATGTAGTTGCTGTGTAGCACTGTGTAAGCTGGGCTTCTCCATTGGCTCAGCTGTAGAGAGTCCGCCGGCAGTGCGGGAGACACAGAGACATGGGTTTGATCCCTGGGTCAGGAGAATCTCCTGGAGGATGAAATGGCAACCCACTCCAGCAATCTTGCCTGGGAAACCTCATGGACAGGGGAGCCTGCAGGTTACAGTCTGAGGGGTCCCAAATATTTGGACACAAGTTAGTGACTAAGCAACAACAACAGGCTATATGTTAAAGGCGTACAGGTAGCTGATTTTTAAATATTCTTGTTTCCCTAGTCTGAATCTCATGTCCTCATTAGTCCCTTCATTTTGCCAACATGTGCATTGAGATTTATTAATCCATGCTAAGGCATCACTCTAATTCCCAGAGGTATATACTGAATAAATGAATGAGAGTGGCTTAATTGTAGAGTGGATACAGTATAATTTTCAAGACCCTGGAAGGGGAGGTAGGCACAAGAGGGTGTACATCTCCTCAATGTCTGTGATTGATATGTGTTATTTCATGAAGCTTTATGATGAGTACTACCTTCGTTTCATAAATGAGAAAACTGAGCTTCTAAGATTTAAGATATGTCCCAAGAATAAATAAGCTACTCAATAGTAGAATTGGATACATCCTCAAGGACTTCTGAATTAAGCATCGTTAATATTCATTCTATATTAAATAATTTTGTGTGATGCTTTCCTCCCTTTTATACCTGATTAGAGATGCTAAAAGTAAGCTGGTAATCCTGCTTCCCCATAAGGTATGAAAATAGCTTATTTCTAGGCATTACCTCTAAATACTAGTTTAGTTTGAATGGGTAAACACATTTTTATTGTTAAGCTTTATAGTTCATGAGCTTAGGACTTCTGTTTTTGGCTATTGACACTTTTTAGGTCCTGTGTTAATCACCAATGTTCCAGGGTGCCCTAGAAAATAGTTAGTTCTGCTTTAGGGTCATTGGTAGCCTCTATGTTTAAATATAGTTGGACCTGGGTGACCCAACTATAGAATATATAGAACTTTCATACCAATGTCATGTCCAGTTAAAATATTAAACACAAGTTCTCTTTAAAATTGTGATTTATTCCTTGTTTGAACTTTGTTACCTAGGACTAATGCCATGAATTTAAAATTGGACAAGCATTGAGAAAGAAAGGAGTAAGTTTCCGTTATCACCATGTTTCAAATGGTTTTATAGTTATTTCTAAAACCATGTATGTACTTTAGTTGTGTGTACATCCTTACTTTTTTGTTTTTTGGTTTTTTTTTTTTTGATCCTCCTTTTGCCCTTGTTCAGTTTATTTCAGCCAAATATTTTGTAGTTTTTTTGAGCCAGTGAAATTAGTATTGATTTAAATTGTAGTAAAAGGAACTTGGCTGTTAGGTTATTTTCCAGATTTAGGTTAGTAAGAGAGAAGGAAGGATATGGGAGACTCTGACAGTAATTCTTGATACAGCAAACCTTTATTTTGGCTACTGCATGGAAGTACTGAGCCAGATTTCTGTGTCTAGCCAAAGTTAATTGGGCTACATAAAACTCCAGTTGTGAAAGTACTTGAAGTTCCATGGAAAAGTTCCATACCCCAGGCTAGAATGGTGTCAGTGTAGTTTATCTGGAAGTGCAGCATTGTGTGTTTCCTTGGGCCTTTTGTAATGATTATTACTGTTTAGAGCTGAGGTTATTTTTCCATTTGGTCTTCTCTAAAGCAAAACTCTTCCCACTTTGCACGTTGACTAACATTTAGGTTCCTTTGTTTTATTATAATCACCGTACAGTCATGTTTAGATTGGAGGGAGCAGGAAACAAAAATTTTTCCTGTGACTCACTGAATGAGTATTACGGACATATACCCTTGAAGTTACAAAACTTATTCTGTGAAAAGAGAAGGCATATATCACATATATTGTGCTACTGAAATATTGACTGAAATATAGAAGAAAATTTAATTCAATGCAGTGTTCAGCTAAGCATTTTATATGAAGTTGCCATATCTAAACTTATTAGCATTCTGGCAGTAATTCACTTATCATTGTATTATTTTTACTCTAAATCATAATGAATCTTATAGTTTTTATGCATTTTGGTATGTATAATCAATCTCTTTTTAAATTTAGGTATAATTATAGAATCAATCTTATAATTACTCTACTTGTTGCCACCAAGTAACCTATGAATCCAAGTACCTCTGAAGTATATCAGAATTTTATTCTGCTTTTGCATGTCAGTTATTGAAAGTCATTGTTAAGAGATATTTTCTTTTGTCAGATATTCTCAGAAATAGTAAAATTAAAATACTCAAATTCTCAGGCATTGAAAGTCATGTGAAATAATGATACCTGGCTTTATATATAAGTATTATGATGCTATGTTTGAAAAGAAATGTTAGCTTTTTATTTAGGGATAAATAAGATGATACTGGGTTTCCCAGGTGGCTCAGTGGTAAAGAATCTGCCTGCCAGTGTAGGAGACACGCGTTTGATCCCTAGGTTAGGAATATTCCCTGGAGAAGGAAATAGCAACCCACTTCATTACTGTTGCTGGGGAAATCTCATGGACAGAGGAGCCTGGCGGGCTACAGTTCACTGGGGTTACAAAACAGTCATATACCACGGAGTGACTGAGCATGATACAACATAACCTAACATCACAATTTCCACCTTGCTATTCTTTCTGCTGCATCATGTTGACTTTCCTGTCATGTAGTAAAGCATGAACACATTTTAATGTGAGTTAAACTTTGTTTATAATTTATATTTTTCTAGTTTGATAATTTTAATAGAAGAAAATTTGAGCATCTTTAGTTATTAAAACAGCACACTTATTTAAACCCATGTTTACTTTTTGCTCAGTTGGTAAAGAATCTGCCTGCATTGCAGGAGACCTGGGTTCGAGCCCTGGGTAGGAAATATCCCTGGAGAAGGAAAGGGCAACCCACTCCAGTATCTTGCCTGGAGAAGTCCATGGACAGAGAAGCTGGGCAGGCTACAGTCTGTGGGATTGCAAAGAGTTGGACACGGCTGAATGATTAGTTTTACTTTATTTTTTTAAAAGGTGGTACTGACCGCATACATTTTCAAAACAAATGTCTTCCATTCCAGTGATTGGACCAACACTTCCTAAAGAAAGTTGCCTTTTTTTCCCCCGTAACATCTGGATGTATGTATGTGTGTGTATTTATACAAACAGATCTACACACAGAGGCATATATGTAAATGAAGCCACATCTGTTCTGAAATGTGAGAGGTTTCATTTTTGAAGCCTCATAAACAGTAAATAGTACAGATGAACCTATTTTCAAAGCAGAAACAGAGACACTAGGCATAGAGAACAAATGCACGGACACCGAGGAGAGAGCGGGTGGGCTGAGTCGGGAGACTGGGGTTGACATGCAGACACTGCTGGTCTGCGGTGCGGTGCTCAGTCATGTCTGACTCTGTGTGATCCCATGGACTGTAGCCCCCACGCTCCTTTGTGCATGGATTCTCTAGGCAAGAATACTGGAGTGGGTTGCCATGCCCTCCTCCATTTATACACTACGACGTAAAAATAGTTAACTAGCGAGAGCCTACTGTATAGCACAGGAGAAGGAAAGGTTCAGCCTGTTCACAGGACATATATTAAGTTAACCTTACAAATGCATTTCAGTGTACATTAGGTACAGACAAATACTGTTTGAGTCCACTTATACAAGGTACCTAGAATAGTCAAATTCATAGAGTCAGAAAGTATACTGGTGGATACCTAGAGCCAGGGAGTAGGGAGGGAAAATGGCGAGTTAGTGTTTAATGAGGACAGTTTCAGTTTAGGAAGGTGCAAAATTCGAGATGGATGATGGTGAGATTTGCACAACGATGTGAAGGTACTTACTGCCACTGAACTATACAGTTCAATTTGGTTAAAACTGTATATTTTATACTGTGTGACTTTTACCTCAATAAAAAAAATGAAAAAATAAAAGCAGGGGCTACTCTTTGTTGTGGTGTGTGGGCTTCTTTTGTTGTGGAGCAAGGGCCCTAGAGCATGTGGACTTCAGTAGTTGTAGCATGAGGACTCAGTAGTCATGGCATACAGGCTTAATTGACCCTAGGCATGTGGAATCTTCTCGAATCAGGGATAGAACCATGTCCCCTGCAAGCAGATTCCTAACCACTGGACCACCAGGGATGTCCAAGAAATCTCATGTATTTTTTAATCTTATTTCTACATTGGTACTTTCTTTTCTCTGACTTTAAGATTTTCTGTTCGTCTTTAGTTTTCTATAGTTTGGACACACTATGCCTAGGCTTATTATTTGGGTAATTTATCTGGTTTAGTGCTCTCTGTGTTTTCTGAATCTATGGTTTGGCGTTTATTATATTTTGGGAAGTTGTGCATCAATATTACTTTAAATATTTCTTCTGCCCTCTTGTCTTTCTTTCCCATCTGATATTCCAGTTACTGGTGTATTACATGTTTTGAAATTTTCCTGTAGTTCTTGGATGTTCTGTACTTTTTATTCATTTTTCACATTACATTTCAGTATGGGAAGTTTCTATTGACTTATCTTTAAATTCATTGACTCTTTCTGTGGTCATGTTGAGTCTTCTAACAATCTCATTAAATTTATTCTTCATTTCTGTTATGATATTTAGCTTTTCCTTTTAATTCTTCCTTAGAATATTTCTCTGCGTACCTTATACATGTGTTCCTGCATGTTGTCTCCTTTTTCCATTAGTCTTTCACATGTTAGTCATGGTTATTTTAAGTTTCTTTTCTGACAGTTATAATATGTTTCATGTTTCAGTATCTTAGTATGGCTCTGACACTAACTTCATCTTTTTGGACTGTGTTTTTCTTTCCTTTTGTCATGCTGTGTAATTTTTTTGTGTGGGATGTTGGATATGTTCAATTCATAATGGAGTATATTTCACAAAGACTATTCTTCTTCACCTGCCTTCACCAGGAGGGCATCTTTTTTGGTTCTTTACTGTGAGAACCTTGCTGGGTTCTTTGGAAATTAAGACCATGAAAGAGTGGGAACCACACTCTCCACCCAAAGACTGGCCTTCAGGAGTTTCTCCCTCTCAGGCTAATCCACGTTGGCTTCCAACAGGTCATTGAAAGTACTACTTATAGTGTGCCCATCAGTTCAGAGCTCCTAATTTGATGAAGACTCTTTGGGAGGTTGATGTCTAATGAGTTCTGTGAAGACTTCATGGCACATTTACCAATTGAGATCAAGAGGGCCTGAGATGTTGACAGTGGTAATTTAGACCTGAGCTGAAGACTGTTAAGTAGACTATTAAATTGTCTATCTAAAGGCAGAGAAGTTCAGACTTCCTATTTTCCATCTCTGTGTCACCTCTGTACTTGATTTTTTTCCTATTTAGTGACCCACTTTTTCTTGCGATCTTACACATTTTCTCTTAAGAGAGAGAGAAAATCTTATTCTGTAATAATGCCAAAACACCCATGTGTGTGTGCTTCTCCCGCACACTCTGCTGAGACTTGGGAAGGATCCAGTTTGGAGATATGCTTGTCATACACATTTATACATACAAACTCATTCTCCTGGTAATCTGCCAGTCTCTGACCATTTACTGTGTGTGTGTTTTCCCTTTTTGCCTGGATTAAAGGTTCCTGTAATTGCATATGTGCTACTTCTGGTCACTTCACACTGGAAATTAAAGTGAATGAGCTTTGCTCACTAAACAATGCTTATTAAACATTGTTTAATATTTAATTTCAATAGCTCTTTCTTTGTAAGTCACAGAAATTTATTATTCACAGAAGGTGACTCAAGAATCATTAGACTAGCAGAAAGTAGAAATTTGGTAACTTGTGTTATTAAGTAACCTTATTTTTTCCAAATACATGGGTTTTGAGATGGTTGGTATCAAATGAACCTTTGTTAGCTTCAGGGCCTTTTAATGGTGTTAAAACAAGGAACGTTTTCTCCATTAGACTGACTTTCTAAATAACTTCCTGAATTTGGATATTGTCAAGAGAACTTGTAAGCCACCAGAACTTGGACTGAGCAGGTACTCTGCTGTCTCGATGCTTGGCCAACTTTTTCTCTGTGAACCAGCTGAAGTATGATACCTCCTTTTTGAGACCTCCCCTCCCTGGACTTGCTCAGACACAACAGATTCTTTGGTCTCTGTGTTCTCCTTAGGTACTATGTGCAGTGAGAGCCCTTTTAAGTATGATCTTGCAATTGGTAAAGGCCCATTTCCAGAGTTACCATGGTATTATTCAGTCTATAAGAGCAAGAGTCATCTCATAATCCAGCACCTGACACTGTGCTTGGCAAACAGTGGATACTCTCTGAATCTCTGCTGAGGGATGGAGGGGGTGGGTGCATGAGTGTATGGGTGGACCTACTCCATAAAACTATCTTTAAATAGCATAATGATTCCTCATAATAAACTTCTGGACCAGGTCAATAATGTAATACCTTAACTTTGAAACCAGATTGTCTCTGTTTGAACCCCAGTTCTGACAAATCAAGCTTTTGTGCCTTGGACAAAGTAGACTAATCTCACTGTCCCTCAGCTTCTTATTTTGTAAGACAGACAATAATAATATCGCAGGTATAGTACAAGGATTTAATGTGACAAGACACAGAAAGTGCCTGGAATAGCACCTGGCACGTAGTAAGCTGGTCTTACAGTGTTTCTGTTCTTTTCTTATAACCTGTAAAGAGAAAGTAGAATTGCAATGTGCTAGGACATCAGACTCCCAGAAAAATCTGTCTTGGGGAAGCAGAGATGAATGGAAACTTAATTACGCTTGACAAAGATCAGATGGCCTTGTGCTGTGAAAGGATCTTTGTTCATGTCTTCTTTGTTAGGAGTGTGGCGGAAATAGGAAGCTGAGGTCACAGTAAGACCTCACCGATGCTGCTATTGGAGTCTCCTGGTTTCAGCTGATATTGCAGTGTCATAAAGCCATTGTTAACTCGTCCGATTTAGGTGAATACTTGTGAGAGGGAAACAAGAATTAGGGTAACTATAGAATATTTGTCCAAACCAGGAAGGGGTGGCTATTATTTTTACACTATAACACTGGACACAGAGTAGTTTCAGGCAAACCAGAATTACTTCTGAGAATTATTTACAAAATGAGAAGCACAGTATACTATTTCGATATGCATGTAGTCTGGTTGGTATAAGAACCTTTCTAGGACATTTTGGCTTCCCTGATAGCTCAGTTGGTAAAGAATCCTCCTGCAATGCAGGAGACCCTGGTTCGACTCCTGGGTCAGGAAGATCCACTGGAGAAGGGATAGGCTACCCACTCCAGTATTCTGGCCTGGAGAATTCCACGGACTGTATGGTCCATGGGGTCCCAAAGAGTTGGACACGACTGAGCCACTTTCACTTTCAAAATGTTTTACCTTTGATAGGACTCTTTACCTTAAAGTTCTTTCGGAAGAAAATAAGGGGGTCATTCATTCCAATTCCATTTACTTTTGTTTGTTAATAAATTAAAATACAGTGGATTTTAGGTCTTGGCTACTATGGCCAGTCTCAGTGTCAGCTGGCTGGATCTAGGGGAAAAGGAACTGGCATTCCTTTTCTCTGTCATGGATTGAAAAGCAATGGAAGCAAAGGAGTATGATGTGAATTAAGAGCTTAAATTTCTTTAATCTGAATTTTTAACCAATGATGACTTCCCTGAATTGAACTCCATTTTTTAAGCCAGTAGAGTTTAATCAGTCCATATCCTTTGACAATTGAGAAAAGCAAAGCCTATTCAAATTAGTGGCTTTCCTTGGTGATTCCTCTCCTTGGTATCAGAACCAGACTAGAATTCAGGTTCCTGGTGCACTCAGATGGTAAAGAATTTGCCTGTAATGCAGGAGACCTGGGTTTGATCCCTGGGTTGGGCAGATCCTCTGGAGAAAGAGATGGCTACCCATTCCAGTATTCTTGCCTGGAGAATTCCATGGACAGAGTAGCCTGGTGGGCTATAGTCTGTGGGTCACAAAGAGTCAGACACGACTGAGTGACTTAACACTTTCTGTGACTGAATCCAGTGCTTTTATTCAGTATACTGGTTCAGTCATCAAAGAAATTTACATTTAAATAAATTAAATAACCCTCTCTATCCTTACTGCTGAAGATTTCGACAAAAAAAAAAGGTATGAAATTAGGGAATTATTTACATCTGGCTTTATCTTTTTGTGAGAGCATTTGGATTTTAGAGTTGTGGCAGCCTGCCAGTGACAAATGGAGGTGCAGAGATCGCCTCCCCGTCATCCACTACCTTTTATGGTGTCAGGGGATTGCTTGTTCTCCTTTGTGACCCAGCTGCAATGCAGCTGTTGTTGGCACTCCTGCTTCTCCACTCTCACAATGCAGCTTTCCTAACCATCCCCTTGGGGTTTAACTTCTGAGCGCTAGTGTCAGCTCTGAACTCTGTGAGCCAAGGCCGCCTCTTGGGGACCAATCAGCGTAGCAGCTTTCCATGCCATGGCTAAACAGTTTAGGATGGAGCAATCCAGCAATTTCTCATGACAAACCAGAAGCACCCATTTGCACAAACAGTGCAGCCGAATGGTTGGAGTTGTTGCAACAGCTCAATCTGGGGGCTTTCCAGTGACACTGATTCCTGAAACAGAGATCACATGGACCACTTTATCCATCTAAAGTGTCCTATTAGTGTCTAATTTCTGTGAACTTGTGGTGCCATCTTATGGACCACGGAAGGCTAATTGAAACTGTGGTTTCTTTTCTTTTCCCCTTGTATAGAGGAGGTATTGACAAAAGTGACAGGGGTGACATTCTGTTTATCGCTCGAGCCTCATGATGTTGTCAGATTTACCCACTGAAGCCTACACACTCTATCATGGAGGCAGCAGGACTTCCCAATAAAATATGAAGCGTGTTTTCAGTATTTTCTTTTCCAAAATGTTTAAAGTTTTCATGCATTTATGACTACCTACCATGCATCTGGCAGCTTTCCAGGTGGTGCTAGTGGTAAACAACCCACCTGCCCAGGCAGGAGATGTAAGAGTTTCAGGTTCGATTCCTGGGTCAGGAAGATCCCTGGAGGAGGGCATGGCAACCCACTCCAGTATTCTTGCATGGAGAATCCCATGGACAGAGGAGCCTGGAGGGCCACAGTCCATAGGGTCACAAGGAGAGGCAGACATGACTGAAGAGACTTCACGCACACAGCATCTGGCCCTTGGCTAAAAGTGGAGTCACTCAGTTGTGTCGACTCTTTGTGACCCCCTGGATTATAGCCTGTTAGGCTGCTCCATCCATGGGATTTTCCAAGCAAGAATACTGGTGAGGGTTGCCATTTCCTTCTCCAGGTTATCTCCCCAACCCAGGGATAGAACCCGGGTCTTCTGCATTGTAGGCAGATGCTTTTACCCTCTGAGCCACCAGGGAAGTCGTGGCCCTTGGCTGAGTGTTGACTAAACCAATCTCCTACAGTGGTTTACGATTAGAAGAGATTACATGTGGGAATAGGTATGGGGTATGGTAAGGGTCACAACAAAAGCAAGAATCAAGTGCTCTCTTAGGGGACCCAGAAGGAAAAGACTCAGTTTAAAGAATTCTGAACTGGTTGATTTTGGCCTTGGTTATAATTGGAAAGTTAACTAAGAATTCTAGAATTTTGAGCTTTTCTCTTTTAATTTTCAATTCAACTATGAAAAGGTAAATCTACACATTAATCTTTATTTCCAGTTCCAATTTATGTTTTGATTTTCCGTATTCTTTTTCCAAACACTCAATATGCCTCATTCCCTTCTACTGACATGATCACGTCCGCTCTCCTTCAGAGCCAGACATATTGACTTAGGGTATCATTTTCATCAACTCTCTCCCCAGACTTACCCCAACTCCTTCTGGCTTCAAGACCTATTATGCCGTAAAAATATAAAAATACACCTTACTGAACTTACTAGTGTCTGATCTCTATGTCACTAAACCCACTGGGTGTTTTTCAGAAATTGCCATAATTGACTACTCATGTCTTCTTGAAATATTGTTTTACCTTAATTCAGTTCTCTTGATTCAGCCTGACTAACAAACCACATCTTTGACAACTTAGATGTCTCAAAGGTACCTCAGTCTGTACAATTCTCAGAACTGAGCTGGTGATTTCCCCCCTTAACCTGGTCTTTTTTTCCATTGTTTACCTACTTTATCTTGGTTTCAGGATCAGAAACCTTGAGGTCATCTTTGTGACCTCCATCTCACACCCTCTCCCTCTCCTATCCATCTTGTAATCCTATCTGTATTACCTAAATATCCCTCCTGTCAGTCCACTAATCTTCCTCTCCATTTTCAGCCCATCACTCTCTTTTAAAAGCCTGGATTAATCTGCCTGCTTCCCTTCTGTTCCCATTACAACTGTTATCCACACAACCTTCAGAGTGATATTGACAAAACAGATAAGGACAAATTCCTTCATGTAATCTATCTGCCAGGTGGGCTCTGCCTTCAACCTTTTCGAGTAGCCCACCTCTATTCCTTCTCTCTGGCTCCCCGACCCTGGCTTTATGCAGTGTTTTTGCCACTGAGAACTTACCTTTGTTGTGTCTCTACTTCACTTATTTTTGTCTCCCTTCAACTAATCAATCACACAGCTCCCAGATTTTTTAGAGCAAGCACCACTTCCTTTTGGAAGACTTTCCCAAGTACTTCAGCTACTTCTAAGTGAAATTCACATAGAATATTATGTTGTACTCATAACACCTACAGTTTTGGACTCTTCATGAAGGCAAAGGTTGTCCCTAATTCACCATTCTTATCCTAGTGCTTAACACAGTCCCCAGTAAATATTTGTTGGATTAAGGAAATAAATGAATAAATTTAACAGATTGCTGAAAGTTCACTGTTTTCATTACAAACATATTTTTCTATTTAATTTATTCATCAAAGAGAAATTCTGTGTACTATTCTGAAGTCTAAATATAGCTCATTTTGATATTTAAAAATGATTTCATAATTCTAAAGTAAAATTTTAGGATATATGTATCTGCAATTTAATTACAAATGTGTTTAAAGAAAATTGCTACTTCACCACAACATCCTCAGACATTTTAATAATAAAATATTCTCATAAATTTATTTTATAGATGGGAAAGAGTTTTAACTTATCGAGTTTAGGATAGCAATGCAATGTAACATCCTAAGCAATTTGTCCAGATAGAGCTTAAGATGTGGTTGTATCCTATCAAATTAATTATTTCCTACTGAACTGTTATTGTAGTATGTGTGGATGACCTCTTTAAGCTTGAAGGGAAAATATGCAAGTGAACAAATGTAGAAAGGAAGTAAAAATTTGTTATATAACAGGATATCTGAATAAGCTAAACATCTTTCATTATGTAATGTTTTAGAAATTGGCTATTTGTATTAATACCTTAAAAATCTTAACTTTTTTTACTCATAAATGTCAAAGCTGTATAGAAAGCAACATATAATTTATTTTTTACTAATATTTAAAATACTTGTGAAAGTCAAGCTACTTATTTTAAATAGTTATTTAAAATATTTTTCTTCTCTTTTACTGAAGCCATGCTTTAAATAGAAGGCTTGTTTTGTTTTTGTTTGGTTTTGTTTTTGCCCTTTTTTCTTTTTTTTGCTTTCCTCTTGGCGTTCTTGCAAATTTTCCTTTAACTTCTCAGGGAAGCTACCAGATATCTGGTGTTTTTGCCAAGCCTTGATCTGTGACTTCCTCTCTGGTCAGGCTTTCTGAATTAGTCCTCCATACTCTCCTGCTCTAGTGTCTCAGTCAAATAGGAATTGCTTATTCCACTACACATGCACCTTCCTACCAACACTTGCTCTCAAGAAATCTTTTTCCTGTGTATAAATGATACCTGCATTCACCTAGGTGCCACAAGCCAAAGCTATGGAGTCATCTTTTGACTCCTGTTTTTATGTCATACCTACATCCAGTCTTACCAGTCATATATCTAGAAGATATTCCACACCTAACCACATCTCACTGGCTCCTCTGCTTTTACCCGAGTCTTTGCCGTGGAGTATTAACAGCCTCCTAAGTGGTCTCCCTTTTTCCTATGCCTCATGCAGTCAGTTTTCCAGTCAAGATCTCAGGTTTTTTTGTAAAAATATGTGAGATCATGTTGTGCTTCCATGGTGTTCCTTTCTAGTTAAAAGAAATTCCAGGGCTTTCTTCAGCAGGACATACACTAAAATTGAAATGATACATAGAGGATTATCATGGCCCTCACACAAGGATGACATACATTCATGAAGTGTTCCATATTTTGTGTAGTTCCCATATTTTGGTGGCTTTGCTGGTTAACACCAAAGAAATGCTACGAGTCAAAGCAACATGTGACATCCAACATTGAAACTGTGACTTTTACTACCAAAATAGAAAAGTTAACTCCAGGCTCCTTACAGTGACTACTTTGCCCTACACAATCTGATCACTCCAGTCTCTCACACTCATTTCCTGTGATTCTTTGTAGAGTTTACTCCCCTGCCGCCATATTGGTTTTCTTGTTAGGTTTTAACATTCCAATCATGCCATGTCTTTGCATGGTTCACTCACTTCCTTTACTTAGGTTGCTTTTCCAGTGTCAGCAGAGACTTTTCTTGACGACTTTCTCAAACTCCATCCCACCTGCAGTGTGTGTTGCTCTCTCACATTAGCTTGTGTTATTTTTTTTTACCAGACTACTCTATACCAACAGTGTCACTGCTCCCGTGTGAACTTATCATTCCACCACTCGAGTGTGAACTACAGGAGGGCAGGAACTTCATCTTGATTACCAGGACTGTAACATAGCATGGCACATCAGTTCATTTCAGTTCAGTTGCTCCATCATGTCCAACTCTTTGCGACCCCATGAATCACAGCATGCCAGGCCTCCCTGTCCATCACCAACTCCCGGAGTTTACTCAAACTCATGTCCATCGAGTCAGTGATGCCATCCAACCATCTCATCCTCTGTCGTCCCCTTCTCCTCCTGCCCTCAATCCCTCCCAGCATCAGGGTCTTTTCCCG
This sequence comes from Odocoileus virginianus, assembly GCF_023699985.2. Taxonomy (NCBI): domain Eukaryota; kingdom Metazoa; phylum Chordata; class Mammalia; order Artiodactyla; family Cervidae; genus Odocoileus; species Odocoileus virginianus. Next base: position 11,482,308 of record NC_069697.1, read on the forward strand.
TGAGTCAACTCTTCACATGAGGTGGCCAAAGTAGTGGAGTTTCAGCTTCAACATCAGTCCTTCCAATGAAAACCCAGGACTGATTTCCTTTAGGATGGACTGGTTGGATCTCCTTGCAGTCTAAGGGACTCTCAAGAGTCTTCTCCAACACCACAGTTCCAAAAACATCAATTCTTCAGTGCTCAGCTTTCTTTATGGTCCAACTCCCACATCCATACACGACCACTGGAAAAACTATAGCCTTGACTAGATGGACCTTGTTGGCGAAGTAAAGCAGGAGTTTAATCCATTTCTGTGTAGTGAAGTGTCACATCTCTGAAGAATTCCATTTCCAGTGGATGAAGTTGTTCTGTGTTCTCAGGACATTTAGTTTGGCACTAATGCAACAGTATTTTTTTAATAGTTTACTTTATGTGCGTACTTCCCTCAGCATCAGTCTTAAGATACCAGAGAACGAAACCTCTCATTCACCTTTGAAATCCAGCAGTAAAATGAGCCAGTGATACAGGTAGTGCTAGCCTCCCATTTAAAATACTCTTTAATTAAAAAAAAAAAACCAATTAATTAGAACATAATTATGCAGCATCTTGCAACCTGCTTATTTCATTTAGCAATGGATCATAAAATGTCTTGTGGTTTAAATACTTTCTACAAAATCATTCTAATAGATACATATTTCATTGAAATGGCATGTGGTTAACCAAGTCTATGCTGGTAGACACTGAGTTTGTATAAACAATGCTGCAATGAAAATAAATAGCTACCTCTTGGAATTTACAGGTATTTCCTTAGGACAAATAACTAGAGATAGAATTGTTTAGCCAAGTGTGTCGGTGACTTAAAAGTTCAAATTACTCCCAGGAAGATCTTACTATCTTTTACTATACTTTAGCTGTGTGTTAGCTGAGTGCAGTTTCTAATGAACCATCAGGAATACTGAGTTCTGTAATTTGGGAAACTTTGCTGATAGATGAATATTAGCATCTCAATGTATTAATTTACCTTTTAGGCAAATAGTATATTGCGTAAATGTAACATATCTTCTTTAGGGATATCGGCCCTTATATTCTGGTATTAGCAAGCTGCTGATTTGTGCCTATTGCTCATGTAACATGTTTGACGTTGAAGCCAGAATACTAGCCGCATATGGGTGACGTACTTTAACTTCTTTGAATGAAATCCAGTCTGCTGCAGTCTTTCATCCCACTTTGTCTGCCATTTCATTTCAGCCAGTTTTGTGGCCTCCTCCCGTCCAGAGGTTCACCTAAATCTGAAGGCCTATTGGTATTCCAAAAGCTAGGAAGGAAGCTGCCCAAGTTCACTGGGTCTGAGCTAATTCCTCACCTTGAAGTCTGATGGCTCTGCAGTGGGACCTGGGATGGGTCTCAGGGAGGCTTTGCTCAGGCCTGGGAGTTGTGGCTCTGGGCCCCAGCCTTGCCCAGGTATGCCCCAGACCCATTTCTCCCTGCTGAGGTCTCAACACTTATTCTGGTGCTACCCCTGGACACTGAGAGGTCACTCCCTGTCACCACTGACTGCCCTTAATTTGACATGTGTTTAGGCTTAATGACAATATATTCCAAGTGTCTGTAAAATGGCTTCTGCTTTGGGACGTTTAGGAAAAGAGATCACCAAAGACCTGACAATTATAGATGGTGAAACCTGAGGGACTATTCAGTGAGAAACACAAACTATTATCAGTAAGCTATTTAGCCACATTCATTTTTTTTTTTTTTTGTAACATTATTCTACTATTTTTAAAACTTTCCAGAAGAAATAGTATTCTGCCCCTAAAAAAATGAATGTCGTCATCAAATTTTGGGTCCCTGATAATTTGGTGGTAAATATTGTAGTAGTATAATAATAAAGTATTTCATCCTGAAGGTTATCATTGCCCTTGCCCCTTCATTTTGCCTTTAATTAGGGTTATCTTTGGCTGATTATGCATAATGACTTAGAGAGGGACTTTAGAACTAAATGCTTTGATGTAAATCATCTTCATTAGTAAGATTTAACTCAACTGTTAGATTTTTAAAAAATGATCTATTTCTATCAAACAATGCGTCTTCTGTTTGTAAATGAGAACCTTCACAAATTATTTTTTCAAGGCTGTTTTGTTGCTTTTCCTTTTGCACTCAAACTATAATGCAGCTGTAAATAACAGGTTTACCAAACTATATATAAGCTTTTGGGCTTCCCAGGTGGCACAGTGGTAAAGAATCCACTTGACGATGAAGGAGACACAAGAGGCATGGGTTCAATCCTTGGGTGGGTGAGATCCCCTGGAATAGGAAATGGCAACCCACTCCAGTATTCTTGCCTGGAAGATTACATGTACAGAGGAACTTGGCACTGAGCATGCACTAAGTTGCATATATGCTTTCCCGTGCTCAGTCATGTCCAGCTCTTCGTGACCCCATGAACTATAGCCCACTAGACAAAGATTCCTCTGTCTATGGGATTCTTCAGGCAAGAATACTGGAGTGGGTTGCCATTCCCTTTTCCAGGGGAGAATCCAGGTCTTCTGCAGGCCAGGAGGATTCTTTACTACCTGGGAAGCCCATATAAGCTTTTAGATCCATTTTATTGGCTGCTTCCCTTTCTTATTTCTTGTCCATGTAGATACATATTTGAATGAATGACCAACAGTTACCATGGTCAGACATTCCCCCAAAATAAACACTAAATGTATGAAAGTGACTGCTGGATCACAATTGCAGAAAGAGACTCTTCTACAGTAAACTTAAAGCAACGTCTAAGTAGGAGTAGGGTGACCTAAGGAAAATCCTCTGGTTTATTTTTTATATTATTCCAATGGATGTTACTGGGTTTCCTAGTTGACTCAGTGGTCAAGAATCTGCCTGCCAATGCAGGAGACGCAGAAGACAGGGGTTTGATCCCTGGGTCAGGAAGGTCCTTGGAGAAGGAAATGGCAACCCATTTATTCTTAGCTGGAGAATCCCATGGACAGAGGAGCCTGGAAGGCTGTACAGTCCATGAGATTGCAAAAAGTTGGATATGACTGAACACCCATGCCCACAACTGATGTTCCTACCAATGCTGAAGACACAAGTAATCCCTTTTTGAAATATAAATATTTGGATGAGAATCAGGCTAGTCTGAGGACCACTTTTTATGGTTTATCGGGAGGCTTGGGTTCAATCCCTGAGTTGGAAAGATCCCCTGGAGGAGGGCACAGCAACCCACTCCAGTATTCCTGCCTGAAGAATCCCCATGGACAGTGGTGCCTGGCAGGCTGCAGTCCATGGGGTCGCAAAGAGTTGGACACAACTGAGCCACTAAGCACAGCACAGCACAGACCTTGGCTCATGTGACAGTTTCTACATGTAAAGTGGAGAAATTACTGCTTTATTCTTAGCTCTGTTCAGTTCAGTTCAGTTCAGTCAGTCATGTTCGACTCTTTGCGACCCTATGATCGCAGCACGCCAGGCCTCCCTGTCCATCACCAACTCCCAGAGTTTACTCAAACTCATGTGCGTTGAGTCAGTGATTCCATCCAGCCATCTCATCCTCTGTCGTCCCCTTCTCCTCCTGCCCCCAATCCCTCCTAGCATCAGGGTCTTTTCCAATGAGTCAACTCTTCACATTTCAGCCTCAGCATCAGTCCTTCCAATGAACACCCAGGACTGATCTCCTTTAGGATGGACTGGTTGGATCTCCTTGCAATGCAAGGGACTCTCAAGAGTCTTCTCCAATACCACAGTTCAAAAGCATCAATTCTTTGGTGCTCAGCTTTCTTTGCAGTCCAACTCTCACATCCATACATGACCACTGGAAAAAACCATAGCCTTGACCAGAAGGACTTTTGTTGGTGAAGTAATGTCTCTGCTTTTTAATATGCTGTATAGGTTGGTCATAACTTTCCTTCCAAGGAGTAAGCGTCTTTTAATTTCATGGCTGCAATCACCATCTGCAGTGATTTTGGAGCCCCTCCAAAAAAAAAAAAATCTGACACTGTTTCCACTGTTTCCCCATCTATTTGCCGTGAAGTGATGGGACCAGATGCCATGACCTTAGTTTTCTGAATGTTGAACTTTAAACCAACTTTTTCACTCTCCTCTTTCACTTTTATCAAGAGGCTTTTTAGTTCCTCTTCACTTTCTGCCATAAGGGTGGTGTCATCTGCATATCTGAGGTTATTGATATTTCTCCCAGCAATGTTGATTCTAGCTTGTGCTTCTTCCAGCCCAGCGTTTCTCATGATGCACTCTGCATATAAGTTAAATAAGCAGGGTGACAATATACAGCCTTGATGTACTCCTTTTCCTGTTTGGAACCAGTCTGTTGTCCCATGTCCAGTTCTAACTGTTGCTTCCTGACCTGCATATAGGTTTCTCAAGAGGTAGGTCAGGTGGTCTGGTATTCCTCATCTCTTTCAGAATTTTCCACAGTTTATTGTGATCCACACAGTCAAAGGCTTTGGCATAATCAATAAAGCAGAAATTGATGTTTTTCTGGAACTCTTTTGGCTTTTTTGATGATCCAGCGGATGTTGGCAATTTGATCTCTGGTTCCTCTGCCTTTTCTAAAACTGGCTTGAACATCTGAAAGTTCACGGTTTATGTATTGATGAATCCTGGCTTGGAGAATTTTGAGCATTACTTTACTAGCGTGTGAGATGAGTAGCTCTGTAGTTGACTGAAAATGTGACCACATGAATCACTAAGGAGTTACTATATGCTATTAAGTTATGTACAAGAAAATAGTGGTAGCCTGTTCATTTGTTGACTGATAATTATATTTATAGAATATTTGAATGGCTATAGATGAAAAAGTGAAGTCTTAAGGGAGTAATCTTGTTTAGAGGACAAAATTAGTATGCTACTTACATTACAAATATATATATGCAAGAAGGTAGAATCTTAATATTTTCAAGTCATTCAGTAAAATAGCAATTCTGAGCTATGGCATCAAAACACACTTGTGTGTAGGGTAATAGATATATGAGTGATTTGCTACTAAAAATAAGTAAAAAGATTGGTGTATGGTTAACTTTTTAAAATGAGACAGTTCAAGCTGAAGCCATTGATAGTATACAATTCTCTCATGTTTAATATTACTGAGTGCTTCCTTAAGTAGGAGCTCCAAGTTTGGGAGGAGTTGTGTTTGTGTAAATATTACTATATAAGTATCTGTTTTTATATTCCTTCATTTTGTAGTTGGAAAAAGCATTGATCAGCTGTCAAAAGAAACTGTTTACCTTGTATATCTGCTCAGGTGGGCACCTGTTTCTGAGCAGGGAAGGTAGCATCCAGTTTAATTAGAAAACAAAAGAAATGTGCTGCAAACTAATCATATACTGTAGAACCCGCTACCTAAACTTTACTGAATATTTATGTTAATATGTATGTTTTACTGCTGCCAATCAGAAGAGGACCTGACCAAGCCTAGTTCTGATTGAGGATGCTTTTTTTCATGAATTTAAATGATACTAATCTTGAGTCTGTGTTTTTCATCCTCAGTAAAGTGCTGCAAACGTTTTAAGTCAGGAAATCTGAAATCTGTAGTAATGTTGAAGATGTGAGCTGGAGAGTCTTTTATTTGAGGAAGGGGAAAGTGATAGGAATGGGAGACATTTTATAGGAAAATTGTGAAGCTTAGTTTCTACCATGACATAAAGTTCTACAAATTATTTTTGAATTTTGGTAATTAGGAACCAGATGGTGGCCTTCAAGGTGGAAGGAATGATTTTTTTTTTTTTTTTTTTTTTGAGGAGATAGGAGTAAAATCAAAGAATGTCAGAGCTTTCTATGCCACCAAGTAAAAACCCATCTCTCTCCTTTGATCACTGTTTACTCAAGTGCCAAATTATGAAGAGAATAAAAATCTCAGACGATTATATAAAGTTGCTGAAACCAGTAATTTCCACTTGACTTAATGATTTTTAGCAACCCCTCAAAATTGGTATTATGTTCATTTTTCCAAGTGAGGAAAAAGAGGTTCATAGATGTTACAAAAGATACTGAGTCACACAGCTAAATAGAGGCAGCAAGATTCAAACAGAGGCTTGTCCAGTTCCAGGTCAGATCTCTCAGTGAGAATCAGAGAAAGTCCTTGTTAGTCCTCAGTGCTGCTGCAGCTGACTCCCTTGCTTATTGGGTCACTGTTTTCTATGCGCTTCCTGCAACTCGGACTTGCAAGGGACACTCTGTGGTTCAGTTGAATGGTTATGTCCTTAGTACTTAGTACAGCACAAGGAATTCAATAAAATTTTCACTTAAAAAAACAAATGAATATGCAGATGTGTCATAGACCTGGCAGTGGAAACCAAGCCACTGCACTCACATTTCCCTCATCTGTCACACTGACCACAGTCCCTTTTGCTTGGTTTTCTCAACCACCACAAGTGTCCAAACACCCCAAACAAGACACACAATGAGTAAGGATGCTTGATAGGAGGGGTTTTGTATAACCAGAGGCTACTCCATACGCTTGCTTGTAGAAATGCTGACATAATCTAAACAATGCCAAAAAAAACCTGCTGAGACATGATTTTTTCTTTGCTTTTTTAACCGAAGTCCCTCTAAAACAGTAATAGTGAAAAGAGTAAACTTGATTAAACTTAGTGTTACCTCACTACCACCCTTCCTGTGACCCAGTAATATGTGAGTTTGGCTGGCTTATGCATCTGGCTGAGTCTTAAGTTTTATATACTCTTCTGAGACTTTTATTTTCCATGTAAGTGGGCACTTGACTAAATAGTGATCAAAGTAGAAAGATGGGTTTTTACTTGGTGGTTTGCTACTTCCCTCAAAAAAGAATGTTCTGGCCTTCTACATATTTGTTTTGCATCTAGGAGGTGGTAGGGCTCACTGTCTTTTAATAACCTGGCTCATTTGAGTAACCTGAGATGACTGGCTTTTGAATTTTGAGTTATTTTTTAAAGCTATACATGGCTGCTTTAGCTCAGTCAGTAAAGAATCTTCCTCCAATGTAGGAGACCCGGTTCAATCCCTGGCTCTGGAAGATCCTCTGGAGGAGGAAATGGCAGCCCACTCCAGTATTCTTGCCTGGAAAATCCCATGTACAGAGGAGCCTGGTGGGCTACAGTCGATGGCGTCGCAAGAGTCGGTCATGACTTAGCAACTAAATCACCACCACTGCTGCTTTGCCAGTGGACTATACATATAAGAATTTGACTACACTGTTTACTGTGACACTGATAAGTGAGCCACTTTCTTCTCTTCTGTCCTTAAAGCTTAAGTGGAATAAAGTTCACAGACGCCTTTATATTTTTCTATAAAACATTTGTCCAGACTCTTTACCGATGATAATTTTCATTTTGTATCTTTGTTTTATTATTTTGTGCAAGTTCTTAGTATATTATTTTCCAGTGATGATTTAAAGACTGACCATGTGTTTTGAGGCTCTTTTTTAATAAAGCAAGATACAGTCTTCGTTATTCAGAACTCTATATTTTATTGCATAGTGTGTATGTATATATATGCAGAGTACATCATGTGAAATACCAGGCTAGATGGATCACAGGCTGGAATCAAGATTGCTGGGAGAAATATCAACAGGTTCAGATATGCACATGATGCCACTCTAATGGCAGAAAGTGAAGAGGAACTAAAGAGCCTCTTGATGAGAATGAAAGAGGAGAATGAAAAAGCTGACTTAAAACTCAATATTCAAAAAATTAAGATCATGGCACCCGTCCCATCACTTCATAGCAAATGGAAGCGGGAAAAGTGGAAGCAGTGACATCAGTGACATTTTATTTTCTTGGACTCCAAAATCACTGCAGATGGTGAATGCAGCCATGAAATTAAAAGATGTTTGCTCCTTGGAAGAAAAGCTGTGACAAACCTAGACAGCATATTAAAAAGCAGAGTCCTCACTTTGCAGATGAAGGTCTATATATTCAAAGCTATGGTTTTTCTAGTAGTCGTGAATGAATGTGAGCATAGGACACTAAAGAAGGCTGAGCACCAAAGAATTCATTCTTTTGAATTGTGGTGCTGGAGAAGACTCTTGAGAGTCCCTTGGACAGCAAGGAGATCAAACCAGTCAATCCTAAAGGAAATCAAATCTGGATATTCAATGGAAGTACCAATGCTAAAACTAAGTTCCAGTACTTTGACCATCTGATGCAAAGAGCCAACTCATTGGAAAAGACCCTGATGCTGGGAGAGTTTGAGGGCAGGAGAAGAGGGCAACAAAAGATGGGATGGTTGGATGGCATCACCAACTCAATGAATATGAATTTGAGCAAACTCCAAGAGATAGTGAAAGACAGATAAGCCTGTCCATGGGGTCGCAGAGTCGGACACAACTTAGCGACTGAACAATAACAACACCCTACAAATAAAATATGTTAATATTTATTATAAGCATAGAATATGCCTATCTACTGTAACAACTACTTCATGTGTATCCTTTCAGATAATTCTGTAATCATGTGAAATAGATTTTATTATCATCATATTAAAAAATAATAAATGCTCGTTTTAGAGCACTTTTAAGTTTACAAAAAAATTGAGCAGAAGATATAGAATTGGCATATAGTCTCTTATCCTCCTACACTTCTCTGGTTGTGTTAACTTGAACTTGTCTTGTACATGTTACAACTGATGAGCCAATACTGAGACATTATTATTAATTAAAAACCATAGTTTACATTAAGATTCACTCTTTGTGCTGTGTATTCTATATGTTTTTGACAAATGTAGAATGACGTGTTATCTGTCATTACAGTACTGTACAGAATAGTTTCATTGCCCTAAAAAATCTTCTGTGCTCCACCTGCCCTCTTTTTTTGTAATAGAGGAAGTTATAGCTAATAGATAAAATTATTTTCCAAGGGTCATTTAGCTACAAAAGTGTCAGAGCTGCTCTGCCTCCTGAAATCTGTGCTCTTAACTCATATCATAGACTGCCTAGTTCATTACAATTATTTAATCATTTAGGGGATCCTATCTTGGTAAGATTCTTGCTAATTCTTACTAACTTCAACAAAGGGTAATATGTGTAGCAAGTATTTTGCTTGTGCTTTCCTTTGAAGTTAAAACACTGTGAGAAATATCGCAGGAGAATTTTCAATGTTTAATTATTGGATATTTGGCCAAATGTTTCTTGTAAATTAAACAGGAGTTATTGACATGAGTAACATTAGTAAAATGAAAGAGAAAGTCAGTGGTCTGATCGGTATAGTTATCACTTGCTGCTGGAATAATGGGTGAGTAAAAGAGCAACAGAATGAACTTTTTAAGCAAAATGAATAAACAAAAAGAAGAGGTCTTTTGGAGACATGAGTCAAAGTTGCATAATATGTAGAATATTAGATTAATCATATACCTCTATCTTTGGAATAATTATCTCCTTAACAGTGGTTTAAAAAATATGTATGTGAAGGGGAAAGAAAAACATCACATGAAGCTAATGTGGTAGACAGTGTATGAATTAGAAGGAATGATCAGATGAGATTGTTTTCCTCTTCTTTAGACCCACAGCTTCCGGGCACCACCCATGACTTGCTTCCACCCAGTTAACATAGATCTTCATTTTACCCTTGCCGTACAGGACAGGGCTTTTTTAGGAAGGGTCTTCTTTGGACTGTTCTCTTAGCTTGAGTCACCCCCTTTTTGTTACTCTGTAGGCAGTTTTGGTTCAGAAGCTACAACACAGCAAAGAATGTCTCGTTTTAGAATCTGCCTGGATTATGCTATTATTTCATAAACAATCCGTTTATTACATATAAGCCTTTGCTCCTACTTTTTGCTTATTTTCTTCTGAGATTGATGGTAATGTTCACTTAAAACTGTAGCTAGGGAGAAGATCTAGCTTTAGACTAAATCCTGATGTAGGTATGTTGTAGTCCTGAGTGACAGCAGCAAGGATAAGCAGTATTCGCTTGAGATTCAACAACTTGTGACTTAGTTTCTTCCTACATAAAGTAAACATTAGGACAAAATCATCTCAAAAGCTAAAATAATCATCATTCTTTATAAAGAAGAATGAATGAATGAATGTTGACAACATAAATTGAAAGGAGAAAATAAAATAGAAAATGAAAACACATTTCCCATCATCTCTGGAAACTCTCTCATCCTTTTGGTTTCCGTGAAACCGTTTTTTCCCTTTTTTCTCTTGCTCTCCTGGTTCTCTGTGACATCTTTGATGAACTCACTTTCCCTGTCTCTTCTCACCCTGATGTTTTCCAGGATTCTGACTTCAGTCTTCTCTCTCAACACATTCTGCTTGATCATCCCATTTAGGTAAAAACAAAGCACTGCTTTTTGATGATGAGTAACAGGTAGACATTAGTCTACCTCATATGGTCCCAGGAGGTGAAGAATCCTTCATGATGTGCTGCTGAATCATCCATTTTCTCTGTTTTTCAAGGGTCGTAAGAGTGAGGCTGAAAAGTTCTTCTTGAAGGCTATTGAGCTGGACCCCACCAAAGGAAACTGTTACATGCATTATGGTGAGTGGTTGATAGTTTTTTCCATGTCCCCCACAATTATGAATGCTGATATGAGATTCAGGTTGCACCGATAAAGAACATTTTGAGAGGACATTGACTTTGCCGTTGCAGACATAACCTTCAGCTGTTGTCTTGCCTTCTTGTTCAAAGCATTCACGGTAACAAGGGCTATGCCTTATGTTTTCCCTTAGTTATTTTCATAGGACTTCAGTGGTGAAAGGTATTTTCAGTCCCTCCCCCAGTTCAGTTTGGAGTTTAAGTGAGATCTCATCAGCAAATCATCTCACTCCTTGCCTGATGCATGATATATAATTAAAATATTAATATTAGCTCTCTTTTCATTCTAAATTGCAATATACTGCTCACTGAATGTAATGTTTTGAAGCTTTAGAGGCTTAACTTTTGGCTACCAAATCTTGCTTTCTGGAAGATTTGGAGGTACCCCAGCCTCTAAAGGCCTGAGATTGGGGTTAAGGATAAAAACTGTAGACTCTAAAGGATGTGTCTTTCACCAAGTTTACCCTCAGTTTATCTTAACCAGTCCAGAATGAACTTCTATAACAACTCAGTTACACTCCACACCATCGTTAGTAGTGAGTCATGTGTTCCTTGAGGCGATGTATATAGCTGGTTTGGTGTCAGGTGAGATGTACTGATTTCTATCTTATTTGCATTTGCAATAGCTTTCAAGGAGCTGAAAAGCATTTACTTTTGTTGATCCCTTGGAAAAAGAATTTTTTTGACACTATTGACTTTGATGTGTCAAGTTATTATCAAGTAGTAAACTTAAAGATGAATGGGAATGAAATATCTTGAGGAAATAAAACTATTATATTTGTATAATATTAAATTCCTTCTCCCGTTTTCCACCTAGTAAAAATGAATCAGTGATGGGCTGTGAGTGTGGAAAATGAAAATTTTAAAATGGAGGATACTCTTAATTAACCATCAGTTCATTTGTTTGTTTATATTGTGTGTATATGTTTATTTTATTTTTATTTATTTATTTATTTATTTATTAGCTGGAGTGTATATGTTTATAAATGTAGGGTTGTGATACTTTATCTTTTCAGCATGGCACAGCATGTAATTTCATGCAACTAACTGTATCACACCCCTGACTTTCTTTCACAATGCAGTTTTATTGCCATCTTAAGATAGTAGTCAACTAGTTTAAGTTTACTGCAGAATTTAGTTTATTTTTTCAGGTTTTCTTATATGAAGTGTTTTAAATTAGGGTTTTCTCATGCATACTGTTTTGGGTATCCCTACTGAGCTAAAGTAATTCCCTGATTATTTTCTTGGAGGGCTGAAGGACCTCTTGTCATTTTATGAAATAGGTTTTTTTCTTTTTTAAATCCTGTCTTTCTGCTTGCATTTTCTGTACCTCAGACTAATTCTACTTAATTGCATTGTCTAAGCTTCTTTCCCATAATTTTATTATACACTTTAGATTTTTCACAACCAATTCCTTTAAACTTCATCATTGCTTCATTTGAAATGCCATTGGGAAAAGAAAAAAAAAACTGTTAATTTTAAGAGTTAGCTCCCTTATTCTGACTTCTCTGTCTTTACCCACTGCTAGTCTTTTAATTTATTTTTTATATTTCAATATTCTCCTGAATTTTTTTTTCCTGGGGTGGTAATAGGGAGTATTACTTGCAGGAGAAATTTTTGGATTTAGTTTTAACAGAAAATGCAATAGATTCTTTATTGTGTTTGTTATTAGGAAAATAGTGATAAATGTTCTGTAAATGCCTGTGTAAAACTAATTCTTCTTAGTATTCTTTGGTTATTTTAAAATTTTTGGCATATAGCCATTACTAGAAGTACAGTTGTTTTCTAAGGGAGGGATGACTGCATAATTCAATTTGCTTTTATGAATAGTTTCAGTATTTTCCCCCACTCTGGAATAAGAAATAGAAAGGAGTCAAAAAATGAGGCATCAGAAAACAGTAGTTAAGGCAAAATAATCTACAAACAGACAGGAAGCCCATAACTGAGTGCCTGATATTCCTGTCTCACTGTGCTCTAGTTATTTTAACATGTACATTTAAGGGAATATTAAAGTTTTTGTTTAGAAAAAGTCTGCTTCAAATAAGTAAAATTTAGAACGGAAAGGTTCTTTTAAATTTACCTAATGTAACCTCTGATGTATAAATCAGTAGATTGAAACCTAGAGAGATGAAGTTTTTGCCCAAGTTAGTTGTAAGTAACTAAATTTTGGGTCCCTTGATAACTGCCATTGCTTTTCTCCTATAATATATATTCCATTTCTTTTCACAACATTGTAAATAGACACAGTTAGATAGACACAAAGCATCTATTGTAGGCAGACACAAGGTGGCTGGGTAGGTAGATGGGTATTTTGGATTTTTCAGCCCTTTTGTGCAGTTTTAGAATGTCAAATTCATATAAATCACAACTTAAAATTCTTAGCAAAGGGTTTTTGTTAATTTTAATTTGTATAAGATGCAAAGCACTGTTCTGTTTTCAGAATGGAAGTTGTGCTATGTAGGTAATAAATAGGATGATGTCCTTTTCAGAAGGTGATGTGATGGGAAGTAGAGTATAAGAATTCTTGAAACCAAATAGTCAGATGAAACATTTTTGAGGAGGTGATATTTGAAATCTAAGCTGATATTTTAAATCTTGCAACTGTTTGAAGAGCCAGATATGAGCATTTCAGACAAAGAAACAAAGTTCAAAGGTCACAGGCAAGAACAAGCTTGTGTTCACAGCAAAGAAAGAGGCTACTATGACCAGAGCTTATTAAACCCGATGGAAAAGTGGAGGGGATGAGACTGGAGAGGAGGCAGAGCTAGAGCCCCCAAGCCCAGGAGGCTTTGTAACCAAGCTAAGGAGTTCACTTTTTATTTTAAGAGCAGTGGAAGGAACCATGTGGTGAGACAGGATTAGAGAAGGATCAGAGTAGAGCAGAGAGAACTCAATTGCTATCTCACAGGCGAGAATGATGGTGGCTTAGGCTGGAGAGTGGTTGTGGGGATGTAAATATTTATAATGAAATTATACACTTACCTTCCTTAGAAAATTCTGAGGTAATTAACAGGAAGGACCTACTTTTCATTTTTGCACCATCAATACCCAGCATATTACCAAATCACAATTATGCACAATAATTGCTGAACTCAATTAATTTTAGAATTGGATACAGGTTCCAAAACTGACTGAAAATTTGCTATGTTAAATTTTGTATTACTCCTTGTCCAAGAGGATACATACTATGGTTTTTATATCACTTTTTTTTCCCACTTACTGGTCGTGGATATTCTTTTTCTTTTTTTGGTTATGGATATTCTTAAGGGTATTTATGCCCATGGATTGAATGAGTAATGACACTTCAGCTTAAAAATAAAAGTTTAAATGAAATATTAATGTTAAATGAATACTTGTGTAATGTAAATGAAATGTTAAATGTTGTTTTGAGTCTTTTTTTTAATGCTTTTGCAAATGGTAATGAACATGCCAGAGTGGGTGAGTTTTGTTCTATTGGAAATTGCTCTGCCTGGTGATTGTGGGTTTTTGTGTTTTGGTTTTTTTTTTTTTTTTTTTTTAGCTTATTAATGGTACAGGTGACTTGGAGTATGCCATCCAGTTGGGACTAGACAGAGGATATTATAGGAGTTTGTAGTGACTGCAATGGCAATTAGAAGGCAGTATTTACAAGTGTTGTTATAATGTTATTTGTGTTTTGAACCCACTTGTTTTATGCCTTGGGAGAAGGGATTACATTAGAGATTGCCATTTTTTCTTCATGTTGACTTTCAGGGAAGAAAGCTAAGAAGATTTATAAAACTGGTTTAATAAGTTAGTTAAATGTAGCCTTGTGGTATGTATAGTCTCTGGGATTAAGATTCATCTGTAAAGTGAAAATATTAATATGGGCTTCCAAAGTTGGCTTTACCAACTCATATTTCACATTGTTACTAATATATACTTAATTTCTCACTGATCTTTCATCAGAAATTTTAAGGAATGAAAAAGAAATAGGTTTCAAACTATGCTATTGGTACTAGTATAATATATTCATAGTGCATCAAGCTTACAGTGAACTTCCATGTCCACATAAAATAAATCCTATCTGGTCTTTATAGAATTTAATTTATTAATAAGTGAGCTTTTGGTGCCTGGATGTCTCTTCTGTGCCTGTTAGCGAAGGGATTCTCCATAAATTTTCTTTTGGCTCCAACAGGAAGCTTCTGCTGAAGGAATGAAAGTCAAGACAAGTCCCTCCTTGTTTCTTGATCTTGTTTTGTGTTTTAAAGGATTACTGGAAAACCATTTTGTCAGAAAGAATATTTTATAATTTGTTTTTACAATACATAGTAAATTTGATGTAGACTGAAAAACTAAAATCAGTATGTCTGTTCTAAGGTACCTACTATGCATAAATCTGGGACAGATGTCAAGTCATTAGATATTAAGCACCAAAGCATAAGAAATTAAAAGGGAGCAGATTGTGACAAAATCTAATGAGAAGTACTTTTTTATTTAGATCTTGGGTGGTTCTTCTTTTCCTATCTATCTCTTACCCATATGTTTCTAAGAGCAAAGAGTTTAGCCTCCCTTTCTTTATAATTGATCCTTTCTCTCCGTGATGTTCATTTCCAAGGATTCAGCTATGTAGTGATGAGTCCTTTTTAAGATTTTCTTTTTTTTTTTCTTTTTTAAGATTTTCAAATTTTATTTTATTTAACTATTTGGCTGTGTTGGGCCTTAGTTGTGGCTTGCAGGATCTTTGATCTTCATTGCAGCATGTGGGATCTTTAGTTGCTGCATATGAGGTCTTAGTTGTGGCATGTGGGGTCTAGTTTCCTGACCAGGGATTGAACCCCAGGGCCCCTGTGTTGGGAGCACAGAGTCTTAGCCATGGGACCACCAGGGAAGTCCCTATAGTGACCCATCCTGATCTTCTTCCTCCAACTCAATATTTATCAGGCACCATAAGTGTTACCAGACTCAGGTCTGACTGCTTGCTGCTCAAAAACCAATAGTCCAAAGGCATGTACTGGTAGAAAGGAAAAGCTGCTTTAATCAGAAGGCTGACTATCTGGGGTGTAGGCAGACTCATGTCCTGACAGCAGCTCAGAAGATTCTGCTCAGCTATGATAGTTTTTAAAGGCAAAAGGGGGAAAGGATCTCTGAGATTCATCAAGGCAAGAGGTCAAGCTCTGCATCTTTTTCCATTGCTTGCAGGCTAGCTACCTCCTCATGATCTCTTCAGATGTTAATTTGCCTGTGTTTTCTGCCTGCAGAATTGCTAAGGGGGCTGCTGGGCTTAGAAAGCTAGTCATTCTTTAACTATTTAATCATTCATTCTTTTTTTAATCTAGGGAAAGAATCAACAGGTTAGGCAAGGTATTGTGGGCATTCTGTAGAGCATAAGACAGGAGTTAGGTTAAATGTTCTAGTGATCTCATTTCTATAAGGTTTAAGCAGAACATAAACAGACAAACAGGAAAGGGACAAAAGAGCTCTTACAAATCCTCACTTGTCGGACATTATTCTGTCCCTATGAGATTAGGGGTGAAAGTCTGTCTTTTGAAATTTCAGGCTGACAGAAGGGCACCATATTCTCCGAGTAGTAGATGTTGACATGGCTTTGTAGCATGTCTTTGCTGACAATCTTAGTTGCCTGCTTACATATATGAGCAGAAAAGTTACAATTATTTTGACACCCATAGTTATCGATTATTATGAACAATAGTGTTAATTCCTTTCTCTTGAGGCCAGTTGTGCTCAAGGTAGAGCAGCTTATGCCATGGCTGTGGTCTGGTCATCACGCAGTTAGCTTTCCCTCTGGTCGTAGTTATAGTTGGGGCTTTTTTTATGGCTCAGACAGTAAAGACTCTGCAAGCAATGTAGTAGCAACCCAGGTTCACTCCCTGAGTTAGGAAGATCCCTTGCTGAAGGGAATGGCTACCCACTCCAGTATTCTTGCCTGGAGAATTCAGTGGGCAATTAGTTACAATATCTGTAAAACAACTCAAAAATGTGTATCAGAAACTGAAAGATTCTGTGACTCTATTGTCCTGATCATTAACTACTTGAGCTTGCTCTTTTGTGACTCAGGAGGCTTGAGAAACTTCAACTTTTCTGCAAAAAAATAGGCAAGGGAGATGGAGAGATCCTTGTGCTTGGGTGGGGGTCAAGAGGGGCAGCAGGATTCTACCCAGTTTCATAAAGGTACAACAGGGAATAAGACAGGCTCCAGTGTAGACTGAAAACTGGAAAGGGAGGCACAAATTATAAAATTGGTGATTTAATTATAAGTACAATTAGTTTTTAAAAGGAGACACTGTCAACTAGGGGGACTTGTCTGGGTGGCTGGGGTGCAGGAGAGCTATGCCTGATGCATGTAATGATAAGTAGGAGTTCTCTAGACAGAAGTGTAGAAGAGAGAGGATGCAATGAAGAACATTAAACCAGAGAAAATGCTGAGGCAGAAGGCAAAGCATGTGTCTGGGAATAGTTCACGGATAGAACTAGAACCATAGTTAGATGCTAAGGGAAAACACAGGGCATATACATCCAAACTGAAGTACATCCAAATTATGAGAACTGATCATTTTTCATCTTGGGCCACAGAGAAGTGTGAAGTTTTTTTAAGTCTATAATTATCTGTGTTTTTTTTTTTAATCATTACTATCAACAAATTTAGAATCCTGAAAACTTATTATTACATTTGTCTAACATTTTATGATCTTACCGAGTGTTTTCTGACCCTGATCTTGTTTGGTCATTATTTAATCTCTGTGAGGTAGGAATGGATCACAATTACATTTGGCTAAAACAGTAGACAGTAGAAGTTCAGAATTTTCAAGTGACTTTCAGATCAGAAATTTTCAACATATGTCCATGGTGGGAGAAGAACTTGAAAAATTCAGCTCTTTCAACTTTTAAGTCCGGAACTTTCTACTGTTACCCTCATAGGCTATTTTTCTTCAGAATAATTTATATATATTAAATTTCATTTTAAAAAGTAGTCACTTTTTAAATAGTTAAGGTAGAAATAGTTAAAACATTGGGTTTGATTTTTCATCAGTGAGCATTTAAAGAAGCCTGAAAACTATTTAATGGGTTGAATTGGTGAGAGGCGTGTGGTTGTTTTTATTATTCATAATTAAAATAGAATATGACAGTGAACTGAGACTGGTTGTGTTGTAGCATTTCATTTTTAATCAACTTCAGAAATTATAAGAGTAATTTTAAAAATTAAATAAGGAACTAAATATTGGTATTTTCTTGATTAAAAATGAATATATGTTTTTAGCCTTTGCAAAAATTACATGGAGATTCCAATTATGTTCAGTGCTTCAGACTAAAACATTTTGCTAAAATATCAGTGTTTTGTGTGCCTTTATTGCTCAAGGACAGCAGAGGCAGTTCACAGGTGTGTAATTAGAACAGGGTTTTTCTAAATATTGTTCCAAGCAATTTACTTATTGCCTAAGATTTTTTATTTTTAAATTCACTTTTATAGCAATATATTTAGTAATTTAATATAATTTAATCTTCATACCACAATAAACTGTGGAAAATTCTGAAAGAGATGGGAATATCAGACCACCTGACCTGCCTCTTGAGAAGCCTGTATGCAGTTCAGGAAGCAACAGTTAGAACTGGACATGGAACAGCAGACTGGTTCCAAATAGGAAAAGGAGTACGTCAAGGCTGTATACTGTCACTCTGCTTATTTAACTTATATGCAGAGTACATCATGAGAAAGGCTGGGCTGGAAGAAGCACAAGCTGGAATCAGCATTGCTGGGAGAAATATCAATAACCTCAGATATGCAGATGATACCATCCTTATGGCAGAAAGTGAAGATGAACTAAAAAGCCTCTTGATGAAAGTGAAAGAGGAAAGTAAAAAAGTTGGTTTAAAGCTCAACATTCAGAAAACTAAGGTCATGGCATCTGGTCCCATCACTTCATGGCAAATAGATGGGGAAACAGTGTCAGACTTTATTTTTGGGGGCTCCAAAATCACTGCAGATGGTGAATGCAGCCAAGAAATTAAAAGACGCTTACTCCTTGGAAGGAAAGTTATGACCAACCTAGACAGCATATTAAAAAGCAGAGACATTACTTTGCCAACAAAGATATGTCTGGTCAAGGCTATGGTTTTTCCAGTGGTCGTGTATGGATGTGAGAGTTGGACTGTGAAGAAAGCTGAGCACCAAAGAATTGATGCTTTTGAACTGTGGTGTTGGAGAAGACTCTTGAGAGTCCCTTGGACTGCAAGGAGATCCAACCAGTCCATCCTAAAGGAGATCAGTCCTGGGTGTTCATTGGAAGGACTGATGCTGAGGCTGAAACTCCAATACTTTGGCCACCTCATGCGAAGAGGTGCCTCATTGGAAAAGACCCTGATGCTGGGAGGGACTAGGGGCAGGAGGAGAAGGGGAAGACAGAGGATGAGATGGCTGGATGGCATCACCGACTCGATAGGCATGAGTTTGAGTAAGCTCTGGGAGCTGGTGATGGACAAGGAGGCCTGGCGTGCTGTGATTCATGGGGTCGCAAAGAGTCAGACATGACTGAGCGACTGAACTGAACTGAATCTTCATGCCTGTGTGCATTTTATGTGAGATACTCTCCAGAGACTTTTAGAATTAAAACTTTCCCAGGAGTAAAATATTAAGAAATTAGGAAGGGATTAGCTAAGCTTACAAACCAAAAATAAATGGAAAATTACGTGATTTATGTGTTTCAAAAAAAGACAGTTAAAGGACAAACCGTTACATGGTAGGAAATAGTTTACTTAAAAGCAAAAGGTAAAAGATAGGGCTACTTAAGATGTGAGAAACTCTATAGAATTATGAGTAAAACAGGACACAAAGACTAAGGGGTATAGTATGAATAACAAATAATTCTCAAAAGAAGAAACATAACAAGTTTTAAAAGATAGGTAAACATATAATTTCATTAGGAATCAAATTCAAGTAACAATGAATTCCTTTCAGTTGCTCTAGCCTGTATTCTCAGTAATTCTTCTCTTGGTAATATATCTTAGGAAAATACTAATTTTTTTCTGTGTTTAAGCTTATCAACAAAGTAATTGAAGTACAGCATTGCTATTAAAGGAAAAAAATTTAAAAACCATCTAAATGCCCCAAAAAGGAAAATAAATAAATAAACTATGGTTATTCCCTTTTGAGGAAATATTATAAATCCTGGGTTAAATTTATAAAGAAAATAATAAGAGGCAACTATCTGTTATACATTGTGGTACATGAAGAATCATAAATTATACAAGATAACTATCATTTAAAAAAGTAAAGTAAAATGAGGAAAAATGTCAAGAATTTTAGCTTTTGGGACTTCTTCAGTTAATTTGGGAGGGCAGGCTTAATATTTTTAATTTTGTTTTCTTTAATAAACATATTAGTTTTTGAAGTAATGATTACCTTAGCGAAATACGAAAGAATAAGCATCTTAATCTATTGCTCAGTCTGTAGAAAAGATGGGAAAATTATTATAGGAACCAAATAATTATCCAAAAATTATTTACTAGAACTCAATATGTAAAGTTTAAGGCATTAAAAATTAGGTGATAAAGGAATAAAAAGTAGAGGAAGGCATCTTGTCTGAATTCTCTTAAATACTGTATTTCCTTGATGAATTCATCAGATATAATGATAGTACAAACATTTACTAAGTACTTTTATATCCTGAGAAATTCACATGTAGCATCTCATTTAATCCCCACAAAAGCTAAGTGGTGAAGTTACCTGTCTCCATTTTGCAATGAGGAAGGTGAGGTCATTAAGCTATAAGGCAAATTACCTAGGATTTCAGTGCTGTTTAATGTAGAGACAGCATTTGAACTGAAACACTCCTGACTACCACGTTGCACTGACATCATCTCTATGTCAGTGTAAGGGATAAACACAGATGTTTTACATCTATGGATGCTTTATTGGTGGGTGATACCATATGTGTCAAATACACTGAAAGTTGGGAATCACTCACCTTTTATCATTATTTGGGGCATTCAGAAATAGAAGACTATTTCTATTTATCTTGCCAAACATGAACAACTTATTTAAGGTCCACGCTTCAGTGAATGATGAGACAGTCTTTGTTCGTCTGTTATTTTTTACCTTTTACTCTGAAGCCATAAAAGACTTAAAAATAAGAGAGAGAAATCTTTATGAAATTTGTACATTTATTATCAGCGTTCTGTTCTTGGTTCTGTTTGAATTTTCTTTTGAGGAAAGAGAATGGTAAGAATTTTATATACATATAATATTTCCTACTTTGAATCCACTACTTACTGGCCTTTTAAATGTCATTTCCAATTACTTTTTATAGAAATAATATAAAATACTCCTTAAAATATAAACACTAAAACTAAAACTCTTATTCAGTATATATCAATCTATGATTCTTATGCATTGTATACTTGAGTCTTAGAAACCTTTTTTCATAAAGCACATTTAAAAACTAATTTATTGTTACACCAGTAACAGCAATCTGGTGTCACCCAGCCTGACCTCATTGTCATACAAATGGCCACTTGTTAGTCATACAACTGTAAGCAAATGTCCAAACCTCTCAGTGCTCCTATTTCCCTATATGGAAGATGCTCCTAACACCGTATTTCTGAGATTCCAAAATGACATCAGGTCTGACTCACTGTCTTAGTCCATTCAGGTTGCTATAACAAAACACCACAGACTGAGTGGCTTATAAACAACAGAAATGAATTTCTGACAGTTCTGGAATTCTGAGATCAGGGTGCTAGCACTGTCTGGTGAGGGCCCTCCTCTGGATTGCAGACCTCCCCTTGTAAAATTGTTTGGGGGAAGAAATGAGGAGGCTCTTTGAACCATCTTTTATGAGGACACAAATCTCAGAGCATTCATGACCTAATGACCATACAAAGATGCTACCTACTAACACCTCGGGGGTTAGGATTACAACATTCAGACCATTTCACCCAAGTTGTATTATATTTCATATGTTTCTAGAAAGAAATTAATACTACAGTTAAAAGCTATACAAGAATGATAAGATGCTTCACATTATTAGGATAATTAAATCAACCCAAGTATTATGGCATGGCCAGACTCCAAAGTTTGGAGAATATACATAAAGGAATCTGCTTGGTGTCATGCCAGGCACATACATATCTATTAATGCTAGTATTCTTATTATTGAGGTTCAGTCTCAAATATTTGCATTTTTGACCCAGTTGTAGGTGCTTTTATGTATGTTTTGTCACTCCAAGAATCTCTGGGCAAAAAGAACGTTATGCCTGCTTTACAAAGCAGAATTTAAGATATCAAGAGTGTAAGTGATGTATTGAAGGCCCTATGCCTAGTAAGGGTCTGAACCTTGTCTGACCTCCAGCCCATGATATGTTTATGGCCTTATGCTTTAAAAAATTCACTCTAACTAAATATAAGTCTGTTGGGTCCACAAAGGTGACATAGACTCAGAATTCTGAGATTTTGGTGGAGTGCTGGTGGAGATACTCATGGAGCTCTTATAATCACCTACTTAAAAACCTCAAGAAGGGCAGCTCAGTCACCAAGGTAGTGAAAGAGCCGGAAAGGAGCAGATGGAGCAAGGGGGTCATGTAGAGAGAGAGTGAAAAGACAGGAGGAAAGGCCCCAGCCCCCACCCTGTGCAGGTTTATTCATGCTATGTCATTTATTCCTTCTGATAACACAGTGAAGTTATCCCTGTTTAAAAAGTGAAGAACTGGAGACTCAAAACCAGAGAATCTTGAATATAACGAGGTGACCTTTCTCCAGCACTGAAAATAGTACTTCACGCAAAGAAGGTGGCCAGTCAATATTTTATTTAACACAAGAATGAATAAAGAAGGATAGACTGGTTTTGTGTTAGTTTTACTCTTTCCTTTTCTTATCTCCGCTTCCAATTTTTGCATGGAGATAGAAGGAAATGACAACCCACTCCAGTATTCTTGCCTGGAGAATCCCAGGGACAGGGGAATCTGGTGGGCTGCCGTCTACTCTATGGGGTTGCACAGAGTTGGACACGACTGAAGTGACTTAGCAGAGAGCAGAGGGAATCTACTTTTTTAAAAATAGTTTTTGACTAGATCTTGTTCTGCTAAGAGAAAGTAGACTAAGTTCATGCCTTAGTCCATTAAGACTACTGTAACACAATATCGTGCTTACAAAAAGTTCATGCCTTAGTCCATTAAGACTACTGTAACACAATATCGTGCTTACAAACACAAATTTATTCCTCACAGTTCTGGAAGCCAAAAGTCCCAAGATCATGCTCAGCTTGATTCAGTGTCTGGGGCCCGCTTCCTTGTTTATAGCCATGTTCTGTCTAGTTCTCCTGTGGTAGAAGTGACAAAGGACCTCTCTGGGGTCTCTTTTATGGGTGCACTACTCCCGTTCATGAGGACCCCACACTTACAATGTAAGCACCTCTTAAAGACTCTACCTCTGCATAGCATCACTTTAGGGGTTAGACTTTCAACATATGAAAGGGAAGAAGGCATAGACTTTCAGACCATAGCAACAATTTACATATATTCTTTGGAAGATTATATATAGGACTCAAAAAGTCATAAAAACAAGAAGTTGAGAACTGGAGTTTTGGATTAGGACATATAAAGTGCATTGGATTTTGGATGGTGGATCAAGGATTTTGGAATGAGGCACACCCAGCCCTACTGTAGATTATCCTTGAGCATGCCTTCTGCTAGCTTATTTGCCCCTCAAATTCTTAATCTGGAGATGATTTTTACTGCCTCAAATGAGGGTTCATTTATAATTTAATAAAATAGCTAGCATATAATAAATGTTCATTTGTTGTTTGGCTGCCCAGTCATGTCCAACCAACTCTTTGCAGGCTCATGGACTGCAGCCCACCAGTTTTCCCTGTCCTTCACCATCTCCTAGAGCTTACTCAAACTCATGTCCATTGAGTCAGTGATGCCATCCAACCATCTCATCCTCTGTTGTCCCCTTCTCCTCCTGCCTTCTATCTTTGCTATCATCAGGGTCTTTTCCAACCAGTCAGCTCTTCCCATCAGGTGACCAAAGTATCAGAGCTTCAGCTTCAGCATCAGTCTTTCCAGTGAATATTCAGGGTTGATATCCTTTGGGATTGACTGGTTTGATCTCCTTGCTCTCCAAGGGTCTCTCAAAAGTCTTCTCCAACACTACATTTCAAAAGCATCAATTCTTTGGCACTCAGCCTTCTTTATGGTCCAACTTTCACATCGTACATGATTGCTGGGAAGACCATGAATTTGACTATATGGACCTTTGTCAGCAAAGTGATCTCTGCTTTCTCTTACACTGTCTTGGTTTCTCATAGCTTTTCTTCCAAGGAGCAAGCGTCTTTTAATTTCATGGCTGCAGTCACCATCTGCAGTGATTTTGGAACCCAAAAAAATAAAGTCTGTCACTGTTTCCCCATCTATTTGCCATGAAGTGATGGGACTGGCTGCTATGATCTTAGTTTTTTGAATGTTGAGTTTTAAGCCAGCTTTTTCACTCTGCTCTTTCATCTTCATCAAGAGACTCTTTAGTTCCTCTTTGCTTTCTGCCATAAGGGTGGTGTCGTCTGTGTATCTGAGGTTATTGATATTTCTTCATGCAATCTTGATTCCAGCTTGTGCTTCATTTAGCCCAGCATTTCGCATGATGTACTCTGCACATAAGTTAAATGCTGAGTAAATTATAATAATTTTAAAATTATAGTGAAAACCATACTAATATCCTGGAGAATGAATGAATTGTATTGAACAATTTTTTAATGAAGTATATAAATAAGGGACAAAAGTTAGGGGAAGGGGAGATTGAATAAAGATGTAGGAATTAAGAAAAAGAAGAAATCATTACCTGTCAGCATGCAGATGGAAAGACCAGAGACAAAGGGAATAATTGCTTGTAAGAAGAAGAAGGATTATAAGTGACAAGCAATTAGGAACAAGAGAAGAGCTGGGGAGGAGAGAGAGAGGGAGGGAGGGAGGGAGGCTGTCTTCCCAGTTTTAGTGATTTCATCCAGTGACTGAATGTACTTGGGAGGTTGTTTGCAGTCTGCCTCTGCTTAAGTAAGACAGCTGTTCCCAAAGTTTGTGTATCGTGCCATTGACTCCTGCGTGCCCCTGTGGACACGTTTGTAAGTGAATATCTCCCAAAAGCCCTCAGGAATTTTGTGGAGCACAGTGAAAAGACTGAGCTCTTCTTAAGCAGAGGATGTAAGCTCCTAGACCTCTTCTCTCCAGTCTCATTACCACCCACCTTAACTTAGTCTCAGAGGCATGTTCCCTTCTGGAGCGACTTCAGTGTCTGCCTTTGAGTCCTGCATATGTCTCATCTCCTTCCTTACAGCTCCCGTCTCAGATTACACAACATCCTGGAACAAAATGTGACTCCTTCCGCCTGTCTTTAATTAGGTTGTACCCCTCATCTAGTTATGGCTTTGTCCTCATCTTTAGGTGATGAGACTCAGGCTGTTTGAAGTCTTAGCCTGAATGTCTTGTCCTTGATGGAGCATACTTGATCCCTACTGAAGCTCTTTATTACCTAAATCTGTAATGGGATCGGTTGCTTCCCCGCTCCATGCCCCCATACCACTCCTCCCCTTTCTCTGATCTCTTCAGTCCCTCCCTGGGCACCCCCTTCTTCTTTGTCCCCTCTAGTTCCCACTCTCCATCTGATAGTCCTCATAACTCTCTCAGTTTCATAGCCCTTCTGAAAAGAGTCAGGGGAGAAATAAAAGCAATAAAGCAGCACTGGCCTTCCTGGCCTCCTTTCTGAGTGAGCACAGAGCCCTAGCCTGCTAATTGTCTAATCCCCATTGCCCTGGACACCTTTTGTGCCACCTGTCCAATTCAGGCCAGATTCTCGGCCACATGGTCATGTAGGGACAGATCCAGGGCCTTCCAGCCTGAAACTAAACTGTCCCAATTGATCTCCTGGGTGTCCTTTTCCTTGTTTTCTTGGCCCACCTCTTTTCTTATCCAGTAACTGTGTCACAGTTACCAGTCTGGCTCTGTCTCAGTAAACCAGAGCTTTTATTAACTCAGACTGCCAAAGCACAAAAACATGAAGCAGCAAAACTGGAAGTGAAGGGAGAGAGAGATTGGTGTGAAGACTGAGAGCGAACGTCACTCAGACATTCATCAAACCTCCCTTCAGAGAAGCAAAAGAGAAGATTCTTCTCTCTAATTTTACTTTTCCCAGGCATAATGAGCACAAGTAGCCTTTCTTCAGTAGAATCTCTTTCCAAAAGCTAGTCTAAATCTTGTGCATTTGGTTATTACCCACCCATCTTATCAGGACTTCACTACTCACCTCCTCAGAAATAGCACAGAGAGTGCTCACTCACCTCTGCTCAACTTCACTGAATCTTCTTATAATTAGATGTCATAACCATTATTACACATCAAAACCAGTCAGCCCAAATATTTCCACAGTGCCTTTTATTCTTCTTCCAGTCATCTGATACTTTGGGAAGAGCCCTCAGGTGTAGATAATTGCTTCTGGATGCTAGTAATAGACAATAAAGGATGGAAATGGTATGGACCTAATGGAAGCAGAAGACATTAGGAAGAAGTGGCATGAATACACTGAAGAACTGTACACAAAAAAGATCTCCACGACCCAGATGATCACGATGGTGTGATCACTCACCTAGAGCCAGACATCTTGGAATGTGAAGTCAAGTGGGACTTAGGAAGCATCACTATGAACAAAGCTAGTGGAGGTGATGGAATTCCAATTGAGCTATTTCAAATCCTCAAAGATGATGCTTTAAAGTGCTGCACACAATATGCCAGCAAATTTGGAAAACTCAGCAGTAGCCACAGGACTGGAAAAGGTCAGTTTTCATTCCAATCCCAAAGAAAGGCAATGCCAGAGAATGCTCAAAAGACTGCACAATTGCACTCATCTCACACACTAGTAAAGTAATGCTCAAAATTCTCCAAGCCAGGCTTCAATAGTATGTGAACCAGGAACTTCCAGATGTTCAAGCTGGATTTAGAAAAGGCAGAGGAACCAGAGATCAAATTGCCAACATTTGTTGGATCATCAAAAAACCAAAAGAGTTCCAGAAAAACATCTACTTCTGCTTTATTGCCTATGTCAAAACCTTTGACTGTGTGGACCACAAAAAACTCTGGAAAATTCTCCAAGAGATGGGAATACCAGACCACTTGACCTGCCTCTAGAGACACCTGTATGCAGGTCAAGAAGCAACAGTTAGAACTGGACATGGGACAACTGACTGGTTCCAAATAGGGAAAGGAGTACATCAAGGCTGTATATTGTCACTCTGCTTATTTAACTTATACGCAGAGTACATCATGAGAAATGCTGGACCAGATGAAGCACAAGCTGGAATCACGATTGCTTGGAGAAATATCAATAACCTCAGATATGCAGATGACACCACCCTTATGGCAGAAAGTGAAGAACTAAGGAAAGAGCCTCTTGATGAAAGTGAAAGAGGAAAGTGAAAAAGTTGGCTTAAAGCTCATTGTTCAGAAAACTAAGATCATGGCATCTGGTCCCATCACTTCATGGCAAATAGATGGGGAAACAGTGGAAACAGTGACAGACTTTAGTTTTGGGGGCTCCAAACTCACTGCTGATGGTAACTGCAGCCGTGAAATTAAAAGATGCTTACCACTTGGAAGAAAAGTTATGACCAACCTAGATGGCATATTAAAAAGCAGAGACATTACCTTGCCAACAAAGTTCCATCTAATCAAGGCTGTGGTTTTTCCAGTAGTCATGTATGGACTATAAAGAAAGCTGAGCACCATAGAATTGATGCTTTTGAACTGTGGTGTTGGAGAAGACTCTTGAGAGTCCCTTGGACTACAAGGAGATCCAATCAATCCATCCTAAAGGAAGTCAGTCCTGAATATTCATTGAAAGGACTGATGTTGAAGCTGAAATGCCAATACTTTGGCCACCTGATGCGAAGAGGTGCCTCATTGTAAAAGACCCTGATGCTGGGAAAGATTGAAGGCGGGAGGAGAAGGGGACAACGGAGGATGAGATGGTTGGATGGCATCACCGACTCAATGAACATGAGTTTGAGTAAACTCTGGGAGTTGGTGATGGACATGGAGTCCTGGCGTGTTGCAGTCCATGTGGTCACAAAGAGTCGGACACGACTGAGCAAATGAACTGAACTGAACACTTACCTTGTGCCCTTTATGTATATTTAAATTTGATTATAAGTTGAGCAAAGCCAAGCAATTCACCTCCATCTAGAAATGATGCTGTTTGCTTGTGGTACCTTGCATAACTCCCTTTTCAAATTTGCATACATTTTATAGTTAAACTATCTTCATAATCTCCCTTTTCCTCTGCTAGATGGAAACTGTTCCAAAAATAAATAAATCTTCTTATCCCCATATCTTGCATTGGATACTTTAAACTTCAACTTGTTATTTTCACAAATGGTTGGCATTATTTCACAGTGCAATAGAATATAATAAATTTTAGACACCTTTTTTTTTTTAGACACCTTTCATAGTTTGAACTTTTCTGAAATTAAATATCTTTGAAGCTATTAATATAATTGATGCCTGGATCACTTATATTCCAAGGGAAATTCAAAGGTCTAAAATCAGGGCCACCATGTTGCTCAAGTACAAGAGGCACATTCACAGAGACATCGTTGTGAATGGCACCCTTGTGTAGTGTGCACGTGTGACTCTTCACTGCAGCCTTGCCTGAGATCACTGTGAGGTGAGACGCTATGAATAGGCAAGCACCTGATGATCTGGGCTGGCTAGGTTTTAACTTGGTCTGGAAGAAGAAGCAGTTAGCCACATAGAGCTATGACTCGGCTAATTCAGTCCTGCCATTGAATATGTATTTAGTAAATCCCCACTGTGTGCCAGGAATTAAGAGTGAACCACTGTAATATCTGGGGTGGAGCATTCCAGGCAGAGGGAATGGAAAAAGACCCTGGTGAAGGGGTCTTTGTTACTCTGATGTGTTAGATGAACAGCAGGGGCCTACTGTAGATTCAGTGAACAAGAGGGAGAGTAGTGGAAAACGAAGGAGATGAGGTCGGAGAACCGATGTGAAGGTTGAAGGTAGAACTCCGTGTTGGCGACATCGGGCAGGATAGTCCAGTGTAATGACTTTCAACTTTCCTGAGCCAACTGTGGAATGACAGGATCCCTGACTGCTTGTTGAGAGTAGTCTAGAATCAGGGGCAGAGGTGTAGAGACCCATTAGGAAGATACTGCTGTTATCCGGGGGAGAGGATGCTTTGAGACAGGGTGGTATCGGAAGTAAGACAGTTCTAGATATATTTTGATAATCTGATGTCGTCTCTAAGGGGACTATTTTAACAAAAATTCTCTGTTCTAGCTAAAGATTTTCATTTGCCTTTAAGCATTTTTAAAGGCTATGTATGAGTGATTTTTCCTCAAGAGAATTGGATTATCATATCACTTATTACTAATTGTTTTAGTTTCTTAATTTAGTTGCACTGATCATAAGACTGAGTTTTTCATAATATTTTTAGTAAGAAATGACAGTCCCAACTAATCATGGGAGTTTAAATGCAGAACATCTGGAAAGCGGTGTTTGAACCTACAGCTTAAGGCCAGCTTACAGTTTTATGGGTTTCTACCTTTCAGACAGCTTTTTAAATCCAGGAATTAATGAAAGATTGATCTTCACAGGCTTGTCATATTGATATGTTGGTAAAAATCTACAAAGTAGTAAAATTGTTCAGTGAGACAGTTGTCTAGAGAAGAAGCAGCACACCTCTAATGCTGAAATAGTTGAGTTGAAAACTCTCAACTGCTTTCCCCTTCCCCCTGTGAGGCTACTTACACTCTGGGCCTCTAGAGAAAGCTTTCTCTTTTTATATCGTCTCCTGCCTTTCCCTGCTCAGTGTATTTTTTGTTTTATAACTCTTCATCTTTTTTTTTCTTTCCCCCTTTAATTGGATACTAGGAAATAAGATGATTGTAATGAACTTGGGTAAGACAAATTACAAACCAAAGAAATAATGATAAGGTATGGTAGCACAGTACACCCGGAGAACAAAATGTATTTTACTTAAATTTTTGTGGTTTCTTTATTTGAAATTCTACTCAATTATCAAGCGCAAAGAATGTGTTTGTCTACTGTATGTGAAAGAGAAGTGATTTCTCAGAGATCTAGCCTGTTAATGAGGAATAAAGCTCTTAAATCTCATTTTGAGTTTGAAAGAGTAAACTTATATGTAGTATTTTTTATTCATATACATATGTATTTCTAGCTGTACATGTATGCAGAACCTGGTCATTATGCCTGTGATGTGAGGGAGGGCATGTCACATGCAGTTGATTTCCAGAAGAGCTCAGTCTTACTGGTAGCTAATCTCAGACAGGAGTCCAGGGTATGGTGCAAAACATTCATTTTCTTGTTCCCATAAGACAGCTGGCTCTTAAGCTGTGGGCCCTGTACTGGCAGCATCAGTTTTCTGTAGGAACTTCTTAAAAATGCAGATCATAGGCTCTGCCCTAGACCCACTGCATCTGAAATTTTAGGAACAGGACCTAGCTCTCTGTTTATCAAATCCTCAAAGTGAGTGTGATACATCCTAAAACTGGAGAAGCACTGAGAAAGGCAGTCTTTCAGGTCTTGCAGATCTGCCAGTGTGGATGGGCTCCCCAGAGGGCCTGCCCCCTCACGTTTTCTTCCTTTCTGGTCTAGCTCCCTTCACTACCCGCATTGTTCTGACTCAGTCCTGTCTCAGAAGGAAAGTGAAAGTGTTAGCCATTCAGTTGTGTCAGACTCTTTGCGAGTCCATGGACTGTAGCCCACCAGGCTTCTCTGTCCATGGGATTCTCCAGGCAAGAATACTGGAGTGGGTAGCATTCCCTTCTCCAGAGGATCTTCCCAACCCAGGGATCGATCCTGGATCTCCTGCGCTGCAGGCAGATTCTTTACCATCGGAGCCACCAGGGAAGCCTCAATCTCAGAGCCCCAGTAGGAGATCCAGCTCACCAAGCTTCAGGATCTGGCTCAGTCTTGGTGGGCTCGATGGTCAACCTTTGTATTCTTCAGTGAAGAGTACTTCTGGCTCACTTGCTAGTACTGATCACTTCTAACCTTGATTCAGTGCTTTATTGTGTAAAACAGTTCACCTCCCCATAGTAATCAAGACAAGAGGATTAAGATTGCCAGCCTGTCACATGTGCTATAAGTGGGGCAGTCATGGTGGAACAATTCTGATTTATTGCCCCTTGTTCCAATACAATTAACAATACCTTTCTCTTTTACTTTTGTCAGTGCTCTAGTTTAGACTGGTAGATTATATTACAGTGAACTTAAGCAGTAAGCAATTCTAACACTACTGGAAAGTGGTCAAAGAAGGCTTCACCAAAAAGGAAGTGTTTTAGGAAAGGAGGAGTGTTTAGGAAGGAAGTGAAACATGTCCTATTATGCTAGGTGGGCAAGACAGGCAGACTGGAGATTGGGGCGGACAAGGCAGAGGAACCATAGAGGCTGGGAGTTGAGGGCCAAATAAGGATGTGAAGCAGCAGGTTACACTAAGGGAAGCAGGGTAGTTCAGAGTCTGGAGCTGGGCTCTGGTGGGAGCAATAATAGAAGAAGCTAGTAGAAGAGGAGCTATTAAGGTAGTCTTTTAGGAGTAAGAGCAAATTTTGTTATTCCCCAATAACATATCAATTTAGGATCTTTGGATAATTATGTAGAGGAAACCTAGCATGTCTTTATTTCTTTATTTATGTTGGTTCTGTGTATTTGAAATGCTTTTTGCTCTATTTTTCCATCAATTGTGAGCTCTATTTCAAGCAACTGATTACTGTATAACACAGTATGATAATAATGTATCAATATTTTCAACTTTGGTTCAGATTTTCAAATTCACTTAAAAAACACCACATGATTCACATTTCCTAATGTTTTATAACTTTATCATAGCAGACACTAACTGGACTATTGAGATCTATGACTTATTGAGAACAGAATGGAGGGAATTAAGCAGATACTTTACTCATATGTTGTGTTATTGTTTTTCTGCATGTTAATATGATAAATGAATCCTCCTATTAGAAAATTATCATATAGGAATTTTTTTTGGGGGGTCACCATTTGCAGTATTAAAAATTATGTGTTTCATGTAGTTTGGGGATCTTGAAAGCTGCTACAAAGTCTATGTTCTGTGGCAAAGCTTACCTAAACTGTAAGGAAATGTTTTAAAATATTTTAAAAATTGCCTATTTGATTTTACATGACTAATTAGTTACTCTTTTTTTTGTTGTTGATGAACATCAGAGATACATTCAGCATTAGTAGAACTTGAAAGGCTTTGCCCTGGTCATTGTATATCAACTGTCCTTCTAGGTCATTGAGTATCATTGTTTTCATCGCCTTGACTTCTTGTCACTGTCCCTCTGTTTCTGCATGGACAGTATAGATTTCATTTTTTTCCCCCAGAACTAATATATCTCCTTTTCCTTTTACCATCTGGAATAATAAGATAACCTTCATTATTCCATTAATTGTTGCATTTCCCTTCTATTAATACAGAATACATTTTCAGAATTAATAACTGGAAAGGAAAAAGAATAATTAATAAATTCCTACATTATCCTGTTTAAATATCACATAAGTAATTAGTATATTTATTAATGCATTTAATTAGGTAAATAGGCCTTGAAGATAGGTAGCAATTAATATTATGTTTTAATTTTTAATCTGTAAGAAGCATAACTAACTGAAAAATGAGTTTAGCCTGGTATCCTGTACCAAGGCATATGTGCAGAGATATTAATTATTCAGTATGCTGCAGATTGTCTATTTTTTGTCCTACTTTATTAAAACCTCATATACTTTAAATTGAATCTCATTTCAACATGTCTGTAGAGTTAATGTCTACATGAATTCCTTAAGTAATACATTTTTCTATGTGTCAACATAACTACTTACAACTCTGTTTTCTTAATAGTTTTCTGATCCCAAAATTATGTTTGTTTTGGGAGATGAGAAAGGCGCCAAATGTTATGTGAAAAACTAAGAAAGTGATATAAAATGTTTTGTAGAAACAACTAAAGGACCTCCAACTCCTGTCAAAAAGTAGGATTAAAAGCCTAGGCCTGGCTTTACTCTCCACTCATTACCAGTTGAAGTTTAGAAGCCGGCTTAAGTACAAGCAGTGACTGTGGTTGATTATAAAACCTTAAAGAGGAAAGTTTCCCCTGTATTTTAAGAACTGCCTTTTAGGTCAGAAGATAATTTGTAATATTTACTAGATAAGCAGTAAGCAAAGAATTTACCATTTTTAAAGTTTTTCAGTTCCTTTGTATGTCTTAGGACTTGTAAATCATTTTTCCAGCAATATTTCATAGTGTGAAAGTCTTGAACTCTAAGAAAACAGGAATCTCAAAACAAACAAAAATAATAAAATTAAACAACTCTATAAGCCTGTCAATTGCCTGGGTAGTTTCTGTATACCTCTGTCCTCCCTTGATTTGGTTTTCATTTGATTAATTGTATCAGATAAGGTTTAACATCATTACTTTTGCTGCTAATAAATCCTGACCTATATAAAGCAGCCTGTTCTCTCTGCATATTTACAGCCTTAAAATTGGTCCCAACTTTTTTCGCCTTTCTTTGCCTTTAAAATGTGATTTTGGGGTAGCATCATACAACAGTTCTTGAGAGAGAGTTTTGAAGAATTGTGTGGCTTTATCTGCAATAATTTTAACCTTGCAAAGCTGACCTGAAAGTAATCTCAAAAATGTGAATTTGTGAATATTCTTTCGTGTTTAATAGTCAATCTATAAGATAATCCTAAGCCAACCTTTCTATGTTCTTTCAATAATTTTAGTGTTACTTAGATAAGGAAATAAATGTATCTTAATATGGGTAGTACTGTGCATAGACATCAGAGACAAAAACTGCTTTAAAGGACCAATAATTAAAATCAACTTGGGAATACATGTAAATCCATGGCTAATTCATTTCAATGTATGACAAAAACCACTGCAATGATGTAAAGTTATTAGCCTCCAACTAATAAAAATAAATGGAAAAAAAAAAAAAATCAACTCAACTTATTGTCATATATCTTTTTTTCCTACAAAGCAACTCTCACCTTAGAGTCTCAGAGGTTTATAGCTAATAATTAAATTTTACACTAGTGATGCAACATAATGATTATAGTGACTTACATAGGTGAAACAACTAATGTTTAAACCAGTTGATGAGTGGCTTACTGAAATATATTGTACCTGAGCTATAGATTTAGCGGAACTAACATAGTGCCTTAATCCCCACTTTGACCATCAGAAAACTAAAATCTTCCCAGAAATTTTTTTGTTTTGTTGTACTTAAATATATATATATATATATTTTACATATTTGTAACATACCTTTAAATTTGTTCATTTTATTTCTAGCTTCAATAATCTATGGAGGATTTTTAAGAGAAAAAAATGTGTTAATGTAACAGATTTGGTGCACTACAATGTTCTGCAATTAAGGGAAAGGCATATAAAATATGCCTGAATAATGAGCATGCAGATATGCGGCACACATAAATCTTAGCTTTGTATCACCTTTACCACAGTTCTTACAGTTTTCTCTATAGCTGCTTTAGTTGTTTCACAGGATTATTATTTTCTAGGTTACAGCTCACTTGACTTCATGCTTTGCAGGTCAGTTTCTTCTGGAGGAAGCCCGCCTCATAGAAGCAGCTGAGATGGCGAAAAAGGCAGCTGAGCTGGACAGCACCGAGTTCGATGTTGTCTTCAATGCTGCCCACATGCTCAGGTATGGTTTTGCTAGTGTGCCTGTAAGGACTGACACTATAGCTTTAAACCTATTCAATTAATCTAATTTAATCAATTATACCAATTCCCCTTTTTGTAAGTGCCACCTTACACTACATCCCAAAATGAATTATGCTGCTTAATCATGTTAAAATCAGTTGGGTCTATTTAATTCATTATGATTTATGTGCCCAGTATATAGGGTATATGAGAGTTTAGGATTCTCTGAAAATTATCTAAGACCCTTTTCCATTAAAAAATTATTGTCCATAAAATACAAAAGGAAAACTGCAAAATTGAAATTAATAATTGTCTAATTAAATGTCTCCAAGACAGAACATTGTGTCAATTAGTCAACTGCATCTCAGTATTTGTGTTTTGTATTAATTATTTTGAATGTGGCACATGAATACATTTTATTATGCTTTGTAGTAGAGAGGATTATCAAATATAAATATTCTGAAGGCCTATCAAATTCTCAGATGGCCCTATCATCAACACTATTGTTACGTGTTGAAGTAGTATGTTTTTAAACCTATTTATGCATCTCTTCTCAGAAAGATTGTTTTGGAGACAAATTACAATAATTCAAAACAATTAAAAGTCATATGAACAGTTTTTGTGTCAATATAAAATGAAAGTGAATGCATTAAAGAAGGATGTTTTTAAGAAACTCAAATGATTTATACAGTTGTCCAAAAAGCATTACTTATTCTATTAGCCATGTATACACCCCTTCTCAGGTGTGGTTACTTGAAATCCACTCTAAAAATCTCCATGCAGATGCTTCCTTAGGTAACATTCCCACTATGGCTCAGAGCCTGGCTTCTGGGAAGTTTCTGATTACATGGATCACTCTTACCTGGGAAGAAGAATAACAGAGAACTGGTCCACCTTTGGATGATTTTAAAAGATGAACTTTTGAGAAAAATTGAGAAACATTTAAAAATAAAATTTTTTGAGATGATTGTAGATTTGCATGCAGTTAAGAAACAACACAGAGATATCCCTATACAATTTATCCACTTTCCCCAATGGTGATATCTCGTAGAACTATCATACAGTATCAAAACTGGTATTTTGACATTGATACTAATCTACTAGTTTCCCAGTTTTACTTATACCATTGTGTGTATCTGTGTGTATTTAGTTTTGTGCACTTTTATTACACATATCAGTTTGTGTATCCATCATTCCAGTCAAAATACAGATGATTTCAATCACCATAAGCATCCTGTCCTTTTATAATCACATACCCACCAGGAACCAATATTTAAAGCAAGCTTTATAAATTACTTTGAGATTTTATTTATAATTTGATATTATTAATGTAACTATATCTCAGTGGTTTCCTCCTTGGCTTTTAATAAATTTTTAATAAGAAATTCAAAGTCTGAGAGGAAAAAGAATACTGTGAGGTTTCAGTTGAATACCCTCATTTCACATTAATGCTTAGCATTCCTAAAGCGGATACTTTCAAAGAGAAATCATGATTCAATAAACTATTGGTATAATTTTAAAATAAATTGTAACCAGTTTGCAAGAACTTTCAATGGAAGGATAATTTTTTTAAAAGACAAGTTTAATGTGCATGACAAGGTCAGGTGCTGTGATGGGAAGGGGACTTTTTGTTCTTCATGAATAAAACACTATGCTTTTAGTCACAGTAAACCATTTACAAGAATGTGCAGGCATAAGTTTCTAGATGCTAATTCATCTTAATCATAATAGATACTTTCATCAACAAGACATTTTGCTACATATTAAATCAATATCTGAAATTCAAGGTCTACCAACGTTCATTATAAGAACAATTACAAAAAAGGTCCTTGTTAAATATATCACTTGTAATTTTTCCTTAGTTACCGTAGTGCTATAAACCAGTGGAAAGCTTTGTAATACATTGGCAGCATGGAAATTCTTAGGATTTATTTTTCAAAACCTTCTCTCTGGCTTTCTGCAGTATGCATTCCTTATCAAGTTGCATTCAGTCAGTGCCTTTCTATCATGATTGCAAGAATGACCACCGCAGCCTGCCCATATCCTATTCAGCTTGGTGGCAGCTCCTATGAATGTTTTTGCTTATTTTTTCAGCTCTGTCAAATTCAAGTATTTCTTGAATGCTTACTGTGCAAGCTGAACACCAACCTCTTCCCTTATTAATCAAGAACATTTAGAGGTTTTCTGAAAAATAATAAGAAAGGCTAATGGTTTTCCCTTGAATGCAGCCTTATCAAAATGGTTAGCTGTCAAGATTTTGCTTATTAAGTGTTGCATCTAATATTTCCCTTGGTGATGCCACATTGTGGTAGATTGAGTTTGATGTAAATTTTTCTTCAAGAACTCTGTTCTTTCATAAGATATATAGGAGACAGTATTGCAAGGTTTGGTGATGAGTTGGATGTGAGGGAAAGGGCAGAAGTCTCCCTGGATGTGTCTTGAATTAATGGTTGACCTAAGATCCAAAATCAGCAATTTAGGAAATGTTAGAATGTTCAAGACATGATTTGAAGCATCCTCATTTAACTTCCTTTTCCTAGACTAATTCCCAGTGAGTTGACCCAAGGAATCTATTAATAGATAAAAAGCTGCTCATCACAAAAGCCAAAAAAGAAAAGAGAAAAAAAAAAAATTATTCCCCCAGAAGAAACTAGATTGGAAGAGCCCATCAAGGGGAAAATCTTTATCTTATTCAGACCTTAAAGAGGCTAGAAATTTGCAAAATTTCTAACAGACTCATTTTAATTCTCAACAATAGACGAAGATCTTTTTCTGTAGAATTAGAACATTTCTAATTAACCCACTCCAGTATTCTTGCCTGGAGAATCCCATGGACAGAGGAGCCTGGCAGACTACAGTCCATGGGGTTGCAAGAGTCGGACACAACTTAGCAACTAAACCACCACCACCAATTTCTATTGTCAAGGTGATTCACAAGAGCACTATGTGGTATGGAAGTATTAATGCTGCTCACCAAAGATACTTGGGCTTCTGACTTCAAGAAACATAACGGGACTGCACTTTCTTGACTTCTCCCAAGTTGAAAGCCTCCCTGGGTCTTTTTGGGTCACTGAATGTGTGTGAATGTGATATATGTTACTTTCAAGCCAAAGTTGTAGGAGTCAGTGGAACTAGATCCTGAAATAATCAATGGGAGACAAACCTCCTTTCTCACCTGCGTTAGATAGGTTGAATGAGTGCAAAACAAATTTTATCCCTTCACTGAGATTTAAGATGTGTCTATTATTGAAGTGTAATCTAATCTGTCTGAACTGAATATATCTGTGAAAATAAAATAGGTCGTTGAAAAGACGAATCATGTAACGTCAGAAAAATTTACTCAGTGATTAATAGGCTCTCTGAGTTTATAACTACAGTGGAGGCAATGTAAAATTCATAGATAATTTAAACAGAAATTATAGATATTTTCTCAGTACTTAATGAAAAACACTAAAGATATGAAAATGATGGCTGAAAGTAAAAAAGATTGGAGGATAGAATGATAATGGTATATACACAGTAGTTTTATATATACATAAATATAATTACATTAGCATACAACTGTGTACATATAGTTATTTATACACGTATATAGGTGGTGTTTATATACTACTATATACATGTAATATGTATACATGTACATGTATACATGTAATATGTGATGCTTTTGTCTGTATATATAAATATGTGTGTGTAATTATATGCTATTATATATGGCACAAAAATGAAAAAGTGCAGTGCTAGTCTCTCAGTTGTGTCCAACTCTTTGCTACTCCATAGATTGTAGCCTCCCAGGGTCCTCAGTCCACAGAATTCTCCAGGCAAAAATACCAGAGTAGATAACCATTCCTTTCTCCAGGGGATATTCCCACCCCAGGGACTGAACCTGGGGCTCCTGCATTGCAGGCAGATATTTTATCTTCTGAGGGACCAGAGAAGTCCATATATGGAATATATACACATATAATTGTATTTGTTTTATAGATGTTAATGTAAACAGAAAATTTTTGAAGGAGAACCTAGAGCAGGTAAATAATTATCAACAGAGAAAATTTCCAAGATAGGATGAAGGTCTTTAATCATCATATTAAAAGTCAAATTAATGAAAAGAAATCTACTCCTAAACTTATCTTCATGTTTGAGTCACTATTTTTAGTTGCTCACTGAAGAATCCACTCTTGCCAGTTTAAACAGAAACAGGATTTATTGTAGAGCATTCTGCAGTCCACAGGCTCTTCTGACAGGACTGAGAGTACTCTACATAACCAGAAATAATTTCTACCGCCTGACTTTCCTTGCAGCACAGCAGATTTTAGAATCCAGAGCTCTGTCATCATCACCCACAAGGAACCAAGATGAGCAAGTACCACATTCATGAGATGATTCTTCTGGGTGCAGCTGCCCTTCCCCCCACCCCCTCACCCCCAGCCCATTTTCCTTACTTCTGACTTTGACTCTCATGAGTTTGCATCTGATTGATGGAACTTGAGTTTTGTGCTGATACTTTGCTGGAAGAAAGCTGGAAGATGAGGGACTTTCTGGCTTTTGCCTTGTTTGGGAAGACAGGATCCACATTTTGGCTAATTACTAAATATATTTCTAGGAAGAGTGATCACAGATGTTGAAGGCCTCACATAATATTAGAATGTTGACTACACGTGTTGACAGTTTTAGTACTTCAAATAAAATGGAAAAGGAAAAAGTACTGGATGTTTCCAGATGAGAGCATTAAAAAAAAAAGCAGATTGGTTATCATCAAAGGAAAATATCAAAGGAATTTAAAATACTAAAACTTAGTAGAGTTATGTCTATAGAGTTGTGAGAGGAAAGTATTGAATCAATTATTCTGTTAGAAGCATCTTGTATGAATGGATTTATTCAGTGTTCTCCCAGAACTGGAAGCTTGAAAGCACACAAGGATATTTGACACCTGAGAGGAAGGATTGAGATGCTGAAAACAAATTTAACTTATTTCCAGCATTCATGGGCTGTGATGAAATGCTTTTTTTTTTTTTCTTTTTTTAATCCATTTATAGGGTAATGAAGGAACTAAAGTAGCATTTATTCAAATACCCCCTGTCTACCTGGACCATATTTTACATTTTATGTGTCACTTGTCTCATGTACCCAACCTGAGCTGGTTATCCGTTTCACCCTAGATAATATACATGTTTCAATGCTGTTCTCCTGAAACATCCCACCCTCTCCTTCTCCCAGAGTCCACAAGTCTGTTCCATACATCTGAGTCTCTTTTTCTGTTTTGCATATAGGGTTATCGTTACCATCTTTCTAAAGTCCATATATATGTGTTAGTATACTGTAATGGTCTTTATCTTTCTGGCTTACTTCGCTCTGTATAATGGGCTCCAGTTTCATCCATCTCATTAGAACTGATTCAAATGAATTCTTTTTAATGGCTGAGTAGTATTCCATGGTGTATATGTACCACAGCTTCCTCATCCATTCGTCTGCTGATGGGCATCTGGGTTGCTTCCATGTCCTGGCTATTATAAACAGTGCTGCGATGAACATTGGGGTGCATGTGGCTCTTTCAGATCTGGTTTCCTTGGTGTGTATGCCCAGAAGTGGGATTGCTGGGTCATATGGCAGCCTTCTTAATTATAATTGCACATATATGAAGAAGATATTTATATTCCCATTTTACAGATGAAGATACTGAGGCTCAATGTTAGTTATTTCACATGGTTGGTAAAGCTGGGATTTATGCTTAACATATTCTGGCCAAGTTTAATACTGTTGTCACTGTGTCCCATTGACTCCCTCACATCTTTATAACTGAGAAATTACCTAGAAGCTGTGACTCCTGAATTTACTGATGGAAAAAGGATTTACAGGGAGTAACAGATTTTCAAATATGTCAGTCCTCAATAGTAAGATCCTTCCAATATTATTAAATTACCCTATATGATAAATTTTAGAAAGTAGATTTATAGTCATAGGAGAGTGATCTCAAGTTTGTACTTGGAGATGTTAAGTTTTTAGACATATCATCTTAGGATAGTGTCATACTGCTGAGATAACTGCAGTTTCCTTTTTTCCAGGTCTAAGGGTCCAAGTTCTCACTGCTTCCTAAGGTAGTAAGAAAGACAAAACTGTACCAACAGGTTCCCAATGTTTCCCTAATTTTTAGAGAGCAGAGTGAAATTTGAGAAAAAATTTGTTATCTTTTGGTTTTTATTCTCAAATAATTTTACTGGAAGTGA
Organism: Odocoileus virginianus; assembly: GCF_023699985.2. Taxonomy (NCBI): domain Eukaryota; kingdom Metazoa; phylum Chordata; class Mammalia; order Artiodactyla; family Cervidae; genus Odocoileus; species Odocoileus virginianus. Next base: position 11,522,772 of record NC_069697.1, read on the forward strand.
CATAAAATTGAAGTTCTTTAAGGGATAAAGGAACAAAGTCAGATTATTTCTCAGAGCGGATTATGTATACACACACACACACACACACACACATGCACACATATGTTGGATGTTGGAAATATCTCCAAGGCCCTCTAGGTCATATGCTTTCTTCTTTAATACTTAGCAAATTATCAAAGACCACTTGAAAATTACTGGATTTTCCATTTATGAATTGTACTTTTCTGACCAATTTTGGTCAGGAAGGGCTTGTTTCAACTAGGTAGGTCGTGTGACAGGGACTCCCCTGCTGGTCCAGTGGTTAAGACCATGCTTCCATTGCAGAGTTCACAGGTTCAATCCGTGTTCAGGGAACTGCGATCCCACATGCCTCACAGCCAAAAAGTTAAAAAAAAAGGGGGGAGTAAATAAATAAATAGGGCCAAGAAATTAAAAAAAAAAAAACTGTTAAAAGAGGCATGGCAGATGAGGTTGAAGGAAGGTAGGCATCTTCCTACTTCATGCCTTGCAAACATTAATGTATGTATGAATCATGAATCACCAGAGATCTTGTTATACTGCATGTTCTAGTTTAGGATGTGTAGGTGGTACCTTTACCCTTCCAAAGAAAGTCCCAGGTAATGCTTATGATGTTGGTTCTTGGACCTCTCCTATAAGGAAGTTCTAGCTTGCCTTTCCTTTTGTCATCACTCTCAACCCAGTCTGTCCATCCAAGCATTACACCTTGAATATAAGTATTACATGGGAATATTATAGTGGACATTACCAATACACATTTCCTCATTTCCTCTCTTTTTATTGTGTAATCCTTACAGATACAGGCTTAACCTGTCCTTAGCAGCGCTGAAAGATTTGAGGCCATTAAAGAATGGGCTGACACTCTTATGGGACATCAAAAAATGTCTAACTTTAAGGAATTGTCTTGTAAAACTAAAACATCAACAAAGTCTTTTCTTCTGTTACTGCTACATTTCTGCTTTGCCTCTCTCTCCTTGATGTTTAGCATTGAGATGGATGCCTACAGACCATGAGGCCACTTTTCATTTCTTGACTGAGAGTTTTCATTTGAGAATCCTTGATGATCATTAACAGTAAATTCTAGGAATTTCATTGCAAGGATTTTTTTTCTGCTCCATTATTTTTATATATATGTGACTCTGATTTTGCTATTTTAAGATTTTCCATACATTTTTATGTCCTTGTTTATTTCAGTTCTACATCTGTTCCTACCATACATTGATCAACTAGAATTAAAATGTGGCTCTGCTTCGAGTAACTTAAAGTTAAATGTAAGTTTAGCAAGTTGGCACAAACCCAGGAAACCTTAGCTACTATTTCACTCTACTTTCATGATGCAAGGAACAAACAGCTCTCTAGTTAAAAGAAAAAAAATGCTCATAATTTTTTCTTGAACACGATCACCAAGACTTTAATAAAATATTGTCTTTTATAGGAGTCAAATAGTGATTATCATCCACATTAAATAATTTCAATTCAAAATTGGCAATTCACAAGCATTAATAATTGTAGTTAAAGAGAGTCTTCAAAATGCTCCTTGAGTTTTTATTTTCTGTATTCTCAGAGAAGTCATTTTAAATTTACCAACTTTCACAGAATACATAAAAATGTAGGTAATTGTAAGTAGTTCTTTAATTAGATTCTCCTCAAACATTTTACAGGATATGTTAAGTTGTTGTTTCATACGTAATTGATCCCCAGATTTCTTTTATACATCTTATCTTGTCAGAATATTGAGTCCTAAACCTGTTCTAAAAGACACTTTTCTGTCATAAAATAATATCAGAGAGAAGAATTAGTAATACGAAATTTATTTCTTTGTTTTTAGCATATAAGCTTCGTAGTCCCTTGTGCAAAAATAGAATTCCATAGTAATCAAATGATGACATTTGTTTGTGACTTTTGTTACTATCTGTTTAAATTCTGAGCCTGTCTTTTTACTGACAGCAGAAAAACTGAATCTAAAGACTAAAAATACAATTAGCCAAATCCAGTGATTTCTTCAGAAGTCAAGGTTTACTTCATAGTCGAGTTTACAAATACCATCTGGCTTTTTCTGCTTCCTATCTTTTCTGGCCCCAAGATCCACAGGTAATATGCAGAGAAAGAGGGCCTTACATATATGATGGGCAGGAGTTAATAATAAGAAAAGAGCCTCTGTATGAGTCTGCAGTTGATGTCTGTTGTTGGCACAGTGATTAACTCTTTATTCTCTAGACAAGGGGCATAACGTACTTTCCTGGCGACTCGGTGGTAGAGAATCCACCTGCCAAGGCAGGAGACTCAGGAGACGTGGGTTCAGTCCCTGCGTGGGGAAGATCCCTTGGAGGAGGAAATGACAACTCACTCCAGTATTCTTACCTGAAAAATCCCATGGACAGAAGAGTTTGCTGGGCTGCTCTCCATGGGGTCACAAAGAGTTGGACAGATCTGAGCACACATGCACAGAAAACGTAATGCTGCCTCAAGGTAACATGTTAGATGAGGACAGTCAGCCATCTGGACTTAGTGTACTTTCTTGGTAAGAGTAATTTTTCTTCCTCACTATCTCATTCCTGGCTTTTTAAAATGTACTATGACCAGAGTACACGGGTGTCTGCATATGGCCTGGGAGATCTCTTGGCAGAGCCAACTGCTTTCCCCTTTACACATTCTGAGTCTTCTACTTGGACATATAGGGAAACTTAGGATTCCGTTTTCTGTCTAATTGTGATTTCACACACCCCTGCCACCAAAAATAGGAGATCGTGGGGGTAAGAAAGTGAGTATCCAAACACTGTTCTTGCTTTTTCTCATTCCCTAGTTCCTTGCCTTTCCCCTGAGTTCCTCTTCTTCCCCCATTTTTGGGAGAGGGTGAGGTTCATAGTGCAAAACATGATATCATGCATTTCACCATTCTCAAACTGTCCTTTGCTCAGCTGGGTCTGGTGAAGTTTACTTCTAATCAATTTGGGGGTTAGGGTCACACAGGAAGTAAAACCTGTCATTGCAAATGTTCTCCATATTTTCATGGTTTCCTATCTCATTTCTTACATGTAAATCATTGCTTTTAAATCATCATAATCAAATAGCATGTTTTTTTCCTCTCTTAGTATTTGATGTGGGAACTGCTGTGATCATCTGCCACAGAACAGTGTATCGCATGTCCTTCTGATATATCTGATGCTTACAGAGATATCTGCCTGGTCTTGTGGTTCAGATATTTTGCTTCAGAGTCCTTGATTTCGAGCTAAACCATTTACCAGCTGTGTTACCTTGGGGGATGTCAACTTCTCTAAACCTAATTTTAATCATCTTTGAAATGTGATTAATAATAGCAGTCAGTTCATGGTACTGATGTAACTAGCAAATGCAGTAATCAATTCATGAAATTTTATAAATGATAGAGAATTTAGTGTCCCAGAAAAGGAATAGTGAACAAAGAAAAAATATGGGTATACAGGAAAAATATATTTTATCAGCTTCTTTAAATAGTTTGATCCCAGTAATCCTGGGAAACCTGAGTCCTGTAATCAGTCTTTAACACCAGTGGTTAAATTTCTAGACAATATTTTCTAGAATCCCCTAAGCAATTAGCAGAATATTGCTAATTTCCTCAGTTTTCAAATGTTGATTAATGATTCAATCATTTTAGCAATTAAGATTTATTAAGTACTCCCTGGATGCTTCTTTCAGAGGGGAGTATGCAGTATAGTTTACGCCTTAAAGTAGACACTGGACAGCTCCTCATTAGTTTTCTTTGTGGAGAGTATAACAAGCATACACATGAAGATTGAGTGGATAGAGCTGATACACTGTTTTCCCCACAGTTTTACATGTGTTGCCATAAATGCCTGATAACTAGTCAGTAAAAGCCATTTAATATTAGAAGCAAAGTCTAAGAGTCAACATTAATTTTCCCAATTATATAGCAAATATAATAAACTCCACTATTTATATTTTTTATTAAATGCAATATCATTAATTCTACTTCTGGATTAATAGACTAAGTCATCTAAACTAGATTTTTCCTTTGAGAATTCAAAAGACTGAAGACAGGGTAGGCTTGATAGACTGATAACCCTTTTAGGGGGAGAAACCTTTTTTCAGTTGCATCGATTATTATTTTAAAGGCATTTTACCCAATGAATTCCTTAGTTCCACTTTTGATCCTTATCTCCCTCATGACTTTGAATGTCCATAAGATGAATATTAATGATAGCCATACTTTCTATATTTGACATACACTGGTTTATCTTGCTTCAAAGTGACCTACTTCTTAGTAGTATTAAGTTACTCTAATTTCCTACCTCCGTGCCTTTTATTTTGCTCTGGAGGAAACCTTTCCAGGGCATGACCTAATGAATTCTGGTTCAAATTTCCAAATGAATCTGAACCAAAGTGATCTTATAATTTGGTTGAGGGAACCTTCATTAAATATCCTAGTGAGAGAATTTTTACAGTTTCATACCAGACTAAAACACTTTTCTTGACATATTGAAATTGAACTTCAATGTTTATGAGAATATAAATTGCAGCAGCACGTTGTAACATGTCATGAGTCCAGTAGAGTCTTAAGTCAAGGGTTTCTACTTTCTCATAACCCCGTTAAAAATAGCAATGTTTCTAATTATTTTTCCTTTAAAAATTAGAAAAATATGTCCTGCTCTCTGGAGAAATGTTGTCTTCACTTATTCCTATAATTTTTATGGTTGCTTGGTATATGTCTTTATAGTTTTTATGTGGCCTGACCAAAGTGCAAATTCAATTTTATAGGTATGCCCAGTTTGCCTTCTCTTTTAAAGAGAGTAGTAGCTTTCTAGTTGAAAAAGCTAATTTTTGTTTCTTCTCTTTATTCCTGGTCTCGTTGCAATCTTCTTATCTCAAAAGCTTCTTCATGTCACAGTTTCAAGAGAACACTCCATTTAATTGTAGGACCTCAAGGCATTAACTACTGTTGTTCATGTTATAACTGTGCTGTACATATATCTAAAGCTGAATTTGTCTTTTTTCTATAGCGTTTCTTTTCTGCCCCACAAATGTGTTCACCAGACTACTGTGCGACCTGCAAGAGCTTCTAACTCTTATTATCTACTATTCTGGAAGGTTTTCTGAAATCTGCATGGCATGATCATAAAACGTATTGTTTTCTGTTTGTTTGTTTTTAATATTTTATTTATTTATTTGACTGCACCATGTGGGATGTGATCTCTTAGTTCCCTGTACCAGGGATTGAACCCATGCACCCTGCTTCGAAGTGTGGAGTCTTAAACACTGGACTGCCAGGGAAGTCCCAAACATACCATGTTTTGATGGCTTATTGACTGGACTTCCTGGAAACTCAAGACATATGATTTCTTCTATTAACCAGTTGGCTGAAGCAATGAGTTTGCTGTGAATTGCAAGAATAGACAATGCACAAACTTATCTATAAAGTTTAGTGTACATCTTATTTGTGTCAGTCAACTGTGACTGTCACGGTATTTGTGGTAATTAAGAAAAACTGACTGGTGCTCTTTGAAGGCTGTGGGAACTGCAGAATTCAAGACAGGCTGGAAGCCTGAATCAGCAGGAAGTAAGGTAGCCCCAGGCTCTTCCTGGAAAGAAGCAGGACATCCAATAATAATTCTTTACAGGAAGAGTCTGAAAGGACATAGCCCTGTTGCCTCCACCATTGTGAGCAATTCTAACTTTCTTCATCTTACAGCCATTTGCTCAGGAATCGAGGTCCTAAGCAAGAATGCCCCTTTAGCTGAGGCTCCATCACCTGCCTACTCTTGTGGCCAGAGAGCAAAGAGAGGGAGAAGCTGACTTTTTTTTTTTTTTTTGGTAGACTACAGACATTGAAAGTTTCTTCTCCTGAATTGAAAATAAAGTAACTTTATAGATAGATACAGATTAAAAAGAAAACTGCAAACATTTATGATTTTCATAAAACAAAAATAACTAGATAGTAATCTTGACAATTTATTTTTAAAAGTAAGGATTTTTCTGGGACATCCTATTAAAGCAGGAGAATCTCAACCCGGTAACATATTATCTTGTCTTGGAAAAGAAAAATGACATTTCTAATTTCTAATGTGTAAATTTACAGTAATATCTGCTGAATAGGATTAGGCTGAGATACTGAGATATTATTTACAATGCCTAAAAGATAATGACAAAGTACATTATTTGTTGTTTAGTCACTGAGTCATGTCTAACTCTTTCTGTGACCCCAAGGACTGTAGCCCTCCAGGCTCTTCTGTCCTTGGGATTTCCCAAGGACTGGGAAATACTGGAGTGGGTTTCCACTTCCTTCTCAAGAGATCTTCCCAATCCAGAGATTGAACTTGCATCTCCTGAATTGCAGGCAGATTCTTTTACTGCTGAGCCACCCTGGAAGCTCCATAAATACGTTGAGGCATTCAATTTTTAATTATCTTTTTCTGCTTAGTCAGCTTATTATTTGATTGACATGGCTTGTGGCTCAGCTGGTAAAGAATTTGCCTGCAATGCGGGACACCTGGGTTCAATCCCTGGGTTGGGAAAATCCCCTGGAGAGGGGAAAAGCTACCCACTCCAGTATTCTGACCTAGAGAATTCCATGGACTGTAAAGTCCATGGGGTCACAAAGAGTTGGACACGACTGAGTGACTTGCACTTTAACTTTGTGCTTTTTTAAAAGTTAATATTATTTTGCTACATAATGATTCTGTTCATCAGTCTGAAATTTTGAAATGACTAATATAGTTTGATGTTTTTCTCTTTAACAGACAGGCTAGCCTCAATGAAGCAGCTGAGAAGTATTATGATCTGGCAGCCAGACTGCGGCCTAATGTAAGTACCTTCATAATGAGAAGCATTACTCAAAGAGATAGATTCACAGCATGTGAGAGTTATAGACATAGAAGACTTGTGATACTGGGGTTTTTTTTTCTCTGATCTCTTATTTTGAATACATTCTAAATGGCTGATTCAACCATAAAATCTGCCAGTCTGAAGCTTCTTTCTGTTTCCAGAGGTACACATTTTGCTGTTTACTATCCTGTGTAAAGCACTGTATATTTTTATCATTTGAATACAGGTTTTAGCACTATTAAATATTCTGCATTTGGGTGATTATTAACATAAGTTTTTTGAAAGTATTTTTGCTGTGATGTTGCATACCTCTGGATTTCCTAACCTCTCACTGATTCTTGCATGTGGTCAAACCTCAAGCTGTGTTCAGTTCAGTTCACTTGCTCAATCATATCTGACTCTTTGTGACCCCATGGTCTACAGCATGCCAGACCTCCCTGTCCATCACCAACTCCCAGAGTTTACTCAAACTCATGTCCATTGAGTCAGTGATGCCATCCAATCATCTCATCCTCTGTCATCCCCTTCTCCTCCCACCTTCAATCTTTCCCAGCATCAGGGTCTTTTCCATTGAGTCAGCTCTTCGCATCAGGTGACCAAAGAATTGGAATTTCAGCTTCAACATCAGTCCTTCTAATGAATATTCAGGACTGATTTTCTTTAGGATGGACTGGTTGGGATCTCCTTGCAGTCCAAGGGACTCTCAAGAGTCTTCTCCAACACCACAGTTCAAAAGCATCAATTCTTCAGTGCTCAGCTTTCTTTATAGTCCAACTCTCACTTCCATACATGACTACTGGAAAACCATAGCTTTGATTAGACAGACCTTTGTTGGCAAATTGATATCTTTGCTTTTTAATGTGCTGTCTAGGTTGGTCATAGCTTTTCTTCCAAGGAGCAAGCATCTTTTAATTTCATGGCTGCAGTCACCATCTGCAGTGATTTTGGAGCCCCCAAAAATAAAGTTAGCCACTGTTTGCACTGTTTCCCCATCTGTTGGTTATGAAGTGATGGGACCAGATGCCATGATCTTAGTTTTCTGAATGTTGAGCTTTAAGCCAACTTTTTCACTCTCCTCTTTCACTTTCATCCAGAGGCTCTTTAGTTCTTCGCTTTCTGCCATAAAGGTGGTATCATCTGCATATCTGAGGTTATTAATATTTTTCCTGGCAATCTTGATTCCAGCTTGTGCTTCTTCCAGCCCAGCATTTCTTATGATGCACTCTGCATATATAAGAAGCAGAGTGACAATATACAGCCTTGATGTGCCATATCCCTATTCCAGAGTCCTCATTTCTAATAATTGTTCTTTTCAACTTTATCAAATATTTTTTATTAGAATTTTTCCCTGAGTAGTCACACTTCCGTAAAGTAAGATGGATGGAAATTAGATCATTACTATTGAAATAGAGTAACCATTTATGAGAGTATAAGAACTGGTTTTGTATCGATCTTCTGAGCACTTTTTTATTCACAGTACATCACTGAATGCCATTTCTTTTATTCTCATCCACACTGCTCTGCATCACTCTCCAACACTAAAACCTCCCCTCTGCTCTCTAGATCTCCACCATCTATTGAGAAATGTAATTTTCAAGCATTAATGGTAGTGCGCGTGTGATGTGATTAATTTGACTACAAATAATGGAATCAGTCCCATTTCTTTACAGTAACTCATCCATTAGACAAACATCTAGAGAGTGCCTACTTTGTGATAGAATACAGAGATTTTATACTCTAAAAGACCACACAATGTAGCAGAGAAGACTGAATATAATCAATTAATTGAAATACAGTATGGAACAAGAGGAGGATTAATGCTCCCTGAAAGCAACGCACACAGGAAGTAGCTTTTTTTCAGGAGACTCAGCTGCATGTAACCTTAGCTCTTGAATCTAAATGTCCCCAGTGTCATTAATTATAAGATGATTTAAGAATCAGTGAAGCTGTTTATAACAGAAGAAAATAATTTAATAGTTGTAAGAACAAGTATCACCAAAATTTATTAAACAGTTGTTGTGTGTCAAGCATTATGTTAAGTACATCATGTGAATTCTCTCATTCATCTCTCACAACAACCCACAGATACTTCTGTGATCCTTGTTCTGCTGAAATTCAGAGAAATGAATAACTCACCCAGTATCACAGCTAGTAAGTGGAATCACATTGTAAGCCAGACTGCTGTGTGTATAAGAACAAAGCTTAATGGGGAAAAAAATGCAATTTTATCTTAGAAAATGCACCAGAAGTCTAGAAAAACAAAAACAAAAAAATGATCTCAATTATTTATTAAATATTTAGAGAGCACCTGTTAAGTGCCAGGCACTATTCTAAGCACTGGATACACAGCAGTGAACAAAGCTGAGAAGTCTGTGCTTCTTAGGAGTTTATAGTCTAGAGATGAGGAGACAGAGCAGAAGCAGATAAAGTATATAATATGTCTGATGCAGTAAGTGCTTTGAGGAAAAACGGAGAAGGAAAAGGGAATTAGGAGTTGCAAGGGGACATACATATGCAGGAGTCACAGTTTTGTATATGCCCAAGTTGAGCATCTTTGTGTAACTTTTCTAAGAAAAGGATTGGACTTAAAACCTTAAACTTATTACTATAAGTGCACTGAAGACAGGAATCAGGAATTTTTTGTTTGACTTCCTCCGTCTGATCTTCCTTCTTTTCTTTGATTAATATAATTGATTGATAGGATCAATAATAGAATGATATAATAGTCTTAATATACATACTAAATGATGGTAAGTTCAACCTTTATTCATCCAGTAGCAGTCCCTTGACTGTCACTTTTATTTTTGTTAAGTGGTTGGTCAACTGGCTGTTTTCAGCACATTGTACTGGATTAGTGAGTAAAGGGCTATATCTGAACTCTCTGACCATACCTCAAAAATGAAAAAGACAATGGGGCACCACATGATTTAAACCTGACTTATGAGATTATTTGTTTTTTTTTTTTTCCATTTATTTTTATTAATTGGAGGCTAATTACATCATTGCAGTAGTTTTTGTCATACATTGAAATGAATTAGCCATGGATTTACATGTATTCGCCATCCCGGTCCCCCCTCCCACCTCCCTCTCCACCCGATCCCTCTGGGTCTTCCCAGTGCACCAGGTCTGAGCACTTGTCTCATGCACCCAACCTGGGCTGGTGATCTGTTTCACCCTAGATAATATACATGTTTCGATGCTGTTCTCTTGAAACATCCCACCTTCGCCTTCTCCCAGAGTCCACAAGTCTGTTCTATACATCTGAGTCTCTTTTTCTGTTTTGCATATAGGGTTATCGTTACCATCTTTCTAAATTCCATATATATGTGTTAGTATACTGTAATGGTCTTTATCTTTCTGGCTTACTTTGCTCTGTATAATGGGCTCCAGTTTCATCCATCTCATTAGAACTGATTCAAATGAATTCTTTTTAATGACTGAGTAATATTCCATGGTGTATATGTACCACAGCTTCTTCATCCATTCGTCTGCTGATGGGCATCTAGGTTGCTTCCATGTCCTGGCTATTATAAACAGTGCTGCAATGAACATTGGGGTGCACGTGTCTCTTTCAGATCTGGTTTCCTCGGTGTGTATGCCCAGAAGTGGGATTGCTGGGTCATATGGCAGTTCTATTTCCAGCTTTTTAAGAAATCTCCACACTGTTTTCCATAGTGGCTGTACTAATTTGCATTCCCACCAACAGTGTAAGAGGGTTCCCTTTCCTCCACACCCTCTCCAGCATTTATTGCTTGTAGACTTTTGGATAGCAGCCATCCTGACTGGCGTATAATGGTACCTCATTGTGGTTTTGATTTGCATTTCTCTGATAATGAGTGATGTTGAGCATCTTTTCATGTGTTTGTTAGCCATCTGTATGTCTTCCTTGGAGAAATGTCTGTTGAGTTCTTTGGCCCATTTTTTGATTGGGTCATTTATTTTTCTGGAGTTGAGCTGGAGGAGTTGCTTGTATATTTTTGAGATTAATCCTTTGTCTGTTGCTTCATTTGCTATTATTTTCTCCCAATCTGAGGGCTGTCTTTTCACCTTGCTTATAGTTTCCTTTGTTGTGCAAAAGCTTTTAAGTTTCATTAGGTCCCATTTGTTTATTTTTGCTTTTGTTTCTAAAATTCTGGGATGTGGGTCATAGAGGATCCTGCTGTGATTTATGTCGGAGAGTGTTTTGCCTATGTTCTCCTCTAGGAGTTTTATAGTTTCTGGTCTTACATTTAAATAATTTCACAATTTGTATGGAAATGCAAAAAACCTTGAATAGCCAAAGTAATCCTGAGAAAGAAGAATGGAACTGGAGGAATCAATCTGCCTGACTTCAGACTATACTACAAAGCCACAGTCATCAAGACAGTATGGTACTGGCACAAAGACAGAAATATAGATCAATGGAACAGAATAGAAAGCCCAGAGATAAATCCACGAACCTATGGTCACCTTATCTTCGACAAAGGAGGCAAGAATATACAATGGAGAAAAGACAACCTCTTTAACAAGTGGTGCTGGGAAAACTGGTCAACCACCTGTAAAAGAATGAAACTAGAACACTTTCTAACACCATACACAAAAATAAACTCAAAATGGATTAAAGAGATTATTTATTTTAAATGACTGGCCAAATCATAAAATCAATATTTAACTAAAAGTCACATTTATGAAATCCCAAAACGTTTCTTCATACACATGCTGCAAATTGCTTTTGAAAAAAATGCATTTATTCAAATGATATTTCCCTTATCTGGTAACAATAAATTAAGTAGTTTATAGACTTGGCTAGGCTATGAGGTTTATATGTAGCAATAGCAAATGATGTTACAGTTTATGGACCAACATATGTGATCTTTCTCTAATCTATTTTACAACTTGTGTTTGGTTTCCTGTACATAATCGAGTAAGATGCCACTAAGACAAGACTGATAAAATACAGACCTTGACAATAATATAGGTTTCTATTCTGAAATGAAGAGACCGATGTAAACAACTGCCCCATGCCTTGAATTATTAACATTTAGCATGTGATCTAAATTAAAACATCCATCTGACATCTATCTTGCTCATAGCTGTTTATTCCTTTTGTCATAGAAACATTCTTTGTTATTTCTGTACTTAATAAATTTCAGTTACCTGTTTATATGAGAACTTGGTAAACAGACCTCAACTCTTATTTCCTATTTAAGTGCTTTCACTGTCTCTTCTATTTTTCTTGTCTACATGGTAATCTAATCTTACTCTTATTTTTCATAAAGCAATTTTTTCTGTTTAGTTTCAATTATAACAATCTCTAGCTGTATGTGAGAAACTCTGTGGATTTTCCAACAGTGTTTGTATCAGATCCTGACTATACAAAGTAACATTTTTAGTTGTAACCCTCATGAACTACACACTTGTTATAAGAAGGTTGTTCACTATCTGTGGGGTGGATTTCCTTTTAGTAAAATATCTATTCCATTTCTTCATGATGGTCCATGCTGAATTATTTTATGTTTTCTCTTCTACAAAAGACTTATTTTTCTATACTACTTGCTTTAAAATTATTGATTGACTTTCAGGTTTAATAATATTCGAAAAATTCCAGTGACCCAAATGCTGAAATAATGAGGGAAGTCTAAATTAGCAGGTACCTATAATTGTAATTGTTAGATTCTGATATTATCTCTTCATCGGGGATATTTAATATATCGGCATTTACTGAAGTGCACATTTAGACTAAAGAAATACGTCTATTACAAAAATGATACCTAATTTTTATTTTTTGGGGAGTGATTGCTCTAAAATGAAACCTATTATATGAAAACATGTTTTCGTGGTGGGAAAACTACCAGCATTGCCATTTTAGGTTTTCCACTTTCAGTTTTCCATTTTTATAGATAAAATTGATCTTTCTGTAGAGACTACTTTAAAAAGACAACGCTTTTCTGTCTTCTCTCCCACTTACACACCTCAAAAACTGCTGACTCTTAAGGACCGGAGGGAACATTAAAATGAAACTGTTTTGTTCCTCCTGTGGGAAGTAAGCCAAATTCTGCATTAATTTATGGGTTTTTAACTTTTCTTTAAAATGTGAATAATGGGAAATTTGCGTAGTACAGAGTCACCCAGTTCTGTTTGGCTTTTAGTCAATTACAGAGTTGAAGAGAGTAATTTCTAATAATGAGGAATTATATTTCTATATATTTTGTATTTTTATGCATGTAGTTGCTTTTGGTCTGAATTCATTCAACTTAACTTTTAAATTAAGTTCCAGCATTGTATAAAATCCTATACAAAGTGCAGTAGATTTCCGAGTTGTGAAAAGTTAACCCTGACCTTGAGAAATGTACTATCTAATGTGGGCAGAGAGTGAGGGAGAGAATGCTTGGATTCAAATCCTTACAGTTTAGGGCAGTCAATGACGCTACATAGTGAGGGCTCTGTGAGTTGTGGAAGCTGGGTTCTGGAAAAGTGTATAGAAGAAAAAAGTTACTTTCAGTTGGAATGATCCTAGAAGACATTGAGTCAGAGTTGACAAACTTAGAGAATCTTGAAATGACTGGACATGCATAGGCGAAGTTTTTAACAGGATGAACAGAAAAGGGAGAAATCTGGCAGGTAGAAGCATATGTGTTAACAAGGACATAGCCTCAGAAAGCATAAGCTTTGCCAAAGGAACAGTAAGCAGCTATGGTTAATATTGCCAGTGGTGGAAGGGCAGAGAACAAGAGTAGGAGAAGAGAGAACTGAAAAATAATATAAAACCAAGTGAAAGGCATTGAATACCTTACTGAGAATGAGGAGTTTATATTCCAGAATTGTGTTAAGTAGGATGACATAATAAAAATGATCACATTTATATGATATGATGAGGAATGTGAGTTGCATTGGGAAAGTAGAGATGACAGATACAGCTTTGAGAAAACCAAATAAAAGGTCCTTTGAATAGTATAGGCACAGACGTAATAGGTCCTAAAGTACAGAAACACTGTGGAATGGTAAAGAACATTCAGAGAAAGCAAGTATATTATTTAATAGGATATAAGTAGGAAAATTGACTCAATAAGTGTTCCAAATTTTTGAACTTCGGTAACTTGGGTTTAAAAAAAAAAAAACAAAAAAAAAAAAAACAGAAATAGGACAGAAGAGTTGTTTATTTCAAGAAGAAAGTGTTAATTTTGGACCAAGCCGATTTTAAGTGAGAGGTGGGGTGTTCTGATTTTCTATGGGATGTTCTGATCAAGAGCTTGGCGGGAAGACCACCATTAGGCATAGAGATGGGGAGTCATTTGCAGAAACAAGATAGTACCAAAGAAGAGGATAAGGTCATTGAGGAAGAGAATTATATCACCATAGGTATCAACTTTGGTGAACAGTCTCTACTACTGCTAAACAATAAAGAAAAACAAGGACTGAGAGAGTCCTTTGACTTCAGGGGAAAAGATGACATTGGTTACCTTCATGAGTTCAGTGACATGAGCAGAGGTTTTTGATGTTAAGAAAATGGAGACTTGGGAGCAGAGCATTTAATCTGTAAGTGTGGAGGTAAATGAAGAGGCAATACCAAAGAAATATTAAGTACGTGCTTATTTAAATGTTAAAAATACATGTTCAAGGGAATATGTATGTGTGAATGTGTTTAAATTTGAGATTTTAAATGTGTCCAAGTAGAGGGGAGAGCAAAGAAAGTATTGAAGATCTTAAAGGATTATTTCCTCCCCAGAGACTGAAGAAAAAGTATATTATAGAGATACAAGGGGGGAAACATTAGAAATGAAGGGAGCTTAGGTAGTAACTTACTACTATTGTATTGTTTTAACTCTCTGCTGATCCTGTGGCAAAAAGGACAGGATAGGAAGTCAGAGGCCAGATACCCATATCCAGGGTATCTGGATATGCTGGGCCATGCAGTAGATAACATTTGATATAGACTTATACTATCTATACATGATTTTAAAAAAAGCTGGCAGAGACACTGACATTAGCCCTTTCTCATTTTGTGATAGTTCTAAATAAAGTTCTGAAATCACTGGTAGATTACTTCTAGCTTTGTTCAGTTCTCTGACTTTTACAATAATTGTTGTATTCATCCTTTATATTTCCAATATGTGTAATATTTTACAAATGTTTTCCAGTGTGCATTGATTATGTATGATTTAAAGGGGAATGTGTTCCAAGGATTGGACTGTCCAATAGAAAATTACGTGTATCCATTATACCTTTCCTGGGCACTTAGAGCATAAATTATTTCAGTGTTACTATCAAATCAAAGGTGATGTTATCCATTTGGGCTCTTTAGCAATGATTATATGTCAAAAGATCAAATGAGAAATGAGATTCAAAGAAATGAGCTTACTGTAAGAGAGTGGAGTTATGTTTTGAGCTAGTACATAGATTCTGCAATCTATTACTTTCAGTTTGGACTACCCTTTAATGGTGAATATGGTAGTGGGATAGGGAAGGGAGAGATAGCCAAGCAATAGAAATAACCACGGAGACTAGAATCTGGGGAAGAAAGGTTAAAAATGAACTCTCATGGAAGAATTACTGTCTGGTAGAAGAGGCAGAAGATATTCTGAGTTATAGTTGTTTTCTGGTGGAAAGATATTCCTCAACCCTAATTAGAACAAGAGACCGTGAAATTAAGTTAAGCAGGACAGAAGGACAGATTCAGAATTGACCATATAGGGGATTTTGGTGGGGGAAAATTACTGAGATTGCTGTCTCCTTGGGGAAAAAAATGACAGAGTTAATAATAATGTGTCTGGGAAGCAGTTAAACCACATTTCTGCTTGTAAATAGAGGAAAAACCATATGGCCTCTTCCAAAACTTTCCACAAGTTTCTGTGATGTGGGAAAATCACATACCATGTGTCTCTTGACTTTTAGGCATTAATAATATATGGATCCCAGAATCAGCAGTTTGACTTTATGAGTAAAATGTGTTTTAATCTTGCAAATGTATTTCCCACTCTCACTAGTCATTTCAGTTACAAATACATCTTATATATTTTATAGTCAGAAATGGAGTGAGTTAATGGACTTCTCCGATGGTCCGGTGGTTAAGACTGTACTTCCAATGCAGACGGCTTGGGTTCCATCCCTGGTCAGGGAACTAAGATCCCACATGCTGCTCAGCATGGCCAAAAAAATTTGAAAGTAAAAAGATTTTTAAAATGAAGTAAGTTGACAAACCCAGAATAAATCCGTTTCTGTCACGAGAGAAATTGCCATAGTTTTCCCCCTATATTTTACATGGTTTCCTTAAAAGGGCCTAGAGATATCATTGAAACAAAAACAGTTGGTTATTCACACATACCCATTTAGATCAACAGATCTAAATTCTACCTCAGTTCATAAATAGGCTTAATCTGATTGATGTTATGTACATTTATGCAAAGAGCCAGAAAAATCAGACTTCTAATTCTTCATGTCTAATTTTAGCAAGATAGATGCCCACTACCCTGAGAGCTTCAGTAATGCCAGGATCAGTTTTAGTTCCATCACATTCCTATCTGTCTTCAAACCTCTTTCTACTGTAGATCTTCTTTCCAAATTATTTGGATGTTGCTTTTCTTCTAACAAGTTAAAGTTGAGTTTTTGGTGCATTCATTTCTTTCCGCTTGCAGTGTTGTTACTTTTTGTTATCCTTCTGTCTCAAAATGTTAGATAAACCAGAAAAAAAAAATGATTTTCTGATGTGGTTACTGCTTTTGTTTATCATCTTGTATAATTCTTCATGGTTGGAAGACAAGCATGCTGAGTACAATCCACTTGTTTACTAGCTGTTGGTGTGGGCTAGTTGCGCCTAGAGTGGGGTCAGGTATTTGGGCTGAACTAAGCTGCATTTAAAGTTTTTCCATCCTTGGGGTATTGTTATTCATCACAATCCACATGCAGTCATTTTTTGAACAATTTTTTGAAAATGTATGTACGTGGTGTTTGTGTGTTTAAGATTCACAACCAGAAAAGGCTGAGGGGATGTGAGGCATGGGCAGAAACTTATGTGGTGATCGGGTCTAAAGAAAATCAGCTTGAATACTTTGAGGTTGAAGAACATCAAAACTGTTGGGGAATTCCACTTAATTATGTTCTCTGATTCCAAGCATGTTTATTTTTACTCGCATTTCTTTGTGGGGGTATCCTTTGCATGGATATATAGCTGTAAATGTTTGAATTGTGGGACCACACACTAAAATTACATTTAGTCTCTTCTCCTCCAGAGAAACTAGATTCAGGTTTTGCTTTGCTTTTAACTCGGCTAAGGTAACCACACTGGCCCATGTTCCTTCCTGGAAATATCAACTAGGGTGGACCAGTAGCTGCCGCCATCAGAAGGATGTGACCTCCCACCCCCAGTTCCTACGTTCTTCATAATTCCCTTCGATTATTTCCACAGCTGGTCTTCCCCATGTCTTTTTCTTTTTTAATTTATTTTATTGAAGTATAGTTGATTTACAGTGTTGTATTAATTTCTGCTATACAGAAAAGTGATTCACTTCTATATATATATATATGTACACACATATATGTGTATGTTTATGTATATACACACATGTATACTATATGCATTCTTTTTTATATTCTCTTCTGTTACAGTTTATCACAGGATGTTGAATATAGTTCCCAGGAGGGCCTTGTTATTTATCTATTCTATATACAGTCAATAGTTTGCATCTGCTAATCCCAAACTCCCCGTCCACCCCTCTCCCACCCACTCTCTGCCTTGGCGACCATAAGCCTGTTCTGTGCATCTGTGAGTCTGTTTCTGTTTGTAGGTAAATTCATTTGTGTCATGTTTTAGATTCCACATATAAGTGATATCATATACTTTTCTCTCTCTCTGACTTACTTCACTTAGTATGATAACTGCTATTTCCATCCATATTGAGGAAAATGGCATTCTTTCTTTCTTTTTATGGCTGAGTAGTATTCCGCTCTATATAAAATTTCTCTCTCATTTCTATTAACCTTTCAGACATTTATGTTTCTGATCCTCTATTCGTCTTATGGGGCCTTGTTTTTCTAAAGATACCCTGAAATGTTAACCAAAAGCCATGTTTATATACAGTTCTTATCCCATCTGTCTTCTGATTTTACTGCAATATTCCACTTCTTTTTGTTTGTTTGTTTCCTTATTTTCAAACTACTCTTAACTCCTTGTTATCACTCTGAACTCTTGCATCTACAGATAAAATAGTATTATACTTTACCCTAAAGACAAAAGTTGGGTACATCCTGAGAAATAGATAGACTGATGGATTAATTTCTTCTTGAAAGTCCTGTGTCTTTGCTAAAGAAAATGAAATTTCCTGTGCTTTTGAAGATAGTAAGGAAGACTTTGTGCAGGACTGAGGTAAGTGCCATGACTGTGGACGGAGGGGAGAGCAGTTGCAGCAGGTGCAGCAGGGGGTGTTCAGGGGACGGCAGATCACCGAGCCCCAAGGGCGAGAGGATGCTTGGTGAACCGGCTGAACAGAAGTCTCGTGGAAGGCAAGCCAGGATGATCAGATAGTGAGGATGCGGAGAGACTCACTTAATTAACTTAGCAGAATTCTTTACCGCTGGGCTAGGCAAGCCTAAGAGAAGGCCTAGAGATGAAGCCTCCTCAAAAAGAGGATTCAGAGGGGTGTCTCCTTTGGTCAAGGAGAATCTGTGTCATCCTGAATGACATTATTTTTCCCAGGCTGAGTTGTTATAATGCTAAAATTCTTGTCACTAGATAAGGTCGAAAGCAAGAGTTCAACTTGAAAAGAATTTGCTTCAGGATTTTGCTAACAGACCCTACAAGAGAGCTGGAAAGAATGACATCTTTAAGAGAAGGGAAAAAAAAAAATGTGTGTATGCTACAAATTTTTTCAGTCCTTTCCTTATAATCAGCTGTGACTTTCTCATATACCAAGTGCCAATAGCCACTGTGGTATGGTATTCAGAGTTTTATCAGTTGTCTAGAACCTGTGTTGCGATAACAGCAAAAAAGTAAAACTATAGAGAACTAAACTTCATAGGGCTTTTATATTTGACTTATCCTCATTATTTCTATGTGGTTTTCATCTCTTTTGTTGTTGTTGTTGTGTCACTTTATTAAATGAGATCTCTAGCAAAATAATTCTCAGGAAGGCAGCTCTGAGACATACTGCAGCATATTATGACACATTGCCCTCTCAAAAACTAAACGGCAACTTGAAGAAGGCAAATGTGGTTCCATTAAAGATCTTGTGACAAGAGTTTGAAATGCTCAATTCACTGAATTTCTTTTATTTTAAAAGTAATTTCTTCAGCTTAGGAATGCTAAAATTTCAAGAGAGAAGTAATTTTGAAAAGATTTGTTAGAATGATTTACCAAATGATTTATATATTTATACATATGTATATATACACATATACAATAGGTCCAACAGTTTATAACTAAAGAAAATAATTGCTTAAATTACATGCAGAAATAATCAAATGTGTTTTTGAAAGTGTGATATGATAGATCTCAGCAAGCTCAAGAATGGCTAGATGTAGAACGTTACTGCTATTGCTTTCAAACACTTTTTTTCCCCTTATTCTCCAATCTAAGTTATTCTATCCTTAACTACTTACCTGTATAATCATATAAAAGACAGCTGGATATTCCCCAAAGTTACTGTATTTGTACTGGTTTATTTCTTGGTTCTACTTGTAATATTCATTGGTTGTTTATATAGGAATCCTAATAAAAGCTACTAAAATGAATGGATAAAAATCCTCAACACATACTTAGTTTTCCTGCAAGACAAATTATTTTTCTTAAATATATACTGCATTTTCCACTACCACTAGAGAAAGCAATGGTGGTTTTCTCTTTTCTCAGTAAAGTTCAGCTGTCTTTTCCCAAAGAATAATGCTGTTTGTTAACTTTGTGGGTGGGGGGCTACATCAGGTCTTCGTTGGTGCACATGGGCTTTCTCTAGTTGCAGCAGGCTGGGGCTGCCCTTCATCGTGGTGCCCAGGCTTCTCATCGCAGTGGCTCCTCTGCTTTGCAGGGCACAGGCTCTCGGTCACTCCGGCTCAGGAGTCGTGTTGCATGGACCTAGTTGCTCTGCAGCACGTGAGATCTTCCAGGACCAGTGATCGAACCTGTGTCCCCTGCATTGACAGAAGGATTCTTACCCACTGGACCACCCAGGATGTCCCTGTTAAATTTTTATAATCATAGCTTTCATCTCTTTCAACTGACTGAACTTTTATTTATAACCACAAGAATGCTAGTTTACATACCTATCAGCAAATCTAATGGCAGAAAGTGAAGAGGAACTAAAGAGCCTCTTGATGAGGGTGAGAGAGGAGAGTGAAAAAGCTGGCTTAAAACTCAGAATCCAGAAGACTTAGATCATGGCATCAGATTCCATCACTTTATGGCAAATAGAAGGGGAAAAAGAGGAAGCAATGACAGATTTTATTTTCTTGGGCTGCAAAATCAGTGCTGATGGTGACTGCAGCTATGAAATTAAAAGACACTTGCTCCTTGGAAGAAAAGCTATGACAAACCTAGAGAGTGTGTTAAAAAGCAGAGACATCACTTTGCCGACACAGGTTCGTATAGTCAAAGCTATGATCTTTCCAGTAGTCATGTGCAGACGTGAGAGTTGGACCATGATGAAGGCTGAGCACCGAAGAACTGATGCTTTCAAATTATAATGCTGGAGAAGATTATTGTTCAGGGTCCCTTGGACAGCAAGGAGATCAAACCAGGCAATCCTAAAGGAAATCACTCCTGAATATTCATTGGAAGGACTGATGCTGCAGCTCCAATACATTGGCCACCTGATGCGAAGAGCTGACTCATTGGAAAAGACTGATGCTGGGGAACTTTGAAGGCAAAAGGAGAAGGGGGAGGCAAAGGATGAGATGGTTAGATAGCATCACTGACTTAATGGACATGAATTTGAGCAAAGTCCAGGAGATAGTGAAGGACAGGGAAATCTGGCCTGCTGTAGCCAAAGGAACTGCAAATAGTCAGACACAGCTTTGTGACTGACTAATGACAGTCAGCAAATTAATGCTACTGTAATAAATATATCTTTAATATGCATTGATATCCATGATTAGATGCATTATTAAAATGATACCAGAAATTGTGAAAAATCATATTTGAAAAAATGTCAATATGAAAATAATGAAAGAACTAAGGACTTTAAAAATGTATTTCTATAGGTCACTGTTCTTAACAAATCTCAGACACATGGGCAACTGTGCTTGCTTATGAATTTACTTGTCTAGAAAGAGATTTCTATGTAGCATTTATAATTTTTCACTTATGTTTATTTAGTTTTCTTTACTTTAATATCTTATTTTTGCTAAAGTTTTCTTAGGCTCGCACTGAGAGCACT
Organism: Odocoileus virginianus; assembly: GCF_023699985.2. NCBI lineage: Eukaryota > Metazoa > Chordata > Mammalia > Artiodactyla > Cervidae > Odocoileus > Odocoileus virginianus. The sequence goes on from NC_069697.1 coordinate 11,543,948, forward strand.
AGATTCCACAAGTCTTGAAGAGGGAATTATTTTGCTGCCCAGAGAAGATTATGTACTTTGATTAGTCTTGGAAATCTTTACTGGATACATGCACATGTGCTCATTTTTCCTTTCATTGAGTAATATATCATTATCATTTTATTTTCCGGTATGCTGATTGACACAGTAACTTCCAGACATTTTCTTCTTGTGAGGAACTTGTGTGGTGAGCAGATGATGGGTTATGCCATAAGCACTGGAGTACCATATGATTGCTTTAAACCCATTGTTTACATTTGCATTTGTATAAACTGTGTCTCCATGTTTGGAACTTAGGAACCTTTTTCTCGCACACATTCACCTAAAAGGAAGTGATAATGTTGAGTGGCTTAAAAGTTGGTAAACAACTATTATAGACCTATATTTCTGCTTGTGTTATGAATTATTGCCAAACAATATCTCCATAACTTATAGAAGAATAAACATGATAATGTTGAGATCAGACAAATTTTTTTTTTTTAATTAGGAAGTCTCAGGCTAACAACATCTATACTAGTTAAACATTAAAAGTTCAATTCTACCCCATGTTTATTTACAGATGGAGAGACAGAGTCAGGGTAATTTTTTTGGGATCTCACAGCTATTGGTAGAGTCAGAATACAAATCCAGACAAGCAGAGTGCCTGTTATATGTCAGGTTCTGATATAAGTACCAAGGATATGATGAGAAACAAGAATGTCATGATTCCTGCTGTATCAGAGCTGTAGCTGATGCAGGCTTAGGATTTAATTGTTTCTTAGTTTTTTTTATGAGTGGTTTATATAATTTATGAGTGTTGAAAGTTTGCATTTTCCACAGCTTATACAATGCCTAAAAATGCATGAACTCACTATGTTGTCTTCAAGGACTATTTAGGGACTTTAAGAAACATAGCAAACAGATTACTATTTTCATATTGCTTGAGATGTATTGGTTGTCTTGGACTGACTTATGCAACCACAGTAAATATGCTTCTCATTTTCTCATAGAAATAATTTATTTCCTTTTCTTTAATAAGATGAAGCAAGCAAAATGATCTTGTGAAATGTTGGTTTAGGATTTGGAAGGCCAAATACTTTGGACAGTAGATTCTTACTTACCTGGTGGTTTCTTTGTAAAGTTTAGCAGTTGATTTGTGTTCTTTAAATGCAAGTTGTGGTAGAATGATATGGATGTATCATATCAGATCTTATTTTATTCCTAATATATGTTTATTATGGTCAGAAGATGTATTTGAGATACATAATATGCATGTTCACATATTAAGGTTATTTTGATTTCCAGTACAACCCCGTAGACTGCAGCACAAGGCTTCCCTCTCCATCACCAACTCTCAGAGCTTACTCAAACTCATGTCCATCAAGTTCGATGCCATGAGTTTGAGCAAGCTCTGGGAGTTGGTGATGGAGAGGGAAGCCTAACGTGCTGCACTCCATGGAGACACACAGAGTTGGACACGTCTGAGCGACTAAACTGAATGTTTCAATACACAAGAAGCTAAAATTCTCCTACATATAAATAAATTAATATTAACATTCTCTTTTTAAAAATTCCTAGAAAGGAAAAAAAAGCTACATGGAAGTATGCTAAATTGATTGGATATTTTTAATCTGTTTAATGAAGTGTCATTAATTGAGTATTACAGCAAGAAAATTTTATTGAGTAATTTAGAATTGATCTTGTAGTCCTTAATTTATTCAGTCTTAGTATGTCTCATATGTCTAAACTGAAGTTTCTGGATATGGTGAAGATGTTTATTTGAAAGGAACTATAGGATGAAGATTTTATATGACTCAATTCTTTTTAAAACTTGAATTTTTAACTCTGCCTTAATGGAAATTTATCACCTCCTCAAATATGTATGTGCTACTTAAAGTGTACTAGAACATGCTGCTGCTGCTGCTAAATCGCTTCAGCCATGTCCGACTCTGTGCGACCCCACAGAAGGCAGCCCACAAGGCTCCTCCATCCCTGGGATTCTCCAGGCAAGAATGCTGGAGTGAGTTGCCATTTCCTTCTCCAATGCACGCATGCTAAGTTGCTGCAGTCATGTCCGACTCTGGCAGTATCCAAAGTTCTGCCAGATAGGTGCTGGCAGTAGCCTCAGAACAAGTTAGAATTCCTAGAGAAGTCAGTAATGATGACAAAACATGATATACACCATCAGTAAAGTTTGAAAGTTAAAGGGCAATACATTACTACAGATTTTGAACGTCTATTTTAAACTGTTTTCATAAAATTACAGTATATAGTGCTGAGTGGTCCTTGATATAGTGAAACCTTTTCAGATATATTTTAATGTGTTTTAAAAATCAAGTTCTTATTTTAACATGTTTTCAGGAATCTATATGCATCACAACCCTTTTGGTCTAAAAACATATATCACTTAGTTATGAATCATATTTTATGTGCCTTAATGGCAGCAAAACATTTTTAATGTTTAGGGAAAAACTATATTCCACTCATATGGCTTCAATAAAAAAAGATACTTTTTTCATACTTTCAATATCATACTTCCAACATGATATTTCACAAACTGGGTTTTGCTTTCTGCATTGTGCACAGACATGTGTAGTACATAGACTTTGTCTATCTTGTGGGTGCTGCTATAAATAGCCTTCTTCAATGACTTCACTGGTTTGGGAAGAGCAGTCTCTACCCAGTGTTCTCCCAGTGGAATCATGCTGTTTTCACAGGCCCTGGCAGGCAACATACCTTAGCAGTGTAGGCGCTGTAATCAGATGGATTGGGTGTACAATAGGGCTTTGCCTCCTCTCACTCTGAGACCTTGGATATGTTGCTTCCATCCCTAAGCTTCATTTGCTCACTCTGTAAATGGAGGTAATAATAACTACCTCAGAGGGTTTGTTTTGGGAATTAAACAGTATGTACAGAGCACTTAAAATACTTCTTGGTCCACAGCCAGTGCTAAATTATTTACATTGCAGGAATTTGTCTATATATTTTTCACATAGAATAATTCGTAAATAAAGAAATCAATTCCACTTGCCAGGTTACATAAACAGTGAACAGATCAGTGTTACCCTGCTCAAACTCAAGCATGCTCCTTCCTCCAGGCATTTATAATCATATTCTTTCCTCTGGCTGTTATGCTTTTCCTTCAGATAGCAGCATGGTTAGCTCTGACACTTTCTAAACTCTCTGTTCAAACGTTAATAGCAACTTGTGTCAATAAGATTTCCCATTCTGCCCCACAGGAAACACCACTGTACCAGCACCTACCTCTTTTATCCTGTCCTGTTGTACTTTTTATCTTTGGTTTTATCAGCATATACAGCCTATGTATTTCCTTACATCTTTGCATTAACTGCATCCGCTCTCCGGAAGATGAGCTCCGTGATGGCAAGACCTTTGTTTTCTGTGTTTGCTCTCCCCGGCACATACAGTGGTGCCTGGAAGACAGTAGGTGCTCGGTCAATATTGTGAAGGGATTCCCAGGAAGCTTCTGTCCCCTCAGTCTGTGTTGGCTTCCTGTCCTTTCTTGTATGGACATCTTGCAGCACCAAATGTAGTTCTCGTATTTGAAACATGTTGTATTAAACATGTCCCTCCCCCAATAAAACTCAGCCTCTAAATGCAAGCCAACCACAACATGGGCTGCTCAGCACAAAACACGATGATCTTTTACAATGCTGGAAATAAAATCAAATACAAGGAGACTGGCTGCCAAGAACACATTGAGAGGCTGTACTGTAGTTTACTGAAGCATCACAAGCCATGTGAGTGAGTTTTTAAAACAGATTTTCAGGAATAATGTTGATCTTTTAACTCTCACTGAATGGAGAATCTTGAAATATTTTCTTGCTTCTCCTGACCTGCACATACCCTGGGTCTCTTGGGTCTCTTCACCTGATTCTCAGGAGACAGTGATTCTAATGAACTGGGTGCTCTCTCAAATTTTAAATGATTTCATACTCTCAGGAAATTCAAAATCACTCAGATTGTTGGGTCTCTTAATAAGTGTTCGTATATTCAATTTCTGAAACTCAGCCTGTGGTACAAGTTACAACAAATCTATTAGAATGAGTAGCTATAAACTTTAGGACCAGCTACTGTATAGCTATATGATCCAAATAAGGTATATTTATCATTACCTAGAAAAGCAATATTAATAATTAAACTTCTTTGCTTGACCCAATGGTATGAGTGCTTTAGAGACCTCTGTTTCCTCTACAAAACACAAAATAAATAATAAGGTACAAACTGATTTTACAAATCCATTCAGACTTTATTGAAAACTGGCCAAATATTTTCAAAAAATTAGCCCCTAAAAGGCATTTCTTCCTCTCCACAGGTAACTTACCCTATATAAGATTTCCTTTTTTAAAAAACTAATGATGCACCAAGGAAACCAGAATTGAAAGAGACACATGTACCCTAGTGTTCATTGCAGCACTGTTTACAATAGCTAGGACATGGAAGCAACCTCGATATTCATTGGCAGACCAATGGATAAGAAATGTGGTACATATACACAGTAGAATATTACTCAGCTATTAAAAAGAACTCATTTGAATCAGTTCTAGTGAGGTGGATGAAACTGGAATCTGTTATACAGAGTGAAGTAAGTCAGAAAGGGAAACACCAATACAGTATACTAACGCATATATATGGAATTTAAAAGATGGTAATGACAACCCTTTATGCGAGACAGCAAAAGAGACACAGATGTAAAGAACAGACTTTTGGACTCTGTGGGAGAGGGTGAGGGTGGGATGATTCGAGAGAGTAGCATTGAAACATGTATATGACCATACATGAAATAGATGACCAGTCCATGTTCAATGCATGAAACAGGGCACTCAAAGCCGGTGCACTGGGACAACCCAGAGGGATGGGATGGGGAGGGAGGTGGGAGGCGGGCTCAGGATGGGGACACATGTACACCCGTGGCTGATTCATGTCAATGCATGGCAAAAGCCACCACAATATTGTAATTAGCCTCCAGTTACAATAAATAAATTAAAAAAAACTAGTGACAAATATGTCAATGCTAAAAATAAGAGTATGTGAAAAAAACATAATAATAACCCAAAAAGTTTTCCTCCCCATTAGTCAATTTTATGTAGAAATAAAATAGGACTAGATCTTGTGGTTTGTTTCCCAGTGCTGTTGTCTATGAGTGACCTCTTTTGAAATTTGAAGTCAGAATAGGACAAAAACGCCAGTGAAGAGGGAAATGACTAAAAAAAAAAAAAAAAAAAAAGGTGTGGCACCTATGTGGAGAGGGCAAGTGTACCAAAGACCTAATATGACAGCCACAACCCTGGGAATTTAGGGATTTATGTCAGCCGTAAGAATGAACAAAAGGGTGTAGTCTCTAAAAGAAAAGTTGCCTACATTTTAAGAAACCTGATTGTGGTTAAATTTTAAAGACAGAAGGTACAAATTGACTAAACTAGTATGTGTGCTTTCCAGGGAGAGTCCCCTCAAGCCACCCCCGACCCTGACTCTTCCTGCCATCACTGTGTCTAGCCTGGTAGTGATTCTCTTGGATCAGGAAGCAAGGGCCAGAGTGCTGACTGTACCTTCTATGTTGGAGTTCGGTGGTGAGGTTCTGATTTTAATGGGGTTGTGGGATCAACACTTTATCATTGGAAGAGAGCACTCGAATTTGAGCCCATTCCCCAATTTACACGTGCTATTAGTTCTCCCGTGAGTTCCTTCAGTTGAGGAAAAGTAGAACAAGGGTGGAAAACCAAGAAGTGCACATGTATGTATAAAACTATGGCTTTGAGAAAAGGTCTTGGTGGAGTCAGCATTGTCTTCACTTTTCTAAACAGGTAATGTTACCAAGTTTTATCCTTTATCTGCTTTATGTTTTTCTCAAATTTGCCCCAGAGAAAGCATAGGTTGCTTTATTTTTCTAAAGGTGGTTTATAGATAGTTTCTATCATGCTACAAACAATTTTGCCTCCTAGAATTCTCATTGGGACTTCATTTGTTGTTTGAAACCCTATTAAACCAGTAGGAAGATAGTGGTGTGTGTTCACTTGAACTGAGAGGGATATTTCTTATGCCTTAATAGGTGGTTTAGAAATTAATCATCTCTTTGAGCCCAGTTGAAAAAAAATCTGCAAGGCCTTTCCTAATATAGTTTTCCTAGACTGTTTCTGGAAACAATAGGGGAAATTTACTATCTGATTAAAACCAATAAGAAAGTCAGCTTTGATATTCATTAAATAAGCCCAGGATTCTACCTTCACTCTGGGATTCTGTTTTAGGTCATCTGTAATGATTTGGTTTACAATCAATGCTAAAATATCTTCTATCACAACAGAAGTAATAGCTCTCTTATTTACTACTGAGTTTTTAATCTTCCTCCTGCCATTGACCTTGAGCCCAAAGGTTGATTTTCCAAGAATAGAAATAGTAGTCTTGACTTTGTTCTGTACAGTGAGTCTTGTCCCTAGCTGTATTAGCATCTCCTGGGGAACTTTCCCAAAGTTGTGAGCCCTAAGTCTCACCAGACACCCTGACTTTAATTGGTCAAAGACAGAACCCATCACCCTAGTTTTTAAAGCTCCCTCATTGATTCTAATGTGCCATGAGATTGTGGGCCCCTAGTTTAACAGCTGGACTTCTCAGGTGGTGCTAGTGGTGAAGAACCCACTTGCCAATGCAGGAGATGTAAGAGGTGCAGGTTCGATCCCTGGGTCAGGAAGGTCCCCTGTAGGAGGACATGGCAACTCACTTCAGTATTGCCTGAAGAATCCCCTGGACAGAGGAACCTGTGGGGCTACAGTCCGTTGCAAAGAGTCAGACATGACTGAAGTGATTTGGCACGCACACATGCACAGTTTAACAGCATTCTTTTCTTTTTTTTTTTTTTGACAATTTATTTTTTAAATTTTTTTTAATTTTTTATTTTTTTTTCCATTTATTTTTATTAGTTGGAGGCTAATTACTTTACAACATTGCAGTGGTTTTTGTCATACATTGAAATGAATTAGCCATGGATTTACATGTATTCCCCATCCCGGTCCCCATTCTTTTCATGATTGACTTTTCTTACATCAACCAGTGCCAGCTAAACCATTTACTTTGTGATCTTGAGTTTATTCCTTAACCTCACGGTCTTTCAATTTCCTCTTCTGTTAAATGGGTTATTAGTAGTACTTAAATCATAAAATCATCTTGAGAATCAAAGGAGTTCATAGATTTTAAGCATTTTAAATAGTGTCTGAAACATAGTATATATGATATATGTTAGTCTCTCAGTCATGTCCAACTCTTTGAGGCCCAGTGGACTGTAGCCTGCCAGGCTCCTCTGTCCCTGGATTCTCCAGGCAAGAATACTGGAGTTGGTTGCCATTCCCTCCTCCAGGGGATCTTCCAGACTCAGGGATCAAACGTGGGTCTCCTGCACTGCAAACAGGTTCTTTACTGTCTGATCCACCAGAGAAGTGTACCATAAAGGTTAGCTGTCATCAGCATTATCAACTGATTTTAAAATCAGAGTGATAATAGTGAGCTTTGGATTGCTTCCTTCTGTATACTTCCTAACTTGGGCTCTTCTGGAACATCTGCTCATTAGTGCTTTTGCTATGTTATAAAACTGAGTGCAAGGTCTGCTTTTATTCTGGTTCAGCCACTTACATGTTGCATTGCATTTGAATTAACTTGAATTTCTTTTTTTGTGTTGGGCTGGTGTGAGAATTGAAAAAAAAATTGAAGGTCACATCATGAGTATGCAATGAATGTCACTATAATTGTTATTGTTTTAAATTAACTCTTTGGTACTTGCTATTATTAACTGAAGTGTTTCAGAAGATAACTAATTTACAATACAGCACACACATTTTTGTATTTTTTATGTGCATTTAACCAAACTAAGTAATCACTTGGGCCCAATAAGCACTCTGAAACTAAATCAAGCAAATTGCTATAGCCTGCTCTCTAGTCACCATGATGCCTATGTTAGAAGTATAAGCTACAAAATCCTTAAATTTTAAATCCTTAAAATCTTTACAGGCTCATTGTGAGAGTCTCAGTTTAAAGTATGGCATGGTGGTGAGCAAATGAAACTCCTTTCACCTCTAAATGCTGGCTTCTGCTAGGTCATGATCTTTCTTAGGCAGCGTTGCCTCCAGGGGTTTTTAGTGTTGCATCTTGATAAAGGCAGAACAAAGGATTGGCTTGATAGCGTAAAAACAAAAAAGGCAGATTTTTATGATCTTTTTGTGTTTCTGTGCATGTGCTTTCTGCTTGCTACATTTTGCAGGATTCAATGCATATATCCTAGGATTACAGTCAATATGGGCTCATGAACTCAAATTTTAATTGTGATAGAGCACATGGAGAGAAAAAGCATCTTCCTGTCTCCATGTTTACCATTTTTTATGCCTTCCTTTTCACATCAAATTCTTAATAAGTTGGTTGGAAAGACTAGGCACAGTCATATTCTGTAAGATTCTTACCATGGTTTAGATATTTTAAGTGTGGCATTAAAAGATCTGATTTTCAGAAGCCTTAGAGGAGAAAGGTTAGATGTAGATATATTTTCTTAGATTTCGTCTGCCTTGGAAAAAAATTACTGAAATCTATGTGCTGAGTGAAGGAGAAAAGAAAGAAACCAATTACAGTTGGGGAAATCAAATGAAATATAATCACTAAAGTCCTTTATTCTAACATCATATCCTGCTAAAAGTGACACATCTATGCCCTTTAGGGAGAAAGCTCATTTGCTGTAATTTAATATTGAAGGTTCTATTTCCACTGTTATGCATTGAGTCATGCAGCTGACATATCACAAGTGTCTACAAAAAGTTAACCTCTTTGGATAAGATGGTTTTCTGAGATTAGCATTTATCGAATCCCGAGGGTTTATGAATGGTGCCATCTTCTGCCCTGGCACTGAGCAAGAGACACAGACACAGCTCCAAGTCTGCCCTTTTGTTAGGTGTTCCCTCTCTTCTCAAATCTGTCTTCCCTCACTTTCTATCTTTTCCCATATTGCTCTTGTACCCGCCTCAGGGTGATCCTACTCTTGCATGAGTTGTCTGTTTCCTTCTTAGATCCATTTCCCAGTAGCTGCCAAGTGATATTTCTAAAATGTAAATCTGTTCCTAATATCTACTAATGAAGTTCAGAACTTACTCATTAGGTTCCTCTTACACCCAGCACTCCAAGAGCTCCCCTAGGGCTCTAGCTCATTGAAACACAGGTAGATCAGTATATACATTCAGTCGTATCACATATAACCCAGACACCCCCAAACCTGAACATGATGTGACTGGCCAGATAAAATCACATTTCCTTTAATACACAGATTTCCTTTAATATACAGATAGCTCTCATTGTTCATATAATTTCTGGGTTTTCCCCAAAGAATGGCTTCATGTTCTACAGAAGTTTCTGGGTGGTTTCCTAGTCACCACAGTAAGCCTTTCTCTGTCCACAAACACTTTGTTCTAAAGCTCAACACATCATTTTTGCCCTCCCTTCACTGCCCTTCTCCCAGCATGCCTTGCTCCAAATTCCTAAACTGCCTTTTGCGCAGGTGGTACTAGTATTTGCCTTTAAATATTTTAAGAAGCTAGACTATAACTGAAGGCCATTTTAAGGAAGAGATTGGAATAATATCCCTCTTTTACAATTATTAACAACCTGAAGACCAAAAATTGGTACCTTTTGTCAAGTTGCATCTTTATGATCACTGCTGTGGTAACACATCTTTTCATATGTTTTATACACTAATCATCTGTTCAGTATCTTTTGTTTTGCCTATAACATATCTAACATAACAACATAAAAAAAAACACCTATTTTTCTACTAGATTTCATTCTTATCAAGATGTATGATCTTTTCCACTATGGCATGTGAGTTTACACACACGTAGTTGAAGGGGGATGAAAAGATAGGTGTGACAGCATAAGTACCAACGTGTATATGCTGGTGTGAATGGGAAGAAAGAAGTGGAAATAATGAACTTTCTCTGGAAAGGTACATTTGTGTTCCTTCAAGAGCCATGCGTCTGCTCATGGTGCATCCCTAACTAGCCTCATGCCTTTGTGGCTGCCACTGTGTTTTAGAGATGACCTTGTTTTCTTCCCTCCCCAAAAGGCATACTTTTGCAATATTCTCACCCAGACAGAAGGCAGGCCTGACTGCTCCGAGCCCCCAAGAGAACCTAAGGGACTTCTCCTTGCATTCTGCCACCCCAGAGAGTATTAGCCTCTTCTGCATGGTCATAATTGATTACAGGCATGGCTCTGTCCTGATGTGTTGAACAAAGGAAAGGAAGTTCAGGGTAAGAATTTTCTTTTACACAAGTTACGCATATCCATTCTGCTTACATTTCAGTGGCGAGAACTTCATTCCATCACCAACCCTGGCCAAGGACAAAGTGAGGAATATTGTATCTATGGGTAGCCCTTCACTCAGGAAGAAGGGAAAACCAGATTGGACTAGGGAGCAATCAGCAGACTTCACCGTATTATTTATATCATTTTCATCATTTACCCTTACCTTTCTAAATACATGTTTCTATTTATAATAGGTTGTTTTGTATAGTTCAGTTGAATAAATATAGCATCTATGTTCTTGCTAGCCCCATGATTAAAAACCAACCTTTTATCATAGGTTCCTGATCAGGCGTCCCTCTATGAAGCAGTATCAAGTTGTATTTACTACAACCACAGAGAGACAAGCAAAACTCGGATGTCCCTTTTCTTGAGAAATAGATGCGTGCAAAGTTAAACAAAAGCATAACACATCATTCCTCCTATAGTTATGTAAACAGCTGTTTGCACACAGGTTTGAAATGTAATTGTGGTAATACAGAACATTTTTAAAATATGATGTATTCAATACTGAAGTACTGTTCATGCTTCAGAGATCCCTGTTCTGTCTCTTGGGCAGCATATAAGGAAATCTGTTGACTACTCACAATGTTACCCTGTGTGTGTGTTTGTACGTGTGTACACATTCCACTATCAGAGTCCATTTTGCCTCACCCTATGGAGTAGCTCAGCAAGATAATCAGTAATGCAGCGTTAGAGAGGAAAATCCTTGCAGACTTAAGGCACACAGCTACATTTCTTGTGATCAAGTGATATTTTGCTTATTTTAATATTTTCTACCCTGACTGAACTTTACCAAGAAAAGCAAAGAAAAGGAAAACACAGCCCTTTAGACATCTCCAGACTTCCCCTTTTTCTTTGTGTCTGAGAGTTGCAGCTGCCAAGTTCAGTGAATGAGAAAGGACCTCCAATGAATTCCCAAAGGTATCATATAAAACAGGGAAGAAAGGGCAGTAAAATATATTTTATAACTCTTGCTCTGACTTTTTTTTTCCTGTGTATCAAATAAAGTTGTCAGCGTGTTGTTGGGCTTGTTTTTGTGAGAGTCTAAGAAGGTAGCAAGGGATTGTAGCAGATGAGTTTATACTCAGCTTGTGCCTGTTACATCTCTACAGAGGAACCTCTTATGCCCTTCTTGTCTGAACAGAAGAGGAGATAAACTGAGGTCTCAAAATGAAGAGAACACTAATAAACTCCTTTAGATGAGGACAGTGCTAAGAGGGAGAGGGAGAAGAGGCATATTTGAGAAGTACTTAGGAGATCAAATGGGCAGCATTTGATGATTCTTTAGTAGGGGCAAGGAAGTAAGGAAGAGGAATGAGTCTGTAGTTTGGGTGATCAAGTGAATTCTGCCACTTGTTATTTAAATAGGGAATCTTAAAAGATGAACGTTCTCATAGGCAAGACAATGCATTGACATTGACTGCTGGTTGTACTTCAGTGCAGATCAGGCAACTGAATACAAGCCTGAAAATTAGGGGAGATAGAGATACAGATTTGGAGGTTACTTTAAAAACCTGTGGAAGACACTATAGAGATTCCTAAAAAAACTAGGAATAAAACCACCATATGACCCAGCAATCCTACTCCTAGGCATATACCCTGAGGAAACCAAAATTAGAAAAGACATATGTAACCCACTGTTCATTGCAACACTATTTACAATAGCTAGAACATGAAAGCAACCTAGATGTCCATCGATAGATGAATGGATAAGGAAGTTCTGGTACATATACACAGTGGATACTCAGCCATAAAAAGGAACACATTTGAGTCAATTCTGATGAAGTGGATGACCCTAGAACCTATTATACAGAGTGAAGTGAGTCAGAAAGAGAAATATAAATATTGTATTCTAACGCATATATACAGAATCTAGAAAGATGGTACTGAAGAATTTATTTACAGGGCAGCAATTGAGAAACAGACATAGAGGATAGAGCTGTGGACATGGGGAGAGGGGAGGAGAGGGTGAGATGTATGGGAAGAGTAACATGGAAACGTACATTACCAAATGAGATGTATGGGAAGAGTAACATGGAAACGTACATTACCATACATAAAAGAGATAGCCAACGGGAATCTGCCGTGTGGCTCAGGAAACTCAAACAGGGGCTCTGTATCAGCCTAGAGGAGTGGGATGGGGCGGGAGATGGGAGGGAGATTTGAGGGAGGGGACATATGTATACCTGTGGCTGATTCATGTTGAGGTTTGACAGAAAACAACAAAATTCTGTAAAGCAATTATCCTTTAATAAAAATAAAGAAAACAGAACACAATAAGTGTTTTTAACCCAAAGTTTGTGGAAAGATATCAAAAGGTTTTGTGATGCCTGAACTTGACATGTTAGGGCCAATTAAGAGTGAAATCTGGGGTGTGCTGGGAGGGTGGTTAAAAAAAAAGGCAGAAAAAAAAGAGTGAATCTACAAAGATGACTAAGAAAAAATTCTTGCAGAGGTCGGATGATCATGCGTATGTGTATGTGAGTGTCTGTGTCTGTGTGTACATATGTTTAGGCAGAGCCTACATATTAGATGATGGATTTGATGTAGGGTGTGAGGGAGAAAAGTCGAGACGATCCCATGGTTTTTTACTTAGGAAACTTTCAGAAGAATAGAATTGCCATATCCTGAGATAGGGAAGACTCCCCAAGGGGCAGATTTAGTGAGTAAGTGAATGAGTGAAAGAAATAGAGAATGAAGGTGTTTTAATAGAGAATGCAGCTTTATAACTTTATCACAGTGACTTCACTAATGATAATGCATTTCTAAGCCTTACTAGACCATTGTAATGAACAAACTAATTTACATTTAGCAGCTTCCCATTTGCATGTTAGCCATGTGTTATAAAGCAGTTGGCCTTGCACGTAGCTTAGATATGTCTTCAGGAAACCCTCTCTACAATATTAATTTGCTTAAAAAGCTCTTTCTTCTTAAATATTAGAAATGGAAATTTACATTCAGATGAGGAAGACTGCTCTGTATCTGATGATTTCTTCTTACTATAAAAATATGACATGTATATGATTGAAAGAAAAATCTTGCAAGCATTGCAGATGCGTCCCTTTGAACCAACACAAACCAAGTTGCTTTTATTCAGTTGAATTTACAGGTACTTTGCAGATTATTCAAATATGCCTCTGTGTTTCTGAAAGAGTTTATGGGATAGTTTTAGAGCCACTGTTTGGGATAGTAAGTTCTCTGTCACATTCAGGAAGTTTGCCATACCTACACCAAAGTATGTGTAGTGTTATCAGTGGGAGAAGCTACCAGGGAAAGGCAGTGTGTGGGGGCCCTTCACTAAGTTCTGATAGTCTTGAGTGAGTAGTCATGTCTCTCTCTCCTTTGCTTCCTCAGCAAGCACTTGTTAGCCTAGCTTTCTATCAGGGCCTTACACATGCACTTCTTTGTCCCAACTCTGGAATTTGAACTTGTACCTCCGTTAGCTGTGAATTCTGCTCATTCTGATCTCAACTTGACAGTCATCACTGAGGGAAAACTCTGAGCTGCATTTTCTTCCTACAGTTTGCTTCATATTTATAGTTTGTGTCATAGTTGACCGTCATTTAGTTTTGTGATGATTTGATGTTCATTCCTTTCACAAGACTGTAGGCTCCACGAGGGCAGAGTGTATGTTTGTTGTATACACCAGCACATTATCTTTCCATAGTGAATGCTTAGCAAATAGCTATCAAATAAATAGATGAAGATGGTGATCTGCCTGCAGTCGCACACCTAACTAGTGGCAGAACCAAGATTCTAATTCAAGCCACTGCTTTCTCTGCCTCAAATCTTGGGTTCCTCAGTCTGATCCTCTAATTTAGCCATGAGAATTGTTTCTCAACATGTTTGTTCCAGGATTCCCAGGTGGCACTAGTGGTAAAGAATCTGCCTCCAATGGAGACTTAAGAGCCATGGCTTGATCCCTGTGCTGGGAAGACCCCCTGGAGGAGGGCATGGCAGCCCACTCCAGCATTCTTGCCTAGGGAATCCCTTGGACAGAGGAGCCTGGTGGGCTATAGTCCATAGGATTGCAAAGAGTTAGACACAACTAAGTGGCTTCCATCGCACACATGTTTCTTTCAAATAACAAATATAAATATTCTTTGACTTCTAATACTGATAATAACCTTTCCCCACACTTCTTGGTCAGCAATGGAATCATTTTTCTAACAGAAGTTTTATCAGAAACCAAAGATGTAAAAACTGAATTCACCTTAGCAGCGATGCCCCTACCCAGTGCATGCAACCGTAAGAGGCACTCACTTTTACCGTCTCCTGATCACCAGCACCACCACCCTCCACGAGCTCTTCATGCTGTGAACCTTCATGCAGCTTTACCCTTCTGTTCCCTGAAGTTCTCCTCCTGCCCACGCGTCCTGTCCTGCTCTTCTCCCTGGCCCCATGAATCCATCCTTGAAAATCTGTATCAAATGCCACCTCTGTGTACCACATCATTGTTCCTAGCAGCAAAGAAAGGAGAAACAACCTATACACCCACCGAGAAGACTTGGTAGGTGGATTAGGGTGTGTTACACTCTTCTGAGGATTTAGAATAAGAGTACATCATACCTTTTTAATGAATATAGGCTGCTTCCCAGGTGGCCCAGACGGTAAAGTGTCTGCCTGCAATTTGTGAGACCCTGGTTCAATCCCTGGGTCAGGAAGATCCCCAGGAGAAAGAAATGGCACCCCACTCCAGTACTCTTGCCTGGACAATTCCATGGATGGAGGAGCCTGGTGGGCTACAGTCCATGGGATCGTAAAGAGTCGGACACAACTGGGCGACTTCACTTTCACTTTTAATGAATATGCTATACAAACAGAGAACTCTATTTGCATTGCTGAGTGATTTTTCTCCATAATCATGAGTGTCTTAATACCAGTGCACACTAAATTACTTCAGTCATGTCCGATTCTTTGTGACCTGCCAGGCTCCTCTGTCCATGGGATTCTCCAGGCAAGAACACTGGAGTGGGCTGTCATACCCTCTTCCAGAGGATTTTCCCAACCCAGGGATCAAACCCTCATCTCTTGTCTCTTGCATTGGCAGGTGGGTTCTTTACCTCTAGTGCCACCTGGGAAATCCTTAATGCCAGTTCCTCCTGAAAGGTCTAATTTTTTTTTTTCAGGCTTTCCTTTTTTGCAAAAGAATGAAATATGGTACATCCTTTTCCCCCAACTGTTTCCCAGGGAGTTCTTAATTTCTTGATTAAAAACCTTAATTTTGTTCTTTTTTCTTGCACGGTAGGTGTTAGTCTTTAGCATTTATGTTGAAGATTTATAACCGTAATGAAATTTTCCAAACTAAATAGCAATAACCCCATGGGTAACCAGATGAGTTCAGTTTAATTTTTTTTCTCTAATAAAATTCTTTCTGTGCACAACATCCAGTCTTCTCACAGTGGATTCTCAATGTACACTTGTGACTCCAAGCTGAAGTTTAACCATATGCTGTTGCGAATTTCCTTGTGCTCTGTTAATATATTTTACTTTTTGCCAGAGTCCAAATCCCTCCAGCATTTGTGTCTATGCTCTTTTCACAAATATTTATGTCTCCTCAGCTGCCTCTTGAGAATAAGCCAGATTAGGAGATTCTCTAAGGCTTATTGTTGTTTTTCAACTGAAGAATTTACAAAACAGAATTTGCCCCCACAAATTAAAGGATGAAAAATGTTAATTTTTTTTTCAATTTGGGGTTGGTTACCTTACCCTTTTAAATAATCTATTTTCACCCTTGATGTAGTTTTTTCTACTAAGACAGTGCTGTCATCTGGAAGTTTGTACATTACCACTAAAATATTACGGCTCTTCTTTTGGTAACATGCTGTAAAATAATATGTAACACTCCTATAGTGTTTTATACATTTGCCAAATGTTTGTATACCTACTTTATTATTCCTCATAATATCTAATGAGGAAAACAAAGGTTATTTTAGCAAGTTTATTTACTTTTTTTTGATTTAGGAAACTGATTTGGCAGTGTTGGATAATTTTTCCTAAGTCATATTGGTAGGAAATGCTAAAGTAAAAATTAAAATTTGGATCTTCCTACTATTAATCTAGAATTGTTCCCACTTGCCATTTTGGAGATATATATATATATATATATATATGTGTGTGTGTGTGTGTGTGTGTATGTGCATACACACACACACATACATACACATGCATATACTATTTCAGTATATTTGTCTGAAACATTTTCTCCTTATTGAGGAATAAGTTTATTGACACCTTTAAAATCTGAGGTCTTTTTGTTATTCAGCAGGAATAATCTGTCTGATCAAAATATAATTATGTAGATCAGATAGCTTGGAGAAGCCCCCATTGTAATGCTTTTTAACTGAGATAATATATGTGATGATAATTCTATATTTTGCTTATCTGGAACACTGTTTTTTCCCATTAACAAATACTAACAAGAATAGCTACAGTTAAGATGATTTTTGCACTTCTAGCACCTAATAATCACTGCAGTGTTACAAAGCTTCTGGAACTTTCTTCCAGAAAATAAGTATGGTGCTACCAGCACATCCTTGATGCTTCTAATTGATTAAAAATTATTTTATTACTTTAATTGCTTTGCAATTCCTGTTTTATAATCTTAGTTTTCCTTATACTTTGGTGGATAGCTGAAAACAATATTAACCACGTTTTTAATCATTCTCCACTCAATAGAACTTCATAAATGAAAAAATATTTATTAATAAAATAAATTAAAATAACAGGTATTTAGCATGATTGCTTGTGACATGAGTTTGCATTCAAAAATTAAAAACCTCAGTAGGAGTTTGGTGTGGTTAATCTTGGACACCAGTGTTTTGTTTTTAATTTTCTAAGCATTATAATTGTAATCCTGTTGTTTGTAAGCAGTGAACCAATTATAAAGATACAAATTTCATGTTTCTTCAAGTAGTTATTGATTTATTTTCCCTCTTAGAATGTATGAAGGAAGAAATAAAGGCTAAATTAAGAATAACTTAATTGACCCCAGATACTTTTTATAGCATTTCAGAAAAATCATAGAAGATTCATGTTGGTGCAGATAGATTCTCTGTATCTCTCAATACCTCTGTCTGTCATTCTCTCCATCTTCCAATTAGCCTTATGCCCTCAAGGCTGCAGGATATTGTCAATGCAGTCTCTCCAGATGTTTGTGACAAACATTGAGAATCACTGCCAGTGTTTACCATGATGAAACAATCACTGTGTTACCATCACAGTAAGTTGGAAGAATAGAAAGAGAAATGGAAATAATGTGGAAAGAATTGGGTTTGGACTTAGCAATACTGATCACTGGCTGTGTTACTTTGAACAACTTAATCCTTCAGGATCTGAGATCATGTAAGTGTATGTGCTTTGAAAAAATTTTAAATAGCAAAAAAAAAAAGTGAGATAGAAACCTGTAGTACAAATAATGGAAGACAGGCTTTCAGACCCATTAAGACACTAAGGATTAAAAAAGATCTATGGGCTTTGTATACAATGCCTATCAAACAAATAATTGTGCTGAGAATGAAAATGATTTGTCATGTTTAAAGTTAAAAGTGGGCTAATGCTGTTTTCACTAGGGAAATTGTGTGTAGAAAGCAAGTAACAAATTCCAATTTATAAGGATAGTGCAAATAAGGATAGTGTCACTGCAGGTGACAGCAGTGCATATGTAACTAGCTTACGTAGTGACATTAGAGTGCAGATATTCCTGTAAGTGAGTTTGTACCCACATGAGAAAAAGCATGATTTTGGATAGACAACAGTAAAAGTAGACACACAAATCCTTCATCCATCCTGGGAAAATCAATCCTGGCAGCATGAAAAGTATGCCACTTTTTACTCTTTCTGTAAGTGAAGAAAGGAACAAAATGTATTTGGCCACTAGTCTAATTTGCTGCTTAATGATACAGGGAAAGAATAGACAAGTAAATTCATTTCTTCTCCTTTTTATGGGGATGAAATTAGACTTTGTTTTGGCAAGAAGTATTATTCCCCTGCTTACAGCATGATATCAGACAGAGAAGGGTTGTGTCAAAATGCAAATCAGTCAGTGTTCATTATAGGAAAAGGACCATATACTGCCAATAAATAAACTGTGGGTTGTATAGTGGTTCTCAATGGTAAGCTAAACAAAGTGGAGTACTGCCAAAAGTGGATAACATTCTAGGAGGATGTCAGCGTGTTTCATTAGCTGTCTGTGTGCTTGTTTTTGTTTATATTGCTTATCTGTAGATTTGCCACTTCTTCACTTCCCTTGAGTTTGAAAACATTTTGAGAGCAAAATCCAGTTTCCTTTTAACTCCCCCCTGTTACTTTGAATGGTCTTCTGCACAAGATGCAGGCTCCATAATTGTTGTTGACTAACTCCTCTTTAATATGTCATCTTCAAGTTTCAGGGCCTTTATAATCACAAAGATGTCCACTTTGGTCAGTAGAGAAGGACATAGAGGGTAGGATAATGTTTTTCTTCTGAAATGCTGTTGTACTTTTAAGGGGGAGTGAGAACCACTCTTTTGAAGGCAAGGAGCAAACTCCAGCTTCAAACTGGAGTTGAAGATTCTAAGTGGTGAGTCCCCTGGAGAAGCAGGATTCTCCTCAGCATGGAGTCCACTGGCAGCCCTGCTTTCCTATTAATGAGACTTTGTGCTATTTACCAAGCAGAGCCTGCAATGGAGTCAAGACCCTCCAGGTGAAATATTATGGTTTGAGGTTAGTAGCTTTCTCTGGCTGTTTGCAGTGACAGACACAAATCCTCCCTAGAGAATATTATTTTTAGCTACTGAAGTACATGGAAAATTAAGGCTAATAATATGAACTTCAAGGATGCTAGAGCAATTTGATAGTAAAATTAAGAAATGTGTTTATCAGTCATTAGAAACATATTAGGACATGATTTTGGTGCTATGCTTATTTTTTGATAAAAGTTCCAGAGGCTACTTTAGAACTTCAAGTTAGGTGTTAGCAAGTAGTAATTATCTTGGGGGAAAAAAAAATTACTAAAAGGTTATCCTCACACCCCTCCTCACTAGTATTTGTTAATGAAATTGTTGTGTTATTTTTTCCCGTGGTACCATCAGAACTAATCTAAGTCATGCTTTCTATCCCTGTCCACAGAAATCACCCCAGAAGACCTAGTTCTCATAATTCATACCCCTTCCCCAGAATATAATCCCGTTAAGATTCTGTATTTCTCTCCTCTGCCTGCATTGCCCATCATTCACTGCCCAACTCTTGAAATGTTTTATTAACTGTGTTCTGTCAAAACAGGCCTCTTAACCAGTTGCTCTTCTCTGCCTCCATGACCTCATTTCACACAGCCCAGCTGCCTGCCATCTCTAGCTCTGGCACCAGCTTCCCAAATGCTTCAGTCACAACTAGGATCTCCAGTCCATGGAGATTGTGAGTGTTTCATTGTTCTTGATCATCATACTTCACTTTACTCTTTACTGAGATTGCCTTTCAAGGTCAAGTCATGATCACTTCTTTGCATGCAGCCTCGGGTCCTGTGCTTCTTTTTGTCCCATCATGTCTTTGGGGCCCAGTCAACACCTGGTTGAATCCATCTCTGCTGGTTCATTGTCTGCATGTTGAAGCAAAACATAGCTCAAGAAGACAACATACTTCAAGCTCAGTATCACCACTTCAAGGCAAACCTACTACAATTTTCTAGTCTGTCTAACGTTTTTCTGGATTACTGTTCACACTTAACTGTCTCATCTAAAATATTAATAGCCCTTCTTCCATCACACACTCAACTGATGGCCCTGCTTCCTCTTTCACTGAGAACATAGATGTAATTAGAGGGAACTTCCACAGTACCCCATCAGCAAATGTAACCATCTATTAGATGTAACCATCTGTGCCTTTAATGCTACCTTTCCTCCTATTGTTATGGATAAACTGTCTGTACCTCTAGCTAGAACCAAACCCTTCATTTCTTCGCTAAATGATTTTGTTCTTGACTAAGGATGTTACCCCTCCCTCTTTCTCTGTCTCTCCCCCCTCCCTCTTGTTTTTCTGTTTCTGCATTGCTGACTCTCATATTAACTATTTTTCTCTCTCTACCAGATTTTTCTCATCAGCATTTCAACATGATATTATGCCTCCAAAAATTCAGAAACAAAAAGACTCCCCAAGTGATTCCTAAATTTGTATTTCAGGCTAGTATCTCTTCTTTGGATTCCAGACTAATCTATTTAGTGCCCAATTAGTATCTTCACTTGCAGGGGTCCCTTCAGGCAACTAGTCTAGAACTGAGCTCCTGATCTTCCCACATCTTCTCACATTGTCCTTCTCCCTGCAATAAATCATTTGATTCTCCTAGCTGCATAAGCCAACTTCCTCTGCAACTATCCTTGTGAAAGATGTCAATATCACTGCTGACCTATAATACTACAGTTGACTCCTTTATTCATCTACTGCAACACAGCATTTGAAGCATAAGTCAGATCATGTCACTCCTTGAGAAGCTTACTCCTTCAACTGCTTCCAATTCTTCACTCAGATAACATTTTCTCTTAAGACCTTTCTTAATCTCCCTATTGAATATTGACAAACTTTTGTTGTAGCAGACCAGACAGCAAATATTTTAGGCTTTGCAGTTATAATGTGTCTGTTGCAACTACTCAGCTCTTTGCATGCCCTTGTAGCATGCAAGCAGCCATAGACAATACATGATTGAATGTAGCTATGTTCCAAAGACATTTTATTTATGGGCATTGAAAGTTGAATTTTATGTAGTTTTCATGTATCTTGATGTATTCCTCTTTCTTTTGAGGGTTTTCAACCATTTAAAAATAGAAGCCATCAGGCTTCTCTGTCCATAGGATTCTTCAGGCAAGATTACTGGAGTAGGTTGCCATTTCCTCCTCCAGGGGATCTTCCTGACCCAGGGATTGAACCTGTGTCTCTGTGTCTCCTACACTATAGGCAGATTCTTTACCTCTGAGCCACCAGGGATGCCCATATCACAGTACAATATGCTATATATTTTACTTATTTTTTTCATGTGTATCTTTCAAATAGAATTTAAGCTCCATAAGCCCTGGGGTTTTGAACTGTTTTGTGTACTACTGAATCCCTAACATAGGTGCTCAATAATTAGATGAATGAAAATGTGAATAAATTTTATTAGAAAAGAAAGTAAAGAAATTTGGCTATAATGGATGAGATCACTGCTGAACGCAAGTGTATTTATTGAGTTGACCACAAAGTTTATTCAGTTTTTTCTGTAACATCTTACAAAAACCCAGATGAACTTTTTGGCCAACCCAATATTTTAGAAATTCTAGTCATAGAACTACAGAAGACATGTGTTAACCATTTGCAGCCTACAAAATGTTTCTTTAGTGCCTTTCTTCTTGAAATTTTTATTATTTCATTGTTATAGATTTTTTCATCCTCCATAAATCCCATTTATTTAGTAAGAAACACAATGCATTGATCTACCTGTTTTGGAGATGGTCTGGCTTCCTGTCCTACTGTGGCTTGTCAACTGAAAAAAATTACACAATCTCAAAGTTGAGAGTTATGTCTTATCTGGGGAACATTCTGAGGATTTCAAGCCCAAAACACAGCATCTCAGATAATGCTGAGAAACTGTTCCCAAAGAGGCCAGGGCTGGTACCAGGATATATTTGAGCTTTTGCAACAAAAGACCAGATAGTCTGAACATCAAAACATTTCTGTTAGTAAAACAAAACCAGATACTTCAAGGTAAGGAAGTTAGCACTTTTCTATGCATAGGACTTCCCTGGTGGCTCAGATGGTAAAGTGTCTGCTGCCTACAATGCAGGAGACCCAGGTTCAATCCCTGGGTTGGGAAGATCCTCTGGAGAAGGAAATGGCAACCCACTCCAGTGCTCTTGCCTGGAAAA
Source organism: Odocoileus virginianus (assembly GCF_023699985.2). NCBI lineage: Eukaryota > Metazoa > Chordata > Mammalia > Artiodactyla > Cervidae > Odocoileus > Odocoileus virginianus. Next base: position 11,566,165 of record NC_069697.1, read on the forward strand.
CCCATGGACGGAGGAGAGTGGTAGGCTACAGTCCATAGGGTCGCCAAGTGTCGGACACGACTGAGCGACTTCACTTCCACTTTCTTTTCATGCATAGGAAGGGACTTCCCTAGTGGCTCAATGGTAGAGAATCCACCTGCTAATACAGGAGAAGCAAGAGATGTGAATTTGATCCCTGGGTCAGGAAGATCCCTTGGAGTAGGAAATGACAGCCCACTCCAGCATTCTTGTGTGGAGAATTCCATGGACAGAGGAGCCTGGTGGGGCTATAAGCCATGAGGGTCACAAAGAGTTGGATGCAACTGAGCATGCTCACATGATATATAGAAAGATTTAAGAGTCAGGGCTGACTGAAATCATTTCTTTGATGTACACTTTAGCTAACTAGGACCAGTATTCTGTGTTTTCTCATTCTGAGTTGTCTCAGGGTGCATTGTCAGGGGTGGCTGAAGCAGCTGACTTTGTGATAGGCTTGGCAGTAGGCAACTTCTTTGTCTGCATCCTGATTTTCCTTAGGGCTTACTGTGCAGGCAGCTGTGATGTGATGCTTTCATGACAGCAACATCCTTTATTTACTGATATGGCAGACAGTATTTTAGTTCACAGGTTCTTCAAATTCTGGAGCTAAATGGACCTACTGATTTACCACATGCCCTCTTGCTTCTCTTCTGGATGCTGCCCTCTCATATGACCACTGTAAGTGGTCATGTTCATTTAGCATCCAGGACTTAGTTTTCTAAGAATATTGGATTTATAATTAATTGCTCAATTTCTTCTTCTCTTGGATGAGCCAAAGAATTTCACACAGTTCTTAAACTTCTTTGACAGAAGTAAATGAAAGTGTTAAATTATAAGCATTAGAGCATAGCTTAATTTCTGTGAGCTGTTTCAAGATACTGAAATTGGATTTAGTTATTATATGTAATGGACATTAAGCATTTATGAGACAAATGACCTGCAGTTTAATTAGATACTTAGTGAAGTATTCATAAGATACTTTGTTTTCAGAATAGTCAATATGTAATAGAAGTAAAAGGGTCTTGCTTCTAGTTTCTTAGCTGAAAGATTTGAGATGTACCTCCCTTGTACTTCTAGAGTTTTGCTTGTTCAGATACAAATCATGTAGAGGTGAAATGTAGCCAAGTTTTTTCTGTGGTCTGGTATCAAGTCACTATTCAAGGTTGTTGCATTGTCAATACAAAGTTATGTTTTTTGAGCAGGTGAAATGTATTACTTTGTGATTCTGCGAACATATTTGACATGCATCACATAATCATTATGGTTCTCTAACAGGGCATTGAAGATGAGTCTAAAAGAAATAAAAGTTGACATGTGAGAATTAATCATTGTAATAATTCATTTTGTTCTACTTTCCTTTTCAAGTCTTATTTTGGTTGTTATTTGCGAGTATGGGTGAATGACTATTCAGTAAATATATTTGAAATTCACAGTTGCTTGGACTTTTGGTCTATGCAGTTGCTTCATTGATTGCTTATTACTTGCCTGCTTGCTTGTTTTATATTAATAGGGTAGACCAAAGAAGGAAGGTAAGAAAGTGTATAGCATTTTCAAAAATATAGCTACTCAGAGAAGAGATAAGAATAGGTCAAGGCAATAGCAAATCTGTTTTATTTATAATTTTGAAAGTACTATGCAGAAAAATGTCATCAAGCCGGTCTTTAATGTCTTCCTCTAATATGCTGACTCTACAGACTTTACTTTAGAAGGAGCAGTCTGAATGTAACAACATTCAGATATGAACATTTCAGAAATGAAGGCCAAGTGTGCGATTGAATGTGAACATTTCAGAAATCTCGAGAGTTTCTGAATGATTTCAGAGATCTTGAGCGTGAATGTGAGACTATGCGAGTTGCAAAAGTTCTGCCATTTAGCCTCCCTTGATTTGCCACGAGTGTTGATACACAAAAGCCATGTTTATTTTACATTTTCAGCAGGTGTGACACTTTGACAAGTGTAATGGCTTGGAGTCCAGCATGGCTTCACCTTGATCAGTGTGTCCTGATGGAATAGTTTCTGAAATGATGTATGCAGACCTTGCATCATTATTTTTCCAAGCATGTATCAACAAAGTCTTGGTCCTAGGAAAGTGCAAATAGAATGCCATGCAGCAGACAGTATGTTTACATTTTATTTTTAGTCCCTCGAAAGATTTATAGTTTCTGGAGGAATTACTTTGCTCCTACTTGTTACATTTGATCTGATCATCCTAACTCAGGGTATTTGCAAAACTTTCCACTTGCTGTGCGCATGAAGTTTCTGGTACATTCTCCCAGGGATGTGTGTTTCTTCCTATTCATTCTGTGGGTGGACAGTTGCTGCCTTCTAATGTCATGTTGAAATGCGAATGCTCTGAATGGCATTGTCACCTTTGCATTAATCCTGCTTATTCACACCAGGATCCCCATCTACTTTATAAGAAGGAAAAAATTGTGTTATCCATCTCTAGAGAGTATATGCCTAACCTAAATTTCACATTAATTCACTGTTTTAAGGTCTCTGACATGCTCATTTCCATTTAAAAAAAAAATGGGTATTTTCTATTAGTCCCATACAGGAGCAAATTTATCATTTCCACAACATGCAAACTAGTGTTGCTCAGCTGACCTCCATCAGATCAAAGCTATTCACTGGCAAACACAGAAGTCAATTAGGAAAGTGATGCATATAGGTTAAAAGTAATCTCCTGAATTTGATTTTCATGGCATCTGTCAAGCCTTTATTCAGGTGTAACTTTGATTCTGTCAATGTGGTATGTCCATGCCTCTTGCTATATTGTATTTTTTTAATCAGATCAATGAACAAGCAAAAAAAAAAAAAAAAAAAAAGCCAGCCCTCCTCCTCCCCCTGGGAGAAATAAGAATTAGCTCTCTGTTTCCATCTTCCATGGCAGCTGAGTTCTTAAGTATTATAAGTCCAAATCTCAGCTTCCAGCATATCTCTGAAAATACATTTTAATAACAACATGATTATTCCAGTGACATGTTTCAGCTCCTTGGAATGAGCAGTCATTGTACTATTCACACTCATGCATCACACATACACATTTGGATGGCCTGTACAGCTGGGAATCCTTCTGTGTAATGTGACTGTGATTGAGAAAGCATGCACGTGTTCCTCCCTCCCCTTCATGCTAAAAAGAAACGAATAAAGTGTAGAGTGAATTATATCACTTAAATCATGTTTGGGCTAGAAACAGACAAGAAATTTGGTTCAAAGAAAAGGAGAAGAAGATGCTATGGGCTTTTGTAGCAGCTCTCTAGATTAATAAGAGAAGGCAGCTCTTGGTGTTTGAGATATATGATGTTTGCTTAGTGTGCAGATCTTTTACTAAGCTTCTTCCCTTTGATGTTTCTAACCATCAATGAAGTGAAGTGTCCGACTCTTTGTGACCCTGTGGACTGTAGCCTACCAGGCTCCTCTGTCCATGGGATTTTCCAGACAAGAGTACTGGAGTGGATTGCCATTTCCTTCTCCAGGGGATCTTCCGGACCCAGGGATCGAACCTGGGTCTCCTGCATTGTAGGCCGACACCTTACTGTCTGAGCTACCAGGGAATATGTTCATCTTATTTCCATTGTTCTAATCTACAAGAACTTTAAGCCATCATATATTTGCTCACACAGGTAGGACTTTTATTTGGCAGTTTCTTTGAAATGATGAGCTATGGGGGGCTTCCCTGGTAGCTTAGTGGTAAAGTATCCTCCTGCAATGCAGGAGCCACAGGAGATGTGGGTTTGATTCTGGGACGCGAAAATCCCCTGGCAAAGGACTTGGCAACCCACGCCAGGATACTTGCCTGGAGAGTCCCATGGACAAAGAAACCTGGCAGGCTACAGTCCATAGAGTCACACAGAGTTCAACAGGACTGAAGCAACTCAGCATGTAGGCCCGCATGATGAGCTACATGCTTGCTGCAAATCAAGATCAACAGTGTGCTGATTGCATTTTATAAAAGCTGTTAGTGAGAGATGGGGGAGAAAAGGGTTATTATGGGATTATATGAAATGTGTGTGAAACTTTCTGAAAACTGTAAAGCATTATAGAATTTAAAGAATCATTCAATTTAAAAGGTAAAAAAAAAAAAAGTAAAATTAAGGAAAAAAGCTGTGAGGGGAGACCTAGGTAGCCTGGGATCAAGATTTTCCTGTGAAATTAAGGGCATTGGGAAAAACCTGTCTTTGAAATAGAATCATCCTTGGTGAAGAATAATTTCTGAGGTCTTATCTGTAATTTAGTAGATGCATTTTAAAATCTGTTAGAAATCACCACTACCTTTGAAGTAACTCTGTTACAATCACTGTTTGTTATCCCCCAAACCACAACTGTTGGCATTTTGATTGCCGTAGAAATGAATAGCACCCCACACTGTGGCAATCACACCCATCATAAAAGTTAAATGAACAGTCTTGTAATACCCACTGTGATGGGACAGATATGAGAGAAGGATTGAGCACACAGGATAAAATATCTCACTGACAAATTGAAACTACTCCCTTAATACAAGTAGTGTCTTGCTTGTCACCTATATCTGTTTTGTTTTATTCAAAGCTGTTTCTAAAACACAAATACTGTGTTGAAACTGAGAATCAGAATAAATCATTTCTACTATCTGTCAGAATGTGCCTTGCCATTGCTAGACTCCCTGTGTTGTTTTCCCTTTCTGCTTGTACACTTTGGTAAATCTTTTTGCAGAGATGCTTTATTCAAAATACAACTGTAGTCAAAATATAACTTGCAAAGAACTATCATTTCTGAGTTGGGAGCATTGTACCAGTTGTGGGGTTTTTGGTTCCTAAAGTTTTGTGAAAGATGATTTAGTTGTATTAATATTTCATTTTTAATAACAGTTTTCTTTCCACTTTGGTTTACTCTCAGAAGGTTTAATATGGTGACTGTCTCTACTGACATCTGAACCTCCAGATTCATTGAAATGAATTGAACCCAGCTCTGTTCAGACATCTCTCCATTGCTGTCTCTGCTCACTGCAGTTTGCTTTGAAAAGTAACAAACTGCTTTTGATGTGACGCATTCATTTCAAAGGTTTATATATCATTCTCATTTTGGAAGAATAAAGAACTTGAAGCAGCCTGATCATCTGTCTTGTCTAAGAGCCTCACACCCATGACGAGGGACTCTCCTTTCACCCCATGGCTTTGTCTTCATATCTCTGTTAGAAGTGTTTGATTCTCCTTTGGCATAGAAGAATATGTAGTCAGGCCCTGGATTGTAAGTCCTTGAGAGCAGTGAAACCTTCTTCTGTCCAGTCCCCTATAGTTCTCAAAACGGTGCATGAATATCAGTTTCATCTACCTCATAACATTTCAGAAACATAAATGATATGTAATAGAATGTACACCTCCTAATAGTTTGCAATAAATGCCAAGTGTGCAATTAAAGTTAGCTCAGGCCACATGCAGACTGAAAATATATATTGTTCTTTTCATCACTTAGAGTATCTGGCAGCAACCTTGACATATAGTAAGTGTTTAATAAATGTTTGCTAAACTATGCTGAGATTAGACTAGCATTCACCTCTCTGAGGTCACCTCTTTTTACGAAACCATACAGATTTTCTTCTTTCGGAAAGCGTTCATCGAGAGCTTCTTTCACATGCCAGAGTTTGGCAGTAGCACTATAAAAACGATTAAAGTAAATTCACTATCTTACCCTCCAGCATAGAAGATAGACACAATAGATAGATAGTGTTGCAGTTAAGTTAATGTAAGTAGGCAGTACTATGGAGACATAGAGGAGTAACCTATGAATATGGTCATTTTTGAAAGGATCAGAAGTTTGTCAGAGTGGAAGAAGAGCTTTGTCAGAAGAGCAGTTTGATGAGAAATGGATGGTCCAAATAGCACCTGGCAGAAAGAGAAATTTCACGTGGCTCATGCAGAATGTAGACAGAGGGCTTCTGTGGGGCGCCAAGTTGTAAAGGGTTTCTTAGCACTGATATGAAGGGTGGATTCTTTTCTGTCAGCACAGGTGGATCCTCTAAAGCCCCATTGTGTTTACGAAAGACCAATGGTCCAGTCAAAGGTATTGGAATAAGGAGGAAGCTGAAGGTGGGGCGATTAAGGGGCTGATAGCATTTAGGAATGGTATAAGATGTTAACCCAGGTAGGGCCAGTAGAAATGGAGGGTGGTAAGGAGAGGAAGAATGTGAAACATGTTCATCTTAAATTTCCTTGTTGGCCCTGAGAAAAGGAACTAAGAAGAAGCCAGAAAGCAAGGAGTCTGAACAGACAGAGAAGTAGGCCATAAAGAAAAGTCTGCGGTGAGTGCTGGAAGCACCAGCCAGGCCCCGCCGTCCTTCCCCACACACAGGGGTCCAGGGTCCCCATGTCACTGGGGCACACTTTGGTGGCTGCCTGCCCCTCTTGCCACCCAGATTTCCGTCGTCATCCTCTCGCCATATTGAAAGTGCACCTATGTCAAGGATTTTCTGTTCTGTGTATGACAGATTCTCCACCTTAGAAACAGTGGTTATCTGATTGTCAGTCTTGAGAAAGGGACTCTGACCAAGAAAACACCAAGCACAATGGTCTTATTTACCAACTGGTTTGAGGTGGTGGGAGCTCTGAGTAATTCAGAAATCACCATGTAGTTGACAATCTTTACAGAACTTATTCTGTCCAAACATTAAAGAACAGGTGGATCACTGAAGAGGAAATGTAAAAAGCTAATAAACTTCTGAAAATATTATTAACCTCTCTAGTAATCAGGAAAGAGTTAAGCACATAATAAGATACTGTTTTACAACTCTCAATTTGCAAAATTTAAAAACTAGATAGTACCAAGTATTATTAAGGATATGAAATAAAGGTCTTAATACTAAAGCATTTTGCTACATCCACACAGAAGAGTAATTTGGTGACATCTGTCAAAGTTGAAGATTCCCCCATGTCCAGCAATTCCACTCTTAGAAACTCTCCCATAAGTTCGTGTAGAGATATTCACAAGAATATTGATGGCAGCCTCTCTTTTTTTAAATTGAAGTATAGCTGATGTACAGTGTTATATAAACCCCTGCTATACATCAAAGTGATTCAGTTATTCATATATATAAACATTCTTTTTATAATTATGGTTTATTATCAAATATAATTCCCTGCGCTGTGTGGTAGGACCCTGTTGTTTATCCACTCTGTGTAACAGTTTGCATCTGCTAACCCAAATCCCCCAGTCCATGGCTCCCTTACCCCTCGCGCTTCTTGGCAACCACAAGTCTGTATTTTATGTCTGTGGGTCTGTTTCTGTTTCATAGGCAGGTTCATTTGTGTCTTACATTAAATTCCACATATAAGTGATCATGTAACATTTGTCTTTCTCTTTCTTGCTTACTTCAGTTAGTATGATCATCTCTAGTTGCAACCATGTTGCTGCAAATGACATTACTTCATTCTTCTTTTATGGCTGAGGAGCATTTCATTGTATGTATGTACCACATCTTTATTCATTCATCTGTTGGGCGTTTAGTTTGTTTCCATGTCTTGAGTTTTGGGAATAGTGCTGCTATGAACATAGGGATGCATGCAGCTTTTTGAATTACAGTGGCAGCACCCTTTAAAAGAGTCTGTATGCCCTTCCTTCAGAAAATGGGCAGTCATTCAGCAAAGTTTATGTGAGAGAGCTAAACATCACACATATCAGCGGAGACAAAGTGAAAAGCGGAAATTTCAAGTTCCAGGTGAGTGCTTGTCAGGTTGGCATCCCATGATGGATAATGACAGATGTGTGAAATTAAAACTTACATACAAGGCCATACATTTGTTATGGGCACACAAAAAAATAAAACTGCGAAACATACATTGGAACAACAAATACCAACTTCAGGATAGTGGTTTTATTCGGAGGAAGAGGAGAGTTCAGTGAAAGATATTTGGGGGTTTCAATTGTCTTTATAAAGTTTTATTTGTTAAGCAAGTAACACAGTTTTTATAGTATTCTCTGAAATTTTGTATGCCCTAAAATATTCATAATAAAGAAAAAACTCCACATATGGCTTTACCTTTGTGTTCGTTCATTTAATCTTTTACCCATTGGTCTTTTCAACTACCCATTAATTTATTCTTCTTTTCTGTCAAAATAATTGAATTTAAACAATCTGTAAAAATGATTATGGTTTAAATCAAGTTGGGAAAAAGGAAACTAGTATGATTAAAAGAGAGTGTAAGGGAGATTTGAGGATGAAGCTGCCAAAAGACAATTAGATGAATGTATATGTGTGCATGTGGAAGAACGCAGTGAATGAAGGGTATTTAGCCTTCTGGCTTGGCATTAGACCATTAAGCATGCCAATGGGACCAAGAAGGATTGGTGTTGGAACTGAGGAGAATAAGATGTCTGCTTTTGTCTCAGTCCATGTTACACTTTTTCTTCCACAAGCCTGATAATCTTAAAAACTTTAATTCCATAATTATTTAATAAATATTTGCCATGTACAAGGCACACTAAATATAAAGAGATCCTTTAATATGTGCAAAAATAATTTTTTCATGAATATGTTTCTTAAAAGTTTATACCATTAATTTTTAAGCATCAAGGTACAGTTATTGCTCCAGTAAATTAAATTGGGTAAGCAATTTTGGCTGAAGCCAGTTCATCAGCAGTAGGCAGCCTTCATTAAGTTATCATGTACAACTACTTGAAAAAAAGTAATAATCCGTTAAAAACTTCAGACTGTGCAAACTCATTTAAGTTTGCAAATTCAGAAGGGAAGTTAAAGGTGGTTATCTTGAAAACATTCCCAAAATGTGTAATGTATTAATTGAGTGATACCTAGGTAAGGCTAACTTGAGACAGCCTTTCTTTCTGAAAATTTATTTCATTCCTGTAACAGTAAACATACAACTATATGGATAATTTCAGCAACACTTGGAGTGAAAACAGATATATAAAACTAGACTGTTACCTCTGGCTTCATCTTTTCCATAGCTTCTCTTGCCTACTGATTTATTTTTATAAAAAGGAAGTGGTCTCAGGGCCTACTGGAGGACAGAGAGGCCAGTTACTGTGTGGGTTTTCAGCTCTAGAACATTTCAACCAAGTTCTTCTTTTCCTTTTTTTCTAGGAAAAGAGTGTCCTCTGTTCAAAATTCTATATTTTAATCCTGTTCCCAGTAGAAAGATGAATTCCCAGTCCTAAATCCCCTTGTGGTCTCACTATGCCTTCTCCATAGATAACTTTCCAGGAGCATGTAATAGGCAAGGCAAAGGAGTGACTTTGTTTTCCACCCCGGTGTGATCAGGATACCCTGTGAGTACAGCTGGCTTCCTTGGGAGCCTCAAGAGCGTTAGATTAGAATCAAACTTTCATAATCTTGCCTGTGCTCTACCCCACCCCAGTATACATCTATTATTTTAATTTTGCTTATTTCCTCCAGTGCTAAAGAAGTAAACCAAAGACCACAGTAAAGTAACAATAAAAGCATAATTCCCTAGAGACTTGGAAAAGACGTCATTTGTTGCCTCAGTATGGCTTCTAGTCAACCCCTTTGATGTAAAGCATCTGTCCTCTTCAAGGAAACAAGAAAGATCTGGTTCTCCTTTCTAGTCTGTGAAGTAGGAGCCGGTGTCATTTGCTGTGAAGAGTACAAGCCGAATGTTCCTGAGTTGCAAGCTGCCTGACTGCCTTGGTTAACATCCTGAACATTTCATCGGCTGTCTTTAATAAGGAGGTTGTGTGTGAGGGAAGACATCAGCAGTTGTGGTTGGGTTTCTGTTCCCCAGCCCATGAGTCACGGCTGGTGGAGAGCAGTGACACCACTGTATAATCAGACAGCCAGTCACCTGGACTTCTTGCCTTTCAGTTACACAGTGAGGTAGTCTTCAAAGGCATTTAGAAAACTTACATGCTCTTCTTTGGTTAAGGAAATTCTTCTCATTCCCTCTCCTTCTGCCTAACAATATTTAGTCATTTATGGCTTCTGTTAATAAAGTCTCTTTGGAACATTTAATCCCTAAAATAATGACATGGCCAAGAGAAGACTCCTACTTTATGAAAGGATAGAGATATGATCTGACATGCTTTGTTCTATACGAACTTCATCCTTTTATAGGAAACTTCATCTCAGAAGACCTAAAAGGACATAATCTAGAATCTGGAAATGATCTCTAGAACTGCACTTCTCCAATTTTAATAAGCATACAAAGCATCAGGGAGATCTTGTTGAAATTTAGATTCTGACTCAATATGTGGCACCTGAAATCCTGAGTTTCTGTCAAGCTCCCAGGTAAGGCCAGTGCTTTTTATAGCAAGGCTAGAAGACCTGAAAGCATTCAGTCCAGTGGACATCCACTAAGCTACCCTAGTCAGTGCTGTGGAAGGGAGATATAACAGGCTTAAAAGGTAAAGCCCTTGTCTTTGAAGAGAGAAAACAACCGTGTAAGAAGAAAGTCATCTATATGTACTTTTATTCATAACTTTTTAACAAAAACATGAAACTGTTTATCAATATAATGGTTGACTATTATAGTAGTTACCTAAGGCAGTGATACTCACGTCACATGTGAGCACACCAGTGTGTAAGTTTCATCAGTTTCTGTTTACTCAAGTAAGAAGCTGTAGTGATGCTTTAAGCATTATATATGTCCGTAGAATTTTAAAATTTTTTGAAAACTTTTTTAAACTCTATTAAAACAGACATATTTAAACCTAAATGTCTCATCTGAACATAGAAATATATAACTGCTTAACAATATTCAATGATATTCTTAAGTATGCACAGTTTTAGTTTATTAACTTTTTTTCATCACTTGATAGCAGAAAGTTTACTTCGAAGTAGTCTAAGAGAAGGACCCCAGGCCACAGTTTAGTAGCAATAATAGAGCCTGTTTATGTGACCTAGTATTTAGTGCTTCACCAGCTGTGTTCCCAGCTGGCTTTTCCTAAGAAAGGCTTCAAACCTAGTATAGGCAGAGCCAGTTCACAAATCCTCAGCGTTTGGACTCAGTGGTCATTCAGGCGCATTGACAGATTCTGCTTTGTGTGTTTGAGATGCTGAGTAGACAGAAAAGAGGAATTGACACTTTTACATGATCATATAATATCAACAAGCCTATGAAGCAGGTTCTGTTATCCCGTTTCCAGAAGAAACTGGTCTCCATGCTCACTCAACTTCAGGGGCAGAATTGGCGTTGGAACCTAGGCAGTGTGACTCTGTAACCTCTGAGTGTTTTTAATAATCCCCTTGAGTTGCAATTATAGTTAGGTACAGACTCTGATAATAAAGTGGTCCAAGAAATAACCACCACCCCACAGAGCCATCTGGTTTCTCTCAGCCCCATCACTGCGCCTTTTCTATTTCTGGTCAGTAAGGAACGACCTCCAACCGTGGTTCTCCCTCCCCATTTCCCTTCTTCCCACTCTGGATAGGAGGGAGTCTGAACATTTTATCTACTTTGCATATCCAGTAAGTCAGCCTGTGAACATGCTTCACCATCAATTTAGTAGCTGTTTATTGACAGTTGTGCTAAGCTATGGGAATAAACATAATTCAGAAATGTGTTGCAGTATCAAGAAACTCAGTATAATAATGTGTGGTATGATAAAAAGTTCTTTTAGAAAGACAGAGTAGGTGGTGTTATTTTAGGTTCCCTATGTGGAGCTCTTCACTGCACATGTAATTTAGAGCTATGTTTATTTGGCTTGGTGTTTAAAATTAGAAGTTGACCATCTGTATTTTTCTTGATAAGTGTGGAGTCATCCTGACCAAAAGGTTTTTGAAGGTCAGGAATAGTTTATATTTGCAACATTATTTTTGAAAAGGAAAAAGGATACAGAAAAGTTGGAAAACAGTGCCCAGAAGTTGACTTAAGAGAACTTTGGTGTACATCCAGAGACATGTTAGGCAGCCATTGAAATAAAAATTATAAAGTATGTGTAACAACATAAAAATCATAAACATGCATGTGTTAGACCTCAAGCGAAATGAGACAAGAAAAGGTGAATTTGACATTTGTAGAGTGTTTATTATGTGCATGTACTATGCTACATTTATTTTCTCACTTTATCTTTTTAACAACATGTAAAAAACTGATGTTATTTCAGTATTTCATAAATGGAAGAATTGGGGAACAGATATGTTAGGGGACCTCACCAAGGTCACAGCTGGTGGTTAAGCAAGAATTCAAATCCAGATCTCTTCAAATCCAAATCTGATCATCTTTTCCCAGTTGATTTACTTTGAGCTATTCAACCATACCCCATCCCCCAGCATAGTTTTTGATTTAGAAATAATTGTATTTACAGTAAAGAGTAGAGTCATATGAATTCAGCTGAAAAAAAATGCTTGCATTATGAAAACACTAAATTGTAAAAATAATTGTGATTATTTTAGGCTGCATCATAGAGTTGCCAGGACAATTAATAGTTGACACCAGCTGTAAAATGGAAAGATAATCTTAGCATAAACAATTTTAGTTTTATCTGATGTTTGAAGTATGCATTTGTGTAACTGCCAGGATATTAACTGTACTTTGTTAGCTAGAAAGTTCCAGGGACAAGAAGAACAAGAGCACTTACTCACAGAAGGCGAGCAAAGTGTTTTTTTTTTTTCCCTTTGAGAGGGCCTTGTTGTTTATTGTTAACTAATGTTTGAGAATTTGGGTATGGGAGCCTTTGTATTAAACAGTACTGCTACTGTACATGCTAAGTCACTTCAGCCATGTCCAATTCTTTGCGACCCCATGGACTGTAGCCCACCAGACTCCTCTGTCCATGGGGATTCTCCAGGCAAGAATACTGGAGTGGGCTGCTATGTCCTCCTCCAGGAGATCTTCCCAACCCAGGGATCAAACCCACGTCTCTTAGGTCTCCTGCATTGGCAGGTGAGTTCTTTACCACTAGCGCAACCTGGAAAGTCATGCTACATACTATGTTGCTATATTTATTATAAACATTGACCATTGTAAGTTAAAAGGTTAAAACTTTATCTCATTAAACTACTTGAGTTAAATTTAGAAAGGGTTTTAGTGGTTACATTTGAATTTTTTTCAGGGTTTTCACCCTAAAAACATCAGTAAAGACACATATTTGTCACCTTTTCCCACTTAGTTCTTTTTTTTTCTTGGCATTGAATTGAAAAGAAGTTCAGTTCTTTCCATCTAAAATTGTATCCCTTTTAACTTTTTTTCTCCTGAAAGGACAGTCTGACTGTGTTACTAGGTCTTCATATGTAACCTCTACTTTCTCATTAAAGGAACAACTGTTTCCCTAACTGCCTGCTCTCCTTAAAGCTCAAAGTGCACAGCAGCTGTTTGAAAGCTTTTTTTTTTTTCCTTTCTGGTATCCTTATCTATTGGTATAAATTGCTAAATTGCTTCCATAAAATGCCTCCAGACATAAGGGAATCATTTGCATAAGTGGATGAAGATCTTTGTCTTCCATGAAGGAAAGCTTACCACGGTCTGTTAATCGTTTTCCTTTCTCTCTCTGCTTCCAGTATCCGGCTGCTCTGATGAACTTGGGAGCCATCCTGCACCTCAACGGCCGGCTTCAGAAGGCTGAGGCCAACTACCTGCGGGCGCTACAGCTCAAGCCGGATGACATCATCACACAGTCCAATCTCCGAAAACTCTGGAACATCATGGAAAAGCAAGGCTTGAAGACTTCCAAGACCTGACACAGGAAGGCCACACCGCGCCCTCCTCCATACGTGAACCCGGACTCATGAAGGAGCAGAGCTTCCCAGCAGTGCTACGACGAGAGCTAGTTCGGACTTGGAGACCCGGGGCAGAGGTCCCTGAGGCCACCGCCACTTCTGGGAGTATCCACTTTGCTATGGACGCAGCCTTCAACACCAAAAATGGGGAATGTTGGAAACTTCCTGAAGGATATAATCGTTACCCATAAAACTGTAAACCCAAGCACTTAACAGGATCTTTTGGCATTCTAAAAGGGGGAAGGGGTGTGAGTTTCAAATGTGGTTCTTTTATGAAAGCTAATTTAGAAATTATACTGTTCCTTAAACACTGTGAGAGAAAGTCAAGAGTGTCTTTTCAACCGTGGTAAACCATTAAGGTCAAGTGTTCATGGGCGGTGATTCAAGTGTGGTGTGAATTCTGGTGAGCTGGCCATTTGTCTTAATGTTGCTGCCTTCCTTCTTTGGGCCAGCCTACTTATCAGTTTCCAGAACTTAGAAAACTTTTCTTTTTCTAATACTGTGTCAGGATCTGTCAGAGTCTGTATTTGTTTCCTGACTGGTGCACATAACATTTTATGATTTAGATATCACCATCATGTGGGCATCCTTCGCTTTTCATGTTCTGTAATGGATGTGCAGGAGAAAGCAAACCACGTTTCTCACTGATGTCCTGGGAGGGGAGGGGAGGGGAGAGGCCCATGTGTGCCAGGCAGGCATTTTTTACTTTGGCATCACCAACTTTTCCCAAAACTGCCTAGGAGAATTCATTGTTTTAATTCTTAGGCTTTTGAAATTGCCTTGTAAAATGGCTATTCCTAGTTAATGCCCATGCTTATATAAGAAAGTAAATCAAAAGGAACTTTAAAAAGTGTTCTAGTTCCAATACCCAACCAGCAGCTAGTCCAAAAGGGAAGATGCTTGTGCCTTCCAGATGTTGCTGGGTTAAAAATCAAGTCTGGGTGACAATGTTACCGACAATTTTATATTTTGAAAAGAATTGGTGTGAAATGTTAATCACTTTCTAATAGGTACCCGAACAGCAGTGCTGATAAGTTTTTGAGAAATTATTTTTAATCATACTTGTTCTTCCCAAAAGACATAAAAAAATGACTTATTTTAAGCTGCAGTAGACTGTAGCATTAGTCCACGTGCTTCTAGGTTTCCTGCCAAGTGCTTTTCGCTGTTGAAAACTATTTTTCACTAGAAAATTTGGCATTTTATTTCATTGCCTTTTAGTAACCACTTCAGTGATCATTTCACAAGTAAAAGACTATAAATGAAGTAGAGAGAAACATTTATTGAACATTTTTTGACTTGCAGTCAAACTTTGCTACTAAAAATTAACTTTGTAAAAACAGCAATCCACTTTCCACTTCTTCCTAGAGAAGGTAGCTATACAATACATATTTATTTATTTATTATTCTGCCATAGCAAAATAACAAAACTTGATTCATTAAATCAGTTCTCTGCAACTTAAAGTTAGCTTTTTTTCTTGTCCTTTCATACTCCACATATATATGGTCAGCATTCCCATTTAAGGGAAGCTACACATTCAAATAGATCATGTGTTTCTTCATATTTTGTATGTTTTGCTGTGTATCTGAATATGGTGGGGTAAAGAATTTAAAGTAGTGCTTCTATGGCATTAGTGTTTTGGTGAGAAAGATAATGTAGTGAGAGAGATTTGTTAATGGCATTAAAAGAAGGCCCTCCAAATATGTAACCTATTATTGGTAAACATTTCATTGAAGGGCCAAAAGTTAAATTATAACTAAATCACTGTGTTTCAGAATGATATTTAATGTTTAACAACAACAAACCCATGGTCAAACCAAAAGCCTGGGTTGAGGTATATTTTTCATCTTTTAGTGCATTGGCAATTGCAGAAAAAGAAAAGAAAAAAGGAATTTAATATAAGGATATAGAGGTGAATTCAATGTCTAACATTTTTATTTATTTAAATAGTTATTGACGTATGATGGCTTCCTCGTCTTAACATTTTGTGTCTTTCAATTGTTACTGTTCTTCCTTTCACACACTTGGTTCTTGATAGTTTCACTGAATGCACAGTAGAGGCACTTCATGTTGACCCAGTTCCCAAGTAGCATAATAATTGGACCTGTGTCATAAAATGCATGGATCATTAATAACTAAATGTCCCTGACACCTTTCACTACAGGGCTGGACTTAGTAACTGACCAACTTAGGGGGAGGGTTGGGGGAGGTCTACAGAACATGGTCAAAAAAATGTCTCCGCTCAGGGATTTATGGTGGATTATTGCAGACAGTGCTAAAACTATAGAGCACAAGACAAGTTTACTAAATTAAAATTTTATTTTTTTGAGAAGCTGTTATTTGTATAAATTATCAAGTTTTGTAGGCTTTCCTTTTGTAGAAATAATTGTTTTATGTGCCAGAGAATTTTGATTTTGTTTTCAACAATAAAGCATTGATAACAAATATGTTTATAAGCCTTTTTTAAAATCTTCTACAGGAGTAACACTTAAGTTCTCTTGGATTTTAACAGACCTAGGAGAAATTTGGGAATTTCTGGAAACTTTTCACAAACACCATTTTAGATACTAACTTCGTAGATTCCTTTAGGTTTGTTTGCTTTTTAATAACCTCAAGCAAGTTGTGTCACTAATTTGAAACTTTCTCATTTGATCCAGAATTTTCTTGCTAAACAAAAGCTCTTCTCTGTACTCTTTGGAAGCCAACAATGAACCAACACAATAACATCAGAGAGCAGTTGTAAGAAGTTGCAGGAATGTTTTAGAAAACTTCACAGAAATTTCAAGTGAATAAGAAACTTCAAATTGCAGCAGTACTCCAAAGAGAAATATATCTCAAATTTCTATGGAATAATGATAACAAAAGGTCAATGTGTGGCGACGTATCAGAGAGAATGAAAGCCAATTTAGAGTCCTCTCTGATTGCATCCTGTAGGAAGACCATCCAAAATCACATAACAAGAAGGTTAAAGCCCTGATAGGTGCACACCTTTCTCCACTACAGAGCTGAATATAGCAGAGTTAGTCTGATTCATTGTCACTTCAGCCTGGTCTCCCCTTGCAGCATGTGGCATTTCCAGTCCTGAAGCCAAGTTTTCTGGCAATATCCTTTCATTAAACTAACTTGAATCTTAAATAGTAGGCAGCAAATTCTATGGTATTGAAAATAATATGTAGATTAAGTGAAAAATGCATAGAAATGAAATGATTATAACTCTTTTAAAATATATATCTTTTATTTATTTATTTGGCTGCACTAGGCCTTAATCATGGCACATAGGATCTTCAAGCTTCATTGCAGCATGTGGGATCTTCAGTTGAAGCATGAGGACTCTAGTTGTGGCATGTGGACTCTAGTTATATGTGAACACTTTAATAGCGGCGTGTGGACTCTAGTTGTATTTGGGCTCTAGTTGTATATGTACTCTTTAGTTGTGGCATGTGGACCCTAGTTGTGGCATGCAAACTCTTAGTTGCAGCATTTGGGCTCTAGGTCCTGAGAAGGCAATGGCTCCCCACTCCAGTCCTCTTGCCTGGAAAATCCCATGGATGGAGGAGCCTGGTAGGCTGCAGTCCATGGGGTTGCGAAGAATCAGACATGACTGAGCAACTTCACTTTCGCTTTTCACTTTCATGCATTGGAGAAGGAAATGGCAACCCAATCCAGTGTTCTTGCCTGGAGAATCCCAGGGACGGGGGAGCCTGGTGGTCTGCCGTCTGTGGGATCACACAGAGTCAGACATGACTGAAGTGACTTAGCAGCAGTAGCAGCAGCAGGGCTCTAGTTCCCTGACCAAGGATTGAACCCGGGCCCCCTGAATTGGGAGCATGGAGACTTAGCCACTGGACCACTAAGGAAGTCCTTTACAATTCTTAAATTATCCTTGGAAACCCAGTTTTTCCCATGTAAGAGAATAAACAAGCCTTAGATGCCTTTTCTTTCTTAGTACTGGAAATGTGTACTCTGTGAAAACTGTGATCACTAGGGTGAAGACATCAAATAAAAAGTCACTTGATCCCCAAATCTCAACTTTTTAGAAAGTGATTTTCAAAAATATCAAGTTGATCATGAGCAAATAGTAAACGTAATTTTCATTTATGGTCTATTTTATGTTCTTCTTCTCAACACAATGTGCCAGCCTAGAAAAGCAATGTCAGAACAGAAAGACACGAGCTTCACTGGTTTCAGAGTGTAGTTACTCAATCCAGGTTAAAACTGCTTTTATTTTAAAATAGAACCAATTGTGCAATGATTTCATATCCTAAGACCTCTTAATATCTGACATTTCTATAGCTGTTGCATAACTGCCACTAGTTTTTGAAACTTGGTTAAATCACTTAACTTGGGGGCCTTACACTCTTGGTCCATGGAAAAATTGTCTTCCATGAAACCAGTCCCCCGTACCAAAGGGGATGGGGATGATTCTTACAAACAATAGAAATCTGTTTCTTACAGTGCTAAAGCTGAAAGTCTATTAATTAGAGCCAGCATGGTTGGCGAGAGCCTTCTTGAAGGTTGTGGACTCCTCATGCCCCCTCCCATGGTGGAAGGGGTGAGTGAGATCTCTGAGCCTCTTTTCTAAAGGTGCTAGTTCCATTCCTGAGGGATCTATCCTCATGACCTAGTCACCTCCTAATACCATCACCTGTGGGCATTAGGTTTTCACCATGTGAATTTTGGTGGGATGTAAACATGGCATCTGGTCCCATCACTTCATGGGAAATAGATGGGGAGACAGTGGAAACAGTGTCAGACTTTATTTTTGGGGGCTCCAAAATCACTGCAGATGGTGAATGCAGTCAAGAAATTAAAAGACGCTTACTCCTTGGAAGGAAAGTTATGACCAACCTAGATAGCATATTAAAAAGCAGAGACATTACTTTGCCAACAAAGGTCCGTCTGGTCAAGGCTATGGTTGGATGTGAGAGTTGGACTGTGAAGAAAGCTGAGTGCTGAATAATTGATGCTTTTGAACTGTGGTGTTGGAGAAGACTCTTGAGAGTCCCTTGGACTGCAAGGAGATCCAGCCAGTCCATCCTGAAGATCAGTCCTGGGTGTTCATTGGAAGGACTGATGTTGAAGCTGAAACTCCAATACTTTGGCCACCTGATGCGAAGAGTTGACTCATTTGAAAAGACCCTGGTGCTGGGAGGGATTGGGGGCAGGAGGAGAAGGGGACGACAGAGGATGAGATGGCTGGATGGCATCACTGACTCAATGGACATGAGTTTGAGTAAACTCTGGGAGTTTGTGATGAACAGGGAGGCCTGGTGTGCTGCGATTCATGGGATTGCAGAGTCGGACATAACTGAGTGACTGAACTGACTGACTGAACTGAAACATTCATAGCAACCTCCTTTAATCTTAATGATCATCTGTTGTAAAGAAGTAGAGAATGGGATTTGTGGAATATGGAACAGCTAAAGAAGTACTAGAGCAGGTGGAGGAAACATCTCCAGACTCGGGTTCACTGCCTGACTTCTCTCATGCCCCAGGACATGTGAGCATAGGGCAGGGACAGGCTGGCTGCCTGCTAGCTTTGGGACATGGACTGGTTATTTCATACCTCTGAGCCCTGCTTTCCTTAACTGTGAAGCTGGAACATAAACTCATACATCCATAGGGTGTTTAGCATAACATAAAATCCTTACAGCTAAGTTTTATCCTATAGTCAAGGAATAAGGCAATGTATAATCAAATTATATAACAGTTTTAACAAGATAACTGGTTTTATCTGTCAAATTTTCACCTTTGTCTTCTGTATTTTGTGTTCTACTCAGCAACAGCTCAAGATTTCCTTATAGCTCACTCCTGATTGTGCTGTACTTAACGTCTCTCAGCAAAATAGGGTTGTGCTTTCCTCCACGATCAGAACTAGAGAATCAGGGTCTTATGAATATGACAGTTTTTACAAAAAAAAAAAAAAATAAATAATAATAAAATGTATGAAGTAGGGAATTTGGCCTGGCTTAGGATCTTAAGACTTTTAAGAAAGTGAAAGTGAAGTCGCTCAGTTGTGTCTGACTCTGCAGACCCCGTGGACTGTAGCCCACCAGGCTCCTTCGTCCATGGGGTTCTCCAGGCAAGAATACTGAAGTGGGTTGCCATTTCCTTCTCCAGGGAATCTTCCCGACCCAGGGATTGAACCCGGCTCTCCAGCATTGCAGGCAGACTCTTTAACCTCTGAGCCACCAGGGAATTTCACCAATAAAATAAAACCAAAAACTATATCATCTTTTCTGAGCACAGTAAATCTGATATCAACAACCCTTTTTACAACTATAAATTTATTATTATGATTGGTTATACATTAACCACCATGTGTCTCTATTTGACCATCAATCTACCTTTTTGAGAAAGCGAAAGCCTTTCTCTTTTTGAAAAGAGAAAGGATGGGCACGTGGAGAATGAACAGTTAGTTGCCATTAGTAATAATTAAGTTTCTATTGCAGAGGGGGGAGAATTTGGTTGGAAGCGTTTAAGACTGTCCTTTTTGGTTGCTTAATAAGCTGCCAAGATTGAGCCACTTTATTGTGGGGGAGAAAAAGTTGAACAAGGAAGAGCTTGGATAGTACAGCCAGCGAAGAGGCTGGAAAAATGTCAACCCATTTCAAGTTTCCACTGGAACTGTCCATCAATTCCAATTTAAAATGTATTTAATTTCTCTCCTATCTCGTTTGGATTTGACAGGTACATCCCTCTTTCAAGACAAAGCTATCAGCTCTTCTCTAGTCAGATGGAGAAAATAGAGTTCTATATTTCAGTAATAGCTCAAGACTCCTAGAAACACTTTTTTCAAACAATTTTCTATCATGTATCTTTCTTTTCTATCCCAGAAGACTCAAAATGAAATAACTCCTCTGAGAACATTCTCTTGGTATCTTCTTTGAGCAGCTAGAGACTTTAATAAAAGTTTATAAAACATATTGAGAGAGAAGCAATTTATTTGAAGTCAAGCTATTTATTTAAAAAGCAATTTTCTTTCCAAAAATACTAAAAATGTCATAAAATAATTAAAATGCCTTTTTTTTCAGTTGGACACTCCCCTTGTATTGTGTGTTAGATCATTTGTGACCAAAGAAGCAGAATGTGTGAGGGAGGAGTAGAAACAAGTGAATACCTTTGATTTAATGCAGGCCCTTTTCTGATCTCACTTAACAAGTAAAGACCACATTGACTCTAGCAATAATTAGCTTTTTAATTCTTTAGACATCAGCTTATCAAATTCCATAAAGCCAATTACTAATCTCAATAGGCTTTCATTTTTAATCTGTTTGTGTTATTTTAAATATGTAATTATATTTCACATCTAGATATTTTATGTTTCCTTTGCAATTGACTACTATTCTGTAAATGTGCTTTTGCCTGTCCTTTATGATGATGGCTGTTGGGGAACTTTCAATGAAATGATGATGTTTTAAAGTATCTTTTCAAAAATCTGTCCTATACCACCAAAGATTTAGGTGTTTCTCTGTTGTATTCTATTAAAAATCAATGGAATAATTTTGCATTAAATGATATGGAAGAGTACATCAATATTAGGTTTCATCGTAGCCCGCCAGATCTGTTTTCCTAATTACTCTATTGATGACAGTTTTAAAAGGTACCTGTACTGGCAAAGTGTCACTCTTTCTGTAAAGTGGGCCAAGGAGCCTACTTTATCTGTTTTTTGTCACTTCTCTTTATAGCACTAATTTTTGTTTGGACTTGTATTCATTTCAAAATTTTTCTCCGTGAGTGATGCTGAAGACTAGTTAGCCTGCTACTACTTCTCAATTCAGTTCAGTTCACTCAGTCGTGTCCAACACTTTGCGATCACATGGTCCTTGGCACATTAGGCCTCCCTGTCCATCATCAAATCTCGGAGTTTACCCAAACTCATGTTCATTGAGTTGGTGACGCCATCCAACCATCTCATCCTCTGTCGTCCCCTTCTCCTCCCACCTTCAATCTTTCCCAGCATCAGGGTCTTTTCAAGTGAGTCAGATCTTTGCATCAGGTGGCCAAAGTATTGGAGTTTCAGCTTCTGTATCAGTCCTTCCGATGAATATTCAGGACTGATCTTTAGGATGAACTGGTTGGATCTCTTTGCAGTCCAGACAAGGGACTCTCAAGAGTCTTCTCCAACACCACAGTTCAAAAGCATCAATTATTCAGCACTCAGCTTTCTTTACAGTCCAACTCTCACATCCATACATGACTACTAGAAAAACCATAGCTGTGACTATAAGAACCTTTGTTGCCTAAGTGATGTCTCTGCTTTTTAATACATTATCTAGGTTGGTCATAACTTTCCTTCCAAGGAGCAAGCATCTTTTAATTTCATGGCCACAGTCACCATCTGCAGTGATTTTGGAGCCCCAAAAAATAAAGTCTGCCAACTGTTTCCACTGTTTCCCCATCTATTTGCCATAAAGTGGTGGGACCAGATGCCATGATCTTAGTTTTCTGAATGGTAAGTTTTAAGCCAATTTTTTCACTCTTCTCTTTGACTTTCATGAAGAGGCTCTTTAGTTCTTCGGTTTCTGCCATAAGGGTGGTGTCATCTGCATATCTGAGGTTATTGATATTTCTCCCAGCAATCTTGATTCCAGCTTGTGCTTCTTCCAGCCCAGCATTTCTCATGATGTACTCTGCATATAAATTAAACAAGCAGGGTGACAATATACAGCCTTGAAGTACTCCTTTCCTGATTTGGAAATAGTCTGTTGTTGCATGTCCAGTTCTTACTGTTGCTTCCTGACCTGCATACAGGTTTCTCAAGAGGCAGGTCAGGTGGTCTGTTATTCCCTTCTCTTGAAGAATTTTCCATAGTTTATTGTGATCCACACAGTCAAAGGCTTTAGCATAGTCAATAAAGCAGAAATAGATGTTTTTCTGGAACTCTCTTCCTTTTTCGATGATTTAGCAGATGTTGGCAATTTGATCTCTGGTTCGTCTGCCTTTTCTAAGTCCAGCTGGAACATCTGGAAGTTCATGGTTCATGTATTGATGAATCCTGGCTTGGAGAATTTTTAGCATTACTTTGCTATCATGCGAGATGAGTGCAATTGTGTGGTAGTTTGAGCATTCTTTGGCATTGCTTTTCTTTGGGAGTGGAATGAAAACTGACCTTTTCCAGTCTTGTGGCCACTACTGAGTTTTCCAAATTTGCTGGCATATCGAGTGCAGCACTTTCACAGCATCATCTTTGAGGATTTGAAATAGCTCAACTGGAATTCCATCACCCCCACTGAATTTGTAGTGATGCTTCCTAAGGCCCACTTGACTTTGCATTCCAGGATGTCTGGCTCTAGGTGAGTGATCACACCATCATGGTTATCTGGGTCATGAAGATCTTTTTTGTATAGTTCTTCTGTGTATTCTTGCCACCTCTTCTTAATATCTTCTGCTTCTGTTATGTCCAAACAATTTCTGTCCTTTATTGAGCGCATATGCATGAAATGTTCCCTTGGTATTTCTCATTTTCTTGAAGAGATCTTTATCTTTCCCATTCTATTGTTCCCCCTCAGTCAGTCTCTCCCATCAGGAAGCTTCCATAAGCCTCTTCTCCTTCTCCATCAGAGGGCAGACACACTGAAAACCACAATCACAGAAAACCACCCAATCTGATCACATGGACAACAGCCTTGTCTACTTCTCAAGTGGCCACAAAGTGATATTCATGGAAATCATAACAGGAACAAGAGCAGATATTAGGTTTGACCTCTGCACTTTCAAATGAAGGAGCTGTAGCTTAGAGCAGTCAAATGACATAGCTTAAACTGCACATTCACAGAAATCAAGCATAGCAGGTAAAATATCAAATCCTAGCTGTAGGTTACATCCTCCATGGCCCAATGCCAACCATCTGGAGTTCGTCAAGCATCTTTCTTCTTTGGAGGAGATGGTTGATACCAGTGAAGGTTTGCTCATGAATTTTTTATGGCTGGCATACATGAGGGTATTACTAAATTCAGTGTGGGTCCCTGATTTAAGACATGAACTCTTCATTTTAGGATAAATTTATCAACCATGCCTAACTAAACACAGTTGACCTAAGTAAATGGTACAGAAAAGTATTAGTGTTGATGAAACCATTACCATAGATCCATTCTTGTCATCTGATGACTGCTCAGTTATTTCTTCTGACCTAGCCATGATGAATCAGTGATCCAAAGTTTATTAGTGATTTCAACACAGGCACAATGTGCAAGATTTCAGTAGATATAACCAAATTAGATACGATCCTTCATGTTGAAATTGGCTAGCTTTTTGTCTTTTGTTTTACTTGCAGCTGTTCTATGTAAATCTTTTGGAGTGTATTAGCTAGATGAACTATGTAATCTAGATGAAAGCCTTTTATAGACCAGAGAATGATTGTAAAATATGAATTTGCATGCAGGTTCTGTAGTTCAATTGTATCTGACTCTTTGTATCAGACCCCAGGGACTGTAGCCCACCAGGCTCCATGGAATTTTTCCAGCAGGATTACTGGAGTGGGTTGCCATTTTCTACTTCAGGGGATCTTCCCAACTCAGGGATTGAACCTGTGTCTCCTGCATTGACAGGCAGATTCTTCAGCACTGTGCCATGTGAGAATAAGATATGAATTGCATGCCATTTTTTCTACAGGAGTGTAGCAACAGGAAATAGATTTGCTACGTCTTATGATCACTGACTAATCTGTGTGATTCCCTTTAACCAACCTTGTCCGTCTCCTCTCTGTAATGCACATGCATGTGCTCGCACACATTACACACACACACACACACACACTCACACTCACACTCTAACTCACTATGTGACTGGAAAGTCTACGACTAAGCATGAGTCAAAACAAGTGTCTGTTCATTTGATCCTCCTGGAGAGGAAGTCATTATCAGGAATGAGATGTACTTTGAGATGTTTTGATTAGCAGAGGAAGTAAAGTGAGATCAAAGCTTTTGTCCAAAGATGATTGTTTTTAAATCCAGACAATCAAGGGTCAAAAGGAGATGGGGGCAGGCATTTCTTGAGATATTGTTATAAACACCTTGGCACGTTTCTTCACACTCTTCTCTGTGCCAGTCAACAACCAAGCTGAATCACTCCTTTATCTAGGGTACTTTCCTGTCATTCTGGAAAAGAAATACCACTCAGATAATGAGAAGACAGGACAAATGAAGATTTGTAGCTCTCCATTTCTAGGATAAGAGAAATTGCCAAACTGACCTTTAAAAGTCTTAGTTTTAAACATATTTCATTTTGGAGACATTAACCAGATTATTAAACAATACACTTCTCTAATTAAGCAATACAAATTCTCTACTACTGGAAGCAACACATGCAGTAATTCTGAGCAGTGCTGAAAATGAGGTGACCACCCAAATGCCCCGGTTGTATCACCTCTCTCCATTTGCTTTAACTCCCTCAAAGACGTTATATCCGATAAGTGGCATTCAACTTGCTCCTTTAAATTGCAGGGCAGTGGGGTCCTTCCCATAGATATAAATCTAAATAAAGAGAGTAAATTGTTTCATTTTTTTCACTCTCAAGATTGTGTTCCTGTTGTCATTGTCTTGTTTGCATGCAGAGTGTTTTGCAGTTTTCAAAAGTCTTCATTTTATTTTTATACTTATTTCTTAGAAACAATTTGGCAAAGTAGACAAGAGAATCATAATTATCCTCAAATCCAAACTCCAGATGAGGATTCAGAATCTTACAATGGCCATACGACTTGTTCAAGATCATGTTCGGTATAAAAGCAGATCTTTCTCTCTCCTAATCTGATGACTTTAAATCCTGGGCAGACATTGATGGATATGGACACAATCAATACACCAGGGGAGTCCTGTTTCCCTTTCTGCTCCCCTGAGTCTTTGAGGATCAGATGTGATTGAGGAGTGTTTCTGCCTGAAAGAATTTCCCTCTGAACTGAAGACCAATTCCAACCACATCCATACATGGTCAGAAAGTAGGAGGAAGAGGAGAGGATCACTCAGTTGTATGAACACTTGGGTCACAACCACTTTATTATCTTCCTTTGCTTGTCAGCAGTGGGGGTTTGGCATGGATTGCTTCTAATTAAAATGTTGTACTCACTGAAGCTTTCTCCTAAAGTTCAGGTGGCAGCTGAGCTCAGCTTGATGATTGGCCTCCCCGTCTTCCGTGGGGAGTTCAGTGCTGTTCCCGCTTCCTCTTAGATCCCAAGGCTGTCAGCCTCAGCTTCCGCTGTTCGGTGCTGGCTTTTCCTTTTTACTGCTCTGCCATTCAGAGCCCTTTCTTTTCTGGTTTCCCCTAACACCTTTTGCATTTGTGTTTGTGGCCAGTTTAAAAGGTTTCAGTGATGGAGTGGATTTAATCAAAAACTTAAAATTGAATATTCAACATCCTGGTTTTCTGTATTTCTCTAGCCGCCCCTGGCAAATGGAATTTCTCACTGGTCACTTCTCCCCATGGGTTTCAGCCCCCTTTCAGGCAGTCGTCTTTCCTGTGCTCACTCCAATCTCAAAACTCCTGTCATCTGCTTATACAAAGGCCTCCAGACCTATTCTCCTGGAAGGAAAGCTGATTTTCCAGGTGTTTTTCCTAAAACAGAGTTTGAAAACTGGCAGCCTACAGGCTGAATTTAGCCTCCACGCATTTTTTTTTTTTTTAATGTGAACAAATATTTAGGAATCCAGAGTTAAAAACAAAAACTTGGGTTTCTGGCTTTCCTTGAAATACGAAATATCTATCAACTGGGGTCCTATCCCTGCAGGCAGTTGCTGTCCCCTTCAGATGGGACTTTCTGCCGTGTGTCACGGTCCCCACTGCCCTTGCTTCCGCTCGGCCTCTGGAGGCCTTTGAGTTCTCGACTCCTGCTCTAATCAGCGGCGGTTCCTCCCTTCCCAGGGGACTCACATCTGCTGTCAATACTTTTTCCTCCACTACATGATCTTATAAAAATGTACTCCAAACTGTTCAAAGATGATGATTTACCTAGAATTTTTAAAAACATTTGATAATTTCTTTAGGCTAGAAATTCTGTCACACCTTTTTTTTTTAATGAGTTATTTCACTTTTGGAATATTATGAATAGTGCTGCTATGAACATTTATTTGCAGGCTTTTATATGAACACATGTTTTCAGTTCTTTTGAATAGGGACATAGGAGTAGAATTGTGGGGTCATAGAATTATCCTATTTTAGTTTTTTGAGCAACTGCCAAACTGTCTTCCACAGTGCCTGCCCCATTTTACATCCCCATCCCCAGTACATGAGAGTTCTAACATCTTCATATCCTCACTGACACTTAGTATTTTCTTTTAAAAATATTTTTCTTTATTTACTTTTGGCCGTGCTGGGTCTTTGCTGTTGTGCTGGCTTTCTCTAGCTGCGACGAGCGGGGGCTGCTCTCTAGTTGTGGCGTCTGAGCTTCCATTGTGGCGGCTTCTTCTGTTGGGGAGCGTGGGCCCGGGGTGCGTGGACCTTGGTCGTTGCAGCGCCCGAGCTCCAGGGCACAGGCTCGGTAGCGCTGCACGGGCTTACTTGCTCTGTGGCACGTGGGATCTTCCCAGATCAGGGACCGGACCTATGTCTTCTGCATTGGCAGGCAGGTTCTTTGCCCCTGAGCCGCCAGGGAAGCCCCCTTTTAAAATTATTATTGTAACAATCCTAGTGGATGGGAAGTGGTATTTCATTGTGGTATTAATTTGCATTTCTGTAATGGCTAACATCATATAATTTAGTAAATTTTTTAATTTTAGTAACAATAAAGTTTGCAAATGAATTGGAATAACTGGCAATATTATGGAAACTTCTCTTTTCTCTCAATAGCTTTAATGTTATTAACTATTCAGATATGCCTGGTTTATAAAACTTAACTCTTCGTTGGCTTTTGACTGATAGATATTTGCAATTCATCATACTAGGAAAAAAGACCTCCTCCTAATGTACCATATTGCCTCAGAACAGAGTGATTTTTCATATTCTTTGTCTTGCAACCTTATCCATTCAGCTACATTTATACAAATAGTTTTAAAAGCCTCCTACTGCAGAATTTAATATTGATGGATGGAGACCCAGTCTCAAACCTACAAGGGTGTGTTGCTGAGGGAACCAAAAAAATGAGACAGATGTTTTAAGAACAGGCATATTCTGTTTCACCTCTTAACTTTAACTGGAGATAATAAATGAACACCAACTAAATCATCTATGTGCAAGAATTTTGCTCTTGAATTTGGTTCATTCATTAGGATTTTTTTCAATTAATAACAAATGGTAACTTTTGGATTCAAAAATACCTGATATATTGGATTTGTAAGATGATTAAAGTTTGTTTACTTCATTAGTTTCTATGCAGAAGTCTATGTCAAATCCTATTAAAAGTATCATCAGTTTAGGAATTTCTTATCTGAAGGGCCTGTTTGCCCTCTCTGTCTCTCCATAATTGTCTTCAATAGCGTGAACTTGATTAATGAGCTGTTTCATTTTTCAGGATAAAGTTAACATTTTCCTTTTCCCAGCAATGCTAGCAAATTACTTGATTAATATCAAAAAGCTTTCCTTCACACATAACCTTTGAATAAACAAGTTGTGATACTGTTGGCAACATGTTAAGAGGTATTCCTGTAAGTAGGCTATAAAGGAAATTGCCTTTGTAATTAAATATATAAAGAGGGAGCCTATTTTTTGCTTGCTACAAATCTTTTTTTTTTTTTTTTTAAGTTCCCTCTCTCTTGTAAGTGGAGAATGTATAATGAGATTGGGCCAAAGCAGAACCCAGGGTATCTTTTCTATGTTGAGTTTTCATTTGCATTTCCCTCACCATTGGAAGCCAGGAAGAAAACTGTGAAACATTTATGAAACTTAGAGTTTCCAATTCATAATTTTAGGACTCTTTGGCTTTCCCTTAAAGTATGGCAACAGGAAATAATTAGTCCCATGTTGATTGAAAGATAGATACTGCCCCCAAAAAACTTTCCTAATATTATTTAAAAATCAAAATCAGGAGAACAGCTGTTTCATGGAGCAGAGAAAAGGCCTTTATGAAGAAGAAAGAATTTTAAATGAAAATGGAGGAAAATGAAAGGAATTAAAATATGTCCTCATCATATGCTAAGTGCTTTTAGCCTATTTCATATGGAAAATTAAACTTACCTTTTGTTGCTGCGTTGTTAGTTCCCTATCCAGCAGTCATTCCTCCCTCTGAGTCAACGCTCAGAACACCAACTTTGTCATAGATTTTTGGCCAGATCCCGTAGGTGGATTGTCCTTGGTTTGAGTCAGAGGTCAGCAAACTATGGTCTCCTGGCCAAATCAGGTCTGCCATCTGTTTTTATATACCTGTGACCTCAGATTGTTTTTTATGTTTGAAAAAATCAAAAGAACAATATTTCATAACATGTGAGAGTCATGTCACATTTCTGAGCCCATAAATACAGTGCTGTTGGAATACAGCGGTACTTGGTTGTTTATAGATAGTCTATGGAGGCTAGAATGGCAGGTTGGAGTGATTACGGCACAGACTGTATGGCCTGCAAAGCCTAAAATATTTACTATCTGGCCTGTTATGGAAAAGTTAGACGACCCTTTGTTGTCTAAGAGAATTGTGATAGACTTGTCTCTTGCTTTTCCAGGCTCGAGTCCAGCTGGCATTGCCCATGTGACAATGAAATGCAAGCAGAGGTCTGCTAGGGGAGTTCTGGAAAGGCTGTGCATTCTTCCTAAAAGGCTGGCATCTTACCTCCTGCTTCAGGTCTTGAATAGGAAAGTGAAATCTGGAGGCGAGAGCTTCTATCTTGCAACTATGGGGTGATAGGTATAAAAGCCAAAGCCAGCACCTTAGACCTCAGTTCCTGATAAAATTCTTAAGCAGCTGAACCAAGGCCCTTAGCTGCCTATTGCCAGACTTCCTGTTACTTGAGAAAAGTCACCCCCATCTGGAAGGCAGTCTTCATTGGGCATTTAGATGCTAGCAGGCAAAATATCTTCCTCACTGACATGCCCTCTTTCTTTCCTTTTGGTCTCAGTAGTATAAGAAGAGTTGCAGGGGTCAGGAGACCTTTTCTGGCATCTGTTTGGTATGTAGGAAGTGGGTAGCCATTCCATCTTTATGCAGGTAAGGTTACACCTGAGTTTGCTCATCCTAACAAACCAGTGTCCTCAGCAGCATCATCTTGATATTTGGGGAAATGGTTATGAGAACAGCCTGTTTCCCGTTGTTACTACAGGCAGCTCACAGCAGAAGGTCATCTACATCGCTGGTGGCTGTGGTCCTCCTCCTCCCCCCTATTCCCAAGTTAGCTGTCCCATCATCTGTTCTGATTTAATGTTCAGATTAAAATGTTATTCTACTCATGATGCCACTTTCTGTGTCTTATGTCAGTCTATGTGCATAGCTCCAAATGCCGCAGGAACATCATGTCTTAGCTTCATCACCCTAGTCTCTAGCGCAGTGCCTCATACATTACAGGTGATGAAGGGGTGAATGGAAGGCAAGTAATCAGCCCAGCTGTCAAGATAAAAGAATGTAACATGGACTACAACTAATTAATTTATCAGATATTTGTTGAATCTCTTGTTACATGCCTTTTTCTGGGGGATGGGAATAAATTGAGTAAAACCAGCATTATTAGAAAAGCTAGAATTTACTGAGTACTTGCCAGAGTAAATGCCAGGTATTATTCTAAGCACTTTACAAGTACTGATTTATTTAATCTAAACAATAATGCTGGTGAACAAACTGAGGCACAGAGAGGTTAAGTAACTTGCCTCCAATCACACAGTCAAAAGTGATTGAGTTAGGACTGGGATTCATAGCCAGTGAGCCTAGCTCCAGCATACAACTTCCTTGCTTATTATTATACTTTCAAGCTGCTTCTCTCATGTATTTAGGTGTAGAGAATACAGTGTGAAGAAAACTACTGCCCTTCATTATGGGATTCCAATGCAAAATAATGTAAGATATATTTTGCATGATGGAGATCCAGGTCCAAATTGCTAGGTTTCTAGTCCTGGCTGTGCATGTATTGCAGTGTATTAATTAATCTCTCTGTCTCTCTGTAGTGAATTGGGATCATAATAATATCTAACTCACAGGCTTATTGTAGACATTGCGTGAATTAATGCATATAAAGTACTAAAACCTGGACCTAGCATTTTTCAAGTATAAAACAAGGATTGGATGTCATTATTGTTGCTGTAGTGGATAGTTTTGTAATTTACATTGTAATTATAATAATAACAATAGTTTTTAGTATTGTAATACAGTCAGGGAATATCTGGGATTCCCTGGTGCCTCAGCAGTAAGGAATCTGCCTGCAATGCAGGCACGTGGGTTCTATCTCTGGGTTGGGAAGATTCGCTGGAGGAGGAAATAGTAACCTACTCCAGTATTGTTGCCTGGGAAATCCCATGGACAGAGGAGTCTGGCGGGCTGCATTGGACATAACTGAGCAAATGAACACACACAGGGGATATGTAGTTGGACCATAAATGATCTCATAAATAAGTATTTAATGACAAGTAGTGATTAAGTGTTGAGCAGGTATATTAAAAGAGTTCTCCAGAGAATCAAAACTAGAATGAGTAGGATATTATTGGCTCATGAGGAGAATTGGCTCACAAGAGTGTGCAAGCTGAGAAGTCCCAAGATCGGCTGGAGGCCCGGCGGAGCTGATGGTATAGTTCCAGTCCAAGTCCGAGCTCAAGTCCAAGAACTAGGACTGTGAAAGGTGTAAGTTCCAGTTTGATTCTGAACCTGCATCCAAAGGCAGGAGAAGAGTTATGTCCCAGCTCAAACTGCAGGCAGAGGAAGCACATTTTCCCTTATTCAGCCTTTTATTCTGCTCAGACGCTCAACAGATGGGATGAGGTTCACCTATGGGAGAGCACTTTGTTTTACTCAGTCTACAATTCAGATGTTAATCTCATGCAGAAACACCCTCACAGACATATCCAGAATAATGTTTAACCAAATGTCTGAGCGCCTCATGGCCAAGTCAAACTGACGTGTAAAATCACCCATCACAAGGCCACCTCTTGTCAGCTTGGCACCCAGTCACATCTCCTTAACCATACTTAATCTCCAAATAAAGACAGAAATAAGATCATAATTCTGCCAAACATGATACAATTATCCTCCCCTTCCCCAGAAGAGAAGGAAAGTCCTTGAGGGATGGTAACTCTTCTCCTTGATATCCAGTAACTTAAGTATTTTTATGCCAATTCACAATCCTGAAATACTATGCTATAAAGTCAATACATCTTATGTTACATGATAAGGGAATAAGAAAGGAAAAAATATGCCGCTCATGTAAAGACTTTTATTTTACTTTATGGCAACATTCTTTACTCGACCTCCTGGATTTTTAAAAAATTCTCTTTTGCACTGTGTTAATGTTGACTTCACTGGGGAGACCATGTGATGCCGGGGGAGACATGGATAAATTGATCAGTGCTTTGGGAAAATGTATCTGATGACTGGGGAAGAACAGTTTTGGCTTGAACAGTTTTCCCTTAAGCAGAGTGCATGATTTTGAGACCTGGAGGTTGGGCCAGGAGAGGAGTGGACCCTGAAGGAGCAAGGAGCAGAAGACTCTAGAGGTGAGCTTCAGCCAGGGCCTAGGAAAGCAGGGAAGATGCAAGCCCAGAGTCAGATACACTCAGCCATGAAGTCCAAGCACTGGAGGGGGAATCAAAAGACAGAGAAAAGAGCCCCAAATCAGAACCTGGATCCCACCAAGACGTGGGTGAAAAAGACAGAGCAAATCACAGTGGTTTTTGCAATTGTTAAAATTCCTGGAATGTTCCTGGTTACTTCTCATGGGCTTCAGCCTGGCTATACTTCTCCGGGACATGCAGTGGACTATGCTGTTTTAACATATAAAATGGAGTGAAATATAGGGCAAAGAGGATAAGAAGCATCATTCCTATTCAAAGCATCACACTTTTTATAGCCCTAAACTATTTCATATGATCATGCATTTTTCACTTCTCTATAGAGCTATGTATACTTCCATTCATTCATTCCATACCTATCCTTTAAGGAATGGAGATGGTTTAAAAGGCCTTATGTGAAGAGAACAAACAATACATTTATTAGACCTAGAAGCAAAGAATTATGAAAAAGAAAACATGAAAACAAATGGGAAACTGAGACGAAGTAAAACGGCAGGGAACCATGTTTGTGTTTCATTCCTCAATATTAAATGAAAACCCTCAAGAAAAATATGAAGGGAGCCCATCTCATAATATCTTAATGGGTGAGAAGGTCAAAATGAAGAGTAAACTGGGTGTCCCGACCCAAGATGTCTCCTCCTTCAAATCAGTGAAGAGTCCTTGGTGTCATTTCCTCTCGCATAAAACAACAATTACCGCTTAGTGAAAAGAACCATGGTTGAGAATCAGCAGTGTCTAAGTCTTTCTCTGACACATGACCTTGGAAAATTTATTAAATCTTTCAGATACTCAATATTTTCATCTGTTAGCTGGAGATCCTGTGGAATTTAGACAATGTATGTGATACATTTAGTAGAACATGCCATGACATTTGAAAATGTTCTATGTTCTGATTCTTTGAATTGACTCTTTATCATATGAGGCTTTAATAACCATTACTGTTTTATCAGTGTTTGCCAGAAGAATTTCTTTTTGAATCACTGATTGTATTTTTGGCATAGCCACTAGGGGACTCAAGTAAAATAAATGCAAACTGACAGCAACATTGACTCTAAAAGTTTGTAAATCTTTGTAAAAGAACAGGCTGCAGATGAAAAGCTTTCCTTGGTTTCAAATAAGACAAAAACTTATAAACCAAAATACTGTGATGTAGAGGAAAAGCCCATAAGAGATCTTTAGTGCTTTCTCCCAATGTGTGTTTTGCAAAATACAGCAAATAATCATAATAAAGAGTTAATTGGAAAGCTACTTTGGATCACAAGCAATTATCACAAAAGGATAATTTTTCCAGTGAATGTCATTGAGGTTTGTAGGAAGAAAAACAGAACACTTTTTTTTCTAGAGGAGATGCTGGTTTTGCAGGGGACAGGCTGAGGAGTACCGGTTCAGAGAGGAGTGTACAATGAATGGTCCTGATAGCTTCTTGGATGCTGCCAGAAGAACAGAAAAAGAATTGAAGACGAAATAAAGAAGACATATTAAAGACCTACTAAATGAACAAAATTGCACCAGAAGCTTCACTTTGATTTCTCACTTAAGCCTTACAATATCATTAAAAGGTGGTTCAGCTCTTTTTAATCTAGTAGGAGGGAACCAAGATTACAAGATTTACTAGGATTGGGTAACTGCTCAGGATCCAACTGTTAGTAGATAAACCATGATTAGAAAATGAGCTTGTCTGATTGTAAAACTTATGCCATTTCCCTTCTGCCAGGCTGAGAGAAGGTTTCTCTTGGGTAGCCAGCTGCAAACCGTTTTCAGCCAGACTAGACTGCTATTTGTCACCACTGCAGTAGTTGCCATTTTCAAGACTGGGATACAAAGTGTGTAGTTGACCAGACCCAGGGAAGAGTGTCCATCTGTTCTGTTGTCTCCTGAGGGGATCCTGAGGAGGGAAGTGAAAACAGCCTGAAGCCGGGCACAGGAATGCCGGTGGATGGCATCTTACCACTGCTTTCTCTCAACTCCTCTGCAGAGAGATTACTGACAACAGTAATGTTAAAAATACCTTTACACAAACAGTATTTTTATCTCTTCCTAGAGAGCTTGTGTGTGTGTGTGTGTGTGTGTGTGTGTGTATATATATGTATATACATATATTTATGTATATGTGTGGAATATATACACATTTTTATATACTTGTGTATACATACACACACACACACACACACACACACACGTATAATTTAGGGCTTTCCTGGTGGCTCAGTGTACAGAATCTGCCTGCCAATACAGGAAATGTGGGTGCAGTCTCTGGGTGGGGAAAAACCTCTGAAGAAGGAAATGACAGCCCACTCCAGTGTTCTGGCCTGGGAAATCCCATGGACAGAGGAACCTGGTGTGCTGCAGTCCATGAGGTCACAAAAAGCTGGACACGTCTTAGCAACTAAATAACAACAACATATATATTATTTATGTACACATTATTTTTTAATTAATTTATTTTAATTGGAGGATAATTACTTTACAATATTGTAGTGGTTTTGCCATACACTGATGTGACTCAGCCATGGATTTACATGTGTTCCCCATCCTGAATCCCCCTCCCACCTCCCTCCACATCCCATCCCTCTGGGTCATCCCCAGTGCACCAGCTCTGAGCACCCTGTCTCATGCATTGAACCTAGACTGGCGATCTGTTTCACATATGGTAATATACACGTTTCAATGTTATTCTCTCAAATCATCCCACCCTTGCCTTCTCCCACAGAGTCCAAAAGTCTGTTCTTTACATCTGTGTCTCTTTTGCTGTCTCGCATATAGGGGCATCATTACCATCTTTCTAAATTCCATACATATGTGTCAATATACTGTATTGGTGTTTTTCTTTCCAACTTACTTCACTGTGTATAATAGGCTCCAGTTTTGTCCACCTCATCAGAACTGATTTAAATGCATTCTTTTTAATAGCTGAGTAATATTCCATTGTGTATATATACCACAGCTTTCTTATTATTTTTATATGTATATAATATAAGCATAAAAAATATAATACTCATACATGCTACTATACATACATATTGTTCTATTCTTCATGGCCATAATTTGTGGTTATGAAAAACATATTAAAGCAGAGAGATCTGAAATCCAAAGCAATAGCAAGTGGCAGACAAAAGCACAAACCCAGGTCTCCTAACTACTTCCCGTTACAATCCCAGTACTCGACAGAAGATGCTGTCTGTTTCAATTTGCCAGTTTCAGAGGAGAATTGTAAAGCTCACTTCCTATTTGAAATTAAGATCCTTTACTTCCTCAGAAGAAAGCCTCTATGTACAAAACGTAATGGCGTAGTAATGAGCTCCCCTAACTGTGTCAGCCATCTATGCACACCCTTAAATATTAGCTTCCTTTGCTTCTTCTGGTGTCCAAAGTAAAAATCAACAGGAACAGTAGGTGGCTTGGAGAGTACAGAAGTTGGAAATTCAAAGATATTGAATAGCATATAAGAATAAGTCCTTATGAATGGTGAAATCTTGGTTTAAAAATATTTCCTTTTTGGAGGAGATACCAGGCTGAGGAGGAGGACCCTGTTATTTAGAGACAGCTAGGGGATTATGAGCAATCACTCTTTTTCAGTTTCCTGTCTTTGAAAATGTGTGATCCTGCTAAACAGTTCTTGGCCAATTAACTATCCATTAAACAAAACACAAAGATGACATATTTTTTTAGACGAAGCCTCACTGTTTTGTGCTGATTAAATTTGATCACTGATATCTTGGGACTCCCCTGGTGGCTCAGACGGTAGAGTGTCTGCCTACAATGCGGGAGACCCGGGTTCAATCCCTGGGTTGGGAAGATCTCCTGGAGAAGGAAATGGCAACCCACTCCAGTATTCTTGCCTGAAAAATCCCATGGGTGGAGAAACCTGGTGGGCTACAGTCTGTGGGGCGGCAAAGAGTCAGACACAACTGAGTGACTTCACTTTCACTCTACTGATATCTTGAGAGCCATATAGGGTATTCACGGGAGGTGGAATTAGCATATATCAGAGTTTGGTGTAAGAAATAATCTATCCACCTTGTATTCGCTGACAAAAGATGAGAGCCAATACTGTGCAAACACAATAGGAAAATTCCTTTGGGGACTCTGGATCAATGAATCATGAAGCAAACTGTGGGATATGGGTACAATTATTTATACATCTTTATTTCTTTATTGAAGGACATGAAGCCTAAAAAATTAAAACACCAGCCCATTTCAGTTTCAGTTCAGTCACTCAGTTGTGTCCAACTCTTTGTGACCCCATGGACTGCAGCACACCAGGCCTCCCTGTTTATCACCAACTCCCGGAGTTTATTCAAGCTCATGCCCATTGAGTCAGTGATGCCATGCAACCATCTCAGCCTCTGTCGTCTCCTTCTCCTCCTGCCTTCAGGCTTTCCCAGCATCAGGGTCTTTTCAGATGAGTCAGCTCTTCGCATCAGGTGGCCAAAGTATTGGAGTTTCAGCTTTAGCATCAGTCCTTTCAATGAATATTCAGGACTGATTTCCTTTAGGATCGACTGGTTGGATCTCCTTGAAGTCCAAGGGACTCTCAAGAGTCTTTTCCAACACCACAGTTCAAAAGCATCAATTCTTCTGCACTCAGATTTCTTTATAGTCCAATTCTCACATCCATACATGACCACTGGAAAAACCATAGCCTTGACTAGATGGACCTAATTCATTTTAGATATTCAAAATTATAGTAATGGAGAAAAGAAAACATCTATGGCAATGATTCTGAACTAGCACTGAAACTGAAACATTGCTTGATGTCAAATTACTTCTTTTAAATCAACTTGTAAAATGACATAACCATATTTTATTCCTCTAAGAAGAATTGTTCAGTTCTAACCATCTGCTAAATTAAGCAGCTATAATTATAATGAACAATTATAGCAGACCTGATACAAAAGGGATAACTTGGTGTAATAAGACAAAGTCCTAGGAGGCTATTGCCATCTTGAAGATGAAGATCAAAATTAGAACAGTTTTTCTTAGTGTACTGAAACTCTAAGCATGGTTAAGTTCAAAGTGCAGCATCACATTTTAAATTCTTTATTTCATTTTAGGAAAAATGGTCACTAAATTCCGTCAAACTTGCAGTTTTCTAGATTTTTCTTTTTTTTACATGTCTTGTGAGATCACTTGTTGTTTCTTATTGATTTCTTGGCCCTTTCCGTGTGCAGATACAAAAATCTTTCACATAACTTCTAGTAAATGTGTGTGTGTGCGCAGTAAGTCACTTCAGTCATGTCTGACTCTGCAGCCTTATGGACTGTATGTAGCCTGCCAGGCGCCCCTGCCCATGAGATTCTCCAAACAAGAATGCTGGAGTGGTTGCCATGCCCTCCTTGAGGGGATCTTCCCAACCCAGGGACTGAGCCCATGACTCATGTCTCCTGCATTGGCAGATGGGTTCTTTACCACTAGTGCCACCTGGAAAACCCCTGATAATTATAAAAAGACCAAAAAATTAAAATAGCTGGTCTCCTAAGTACCAGTAAGTTAAAGGATATGTCATTAATGAGTCTAGCAGTTTTCTTCTTTGGTCCTTAAATAGATGTTCAATGTTTCTGCAATTTTATGGCAGTTTTAACATATGTGTTTGAGTCCAAACACATTTTCCATGAAGCTAGTTGCCTCAGACTAGTATTATTGAAAGTGAAATAGTAATGTTTTTTGGCCTTGCCTGCCCTGGAATGTTGCCTGTTATATTCTCCAACCAGAGAACTTATTTTTATAGCACAGATTCACATTATTAAACATTAGCAGGGACTCCTCATCAAAAAAGAAAAAAAAAATGTATTTACATGCGGCTTCCAGTTCACAGAAAATAAAATGCCTTAAAAGTATTTTTCCCTACAAATGCCAACAAAGCTAATATGGTAGGGACATTAAGACTTCTAGGACAGAACTAATTCATGTTTTAGATTTTCAAAACTGTCATTCTAACTGTGTTGCTTCCCCCTGACAATATGAAGGTCTGAGATCAGGGGAACCTCCCCCTCTTTCCTCATGCACACACCCACCTCCATGGAAGATGTCATTTGTGAATCTTTACAACAGTCTCACTCAGGAAATGCCTTCACTGCACTTTACAGTCTCTGGAACCATGAGGTCTAGAAATTGATTAAAACACTAATTATTATAGTTGTATTTAGAGGTATGATTGACAGGGCAGATTCCAGGGAAAATGCAAAGATTTCTCCTAGTCTAGCAGCATGCTCACGTATTAATTTAGTAGAATTAAAAATATTAAAATTACACAATGAAAATATTATTCAGTTTAGGAGTCCTAGTGAGGTTAATAAACACAGAGGTCCTAAAGGGCCTTTTTTTCTTTTTTATCATTAATTGTACCTAGTGGAGTCTTTAACAAGGCTTTCTTTCTCTTTTTTAATGCCATTTTGTAGGGATATTGGGGTGATTCATTCCAAATAATTTTGCACTCTGTAAAACCGAAAGGCCTATGAGAAAGTATTTGCCTTTACCCATTTGTTTATCCATCTATCCATCCATCCATCCATCTATTCACCCCCTAAGCATTTATTCACTCACCAAATACTTCTTGAATCACTACCATGTTCCAGGCACATAGTGAGCAAGAAAGATAGAATTTCTGCCCTCGTGTGGCATATATTCAAAATAGAAAAGACAGAATGTTGAAAAGAATGACTGATCAGGTGTTTTTGACAGATACTGTGTTAGTTTCAGCAAAGAGGCAAAGATTTCCCTTGAATGTCATTCCCAGGGATGTAGTATCCTAGGATCGTGGCCTCCTCCCCTTTCTAAAGGCTTCCACGTTCCAGTGGGACTCTGAGGCAGAAGTTTCTGAGGACCACATGGACCAGAGAGGACGGATGCTGGAGCTTAGATGATGGAGTGGCAGGAGTGGCAAGAAGACAAAAGTGCCTGGTGAAAATGCTGGCAGTGTGCCAAAGCCACACAGATGACTCTTATTTTTGCAGAATGATGCAGTTTGTCTCACATGACAAATGTTAAACTGAATACAATTCTTGTTTAAATGGCAGTTTACAAGGATTATTACTTTCACTTTTAGTGTGACTATCTAGAGAAACAGTGAATACACATTAGCTAGAGAGGAGGAAATAGGTGACATACTGATTCTGTATCACCTTTGCCTCTCCAAAGGCCACTGCTGTCTGGGGTTTTTGCTTCTTCCCTGGACCATTACCAGGAACTTTGTAGGAACCACAGACTTCTATCCTTTCCCCAGACTGTGGATTCTCTCCCTGCCTCTTCTACCCTGTGGTCGCAAATGCTGCTCTGGAAGACAGCAACATAACTGCAAGTCAACAGGCACTGAGGCATTTAAATGCCTCAATGTTCAATGCCTCTACCTCAATGTTTATAGACTAAAATTTGCCTTTCTACCTCAGCTTCCCCTATAGTTGGTCCATGCTGAACTAGCTCTTCAATTTTGAGGCAGTATTTACACTGTCTTGAAGAAGAACCAAGTTCATGACCAGAGTGATCTTCTGGAAAAGAATGTATTCAATGAATTATTTATCAAGACTCTTTGGGATATAACTGTTGCCTTGACAATAGCTTTAGCTTTTGAGTGAATTATGGGATCTACAGTATTGACCCCAAGGAATGTCTATGGAGGTCAGGAAAGTGATATGTTTTATAACAGCACTAAGGCAGCAGTAAGAGGTATGAGATAGCTGGTGGATTTAAAGAGCTGCTTTTTCAGACAGCTTATGTTTTCATTATCTATGCCAGGTTTATGTTAAAAAATGATAGTCTAGCAGTGAAATAATTAACAGAATAACTAAGGCAACTAGATAAAATATGAGAATTCAGTCAATTCAGTGATTTAGTATTAGGTAGACAAAATAACTCATTTTTTAAAAATAATTTTTTGAGAGGAAAGATATTCCTGGATGCATTATTCATCCCTATGTGTATACATAGCATAACTATTTTCTTATGATGTAAACAATTTGCAGCAACTGATCAGGTACAATGTTGAAAGCAGATGTTTTTATTGAAAGCCATAGATTGCAAACTTGAGCTCTTCTTGCCTTCAATCTCCCCTTATTTAAAGATCTAGCACATTTTTTATTTCTATATTTTAAATGAGAAATATTACTCTTGAGAAATCTGTATGCAGGTCAGGAAGCAACAGTTAGAACTGGACATGGAACAATAGACTGGTTCCAAATCAGAAAAGGAGTACACCAATACTGTATATTGTCTCCCTACTTATTTAATTTATATGCAGAGTATATCATGAGAAATGGTGGACTGGATGAAGCACAAGCTGGAATCAAGATTTCCAGGAGAAATATCAATAACTTCAGATATGCAGATGGCACCACCATTATGGCAGAAAACAAAGAAGAACTAAAGAGCCTCTTGGTGAAAATGAAAGAGGAGAGTGAAAATGTTAGCTTAAAACTCAACATTCAGAAAACTAAGATCATGGCATCCAGTCCTATCACTTCATGGCAAATAGATGGGGAAACAATGGAAACAGTGACAGACTTTATTTTTGGGGGCTCGAAAATCACTGCAGATAGTGACTGCAACCATGAAATTAAAAGATGCTTGCTCCTTGGAAGAAAAGCTATGATCAACCTAGACAGCATATTAAAAAGCAGAGACATTACTCTGCCAACAAAGGTCTATCTAGTCAAACTATGGTTTCTCCATGTGAGAGTTGGACTATAAAGAAAGCTGAGCACCAAATAATTGATGCTTTTGAAGTGTGGTGTTGGAGAAGACTTTTGAGAGTCCCTTGGACAGCAAGGAGATCCAACCAGTCCATCCTCAAGATCAGTCCTAGGTGTTCATTGGAAGGACTGATGTTGAAGCTGAAACTCCAATACTTTGGCCACCTGATGTGAAGAACTGACTCATCTGAAAAGACCCTGATGCTGGGAAAGATTGAAAGTGGGAGGAGGAGGGGATGACAGAGGCTGAGATGATTGGATGGCATCACTGACCCAATGGACATGAGTTTGAGTAAACTCTGGGAGTTGGTGATGGACAGGGAGGCCTGGTGTGCTGCGATTCATGGGGTTGCAGAGAGTCGGACATGACTGAGCAACTGAACTGAACTGACTGAAGAGTAACAATTTTTTTATTTCTATAATTCTATCTTTACCCACCCTGTGATAAATTGATACCTTCTCACAAGGGCTTGTAAATGTAGAGCTCCAGACTGAGACATGCCATTCTGCCATTCTGGTCACTTCTCTGATCCTCTCAATGATGTCTCCTGTCCTTTAGAAGCCTAGTGTTTGATTCTATGAGGGGAGTTTGTAATTTCTTCAGTTCTGTCTCATCACAACCAAAATGTGAAGTGAGGGACCAGTGTTACAGCCCATGGTCCGACCCGTGTTACAGCTCTCGGTTGGACCAGTGTTATAGCCCTTGAACGGACGGACCAGTGTTATAGCCCTCAGAGGGACCAGTGTTATTATAGCCGTCGGTCAGACCTGTGTTACAGCCCTCGGTCAGACCCGTGTTACAGCCCATGGTCGGACCCATGCTACAGCCCTCGGTAGGACCAGTGTTACAGCTCCGTGTTACTGGTCAGTTTTATTTAGAAAGTAAAGGAAAATACATCCTCAAGGCATGAGGGCATGGTGACCCAAAAGGTGCAAAGAGAAGAGAGGCCTCCAGCCCACCTCTTTCTATGGCTCCTCTTTTTATATGTTTTTTCTCCTCCCCCTGGGACTGCCCTATGTAATTTGGGCTAGCCAGAAGGGCTGTTTGTTCTACCTGAGGTCCTCACTCTAGTCCTTGGATCTTCCTTTGGTCTTATTTCGAGGGCTTTTCCCTTCCTTGTCTTTTAGCCACCACCATTCTGGACTCCTTTTTCCTTTTTAAACTACCTAACAATTCCATATCTGGCTAGCCTTGCCTGTGGCTCAGGCAATTGTGTGTCCCATTCTTGATCCACCCCACACCAACTATCACATCAGATGTGGAAAGTTGACTTCACATCAACCTGAGTCACCTATACTTACATGGTGCTCAAGGTCTTGCTGCTTTATATGTTAGTATCTCATAGATCTGAGGAATGTGATTCTCATTTTTTATTTTTAATTTTATTTCATATGTCTTGCCCTAGATCTCTATAGTTCTCTTGGAGTTTGGGAACTGATCTGGAGGATCCAGCATACCCTGCCCAGCACTGCTTCTCTGACACTTTCATCAGTAACTATTGGTTGAACACATTTGTGCTAGGCATTATGCTGGGTGCTGGAAATAGAGTTTTGGACAAAAGAAACACAGTTGCTGTCCTAAAGAGGCTTAGAGTCTAATGGGAATAATAGGTACAAGAGAGTAAATCAACCAATAAATCAATAAATTGTTGAAAGACATTGAAGAAATGATTACAAATGTAAGGGATGTTGCAAAATGGGAAGGAAAGAGTGTTATAAAAGGGTATAATGAGGGAAAATTTAAAAAACCTCAGAAGGTCAGAGGAGGATTCTTGAGGAAATAACATTTAGGCTGAGATCTGAGAGCTGAGAAGTAATTAAATAAGTAGGTGACTGCAGGAAAAATTGGAGGAAAAGCAGTGGCACCTCAAGCCATGTTTGAAAATGATATTCTGGCAGTGGAATAATTAACTAAATAAGTAAAACGATTAGCTAAAATGTGGGAATCCAGTCAACTCAGTGATTTAGGCCAGGAAAGTCTGTTAAGACGCTGCATTCCTGAGATCAAACCCCATCTTCGGTCAGATGAGGGCATTGTGCTTTCTTCCGTGAGGCTGGAACGACCAATGAAAACCAGATGAAGGGGGCCTTGTAAGTCACAATAAAAGACTTGGATTTTATTCTTAGATAATGAAAAACACTGAAAGCTTGGTTTAACATATTTAAATTATGAAATAGTCTGAGTACAAAATAGTGTGAAAAGAATACATTAGGTACCTCTCTAGTCATCATCAAGCCTAATATTTGCATTTGCTTCACAAGTTTTGAAGAAATAAATGTTTCACTTCAGCTAAAATCCCAAACACTGGTCCCTCTCCATCGCTTTCTTTCCAGATAACCACTATCCTGAAGTTGGAGTGTATCAGTCCTGTGTAATGATGGCAGTATCTAATGAAGCTCAAAAAGTACAGTCTTCATGACCTTGGAAGTTGTCTTCTAGGTATGTATTTTGAAGAGACCTTACAAATATGAACAAGAAACATTTTCAAGAAACTTATTACTCATTGCAGTGAAAAAGTGGGGCTGACATAACATATATATATATATATATATATATATATATATATATATATATGTATATATATGTATATATATATATATGTATATATATATAAGAAATTGTATTTTATAAGCTCAGTCTGGCTACAATTTTAAGAATGCAATCACAAGAGTAGCCCAGAAGTTACTTCAATAGAGGAGTTGAACCACAGTTGAAACTTTGATTTGGGGGAAAAATAGATTCCAGAGCTATCACAAGGTAGAATTTTTAGGATACAAGTTTGGCTATGAAGGTATAATGGGTAGAAAAGAGTCAAGTGACTTTCAGTTTTCTGGCTAGAGTTACTTGGTCACTTATGCTTCTGTTTACTGAAGAGGAGAGCAAGGATTGTACTGACAGCTCCGGGAATGGGTGGAAGTAATAAATACATTGTTTGCAACATGAATGTGAATTGCTTTCTTCAACTAGAGATGTTGGGGATGTATTGGAAATGGGTCTGATAGTCAATAGGGAATTCTGAGATGGAGACAAACTTTGAGAGTCCTCAGCATATACTTGGGAGCCATTCAGTTTGTAAGAGTATGTGGAATTGATTAGATGGAGTATACAGAACAAAAAGAAAGATGACCTAGGACTGAGCCCTGAAGGGCGTTAAAATGTAGTGTTGTCATTGGAGGCTGAGAGGAAGAGGTCATAGAAATACAGTGAAAAAACAGATGAGAACAGAATATGCAGTCAGAGAAGCTAAGGACACAAATTATTTGTAGAAAAAGGGGGGCAGCCAACAATTCTGAATGCTGATGATACTTCAAGCAAGAGAAGGGATGAGAAGTTATCTGTTGGATTTTGCTCTATAGAAGTCATTGGTTATATAAATGTGAGCACATTCAGAATGGTTGGGCTGAAAGCCATTTAGGGTGGGTTCAGAACTAAATGGAGGAATGGAAATGGAGATAAATGAGAGGTAGAGACACCTTGTTGGAGTCTTTTGTCTGGGAAGGAAAGGACAACCATGGGTAAGAACTGGGGGAGTAGGCAGCTAGGGTGAAAGGAATAATTGTTGTGTTTTTGTACATTTGTTTCTTTAAGACGAGGCAGATTAATGTGTTTAAATGCTGCCAGGAAGGAAAGATTCAGTTAAGAGGGAGAGATTGAAGATGTTTAAAAAAAAGAGAGGGAAGATAACCAACAGGTGAGTTCCCCCAAAAGAAGATGAAATTCAAAGCATTCTATAATGATTTATTCTTTAGTTAATTGATAAATGAATAGGAAAAAAATAGGTCATTTATCCTGAAATAGTTGTAAAGCATAAAAGAATGGTTGTGGTGTGAAAAGGCTTACTGATTTG
The DNA here is from genome assembly GCF_023699985.2 of Odocoileus virginianus. Classification (NCBI taxonomy): domain Eukaryota; kingdom Metazoa; phylum Chordata; class Mammalia; order Artiodactyla; family Cervidae; genus Odocoileus; species Odocoileus virginianus. The sequence continues at coordinate 11,611,003 of NC_069697.1, forward strand.
GGTAGTGTTGAGCTGAGGGTTCTCACACCTGCTTGCCTCTATTGTCTCTCTGAGGCAGGAAGTGGACCTCCTTTTGCGGAGGAGTGGGTAGGATTTAGAGGTTTTAGGAGAGCAGAGTCTGCAGTGGCTGTTGTGGAGGGTTGGCATGAATTCGGAATGAGGAAACAACAGAGAGTTTCTGTCACTTTTTAGTTCCAAGTTGAGGTTGGAAATTATGAATTCACAGTGGTGCTAATGTCCTTGGACCACGCTCATGTATCTATGCTCTGTTCCCTTTGGATTAATTCTTTTGCAAGAGTCTCCTCATTTCTTCCTACAGACAGACTCCCCTTCCAGATGTGCCACACGTGTCTGAATTCGCAGTCAATATAAAGCATGGGTCACGTTCAAGGAGCCAGTGTTGATTTCTTAAACTATATCCAGCACATTCGAAAGAACCCTATATGAAGGCAATACTTCAAGGGTTAGCTGTCTCTAAGTATGTCACAAGCTTTCATGGACTTCCAAATTTATTGTGTTTTTAAGCCCTGAAAGAAGTATTGAGTGTTTTATTTAAAGCCCTCTGTGGATGACAGCATGAGAACTAAGAGTTCCATTTTTCATGAAGAATTTGTAGAGTCGGTGGCACAGGTTTCACCAGCCCTGGGCTGGAAACGCAGGACCTTGTGGTGCGCCTCTTAAGCATGGCAATATCTGTCTTGTGCAGATTTTTGTTGTTGTCATTTGGGCATCATCTTCATAAGGGAAAATGTCATAGGTATTCAGAAGTCAGGGAACACTGTGGAATATCCTCATATGGTTACTGTGGTCTGATTGAGTCAGCAGCGTATTGACACACATTTGCTTTTCCACAGATTCAAAAGAACCAATGTTTTCTTTTTAAAAGTGACTTCATCTTCCATCGTAAATGTCTCTACTCTAAGGCCTGGTGAGAGAATTCCTTGGAAACCAAAGAACATTTAGTCATTTAATGTGTGTGTGTGGGTGTTTTTCTCTTTAATTTATGAAGTTCTTTGAGCAAGTAAATTAAAAAGTGGTGTGTTAGTATTCCACATTTTGTTATTTTTGAGGTGAATTTATTTCATAAGCAAGTCTATAATTTAAGCAGTGTTTGTGATCTTCTCTGAAGCTTTTAGTTATCTCTATGCCATGGAAATTGGTTTTGCATGAGTTTGATCAGAAAAGCAGTAGAATGATCACCAGTTGTGGAATAAGAAAACTTGGGTTCCACTTCTAACTCTGCTACTAATATAATCTTGAGTCACTCTGTCTAAGCACCAGTTTTTTGATCTATGAAAGGAGGAGTTTTATTAGGTGATTCTTAAAATGTTTTCCAGATCTTAATCTCAACTTTAGGAGTTGACACAGCTGGTAGGCAGCATGTAAAAAAGGCTAAACATTGTTAATGTTTTAAATTCTTATATGTAATGGTAATGGTTTAGTCACTAAGTTGTGTCCAATTCTTGTGACCCCATGGACTGGGAACTTACCAGGCTCCTCTGTCCATGGGATTCTCCAGGCAAGAATACTGGAGTGGGTTGCCATTTCCTTCTCCAGGGAATCTTCCCAACCCAGGAATCAAACCTAGGTCTCTTGCATTGCAGGCTGATTCTTTACCGACTGAGCTACAAGGGAAGCTCTTATATGGCGCAATTAAAAATGTGCATATTCAAGCCTGGGGATTAAGTTCATAGTATTCATTCATTTATTCCATGATGAGCACCAGAAATTTGGCAAACAGCTATGAAAAAGAAAAGTATCAGTCCTCTAGTAGTTCACATTGTTGTATGATAGGAAATGTCAGCAGTTATTGGAATAAATATGATAAGTGATCCTGTGATAATGTCTGCATCTCAAACTTCTCTTCTTAGTATATCCAGCCTCCTATGCAGTATCTTTACTCGCCTGTCTTTAGCACTTTAGACTTCACACATCTCAGACCGAACAATTGAGCCCGCTCTCTGCTCTCAAAATACATACTTCCTAATTTTTGTAAATGACATCACCATTCACCTGCTTGCTCAAGTCAGAAATCTAAGCATTTTGCCTGATTTCTACTTTTCCTCACTATCTCTGCATCTAACCCATCAGCAGACCCTGATCAACTTATGCTCAGAACTTTGACTTCCCATGGCTAGCACTCTAGTCCAAGCCACCGTCATACTTCATCTGGACTGTTCTAAGGACCTCCTTACTGCTCTCCTTACTTCCATTCCTATCCCATTCCAACTTATTCTCAAAAGGCAGTCAAAGCAATGTATTAAAAATATAAATTCAAGCATGGCACTTTCATTCTTGGACCCTCCTTTGACTTCTTGTTGTATCTCAAATGAAATCTAAGAACTGACATCATCTGCTCCTCTGTTTCGCTAATCTCATGGCTTTTTACCCCTTGACCAGAAAGCTCAGTCACACTGAGCCAAGCTCTCATTCTTCAGCTTTCAATGCAGAGATCTTCGCCTCAGAGATGATTTCTATTACCATCTAAATAGATTGCACATCCTCACTTCTTTTTCTGTTTTCTTACCACCTGCTCTTATTTTTCACCACACATAACAGCATTTAATTTGATTATAATTTTATTCCCTTGTTTATTGTTTAACTTGCCCACTAGAATGATATTTTTATTTGGGCAAGAAATTTGCCAGTTTTATTCACTTAGCCTCCAGCATAGTCCTTATTGTATATTAATTATTAAATTAAATATTTAATTAAATATTACTTGAAAAAAATCAGTCCAATAATTATGACTCTTTCTGCTTTGCAACCTGAACATGTCAAGGAAATGGAAACAAAAAGTATTTGGTATTTCTGCTTTTAGATGGGACATATCCATGATGTGTCTAACAGTTACCAGTTATGCAAAGGTTGACATGATTAAAATAATAATTTGCAATTTATAGTAGCATCACACCTTCACTTTTTGAAACAATGCATCTATGAAGAACCATAAAAAGAGAAATTCTTAATTGAACTAAGTCCAGTTCTATTTAAATACTTATTCATACAGCAAGTTACAGAAGAGTTTTAATTAGTAATATGCTTAATGACTGTCAAACAATTTTTCACACCATTCAACCTTTACTTTTGTACTCCTAACAAAATAATCTTATGCCTTCTGACTAATTTTTCACTCATAAAAACCTAAGTACTGATGTTCTAATAAATTGCCAACAATTTTTGTGTGAAATGATTTCTTTACTTTTTTGGTCTTTCCTATTTCATTGTGATCTTATTTATTTCTACATAAGATTGAATATCACACTGTGATGATAATTTTATGTTCATAAATGATTGACAAGGAGAAAGAAGGAGATATAAAAATAATAAAGTAACTTGTAACTTATATGCATTTGAAATTAATAAAAAACTTGTGAGTGATGCAAATGAAGTTATTTAAGAAATATGGCTGTGGGCAGTTCAAATTTTATAACGATGTATTAATTTTCCATAGTAGATAATGCAGTAGGCTACTTAGAATCTATTAATACAGAATTGTCTCTTTTGTTCATGTTATTCTCATTTTATGGAATATTTGTAACTCTCCTTTGAAGACTCACTACATCTCTAGAATTCTTAATATATAAGAATCTATCACATAACAAGTGCCTAATAAAATTTTGTTGACCTGAAGTGAAACATTTCTAGATTATTAAATCCCACAGAGCTTATATTCTATGCCACATGAATTATTTAGACAGATCTGAGTTATATTTTATATTTTAAAGATATGATGATCACTCATATTTTTGTCATTTACAATTAAATTTTATTTAGTTTTTGGATAGGAATACGCATAGTTTGTGTTTTTAGGGAAATGTAATAACCACTATTAATAATCTTCACATACTCTCTTTCTTTTTAATCTTTTTCCTAGGTATATTTTAAGGTCATACCATAACATAAGGATTTGTTGTTTGTACTTAATGTGTCATAAATATTATCACAGTGTTTTTTAACAACTACAAAATATTCAATTTGTAGTTATATTTTAACTTAGTAGATGGTAAAGAATCTGCCTGTGATGTGAGAGACCTGGGTTCAATTCCTGGGTCAGGAAGATCCCCTGGAGAAGGAAATGGCAACCCACCCCAATGGGTTGCCTGGAGAATTACATGGACAGAGGAGCCTGGTGGGCTACAGTCCATGGGGTCGAAAAGAATCAGACACAACAAGCACAAACATGCTATTTTTAAATATCTGGATTATTTCTTCTCTATGATAATATAAACCACACTATGACTAATATCTTGTGGTGTAAATCTTTGTCTGAATTTTTTTCCCATTGGATAAAATGACTGGATCTCATGATAGGGATATTTTTATGCATTTTGAGTTGTGTGGAAATAGCACTAAAATTTTTTGACAACTTTTAATAATAGCTACATTTACTTTGAATACTTCAAGCACATTATCTCATACTTCCCTTTTGGTAGGTATTAATATTATTCATCCCTTAAAACAGTTGGAGATTTCAAATAATACAGTCAAGGTCACATAGCTAGTTTATGCTAGAACCAGATTTTAAGCATAGTTTTTTTTTTCTTTTTCTGACTATAACGATATATAATCTGAATTGGTTTGTTTGGCCGTCATAACAAAATACCATAGGCTAGGTGACTTGAACAGCAGAAATGTATTGTTTCACAGTTCTGGAGGCTGGGAGCTCAAGATCAAAGTTTGGTGTCTTTCAAGGTCTCTCTCCTTGGCTTACAGAGAGCTGTCTTTTCACTGTATCCTTATGTGGTCTTTCCTCTGTGCATACTTGTCTGTTTTCTAATATCTTTTTCTTTTAACGACACCAGTTGTATTGGATTAGGGCCTGCCCAATCAAACCTCATTTTGCTTAATTTCCTCTTTATAAAGGCCCTATTTCCAAACACAGTCATATTCTGAAGTATTTGGGGTTCAGAATTCAACATAGGAATTTTAGAAGGATACTTTTTAGCTTGTAACAGCATCCTTTGCAATAAATAACATTTTCCTAAAGGAATAGTCTACCTTACACTCAATTGTGGAATGTTTCTTTTCCAATGTGGAATAAAAGAAAATATTTTTAATTAAAAATGTCTTTTAATTTTTCTGGCACTTCTAGACAAAACAATTTGACATAAAACAACCATAGCAAAAAGAATTATAGCAAAAAGGAGTAAATAGAATTATAATATGTAGCTGATGTACAATTAGATGTACAATTAGAACTATATCCCACCCAAAATTAACACAAAAGCTCTTAAAGTTTTGAGGTATTCTTTAAACTCTTAGTTATAAAATATTCAAAGCAATAATTCTTCCATTATTAACTAAAAGAACGTTGTTCCAACAGCAGTAATTTCGTTGTAGGAATTTGTATTTTAAAATATATATACAATAGAGTACCTGCCTGTAACCTGTATATAAAAGTATAACAAAGGGAACAAACAAAACAAAAAAAAAGCAAACACATCTACACTCCACATCAGCTTAAGACATGGAAAAAGCACACTTCCCTAAATGTCTTTCTGTCCTTTCCAAGATGTAATCACAATTTTGACTTATTTTCGTGTTTTTAAAAAAATGACTTGTTCATATCTGTGTACCAGTGAGCCATGCATTTTCTATTTTGGTTATTTTAGCACCCTAATAGAAGTGGAGTAAGTCTGCGTATGTTCTTCTGTGAACAGCTTTTTTCATTTGACATGTTTTTTGAGATTTATCGGTGCTGTTTTGTAAAGTGGAAGTGTATTCATTTTTGTTGCAGTCTAGTATTCCGTTAGCAGCAGCAGCAGCAGTATTCCATGATATAAAAATACCACAGTCTATTTATCCATTTTCCTGCCTAAGGATGTTCAGAGTTGCCACTTTTTAAAGTTATAAATAATGCTGCTTTCAAGGTTTGTGTTTCTTAGGATACATGTTCAAGCATATTCTAGGGCAGTGGCTTTTAAACTGCTTTGACTCCAACCCTCAGTAAAAAAATTGTTTTACATTGTAATGAAGTACACATACAAACACTTAACATGTGTATGTGCACATATAACTTAAGACAATATGTTTACACAATAATACATGCAGTGCTCACTGGTATTTTCTATTCTGTTTTTTTAAATGCTGATGATGGACCAAAAAATTGATTTTATGGTACTAATATATCTCTTTTAAAGCCAGTAGAGAATAATGTAGAATTTTAATCCGTATTAATAACATGCAATGCTTCATATTATCCTCCAGAAGAAGGATGGCTTTAAAGTTCTACTAATATGGTAAAACTTTCAAGTCCATTTTAATCATATCATTTTTTTTTCTCAAAATGCCTCTGATTCTGGTAGATATTACATCACCCCCTTTTCTTTCTAATCAGTTTTTCCTGCCTCTTTCTAGTGTTGATCACCAGTCTCTTTGCCCTTTCAAAATCTTTCTCTGTGTGTGTCTCTAATCTTTTATTATGTAGAAAAATTTAGCCATAGGATTAATTCACCTTGAAATGGGAGGTTTTATATAACATAGTTTCCAAAATGTAGGTATTTATCCATTAACGAATCCTCAAATCAAGGTAATAGATAAGATCAGTCTTTTTTTCATTCTAATGTGCTGCTGTTGCTAAGTCACTTCAGATCAGAAAATAAGCAGGTTTTATTTTGCAAGACTTTTGCTACAATTCTCTGTGTGTGTGTGTACTAGGTTGAAATAATATGTATTCCTTATTTTAAACATGCAGTGAAGTATTTATTTCCATCATATTCTCCTTAGTAAAAATAATAAAAACAGACAAACCAAAACAACATCTTAATCTTCTTTACATTGAGCGCAGTATGTATTCTAACTCCCTCTGCCGCCTTTTGTCATCGAAACCTCTGGGGAAGTTAATATATGGCACGGGCTGACCAGGGACTCAGGCAAGTCCATTGGTATTAGACGTCAGTGGATCTGAGTGTTATAACTGCCCACTGTAGCTCTTAGTCCCACCTATGCCTTTAATAGGGATCAGATTGTGTTTTTTCAGAGTTACTTTTTGATGCTGAAATCTGGGAGGATTTCCCTGTCCCAAAAGTTAAGCAATATTGGCTTACTTCTCAAATTTTCCCCTCCAGCCCTGCGGTCTATTTCTCAGCGAGCAGTGCCTGGGTGATCCTGGTGGTCTTGCTTGCATCACACTTCACCACATGTAATGCAGACTCCAGGGTCTGCCTGGCTACTAGGAGCCTTTGGGGTTGGAAATTAACCTTTCTGCCCAGGGGCCTCAGTGGTCAAGAGGCCCACCAGAGGTCTCCAGGAAGGCTTCCGCCAAGTCACTGCACAAGTGTATCACATGGTTTCCTCATCCCTTCAGGGAAACCGCCTTGTACTTTCTCTCTGTTCATTCTAATTTGGTTTGGCCAATCTGTGAGTGTTTTCAGTCTCTTGGGCCAATGTGTTGATACATTGTTGATTCTTCCTTGTTCCAATCATTTCCAGTTCTTTAAACTGCACTCCACTTACCCTTCAAATTTGCAACCAGAATCTTTTCACTCTGTATAAATGTTCAGGGAAAATCTCTTTCTAATGTTTACATATGGTTATAAATATAAGAATTCACACATCTCTCCATCTTTTCTTAAGCTCTTTAGAATGAAGTGCAATGTTGTTCTACACACACAGAGCTTTGGGACACCGAGGTCTCATGTAATTATAGTACTGGAGGTTTTATATAGGTCATCGAGGTCATCTCTGTTACCTGTCTACCTGTGAGGCTTTATATACGATATAGTACTCAGGCATATTCTCATCATGGCTCCATAGACAGCATCTCACATATGCGTGTATTTTCAGATTTCAGTGTTTTAGGTGTGTAATATAATAACTGTAAATACGTTACATGCTTAGAATAATTTTTTCCTTATGTTCCAGTGTTTCTAGTTAATCTGCACCAAGTAATATCCCCAGAGATTTCAATCATAAGGGTGGCTTCCCAGATGGTGCTAGTAGTAAAGAATCCTCTTGCGATGCAGGAGATGCAAAAGACACTTTGATCCCTGGGTCAGAAAGATCCCCTGGAGGAGGAAATGGCAACCCACTCCAGTATTCTTGCCTGGAGAATTCAATGGACAGAGGAGTCAGTCCATAGGAGTTGCAGAGTCAGACACGACTGAGCATGCACACACAACTTATTCTACAAAATGAACGATAAGAGACACTAAAGGGGAATATTTTTAAATGGCAAAGAGGCTAGTGGATCAGTGTTCTTAAAACTTACTTTGTAACATACCCCACAGCCTTCAGACATTTCTCTTTCAGAGGTCACTTATGAGCAAGTGAAGCATAGCAGGGTTCTGAAGCAGCTCAAACATTTCTGCCTCAAACCCAATAGTGTGGTAACCCCTGCACCTATTGACTCAAGAGAGCCAATTTCTAGCCCTGCCTTCAGTGACATCACGTTAGTGACAGTATCAGTGTTGAAACTGGCCACAGTGGGAGTAGCTATATCACAGAAACTGGCAAATGTGTTCAAGTGCATGCTCTTTTTTGTTGACACATTTGCGGGCACACGTCTGCTGATACCTGATCTTTCTTTGATTTTCTTTTTTTCCAGGAAATAATGTAATTTATTAAGACATATCATGTAGGGAAAGGTTGGGTTAATCTGCAATTTTCAGTCTAGAATTTCACATGGATTATTTTATTAGAGTGAAGGTTTTACAGCATCGTGTCCATCTATGTTTTCAATGGAAACATCCAGTCTTGAATACTTCCTTGACACTCTAACCTGTGAAAAACTGAAAGCATGATTCTACATTTGATGTGGCCTGTCATCAGTTCGATAGCCACTGACTTGCCCGTCACAGTCATTATAGGGGTGCAATGTTTCCTCCATTCCAAGGTGGTAATTCAAACTGAGCTGCAGCTGCCCTTGAATTTTAGGGCAAATATTCTAGACAGAAACACTTGAGGGTTAACCCGAATGTGATTGGACCCACGTGGAGACCTCTGCTGTTGTGCTGGGCTGCCCGTCCTGGGAAACAAAGGAGAACAGTCACGTACATGAAAACACAGCACACATATGCCTACCAGATCCCGAAAGCGCAGACACCCTGTGTGGACCTTTATCAGAAAGTTTGAGACTGGATGAGTGGTTCTCAGCGGAGGGTGGTTTTGCCTGGGGAGACATTTAGCAATGTCTGGAGACTTGCTGGCTGTCACAGTCAGAGGAAGAGCACGGCTGTCCCGAGGGCCAGCACCTGCTGTTCAGCTGAGGAGGGTGCACGGGGGTGTCCCCACAGTGAGGGGCTACCTGGGCCCCAAATGGCAATATGCTCAGGCTGAGAAACCCCAGATTGGAGAGATACGGGGGCTTATAAATCTATCACCTTAGAGGACTTCCTTAAAACTCCATCTTGGGACTTCCCTGGTGCTCCAGTAGTTGAACTCTGTGCTTTCACTGCTGTGGGCTGGGATCCAATCCCTTGTCAGGAAACTAAGATCCCATCAGGTGCATGGAACAGAAAAAAAAACCCTCAACATTTGAATTACCCCTGCTCTGTGTCCTTGGCAGTTGTCACATCTATTTCCACAACTCCAATCTTCAAGCTGCCCCACCCTTCCCCTCATAAAATTCACACTTCCTTTTCTTCATTGGAACAATTTAGCTATAGTTTATTTTTTTTTCTTGTCTCCTGTTTGCCTTGCATCCTTCAGAATTATCTTTGCTTGCCACTCAGCAGGGCAAATGAGTTTCTCTAAGATCTGTTCTCCTTAGACAGTGTAGGGAAATAATAAATATGGCTTTCTTTTCTTGTACATGGGAGAGCTAAGTTAACCTTAGAATAACTGAGTAATCTCTCTCTTAACTTTAAATTTGCTTTTTCTATTTAAGTTTTCATGCTTTCTACTTTGTTCTTTAATTAAATGGTAGTAACTCAGCAGGTGGATTTATCCCAGCTGTCAGAATTCCTGCTAAAATATGGTTTAGAACACCTTGAATCAAAAGCAACCTGACAAAGTGGTTTTCTAAAGAATTGCACAATTAATGTGCTTCTTTGGAAAGTTTATTTTCCATCCATTACTATGCTTTGAAGTAGAATTACTAATTGTTATTCAACTATATTTCATTGCAGTTAAGTGGCTTCCAACATTTGAAAATAATTTACTCCCACTACTTCAGAAGCTACTAATAGAAGCCTCTAAATCACAATCTTGACAGGAGAGCTTCATGTTCTTTCCAGATTACATTGTTTTTGCAATTCCAGTTTTAACAAGGTGATTATATCCTTGAATTTTTGTACTTCGTAAATTTTTTTTAGGTGGAGTGATACGGTGATGCTCAAATAATTCTTATTTTTTTAGCTAGAATCTTAAATCTTCCTGCCTCCTAAATGATATTCCCAAATTTTACCATTCAAAGAGAGACAGACCCAATTGGTCTCTGGGAAAATTCACACAAAGTTTTACAAGGGCTCTCATACATGGCCATGTAAGTAGAGATAAAAGCACTCCAAAGATAAATTTGCTTCCTTCTAGACAAAGTCATCTGCTACTCATGGAAGTCAAATTTAGAGTTTCTAAAATCATTGAAAACCTCTGACATCTTCTAAGGAAAAATAAGTGAGCAGACACTGGAAAATTGAGCAGTTACTGTCCTTTCTTAATAGGAACTAGACAGTCAGATCAAGCTGTTTCTGCTACTCTGTAATCTACAGGCAAATCACTGTACTTCTTTTTCTAATGAATTATTTTTTATTTTGGCAGCACTGGGTCTTCATTGCAGCACATGGGCTTAGTTGCCCTGTGCCATGTGGAATCTTAGTTCTCCAACCAGGGATGAAACCCCACACTGGGAAGCAGATTCTTAACCACTGGATCATGAGGAAGTCCTAGACAAATCACTTTACTTTTTGGAACTTCTGTAAAGTGGGAGCATGGTGGTGTTTGCCATTACTCTGTCACAGTGCTGTGTGGATGATTCAGGGAGCTAATTATTCTCATTATAAATTTTTTTTTGTAACCAAGCGTGTAACATATACTACAGTAGATAAAACAGACAGAGTGATGAGCAAGGATGTGAAGGTCTTTGCTCTTTTGTAGCTTTTACTATCTAGCACTCTGTCATTTAAAGAGCAGGGCATACTATAGCACTAAATCCAGTATCTCAGGCCCTCCTCAAGCCTACTGAATCAGAATCTGTATTTCAACAAGATTCGTATGTTGATCCCCAGGTGATTCATATGTGTGTTATAATTTGATAAACACTATTCTAGCAGATGTTACAAAAACTAACTTGAAAGTTAGGAAAGTGTAATGCAAATATTTTTCAAAGGCCAGATACTCCTAAAACTAAACAAAGAAAGATACAAACTGTATTTAACATTTCAAAGAAACTATGCACATGTACTTAATTATCAGATACTTTCTGTTAAAATTATAGGTGAAAGATAAATTATGATTATTATTTATATTATTATCAGAAAGTGTCTTTTCTTTGTGGAAAGTATACAGTTAAGGCAGAGAATGAGAAACAGAGAGATGAGTCAGGAAATAATAGAGATGACTTGAGACGGGAAGTGAGTCTGAAAGGGAAAGAATAAGTTAGAAAGTATATAGTTTGTCTCCAGACATCAAAAAGAAGAGTGTAATATATTTCAGGGCTTGATATCCATGAACAGTCAGAACAGCCACAAACTACTGTCAGTAATTTAGCAGAGACATTATGTCAAGCTCAAAATCCACACCCACAGCCTCATACTCAACCAAATTGCCTGCAATTGCTTATGACAAGTCCTCGCTGGAATCCTCTTATCATGGAAAACATCCTCTATGTTCTAAACAGTGTCATGAAGGGAGAAAAAAGAAAAGAATAAAGTCCTGAGCCTGGAGCACAGATTTTCTGTAGAAGCAAGCAAGAAAAAAATGGAATGGCTCTACAAGAAACCATTATCCATCTGAAAAGTTGGTTATAAATTTTATAGACAATATACATGTGAAATAGACACTGTCAAGCATTGTGTCCTAAGTGGTAAATAATTAAGTAGACAAAGGTGACTTTTCTTATTACAGATCAGTTGGTTTCAGTTTAAGGACTGAGAAGATTCCAAAAGTAACCTTCCTATTATTGATTTTAAACTTGCTAGAAGAAGACAGTGCTGGACCACAGACAAAGTATTATGCCAACAGTGTAGGATTAAACACTTGCCAAATTCTGCTGCTCGGGTAGTATACTATTCATTGATGGAGTGCTTAATAACAGAAGAGAAGTGAATCCGGTTCACCTTTTCGTGAGAGGCATTTACAGGGTGGTACCAATAGAGCTTCAGTCCAACTCTTCACCAAATATTAATTAGGCCACTAATATATATCAGTCATAGTAAGATGAACAAGTTTGCAATCAAATTGAAGATATGAAAATGATAATAGCAACTGAATGAATGTGAATCTTCATGTAGAACACAACCCAGACTTAACTTTGCTCCTATAACTGGCCTCTGTAATGCCTCAGCAGTAATGTCATTGCCTAGATGTAGCCAGTGGAGAGACAAGTTAATTATAAGTTTTCTGTGGCTTGAGTGTTGTTTATACAACATCAGCATAGAGTGTGGAGGTGAGAGCAATCTCAAATAAGAAAGGCAACAAGTGATTTAATAACACCGACCTTCAAACATTTGGGAACCAACTGCAATAGTCATTACTGTTAATTCATAGAATGATGAAACTAGTTGCCTCTCTGGCTCCAGAAAAAATTGGCAAAGTAAACAAACAAACAAACAAAAAACATTGCATACTACATCCCCTTTATTATATAGTTTGCCATATTTATTATAGGGTAACTTCCTATTTTATTATTTATCTTCTCAATTGTAAGCTCCCTGAAAGTAGTGTTTATATTGGTACCATTCTGTTTGTACCAAGTAGAATAATTTTTGATATATATTCATTCTAAACATTTCTTGAGCACATGCTGTACAACATCATTATCCTAGCTGTTACCTGAAAACTAGGCTCACTTCTTGATGGGTGTTAAACAAGTAGACACTAGTAAATCAAAGTTCCTGAGAAGAAAGGATTTATCCTTACTTGCAGCAAGTAAGGGGATCACCAGGGATCTTTCCCAAAGCAGTGTCTCCCTGAACAGTAAGAGTGAAGAAGTTTTAAGCCAAGTTCAGTTCAGTTCAGTTAAGTCACTCAGTTGTGTCTGACTCTTTGCGACCCCATGAACCGCAGCACGCCAGGCCTCCCTGTCCATCCCCAGCTCCAAGAGTTTACCCAAACTCATGTCCATTGAGTGGGTGATGACATCCAACCATCTCATCCTCTGTTGTCCCTTCTCCTCCTGCCCTCAATCTTTCCCAGCATCAGGGCCTTTTCAGATGAGTCAGCTCTTCGCATCAGGTGGCCAAAATATTGGAGTTTCAGCTTCAACATCAGTCCCTCCAATGAACACCTAGGACTAATCTCCTTTAGTTTGGACTGGTTGGATCTCCTTGCAGTCCAAGGGACTCTCAAGAGTGCTTCTCCAATTCAAAAGCATCAATTTTTTGGCGCTCTGCTTTCTTTATAGTCTAAATCTCACATCCATACATGACTACTGGAAAAACCATAGCCTTGACTAGATGGACCTTTGTTGGCAAAGCAATGTCTCTGCTTTTTAATATGCTGTCTAGGTTGGTCATAACTTTCCTTCCAAGGAGTAAGCATCTTTTCATTTCATGGCTGCAATCACCATCTGCAGTGATTTTGGAGCCCCCAAAAATAAAGTCTGCCATTGTTTCCACTCTTTCCCCATGTATTTTCTATGAAGTGATGGGACCAGATGCCATGATCTTAGTTTTCTGAATGTTGAGCTTTAAGCCAACTTTTTCACCCTCCTCTTTCACTTTCATCAAGAGGCTCTTTAGTTCTTCATTTTCTGCCATAAAGGTGGTATGATTGGCATATCTGAGGTTATTAATATTTCTCCTAGCAATCTTGATTCCAGCTTGTGCTTCCTCCAGCCCAGCGTTTCTCATGATGTACTCTGCATATAAGTTAAATAACCAGGGTGACAATATACAGCCTTGAAGTACTCCTTTTCCTATTTGGAACCAGTCTGTTGTTCTATGTCCAGTTCTAACTGTTGCTTCCTGACCTGCATACGGGTTTCTCAAGAGGCAGGTCAGGTGGTCTGGTATTCCCATCTCTTTCAGAATTTTCCAGTTTACTGTGGTCCACACAGTCAAAGGCTTTGGCATAGTCAACAAAGCAGAAATAGATGTTTTCTCGAACTCTCTTGCTTTTTCGACGATCCAGCAGATGTTGGCAATTTGATCTGTGGTTCCTTTGCCTTTTCTAAAACCAGCTTGAACATCTGGAAGTTCACGGTTCACATATTTAAGCCAAGCATACATGCATAGTCACGAAGGCGCTTTAGCAAAGTGAATTCAGCATAGAATTGAGGTGAAATTAGACAGAATCCATGCTTTAGTTGATTGAAATCAAGAGGATCAGAAAATAAACTTCATTTTTTAGAGAAGTTTTAAGTTCATAGAAAAATTGAATGGAGAGTACCAAGTTCCCATATACCCCCTGCCCCAGCATATGCACAGCTTCCTCCACTGTTGACATCTTGAACCAGAGTGGTAAATTTATTACAGTCTATGAACAATCTATATTGTCTGTACTCACCCAAAGTTCATTTCAATATCATCTAGGAAGAAGTGGCCTCACTGCCTTAGAAACCATCTGTGCTGTGACTATTCGTTCCCCCCTCTCCCACAACCCCTAGAACCACATTTTTTTGTTTTTTACTGTGTGCAGTTTTGCCTTTTCCAGACGTCACATAGATGAAATCATACATCATCCAGTCTTTTTAGATTGACTTATTTCACTTAATAATATGCATATAAAGTTTCCCCTGTCTTTTCATGACTTGACAGCTCATTGTTTTTTAGTGCTAAATAATATTCTACTGTCCAGATATACTGTGGTCTCTTTATCCATTCACCTCCTAAAGGACATCTTGGTTCCTTCCAAGTTTTGGCAGTTATGAGCAGAGCTGCTATAAATATCAGTGTTAAGATGTTTGTGTGGACATAGTTTTCAACTCATTTGGCTAAATGCCAGAGAGCCTGATTGCTGGATTGTATGGTAAGATGTTTAGCTTTTGTAAGAAAGTGCCAAACCCTCTTCTAAAGTGGCTGTATCATTTTATGTTTCGTTTCCCATTGCTCCACATCCTCATCAGTTTTTCATGTTGTCAGTGATTTGGATTTTGGCCATTCTAATGCATGTGTAATGGTATCTAATTGCTTTCATTTTAATTTCCCTTATGATATATGCTGTGGAATGTCTTTTCAAATGCTTATTTGCCTCTTCATATCTTCTTGGTAAGGTGTCTGCTAGTCTTTAGCCTTTTTTAGATAAGATATTTGTTTTCTTATTCCTGACTTTAGGAATCCTTTACATATCTTGTATAATAGCCATTTATCAGATACATCTTTTGCCAACATATTTTTTTCCAGTCTGTGGCTTACCTGCTCTTTCTTTTGAAATTTTCTTTTACAGAAAAAAATTTTTTTAACTATAATGAAGTCTAAGTTATTTATTTATTCCTTTGATCATACCTTTGGTGTTGTATCTCAAAGTCATTGACATATTCAAGGTCATCTAGACTTTCTCCTGTATTATCTTCTGGGAGTCTTATACTTTTGTGTTTTACAGTAGGTCAATAACCTATTTTCAGTTAATTTTTGTGAAGGATATAAAGTCTGTTGCATATGGATGTCCAGTTGTTCTAGCACCATTTGTTGAAGGTGAATCTTTATTCCATTGTATTATCTTTGCTCCTTTGTCAGAGATCAATTAATGATATGTGAATCTATTTCTGAGATTTTTATTCTGTTCCATTGACCTATTTGTCTATTACTTCACCAGTACCACACTGTCTTACTGTAGATTTATAGAAAGTCTTTT
Source organism: Odocoileus virginianus (assembly GCF_023699985.2). NCBI lineage: Eukaryota > Metazoa > Chordata > Mammalia > Artiodactyla > Cervidae > Odocoileus > Odocoileus virginianus. The sequence goes on from NC_069697.1 coordinate 11,626,897, forward strand.
TAAAATTAATTCATTTATGGCTGTGCTGGGTCTTTGTTGCTGCGCAGGCCTTCCTCTGGTTGTGGTGAGCGGGAGCTATTCTCGCGTTGCGTTGCAGGCTTCTTATAGTGGTGGCTTATGTTGTTGCAGAGCATGGGCATGCAGGCTTCGGGCGTTGTGGCCCGTGGGCTCAGTAGTTGTGGTTCCCGGGCTGGAGGGCACAGGCTAAGTAGTTGTGGTGCATGGGCTTAGTTGCTCTGTGGCATGCGGGATCTTCCCAGATCAGGGATCCAACCCCTGGCTCATGCACTGCAGGTGAATTCTTTACCACTGAGCCACCACGGAAGCCCTGTGGTAAGTCTTGAAGTCAAGTAATTTATTCTTCTCCTTTCACGTTGTGCTGGCTACTTAGGTCTTTTACCTCGCCATATATATTTTAGAATCAGTTTCCTGATACCTGCAAAATAACATACTGAGATTTTGCTTGTTATTGTACTGAATTTATAGATCAAGTTGGGAAGAACTGACTTTTTTTTAAAAAAATATTTATTTATTTGGCTGTGCTGGGTCTTAGCTGTGGCATGTGGGATCTTAGTTCCCCAACCAGGAATTGAACCTGGGACCCCTGCCTTGGGAGCACAGGGGTCTCGGCCACTGGACCACCAGGGAAGCCCCAAGAACTGACATCTTGATAGTACTAAGTTTCCTATGTGAGAATATGGGATATCTCTCCATTTATTTACTTCTTTGAGTTTTTCGACCAGAGTTTGATAGTTTACACACATAGAGCTTATCCATATTTTATTAGATTCAATAGCATTAAAAAAAATTTAGTCATTAAGCTATTTCCAAAATTTTAAAAACTATCTACCTTTCCAGCTAGACTGTTAGCTGCATAAGATCAAAACCAATGACTGCATTGTTTACCACTGTATGTCTAGTGGCACATAACAAATACCTAAGATTAAAAGTATTTATTAAATAAATGAAATAATGAATGCCATATGAGCTGAAATACATTATGTTGTTAATACTAGAGTTTCCTCCACAACATTCTCACCTCAAATGAACAGTCTATCCACATGGTATTAACTTACCCCTTGCCAGTGACCTGTTCCAAAAAGAATATGGCTATTCTCTTCCATGAAATGTTAGAAGTGCTGGAAGAGTCTAGCGAAGATATTTCTACTCTTAAAAGAGCCTTCTTTGTAGGCTTGTTGCTGGATCTGAATCCAGTACCTGGAAATTACACAGCCACTTTACTTCATGTGCCAGCATGAAGACAACATGAAGGATGGAAGTACATAAAGACTGAGGGAAAAATGAATCCCAAACTGGTCCTTGAAAAATGTAATTATGCTGCTGAGGCAGCAATGTGGAGTCATCTCTGGATGCTTTGTTATGTGAGATAGTCAATATCCTAGTTATTTAAGCTAATTTTAGCCTAGGGATTATCAGAAAAAGTTGGGCATTTAAAAATTGGGTTAGATTGAAAATTTCCTATTTGATATCTGTTGTTGTTATTTAGTCACTAAGTTGTGTTTGACTCTTTCTGACCCCATGGACTGTAGCCCACCAGGCTCCTCTTGTCCATGGGATTTCCCAGGCAAGAATACTGGAGTGGGTTGCCATTTCCTTCTCCAGGGGATCTTTGTGACCCAGGAATTGAACAGACATCTCCAGCATTGCCAGCAGACTCTTTGCTGCTGAGTCGCCAGGGAAGTCCATTAGAGGTCTACTTAAGCTAAAAGCAAATATCCTCAAGTGGATAGAAGCATAAAAATCCTGATACTTCCAGGTTGACACTAGTTGATATATTCACCTTCTCACATTCACTTTCAAGAGTACACTGGGTTCTTTTTTCTGCCCTAGGTCATCTTTGTACATTTCTTAGTGGATACTACTAGGTAATTAGGTAGGTATTTTTGTTTATCCAAGTGTTATGTTTATATATATTATCTTTCTTAAAATCCAGGATGTAATACTTATCACCACCTTAAATTATTGATGTATAAAAATAATGACCTCAAATTAAAACTTCGTAAAAAAAAATACCTTTATAGAGTAAACATCTGCTTACATAACCTTGTCATTTTCACTTTTAATTATCAGATTCTTCTACACTCAGACACACATACATCACCATAATCTCTCTTTTTTATAAACACTCTTTTACTCCAACAATTATCTTTGTGTTGCCTGTATAACTTTGAAATGAAGGGAATTTGAACTGTTAAGTGGATTAAAAGGTTAATTGCCTAATCTTGGTTTCTTTTCTAAAAGGACTATTTTGACCTATACATGTTTCCTGTCTGGAAGCTAGGAATCTTTTGAAATATACTCTTTTGAAATATACTCTTATCTCAAAGGTTAACTACTTTTACATATTATTCTAGTTTCTTGGCAACTGGTATTTGTCATTTTGTGCTACTATGTTTGGAAAACTATGATCTCTAAGCTTTGTTTCTTTCAAATATTTTGAGAAAATATTATGGAAAAATGTCATAAACATTTGAATAAGCCTTGTATATTTCCTTCTTTTCAAGATGTTTGCAGTCTGAAAATAAAATATCTGAAAAATTGGAGCTATTTAAGGAATTATTCTATTTCTATTTTTATTAAATATTTAGGATGACAAAGTGGCCCTTCAAAGGTGTTAGAAAAATATTTCATTTGCAATAACTTGCATAACAAAAATGTTTGAGATATCCCAGTATAGTTCTTGAAAGTCCTGGTGAAAAAAAAAGCAATTATTCTCAGCATACCACTAACATTTAAGCATCTTATGTTCAGTAATGGGAATTTGAAATATTTCATGCCTTAAATTTCCCCATTGTGTTATTAACTTGAATGTTCACACTTTGTTTACATGATAAAAATAGAGCTAGTATTGATTTTATCAGGCTCAGCTTCTTCAGTTTCATCCTAAATGATCATCGTTTCATTTTTACACATTTGATATCTTTGATTTGGATTCAGGGATATTTAAGATAAACTGTTTCTTAGTGATATTAAAGCACTACACTGAAGAAGTAACATTTAAGAACTTGATTCCACTCCTCTATAATTTTTAGGAACTTATAAAAATAGAGAAAAACCTGAAGCAGAGCTGTCAGAGTTAATATCCTTGTTAAATTATTTTTTTTATTTTACCAATTTAAAAGACAAGGTCCTCAGTTAATGCATTTTAATTCTTCTTTTCTTTGTAAAATAATCTCTTTTACTTAGGAAGAGACCTAAGTCAGTGTTTAGACATTTCCATGAAGAAAAAGTAGTGGAAAGAAAAGCACTAAATGGGATTGTCAGGAAGGGAAAAAGAAAGCCAAAATAATAGGGCCTGAAGGCATAAGGGCAGGAAAAAGTGAAATAATAAGAGAGAAAGAGAAACATCAGAATTAGAGGAGAAATAACACAAAGAAAAGACTGTGATTTGGATGCCTAAATTGTGCTAGGTTAGGATAAAATGCATTGGCAGATGAGGCGGTGACTAAAGAGAAGGAGCAAATGGGGTTGGCTGAGTTAGGGTGGGAGCAGCTATGACCTCATGAGAACATTTAAATGGCATGTCCTTAAAGCCAGCAAGCTCCCATGTGCAAGAAGCAAAATGGGCCAATATGGCACAACAACTCTGAGTCGAGAATTGCTTCATTTCCGGGCTCTTTGGTCTTCAAAAAAAAAAAAATACCAAATGTGTAAAAATATGAAAGAGTATATTAAGAGCGTAAAACAATGTTTCTCAAATCTAATTACAAGTTAGAATCACTTGCAAAACATTCGAACCCAAACATCTCAGGATAAATCAATCAGTGCCAGGACATCAGGTTTTGTGTCTTGTTCTTGGTTTTTAAAGTTCTTCAGATGATTCCAAAGTACAGCCTGGATTGAGAGGCACTAGCAAAAAGAATGACTATAAGATTAATACTCATATATCCATCATGAGCTTAGGATATATAACATTACCAGTTCCCTTGAAGGCCTCTGTGTTTCTTTAACAGAATTACTGCTGCTCCTCAGCCCAAATACACAAAGACATATATATCCTTCACTTTGTATTAATCATTCCTTGCTTTTCTATCATGCATTTCCAAATATTTTAATTTTTAGCTTTGTGGTCTTAGATCTTTTTATAAATGGAGTTATACTAAGTATGAGGCTTCCCAGGTGGTGCTAGTGGTAAAGAATCCACCTGCCAATGTAGGAGACATGGGTTCAATCCCTGGGTTAGAAACATCCCCCAGAGGAGGGCACGGCAACCCACTCCAGTATTCTTGCCTGGAGAATCCCAGGGACAGAGGAGCCTGGTGGGCTGCCATCTATGGGGTTGCAAAGAGTCAGACATGACTGAAGCGACTTAGCATGCACACATACTGAATATGAATATGGAGTGAGTTGCCATTTCCTTCTCCCCTACTGAATATACTCTTTTACATAAAGTATTTCATGGAATTACATTTTCTTGATGATTCTATTTGATACATGCAGTTACTATTCATTTGTTTCACTGTTGAATAATATTTGTTGTATGAACATAAACCAGTTTATTGTAATATCTTATGGTATCTTCTTAATATCATCGATAAATGTGGCAGATGCTTTTTCTTGTCAGTTGATCATAAAGAAATCTTACAAGGCTGTAAGTGTGGGTTAAGGCAGTAGGGGCAATGCAGCAGGATGTGCTGCTATGTAGACATTTAAACCATCTGCTCATTCAGCTTACTTGGGTGTTTGTAGACTTGCTTTAGTTTGACATTTTTGTACCATTTCCACTTGGTTTTGAATTACTGCTTTGCATGACTGAACTAAAACTGGGTAGATAAGTTGAAAAAAACAACCCATGACATATTTCAAGATCTCTGGATGCTCTCCGATCAGATACTCAGTTTTTTGCTAGGCCCAGTAACAAGGATGAAACCAGGATACAGTTTTACTTCTATCCCTTGGGGGTCAGCAGTGTGATTCCCCCATTTGGCTTGGCCAAAGGCTCTGTACAGAGCCCTTCTTGCCCTGGACAGTTTAAGTGTCATTGGACTTGCTGGGTCATAAAATCCAATTGATAAACATGTTTCACTATGGTCAGACTTCATGTCATTCTTTTACTTTAAGCCCCATAACTCTCAGACTTACAGTTACTTGTTTAATGGGTCAGTGCAGAACACTCAAATATGACTTTTGCCTTCAGAATCCAAACATGCCTAGTAAGTATTATGACTTCTTCAGTGCTAAGTGAGGCTGTGTATGGCAGTTTTTCTTTGAAGGGATTTTCCTGGCACTCTATAGACCAGTTAACCCGTAGAAGTTTGACCATGATGCTGGGCCCCAGAAATGATACAGAGTTTATTTCCTTCTGGTACTGATAATCTCCTAAAGTGCTTGTTACATCCTGTTCAGCAGGTCAGGTTGGTGTGGTGACAATAACACAGTGAACTGGTGGGTGGCGGGGAGGTGGGGGATGGACAAGAAAGTCAACTCGTTCTCTGCAGGCTGATTATGGTAGAGAATATGAAAACTGAAATAGCTTTGAGGCAATGCAGTGAAGATGCACAAGGCCCATGGAGGGGGCAGGCTCTTTGGATGTCCTCTCCTCCACGCTGCTGATGCCTAGCCCAGCTGGATATCTCAGGACTGTTTCCTTCCTTAAGATTCCTTTAGCATCCTGTACTGATAAAGCTCATTTTGAAGGAGAAAATCCTCAGTGAGTCTGTTATTTGTCCCTGCCTTTATGGGCTTCCCTGGTGGCTCAGATGGTAAAGCGCCTGCCTGCAATGTGGGAGACCCAGGATCGATCCCTAGGTTGGGAAGATCCCTGGAGAAGGAAATGGCAACCCACTCCACTACTCTTGCCTGGAAAATTCCATGGACCGAGGAGCCTGGTAGGCTACAATCCATGGGGTCACAAAGAGTCGGACACGACTGAGCTACTTCACTTCACTTAGATCCAACCAGTCCATCCTAAAGGAGATCAGTCCTGGGTGTTCATTGGAAGGACCGATGCTGAAGCTGAAACTCCAATACTTTGGCCACCTCATGCGAAGAGTTGACTCATTGGAAAAGACCCTGATGCTGGGAGGGATTGAGGGCAGGAGAAGAAGGGGACAACAGAGGATGAGATGGCTGGATGGCATCACTGACTTGATGGACATGAGTTTGCGTAAACTCCGGGAGTTTGTGATGGACAGAGAGGCCTGGCATGCTGCGATTCATAGGGTTGCAAAGAGTCGGACATGACTTGAGCAACTCAACTGAATACTGAAGGGGACATTTACAGTTGAGAGGAAATACAAGGAAAACTGACAGAATAGGCATTAAGCAGCAAGAGAGACAGAAAGCCTTTGTCAGTTGATGCCAGCTAACCTCTGTCATCCACCACTCTGCTCCTAGCACAGTGGGCTCAGGCATGAAATAGCAATAGTGGCAAGGATGGGGTTTGCACGGGCTCCCATGCACCAGGGCTGCCGCCATAGAATGTTTTGCTTGCCAGCAAGAGACACATGTTATACCTCAGAATGGTCCCATCCCTCAAGGAGACCGAAGAATTAATTGGTAAGAAATTGAGTACGCCAGATTCCTTATATCTTGGAAGTCAGTGGTTTGTCTAGAACTGACACATATTTCCTACATGTGTTTAACTTGCCTTCAGAGCACCTTACCCAGCACCCCTCTATAAGAGTTTATTGTTGTTTGATTCACTATATGTGATTTAACATGCCTTATACCAGGAACCCATCTAATGCAAAGGAGCTGTAGCTGTGAGCGCTTGACTTGAGATTCAGTGTTTCCTTCGCCTACTCAACCACCCAGAAACTTCTGGCTTGATAGAGCAATGGAATGGACTGTAAAGGTGCAACCTGAATATATCTTAGGGACGATACTCTGCAAGGACAGGCCTCCTTCTCCAGGGCACAGCACACACCCTAACTAGCAACCATAAAAAATGCTCGGTCTTAATTAATCACAGTGTAAGGGCTGGAACCAAATACTAGAAATAGGAGTGGACGCACACACCATCATTCTCCGTGATCCACTTGGAGATTTTATGTTAACTGAATCCCCAGCGCTTAAGTTTATAGAGAGTCTGGTTCCCAGGGAAGGAATATTTCCATCAGGGGAGACAGATTCCTAAGAAATTTTATTCCATGGTTGCCATCTAATCACTTTGGATTCCTCATTCCAAGAGACCAGTAGATGAGAAAAGAAATCGCTATATTGGCATGGGTAATTGACTCTAGTTCTCCACTACACACTGATGGTGGTAAGAATATATTTACCACTCAGATGATCCAGGTGTATGTCCTTTGTTGTTTCTTTGCCCAGTTTTGATGGTGAGGGAATCAGAGCAGCAGCCACAGCTGAAGAAAGGCTTAGTGAATAGTGCTTAAAACAAGTGTTTGTCACCCCACACCCAAAGCGCCTAAGCCAAGAGTGAATCAGGAATTGTCGGTAGGATAAGAAGACAATGAACGTCAATTGTTATCTCCAGGAACTGTTGAAATTGTGAGGGCTGTAATATGTCCACTAATTTTGCCCTGGCAAATTTATACAGAAGAGATAAACTACAATCCAGGAGGAATTTTTTCCAGGTAGGTGAACTTATAGGAAGCAGGTAGCTTCAAGTGTGGGTGCTTGTGGAGGCTGTGGGGAACCATCCCGTGGTGAATCCAGGTTCCGCACTCATTCCCCCAGCCACTGGGATTGTTGAATTCTGACAACTCACAGCTGAGGCCCATCTCGGCATGGCCGTCAGCCAAAGAGCTGGGCTTTGCCTAAGTTTATGGCGCCTTCTCAGAGGCAGCTGCATTCAGTGACAGGTCAGAATGGAAGTCAAAGTGCCCAGCTTCCTTGCCTCAATTCAGGGCCATCCCAGTTCCAGAACTTGTACAAGATCGATAAAGCCTTCTCTTGCAATTGCATTTCAGTTCAATTTCTCCCTCGCAATCATGCTTCACTCCCTAACAATTCTTTTCTGGAGAGCTCTCACTATTAAATCTCATGAAGGCAGATCTTTTCATCAAAGTGTTTTCTCTGGGGTACCTGAACAAAACCAATGTCCCACAGTCTTTTACATTTTCATATGTATGTCCTTTCTCATTCCTTTTGGTTTGTTTCAGTTTTTTAAGAACCTCATTCCTAGTTCACTGAAAACACTCGCCCCTTTTTTTCAGCTGCATTCAATCTGCTGTTCAGCTCATTATTAATTTCTTAGCTTCAGATATTTTCTTTTTTTCACTTGTGAAATGTTCATTGGATTCTCTTTTATGGATTTTAATTCTCTGTTAAATTCTCCACTCTTTGATCTACTTTGCCTCTCTTTTTCTCCATGTTTTTTAACATTAACCAGAGGTGTTTGAAAATCCTTGTTTGCCAACTCCAGTATTTGGCTCACTTCTCCTTTTCTCATGAGAGTTGGTCATATTTTCTTGTCTTCACACTTTTAGTGCTTTCTTAATTCATGTTGGTGCTTTAACTCTGGAGGCTCTACCTTATGTTATCTTCCTTTATTGATGAAAAGAGTGAGGATTGGAACTCCTGAATCCAATCAGACATTAATTAAAGTTGGGACTAGGTTTCTGCTTTAGGTAGACCCAGCCCACTTCTGCAATACACCCGCCCCTGTTTGCTGTGCTTCTTCTTCGCCTGCACAGAGTTTTGGTTCTAAGTCAGTATACTGCTGTCTCCTCATTTGGAAGACTGCAGAAAATTCAGCTATGTCCTTCAGAGAGCTTAGCTCAGCTCTTTGTCTTCCTGCTTACATTGCTTCAAAATACGACCTGTTCCTTGAAGGTAAGACTGGTGGCATATTGAATTAGGTTACTTCCATCTGGAAATTCCACGTTGCATTCAGGAAGCTTTCCTCCTAGTTTCTCAGCTTCCTGTTTAGCACAAAACTTAGCAAATGTTCTTTGGGGAGGAGCGGTTGTGAGTTTGAAACCTCCCAGGTTTCCAGTTTATCACACTAGTCCTGCAGAATCACTGAAATTTTGTTAGTTTCTGTTTTCTGTAGCCAAGGCCCAGAGTTTCCAAGCCAGAGCCTCCATAAGCATCTGAAATCAGAAAATGCCTGCACGGGAAAGAGAAAAATCCTTGCTCACAAAAAAAAAAAGAGAGTTTTTCTTCTTTCTGGAATTTTAGTTTGTTGCTTCTGAGGTTCCCTGATGCTTTTAAGATAATATATTTATAATTTATCTGGCTTTGTCTAGTTTTAAAGCAAATGTGCTTTCTTGTTCTGACCTATTCTAAAACAAAACTCCCCTTGTCATTAGTTTTTAACTCCATCAATTATACATTGTTAGTATTATGGTTTGGTAAGATCAAGCATTCAATGATTTATTTGAGTTGAATTCATTTATTACAACCTAGCTTTTTTTTTTTTTTTTTCCTTATAGTCAATTTCTTTCTTCTTGAAGCCCTTTCTTTAGAAGTTCCTTTTAAGGAGCATTTGTTGATGGTAATGATGTTAGTAAATGTTTGCATAAAAATGTCTTTTTTCACCCCAATTCTTAAAATATGGTTAAATTGGATATACACTGAATGTTATTTTTTTTTTCTCTTGAAGATTTAATCCAATTCTCTCTTGCCTTCCATTGTCGAGAAATAAATTGTTGGTGTAATGTAAACACTTTGTTCTGTTTTTCTATTGGGCTTTTAAATCTTTTTATATATGGTGTTTTTCAGTTTCCTTGGATGGCTCTGACTGTAGATTTATTTATTTCATTGTGCTTAGGATGTATTTAGCTTCCTGAATCTAGGAGTCTTTTATCAATTCTGGAAAATATTATGTCTGAATATCCCTTTCCCCCTTTTCCCTCTAGTTGTCCTAGAAGTCCAATGAAGTGTTTATTATATTGCTTCTTACATCTTCTAAATCTTTTACTTTCATCTGTATTTTGCATCTCTTCCCCTAAGTTTTGTTAGGGATAATTTCTTCTGACTTACCTACCAACTTACTAGTTATGTTTAACTATATCTGTTTCTGCTGTTGAATTGATTCAAAGAGATTTAAGTCTCCAGAGTTTCTGGTACTATTTCTAATTGCTAAGGTCAGATTTTATAAACCTATTTTAGAACACATAACTATCTTATTTTTAGCCCTTTTATATTTTATATGTTTTTTTCCTGAGCTATATTCTAAATATTAGTTATATATCTTTCAATTCATTGATTCTCTCTTCAGAATGTAATCAGTGTTTAATCTGGAGTTTATAAATTCAATTATTGCATTTTTATTTCTAGAAATTATATTTAGTTCTTTCCAAATCTGCATGGTAAATTTAGAAATTTTGTTGCTGTTAAATTGTAATTTTAGTGTATTAGTTTAATATAGTATTTTCTTAATAGAAGCATTTATATTATCCCTGTGATGTTTTAGTAATCATAGCTTTTGCTTTTCTACTTTATGTAGTTTATTGCTTCTGCTCTCTTGTGCATGGTCATTTGTCTCCTTACGTGTTTTTTTATTTTTACCTGTAATATCCTGGAATTATATCTTTGAGAATATTTGATCCTAGATTTAAAGTCTGTTTGTATAGAGAGAATTTGTGTTTCATCCTCAAGGTACCTGCTGCTGCTAAGTCACTTCAGTCATGTCTGACTCTGTGTGATCCCATAGATGGCAGCCCACCAAGCTCCTCTGTCCCTGGGATTCTCCAGGCAAGAACAATGGAGTGGGTTGCCATTTCCTTCTCCAATGTGTGAAAGTTAAAATTGAAAGTGAAGTTGCTTAGTTGTGTCCGACTCTCAGTGACCCCATGGACTGCAGCCTACCAGGCTCCTCCATCCATGGGATTTTCCAGGCAAGAGTACTGGAATGGGGTGCCATTGCCTTCTCCACAAGGTACCTGGGGACTCTCAAAAACTTTGAAGCTACTCTAATTTTTTGCTTGGACTCCACCCCCCCCGCCACCACCACCACAACACCTGTAAATATTAATTTCAGCACTATATTCTATTGAGGGCAGATATTTCAATTATTTCTCTCTGTGGAGCAAAGTTTTTTTTTCCCCCTTGTTCAATTATTTTAATCAAAATCATTAGGCTAAATGTAGTTAAAAATAAACTCCCCAATTTCAGTGGCTTAACAGAATGAAGGTTTATGCCTCATGCCAAGCCTGACATGAAGGGAGCTTCCCTCCCACGTTTTAAACGTCACAGTGTGGAGTATGTTACCTCTAGAAAGCCAATTCTGGAAATGGAGAACATCATTCCCACCCACATCCTACTTGGCCAGCATGCTCTCACACAGCCCCCCAAAAACTGCAAGGAAGGCTGGGAAGTGGGCCTTCCTCTGTGCCCAGGAAGAGAAAGGGTTATGGTGAACACATAATACTGTTTCTGTCACTTGCAGCAATGTTGAAAGCTGTTTGGGTGTCTAGCATTATGTCAAAGTCTCCATTCTGACTTCCCAACTTGCAGAGAACCTAAGCGTTTTCTTTAACACTTAGGCTTTAAGGCTTGTGGTCAGTTAAAATCATATCCTTGGGAATGCCGTTTTTAGTGTTGCACTGCTTTATGGGTTTGTGCTTTGACAATTCTGGTTTCAGAGAATTTCCCTTATTTTTCTGCCAGCTCATCAATGAATTTGTGTTAAGGGTGGTTATTTGTTTTTAATGAGTACTCATGCATTCTTCTTAGATATTTTGTACCAGGAAGATTTCTTAGGACAACTAGTCTGACATATTGCTAAAAATGAAAGTCAACCTCAATTTTTGAGTTTATTTTGGCCCCATCTGATAGCCATACACTGTGATTTCTCATATGGAAGAAGAAACTGGGAGGTTTCCTCATTTTGAAAGCATCTGAAATGTTAGGGCTGCCAGACAACTGCTTTCTAGTCATACTGCCTCTCTCAATTTTATACTTTATGTGAGAATCCAAGCTATTCCCAGACTAAGTTGTTTGAATTGTTTCCAAAAGACTGCTGTTATCTAGTTTTCATTTTAGTCAGTACTATGTCATCTTTCTCATTATTGTTCTTTCAAGATGTCCTTCCGGGACATTTAATCTGGGGAAGAAGAACTAATCTGATAACACAAGACAAGTTGATGCTTGAACAACATGGGTTTGAAGTGCATAGTCCACTGATATGCTGATTTTTTTTTTCGATATAAATATGACCCGAGTTAGTTGAATCCAAAGGTAAGGAGGAACTGTGTATACAGGGATGATTATAAGAAATTATGAGATTTTTGACTATCCAGAGGTTTGGCATACCTAACCCCCACATTGTTTAATGGTCAGCTGTAAATTCATAATTACCCACATTCCAGTTAAAACTAGTATCAGTTCAGTCATTCAGTCATGTCTGACTCTTTGCGGACCCATGAACCACAGAACACCAGGCCTCCCTGTCCATCACTAACTCCCAGAGCCTACCCAAACCCATGTCCATTGAGTCAGTGATGCCATCCAACCATTTCATCCTCTGCCGTCCCCTTCTCCTCCTACCCTCAATCTTTCCCAGCATCAGGGCCTTTTCAAATGAGTCAGCTCTTCACATCAGGTGGCCAAAGTATTGGAATTTCAGCTACAACATCAGTCCCTCCAGTGAACACCCAGGACTGATTTCCTCTAGGATGGGCTTGTTGGATCTCCTTGCAATCCAAGGAACTTTTAAGAGTCTTCTCCAACACCACAGTTCAAAAGCATCAATTCTTTGGTGCTCAGCTTTCTTTGCAGTCCAACTCTCACATCCATACATGACTACTGGAAAAACCACAGCCTTGACTAGACAGACCTTTGTTGGCAAAGTAATGTCTCTGCTTTTTAATATGCTGTCTAGGTTGGCCATAACTTTCCTTCCAAGGAGTAAGCGTCTTTTAGTTTCATGGCTGCAATCACCATCCACAGTGATTTTGGAGCCCCCCAAAATAAAGTCAGCCACTGTTTCCACTGTTTCCCCATCTATTTGCCATGAAGTGATGGGACCAGATGCCATGATCTTAGTTTTCTGAATGTTGAGCTTTAAGCCAACTTTTTCACTCTCCTCTTTCACTTTCATCAAGAGGCTCTTTAGTTCCTCTTCATTTTCTGCCATAAAGGTGGTGTGATTGGCATATCTGAGGTTATTGATATTTCTCCCACAATCTTGATTCCAGCTTGTGCTTCCATCCAGTCCAGCGTTTCTCATGATGTCCTCTGCATATCAGCTGAAGAAGCAGGGTGACAATATATAGCCTTGACGTACTCCTTTTCCTATTTGGAACCAGTCTGTTGTTCCATGTCCAGTTCTAACTGTTGCTTCCTGACCTGCATACAGGTTTCTCAAGAGGCAGGTCAGGTGGTCTGGTATTCCTATCTCTTTCAGAATTTTCCACAGTTTATTGTGATCCACACAGTCGAAGGATTTGGCATAGTCAATAAAGCAGAAATAGATGTTTTTCTGGAACTCTCTTGCTTTTTTGATGATCCAGCGGATATTGGCAATTTGATCTCTGGTTCCTCTGCCTTTTCTAAAACCAGCTTGAACATCTGGAAGTTCACAGTTCATGTATTGCTGAAGCCTGGCTTGGAGAATTTTGAGCATTACTTTGCTAACATGCGAGATGAGTGCAATTGTGTGGTAGTTTGAGCATTCTTTGGCATTGCCTTTCTTTGGGATTGGAATGAAAACTGACCTTTTCCAGTCCTGTGGCCACTGCTGAGTTTTCCAAATTTGCTGACATATTGAGTGCAGCGCTTTCACAGCATTATCTTTTAGGATTTGAAATAGCTCAACCACAGTTCCATCACCTCCACTAGCTTTGTTCACAGTGATGCTTCCTAAGACCCACATGACTTCACATTCCAAGATGTCTGGCTCTGGGTGAGTGTGAGTGATCACACCATTGTGATTATCTGGGTCGTGAAGATCTTTTTTGTACAGTTCTTCTATGTATTCGTGCCACCTCTTCTTAATATCTTCTGCTTCTGTTAGGTCCATACCATTTCTGTCCTTTATTGAGCCCATTTTTGCATGAAATATTCCCTTGGTATCTCTAATTTTCCTGAAGAGATCTCTAGTCTTTCTCATTCTGTTGTTTTCCTCTATTTCTTTGCACTGACTGCTGAGGAAGGCTTTCTTACCTCTCCTGGCTATTCTTTGGAACTCTGCATTCAGATGGGAATATCTTTCCTTTTCTCCCTTGCCTTTTGCTTCCCTTCTTTTCACAGCTATTTGTAAGGCCTCCTCTGACAGCCATTTTGCTTTCTTGCATTTCTTCTTCTTTGGGATGGTCTTGATTCCTGTCTCCTGTACAATGTCATGAACCTCCGTCCATAGTTCATCAGGCTCTCTGTTATCAGATCTAGTCCCTTAAATCTATTTCTCACTTCCACTGTATAGTCATAAGGGTTAAGATAAATGACATCAAATATTGATTTTATAGTTAGTATTGACATTTCCATTTTCAAAAAAGAAAAATAAAGTTCCTTTGTGGTAAAAATAGACCAAAGAATCAAGAATTAAGATAAGTGGTCTAATCCAAGATTATTCTATTGTAAGCTGTCATAGATCAAGAACCAATTCAAATGTCATGTTTAATTACTTGTAAAAAATAGTCTCTCTTCAAAGAAATGATTACTGTGGCATGGTTGATTTTATTTAGATTCCATTGATCAGGGCTATATATTCTCATATAGTGTTAAATTTCTTTTGCAAAAAAAAAAAAAAAACGGTTTAAAACTACTTTTGATAATTTTTGCAAACTTTGAGAGGCAACATCAGATGAGCTCAGTTGAGGATTTTAGATTGTAATTAGCTTTAATTAATTCAGTGTCTTGATAAAGTCTCTTGTGTTTTTGTTATATTTCTTAAAGAATTTCAATATGAAAAAATTGTGTTAGCCCCAGTTTTCTTTCTGATTTTATAAGCTAACTTCAGGAACTCCACCATAAATGTTTGCTAAACAGTATAATCAGTACTCTATAAGGTAGACCTAAAACTTTTCTAACTTTTTCTCAAATTATATCTTTCAGATTTTCAAACGAACAGGTTGATATTCCTTGTTCAAAATTTTTTTTCCTGTACTGCTTCCTTTAAATATTTCACTTTTCTTCCAATTACTAAGAAATGTTGATTTTATGCATTTAATTGAGCTTACTTATTGTAGTCTTAAATTCATGACAGGTACTCTAATACTGTCAAGGGAAGCACACTGACTGAAACCGCCCACCCTGGCCAGGCACCATAGTAACCATTTGCATGAGTTGTTTTATGACAGGAGGTCCTGGCAAGTAACACAGAACTAATAAGCCACCACCAACCAGAAGAGTTCGGGAAAGGTCAAAAGGAGACACCACATGTCTGATCTCCTCCCAGAATCCTCTCTGGCATCCATCTTGGCTGAACAAGGTGTGCACCACCAGGAAGGACTCTGAGTCAGAATGATTGGCTAAAGACAACCCGGAAACTAATCCCATCTCCATAAAACCTGAGACTGTAAGCCAGGTTGGCAGAGCAATTCTCCTGGGTTCCCTGACCCTACTGCTCTCCACCTGGGCGCCTCTTCCCAATTCTCTTGCTTTGTCAGCACCTGTGTCTCCTCAGGCAATTCATTTCTGAGTGTTAGACAAGAGCCCAGTTTCAGACCCCAGAAGGGGTACCCCTTCCTGCAACAATACTATTGCCAGTTTAGTTATAGAAGGTAATTATTGCCTTTTAAATATTTTATTTCTTGAAATTTTTCCTGTCTTGAATTTTGACAGGTAATATTCCTTTGTTTTGCTCATTTCTTTCCATGACAATATAGATTGTTACATGAATAAGACACTGTAGCTTATAAATAGTATCTTTAATTCCATTAAAAGAGAACATGTATTAGTTAAGCAAATTCTACAGAGTAAATTTAAGATCAAAGTGACTTTTTTAAATGATTCATGAATCTGATAGCAACCCACCTATTAATAGTAAGCAGGTGCTCCAGGAAGTTTTACAACATGGAAGGCTTTTCTAGAAATAGGGTGGGACAAGGAGATTATTAACAGCAACAACACAATGACAGCAAAAGTTGTTTCAGGCTGGGTCACCTTTCCTTAGTGGGAAGGGCGAAGAATCTTATCATGCAGATTACCTCATTACAGCTAACCAGGAAATTCCACACTGCTGGCTTAAAATTCCATTCCTAGGACAGGCTAAAACTGAAGTTGGGTTAGATATTACAGTACGTCTAGGTGAGCTTAGCAGAGTTTGGGGGCTTGTTTCTTTTTAAAGTAGTGTTTGCTTTTAGAAAAGAAATTCTGTTCTGTGGCCCTTGGGCAGGTTTTCTCTTAGACGTTGTTTTGACTTTATTCATAGTTCCAAAAAGGTTTCCAACCTGCATCTTATAATTATTATAAAGATGAAGGAATATCTGCTAGTGAAAGCTAAACTGGCAAAAGCTGAATGTAGAGTATAAGCATCAGATGGGCAGCATAGACAGGGGAAGATAGAGGATTTGAGGAATGGATGACAACACTTGAATTGGAGAGGTCAGGAAAGATTCAAAGAGAAAACAGGACTTGAAATAATCTATTATACTTTTATTTTTTCTTCTCTTTGTTAAGCCACAAACTGCTAAACATTTTATGGGCGACTTATTTCTTTTGTAGTAGGATTATTTTACTAGGTTAATTTGAAAAGGGAAACTCTTTATTCATATAGCTAACATCTGGAAAAACACATCTTATAATTCATGTAGGTAGATTTTTATATCTTAAGGGAAGCTTTGTCAGTAAATCCCATTGAGATTCTTTCACCAGAGAAATTTCTATTTTACAGTGTTTGACTGTTCTTGAAATGTATGCATTGATCACAGGTTAAGAATCACTGCTTAATATTTTAGTACCAACTGAATCAAATTTGAAAGTCTTAAGGAAGAAGGCTACAATAAGAGTGAATGATTCAGGCACTTGAGTAGTTTCTGCCACTTTTTCTGTGTATTTCTATAGCTTTGTCTATTTTGTTATTCAGATTTGAAGTATTAAAAACTGTACTCATGTATTAGATACTCTAGATGAAATAAAGTATTTGGGGAGAGTCTAAGGAGAGAAGCTAAGAGGAGGAGGGTTGGAAAGTTTCCAGAGAATCAGAATAAACAACTTCTGATGAGAACTCTGTGTATTAGTTTGCTACAACTTAGATGATGTCAACTGAAAGGAAAAAAAAAAAGTATCGTGTGAGAGTTGTATGCTTTATTATTTGGGGCAAAATGAGGACTATAGCCTGGGAGACAGCATTCAGGTAGCTCTGAGAGGTAGAGCTCCAAAGAGGTAGGGGGGAGGCCACTTTATATGTGATTTTGGAGAAGGGGGGGTTCATTCAATCAAGCACATATCTTTTTTTTTGCAGAAGGTTACTGCTGGTCACAAGGAGCAGATGTCACCATGAAGGATTTTAGTACTTTTATAGATACAAGAAGATGCAAGAATTGGATTCATAAAATTGTTGTAGGAAGGGTGGACCCCCTTCCAGGGCCCGAAGTTGGGCTCTTGTCTAACACTCTGAAAAGAATTGTCCAAGGAGACACGTGCTGACAAAGCAAGAGATTTTATTGGGAAGGGCACCCAGGTGGAGAGCAGGAGGGTAAGGGAACCCAGGAGAACTGCTCTGCCACTTGTGGCTCGCAGTCTTGGGTTTTATGGTGATGGGATTAGTTTCTGGGTGGTCTTTGGCCAATCATTCTAATTCAGAGTCTTTCCTGGTGGCGCACGCACCGCTCAGCCAAGATGGATGCTAGCGAGAGGGATGCTGGGAAGTGGATGGACAGGTAGTGTTTCCTCTCGACCTTTCCCGAACTCTTCCGGCTGGTGGTGGCTTATTAGTTCCGTATTCCTTATCAGGATCTCCTGCCATAAAACAACTCATGCAAATGGTTACTATGGTGCCTGGCCAGGGTGGGGGGTTTCAATCAGTGTGCTTCCCCTAACAAAATCATCTCCTGAAAATATCTGTCTGAAGACCTGCTCTGCCAGTTTTTCTCAGAGCACAAGTGTAACTCATTCCTTGTCTCCTCCATGAACTCCTTACAGGGGAGTGTTGAAGGTCAGCAGCTGTGAGGCTTATAATTTCATCCTTGTAAAGGCAGATGGCAAGTGCCAATTTGTAGATGGCAATGGCTTCAAAAAAGAAATGTATTGTCTCTCAGTTCTGAAGGCCAGAGGTCCAAGATCAAGGTTCCAGTTGATTTGGTTTTTGGTGAGGAATTTCTTCCTGGCTTACAACCAGCCTCCTTTTAGCCATATCCCCAAATGGCCTTTCCTAAGTGCATGTATAGACAGAACGTTTCCTGGTGTCTCTTCTTGTAGACATTAATTCTGTCAGAGCAGGACCCTACACTTAGGATCTCATTTAACCTAATTGTTTGCTTAGAGGGCCTGCAAATACAGCCATACTGAGAGTTAGGACTTCAACGTATTAATTTGGAGAGGAGGGGAACAATTCATTTCATAACACTATGTGCCTCATAGTTGGCTCTAAGTCAGTAAGGAGTAGCCAGGGTGTTTTTCAAATTGTTTCTGAGTCACCTATGTTCAACTCATGTGACCAAATACAGATTCAGAGGTTTCTGAACTCACATATTTACTGAAATAAAATTTCTAGTATTGAGGCAAAAATACCAATTCTAAATAATATCAGGTGATTAATTTGTACATCAAATACTGAGAATCATAACCTTATTAAAGAGTTGATACTAGCTGAAATCAGCAATTTCCTTCAGAGATGCTATTTTATTAAGCACTTATTAAACCATTCCTGTGTATAGTTGCAACTGCTGAAGACATTTTTTTCTTCCCTTCTAAGTTCTGGCTGGTCTAAAAATTAAATTTTCATGAGACAGATTAACAGGAGAAAATAATATGTATACATGGGAGAGACCTAGGAAAACTAACCCCTGAAAACGGCCAAAACCCTCACCTTCAATACCATCTTCAGCTAAACTTAAACAGGATGTTGGGGCAGTGGCTTTGGACTTTAAAGGGGAGAAAATATTAAGATGGAAAAACAAATTTTCGTAACTAATTGTTTGTTGGGCCCTGCAGAGACAGTGGGACAGAGTGGACTTTGATCCTAGCCCATATCAAATTTCCCTACCTTACCTGACCCATTTTCTTTGTGGATATCTCTCTGACACCTCTCATATGGAACAGGTCTTTTATCTAAATTCTTTTGAGGCAGTTAAGAAGGATGTAACAAGAAAAACTTTCTGAGTCATTGTTATGTATTCATTCATTGGAGATTTATTTTTATGTAATTTTTGTAAAAATTGTAGTTGCGTTATATTAGTTTCAGATATACAACATAGTGATTTGATGATTTTGTAGATTATACACGACAGAAAGTGAATTCAATATTACTGACTCTGTTCCCTTTGTACATTATATCCTATGAATTGTTTTATAGCTAGTAGGTTGTACCTCTTAATTCCCTTCACCTATTTCACCCACTCTCAAACCCTCCCCCCTCCCCCCGCCCCAGAACAGTTTATTCTCTATACCTATACTTCTCTCTATGTTTTGTTCATTTGTTTTTTTAGATTCCAGATGTAAGTGAAAATATACAGTATTTGTCTTTCTCTGTCATATTTCACTTAGCATAGTACCCTCTAGGTCCACCCATATTATTGCAAATTGCAAGATTTCATTCTTTTTTATGGCTGACTAGTGTTCAATATTTGTGTACATGTGAGATATATATGTACAAAGATTTTATATACCTATAATATTAATATATATTATTATTTGTTCATCTCTCTGTGGATATATAGGTGGGCTTTCATATTTTGGCTACTGTAACTAGGACTGCTGTGAATTTTGGGGTCCATGTATCATTTTGAATTAGTGTTGGGGTACATGTATCATTTTGAATTAGTGTTTCCATTTTCTCTGAGTAGATATCCAGGAGTGGAATTGCTGGATCTTATGGTAGTTTTATTTCTGGCTTTTTGACTGTGGGCTGTGTTTGCATTTCTGATTCTGTATAGATTTGCAAGACAAAAATAGTTGCTTCTCTTAAGCCTTGAACAATTTGCTTCAAGCTTCTACTTCACACTGTGTGGTCTCAGACTATCCCACTGGCTCTCATTAGCATGTTTGATTAACATTGCTTGAAGTTGGGGGGTGGGGTTTACATGGTCTGTTTTATAATACCAGGGAGGGGAAATGTTCCTCGG
This sequence comes from Odocoileus virginianus, assembly GCF_023699985.2. Taxonomy (NCBI): domain Eukaryota; kingdom Metazoa; phylum Chordata; class Mammalia; order Artiodactyla; family Cervidae; genus Odocoileus; species Odocoileus virginianus. Next base: position 11,646,993 of record NC_069697.1, read on the forward strand.
TGAGACAAGACACCCATCCTCATAACACAGTCATTCAAAAAATAGGCAGCCACATTGCATAAAGTCCACTGAAATACTTCCACTTCATTTTCATGAACTCTTATACTTCTAACCATTGCCTCCACTAGGACCCCATTGACAAGTCTTGGTCTTACAGTACTGGGTAGGGAAAATGTTCCTGGTCAGACACAGCATCCATTCCCATGAAACATTAAGACAATGTTGATATAACCTCTTCACATAACACCCATTTAAACATTCCAGCCTTTATAATTTTATCAATCCTTGCATTTTTAGAATATAATTGTTTCTGGGTCCCATCAATGATTTTGGCAGCATAGCTAATGTGGTTATTTCTGTTAACTTCTATTTTTAATTTTTATTTATTTATTAATTTTTTATTTATTAATAATTTGACAAGGGGTCAAACCTATATCCTCTGCATTGGAAGGCAGAGTCTTAACCACTGGACCACTAGAAAAGTCATCCCAGGAAACGTCTCCTTTTTAATTCCCAAGCCCTTTTACCTACTTCTGTATGAAAGACCTTAGGTCCCCAGGAGCGTTCAAGCCAATGAACCCTTTTTGTCAATTTTTAATTTGATTAATCAGCCTAACTGCTATCCCCAAGTGGTTGCTGGTTAGGTTTCTTGCTTTAAATTTTGCCTTCTGGATGTTTAAGTCTCTCCAAACTGGGGTAAATAGAGTGGACTTTGGACCCTTTAGTGTTAGGGGACCAGCATGATATCCCTTTGGCCTACTCACCCTTCAGTTTTGCTATATTAAAACTTTTGTTTTAATCCCATCAATGTTGGTTTTATTCATCCCATTTCTTAATAGCCATCTAAAATGTGATGAGACTTCTTGAGCTGTTTTTTTTTTTTTTTTTTTAATCAAGAGAGTTCTTAAGACTAGCTATTTCTATTTCTGTGTATCCACCTTTTAATTTGATCCTTCCTGGGTACCAAGAATGTAACTGTTTGCTGTGAAAGTGCACTAAAGATTTACCAATTTAGAAGTTTTTCCAATTTAAAGGACCCACTGTCTGGTCATTGATAAGTAGAATCTTAATAGTGACTCAAATGATAAGCTTTTTTATGGCTTAACCATGGTTGCAAGAAGCATCCCCAGAGGAGAGTACAAAAAGATGAAGTCCTCAGAGGGTCTGGAAAGTCCCCTCCGAAGAATATTCTAAGAAAGTAAAGGCCCTTGTTGCACAAGTTTAGTTACAAAACGACAAAGGTTGAGATGAAAAATATCCCTTGTGGACTGGGACCCCTTATGACAAACTCCCCTGAAAGCTAGCCTGGCTGGATGAACAGATGCCAGTCTCTGTGTTACCTCCTTCTGATCACTTGGCTATGGCTTCTTTGATCCCAGTCTATTCAGGGCTTCCCTGGTGGCTCAGCTGGTAAAGAATCTGCCTGCGATGTAGGATACCTGGGTTCAATCCCTGGGTTGGGAAGATCTCTTGGAGAAGGGAATGGCAACCCACTCCAGTATTCTTGCCTGGAGAATTCCATGGTCAGAGAGGCCTGGCAGGCTACAGTCCATGGGGTCACAAAGAGTCTATTCAGCTGACCACCAGATACACACCAGTATGTGCACCTTCCAGGTGGCAGAGATCAGAAAGTATATCCTCACTGTTCATAAAGTCAAACTCGTAGGATATAGAACAAGACAAAAGACACAACAGAGACAAAGGGAAAGTGACCATCTTTGGGAGAGTAATTATCTATAAAGCCGTGAGTTATCCTGTTAAATTTACTAGAGTTGTTAAGTCCAAGGAATTAGTTCCACACATATTTTCTCCTGATAATTTTAGCAGAAAAAAATCTTACCCCCCTCCTTTCCAATCGAATCTGCAGGCGGAGATCAGGGAGACTGACATGGTAAGAATTCTCATCTTCTGTTGGGCTTTTTCACTTGTCTCGGGGTCTTCACTTTGCTGCAGTAGCCTCAGGGAAGTGTCCAACCTCTGAAGCTGAATCCTGCCAACTACACCAACTGTGTGGAAGGCAGAAGTTTTCCTCTGCTTTTTTAAGGCTTTCTGGCTGATTTAAGAATTAAATTGTCATGAGACAGATGAGCAGGAGAAAAAAACTTTAAAGCTGAATTACATGAATTACATTGGAGAGACCCAGGAAGACTAATTTGCCAAAATGGCTGAAACCCTCACCTTAGTTACCATCTTCAGGTAAGAGCAAAGGGGGATGTTGTGGGTCGTGGCCTGGGAACTCAGAAGGGAGGAAGAAAACTCACAAGGAAGTAAAAAAGCAAATGTTTGGTAAACAAATGTTTGATGGGCCACGAGGAGACAGTGGGACAGAGAGTGCCCTGATCTCCATTGTCTCCCACCACATCAGGCACATGTTCTTGGCAGATATCTCTGATCATAGCTTTATTCGGGGAACAGGCCTTTTATCTAAATTATTTTAGGCAGTTAAGAAGGAAGTAACAAGAAAAGTTCCTGAATTTTCTGTTTCTTAAAAATAATCAGCCTAAATTAATCCTCATGCCACAGAGACACTTTTCCTTGTTGGTAAATTTTGCTCCCATATACAAACTTAGTAAGTACTCTTTTACTAAATACTTTTGTTGCACTCAAACTGTGAGAATAGTTTCCTTGTCCTTTGATGGTTTGCTATATTGTTTAGCAACATAGTTAATTTAATGAAAAATCTTGTCATTTGGACCCATGTAAAGGAAAAAAAAAAGTCTTGTTCTTTGGTATTGTAGTTGGCATACATTCTAAAGAATTATTATTTGAATTTAGTTTAAAAAAATTGAGGAAGGTAACAGATTTTCTTACTGTATAAAAGAATGCCAATGCATGATTAAAAAACAACACTTTTCTTTGAATTGCAAATATCCATCTGAAATTGCCAAATTTACATGTGGGGAAGATGAAAGGGAACCTGCCTTTTATTCAGTGGATTGATGGTTGCTCTGTCAGATATCCAGGGGCAAAAATCAAGCAGAAGAAACAAGTTTCTATTTGCTAAGTGTTAAAGCAACAGCCAGATTGTTTCTTCTTCACTTACTGTGCACAGTATGGGCTGGCACTGCTGTGGTAGCTTAGAAATCTCAAATACTGTCAGGAAAAACAAACCCAGCCCTCCAGATAGAACTAAAGGGTGAAAAACAGGCAAGGAGGAAGACCAAGAATTTATCTGCAGTTAACAAAAGAATGATATATCGCTAACAGTGGTGGAAACTGCTTGCAGGGGAGAGAGTGATGTCAGGAAATGTCTTTCTCTCCCATTTTGCTGTCTTTGTTCCTGAGTAATAGCCTAAATATTGATTTAATTACCAGTGAATTATTTTAAGATGTGAAATTTCCTTTATGACCCCACAAACCTATATAGTCTGCATAATGCTGTTGACTTGAAGAGTTCATTTTTTACTCAGATATTTACTGAAGAATATCTTAGGAAATTTTTCATTGAAAACTGAGTGGTAAAAAGGAGAATAAAACTTTTTTTTTTGCCTTTTGTTATGCTAAACTAGTTTTAAGCTGCTTACCTGGAGTATGTATAAGCAAATACTTGTTGTGGTAAATAATCTGCTTCTCTTTCTCTCTCCCCATAAAAAAATATTAAATTTCTGGAAATTTCCTTTTGGAATCATTATAATATCTATCACTAATATTGTATAGACAGTTTTAGCATAAACACAGGGTTAAAGTGTTAATGATACTCTGGTCACAGTGGCTGAAAATAAACTAATTCTCTCCAAAAAACTGGAGCCAGTTAGACAGCTTTGGGGCTTCTCTTCTGGCTCACACAGTAAAGAATCTGCCTGCAATGCAGGAGACCTGGGTTTGGTGGCTGGGTTGGGAAGATCCCACGGAGAAGGGATATGGCTACACACTCTAGTATGGAGAATTTCATGAACAGAGGAACCTGGCGGACTACCGTACATGGGGTCATAAAGAGTTGGACACGACTGAGCGACTTTCACTTTTCAGACAGTTTTACTGACTATGGGTTGTTTGCTGAAATGACCAAATGACCAGTTTTCTTTTTCTGTTGCTGATTGGTTTTCTGCATTTCATTGTTGCCTTTTCTTACTCAGTATAGGTCAGATTTTATCCTGATCATTTTGAAAGCAATTTTTAGGTGGACTGTTGATAAGAATCTGTCTACTCTTCTAAAAGTGCTCCAAACTGACTTTCATCTCTAGTAGTTTAGCTTGTCATGTGGTTTAACTTAATAAGTGGAGATGGGGAAATGATTGATGCTACTAAGATACATTGTTTATAAATACTTTCATAGAATTTTTTGGATAGTAGATTATTTTGCTAAATGATAAATTTCTCAGGGAGTAGAAGAGCCATGTTAAAAGATTTTAGCCACACGATGACTAATCTGGACTATGGGATAATCATTTATATTTGTATACCATTCAGACACTCAGGAAGAATTCTTGTGAACTCAAAAAAAATGATGGAACAAGGTGGAAAATGATTGTAAAGTTAACGAACTGGCTGCAGCACAAGTTTACATGCCAATCCTGCTTGTGTTACCACAAGTATAAAATTCTAAACTTGCATGAGTGCTCAGTCATGTCCAAATCCTTGTGACCCCATGGACTTTAGCCCACCAGGCTCCTCTGTCTATGGGATTGTCCAGGCAAGCATATTGGAGCGGGTTGCCATTTCCTCCTGCAGGGGATCTTCCCAACCCAGGGATCGAACCTGCATTTCCCATTTCTCTTGCATTGCAGGCAGATTCTTTACCACCGCACCACCTGGGAAGCCCAAGATTCTAAACTTAAGGATTTTGAAAAATTGCACAGTTAGATTTCTGTGAATAAATACACACACGCCAGTGCTTTTTGACCACTAAATCAGGTAGTGATAAATGGAGCCAGATTAGAGAAGTGACTCAAATCATTTTACTGTTTTAACGTGCATGCTTACTTCCTTGTTTTAGCACAATTGTCTTGAAAGCTGCGGTTATTAAATGTTTCTATGTGTTCATGTTTAACAGACTTTTCCTGATTATGCCTTTGAATAGTATGTAGATGCTCAGAAAATAGTTATTGAAACAATGAATGAGTGAAGCCTTCTTAAACATTTTATGAAGAAAAAATGTGTATGTAATATGTAGATCTGATATGTATTGCATTTTACAGTACATACATTATATATTATATGTATGTATTTGCTGCTGTTGCTAAGTCGCCTCAGTCGTGTCTGACTCTTAGCGACCCCATGGTCTGCAGCCTACCAGGCTCCTCCGTCCATGGGATTTTCCAGGCAAGAGTACTGGAGTGGGGTACCATTGCCTTCTCCGGTATGTGTTTGCTAATGTCTAGTAAATTTTTTTTTTTTAACTTGACTGTGCTGGGTCTTAGTTGCAGCACACAGGATCTTTAGCTGCAGTGTGAGAAGCCTTTAGTTATAGCATGTGGAATATAGTTCCCTGACCAGGGATCAAACCCAGGAACCCTGCTTTGGGAGTGCAGAGTCTTAGCCACTGGACCACCAGGGAAGTTCTGTGTCTAGTAATCTGAATTGATTTTATATTTTCGTATCTCTTTACCTATTTACATTCCTGTCATTAATGTGTGCCATAAAAGTAAGATGTAAAAGTATGAGTCCCTCTCATTTCTTATCCTCTTTAGTAGCTAAGTTCTTATTCTGTCTGTGCTTTCCTCTAGTCAAGGTTCATTCTTCCAAAGAGTTGCCTTCTCACTCAACTCTTTCTATTGCTCCCACACTTGTCTTTCCTCCTCACAGAATGCTTCTGGTGTCCTTTCTTTTCCTTGATGTAATTTCCTTTGGCTATTGAAGACACTTGGTCTGTATAGTCATTTAAACTAATGATGCTCATACTACTACATGCCCACATTATTTGTGTGTGTGTGATTTACTATGGTTTTTAGATCAATTAAGCATTCTTTAAATTTTTTCTGAGTAATTATAGAGCCGACCATATTTCATCTCTCTGTAAAACTCATTCATTATTCCAGGCTAGTGAAGTCCAGTTCTCTCTCCTACTTTTAAATATGAAAGTTTTCTAACTTCAGCTGTTGTTCAGTCTCTAACTTGTGTCTGACTCTTTTCTGACACCCTAGACTATAGCCCATCAGACTCCTTTGTCCATGGAATTTTCCATGTAGGAATACTGGAGTAGGTTGCCATTTCCTACTCCAGGAGAATCTTTGGGACCTAGGGATTGAACCCGTGTCTATTGCGTCTTATGCATTGGCAGGCGGATTCTTTACCACTGCACCACCTGGGAAGCCTACTTTCAACATGACTCTTTTCTGACGTCAGTTAATTTCTCATATATACCAAGAATTTGGACAACTTGAAATGTCTCTTTTCATCCCTTCCCCTGGTTCATTTCAACATTCCTGACCCTTGTGATGACTTCAGAGTTTGTGGTTCCATTCCAAACCGTGTAAACTATATTCTTCTACTCATTATACTGACAGACCGTAGATTTTTATATCATCTGAAATTCCAAATTTCTCCAGTCTTTTCCATAACGAAATCTTTCAAACACCTCATCAGAATCCTATCTCTCTCATTAACATTATAGCCACTATAACTTTTAGAAATTAGCTATATTTTTCCTTAGCATGTTCATCACTATTAGGAATTATTTGTTTACTAAATAAATACTTCTCTCTCAAAAATGCCATATAACTTTATTTCTCTCTCAAGAATGAAAACTCTTAGAGAACAGGCATTTTGTTCATAGTACAAGGACAAAATTTACAACAAAGCACAATGAAGAGCTGGCAGATAATATCTGTGGAATTGTTGAATGAATAAGGTAATTACAGTGAATCAGGTGTTTTCTTTAAAAAAACATTACTGTATATTAAGTTAACTTTTTCAGTCATGTCTGTAAGATTGTTTCCCTAAAACTGTCTCAGAAGCATGTGCATTTTGGGGTTAATGTTTAATTTAGAGTAAGTTTACAAATATAGTAAATTATAGTACAGTAAATTAACTATAGTATAGTAAATAAACTATAGTAAATTATACATATTATCTTTTATGATTGAATGACACTTCTGTCCATCTGTCTACAGTCAGTTCAGTTCAGTCGCTCAGCTGTGTCGGACTTTTGCGACCACGTGAACCACAGCACGCCAGGCCCCCCAGTCCATCACCAACTCCCGGAGTCCACCTAAACCCATGTCCATTGTGTCGGTGATGCCATCCAACCATCTCATCTCTGTCATCCCCTTCTCCTCCTGCCCTCAATCTTTCCCAGCATCAGGGTCTTTTCAAATGAGTCAACTCTTCACATCAGGTGGCCAAAGTATTGGAGTTTCACCTTCAACATCAGTTCCCCCAAAGAACACCCAGGACTGATTTCCTTTAGGATGGACTGGTTGGATCTCCTTGCAGTCCAAGGGACTCTCAAGAGTCTTCTCCAACACCACAGTTCAAAAGAATCAATTCTTCTGCGCTCAGCTTTCTTTATAGTTCAACTCTCACATCCATACATGACTACTGGAAAAACCATAGCCTTGACAAGATGGACCTTTGTTGGCAAAGTAATATCTCTGCTTTTTAATATGCTGTCTAGGTTGGTCATAACTTTCCTTCTAAGGAGTGAGCGTCATTTAATTTCATGGCTGCATTCACCATCTGCAGTGATTTTGGAGCCCCAAAAATAGTCAGCCACTGTTACCATTTTCCCCGTCTACTTGTCATAAAGTGATGGGACTAGATGCCTTGATCTTAGTTTTCTGAATGTTGAGCTTTAAGCCAACTTTTTCACTTTCCTCTTTCACTTTCATCAAGAGGCTTTTCAGTTCCTCTTCACTTTCTGCCATAAGGGTGGTGTTATCTGCATATCTGAGGTTATTGATATTTCTACTGGCAATCTTGATTCCAGCTTGTGCTTCTTCCAGCCCAGCCTTTCTCATGATGTACTCTGCATATAAGTTAAATAAGCAGGGTGACAATATATAGCCTTGAAGTACTCCTTTTCCTATTTGGAACGAGTCTGTTGTTCCATGTCCAGTTCTAACTGTTGCTTCTTGACCTGTATACAGGTTTCTCAAGAGGCAGGTCAAGTGGTCTGGTATTTCCATCTCTTTCAGAATTTTCCACAGTTTATTGTGATGCACACAGTCAAAGGTTTTGGAATAGGCAGTAAAGCAGAAATAGATGTTTTTCTGGAACTCTTTTGCTTTTTTGATGATCCAGTGGATGTTGGCAATTTGATCTCTGGTTCCTCTGCCTTTTCTAAATCCAGCTTGAACATCTGGAAGTTCACAGTTCACATACTGCTGAAGCCTGGCTTGGAGAATTTTGAGCATTAATTTACTAGCATGTGAGATGAGTGCAATTGTGTGGTAGTTTGAGCATTCTTTGGCATTACCTTTCTTTGGGATCGGAATGAAAACTGACCTTTTCCAGTCCTGTGGCTACTGCTATTTTCCAAATTTGCTGACATATGGAGTGCAGCACTTTCACAGCATCATCTTTCAGGATTTGAAATAGCTCAACTGGAATTCCATTGCATCCACTATCTTTGTTCATAATGATGCTTCCTAAAGGCCTACCTGACTTCACATTCCAGGATGTCTGGCTCTAGGTGAGTGATCACACCATCGTGATTATCTGGGTCGTGAAGATCTTTTTTGTATAGTTCTTCTGTGTATTCTTGCCACCTCTTCTTAATATCTTCTGCTTCTTGTAGGTCCATGCCATTTCTGTCCTTTATTGAGCCCATCTTTGCATGAAATGTTCCCTTGATGTTTCTAATTTTCTTGAAGAACTCTCTAGTCTTTCCCATTCTGTTGTTTTTCTCTATTTCTTTGCATTGATCAGAGTAAGGCTTTCTTATCTCTCCTTGCTATTATTTGGAACTCTGCATTCAAATGGGTATATCTTTCCTTTTCTCCTTTGCTTTTCACAGCTATTTATAATGCCTCCTCAGACATCCATTTTGCTGTTTTGCATTTCTTTTCCTTGGGGATGTTCTTGCTCCCTGTCTCCTGTACAATGTCACGAACCTCCATCCATAGTTCATCAGGCACTCAACTAGCCAATTTGATCACATGGACAAAAGCCTTGTCTAACTCAGTGAAACTAAGTCATGCTGTGTGGGGCCACCCAAGATGGACAGATCGTGGTGGAGAGGTCTGACAGAACGTGGTCCACTGGAGAAGGGAATGGCAAACCACTTCAGTATTCTTGACTCGAGAACCCCATGAACAGTATGAAATGGCAAAAAGATAGGACATTGAAAGATGAACTCCCCAGGTCAGTAGGTGCCCAATATGCTACTGGAGATCAGTGGAGAAATAGCTCCAGAAAGAATGATGTGATGGAGCCAAAGCAAAAACAACACCCAGTTGTTGATGGGACTGGTGATAGAAGCAAGATACAATTTCTCTCTGTAAAGAGAAATCTGCATAGGAACCTGAAATGTTAGGTCCATCAATCAAGGGAAATTGCAAGTGGTCAAACAGGAGATGGTAAGAGTGAACATCAACATTCTAGGAATCAGTGATCTAAGATGGACTGGAATGGGTGAGTTTAACTCAGATGGCCATTATATATATCACTGTGAGAAGGAATCCCTTAGAAGAAATATAGTAGTCATCATAGTCAACAATAGAATCTGAAATGCAGTACTTGGATGCAATCTCAAAAATGACAGAATGATCTCTGTTCCTTTCCAAGGCAAACCATTCAATATAACAATAATACAAATCTATGCCCCGAACAGTAATGCTGAAGAAGCTGAAGTTGAATGGTTCTATGAAGACCTACAAGACCTTTTAGAACTAACACCCCAAAAAGATGTCCTTTTCATTATAAGGGGCTGGAATGCAAAAGTAGTAAGTTAAGAAACACCTGGAGTAACAGGCAAATTTGGCCTTGGAGTACAGAATGAAGCAGGGCAAAGGCTAACAGAATTCTGCCAACAGAACGCACTGATCATAGCAAACACCCTCTTCCAACAACACAGGAGAAGACTCTACACATGGATGTCACCAGATGGTCAACATCAAAATCAGACTGATTATATCCTTTGCAGCCAAAGATGGAGAAGCTTTATACAGTTAGCAAAAACAAGACCGGAAACAGACTGTGGCTCAGATCATGAACTCCTTATTGCCAAATTCAGACTTAAATCAAAGCAAGTGGGGAAAACCACGAAATCATTCAGGTATGACCTAAATCAAATCCCTTATGACTATACAGTGGAAGTGAGAAATAGATTTAAGGGACTAGATCTGATAGAGTGCCTGTCTACATTAAAGACTGCAAACTTAATTAAAGGGCCAAAATAATAACACAGTTAATTCTTTCTAACCAGAAGTATGACTTGAGAAGTGATACAAATATATATGCTATAGCAAATTTTGGAACAGCCTAAATCAATAATATATGAAATTTCTTTATATTTTACCCAGAAATCAGAACTCCCTCTAATGCATTTATTTGGGATCATCTAGATAGGTTGCTTTACTTTCTTACTTTCGAATATTATGTTGTAACTCTACTTAAAAAAAAAAAAATATATATGTATATAGTTCCCATTGTAAAATGAGAATTAAACAATGATGTGAGCTTTCCATCAGTGATGCTATTATTTATAAAGTATCATGTAGAATGAAACTGAGAGGGATAACATTATATTAATCCTGTGTCCCTCCAAAAGTAAAACACTATGTTTAACATTTGGCAGGAAACAGTGCTTGAAAAATGATCACTCAGAGTGATTATACTCTTGAGAGCTAGCATTTAATTTGAATATTTATTCATTTTCTCAAAATTAGCCATTGCATTTTTGTTTGTTCTTTGTCATCATTAAAGTCTATGATAAATTATCATGTAATTATGATTGAATAATACATAGCCAAAAATTCATAGTCTCATAGGAAGAACATCTTGAAAGCAGAATTTCAGGGCTAGATGGGTCATTAGAGATTAGCCAGTTCTACCATTTTATTTTACAGATGGGCAAAAATGTCCCCGAGAGAGAAGTTGACTTGCCTGGAGTTTTACAACATTTTAAAGGGATTAGAATCTAGGTCACTCAGTGCTGGGCTATTTCCATTTTATTAGATGATTGTGCACCATTAGGCACATTCAGAGAGTGATAAACCTATTTGTGCAACATTTTCTGTGGAGGTGATTTTGAAACTTTTTCAATAACACACTCTAATGAAAAATTTTGAGAATACACTTAAAATATCTAAAATTATTTAGTAATAAATCACTTATTAAAGTACTATGTATATAATTTTCATAAGAAAAATTTAAAAGAATAATGTAGAGTAATTACATTTACAAATAATTTAATTTTTATTATTAATACAAGCATCCTTTTCTATTTTTATCCAACATTATTATTAACATTGTAGAGAATGAATGTGTTAAAATTTAATATGCTTCATTATTTTTGAAAATCTTGGTTTAAATATTATTTAGAGTGATGTAAGAGTCAGGTTTTGAATTCAGGTTATTTGGATTGTTGGTTTTAATGACTATAATGGAAATAGTACATTTAAATGGAAGAAATAGCATACAAACTTCCACTTATAAAATGTGTAAGTTCTGAGAATCTTAACTACAGCATAGTAACTAGTTAATAATACTATATTATATACTTGAAAGTCACTGAGAGAATAGATTTCAAATGTTTTTACCATACACAGTCAGTTCAGTTGCTCAGTCATGTCCAACTCTTTGCGACCCCATGGACTGCAGCACATCAGGCCTCCCTGTCCATCATCAACTCCCGGGGTTCACTCAAACTCAAGTCCATTGAGTCGGTGATGTCATCCAACCATCTCATCCTCTGTCATCCCCTTCTCCTCCTGCTCTCAATCTTTCCCAGGATCAGGGTCTTTTCCAATAAGTCAGCTCTTCACATCAGCTGGCCAAAGTTTTGGAGTTTCAGCTTCAACATCAGTCTTTCCAGTGAACACGCAGGACTGATCTTCTTGCACTCGAAGGGAATCTCAAGAGTCTTCTCCAACACCACACTTCAAAAGCATCAATTCTTCGGTGCTCAGCTTTCACACAGTCCAACTCTCACATCCATACATGACTACTGGAAAAACCATAGCCTTGACTAGATGGACCTTTGTTGGCAAAGTAATGTCTCTGCTTTTTAACATGCTGTCTAGGTTGGTCATAACTTTCCTTCCAAGGAGCAAGTGTCTTTTAATTTCATGGCTGCAATCACCATCTGCAGTGATTTTGGAGCCCCCCAAAATAAAGTCAGCCACTGTTTCCACTGTCCCCCCATCTAGTTTCCATGAGCTGATGGGACCAGATACCATGATCTTAATTTTCTGAATGTTAAGCTTTAAGCCAACTTTTTCACTCTCCTCTTTCGCTTTCATCAAGAGGCTTTTTAATTCCTCTTCACTTTCTGCCATAAGATTGGTGTTATCTGCATATGTGAGGTTATTGATATTTCTCCCGGCAATCTTGATTCCAGCTTGTGCTTCTTCCAGCCCAGCCTTTCTCATGATGTACTCTGCATATAAGTTAAATAAGCAGAGTGACAGTATACAGCCTTGACGTACTCCTTTTCCTATTTGGAACCAGTCTGTTGTTCCATGTCCAGTTCTAACTGTTGCTTCTTGACCTGTATGCAGGTTTCCTAAGAGGCAGGTCAGGTGGTCTGGTATTCCCATCTCCTTCACAATTTTCCACAGTTTATTGTGATCCACACAGTCGAAGGCTAGGTGTAGTCAATAAAACAGAAATATGTTTTTCTGGAACTTTCTTGCTTTTTTGATGATCCAGCGGATATTGGCAATTTGATCTCTGGTTCCTCTGCTTTTTCTAAAACCAGCTTGAACATCTGGAAGTTCTCGGTTCACGTATTGCTGAAGCCTGTCTTGGAGAATTTTGAGCAATACCTTACTAGCGTGTGAGATGTGTGCAATTGTGCGGTAGTTTGAGCATTCTTTGGGACTGCCTTTCTTAGGGGTCGGAATGAAAACTGACCTTTTCCAGTCCTGTGGCCACTGCTGAGTTTTCCAAATTTGCTGGCATATTGAGTGCAGCACTTTCACAGCATCATCTTTTAGGATTTGAAATAGCTCAACTGCAATTCCATCACCTCCACTAGCTTTGTTTGTAGTGATGCTCGCTAAGGCCCACTTGACTTCATATTCCAGGATATCTGGCTCTAGGTGAGTGATCACACCATTGTGATTATCTGGGTTGTGAAGATCTTATTTGTACAGTTCTTCTGTGTATTCTTGCCACCTCTTCTTAATAACTTCTGCTTCTCTTAGGTCCATACCATTTCTGTCCTTTATTGAGCCTATTTTTGCATGAAATGTTCCCTTGGTAACTCTAATTTTCTTGAAAAGATCTCTAGTCTTTCCCATTCTGTTGTTTTCCTTTATTTCTTTGCATTGATCACTGAGGAAGGCTTTCTTATCTCTCCTGGCTATTCTTTGGAACTCTGCATTCAAATGGGAATATCTTTCCTTTTCTCCTTTGCTTTTCGCTTCTCTTCATTTCACAGCTATTTGTAAGGCCTCCTCAGAGAATCATTTTGTCTTTTTGCATTTCTTTTCCATGGGGATGGTGTTGATCCCTGTCTCCTGTATAGTGTCATGAACCTCTATCCATAGTTCATCAGGTCTATCATAGTTCATCTCTGTCTATCCAATCTAGTCCCTTAAATCTATTTCTCACTTCCTCTGTATAGTCATAAGGGATTTGATTTAGGTCATACCTGAATGGTCTAGTGGTTATCCCTACTTTCTTCAGTTTAAGTCTGAACTTGGCAATAAGGAGTTCATGATCTGAGCCACAGTCAGCGCCCGGTCTTGTGTTTGCTAAGTTTATAGAGCTTCTCCATCTTTGGCTGCAAAGAATATGTAATCAATCTGATTTCGGTGTTGACCATCTGGTGATGTCCATGTGTAGAGTCTTCTCTTGTGTTGTTGGAAGAGGGTGTTTGCTATGACCAGTGCATTCTCTTGGCAAAACTCTATTAGCCTTTGCCCTGCTTCATTCTGTACCTCAAGGCCAAATTAGCCTGTTACTCCAGGTGATTCTTGACTTCCTACTTTTGCATTCGAGTCCCCTATAATGAAAAGGACATCTTTTTTGGGTGTTAGTTCTAAAAGGTCTTGTAGATCTTCATAGAACCATTCAACTTCAGCTTCTTCAGCGTTACTGGCTGGGGTGTAGGCTTGAGTTACCGTGATATTGAATGGTTTGCCTTGGAAATGAACAGAGATCATTCTGTCATTTTTGAGATTGCCTCCAAGTACTGCACTTCGGACTCTTTTGTTGACTATGATGGCTACTCCATTTCTTCTAAGGGGTTCCTGCCCACAGTAGTAGATATAATGGTCATCTGAGTTAAATTCACTCCTTCCAGTCCATTTTAGTTTGCTGATTCCTAGAATGTCGGCATTCACTCTTGCCATCTCCTATTTGACCACTTGCAATTTCCCTTGATTCATGGACCCAACATTCCAGGTTCCTATGCAATATTGCTCTTTACAGCATCAGATCTTGCTTCTATCACCAGTCCCATCCACAACTGGGTATTGTTTTTGCTTTGGCTCTATCCCTTCATTCTTTCTGGAGTTGTTTCTCCACTGATCTCCAGTAGCATATTGGGAACCTACCGACCTGCGGAGTTTTCTTTCAGTGTCCTATCATTTTGCCTTCTCATACTGTTCATGGGGTTCTCAAGGCAAGAATACTGAAGTGGTTTGCCATTCCTTTCTCCTGTGGACCACATTCTGTCAGACCTCTCTACCATGACCTGACCGTCTTGGGTGGCCCCACACAGCATGGTAGTTTCATTGAGTTAGACAAAGCTTGTGGTCCTGTGATCAGATTGGCTACTTTTCTGTGATTATGGTTTCAGTCTGTCTGCCCTCTGATGCCCCCTCGCAACACCTACCGTCTTACTTGGGTTTCTCTTACCTTGGACATGGGGCATCTCTTCACGGCTGCTCCAGCAAAGCGCAGCCACTGCTCCTTACCTTGGATGAGGGGTATCTTTTCATGGTCGCCCCTCCTGACCTTGAACGTGGAGTAGCTCCTCTCAGCCCTCCTGCGCCTGCAGGAGCTGCTCCTTGGAGGTGGGGTAGCCACTTTCGGGCGGGGCCCCTGACCTTCGGGATCGGGTAGTGTCTCTCTGCTGCTGCCCCTGACCTCGGGCGTGGGGAAGCTCCTCTCGGCCGCCGCTCCTGCGCTGTTGCAGCCTGGTGCTCTCGGTCGCTACCCTTGACCTTGGGTGAGGGGTGGCTCCTCACTGCCCCACTTCCGCGTGGTCCGATGCATCCGGCGCGCTTTTGCGCGGTCTGTGGCAGCCGGCGCGCTGGCAGAAATAGTTCATTGGCTGCAGCTAATGTAACATGATATTCAGTTTTAAGCTGTTTCACTAATTATGCAAAAATTTGTAGGTTGAATTCATCTTAAATTCTAGTCTCTCCTGGGAGTCAGTAATTTATTCATGCAAACAAAATCTAGATTTTGAGCAAATGCTGTAAATATCTAAAACTGTTTCTTTGAATGAAAACGTACAGACAAGCTTTTCATTTAAAATGTTGATATGCACACATTTTGACAATAACTACACTTCTAGAGAGATATTTCCCAAATTTTTTTTCTTCAAAATGTTCTCTTCATAATGGGAAGATATATTGGAAACTAACTGCTTTCTCAGTCCTTGTTAAAGTTACAGTGCAATGCAGAGCAAGTTGCTCAGTTGTGACCGACTCTTTGTGACCCATGGACTCTACATTCCATGAAGTTCTCTAGGCCAGAATACTGGAGTGAGTAGCCTTTCCCTTCTCCAAGAGCTCTTCCCCACCCAGGGATTGAACCCAGGTGTCCTGCATTGTAGACGTATTCTTTACCAGCTGAGTCACAAGGGAAGCCTAAGAAGTCTGTAGCAGGTAGCCTATCCCTTCTCCAGTGGATTTTCCTGACCCAGGAATTGAACCAGAGTCTCCTGCATTGCAGGCAGATTCTTTACCAACTGAGCTATCAGGGAAGCCCTAATGTTAAATTCACAAACACTGTAAAAATGTTCATTGTAAATAATATATGAATTCATACTTCAAAAGTCTAGATAATTTCAGTATTTTGGAAATCTTCTTGTCTGATTTGATTAGATTATCATTATTTATGTTTCAATGTGACTGATGAGCTGGTACTAAAAATTATGACATTTAATCTGCATTTTTTACTGTTCAGTTTTTCTCTCTTCCTCGTTTCACCAAGTCATGACTTTTAACAAAAATATCCTGTAGTTTTATACCCATTTAATGAAGATCAGTTTATTTACAACTTGATAATATAATACACAAATCTCCTTCTTGGTTACCTATACAGTGAAATATTCTCATTTGAAAGTACAAAGATGTGAGTGGGACCACTATATCAAACTCTCCATTGTGGAACTTCTGTTTCTTTGGTATAGCAACCCCACATGACATGAATTTATCTAAATATGAATCTGGTATAGACTGAGTGATGACATTGCTGTGAAATTATGTTAATAGCTAAATACCAATATTGTTTTTTTTTCTCATTCTTTAAAGTGTAAGTAGAGATTTTAATATTTTTTTTCTGTCACCCCAATAAGTCATTTTGCATACACAGGTGGGTGTCATCTCCTTGCAGTTAACTATCTTTTGTGAGGTTGCTTACCTTGTTTGCCTAATCTTTAAGCTGAAATCAAGAATGTAACAAAAAACAGTCTAGAGAGAGTTGGCTCTGACTAGATATCTATCCAGATATAACTAAGATGATATTGAAGATTAGTCTATCATTCTCTTGAGAAGTTATCTATTTGTTGATGATTTGAGCATCTTGGTTTGGTTTGTGCTAGAATACTACTTTCTTGAATTGGGATTGAATTACTACTCATAAAAACATTAAAGTTTCTTTGATGTTTTAATTGCTCAAAGTTTAAGTTTCATTGATACTTAGATGCACTTCACGGAATATGTTGTTCAGCGACAGAACAACAACAAAATGTTTCTTAAGAGATTACTAATAGCTTAAGGTGAACGATGTCAGATTCGTGATCTCCAAGGAAGATGATTTAGCTTCAGGACCAAGGACTAGGCTTGATCACTCAAGAGCTTTTGTATAGCAGAGTTTTATTAAAATATGAAAAGGGAGAGGGAAAGCATCTGACATAAACTTCATAAGGTGGATGGAGAGTGCCCCACTCACTGGTCTTAGAAAAGGGAGCTATATGCTTTTAAAATGGATTATTACAATAAATCAAAAGAGTGTTTCAAGGTTGTAAAGATCTTACTAGACCCACTCCCACAATTTACGTTTTAAGATAACAAGATTGGTCAGGAGGTTTTCAAGAAGGAGAAACTGTCCTCAGGCAGGAAAAATTGTTATATAATTCTTAGTATAGAGTTTAAACTGAGTTGTTTGTTGTTTGTTGTGTAATCATCAGTCCCAGGCTTAAAGAAAATAATGTTTTATGTGACTAAGACTAAGGCATGTAGAGAACAAAAAAAGTTTGTCCTTTCCTTCTCCTTGAGAATTCCAGACCCCTCTCTCTTCCTTGGGAACCCCAGAGTTCTTATCAACTTGCTTAGGAATTGACTCTCTCATTCCCCCCTTTTCTTTTAGGACAATTATGTTGCCAAGGGAAACAGGCATCATTTTCATTCCATAGCTACTTCCTGATGTGATAGGGTGCTGTCCCTAAATTGTTGAGACAACATATTCTCCTAACCCTCATATTGAGGGTCTCTGATCCAGGGGCCCCAAGTAATAGTTGGAGGAGGCTATGGCATTTGTAGAAGCCTGGACAGCCATTTGTAACCTAAGAGATTTCAGATGGCTCAGAACAAACCCCATTATACAGTTACAAATGTGAGGCAAAATAGTCACTAAACCCAGTTAAAATGTAATCAAAATTAAAAGTTACATTATGTCCGTAGTTTCATCAGTCCATCTTAGGATTGCTAGATGTCATCACATCAAGAAGAGGCATCACATATGATTGTTGTTGGTGAAGGTATTTGCAGAGATGAAGAGAGTCCTTTCCTTGAAGTGGAGAAACCCACCATGGGAAGCCTTCAATTGCTGAGGAGGTTGAAAAGCTGAAAGCTGAGTCAAATAGTTAGTTCTAAGGATTTAACATCGATGACAATATCTGTGTGCACAAACAGTCTATCATAGAGACACTCCCTTCTTCTGAGGGGGCAGTTCAAGCTCTCATTAAAGCTATGGTGAAAACTTTAAACCAACAGTCTTGTGTTTCCTGAGTTACCTTATGCAGATACCTCTTAATAATGTTATTGGCCTTTTAAACTTTTTCTGAAGATTGGGGTCTCCAGGAACAATGTAAGTGATATTCTTTTCCTAGAGCTTTTGATACCCCTTGAATTACAGCAGCTTTAAAGATGGAGCCATTGTTGCTCTGAACTGTAGAGTTTAAGATCCCACTTACATCATGAGAAGTAAGTGCAGTAAGATTTTGTGCATTGGTAAACTTATTAGCTTTGGTCATTAGCAAAATAACAGTGGCAATTACCCTCTAGCAATGTGCCATAGCCTTTTTTCAATAACAAACAGATAAACTCTGATCATGTGGGCAAACTCAAATTGGGAACCTGCAAGAGAGCAGTTTTGAAGAGGAGACTTAAAAGCCTTTTGAGTCTCTGGGGACCAAACCAGTTTGTTGGTTTGGGCCTGCTGAGTTTCAGTTATAAGTTTATATAAAGGCCAGGCAAGTTCCCCATAACCCAGAATCCAAATGCAGCAATAGCCTGCAATACCCAAGAATCCTCTCAGTTGTCTTAAAGTCATAGGTAGAGGATGATTTAATATAGGTTTAATTCCAGAAAGCAACCTTCAAATCAGTGACTGAAAAATATTTGGCTCGTTCAGGAATTTCAGACAATAAGTTATAAGGATTAGGCAAGATATACAAGATTTGTATATCTTGAATTAGTCTCCACTTATCATTTGACTTTTTTACATCCAAAATAGAAGTGTTATATGGACTGTTACAGGGAATTAGTAGCCCGTGTTCCTTTAAATTTTCAACGATGGGTTTTAACCTTTCCCTAACACCTCAGGCTTTAATGGATACTGCTTTTGGTGTGAAAATAGGTGAGGGTCTTTGAGCTTGATAAAGACAGGAACAACATTTTGTGCTCAACCCACAGTTTTTCCATTAGCCCACACTTTAGGATTTATATTTTGTTCAATTAATGGGAGAGAAAGAGCAGGCTCCATATTTGTAAAAACAGAGGCCTGGACCTTGTTCAGTATATCCCTCCCCAGAAGGGGTGAGGGAGACTCCAGCGACTCGAGAAAAATAGCACAGTGTCCCAGTTGCAGCTTAAAGGATGACTGAAATAACAGCATTTGGCTTTTCCAGACAGCCCCATTATGGTAGCGAATCTGGAGGAAAGTGGACCAGTGAACACAGAGAAAGTTGACCCAGTGTCCAAAGGAAAATCTACTGATCAGCCCCAACAGTTATTAATACCCTGAGTTCCTCAGGTGTAATTAGGATGAGAGCTTGTTTGTGGATCCCTAGGCACCTTCAGTCCAGATTGTCTTGAGAGTCTGACCCCTGGGGCCTACACCTCGGAGGCCAGTCTCTTCCCCATTATGGTCCTTTGCAGACCAGACATGGAGCTGTGGATGGCTTAGATGCCTGAGGGCAACCCCACTTGAGATGCCCCTCCTTTCCACAGTAATAACAAGCTCTTCCCTTTCCACATGGGTTCCTCTGGGCATTTTATCCTCAGGCTGTTTCAGAGCAGGTCTAACAGCCATTGTTAGGGCTCCAGTCTTTCGTAGGTTCTTTTATCTTCATATTTTCCTTCTGGTATTTTTTACCATAATATGCCGTCTGAGCCAGTTGCAACAATTACTTTAAAGACTGATTTGGTCCAAACTCCTGTTTTTGTAACTTTCAGCACATATCTGGAGCCAACTGAGTGAGAAATCTATCTTTTAAGATCATTTCTCCCTCTGAACTTCTAGGATCAACATCAGTAAACTTGTAGGGAGCCTCCCATAATTGTCTAGGAATTTACCAGGAGTTTATCAGGAGTTTCCTTCTCTCCCTGTTCTATGTCAGCCAACTTAGCATAATTTTATAGTCTTTAGCATGTGCTCACTTGAGCCCTACAAGAATACATTGGACAAAGTGGCTCTGTTAGAGGAACTGCTTGGCCTCCAGTAAGGAGGAGGGCTAGTTTGTGTTTCCTCTTTCCCCTGCCATCAAGCCATTCATCTCCAAAAGTAGTAGCTTCTCCCAAAACTTAAGCTCTCAAGTCAGGAGTCAGCATCTGTCCCAAGACATGTATTATATCTCTCCAAGTAAGGTCATAAAGTAAAATTAGTCCCATAAAGACCTCTATGTGCTTTTTGGATCCTCAAAATAGTCTTGACCACAATCAGGACAGTTTGAATTTCTACCGAGACTGAGGCAACCCCTCCTGGAAGGGTGCCCCGATTTTCAGCCTGTTCAGTTGGGATCCCTGGATACAGGGGCAAAGTAAGAGAACAGGAGGGAGCTGAAGGTTTCACACCCAAATCTGTACCCTTAGGGCATAAGTCTGGCATGTCTCACAGAGAGATAAAGAGCAACATATACATCATGTCTACTCATTTCCCTTGCTTTCTACAGAACTGATCTAATTGTGAATTATAATTATAATTGAGACCCTTCAATAACAGTTCAGTGTTCCCCATCTTCCAAAGGATACTGTGGCCATTCAATATTACAGAAAAAGATGAGGCATGTCTTTTTTAAATTCTGGGGATCAAACTTGTCCCAGCTTCCCCCCCCCCCCCATACATTTTAAAGGAGTGGTTCTGGAACTTCTTGCTCCCATCTGTAAGGGAGAAAAAAGTGGCATTCACATCCGTGGCTTCTTTCCACCAGGAGCATCCTTCCCTGTTCTAGATGGAGGTGTAGACAGACTCTCCACTGAAGCTTTCCTTCCCTGGTTGGATTTAGTCCATCCCTTACTGATACAGGCACCTTATTTGTCCCTCCTGGTTCTACCACTGAGGCGGGGTGGAGATGCACAAAGGATAGACCTGATGGCATCCTAGACTGAATTAGTTCCATACCACCAAGACCTTTGTTTGATTTGCCCTTTTCTCTGATGCCACCTCGGGTGAAGCAGAGTAGCTTTTCAGAATGTTTCCCAAGCTAGTACTAGTAGGGGAAGCAACTATCTTGCGTGTGCCCATGCACATTCCCGAGTACAGTCCTGACTGCAATAGAACTGGTGGGTCATAAAGGCATGAACAGCAACCAAGATGTCCCTTCTGAGTGTCACCACACCCGTATAGCAGAAGAGGTGGTGGAGGGTTGACCAGCGAGGAAAAAGTGATTTTTGTCCTCAAGCGACTAGGGCCAGTCCTTCCAGTTCATTCCCACAGATTCCACAAAAGGAATATCTAGAGAGTTGAGACAGGAGCCACGTGAGAGCCTCCTGTGGCCCACTAAGAGTCAGCGCTACCAAGGGACAAAGCCCACTGTACTTCCGATCTGACCAGATCCTGCAGTTCCCCATCTGGGTCCTCAAAAGCCTCATGGTCGCCAGCGGGGCTTCTGTCCACATAGATTGGAGGCATAACGGTGACAAAGACTCACATTTAGTACTCTGGCCCCTGAGGCCGGCAGCCAAGAGCATGACCTCTAGCCTGGGAGATATTCCCGGATCTAGAGCTCTCCCTCACCTCCCAACGTGTTCTTGTAACTTTCAGCTCCTAGCAAGGCTAGGAGCTTCCATACTTGGGGTCTAAGTAAAAATACATAGTAACAACATAGATCACAGTTCCCTTGAAAGTCTGTAATCTGACAGATTAGGTTAGTAGTTCTAATTCCGCACACATTTACAAAATGGTCAGAGACCAGGAAAAGATGACTGAGAAAGGAAAGTTACGGCCACACACTTTGCCCGTCTCTGACCGCTCCCCTTGCAGGGACATTGGGTGTCTCTTGGCATTGGCAAGTTGGTGTAAACCCCCAACGTGGTTCCCCTTTTTGGAGCTCCTTCAGTCATTATGAGGTACCTTGAAACCACAGAGCAGGGCTCAACACTTGCTTCGCGCATGGTGCAAAATTCATTCACACAAGCACACTGTAAAATTAGTAAAGTAAAGCAGAAAATATGTATACTGAGATAGCAGAAAGACTAGAGCTCTTGAGTGTTCTCACCTTGTCCAGAAGATCCCTGATGAGCCCCCAAGATGATAGCTTACAGTGAAAGATGTCGGATTCGTGATCTCTGAAGATGATGATTTAGCTTTGGGACCAGGGACGAGGCTTGATCACTCAAGAGCTTTTGTATAACAGAGTTTTATTAAAGTGAAAAAGGACAAAGAAAGCTTCTGACATAGACATCAGAAGGGGGACAGAGTGTGCCCCCCTCGCTAGTCTTAGAAAAGGGAGCTATATATTTTTTGAGCTGGTTATTACAATAAATCAAAAGAATGTTTCAAGGTTGTAAAGATCTTACTAGACCCACTTCCACGATTTACATTTTAAGATAACAGGATTAGTCAGGAGGTTTTCAAGAAACCGTCCTCAAGCAGGAAAAACTGTTTTTATAAAATCCTTAGATTATAGAGTTTAGACTGAGTTGTTTGTTGTGTAATCATCAGTTCCAGGCTTAAAGAAAAAGAACGTCTTATGTGACTAAGACTAAGGAATGTAGAGAAGAAGAAGAAGAAAAAAAGATGTTTGTCCTTTCCTCCTCCTTGAGAATTCCAGACCCCTATCTCCCCTTTAAGAGCCCCAGACCTCTCTCTCCCCCTTGGGAGCCCCAGACTTCTTATCAAGCTGCCAAGGAATTGGCTCTCTCATTACTTTCTTCATTTTGGTTATTTTGTAGCTGTTCTCTCTGTTGTGAATACTCCGTGAGCTGCTCTAGGTTGTATGATCTGAAAGGTGATTAGCTCAGATTAAATGAAATGCTAATGACATGACACTCCCTCTGTGGCTCTGCTGTATACATGTCACTTAAGATAATTTTTTTAAAGTTGAAGTTTAACACTTAATATTGCAATATACACATTTTCCATTTTCCTTTATATAAAACTGAAAGTTATTATACTAAACCTTTGGTTAGAATAGATCTTAAATGTAATAATGTAGATCACTTGGGTATCTGCTTTAGCTATATCATAGAATATTGCATTAGTATTCTAGAGGGTGGATTCCTACCTTGTAACATATATACAAATAAGTTCAAAACAGCAAAAACTCACATGTAAAAGCAGAAACTGTAAAATTATTGGTAAAGCAATAGGTGTAAATCTTTTTCACCTTGGATTAGGTAATGGTTCTTAAAATAGACAACTAAATCATTTCTTGGCTTTCTGGCTAAGATCAAGTGTAAAACATGACTGCAAAACCATAAGCAATTGAAAAACAGATAAATTTCCTAAAATTTAAAAACTTTTGTGCTTCAAAGGACATTAAGAAAGTGAAAAGACAGCCCACAGAATGAGAAGGAATAATTTCAAATCACATATCTGATGAGTCTTATACTCAAATATTCAAATCTTTTACTACTAAATTTAAAAAGCTTAATAAAAATAAGTCATCTTAATAGACCCTTTTCCCCAAAAATAAAATATGCATACAAAAGATGCTTAATATCATTACTTCTCAGGGACATGTCTATCAAAATATTACTTCACAGTAAAATATCACTTCATACCTACTAAGATGGTTATGTTTTGTTTAGTCACCAAGTTGTGTTTGACTCTTTGCGACCCCATGGACTGTACCACACCAGGCCTCCCTGTCCCCACCTCCCATAGTTTGCCCAAGTTCATGATCATTATATTGGTGATGCCATCTAACCATCTCATCCTCTGTCACCCTCTTCTGCCTTCAGTATTTCCCAGGATCAGGGTCTTTACCAGTAAGTCAGCTCTTTGCATCAGGTAGCCAAATTATTGGAGCTTCAGCATCAGTTCAGTTCAGTAGAACAGTTGTGTCTGACTCTTTGCGACCCCATGGACTGCAGCATGCCAGGCCTACCTATCCATCACCAACTCCCAGAGTTTACTCAAACTCATGTCCATCGAGTTGGTGATGCCATCCAACCATCTCATCCTCTGTCATCCCCTTCTCCTCCTGCCCTCAATCTTTCCCAGCATCAGGGTCTTTTCTAATGAGTCAGTTCTTCACATCAGGTGGCCAAAGTATTGGAGCTTCAACATCAGACCTTCCAATGAATATTCAGGATTGATTTCTTTTAGGATTGACTGGTTGGATCTTCTTGCAGCCCAAGGGACTCTCAAGAGTCTTCTCCAACACCACAGTTCAAAAGCATCAATTCTTCAGTGCTCAGCTTTCTTGATGGTCCAACTCTCACATCCATACATGGCTACTGGGAATACCATAGCTTTGACTAGACAGACCTTTGTCAGCAAAGTAATGTCTCTGCTTTTTAATATGCCATCTAGGTTTGTCATAGCTCTCCTGCCAAGAAGCAATCATCTTCTAATTTCATGGCTGCAGTCACCATCTTCAGTGATTTTGGGGCCCAAGAAAATAAAGTCTGTCACTGTTTCCTTTGTTTCCTCATCTATTGCAATTAAGTGTTGAGACTAGATGCCATGATTTTAATTTTATTTTTAGTATTTAGTTTTAAGCTGGCTTTTTCATTCTTTCTTCACCCTCATCAAGAGGCTCTTTAGTTCCTCTTCACTATCTGCCATTAGAGTGGTATCATTGGCATATTTGAGGTTGTCGATATTTCTCCTGACAATCTTGATTCCAGCTTGTAACTCATCCAGCCTGGCATCTCTGATGATGTGGGTTGGAAAGATTCCCTAGAGAAGGGATAAGCTACCCACTCCAGTATTCTTGGACTCGCCTGGTGGCTTAGATGGTAAAGAGGCTGCCTGCAGTGTGGGAGACCTGGGTTCAATCCCTGGGTTGGGAAGATCCCCTGGAGGAGGGCATGGCAACTTACTCTATTATTCTTGCCTGGAAAATTCCATGGACAGAGCCTGGCAGGCTACAGTCCATGGGATTGAAAAGAGTCAGACACGACTGAGCAACTAAGCATATAGCACAGCTTTGCGTGTAAGTTATGTGACAGTGTGACAATAAACAACCTTGTTGTGCTTCTTTCTCAATCCTGAACCTGTTGTTTCATTTTCAGTTGTAACTGCTGCTTCTTGACAGCATACAGGTTTCTCAGGTAAGAGACAGGTAAGATGGTTTGGTATTTCCATCTCTTTTGTCGGAGTTTTCAACAGTTTGTTATGATCTACACAGTCAAAGGCTTTAGCATAGTCAATGAAACAGAGGTTGATGTTTTTCTGGAATTCCTTTACTTTCACCATGATCCAGCGAATGTTGGCAATTTGATCTCTGGTTCCTCTGACTTTTTAAAACCCAGCTCAGATGTCTGGGATGTCTCAGTTCATGTAATGCTGAAGCCTAGCATGCAGGATTTTGAGCATAACCCTATTAGCATGGGAGATGAGAGCAATTGTCCTGTGTTTTGGTGACTATAGTTATTGTTTTTGTTGTTGTTTGTTTTTTTAAGGAAATAACAAATATTGGCAAGGATGTAGAGAAATGGGAACCCAATAGTGTAGTGCCTTTGGAAAACAGTTTGGCAAATCCTCATAAAGTTAAGCATAGGGTTATCATTTGACTCAGCAGTTATCCAAAAGAGTCACAAACAAATCTTCGCACAAATACTAACACACAAATATTCATAGTATGATAAGTGAGAGCCAAAATGTACAAAAAACCCAAATGTTCAACTGATGACTGAATGAAGATAATGTGATATATCCATATATAGTTGACCCTTGAGCAGTACAGAGTCAATCCGTGTATCGCTTGCAGTTTTTCCTCCGTATGGTGGTTCCTCTGCATCCACAGATTCAACCAACCATGAGCTGTTTAGTGCTATAGTCTTTACTATTGATAAATACCTGCATTAAATGGGCCCACACAGTTCAAATGTCAGCTGGGATGGAATATTATTCAGCAACAAAAATAAATGAAATACTGATACATTCAACAGCATGGATATACCCTGAGAATCAATAAAAACTATCATTTCTCTCCCCAGGGAAAAAACGTTTCCAAATATACAGACAAAAACTTTACCACACATTTCTGGACATTTACAAGTCTCCTAAAATATTTTGTGAAATCCTAAGTCTCTTTGACCCCAAGCTAAGAACCCCTGACTGGCAAGATGCTGGATGAAATGATTTGATCTTAAATAATTCTGGCAGCTATTGTTATAAGTTATAATATTTGTGTGGCAATAACAATCAAAACAGCTACAGCGATAGCAAGCACAAATGTTGACATTTATTGATAATTTCTTACATTTTGGGTGCTGGACTTTACAAGCATTTTCTTATTTAATAATCCCTACTCTCTACCTACAAGTTAATTATAAAATGTATAATGTGGACAAGGCATTGGAGTAGAAGTGAGGAGTTCTGATACCAGTTCAAACTGATTCTGCTATTGATATCAATTAGCTTATATAATTTTGAGCAGTTACCAAGTTTCTGGGCATCAGCTGCTTTATACATAAAATGATAACATAATTAGGATATATTAATCTTTTAACTTCTTTGAAGCTATTACTGGAGGAGGGCATGGCAACCCACTCCAGTATTTTTGCCTGGAGAGTCCCATAGACAGAGGACCCTGGCTGGCTGTATAGTCCACAGGGTGGTAAAGACTCAGACATGACTGAAGCAACTTAGCATGAAGCTATTATATGTTATTCTAGTTTAACTGAAGTTGGTTTTGTGTATAGTATAAATGCATATGAGATTTAAAGTAAGGGATTATTATTGCTAAAATACACTTAACAAATATATTATTTCTAAATCAAATAAGCTGCTTTTCAGGGGGTGTTTTAGGGAGGGACACTAAAAGTGTCACAGCTGCATAGGCAGCAGGATCAAGACCTTGTGGGAATTAGAGATGGTAGGAGGCCAAGATAAGAAAATAGCTACTTTGTAGATCCAGTTAATTCTTCCTTGACAAGTATTTTCTCTAAGGTAGGAAACTGTTACTAACTATTTACTTAAGCACCAGAGGGACTCTGCAAAAGGACTAACTCTAGAAAGTTTCAAAGGAAGCTCAAGTGACTTTTGAATATATTTATGGAATAAAAGAATATAATTTATTATATTTATATAATTATAAAATAATATAATTTAAACTGAGCTATTTTTTAAAAAGATAAAATTTAAACTGAACTATTCACACAAAATCTTATTTTCTGAGTGTAAACTTGCCTTGACTAAGACTTTTGTGCCTTCCTTCTATCTGAAAGTTTCCTCAGTCACATGTTGAGGCAGAAACAAAATATCCACTTGGAAAACTGGGTCCTCTCTATGGACCCAATTGGATTAAAAGGAAAGTAGAATTAATGCCTAATGAATAAAAGTTTCTCCAAACTAAATTTCTTTACTCTGACTTCTGAACAAAAATACTCTGGAGATCAAGTTGTGCCCAATCAGACATCTTGCTTCTGAGACAGCCATTCTATGGTTAGAAATGGAGAAAGATGTCTCTGGATAATTGAAGAGTATTTGTCAAGAAAGGGGCCAGAGAAAATACAATGGAGGAAATGAGTAAGAATATAAAGAGCTGGACGGAAAAGAGAGAGATCCGAGACACTGGTAGTATTTACTTAGGGAGTAAATTGCATCTTACATGGGGATTGAGGGACTAGCATAGTATAGAATAGAAGATGTTATGAGCATATTCCTTTTATCTTTTGCTTACAGAAAACGTTTTCCAGTTTTAATGCATTCTTGTTTTTGAAATGAGAAAGCATAAATGGAAGAACTCTTCCCTTTGCTTGGTAAAGCACTGCTTCAAGTATTTCAGGACCCAACTTCATTTTGCCTTTCTCCCAACTTTCCTATTTCCAGCTCCTGTAGGATTGGCTACTTTCCCTTTATGCTTTTATTATATGTGTACATTACAGCATTCTGTGTTTATCTCTTATATACCATATATCACATTGTATTAGCACTCATTGGCTTACCTGTGGGTTTCCTCTAACAGAATATGAGCCCCTTGAGAGATGATCGTGTTTATTTTACTAGCACCTACCCTGGGTCCTGGCAGAACTGCACAACTCAGATTGGGACTCAAACCCTATCACACCTCAACTGGGACTTCAACACACCATCCCTGGCTTAGAAGGGGACCTGATCCCACAATCTCCCAGCGGAAACCACACACCTGGTCTGAGATCTTAATGAATGAAACTCAGGTTCTTTGTTTCAGTGCAGAAGGAATTCATCGTGAGGCAAAGTGATAGGCAAGAAGTAGATTTATTAACATAGAATGCTCGTAAAGGATACAGGCAGGCAGGCAAGAGCTCTGCCCCAAGAGCTAAGTGGGAAAGTAGGTTTATTTATGGTGATAACAGATTTCATAGACAGAGTGTGGGCCATCTTCGAAGGCAAGGGGCCCTGAAATATGGGGTAATTGGTTTTTATAGACTGGGTAATTTCATAAGCTAATGACTAGGAGGATTATTTCAACTGTCATAGAGATGAAGCAGAGATTTCCAGGAACTGGGCCACTGCCCACTTTTTGGCCTTTTATGGGCAGCCTCAGAATTGTCATGGCACCCCTGGTTGTGTCACTTAGCATGGGCTAATGTCTCACAAGAAGCATATAACGAGGATCAAGTTCTACTGGAAGTGGAATCTTCTGTCGTCTTAGGCCAAATGAGTTCCTACTAGTTTCTGTTGTATTCCACAGTGGCATTGCCATTCTTTTAAAGTCTGTGCCCTGCCCTGTCCCCTCTTGTCTCACTGGCACATTTACATTCAGCCAGTCGATCAAATGACTTAATGAAAAATTACTACCCAAGGTCTTTAAATTTTAGAAATCAAAATATTGTTGTGGTTTTGATGTGACCCTGTCATCTTTAAAAAACAAAACAAAAACCTTAATTCTGAGCCTCCCAAAGTTGCTGGCCTTCTAGAATTTCATCTTCTTTAGAGGCTGAGGTGGCTACTCAGCTCTTCTAAAAGGCAGCAGAAGCTTATATAGTCTAGAGAATAGGATTTCAGAAAGAAAAATAGTACGTATTTCAGAATTTTGCAGAAATACAATTCACACAAAGTAAAGAGACTTAGTCAGGTCTCAGCAGGAGTAGGATGAGGACAGGCTGTGGGGACAAAAAGATATCACACAGATTCTAACTTGGAAATAGCCTAATGCTGCTGGACTTGGGTGAGTGTTAAAAATGGGTCACAACTGTGCTTCCCATTCTCACTTCTCTTTGCCTGCCATATGTATCATGGGAAGTGGAGACAGAAGGAAACTATAGAGAAAGATTGTTGTTGACCTAGGTCATCATGGTTCTTGTAGATCAGAAATAATAAAATCAAACCGAGGAGGATAGAGGAGAGTTTTCACCTGAAAAACAGTGAAAGAAAGAGAGATATAGGAGAAGTGAACGTTTGGGTCAAGAAAATGATTTTCTTACTCATCATAACTGAGAAAATGCTCTCAAATTTGAAAGTCCCATAAAGAGACCCATACTTTTAGTAAAAAAGTGAGCAGGGAAATAAGAAAAATTGAAACTACAGGTTATAAGATACTATATGAAACTATCATGAAATTTAAGATAAAAAAAGTTTGGAAATTAATTTTTTCAGAAAAAAATGCTATTTATTTTCCTTGTATGATGAAAGTCTCTTGTGATAACTAAGATCTATGTCAGTGGTTATCAACTTTACCAGTAGCCAGTTTGAATTCCACTTGTTCACTCCTCCACTGACTTTATATTTTGAAAAAAAATGATAGTTCAATTACATTTATTAATAATCATTTTTTTCACTATGTAAGTTGGAAAGTAGGGGAGATGCAACTTTGAGATTTTCCAAACTGATCATTTAATTCAGAAAGAACAGACTATAAAGAAAATAGTATGAAATAGTGGCTTCATCAGTTCAAATTGTTTCTAATTTAGTGGAAAGTGCTGTCAACTGCAGTAGTTTTGCAAAGACAGAGGACCAGTAAGAGTTTCCAAGCTTTAGGCTTGTTAGGAACACACTTTAAATTACCTGATGTGCTGTCCAACTGTTTAAAAAAAAAAAGCCTTTTGCAATAATATGTATTGGGAATTTTATTTCATTCTATCACTTTCTGAATTTGAAGGTTGAAACTAATTAAAATCTCCTCACACAGGTTTTGTGTGTGTGTGTGTGTGTGTGTGTGTGTGTGCACGTGCACGCGCGGTCAGTCACTCAGCCGTGTCCCAGTCTTTGTGACTCTACGGACTGTAGTCTATCAGGTTCCTCTGTCCATGGAATTTTCCAGGCAAGAATACTGGAATGGGTTGCCATTTCCTACTCCATCCATCCACATGGTTCTGTTAAACACAATATATCATTTATCAATTTTTACATCTTTAGCTTACTGGGAAGACTTAATAGTGGTTCTCAATGCCTGATTTTATTTTTTACTACAATTTTCTGTAGATTTAAATATTGAGGCTTGGTCTAAGAAAAGCTATGAATTAAAACTGATTTTGAAATTTTTACTGAAAATCACTGTCATTTTATCAGCTGAGGAATGAGTTACTGGAGTGTGGCCCCAGCTGGGTTTGAACATGGAGCAGCCCATCTGTCACCAATGGAAAAACTGGTTTGAGTACCACATTACCTGGGACAGAGTAACTAGAAGTGATCTTGGACTATGTGATTAGGCCATTAATTTTAGCGTTATGTAAAGGGAACCTGATATTGTCTAAGGAAAATGAACTGAAATCTCTGACACTACAATTTCTACATACAGGATTGGGAAAAAGAAGAACACAGTTAACTCAGCAGCACCACTGAAATCTCTTTTTACATAATAAAGGGAGGGTGCATTCTAGTAAACTACTAGCTAAGTAGTTTACTTCTGTTAACCACTATTACTGCTACCACTGTTATTATTACTAAAAACAAAAACAGCCACAGCTTCCATCAATTTAGAAGCATCTCCTCTATGCCAGTGCTTAACATTTAAAATCATTGTTTCAAATTCCCTCAACAAACTGGAAACAAGTAGTATTTCCAATCTTGAGAGTAAGAAATTGAATTTTGCAGAAATTGCTTTCCTCAAGTTAACTTGTATTATGTGGTAGAGCCTGGATTGACCTGGTTGGATTACTTCTGAACTTCATGTTCTTTAGTTTTTGTTTGTTTGTTTGCATTAAATACATTGCCCAGATTTTCTAACGAAGTTCCTGTGATAAAGACAAGGAAGGAAGCAAGAAGAATGCCAAAGAACTAGCCCGCACCCCTGGCATTTCACTGAGTATCAGGAATCTTCTGCTGCTCCAGTCCTCCTACCAAGTTGAATATTTGGGTGGAGGAGATATTTCTTTTCTTTACTATTCTCTACTTGTCATATGCCCTTTCTTCTATACCTATTCTTACTTGGCAATAGAATCATACAAATAATTCAACTTTGTGATATTTTTATTTAGGTTTGAGAGATCAATTGTTTGCTATTCTGTTGTTCAATTCCTGTTTATGCTTAAAGACTGATATTACTGTATCCATTAATGAGAAAGCTTAGGATTTTGAAACTGTTCTGTTTAGTTCTAAGAAATGAAATTTGTAGTCCCAGTGGAAAAATGACAATCATCTTCGACCTCAGTAGGTGTAGATTTCTATGTTTAAATATAATCTTTGCCCCATTACTACATGATTAGGGGATGGTCATTTTTGAAGATAATGCAAGTCATAAGCACCCCTTTTAAAATAAATATATTCCTCTCTAAAGCAGAAAGTTTATCTACATGATAAATCCAACTGGTACGTGATTTTGGTGAAATTAGCCAAGAGTAGAATCTGAGATAATTGGCAATCACTCTTTGTTCTTTTTGCTGCTTTGTATGTTTATGCATGATCCTTCTCTGACAATTTTGAAGCCAAGGACAATTAATAGTTATTAAAAAGTGTTCAAGCTCATATTTTCTTATATCTTGTGTTATTTTTCAGTTGCTAAGCTATGTCCAACTCGTGATCCTATGGGCTGCAGCACGCCAGGCTTCTCTGTCCTCCACCATCTCCTGGAGTTTGCTTGATAGATTATCAAACCAGTCAATCTACTTTTGTAATGTTCAACATTTCTTATTGTGACAAATGTACAACCCTGCATGTATGTGTATAATTTTATATTAATTTTACTTGTTGATTTTTGCCCATGATAAACACAAAGGCACTATATAAAGATGGAAGGAAGAATATACCAGTAAGCTATATCATTTATGTAACATTGTCTAGAAAGTGGCTACAGTGTCCCTAGCAAGGTGCAGTTCAGTTCAGTTCAGTAGCTCAGTCATGTCCGACTCCTTGTGACCCCATGAATCACAGCATGCCAGGCCTCTCTGTCCATCACAAACTCCCAGAGTTTACTCAAACTCATGCCCATCGAGTCGGTGATGCCATCCAGCCATCTCATCCTCTGTCGTCCCCTTCTCCTCCTGCCCCCAATCCCTCCCAGCATCAGGGTCTTTTCCAATGAGTCAACTCTTTCAACTCTTTGCATGAGATGGCCAAAGTATTGGAGTTTCAGCTTCAGCATCAGTCCTTCCAATGAACACCCAGGACTGATCTCCTTCAGGATGGACTGGTTGGATCTCCTTGCAGTCCAAGGGACTCTCAAGAGTCTTCTCCAACACCACAGTTCAAAAGCATCAATTTTTCGGCACTCAGCTTTCTTCACAGTCCAACTCTCACATCCATACATGACTACTGGAAAAACCATAGCCTTGACTAGACAGACCTTTGTTGGCAAAGTAATGTCTCTGCTTTTTAATATGCTATCTAGGTTGGTCATAACTTTTCTTCCAAGGAGTAAGTGTCTTTTAATTTCATGGCTTAATTTAAAATCAAGGCAAATTGGAAGTGGTCAAACAGGAGATGGCAAGAGTGAATGTCGACATTCTAGGAATCAGCGAACTAAAATGGACTGGAATGGGTGAATTTAACTCAGATGACCATTATATTTTCTACTATGGGCAGGAATCCCTTAGAAGAAATGGAGTAGCCATCATAGTCAACAAAAGAGTCCAAAATGCAGTACTTGGATGCAAGCTCAAAAACAACAGAATGATCTCTGTTCATTTCCAAGGCAAATCATTCAATACCATGGTAATTCAAGCCTGTGCCCCAACCAGTAATGCTGAAGAAGCTGAAGTTGAATGGTTCTATGAAGACCTACAAGATCTTTTAGAACTAACACCCAAAAAAGATGTCCCTTTCATTATAGGGGACTCGAATGCAAAAGTAGGAAGTCAAGAAACACCTGGAGTAACAGGCTAATTTGGCCTTGGAGTATGGAATAAAGCAGGGCAAAGGCTAATAGAGTTTTGCCAAGAGAATGCATGGGTCATAGCAAACACCCTCTTCCAACAACACAAGAGAAGACTCTACACATGGACATCACCAGATGGTCAACACCGAAATCAGATTGACTATATTCTTTGCAGCCAAAGATGGAGAAGCACTATACAGTCAGCAGAACCAAGACCTGGAGCTGACTGTGGCTCAGATCATGAATCCCTTATTGCCAAATTCAGACTTAAACCGAAGAAAGTAGGGAAAACCACTAGACTATTCAGGTATGACCTAAATCAAATCCCTTATAACTATACAGTGGAAGTGAGAAATAGATTTAAGGGACTAGATCTGATAGACAGAGAGCCTGATGAACTATGGACAGAGGTTCGTGACATTATACAGGAGACAGGGATCAAGACCATCCCCATGGAAAAGAAATGCAAAAAGGCAAAATGATTGTCTGAGGAGGCCTTACAAATAGCTGTGAAGTGAAGAGAAGTGAAAGCAAAGGAGAAAAGGAAAGATATTCCCTTTTGAATGCAGAGCAAGGTGCTGTGAGCACCAATAATGATTCATTTCCTGCTGTCATGGGATATAGGTTAGGGGAGTGGCACATAGGCACATTTCTTCGGATTTTTTTTTTAACCTCTTTTTCCTGGTCTATTTATGCTTCTGGAATATTCTGAAAGGGCAGAAGTCTCAGAGTCAGACTAAATTATACTCAGTCTAGCTAGTTCTGAGCTCAGCTCACTCTAAACCTCATTTGTAAAGTGGGAAACAGCTATCAGATCACAGGAAATGCTGTATGTAAAGAGTGCAGCATAACAGACTGGGAGGCACTTGATGGCTTTTATTACTACCTTCTCTGTTTCCTTCTAACATCTGCTTCCCTGTCATTGCATGCTATTCTCTGTGGAACTCTTGTCTATGAAGTCTTAAGAGATCAGTACCCCTGGATTCTAGGACTACAGATCCTAGCACTAAGACCCAGCTCCTTTGGATTAGGAAATCGAGCGTCTTGGTCAAAGATCAGACACAGGGAATTCAGAGGATCGTACCTGGGGACTGAGGGTCCACAGCACGACGAGGCATTTTGATTTACTGTTTTATGGAGGTATCGTTTTCATTCTATGCTTTAAAGATATAGGCATACCTCATTTTAATGCACATTGTTTTATTGTGCTTCACGGGTACTGCATGCTTTAACAAACTGAAGGTTTGTGGCAACTCTGCATCAGGCAAGTCTATCTGTGTCAGTTTTCCAACAGCATTTGCTTACTTTGTGTCTGTGTCATATTTTGTTGACTTGTGCATTATTTCAAACGTTTTCATTATTATGATATTGTTATGGTATCTTTGATTTTTGTTGTTGTTGTAATTGTCTTGGGGCACCATGAACAATATTATATATTGCTGCTGCTGCTAAGTCGCTTCATTCGTGTCCGACTCTGTGACCCCGTAGATGGCACCCATCAGGCTCGCCTGTCCCTGGGATTCTTCAGGCAAGAACACTGGAGTGGGTTGCCATTTCCTTCTCTAACGCATGAAAATGAAAAGTGAAACTGAAGTCGCTCAGTTGTGTCCGACCCTTAGCAACCCCATGGACTGCAGCCCACCAGGCTCCTCTGTCCATGGGATTTTCCAGGCAAGTGTACTGGAGTGGGTTGCCATTTCCTTCTCCAATACTATATATTGACAACCTTAATTGATAAATGCATGTGATAAATTGATAAATTCCAACTGCTTCACCAACTCACCCTTCCCAATCTCTCTCCCTCTCTTCAGGTCTCTCTGTTCCTTGAGATACAATAAATATTGAAAGTAGGCCAGTTTGATAACCCTACAATGGTTTCTAAGTGTTCAAGTGAAAGGAAAGTTGTATATCTCTCATTTTAAATCAAAAGTTAGAAATGATTACACTTAATGAGGAAGGCATATCAAAAGCTGAGGCAGGCCAAAAGCTGGTTCTCTTGTACCAAACAGTTAGCTCAGCTGTGAATGCAAAGGAAAAGTTCTTGAAGGAAATTAAAAGTGCTACTCCAGTAAACACACAAATAAGAAAACAAAACAACATTATTGTTGATATGGGGAAAGTGATAGTGGTCTGGATAGAAGATTAGACTAACCACAACATTCCCTTAAGCCAAAGCCTAATCCCGAGTCAGGCCATAGCCCTCTTGAATTCCATGAAGGATGAGAAAGGTGAGGAAGTTGCAGAAGAAAAGTCTGAAGCTAGGTTGACTCATGAGGTTTAAGAAAAGAAGCTGTTTCCATAGCATTGAAGTGCAAGATGAAGCAGCAAGTGCTAATGCAGAAGCAGTAACAAGTTATCCAGAAGATCTAGTGAAGATCATTAATGATGGTGGCTACACTAAGCAACAGACTTTCAGTGTAGATGAAATGAGTTATGTTGGAAGAACATGCCATCTACATTTTCATGGCTGGAGAGGAGAAGTCAATGCTTACCTTGAAAGCTTCAAAGGACAGGCTTACTCTTTTGCTAGGGGCTAATACAGCTGGGGACTTTAAGTTGAGGCCAGTGCTCATTTACCATTCCCCAAATCCTAGGGCCTTTAAGAATTTTGCTCAATCTACTCTTTGTTCTCTAAATGGAACAATAAAGTTGGAGTGGTAGCACATCTGTTTATAACACAGTTTCTTGAATATTTTAAGGCCACTATTGAGACCTGCTGTTCAGAAAAGATTTCTTTCAAAATATCACTGCTCACTGACCATGCACCTGATTGCATTGCATAAGGTCTCTGATGGAAATATATGATGAGATTCATGTTTTCATGCCTGCATTCTGCAGCTCATGCATCAGGGACTAACTTCAACTTTCAAGTCTTATTATTTAAGAATTACATTTTCTAAGGCTGTAGCTGTTGTAGATAGCGACTCCTCTAATGGATCTGGCAAAGTAAATTAAAACTTTCTGGAAAGTATTCACTGTTCTAGATGCCATTAATAACTTTATTTATTTATTTATTTATTTTTTTTTTTTCTGGGATTTGGGGCAGCCTCCCCCAACCCTGGCCTCGGTGGACCTCTGTGTGAGGCAGCTGCCCTCTTGAGCCAAGGCCTCAATGCCAGCAGCCAAGCTGGGGTCACGTGCAGCCTGGGTCACATGAGGTCACTTTATTTTTTTTTTTTTTTTTTTTTTTTTTTTTTATTTGTTGGAGGCTAATTATTT
Organism: Odocoileus virginianus; assembly: GCF_023699985.2. Lineage (NCBI taxonomy): Eukaryota > Metazoa > Chordata > Mammalia > Artiodactyla > Cervidae > Odocoileus > Odocoileus virginianus. The sequence continues at coordinate 11,683,507 of NC_069697.1, forward strand.
ACAACATTGCAGTGGTTTTTGTCATACATTGAAATGAATTAGCCATGGATTTACATGTATTCCCCATCCCGGTCCCCCCTCCCACCTCCCTCTCCACCCCATCCCTCTGGGTCTTCCCAGTGCACCAGGCCTGAGCACTTGTCCCATGCATCCAACCTGGGCTGGTGATCTGTTTCACCCTAAATATACATGTTTCGATGCTGTTCTCTTGAAACATCCCGCCCTCGCCTTCTCCCACAGAGTCCACAAGTCTGTTCTATACATCTGAGTCTCTTTTTTCTTTTTTTTGCATATAAGGTTATCGTTACCATCTTTCTAGATTCCATATATATGTGTTAGTATACTGTAATGGTCTTTATCTTTCTGGCTTACTTCGCTCTGTATAATGGGTTCCAGTTTCACCCATCTCATTAGAACTGATTCAAATGAATTCTTTTTGATGGCTGAGTAATATTCCATGGTGTATATGTACCACAGCTTCCTCATCCATTCGTCTGCTGATGGGCATCTAGGTTGCTTCCATGACCTGGCTATTATAAACAGTGCTGCGATGAACATTGGGGTGCACGTGTCTCTTTCAGATCTGGTTTCCTCAGTGTGTATGCCTAGAAGTGGTATTGCTGGGTCATATGGCAGATCTATTTCCAGCTTTTTAAGGAATCTCCACACGATTTTCCATAGTGGCTGTACTAACTTGCATTCCCACCAACAGTGTAAGAGGGTTCCCTTTTCTCCACACCCTCTCCAGCATTTATTGCTTGTAGACTTTTGGATAGCAGCCATCCTGACTGGTGTATAATGGTACCTCATTGTGGTTTTGATTTGCATTTCTCTGATAATGAGTGATGTTGAGCATCTTTTCATGTGTTTTTTTGTCATCCGTATGTCTTCCTTGGAGAAATGTCTGTTTAGTTCTTTGGCCCATTTTTTGATTGGGTCATTTATTTTTCTGGAGTTGAGCTGGAGGAGTTGCTTGTATATATTTGAGATTAATCCTTTGTCTGTTGCTTCATTTGCTATTATTTTCTCCCAATCTGAGGGCTGTCTTTTCACCTTGCTTATAGTATCCTTTGTTGTGCAAAAGCTTTTAAGTTTCATTAGGTCCCATTTGTTTATTTTTGCTTTTGTTTCTAAAATTCTGGGGTGTGGGTCATAGAGGATCCTGCTGTGATTTATGTCAGAGAGTGTTTTGCCTATGTTCTCCTCCAGGAGTTTTATAGTTTCTGGTCTTACATTTAGATCTTTAATCCATTTTGAGTTTATTTTTGTGTATGGTATTAGAAAGTGTTCTAGTCTCATTCTTTTACAGGTGGTTGACCAGTTTTCCCAGCACCACTTGTTAAAGAGGTTGTCTTTTTTCCATTGTATATCCTTGCCTCCTTTGTCGAAGATAAGGTGACCATAGGTTCGCGGATTTATCTCTGGGCTTTCTATTCTGTTCCATTGATCTATATTTCTGTCTTTGTGCCAGTACCATACTGTCTTGATGACTGTGGCTTTGTAGTATAGTCCGAAGTCAGGCAGGTTGATTCCTCCAGTTCCATTCTTCTTTCTCAGGGTTACTTTGGCTATTCGAGGTTTTTTGTATTTCCATACAAACTGTGAAATTATTTGTTCTAGTTCTGTAAAAAATACCTTTGGTAGTTTGATAGGGATTGCATTGAATTTATAGATTGCTTTGGGTAGAATAGCCATTTTGACAATATTGATTCTTCCAATCCATGAACACGGTATATTTCTCCATCTGTTTGTGTCCTCTTTGATTTCTTTCATCAGTGTTTTATAGTTTTCTATGTATAGGTCTTTTGTTTCTTTAGGTAGATATATTCCCAAGTATTTTATTCTTTTGGTTGCAATGGTGAATGGTATCGATTCCTTAATTTCTCTTTCTGTTTTCTCATTGTTAGTGTATAGGAATGCAAGAGATTTCTGTGTGTTAATTTTATATCCTGCAACTTTACTGTATTCATTGATTAGCTCTAGTAATTTTCTGGTGGAGTCTTTAGGGTTTTCTATGTAGAGGATCATGTCATCTGCAAACAGCGAGAGTTTCACTTCTTCTTTTCCTATCTGGATTCCTTTTACTTCTTCTTCTGCCCTGATTGCTGTGGCCAGCACTTCCAAAACTATGTTGAATAGTAGTGGTGAGAGTGGGCACCCTTGTCTTGTTCCTGATTTCAGGGGAAATGCTTTCAATTTTTCACCATTGAGGGTGATGCTTGCTGTGGGTTTGTCGTATATAGCTTTTATTATGTTGAGGTATGTTCCTTCTATTCCTGCTTTCTGGAGAGTTTTAATCATAAATGGATGTTGAATTTTGTCAAAGGCTTTTTCTGCATCTATTGAGATAATCATATGGTTTTTATCTTTCAATTTGTTAATGTGGTGTATTACATTGATTGATTTGCGGATATTAAAGAATCCTTGCATTCCTGGGATAAAGCCCACTTGGTCATGGTGTATGATTTTTTTAATATGCTGTTGGATTCTGTTTGCTAGAATTTTGTTAAGGATTTTTGCATCTATGTTCATCAGTGATATTGGCCTGTAGTTCTCTTTTTTGGTGGCATCTTTGTCTGGTTTTGGAATTAGGGTGATGGTGGCCTCATAGAATGAGTTTGGAAGTTTACCTTCTTCTGCAATTTTCTGGAAGAGTTTGAGTAAGATAGGTGTTCATTAATAACTTTAATGGTTAATGGAAACAATATCAAATATCAACATTAATAGGAATTTGAAAGGAGTTGATTCCAACTCTCATGAATAACTGAGGGGCTCAAGACTTTAGAGGAGGAAGTAAATGCAGATGTCATAGAAAGAACAAAAGAATTAAAAGTAGAATATAAAGATGTGACTGAATTGCTATAGCTTTGTGATAAAGCGTTCACATTGGGAAGTGCTTCTTATGGATGGATATGCAAAGAAAGTGGTTTATCTGCAAAGAAAGTGGTTTATCAAAATGGAATTTACCCCTGGTGAAGATGCTGTGAAGATTGTTGAAATACCAGAGGATTTAGAGTATTACATAAACTTAGCTTATAAAGCAGCAGCAGAGTTTGAGAGGATCAACTCCAATTTTTTTTTCATTTATTTTTATTAGTTGGAGGCTAATTACTTTACAATATTGTAGTGGTTTTTTGTCATACATTGACATGAATTAGCCATGGATTTACATGTGTTCCCCATCCCGATCCCCCCTCCCACCTCCCTCCCCATCCCATCCCTCTGGGTAATCCCAGTGCACCAGCCCCGATCACTTGTCTCATGCATCCAACCTGGGCTGGTGATCTGTTTCGCACTTGATAATATACATGTTTTGATGCTGTTCTCTCAGATCATCCCACCCTCGCTTTCTCCCACAGAGTCCAAAAGTCTGTTCTATATATCTGTGTCTCTTTCTGTCTTGCATATAGGGTTATTGTTACCATCTTTCTAAATTCCATATATATGTGTTAGTATGCTATATTGGTGTTTATCTTTCTGGCTTACTTCACTCTGTATAATGGGCTCCAGTTTCATCCATCTCATTAGAACTGATTCAACTGTATTCTTTTTAATAGCTGATCAATATTCCATTGTGTATATGTACCACAGCTTTCTTATCCATTCGTCTGCTGATGGGCATTTAGGTTGCTTCCATGTCCTGGCTATTATAAACAGTGCTGCAATGAACATTGGGGTGCACGTGTCTCTTTCAGATCTGGTTTCCTCTGTGTGTATGCCCAGGAGTGGGATTGCTGGGTCATATGGCAATCCTATTTCCAGTTTTTTAAGGAATCTCTACACTGTTCTCCATAGTGGCTGTACTAGTTTGCATTCCCACCAGCAGTGTAAGAGGGTTCCCTTTTCTCCACTCCCTCTCCAGCATTTATTGCTTGTAGACTTTCAGATACAGCCATCCTGACTGGCATGTAATGGTACCTCATTGTGGTTTTGATTCGCATTTCTCTGATAATGAGTGATGTTGAGCATCTTTTCATGTGCTTGTTAGCCATCTGTATGTCCTCTTTAGAGAAATGTCTGTTTAGATCTTTGGCCCATTTTTTGATTGGGTCATTTATGTTTCTGGAATAGAGCTGCAGGAGTTGCTTGTATATTTTTGAGATTAATCCTTTTTCTGTTTCTTCATTTGCTATTATTTTCTCCCATTCTGAAGGCTGGCTGTCTTTTCACCTTGCTTATAGTTTCCTTTGTTGTGCAAAAGCTTTTAAGTTTAATTAGGTCCCATTTGTTTATTTTTGCTTTTATTTCCAGTATTCTGGGAGGTGGATCATAGGGGATCTTGCTGTGATTTATGTCAGAGTCAACTCCAATTTTGAAAGAAGTTCTGTTATGGGTAAAATGCTATCAAAGAGCATTTCACGCTACAGAGAAAATATGAAAGGGTCAATCTGTGGGTCAAATTTCATTGTTCTCGTGTTTTAAAAAATCGTCAGAGCCACCCCAACCTTTAGCAGCCACCATCCTGATCAGTCAGCAACCCATCAACTTGAGGCAAGACTCTACACCAGTAAAAAGATTAGGACTTGCTGAAGGCTCAGATGATGGTTAGCATTTATAAGCAATAAAGTATTTTTTTTAGTTAAAGTATGTACATTGTGGTTTTTTGTTTTTTTACATAATGCTATTACACATTTAATAAACTAAAGTGTAAATATAACTTTTATAATTCCCGGGTAACCACAAAATCCATGTGACTCACTTTATTGTGATATTTACCTTGTTGTGGTAGTCTGGAGCCAAATCCATGAGGTCTCTGAGGTGTTCCTGTATTAGTAAGTAAAGTCATTATTAAGCAAAACATACATAGCCAATGGTAAAAGAACCATTAATCAAAAAGAAAAGAAAAAAAAACAAATTTATATGACTAAATACCTAGCTCTAGTAGAATCAAAGCTTCCCTCCCACCCCCAGTTAGTTTTCTGGGTATTGTAACAGACATCAAAAAACCACATATCCTTGGCACAAAGTTTATGCTCAATATGTATTTGCTAAACAAGCAAATGAACAGCAAAAAAGAAGTGAATGAATAGGTCTGCCCTTGATTAAATAAAAATTTGAAAGACTCCCTAGAACTAGTGATTTACAAGAGGTAGGCAAATCAGTTAATAGTTTTGAATTTTATTGATATTGGTGAAGATTTGAAATGTGTATTAACTTTGCTGAAGTTAAACCTTTAGGTACATACATGTTAGTTTTCCAAGCTTTCAATCCAAGAGCACAGAGGCAGTGACTTTTCTGTACAGAAAAAAATATAACTATCTTATAGCTCAGTTGGTTAAGAATCCATTTGCAACTCAGGAGACGCCGGTTCAATTCCTGGGTCAGGAGGATCCCCTGGAGAAGGGATAGGCTGCCCACTCCAGTATTCTTGGGCTTCACTTGTGGCTCAGCTGGTAAAGAATCCGCCTGCAATGTGGGAGACCTGGGTTTGATCCCTGGGTTGGGAAGATCCCCTGGAGAAGGGAAAGGCTACCCACTCCAGTATTTTGGCCTGGAGAATTCCATGGACTGTATAGTCCATGGGGTTGCAGAAAGTTGGATGACTGAGCGACTTTCACTTTCACTACTCAGTTAAATTTTTTTCAGAGATATAGTATACCAAATACCATGTATTAATCTAGAGTGACACATAATGCCTGAATAAATGAACAGCGTTTCTTGCCATTAACACACAGTCCTTGTTGTTTGACAACATTAATCAGAAAAATGTGTTACCTTTTAGAAAGAAGCATTATCCATTGTTTTAGGAAGTTCTCCAAACATGATTAATTCATTAAAAGCTTCTTAAATGTTATCTTACTTTGTAATTCAGTTTATGATATAAAAATTCTTGTTGAAATTTATTCTGGTTAAAAGTCATTTTCTCATGAAAGATAAATAAGAAATGGCCAATGGTTTTATCCCTTCATTCCATGATCTCACTGAATTTCTGATAATGTTAAGATAGTGTTTCACTTAGTTGGACAATGATTTAGAAAAAACAAAGCATTTGAGCAAACACATAAAATTAGAGACTTCTAGGGAACCTACAGAATATCTAGTCCAAACCTGTGTTTCAGGAACTAGAAAATGGAAAAAGAGGAAGAGTAATTGTTTGCCTCAAGGTTGTTCACTTTGATAGGGAAAGCATTGCTTTTTTGAAGGAATCATGACGCTTTATCTGGAGGGGAAATTCTCTTTCAGATAAACAAGTTTATGTAAGATGCCAACCTTGAGATTGGCATATTTGTTTGTTTTTAAGTGCATTTACTTTCTCTTAGTTAATTAATTGGCCATGACCAATTTGGCCATGCCTCTTTTCCCATGACCTCTAACATCCTTACAAGAAATGTTTTAAAGAAGAAACTGTGAAATAGAGATAGGTATATAATGTTGGCTCTTTTCCCAAAATGCCATCAGTTGACTGGTTTTTAGCACTGATCCATGCTTTATTTGGGGCTTCCCAGGTGGCTCAGTGGTTAAAAAAAAAAAAATCCACCTTCCAATGTAGGGACTTGGCAGGAGCCTCGGGTTCCATCATAGAGTTGAAAAGATCCTCCAGAAAAGGAAATGGCAACCCCCTCCAGTAGTCTTGCCTGGAAAATCCCATGGACAGAGGAACCTGGCAGGCTATGGTCTCTCGGGTCACAAAGAGTTGGACACAATTTAGTGACTAAATAACAACAACAGCAATGCTTTTCTCCACCCCCAGTAACTATTCCTTAGACCCTCCTGTTGTCCCTAATATACCATACAAAGTTATGCCCTGACAAGAGAGGATTGGGTTTTTTTTTCTGCTTTGGTTTTTGTGTGTGTATGTGTGTGTGTGTGCATTTATCCTTAAAATTCTCCTAGTAGATCATCTATACCATAGATTTTTCTTTTTTTTAACTTAATGGCCATTAAATAGAAATATAACACCTTTTTTTCCAATTGACCCATCAATATAGATATCTATAGAATTTTTCCATATACAGACCCCCTAGAGAAACAGCGGGACAAATACATAGTAGATAGTATAGTTTACATTATGATTTGCCTGATAAGCAAAGTCAGACAGTGGGAAATTGGGTGATAAACATTAGTAGATCCTAACTTACTCAGATAAAATTGAGCCTCTTTGCCATTTTGCAGTATCTGACAATTTCGTTCACAATGATAATAGGTGGAAATTCAGCTTATTTTTGTTAGAAAAAGTGACTTCTCTCAGTAGCATCATTTGTGGCAAATTGTGGTAGAGCAATAAAAATAACAGAGAAGCAATAAATTGTTGCTTGTATTTATCACAAACAATAAAATCCCATGAAACTAATGTTTCTCTTATTTCTTATCGCATCTAGAGAGATACCATTTTGGCATTTATGTCATATTTTACTTAAGATTTTTTTCCTAGAAAGTTTGTTTTTTAAGAAAAAAATTCTGTGTAACATACTACCTGCCATTCAAATGTTCTTGGCTTCCATTTACTCATCTATAAAATTAATGTGTTGATTTTCAGACATTTTTTAGGTCACTTCCAGTACTGAAAGTCAGATTCTATTATTTAGTTATACCACATGAAACAGTTCCTCCCTGTTGAAATAAGATGCATTTGTGTGTAAGTGATCAAAAATCCTATCTACACTGTACCTATTCATTCATTTTAGCCAGTGTGTACAATTTGCTGGCAATTTGCGCTCACTGACATAAATCAAGGATTGGCAGACCATGGTCCTAGTCTGAATGTGACCTGACACCTATTTTATGAATAAACCTTTTTAGAACATAGCCACGCCATGTTGATTGCCTCCGTCTATGGCTGTTTTTGTTCTCCAGGGCAGAGTTGATGGGTTGTGAAAGAGCATATTGCCCTCAAAACCCCTAATATTTACCATTTGGTCTTTAACAGAAAAAAGTCTGCAAAATGAAAATATTTTTATGTATATGTTCATTTTATTGACTCTGTTACAGATTTTTATTTCTCTACAATAAGATTTTTTGTTGTTAGCATCATCCTTGCGTTTGTGTATGTATGTGTATTTGATCATGATAGTAAATCCCACCTTTGTTTTGTTTATTTTTCAACCTAACATTCTGTCCCATGCTAATATTACCTTAAGTGAGCAACTGGTGACTTGTCATTTCACTTAAAGGACAGTAAAGGATAATAGTCCTGATGATATTTAAAGGTGACAGAAATAGCTTGAAAAGACCTTGTATGTTCATGAAAATGCTGCCAATGAATTGAGGAGCCATTTTCAGATTCTCTGTCACTGTAGTAGGTTGCATTAGAATATTTTTTTTCTGTGATGATAGGAAGAGAATGTCCAAGTTATAATTTGCCAGGTTATTTTAAGTTTCATATTTATAGGACTTTGAGTTGATTGGAAAGTAAATCCCAATTGACCAAACAGGATTTTTCAGACTGCTGTTTTTCTTTCTAAAATGACCTTTTCATTTATGGGTCATTTTCAGTTTTTCATTGATTTTGTTTTTCCATATAGCATGGTGGAGAGAGTGGAGGATGAAGAAAAAGGGGAAAACTGAAGAAGCAGTCAGAGGCACGTGAGGCAAGGGTCTTGTCTTAGTTAACATTTAGGCCTAATAGTTGCTTAGGCTTCATGGTTCCCCATCATCTCCTCAGGAAATTAGACTTAATGCTTAATGCTATTTCATAGTTGGCTCTATTATATGAGACGATGATTAATGAAAATGACATTTACCCTGATTGTTGTGCTCTTTAGAAAGATATTCTCCATGAAGAGCTCGTGTTTCTAGGCTTCAGATAGGGGTGACGTTCTTCGGGAGAGAAATGCAGCTGACCTGTTTTACTAATCACACTTTCAGGTACAGATTCTTATCATAGTGCTTCTTGTCGGACTCATCAGAGGAGAGATATTTCTTTGAAGTACAGTACTCATCAGTTTCTGAGCACTGAATTACATGACCTCTTTCTCTTTTGTCTACAGTTCATTGAATATGCTAACATTCTGCCTTAAATTAAACTGAATTGTTTGAAAAATTCCAGGAATCTTTTGTTGGAAAAACTTTAAAGTTCCCAACTGTGGCTTAAATTGGTGATCCAGAACATGAATATCTAAAACCAGACAGGGTTTGCATCCCATAAATTTACCTTTTGGGTCTCACAAATAGGAAGATGACACAACTATTCCAATCTTTCGGGGATTCTGATATCCTTGTCCTTTGTGACATTCGGCCATTTTTCTCATCAGCATCAAACATCGAAAAGTTTAGATCTGTTTTGGAGTTATTGGAAGCTAAATGGGCCAGAAATAGTACTAACTGAATTGCTATATAATCCCGTAGATATGGAAAGCAATACTGATTTTGTTCCAGGGGACAAAGTAGTCTCGAAAAGGGGAACTTGTCTGAATTTCTTCCCCACTGAAGCAGACACTGTGGTTGCTGTGTCTGGACTAGATTTTTTTGTTAATTATTAATTGAGTTTCTCATACACATTAGCCACTGTGTTTGCTTTCATGGAGGTCAGAGTCTAACAAGACCCAGAGGCATTGTCCGAGCCCCACTGTAGGTAGGACAGATACACAAGACTGACCTGAAGGCCCTAGACCATGATAGCCAGTAGAATCTAAAAGATAGCTTTGAGGGAACAAATCTAACGAAACTTAAGACAGATAGTCTAATGAGAAAAGTATTAAAAGTGTTAGCCACTCAGTCGTGTCTGACTCTTTGTGACCCCATAGGCTCTAGCCCTCCAGGCTCCTCTGTGGGATTCTCCAGGCAAGAATACTAGAGGGGATTGCCATGCCCTCCTCCAGGGGATCTTCCATACACAGGGTTGAACCTGAGTCTCCTGCATTGCAGGCATATTCTTTACCATCTGGGCATTATTTTGAAGGACCAGGCAGAATCTAGGTATGGGCTCACAAGTCTATACCAGAGTTATCAGGCAGACATGAGGGACTGGATCAGATGATTTGATGAAGAGCTGGGACAGGGCCTTATTCAGAACACTGAGCTGTTTCAGCAGAACTCACCTTCTGACTAATGCAGAATAATCTTGGCTAAGAACCTCTGAAATATTAAGAGCAGATTCAGTCACAGAAATCTTGAAGGAAATTATTTTTTACTTTTAAATGCTCCTTTGTTACTAGCATCTGGAACATCAAAGTCATTAATCCCACAGTAACACCTCAGGAATGGTCTTAAGAAATGATACCATGGATTTCTAATTAGAACATAATGTTTTCATATTCTTTATTGCCTCTAACATACTTTAAAATAGCTTTTGCCTACTCAAGTAAAGTGTTTTCCTTGCCGTTATGTTTAGGCCCTTGCTTAGTTAAGTCTTTCTCTATGTGTTGGGAAAAATCAACTTTCTTTCTATTAATGCTGTAATTACTTGGTCACAAATCTCAAGCTCTTAGAGTCCAAAGGAACCTTTCTTAGAAACATTCATTTGTCACTCCATCTTAGAAGTGATAGCTTTTTATTTTTTATTCTACTCATTGATAGTTACATCCAGGACTTTATCTCATTGGAATGAAAAATTATAAATCAGCAATAACTTATGTATTATTATAAATTTAGGAAGATCCTACTCTGAGTGTTGTGGATCTGCTGAGAATATAAACAGATTCAGAGAAAAGACCTGTCTCCTTAAGGAGATGAATATACTTCCTCAGGTATATTATAATACTTTAATGCTTCCAGAATCTAGATAAGTCTTTGATTACAAAAGATTGTTGTCAGTCACAGTTCAATTTTTTTAATCCCATAATATTGCCAGTTAATTGATGAAGTGCCTTGCATTCAAAGGTGTTTAGGAATAAGAATATGTGGCTTTTAAATATTTTTTGACATTCTCATATTTTAGAGGTGTCTGCTTTTGGAGCTGGCTAATTTCAGCTGTAAGTCTGATAAGCTTTCCTTTCTAACCCTACTAAAATAATATGCTTCTATTCACTTCTTCTTTTGCCCTTTTTAAAAATACTTTTGCTTGGCAACTTTATCCTTTTACAGTTCCTTTTCCTGCTTCTGACATAAACCCTTACCATTTTCCTTAAGCTTTTCAATCCATCCTTGAGTCTTCACTGTCAAAAGATGATCTTTCAGTCTTGATCAAATAAAAGAGACTTGCTCAAATTTTTTCCAAACTATACCTTTCCGGTTTTTATTTCATTAGTCCTGTCTAAGAAAATGATCTTCTCATCCACTCCCATCTCTTTTGTGGCTTTGCCCATTATTGACTCCCTCTTTCTATACCATCTTCCATTTTCTTTGGATTGATTCCTTCTCTTCAGATTCTGACCATGACTGACTCTCTCATATAACACAAAATTATACAAAATGAATTTTTTAAAAAGAAAAAAATACCCTTAACTTACATTGGTTCACAAGTTTACTTTCCTTCTTACCCTTTCCAAAAAAGGTCAAATTCATCTCTGTTGCCCAGTTCAGCCCCTTAGTCATTTCTCAACATACAGTAATCTGAATTTACCTGCCTTTGAAATTGCCCTCAGTGGTCAACAACTCTGCCCTGTTTACAATATCTAGTGATCTTTTCTTAAAATTCTGCCTTTTAACATGTATAGAGTTTGTACTGATGACTTCCCTCAGGCAACTGCTACTTCTGTGTCTCATACAGATTTATTTTCAGCATCCTCAACATACGATCTTGAATTTGTTCTTAACTGTTGGTATTTCCCAGGTTTCCACATCATTATTTCTCTCATTTTGCTTTCTATTTTCCCTCCCACCCATTACTAATTCAATATATCAAATCAACAGCAAGCCCTCCTAATTCTACCTTAGAATGTCTTTTCCTGAGCAATCCTTCTCTTCTATTTTTACTACTAAATCTTTAGTTCAGTTTCTCATTGCCATAAAAAACATATTTGAGCTCCTTACGGTGTCCTACTTCTAACCTGTTCTGTTTCAAATCCTATTTTGAACTGACCTTTTCAGTGTATTCTCCTAATGCTTTCCCCCAAGTCTTGACACTTGGGGCATATATTATCTCCTGAATAATAATTTTAGGAATAAAATGTTGGAAAGCTTACTGTTTTTTAGCTTTTGATCATTTTATTTCTTCTGCTTACAGTTCCTAACTTTCCTTTTGGAAAATTCTGGCCACTTATAAATAAAGTAAAATTTATTTTTTACCTTATTTGGTAAATAAAGTAAATTGATTTATTTGGTAAAATTCTAGCCACTTATAAATCTCTATACACATGTTCTCTTCTTTGTTCCCTACTTTTGCACTCAGGCAGAAATAATTCCTCCCTTCTCCATATCTCAGTTGTGGCTATTTGCTTTTGTGTACAATAATGTAGTCAGATTAGATTAAATGGGAAGAGATTCAAGGGGAAAAAAAAATAAAATATCCTTCACTTATATAACCATTTGTATTAGTAATCTATCACTGTGTAACAAATTAGTCCCAAATTTAGAAGCTTGCATACTAAAAATCGTATCAGTCATGTCCAACTCTTTGTGACCTTAGGACTGTAGACCACCAGGCTCCTCTGTCCAAGGGATTCTCCAGGCAAGAATACTGGAATGGGTTGCCATGCCCTCCTCCAGGGAATCTTCCTGACCCAGAGATCTAGGCCGTATCTCTTATGTCTCCTGCTAGAGGCTTAAAACAATACATATTTTCTATATCACAATTTCTGTGAGGACAGAAACCTGGGTGTAGCTTGCCTGAGTCTTCCTTTACTTCGTGGCTTTTCGAAAGACTGAAATTGAGATATCAGCTCAGGATTTGCACTATTACCTTTTTGCTTGACCAGGGGAGGATTCACTTCTAAGTTCAATTCCAAACTTTCAGTTCCTTGAGGGCTATTGGACTGAGGCCCTCAGGGCTTGTTGGCTGGAGGGCACCCTCAGCATCTTGCTGTTCTGTCTTCTCCAGCATGGCAGTTGCTTCAACAATGCCAGACAAGAGAGAGTCCAGTAGCAAGACAGAAATCACAATCATGTGTAACTTAATGATGGAAGTGCCATCCCGCTATCCTTGTGATATTCTGTTAGTTAAAAGCAAGGTTATCTCACTTGCAAGAGAAGGGAATTAAACATGGTTGTTAATACGGGAGGTCAAGATCATTTGGTACCATTTTGGAAGTCCATCTATCACAGACTGTCTGCCACCCAGCACTCATAGCAATCCTATAAGGTCCATTGCAATAGTATCATCTTACTTGCCACAGAAAAAATTAGCATTGAGGAACAAAGTAACTTGCTGATGGTCATACAGTGAATAAGTGAAAGAACTCAGATCCAAAACAAGGCAGTCTGTCACCAGAGTCCTTATATTTAATCACCATGGAATCCCAGGAAAGGAAGAAACCAGCATAACTCTGGGACTAGCGGCAGCAACTCTAGGGAAGCAGCACTAATGAAAGTGGAATTTTATTCCAGTATTTTACTGACAGCACTCAGCTCCCAGATTTTTATATTTATTTCACTCAATCCATATTCTTATGAAAAAGTCTCTCTCTGCTTGCCATCCAGTGGGTAGCCTCCTCTGGGTCTCATCTCTGCCTTTGATTGAAATAATTATAGCCAAGAAGATAAGTTTACCTAGTACAACAAAGCTTCAGGATTTCTGGCAGAATGGTATTTCACTGGCAAGTGGGATGTGGAGTGAAAAGATAGGTCTTTTGGGTCATGCCCTTAGAGAATTCACCAAATCACACTGTATCACAGTGAGTTGTTTTAATATGCATGCCTTCCAATGCAGTTTTCAGACAGAGCTGACCACATCTCATGTCTCTGTTGAATCCCAAATGTCCAGTATAATGAAACTGAACCTTATTGAGATTTTTCTGGGTAGTTTAATTTTCTTTACTTATGCCTTTGACCTTTATGGGACTGAAGATGTTAAAAATGAGCCAATCTGAGAAACAATGCTATTATTGCCTTTGACAAGAACTACAATAAAGCAAAAGGCATGATCTTCTAGAACCTTTAATTATATAAAGTTTGGTGCTGCCGTCTTCAATATATAACTGTTACTGAGACTTAACATGAAGGTTTGGTTTCGTTCTGTGATACTGACAAGTGCTCAAAATGATAGGTAATAGAACCAGAGTAGTAATGGCATCTTGCACTCTTTTCCATTTTAAAATATTATCTCTTAAGTGCCTTTATGTGGGAAATGTTTACATAGACTACAAACCTTCCTTTTCCTTGAAGCCTGAAGTAGTCATTCAATGTATATTTATAAAATAGGTCTTGTATATGAGCCAAAGGGATGGATATTGATAGCACTATAAATATGGCAGTTTCTGCTCTCCACAAAATCTGTCTACTGGGAAAAATAATAAATATAAAACCATTGGTAAATGTATGGAATGTTTACAGGAGAGAGAATCAGAAATAATTTTTCCATGAAGGTCTATATATTTGTATTAGTTATAGAAATATCTGCCTTAAATCAATTGTTTCAGTTGTGTTTGCCTCATTTCTTGTATTAAATAAATTCTTAAAAAGTATGTAACTGGATGAGATTGTTTCCTTCAAATCTCAACTCACATACATTTTTCTAGTAAGCTTTCTGCCACGTCCCCCTCCACATGCCTTGTGTTCCCAGAGCATCTGACTTTATCTCCGTTTGCTTCTTTAGGCTATAAATCTTTATTTTATTGAGATAAAATTGACATATAACATTATATTAGTTTCAGGTGTACAACATAAGGATTCGATATTTGTATGTATTTCAAAATGATCACCAGAGTAAGTTTAGTGAACATCCGTCATCATCCATAGTTATAATTTTTTCTTGTGTTGAAAATATTTAAGATTTTTTTCACTTAGCAATTTCCAACTATGCAATATAGCATAACTAACTATCATCATGATACTATATATTGCATCACTATGACTTATGTATCTTATAAGCAGGAGTTCGTACCCCATTTCATCAAGTTTGTCTATCCTCTAGTCCCTGCTCTTGGACCACCAATCTATTCTCTGTATCAATGAGTTTAGTGTTTTTGTTTTGTCCCTCCACATGTAAATAAGATCATGTATTGTCTGTCTTTGATTTAATTTCACTTAGCATAATACCCTCTAGATCCATTCATGTTGTTGAAAATTACAAGATTTTATTATTTTTTTAATCACTGAGTAATATTCCTCTGTGTGTGTGTGTGTGTGTGTATGAATATTTGTGCATATTTTCTTTATCCATTCAACTATTGGTGGACACATTTAGGTTGCTTCAATATCTTGGCTATTGAAAATAATTGTGAAATGAACATTAGTGTGCATATATCTTATCTAATTAGTGTTTTTGTTTTCTTTGAATGAATACCGAAGAGTAGAATTGCTTGATCATATGATAGTTCTATTTTTTAATTTTTTGAGAAATCTCTATATCATTTTCGATAGTGGCTGCACCAATTTAAATTCCCACCGCCAGTGCCCAAGGGTTCTCTTTTCTCTACATCCTCACCAACTCTTGTTATTTCTTGACTGTTTTATAGTAGCTTTTCTAATAGGTGTGAGGTGAGGTGACCTATCATTACGGTTTTGACTTGCATTTCCCCGGTAATTAGTGATGCTGAACATCTTTTCCTGTACCTATTGACTATCTCTATGTCTTCTTTGGAAAAAAAGTCTATTCAGATCCTCTGCCACTTTTTTCCCCACAGTGTAAAGGGTTTCTTTTTATTATGTGTAATGTAGGCAAAGTGATTTAAGTCAATACATTTTTAAGGAATTTCCACACATCCTGATTCTTTCCACTGCCAATCACCTTAGCTCCTCCAAAGTCATAATCTTCAAGACAGCCTTTTCAAAAAGAAGTTCTGCTCAATCCACAACTGTCATGTGTATCTGCCCACAATTGTTTTAGTTGGGCCTCTTTGATCTTCAATGGAATGTGCTTCAAAATTTCCCACCTGTATTGTTGGAGATCCAATTTCCTCAAGCAGTTTACTATAGGATCATGTTTAGGGCCAGAAAATGGATCTGTCTAGTTCATGATGGCACCCTCTAAAAATGTATTAAGTTCAAATCATATTCATTCTTAAGTTATCACACCCTGGAACTTGACAGAGATCATTGTGATATGCCAGTACCTAAGATAAAAGACTTTGAGTAAACTCCAGGAGTTGGCGATGGACAGGGAGGCCTGGCATGCTGTGATTCATGGGGTTGCAAAGAGTCGGACATGACTGAGCGACTGAACTGAACTTAAGATAAAAAAAAAAGTTTGTTAGGTTTTTCATAGTTTAATGGGCAGCTGTCTCTTGTAGTTCTTTCCCATAGATCTAACAGGTAGTTCTGTGAGTAAAGGAAACTACATGTTACTCTCTGAGGCATTTCCAACAATGTAGGTTTTATAGAAAAAAGCCCCTTTGGGATAGACCTCAACCTCCTTCCCTTTTTTTAATCAGATGTTTTTTCACTGTCTGTAGTTATATGAGTTTTTTATGTATTTGGGGGTATTAACCCTTACCAAATATATTATTTGCAAATATTTTCTCCCATTTCATAGGTTATCTGTTCATTTTGTTGATGGAGAGTATAAATTCTTTATGGAAGAGAATTGACATCTCTTATATCTTCAACCTTAAACTTTCTGGCACTTTAGTTGGTCTTGCCTACTGAAAATATGTCTTAGACTAACCACGTTGGCATCACCTCTAAGTTTTTCAGGGATACAGGCTCTCAGGGCTCACCCTAGATCTATTGAATAAAAACATTTTAACATTATTTCCCAGTGAGTGTGTGCATACAAACTTTAATACAGTCCTAGGGTTATAGTGTATCATAGCACAAGGTTTTTTAAATGTAGTTAATGGATCATCAATATCAGAATCATTGCATTTGGGTTAGGGTGATGGTTTGGTGGTGGTGGTAGCGATTAATGATAGTTTATGAGTTTATAAAAATTCACATTCTTTGGCCTCATCTCAAAACCTGCTAGAAATGATAGTATTCATGTTTTTGTATTTTAAACAAGTTCTTCAAGTGATTTTCATCCTTATGGAAGTTTGAGAAGAGTTGGGTAAAGTGTCCAAGCTCTGGAGCCAAATTCTCTGTTTCCTACTTTATAACATGGAATAATGATAGTGCCCATCTATTTGACTATAGAGCTGCTAGGCAGATTGCATGAGATCATATATGCACAGTGTTTAGCATGTTCTTTGGTGCTAGTAATCACATGATGATATTAGCTTCTAATAGCTGGAGCAACATACTTGGTATTCAATAAATGCATGTCTGCCTATAAAGTTGCTGGCAATACAAATATTATTTTCACTTTTTTTATAATCTTATTTATGCCTTTGTCTAAAATATATTGTGTTATTTTTTTCTTCTTCTTCCTTTTCTTCCCCAGGAGTTTCCTTCTTGTGTGTGTCTGTGTGTGTCTTTTGTAATATCCTTCATGGTGTTTAGTGTAAAGAAGTTTCTTGATAACTTGGTTACATGATACATTTGCTGACTTTACTAATAAGAGACATGAAGGAGTGTCAGGGCAAAGAAAGACAATACTATAACCCTGAGAGAAGTGTGAGGAAGACAATATATAGTTAAAAAAGTAGTATGGTTTTGTAGCCAGTTTGAAGCAGTAGCCACAAGTCAATAGACTCTGAGAGTCAAAGTAAAGTGGACACAACATTTTCACAGTGACCTAGTCATGGAAACTAACATTCTGGACTGAACTTAAAATCTTCTGAACTTGAGTGTGCCTCCAAATATATTTTTCCTAAATGATTTTCAAAGGTCGTGTATTTTAGATCCTCAAAGTTTCATATCATTAAATAGTTGATTGGTATAAAAGTTCATTTGCACATGGAAAGAAGTTGTGCATCACAGAGAAAGAAAAATGCAAGGTGTGTTTTGATAGAAACTGTGATTTAACTAGAGCAGAAGGTTCAAAGTTAAGAGTAGATTGATTTAAAATATGTTGGTTTGCATTACACCCTTCTCTAAAAGCTTTGAATGGGTTAATTTTGCATTTGTAAGAAAATCTGAACTCTCTTCTATCCCAGGAAGGCCTTCTGGATGGGCTCCTGCTTACATTTCCAACTTCCTGTCTTAGCACCAGTTCCCTAGTTGACTGCAGTAGCCAGGTCTCCTTTCCAAGCCTTGGGCAGAACATGTGGAAGTTACTCAATAGATACTTATTATATTAACTGATGGGATGGATAAAAAAATGCATGCTAAATGGATGAATTTTGTTTTAAATGAATGGTGTTTTGCTTTCTTTTTCGTTAAACTAAATCTAGCCTACAGAAATGAATTTGAATAAAATTGAAAACAAAAGCATTTGCTAGTATAAAGAGTGGTATTGATAGAGACAGAAAGCTTTGTCTATAGGACTATGTCATTTTCCCTGTAACCAAGTGCCCCTTTTATGAATCTGAGCTTCAGTTTCTTATTCTATAAAAATAAATCTACTTTATTTATCTAATCACTTTCCTTCCAAAAGAAACATTTGCTTGTTTCAGTTATTCCTTTGTATTTTTGATTGAAACTCAGTTAATTTTCAAAAGTATCTAAATCTATACCTAAGTGAATTTAAATAGGATATTTTTTTATTGATTTGTGTAAAAAGCAGAAAAAACCAAAGTCTCTTTTTTCATGGAAGTTTTGAATTGACAATTGGAAAGGTATTTTAGTGTTATTTGGTTATTTTTTAGTTAGCAGCCTATGTGTTGGCAACCTCAAAATGTTTAGACATGGAAATTAAAGCTGCAAAAAAAAGGTCTGGATTTAGTTTTGGATGAATCCAGAAATATCAGTGAAGTATTTCTTTTTACCACAAGCAGATACTTAATCAGCCAATTCTTTTGGACTATCTGTACTTTTACCTTATAAATTAATTCCTCTGGTAGATGACCTGGTTTGGAAACATGGTAAATAAAAATAACCTTGCTAATAATCTTATGCTTGTTGGAACAGCACTTTATAAGCAAATAATTATGTGAGTACAACAGGGCATGCATTACTGAAGTTTAAGTAAACTGTGGTAAGTCTCTAGAAATTACTGTGTAGCAAGGGCATCTGGCCCATAGCAAGGATATTTTTATCCACAGAAAGCTATATCTACCAAAAATGTTCACATGGTCACTGAGAACTTCTTATGTGCTGCTTCTACAGTTGGGCACCACAGATACAAATTAGTGAGACTTCATAAACCAGATGTTCTGACTCTGTGGTAGTATTTAGTGGTCTGTGGATGAATATTTGAGGGTCCTGGAAACGGCTGCAATTGAACACTAAACCTTTGTATATTTAGAATATGCATTTTCTTGGAAGTGAGTCTGTTATTATTATCAGACTCTCCAGTATCGTCAGTATCTCTGTAATTGCTTATGCGTCAAATGTGGTTTACTTGACTATATTCCTCTGTAGACTCTATCATCAAACACTAGGCTATTTCATTTTTAAAACCCTGGTGCCAAGCTTAGTACTTACCACCGAAAAAGGCATTCAGTGTTGATGAATAAGTGAATAAATGAACAAATGAACTGTATCATCTGTTGCTAGTGTCTACTGTTTTCTCTTGTTATGATATGGCCCTTTCATTCCATTTTTTCCTTGACTTGGGGAGTGATGATCTTCAGATTGGGTTTGCTTTAAGTGTTCCATGCTGGAGTCCATTTAATAAGGTGTTTATGCTCCTAGATTTCTGTAACAGAGCTGAGATAAGAATAACTTTTAGCATATTGTATAATAAAACCATTTAAATTCTTGTTCTCATAAGAAGAAATAAAGCTGATCAAGTTTTCCAAAGATCTCTTCCCTCTAAAATTGTCACTATATTTTTCTACCATGTGACCCACTATTAAACTGATACCTGATTTGTTGCTTATTATACAAATTAAGGTACTTTACATGTGGGTTATCTTTCAGACTTCTAGAATCTGGTCCTCTCTTCCTCTATGACACATTTGTAAAACACATGATAAAAAATGTATAATGGAATCATGACAAAATATTCCAACTATTTATTATTTGACTAATATCCCATAAATTTAGAGGGTTTGATAGGGGAACTAACTGGGAACTAAAGTGCATTCTGGTGTTTATCTGTCTATTCAACTCAATAAATATTGTAAAACAATATTTGATACCAAACTATTTTGCCAGTTCAACAAAAACTTTGAGACTCTGATAAGAGAAGGGTATGTGTGTGCAGGAGGAAGGAAGGTGGTTCAGAATGAATATTTCTGACTAGAACGAGGATCATATCCAGTTTTGGAGGCATTTCACTACATCAATTTCCTTATGGTGAAGCTGGTAGCACTGATTTTTTTTGTGTTTTTTGATTGTCCCAGGGTCCTAAGGTCTTAGTTCCTGAACTAGGTATCGACACTGTTCCTCCTACAGTGGAGGCATAGGTCTTAACCACTGAACTACCAGAGAAGTCCCAGTAACACCCATTTTTGTTTTATCCCAATGCACTCAGCTAAAAAGATGAATGAATTCCAAAAGAGATCCCTGGTAGTGTACAGACACTGGGGCTATAGAGCTGCACCATTTGCCATGTAAAAATATTACAACTGAGGTTACTTAGGGAAAACACCCAGAAATGCAAGTATGAGTCGTTCACATAGAAAGGAAGGAACCCTGTACTGAAGGATTTGATATATTCTCTCAAGCCAGGTTTGGATCAGACTAAACTATTGCTTTTAGCCACAGAAGCATTGGTATAAGGTATTTAAAACCATTGGTATAAGGTATTTCAGTATAGTAATTGAATTGTGTTTTTATTTAAAAGAACACAAAAGGAAATATCAACCCAGGTTGTTAAAATATGTTGAAACATCTGTCATGAATAGATAATGCTGTTTCCCCCACTTTGTTTCTATTATCTGTTCTATTAAGAGGCAATAAAACTGGAGATCTGAATCTTTGTTTTTTTAGACAAAATGAATGCTTTGACTGTAGAAACTACCTTCCTAAA
The DNA here is from genome assembly GCF_023699985.2 of Odocoileus virginianus. Taxonomy (NCBI): domain Eukaryota; kingdom Metazoa; phylum Chordata; class Mammalia; order Artiodactyla; family Cervidae; genus Odocoileus; species Odocoileus virginianus. The sequence goes on from NC_069697.1 coordinate 11,704,376, forward strand.
ATTTAGTATACCTTACTGAATTTTTTCTTTTTTCTTTTTTTTTTCTTACTATTTTTGAAGCATTGTGGTGAATCATGTTGATTCTTTGTCATAATTTGTTGGTTTAAAATCTCATGTGAATATAAAAACTAAACAAAAGGGATGAGAAGACGAGCAGACACACAGAAGCAGTTCTGCCAGAGTACTCAGAGTGAGAGCGCCGGCCCGGGACCTGTGACCGAGCAGTCCATCTCAAAGGGGGATTGCACTAAAATAATTTCAAAGTTTTAATATAGGCAGGGATTTTAGCTCAGGGAGGAAACTTAGCTCTAAGCTAATTCTTCTCTTAAATTTATGAAAGGCAAATTTAGGTTAGGAAATGTTATGGACATTAGTATTTGTGCAGTTAGGGTCATGTTCCCATCCATAACCTTAGATATGCAGATGATACCACCCTTATGGCAGAAAGGGAAGAGGAACGAAAAAGCCTCTTGATGAAAGTGAAAGAGGAGAGTGAATGAGTTGGCCTAAAGCTCAACATTCAGAAAACTAAGATCATGGCATCTGGTCCCATCACTTCATGGGAAATAGATGGGGAAACAGTGGAAGCAGTGTCAGACTTTATTTTTTTGGGCTCCAAAATCACTGCAGATGGTGATTGCAGCCATGAAATTAAAAGATGCTTACTCCTTGGAAGGAAAGCTATATGAAATTAAAAGACGCTTACTCCTTGAAAGGAAAGTTATGACCAACCTAGATAGCATATTAAAAAGCAGAGACATTACTTTGCCAACAAAGTTCCGTCTAGTCAAGGCTATGGTTTTTCCAGTGGTCATGTATGGATGTGAGAGCTGGTCTATTAAGAAAGCTGAGTGCCAAAGAATTGATGCTTTTGAACTGTGGTGCTAGAGAAGACTCTCAAGAGTCCCTTGGACTGCAAGGAGATCCAACCAGTCCATCCTAAAGGAGATCAGTCCTGGGTGTTCACTGGAAGGACTGATGCTAAAGCTGAAACTCCAATACTTTGGCCACCTGATGTGAAGAGTTGACTCATTGGAAAAGACCCTGATGCTGGGAGGGATTGAGGGCAGGAGGAGAAGGGGATGACAGAGGATGAGATGGTTGGATGGCATCACCGACTCGGTGGACATGAGTTTGAGTAAACTCCGGGAGTTGGTGATGCACAGGGAGGCCTGGCGTGCTGATATTCATGGGGTTGCAAAGAGTCGGACACACCTGAGCGACTGAACTGAACTGACATATTTAGGGTATAAATTCAAGCTAGAATCCTGAATTCGCTTTTTATTTTTTTTATTGATTTATTTATTTTTTTGGTTGGAGCATTTATTTATTATTATTATCATTACTTTTTATTTATTTTTATTAGTTGGAGGCTAATTACAGTATTGTGGTGGTTTTTGTCATACATTGACATGAATTAGCCATGGATTTACATGTGTTCCCCATCCCGATCCCCCCTCCCTACCTCCCTCTCCACCCAATCCCTCTGGGTCTTCCCAGTGCACCAGGTTCGAGCACTTGTCTCATGCATCCAGCCTGGGCTGGTGATCTGTTTCACCCTAGATAATATACATGTTTTGATGCTGTTCTCTTGAAACATCCCACCCTCGCCTTCTCCCACAGAGTCCAAAAGTCTGTTCTATATATCTGTGTCTCTTTTTCTGTTTTTCATACAGGGTTACCTTTACCATCTTTCTAAATTCCATATATATGTGTTAGTATACTGTAATGGTCTTTATCTTTCTGACTTACTTCACTCTGTATAATGGGCTCCAGTTTCATCCATCTCATTAGAACTGATTCAAATGAATTCTTTTAATGGCTGAGTAATATTCCATGGTGTATATGTACCACAGCTTCCTTATCCATTCGTCTGCTGATGGGCATCTAGGTTGCTTCCATGTCCTGGCTATTATAAACAGTGCTGCGATGAACATTGGGGTGCATGTGTCTCTTTCAGATCTGGTTTCCTTGGTGTGTATGCCCAGAAGTGGGATTGCTGGGTCATATGGCAGTCCTATTTCCAGTTTTTAAAGAAATCTCTACACTGTTCTCCATAGCGGCTGTACTAGTTTGCACTGAATTCGCTTTTTAAACTTAATTGTATTGGAATATCACTGATTTACACTGTTGTGTTAGTTTGCGGTGTACAGCAAAGTAAATCAGTTACACATACACTTACATCCATTCTTTTTTAGATTATTTTCCCATATAGGCCATTGCAGGATATTGAGTAGAGTTCCCTGTATTATACAGTAGGTCCTTATTAGTTACCTATTTTATATACAGTAGTGTGAGTATATTAATCCCAGTATCCCAACTTAATCCTCTCTGCTGCCTTTCCCCCTTGGTTACTATAAATTTGTTTTACTTACAAAACAAATACAGAATCCTAAATTCTTAACTCCACATATTTAGCACAGCACACTACGTTTCATGAATGTTCTCTTCTGCCTAAATTCTCTTCTCCATCTTTATGCCTGTTGTAAAGTACATGACGGGAATCCCCAGGAATATATTCCCCAATATGATTGACTTTATTAGTTACCTATTATGTGTTACATGGTATCCAAAAATGTAGCTAAATCAGCAAATATATTATTTCAAAGTTTCTGGGGGATAAGAGTCTGGGTGCAATGTAGCTAAGTCTTCCAGGGCAGAGGACACCTCAGGCTGTAATGTAGGTGTCAGCCAGGGGTATACACATCCCCAGGGCTGGGGGAGGTTCTGCTTCTAAGCTCATTCACGTAGTTTCTAGCAGGACTGAGTTCCTCAGAGGCTGCTGCCTAGGGCCTACCTCCATTCCTTGCGAAATTTCAGTTCCTTGCCTTGCCACTGGCTACTCACAGTATAGTAGTTTGCATCATCAAATTGAGGAGCCTATAAAGGCCATTGAAAGAGTGAAAGCAAGGGACAGATCATCATCTTTAAAACCTAATTTTGCTGTGTTTTTTACTAAAGGTAAGTCGCTAGATTCAGCTCACACACCAGAGAGGGAATACCAGAAGTTAGGGTCACTGTGGGACATTTTAGATGCTGCCTGCCACATTCACCTAATTCCATTGCTCTCTGCTCTTACAGATTGGTATGACTCCCTTTGGAGAACTTCAATTATAGCAATAGTACATGAATGGAAAGATGGATTGAGGGAGAGGCCCCAGGTTGTGGTCTCATTCCCATTGTCTTCATTTGTATAGTTTTTCATGGTGACTGTCTCCCGCCTGGACTAGGAGTTTCATGAAGACAAATGATTTGTCCTGCTCCCTTCTCCTTCCCCAGCATGTGAACTATTATATCTCCAGAACTTCTCAGAGTTAATGGTACACATCAGAATATAATATTTTATGAAGAAATGATTGGATTGTCCCCGAAAACACTAGCCTTGAATACAGATCTCTGTTGGAGGCAGAAATCTGTATTATGTAAAATACCAAGTAAAAGGAAGTTCCATAACATGTTAGAATTCTCTGGTGCCTTACTTCCTTACACATCAGACATTCCATATAGCATATATTCCCATACCAAACATCATTAAAAGCATGAAAGCTTAAAGAGCAAGCAGATTGTTGGGAGCAAGGATAGACTGCTGTTTCATCACTTATCTACTCACAAGTCAGTGCAGAGATTTTGAAGACATTATGTGTTTGAGCCTTAGTGTTTCATGTGGCCTGCAGTTAAATGTACAAAATGTTCCCTGATATGAAAAACTTATTATCTAATTGGTGGATTAATATGAATGTCTGAGAAGGCAGTTGGTGTTTTGTATATATTTCAAGTGTCAAAAGACTAAAAAGAGCTAAAAGAGTTGAAGGATGCTAGGGAATTTTCTGTTGAACTGGTCAATGCAGGCTTCACAGTGGTTCTGGTGGTTCACTTGTATCTTCAAGGATAATGAGGATTTAGATGGCTAACGTAGGCAGGGAAGCCAAGAGCCCTTTTTGAAGAAAATACTGTGGACAGCAAAGGAACTAAGATAGATAGGAAAGCCTGATAAATTTTAGAGGAATAATGAGAATAAACAATTCTTAAAGGAGATTCAGTGGCATTAAAGTTCTTCTTGATTTTATTTTGAAAGACAGAAACTTAATGGTCATGAAATTTTGTATTTTATTTTTTGAAGTTCTTTAACTCTGGCCTGTCAGTGAGATGCAGGGGATAATAAGGCCAACCCTAGATAAATTTTGGAAGAAGTCCCTAGTTTCTGACTTAGTGAAGGTATTAGCGGTTCAGTTGTTCCAACTCTTTGCGACCCCATGGACTATAGCCCACTGGTCTCCTCTTTTCATGGAATTTTCCAGGGGAGAATATTGAAGTGGGTTGCCTTTCCCTTTTCCAAGGGATTTTCTCTACCTGGGGGTTGAACCCGGGTCTCCTGCAATGTGGGCAGGTTCTTTAGCATCTGAGGCACTAGGGAAGCCCAGTTTCTGACATAAGGCTACATTAAATAATTCTCTGTATCACCTTACTAAAGATCTTTGAATTCAGAATTATGTTTTGCTCCCTCTTTTCTTCAGGTTTCAGTGATTTAAGAATGCAGATTACTACAAATTCAGACTGAGGCATGAGTGACTAATATTCCTAAAACTCTTCTGAGTTATTAAAAAAATAAATCCAGGAAGGAGACTATGCCATTTATTACTCTGGGAAAATGAAAATGTACCTTGTATTCTGCAGGTTTGGAGAGGAAGCCAATGTGTATATATCTAACTCTTCTAGATTTTTATTTTGCTTCCTTAAAGGAACCTTATTGCAATTTCTGTCCAATTCAGATATTATACTGGCTCCATGCAGTTCAAACCAACTGTTTTTCCTTCATTGCGACTTTTGCAGGCCCCTATTCTGATCCAGAGCCAGGACTGGACGGGTTTGTTTGTTAATGAATTGGGGAAAAGTGTGTTGGAGGGAACATTAGTCTGCCAGGACTGCCACAAAAAAAATACCACAGGCTGGATGACTTAAACAACAGAGATTTTTTTTTTTTTTGGAGTTCTGGAGACTGAAAGTCCAAGATCACATTACTCGCAGGATTGGTTTCTCCTGAGGCCTTCCTCCTTGGCTTGCAGACAGGACCCTTCTCACTCTGTCCTCAAGTGGCCTTTTTCCTTGTATTTGTGTTCTCACTGTCTCTTCATCTTCGTGTGAGGACACCAGTCCTGTCATATTAGGGTCCCACCCTCATGACCTCATTTAACTATTACGACCTCTTTAAAGGCCCCATCTCAAGCTATAATCACATTGGGGGTTAGAGTTTCAACATGTGAATTTGGGGGGAGACACAGTGCCATCCATAAGAGATAAACTTTCACTAAATAACTTCACAAGAAAAATGAAACATCATTTTCTTTTTTGCACAAATCAGAAAAATAGCTACTGTGCAGTTTCCTTGTTGACCTCAGCAGGTGAACTGGACTGCTAGTTTTAATTCAGACTAGATTGGATGGCTTTTATATTTTCACATGTATACATAGACTCTCCATTTTCATCAGCATCCATTCTTAATTGAACTTTATGAACTGGCATTGAGACAACACAACAGTGTTTTGTTGCACCAACTTTATTAATTTGTACAGTGCAATACATGTTATTTTTCAGAGACAAACCGAAGTTTAATTTCTCAAGGTTCATGCTATTTACTTCTGCAGCATTTGATGGAAGATCTTTTATATACTTTTGTAATAGATAAAAATAAACCAGACTGCAAATCCTTTTTCTTTCTTTTTTAAAGCAAACCATGTACCAAGTTTTTTGGTTCAAATTGTGTAGGATAAGTTAAATTGCATTCTATTAACCAATATGCCTATTTCTGTAAGTATAGTTATGTTGAAATAAAGTTTTAAAACATTAAAAAAAAAAACAAACTTCACAAGGAAGACTCTTAAGGTTATACTGTGTAGGAGCCTAAAGAGAAGAGCACAGCAAAGGATGAGATGGTCGGATAGAATTATAACACAATGGACATGAGGCTGAGCAAACTGTGGGAGATAGCGGAGGACAGAGGAGGCTGGCATGCTGCCGTCCGGCTTGCAGAGAGCTGGACATGACTCAGTGACTGAACGACAACAGGAACGCGTAAAGAGTACTGACTCAAGACCCAGCATTTTTCAGTTTAATGAACATTTTTTTGCACATCAAGTACTGGGCTAGGCTTTAAACAAAGACAGTGAAGACCCTCTCGTACCCTTTGCTTCCTCAGCCTAACAGATGAAAGGGAGGTGCAAATACATAGTTACAAGGTGTGATAGTTAATTTTAGGTGTTGATGTGGCTGGGTCACAGTGCCTGGATAGTTGGTCAAACATGACTCTGGATGTTTCTGGGAAGCTGTGTTTTTGTGGGCGAGATTAACATTTAAATTTATGGACTTTGAATAGCACAGATTGCCATCCATAATGTGGGTTGTTGTTGTTTAGTCACTTAATCGTGTCTGACTCTTTTGCAACTCCATGGACTGTAGCCCGCCAGGCTCCTCCGTCCATGGGATTTTCCAGGCAAGAATACTGGAGAGGGTCACCATTTCCTTCTCCAAGGCATCTTCCCAACCAGGGATCGAGCCAACATCTCCTGTAGCAACAGGCGTATTCTTTACCACCAAGCCCCTGGGGAAGCCCCCATAATGTAGGTGGGTCTCATCTCTTTAGTGGACGGTCAACAGAAGGGTGACCTCCTGAGCAAGAAGGAATTCAGCCGGTGGACAGCCTTCAGACCTGAACTACAGCGCTGGCTCCCCTCCCAGGCTCCTGCCTGCTGGCCCACCTTGTAGGTTTTGTACCTGCAGCCTTCAGGAGTTGTGTAAACCGGTTCCTTAAAGTAAATCTGTCTCCACACACAGATACACATACTTTCCATTGGTTCTCTTTATCTGAAAGTCCCTAACTAATACACCAGATAATCTTTGTAAGCAGAGGGCACTTTATTCCTTCAGTCACCTGCCCTTCCCTCTATGGACTTCCCCTATTCAGAGTGTGTCTGCTGTGGGATGCTGGCACACAGGCAAAGAGCTAGAAATGTCCATTTAATTGAACTGTTTTCAAGCCGCTAGCCAGAAGGAGGCTAGCCTGTGGCCTGGCTTTCATACTATGTGGTCTGATTTTATGGTCAGGAATTTACAACTTTACAAGAAGTAGAGTACAGAGATGATCAAACTATTCCTCTTTCTGCTCCAGTTCTTCTGGATGGAGGGCAGATGATTCTGTGTGTGAGAGGGTGGAGAGAATTGTGCACGTGGGCACAGTGCAGCACCACTGGGAGGGGGCGTGTATGTCGTCCGGGGCAGGGCTGGGCCGGGGTGCGCCCTAGGCTCTCTGTAATAGTATTTCTGAAAGTATTAGGGGGCTGTGTATCTCCAGAACACCTCATTTGGTAACTCACTGATTTATAGTCTTTTCTCAATAGCCTCCTAACCTTGCCCAAGGGGATCAGTGATAAGCGTTATTAACACCTTAGTGGCATCTAGGGACACTAAAATGCAAGGAAGAGGGTGACCTGTCATAAATCACACTGCAGACCTGGGAAGGGATGCTGCTGCAGACAACTGTCTTCTCCTGTGTTCACTCTTTGAAGTCACTGCTGGGGTCTGAAAGCTTTTTCTTTTGTTCTGTGGGAAATCTCATTGTCGTTTGTGGTATGTAAGTAGAGGGCAGAAAAGCTTCTTAATGAGTATATAAATGGATGTTCTATTTTTCATTCCTGCAATGGGAAGTCAACCAGTGGAGAACTCTGTTGACTTGAAACAAAATTAAAAAGGGTCTGACAGCTCCTGTTATACTCTTATTTCTTGTTCCACTTGGTTCATCACATGCAGTACCACAGGCTCCAGGGACGCTGAAGAAATTTTAAGCCTCAGCTACAGGTGTTTATTGGAGATGAGATGCAAAACAACAACAACAACAACAGAAAGAAAAAAAAATTAAACACATTTGATTCCTTTAAATGAAGTATATCACAAAGTATATAATTAAATGAAGTATATCATAAAGTATATAATTACTCTTTAAAATTTTTCTTTTGCCTCACCCAAAGCATAAGAAACATACTCCCTTTTAGTATTTTAGCTTTTTATCACTTAATCAGGAGGGTCACCTTCAAAAAAACTTGAAAATGTTCTTTTCCTTTTTCTCTTTTACCCCTGAACTCCAGCTCTTGAGACCATCCTACCAAACCATCATTGAGCTTATGAGGAAACTGATTCAGGGAGATGGAGTGACTTGTTATTTATCATTTTTATTTTTACTTTATTTTGTGTACATGTGTATTTATGACTAAGATAAGGCTGTTTCCAGCACAATGAAAAGATTCCAAATGCAAAAGCATAATCGTGTTCACCATGCTTTTTACAACTTTCACTCAAACTTTGCCTGCTACAAATCTGCTAAAGTGAACAAAAAGTAAATTGGTAGAGACTAGTGTTGGACTTGACTATTGTTCTGACTGAACTGATGGTGCAGTTGAATCAAAGCCAATGGTCGGAATGGGCATAAGGGAATACAAAGGCTGGAGTGTGTTTTTCCTTTAGTAGTGTTCTTTCATTATTGAGGGAGTGAAAATGGTTCCACAGCTTCCATCTGTCTTTTCAAACTGTTGTCTATGGAGTAAGAACAAGGATTTTGGTGTCAAAGAAACCTAAGTTTTAGTTTTCTCTCTTCTGTTTCATTTCTGTGTAACTTTGAGCAAGTGGAATAGCTTTTGGTAGAATGATAACTACCTTAGAGAGTATTGCAGAGATTAAATTGTGCAATAGCTATGAAGTTCTTCTGAGGACAGCTTCTAGTATCTTGAGGTTATTATTGTTAATGATTGCTGTTGATATTATGAGTTTTCTCCTTTGATATCTTTTCATATAATTTTTCATCCTGTCTTCTTTGGCAAAACCTGAAATGCAGCCTAGAAAAGGGAAATGTTATAGTCAATGAAAGAGCCAGGGGTTAGGGTGTATCCCAGGGGTCAGAATTGATGTACACAACATAAAATGACTGCTGCTTACTTCCCTCCAGATAAATGAAAATAATAGTACCAAAAATAATGGAAGCTACCAATTATTAAGTGCTTATTCTGTGCAATATTCACTATTGTGTTTTTTCCAAATTAGTTCTCTTAGCTCAATTAATTTTTTAATTGAAGGATAATTGCTTTACAGAATTTTGTTGTTTTCTGTCAAACCTCAACATGAATCAGCCACAGGTATACATATATCCCCTCCCTTTTGAACCTCCCTCCCATCTCCCTCCCCACCCCACCCCTCTAGGTTGATACAGAGCCCCAGTTTGAGTTTCCTGAGTCACACAGCAGATTCCCATTGGCTCTCTATTTTACATATGGTAATGTAGGTTTCCATGTTACTCTCTCCATTCATCTCACCCTCTCCTCCCCTCTCATGTCCATAAGTCTGTTTCTCCACTGCTTCCCTGTAAATAAATTTTTCAGTACCATCTTTCTAGAGTCCATATATATGCATTAATATATGATATTGATCTTTCTCTTTCTGACTCACTTCACTCTGTATAATAGGCTCTAGGTTCATCCACCTCATTAGGACTGACTCAAATGTGTTCTTTTTTATGGCTGAGTAATATTCCGTTGTGTATATGTACCACAATTTCTTTATCCATCCATCTGTCGATGGACATCTAGGTTGCTTCCATGTTCTAGCTATTGTAAATAGTGTTGCAATGAACACTGGGGTGCATATGTCTTTTTCAATTTTGGTTTCCTCAGGGTATATGCCTAGGAGTGGGATTGCTGGGTCATATGGTGGCTTTATTCCTAGTTTTTTTTTTTTTTTTTTTTAGGAATCTCCATACTGTCTTCCATAGGGGCTGTATCAGTTTGCATTCTCAATCACCAACAGTGCAAGAGCATTCCCTTTTATCCATATCCTCTCCAGCATTTATTGTTTGTAGACTTTTTGATGATCGCTGTTCTGACCAGTATGAGGTGATATCTCACTGTAGTTTTGATTTGCATTTCTCTGATAATGAGTGATATTGAGCATCTTTTCATGTGTTAGCCATCTGTATGTCTTCTTTGGTGAGATGTGGGTGTTTTCCCCACTTTTTAATTGGGTTGTTTGTTTTTCTGGAATAGAGTTGTGTGAGCTGCTTATATTGTTTTGGAAATTAATCCTACATCAGTTGTTTCATTTGCTATAATTTTCTCCCATTCTAAAATTGACAAACCATTAGCTAGACTCATTAAGAAACAAAGGGAGAAGAACCAAATTAACAAAATTAGAAATGAAAATGGAGAGATCACAACAGACAACACTGAAATACAAAGGATCATAAGAGACTACTACCAGCAGCTCTATGCCAATAAAATGGACAACTTGGAAGAAATGGACAAGTTCTTAGAGAAGTATAACTTTCCAAAACTGAACCAGGAAGAAATAGAAGATCTTAACAAAATGATCACAAGCAAGGAAATTGAAACTGTAATCAGAAATCTTCCAGCAAACAAAAGCCCAGGACCAGATGGCTTCACAGCTGAATTCTACCAAAAATTCAGGGAAGAGCTAACACCTATCTTACTCAAACTCTTCCAGAAAATTGCAGAAGAAGGTAGACTTCCAAACTCATTCTATGAGGCCACCATCACCCTAATTCCAAAACCAGACAAAGATGCCACAAAAAAAGAAAACTACAGGCCAATATCACTGATGAACATAGATGCAAAAATCCTTAACAAAATTCTAGCAAACAGAATCCAACAACATATTAAAAAAATCATTCATTATGACCAAGTGGGCTTTATCCCAGGAATGCAAGGATTCTTTAATAACCGCAAGTCAATCAATGTAATACACCACATTAACAAATTGAAAGATAAAAACCATATGATTATCTCAATAGATGCAGAAAAAGCCTTTGACAAAACTCAACATCCATTTATGATTAAAACTCTCCAGAAAGCAGGAATAGAAGGAACATACCTCAACATAATAAAAGCTATATATGACAAACCCACAGCAAGCATCACCCTCAATGGTGAAAAATTGAAAGCGTTTCCCCTGAAATCAGGAACAAGACAAGGGTGCCCACTCTCACCACTACTCTTCAACATAGTTTTGGAAGTTTTGGCCATAGCAATCAGGGCAGAAAAAGAAGTAAAAGGAATCCAGATAGGAAAAGAAGAAGTGAAACTCTGTTTGCAGATGACATGATCCTCTACATAGAAAACCCTAAAGACTCCACCAGAAAATTACTAGAGCTAATCAATGAATACAGTCAAGTTGCAGGATATAAAATTAACACACAGAAATCTCTTGCATTCCTATACACTAACAATGAGAAAACAGAAAGAGAAATTAAGGAAACAATACCATTCACCATTGCAACAAAAAGAATAAAATACTTAGGAGTATATCTACCTAAAGAAACAAAAGACCTATACATAGAAAACTATAAAACACTGATGAAAGAAATCAAAGAGGACACAAACAGATGGAGAAATATACCGTGTTCATGGATTGGAAGAATCAATATTGTCAAAATGGCTATACTACCCAAAATAATCTATAGATTCAATGCAATCCCTATCAAACTACCAACGGTATTTTTCACAGAACTAGAACAAATAATTTCACAATTTGTATGGAAATACAAAAAACCTCGAATAGCCAAAGTAATCCTGAGAAAGAAGAATGGAACTGGAGGAATCAATCTGCCTGACTTCAGACTATACTACAAAGCCACAGTCATCAAGACAGTATGGTACTGGCACAAAGACAGAAATATAGATCAATGGAACAGAATAGAAAGCCCAGAGATAAATCCACGAACCTATGGTTACCTTATCTTCGACAAAGGAGGCAAGGATATACAATGGAAAAAAGATAACCTCTTTAACAAGTGGTGCTGGGAAAACTGGTCAACCACCTGTAAAAGAATGAAACTAGAACACTTTCTAATACCATACACAAAAATAAACTCAAAATGGATTAAAGATCTAAATGTAAGACCAGAAACTATAAACCTCCTAGAGGAGAACATAGGCAAAACACTCTCTGACATATATCACAGCAGGATCCTCTATGACCCACATCCCAGAATTTCAGAAATAAAAGCAAAAATAAACAAATGGGACCTAATGAAACTTAAAAGCTTTTGCACAACAAAGGAATCTATAAGCAAGGTGAAAAAGACAGCCCTCAGATTGGGAGAAAATAATAGCAAACGAAGCAACAGACAAAGGATTAATCTCAAAAATATACAAGCAACTGCTCCAGCTCAACTCCAGAAAAATAAATGACCCAATCAAAAAATGGGCCAAAGAACTCAACAGACATTTCTCCAAGGAAGACATACAGATGGCTAACAAACACATGAAAAGATGCTCAACATCACTCATTATCAGAGAAATGCAAATCAAAACCACAATGAGGTACCATTATATGCCAGTCAGGATGGCTGCTATCCAAAAGTCTACAAGCAATAAATGCTGGAGAGGGTGTGGAGAAAAGGGAACCCTCTTACACTGTTGGTGGGAATGCAAATTAGTACAGCCACTATGGAAAACAGTGTGGAGATTTCTTAAAAAACTGGAAATAGAACTGCCATATGACCCAGCAATCCCACTTCTGGGCATACACACCAAGGAAACCAGATCTGAAAGAGACACGTGCACCCCAATGTTCATCGCAGCACTGTTTATAATAGCCAGGACATGGAAGCAACCCAGATGCCCATCAGCAGATGAATGGATGAGGAAGCTGTGGTACATATACACCATGGAATATTACTCAGCCATTAAAAAGAATTCACTTGAATCAGTTCTAATGAGATGGATGAAACTGGAGCCCATTATACAGAGCGAAGTAAGCCAGAAAGATAAAGACCATTACAGTATACTAACACATATATATGGACTTTAGAAAGATGGTATTGATAACCCTATATGCAAAACAGAAAAAGAGACTCAGATGTATAGAACAGACTTGTGGACTCTGGGAGAAGGCGAGGGTGGGATGTTTCAAGAGAACAGCATTGAAACATGTATATTATCTAGGGTGAAACAGATCACCAGCCCAGGTTGGGTGCATGAGACAAGTGCTCGGGCCTGGTGCACTGGGAAGACCCAGAGGGATCGGGTGGAGAGGGAGGTGGGAGGGGGGACTGGGATGGGGAATACATGTAAATCCATGGCTAATTCATTTCAATGTATAACAAAAACTACTGTAATGATGTAAAGTAATTAGCCTCCAACTAATAAAAAAATTAAAAAAAAATTTTTTTTTCTCCCGTTCTGAGGGTCGTCTTTTCACCTTGCTTACAGTTTCCTTTGCTTTGCAAAGCTGTTAAGTTTAATTAGGTCCCACTTGTTTACTTTTGTTTTTATTTCCATTACTCTTGGAGGTGTGTCACAGACAATCTTGCTTTGATTTATGTCGTTGAGTGTTCTGCCTATATTTTCCTCTAAGAATTTTACAGTTTCTGGGCTTAGATTTAGATCTTTAATCCATTTTGAGTTTATCTTTGTGTATGGTGTTAGGAAGTATTCTAATTTCATTCTTTTACATGTAGCTGTCCAGTTCTTCCCAGCACCACATATTGAAGAGGCCGTCCTTGCCCCATTGTATATTCTTGCTTCCTTTGCCAAAAATAAGGTACCCATAGGTGCTTAGGTTTATTTCTGGTAATTTTCTTAATATGAATTAACTAGCTAATTTCAGAGTTTGTATTCAAACACAGATATATCTGATCTTCATTCTTCAAATATCCTTAATCATCATCATGCAGAATTCGAGAACAGAAAAATGAGGTTGAAAATTTATAAATCTTGAATAATGACATGCTCAACTGCAATGAAAATCACAACTTTTTGTGAGTCTTGGATATGCAGCCTCCTTTACTGATAGGTATTAAATGTAACATACATATAGTCAATGAAATTTTGTGTGCAGAACTTATAAAACACGATTACAAACAAAAAAGAGAAAAGAGGAAAAAAAAAAGAAAATAAAGCAACAACAACAATAATAAACAAAAAAGAAAATTGCACAACCTGAAAAATAGGTGAAGATATTATTAGTTAGAATTACATTTGGCTTCAAGTGGCACAAAGTCTCAAAATAGTAGAAATTTATTTTTTCCCACATAAACAGTGACAAGGTAATTAGTCAAGGTTATTAGTAATTCAAAAGCTGATTGGTATGTACATCATATACTAACAATAAAACTGTTTTAAAATACATGAGAATGACAAATAACATAAGTAAGCGAGTGGTTCCCACCACGCAGAGAAGCCCAGGAATGTGTGGAGGCAGACGACATAGTGACCTCAGTTTTACTTATTACTTTTCTTTCCTTAGCTAGTCGGTAGGTGAGACTCCATTTTATTTTCCTTATGTATGACTGAAGTATTTCATAATACTAAAAAGGTGGTAGGGGGGGTTAACTTCAGGACAATCATTAGGAGGTTGAGAGAACTAAGAAGAGGAGGAAAAGAATACCCAACTATCTAATTACCGGCATATCTACTCGAAGAAACCCCACAGTTACTGAAAAGGTGAGCTCAGGGAGAGGATAAGTCTTTGTTTCTCTTTTCCTGTTTGAGAACGATAGATTCTTGCTTCTGCTTATTCTTAAAGTAAGCTGCAAAGGGGTAATTATGACAGTAATGCCATATTGGAGATTTTTAACGTGCTCTGTTCCACAAGACAATATCCAGTAGTTGATAATTTGGTTACTGTATGTGATAGCTGCTCTCCCTTCCTGCGGAGGGGTTGGTTTTAAATGGGTAGGGTTGTTGTCCGGTTGTTAAGTAGAGAGGAGAGCAATATTGTCATTTAGTAAGTAATGACCAGGGAAACTCTATATACTTCAGTTCAGCATTGCAAAAAGTGCCAACAAGCTCCTTGGGTTGGGGAGAGGGGGAGTTGGGGGCTGGGGCAGATTCTGGTAGAGCTACCCTTCATCTGAATCAAGAGGGGCATGTATGTAGGCATCCGTGTGTATGAATCAGAAGATTTTTATCACGCTGGGACTTTATTTTCTACCAGAATGACAGGAATATAAAGGAATAAAGGAAAAACTCCATAAACTCAAGGGAATTATTACACTCCCTTCTACACTAAAGATGTATAACACTTAAGTTCTACACAAAGCCTATGTGTTTACTTTGACTTTGTTTACTCTGACCTCTTGGTCTAGCCCATAAGCTTGTATTTTCTAGACAGTGAGTTTTCACTCTTCTTTATTCAATAGAGAAGGTAAAAGCAGGAAAAAAAAAACCCCTCAAGATTATCCACATAAATAATAAATTTATTGAAACCATGTAGATTTGACTTTATTAACCCCTCCATGAATGCTTTAATTTTTCTACCTTGTATTTTAATTTTTCTACCTTGTATTTTAATTTTTCTACCATTTCTTTTTATGTAACAAATGATTTTGTATCACTAACATTTAAAACAAGTGTTTAAAAAACAGTCTGAAATAAACAGGAGATATTTGAATTGGAAACTTTATCTCCTAAGTGTTGCCTGCAACTGAGATCTCTATGGTCAAAGTGTCTTATTATTGATGCCAGAGAACTTAAATCTGCAGAAAGAGCAATTTACATTCATTGTGGCTGCTACCAGAGTGGCTGATTCTTAAATTATTTATGCAAAGAAGCAAATTGTTCTGTTCTCTTTCTGAAATTATGCCGATTGCATGCTTAACAAGGCTAAACTTCTCACTGAAAATTCAACTTATTTTTCAAGCTCGTATTTTATAATCTTGCCACTCACTGTTCACACTGAGGAAGATGAATCATGAGCACAGAGCACAATGCTTTACCCAGACTCTTGAGAGAGTAATAACTAGAAGCTGTGATAGCAGATTCCATAAGCAAAATCTAACAGGTTTATTCTTGGCTGGTAGGGCTATTAACGTTTCTTGAAGTTATACTGCTGAATAAACAAGTTTGGGGCATTTTTTTTTTTTTTTCTCAGCAGAATACATTCAGTCCAAAAGCTGGAGGTTAAATGACTATGGCCCAAAATCTGTTTGCTATAAAACTAATGAACTTTATGTGCCAAAGAAAACTCAGACATATCAGAGTTGGGATTTGGTTTACTAAAGAAATAGAAAGGAACATAGCCCAAGTGGTTTATAAGAGATGTGAAACTTTAGAAAATTGGAATTATTTTGGACATTTATCACCAAGCCCAAAGCAAACCAATACACCAAAAATTTTATATATGCTAAGTATTATGCCCAGGGCTTTTTTACATAAATAGTCTCATTTATTATTAGCAACCCTCTTTGTGGTAGGTGTAATTGTCTAGACTCAGGAGAGATGGCTCAGTCATAGCTAACAATTAATTGATCATGGAGCAGTAAATGGATCTCTGAAGTTTTATTTTGGTACAGTGGACCTCTGATACATAGGTTGAGAAATGCTCATTTCTGTGGGTTTCTGCAGTATAAGAAAGAAGTATAATATCTTTAAAAATTTTTCTTAGTATCATTAACAGGATATCAGTCGGTCCCAACAGGTACTTTATTTGGTGACTTAAGCTGGAAGTGTGGTTAGTTCTTTACCATAAATTGCATGATCTCTCAGTAATATAATTTTGTCTAAGTTCACATCAGGAAACAATTCTCTCAAGAGAAAATAACCAGAATTAGTTTCCCTGGGCATTCCTGAGCAGGCCTTGCCTCGTGTTTTCTTCTTGTTCTCTTCCTCTGTCAGCCCCAAGCTGTTTTTATTTTAGTGGTTTTCAAGTACATTTAAAAAAGTGAAGTTGCTCAGTTGTGTCTGACTCCTTGAAACTCCATGGACTGTAGCCTCTTCATTCCATGGGATATTCCAGGCAAGAATACTGGAGTGGGGTGCCATTTATTTCTCCAGGAGAAGTTCCTGTTCCAGATTGAACCCGGGTCTCTTCACTGTAGGCAGACTCTACCATTTCAGCCACCAGGAAAGCCCAAGCTATACCTAAAGTAAACTACCTACTTCCATCCTTCTATTTTCTTTGTTTCCCTCTAATATTCTAGGCCACATTTGCTAACTTTATTCTATATTTAAACTGAATTTTTCTAGTTTTAAAAACATGTAAAAAATATACCTTAAGTTTATGATAGATATTGCATTAAATTAATATAAAATTTGGGGGAGTCTTGGCTTTTGTTTTTACTGTAGACCTTCTCATCTAAGAATATATTTCCATTTGTTCAATGTTGTATCTCATTCTTCAGTAAGATTTTCTAGTTTTTTTTCACTCTTGCAAGTTGAACATTTAATACCATTTTCATTTTTTAACCAGCTATTGCATTAGTAATATATTTTATTAATGTATATACCATCATCTTTATTATCTTATTTAATATTGTACTTTTGCTGGAGACTCAGGAATATAGAACAAGGAAAGATTTACTGAGGGGACTAATCTAAGCTTTGAGATATCATATATGAAAGAGGAAGGATCTCCTTTCAATAAGGAGATTTTGGTCAAGCGTGTTACATGTTTTCAAAAAGTGAAGGAAAGTGAGGATTTAGAATATAGGAAGAGACTTGGACAACCAAAGCAAAGTTTCCATGATGTATCAAATTGCATGTGTTCAACAGTTGATTGTTTTAAAAAATTTCTTCAGTAATTCTTAAAGTGAAATATGAAGATACAGGATGGCGGCTGAAGAGTGAGCAGTGTCACATACAGGGTTTTCTTTTGGGGACGTGTTCTTAAGCAGAAGGGAATAAATCTACGGAGAGATCAGCCTGAAGATCAAGATGAGAGGGGATGATTGGGAAACCAAATGCTTGAAGGGCAAATTGTTGGCAAAATTTCTGTCATTTTCTTCTTGAGTGTAAAATAATTGATGTTAGGTGTAGCATGTGATACCACTGTCTTACTTAGTCCAACCTCTATATGACTGACCTCAATGTTAAACTTGATTCTTCCAGTTGGAGAATGCATCAATAATATGTATATTAGAGTCTTATATTAGTTCATTGATTATCTCTCGACTTATTCAAACTGATTTCAATAGTGTTTTTCAAGAAAAAAAATGTAGGTAATTATTCCTCAGACTGAGAATGCCAAATTATACATTGATCATATTTGCATTTTCTAGTAAGTTGTTTTTAGTCACATGGGAGATTTCCCTTCAACTTCAGACCATCATCTTCACTTAAACGGGGTTTCTTGGGTGCCAGGAAGTGCTCTAGTGCATTTCCGTGTGCTATCTCTTTAAAGTTTCAAAGCAATACCATGATAAAGATAATATGACTCTCCTTGTCCGACAGGAAAACTGAAATACAGAAAAGCTAAGTCAGGTGGCCAAATTTTCATAACTAGTAAGTAGCAGAGTGGGTATCCGGACTACTGAGGTTTCAGTTCCAGTTTCAGCCAATCTGTATTTAACCAATATAATTATTGCCTCATTTCAACTTCTAAAATGTAATAAAATGTAAAATGTAAACCTAAAGCATAGAGATAGTGAAAGAAAGAATTTGCATGGTAAGATGGGGCAAACATATTTAGAATTCCAGAGGATGGAATATTGTTCACTAAATACAGACATAGTGCATGAATAGCTCCCCTGTTCATGTTTTTCTTGTGGAAGGTCTTTTAATTTGGAATGATCACTTCATAGAGTGTATAATGTATTTTGGCCAATGGAAGACTGAGGTTTACATATCTAAAACTCTGCACAAGATTGTAACACAGCAGTGTGTCGGCATCAAATAGAATGGCCTTGTGTTCCAATTTTTCTTCCCATAGAGTTCTGGTTCCATGATGTCCCCATCCTGTGAGGAAATTTTTTGTCTCAGCCCTTCTGAATGCAGGGGTGGTCTTGCAACTTTCTCCAGGCAATGAAATATGGGTGTAAATGATCTGTGTAAATTTCAGGCAGAAGCTTTAAGGGCCTGTGGTAGTTTTCCATGTTTTGTTTCTCTCTGTCAAAAATCGTCAATATTCCAGATAGAGTCCTGAGTTCTGGAAAGAGGCAACATGCAGCTGAAACTTACAATTCCTGATAGACACATAGCTTTGGTAAAAATTGACCTTTGCTATCGTAATTCACTGAGATTTTAGACCACGTGTTTTCTGACTAATTCTAGCTGATTCTGATAATAGAGTTATACTTGATTGATGTAATTGTTTAAAGTTAAAAATAATTTTTATGTCATTACTGAGAGTATTTTGGAGATGAGTGTAACTTAACTGATCCAGTTTCTGGATGTACTTAAGTTTCTCTTCAGACTATTAAACAGGTTTTAAACCCACAGCCAATGATGAAATATACTGAAGGGACATGTTTATGTTGTTTTTCATTTCTACTGTCCTACAACCTTAGTCTACCAAAGAGACTTTAGATTGATCTGCTTCATTTCCACATTTGTTTCTGGTATGAGACAAAAACTCACAGTTGATAAAGTGTTGTATAAAAATATAAGTACATCCACACATCTTGTTTTCCTCTCTAACCTAAGTTGTCTCAGTTTATTTCCCAAAGCAAAATTTTTCACTGAATAAATAAACTGGAACCAGTGTGCTTAGGCATGAACTTTCTATCATCTCTGGGCAATAAATAATACTTTAATCACTAGCTCTCTCTGCGTTGTTAAGAGGAATCATCATATCTCCATTATAGTAAAGTCTGTTGCTATTAACTCTTGAACAAGTACCAAGAATTCCCCATTTGAAAAAGACTTTGATAGCAAGTTATTGTCAATTCCAAATGCCATCCCCTTATTTATACTTCTGACTTGATGTTCAAATTTTAAACTGTCTTTATTTTCTCTGACTTAAATGTGTGGATGAATACATGTTGACTGACAGTTCACATAGCCCAGCCTGACACCCTGAAGAATTGCCTACCTTTGTGTTGCCTAACATGGACTCCCAAGAGACTTTTGCATGGGCTGAAGAGATGAAATTTCCTACTTCAAAAATGACAACTTGGGTGAAAATCTACCCAAACATTTTAGGATCGTCAGCTTTTTGTTCTTTTTTTTTTTTTTTTCTGGTGAGGCTTTATTGGGGTCCCTGCTGCAACAGGAGAGAGTGAGAACCAATAACAGAATCCCTTGTTTTGGTTACTCCGTGAGTAGGGAGCAAGCATGTACCTTAGATGGGGCTGGGGTAGGTGTGTGTCCAAGGTCAGTCAGAAAGGGTGGCTTAGTGTGGTTTGACCACCCCTCTGGTGGGGCTGAGTGCAGGGAACATGCTCAGTGCCCTGCTTTTCTCCTGGTTCTTTAGAAGTTGCAGTAGGAATGTTTTGGGGTGTTTTTTTTTTTTTTTTTGATATCTTTTTAGGATCATCAATTTAAGGATGCTTAGGATATGTGTTTTGGTTTATACTTTAGGTTCAGTAAGATGGTGATAGAAACTTCTGATTGATAAATGGAGTGGCAGAAACAGACTTTCAATCTGAGGATCTTATTCTTACTAACACCCTACACTTTATGCTATTTCTTATCCTTATTTTTACACATTGTAAGTAAATAACATGTATTCTGTAAGCAATTTCTTTTCATGTTGAACAATCATAAAATATTAGAGCTAGAAGCGTTAGTGCTCCTCTGGTTGAATCCCCTCTAAAATGAGAGAGTGAAGGACTTGTCTCAAAGCTAATTAAGGGCCTGATTCTTAGTCCAGTGCTCGCTCCTCTATGATGAATCCATGTTCCTGTGTCAGCTAAAAACATTAGGAATAATGAGTTATTGTTTGCATTTGGATAGGTGCTAGAGGAACATTTTGAAGTGAAATATACAGGGAAACAGGAAATTTGTTATTACTTTTGATTTTCAATGAGAAAAGCAAAGGTCTATATGCCAGTATCTCATGTGTAGGCAAAACAGCATGAGGGGGACAGAACTTGTCTCTTGGTTACAAAATCACAGTGACTTCTTGAGAGAAAACATAAGCTGAATTGAAAATATCTATACTTAAACCTACCTTTCCCAAAATGCTAGGATGTAGCAAATTATAAAGAAGCATCCTGGTTTAGGTATGTCTTATGTAACCAGAAAGAGTAAATGACTAGGAACACTTAACTCTAACTCCAGATCCTTAGCATATATATTTTTAAGATCAGAATACAAAACAATAACAATTCTTGAATTTGGCATGGGTCTAGACTTATAGTACAGTGCTGTTTTCCTGATGTGAACGCATGACTAAATGGCTCGTCCTAGACAGTTATTGTCGGGGAAGGCAATGACACCCCACTCCAGTACTCTTGCCTGGAAAATCCCATGGATGGAGGAGCCTGGTAGGCTGCAGTCCATGGGGTCGCTAAGAGTTGGACACGACTGAGCAACTTCACTTTCACTTTTCACTTTTATGCATTGGAGAAGGAAATGGCAACCCACTCCAGTGTTCTTGCCTGGAGAATCCCAGGGACGGGGGAGACTGATGGGCTGCCATCTATGGGGTTGCACAGAATTGGACACGACTGATGCGACTTAGCAGCAGCATCAGACAGTTATTGTAAATTGGTGTATTTCCTGACTTCTAACACTGGAGTCAAAATATACACTTGATGTACTTTCCAGGGCCTTTGGGAGGTCAGGATGAGCTAACATCCAAGGTGGTTATGAAAAAGGTAAAAATACATGTAAACTTTAAATTGATGTATTGTAAATATGAAGGAGTTTATTGCTTCCATAAGATCTCACAGTGGCTCTACCAGGAGTAGAAAGGGAAACTGGCAGGTTGTTTATAAATTATCTCAGTAAAGGCAATTTTTATATACTGCATAGCTCTTGACAAGAAAGCTCAAAACTATCTCTGACATATGCTATGAATGTTTCATTATGTATTTTACATATAGTTCTTATAAAAGATTTCAATATGGCAAGACAAAACCCTAAAGCCTCACTAGTTAAATTTAATAAAGAAACACTTCTTAATCATGTGAAGCCTCATTATTATCTACTGCAAACTGAAGAGATTTAAAATGAAAATTGGTGCCCTTTCAAGGTAGAAGTTGGGGATAACATTTGTGGCCATTTTTTATGATTATGCTGATGAACATTGCGGTTGTGTGTGAACCTGTTTGCAGGGTCAAATGCTGCTTTCATAATTTATTTGTGATTGTTTTTGCTTTGATTATTAATAACCTCACTCATTTGAGAATGTTTGTATTTTATAACCCAGTGTATAGTGAAGTACGGCAAAGCCTGGTGTGCTACAGTTCATAGGGTTGCAAAGAGTTGGACATGACTTAGTGACTGGACAAGAAGCATAAATATCATCTACTATATTAAATTAGGAAAAATGTTTGGATAAGATCTTATAAACTTTTATGATGCTTTTTTGAAATATGTTAATGAGACCAAAGCAATTTGATAGCAAGCCTTATGATATGAGAAACGTAAATTCTTCCAGTTGCTATGTTGGTATAAAAAATGTATTACTTTTTCCATTTCTACAAGAGGCTGATTTGTATGGGTAGAAACTTCTATATATCTTGGTTACAGCATTTAGAACAGGCATTTAAAAATTGAAATTGGTATTTTCTGCATCGAACATCACACATATCGAAGTTTTCAACTATGCAAAATGTGACTTATTAAACCATGTTAGTTTTCATAAAGTAGATAAAAATATAATGTATGATAGGCATATGTAAGTTGTGGGTACTATTTTTATTAGGACATTACAAGTTATTTTTTTTATAATTAGAGCTAATAATAAAATTTTCATTATATGTATTTAATTCTCTCTACACTCCCATATACATACAGTGTTATAATGAAAAAATTCTTCAGCCTTTAGCAATTTGTTATTAAATGCTGCTTATTTTCTTTATTCCTCAATCCATATATCTACTTGTTCAAACAGTAATTCATTTATTCATTCAATATTATTTATTAAACATGGATGTTTGCTCTAAAATTCCCAAGTTACACTTATTTTTATTTTACTGAATTTTTGAGTTAAAAATTTTTGTTCTCATGTCTGTATTATGTCTATTCATATCTGTATCATTTTCCATATTGCACATATGAGTTGTCTTTTAGATAACATTGAATCTTCATATTTTCATTTTCTGCTGGATTCTGGCTAGAAAGGTTTTTACTAGCGGTGGATTGATAGAATCACACTCAATTAAAAATTTGGTTATTAGTCTAAAGAGAAAAACGAATGTTCAAGATACATAGCATGCCTCCACTGTGTTCTAGGGAAATTTCCTATTGGATCTTACTACCAAACTCAATTCACAATTTAATCTAGTATTTTTTGCTGGTTAGTCGCTCAGTTGTGTCCAACTCTTTGCAACACCGTAGCCCTCCAGTCTCCTCTGTCCATGGGATTTTCCAGGCCAGAATACTGGAGTGGGTTGCCATTTCCTACTCCAGGGGATCTTCCTGACCTAGGGATCAAACTGTTGTCTTCTGCATTGTAGGCAGAGTCTTTACCACTGCGCCACCAAGAAACCCCTAATCTAGTATTAGTCTGTCATAAAAAAAAAAAAAATTAAAATTACATTCATATATGCAGTAGTCCACAAAAGACATTATATGTCTATTTAATTTTCTGTTCCAGTTATTCTTACAGCTTTCTGTTTGAATGAAAGTGAAAGTCACTCAGTTGTGTCCAACTCTTTGTGACCTCATGGATTATACAGTCATACTATGCTGTCAATTCTCTAGTCATGTTTTATAATGCCCTGAAAACTTTTAATGACAATTTGTTTGTTATCAAGATTATTAACCACAGGCCACTCCCACTGCCCCTCCCTTTTGCAGATTTGTTATATATGACTCATTTTGTAATTAATGCTTGTAGAGTGGATTCTTCTTTCAATAAGCAGTGAATTCCAGACACACTTCTATTTTGAAAACAGTAGACAGGCTTAATGAGATGACTGTAAAAATATCCATGAAAAATTCAGCTTTTAAACATTACCGAGATGTATCAAGTTTTCTAGGTGACAAGGTGAGAAAGGACTGAGAGAATCATAGAATTTAAAAGTTATGATTAATTGAAATTCTAGTAAGAGTCACAAGGGCTGGGTGTCATTTATCATACTGATTTGAAATGAGATATGTGAGACTTCAAGGTTAAGCAAGGTGAACTGGGAATTTCAAGGGAGCAATGCTTTTCTTTATTCTTTTCTGAATGGAGGTTGACAACCCATAATAGTCAAAAGAAAAGAAAGCCCATCTTTAAAGAGGCTCTACTCTATGATGCCAAAGCCTGTCTTTGGTTTATCTTCTAAATTCATTCTTATTCTCTTTATTTCATTAAAATAACTTTGGAACTTTATAGAAAGAAAACAAGGCATTAGAAAAAACATTACTTAAGTATCTTAAAGTCATAGTGTTTGGATAAAAGGACATGTGCAAATATTTTTAATTAAATTGCCATATTACTTATCACGTTGAGAAGATTGATGTGGTTATTGGTTTCTTGGTGCATCAAAGCATGATACCTCTCTCAGCTTTTATTTGGAAGCACCTGATAAACAGATATAAGAATTGGATCTGGAAATCATATTTGGAAAAATATGGCTTGGCCTGTACCAGGAAGTCCTGCTATTACTTCATGTGTGAATTTATCCTACCTACAAAGTCATGGGCATTGATAAAAGCCACTGCCATCCCATCTGGGCACCTGACTATGTAAAATGCAGGGCAGAGAAAAGTAGTGTTTCCTGCAGACGGCTGCCTCTCAGGAAGAGACGGGAAAGATGGGGAACACACTGGGCCCCCCCTTCCAAACCTGCCAAACAGATGAACTTTCCTCCTCCCCTCAGAAAAGTGAAGAAAGTATAAGGCTACAGGCCAGGAATTTTTTTCCAGTAAATCTCCTCCACATGGAAACCTCAGGGTGAAGAATGCATGTATGCCTTTAATATTTTAAAATCTTGGAGGTCTGAAATGCATTCAGATCCATTAGTCATTAAATCATGTGTTGTATTCTTTTAGGTAAAAGACACAAGGAAGATTAATTTCCATCACATAGATCTAGGCTTCTTTCAGTTAATATAAAAGGTATATCAATGTTTCAAAAAAACGGGATTTTTGAGCTGATTTCTCTTCATGTTATTTTTTTGGGAGAGAATAAAATATTTGCTTTAACAATTCTTAATGTGGAGGGAAAATTTACCAAAAGAAAAAAATCCAAATGTTTTAGGTACTATAATTCTACCCGTCTCTAAGTCTTACTATTAGACTTTATTTCCCAACAATTGGATTAATCTTTCAAGTGTGTGTTTGTTGTGAGGATATCTATACAAATAAATGTTCGATGTGGTCCTTGCTTTATTTATCATTAAATACCAGAGAAAGTCTCTGCCTTCAAGGAATTTATATTTTGGTAGGAAGAGCACATAATAAACATAAATACATGTATCAAGTAGTGATAAATGCTGTGAGTAAAATCAAGTACCCCCTGGAGAAGGAAATGGCAACCCACTCCAGTATTCTTGCCTGGAAAATCCCATGGACTGAGGAGTCTGGTAGGCTACAGTCCATCGGGTCGCAAAGAGTCAGACACAGCTGAGCGACTTCACTTAAAATCAAGTAGTGATAAGTGTTGTAAGGACCAGAAGAGAGAAGGAGGTGGTGCTATTGAGAAAAAATAACAGTAGATAGAGAAATACCATACTTTAGGGCATTACTAGTGTAGAGGTCAGAAAAACTAGAAAAAGCCACTTACAGAGTCCAAAAATACATAACAACTGAGTCAATAAAAGAATCAAGAGGGCGCGTATCAGGGAGCCACTAAAAAATGTATTTCAAAAAAAAAAAAGAAAACATCATCTGATTTGAATGCTGCTGAAAGTTACAACATCATTAGATAGGTATCACTGCTGAGTTTGTAAACGTGCAGAAGTTGACCTTGATAACGGTGGTTTTAGTGAAGACAGAAGCCTGAGAGATGGGCGTTCGGGAATAATTGCTGGGTATGAGAGTAAGGACAGTGCAAGCAAAGCACAGTCCTTTAGATAAACTGATCAGTACCCAGGGGCAGATGTATTGGTAAAGGGATTTATTGACATGATTGCTATTATTTTAATAAAGCCATATATCAGGGTGCCAGACATTTTTCTATGTGCTCTATAGGCGTCTAATTTAATATTCTTAACAACTATAGGATGGACACACTATGGTTGTTTTTGTTTTAGTGGAAGTTTGAGGACAGAGACATTAAATCTATTGTGTAAGGTCACACAGATAGTCAGGTGTGCAGGTGGTAATTTAACCCAGGAAATCAGAATCAATAGCACTTTCCAGAATCAGTCTCCCAACCCTGTTGCTAAGGTGCAGGATGTTTGTGTGTTGGAGGTCATATACTGATGGAAATGTTACTATGAGGAAGCTTTGAGGATTTAAGAGAGAAGGGAAGGAAAGCTGTAGGAGCAAATGCCATGAGTATGCAACAAGGGATCAGTGCAGTTCATTAAGAGTTTGGTCTTAAGATGTAAGCCGGATAGTTCATCCATTGCGATAGGACAAAAGGCTAACTATTTCTATGCAAAGGCAGGAAAGTTTTATCTTTGATGCTAGGAGAATGAGGAAGTTCTTGTCTAATTATTTCTATTTTGTAGTGAAACATGAAGCCAGGCCTTAAGTTGAGAGTGAGAAAAAGGGATAAAGGTAATGGAGTGTTGAAGAAAAAAATAGATGGTATAAAATGGTGTGTGTGTGTGTTGTGGATGGGAGAATTAAGTAACTAAGAAAATATGTAAGGATGCTTTGGGCTGGTGAGAATCTACTTGATATTTCATGTCATAAAAATAAAGTGAATCCCATCGGCACAGTCTTCAGAGGTATTTTTCTATAGCCAGTTCAGCTGCTATCTCTACATGTAACAGATCAAATAGGTGAAGAAGTATATTTAACCAGGCTTGAAGTTTTGTCAGGTGAGTGTTATAGCAGGAGATAAGGATGCGGGACTTGAGGTTTTATGGACGGGACCTTGGGAAGTTCACTGGTTAAATGAGGAAGTGAAGGAGCTGGTAGACAGTGACAAGTGTGTAAAGTCCTAAATGGGAGTATTAGAACAGTTAACACACTTGAAGGCAATAGAAGTAAATCTGGCAAAGAGAAAACAAGCTCCACTCATAAAATTAACTTCCAGGGTCATTAGAAACCATTTCTTTAGTTTCAGCGAAATGCAGTTATTTAATCTCAATAAATAGTAATTCTACTGGAGGCAGTTACTGTGTTTTACATTTAGCAAAGTTGTGGGAATGCTTTATTGTGTGTTCAAAATATAAAGTAATTCTACTGCATGAATATTTAATGCTCACTGGTGCTGATGGTGTCACAGACAAGGCCATCACTTGTCTATTTTCGTATATAAAATTTAAATATTTAAAAATAACTATCGTAATTACATGCACTACTAATAAGCACTTCCTATATGCAAGCCTTGGTCTAACACCTTAAATGTATTAATTCATTTACTTCTCTCAACAGAACTATTATACCAGTTTTTTTATATAAGAAAACAAAGACATAGTAAACCATAGAGCAATTTATTGATCAAGATTCTGTCAACAGGGCCAGAAACCGAACTTACTCACAAGCTTATTGGCTCCTGTAGCAGGCGTGTCCAGGGGAGCATTGTCTAGCACAACTGAGTTTAGGCTCTTCAGAAAGGTTATATAACACTTACTTTCTTCTCTTTGCTTCCCTCTGAGTTGGATGCATCCTCAGTGTGGCTCTTCCCCAATACTGTCCCCTCCCAAGCCTTTCCCATAGTGGCTTCTAGTCGCTTCAGATTCACACCCTTATAGCTTGTTAACCTTGGTGGAAAGAAACATTCTCTTTCCCAATAGATGCTACACAAGTCTTAAGGATGACCCGGGAAAAATATTGTGCCTGAACTGACTGCTGGAACCAGTGGAATGTGATTTACCAATTGGTTAAACTTATATCAAGAAGGTGTTGTATTGATCCAACCTGAATTTCATGAACCAAAATTTGGGGAGGGATTGCTTTGCAAAGGAAATTTGATATGCTCTTATTAGTTGAAGGGGAATTAGAGGCAAGGCAGGACTAAAATGAAAGTTCATTGATTTTAGTGACTGTCTTCAGTGATCTCACAGGGTCATTTATTGGTTCTAGGGTCATCAAAGCCAGCCTAATTGGAAAGTTTATCAAGACTAAGAGCAATATTTATGTTCTTGTAGGTAGATGACTTGTACTATTTGAGTAAAATTACCAAAGTTTTGGGTTGTTCTTCCTAATACTTTTTAGTCATCTTCTGAACACTTGCCAATTTGCAAGGTTTTGCTCAGTTTGTTTTACCAAATTGTGTTCCACTTTTATTTAACTGCAGCTTGCACTTACATAATGACACTACTGTAGGAAGAATTTTCAGTGGTGTTTAGACTAAATAATAACTGTAATTTGATGCACAGGGAGACTGTTCTCAAAGGTTAAATAATTCATTTTATGATTCACATGGGCTGCAGTAGAAATAGAAACTCCATCTTGGTTTCTTACTTCGCTTGTTCTTTCTTATTCCTATTTTCCCTTCATGATTAATTTTTTCTCCAGGAAGAGGTTGAAATTTATTAATGTGAATGATTAAGGTGATGTTAGAAATCTAACCTAGGGTATAAAATACATGATTCTGTTTGACTTTAGGGAAAACTTTCAACATACATATATCTGAAAAAAAAAACTGTCTAATATGAAATTGTTGCATCCCATAGTTATCATGTAAGGTTATTTTGCAGTTATTTTTATGAAAAGTTTCATATATACAAATCCTGATTATATCATACTGAGCATTCATTTCCATATTACTCAGCTTCAAAAATCATCAGTTCATACCCATTTATTTCTTCTGTGTTATTGTCTAATTTGCACTTTATAAAAGTAGCACTTTTAGTGATAGTAACTCTGGTAGAAATGATTTGAAATATATTCAGAAACCATTTAGGTTAGTTGACCTAGGTAAGAACCTGAATTTAAGTAAATAAGAGATTTAAATTAAAAAGTACATATGGAAAATATACAGAATTGACCTAACCTGGCAATTGGTTGAATGAACAGTGCTCTAAAATATTCTAATAAGGGAACTGGTGTTATTTGATTCTCTTCTGTCCTGTTTAAACATTTAAACATTACCAAGATGCTACTAAATGATCTTGTTGTAATGTATAATTCTCTTTTGTGGTAGTGAAAATGATTATATATTTATGTAATTTTATGATTTAAATTAATATTCAGATTAAAATTTTTATGAAGTTTCCTATTTTTTGAGAGAGGAAGCAGAAATGTAAGAGTATACTTGACATATAACAGAAGCTTAATAACTGTGCTTTTGTAAACACATAAGAACATTATTCAAAAAATAGTTTAAAAGTGATTTTTAAATAATATTTATTTATTTCTGGCTGTGCTGGGTCTCTGTTGTTTCATTTTCTCTGGTTGCAGCGAGCATGGGCTACTCTCCAGGTGTGGTGTGCAGTCTTCTCATTGCAGGGACTTCTCTTGTTGTGGAGCATGGGGTTTAGGGTGTATGGGCTTCAGTACTTGTAGCTCCCGGGCCACAGAGCACATTCTCAGTAGCTGGGGCACATAGGTCTCCTCACTCTGCGGCATGTGAGATCCTCCTGGATCGGGAATCTACCCCGTGTCTCTTGCATTGGTGGGCAGATTCTTTACCACTGAGCCACCAGGGAGGCCCTAAAGGTGATTTTTTATTTTATCTCACTACTCTTAGAAATCACTTGGGTATGTTTGTAGGGAGAATACAACAGTAATATTTTATTTGTCAATTATACCTCAATGAAGGGCTTTCTTGGTGGCTCAGACAGTAAAGAATCTGCCTGCAATGTGGGAGACCTGGGTTCAATCCCTGGGTTGGAAAGATGCCCTGGAGGGGGGCATGGCAACCCACTCCAGTATTCTTGCCTGGAGCATCCCATGGACAGAGGAGTCTAGCAGACTGCAGCCGTGGGGCCGCAAAGAGTCGGACACAACTGAGTGGTTAAGCACAGCACATACCTCAGTAAAGCTTACACACACACACACACACACACACACACACACACACACACACAGAGCTTAAGAGAATACAGTAGAATAAGGCTGTAAAAGTACAAATTAAAGAGAGAGAAGCCTAACAGACAGAAGGAAGCAAATGGATAAGCAAATTGTTGGTTTAGTTAAATTCCTATGACAAGTCAAGTGGCTGTGATGATTCTATTATTCTATCATCCTATGAGTTAAAAAAAAGAAACTTTTAATTAAATGTAGTGTATATATAATCATATTCAGTGGCTCTCAGGAGGTTAAGTTGCAGCAATACTTGGTTTAACACAGATATCATAAAGAGAAAGGAGAAACATGCCTTTGATTTCTAAAATTTTTATTAAAGTCCGTATTGGTGTTTCAAATACAACAAACCATGAAAAAGGACTCCTCTCCTACCCTAACTTCACTACTTGTAAGTAACAGCATCAGGGAGGAAAAGAGAAAGCCTATGCTTTGATCATCAAAATATATAGTGTCCACATAAAGTGAACTCTTACAGGTTGGCATTATGGGAGTTGATAGTTGGAAAAACACATGGGGATAGATAAAGTGCAAACTTATCTTTTCACCTTGGAAATTTCTTAATTCCCACTGTAAGAAAAACTCTCCCTACCAGCCCCTCCCCAACCCCGTCCCTACCCCAGTACTCTGAAGAAATGTAGAAACCTCAGGTAAAATGTTAGGTCATCAAAATGGAGAAATTGGAGTACAACCCTTTTCATATACAAACTTGATGATTAGTATTCTTTGAAGACTTATCTACTTCATTGGTTCTGAGAACAGAGTCCTAAAGACAGACTATTCTTTTTTTTAATTGAAATATAGTTAATTTACATGGCTTAATTTCTGCTGTACAGCAAAGTGATGGTTATACATATATATATAGATTCTTTTTTAATATTATTTCATTATGGTTTATCACAGAATATTGAATATAGTTCTTTGTGGTATACAGTAGGATTTTGTTGTTCAGAGACTATTCTTTTCAAAAGCATAACCTCTTCTGGAAGCTGTTTTCCTTTTAATGAAGTGAGTCATCAGGATATAATAGAATCCCTTACTTGTCTTATTATGCATATACATGGATAATTGATTTCCTCATGTGAAATATATATTTCTGAAATCATGTTTTTCTCCAAACTGTGGGCAACTATTTATTTTAGACTTTAAAATATCATCTGTTATTGTTTTCCTTGTAATTTAAATTGTGCTAAGGTTTTATGAGTCCTTTTACTCTGAACATGCTGCTTTCTCTAAAATGATTGTTTTGTGTACTTTTGGCATCCAGGGCAAAGGCAAGTTGGATAAATCATGGAAGGGGTCGTTTTAAATTAGCAATTTCCATCCAATGCAAAATCCCTCTCCAATTCCAATAAATTTGCAAAACTTTACAATTTCCTGGATCCTCAAACACTTTTTAAAAGTCATAAGAGTAGTGGTCATAGAGCCATGTGGTTTTTCACTTATATTTACAAACATTGATAGAAAGAGCTATATGATAATATTCTTTCAGTTTGGTTAAATATACTATTTCAATTTAGAAATTAGCTCTAGGAGAGAGACAGGCATTTCTTTGTTCACTTCATTATTTAACTCAGTAAGCATTTATTATCAATAATGTGTTATGCCTTGTGTTAAAATACTAAAACTTAAAGTATGGATAAGATATATTCATATTTTATATCATACATATACCATAATTAAGTCTGAAATATAACTGAGTGTCATGGCAACTAAGTATTTGATTTGTTTAAGAAGCTTAAAATAGAATTCCCTCAAAATGAAATGAATTGACTTTAAGAAGCACTGTGTCAATAAAGTTACTATAATAATTTGGTGAAAGTAGTGAGTGCTATAGGCACACTACTCAAAAAGAGCCTGTGACAGTAGCCTACTCAGCCTTTCAGCAGCTGTCTTATCAAATTCCATTTCTGTATGTAGTTTTTTGGCAATAGTTTCATTAACTAAAAGAGTGACATGTAATAAATATTTGTTGAATGAGTGAATGAAGCAGTAAATTATCATTGTCAGCCATAAATATTCAACTGAAAAATTTTCATTAGGCAGCATTTGTATTTTGGATAGATGGTCTCTCTTGCCCAAAATTAAAGAATCAAGTTGATGGGTGACAAATTAAACTCATAAATACACCTTTCTACTTGAAAACTCAAAATTGATGATGTAGTGTTAGAAATACTACATGATCCATGACATGAAATGATATCATCACCTGAATTTTAAAGGTGATATGGCTTTTCCAATGCTTGATTTATGAATTTGTTTTGGTTTTATAGTTATGTAAGAGTTAACATAAAGCATTTATAAGTATCTGTGAATGTTCAGTATTATTCACCTAGAAGGAATGAGAAAACTAACCTGTCTAGACTCACTCTTGGAGGCCACAGCAGATTATAAAGGGCAAAGAGTGACATTTATCATGAGTGCATGAGTGGACTGGCACAACCTTTAGAGGTGTGAGTGAGGATAGAGAAAACTCAGTAGGTTATTTTACTGTTTACATGAATCTACTTCTGCTTCCTGAAAAACACTGGAAAATTCCTTTTTTTCCCTTAGTTTTCAGAGGTTGCATAGACTGTGAACACCATTGAACATGTTCCTTATCGTTTGATTATGATCAGAAATGGCAGTTTGGAAATGGAGATGAAAAGCATTGCTTATAGTCAAAAGTACTCCAGACTAAAGTACGGTAATCCAAAGAGTAATTGTGATCACTGAATGAGTCTACCGCAATTATAGGCACCTGGATTCAGCGGTGTAGACAAAAAAAGCCCTGACCTTATGGGAGGATATTCCTTGTACTTGAGGACACTGAGTCAAGTGGAAAGAAGGCTGCGGTGGTGATTTGGAGTTGGAGTGCCTGCTCAAATGCTCATTAGCTTTTTGACACTGGCAGACATTTTGCCTTTGCTTCCTTGTCCATAAACATGATGGAGTTGGACTTTGTATTTTTTTTTTTTGACTTTGTATTTTGAAATAATTTCAAACCTATAGAAAAGTTCTTAGAACACTACAGAAAACCCCATAAAATGCTCTTTTATATAAAACAAATTCACCCACTGTTACAAAGTCTTTAACAGGAAAAGGATCTAATTCAGGATCCTCTGTTGGATGTAGTTGTCTTATCTGGAACTGTCCTCATTCATTCCTTGTCCTTCATGACCTTAAGATACTTGAAGCTTACAGGCTGGTTATTTTGTAGAATTTGGCATGGTCTGGTGTTTCCTCTTCTTAGAGTCAGGCTATGAATGTCATAGTAGTGATTCTGTGCCCTTTTCCCTGTAAGACATCATCTTTGGGTTGCTTTGTCCTGTCATTGGTAACCTTCACCTTGATCACTTGAGTAAGATGATGTCTTCTAGATTTTTCCACTGTAAAGCTATTGTTTTGTCTTTTATAATTAGTATTTATTTTGTGGGAGATACTTTACGCTACATAAATACCCCACTCTTCATTCAACTTTCACCCACTAGTTTTGTGGATGTTTTTTGCCTGAATTAATTATTATGATTATGGTTGACAAATGGTAATTTTCAAATTTCATCTCTTCTGCATTTGTTGTCATTTACTGTATGGAAAACTTTGTTATTATTTATTTATTTCAGTGTGGGGTTATGGATTCTTATTTCATTCTTTTTCTTACATGTTTTGTTACTAAGTATTTTAATACAAAATGTCCCAGATTATGCCAGTGGGGCCAAGTTAGCTTCTGTGTCTTTCTGATATGATTCCATCACCTTTTGTGCATTTCTATAATTGCTGGCATAACATTTTCTAGGCTTATTCTGTGATTTTCTTGCTCAACCTCTAGAATTGGTTCTTCAATCGAAGGAGTCAGAGTAGGTCTTAGTGAGTGTTGGAGTATCCCTGTTCCCAGACGCTCCGACTCTTCAGAGCTAGAACACACATATTTATCATCTAGATTTCCTTTTTCTTTTTTTTTCATGTGTACAATTTCTTCCTCTTTCAGTGAGAAAGCTCAGTTTAAATTTGTTAAATGTTCCAATCCCAGTGAGCTGCTGTCCCGCTTGAGATTTTCCGTGATATCAACCCCTGCCAGGCTTCTCTCCTTTCTTGATTGGGACTGTCTACTGGCTCTTTATCTGAATTATTGAGATAGAAAATAAATTAAGAAGGAGAGAAGAAGGGGAACTGTTAATTTTGAACAGGGAAAATAGTGGCAATATAGATTATTTAAGACAAGTAAGTATATGATACTCTATCAAGGTAATATAATGATTGGATTAGGTTCATAATGTGATATTAACAAAGTAAAGCACAGACTATATATATATATATTTAAAATATTTTTAATTTCTATACTTATACCTTCAATTGGCTTGTCCCTTAAAATCTAGTTTTCTTCTCTAATGGCAATAGTAGTGTTTTTGGACTCTACATTAGCTATTTACACCATTTTTCAATGTCGTATCTGAGGGAAAAATCTCTGAAAGGGAAAGGAATGAATACATGAATTTCTTGATTTCATTTGGCTAACTACTGAGAGATATGCTGTCCAATTTTTTTGAAAAAATATGAACTTTAAAAATTAAAGCTATATGAGTAGATTAAAAATAAACTCTCTAAGGACAAAAAAAATTCCAGAAACTCCCAGTATTTTGTGAACCTTAAAAGAAGTTAAAAATGGAAATGCCCTGACATTCTTTCTTTGAAAGGTTGAGCTTAAAAATAAAAATGACCTGACAAACACAAACTGATTAGACATTGAACCATAACATTTCAAAAACAGACTAAGAACAGATATGTCTGAACAAGATAGAGCAGTGCTGAGAGCCAGGCAAGATTCTCCCAAGGAAAAAAAAAATATAAGCAGGGGATAACTATATTTCAGTGGGCATTTACAAGGAGATAATACTCTGGTGAGGTGGAAAGGTATATTTAATGAACATTAACTTGAAAAACTTGCTGTTTTGATTTTCTCGGCTATTATTCATTCCCACAATCTTTCTAGCACATAACATTCTACTTACAGGGGAATTTTATTTTCCTGGTTTTTCCATGGACATTCCTAAATCTTCAAAGTCTGGTTCATTTTTTAAGACCTCGTTTTTAAATACACAGTGAGTTTTTCTAGCTGTTTCCAGGTTCTCGGTTCCTAATCTTCCCCTCTGTCCTGATAAAGATGTATGAAAGACTTGGTCGTGCACTAGCTGGTGGGTGTCTAGCTTCCCTAATGAGAAAATATATTTGCTCATTGAATGGCTGCTTTCTTTTTTTTTTAGCACCTACTGTGTACAATCACTCCATTTGACATCACTACCTCAAAAACATATTTGCAGTCATGGAAAAAATTTTAAAATGTATAGTAACTATAATAACTCAGAATTCCCCTGGTTGATTTGGCTGTTTCAGTCAGATTCTTAGTAGCAGAAATGAAGTCAACTTAATTTAGAAAAGGAAGAATCCTGGGAACAATCAGTGGAAAGTCTAGACAACCCAGTTAAGGACATCAGCAGGGAATAAATGTGGCTCAGCTGTAGGATACATAGCCAGGATCTGGATAATGGGTAGCTTATACAGAGAACTGGATGAGGTAGAGAGACAATAGTGTGATTTTAAGCATCTGGAATACCAGTCCCAGTGAGCTGGAGATAATTGGACTTTTAGACCTAAGGAGCCTTTACAAATATTGGTAGCTAGATTTTTCCCACAGAAATTCTGCTCATTTGGTGTGCATACTAATATCTTTCTAACCATGAGACTCGGAACCATTGAGGTCAAGAGCTGATCCTAGGGAAGTTTAAGCTGGCTTGAAGGATCAGGTAGGTATCTGAATAAACTTGTGAGATTTAGTTTTGATATTTAACCTAAATCAAGATATACATAGGGTATTCCCCAATGGCTCAATGGGTAAAGAATCATCCTGCAATCCTGGAGACACAGAAGACGTGAGTTTGGGCCCTGAGTCAGGAAGATCCCTCAGAGGAGGAAATGGCAACCCACTCCAGTATTCTTGCCTGGAGAATCCCATGGGCAGAGGAGCCTGGCAGGTTATAATCCAAAAGGTCACAAAGAGTCAAACACGATGGAGAGACTAAGCACCAAGATATACATAGACATATGTACACATAGTCTTAGACTTCCTTGCCCAAAGCCACATGGACAGGCAAAATCAAGCTTATCAAACTCCTCATCTCAATAAATAGACTGTGATTGTTCAGAAAAAAGTATTAACTTGAAAGCTTTAGGCTTAAAGTATAAACATATGTATATGTGCTGCTGAAGCGAGCCCTTAAAATATAAACATATGTATTCTGAAGAATTTAAGTGTCATTGAACAAATAGCATTTGGTTACATCAAAGTTTTTCTGAAAAATAATTATCTTTCTATGTAAACACCAGGCTGAATCTATTTCAGCTGTTTTCACATTTTTTTCATGTCCATTCCCTTTGTCATCCACTGTTTAACTAAAAATGCATAGAACTATTGAAGCAAAGCAACTTATTAACAAACTACCCTTTGCTCCTTTAAATCAGATCTCTTCACTAAATGAAATGCATTGTGTCTGATAATGATTGAGCATAGTGAAAACAACATCCCTAAATTTGATCTTGAAAAATCCAATTTCAGTTTTGAACTTTTCCCGGGTAAGAGAAATGTAATTACCAAAAAATAACAAAATGAGAGGATCACAAGTCTAGACAGCTGAGACCTGAAGGAGAGATCAAAATTCCAAGCAGATAAACAGGTGATATATAGTCACTGAAATATAAAGCATGGTACAAAGCTAGAAAGGCAGCAACAATCACATGAAGATATTTCATAACTGGTTCTCTCTGTCCTAGGACAGTAGGATTTCTAGAATCCTTTTAAGGTAGGACCTGATCCCTAATTTAGCTAGTTTGGTTGTTTTGCTAAGTACTTGAGTGTTGTGGTCTGAGATGCAGTAGGAGGGAGGTGATTTTTGACAGCATAATGGATGATCCAAATCCTTTTTGATTGAATTATGTCAGTTAAAGATAGGGACATTATATTCTCTTGAAGCAATTAACCAACTTACACTACTAAATTATCTGCCCAACTGTCAATGCATCATGGCTGTTAGTGATAAAAATAAAAACATGTTGAATTTTTGGATGTTTTCCTTCTAGATTTGAAATGATCACATTGAAAACTGAGTTGAAAAAATATATATATATGTATATATATATACACACACACACACAACTATATATATATACACAACACAATATATATATATACTATATATATATATACACATTACACAATATATATATACAGAAAAAATATATATATACAAAACTTCATTGGAAAAACACAAACTCAGTGTGAAAGCAGATGTGGTACTTCAGAATAACGCCAACGGGGTAATATAGTTATTAAATTGGCCCCAAACACTAGCATGTACATTAAAAAAAAGGTTGACAAGGAAAACATATCTCTTGGGAGTGTAGACTAGACCATCTGTCAAAGGGAGAATTGAAACCATATTTCCATTAAAGGTGGTCATTGATCATTTGGCGAAGATTTCTGTAGACAAATTGCATAGACTATGTCATCTTCCACTATCTTATCTTACATGTACAGACCTCAGACATTTTTCAAGGAAAGGCAATTTGGTGTTCAGAATTTGAGCAGGATTGTTAAAAATGTGATTCCCGAAAAGGCACTCTGTAGACATCAGTTGGAGAAAATAGATAGAAGCTGTATGTTTGATTGAGAACCAGTAAATCAGCTACAGTACTCTCTGGGGCTGAAGCCCAGGAAGTAACTTCAATTAAAAAAAATTAAGAGTTTGATTTATTTGGTAGGTAAGGGGATAAGAAAAAATCCTGTAAATGAATTAATTTGAAAATCAATAAAGAAAGAAATTAGTAAATTTTTTTTGAGGGGAGTCCTAGAGAGATAAGCATTGCTAGATTAATAGAAATATCTTGAATTTTCTAATAACTTTTTTCAGATGTAAATATTCATATATGTACAGCATTACTATCCTTGAACACTGATAGTGAGCAACAGAAAAAGATGTATATCCTTTCTCAGATAATGGAAATTCTTGCTAATTTCTACAATAAGTTTGGGACAATTGTTTAGAAAAGATGACATAAATTCTAGCATTTTTTTGTATGTTAAATCTCCCATAGATATGATGTTAATATCTACATTAGTATCTGCATAGTATTAACATCTCGTTTGTGTTGTTACTGTTGTTCAATCACTAAATTGTGTCCAACAAGAAATAATGTTTATACTCATCATTATTAACATACAATTACAATATAACTTTCCCCATGGGTATATTTTGTTGTCTCACTAAGAAGATACAAACTCCTTAAAGGTGTATATTGTATGATATACTTCCATATATTCCCTATTTTATTTAACAGTGTTATGTATCAAGTTAAATACACACTTATTTATTAAAAATATGTATTTCTGCCTTTGTGCTAGTACCATACTGTCTTGATGACTATGGCTTTGTAGTATAGTCTGAAGTCAAGCAGGTTGATTCCTCCATTTCCATTCTTCTTTCTCTAGATTACGTTGGCTATTCGAGGTTTTTTGTATTTCCATACAAATTGTGAAATTATTTGTTCTAGTTCTGTGAAAAATACCGTTGGTAGCTTGATAGGGATTGCATTGAATCTAGAGATTGCTTTGGGTAGTATAGCCATTTTGAAAATATTGATTCTTCCAATCCATAAACACGGTATATTTCTCCATCTGTTTGTGTCCTCTTTGATTTCTTTCATGAGTGTTTTATAGTTTTCTATGTATAGGTCTTTTGTTTCTTTAGATAGATATACTCCTAAGTATTTTATTCTTTTTGTTGCAATGGTGAATGGTATTGTTTCCTTAATTTCTCTTTCTTTATTCTCGTTGTTAGTGTATAGGAATGCAAGGGATTTCTGTGTGTTAATTTTATATCCTGCAACTTTACTATATTTGTTGATTAGCTCTAGTAATTTTCTGGTAGAGTCTTTAGGGTTTTCTATGTAGAGGATCGTGTCATCTGCAAATAACAAGAGTTTCACTTCTTCTTTTCCTAATAATATGTAATATGTAATTCCTAAAGGAATTTTAAGTACCCAATAGCTTTTAAATTATTAAAATAATTAATAGTTAATTCCATTAATGACCTGTCGCCTTAGCAAATACCCCTGAGTTAATAAAGACTGCCATTCTTTGGGAGCAGTACACAGAGATTTTTATTTCTCATGCTGTCAAAATTTAAACAGAACTTAACACACTTAACAAATGTTAGTTCTTATCTTGACTAACTGTCTCAAAATGTATTTATACAGCATTTAACATCTATATCCCACTGTCATTGGACTTGTGGCACGACATACATGAAGAGTAACTTTTTGCATGAGAACATTGTAACTTGCTAACCTCATTGATTCTCACTGAGGTTCTTTTGTGGATCTTCATCTTAAACAATTTACATTACCCACCTGGGTTCAATCCCTGGGTTGGGAAGATCCCCTGGATGGGGGCATGACAACCCACTCCAGTATTCTTGCTGGAGAACCCCATGGACAGAGGAGCCTGGTGGGCTACAGTCCATGGGGTCATAAAGAGTCGGACACAACTGAGTGACTAAGCCCAGCATGTGTGTATAAGAGCAGAGCGGTCTGTGTGTGTTGAATAAAGTAGAAGCTGAAGGCTGGGGGTGGGATGAGGTCTGAAGAGGATAAAAAGGGAACAGCTAAAGAATCTTCCTGTGTTTACTGACCAGGTACCCTCTTCTTCTGGTCTGCCCCTCTGGTTGTGACTGACAGGGTTTTGATTATGTCACAAATGTTTTTAATCTTTGTCATATGAAGAAGCATCTTGGAGATAAATGTTTCCTAGTTGACCTTCAGTGGTCAGTCTTGCTTGCATATATTCATCATGTCTTCATGCCTTGGTAAGCCCCAGTGGATTGGCATAGGAAAGAGGATAAGGAGAATGCATTCGGGGTCAAATACAATGGCAATTTAGGAACACTTGCCTGATCATTTTGACCTGGAGTGTCAGTGTAGGAGGTTTCATATTATTCAAAATCAAATATTGTAACTCATACAGTTATTTTCACAAATGCTATAACATGGACTGTTTCCTCATTTTGTTTTCTTATTTAAGATAACTTTTTAGACATTTGCATACACATAAAGGGGGTTCTTTGGTGGCTCAGACAGTAAAGAATCTGCCTGCAATGTGGGAAACCTGGGTTTGATCCCTGGGTTGGGAAGATCCCCTGGAGGAGGGCATGGCAACCCTCTCCAGTATTTTTGCCTGGAGAATTCATATTGACAGAGGAGCCTGCTGGGCTACAGACCATGGGGTCGCAAAGAGTCAGACATGACTGAGTGACTAAGCACAGCACATACACATAAGAAACACAGGTTTTCAAAATGTTTATATTTTACAGAATATAAAAACATGGACAGTCACATGGACAGTGTCAAGAACTCTTGTACTGACATTTACTATTTAATTATTAAGTGGGTCTCTTTTTTCATATTTGAGCATTTATGAAATGAGCAAGCTGATCTTAAAGTTTATTTTAAAGATTCCAATACATGTCTACCTTTCCTATAATGAGTTTAGCACAAGTTTTGCTAATTCTTATAAAAAAAATTGACAATATAATTTTCATTGTCCCCAGATTTTATAATTAACATAGACCTTAGTGACTAACTGGAGTATTTGTAAAGGTCCTTCTGATTATAAGATTATCTCTTCTTGTGAAATAAACTAAAAAATGGTTAAACCTCTTCCCCAAAATGTTTAATTTTTTTCCAATCTTATTATGAAGAACACATTTCTGATTAAATTTTGAAGTTCTGTTTAGCTCATTAACTCCTATTAAACTCCTACCACTGACTTTTAGTTAAAATCTTATTTTCTAACACATCTTTCTAACATATAATAATGCTAGAATATCAGGTTTTTAAAGTCTGTT
Organism: Odocoileus virginianus; assembly: GCF_023699985.2. Classification (NCBI taxonomy): domain Eukaryota; kingdom Metazoa; phylum Chordata; class Mammalia; order Artiodactyla; family Cervidae; genus Odocoileus; species Odocoileus virginianus. The sequence continues at coordinate 11,745,264 of NC_069697.1, forward strand.
TTAAGCTCAAGGATTTATTTTACATGGAAATCATTTTTTAGTCCTTGCTGAGAATGACTTCCATACAGTTTTAATCAAGTCTGACTTAAAGAATAGGATCTCCCTGATGATTAGTTAATACAGTTAAGGTGAGTGAGAGTCCAACTGTAGGAAATGTAATATGAATTTCATTTGCATTTTCATCCAGCTACTCAGACTATAAAGAGTGATTCTAAGACAGTGTAAAAAAAACAAAGATTTTGAAATTTTAAAGAATAACCTAACTGAACAGAGTGATTCACTTAGATATTTACGAAGAAAATTATTTAATTTATATTTTAGAGCTCTCCTGAGTATGGTTAGTCGTAAAGAAAAGAGCTTTAGGGAAACAAAGCATTATTATGATTATTATTTCCATTATAGAAAGGCCAAATCTAAAGACACACTCACAGAGTCAATCCAAATAGCATCTCACTGAATAAGGAAGACAAGGCTGTCACGACATTTCTCTTTGGGAAAAGCCCTCTCCACTGCTCGGGCGAATGCATCACATTTTGAAAGGCTAGATCCTAAGGATAGAATAAAGCAATAAAACATGACTGGGAAAAGCCTTTTTCTCATGCTGTTATTAACATCCATCAAAAACCCAGAGTCTCTTTTAATATTATTTTCAAACTGACTTCTTCCCATCAAGCAGAATCACAAATGACTTCATTCACAAAAACAGGGTTTTGGTTTCTCGTCAACAAATGGCAGCATGTTTTTGCCAACCAAACCAACAAGTCAGTATTTTCTATTTGATGTAAAATGCAGTTTTAGTCAGTGAAATCATTTCTAGGTAGAAGGCAAAGAAACAAAGCTTAAAGCAGATAGGGGCTAACTATATTTAATCCACTGTGTATACTGGGCCATCCCAATGGAATCACACACAGGTATTTCCCGCACTAAGCCTTCCTTCACCATTTTGAACAGAGCTATGAAGTATGTTTATTATGAACTTTTGAACTATCTGAACCTATTCCATGCACTGAAATATTACCTTGAAAAATGATTTTTTTTTTAAACTCGTGACATGAAAGCTAAAGCTGTTGTGCTTTGTATCATTGGAAGGTATTACCCTGAGAATTACATTTCCCAGCATTAGCCCAGGTTCCCTGAAAATGGTAAGCTGCACAGTGAATAATTAATATTGGCAAAGTCCTTATAAACCTCTGTAGATAGACTCTATCGTATTCTACTGGAATATATCCCAAGTATAAAGCAGCTTTGATTTAATTCATTGTCCATTCCTGATTTGTTTTTCTTTTACTAGCCTGCCCTCCATTCTATGTAGGACATCATGTAAATAAAATTACTGTTTCTGGCTTGAATCATCAGTAGATTTGAGTTAGTGGTTGCATGAAAGGCTAATTTAAACAACAGGCAGGGCCCCTGCCTTATATAGAAGACAGGAAGGAGCTCTATCCACGACCATCCTTGGCAGTAATGCTCTGTCCAATTAGAATGAATCATATTCACGTTATACGTAAAATATATCATACTACAGTTAAACGAAGAATTTGCTGTTACTGAGTCAAGAATGAAAGAAAGCAAGCTTCAAAGGTCATTAGCCTGTCCTCTGGCTTTCTGAGGACTACAATTAAAAAGTTCTCGAGAATTATCTGCCAAGTCCTTAAAATTATTCAGACAAGTAGGCACCACAGTCTCCTTCTGTAAATCATTACCAGGTCTGCCAGGCTTTATAGTGAGTAAGATCTGCTTGCTATTTATTCCAGCCATGAAAACAGTCTCTGGCCAAAATACAGTGGTCCCAGAAAAAGATAGGCAGTAGGTCTAATTTTTAAAATGGGATGGGAATAAAAAAATAATTTTTTCTTGCTCTATTTTCCAGAACTTTTGGTTTTCTTGGTAATCAGTCTTTTTGAAGTCTTAGCCTCCTAAACTGGTGAGGCAGTTTCTTATTACAATGTGGAACTTGGGCTGGACCAAACTGTGCCCTGAATCAAAATATATTCCTTGGAGAAGAACACAGAGTGATGGACAGCCAGCCTGTAACAGAGCCCTTGTTCTGTCCCCCAGTTACAACAAAATAATGATCACTTATATTTACTGAGTGCTTACTGTGTATTAGGCATTGATTTAAGACACTCCAAAATATTAATTCTGTAATATCCTATAAGATGATTATTCCCATATGACAGTGAGAGTGTGAGGTTCTGAGGAGGTCAGTAACTTGCCTAAACTACCCACTGTTGTTGTTGTTGAGTTGCTAAGTTGTGTCTCTTTGTGACCTCATGGACTGTAACTGGCCAGGCTCTTCTGTCCATGGGATTTCCCAGGAAAAAGATCTTCTTGACCTAGGGATCAAACTTGAGTCTCCTGCATTGGTAGATGGATTTTTTTTTTTTTTTTTTTACCAGCGAGTCACGTGGGAAGCCCTAAATCACCCATTAGTCAGAGGCAGAACTTGGGTCCGAACTCAGGCATTTTGGAGTCAAAATCTGTATTTAACCTTAACAAAGTAAATATCATTTGCTATTTAAGAGTTTGCATATTTCCAAGCTTTTGGAGTGAAAAACTCAGGTAAGAAGCACAGAGGAGTGTCTAGAAGGCCACAGGAAATATAAATTTGTGAAAGAAGATCATTGTTTACATTTCTGATAGAATTATTTAATATGGTTGAAAGCCACCTATCCTGTCTAGGCAGGATAATTCTAAGGAGTATTTCTGGCAAAAATGGATTGCCATTTTTTTAACTATCACAATTCCTGAGCTATATAATTGGTTGAAATGGACTATTTCAAGGTAAGGTTTAAACAACAGGGAATGACTCATTCTTCTTTATTTTTATTTTTAAGTTTTTATTGGGTATAAGTTGATTTACAATGCTGTGCTGGTTCAGTTGCATAGTAAAGTGAATCAGTTATACACATATATATATATACCTTCTTTTTCAGAATTTTTCCTGTATAGGTCATTACTGATTATTGAGGAGCATTCCCTGTCCCATAGAAAAGGCCCATATTAGTTATCTATTTTATATATAATAATATGTATATGTCAGTCCCAATCCCTCAATTGGTAGCTCTGTTAACCCTAAGTTTCTTTTCTACTTCTATGACTCTATTTCTGTTTTGTAATTAAATTCATTTGTATTATATATTTTTTATTATTGTATACAGCTTTATAAAATAATCTCTTAAAATATTCCTGACTTTAAAAAATGGATTCCATTTTTATACCTGGACCAATTTTCTTTCATCTTCATGTACTCATATTCCATATTTGGTTACCCTCACTCTCTTGATTATTCAAGTTCCTATCCATATAGAAAATAAAATACTTATGAATTAGCAATAATTTCTTTGGTTTTGAATTTCCTGCACAGCTGTACCATGTTTTTGGATTCCACATTTAGGCAGTATCATGCATTTGTGTTTGTCTATCTGACTTACTTTACTCATCAGGATAGTCTCTAGGTCCGTGTATGTTACTGCAAATGGCATTATTTCACATTTTTGAATGGCTGACTCATTCTTGAATTAGTAATCCCTCTACCCCCTAATCCCATCAGTGGGCTACTTTACAATGTTTTCAAATAATCTCTCTAAACCTTGTCTGTTCCTCAAGTCAGCATTCTTGTACTTAATTTCTATAAAACATAATTTAAAATCTTCTCCATCCTCTTCAAACTCCTGGCCCCCTTTCAGTTTTGGCTATGGCTGTATATCCTATTTTAATGAGCACATGATGATGTAAAGTATCAATTATCTCTTCCCTGTCACTTAAATGACAAGAGACTCGTCTTTGCTGATTTTCATTCCTCCTTTCCAAGATTAATCCTTCCACTCATTTTCCTGGGAACACATACTGTGGAGTTATCTCTCTTCTTTTTCCTTTGCATCCATCTGTAAACAGAACTGTCTTTCTCATTATAAAACTGAATCAACAAATGAAAGAAAATAACATTCTTTGACCCTATTATATACCTCCTTTCAACGTTCTTTAAATCATCTACTTTTTTCTTTTAATATTTTTCCCTTGGCTCATTCTCCTTGCTTTCTTGGCTTGTTAGCCTCCTAATGCATTTCTCTTTGAATACTATCTGATCTCTGTTTTCCAGTGTTCCATTAGTATTGTCAGAGTTACCACATTTGTTTTAGAAAATGCAGTGGGTATTTCTCAGTCACCTTTTGGCAACATGTACTACTATTGAGTTTCCTTTCTTGAAGAAGCCCTTCTCTGGGCTTCCATGACACCACACTCACTTGTTCCTTTCTTACTTTGCTCTTAGCCAGTTTTCTTACATGTTCTTCTTCTACTTGATAATAACTTTTATGCTCCATTCACATCTCTCTTAAGGGAAAATTCCCCTAAAAATTGCATCCAACTTTATGACTCTAATTCCCAACTCTATGCCAATGATTTCCAAATAAAAAATTGCAACTAGATACTTCTCATGAGCATCAGATCTATTCCTCCAACTGCCTGTAGGATACTACATGTAGTTATTCTGTCTAACTTTTCACATTTACCATTCAACAAAATAAGCTCATATTTCCCCCCTGCAGTTCTCTCTTCTTCCTGTGTTTTCTGTCTCAATTCATAGCAGATCCTTTGCTCAGTTGCCCAACCATAAGGTTTGGTGTTATTCTTTACTTACCTCTTCTTCATCCCTTACATCCATTGAAATCTTTGTGTTCTAGTTTTATAGCCTTCCACAATTTTTGTAGCCCAGTAAGCTTTTCCCTTTAGCTATAGATCAAACTTAGGCTACTAGCAAAAACATCTACTTCTGCTTTATTGACTATGACAAAGCCTTTGACTGTGTGGATCACAACAAACTGTGGAAAATTCTGAAAAGATGGGAATACCAGACCACCAGACCTGCCTCTTGAGAAATCTGTATGCAGGTCAGGAAGCAACAGTTAGAACTGGACATGGAACAACAGACTGGATTCAAATCAGGAAATGAGTACATCAAAGCTGTATATTGTCACCCTGCTTATTTAACTTATATGCAGAGTACATCATGAGAAATGCCAGGCTGGATGAAGCACAAGCTGGAATCAAGATTGCTGGGAGAAATATCAATAATCTCAGGTATGACACCACCCTTATGGCAGAAAGTGAAGAACAAAAGAGCCTCTTGATGAAAGTGAAAGAAGAGAGTGAAAAAGTGGGCATAAAACTCAACTTTCAGAAACTAAGATCATGGCATCCAGTCCCATCACTTCTTGGCAAATAGATGAGGAAACAGTGGAAACAGTGACAGACTATTTTTTTTGTCTCCAAAATCACTGCAGATGGTGAACACAGCCATGAAATTAAAAGACACCTGCTCCTTGAAAGAAAAGCTCTCACCAACCTAGACAGCCTGTTAAAAAGCAGAGACATTACTTTGCCAACAAAGGTCCGTCTAGTCAAGGCTGTGGTTTTTCCAGTAGTCATGTATGGATGTGAGTTGAATAAGGAAAGCTGAGCGCCAAAGAATTGATGCTTTTGATTTGTGGTGTTGGAGAAGACTCTTGAGAGTCTCTTGAACTGCAAGAAGATCCAATCAGTTCATCCTAAAGGAAATCGGTCCTGAATATTCATTGGAAGGACTGATGTTGAAGCTGAAACTCCAATACTTTGGCCACCTGATGTGAAGAACTGACTCGTTGGAAAAGACCCTGATGCTGGCAAAATTGAAGGCAGGAGGAGAAGGGGATGGCAGAGAATGAGATGGTTGGATGGCATCATTGACTCAATGGACATGAGTTTGGGTAAACTCTGGGAGTTGGTGATGGACAGGGAAGCCTGGCGTGGTATAGTCCGTGGGATCGCAAAGAGTTGGACATGACTGAGTGACTGAACAGAACTGATCTTTCACCTGGATTCCTGCAACAGTATCTTCATTTATTTTTCAGCCTTTAATGTTCCATCCCATTTTTCTGGCTTGGACATTTCCAAAGGCATCATGCCATGCTCCTGTTTGACATTCTTCAGTGAGAATACATTGCACTTACACTGAAGTTCAAATGTATTAACAGAACTTCCTGATCAAACCCTTTGATCAGTTCTTCAGCTTTACTTTATGTCAAACTGAAGTGCTTTCAATTTCTCAAATGCGTTGTGTTCCTAGAATTCTGGGCTTTTCATCCGCAGTGTTCTTAAACTTGAACAGTCATTTATCCAATCTTACATGGCTTTCTTTAACAAATTCTTCAGATAAACTTTTCCTTGTGAAACTTTGCCTTGATTATTAAATCTGGGTTAGTCGTTGTTATGGGTTTTCAGTAGCATTCAGCCTTCCCTAATAAGAGTTTTTTTTCCCCTCACATTTTTGTTTATTGTTATGCTATTTTAAAGTATAAACAAAGACAAGAAATTCATTTAGATTTTTTGTTGTAAATTCAGGATATTATACAGTTTCAGACAATCTGTACTTACATTTACTTGTTGAATGCAAAACTAATAAAAGCAAATCCATCTTTGGACAGCAGTATTTATTATAGGAAATATGTATATACCTTCTTATATCTGTATTTTGAATTCATTTAATGATAATTTGCAATATGGGTTCAGACTGCAATCATTTGAAAGTATGTCCATTACCATCATAATTCATATGATCAGTTCCGTTCAGACGCTCAGTTGTGTCTGACTCTGTGACCCCATAAACCTCAGACACCAGGCCTTCCTGTCCATCACCAACTCCTGGAGTTTATCCAAACTCATGTTCATTGAGTCAGTGATGTCTTCCAACCATCTCATCCTCTCTTGTCCCCTTCTTCTCCTGCCCTCAGTCTTTCCCAGCATCAGGGTCTTTTCAAATGAGTTGGTTCTTTGCATCAGGTGGCCAAGGTATTGGAGTTTCAGCTTCAACGTCAGGTGATTCTAATGTTTAAATCTCACCAGATTGAGATGGGAATTTTCAGAAGTCATTCAGTTTTGGGTATTTGGGGTCTCTGAAATATGTGGCTGGATCCCTGAGAGAAAGAATTTAAGGCAGTTGGATTGCTGTCCATCCACTTCTTTACCCAAGAGGGGAAAAAAATGGAGTCAGGTGACACGTCTAATTGTTCTGTCAGCTGGTGCTCCAGGTAAACCGACTAATGATATTTGTTAGGGAGAAGAAATCTTGTGTCAGAAATGCCTTTTGCAAGATATCTCTGGGAATGAATAAACTATAGAACATAGAATGCAGGATCTAGAAGGCAAGGCTCCCTGGAGAATGCCATGTAAGCCATGCACTTCTATGGGGTATAAAATGAAGATGTGTTGTAATTGAAACCTAACTGAAACACCCTCTAGTTGTACAAAGACTCCAAGACTCATCTAGAGACTGTATCTGTTCTGGGCAAACGCACACACACACACACACACACACGTGTGTGCATGCATCTAATACTGGAAAGAAGGACCTGAATAATAGCTTTCAATGTCCCAAATTCTCACTGTTGCTTCTGAGCCTTTTGATATTATTTCATATGGATAAGAACTCTGACTCTTTTTGTCTTACTGGCCAATCTGATCCTATGTGGCAGTGATCCTATGCAGATCCAATGCTCCTTTAAACAAATTTAACAGTCTTCTGTTGATATTTATGTACAGTATATGATGTAGCTGGATTCATGGTTCTTGTCTCTCTCTCAAGTTCCCTTCAGCATAGCACTTGAAAACATTTAGTTTTCCTGCTTGATTATGCCATATTTGAGGGAACATTCAAGGTCAGCTTCACAATCCACTGGTAACTCTAACAGATTGTGCATTTTAAGCAGATTTAAATTGCATTCATGAGTTTTATTTCAAAACCCATATATCCTCTTTCAGAGAACAATGCTAAGGACATTAGGTAATTGCTGAACTGAGTATTAGAGTTGGATAATTTCCTTAGATATTTTAATTGGGTATCTGTGAATAAAGGCTCCATCGCACATTGTACTTAGCCTTCTAAGTATCAAAAAGCTAAGCATGCATTTATTACAAATGGACTGTGGTGACATTAGCTGTTCTGGGAGTTCCTAAAAATATGGTTATTCTATCTGCCTCTTAAAAGGAACCGTTGATATTTACTGCCTCAGAGACTCTGATGAGTGGACAGAGGAAGGGATGGAAGATGGGGAGCAGGAGCGAGTTATGAGAACAAGATGTATTGCCATGTTTGCAGCAAAGGCAAACCAAACGCAATGAGTCTCAGAAGACAGCATATAAATCAGGATATTCTGACATAATATAGGAGAGGTCTTTAAATGGAACTGATTTCATCGTCTTGGTAAGTCATAAAAGGTCTATTTGAAAAACTGCAATAATAATTAGACATCTGCCAAGTTTTCAGCATTGACATTTGCTGGAGGACTGAAAACTTTCCTGAAATCTGTATTTTAAGACATTTTCTCAGCTAATCACAAAAGGTTTTTAATCAGAATATTCTGTGGGACCCCTTTAAATAATAACAACAAAAAAAATATGAACAATCTGAGAAGGAAAGGGAAATGTGGCACAGTTCCCTTTTAGAATTTCTGCTCAGTTAAAGAATCCAGAAGAGATTTTAACTCTATCAAAATACAGTTGTAGTTTTGAAACAGTCAAACTGTTATGAGCACTTTAAAAGTTCTTGTGACAGTCTCTTAAATTTTGCTTTGTAACAATCAAATTGGAATTGAATCTCACAGAAATAGCTTCCAAGAAATTGGTAAGCAAGAATGGAAAGAAACATATTTGTTCAATTCAACATAATACAGAAAAATTTATGCTAAAGGCATTACGTTTTGAGAAGTGTGAAAATTCCATTTTTGTCATCCCATCAGCAGATTTTTTTTTTTCATTCTTTGCTTTAAAAAAAAATGAATGAATTGGACTTTCTGAATTATACTCAAGGAAAAATCTTGAATTGGAGTCCTGTGAAAGAAATTTTTCCTCTGCCCACTCACAGGCAATTACCATTTTATTTTAGCCACATGTTTTGATTTGTTCTTATGTGTGTATACAACATAGAGATGATGAAAGATATGCCTTATAGTAGTTTAAGAAAAGCCTGTGAATTTAAGAATATATCTTAAGCTCCAACAAAAATGCTGGAGAGGTGTGTAAAGCTTGTGTGTTTTGGACTACAAGTGACTCTTGAAATGCATCTTGAATGTGGAATAGCTATTGAGTTCACACTCTCTTTTCCTGTGACTTTAGTCTAAAAAGGCCAGGCAGGTAATTCAAATGAGTGAGGGGAGTCAGGTGACAGAAAAAGAAACAGCTCCAAGTGGTATCTAAAGGGTCAGTCTTTACTCAGCTCCAGTTGATGGTGGACATGCTAAAGCACAGGCCCAGTGGGGGAGTATCTGTTTCAAGAGTATTTGTGAGACACTCCAGATGTGTGAATTCTCTCAGTTTTAAATATTGCCCAGGCAAATCAAGAAGGTAGATTATATGTGGCTCAAGATATGCTAGTTTCCATATCTAATACAAGAATATTCTAATATTCTATGTCCCTACCAAGCTGATGAAACCTGAAATGTCTAAACCAATATTTCACTAGCTTATCTTCTTGAAGTAGAATCTTCCCTGAATTGTGTTTAATGTTGTGTATTCAGTTCTCATTGAGAATTGATACATAAAACAACATGGAACTGGACATGGAACAACAGACTGGTTCCATATAGGAAAAGGAGTACGTCAAGGCTGTGTCACCCTGCTTATTTCACTTATATTCAAAGTACATCATGAGAAATGCCAGACTGAATGAAGCACAAGCTGGAATCAAGATTGCCAGGAGAAATAACAATCACCTCATATATGCAGATAACACCATCCTTATGGCAGAAAGTGAAGAAGAACTAAAGAGCATCTTGATGAAAGTGAAAGAGGAGAGTGAAAAAGTTGGCTTAAAGCCCAACATTCAGAAAACTAAGATCATGGCATCTGGTCCCATCACTTCATAGCAAACAGATGGGGAAACAGTGGCTGACTTTATTTTTCTGGGCTCCAAAATCACTGCAGATGGTGACTGAAGCCATGAAATTAAAAGACACTTACTCCATGGAAGGAAAGTTATGACCAACCTAGACAGCATTTTAAAAAGCAGAGACATTACTTTGCCAACAAAGGTCGATCTAGTCAAGGCTATGGTTTTTCCAGTAGTCATGTATGGATGTGAGAGTTGAACTATAAAGAAAGCTGAGCACCGAAGAATTGATGCTTTTGAACTGTGGTGTTGGAGAAGACTCTTGAGAGTCCCTTGGACTGCAAGGAGATCCAGCCAGTCCATCTTAAAGGAGATCAGTCCTGGGTGTTCATTGGAAAGACTGATGTTGAAGCTGAAAGTCCAATACTTTGGCCACCTGATGTGAAGAGCTGACTCATTTGAAAAGACCCTGATGCTGGGAAAGATTGAGGGCAGGAGGAGAAGGGGACAACAGAGTATGAGATGGTTGGATGGCATCACCGACTCAATGGACATGAGTTTGGGTGGACTCCAGGAGTTGGTGATGGACAGGGAGGCCTGGCGTGCTGCGATTCATGGGGTTGCAGACATGACTGAGCAACTGAACTGAACTGATTCATTCTCTTTGAGAACTGATACATAAAACAACACTATGAGGAATATACCTAAACAAACTATAAAACTTATCAGTAGTCTGTTAGGTGTCAAAACTTGTCAGTGATTGATAAAGTGTTAAATGTCACTTGTGTGAAGATTTATAAGACAAATTTACTTTAGAAGTTAATACCAATAGAACATTTTTTTAAAGATAAAGCATATCACATACTGCATGGTCTTTTTTAGGAATAAGCAAGTAAATGAGAAAGTGCACTCAAAATTCAGTCTCAATCATGGTAATTATATGAATTTAAGAATGATCATTTGTATCGTTCTAAGTTTGTAGAATTTGAATTCTTGTTCTCTTTTAATAGCTGTGTGTATGTGTGAATGTATGTGTGTGTATAAAGTTTTGTAATTTTTTTTGTGTATATATATATATACACACACACATATATATATATATATGCCTAGTACATATATGTGTGTATATGACTGTGTGTCTTATTTTAAGTGATTTAAGTCATTCTTTGGAAAGTGGAATACAATTTTAAGTAGAAATTTCAAAAAAGCAGTTTGGAATCTTTCTGTCACAGCATCTGTAGAATTTTGATACTTTATCAAAATTTTAAGATACCTGAATAAGGAGCTAAGTTATTGATAGGATTGTAAAGTAGCCAAATTGTCTTTTAAGTTCCTTTCCTTTTCTTAAATAATCTATACTAATTTATTGAGACAACAGTGATTTCATATTATTCCTGAGTGAAAGGTGTATATTTTAGTAAGTATATTTATTTTACAAGCTGAAAGAACGTGAAACAGAGGCAATAGTACACAGTATTATAGAAAATACATGAAGTGTTTTCTTGTTGTTCAGTTGCTCAGTTGTGTCCGACTCTTTGCAACCCCACGGACTGGAGCACATCAGGCATCCCTGTTCTTCACTGTCTCCTGGAATTTGCTCTAACTCATGTCCTTTGAGTTGATGATGCCATTCAACCTTATCATTCTCTGCAGCTCCCTTCTCCTCCTGTCCTCAGTCTTTTCCAGAATCAGGGTCTTTTCCAATGAGTCAACTCTTCCCATCAGGTGGCCAAAGTACTGGAGCTTTAGCTTCAGCATCAGTCCTTCCAATGAATATTCAGGGTTGGTTTCCACTAGGATTGACTGGTTTGATCTCCTTGCTGTCCATGGGACTCCCAAGATTTTTCTTCAGCACCACAGTTCAAAAGCATCAATTCTTTGGTGCTCAGCCTTCTTTATGGTCCATCTCTCACATCTGTATGTGACTACTGGAAAAACCATAGCCTTGACTATGGATCTTGTTGGCAAAGTGATATCTCTGCTTTCTAATACAGTGTCTAGGTTTGTCATAGCTTTTCTTCCAAGGAGCAAGTGTCTTTTAATTTTATGACTGCAGTCACCATCTGCAGTGATTTCGAAGCCTACAAAAATAAAATCTGCCACTGTTTCCATTTTTTCTGCATCTATTTGCCACAAAGTGATGGGACTAAATGCCATGATCCTAGTACACAGGGGGTGTTTAAGACATATAAACGTTGGTTTTACTTTTGTGTTGTTACCTCCATAGCATTAGCTAGATCAACATGCTTAGGAAAATTATATTTATTGTTTAAGTTAATTATGTGAAGCAATCATGATCAGAAAATAAATCTCCTAAAGAAATTTTGAAATTTTAAAATTGGATTTGCCTTAAAGCAAGCTTTTTCTGTTTAATTCACCAGATGAAACTTTTTCATCAAGATCATATTTTGAGAGGTGGGCAATTTTATGTACGATTACAGGCGAGCGCAGATGTTGTGTTTGAGACTAGTTTTGACATCTTTTTCATCTTCATATCATTTGTATCCCAAGTACAATAGCAGACATGTTGTCTGTTTTCTATAAACTCTTATGAACTCTACTAAAGATAACTACTGAATACTTTTGAAAACATAGTGACCAGAAAAATATTTTGTGCATTACTGTACACTGTTAAGCCCAACATAATTTTTGTTGATAAACTTTTTTTTTTCACGTTAGTAACAAAGTTTCTGAGTGGTTATTGAATAATTGCCTCTCTTTTACTTTAATCATTACATTGGAATTAGACAAATATTGTGTTAACTTTTTATATTAATATGACCAGCATAGGTTAGCTACTGAAATGTTCATAAAATATAATGGGAATGCTATAAATTAGTCTTTAAAAATATTAAGAAATAGCACATTTCCAAACTTTGATCCAAATGTATACATTTAAGGCACTTTTTAATTTATTTTACTTATTTTTTGCACATTTCTACTGGAATCACACTGATCCTCTGACTTTTCAATGATTTATTTTCTTTCAGTGATTCTGAGAAATTGCTTTCCCTGGTGATACTAGTCTAGCACTCAGATAGTGCTTTATTTTGGTCTAAAAGAGTCTTTGCATCCCCTATCTAAGGCTTTATCCCTGTCCTGAGTGAATAATGGATTAGAAAGTGGACTTGCCAGCCTCCTTCCTCAGTCCCCTTCCTCAATTCTTAATCTTCAGAGTAAAAAGATATGTACTTGGGGGAAAAAGTAGTCATAAGTTTGTGTTGTTTTCTAGAAAGTTAAAGTGTGTTACGGGCTTCCCCTGTAGCTCAGTGAGTAAAGAGTCTGCCTGCAATGCAGGAGACCTGGGTTCGATTCCTGGGTCAGGAATCCTGGAGAAGAAATGGCAACCCATTCCAGCATTCTTGCCTGGAGAATCCCATCGACAGAGGAGCCTGGTAGGTTCCCAGTCCATGGGGTCTCAAGAATCGGACACGACTTAGTAACTAAACCACCACCACCAAAGTAAGTTATGTTTTTAGATTTCCAAATGGCTTCAAATTTAAGTATGTCTAGGGAACTTTTGGAATGCATATTCATGAATTTATCCTAAATGCTATTTGTCACTGAGACCTGTTGCAATGAAGACCCTCTCTTCATAGAATAGTTTGCACTGTTCTTTAATCACTTCACCTCCATGCTAAGTCCTTTACTTATCTTCACATTATATTTGAAGGATGTAGCACTTTTGGTCCTCTATTCTATTCCCTGTTTCTCTGCCAATTTTCATCCAGGCTTTTGACATATTATAAGCATCTACATAATTGTGCAGACTAATAGGTAATGAATAATTAATTTTTTCTCTTCATTTAGTGTAGAGGAGATTTCTATGGTAAAAGCTATACTCCTGTTGTCAGAATGTAATGACATATTGCATGGGGAGAGGGAACTAAGTGCATGGATTTCTCATGAATATGTGGGGATGTTTGCAAGTTAAGCTAAATTAAGAGGTGGATGGTGAGTTTCTAATGTATTGTTTATTTAGAATTCTGCCTGTGCAGGTCTACCATCTTCGTACACAAAATGCTCATGTTTCCATATGGTATAGTGAGAGTCACACTGTCCACTGAAGAGCTATAGTTTTATATCAGCTTTGCTTTTAATTATACACTATCTTTAAGACCTTTAAGAAAGGTCACTTGACCTCCACAAGCTTTTGTTTCCTCATTCATGCCAGCTATCCTTTACAGAATTGTACAGGAGATTCATATTATTTACATATCAAATTATTTCATAGTCTAAAAAATAGTATATGGATGATAGGGCTTTTGCCACTGTTGTTAATTGTTATTTGTTTGGCTTTCTAAACACTGTATGAGATAATAAAGGCAGATTCATTCATTTATTCAACAAATAATTATTCATCACCCACAGTGTTTTCAGTGCTGATCATTCAACAGTGAGTGAGTTAAACAGGGATTTCTGCCTTCCTAGAGCCTATCCCAGTGCCAGATACAGACACCATCTGGTTATATCAGTTCTAAGTGAAGAGTTTTGCCAAGAGAACACACTGGTCATAGCAAACACCCTCTTCCAAAAGGACAAGAGACAACTCTACACATGTACATCAGCAGATGGTTAATACTGAAGTCAGATTGATTATATTCTTTGCAGCCAAAGATGGAGAGAAGCTCTATACAGTCAGCAAAAACAACACTGGGAACTGACTGTGGCTTCAGATCACAAACTCCTTATTGCCAAATTCAGAGTTAAATTGAAGAAAGTAGGGAAAACCACTAGACTGTTCAGGTATGAGCTAAATCAAATCCCTTACAATTATACAGTGGAAGTGACAAACAGGTTCAAGGGATTGGATCCAATAGACAGAGTGCCTGAACAACTATGGACAGAGGTTCGTGATATTGTACAGGAGGCAGTGATAATGACCATCCCTGAGAAAAAGAAATGCAAAAGGCAAATGGTTGTCAGAGGAGGCCTTATAGTAGCTAAGAAAGAAGCTGAGAAAAGAAGAGAAAAGCTGAGAAAAAAAGAGAAGCTAAAGGCAAAGGAGAAAAGAAAACATATGAGCATCTGAATGCAGAGTTCCACAGAATAGCAAGGAGAGATAAGAAAGCCTTCCTCAGGGATCAATGCCAAAAAATAGAGGAAAATAGTAGAATGGGAAAGACTAGAGATCTCTTCAAGAAAATGAAAGATACCAAAGGAACATTTTATGTAAAGATGGGCTCGATAAAGGACAGAAATTGTTTGGACCTAACAGAAGCAGAAGATACCGAGAAGAGGTACAAGAATACACAGAACTGTACAAAAAAGATCTTCACGACCCAGATAATCACAATGGTGTGATCACTCACCTTGAGCCAGACATTTTGGATTCCTAAGGCCTTGGACCTTAGGAAACATCACTACAAACAAAGCTGGTGGAGATGATGGAATTCCAGTTGAGCTATTTCAAATCATAAAAGATGATGCTTTAAAGTGCTGCACTCAATATGCCAGCTATTTTAGAAAACTCAGCAGTGGCCACAGGACTGGAAAAGGTCAGTTTTTCTAATCCCAAAGAAAGGCTTTCAAATCCCAGAGAATGCTCAAACAACCACACAATTGCACTCATCTCACACACTAGCAAAGGAATGCTTAAAATTCTCCAAACCAGGCTTCAGCAAATATGTGAACTACGAACTTCCAGATATTCAAGCTGGATTTAGAAAAGGCAGAGGAATAAGATATCAAACTGCCAGCATCCACTGGATCATCAAAAAAGCAATAGAGTTCCAGAAAACATCTATTTCTGCTTAATTGACTAGGCCAAAGCTGTTCCCTGTGTGGATCTAAAGAACTGTGGAAAATTCTTAAAGAGATGGGAATACCAGACCACCTGACCTGCCTCCTGAGAAATCTGTATGCAGGTCAAGAAGCAACAGAACTGGACATGGAGTAACAGACTGGTTCCAAATTGGGAAAGGAGTACATCAAGGCTATATATTGTCACCCTACTTATTTAACTTATATGCAGAGTACATCATACAAAATGCCAGGCTGGATGAAGCACAAGCTGGAATCAAGACTGCTGGGAGAAATATCAATAATCTCAGATATGCAGATAACACAACCCTTATGTCAGAAAGCAAAGAAGAACAAAGCGCTTCTTGTTGAAAGTGAAAGAAGAAAGTTAAAAAGTTGACTTAAAACTCAACATTCAGAAAACTAAGATCATGGCATCTGGTCCCATCACTTCATAGCAAATAGGTGGGGAAACAGTGACAGACTTTATTTTTGGGTGCTCCAAAATCACTGCAGATAGTGACAGTAGTCATGAAATTAAAAGATGCTTGCTCCTTGGAAGAAAAGATATGACCAACCTAGACAGCATATTAAAAAGCAGAGACGTTACTTTGCCATCAAAGGTCCATCTAGTGAAGGCTATGGTTTTTCCAGTAGTCATGTATGGATGTGAGAATTGGAATATAAAGAAAGCTGAACACCAAAGAACTGATGCTTTTGAACTGTGGTGTTGGAAAAGACTCTTGAGAATCCCTTGGACTGCAAGGAGATCCTACCAGTCATCCTAAAAGAAATCAGTCCTGAATATTCATTAGAAGGACTGATGCTGAAGCTGAAACTGAAGTTCAGATCATTTTAATCACCTATACATGTAATGATGAGAATATAAATGGGGTGTTGTGTTAGTGTTTGCTTAAGATATGGACTCAAAATGTTCACTTGAAGTTGTTGTTCAGTTGCTCAACTGTGTCCAACTCTCTGCGATCCCATGGATGGCAACACGCCATTCTTCCCTCTCCTTCACCATATCCTGGAGCTTGCTTAAACTCATGTCCTTTGAGTAGGTGATGCAACCCAACCATTTCATCCTCTGTTGTCCCCTTCTCCTCCTGCCTTTAATCTTTCCCAGCATCAGGGTCTTTTCTTTTGAGTCAGCTTTTTGTATCTGGTGGCTGAAGTACTGAAGTTTCAGCATCAGTCCTTCCAATGAATATTTAGGATTGCTTTCCTTTAAGATTGACTGGTTTGATCTCTGATCTTCTTGCAGTCCAAGGGACTCTCAAGAGTCTTCTCCAACACCACAGTTGAAGAGCATCAATTCTTTAGTGCTCAGTCTTCTTTATGGTCCAACTCTCACATCCATACATGACTACTGGCAAAACCATAGCTTTGACTAGATGGACATTTGTCGGCAATGTAATGTTTCTGCTTTTTCATATGCTGTCTAAATTTCTCATAGTCTTTCTTCCAAGGAGCAGCAAGTGTCTTCTAATTTCATGGCTGCAGTTACCATCTGCAGCGATTTTGGAGCCCAATAAAATAAAGTTTGTCACTGTTTCCATTGTTTCCCCATCTACTTCCTATGACGTGATGGGACCAGATGCCATGATCTTCTTTTTTTGAATGTTGAGTTTTAAGCCAGCCTTTTCACTCTGCTCTTTCACTTTCATCAAGGGGCTCTTTAGTTCCTCTTCTCTTTCTGCCATAATGGTAGTATCATCTGCATATCTGAGGTTAGTGATACTTCTTCTGGCAATCTTGATTCTAGCTTCTCCTTCATCTAGCCTGGCATTTTGCATGATGGGCTCTGCATATAAGTTAAATAAGTGGGGTGACAATAGATGTTATATATTGTCACTCTGAAGAATGGACAGTTAAATGAGATTTGAATGTTGAGTGGGGACCAGTTACTTGAAGATTTGGAATGAGGACATTTCAATAAAGTACATTAACCTTTCCATATAGCTCATATGGGTTTCCAAGGTGGCATTGTGCTGTGTTCATAGGTCAGTCATGTCTGACTCTTTGTGACCCCATGGACTGTTTATAGCCTGCCAGGCTCCTCTGTCCATGGGGATTCTCCAGGCAATAATATTGGAGTGAGTTGCCTTGCCTTCCTGCATGGCATCTTCCCAACTCAGGGATCGAACCCAGGTGTCCTGAATTACAGGCAAATTCTTTACCCTCTGAGCCACCAGGGAAGCCCAAGAATACTGGGGTGGGTGGCCTTTCCTTCCTCCAGGGGACCTTCCCAACCGATATCACTTCACAGATATGTAGATGAGGATTTAGTCATTTCCACCCTCTTGCTGATTTTTCTGCTTAATTTTTTAAGATGCATGTATAAGAAAACTGGGTCCAGAGAACTTGGGAGGATTCTATCCAAAAATAAAACAAACTTCAGTGGAAACTTACCCTTACTATCATTAACCTCTCATTAAAGAAAGTGTGGAAAACAATGAAAAAAATTAAGTGCATATTATAGCTTACAGTGAACAATGTGAGATTCGTGATCTCTGGAGAAGAAGATTTAGCTTCGGGACTGGGGATCAGGTTTGATGACTCAAGAACTTTTGTGTAACAGAGTTTTACTAAAGTGAAAGAGGACAGAGAAAGCTTGTGACACAGACATCAGAAGGAGGACAAAGAGTGCCCCCCTCTCTCATCTTAGCAAGGCCATATGCACTTATCTCAGACCTACTCCCACAACATATATCTTAAGATAACAGGATTAGAACTAACATCTTACCAGACCCACTCTCACAGTATACAAGTTTTAAGATTGCAAGATTAGTTGGAAGGTTCTTGTTAAGGAGAAACAGATCCTCCAGCATGGACACTTCAGTTCAGTCGGTCGCTCAGTCATGTCCAACTCTTTGGAACCCCATGAACTGCAGCACGCCAGGTAACCCACCATCACCAACTCCTGGAGCTTGCTCAAACTCATGTCCATCGAGTCGGTGATGCCATCCAACCATCTCATCCTGTCATCCCCTCCTCCTCCCACCTTCAATCTTTCCCAGAATCAGGGTCTTTTCAAATGAGTCAGTTCTTTGCATCAGGTGGCCAAAGTTTTGGAGTTTCAGCTTCAGCATCAGTCCTTCCAATGAATATTCAGGGCTGATTTCCTTTAGGGTGGACTGGTTGGATCTCCTTGCAGGCCAAGGGGTGCAGTCCAAGGAAGTCAAGAGTCTTCTCTAACAACATGGCTCAGAAGCATCAATTCTTCAAGTGCTCAGCTTTCTTTATAGACCAACTCTCACATTCATACATGACTACTGGAAAAACCACAGCCTTGACTAGATGGACCCTTGTTGGCAAAGTAATGTCTCTGCTTTTTAATATGCTGTCTAGGTTGGTCATAACTTTTCTTCTTAGGAGCAAGCGTTTTTTGCACATGTTCATTGTAACAAAATTTGAATAACTCAGAAAATAAAAGTTTTTCTTGTTTCATTAGCTCCAACAGTTTAATTGCAAATAGTTTTCACTTTTGTGTTGTCTTTATTTATAGAAAATTCTTTATCTATGTAGTCAGCTAGAAAATTTTAGAGGATAAGTCTTGGAAAACATTGATGTGGAATTTATATATATGAAATATTAATATTCTAACTTTTGTTGGGTTTTAGAAACTAACATAGTAGGCAACATTAGCAATATGTATAAAATATTTTTAATAAAACATTTAAATTAAGTGTTACCTTTTATTAGGTAGTGATTTATCAAAGTAGTTATCATAAAATAATGACAAATTTGTTCTATATAGTTTTTAGGAAGGCAATTTTTTTAGGAAAATTTAGTGTGACAATATATATAAAATATAACACCAATTCAGCATATTGAAATTTATATGGATAATAAAAGTACTGTCAAACAAATGATATTATAATACAATATGAAAAGTTTTTTACAAAGTTCTTCTAAAAATGCTTTCAGGGAAAACCCATGATTCACAAATAATAAGTAAGAAAGGAGAAAAGATTAAAGTCCTAAACATCTTGCATCTGGGACAGAGAAATTACACAGTAAACTTAAAAGATATTGAAGCACACTTATTGAATGGGAATTTTCCAATTCATAATTGCTGATTATACTTGAAGATACAGCCACAAAATGTTCTAGTTTAAGTCACAACTTATAAACTCTCTTCTTGATAATTTTGTTTAATGTTAACTATCAGAGAGGAGAATTTTCTCCATTTTTTTTTTTCTCATTTAGGACAATTTAGATGAGGTAGACTCATTACTTGACCCAAGAAAGCTCTTCTTTTGTTATTGAGCTTAGCTGCCTCAAGCTTGTTGACTGGACTCTGTTCTCAGATTTAACAGCTTTGTGTTTGATTCTCGTATATCTTGTCAGTTGTCTCTGCCCGAGTCTCACCTGAAGCTGTAGTGACAGACCAGCGTACCTCTCCACTGGCCCTGGACCTGCAGATCTTCCACGACAGGCTGACCAAAGGCGCCGAGCAGGGTTCGTCGTATGTGTCAACTTGACTCCCCTGAGGGGCACCCAGATATATTGTTTCTAGGTGTGTCTGCAAGGGTGTTTCTGAAGAGATTACCATTTGAATCAGTAGACAGAGTAAGGTTGCCTTCTCTGTTGCAGTTAGGCATCATCCAATCCACTGACAGTTCCAATAGAACAAAAATGTAGAAGAAGGACGAATGTGCCGTCTGTTTAAGGTGGAACATCCTTCTTCTCTTGCCTTTGTACATCGACATTCTTGGTTCTCAGGCCTTTGGACTTGGATTGAGACGTAGACTTGGATTTTTCTGGCTCTCAGACATTTGGACATGGAATGAATGACATCTCTAGTTTTCCTGGTTCTCTAGCTTGCAGGCTTCAGATCCTGGGACTTATCGGACTCCATTATTGTGTGAGCTATTTCCTATAATAAGTCTTTTATTACTCTATATTAATATCTATTTATCTATAGCTATCTGTACATGATATCCTATTTATGGATATATCCTTCCTATCCTATCTATCTATAAATCCCATTGGTTCTGTTCCTCTAGAGAACCCTAACTAATACAGCACCCATATCTGGTTACGAGTTCCTCATCAAGAATGAGATAAGCCCGAGGAGGCTGATGTGTCAGTCTGCAGTGACAGTGATGTGCTGGCAAACATTCAACAACTTCCTCTTTAAAAATCAATGTCCTGATTTGTAGGATTTACTGTTTTCTGTGTTGTTAATACTCCCACCATGGTCAATTTCAAACATCATTTAAAGAAAAACTGGGCTGAGATATATAGTAGTCTCTCTTTATATATCTATGTCCATGCTTACAGATATAATAGATGTAAATAAATTCAAGACTGTGTAGCAAAGTAGGAAGGGCTAAGGTATGCATATTTATTACTTTTAGGTAATACATTTCAGTGTAAGTTTATATATTTTAATTTCAATACTTGCTTAAAGACCAGCTGGCAAAGTCCCTGAAAACTTTACAAACCACTCTCATAAACTGCTACAGACTGACTCCAGCATGCACTTGTTGTTGTTCAGTTGCCCAGTTGTATCTGACTCTGTGACCCCATGGACTGTAGCATGAAAAGCTTCCCTGTCCTTCACTATCTCCCTGAGTTTGCTCAAACTCAAGTCCATTGAGTTGGTGATGTCATCCAACCTTCTCATCCTTTGTTATCCCCTTCTCTTCCTGTCCTCAATCTTACCCAGCCTCAGGGTCTTTTCCATTGAGTCAGCTCTTCACATCAGGTGGCCAAAGTATTGCAACTTCAGCTTCAACATGCCCTAGGGTGGGACAAATGGTAAAAATACCGTCAAAGAGGTTGTTGCCTTAATCACAATACAGAGGAATGAGAGCTTGGACCATAATGGTCAGTCAAAACACAGCAATGGAGAGAAGCTCTGGAGATGAGGCAAGAGAGGATCAAGAAATCACTCAAGGGAAGGGTGGTCTCTTTGAGAAAAAGCAGCACATTTATGACTTGTTTAAGTGTCATCAAATGCAAGGAAGAGATCTGGAATGGAGAGCAAAATTGCAAAGTCCACTTGATTTGGATCAAAGTGCTATTAAGTTCCTGAGTTCTGGAAGAATGATAACATAAAATTGAAGATGGTGACTTAAGGAAAGAGTCAATGCTAGTCATTTAACCTTAGTGGGAATCATGTCTATGAGAGGGAAGTTAGTGAATGTGAATCTGACTTTCAGCATAATGCATATATTTAAGTGAAGAAGAGATTTGAATTTAAGAATAAAAAAGGAAGAAACCAATATAGGAAGTGCTATTAAGGAACTGCTCTCATAGAGTGGTACAATTTGCTGTGTTTTGAATTTAATTTTTCTGTTAAAAACTCAGGAGATAAAAATCAGTGCTAAAATAAGTTCTTTTGAATGTGATATTTTTCATTTGGAAATTCAATAACTAATAGGAACTTCTTACTTAAAAGGACAAAATTAATGCCTGAAGACATGGGAAAAGCTGGCCTAGTGAGCACACTTTACTCTTCTTTTTTCTTTATACTTTAAAAATATCTCTTTAGGCACACAAGGTTAAATGAACTCAATTAAATTTGCTGGCTGTTAATTTATAATCTGTTCAATATTACATTATTTCTTAAAAGAGGTCTGATATTTTAGCTGGTTTTGAGATATAACAGAATTAAAAAAGAACTCAGAGCAGCAGAGTCATTTATTGGCCAGTTCTTCAAAAACAAGATGCAATTTCTTTTGATACCCTATTTTTGAGGAGCCTTGGAGACCTGGTGTGTTGTAGGGTCATCTGTCTTCTTTCAAAGACTGATACTCTGCATCTCCCATGATTGAGCAAGAAAGTGACAGCAGGCATGTTGTAAATTTACAGGTCAAAAGAAGCTCAGTGGTGTAAATTACATTACTTTGAAGTCTACATCTATTGCTGATCCCTTTGAAAATCTAATTTTACTCAACAAATTCCTTCCACCATACAAATATTATTTTCAAGGAAAAGATGGCATGGCCTTAGAAAATGGACGTGTCCATAGTAGGATATAACAAAGGAAAAAAGTAACTTTATTCTATCTCTGTGTTTAACTCTCTGTTGGGATCCACTGAATAATCTGTACCCAAAGGAGTTTATAGATATTTTTGCACACTCTGAATAGGGAGATAAAGAGCAAAGCAAGGGACTGTGTACAGTTAGAGCTTCCTTTAGAATGCAGAATAGGATTGGTTACTTAGCAATTAATGTCAAGAAATTACTGATTGCGATTTTTTTTCTAGATTCTATCTTTTCCCTTTTTTATGCAATGATTTTCATTTAAAAGTGATGTGGTATGATTTTAGTTGATGTATATGTGTTTTTGTAGTGAGTGCATTAGCTGTGTTGCTTCTGATGATGGTCAGTTAGTTATGCTGGCTTCTGACGTGTAAAGAATAAGAGGTATAAATAGAGGAGATTGTAGGCTATACTCTCAAAAGTCTTTACTGATATTTCCTGCAAACTGCACACAGAGATAGAGTGGGGATGTTGGGCAGGTTATGGGATATAGTAGGCAGCTTCTAAGATATGTCCCAATGAGACCTGCTTCCTGATTCTCCTCTCCGTGTATAATCCCCTTGCCTTGTCTCTGGGCTGAACCTAGCAACTTGCTTTTGATGAGAACAAATGACAATAACAATGAGATGTCACTTTAGAGTCTGCTTTACAGAAAGATTCTCTTATTTGTCCTTTTTTACTCTCTCATTTGCTTCCTTCAAATATTGCCAGCTGCTATGTATGAACTTCCCTATGCAAAAGCCCATATGATAAGAAACTGAGGGTGGCCTCTGACTAACATATAAATGAGCTTATAAGCAGATTTTCTGTTAGTCAAGTCTTAAATTGATTACACCCTGGTTGACAGCTGGATGGTAGCCTGTGGGATACCCAGAGTCAAATGACTTAAGTTGTACCCAGATACCTTATCCAAAAAATAGTAATTGATTTTTAAACACTAAATTTTGATATAATTTGTTGCATGCAATAGGTAACTAAAAGAGGCAATCCATTTTTATTTTATGTATCCCATACTTGCATAAACAGAATCCTCATAATTATATGTCTGATCAAATTAAAATCCATAGAACAACTGTATCATTCAAAGGCAAGGTGGAAAATAAATAACATCTCAAAGAGTCTAACTAAGAACTGTTTAATGAAGGAACTATTTAGAGAGGAGTGGGAAAGGTTAGGAGATCCAGCCAGAAAAACCAGAGAAAGAGTAAGAAATTAGCCTTGGGGGAAGCTGTTAAAACCACAGACCAAGAGGGGCCAGAAGAGGGAATGGTGTTATTAGAATCCAGAAAGGGACTGGTGTTGTGAAAAACTGGCCACCCTCCAGAAGCTCCAGCTTCAGGGTGAAACTGAACTGATGCTGGAGCAACAGCGAAGCTGTGAGGATAGAGGGAGGAAATCAGTGCTTTGACCTCTTTCGTCCTACCTTTGGCTCTTCTCTCTCTATCTCCTACTGGCCAAACCCAACGAGAATCCAGAGGGCAAGCGAGTCTAGGAGATGAAGACTTAAGCTCCATCTCTCAGGGCATAGCCCAGGACAAAGAAGGGTATAGGGTGTGTTTTGGATCTCCAAGGGGTGTGAAGAGAGACTCAACTGCACAAGTGATATTTAGAGTTGGAGATTTGCTTCAGCCTACCAATAGGAAGATGGTGGTTCATAAGCAGTTGGTGGAGCAGGAGAAGTTGGATGCTACTTTTCAGGAAAATATATGACCTCTTCGTCCCGGGCGCCAACTGTGCTTCTACTCCTATCCCTTTTTGGGGGTTAGGTATGCCATGTAACAGAGTTCTGGCAATGGAAACAGTAAACTCAGACCACACCCATATTGGGTCCATATAAACCTTGTAAGTACTTTGCTTTCTACTTCCCTTTCTACTTCTTGCTGTGTTGGATGGTGCCCCTGCAAGAATATTTTGGGATTCAACTACTGAAAGTAGTAGACTGTTCCTAAATGCATGGGTCGATAAATGACTATATGGAACAGAGCTAACTATCAGTCAGACCACTCAGAAATACTAAGAAAGCGTGAAATAGATGATTGTTTTTAGAGACATTATATTTTTGAGGCTTTTTCCTCTTTCATCCTAGCCAATCTTTACTAATACAAAGGGAAAAAGGGTACTTTTTTTTTTTTTTTGAAAAGGGCTTCCTATTACACTCGTTAAGTCCCTGACCACTTTGCCTCCATGTAAGAGTGTCTCTATCTACAGTGTTTTTTAGTCGCTCAGCTGTGTTTGACTCTTTGTGACCTTATGGATTGTAGTCTGCCAGGCTCTTCTGTCCACAAGATTCTCTAGGCAAGAATTCTGAAGTAGGTAGCCAGTCCCTTCTCCAGGGAATCTTCCCGACCCAGGTATCAAAGCAGGGTCTCTTGCATTGCAGGCAGATTCTATGCTTTCTGAGCAACCAGGGAGACCCCCCACTGACACCTATATTAATATTAGCTAAACTGGATTAAGATTACAAAGATTGTGTCAAAATGCTGCAGTTTAAAATAACCAAACAGGGAAACAGAATTCCTAGTATGGCTGATCATATTGGGTTGGCCAAAAAGTTCTTTCAGATTTCCCATACCATCTTATGGAATATTTTTCAAAAATGCCTTAAATACTTTGTTCAATCCCACAAGCTAATCTGAAAATTCATCTTTAACACAGGTGTGTGGGCTATGATCCCTATTTTAAAATCTGGAGAGCTTATGGTTACAACACGAATGATGCTATGTGGTTTCCAAGGCTGGGTTGCAAAAGGCAGCTGAGTTTCTTCTTGATTCTCATGAGATGCTAACTCTTAAAACTTAGTCATAGTGATATAAGGAAGCAGGCTGAGAGGACTACTGAACTGACAAGATGAGTTATTTCTTACAGAAAAGGAAGGGAGACTCAGAAGGGAAAGCACAGAGCCACAGAGAACAACTCTCAGACAGTAGGACTTAGTTTAAACAAGAAATGTGCTAGATATCAAAATAGCTATAGGGCAATGCTTGCTAATATCTCTTGTTTTTACCCCTTCTAAATTAAAGTGTCTACTATAGCAATTATCCTATGAATGTTCCACTACTGTGTGCTGGGTGTGTGTAAGGCAGATATAACTTTAGTTCACAGTTCTTCAGGTTGACAGAAATGGTATTGAAGGAACTGTATGCAAGTAATCACATTAAAGAGCCCCATATGTATTTGGACCTGATTTTGATAATAAGACCCTTAATTTAAGGCTCATGCTATAACTAGATTAGATTTGGGGATTTTAGAGGAAATCGAGAGCACATTTTCCATGGCAGTATATGAATTTGGGAACCCAGTGGGCAGACTAGGGGAAACTATTTCTCAAAACTAGTTTCAAACATATTTTCCCTTCTATATGTTCTTAACTTTTGTCCCTAATACTCCTCTCATTGAGATGTAGGGAATCTATATTCTTTCCTCTTGAATTTTGGTGCACTTGTGACTACACAGAAGTCTCATATATGTTGCATCTGGTTCTAGGAATATAAAAGAAAGGAAAACCTGGTCCTCCTGGGATTTATGCTTTTAGAACTAAAAAAAAAAAAAAAATTTCCCTAGCCAAGGTTGGAGTCTGATGCCTTCATTTCCTATCATATATTTAAGTTTTCAAGCCTTTAGATGATTTCAACTCCCATACATTTTGTTACCTCTAGCTTTTGAGTTTTCTTAAAGAGAGGAAACAGAAAAAAGAGCTCTCCAGGCCCTAGGTTATCTTAATACCTGACTCACCTTAATATAATGGCTATTTATACCACTCATATGGGAAGCTTTATTTTGCAGCTATATTAACTAAAATACCATGTTTCCATTTGTAGACCCATAGGCCATTTCTATAATTGACTTCTGAAGTATCCAAAAGTGAAGGTCTTAGAAGTCTCAGCAACTTCCTAATCCTTTGGTCATCTGTCCATTAATGGTGGATTGCTAGATGACTAATTACCAAGACCATCATCTTATTAATAATTACTTTATTCTTACCTCTACAATTAATTTGGTATAACTGCTTGACTTCCACAAGCATGCTCATCTTGAATATACAAGGTAAAGTAGTATAGCCTTGATGAATTCCACATACCTAGGGCTTTAAAGATACCACCCATATAACCATATCATTATTTATCATATATGTCTCTCCATATGTATGTATATATCGATCTACCTATATGAGAAAGAGAGACTCCATTAGGAAGTGGAGGACACAACTAAATACCAGTAATAAAAAATACAACGAGAAACCAAAAGACCTGCATTTAGTTTGTAGCTCTGCCTTGAAGATATTCAAAAGTACTACAGAGATAGTGCAAACATTATGGGTATGGTAAATTAAATTCCCTTTTAATGTCTTCCTAACCTTGAGGCTTGCTATGTAACATTCTGTTCGAAAAACCTAGGATTCACTCCAAATGAGAAATCAGCTTATAAAAATAATGCCGTGTCTTCTCTGACAGCCTCCAAATAGGCCTCTCTGTGCAAAACTCACTGAAATATTGTAGTCTTCATCAGCATCACAGTGCTGAGGGTGAGCAAGATAAGCATGAACTCCACGTGATTGGGTTATTTATTACCTGTTGTCTCAGAGTGAAAGATTTTTGTAACTCTCAAAAATATGATAGATTTTATATCAGCTATATAAGTTCTGAGTCATATCACATTTTTCTGCTTGTTCTGTTATGGTGTAAAAATCACAGGAATTTTCGCTAGGTAGTAAAAAAAAAAATAAAGAATGATGAAAGCCATTTCATGAAGAGACATTTAATATTGCATCACTTTCTTGTGTCCTGAGCAATAATTTATGGTTTGTATTTGCTCCTCTCTGTAGAATAGAAACCTTCTCTTCCTTCCTTAGGGATGCCCTCTCTTGTGAGAGCAACTCTCAATTTTTTTTGCATTGCTATGAGCTCTACACATTTCTTACTTTTTTCTTCCAAATTCTAGTCAAACTGCAATGGTTGAACATGATGATAAGCCATGACTCATTTCATCTTCTCTACCGGGGGATTCTGCTTGAGTTGACACTGATTTAATGTACAGTATTTAAAAGGCTTCCCAGGTGGCACTAGTGGTAAAGAATCTGCCTGCCAGTGCTGGAGACTCAAAAGCCACAGGTTCAATTCCTGGAAGACCCCCCTGGAGAAGAAAATGACAATCCACTCCAGTATTCTTGCCTGAAAAATTCCATGGACAGAGGAGCCTGGTGGGATGCAGTTCATAGTGTTGCAAAGAGTTGGACATGACTGAGCCTGCATACACACACACACACACACACACACATACACACACACACACATTTAAAAGGCATGTTAAAATTGTACATGAAGGATCTATTTGCAGGAATGTTGAAGGAACCTCCCAAGAAAGTATCTCATGCTCAAGAAAGACAGTCAAGGTGCCCAAGGTTGCTCAAGGCTTAGTTAGGGAGGGGCCACTATGGAGTACAGTATCAGCTGTGACTCATTCAGTCTCAAATATCAGAAATTCATTTTCACCTAGTCTTCATCTCTCAGCTGACTGATAACAGCACATGAAAGCTAATTGCTAAATTTTCAGGAGTTTGGTGAACCAAACTCAAGATTAGTTCTTGAAATTGGCTATGGTGGAGGTTTCACACCACAGAACTTGCCAAACATACAAATAATGTTTTCCTCCTCTTATACAGGTTACTAACCTTTACTGGAATAACATTTGTTCGACTTGACTCATTTCTGGCACTTTATTACCACCACAATTGTCATGAGGATGATTTCTAAAAATCAGAAAATATCATTCCACTGCTTGGAACTATCCACTAAGTTGAAACTGTGTCCCCCAGAGTTCCTTTCCCTATATGGTTCTGGGCTAGCATTGGCCACAAGAGAGTTTGAGCCTTGGGAGATGGAAGTGAAGTAGCCTTTGATTTTATGATCCAGAGGTCAGTGAAGAGAGAGGCGCTATTGCCATGGCCGCTGAGTTTGCCCTTGGTGGTGTCCACTTCATCTGCATGAAGTCCAGTTTGTCCTCTTACACCCTTACTTCATGCCCATCTTTTTTCTCAAATATTTGCTCTAATGAGTTCAAGCTCAAAGCCAGACAAATAACAGTGAGACAAGCTGTTTAACCAGCTCCCACACATGCACTAAGATCCCTTTTATTGTATTATTCCTAGTGGTTCTGCAACTCTGATTGATCCAAGCAACTTAGAATGAAACCAAGGTTCTCACTCTAGCTGAAAAAGGAGGTTTAAGAGTGAGGGGATACATGTATATCTGTTGCTGATTCATCTTGAGGTTTGATAGAAAACAACAAAATTCTGTAAAGCAGTTATCCTTCAATTTAAAATTAAATAAATAAAAATACTGTACTTCTACACACCTCTGCAACCATCACTGACCTTGTGATGAACTTCTCTTTTCTTTGCTCCCTGTTTTGCCATACTGGCCTTCATTCTTAGTTCTTAGTTGTTTGTTCTTAGAACCCATAGTGATTCTACTACTTTAGGGCTTTGTGTTAGCTTTTTCCTCTGTCTAATCTGACTCCTCTAAGACAGGTTTAACCTGACCACCCAATTTACAGTCTGCATTGAAGCCTACTGTAATTTATTATTTTTTTGCAAAGTCCTGATCATTTTGTAATATATTTCTTTTATTTATGTGTTATTATCTTTCTTCTCTCAGCAAAATCTAAATGCCTTGGAGGCAAAGCTCTTTCTGGCCTGGCCAGTAGTACATTGCCTGTTAATAAGTTTTGCATTTTTGTTTTACTTGCGTGGAAAACATAATGAAAGTAATTTTTATGAGCTAAAGTCTTCTTGGAAGATACAATATTTCTTAGTAAAACTGGCTTGATGGCTGCTAGGGGTGAAGGAGGTAACGAGGAAGATGAGAGAAGGGAGTTGGGTTGGGAGTGTTACGTTGTCCACTGCATGCTCTCAGATTCCTACCCATGTATTCTTTAAAGATTAATCCATTAAAATTGATTGAAGATAATCATTTCTCCCAACTTGAAACTGAGCTCAGTTTTATATGCATGTTAATGAAGTAGTAAAACAAAATTTAGAGATCTTGGAGCCCCAAATCAGAGGGAATCACAGGAACTGAAGTCTCTGGGAATTTAAAATTATTTGCAGCGGTATCTAGACCTGCTGCTACTGCTAAGTTGCTCTGTCATGTCTGACTCTTGGCGACCCCATGGACTGTAGCCCACCAGGTTCCTCTGTCCATGGGATTCTCCAGGCAGGATACTGGAGTGGGTTGCCATGCCCTCCTCCAGGGGATCTTCTGGACCCCGGGATCAAACCCACGTCTCTTATGTCTCCTGCATTGGCAGGCAGGTTCTTTATCACTAGCACCACCTGGGAAGCCAAGTTTCTACACCTCTAGGGAAACAATTAGGAATATCAAGGGAACTCTATTTATTCCCCTGGGGCAGTGAGACTTTAAGTAATGGCTCATCTCAGAAGCCAGGAGGAACTTTAGCTTAATACTTGTTGTCTTTAGATCCAAATTTGAATCTATATTTTCTCTACCACTTACTGATTCTGTGACCTTAACTATCATGTTATTTGTATTCTCTACCCCTTGGTTTCTCCATCTGGACTTTAGGACTAGTAAGATTATCTACTCATGGGTTTATTGTAATGATTAAATATATGAAAACATTTCAAGCATTTAGAATAGTGCATAACACATAGCAGTCAATCATTGTGTTAGTACATTTTAAAATATTGATTAACAGGCATGTCTTTTTCTCTAATCAGGATACATGTTTTCCTGAAGGTGGATGTACGTCTATGTTCTTTATACCTAACCCGGTTTAAAATAAAAATTTTTGGCTTTAGCATGTAATCACTGTATCACAAACTATTTTCACATGTATCATGAAGAAACATTTTTTGTATTTGATAAAGTTAAATGGTAAAGATTTTGTATCATAAAACATCCTTTCCTGGTATGCTCTAGACAATATTTTTTCCCCAAATTTTAAACATTTTAATTGCTATAATTTAAAAAAAGATAGATGTATGTGTTACAAAATTCAAAAGATACAAAATGGTCATACAGTAAAACATCAACTTTCCTCCCATACTGGTTGCTATGTCTAAATTTCCTTCTTCTGGCTGTACAGCCAGCTACCTTCTGGAGATAATTTGTGCCTCACAGGAGTATAAAGGCAATGACTGCAAAGACACAGACCTTTGCTTCCCTGATGTAAACAATGACCAACTGATTTTAGATATGTAAACACATGTTCACACATCCCGTTGAAGGCTCCTTAAAAGAAGGGACAGCCAGATAAAGGCATACTTGGGGTGTGTCTTGCTCTGCTTTAAATACATGGAAAATTAAATACTAAAAATATCAGCAACAAAAACAACAAACAAAAACTGCTCAGTATTAAATCCAGCTGTTTTCTATGCGAGATATTTAGTTAAATGATAAAGAGTTTCAATAAGCTCTCAAAGAAGGAACAAGAAACCTGAGGTTTATCCCTTTAGAATATAAATAATTATGCATTATCATTCAATTATTTCTATGCAATATAAATTATGATACATGAAGTAGAAATAAAAATACATTAAAATAAAAGCTAATTATGATGTGTTAGATCAAATTGTCCTGTGAGAGCTTCTGTATATTGCAATAGGGTAGCTTTATCACACCGTCTGAACTGTTTTCTATAGAAACTTTTGTATTTCGTAAATGTATTTTTATTGACAAATTATTCACATGAATTGAAAATTTTCCTCTATTTTTCAATAGATGTGTGAATATATAACAGAAGTATATATGATTGATATATACATATGTACATAGTCCTGGCCACATTTTTAAAATATCATTTTAATGACTACATTTATCTGAGATGGTATTTCACTTGATGTTTGACAGCTTGACTTTTGAAATCCAGTCCATCTGAGTTGATACTGTGACCCTACAACCTTTTAGCTGTCTGATTTTGGACAAGTTCTCTAATTCCTGGAGATAATAATGGTTCACCTTAATTGAATATTTGTTATTTGTCTTCCTGATCTAAGTGCTTCACATGTATGAGATCAATTTTTCTTGTTCAACAAATGAAGAATTTGAGGCATAGATAAGTTAGTAATTGCTTTGTGATAGAGAGATAGAAAATGGTGAAGCCAGACTCACACTTCAGGCACTTGGCCTCCGCAGTCTGTGCTCTTAACAACTGCTTTATGCTGCCTTGTTTTATTAAACCAGCGTACCTCCCAGAGTGAGTGTAAGGATTCTAAATGGGGAAATCAGAGTCAACACACCTTAGATAATAGTTCATGGTTTATTTGTTTCAAAATGTTTAATTGTAAAATTCTTATCCCATAAAACTTACCATCTTAATCATTTTAAGTGTGTAGTGTAATGGTGTTAAATATGTACAATTATGCAGTCATCACTACCATCCACATCTAGACTCTTTTCATCTTACAAAACTTAAACTTTTATACACAGTTAACAATAACTCCTTCTTCCCCTTTCAACCTCAACCCTCAACATTATATTTTCTGTCTCTGTTAATTTGACCACTCTAGATACCTCATATATGTGGAATTATATAGTATTAGTCTTTTTGTGACTGGCTTATTTCATTAGCATAATGTCTTATAGCATATGTGAGAATTCCTTTTTCTTTAAGGCTGAATAATAATCTATTTTATGTATATACTACACTTTTTAACTCTATTTGTCCATTGAGGAACACTTTGATTGCTTCCTCCCTTTGGCTATTGTGAATAATGTTGCTATGGATATGAGTGTACAACTATCTCTTCAAGACCCTGGAATTTCTGAATTACATTGTGGCTGTACCATTTTACAGTTCACAAGCATTTTTATCAGTGCACAAGGATTTCAATTTCTCCAGACCCTCACCAACATTATAATTTTTTATTTTTTTAATAGCCATTTTAAAGTGTATGAAATGCAGTTTCCCATTGTGGTTTTTGCTTTGCATTTCCCTAATGATTGGTAGTACAGTGTTAAAGAGTCCTCCCGCCAATTTGGGAGATGCAAGAGATATTGAGTTTGATCCCTGGATCAGGAAGATGCCCTGGAGTAGGAAATGGAAACCCACTCCAGTACTCTTGCCTGGAAAAGTCCATGGACAGAGGAGCCTGGCAGGCTGTAGTCCACGGGGTTGCAAAGAATCAGACTGAACACTGATTAGCGATGCCAAGCATCTTTCCCTGAGCTTTTTGACAATTTGTATATCTTCTTTGGAGAAATGACTTTTCAAGCCCTTGACCTATTTTTCAATCGGGTTGTTTGTTTTTGTTGAGTTACAGGCGTTCTTTATATGGCATGGATATAAATCCTTATCATATATACAGCCTGCATATTCTTTCTTTCGCTTTGTATTTTATTTTTTCATTTTGTTAATTGTGTCCTTGGTGCACAGAAGTTTAAATTTTTAATGGAGTCCAATTTATCAATTTTTTTTCTTTTGTTGCTTGTGCTTTTTAGTGTCCTATGTAAGAAATTATTACCAAATTCAGTGTTATGAATTTTTACCCTGACATTTTCTTCTGAGTTTTACAGTTTTAGCTCTTACCTTTAGGCCTTTAATCCATTTGAGCTAAATTTTGTATATGATTTAAGGTAAGTATCTAATTTCATTTTTTTCATGTGGATATCCATTTCTCTCATAAGCTGTCCTTTTCTTATTGGATAGTCTTGGCACCCTTTTTGAAAATCATTTGAGTGTGTGTACTTTTTAATGTCTGTACTCTCTGTTCATCTATGTCTGTATGCCTGTCTTAATGCTATTATCACACTGTCTTGATGACTGTAGCTTTTTAATAGGTTTTGAAATCAGGAATTGTGGGATCTTCAACTTTGCTCTCCTTTTTCTAGATTGCTTTGGCTATTCAGGGTTCCCTTAGAATCCATATTATTTTTGGATAGATTATTTCTGCTGAATATGTTGCTGGGATTTTAATAGGGATTGTGTTAAACCTGTAGATCACTTTGGGTACTATTGAAATCTAGAATTTTAAACTTTTCAATCTATGAATATTTTTCCATTTATTTGTATCTTTAAAGTCTTTCAGCATTGTTTTATAGTTCTCAGTGTAAAAATCTTTCATCTTCTTGGTTACTTTTATTCCCAGCTATTTTATTCTTTTTACGCTATTGGAAATGTATCTTCTTTTCAGTTTTTTTGTTTTTTTGGATGGTTCATTGTTAGTATACAGAAATGCAATTAATTTTTGTATGCTGATTTTGTATCCTTCAACTTTGCTGAATTCATTTATTAATAGTTCACAACTTTTATTATTTTTATGCACAACCAAAATTTA
Organism: Odocoileus virginianus; assembly: GCF_023699985.2. Lineage (NCBI taxonomy): Eukaryota > Metazoa > Chordata > Mammalia > Artiodactyla > Cervidae > Odocoileus > Odocoileus virginianus. Next base: position 11,779,163 of record NC_069697.1, read on the forward strand.
TTGTTTTCTAATTTTTAAATAGTATTTATAAATAAACATTTTATTATTATAAATAATGTTGAAACTAACATCGTAAATAAGTCTCTCACTACATCTTTACGCCAAATTCCTAGAAGGGAAGTTATTTGGGCACATAGTTTGATTTTTATGACTGTTGGTAACCACAGTTAACCCTCCATATTTGCCTGAAATTGGTTCTAGTTCCCCCTGCCTTACCACACATTCTCTATTGGTGCTAAAGTCCCTTAAACAAAGTGGCCCCATAGGTAGCCCTCCATATTCATAGGCTGGATGTCCTTTGACACAAAAGACCAGCTGAACTGACAAATGATTTTCCAGAAAGTTTTATTAATAACTTTTCAAGAAAAGATAAAATCACAACTTTCACACAGATATAAAATGAATGAATATTAAATTATTTTATTTATAAGAAATGAGGGAACCAGGCAAATGTCATAACTATTTCAAAGGAAATATCAAAATAGCACAAATGTATATGAAGTAAATGATCCCTAACAGAATAGCAAATTGAGGCAACACTAGTTATTTTCACAGAGCAGGGTAAGGCAATTAAAATCACTAGCAGACAGGGTTGTTGTTTCGTCACTAAGCCCTGTCTGACTCTTTATGACCCAGTGGACTGCAACACACCAAGCTCTTTTGTCCTCCACTATCTCCCAGAGTTTGCTCAAATTCATGTCTATTGAATCTGATGATAATCAGAAGCAAAATCAGAATAACTAACTTATTCTCTGCTGCCCTCTTCCTTTTTTGCCTACAGTCTTTCCCAGCATCATAAGTCAGCTCTTCCCATCAGGTGGCCAAAGTACCAACTTCAGCATCAGTCCTTCCAATGACTGTTCATGGTTGATTTCTTTTAGGATTGACTAGTTTGATCTTGTGCAGTCTAAGGGACATTCATGAGTCTTCTCCAGCACCACAATTTGAAAGCCTCAATTCTTAGATGTTAGCCTTCTGTATGGTCCAAATCTCACATCTGCACATTACTCCTGGTAAAACCATAGCTTTGATCATACAGATCTTTGTTGGCAAAGTGATGTCTCTGCTTTTCAATATGCTGTCTAGCTTTGTCATAGCTTTCCTTCCAAGGAGCAAACATCTTTTAATTTCATGGCTGCAGTGATTTTGGAGCCAAAAAATATAAAATCTGTCACTGCTTCCTTTTTTCCCTTCTATTTGCCATGAAATGATGGGTTGGATGCTATGATCTTAGTTTTCTGAATGTTGAATTTTAAGCCAGCTCTTTCATTCTCCTTTTTCACTCTCATCAAGAGGCTTTTCATTTCCTCTTCACTTTCTGCCATTAAAATGGTATCATCCACATATCTGAGGTTGCTGATATTTCTCCCGGCAATCTTGATTCCAGCTTGTGATTCATCCATCCTGGCATTTCACATGATCTATTCTGCATATAAGTTAAATAAGCAGGGTGACAATATATAGCCTTGCCGTACTCTTTCCACTATTTGGAACTAGTCCTTTGTGTCATGTTGGGTTCTAACTGCTGCTTCTTGACCTGCATACAAGTTTCTCAGGGGGCAGATAAGGTGGTCTGGTATTCTCATCTCTTGAAGAATTTCCAGTTTGTTGTGATCCACACAGTCAAAGGCTTTAGTGTAGTCAATGAAGCAGAAGTAGATGTTTTTATGGAACTCTCTTGCTTTTTCAGTGATCCAACAGATGTTAGCAATTTGATCTTTGGTTCCTCTGCCTTTTCTAAATCCAGCTTGAACATCTAGAAGTTCTTGGTTCATATACTCTTCAAGCTTGGCTTGCAGAATTTTTAGCATTACTTTGCTAGCATGTGAGATGAGAGCAATTATATGGTAGTTTGAACATTCTTCGGCATTGCCTTTCTTTGGGATTGGAATGAAAACTGACCTTTTCCAGTCCTGTGGCCACTGCTGAGTTTTCCAAATTTGCTGGCATATTGAGTGCAGCACTTTTAGGATGACAATATACAGCCTGTCATGCTCTTTTCCTAATTTTGAACCAGAAAGCAGACAGGATAGCATTTATTTATCTATATTAGCTATCTAAAGCTTACAAACAGTTGCAAAATAGTTTTAAGACAACAATCAGGGCTAGAAAATCGTAATGCATAAGAATGTTTTGTAGCAGGTAAAATTTTCTATTGAACCACTAAAATATTTTCTTACAAGTTAAATCAATTTACACTTCTAATAGCAATTTATATTAGGTTCTGGCTCACATTCTTCTTCTGGCATAAAATATATCCTTTGAAAAATCTGCTAAATTAATAGCAGAAAAAGTGTTATGTAATTATTGATTTAATTTATATTTTTGGTGACTGCTCAGAGAGTGATTGAAGATTGTCATAGGAAAGAACCTTAAAATAGAAATTAAGTTCTGAAACTGTTCCAAACTCTTCTCACTTTCCAAAAGATAGATAATAAGAGACATAAAATTTAGAAGATAATTTTTGAACAGAATGAAATACTTGTTTATAGTTGAGCAGCTGAGGAATTTTTAAAGTTTAAATGTTATAAATCATAAATATAAAATATTTATTTGCAAGCAGAGTTTTTAAAAAACAGTACAGTGGCAATTTGATTATCCTTGGTATTCTCTCTTTATAATTAGGATCAATTTCCCTTTCAGATTCTACTTCATCCTGGAAAGTGTACTCCCTGTAGGCAAAGAATATTGAATGTTTAATGAAAGAAAAGCTTTCTAAACCCATTATTAAGGAACGGCTGTAACAAAAGCCACTTTTATTACTGTGTTCTCCTACTATATATTCTAAGTTTGCTAAAGGACAAGTGCTTTCTCTGGAATTTTAATATTTCTCTGCTATTTTTAATTGTGTGACCTTTGATGAAATCTCTGGACCTCTCTCTTTGTTAGCAGAAGTGGTTACTCTATCTCTATGCAGAACTGTTTGAGAATCAAATTAATCAATATATATGAAAGCACACTAAAAATGATGCTTCAAAGAGATATGAGAAGAGATTTGTAATATATTTATTCAACTCTTTTTATTAACCTCTTCTCTTCCATGAGCCATATCCTCTCTGGTCTGCCCTGTTCTCAATGCCATTCAAGCAGTAATATGGGAATGATGGCTTTTTCTTCACTTCCATCAGATAGGAACATTGAAAAACCAACAAAAAAATTAAATCTTGGCTTTTGAATCCTTCAGATGATTACTGCAAAGAAATAAAAAGAAGCCTTACAGCAAGAGCCCTGGTGTTCAGTTGTATAGACATGAAACTGTCTTCTGGGAGAAGGTTTGATTGTTACTCTGGTTTTAATTCCAAAATCTTTGCTTTAAACTTCCAGCACCAAATCCTAGAGAACCTAGAGCTTAGAATAGACTCCATAAACTGTAGAGTGGGAAACACTTTTGACACAAAAGCCCCCCTTTTTAATTAAAGGGAGGTAAAAACATCAGAGGGAGAGTAACTGGAGTTTATTGGTTTAAGAAAAGATCTAGTATCCCCTTTGCCATGGTAAATTCTGGAGAAAAGCAGGAAGACAGAAAGTTCAATGGAAGCACCTGAGAAGTTAGAGGAGCCAACTTCTTTAGGACATGGACCTGCTATCTTGCTAAACTTGGTATAACCTGGTCGTGAGAGGATGATGTTGAGATGGCCAGAATCCAGCATGTCTGAGAGCAGCATCCCAGTGTCTGCTCCACATCTCATTGCTCCCTTCGGAGGAGTCTAGAAAGGGCTAGGAGGACAGGATGGCAGGAAGGAACCTCACAATGTGCTTGTTCCTGATGACTGAAGTTTATAGGCAACAGCCAACATAAACATTTTTATTTGGGTCAGGTGACTTAGCCCAACACCAATAAGGTAACAAAGGGCAACTCAGCAGAGGCCAGAAGTGGCAGAAAAACCATTCTGGGCTAAATGTAGAGATAATGCAAATACAAGTGGACAATGGGCAAACCATGTATAAAAATGAAACTGACCCAAAGTCCTGAAGCAACCAGTTCAGGAAGCCACACCACTTCTTTGTAGCAATCAGCCCCCAAAGGTTAATATTTGGGTCGATGACTGCCAATTTCCCAGGTTTTTGCACACCCATACCCCCTGACCAATGACATTGGATGTCCTGCTTCTAGTTAGCTAAACTCTGCCTTCCCTATGCCAATGATGCCCAATCACAACACAGCTGAAGCCTCCTATTTCCCTCCTCAAAAACTTTCCAATTCTCTTTCTGCCTTTGAGTCTCTGCCAAATGTGAGTGATGATGGTTGACTCCTAGCTATAGCAAGCCCTGAATAAATACCTTTACTTGCTCATATTTTGGTGGTCTTTATGTACACATGATTTACACAATGTGCATTTCCCCTTTGATGCATGAAATTATATGTAGACTTACTCTAAATCTAGAAATCATCTGGGGAAAAGGCAGTGGGAGAATCCTAACTTGACTAAAAAATAACTTAGGAAAACTGAGTTTTAAACCAAATGTGACTGATTTTTTTTTGTAAGACATTTTCTAAAACCAGGCATAAATGGGAGATTGAGATAAGTTTAGATAAAAAGAGATTTTATATATTTGGGGGGATGTTCTAATATTATAACATGTAGTATGTTGGAGAAGAATTATGTTGAGTGTTATTGCCTTTCTTATTTATTTATATTAAAAATGAAAATATAATGTTCATTTTTCATTCATTCATTTTTCAGTCATCAAATTATTATTGTTATTATTATTCTTTACTATTTTCTGGATACCATTGATGCAAAGAAGAGCGACATATGGGTATCAGGTGTTCTAGCAGCCTTAGTTGGGACACTGTTTAGTAGGGTCACTATCACACATATAACACAGGAGTGAACAAGTAATATATGCTAATAGTATTATTTATGTCAGAAGTTGCTTACCCCATATCTCAGAGCTCTTAGAAGATATAGTGAGGTCCCCCTGTCCAAAGGGACCACAATAGCTCTGCTCTTAAATTTCTCGGCATTTCCAATATTTAAAACTTTTAGAAAACCAACACGTTTTTCAAGAAACCATTTCAGTAGGTACTAGTGCAACAAAACATGTGAAATTTGGGGTTCCAAACATCTAATCAGAATAACAACATTTAAGTTGTCAGTCAATTCAGCTTGCAATCGTTTTGGCAGTGAATTTAAGATGAAAAGCAATTTACATAGTTATATTATTTCCCTACTGTATTTAATCAAAGTTAGCAGTCTAAAATAATTAGGAAACAGAGATGTAATTTACATAAAAGCTGCACATTTAAAGAAAAGCAGATGTTTTTTAATATGTAATTTATTTCCTATGGAGCAGTGAGAAATTTAAATTTAAGATTTAGAGATTATATTCCTTCTTACCCTCAGTCTCATTTCACCAGGTGCTGTGGATTGCCTTTCTCTTAAAAATTATTTTCTCCTTGACTAGCCCCATGCCTTTCCCCATGATGTCATTTTTTAGATAGAAAATTAATTGTGAAAAGATAGTAGATGGCAGATTTAATTATTCCCTGGTGACCCAGATGGTAAAGAATCTGCCTACAATGTAGGAGACTCGGGTTCAATCCCTGGGCTGGAAAGATACCCTGGAGAAGGGAATGACTACCCACTCTATTATTCTTGCCTAGAGAATTCCATGGAGAGAAGAGCCTTGTGGGCTACAGTCCTTGGGGTCACAAAGAGTTGGCCATGACTGAGCTACTAAGTACATATCACATCTTATAGGGATTGAGAAATAATGGTTAAAATAATATAAAATTCGGTATGTTTATATGCATTTCAACTGTTTGAGCACCTAATATGCTAAGCATTGTACCAGATCCCAAGGGAACACAAGTAAAAATGACATAGCCCCTATTCACAAGGAACTTACAGATGTGTAGGAGAGAAAAAAGAATAGCAGTTCTGTTTCATCTTTTTCATTTCTTTTGAAGTTTTGCACATATTTCACTAGATAGTCTTAGATTCTTTATGTCTTTTGATGCTGTGGTAAAATGTGTCAATAAAAACTCCATTTTCCATTTGTTTATTGTCAGAGTATAGAAGTACAGTTGATTATTATATTTTGATCTGGTATGTCGATAAACTCACTCATTCTATAGACTCTTGAAATATATGTCTGTAGATTCTTAAGAATTATGTTATCTGTGAATAATGACATTTCTTTCTTTCTGGTCTTAGGCCTCTTATTTCTATTTATTGTCTTATTACACTGATTTGGAATGTAGTTTATATCAAATATAAAATTAGTAGTAGTTGGCATCTTTACTAGTTCTTACTCTCAAGGGAAAGTTTGAAATATTTTGCCACTGAGCGTGTTTCTTATAGATGTTTTTTCTTATTGTAAGTATTGTTGTTGTTCATTCACTTAGTCATGTCCGACTGTTGGTAGCCCCATGGACTGCAGCGCACCAGGCTTCCCTGTCCTTCACTATCTCCTAGAGCTTGCTCAAACTCATGTCCATTGAGTCGGTGATTCCCTCCACCATCTTGTCTTCTGTCATCCCCCTTTCCTCCTGCCTTCAATCTTTTCCAGCATCAGGACATGTTCTAATGATTCGGCACTTCACATCAGGTGGCCAAAGTATTAGGGCTTCAGCATCAGTCCTTCTAATGAATATTCAGGATTGATTTCCTTTAGGATGGACTGGTTTCATCTTCTTGCAGCCCGAGGGACTCTCAAGAGTCTTCTCCAACACCACAGTTCATAAGAATCACTGCTTTGGCACTCAGCCTTCTTTCTGGTCCAACTCTCACATCCATACATGACATACTAGAAAAACCACAGCTTTGACTATATGGACCTTTGTGGGTAAAGCAGTGTCTCTGTTGTAAGTATTACTTATCCTATTAAGAACAATTGTTCTTTTCCTTCTTGTGGAATAGTCTGGATATTTTAAGAAGAAAGGACTATAAAAATGTGCTTACAAAATACTGTGCTTGTGTAATACTTCGTGTTATGAAATTGTTGAAAGTAATGGAAGAGCTGGACTTAGTGGTGTAACACTTGGAGATACTGATTTCCAGAATGCTTTGTAGTGTCTGTAATATAAGGATCAGGAAGCTGAGGCTGATCCATCACAAACCACCTCTTAAAACTCCGCCTTTCCTGCCTGACTTTCCAGAAGAACTTTCGGCAGGATGATGGCTTCTGCCTCACTTCCACTTTTTAGATGTGCCCTGACTACTTCTGATTTGCAGGAGCATATCTATATGCAGATCCCAGGCTGCAAGTAGAGGTGAAGATGGCAGATTCTGTAGTAGAGATGACATGGAGTGGAAATGTCCTAGGTAACCCAGTGGCCAAAGGACAGCATCCACAGCAGTCTATTCCTTGGCCTTGTCAGTGTTCATCCCATTACCCCCGCTTTGTTGTTGTTCAGACACCAAGTTGTGTCTGACTCTTTGCAGCTCCATGGACTGGAACACACCAGTCTCCCCTGCCCTTCACCATCCCCGGTTTATCTATTCAAATATTCCCAACAACAGAAGTAATAAGCAATTGCTCTTGACTGTCACAATGTGGGGCTTCCCAGGTAATGCCGTGGCAAAGGATCTGCCTGCCAGTTCGTGAGATGCAAGAGACGTGGGTCCAGTCTTCTGGGTCAGGAAGATCACCTGCATGAGGGAACAGCAACCTGCTCCAGGATTCTTGCTCAGAAATCTCCATCAGCAGAGGAGCCTGGCAGGCTACAGTTCATGGGGTCACAGAGAGGCAGGGATGGCTGAATGACTGAGCAGGCACACAGAACAATGTAACTTTTCTTTGTACAAAGGAAGATACATTTACCTTTTCCTATCTAGAGCCCACCAGTCATTGAATCTATCTCTGGGTAGGTAATGTTCACTATCCTTTTAGTTTATTTATTGTCTTAACTAGATATCCTTAATGAAAGGAGTAAATCTTGAACTTAATTGTCATCACCATAATTAACACAATGTGTGTGTGTGTATTCAGTACAGTATAGTCAGCCACGTCCGATTCTTTGCGACCCCATGGACTGCAGCATGCCAGGCCTCCCTGTCCATCACCAACTCCCAGAGTTAGCTCAAATTCATGTCCATCGAGTTGGTGATGCCATCCAACCAACTCATCCTCTGTCGTCCCCTTCTCCTCCTGCCTTCAACATTTCCCAGCATCAGCATTTTTTCCAAAGAGTCAGTTCTTTGCCTCAGGAGGCTAAAGTATTGGAACTTCAACTTTAGCATCAGTCCTTCCAATGAATGTTCAGGACTGATTACCTTTAGCATCAACTGGTTGGATCTTGCAGTCCAAGAGATTCTCAAGAGTCTTCTCCAACACTACAGTTCTTCGGCACTCAGCTTGCTTTATAGTCCAACTCTCACATCTATACATGACTACTGGAAAAACCATAGCTTTGACTAGACAGACATTTGTTGGCAAAGTAATATCTCTGCTTTTTAATATGCTGTCTAGGTTGGTCATAGATTTTCTTCCAAGGAGCAAGTGTCTTTTAATTTCATGCCTCAGTCAATATTTTCAGTGATTTTAAAGCCCCCCAAAATAAAGTCTCTCACTGTTTCCATTGTTTCCCCATTTATTTCCATAAAGTGATGGGACCAGATGCCATGATCTTAGTTTTTTGAATGAAACCCTTGCATTAGGCCAAGGGGAAAAAACCATACACCAAGTGCTCAGTATATATTGGATGACAAGTTAAATGAATGATACATGATAGGCCCAGTTTAGTAAGACTCTTCTAGAATGCTCTTTTTCTCTCTACCAGTTGGACCACCAAGACCTGGCTGGAGACCCCCTCCCTGAAACTTTCCTTATCCAGTCATCCTCTGATAGGATAAACAAGTGAGGATGTCATAGAAATCATTTGTATCTTTGATGTCATTCATAATGGTACTGTATTTGATTTCCATTGGAGATTATATATGTGTGTGTGTCTGTATATGTTGATATACACACATATTTATACACATACATATATTTGGTAGAAAAGACACTTGCACAGACTTACATATGGCTCTTCTGATTTTCTGATCATGAATGCTCTCAGTTTCATGGATCAGAGAATCCTAAACTTTCTAATTGCTGAGCAAACTCATCCCATCCATACTCGGGTAATGGGGGAAAATTATAGGTTTTTTTTTTAAAGTCAGTTAATCTATTATAAAGATAAATTAATTTTAAGACTGTATCAGTAACCTGACGCACATAAGTTGCTAGTCTTCGCCACCCATGAGTGCCATATTATTTGTGGTAGAGTTACCAAATTCTTTCTTCTAGTTCTAGAATCACTTTCATTTAAGGGTAATATGCAATAGCATGGAAAAAAATTTGGATAAAGGGCTATGATTCTTCATTGTGTGAAATCAAATAAGGCCTTATTTTCTTAAACTAGACTTTTTGTCTTTGTGTTTTGTTTGTTCAGATCATCCAGCCCTTCCCTCACACCCATCTTTCAACTGCTAGCCATCTATTTCAGTCTTAGGAATTCTGTTTTAGTTTTCCATTATTGTGTAACAGATTGCCACAAACTTAGCCACTTAAAACAACACACATCTATTATCTCACAGTTTCCATGGGTTAGGGATCTGGGCGTGGTTTTGTTGCGTTCTGCTCAGGGACTCAGAGGGTTGCAATAAAAATATCAAACAGGGTGTGCTGTCATATAGAGACTCAACTGAGACAGAATTTAAACTGTTGGAAGAATTAATTTCTTTGCAGCTATGTGATTGAAGGCTCCAGCTTCCCCCCACCCTTTCCTGGCTATCAACTGGTGCTACCCTTGGTTTGTATAGGAATCCTATAGTTTCTTGACTCATGAACTTCTGCAAGCTGATTATTTACTTCATCAAAGGCCATATAGAGAGTCTACAACCTCTCTTCTGGCAAGATGCTATCTGTGTGTGTCTGTGTAATGGGAGTGGCTGCCTATAACTTCAGCCATATAATGTATAATCACCAAAGATACATCAATTACCTTTGCTATATTGTATCAGCTGGAAGCAAGTCATAGACCCCATCTGTATTCATGGGGAAGGCATTACACAAAGACATGAACACCAGGAGGTTACCCCAGGGTTGGTCTGGCACAAACTGCATATAGAATAAGCCATCACTAAACAGTGCAGATTGTATCTATTTTGTGATTCTCCATAAAGACAGAATGGACTCTCTCTCAATTAATAGGATGTTCAGTCTGATGATGTGGTTGCATGCGTGCTCACTCTTGTCTGACTCTTTGCCACCTCGTCGACTGTAGCCCACCAGGTTTCTCTGTCCTGGCAATTTTCCAAGCAAGAATACTGGAGTGGGTTGCCATTTCTGATGACATAAAAGTGCGTTCTGCAGAGTACAGTGAGCTCTGTGGTTCTCAAGCATGTTACTTCCCCTATTCTCTCTCAGTGTGTTCTGAGCCATCTAGGGGATATCCAACTAGATCTTATGCGGTAAATTCATGTCAACAATCCTATCTTCCTAAGGTTTTGTATCTTTCATCTATGTTTTACTGAAGAAATTCTAGAACCTCAATTAATAAACCTAGGCCATGGTTGAGTTCAAGTTTCATGCAGTCAATTGGACAAATATCAGAAGTGTGTTCAGTTCCTCTAACACATTCAGTCCAGAATTCCTGGTCAGTATAACTGTGTAGATAATGTCAGCCTAAGCTAAATTTGTGATTTTCATTCCCCAAACTAGCATTTTTAAAGTCCATTTCAAAGTATTTCATCTATGTTTCTGCTGATGAATGTTAGTAAAATAATGCAGCTCTTTTGGTTTATAAATTTTAGGGCAGAATTTGTCTCTAGGCTGAAGCAAATACTCTAAGGATGCATAGTAAATGTAACAACATATTAAATAGCAATATATGGAGGCACAGTGATGAGTAGCAGAAGAAGCATGAGGCCGTTGAACTGAACAAAACAAAGTGAAATTTTTTTTTCACTAAAGAGCTTAGTGAGTTTCTGAAAAAAGGAATAAATATGCAATGTTTACCATGCTTTTCAGACATTGAGACCTGTTTTCCCTGACTAATAACTTGGAAATAACGAGTGCAAAGAGAAGAGCTTCAGGTGTAAGGAGACCCATAATTTAGCTTTGCTTGGTCATTAAATAGCTGTGTGATTTTTGGTAATTCACTTTACCTCAGTGTGCAGTGTTATTTTCATCTGTAAATTGACAAATCCAGATGCTGCTGGATTCTAGAGTGTTCTGTCCCCTGTGTTCTCAGGCGCTCAGTCGTGTCTGACTCTTGCTGACCCCATGGACTGTGGCCCACCTGGCTCCTCTGTCCAGGGGGATCCTCCAGGCAAGAATACTGGAGTGGGTTGCCATGCCCTCCTCCAGGGGATCTTCCCAACCCAAGGATTGAACCCAGGTCTCCCACATTGCAGGCGGACTCTTTACCGTCTGACCCACCAGGGAACCCCATCCCCTCCTCTAAATATTTAACTGGAAAAAGACTTTATACAGATGAAAATAAAAAAGCTCATGAATAATTTTTGACTGCTTTAAGAAACATTCTAATTATCTCCCCACTCTAAAGTTACATAATTAGAATGTTTCTTAAAGCAGTGAAAAATTATTCATGAGCTTTTTTATTTTCATCTATATAAAGTCTTTTCCCAGTTAAATATTTTAATAATAAAAGTAAATGAGAAAGAAAAATCTGATATTTTGTTAAGTTTTGTAATATATATAAGGCACTTGAAAACCTTTCCACATTTGTAGATAATTCAGTTACAGAAAACTAAAGGCAAGCAAACGCCTAAATTATTTTTTCTCAAGCCTTTACTGGATTAATATTTGACCTGTTTATACTCTTATAGAATTTAATCCATACACTGGAATCAAATACTTAATATCAGTAAAATGATTTGTAAGAGCTGTTTGAAGTCCTAAAGCTCTTTGAATACTCTTCAATCAGCTAAAATTTTCTTTCCATTAGTTGCTGAAGAATATGTTTTTGTCAAAATTAAATCAACATATTTCCAGTCCCTTGGCTTGGGAAGTAAGATTCTGAAGTTATTCTGAATAGTCTCTTGGAAGTTATTTTCTTTTCCTTGCTTGCTAACCAGAGGAGGCATTTTTTTTTTTTTTTTATAAACCACACAATGAAACTAGCAGCAAAAACCCTTCTCTGATTAATCTAGAATGAAAGAATCTTCAACTTGTTAAAGTATTTAGAGATTGCTGACAGTAATAGAGTACCACTAGAGTTAAGGAATGTGAGGTTTCAAGAAAGTAAATGAGATTGCAGGTCATGTAGCTTGGTAGTCAAAAAGTTCAAACTAGAATCTAAGTCTTTTTACCATGGTTTTGTAAATGCTACCTATTATGAACAAAGAAGCCTCTGGTGGTTAAAATATCTTGCTTATACTTTGGCTTCCCTGATAGCTCAATTGGTAAAGAATCCGCCTGCAATGCAGGAGACCCTGGTTCGATTCCTGGGTCAGGGAGATCTGATGAGAAAGGGATAGGTTACCCACTCCAGTATTCTTGGGAAGGGATAGGTTCTTGGGAAGGGATAGGTTACCCACTCCAATATTCTTGTGGCTCAGCTGGTATAGGATCTGCCTACAATGCAGGAGACCTGGGTTCAGTCCCTACCTTGAACCTCTTTTTCATATTTAATCAAAAACTGGAGATTGCAACACAGTTTTGTTTTGTCTTTTTGTTTTGTTTTGTTAAATTTATTTAAAGTTCTATGTTAATGTTTAATAGCATTTTCCATTTCCTACATTAGATTGAGTCATGCATTCACAGATTTTGATGGATACATCTAGTCTCTATAGTAGCTTCTTTCCAATCGCTTAAACTTTGCATTACCTGGAATATGCAGGAATGGTAAAGATATGTTTACTGTACTTGATGAAATCCCCAATTTTTATTACCAGCTTTGGTTTATATCTCATATGATCTGAGGGAGAAGAAAAATCATTATGAGTGCCCTGAATTCTGACAAAGCTTGACCTCTTCTGAGAAGTACTGTTGTGAAAAGAAAAGGCATGTTAAGTGGGAATGTCTGTTACCAACTCTCTAGGTGTTTGTAGAACACCTATCTGAAAGGCCACGGTTTATTCAGGGAAGGAAATGGCTCTAACCAGTTGCATAAGCATAAATAAACAAGTAGGCTGAAGAAACTGCTTAACCTCCAAAGGAGGAGCTTGGAGGGGCTTTCTCATAAAACTTTTCTTAGAGTAATTCCATATTTGGTTAATATTCATAATATGTTCTTTTTTGCAGCATTTTTGTAATGAGAAAATTGGACCTAGGAGGCATACAATGGTTTGCACTCAGTCCAATTTGTTCAACAAACAAGAATCTAATATGGAAATGAACATTTTAAGAGATAAGCTTTCTGATTTTTTTGGGAGTCAGAATTGGATGATCCAGAGAAAACATTAAAGATCTTTCTTTGAAACTTCCTTTTCTGATCTAGTAAGAGGAAATGTCAGCCCAGACCAAATATTATTTTGTTAGTATTGGGACCAATAACAGAACATGAATAGTTAGGTTTTCCATTTTCTTTTGGGAGTGAATTTGGGTAGAAAAGAGTTTTTGTGGCACTGAGGTACCTACTTGGGAATATTTACTTACCCACTGTCTTCTTAAGTCTGATGTGTAATTTTCAAAAGTGATAATGTTTGAGTTAAACTAAATTATACTGTGAAAAGTTCAAACTTTTAGTCCAAACACTACCTAAAGTATTTGTTAGATTACAGATTCCTGAGTTTCATGACTAATCTATTTAATCAGAATCTATGGAGTCCAAACCTTAAAATCTGCATAGGTAAAAATGACTATTGGTTTTATTGTGCAGATCTTCCTTGACTTATGATATATGGCTTGATAAAGCCATCTTAAATTGAGAATATCATAACTCAAAAATGCGTTTAATACATCAAACCTACCAAACATCACAGCTTAGCCTTGCCTACCTTAAATGTATTCAGAACACTTCCTTTAGTCTATAGTTGGGTGAAATTATCTCACTCAAAACCTATTTTAAAATAAGGTGTTGAATATCTCATGTAATTTTATTGAATACAGTGCTGGAAGTGAAAAATAGGATGGTTGTGTGGGTATAGAACTTGTAAGTGTATCAGTTGTTTACTTCCGTGGTCACATGGCTGACTGGGAGCTGTCTGTCTTATCTGTCCAGCGTCCAGAGGGAATATTGCACCTCAAATCACTAGCCTAGGAAAAGATTGTCATTCAAATACGATTTCTACTGAATGAATGCATATCAATTTTGCGCCACCATAAACTTGGAAAATCATAAGTTGAAACATAAACAAAGTCTGGGACTGTCTGCACTTCCTAAAGTTTGTGAACGCTTGCCTAAAAGCTTATTCTGGATGCTTTTCAGAGAAGTGTCTCAAAAGTCCCTCACTTTCCTTAAGAAATTACTGCTTTTCTTAGTTCATTTTATTTTTTTCCCGAATATGTCATGTTCTCTTTCTGTATTGTGATCTTCCTGGCATCAGTGAAAATTAATTCTAGCTTCTCTCCTGATGTGTTGAACAGTGATTCAACAATAACACTATTGACGATGCCTATGGACCATGATCTGCCAGGCCACAGTCCATAGGGTTGCAGAGTTGGACATGAGTGAAGCGACTTAGCATACATAGAATTCAGTTCAGTTCAATCGCTCAATCGTGTCCGACTCTTTGCAACCTCATGAACTGCAGCACGCCAGGCCTCGCTGTCCATCACAAACTCCCAGTTTACTCAAACTCATGTCCATTGAGTCAGTGATGCCATCCAGCCATCTCATCCTCTGTCCTTCCCTTCTCCTCCTGCGCCCAATCCCTCCCAGCATCAGGGTCTTTTCCAATGAGTCAACTCTTCCTATCAGATGGACAAAGTATTGGAGTTTCAGCTTCAGCATCCGTCCTTCTAATGAACACCCAGGACTGATCTCCTTGAGGATGGACTGGCTGGATCTCCTTGCTGTCCAAGGGACTCTCAAGAGTCTTCTCCAACACCACAGTTCAAAAGCATCAATTCTTCGGTGCTCAGCTTTCTTTATAGTCCAACTCTCACATCCATACATGACCACTGGAAAAATACATAGAACACTATGGAAAATTTTGCCTGATAGTGTTTTCCTCCTTTTCTGCAGTTTTGTCTACAGAAAAATAGAAACAGATATCAAGTATGACAATTTCACTAACCAATAGTGCTTTTGAAAATTTTGTTTCAAATGAAAATAAACATGGAAATAATCAACACAAGAAACAGTTTATAAGACAACATTTAAAAAAATTGTGTTTAGAACTATTGAAAATAGTTTATTTTCAGTAGGTCTGTATCTTTTTTTTCTTTGAATTAAAGTAGACAAACTCTAAAAAATTAAAACTTGAGGCTAAAGTTAGCATAGCTCTACGGATGAATGAACATTTGTTGAGAAGTATGCTACATTTGAGAAGTAAACATTACATCTGAATTTTAGCAAATTAACATGAGTTCCTAATACTTTCAGTTTTAACTACAGATAGCTTAGACTTTTTTGATATTAAACTTTGCTTCTAATCTGTAGATTCTGAGGATTTTCTTTGAACTAAGAAACTCAGAAAAAGGAAGCTAGAAAGAGGGATTTGGAGAGAAACTGACATACACTCTGTGGTTTGAATGTAAAATATTGCAATGTTAGTGAGAAGGCATTTGTCACAGGACTGGGGGGTGAGAATTAATTTTGAAGTAAATGCTGCAATTTTTGATTCTTCACTCTTTACAACAAAACTGATAGCAAAAGAGACTTTTTAATTATCATTGTTATTAGTTGTGGGGCCAAAAGAAATGGAACTACCTACCCATAGATTATTGTTTCCTAAACTAGCTTACCTTCAGTGACTGAGGGTACATGTTAAAAAAACAGATATCTAGGTTGCTGACTATCAGATTCTGATCCATATTGTCCATGATGGGACTTTAGGGAATGTGGATTTTTAAAAAATTATGTAAGTTTTTTTTTCCAGTGTAAATTACACTTTATTTATTTTTATTTTTTTCCATTTATTTTTATTAGTTGGAGGCTAATTACTTTACAATATTGTAGTGGTTTTTGCCATACACTGACATGAATCAGCTATGGATTTACTTGTGTTCCCCATCCTGAACCCCCTCTCACATCCTTCCCCGTCCCATCCCTCTGGGTCTTCCCAGTGCACCAGCCCTGAGCACCCATCTCATGCATCCAACCTGGGCTGGTGATCTGTTTCACCCTTGATAATATACTTGTTTCAATGCTGTTCTCTCAGATCATCCCACCCTCGCCTTCTCCTACAG
Source organism: Odocoileus virginianus (assembly GCF_023699985.2). Classification (NCBI taxonomy): domain Eukaryota; kingdom Metazoa; phylum Chordata; class Mammalia; order Artiodactyla; family Cervidae; genus Odocoileus; species Odocoileus virginianus. The sequence goes on from NC_069697.1 coordinate 11,795,417, forward strand.
AGTCCAAAAGTCTGTTCTGTACATCTGTGTCTCTTTTTCTGTTTTGCATATAGGATTATCATCACCATCTTTTTAAATTCCATATAAATGCATTAGTATACTGTATTGGTCTTAATCTTTCTGGCTTACTTCACTCTGTATAATGGGCTCCAGTTTGGAAACATAGTTCTAGTCTATTTTCTTCTTTGTCAAAATTGTCCTTATGAAAAAAAAATAAAAGACTAATTCTTATAATCTCACTTCAGCTCACTTCTGTTCCTTCAGGTTATTGCTGTGAGTGAGAAATCAGGAGTTCTATTTCTGCTCTGGCACTTCATATGAATTAAGACAAATCATATAATTGTCTTCAATTTCCTTAATTATATTCCTCAAACATTTCCTTATTAATTCTTATATGCAGGACATTTGTAAAAGGAAGCAATTAGGGAAACTGATCTCCTTAGTCCTTTTCATGTCCAAGTTCTATATATAGAATTTGTTCTCTATCCCAGATTCTTCCCTGGTAGCTCAGATGGTAAAGAATCTGCCTGGGTTTGATCCCTGGGTTGGGAAGATCCCCTGGAGGAGGGCATGCCAACCCACTCCAGTATTCTTGCCTGGAGAATCCCCATGGGCAGAAGAGCCTGGCGGGCTACAGTCCATGGGGTTGCAAACAGTCCGACACAACTGAACGACTAAGCACAGCACATCCTAGAGTCAGTTCTTGAGACAGAAGGATCTTCATCTTTTCATTTAAATAGGCAGGGTATGCCATAACACACTCTTGGCTTTTGACTTACAATTTATGTCAATGGTTTTGTGTCTAAATAGTCCATTAACTTTGAATGGAAATCCTTCTATATGTAGGTTAATGTTTTGAACTGTAAATCCTTTGTATATCACAAAATGTCTGGCTGCATAAAACAGTTTTAAGATATCAGTATTTTTGTAAAGTGTTCTTTAACAGTGGGAAGGATTCTCAGGTATAATCCAGTTTCTGCCAGTGAAAAAATAAATGGCAAAACTTGGAGTCACAGAATTTTAGAGCCTAGCCTTTGCTGAACAGTATTTTCATCACTTTAAATAAAAGTTTGGTCTTAAGATTTGGCTATCTTGGAAGTGACAAAAGGAAGTAAATAATCAGTATCCTACATCTTCAGAACTTTGCTTCATAAGAAGCAATCCTCTGGTGTGTTTATCGGCAAGAAAATAAAATCCTTTTTGATTCTCAAATGTGATTTTTTATTCCACAGTCTTCCCAATTCAACCTACTACAGGATATTTTAAAAGTGTCTTCCCTGTGTCAAATGTGCTGGAGATAGAAGAGTAAAATGAAGATGTCCTCCACCTCAAACCCACATTCTTAAAGGGCTTACATGCTGGTGAGGAAATCAGGCAAGAGATTAAAAACCAAGGAAACACATTATGCACATTATCAGGCATAGAGTGTATTAGAAATAAACAGAGGAGGGAGGGTATGGAGTGCTTAGAGAGGTGGGTTGCTAGTGACATTGGATGGTTTCACTGAAAAAAATCCACTTAGCAAAGACTTGAAGGTGAGGATTGGAAAGACTGAAGGTGGGAGAAGGAGACAACAGAGGATAAGATGGTTGGATGGCATCACCAGCTGAATGGACATGAGTTTGAGTAAGCTCAGGGAGTTGGTGATGGATGGGAAGGCCTGGCGTGTTGAAGTCCATGGGGTTGCGAAGGGTTGGACACGACTGAGCGGCTGAACTGACTGAGTGACTGACTGACTCTGTGGCTAGACTCTTCCAGGCAGAGGGAAGAAAGAATGCCAAGTCCTGAGGTGGGAGCATACTTGGCATGTTCTTAGAGCTTCTAGGATTGCAGTGGGACTAGAGGGGGAAATGTAAGGGGTATGTATAGGGTACAAGGGCACAGAACTCATGGGGTCATATAATGCAGGATATGGCAGGTTATGGTAAGAATTTCGGCATTGACTCTGAGGGACATGGAAACCACTGGAGGATTTTGTGCAGCTCTGCTTCAAGCTTGTTAGTCGGTTAACAAGACCACGAGGGCAGTTGTATAGTTTCTCAGTGCTTCTTTGAACCAGTCTCTGCTCTCTGTGACCCTGTTGTACCTGTGGATAAAATGTGAAGCTGGTTAATGAAAAACTTTACAGGATAGTTTTAGCCATGTCATAAAGAGAGTCATGGGACCGTGGTGAAACTGGTGACATTAATAAATCAGAGATTTTCCCTTTGCATAAATAACCACTAATGCCATTTATATACTTTTGAATTTATTTTAATGAATCTACTAAGTTGCCACTAATATAGATGTATATTTTGTACTTATATTTTGCTTGTATTTGGTTACATTTGGGATTAGGAAATGAGAAGATAAAACAAAAAGTGAAAACCTCAAATATTTAGTTTTAAAGTAAAAACACTTGCAATGTATAATGCTTTAAGTGTCAAATATTTGAATATTTTAGTAACTGTTAGGTTCAGTTTTGAAAATTTTTAATGTAAGATGTTAATAAGAGAAGTGAGTGAGTTAAGTCGCTTAGTCGTGTCTGACTCTTTGTGACCCCGTGGACTGTAGCCCACCAGGCTCTTCCATCCATGGGATTCTCCAGGCAAGAATACTGGAGTGGGTTGCCATTTCCTTCTCCAGGGGATCTTCCCGACCCAGGGGTTGAACTCAGGTCTCTCGCATTGCAAGCAGATGCTTTAACCTCTGAGTCACCAGGGAAGACCAAGATGTTAATAATGATAGGTAATTCATTTAGACTGATTTAGAGAATTTTTCATTTTAAACGCTAGCAGAAATTTAAGAAGATACATCACTGCATCTATGGTAGTCAAACTAAGAATAAAAATTTAACATTCATTTAGCATTGAAGTTTTTTTTCTTTTTTTGAATAATACTTTAATCACTACTTTCTTCACTTCTTAGTAAGCATCTGCAAAGACATATTAAAATCTAACATAAACTACTGAATGTATTTTAAAATCCGTAGGACAATAAAACTTTAATATATTTTCCAAGATGAAAAGCAAAATCTTATTTCTATATAAAATTGAATACAAAGGATTCTTAGATTGCATAGAGTGGAATCATTTCATTACCAGGTTTATTTAATTTTTACTAGGAAAATCTTATGTAGGTTTGAATAATGACTTATTTAATGAGGAAAAAAATTCTTTGTGAAACCATGACATTATTTATGAGCCATCCTATGGACTAAAACATATAACAAGGTATATGATACTATTTTTAAATTAAAGCAAACATTCAGGGAAATCTAGAAAGTTTATAGGCTTCATTTCTGTTTAGTTTTATAGAATAATACCTTTTATTTCATCTTTTTTTTTTTCCTTTTCCTATTGACGTTAACCCCTCTTGTTTTCAACTTAATATTTTTCATCTACTTAGATACCAAAAATGGATATAGGGCATAGAAATTAGTAGAGCCTGTCAGTAAGGTAAGCTGATTAAACAATACAAAGATATAGTTATTTTCTAGGAATACATCTTGTCACACAAATATTGTCTGATTCCACCATATGTTGTTTTAAATGCAAAACACATTTTCTTGTCTGATAGTTCCTAATCTTCCTACAACAAAGTCAAATGCTTCCAATTTTTATAGACTTCAGAGAATGTTGTTCAGAAACACCCAGTCATTTATTTTTACATTATTTTGCAGTATAGTAACATTACCTCACCATTGTTAACAGATGTTTTCATCTCCACACAGTTTGCTGTTATGTCATCAGACACAAAAATACAAAGAAATTCAATAAGAAATGTATATTCTTTTCCCTCATAACATTTATCACAATCAATATGGCATTGGAGCAATGCTAATACAGCCATGCTCCTTTGAGGCTGAGAGCGTTTGTAGCATAGCAGTGGTGCTATGAGCTGGTGCCAGGACGTATTCATGGAAACACTTAGGATAATACTGCTTTAGTAGAGTCAGTAATGGTATAAACAGGGCAAAGGAAACACTGGGATTGCAACAGATGCAATTGATTATATGCCTTGGGGAATATTCCACTCATTTATTTTAAGTCCCGTCCATGTAAATCAAAAGACCATGATGTTGTCAGGAAGACAAATCACAGACGCCGTAATACACTATGACAGTGCCCCTGCTCTCCTGACACGGTGGATCATGCCTTTGGACACGAGAGCTGTCTGAAGCATAGCTCTTGCACTGTCAATTGTAGAAAATAATCTGACTTAAGCGTCTGAATTGCTGTGAACTGTGATATGGCTTGCTCCAAAAGTAAAAAGTGATATGACTGCTTTAGGTAAAGTTAACTTATGTATTTGAACCTAGTCTTAAATATCTCCAGAATAGAACTTAATAATTTTCAGTAACACTCCTAGTTGTCAATCTACACTAGAGCAGTAAATCTTAGGCACCAAAAGAGTCAGCTACGGATAATAACTCTAGAATCAGGATTTCAAATGAGATGTTCTTGGGAAGAGATGCTTTCAGACCAGAGGTTGCTTCATGAAGACCAAGTGTCTTTTCCTTACTCTTTTCAGCCATTAAGCGGGTATTTTGGAGTAAAAGAATTTCTCTTCCTCTGTCATAATTATAGATTGTGCTAGCCTACGAAAGCTATGCAACATTTCTCTAATCTGATGCATGGCGAGCACAGAGATTGGGAAAAGCAATTTGCATTTCCTTTTATCTCTTACTGATTGAAAGATCCATCACACCCCAGATTCACCTTGAAAGTAAAAAAATGGCTGAGTGGTTCTTTGAAAGCTGGGACTTAAAGAGAATTGCTGAGCATTTTAATAGAGGAATTGAACATCTTATAATTAATGCTACTGTGTGGCCTCACTCCTATAAAATAATACATTACATGCACATTAATTATGATTAGCATTCCTTCAGTGAATAGCAAAGGAAATAATAATGATTTGTTACTTATTCTTCAATGCTGTCACACACAGTCTTTTGTAAAGAATGGGCTTGACTTGCTCAATAGATAGTAAAGTGATGCTAAATTTCAGTATTATGATTCCTTTCACTAGATAGTTCATACAATATGCAAGTAGTGTATAATTTAACTTCAACTCTGCTCCTTAAAAAACAAAAATATCAGTGTGGCAATTTAACTTGTGACTTTGAAAAGAAACCTGTCATTTTCTTTAAAGTGGAAGATAGAATGCAATCATATTTTTATTATTACTCTCTTACTACATTTGATCCAAAAACACAATATAAGTTCTTGTTCAGTCTTGCAACAACTTGGGAATCATGGAGATAAAAGGTTGGAACTTTTCCTGTGTGTTATGAGTATACTTCTCATATGCAACAATATTGATATTTATATTACATTTTTATAAGTTATGAGTCATCGTCTATAAATTCAGATGGACAAGAAATGTCATACACACTTGCATATACACATGTGAATAAGTCAGACTTGGAACATATAGAAAGTCAGCCTTGTAAAATTATAGTCATTTGATTCTTGGGGGCAGCCCCTCTTCCTGTTGTACAAAAACCTGGCAAATAGAAGACGGTCCTCGAGCTGTCAGTCTATCTGTATAGTTGCTGATACATTGCTTCCTTTAAGCTTGGGGATAATCATCTCTGTTGCTTTTATTTCAAATGTGGGGGCCGGTATCTTTCCCAAGTCTGTAATTCCATGCAGTAGGTCCAACTCCCCAGTATAGCCCCCAGGTGAAACCCCGCCACCTGGCGGGGTGCTGCCAGGGACAGGAAATGTGTTCCCGCCTTTTCTCAGGATCCAGTGGCCTCCATTACCCTTAGCTGTGATGACACTCAGCATTTTCCCTCTTCTTTTTATTTTTCCTTGTTCCTACATTTGTCCAAAATATTCTTCTTCCTCTTTACCCTATCACTACCCTCTCATCCTTGAAATCTAATTTTCAAAACACAAAAGCTGAGAAGAGAATCTGCTGGCAATTAAGGCAGTTGTACCGTGTGATCACAAGCCTCTTTTGAGATAATGGGGAAAAAAAGATCTGGATACCTTATGGGAATGTGGGGATGGAAAATTTCAGTGAGAACAGAATACACATTAATAGCTCAATAAATTACCTTGCCTCATTGCTTGAAAATTCCACCTGGAATTTTTAATGTATCTATACCCATAGTTCGGTTTGGAATTATAAGCTGAAAAGAAGCATGGAACACACCCAGAAGGAAAATGTGCATTGGTTCAATCATTTCCGATCCAGAGGTTCAATGTCTGATTCATAGCGAAACCTCAGCAGGCAAGTGAACCAATGGGAAGGCACAGATTGCACCTTTCTGCATTTTTTATGCATATTTCTAATGAGCTGTTCCTTTCAACAATCCTGATTTTATCAGTAAATTTGTGGCCATTGAACTACATATTGTGAAATCTATTAGAGATAAATAGTAGTCTATGATTCACCTTCCGTGGTACTCAGACATCTGTTAAAAAAATTATTCCTTTGAGACAAATTTGGTTTCACAAAGCATATAAAACTTAGTTGCCAGCTCGATCTGACTTAATACTGCCATTCACCACTGTGGCATAATGTCCATAACACATTTTCACTCCTTAAAATAAAAATATTCAAAGCACAAGACAGACTAGACATTGGGGACTGGAATAAATGACTGCCTGAGAGGTCCATCAGTTGAGCAGAGTTGTGCTAACAATGGTAATAATAGCTAACACTTACGTGGTGCCTGCTGTGTCCCGAGATGGTTTTAAGGGCTTTATAGGCATTAACTGTTTCAGTCCTTCCACAAGTCAGTGAGGCCGCTATTATTCTTATTCTCACTTTACAAGTAAGAGAGCTGAGGCAGAGACTCTCAGGGATTGTCAAGTTCACTTGGCTGATAGGAAGCTGATTGGTATGTGAGCCTAGTAGTTTGGCTCCTGAATCACTGATCTTACCCCCTCCACTGAACACCATGATTTCTTAGGATGGAAAGAGGACACAGTCACCTTTATTCCCATCTTTCCCCAACCCAACTCATGTAAAATATAAGCATAAACTTCTCTTTCAAAAGCTAAATTACCAAGTTTATGCTTATCAAGAAAAATAGCATGCAAAAAATTTAAAATAATAATTTCCATTGCGTGCTTATGTTATATATACCTAATAGCTAATATATATTTGTATTATGTAAAATAACATCATCAGAATGTACAATGTTGAGAGCCACATTTTCATTTAACTTTATGTGTTGAGAATTTTCCACTTGCAAAAAGTCCTTAAAATATGTTTATTATTTATATAAAAATATTACTTATATTCTTTATATGTATTAATTATATAAAATTTTAGGTTGTTTCCAACTTTTCACAATTCTAGATAAAAACAGTAAAAACAGATTCTTTTGCTCTTATGATCATTTTCCTGAACCGCACTTTCCAAAGTGAATTGACGGGATAGATTATATGAACACTTAGGAGCTCTTGAAACACTTTGCCAGATCATCTCCCCAAAGTAGTCTTGCTTTAAAGTCACACAAATTAGTGTGCAGGTACCATTTGTGATGCAAGTTCAGCAGCACTAGGTATTCTAGCCACATGTCTTTGTTCCTAGTAAGGGAAAGAGGTTTGCAATATGTTACAATGTTGTTTTAATTTAATGTATTCTCTGATGTCTGTTTTCCTTGACACAGAAGGTAAACATATTTTTCTTATTTTTTTCCGAGCACAATTTCCATAGTGAGAGTAAGCAACCTTTGACTTTCCCATATGTTACAAATATTTTTTCCTGGGTGGTGTTTGTATTTATTTTGCTTAACATTATTTTTACATAGAAATTTTAAAATGTAGTTTAAATACATCAACATTTGTCATTGTGGTTTCTTTATTTCCATCTTGAGAGTAGCTACCCTCATTTTAATATTAGAGAAATACTCAATTTACTATCTTCTCTAGTTATTTGTGGTTTAATTTTTTAGTTTTTCATAGTGTAGCTGATCTGAAGTTTACTCTGGCAAAAATCAATACTGAATTAATTTGTGTATAGTGACATCTTTTTAGTATTGAATTTTCTCCTCAAATGATCAGTGCTTTCTTCTCTCACTGAATTTTTATAGTTTTATTCATATTGTCTATAATTTGTTTTAAATTTTATTTTAAGATATGTATCTTGGATGCTGTTGTGATACGGGTAATTGGTTTTTCCACTTTTTATTTTACTCTAACGTATAAGCAAGATATGAATTATCACATATACTTGGTCAGCTTATTGGAATCTCTAATGAATTTTTTTTTTTTTACTTTTGTGTGTTGTACAGAAGCTGTATCTTAAACAAAAGAATGGTCATAACCATGTAAAAAACAAATTTTTTTTTCTTCTTTCTAATTGTTATATGTCATAGCATCTATAGCACTCTGAGAACAATATTACATAGTGATAAAAATGGTATCATTTTTTTTTTTGTTGTTTTTTATTTTGGTTGCTAACTTTTAAGTAGCATCTTGGCTTCTGTTGAGATATTTAACTCAAAAATATTTATTAAACACTGAATATAGGCCAGCCAATCTTGGAGACTGTAGAGGAAGAGGCAGAGAATAAGTATGATAAATAAATAGATTTATTACATTAGTCAATGATAAATGTTAAGGATAAAAAATCTCCAGGCAATGGAGTGAGATATTTGTATGGGTTGCTTTTAGATGTTTGGATGGGTTGATTTTGGGCAGGGTAGCTAGGGATGAACTCACTGAGAGGAAAGACCTTGAGGATGTGAAGGAATGAGTCCTGGACAAAGGTTATTCCTGGAAGAGCAAACAGAAATGTAAAGGCCCAAAGATAAGTACTTGTCTAGTGTATTTAGAGAAGAACATAGATCTTCAAAGATCTGAAACTTAATGAGGCACCAGATCGTCTAGCCTTCAGTTCAGTTGCTCAGTCACGTCCAACTCTTTGTGACCCCGTGGACTGCAGCACGCCAGGCCTCGCTGTCCATCACCAACTCCCGGAGCTTACTCAAACTCATGTCCATTGAGTTGGTGATGTCATCCAACCATCTCATCCTCTGTCGTTCCCTTCTCCTCCTGCCTTGAATCTTTACCAGCATCAGGGTCTTTTCAAATGAGTCAGCTCTTCGCATCAGGTGGCCAAAGTATTGGAGTTTCAGCTTCAACATCAGTCCTTCCAATGAATACTCAGGACTGATCTCCTTTAGGATGGACTGGTTGGATCTCCTTGCAGTCCAAGGGGCTCTCAAGAGTCTTCTTCAACACCACAGTTCAAAAGCATCAATTCTTCAGTGCTCAACTTTCTTTGTAGTCTAACTCTCACATCCAAACATGACTACTGGAAAAACCATAGCTTTGACTAGGGGGACCTTTGTCAGCCTCTGCTTTTTACAATGCTGTCTAGGTTCGTCATAACTTTTCTTCCAGGGAGCAAGCTTCTTTTAATTTCATGGCTGCAGTCACCATCTGCAGTGATTTTGGACCCCAAAAAATAAAGATGTCACTGTTTCCATTGTTTCCCCATCTATTTGCCATGAAGTGATGGGACTGGATGCCATGATCTTAGTTTTCTGAATGTTGAGTTTTATTCCAGCTGTGCTTCATCCAGCCCAGCATTTCTCATGACGTACTCTGCATATAAGTTAAGTAAGCAGGGTGACAATATACAGCCTTAACGTGCTCCTTTCCCGATTTGGAGCAGCCTTTTGTTTCATGTCCAGTTCTAACTGCTGCTTCTTGACCTGCGTCTAGCCTTAGACTTCATAATAAGCACTTTGGTTTTTATTTTGAGTGAGGCAGGAAGTTGTTAAGAAGGGGTACTTAAAAGAGCCTTGATTAAGAGAGATTTTTTTTAATTAGGAAGAGATATTGAATCAACTTTAAAATGAAAGATTTTATTAAGAGGATTTGCACAAAAGGCTTAAGTATTTTCTGTATCTGTCTTAGAGTATAAAGAAAAATGGAAATCAATTTTAAGTTGGTTATTTTACCACAACAAAGGGCAGTGCCATTTGGGGAAAACAACCATATACTGTTGGGTATACTTACAGTAAAATGTGAGTATACTCACCTTAAGTGTTATCATGAGATTTAGATGAAATAACATGTAGAATATTCAGCTGATTCTTTGGCAAATAAATAGTAAATATCCAAGTATGTTAGCATAATACTCAAGTTAATCAAATGTGTTATTATATAGCAAGGACTTTGATATAAAAATATATACAGTATATATAAGAAACTGACTTTTAGAATGGAATTAAACTTGTCATACACATTTTTCCTTTAAATTTCTAGTCATGTCATTTTAGGATTTTTCTCAATAAGGTTATTTTAGCCTCACAGAAAACCTGGGTGTACCTGGGGATAAATCCTAGATACTTTTTTTAATAAAAAATTTTAGAGCAATTTTAGATTCATAGCAAAATTGAGTTAAAGCTGGAGAAATTTCCTCTGTACCACCTACCTCCACACATATATGGCCTTTCATCAACATCACTCACCAGAAAGGTATACTGGTTATTATTGATGAACTTACAATGACATGTAATATCACTAAAAGGATTCACCTTTAGTGGTATTTTTTATGGGTTTGGACAAGTGTGTAATGGCATTTATCCATCATTATAGAGTCATATGGAGTTAGTTTCACTGCCCCCCCAATCCTCTGTTCTCCACCTCTTCATCTCTCCTTCTTTCTTAACCCGTGGCAATCACTTATCTTGTTACTGGCTCCATAGTTTGCCTTTTCCAGAATGTCACATGGTTGAAATCATATAGTATGTAGCCTTCACAGATTGATTTTTTTCACTCAGTAGTATGTATTTAAGATTTGTCCCTGTCTTTTCATGACTCAATAATTCCTTTTTTGTGTTTATTTTTTTTAATTTAGCATGAAGGAAATGTTTCATTCCAAATATACCAAAGTTTAACCATTCACTCATTGAAGAACATCTCGGTTGCTTACAAGTTTTAGTAAATTTAAGTAAAGCTGCTTTAAACATTTGTGTGAAGATTTTGAATGGACATAAATTCCAGCTCCTTTAGGTGTTAAGAATAGTGCTAAGAAGCACTATTTCTGGACTATATGGTAAGAATATATTCAGTTTTGAAACCACCACTGTCTTTCAAAGTATTTACACAAGTTTGCATTCCTACCAGCAACGCATGAGAATTTCAGTAGCTGTACATCCTTTTCAGCACTGGGTGTTGTCAGTGTTTTGAATTTTGGTTATTCTAATAGGTAAGTAGTTATATCTTATTGTTGTGCTAATTTGCATTTCCCTTATGACATCATCTCATATGCTTATTTACTATCTGCCTTTCTTCATTCATGAGGTGTCTCTTAAGGTCTTTGTCCAACTTTTTAATCAGTTGTTTTTCTTATTATTGAGTTTTAAGAATTCTTTTCATATTTTAAATAATGATCCTTTATCAGAAATGTCTTTGGCAAATATTTTCTTACAATATTTGTATAATATTTTCTTATACAAGTCTGTGGCTTGCTTTTTCATTCTCCTCATAGTGTCTTTCACAAAGCAGAAACTTTTAAAATTTTAATTAAGTCCAACTTATTTCTTTCTTTCACAGATCATGCCATTGATAGGGTATCTTAAAAGTCATTGCTGAATTCCTGGTGATCTAGATTTTCTCTTATGTTAACTTCCAGAAGATTTATAGTTTTTTATTTAGGTCTGCTACCCATTTCAAATTAACTTTTGTGAAGAAGATAGGTTTGTGCCCACTTTTTATTTTTGCATGTAGATGTCTGGTTGTCTAGCATTGCTTATTGAAAAGGCTAACTTTCCTCATCATATTGTCTTGCTTCTTTGACTATAGTTATGAGGTCTATTTCTGGGTTCTCTATTTTATTCCATTAATCTGTTTTCCCCCCACATACCACACTGTCTTGATTACTGTAGCATTATGGTAACTCTTAAATTCAGATAGTGCTAGAATTATGACTTTGTTCTTCTGTTTCAATACCATGTTGGCCATTCTGGGTAATCCTAGTAGGTAATTTTAAATATTAAAATGTGGGCAGGAAGTAGAGTGTTTTTTTTTTTTTTTTTTTCCCAGAGCATTCTTTGTTTTAAAAATCAATTTTTATTGGAGTATAGTTAATTTATAATGTTATGTTAGTTTCCACTGTACAGCAAACTGAATCAGTTATACATACACATATACCCCCCTATTTTTAGATGCCATATAGACCACTGGAGAGTAATGAGTAGAGTTTCCCGTGTTATACAGTAGACTCTTATCATCTGTTTTATATATAGTAGTGTGTATATGTCAGTTCCAATCTCCCAATTTATCCCTGCCCATCCCTTTCCCCACTGATATCCATAAGCTTATTTTCTACATCTGTGACTTTATTTCTGTCTTGTATGTAAGTTCATTAGTACCTTTTTTAAAGATTCCATATATAAATGATATCACATGATATTTGTGTTTTTCTGTCTGACTTTAGTCTTGACCACTAAAAACATTACGTGATAAATCAGAAATCCACTGCCTCATTGATTTTGAAATCTGCCCTTACATTCTAATATATGGATTCAAAAGAGAATATAGCAAGCTTTTCCCTTTTGAATATGTGGAATTATGCCAATTTTGTGTGTGTGTGTTTCTTAGAGATGGAAAGAGAGGAATGATAACAGTAATAAAGGTGTATGTGTGTGAAGGTATAAAGTCAATCTCTGCCTCCTTTGTATGCCAGTACAATGAATCGGTTACACTGCAGCCAATTTCACAAAGAAGCATTTCAGAATTAGTTGCAATAAATGAGAATCAGTAAACTCATATCTAGAATATCACATTAGCAACTTTTTTTGTATGTAACATTCTACCTAGTTATATCTGCATCATCCTGAATCAATGATTTGAAAGGTTTATTTTCTCAGATTCTGCCCTTGACCTGGTTTTATTTTAAAGTGCTTCACCTTTTAGGCATTTTGATTTAGTTACTTACTTTCTAGAAACAACAACAAAAAAGTAAGAGATGTGTGTTTTTATTAGCATTTATGCAGCATAATGTGATAAAAGCTACTTCTATTATATGCTTCCTAATGTGGAAGTGCTTTTGCTGAAAGCTAATTTAACCTGAAAGTGACAAGATATTGATCCGTTATAACATATCAGAAATATCTTTAGTTGTGTAGTGTTCCCACATAGGAAAAAAATCTGAGATAAACAATGGTCTCTTTCTATAAGCCTAAAATGATAAAGAAACAGTTATTTTTCCAGTTGTAAAAATACTAAGATGAAAATAAGGAACTATCAGAAACAAAAGAATATTCAGTAAGATCATATGTATTAATAGATTCAATCATTTCAAATATTAAGTATGTGTTCTTGATAATTCAAGGTGACCAGCCCCACATACGAAAGTCAGGCTTTTGTATCCACAGAGCACGTTCGCTGAGCAGTGCTTTAATGTTAATGAAAGTTGGCATCTTGTGATATTCTGTTCTCTGCTTTTTGAATAGTTGAAGGTTATTTCCATATGGCCACTTAAGGTCTGGAGGTTAAAGCAGTATGTAAAACATTTTCTTTGCAATTTAATCCTATCAACAAAAAAGACTTTCTGAGATATATGGTAACTGATCACATTTTTCTCCTTTCACTTTAATTATCAATAAGCCTGAATGGTAAAAAAATGCTCAGTTTTATGTACCCTGTTATGGCTTATATATTGAAATGATTTTTGAATCTTGATTTCTACTTCTTTTTTTAAAAATTTTGAATCTATAATTTTATTTCTATTTTCTTATGTCTTAGGTGTCCCAAATTTGTACATGTGAGTAATGGTTGTACGTAAGTGAATGGATAAATAAATGTTGTGTGTCAAAACTTTCTAATTTCTTTAGAAATTTTTCAAAGATTTGGTGCTCTTACTTAGCCAATAAACCTGTCACAGAAAATTAAACTTGCTGGAGACAGACTAACAATTAGTCAGAATTCTGGACAAAAATATTGTTAGGGTAATTGGTCTGCCAAGTCAAGTCGAAGTGTATCAATATTCAAAATCAGTTCATAAAGCAGTGATAACCTGACATAATCAATCATGTGAAAGTTTTTTTTTTTAGAATTTTCCAGTAAACTAGTATATGATAAGGAACGTGATATTGATTTCCCAAGATTGACACTTGGAAATGCAAAGTAACCTCTCATATAAAGCCTTTGTTTTTTTCTTTTTACATTAAAGGAATACCTTTATAAATGGTTTTCCATCTTAGATTTTAAAATAATATATTTTAGTATCAAAAACTCATATATATTTCAATAATTTCCAAAAAATTGTAATTCTATTTTCCCTTCTAAAATACAATTGTTTACAAGATATTTGAAAGAGAACTTTATCCGACTATTGTGTCCAGTTTAAAATCATACATTTTAGGAAATGATAAAACAGGCTAGAGGGCATTTAATATGAATGGAGAGGTGGAAAAATTATTTTTAGGCTAATCTAGAAGTAGTCATTAATTATTCTGGAAAGATAAATTAAAAGGGGCAAATGAAAGCCTCTTTTTGAAACTCTCTTTGTTTACTTGCTCTTCATCCTCCCATGTGTGGACTGAAAAAATGAACTGTATTTATTGTGAAGGAAGAATTCACACATAGGGAAGATGTCTTTGTAGTATGGTAGATCAAAATGCTGACCTAGGCTGCCAAGGGTTAAGTTGCTGTGAATTTTAATCCCTAGGGAATCGCTAAATTTGATGGACAACTATGTGATTTGAATGATTTAGATAGTGGTGCTAGGTACTGAATCACTTCAAGAGATGAAGGTTGTGATGCTTTTCTAATTTATGTTTCAGTGATTTTATTGAAGCAAATATCATATATTCTAATAGATATAGTTGTTCCTTCCTAAATTAAGCACAGAAACAGATAATTAAGTTTCTGAAAGTTTTATGTGTTACATACACCTGATATCTTTTTTAAAAATTACATTTTCCTTCCAATAGACTCCTCAAGCATGCTGCACATGCATCTATTTGAAGTATTTAATATGCTTCATTGAGTTATATATTCCTTTCTTTCACTAGATAGTAGTTTTTTTTTACAGTTAAGATCATGGTGTAAATTATTTGTATTCCTGGAACCTAGTGCAGTGTTGCACATGATGTCCACAATTATGATGTGGTAAATGAAAGGAAAAAAGATGAAAGCAAATAAGAAAGAAGAAATTTCTGGCTCCTGTCTTAAAAAGTTGATCCTGTAATTTTGGCTTGTAGCCATAAGGTGGCAGAAGTATCCCACTGTGAAGAAATTCATTTATTCACTCATTCATTTAATCATGTTACACACGGTTAGATTTTCTTTTCTTTCCTCCATGACCTTTCTGGAGTCTTGAAGACTATAGAAAACAGTGAATAATGTGAAAAGCATGTCACCCAATACACATTTTTCAACTGAACAGCTGAAATCTTGGTGAGGTTAAAGTATCCTGATGCTAAAATGGAACATTCTCTGACATATTTTTTTCTCACATTCTTGCTTTTTAGTTTCTATATACACTTTTATTACTCTGAGAGTCCTAATTTTAAGTTAATCTAATAAAATATTCCAATTTAGCTGAAATTAATTTTGCAATTTCAGTGTCTTTGCTTTAAAATTTATGCATATTTTCTACTGATGGGGAGGCAAAAAACATCTTTCATTATTATTAAACTACCTATCATTCGTTGTGGTCCAATAAGATATCTCTTCATGGGTATTATTTTTTCTTACTTTTAAGTTTGATATAATAAATTTATTCACATTTTAAAGATGAGGAAACTAAATAACCGAGTATTTAGAGTTTGCTCAATGTTACACGGAAAGTTACGGGAAGAACGTGGGATATGAATCTGGTTTGGCATTCTTATAGATTTGGGCCCACCCATCAGAATCTACCCATGTAGGGTTTTTTTAAATTCATATTTGCTGGTGTATCAGATTTCATTTGTATTTCAGTTCACAGTCAAAGTAGAGATGATCCACCTGAGGACCTACCTATTAGAATTCTTATCACAATGTATTGTAATTGCTCATTTACTTGTATGCTTAATTAAAATTGAATTCTCTGAGGGCAAAGTTTGATCTTCTATCTTTGCATTCCCAGCATCTGGTAAAGAGTATGCATGCGTGCTAAGTTGCTTCAGTCGTGTCCGACTCTTTGTGACCCTCTGGACTGTAGCCCGCCAGGCTCTTCTATCCGTGGGATTCTCCAGGCAGGAATACTGGAATGGGTTCCCATCCCCTCCTCCAGGGGATCTTCCTGACCCAGGGATCAAATTAAACCTGTGTCTTGTGCAACTCTTGCATTGCATGCAGATTCTTTATTGCTGAGCCACCAGGGAAGCCAGGTAAAGAATATTCTAGGTGGAAAGTACTCCATATATAAAAATGTTAAATAATTTAATAAATCATGGTTCTTTTACCAAAGCTTAGGTTTCTTTTTCCCTCTCCTCCATCCAAAGCCTCAGAAGTAGTTTTCTTAAAGTGAGAATATTTTTGCAGCAGACTCCATTGCTTACAAACCTCACTTTCTCCCTAACTTCAATTTTGTTTAGGTGTCAGGATGCTTTGTGTTTCAGGGGAGTATGACATGGAGAGGGAATCAGTCAAGGTAACACAACCCCCTTGTGTTCAGTGGTTGAGTTAGGGGTGTGTAAGTGATATGATGCAAGATGTGAGAAAGTCTGTTGGGAGTTGACTGCAAGAGTTTTTCTTGCCTTTAGGAAGCAAAGTAAGGAAAACGTTTGTATTCTTCTGTTGGATGTTTCAGTATGAGGATATGATAGTTGGAAGCTGCTTCAACCATTTGAAAGATAAAAATCAAAATAATGAGAATGGCAGAAAAGAAAGGTGAAAGAACTTGATTACACTGTAATTTTCTGAGTTAATAACTTTTGAAATTTCCTAATCCCTTGTACTGGGATAGATAATTCAATCAGAGCCATTACCACACCTGCCATTTGTTCATCTCAGTTTATTGTAAAATTTTCTGTACAATCAAATGTGGCAAGGAAGATTCCTCCCCTTAACTGGCAAACTGCCCTGGTCTTCAATAGCAGTTAGGGAAGATCTAGATGCCATTCACTTCGAGGAGGTTCAGGAGACATCCAGAACACACCTTATGAACTACTCACCAGCTATGTTAGGACAAGGGAGTGACTCAAAATCTCTGGTATACCAGTAAAATGTAACAACTCACTTCCCGAAAACAAAAGGTGATATTTTAAAATTTATTATAAGCTTCACAGATAGAAAGCAGGTATAGCACACAGTTTACAAATATTAATAAAGTATACAATACTCTTTATTATAAGTTTCATATAGCTAATTGATTCTCACATAATGCTCTGTTTGGTTTCTGCCAAATTTCGGTATCTACAGACAAGCTATAGTTGCAGCCAATGAATATATTTCCAACATGACTGTGCTTGATATTTTCATTTGCATTAAGAATAATACAAATGAAACTATAAAGACATATGTTGGAATTCTACTCATTTGCCAGTGATATTACCAACTTCTTTGCTGAATATAATAATGTTTTTCAAATACTGGAAGAATATTTCCTTGCTACTGTATTCCATTCACAGTGGAACAGATACAGCCATAATATACTTTAAGTTTACACTACAGTATTAACACTTTCTCTATGAATTAAGTTTGGGCCATTAAGAAAACAATCAATCAAGCCTCCATTTGTTGGGTTTCCCAGTTACTTTGGTGTAAATATTCTTGCAATGACTGTAATGATGACAAAACATGAAACTGGGAAGAGGTGTGTAGTGGCACACTATATTTTTCCACCATATAGAAATAAGGCAAATAATAGCAAAAGCAAAGATAATTGTAAGATACACTAAAATAATTAGGAAGTGATGAGGCTTGGGAATTTAATATAAAATTTATCAAATTGTAAATTTATATGATTTAATTTTTAATAATAGCTATGTTTAACAACCACCTTGCAAAATCCCTGAAAATTAAATAATCAGCTTTTGTGAGCTGGTATGGGCCAGCTCAGGCACACTGCTGCACCATATGTTTCATCACAGAAATAAGTGATTCATTTTCCTGGTTCAGTTTAGCAAAATCTGGCTAACAAATTGTGTCGAATCTCCTGTTGCTATCAGATGTATTTGTTTTTAGGCAAACAATTCTACTGGCAGACTGTTTTTTCTCTTTTGAGAGTTAAAGCCAGTATAGACTGGATAAAGTAGTTGAGGACCAAATGGATAAAGTAGTTGAGGACCAAAATCTAATTATTTTAAGATGCTTGTGAATGCCATATACACAAATTTACCAAAATAATTTTTACTATTATGACTGTTATACATATCAGTTGAAGGCTCGTTCAAGGAATATGTGTCAATCAAAACTTGGGAGTTGGGCATTTGTTTTGAGGATTAAAATATGGCAACTTATTTTTGTGTGATAGTGAAATAAACATGTCTTACTTAAATTATGTTATCATAAACCAGAAATATCATATAATTTTACAATTTTTGTTTACAGTTCAGTTTAGGCCTTTTTGTTATATCTGATGAATATATATGGGTGATTTTCTTTTTACTCAATCCAGATAAATCTAGTTATTTGCAATGAATATAGCCTTGACTTTTCAGGTTTATTTAAATCAGACAGGGAACAAAATTGAGGGATTAGAAAGTGATATCAACAGCTTTACAGTACTGTCCTATGATTTGTCTTCTTCCAATTTAGGTTCAGAAATAACATCTAATTATGTTTCTATCCCTGTAGAGAATACCTCATATTTATAAAACATTCCTCATTGGATATGTTTTTTTCAAAATCTTGATTGCATGCACCATTTCATTTGTTTTATTTTAAAATAAATCAATGGAAAGAAAAGAAACTACGGAAATAATCTTTCCTTCTTTAAATTTCATGTTAAATAAAAGGACTTATTTTTGAACCTGAACAACCAGCTGGTGTAGAAGAAAGGATACATAAATTTGGCATTAGATGAAACAATACCTATTCTGCTCCAAGCTTTTGAGAAACACATGGGAATTAAGTGTCACTGAAATTGAGCCCTCTCTTATCTCAGTAGGGTCAGGAAATAGAGAAATAATTTCTTTTTTCCATAGCTTCAGACTGGGATCTAGCTGAATTTGCCCACTCTGGGTTACTGACTTGTGCTTACAGATAAGTTACAGTTGAATGCATGAGCAACTACCCACATGGATTTTTAAATGAGGAGAAAAATAGTTTGGCTCTAGAGTTAATGTATTCCAATTGTGATAGACATAATACAGTTAATATTGGACAATTTGACACAAGTGTCTGGGCAATTCAAGAACAATCTTTTCTATTATCTAATTATTCATGTAATTGAGGAAAATGGGGTTATTATGGTGACCCCTGTATTTAAATCCAACCTTTCAATTTTTCGGTGTTTGCAGAGAACTTCATTTGAGAAATTATTCTTAATGTTAATTTTATACATATTTTCTCTACTTACTGTCTTTAGAAATATATAAAGGGATCTTTTTTCCTAAGAACTTTCCTGCTTCTAATATCTCTGTACTAAAATTATTATGAAATGGCTAGATATTTCCTCAGTAATAATTTGTAAATATCTCAGCTTGAGAAGCTTTTAAATAAAAACTCTAAGATTTAAAAGTTCTATTTTAAGTATTGCTATTGGTTGTTGAACGTGTTAGTTGCTCAGTTGTGTCTGACTCTGTGACCCACTGACTGCAGTCCATGGAATTCTCCAGGCAAGAATAGTGGAGTGGGTTGCCATTCCCTTCTCCAGGAGATCTTCCCGACCCAACGGTTGAACCTGGGTCTCCTGGATTGCAGGCAGATTCTTTACCATCTGAGCTACCAAGGATGCCTAATCAATAATCTGTTGATTATTAATGCTTAATGAATATGCTGATTTTTCCCCAAAATTTATTGGTAATTTTAAAGTCTTCCCCTCCTCCCCCCAAATGATGCCTCTAGAATATATCTTGATTAAAAGAATATACGTCCTGGACCTGTTTTCAGTCAGACCTATGATATGTGATGTGCATATGATTTTTGGTAATTCTGAGACATTAATTTTGTGTACCAATACAGATTGTTTGCACATAATGAAAGAGTGGAATCTGGTATACTGGAGAATCCTCCACACACACACCATAAAGGAGAAAGATGTTTTTAGGAGTAAATGCTGGGAAGTTTTTTGTTTCTTAGGGGTACACTGATGAAAAATAAACCAAAAGCAAACCTGATGGCTTAGGGAAGCACTCCAAGATAGGTTACAGAACCTGCTGAGGTGCCTTTCTCCTTTCCTCTTGTTAAAAAGCCAGAAGGTTGTAAAAATGGCCATATTTTATTTAGCACCTTGGTAATTATTTTTTGTGAGTGTGTCATCAAAATAGCAGCTCTCAATTTCTCCTCTCACTTTGCAACACAACCATAGTGATTAACAGCATAGATATGGAATCTGTAAAGATTAATCTTAGGTGTCAACTTGATTGGGCTAAGGGATGCTAGGATAGTTGGTAAAAACATACATTTCTGGATGTATCCATGAGAGTGTTTCCAGAAGAGGTTATCATTTGAATAAGTAGATGCCAATCTGGAGAATTCTGCCCTCACCAGTGTGGGTGGGCGTCACTCAATTTGTTGATGGCCCATATAGGACAAAGAGATGGAGAAAGGGTAAATTCTTTCTCTCGCCTTGGGCTGAGTCATTTGTCTTCTGGCCATGGACATTGGAGCTCTTGGTTCTCGGGTCATTAGACTCTGCTTCACCAGCAGCACTTCTGGGTCTCATGTCTTCAGTTTTGAAATGGGAGTTAGTCTCATACTTTCACCATCATCTTCCTTGGTTCTCAGGTTCCTTCAGGTTCAGGATGAATTCTATCACAAATTTTCCTGTATCTCCAGCTTGCAGACAGCAGATTGTGGAACTTCTCAGTCTCCTTAACTGTGTGAACCAGTTCCTATATCTCCCTTTGTAGAGATCTTGGTATATCCTACTAGATCTGTTTCTCTAGAGATCTCTGAATAATACAGATTTGGACTGCCTGACTTTGCATTTTAAATGAATGTTTATATATTTGTAAACTTCTATACATTGATATTGGACTTCCTAGGTGGCTCAGTGGGTAAAGAATTCGCCTGCAATGCAGGAGATGCAAGTTCAATCCCTGGGTTGGGACAGATCCCCTGGAGTAGGAAATGACAACCAATTTAAGTATTCTTGCCTGGAGAATCCCATGGACAGAGGAACCTGGAGGGCTACAGTCCATAGGGGCACAAAGAGTTGGACACAGCTGAAGCAACTGAGTGCATATACATTTATATAGCGATGACAATGTGCCAGGCAATGTATTAAGCACATTTACAAATATTACCTTATTTGATCCTCACAACAGCAGAGCTAGTGTTCAAAGCTCAGCAGTCTGTCTCAGAGCCTATACCCTCAGCACATTCTCATTTCTAAGATGTTGGCCAGATGCTATAGTTTCTATAAAATGCAGATAAAAATGGTACCTTTTTATATTTTTGAAGAACAAATGAGTTGCTACATGATAAGCACATAGGGTGGTGGCTGGCACTTAAGTATTAAGTGTCACCATTCCTACCACTCACCCCTTGCCCACTCTTGCCCCCTCCTTCTCCATGCCTTCAGCAGAAGGGTGACTTGATTACTCTTTGGTCATTATCAATAATTCCTCTTTGTCTTTTCTTCAAATGATTTTTATTTTTGTCTAATCTAAAACCTATTGGTTCTCTATAAGTCATACATTCAAACTTGCTAAGAAAGAGAATCCCATTGATTTGGTTGGTCACCATCAATCTATACTAAGACTGCTAGCTTTTGAGTGATTTCTTTGGATTGCTAGATTTTTAGTCTTATAGGCAACCAATTCTGGGCCCATATTCTGAGGCAAGGATGGCAGAGTCATGACACAAATTTTCTTAAAACTGGAACAAATGCCTAATATATTCCATCATTCTTCACTATGAAGATATGTTGTGAGCTAGATTTTTAACTATGCCAGTCTTGCACTCCTCTCATGATCAATATGCTTTATTCATCAGTTTAACTAACTGTGTTGCTAATTTGAGTTCTGGCCAAACATGCTCAGCCAGGAACACCCCAGTCTACCTCAACTTGTTCACTGCTGTACTTCCCAGGTGGCGTTAGTCATAAAGAACCCACCTGCCAATGCAGGAGACATATCTGACATGGGTTTGATTCCTAGGTTGGGAAGATCCCCTGGAGAAGGAAAGGGCAATGCACTCCAGTGTTCTTGCCTGAAAAACCCTGTGGAGAGAGGAGCTTGGTGGTCTACAGTCCATAGGGTTGCAAAGAGTCAGTTTAGTTCGGCTCAGTTGCTCAGTCGTGTCCAATGCTTTGCGACCCCATGAGCCACATCACTCAAGGCCTCCTTGTCCATCACCAACTCCCAGAGTTCACCCAAACCCATGTCCATCGAGTCAGTGATGCCATCCAGCCATCTCATTCTCTGTCGTCTGCTTCTCCTGCTGCCCTCAATCTTTCCCAGCATCAGAGCCTTTTCAAATGAGTCAGCTCTTCACATCAGCTGGCCAAAGTAT
This sequence comes from Odocoileus virginianus, assembly GCF_023699985.2. Classification (NCBI taxonomy): domain Eukaryota; kingdom Metazoa; phylum Chordata; class Mammalia; order Artiodactyla; family Cervidae; genus Odocoileus; species Odocoileus virginianus. The sequence continues at coordinate 11,817,931 of NC_069697.1, forward strand.
TGGAGTTTCAGCTTCAGCATCAGTCCTTCCAGTGAACACCCAGGACTGATCTCCTTTAGGATGGACTGGTTGGATCTTCTTGCAGTCCAAGGGACTCTCAAGAGTCTTCTCCAACACCACAGTTCAAAAGCATAAATTCTTCGGCACTCAGCTATCTTTTTAGTACAACTCTCACATCCATACATGACTACTGGAAAAACCATAGCCTTGACTAGACGGACCTTTGTTTGCAAAGTAATGTCTCTGCTTTTTAATATGCTGTCTAGGTTGGTCATAACTTTCCTTCCAAGGAGTAAGCATCTTTAATTTCATGGCTGCAATCACCATCTGCAGTGATTTTGGAGCCCCCCAAAATAAAGTCAGCCACTGTTTCCATGGTTTCCCCATCTATTTGCCATGGAGTGATAGGACCAGATGCCATGATCTTAGTTTTCTTAATGTTGAGCTTTAAGCCAACTTTTTAACTCTCCTCTTTCACTTTCATCAAGAGGCTCTTTAGTTCGCCTTCACTTTCTGCCATAAGGGTGGTGTCATCTGCATATCTGAGGTTATTGACATTTCTCCTGGCAATCTTGATTCCAGCTTGTGCTTCCTCCAGCCCAGTATTTCTCATGATGTACTCTGTGTATAAGTTAAATAAGCAGGGTGACAATATACAGCCTTGATGTACTCCTTTTCCTATTTGGAACCAGTCTGTTTTTCCATGTCCAGTTCTAACTGTTGCTTCCTGACCTGCATACAGGTCAGACATGACTGAATTGACTTAGCACTTAGCAGTTGGCTTTGACCTATTTGCAAGTTAGCAAGCCAGCTGTTAATTTAAATTAGGTTCTTGGTTTATTTTAACTGAATAATTTTATTTATTATTTTATTAGGCATATAGAAACTTTTTATAGTATCAAATGTTATTTACCATTTATATGCATTAGTCTGTTTACCTAAAATGATATATAAGTTTACAAGTAGAGCAGAGTCCTTTCTGAGACAAAACTTCCATTTAGAGTTGGAAGTGGCTGACAAAATGGTAGAACAAGTGGTTCAGGACTTTATTTGGATGAATTAATTTGAATTGAAAGAAATAAAAAGGGAAAAGGTAGTCTGAAGACAGAGACTGAGGGAAGGCTGAGTATTTTCTCTCCCAACTTTAAGGTCTGAGTATGAGCCTTATCGAGCTTTCCTGGTTGCTCAGCTGATAATCCGCCTGCAATGCAAGAGATCCTGGTTCAGTTTCTGGGATGGGAAGATTCCCCTGGAAAAGGGGTAGGCTACCCTATCCCACTCCAGTGTTCTTGGGCTTCCCTGGTGGCTCAGATGGTAAAGAGTCTGCTGTAGTGACAGAGACCTAGGTTTGTTCCCTGGGTCAGGAAGATCCCCTGGAAGAGGAAATGGCAGCCTACTCCAGTACTATTGCCTGGAAAATCCCATGGACAGAGGAGTCTGGCAGGCTAGAGTCCATGAGGTCACAAAGAGTTGGACACAACTGAGTGACTTCACTTTCTTTCTTTCATAAATCATACAATCAGCCAACTTTTTAAGTTTCCTATCAGTATTTTTTGTTTATAATACATACAGAGTAAAAAGTTAATTCACATATTTAACATTTATTAAATATCTTATTAAAAGAGTTTAGGTATAAACTTCTGTATCATAATGATTATGATTGAAACTGTTTTGCATATTTAGACCTAGGTCCTTATGATATAGAAAATAAAACCATATTTGATGAGTATCTCTAGTTCTGGTATAAACCAAGATCCACTCTACTTAATGAGTTAATATGTCCATGGCTTATTCTCCTTGTAGCTATGACTCTTGGGCTTTTAAGCTCACCTAAATTAAAACAGAAACCAGGTGGGTGGAGGAAAGCTTGATGATGAGGAGGATAATAATGCTGACCATGATGATGGTGATTTAGATACATTTTACATGGCATCCTATAGAAGTCAAGCAGAGTTCCATTTTATAAATTACCAGGATTTTTTTCAGTTTCCTCTCAATTGTTCCTCCTTCTGTTGTAGCCACTATATTCACAAGAGTTAGGGTAAAGGGAACATCTTAGGAAGTTATTGTTTCATATTTCACCTTTTATCTTAACAGGTTTCAGATCCTTTCTTTTCCAGTGACCTTGTTCACTTTTTTCATTTTCCAAACACAACATGACTTGGTAACCTATGCCTTCAGTCCAGTTCAGTTCAGTTACTCAGTAGTGTCTGACTCTTTGCGACGCTGTGGACCACAGCACCCCATTCTTCCCTGCCCATCACCAACTCCTGGAGCTTACTCAAACTCATGTCCATCCAGTTGGTGATGCAATCCAACCATCTCATCCTCTGTCATCCCCTTCTCCTCCAGGGAAAAGCATTCTTTGTGCTATGCTGTGCTATGCTTAGTTGCTCAGTCATGTCTGACTCTTTTTGCCCCTGTGGACTATATCCCACTAGGCTCCTCTGTCCATGGGGTTTTCCAGGAAAGAATCCTGGAGTAGGTTGCCATTTTATTCTCCAGGGATCTTCCTGACTCATGGATTGAACCCACATCTCCTTCATTGACAGGCAGATTCTTTATCACTGAGCCACCGGGAAAGCCCCAGTAGAACTCTCTACGTGGCTATAAAAATAATTGACATTTGCAATTTTACAGGGAAATATTAGGGTTGTCTAGAACTTTCAAAAATTGTCAAACTTGTGCAAATAGGGCAGAACATTTAGGTCAGGTCATTTATTATCTCTTTTGGGCTTCCCTGGTGGCTCAGATGGTAAAGAATCCTTCTGCAATGAGGAACACCTCGGTTCAATACCTAGGCTGGGAAGATCCCCTGGAGTAGGACATGGCAACCCACTCCAGTATTCTTGCCTGGAAAATCCCATGGACAGAGAAGAGAAGTCTGGCAGGCTGCAGTCCATGGGGTCACGAAGAGTTGGACACGACTGAGTGACTAAGCATACACACACGCTCATTTATGATCTCTGTAGCTGAAGATATTAAAAGGCTCAGACCAGTGAACAGCTCTGCTACTTGGGTGGGTGACTATGCAGACTTTACTTCCTATCACAGAGAAGAAACTGTGATCCATTTTCTCACTAATGAGGGCCTTTCTTTGTTCTTGTAACTTTCAGGATTTAATTTTCTTTTCATTCCTTTGGATATGTAATCTAATAGAAAATTTTATTATTAAGTTGGGGAATTAGGTGGAAAAAAGGTATAATATTGAATTGAAAATAATATTGAAAATTCTTGAAGTTACGGAAAGTTTCCCTATACAGTTTAGACAATTCAAAAGCTATTTAAGCTTCCATTCAATTTCCAAACCTTCTACACAGGGGGCATTTTTATTTTTCTTCTTAATAGACTTCATAACTTATCTTCAAAGAAAGTTGGCTTTTAGGCACTTTATGCAGCTGCTTCAGAAGTATCCTTTTATAAGTGTCGACTTTGATGTTTAATTGTTACAAAGCAATCAAACATAATTAAATTGTGTTGATGTTTTCTTGAATTGTTTATCTGTTACTTTCACTAAAGTTCATCTTAGGTTAATTGTCATATTTCAGTATTTAGTTTCATTATATACTTTTTATGACTATGACTATTACTGTTATTGGAGGTATATTTTATCACTTACTTGGAAAAGGTTTAGGGTGCTCTTTAATGCCTTTTGAATTTCTTAATTGTAATTAGTTAAATATATGAGGAATGCAAATTTTATCGCTACAAATTATCAGTCAATTTATTTCATCCTAGGTTAGCTAATATTTAACTGAAAAACCCAGAGCTTCAGTCACTTTGATCAAGGCTTGATGTCATGTCTAGTAATACTGAGGATCAAATTTCTTTCTGTCACTCTGTTTTGGATTCAAATTCATTGTAAGATTGTCTCCCTTTGTGACTTCAGGAAGACTATTGGCTACTCCCAGGGCTATATGATTTCTTAAGCATGCCCATTAGCATTCTCTGTGGTGGTTTAAGGTTCATTATGAATGTGCAGTTTTGACCACACATCTAAATCAGTCACCATGTATTTCAATATGAAATATATTGATTGCTTTGCCTAGGTTATGAGCTATATCTTTGGTTCTGATGGTGGAATCTGCTTCCTGAGAACTTTGTTGCATGTTAGTGTTGCATGTGGTAAATCTATTGCTATATTTTTAAAATATATCAAAACTTAGTGCTTTGAAACAACCATATTTAAAATATCACAGTTTCTGTGAGTCAGGAATATGGTCAAGTCTTCTCTGGGTTTTCTGTTTTTCAGGTTCCTCACAAGCCCTAAAATTCAGGTGTCATTAGGGAGTGTAGTCATCTCAAAGCCCGACTGGGAAAATATATGCCTCCAAGTCTACTTGTATGGCTATTGGCAGAAGTCAGTTCCTTCTGCATCATTGGGTTGAAGGACTCAGATCCTTGCTAGCTATTGGCTGTAGGCATCTCTTGGTGGTGGTTTAGTTGCTCAGTTGTGTCCGACTCTTGCAACTACATGGACTGTAGCCTGCCAGGCACCTCTCTCCATGGAATTTTCCAGGCAAGAATATTGGAGTGGGTTGCCATTTCCTTCTCCATAGGCATCTCTTAGATCCTCGCTACATGGGCCTCTGCAACATGACAGCTTGTTTCATCAAAGTTGCAAATTAAGAAGGCAATAAAGAATGCCTAAAAATGTTGAAGTTATATCCACTTATAAACTCAGTTTATACATACTTGAATTAAAAATACCAGGTTTGTGATTCTTTTTAAAGTAATATTTATCTCTTTTTCTATCAGGAATGCTTAGGTTAAACAGAGATCAGTTGCAACAAGAAGACAAGTAATCATCAAATTAAGGAAGGCAAGAGGCTTGGAAAACAGATTTTATTTAATTCAGTAGTGTCTAAGGTTTAAACTGCTAATTGTAAGTACCTAGAGGGCTTTTAATTGATCCCAGGCAAATATCCTAAAAATTGGACATGTTCTTTAAATCACTTTTAGTGGACCCAAATTAATAGCAAAATAAGAGGTTGATCTATGAAGGATAGTAACCCTGACATCTGTCAGTCATCTGTGATCTGGAGGCAATTCTGGCAATAGTGATAAGAAAGTGTTTCTCCCTGAGCATTTACTTATTACCAGTAGTTGAAGTTTGAAGTCTGCATCTCTATTAGAGAAATAAGGTAGAATATATGAATTCTATAAACCTTCCAGCCCATATCAAAGGAAATATTTTAATGATTTCATAAATAAAACCACATGCCAATATTAGCTCTGATCTCCACTGTGACTGGGTAAACCATATACATTTTCTCATTTATAAAAGAAAGATACTAAAGTATCAGCTATCCTCACCCTGACTTATCAAACTCTTCTGAATCAAATAGGAGTGTTTTGGATGAGTTATTATCCCAGCACTTTCAATACAGCACTGAGATTTACAAGGGCCTTTTATTTCTGGTTTAAGTGCTCCCTGAATTTGATACATTTATATTAAATTTTTATGTAGATGAAAATTTCAGCATCTTAATTGCTGGTTATTTTTAGTAATATTTCAGTTCGGTTCAGTTCAGTCACTCAGTTGTGTCTGACTCTTTGCGACCCCATGAATTTCAGTACACCAGGCCTCCTTGTCCATCACCAACTCCCGGAGTTTACTCTAACTCATGTCCATTGAGTTGGTGATGCCATCCAGCCATCTCATCCTCTGTCGTCCCCTTCTCCTCCTGCCCCCAATCCCTTCCAGCATCAGGGTCTTTTCCAATGAGTCAACTCTTCACTTGAGGTGGCCAAAGTATTGGAGTTTCAGCTTCAGCATCAGTCCTTCCAATGAACACCCAAGACTGATCTCCTTTAGGATGGACTGGTTGGATCTCCTTGCAGTCCAAGGGACTCTCAAGAGTCTTCTCCAGCACCACAGTTCAAAAGCATTAATTTTTCGGTGCTTAGCTTTTTTCACAGTCTAACTCTCACATCCATATATGACCACTGAAAAAAACCATAGCCTTGACCAGACTGACCTTTGTTGGCAAAGTAATGTCTCTGCTTTTTAATATGCTATCTAATTTTTTTGGGCTCCAAAATCACTGCAGATGGTGATTGCCGCCATGAAATGAAAAGATACTTACTCCTTGGAAGGAAAGTTATGACTAACCTAGTAATATTTACTAAACATTAATTATGTCTTTTTCAAATTCATGCATTGGTTTATAGACTAGTGATGAAGAAAAAAATATCTAGGAAAGAAAGGCAATTCAAAACAGTGGGTCTTAGGTTTATGGGAATATTAGAAATAAGGAACTAGAGGAGGGAAATTTTTCATGGCTAGGGCTAATGAAGGAAGTTTCAAAATGGAAGTCACATTTGATGTGACTTGAAGGATAGGTGGACTTTAAAATATGGAGATGATGGGTCAAAACTTTTACTTCAGGGGGAAAAACAGGAGCAAAATATAGATAGCAGAAAAGTATAAGCAGTGAATACAACCAACTGTTTCAAGTTTGCCTTGACTTGCACAGGCGGTGCATACAATAAAGCCCTAATGGGCTTGGAGTCAGACTTTGAATAAGCTTGAAGCCCAGATGATGGAGTTTCCATGTTTTTTTTTTTTTGTTAGAAGAGGAGAGTTACTAGGGGTTCTGAGTGACATGGCTGAAAGGCGAGAGGCAGAGTTAAGAGACTGGTGTCATAGTGCATAAGTGGGCTACTGTGCTAAGTATGGTTTTCCATAGAAGCTGCTGTTCACTTAAAAAAAAAAGAAAAAAGGAATGACTAGCCCTGAAAATAAGTTGCAGCCTTAAGTAGTTGACCTCACTTGAAATCATTTTATCATTAAATGTGTCTAATAGCTCAATTATAGCTTTCAAACTATAGTTTTTCCTTTTGGGAAAACTCAACATTTTGAAACAAAAGGTAATTTTTTGGTTGTTTTGTATGTCTTCCTTGTTCCTGCTACAGGAATTTTTCTTGATGCTGTTCAAATAAGAGCTCTATTCTTTTAGCAAGGAAGATTTTCCTTTCTTTGTTTCCATCAGGCAGTGAATTTACAACCCTGTATTTCTGACATCAGGTCTGTTTCCATGGAAATGGATGTAATAGAGCATATTTGGTACTATGGACTTGATCCAGCTAAAAATATTTGTAACAGTCTGGAATGTGAGGCAGTATAAAGCTATGGGTGTTGGCTCTGCCTTAGTGTTGATGTCTTCATTGAAAATGTCAGCTTTCTATAAAGTCAGAAAGCAATTAAAATGGCATAGCAGGAGACAACCCTTCAGAGCTGACTTTTCTGCCACCTCAGTTAGGTTGTTCAGTTTGTTCCTAATAATGCTTAGAAAGGTTCGTGTGTTACTAACTATAACCAAGTGAGAAGATCCTTCAAGATCCCTGTTTCAGAAGTATGATTTTTAACTGCAGTAGAAAAAGATGTAAAGAATACTAGCATGGAGAAGATGTAGCATTCACTTTCTGCTAAGAACCTATTTCCTTTAAATTCTTATTCAAGCACACTTGGGCTTCCCTGCTGGCTCAGACTGGAAAGAATCTGCCTGCAATGCAGGGAACTGGGGTTTGATCTCTGGGTCAGGAAGATCCCCTGGAGAAGGGAATGGCTACCCATTCCAGTATTCCTGAAGACTATCATGGACAGAGGAGCCTGGTGGGCTATGGTCTATGGGGCCACCAAGAATCAGACATGACTGAGCAACCAATACTTCCACTTTTTCAAGCACACACAAAAGTTACAGGGAGAGAGCAGTGCCCTGCTGACCAAGAATAACATTCTCTAATATGAAGTGCTAGTTAGAGGGACAAACTAAACCCCTGAGACTATTTTTTTGTGATATGGAAAATTTATAGGATATATCAATCTTTGAACAAGAGTAGTATTTCAGTATTTTCATATTTAGTTCAAATATTATCCTTGAGTATACCTTTGGTGAGTCTTTTTTTTAAACTAAAATTTCCCAGATTTATTGAAATATAATTAACATATAACAATGTATAGATCTAAAGTGTGCCATGTGATAATTTGATACACTTAATTTTGAGAAATGGTAACCATAATAGAGCTAGTTAGCACCTTCATCACCTCATGTAATTGCCATTTTTTTGGTAAGAATGTTAAAGATCTATTCTCTTGGTAATTTTCAAGTACATAATACAGCATTGTTATCTATAGTCACTATGCTATACCTAGATTCCCCAGGACTTATATTTATTCCCCAGGAGAAGGGAAAGGCTACCAACTCCAGTATTCTTGCCTGAAGAATTTCATGGACAGAGGAGCCTAGTGGTCTACAGTCCATGGACTTGCAAAGAGTTGGACACAACTGAGCAACTTCTTCATATTCTTCTTATAACTGGAAGTTTGCATCTATTTTTTTTTCCATTTATTTTTATTAGTTGGAGGCTAATTAAAGTTTGCATCTATTGATTGACAGTTTATCTCCCCTACTCTCCAGCCCCTGGCACCTACTTTTCTACTGTCTGTTTCTATGAGTTTGATTTTTGTTTTATTTTTCTAAATCTCACATATAAGTGATATCATGTACTGTTGCTTTTCATTGTCTTATTTCACATTCACATTCACTGTCTTATTTCATTGCATAATGCCCTCAAAATCTATCCATGTTATTACAAATGTCAGCATTGCCTTCATTTTTATGACTGGATAACACTCCGTTATATCTGTCTACTTATCGATCTTCCATCTCTTTATCTATTTATTCATCTGAACCTCACATCTAGTAAGTGATTATTATAAAAAAGAGACAGAAAATATCAGAGAAGATGTGGATAAAAGTAAATCCTTGTGTACTCTTGATGGGAATGTAAATTGGTATGGTCACTCAGGAAAACTGTAGATGTTCCTTAAAAAAAAAAACCAAAAAACTAAAAGTAAAGTTGTGCTATGATTCAGCAATCTACTTTTGGATATTTAGCCAAAATTATTGAAATCAGGAACTTGAAAAGGTATCTGCACTTCCACATTCACTGCAGCATTGTTTGCAATAGCCAGGACATGGATACAACCTAAGTAACCCTCTTCAGATGAATAGATAAAGAAGATGGTAGATAGATAAGAAGATAAATATAATGGAGTATTATGCAGTCATGAAAATGAAGGAAATATTGCCATTTGCAATAACATGGAGAATACACAGAAGAACTATACAAAAAAATTATTAAAGACCCAGACAACCACGATGGTGTTATCACTCACCTACACCCAGACATCCTGGAGTGCAAAGTCAAGTGTGCCTTAAGAAGCATCACTATGAACAAAGCTAGTGGAGGTGATGTAATTCCAGCTGAAACTATTTCAAATCCTAAAAGATGATGCTGTGAAATGCTGCACTCATTAAGCCAGCAAATTTGGAAAACTCAGCGGTGGCCACAGGGCTGGAAAAGGTCAGTTTTCAATCCAATCCCAAAGAAAAGCAATGCCAAATAATGTTCAAACTACCACACAACTGCATTTATTCCACATACTAGCAAAGTAATGCTTGAAATTTGCCAAGCTATGCTTCAACAGTACATGAACCAAAACCTTACAGATGTTCAAACTGGATTTAGAAAAAGCAGAGGAACCAGAGATCAAATTGCCACCATCCGTTGGATCATTGAAAAAGCAAGTAAATTTCAGAAAAACATCTACTTCTACTTCATTGACTATGCTAAAGCCTTTGACTGTGTGGATCACAACAAACTGGAAATTCTTAAAGAGATGGGAATACCAGACCACTTTACCTGCCTCCGGAAAAATCTATATTCAGGTGAAGAAACAGCAGTTAGAACCAGACATGGAACAGTGGACTGGTTCAAAATTGTGAAAGGAGTACATCAAGGCTGGGCTTCCCAGGTGGCACTAGAGGGAAAGAACCCGCCTAGAAATGCAGAAGTAAGAGATGTGGGTTTGATCCCTGGGTTGGGAAGATCTGGAAAAGGGCAAGGCAACCCACTCCAGTATTTTTCCCTGGAAAATCCCCATGGACAGTGGAGCCTGGTGGGCTACGGTCCATGGGGTGGCAAAAAGTTGGACACAACTAAAGCGAATTTTCACTGCACTTGCACTGCACTCACATTAAGACTGTATATTGTCACCCTGCTTATTTAACTTATATGCAGAGTACATCATGTGAAACACTGGGCTGGAAGAAGCACAAGCTGGAATCAAGATAGCCAGGAGAAATATCAATAACCTCAGATATGCAGGTGACAGCACACTTATGGCAGAAACCAAAGAGGAACTAAAGAGCCTCTTTATGAAAGTGAAAGAGGCTTAAAACTCAACATTCAAAAAACTAAGATCATGGCATCTGCTCCCATCACTTCATAGATGGGGAAGCAATGGATACCATGACAGACTTTATATTCTTGGGCTCCAAAATCACTGCAGATCATGACTGCAGCCATGAAATTAAAAGACACTGTTCCTTGGAAGAAAAGCTATGACCAACCTAGACAGCATATTAAAAAGCAGAGACATTACTTTGCTGACAGAAATCCATCTAGTCAAAGCTATGGTTTTTCCAATAGTCATGAATGGATGTGAGAGTTGGACCACAAAGAAAACTGAGAGCCAAAGAACTGATGCTTTTGAATTGTGGTGTTGGAGAAGACTCTTGAGAGTCCCTTGGACTGCAAGGAGATCCAACCAGTCCATCCTAAAGATCAGTCCTGAATATCCATTGGTAGGACTGATGCTGAAGGTCCAATACTTTGGTCATCTGATGCAAATAGCTGACTCATTGTAAAACACCCTTATGCTGGAAAGATTGAAGGCAGGAGGAGAAGGGAATGACAGAGGATGAGATGGTTGAATGGCATCACCGACTTGATGGACATGAGTTTGAGCAAGCTCCGAGAGTTGGTGATGCGAGGAAGCCTGGCGTGCTGCAGTCCATGGGTTCGCAAAGAGTCAGACATGATTGAGTGACTGAACTGAATATCTTATTTTTATTTTGATTTGCATTTCCCTTATGATTACTAATGTTGAGCATCTTTCCACATTGTTGGCTATTTGTATGGTATGTTTTCTTTGGGAAAATGCCTATATAGTTATTAGGTCCATTTTCTTTTTTTCTGATCATAATGGCATTTTTTATTTTTTTATTTTTTTTCATTTATTTTTATTAGTTGGAGGCTAATTACTTTACAGTATTGTAGTGATTTTTGCCATACATTGACATGAATCAGCCATGGATTTACATGTGTTCCCCATCCTGATCCCCCCTCCCACCTGCCTCCCCATCCCATCCCTCTGGGTCTTCCCAGTGCACCAGCCCTGAGCACTTGTCTCATGTATCCAACCATTAGATTGTGTGTGTGTTTTCTTTATATGTTTTGGGCATTTATCCCTGGCCATTTATGTAAACTACAAGTATTTTCTCTCATTCTGTATGTTGCCATTTTGTTGTTTCTTTTGCTATGCAAAAACTTTTTAATCTGATGTAGTCCCATTTTTTCATTTTGCTTTTGTTATTTGTGTATTTGATGTCATATCAAAGAAATTACAGCCAAAATCTATATCAATAAATTTTCCCTTATGCTTTCTCCTAGGAGTTTTATAGATCTGGGCTTTACATTAAAGTCTTTTATACAGTTTGAGTGAATTTTTATGTATGTTATAAGGCAGGGGTCCAATTCATTCTTCTGCATGTGATTGTCCAATTTTTACAAAAGGATTTTTAAAAAAATTTACTGGAGTATGAATTTTGGCCACCTGATGTGAAGAGCTGACTCATTTGAAAAGACCCTGATGCTGGGAAAGATTGAAGGCAGGAGGAGAAGTAGATGACAGAGGATGAGATGGTTGGATGGCATCACTGACTCATTGGACATGGGTTTGGGTAGACTCTGGGAGTTGGTGATGGACAGGGAGGCCTGGCGTGCTACGGTTCATGGGGTCTCAAAGAGTCGGGCACAACTGAGTGACTGAACTGAACTGAATGGAGTATAGTTAATTACAATGTTTTGTTAGTATCTGCTGTACTGTAAAGTGAATCAGTTGTATAATACATATGCTCACTCTTTTTCAGATTCTCTTTCCATACAGGTACTCACAAAGTATTGAGCACAGTTGTCTGTGCTATATACTAGGTATAGGTCTTTATTAGTTATCTATTTCAGTTGTAATTTTTTTATTTTTTAAAAATGTATTTTTATAGTATGTCCCTGTTGGTTTTCTATTTTAAATACAGCAAGTGTGTACATGTCAATCCCAAATTCCCAATCTATCCTTCCCCCACAACACTTTCCCCCTGGTAACTATAAGTTCATTCTCTAAGTCTGTGAATCTGTTTTATAAATAAGTTCATTTTTATCATTTTTAAGATTCTATCTATAAACAATATCATGTGATATTGATCTTTCTCTGTCTGACTTACTTGACTCAGTATGATAATCTCAAGTCCTTCTATGTTGTTACAAATGGTATTATTTATTTTTAATGGCCAAGTAATACTCCATTATATATACAAATACACACACACACACACACACACACACACACACACCACATTGTCTTTATCCATTCCCTCGTTGATGGATAATTAGGACTCTGAATGTCTTTTGATTGGGTTTTTTTTTTTTTTTTTGGCTGTATTCTTGGCTCCCTTGTCAAGCTGACCATATACAGGAGGATTTATTTCTAGGCTGTTGACTCTGTTCCATTGATTTATGTTTTTATTTTTATGCCAGTATCATACTGTTTTGATTATTGTAGCTTCATAGTATAGTTTGAAATTAGGAATTGTGGTGCTCATTCAGTTCAGTTCAGTTGCTCAGTCATGTCCAACCCTTTGCGACCCCATGAACCGCAGCACTCCAGGCCTCCCTGTCCATCACCAACTCCCAACACACAAACCCATGTCCATTAAGTTGGTGATGCCATCCAACCATCTCATCCCCTGTTGTCCCCTTCTCCTCCTGCCCTCAATCTTTCCCAGCATCAGGGTCTTTTCAAATGAGTCAGCTCTTCGCATCAGGCTGCCAAAGTACTGGAGTTTCAGCTTCAGCATCAGTCCTTCCAGTGAACACCCAGGACTTATCTCCTTTAAGGTATTTTGAATTCTTTATTGAGTAAACTGTATATCTTCATGTCTTTGTGGTCAATTATTGGAAGACTACTGTGATCTTTCGGTAGTGTGTTGATTCTTTGATTTTTCATTTTTCTTGAGGGTTTGTGTTGCTGTCTTCACATTTGAAGTAGCAATCATCTTTCCTAGTCTCTATCAACTAACTTTGGAAAAGAAATACCTCCTATCAGCCACTAGAAATTCTGAGGCTTTCTCAGAACTTCTGTGGATATGCCTGCTTGATGTTTCTTGCTCACTCTGACAAAATTCTTAAGATTATATGACTTTCCTTGATTCTGCAAAGCATCAGCCTGGGTGCTGACAGTCTTCCTTTTAGTTTTCCAAGGTCAGAAGTAAAGCTCAAATTTGCTGGTTTTCCCTGACCCAGAGATTCTGGCAGAATTTCTGCAAATGCTCACTAGCTGTCTGTCAAAGCTTTCTATCATTGTTGGGAGTATGTACAAGAAGCTGGCTACAGGATGGGGATATATGTGGGTAAAATGTGTAGAGCAGGAGGGGTGACAGTTGGCTGGTTTGGGATCTATGTGCAAGGCATCCCCAGTGGCTCATGAGCAGGCTTATTCAGAGTCAGCAGTGTAATTGGTAAGATCCATGTCCCTTTAACACCTTATGAAGATTCTACCTGCTGCCTCAGTCTCTTCTCACTCCCCAGTTGTATAAGTCATGGAAGAGGTGAGAGAAATGGGCTTCTTTCGCTGCATTTTGTGCAGCTGAGGAAGCCAGGGATTCACTCACACACTTTTACTTTTCCCTGTAGGAGAACCATAGACTGAGATGATCTCTCTTGGCACTGAGCAGTACCATGTTGGGGGAGAGGATAATTCAGATAAAATCAAACTCTTCCTGTTTCTCTCTTTAATGTGTCCAAATTTGTGGGGTTTTTTTTTTCCCCCTCCAGTGGTCTTCTGGAACTTCTCCATTGGAAAGCTTTACTACCCCAAAAGCTTTTTTTTCTGTGGGTGACTGTCTAAGACAGTGTTCTCCGAAGTCTCCTGGACTTTGGATGAGAGGGGCTGGAGCTGGTTCATAGGACACTGCAGGATCCACAGCTAGTACTGAGATCTGTATCCTCTTACACAATACACAGATGGGCAAGGCTTTTTATGGGTCCTGTGGCATCTTGTGTTGAATCCCATACCTCCATCAAGGTACTGTGGGTGGATGCCAAATTATTGTTGAGGAAGGGGTACAAATGAGAGATGTTTTATTTGGCTTTGTTGCTGACATCACTTCAAGGAGTGCTTTGATTCTGGATTTTAAAAAAGGAATATGGAATGATTATTTAAGGACAGTTGAAACTTTAATTTGAACAGTTACTTACTTTGCTGCCAGTTTATCATGGTGAACACCTGTGAATCACTACTTACAGATTTTCTTTATCCACTTATAGCTATATCTTGAGTTGACTGTGCAAAATACCCTTTCCATATAGTCAGTCATATAATTTGAATAAGCTTTTGTCCATCCTCAAACCTTTCTGAGGGCTCTCAATGGTTATTCCAAACATATACCCTAGTGCTTTCTTCAAGGATACATAATGATGGTAGATTATATTATTTTGACAAATGTTTATACCTTCATGTTCCTATTCATATCACTAATTTATAATGGTCAATGTAACATATTTCAGCCAATGCCAATGGTACATGAAGAGTGATGATTTATGCCATATCCAAGAGATTACTTTAAATGTCCTGTGTGTCAGAAAATGGGTATATCAGTCAGGAATTACAAGGGGAACAATTATGATGAGTTTTATAGGATGAGAAATTTACTTTGAGAATTAGAACTTACATGTCAAAAGAGATGAAGAAGATATAGACAGAGATTTTGAATATCAGAGAAATCTTTAATGAATCTCAGAAGTTAAGCAAAGAAAGAAAGTTTGTGGGGAGGTATTTTGCCATGTGCATCGACAGCCAAACATTTACTAGTGAGTTATTCTGTGGCCAAGTCATGTCCAACTCTTTGCAACCCCATGGACTCTAGCATGCAAAGCTTCTCTGTCCTTCACTATTCCTGAGTATACTCAAACTCATGTCCATTGAGTCAGTGATGCCATCCAACCAACTCATCCTCTGTTTTCCCTTTCTCCTCCCACCCTCAATCTTTCCCAGCATTAGCATCTTTTCCAATGAGCTGACTCTTCGCATGAAGGTGGCCAAAGTATTGCAGCTTTAGCTTCAGTCCTTCCAATGAATATTCAGGGTTGATTTCCTTTAGGATTGACTAGTTTGATCTCCTTGCTGTTGCAGGAACTCTCAAAAGTCTTCTTCAGCACTACAATTTGAAAGCATCAGTTCTTCAGTGCTCAGCCTTCTTTATGGTCTAACTCTCACATCCATATGTGACTATTAGAAAAACCATAGCTTTCACTAGATGGGCCTTTGTTGGCAAAGTGATGTCGTTGCTTTTTAATAGGTTTGTCGTAGCTGTCTCGGTTTGTCATAGCTTTTCTTCCAAGGAGGAAGTATCTTTTAATTTCATGGCTACAGTCATTGTCCACAGTGATTTAGGAGCCCAAGAAAATAAAATCTGTTACTGTTACCATTTTTTCCCCATCTATGTGCCATGAATTGATGGGACTGGATGCTATGGTCTTAGGTTTTTGAATGTTGAGTTCTAAGTCAGCTTTTTCACTCTCCTTTTCCACCCTCATCTAGAGGCTCTTTAGTTCCTCTTTGCTTTCTGCCATTAGAGTGGCATCATCTGCATATCCGAGGTTGTTGATATTTCTCCTGGCAATCTTGATTCAAGCTTGTGCGTCATCCAACCTGGCATTTCACATGATGTACTCTGCATATAGGTTAAATAAGTAGGGTGACAATATACAGCCTTGATGTACTCCTTTCCCAGTTTTGAACTAGTCCTTGTTCCATGCCTGGTTCTAACTGTTGCTTCTTGACCTACACACACATTTCTTAGGAGACAGATAAGGTGACCTAGTATTCCTGACCCACTATTGGTCAAGAAGATAGCATTCAAAAAGGATACTTAAATGCAGAGCAGAAAAGAACAAGACTAAATTACAGTGCACTGAGTCTATGTGTAACTAGTCTTATCTGTGTTGAGTCCATAAACTTTTGACTTTCTCATCTGTTCGTCATGATATCTTATGCTGATGTTCTTCAGGCAGTAATGGTCACTGGTTCACTTCTGCCTTGTATATATAAAGCAAAATTGTCTTATGATCAACTCTAATATGAAGTTTCAGAGGGAAATAGATTCTGGAAAACAGTTTTAAGCTTAACAGATGGATAGTACAGGATACCGAAATGGATATTTGCCAAATTGAAACTACTCTTTCAACCTGGATCAGGATAAAGAATATATGTAATTGAACCACAGCTGGAATAGAGTTTCAGTTAACCAGCAGCTCTTATATAGCATGAACAAAAAAATATTTGTAGTAAGTCACTGAGAGGTTGGAGTTGTTTGTAATTGTAGCATACTTGACTCATAGGGAAATTGATACTGGAAGTGATGTACTGCCCAAACCCAGAGCCAAAAATATATATCATTTCTTTTATTGTTGGCTGGGGAGGAAACAGGAATCTGGACAAAGAGTGACCTGTATTTTCAATAAAATGCACAATGGATAACTTGGAGGACAAATAATGACATAATAAAATTGTCTAGCCACTCCAGGAATGCAAGGGAAAAAAGAGACATAAATATTGGAATAGAATAATTAAAACTTTCTATATAAACAGAACATTATCTCTGTAGGACATCGTAAGACATTTCTAAAATAGTGATGGAATTAAGAAGCAAATTCACATAATAGAAGATCAATATAAAAATGATAGTATTTTTAAATTCTGCAACTAAGGAACAGAAAATAAAAATAGAGAGGTATTTCCAATAAAATAAAAAGTGTAAAATATATACAAGCAAACAAAAGATGTTCAAGATCTGTGCACTTAAAACTAAACATTGTCTAGAGAAATGAAAGAAAATTCAAACAGGTGAAGAGATATACCAAATTCATAGATTGGAAACCTCAACATTATCAAGATGTCCAATCTCTCTCAATTCATCTGAAGAGTCAAGGGAATAAAAATAAAAATTCCAGCAGATCCTTTTTGTTCTTTTCTTTGAAATTTTAACAATAATTTTAAATTTACATGAAAATGCTAAGGATCTAGAATAGCTAAAACAATTTTTACAAAGGGAAAAAATGAGTAATTTTTTCTGCTTGACTTATAAATTAATGGAATAGAAGAGAGATTCCAAAAATAGACCCACATGTAGTATATTAGTTGATTTTCAACAAAGTTACCGAGGGAAGTATTTGTGAGAAATGATAATTTTCAACAAGTGATGCTGAGACAACTGAATGTCTGCACTGAAAAAAAGAAAAAAAAAAAAACAACAAACCTAAAACGTGACTTAGTGCTTTACATATAATACATTCACTATGGGCTATAGACATAAATGTAAACCCAAAATAAATATATTTGTATAAAATAGTAGAGATTCTTTATAACCTTGGAGTAGGCAGATTCCTTTGGCTACATAAAGCAGTAAACATTAA
Organism: Odocoileus virginianus; assembly: GCF_023699985.2. NCBI lineage: Eukaryota > Metazoa > Chordata > Mammalia > Artiodactyla > Cervidae > Odocoileus > Odocoileus virginianus. The sequence continues at coordinate 11,835,529 of NC_069697.1, forward strand.
AAAATGATAAATTGAGCTTTGGCAAAATTAAGTGTTTATTTTTGAATAGTCATCAGAAGGACTGATGTTTAAGCTGAAGCTTCAATACTTTGGCCACCTGATGCAAAGAGATGACTCATTGGAAGACACCCTGATGGTGGGAAAGATTGAGGGCAGGAGGAGAAGGGAGTGTCAGAAGATGAGATGGGTGGATGGCATCATCAATTCAATGGACATGAGTTTGAGCAAATTCTGGGAGATAGTGAAGGACAGGGAAGCCTGGCATGCTTCAGTCCATGGGGTCACAAAGAGTCATACATGACTAAATGACTGAACAACAACAATGCTTTTAAAAAGCCATTCTGTTTATATAACAGCACTCTTTGTATTATTTGTAATATATATGTTATATTAGATCTATTATTTTTGATAGCCAAGACTTTTACAAATTTTAATCCACAAAGGATTTGATAAACAAATTGTTATATTCACATAGTGGAATACTACTCAGCAATAATGAGGGATGATTAATTGAAAAAAACATAGAGATATGTAACAACATGGATGAATCTTTTAAAAAAGCTTAGGGGCAGAAGCCAGACACAAATGATGAGGGTTGGCAAACTTCTTCTGTAGAGTCTGTAAATCCTTTCGGTTTTCTGAGCCATATAGTCTCTATCACAACTACTCTGCTCTGCCATGATAGCATGAAATCAGTAATAAACAAGGTGAAAATGGGGCTATGTTCTAAGAAGACTTTACTTTCAAAAATAGGTGTCAAGGTTGGTTTAGCCCATGAGCCATAGTTTGCCAACCCTTGCTGTATGAATTTATTTATATGAAGTTCAGAACCAGGCAAAACTAACCTATAGAGATAGAATTCAAAATAGTGGTAACCTAGGGTGGCGTTAGGGTGGAAAATTCATTGCTAAGGAGCAGGAGAGAATTTTCTAGTGCAAAGTGAATGTTGATATTTTGATTGGCATGGTAGTTACACGGTATACATTGTTCAGGCTCATTAATTTATGTAGAAAGAATAGCGTGTGCAGAGGTTTGGAGGAGACAAGAAACAACATGGAGAGTGCAATTTTAATTTTTCTAGGTTTAATTTCAGACTTCGAGATTACTTAGGTCTGTAACTTGATGTTAAATGAGGACTCAACATTAGTTTCTAGAAGACCAAGACTTTTCCTGCCAAATATCTCTTCATTCTCAAGCAAGGATGGAATCTCATCAGGAACTGCAAAGGAGGATGGAGAGATGGTCCAATATATGCTTTGTAATCCTCAGCTCCTCACCTAGTTCAAGTTTATAAAAGAGTTGGCATAGAACTGTTCAAATTTGGTGTGTGTGTGTGTGTGTCAGGGGGGTGGTTCTATGGAAAGAATGCTAGTATGCTGTTGACCCTTTCTTCCACCTTGAAGAGGTGGCTTCCTCCTTACATGAGCCTAGAGGGTCTTCAAGGAGACAAATGGAAGAACTTCACCTATGTCTCCAGTTGGCTGGATGAACATAGTTTTAAATCCACACCTGAGACAGTAGCCAGAGAGCAACCTGTATAATAGAACGAGACATGGTAGCTTTTTAAATATTTTGTGTGTCCAGAGTTATTTCAGGCCAAGGATGGTCCATTTTCTGGGAAAAAATATAAGCTCTTATTCAAGAGGAACAAGGTAACTCCCAAATAAAATCTTTTTTATAGTTTCTTGAACAAAGGGAATTCACTGACAGCATGAGGAGCCTTGGCTAAGGACACTGCTAGTGAGCCTCCAGCAATGGAAATGCTCTGAAAAACTCATAAATAATCTGTAAAAAGAAAGGGTTTTTTTTGTTGTTGTTGTTGTTTTTGTTTGAACTGGCCAGCCTAAGGGAAACTAACACCAAATTATACCTGTGTCAGTCAAGGGAGGTTTTTTTGTCCTTTGCCTCTTTTTCTTCCCCTGTTTCAATCCTGAGGACCTAGGAATGGCCCATGGTGTGGGAAAGCAGAAATGAGAGCTTCAGAAGGGGGAAAAAAAGAAGAAACAGACCCCATCACCTTTTCTATTGTGGCAGCCAGCCTGGAAGCAGACCCACTGTGAAAATTCAAGACCTTATACTATAGACATTTTTAAAAAATTTCGTTAAGTATGTGGATTTCTGAACCTCCTGCATAAAGCTTGCCTAATTCCAAGGATCTGGGGCCCATAGGTGGGGAATTGCCTCTTTGAAGAATCTCTGTGTTAGTTTAATCCAAAGGGTTGACTTTCTAGTCATTTTTAAGTAAAGCAAAATGCTTTAAACCCTCCTGGCTCTTCAGCTTTATCTCCTACTCTGCTTCATAGTTTCTCGGACATGAATGATTCATTTAAACCCTCCTGTCTCTGGAGAAGTGAATGGCAATCCCCTCCAGTATTCTTGCCTAGAGAATTCCATGGACAGAGAAGTCTGGGGGGTTACAGTCCGTCAGTCACAAAGAGTTGGGCACGACTGAGCACACACAAGCCCTCCTACAGCTCTTCTCTCTCTTGTTATTCCGTTAAATACTTCTTCAGAACCCATTAAGCAGTTCTTTGCTATTTCCTGGATTCATTTTGTACTTACTTTTTTGCCCTTCTCTTATTCCGTTTGAAGCTCTGTGGAAGCACCTTTTGAAACTACCCATCTTTCATGGCCTATCTCAAATGTTGCTTCCTTCATAAATGATATTTCTTATTCAATCAGAATTTTGTCTCTCTGTGAAACCTTATTACCATGTTATGGCTTATAGTATTTAACATGTTCTCTGTTGTAGTATAACTATTTGTTTTTTTCTGTTTGTTTGTTTTAATTGGTAAACTAACATATGCATGGTTTCTTTAAAATTCCAATGATACATTATAATAGTGAAAATGATAAATCTACCTTCATTTGAATAGCCACACTCATCCCTATTTCCACTCCACCATGTAATATTATTGAAACTTTGATGTTTATCTTCAGGTTCATATTTGTGAAATAGTACCACATAGTCACATGGTTGATAAGAGGACTAACTGAGATAGTTTATAAAAATACATAACACAGTACCTGGCATATAGTGATTATTCAGTATTGGTTATTTTTATTATTTTGATTACATTATTGTTAACATCCTTTCAGATTTTTCCCATTTATTTATAAAATTTTTAATAGCCTGCATATCATTACATATATGCACATAATATTTCTTTTAGAAAATGTAATACAAGCAATCAATATATTGTTAGCACATACTCTCATGTTTGACATGGGACTTTATGATTCTGATGCTTTGCTGTGAAAATGTTATCTTGAATATACTCTTATATTCTTCTTTCTGTTTAAATATTTCTGAAGGATGGAGTCTTAGTAAACTTTGCTTTATCAAAACTTGTAAATATTTTACAAGTTTGATAGGTACTACTGTGGAACATTTTGCTTTTTCATACTGTTCATGGGGTTCTCAAGGCAAGAATCCTGAAGTGGTTTGCCAATCCCTTCTCCAGGGGACCACATTCTGTCAGACCTCTCCACCGTGACCGGTCCGTCTTGGGTGGCCCCACACGGCATGGCTTAGTTTCATTGAGTTAGACAAGGCTGTGGTCCTGGGATCAGACTGGCTAGTTTTCGGTGATTATGGCTTCAGTCTATATGCTCCCTGATGCCCTCTCACAACACCTACCAGCTTATTTGGGTTTTTCTTAACTTGGACGTGGGTATCTCTTAACAGCTGCTCCAGCAAAGTGCAGCTGCTGCTCCTTACCTTGGACAGGGGTATTTCCTCACGGTCGCCCTCCTAACCTTGAATGTGGAATAGCTCTTCTTGGCCCTCCTTCGCCGGCGCAGCCCCGCTCCTTGGACGTGGGGTTGCTGCTCTCGGCAGCTGCCCCTGACCTCCGGCGTGGGGTAGCTCCTCTATGGACGGTGGTTCATGACATTATACAGGAGACAGGGATCAAGACCATCCCCATGGAAAAAAAATGCAAAAAGGCAAAACGGTTGTTTGAGGAGGCCTTACAAATAGCTATGAAAAGAAGAGAAGCAAAAAGCAAAGGAGAAAAGGAAAGATATTCTCATTTGAATGCAGAGTTCCAAAGAATAGCAAGGAGAGGTAAGAAAGACTTCCTCAGCGATCAATGCAAAGAAATAGAGGAAAACAATAGAATGGGAAAGACTAGAGATCTCTTCAAGAAAATTAGAGTTACCAAGGGAACATTTCATGCAAAGATGGGTTCCATAAAGGACAGAAATAGTATGGACCTAACAGAAGCAGAAGATATTAAGAAGAGGTGGCAAGAATACACAGAAGAACTGTACAAAAAAGATCTTCATGACCCAGATAATCACGATGGTGTGATCACTCACCTGGAGCCAGACATCCTGGAATGTGAAGTCAAGTGGGCCTTAGAAAGCTTCACTACGAACAAAGCTAGTGGAGGTGATGGAATTCCAGTTGAGCTATTTCAAATCTTGAAAGATGATGCTGTGAAAGTGCTGCATTCAATATGCCAGCAAATTTGGAAAACTCCGCAGTGGTCACAGGACTGGAAAAGGTCAGTTTTCATTCCAATCCCTAAGAAAGGTAATGCCAAAGAATGCCCAAACTACTGCACAATTACATCATCTCACACGCTAGTAAAGTAATGCTCAAAATTCTCCAAGTCAGGCTTCAGCAATATGTGAACCATGAACTTCCAGATGTTCAAGCTGGTTTTAGAAAAGGCAGAGGAACCAGATATCAAATTGTCAACATCTGCTGGATCATCAAAAAAAGCAAGAGAGTTCCAGAAAAACATCTACTTCTGCTTTATTGACTATGCCAAAACCTTTGACTGTGTGGATAATAATAAACTGTGGAAAATTCTGAAAGAGATGGGAATACCAGACCACCTGACTTGCCTCTTAGGAAACCTGTATACAGGTCAGGAAGCAACAGTTAGAACTGGACATGGAACAATAGACTGGTTCCAAATAGGAAAAGGAGTACATCAAGGCTGTATATTGTCACTCTGCTTATTTAACTTAAATGCAGAGTACATCATGAGAAACGCTGGACTGGAAGAAGCACAAGCTGGAATCAAGATTGCTGGGAGAAATATCAATAACCTCAGATATGCAGATGACACCACCCTTATGGCAGAAAGTGAAGAAGAACTAAAAGAGCCTCTTGATGAAAGTGAAAGAGGATAGTGAAAAAGTTGGCTTAAAGTTCAACATTCAGAAAACTCAGATCATGGCATCTGGTCCCATCACTTCATGGGAAATAGATGGGGAAACAGGGGGAACAGTGTCAGACTTTTTTGGGCTCCAAAATCACTGCAGATGGTGACTGCAGCCATGAAATTAAGAGACGTTTATTCCTTGGAAGTAAAGTTATGACCAATCTATTAAAAAGCAGAGACATTACTTTGCCAACAAAGGTCTGTCTAGTCAAGGCTATGCTTTTTCCAGTGGTCATGTATGGATGTGAGAGTTGGACTGTGAAGAAAGGTGAGCACCAAAAAATTGATGCTTTTGAAATGTGGTGTTGGAAAAGACTCTTGAGCGTCCCCTGGACTGCAAGGAGATCCAACCAGTCCATCCTAAAGGAGATCATTCCTGGGTGTTCATTGGAAGGACTGATGCTGAAGCTGAAACTCCAGTACTTTGGCCATCTAATGTGAAGAGTTGACTCATTGGAAAAAACCCTGATGCTGGGAGGGATTGGGCGCAGGAGGAGAAGGGGAGGACAGAGGATGAGATGGCTGGATGGCATCACCGACTTGATGGACATGAGTTTGATGGACAAACTCCAGGAGTTGGTGGTGGACAGGATGTGCTGTGATTCATGGGGTCTCAAAGCGTCGGACACGACTGAGTGACTGAATTGAACTGAACTGTGGAACATTACCTTGTTTCACCATACCTCTATTAGGATCAGTTATTGGGGATTTTTTTTTTTCTTTTGACCAATTGGATGGAAAAATGATATTTCATTTTTATTTTAATGTACAATTCTCTGATCACTGACAAGTTTAAGGATATTCTATTTGTTTCTTTTTCTGCTAAGTGCTCTCTTTAATTTTCTCCATTTTAAATAGGGTTGTTGTCTTTTTCCTGTATCTGTTGTATTGTCCCACATTATCTAGTATAGCTCTGCACCAACATCATCTTACTGAGTTTTATAAGAGAATCTCCTTGGATTTTAATTGTAATTAGGTGGATTTGTAAAATATATAAAATTTAATGTGGAGAAATTGATAATACTTAGTCTTGCCATCCAGATTCAGAGATTATCTATCACTCATTTTTTACTTAACATAATGCCATTGAATATTGCCTGGTATCTTGCTTACTTGAATGTTTGAAGTGATATATGTCCTGGCTCCTACATGTATGCATGTGTGTGTTTCTAATTTGGAAAACTCGGTTATTTGACCTCTCCTCTTCTTTTGTTGGAAAGGAAGGAGAATCAGTTCAGTTCAGTTCAGTTGCTCAGTCATGTCTGACTCTTTGTGACCCCATGAACTGCAGCACGCTAGGCCTCCCTCTCTATCACCAACTCCCACAGTCCACCCAAACCCATGTCCATCCAGGATAAAAAGATACTAAATTTTAAATGTTGGAAACAATGCTTTTTTAAGGCCTCTAACTTTCCCTCTAGAATTAGAATAGGGGAAACAATAAATTTGGTAAGTATGAGTCTGAGAGAACTATATTCATGTAACAATTTTAAATCTGACATGATTTTAAATGAAAATATGGCTGTTCCTTAGGCATCTATATCACTTGTATAATAGCAAGGTTCAGCTACTCAATATGGCTGTGTACTACAGAAATATGGAGTTCTAAAATCTCATTTCTCCTTTCCACTGTTTATATGCATAACAAACTTATAATAAAATTGAATGACTGTAATAATGTTCTCTATATGTAAACCATTTCAATAACCCTGTGCCATCAGGAAAGCACAAATATCATTTTAGTGACATCTACACGTTTTGATTAGATAGCATCACTGACTCAATGGACATGAACTTGAGCAAACTCCAGGAGACAGTGGAAGACAGAGGATTCTGATGTGCTGCAGTCTGTGGGGTAGCAGAGAGTTGGACATGACTAGTGTGTAAACAACAAAAACACATTTTGAAGGCTTCTTAAGTTTTGATGGTTATGTTGGAAAACAATTGTAATGATAATAGATGTTTTCCATCTTTTTTTTTGGTAGAAGGTAAAAGATCTAATCTCAAGATATAGCAAAACTTAATTGACAACAGGAAGAATTTGCTTGCCAATGAAAGGATGATTCTCATGAAGGGATTTCTGAGCATTTCTGCTCCCAACAGAAGAGCTTGAAAACACACTATTTAAGCACAGGTTTTCTTTGACTAATTTTATGGAGATCTCCATAAACCAAACAATTAGCTCAGAGCAGAAGGATAAATCTTTTTATATAAACTTTCACAATTTGGGTGTATTTGGTAACTGACTCTTCTTTTTCAGATCACCACATTCAATGAAACTTGGATAGTTATAGGATGGGAAATTTCATAAATAAATACAAGCTGCATCGTACTAACCTAGAGTCTGGAATGATTTAAAATATTTGCTTTGATATGATTCCCAAATTCTGTATAAAAGTAAAGTAATAATGCAGAAATAAAACATAATGTGGCATGTCTAGAACTTTTATAACTAACCTGACTTTGAAAATGAGTGAAATAAGTAAGAGATCAAAGATTTAATGACTTTAGTTTCTCTCCCCTTTTTGTTTTTCCCCCTCTTGGAAAGGCTGTTCTATGGGGAAACCAGAACAGTTGACACTTCAAAATAAAATCGTATATTTAGTTAAGAATATAATATTGATCATCTCATAGTAAAGATTTATAGGTACTATGAGATGGGCTTTTAAAATTTTTATTTCTACTGCATTTGTCTAAGTAGTTTAGAAACAGTTTGCCAGGCGTGTGCTGAAAAAAAAAAAAAATAAAACAAAACCTGGGAAAGGAGCAATTCTGAATATAATAGTAATAAAATATATTATTAAATGAACTATTATAGTATATATTCTTCGGTTGAATATGAATCTGCAGGAACATATTACTACATGTTATGATAGAACAAAACTTTATCAAATACCTTCCTTTCCCTGGGTTTATAAGTTCTATCACTTTGATAGAGCAGATTGTGTGCTTAGAAGGAGGAGCTGGCATTGGGCAATTCCAAAGAGAGCTAAATAAAAAATCAAATTGATTTGGTCTTATAAAATACTATTGACTTTGATTTTTGAGTTCAATTTATGCTTCTGTGCATTTTCAGGGACATCATTTCTAACAGGATTGAGTGATTTGGACATGTGCAAACTGAAGTACTTAATTACCCCCTGGAATGAACCAATTAGATTTTTGACTAGATTTCTTTTGTCAAGAAGCTGCTCTCTCAAGTCTTGAGCTGAATTCAATAATTTTATTCCCTGATAACATTAGCTATACCTTTGGCTCTTAAACTTGGGCGTAGATCAGACTCACCTGGACAGCTTGTTAAATCACAGACTCAGCCTCTACCTCAGGAGTAAGTAGTTTAGTAGATGAGGCAGTGATTTCAATAGCTAAGAGTTCTCAGGTCATGCTGACAGAGTAGTTTTGAGAAGCATTGGCTTAATACCTTGTTTGGCTTATAGCATCTGCTTTCTCTTCTTCTTCAGACCTGAAGGTACCTGTTTCTGAGCCTAATGGTTTGGAATTTCTTTGTATTTTTATCTTCCGAATCAGTGGAAAGCTAAGCAAGAGGCGTGTACTAATCTCTTCCTCAGAGAGTCAACGTTAAGTCCACCATGCTTCTCAATTTGGCTGAATTTATGCTCCGGTTCTGAAGGTAACTTTAAATTTCTTAATTTCTCTGAAGTGTACCAGATTTCTTCCTTCACAATCTTCTTAGTAATTTTCTTTTTGTTGTTGTTGTTCTAAGTAATAGCCTTCTAATGTATCTCCTACTTTTTCTAATAGATTTTTTAAAGTTCTACCCAGATAAATTTTCCATAACACTGCTTTGCCTATACCATCCTTTCCTGAGAGATTAAGTGATATAACATATACGAATAAGAATTTTAATGCATCATTTAAATGGTCACTGTGCTTAAAATCCTGCAATTGTTCCCAATGCCTGGAAACATTTCCTGCTGTTGGGCTGTAAGCTAGGAAAGGTGATAAAAATTTTCTGGAGTGAACCCACTTTTTGACCGTCTCTTAGGTTTTGTTGTAGTTGTTGTTCAGATTATTTCCCCCAGCCTCATATCCATGTCTAGGAATTTAGATTGTTTGCTTGTTGATACTGAAACTAAGGTTTGGAAATGTGGGTTAAAAACAAACCTCTAAATACTGAACATTAACCTTGTCTCCCTCCACTCTGCCTTTTACTTAATTTTTACTATTTTCTTCTCTAGAGAGGCTGGGTTTTTGTTCTCTTCCAGACACATTTCTAAAGCATTCTCCACCATCTTCCTGCATGGATTTCACTCTTAAATTTCACTTCTTAATTTACCTTAGTCCTTCTTGTTCTTTAAACAACTGCATACTCTTCTACCTTGTAGTCCCTATGGAGTTTTTCCTGAGTTAGAGCTTATCTGACTCTTATTGTAGTTGGTATGTTTTTAGAAATAATGTTTGCTAGTGATTTAAAAAAAATATTCTAAGAAAACAAAGCAGCAATGACTTGGCATCCTGAGGAAACACAAGATAGACAAATTCTTGGGCTTTTGTATGTAAAGTTCTCAGGTGGTGCTGTAGTAAGTTTGAAATGGAAGAAGCCTAAGAGGATAGTCTATGCTAATATCCTTTTAATTGTCTCAGGGGACTAGGTTAGTGTTGACGTGGTTTTTCCATCCTAATATCTGGATTTCAAGCTGGTGATAACTGATGCAGGCTTACATAGTCTTCCTCATGACTATTCTCAGGCGAATGTTACAGAAGTTATAAGGCATGTACATATCCTTTGAAATCTTTGTAATACAATGAGCAGATTTACTTGATATATACCTATGATTTCTCTTTTTTATTTTATCTGATCACTTCTGGCTGGAGAACTGCTAAATACCTTATTTTCAATGATTATGTATCATGTTTATTATTTACATTCTTCAATATTCATATATCATTAGAATGTTGAAAAAGCTAGTAGATAGTTAAAATTTACTCATGAGTTTACATTAAGATATTAATGAAATCTAATTTTTCCCCTCAATTATGCATCTTATTTTTCAATTTAGGGTAGACTCCTGTTACTCATTAGTGTTTTCACTAGGATTTCTCTATTGACTTATTCTTTTGAATGATAAGAATGAGCTGGTTGTATAAGTGTGAATAATTATTTTTTTACCTTTAACCTCATTAAAATGTAGGAAGAATCAAGAGGAGAAGCAAATGAGAGACAAGTTTGGCAGTGCTCTAATAGTGTAGATTGGGAGTCATCTATAATGGCAGATGGGTTGACTAGTTTGATTAATGTGGCTTATTAAATTAATTGGTAAAGAAAGAAGCAAATTTCATAAAGGATTGTGTGGTTTTTCTTGGTAGTCAAACCTAAATCTGTAGTTTCAAAGGTTACAGAGTATAAAGTTCAGTTACTATGCAGTTGCACATCTAGGACTATGTGAATGGCTGCGTTTAGGGATTTCCTTTTGTTGTCAAGGAGAGAAAGAAAATCAGTTGTTAGCTGCCCCCCATCCCCTTTCCTATGCTTAGCATTGTGTATAAAAAGGCTGCAGTTTTGGCATTAACTTGTACAATCATTCTCAATTACTGGCATGATTCTCATTCTGTCCAAATCTTGAACATTTTAAAGGAGTATGTGTCACTCTTAATCAAAACTCTTAGTACCAAAAGTGAATAAGTTAATGATAAGACATAACGATAACCCTATATGCAAACCAGAAAAAGACTCAGATGTATAGAACAGACTTGTGGACTCTGGGAGAAGGCGAGGGTGGGATGTTTCAAAAGAACAGCATTGAAACATGTATATTATCTAGGGTGAAACAGATAACCAGCCCAGGTTGGGTACATGAGACAAGTGCTCGGGCCTGGTGCACTGGGAAGACCCAGAGGGATCGGGTGGAGAGGGAGGTGGGAGGGGGGACTGGGATGGGGAATACATGTAAATCCATGGCTAATTCATTTCAATGTATAACAAAAACTACTGTAATGATGTAAAGTAATTGGCCTCCAACTAATAAAAAAAAAAAAAAAAGAAATGAGAGAAAAAAAAAAAAAAGAAATGCATAAGCAGACATGGAAGTCCAGCTTTCTTTTGTAAAGTTAGATATTTAAAAGTTTCACAAGACTAAAATAATGCTACACTACTCACTAAAAATATTTTTTGGGGGTATTGGAAAACAAGTTACTTTTTATTAAAACTGTTATGTTAACATTCAAAAAAAAAAAAAAAAAGAATAGTACTGCCCAATTTACCTCAAACATAGCATTTTAGAATCTTCTCTTGAAGTCAACTATAAGCAGGGAAGGTCTCAGCAGTAAGCTCTTCTACTATGCTGCATTTTCTTACATATAAATAAAAATATGTGAAGTTTTTATTTCATTGTTTCAGATGTGTTTGAATCTCTAAGTAGACTATTATAGATTAATGTTACTTCTTTAATCACTGTTTCCCTTGAGCTCAGCATATCCTATTCACTATGACTGTGACTTCTTGGTAAAAGTTGCTAGACACTGTAAAAGGAATATCCAACAGATGACCAACGTTCATAGACTTTTATTCCACGTATTTTATGTAGTTCTGACATGTTCAAGCTCAGCTCACTAGACTCAATGATACCTGCAAAGTCGTATTCGTTCAAGTTCAAACAGGATTCCAGTTAGCCCATTTCCCATAAACCCTTTCTAAGCAATTGCCTACCCAAACCATCATGCTTTTGATGTAGCTGCTATACTTTCTAGCATGAAACAAAATTATAGGCAAGGGGAAAACCAGAGGGTTCCAGGTTACAAGAATATTTTTGTCTGTTTTATGAATGCTTATTTCTTTAGTAATAAATTGAAGGATTTGGAAAATGAAATATCTTATTTTCAGATTCTAAAGTTCTCTGATTATTTGACCTTACATATAGTGAAAGGTGTAATGCATATTAAATACTTGGTTTTGAAAACAAATTTACTCAAGCAAAGAGAATGATTGACTTGTGAATACAAAATGAGTGACCTGTGGAGGCAAATGGAATTTTTATTTTTCAGTGAGGCTTCAATTCTTAATTTGCAATTTGGAGTAATTTTTTCTCTTATTGAATAAATACATTCCAATTAACTATAAAGTGAATGCATCTAAATATATAGATTTATCCACATTTATATATTTTATACATTAGTAACCCAAAGGATAAATATACAATAAATATTCCAAAATATTTGGTTTTATCCTAAATGAGTTTTGTTAAAAGAATGAAAAATATTAATCTTAATATTATTATAAAAATATTTTCCAGGGGATATTTATAAACATTTATTTAAAAAAGAATAAATTGACAATTGACCCAGCATTAGGTTTGACTTAGTAACTTAATTGTAGGAATGCATTTCCTAGACTTTGAGATCTATAAATTGTCTACATGAATCTGTATTCTTGCTTGGGCTCACAGTTCTTTGCCGTGACTTTTGTCCTTTTCCCTTCCTTTGTTAGTTTGCTCAAGCTGTCATAAAGTATCACAGGCTGGGTTGTGGCAGGGGGTGGGGGCACAGATGCTTATTTTCTCAGTTTTGGAGGCTTGAAGTTCAAGACAGAGGTTCTGGCACCTTTGGTTTCTGGTGAAGGATCTCTTTCTGACTTGCAGGAGGTCACCTTCCTTCTGTGTCCTCACATGGCTGTTTCTTGTTGTGTTTACATGGGGAGGTAGAGATCTCGGGTGTTTCTTCTCAAAAGGACACTAATCCTATTGCATCAGGGCCCCACCTATATGAATTCATTTAACCTTGATTATTTCCTTGGAGTATCATCTCTAAATATAGCCACACTGGGGGTTAGGGCTTCAGTGCATGAACGATGAGGGGCGGGATATAAACCTTCAGACTGTAACACACTTTTATTTCCCTTTCTGACAACAGATATTTCATTTCATGCTCTGTGACTGTATTATTTCCCTCTGTAGCTTCATGTGTTGTGTTACTTCCCTCCTTCTGGTTTTTCTGCTGCTGAATTGCACTAGGCTGCAACTTACACTCTGTGTATGGTGCTGCTTTACATGGCACCTTCAATACCCTTAACATTCGGAAGAACCTACTCTGTTTCTTATAGAATCTCTTTTTTCCTACTCCTTATTTTCTTGTGGTTGGAGAAAAAGCTTCTCTCTGGGTGTGGTAGAAAGAATTATGGGTACTCCCTCCTCTGCAAGATGTCGGAGCCTTAATCCCAACAACCTGTAAATATGTTACATGGAAATAGGGAATTAAATTACAGATGAAATGAAGGTTGCTCACCAGTTGAGTTTTAAATGAGATTATTTGGAATTATTTGACTAGGCCTAATATAATTACAATATCCCTTTAAGATGGAAGAAGCAGGCAGAAGAGTTAGAATCAAAGATGAGAAGATGTTCTGATACGGGATTTGAAGATGGCTGAAGGGATCACAGAAGTGTAGGTGACCTCTGGAAGCTAAAATAGGCAAGGAAGTTGTCTTTAATGCCTTCAGAAGGAACACAGCCCTGTCAAAACCTTGGTTCCAGTCCAATAAAACCTTTTCCAGACTGTACCTGTAGATCTGCAAATCTGTAAATTGTTTTGATTTTTAAACCATTAAGTTTGTTGTAATTTGTTATAGAAGCAGTAAGAAATGAACACAGTGAGAAACTCAGAAGGCCAGTAGATACCATTGATAAATGATCAGGTCCCTGGTTTACCATCAATCTGGATAAGCACAGTTTCTTTTTTTTTTTTTTTTTCCATTTATTTTTATTAGTTGGAGGCTAATTACTTTACATCATTGCAGTGGTTTTTGTCATACATTGAAATGAATTAGCCATGGATTTACATGGATAAGCACAGTTTCTTAATCTCCCAATTCCTAAACACAAAACTTCCCAGAAAAACTCTGTCTCTTGAGAACCATATCCCATCTTAGAAGGTAAGCAGTGTTATTTTCAAATCTATTACTGGTTGTTTACTATCTCTGGTGGCTGGTAGAATCTACTTCCTGCTTCCCAAAAGCTCCTCTTTGGTATAATACATGCCATACATGGAATCCTTGCTTTAGTTAAGAACTTCTCATGCATGGTTCCGGATCATCCCCATGAAAATAACTTGGGGTGCTCGATCCAAGACTTGGAGATACTGGTGTCAACATGTTTAATGAATATTTCAAGTGATTTTAATGTCCACTAATATTTGAGGTCAATTGCTCTTAGTCTTGACCAACCTAGACAGCATATTAAAAAGCAGAGACATTGCTTTGCTGACAAAGTTCCATACTAGTCAAAGCTATGGTTTTTCCAGTAGTCATGTATGGATGTGAGAGTTGGACCATAAAGAAGACTGAGTGCTAAAGAATTGATGCTTTTGAACTGTGGTGTTGGAGAAGATTCTTGAGAGTCCCTTGGACTTCAAGGAGATCCAATCAATCCATCCTAAGGGAGATCAATCCTGAATATTCATTGGAAGGGCTGATGCTGGAGATGAAACTCCATTACTTTGGCCACCTGATGCGAAGAACTGACTCATTTGAAAAGACCCTGATGCTGGAAAAGATTGAAGGCAGAAGGAGAAGGGGATGACAGAGGATGAGTTGGTTGGATGGCATCACCGACTTGATGGACATGGGTTTGAGTAAGCTATGGGAGTTGGTGATGGACAGGGAGGCCTGGAGTGCTCCAGTCCATGGGGTTGCAAAGAGTCAGACACGACTGAGCTACTGAACTGACTGACTCTTACTTATAACAATATTTATGAGAACAGTTTTCAGAAAGGTCTTAGATGCTAAAAGATTCTTTCGCAGCAAAATAATTCTACATGAGCACATATATCTAGAGATACAATATTTACTTCTGATTTCCCAATGATTGTAAACTAGTGAACACATGTTTCTGAGAAACTTTTTCCATCAAGTTTATACATGTTAGCTGCTCAGTCATGTCTGACTCTTTGCTTCCCCATGGATTGTAGCCCACCAGTTTCCTCTGTCCATGGAATTCTCCAGGTCAGAATACTGGTGTGGGTTGCATTCCCTTCTCCAGGGGTTCTTCCTAACTCAGGGGTCAAACTCAGGTCTCCTGCATTGTAGGCAGATTTTTTACCATCTGCGCCAGCAGGGAAGACCCTGCAATATCTTATACATTACCTGCCTCATGGTAGTTTTTGTTTTGGGCATTTTCAGTAAAGCCAACAGTTTTCACATTTGCCTTGCACTTGTATGCTTTTCTTGTATTATGTCATTTCTATACTACCTACTACTCCTTTGAAATATAGGCCTTGAAGTAAAATGCCTCAATAGTTTTCCAATATTTTTTTCTGATTAAAAATATTTTGTTCTTTAGTCCAGGGGACTGCAGTCTATGGCCTACTACCTACTTTTGTAAATAAAATGTTATTGATATACAGCCACAGTCATTCATTTATGCATTGCCTTTGGCTGCTTTATTGCTATGACCACAGAACTGAATAGTTGTGACAGAGACTTTATGGCTCACAAATGCTACAATATTTACTATATGATCTTTTTCAGGAAAAAGAGCTATCAACTCCCACCTTATCATGTTAGTAATTCCTCTTTCTAAAGTTTATTTCCAATCTAATTTTTTTGGTACCCAAATCTATGTTTTGTGTTGTCTTCATGGATACAAAGGATGGCTGTATTTTATATTTTGAAAGTTCTAGGATTGCAAAGTGGTTCAGTAAAATAAACTTTAAATTAGAACAGAAAATTTTCAGCTCTGCCATTCACTGGCTGTGTGAATGGCATTCAGATTCTCTGGACATCATTTCTCTTATCTGTGACTCATTAAATGAGTTCATGCATATAAGATGTTTAGCTCATTTTCTTGGCATGTGATCCACCTTTGTGGCCTTGTTAAATTGTCATTTTTAACATAGAGCCCTGAGGTCCTGTATGGTGAGCCTTGGTTTAACAGCAGATTGCAAGGAAATTGAGATAGAGAAATTTATTACTTCCTGGACAACGTACATACCACACCTTAAGGGGCCTCTTGGGGAGGTTGAGGCAGGATGCAAGCAGAGAAATTGCAGGACCTGGGGCATATGACTTTCAGAAAGTCCATGGCTGGAGAATTTGGGGCTTCTTAAGGTGAGTCCAGGTTAATCAGTTGAAACCAAAAAGAGTAGGAACTTGATAGGCTTCTTGAGTATCTTATCTAAGGAGCACAATGAGGGAAGACTCTGCAAAGCGGGGAAACTGCTTGTCACAAGGGCCATTAGAGGAGCTGTATTATGAACTTACAGGTATTTGTGACTCTTCAGGATACTTATCTAGGGCGTGTGCTCCAGGGAGGGGCTACTGTCGGTTCAGACCTTCTGTGAGCTACTTGGTTAGCAAGGACGCAATGTTATAAAGTTGTTTATGTATTATGTTATAATACAATATTATAAAGTAGCTTTTAATGATTTATTGTGTCAAAAATAATAAAAGTAAATATTAAAGGTTTAGCTAAGCTACTTTATGATTTCTTGTGTCAAGGCTTTCTTGATAGCTCTAAAGAATCTGCCTACAATGCAGGAGACTCCAGCTCAATTCCTGGGTTGGGAAGATCCACTGGAGAAGAGATAGGTTACCCATTCCAGTATTCTTGAGCTTTGCTGGTGGCTCAGCTGGTAAAGAATCCACCTGCCATGCAGGAGACCTGGGTTTGATCCCTGCGTTGGGAAGATTCCCTGGAGAAGGGAACAGCTACCCACTCCATTATTCTGGCCTGGAGAATTCCATGGACTGTATAGTCTATGGGGTCACAAAGAGTTGGACACAACTGAGCAACTTTCACTTTCACCTCACTTTCATTGTCTCAGAGTAAAAATGAGACATAAATGTGACACGCCTATTTTAAAATGATAGTTTCTTTATACTTACCTTGATATTCATGTATGTATGATGAATATTCATGTTTATATTGTGAAGATACTATGTATCTTTCACATTAGAGATATATTAATGGCTTAGGCTCTGATGTCAGTTCTACTAGATGCTACAAACTTATACAAATTAGTGACTCTTAGTTCAGTTCAGTTCAGTTCATTCACTCAGTCATGTCTGACTTTTTGCGACCCCATGAATATCAGCACGCCAGGCCTCCCTGTCCATCACCAACTCCCGGAGTTTACTCAAACTCATGTCCATCGAGTCAGTGATGCCATCCAGCCATCTCATCCTCTGTCACCCCCTTTTCCTCCTGCCCCCAATCCCTCCCAGCATCAGGGTCTTTTCTAATGACCCTGAGTCATTAGAGTCGGGGTCATCTGAGTCAACTCTTCGCATCAGGTGGCCAAAGTATTGGAGTTTCAGCTTCAGCATCAGTCCTTCCAATGAACACCCAGGACTGATCTCCTTTAGGATGGACTGGTTGGATCTCCTTGCAGTCCAAGAGACTCTCAAGAGTCTTCTCCAACACCACAGTTCAAAAGCATCAATTGTTTGGTGCTCAGCTTTCTTCACAGTCCAACTCTCATACCCATACATGACCACTGGAAAAACCATAGCCTTGACCAGACGGACCTTTGTTGGCAAAGTAATATCTCTGATTTTTAATATGCTATCTAGGTTAATCATAACTTTCCTTCCAAGGAGTAAGCGTCTTTTAATTTCGTGGTTGCAGTCACCATCTGCAGTGAAAATAAAGTCAGCCACTGCTTCCACTGTTTCCCCATCTATTTCCCATGAGGTGATGGGACCAGATGCCATGATCTTAGTTTTCTGAATGTTGAACTTTAAGCCAACTGTTTCACTCTCCTCTTTCACTTTCATCAAGAGGCTTTTTAGCTCCTCTTCGGTTTCTGCCATAAGGGTGGTATCATCTGCATATCTGAGGTTATTGATATTTCTCCCGGAAATCTTGATTCCAGATTAGTGACTCTACTGAGCCTTATTTTTCTTCCTTATAGGGCAGAGATTGTCTAGAATGATCATAACAGAGTTTTATGCTATTTCTTTTTATATAAAAATATTGATAGTGCTTTAGTACAGAACTGAGTAATTAATAGTTAATATGTGATCAATAATTATTGGTTATTCTAATTATTAAAATAAGTATTATAAGGATTTTTATTAAATATTTACTGAGATTTATTATTGGTGAGACTGAACTATTCATCAGAAAATGTCTTGGGAATGTCAAAATGAGCAAGATGTACTCTCTATCCTCAATGAGTTCACAATCTAGTAAGGTAGGTGTGTGTATATGTATATAGTTGCCACATGTGTGACAAGTGTTACACATAATAAAGGCACCTAAGTCTTGGCCTGATGAATGGAAGAGTTAATTCTATTTATTGTATTTTGGATACAGTCAAGGGAGGTTTGGAGATGAACTTAACTTCAAATAAGTGTAAGTAAAGTATAAGTAAAAATGTAGCAATAGTTGGATATTTAGGAAAAAATCTATTTCAGTTGAAGTAATAGTATGTTCAAAGCATACAAAGAGGAAAACACTAAAGTCAGGGAAACACAAGACTGTTAAGTTGACTGTGGTGTAAGTGACAATTGGAGTGAGTTGAGAAGTGAGGCTGGAGGTGTGAGCTGAAGCCAGGTCATGGAAAATTGCTTAAGATAACACAAGAGTTTAGATTTTATTCTGTAGGTGATGAGGTGTATTTAAAGGCCTTAGATTTTTTATTGGATTCTACATTAAAATGTTTTGAACCAGAGTTTCAGAATCATGCTAGAACTTTTCATCATAATAACTGCCACAACAGCAACAATTATGTTCTTGGCACTCTGCATATTCAACCTGAAACTTTGCAACATGTCTTCTAGATAAGCACTATTTCCTTATTTTATTTTTTTTAATTTTAATTTTTTTTATTTTCTTATTTTGAACTGAGACCCTGATAACTCAAAAGTCCATAGTAATACAAGTAAGTGAAAGAGTAAGAATACATAATTGGATTGTTTATTTTCAACTTCCTATTTTTTTCACTATACATCATATTCTTTCTAAGAATAATCTGTTTGCAGTTTGTGGAATAGAAGAGAGATGAGATAGGGGATGGATCAGTGCAAAAAGAACTGTTAAGAAGATATTCCTTTCTCTAATAATCAATGATGTTGATTATCTTTCATGTGTTTTTTGGCCATCTTTGTGTCTTCTTTGGAGAAATGTCTGTTTAGATCTTGCACCCATTTTTTGATTGAGCTGTTTGCTTTTTTGTTATTGAGCTGCTTGAGCTGTTTGTATATTTTGGAGATTAATCCATTGTCAGTTGCTTCACTTGCAAACATTTTCTCCTATTCTGATGCTTGTCTCTTTGTTTATGGTTTCCTTTGCTGTGCAAAAGCTTTTCAGTTTCACTTGATCCCACTGGTTTATGTTCATTTTTGTTTTCAATATTGTAAATCAACTATATGCCAATAATTTTTTGTTAAAGGTATGGTGTCACAAGGGAGAACAAGGGCATCTGCTCGCTTCCCACTTCCTCACTTTTTACTTTCTTCTGCCTCCTTCCTGGAATGGTCAGTATAGCGATCAAAGATGTGGAACAATGAGGGAGGGATGTGGATCAGATGAAGAATCAGTCTTGAGGTGAGGAGCTCCTCCATGGTGGCATGAGATGACAGACCTGGAAAAAGAGGACACAGGGCCATGAGGGACAGCTGCAGAAGTAGCAACAGGAGGAGATGACTTATATGCTGGAAGATGGGTTAAAGTAGACAAATCAGTAAATTGAAGAAATGAATGAATATATTGAGTTGTTTCTCAGATCTGGAGAGATATAGTATAATCACGGATATGAGGAAGACTTGCAATAGCTCTTGGTTGTTAGATAATGGGACATCAGGGTAAACTAATATGTGCATGTATTACTTATGTAGCATCATGTTAGATGCAACACAAATGTTTCCTGTTCTTAGTAGGCTTAGAGACAATGATGTCTCAGGAGCAGTGAGTGACCCACATGCCCAAAATTTGCTTTCTAAATATCACCCTCCTTTAAAGGAGAAATGACTGATGACAACTTGTGGCAGAGAAGGTCCAAAGTCTTGTTCATCTTGTTCACAAAAAGTAAGTCCTCTAAAATAAAATGTTGCAAAAGAATAAAATAACTAGTTTCAAGGCAGTCTCAATGGATGAATAGAGGAGGACTTGAGTATTAAAATAGTGATAGTCATTCATTATTTATTTAAAAAAATCAAAATCTATTAATGTGTCAGTATGTCATATACATTAATTAAGCAAGCAAGAAGGTAAATGTAGAGAAATGGAAAGCTATTCCTCAGAGCTCCAAAAATTGTTGGAAATAGAGATTCACCATTTACCAGCCATCAGATGAGTTTAATTAAGTTGGAAACTGTGCAGGGATGCTAAGACTGGTAGGTAGAATTTGAGGAACAGGTTATTAGCATAATACCTCCTCACCAAACACTATCCAATTACAATCAGAAAAGTTGTGAATTTAAGCTGGAGAAAGCTGCTAGACACCACAGGCCAGGTCATCAGCACTGCTATCACTCATGCTGGAACAAGTTGACATTGTGTGTTTCCTGATGTAATGCACCACAAAGAATACTGTCATTTCTGTGGTTTTCCTGCCAAGAATGCATGGTCTGAGTCTGGCCTCCGAGGACTCTCTTGATGGGCCCAGCTCAAAACCCACCCTTCAGACTGTAAGACCTGTTCTCTTTATAACTGTGAGGACATGAAAGACTGAGAAGGACTCAAGAATTGTTCCAGATGGAAGAGGTCTGTAATACACACTAAGTATAATCATATTTCTGGAGAAGGCAATGGCGACCCACTCCAGGACTCTTGCCTGGAAAATCCCATGGATGGAGGAGCCTGGTAGGCTGCAGTCCATGGGGTCGCGAAGCATTGGACATGACTGAGCGATTTCACTTTCACTTTTCACTTTTATGCATTGGAGAAGGAAATGGCAACCCACTCCAGTGTTCTTGCCTGGAGAATGCCAGGGATGGTGGAGCCAGGTGGGCTGCCATCTATGGGGTTGCACAGAGTCGGACACGACTGAAGTTAGATAGCAGCAGTATAATCATATTTCTAGGATAGTAGACTAAAAAGAAAAGACATACTGGAGATGTTTTATCTATTTCTGGGCAAAAGGTTTCCCCATAATGTAGTGACATAAAGCAATAGTCATTGTGTTATATTTCATGACATTTTAGGTCAGAAATTTGGGCTAGGCTTACCTGAACAACTGTTCTCTATAGTGTGGTATTGAACAGGTGCATGTAGGCAGGAATGAAGAGCCCAGTGTAGCCTCAATCACATTTCTAAGGCCTTGGCAGAGATGGTCAAAAGACTGGGTTCAGTTGGGTCTTTCAAAGGAACTGCTTAGCTGTAGACGCTCCAGCATAGTGGTGTCAGGACGTCAGACTTCTTTCTATGGCAGCTCAAGACACCATGCATAATCTTGGTGAGCAATTATTAGTGTCCACCCTGATACAAGGGAAGAGTAATTAGATGACACAAATCAGTGGGAGAAACAGTGATGTCATCACAGTCATCTTTGGTCTATGACATTGGTATGGTAAGCAAATTTAGAATGGGGTCTGAGAAGGTGGTGGTGTTAACAGTTTTGAATAACTGATTTGAAGAGTTATAGAGTAGTTTATATAGATGTGTCTTTTAGTTTAAGGATAATGGGGTATTACATTTGTAGCTTACTGTCATAGCATTGAAATATATACATTACCATATGTAAGATAGGTAGTGGGAGCTCAACCAGGTGCTTTGTGACAACTAGAGGGGTGGGATGGGGTGGGGTGGAGGGTCAAGAGGGAGAGGATATATATATACACATACACATAAGTATATAAGAGAGGATATATATATACACATACTTATGGCGGATTCATGTTCTTATATGGCAGAAACCAACACAATAGTGTAAAGCAATTATCCTTTAATTAAAAAAATTTAAAAATGTTCTGGAAAGGACTTAGATATGTGTGTGTGTGTGTGTGTGTGTGTGTGTGTGTGTGTGTGTGTATGTATTTAGGATTTCCCTGGTGTCTTAGATGGTAAAGAATCTGCCTGCAATGTGAGAGACCTGGGTTTGATCCCAGGGTCAGGAAGATACCCTGGAGAAGGAAATGGCAACCCACTCCAGTATTCTTGCCAGGAGAATTCCATGGACAGAGGATCCTGGTAGGCTACAGTCCACGGATTGCATATATTTATGTACATGTATATATACACTTTGTCTATGTATATAAACATGTGTGTGTATATGTATATGGAGCAGGGCACAGTGGGGCAAATGTGGTAAAATGTTAACAATTGGCTTTTCTGATTTAAGGGGATATGGGAGTTCTGGCTACTCTTCTGTATGTTTGAAATTATTTCAAAATATGAAACATTAACATTTAAGAGAAAGGAAAATGTGATTAGAGTCTGAAGTAAAGCAGCGGCAATGGATGTGAAGAGAACAGGATGAACTGATGATAAATAAGACTTTAATGGTTGAAAGGATGTTAGGCTGGGAGAAATGGTTTGCTTGGAACACTGTCATAAGCGCAGAAGTTCCACTGGCTGCTCATTTACAGAGAGATGCAAACAAGCAAAGCTTGCCAGTAACGCTTTGCTCTAACATTTTGCTTTGTCCTTTAATGATCACCCTGGAAAACAAACAATAAGCCTAGTTTAATTTTATAAAGCATTGAGACTATTTAAGCAGAGTCAGATTTACTTAAATGTATAATGGATTCTTTTGTTAAGAACAAAATATATGGCTCTTTTTTATTTGATGGAAAAATTCTTCTGCATAGGCGTATTCCAAATGGATGCATAGACTCAGTGTGAGTAATGTGGTTTAGTTTGTGCAGAGTATACACTTCCACAAGAGGAGAAATTCTTTCATAATAAGTGTATATGTTAAAGTATATTTCTGGATTAAAAAATTGTTACCTTTTGTATGAAATGGAGTGTGGAATGTGTGTGTGGTGGATTCTGTATGAACTACTTAAAAGTCAGAAAGAAAAGTTATAAAGCGATGCAATTTGAAACAAGGAATCTGAGGACAGTGCTATGAAAAGGTTCAAGTATAAATGAATAAATAAAACCATTCTTAAGATACGTGGAATGAATGTTACCTCACAGTATTTTTGAAGCCTTAAAATAAATAACCCAGTCGTTTTCAGTATCTCTGCCCTGGATGTAATGTTGACATCTATCTTCATGGGGGGTGCTGACATTTTGCTGGAACCTTATGAAAAGAAAGCTCCTGCTGTGACTCAGAAATGCTATTTCATCAAAACTGAGAAATCAGAAGTCAAAAAGACTGTACAGAGAGTTCTCATCAGCTTTATTAACCGTAGTCATTTTTTCTGTAACAATTCTTCAGATGGCAAATACGTGATTTTATTATATAGGTTAAAAAATAGGTGGAAGAGTGGCACAGATTATTTAGATTAGTTTTCATGAGTCAGGATGGTTGCAGAAAACAACCAAAAATGGCAAATTTTTTCTAAATTTGTATTATGGTGTGAATCACCTCAGTTCAGTTCAGTCGCTTAGTTATGTCCGATCACCTCAGGCACTTCATAAAGTGCCTAATCTTTATCCGAGAGCAACAGTAAGTCTAGCTAGTGATATAACCTGCTTCTCCAGTGTGTGTGCCTACATAGGCATGTGGTCTACATTGCGGGAAATGGGAGTGGACATGTACACGAGATGGGAATGAACAGAAGGTGAAGAAAGTTGACTTCAGCTGAGAATTAAAAAGGCTTATCAGAGATTTTAACTTTCTGAATTAATTTTATTTTTTGTAAATATGTGTGAAAGAAAGCAAAAGTGTTAGTCAGTCAGTCATGTCCAACTCTTTGGGACCCCATGGACTGTAGCCCCCCAGGCTCCTCTGTCTTTGAAATTCTTCAGGCAAGAATACTAGAGTGGGTAGCCATTCCTTTCTCCAGGGAATCTTCTTGACCCAGGGCTTGAACCAGGGTCTCCTGCCTTGCAGGCAGATTCTTCCTTGCAGGCAGATTCTTTACAGTCTGAGCTACCAGGGAAGCACATAAATGTATGTGCATCTATGTATTATTGTTAATATCGTAAGACTTCTGAATCTGATTCTTAAGGATTCTATACTAGTCTTTTGTTTCTTACTTGAATAATCATATCTTTATTAGTTATCTATCACTGTATACCAAATTACCTCAAAACCTAGTAGCTTCAAACAGCAAACATTTATTGTCCCATAGTTTCTGGGGACAAGAATCTATGTACAGCTTAGCTATGTGCTTTTGACTCAGAGTTTCTCACATGTTTGCAATGCAAGGGATGGGCTGGGGCTACAGTTACCCCAGTAGGGGAGCCTTCAAGGTCATTCACATGGCTGTTAGCAGGCCTCGGGTATGGTTGTTTGTTGGTGGGAAATCTCAGTTGTTTGCCGTGAAGACCTCTGCATGGAGTTACCAACAAGGCAGTTTGTCCCTCCACCTCCAGACTCCCCCCACTTCTGGCAAGGTGAGGTATATAAGGATGAGAGGGAGAGACAGGAGCTGAAATTATGTCTTTTTTGTATCTAATCTTAGAATTGACATCTAATCAGTTTTGTAATATTATTTGTTAAAAGCAAGTCCATAGGTCGAGTGGCAGACTTTATTTTCTTGGGCTCCAAAATCACTGCAGATCATGACTGTAGCCATGAAATTAATAGAAGCTTACTCCTTGGAAGAAAAGCTATGACAAACCTAGACAGCCTATTATAAAGCAGAGACATTACTTTGCTAACTAAAGTCCATCTAGTCAAAGCTATGATTTTTCCAGTAGTCATGTATAGATGTGAGAGTTGGACCATCAAGAAAGCTGAGTGATGAAGAATTGATCCTTTTGAACTGAGGTGTTGGAGAAGACTCTTGAGAGTCCCTTGGACAGCATGGAGATCCAACCGGTCAATCCTAAAGGAAATCAACCCTGAATATTTATTGGAAGGACAGATGCTGAAGCTCCAATATGATGACCATCTGATGAGAAGAGCCAACGCATTGGAAAAGACCCTGATGCTGGGCAAGATTAAAGGCAGGAGGAGAAGAGGACGACAGAGGATGAGATGGTTGGATGGCATCACTGACTCGATGGACATGAGTTTGAGCAAGCTCCAGGAGTTGGTGAAGGACAGGAAAGCCTGGCGTTCTGCAGTCCATGGGGTCACAAAGAGTTGGACAGAACTGAGTGACTGACCTGAACTGAGGTCCAGTATTTACTCAGAAAGATAATTTACACAAATACATGTGTATCAAAATGTGAGAATCCCTGGAAATCAACCACCATAATGCTAAAAATTCTTGGCCACTCCTTTATCATTATTCCTCCCTGTGCAGCTTTCTACTAGACTGTGATGTATTGCCAAATTAAGTCATTGACTCTTTCCTTCTTGTTTCTCTTCTCTTCCCTCTTTGATTGGATTTTCCCATTTCCAAGGGGCTTCCCTGGTGGCTCAGAAATTTGTTTTTAAATCACTGGTTATCAAACTGAGGGTTCCAAAAAGTTACATAGGTAATTTACATCAACCTTATATTCTCTTTCTTAAAATCATTCTGCCTGAGATATTCCTGGACTCACAATGGCACGTTTCCTTTACAACTGTAAGATCGTCCTCAATCCTCTGACCATTCTTTTAGTGCTCCCAATTTTGCTATGGGGCACTGCTCCTACATATAACAACCTCTGGGATACAGACAAATGGAGGTATCCTTTAATGGCTCCTCGAGGTATCTTAAAGCCTGAGTGTGTCCCCATTTTTCCTCTCCTTGTGTATATGTGTTTTTTCAAAATGAGATATTTTCATGTATATATCATTTTCAAAATGAAGCATGATTTTACGTTAGATTTTTTTCCATCTTTTGAGATAATCTGAATTTAAATATATGGTCATATATGGTCTTGAGTATGAGGTCCACTGTCTTTTTGAAAATTATTTGTCTCCTTATCCTTACTTCCACTTCTATTCCCTCCTTTTTAAAAATGTATTTTTTTTCCTAATGGAAGTCCTTCAGAGTAAAACTAACTACTTAAAAGTGGCATTTTCATGTATTTAATCATAAGCAATTCTTCTCAACTATTCTAGCCCCTCCTCTGTGGAATGCATCATTAGTTGGCAATAAAAACAGTCATAAAAGTTGAAGAAGAATAAGTTTTTTAAAAAAAACATCACTAAAGCATTTTCTAGGTCTGCAAAAATAATCTAGGTATGTTGGATAAAATTCAAAAATAAAACTTGTATGTATTTTATGTATTCAAGACTTAATGTATATTTTAAAAGGTAGGAAAAAAGATCTTTATCAAATCATACGGAATATGTCTGAATCACAGTCAAGCCTTCCCTCATTTTATTTCCACAAAATGCTTAGTTTTGTATGCTTTCTTTTAAAATATGACTTTTACCAAAAAAATTGTAGGTACTAAACACAATTTTAAACACATTATGCCTTTTTGTTTGGTTGAAAGGAGACAACTAGAACATCTAGACAGATCAATAGGGAATCAACCTATATGAGAATATAAATAACATAGACAAATCAGATCTATAGATATATACAGATAATTTCACCCAACAGCAGAAAATTACACATTCTTAAATGCCTATGGAACTTTCTTCAGGTTAAATTTCATATTAGCTCACAAGATGAATTTTAGTTAACCAAGTTAAGAATTTTAAAATTTAAGAAGATTGACATTATACCAAGTGTCTTTTCTGACCGCAGTGGAGTGAAACTGGATATCAATAGCAAAAGAAAACTGGAAAATTCACAAATATGTAGAAATTTAACAACACACGCTTGACCAACCATTGAGTCAAAGTAGACGTTGAGAAGGAAATTAGAAAATACCCTGGGGCAAACCAAAATGAAAATACAGCATAAAAAACATAAGAGATACAACAAAAAGTAATACTAAGAAGAGTTTGTAATAAGTGCCTACTTAAAAAAAAAATCTTAATCAGACAACCTAACTTTATCCCCCAAAGAACTAAAGAAAGAACAAACTAATCTAGATTTATCAGAGGGTGGAAACAACAGATGAGGGCAAAAATAAACAAAATAGAAAAATAATAGACAAAATCAAGAGTTAGCTTTTCAAAATAAAACCAAATTGACAAACCATTAACTAAATTAAGGAAAAGAACACTTAGAATCATAAATAAAAGAAGAGACATTACAACTAATTCCACAGAGATAAAAAGGATCATGAGTGGCTACTATGAACTATTATGTCAACAATTTAGATTTCTTCGAAGAAATGGTTAAATTCCTAGAAATATACAACTTACAGAGGTCAATTCATGAAGAAATAGAAAGTATGGATAGACCTATAGCTGATGCAGGGAATAAACCAGCTGTCAAAGCCTTCTAACAAAGAAAAGCCTAGGGCTAGTTGGCTTCACTGGTGAATTCTATCAAACATTTAAAGAGTAATCGATACCAATCCTCTTCAAATTCTTCCAGAAAACTGAAGAGGAAGGAACTATTCCAAATTCATTTTATGAGTCCAGTATTACCCTAATACCAGAGCCAGACAAAGATGCCAAAGAAAATAAAATTGCCAGGCAGTATCCATAAGGATCACACAGCATGACCTAGTGAACTTTATCCCTGGGGTGCAAAATTGGCTCAACATATTAGGATGCTGCTGCTGCTAAGTCAGTTCAGTCGTGTCGACTCTGTGTGACCCCACAGATGGCAGCCCACCAGGCTCCCCGGTCCCTGGGTTTCTCCAGGCAAGAATTCTGGGGTGGGTTGCCATTTCCTTCTCCAATGCATGCATGCATGCTAAGTGGCTTCAGTCATATCCGACTCAGTGCAACCCCATGGACAGCAGCCCATCAGGCTCCTCTGTCCACGGGATTCTCCAGGCAAGAACACTGGAGTGGATTGCCATTTCCTTCTCAAATTAGGATGGTATATCATGTTAATTGATCTTAACAGAATAAGGAATTAAATCACATTTCAGTAGATGCAAAAGGAAAAAATCATTTGACAAAATTCAATACTTTTCATGATAAAAACTCACAAACTAGGAATAGAAGAGAATTGTCTCGGTATAGGCCATATATGAAAATCACCTTGCTAACATCATACTCAGTGGTAAAATGCTGAAAGCTTTTTTCCAAAATCAGGGATGAGACAAGATGCTTACTTTCACTCCTATTCAACATAGGACTAGAAATCATAACTGGGGTAATTAGACAAGAAAAGAAAAGGCATCCAAATTGGAAAGGAAGAAGTAAAACTGTCCATGTTTGCAGATGACATGCTCTTATATATAGAAACCCCAGAAACTCCATAATGAAAGATAAACTGTTAAAGCTGATAACAATTTGAGGATGCAGGATACAAAATCAACACGCAAGAATTAGCTGCACTAACAAAAAACTACCTAAAAAGGGAATTAGAAAACTAATTTCATTTTAACTAGCATTGAAAAGACTAAAACACTTTAGAATAAACTTAATCAAGGAGGTGAGAGACCTATATGTTGAAAACTATAAAACATTGATGAAAGAAATTAGAAAAGACAAAAACAAAAGGAAAAAAAATGCTATGCTCATGAATTGGAAGATTTAATATGTTCAAATATATACTATTAGAGTGATCTATGGATTTAATGCAATCCATGTCATAATTCCAATGGCTTTTATTAACAGATCAGTAATTTATGTAGAACCATAAAAGTTCACAAATAGCCAAATCATTCTTAAAGAAGAACAAAGCTGGAGGCATCATGCTCCTCATTTTAAGCTATTAATATCTTACAAAGCCATAGTAATCAAAATAGTACAAGACTAGCATAACAATAAGGTCAATGGATCTTCAAGAGTGGTAAGAAAACCCAATGGGAAAAGGATAGTCTTTTTGATAAACGGTTGAAAAAAAAAAAGGAAAATCATATGCAAAGAATGAAATTGGGCTCTTAAACTACACACAACCCAAAATGGATTAAAGATTTAAATGGAAGACTTTAAAGTTTCTAGAAGAAAACAGGGAGAAAGCTTCCAAATTTTGGTCTGGGAAGTGATTACATAGTTATGACACCAAAAGCAGAGGCAACAAAGACAAAAGTAAGCAAGCAGGATCATATCAAATTAAATTAATTCCTCACAGTAAAGGAAGCAGAAGAGTGAAAAGGCAACTTATGGAATGGGAGGAGATATTTGCAAACCATATATAAGAAGTTAATACCCAAAACATACAAGGAAATCTGACAACTCAATAGGGAAAAATTTAAAAACTGGATTAAAAAGTGGTCTATGGATCTGACCATACATTTCTCCAGAAACTACATACAAATGATCAAAAGGTATGTGAAAAAATGTTCAGTGTTACTAGCCTTCCAGGAAATGCAAATTCATACCACAGTGAGGTATCTATTCATCCATGTCAGGATGACTGTTAGAAAAGAAAAAAGTGTTGAGCAAGTGTTGATATTGTTGGTGGTAATTCAAAATAATGCAGTTGCTATAGAAAATAATATGAGGTTCCTCAAAAAATTAAAAGGAGAACTGTCAGCTAGAACCAGCAGTCCTACTTCTGGGTATTTATCCAAAAAAATTGAAATCAGAATCCCCCCAAAATATTAGTACTTCTATTAGCACTTCCATGTTCATTGCACCACTGTTCACAGTAGCCAATAGGTGGAAACCATCTCTATGCCCACAAACAGATTAATGGAAAAAGAAAGTGTTGTATATGCATATAAGGGAATATCATTTTGCCTTAAAAGATTCTGATATATGGCACAACATTGGTGAACATTATGCTAATGAAGTTTAAAAGTTACAGAAAGACAAATATTTCATAATTCTATTTATATGAGGTATAAAACAGTTTATAGCACCAGTGCAAAATGGTGATTGCAGGGGCTGGTTGAAGGAAACTAGGAGTTGCTTGTCAAGGGGGGCATAAAGTTTCAGTTAAGTAAGATAAATTCTAGAGACCTATGTACACTGTGTCATAGTCAAAAATAATACATTGTATGCTTAACAATTTTAAGAGAGTAGGTCTCAGGTTAAGTGTTCTTACTACAATAAAATAAAATGAATACTAGAAAAGTACAGTCATGTAGGATGAAATTGATACTAGATTTTTGTTCTTGTTTCTTACTTATTCAAAAAAGCTCAACTCAACTTGTGAGGAATAAATGCATGTGCCAAAATTCATACCCCAAAGGAATTCCTTTCCTCATAAATAACTTTTAATATTTGCTATTCATCATATTGATTTATTAGTAAAATAATAAGAAACAACATACTAATTTATCAGTTTTCTAAATTGCAAAAATAAATTAACTGTACTAGATCTGTAGCACTGCTTTTTACATAATGCTTTTTACTACTATATATTATCTAGCTGACTACTTCTAATTATTTTGGTGTATTTTGTAAAATTCACTAAACTAGAATTGAAAAATAAAGTTAGCATATTTTTTCCTAACCTAAAGTAAGATTTGACTGATTTTAGAACATGAACTGGTTTTGCCAACTAGATTATTTAGTAAATATTTTAAAAAATGAATTAAATCTGCAGAGGCAAGATTAAAATATATTTAAGCTATATTAAACATAACATCTGTTTCCTCCTTCAATTGTAAGTTTATCAGGAATAAGTTACATTCATCACGTTGTTGTTATATATTCAGTGCTCAGTATGTTATCTAGTATAGATTATTATTTTCAGTAATACAGAGAAACTTAGTTATAATTCTGCCTTTCCTCAGTTGTAGAATTTTCAAATGAATTGCATCATTGTATAAAAAGTTTTATAGCTGTTTGATTTATATAGTTTTTTTTAATAGATGGAAAGAGGAAAAATCAATATGTTAAACTGATTCTCTTAATACCTATGCAGTTACTTCTACTGGTACTCTGTCTTTATGTGGATTTGAATTACCATCAAATGCCCTTTCATTTTAGCCTAAGGACTCCCTTTAATATTCTTATAGGGCATATTTATTAGCAGTGAATACTTTGTTTATATGGAAATGTTTAATTTATGCTTAGTTTTTGAAGAAAACATTAGCTGCATGTAGAATTCTTAACTGACAGTTTTTCTTTGAAAACTATAAGGATATTATCCCATTGTCTTCTTGGTTCAATAGTTTCTGATGAGACATGAGCTGTTAATCTTATTGAGGCTACTTAAGTCATTATTCACTTGCTGCTTTTGAGATTCTCTCTTGGTCTTTGATTTTTGCCAATTTGCCTAAGATGTGTGGATCTCTTCCATTTTTTATACTTATTGAATGAGTAGACTAATATTTTTCACCAAATTTGTGAATTCTTTAGCTACTATTTCTTTTTTTTTTTTTTTTCACTTTTTTCGTCTCCTTCTAGAATTCTCAACAGGTGTATGTTGGTATACTTGGTGGTAACCAATAGCTTGCTGAAGGTTTCTACATTTTTCGTCATTATTCTTTGATTCTGTTCCTCAGACTGATAAGTCTAAACTCACTTCTTTTGAGTTCAGAGATTCTTTTTCTATAAGTTCAGCTCTTTTGCTGAATCTCTCCAGTCAATTTTCCATTTCAGTTATTGTACTTGCTACTCCAGAATTTTTATTTGGTAATTTTATAACTTACTCTTTATTGATGGTGATAGTCTCTATTTGGACAAGATATCATGCTCCTACTTTTCATTCATTCTTTAGTCATTTCCTTAAAAAAAATTAAAGCATGTTTGTAGTAGCTGATAAAAATTTTTGTGCAGTAATTCCAATATCTGTCTTCCTCTGGGACATTTTCTTTTGGCTGCTGTCATGGTCCCTGTGCAGGTTGAAAAAGAATTTCCAGACATGAGACAGAATGAGAGGGAAATAAAGCTTATTAGAGTGGGAGACACTGTTAGAAGAGCGGGCCAGTTCAAGCGAGAACTGACGTTGAGCAGTGGTCTTTAGTCCACATTTATACCCAGGGTACAAGGAGTGGGATAGGGGTCTTGTGGGTCATTTGCTGATTGGATGAAGCATATATCCTGAGTGGGGAAAGAGGAAGGCAAAAATTACCTTATCCCTATGGGGTAGGAGGGGAGGCAAGTTATACTGCTCAGGAGGACCTGAAATCCATTAATAGTTACAACATGGGAGAGGGAAGGATGATAGGGGTCTGGTTTTTCTGTTCCTGCATTCCAAGACCCTCCTTGGTTTTATCTGCTCTTTCATCCTTGGCTCACCACAGCTGTGTCCCCCCATTCTGGTACACCTGGCCTCCTTTCCTTTTTGTTTGCATGTCTCATAAGTTTTCGTTGAAAATGGGGCATTTTAGAAGTGTATTTACTCTGGCATGGAATTGCTTCACTCTCTAGCATTTGCTGTTGTTGCTTTTTTCCCCTTGCTGCTGCTTATTCTTTAACAACCTTCCTGGACTAATTCTATTCTTTCTGTATTTTGTGTGGTGTGTGGACACTGAATTTTCTAGTAGCTTTTTGTTTTTAAGTTCTAGTTTTTATTTTTCAGCCTGCTTTCTAGAGGTCAACTCTAGGTCAGTATAATTTAATGGTCTGTCAGTCATCAGTCAATCTTCCTTAAAGGCCTTGTGTACTGTGTGCTAATTTCCTTTAGTTGTGTCCAACTCCTGGTGACCCCATGGACTGGAGCCTGTCAGGTTCCTCTGTCCATGGATTATCTAGGCAAGAATAATGGCATGGGTTGCCATTTGCTTCTCCATAGGATCTTACCTGTATGCTTTCTACCATTTGCCAAAGGGTTCTGTGTAAGAAGGTTCACCTCAAGCTTCTCAAATTTTACAGGATAGCCTTGGGTTATCACAGTGCTTATGTGAGCCTCAGTGTCAAGTATAGTTGAGCAATTGGTGCCTTCTTCTCTCCCAGGTCTCTCCTGGACACGTGTACATCCAAAACTCCAAAATATGTCCTGTTAGAGATGTTCAAAGTTGGCTTGTCATGTGGTTCTCTAGGATTTCCTTTAAAATTCCCAATAAGACTCTTAATGCCCTCACTTAAATAGCAGCTTTAGACAACCAAGTAGTTGCCAGCACTTCTTTATTGTTTTGGTAATGCCTTGAGGATTACCTTACCACTCCCCTGAGGAATGAATGAATGAATAAATGGTATAAATGGAATCTCCACTATTTATTTAGAATTATCTATGCTATTATTGCTGTCTGTGAGAACTGGTGATTCATAGTTTACATGTTCCTTTCACATGCATTATATTCTTGGGATTCTAACTCTGTCATTTGAGGCAAACCAATACCTAGCTTGCTAAGTATTATTCTCAGGGACTTGATGTGTGAATGAAGAATAAAATTTATTTGAGAACAACAAGTATGTATTATAAGTTCAACACAGTAGTTTTCAAAGATACAGAAATTGCATATATATATAAATATTAGCAAACATGTTTTTATTGAAAGTTTATAATATTTGGTTTTTTCATATTAAATAACGCCAAAGTAGTCTTCATTCATCCAGCTCACAATCTGGCCATCGGTAAGGGGTAATAGTTGATGGGCAGAGTTGACAAGAAATATCAAGATTTTAATCTAATATATATTACTCCTAGGAAGGCTGCCATTTAGATGCATTAATTACTTCATTCACTATGCTTTTAAATAAACACCTAGATTGCTATTGTCTTTCTCTAGAATATAAGCTCCATGTCTCCCTTGTCACCAGTGCCTCCTATATGCTCTAGCAGAGTAGGTGTTTGATATATATTTTATTTAAGGAATGAATTCTGTCTTAGAGCTGGACATCTTAAGCAGAAAGAGTAATCTTTTTTCTCCCTCATATGAGAAATTCTAAAATACAGAGTATATCAGATTAATGCAGAAATTTACTGAAGGCTTCTTTCTTAGAATACTTGTCGCAACTTACTGTGAACATCTTCTTTTCCACTGTGTATTTTGCAGTGATTATTAACATTTTTAAATACAAAAACTATTTGAGAATTCACTGAGATATATGTGGACCCTATCACTAAAGGGGGAGGAGGGATACCTTTCTTTATCCATCCATCCACACACAAAATCTTTTTTTTTCTTTTTTTTTTAAAGCTTTTATTTTGTATTGGGGTATAGCTGACTAAAATGTTGTAGTAGTTTCAGCAAAAAAGCTCAGGCATGCATATATATGTATTCAGTTTAGTTCAGTTGCTCAGTCGTGTCTGACTCTTTGCGACCCCATGGGCCACAGGACGCCAGGCCTCCCTGTCCATCACCGACTCCTGGAGTTTACTCAAACCCATGTCCATTGAGACAGTGATGCCACCCAGCCATCTCATCCTCTATCATCCCCTTTTCCTCCTGCCCCCAATCCCTCCCAGCATCAGGGTCTTTTCAAATGAGTCAGCTCTTCAAATCAGTTGGCCAAAGTATTGGAGTTTCAGCTTCAGCATCAGTCCTTCCAATGAACACCCAGGACTGATCTCCTTTAGGATGGACTGATTGGATCTCCTTGCAGTTCAAGGGACTCTCAAGAGTCTTCTCCAACACCACAGATCAAAAGCATCAATTCTTTGGTGCTCAGCTTTCTTTATAGTCCAACTCTTATATCCACACATGACTACTGGAAAAACCACAGCTTTGACTAGACAGCTCTTTGTTGGCAAAGTAATGTCTGTGCTTTTTAATATGATGTCTAAGTTGGTCATAACTTTACTTCCAAGGAATAAACGTCTCTTAATTTCATGGCTGCAGTCACCATCTGCAGTGATTTTGGAGCCCCCCAAAATAAAGTCAGCCACTGTTTCCACTGTTTCCCCATCTATTTGCCATGAAGTGATGGGACCAGATGCCATGATCTTAGTTTTCTGAATGTCGAGCTTTAGGCCAACTGTTTCACTCTCCTCTTTCATTTTCATCAAGAGACTCTTTAGTTCTTCTTCACTTTCTGCCATAAGGGTGGTGTCATCTGCATATCTGAGGTTATTGATATTTCTCCCAGCAATCTTGATTCCAGCTTGTGCTTCCTCCAGCCCAGCATTTCTCATGATGTACTCTGCATAGAAGTTGAATAAGCAGGGTGACAATATACAGCCTTGATGTACTCCTTTTCCTATTTGGAACCAGTCTGTTGTTCCATGTCCAGTTCTAACTGTTGCTTCCTGATCTGCATACAGGTTTCCTAAGAGGCAGGTCAGGTGGTCTGGTATTCCCATCTCTTTCAGAATTTTCCACAGTTTGTTGTGATCCACCGAGTCAAAGGCTTTGGTGTAGTCAATAAAACAGAAATAGATGTTTTTCTGGAACTCTCTTGCTTTTCAATGATCCAGCAGATGTTGGCAATTTGATCTCTGGTTCCTCTGCTTTTTCTAAAACCAGCTTGAACATCTGGAAGTTCACAGTTCACATATTGCTGAAGCCTGGCTTGGAGAATTTTGAGCATTACTTCACTAGCATGTGAGATGAGTGCAATTATGCAGTAGTTTGAGCATTCTTTGGCATTGCCTTTCTTTGGGATTGGAGTGAAAACTGACCTTTTCCAGGCCTGTGGCCACTGCGGAGTTTTCCAAATTTGCTGACATATTGAGTGCAGCACTTTCACATCATCTTTAGGATTTGAAATAGCTCAACTGGAATTCCATCACCTCCACTAGCTTTGTTCATAGTGATGCTTCCCAAGGCCCACATGACTTCACATTCCAGGATATCTGGCTCTAGGTGAGAGATCACACCATCGTGATTATCTGGGACATGAAGATCTTTTTTGTGCAGTTATGTATTCTTCTGTATTCTTGCCACCTCTTCTTAATATCTTCTGCTTCTGTTAGGTCCATCCCATTTCTGTCCTTTACTGAGCCCATCTTTGCATGAAATGTTCCCTTGCGATTAGGTAGTTAGAATAGGAAAAAGGAGTCCAAATTAGCAGTGGCTAAAAGACAAAGAAAGGGAAAATTCCATGAAAATAGAACAGAGGAAAGTCTGAGGCCCAGAGTGAGACACTCAGGTGAGGCAAACAGCCCTTCTGGCTAGCCCAATTTACACAGGGAAGGTGCTGGGGAAGGATAAAAAAGATATGGAAAGAGGAGCCAAAATTGAGCTGTGTACCTGTTTTGGGTCAGCCCACCTTCACGCCTCGAGGATGTATTTTCCTTTGCTTGCCAAATAAAACTGAGCTGTAACCGAATTATAACACTGGTCCACCACTTCATATTTTTGCTGTGGCAAGACAGAACTGAGGAAATTACATACTCCTCCGACATATCTGGTGCTGTGACTTGGATTTAACCTGGTTGAAGCAACCTTGGCTCGGCCCCCATGAGGCAAATGCCAAGCACAGCAGAAGCCCAGCTTGGCAAATGCTTATGTAGTAGAAGCTGAATGTGAAGAAAACCCAGTGCAGTGGAAATGACAGGAAGCCCAGAGTGCTAGAAACTGGGACAGCAAAAACAAACTAGGTAGAAAGCTCACAAAGCTCAGTCTCAGATTCCAGAAGACCTTTGGTTAAGGTAGGAGGTCCTCACCCCAATGGCTAGAAGGATATATGGCTAACAAGTTAATCTTATTTCCTTTGCTGTCTCTCATTTCTTGTTTCCTTGAGCTCCCTGTGAGCAGGCAAGTGGCAGTGGGTGCAATTGAGGGGCTCTGCCAGGGGGCTACCTCCCAGTGTGTCCCAAAACCTCCACTATCTTTTGGGCCTTGGTAGCTGTTGTCCAAACGGGTGAGGGTCTTTGTCTTTAATCTTCTTTGTGCCAATGAAAACTGTGAGCACAGGTCAGATATTTAGCAGATTTTCCAGCAGGTTAAGAAGGGGATTCCTTGGCATATTTTCCCCACTGCTTTTTCCTGCCATCCTTCAGCTCTTCTCTCCATCTGTGCCACTGCTCACAAAGTATTGGGCAGATCATCATCTTCCCATTTCTGAAAGTTGTGTTTGAAACTGTTTACCTAAAATTGGAACTCAAACCCATGTGGCAGGGACTCTCTGCTATGCTTAGTCACTCAGTTGTATCTCACTGGGACTTGAGCCTGACCTAAACCCATGGTACCTCATTTCAGGACCCAGTGAAGCTCAGGTTCTTGATATCTCATTGCAAAAAATTCAGTGAGAGTCACAGCCATAGGTAAGAGGTAGATTGTTTGGATTTAGAGAGAAGCACACTCCAAGAGTGTGGGCATCACAGAGGGTGAGTGTGGCCATGGAATGTGGTGTGGTTAGTTTTCAAGAACTGGGAATTTCATGTGCTAATGAGTGGGAGGATCATTCCAACAATTGGGAAATTACCTTGGTCTTTTGATAGTGCCTTGGAATTCCAATTGTGTCATTTAGCTTGCAGATTGAGAACCAAAGTTTAGTTGAAATTGACTTGTCTGTCATCTTGGACCCATTTGATTTTAATTGGTTTGTGTTATGCCCTTGGGCTATCTCATTCTTTCAAAAGTTGTGCTCTGCCCCCTTCCCTCCTGTTTCATGCTCTTTTCCTGAGCCCTGTCCAGGCCCACAGTGTTGCCTCTATAGTCTTCTTGAGGGACAACTAGAAAATAGCTGGCCCTTGAGAGGGAAATATTGTATAATATCCAGTCCCACTAGATATTCAGGCCTTCATCTTCCATGTTTCCTACAACATCTGCAGCAACAGCATCTCTCTGTGGACCCACTAGGGCGGGTGACAGGCACATAATGCCTGCTAAAAGTCCATCTGTTGGTGAAATCCCTTCAAGGGAAATTGGGCTTCCAGGAATAATGGTTGCCACTTTGGGAGTTAGCCCTGCAGGCTGTTTGAGAACAAACCCTTATCACCCTTCTAAATTTACAAACATACCCCTGGATCAAATCTCCACTCCACTTTTATGGAATATCTGCTCTGTTGCCTCTTAGCAATTTGTTTTTAAGCCACCAACTAACTCCTACAACCAGGACTCTGCCTCTTTGTAGGCAACATCCCTCCATCCCATTTATTACTAAAATACTCTTAATGCCCCTAACAGGACCAGATAACCCACCCCTTTGTCATTACTTCTGTTATGACCTAGAGTGAGTCTATGACACGAAATGTTTACCATTGAAAACACCCTAAACTGCTCTTATGGAGGACTAGGGGAGGAAATCAGTGACTTACATTCCCTCAGAGCAATAAGAGGATAAGACTTACAGCTGTTTCACCAGGTTCCCAGTCTCAGGGCACAGGTTTGGACTGCTTTATATCATGGTATCTATTCCCATTCACAGTGGACAAACCAGCAGTGAGTTTAGATTACACCCCCTTAATCCTACCCAGCAATGGTCATGCTGGAGACTTTGGGGATGGCCAACTCTAGCCTGGGGGTCTCGGGAGGTTGACCTGCCTTGACTTGCCTAGTGATCCAGTCCCCAGGAGGTTGTCATGCCTCAGCCTGCTCAGGGATCCACCAGCCCAGGGTCCTAGGAGTTCAACATGCCTCAACCTGCCTAGGGCTCTGATCCTTGAGAGACTGTCACACCTCAAACTGCTCTGGGATCTGCTGGTCCCAGAAAGTCAGCATGCCTTGACCTGCCCAGGGACCCAATTCTCGGGAGGATGACCTGCCTCGAGCTGCCTGGGGATTCTATCTCCAGGAGGCTGTCACACTTCAGCCTGTCTGGGGATCTTCACTCTGACCTGGGGACTCCTGGCTCTCAGATTGCAACAGTACTGGGTAGGATAAGCTTCAGAAAGACTGGCCCCTAAGGAAGCCCCCCCCATAAAAATAGAATGGTGCCTATTAGTTTTTTTCTTTTCCTCCATGTCATCACTGTATTTCAGGTAGGAAATAACCAATCCACTTCCCGACAGATGCCCTTGAGATGCATCCTTGTTAACTGGAAGCTGTTCAATCCTCTAACTCTAAGGAGAAATAGCTTACAATTCCTTTGTACCAGGGCATGGCCATGATATCCTCTGGGGGATAAGGAACACTGGTCTGAGGATGGGAGTTTAAATTACAATACCATCCTGCCGCTAGACTTATTCTGCAAAAGACAAGGGAAATGGACTGAGATCCCCTATGTCCAAATTTTCTTCTGACTAATAGATATGAAGGAACTCTGTTTTAAGTACGGGATTGTTGTATGCCCTAAAAGTGAGCCTACTATGCAACTAGTCTTAGGCACAGACAACCAAGAGAAGGAAGCTCCCCCACCCCCCACCATGAAGGCTCACTTCCCATGGCTCCCGAGTTGTGTGGTCCTCCTTCCTTGTATCCAAACATGCCCCCATGTCCGGGACCCCCCCACCCCCAAAGCCAACTCAAGTATGACCCTTAGTTGAAACAGGAGGAGAATTTGGATCAACCCGGGTCCATAAGCCCTTCTCCCTCTTAGAACTAAGACAGATCAAACAAGATCTGGGAAGCTATACAGATGATCCAGGAAAATATATGGATACATTCCAACACATTATCTTGGCCTTTGACTTGACATGGAAGGATATCAAGGTCATATTTAGTCAAATTTTATCTGACCCTGAGTATGCTAAAGTCTTAAATGAAGCCCAAAGTTATGCTATGGGGCTTCACATGTCACCTTCACATATCATCTTCACAGGTGATAAATATGCAGTGGGGGAAACTGCAGTCCCCTCCTCAGATCCTAATTGGAATTATGGCCCTGAGCACATCTGGGAAAAGGATTATTTTCTGATCTGTGTAAAGACAGGACTAAAAGCATCCCAGCAAAAAGTAATCAGCTATGCCCGGGTCTCAGCAATAACTCAGGAGCCCAGTGAGATCCCCATTGCCTTTCTGGAAAGGGAAAAAGAGGCCCTCCAAAAGTTTACAAATCTGGACTTAGACTTCTACGAGGAACAGGTGATTTTAAAGGACAAATTCCTGTTCCAATGTACTTCAGACCTCAGGATAAAGTTACAACAGCTAGAGCAGCAGGGCCCTGCTGCCTCTTTAGATGAGATGGTCCAGACAGCCACCAAAACGTTTTGTAACAGAGAACAGGAGAGGAAGGCCAAGGCCCAGGAAAGGGAGAAAAGGAAAGAGACAAGGCATGTCCAGACACTGGCTGCCCTCCACGGAAGCCTATGGCAAACCCCGAGTCCTTGAAGGACAAGGCACGAGGCAAATGCCTAATCTGTAGACAGGTGGGACTTTGGGCCAAAGAGTGTCCCAACTGTGACAACTCTCCTGAAACGACTTGCTGCAAATGCCATCAGTTTAGACATTGGGCAGCACTGTGCCATTGGGACCCAAGAGCCTCAAGGTCAAGCACCAAGCCTTCCCTCATGAAGTTCAGCAGGACTGAAGCAACCTGCTCCAGCCAGCCCACCTGTCACAGATAACCATCATGGGGCTGGAGCCAAGGGCGCAACTGGATGTGGCGAGTAGATCTGAGAATTTCTTGGTTGACACAGGGGCTACCTACTCTGTCCTGACCTCCTACTTCTCCTCCCAACCCCGTACCATTAGGGTGCTCCAGGAAAAACAACTACAAAAAGATTCACCCAAGCACTTGTTTGTTTCTGGGAGGGACAAATATTTTCCAGTCAGTTTCTGGTGGACCCTGAGACATACTCACTAAATTGGGAAGAGACATACTCACTAAATTGGGACCACCCTTGTGATGGTAAGCTTTTTAGCCCCTAGAGCCCTACAGCTTCTGGTTACTACTGAAGAACCCATTACACCCTCTCCAATAGGGAGGGACCAAAAACTATGGGAGGACAAAATTAACCCCCAGGTGTGGCAACAGGGGACTCCTGGACAAGCCCACCAAGCTGAACTGGTTATCATTGTCCTCTGAGGTCCCAGTCAGTTTCCAAACCAGAAACAATACCCGCTCAGAAGAGAAGCTCATGAAGGACTGGAGCCTCTAACAAATAAATTCCTCACCTGTGGGCTGTTGGTCCCCAGCAATTCACCATGTAACAACCTGATCCTCCCTGTAAAGAAAAAGGATGGGAGCTGACCAACGGTTCAAGATCTCCTGATCATAAGTGAAGCTGTAGTCCCACTCCATCCCACAGTACCCAATCCCTATGTAATCTTCGGAGAAATCCCACCCAGTGCCTAGTGGTTTACAGTCCTGGATCTCAAAGATGCATTCTTTTGCATACAACTGGCTAAAGAATCCTAATATCTTTTTGCCTTTGAGTGGGAGGCTCCAGGAGAAAAACAACAACAGATGACTTGGACAGTATTTCCTCAGGGGTTAAGAGATAGCCCCCACCTGTTTGGGAAGGCTTTTAGCCAAAATCTCCTAGATCTGGACCTGGGACCTAGTGGGAAAATATTACAATATTACAATAGATGATCTACTAATCTGCTATCCAGATAAGGAAAATGCCCAGAAACATACAATTCAGGTTCTAAACTTTTTGGCAGAGAGGGGATATAAAATCTCCTGTGCTAAGGCACAGATGATCGAGACAAAGGTCTCTTACCTGGGAGTTCAGATTACACACAGGTCCAGGAGACTGTCCTCTGATTGAGTATAAGGAATCCTCCAGTTGCCACCCCCCAACTTGAAAGCAATTGTGAGCTTTCCTGGGGCCAACTGGGTATTATAGAATCTGGATATCCAACTATGATTTAATTGCCCAGCCCTTATATGAAAATTTGAAGGGACAGGATGATTCAATCCCACTGATGTGGAGAACTCCTCAAAAGAAGACAGAGGCTACAGTAAAACAAACCTTACCTCAAGCACCCGCCTTGAGATTGCCAGACCCAGAAAAAGCATTCCAACTTTATGTCCATGAAAAGGAGGAAATAGCCTTGGGAGTGTTAGCTCAAAGGTTGGGACCTGAGCCGCAACCTGCAGCTTACTAACCTAAGAGGCTCAACCCAACTGCATGAGGCTGGCCTCCCTACCTTCAAAAACTTGAAGCTGTTGCAGTCCTGAAAGAAGATGCTTTAAAACTCTCTTCTGGGGACAAACTATTTTTACCAGCCACCAACTGAAGCAACTCCTGAATGGGAGAGGCCATTTTTGGATGTCTGATCAAATTATCCTCAGGTATCAAGTAGTGCTGATGGAAAATCCAGGCCTGACTATGTCCCCACGTGAGGTTCTTATCCCAGCTACCCTACAGCCTACTCCCGAGGGCTCTCTCCCCTTTCAATCTTGCCAAGAAACCTTGGACTGCTGGACAAAAGCCAGAGAGGGGACTGTCAGAAGATCCTCTGACCAACCTTGAGGAAATCTGTTACACTGATGGAAGCAGCTTTGTCTTGGGTGGAAAAAGAAGAGCCAGATAAGCAGTAGTCTCCAATTTTGAGAGCATAGAGGCTAAACCTTTGCCACTAGGTACTTCAGCCCAATTAGCTGAGCTCATAGCCCTGACTTGAGCTTTAGAGCTGGGAAAAGGAAAAAGAATAGCCATTTACACTGACTCCAAGTATGCCTTTCTCGTGCTACATGCATATGCTGCTATTTGGAAAGAAAGTGGCCACTTGACCACCCAAGGGTCCCCAATCAAATATGGTGATCAAATCCTTAGGTTCTTGGAGGCAGTCCATCTACCCACTGAGGTTTCAGTCTTCCACTGTAAAGGACACCAAAAAGGGAACATGGAAGTGGCATGAGGGAGCCAAGCAGCTGATCAGGCAGCTAAGAGAGCAGCGTTACAGAACGATGACCTAATAGGAGTTGCCTCCTTAGTTCCACAGATCAATTTGTCAGAAACTCCTTCATATACTGAAGGTGAGACTCTTAAAGCTAAGAATGAGGGCTTCTAAGAAGATCATATGGGGTGGTTCCAAAAGAAGGAACTCATTTTTCTGCCTGGGAACCTCCAGTGGAAGTTGGTTAACTCCTTACATGTCACCACTCATTTAGGAGAAAAGGCTCTCCAAAGATTACTAGAAAGGTCCTTCATAGGAACAGGCCTCCAAACAGGACTCCAAACAGCAAGTGGTCTCCTCTTGTCCCACTTTCCAATTAAGTAAACTCCAAGGAACTCGAAGATCCCAACTGGCCCAGCCTGTCCAACGATGTGGGACCTGCCTAGGAGAGGACTGACGGATGGACTTCACCCAGATGCCAGTTTCTCAAGGGTATATATACCTATTAGTCATGATAGATACATTCACAGGATGGATTGAAAACTTTCCTACCCTGACTGAGAAGGCTGAGGATTTATTAAAAAAAAAAAGAAAGAAAGAAACTGCTCCATGAAATCATTCTGAGATTTGGTCTGCCCAGGTCATTACAAAGTGACAATGGGACATCATTTATTTCTAAGGTCATCCAAGGGGTCTCTAAAGCATTGGGCATTACTTATTATGTCCATTGTGCCTGGAGGCCTCAGTCTTCAGGAAAAGTAGAAAGAGTCAACCAATTCTTAAAATTAATGATAAAAAAGATAATCTAGGAGACCACCCTAGGATGGAAGGAGGCTTTGCCAATAGCTCTCCTCTGCACCTGTATTGCCCTTAAGGAACAGGTTGGTTTTAGTCCTTATGAGATGCTTTATGGGAGACCTTTTGTTTATGTCAAGGACCTCTTCCTAGATCCAGAGACTCAGACGCTCTGATCTTATACCATGGCCATTGGGCAATTCCAGCAGGATATATGCTTGTGGGGTGTCAACCACGACCCAAAAGATTCTAAAGAGCCACCAATATATGCTCCAGGGACTCAAGTCCTAATTAAAGTCTGGAAAGGTGGGTCCCCAAAGGCTCAACTTCAGCCCACATGGAAGGGCCCCTACCCTGTAATATTTCTACTGCAGTCAAGGTACCAGGACATGACGCCTAGATTCACTACTCATGAGTCAATCCATGGATGAAAACAGAAGAGGACACTCAATACACCTATGAGCCCTTGGGAGAGCTCAGATACCTATTCAGAACTACAAATGAGTGCCATTCCAATGAACACTCCAAAAATTAAGTTTCTGGGGATAGCTATCTCAGGATAGTTCTAAAGAGCCAACAGAGCTTGACAATGACAACACAAAATAGACAGGGAGATAGATCTGATCCCTGAACAAGGAGAGACTTGAGCCATCTTGAAAGAGACATGTTGTTTTTGGGTAAATACCTCCAGCTATGTTAAGAAAAGTCTCTCAGCCTTCAAGAAAAACATTCAAATCTTGCTGCTGCTAAATTGCTTCAGTCATGTCCGACTCTGTGAGACCCCATAGATGGCAAGCCACCAGGCTCCTCTGTCCCTCGGGTTCTCCAGGCAAGAATACTGGAGTGGGTTGCCATTTCCTTCTCCAATGCATGCACACATGCTAAGTCGCTTCAGCCATGTCCAACTCTGTGCGACCCTATGGACAGCAGCCCACCAGGCTCCTCTGTCCACAGGATTCTCTAGGCAAGGGTACTGGAGTTGGTTGCCATTTCCTTCTCCATTCAGACCCTAAAGTCAAGTCAAGCCAAGTCAAGTCACTCAGTCATGTCCGACTCTTTGCAACCACACAGACTGTATCCTACCAGGCTCCTCTGTCCATGGGACTTTCCAGGCAAGAATACTGGAATGGGTTGCCATTTCCTTCTCCAAAGGATCTTCCCGACCCAGGGATCTAACCCGGGTCTCCAGCATTGCAGACAGATGCTTTACTGTCTGAGCCACCAGAGAAGCCCTCATTCAGACCCTATAGGACCTCAAAGAATGAGCTGGAGAATTTGTGGCTACAATCTT
This sequence comes from Odocoileus virginianus, assembly GCF_023699985.2. Taxonomy (NCBI): domain Eukaryota; kingdom Metazoa; phylum Chordata; class Mammalia; order Artiodactyla; family Cervidae; genus Odocoileus; species Odocoileus virginianus. The sequence goes on from NC_069697.1 coordinate 11,880,153, forward strand.
TCTTTGGAGGATTCTTCTCCTGGTGAAGGGGAATTTAGAGTTGGCTAATGCCCCTTCCGTGGTGTCTCAGACAGTAAAGTGTCTGTCTACAATGCAGGAGACCCAGGTTCAATCCCTGTGTCAAGAAGATCCTCTGGAGAAGGAAATGGCAGCCCACTCCAGTATTCTTTCCTGGAAAATCCCATGGATGGAAGAGCGTGGTAGGCTACAGTCCATGGCGTCGCAAAGAGTCAGACACGACTGAGCGGCTTCACTCACTTCACTTTTAATGCCTCTACTAAACCCTGTTATCACCATATTGATGGTGCTTATGACTGCTCCATGTATTATCAATTGTCTAACCCATTTTGTCTCTGCCCAGGTTGACAAGCTACAACATGTAGTGACAGTTTAACAAGGCTATGTAAAACTATAGCCAAACACGGAAAATATCTCTTACCCTTAGATGGACACTGCTATAAGGACTCTGAGGCTTGAGATGAGCAAGAGGGGGAGGCTCAGTGCCCCTTGCTGTCCCAGCTCAGCAGGAAGTAGCCAAAGAGACCTCGACGCCCCTACTCCCAAGGAATTGGGCCTCCCATTTCTTGAGGGGGAATTTTAGGTAGTTAGAATAGGAAAAAGGAGTCCAAAATAGTGGTGGCAATAAGACAAAGAAAGGAAAAAGCCCACAAAAATAGAACAAAGGAAGCTCCAAGGACCAGAGTGAGAATCTCAGGTGAAGCAAACAGTCCTCTTAGCTAGCCCAATTTACATAGGGCAGGCTCAGGATGAGGAGAAATAAACATAAAAAAAGAGGAGCCAAAATTGAGCTGCATGCCTGTTTTGGATTAGCCTGCCCTCACGCCTTGAGGATGTATTGTCCTTTGCTTGCCAAATAAAACTGAGGTGTAACAGAGCTGTAACATTGGTCCGCTGCTGCAAATTTATGCTTCAGCGAGACAGAACTGAGGAAATTACATACTCCCTGACATATGTATCGATTCTCCCCCAAACTCTCCTCCCATCCAGGCTGCCACATTGTACTGAGTAGTCCTATGTGCTATACAGTAGGTCCTTGTTGGTTTTCCACTTTAAATGAGGCAGACAAGGGGGAGGAGTACCTTTCTTTATTCATCCATTCACACACTAAATATTTTTTATAAATTTTTTTGGAGATGGGTGAAGGCATTACTTCAATAATCCATTGAGACAGTACAGTTGACCCTTGAACAACATGAGTTTGAACCATAAGGGTCCACTTTTACAAAGATTTGTTTTTCAATAAAATATGATAGTTCTACACAATCTGTGTCTGGCTGAATCCATGGATATGAAACTGCAGATATGAAGGAACCACATATGTGGAGGGCTGACAAAATTATATGTTGAATTTTGGCTGTACAAAGGATTGATGTACCTAATGACCTCAGTGTTCGAGGGTCAACTGTACTAGTCCATTAAGGCTACTTTTGCTGCAGTAATGAGGTTGCAAAATCATTAAAACAAGCAAGGTCTATCTCTTGTTCACATTTATGTTCAGCACTTGTAAATTAGTCATAGCTGTAGTCTCTATGCCTTTTCCCTCTGGGGTTCAATATGAAGGAGCCATCTTTCACACTGTCATAACATGCCGCTTGTGTAGCAAAGCATATACTTTCAAATAGCATAGGCAATACACAGTTGGTCAAAGTGAGTCACATCTGCAAGCTTTATTTTGTTAATAGAGTGGAGAAGTACAATTTTCCACTGAAAAGGGTTCCTACTCTGTACACAGTCAAGTCTGATGCTGGCAGTCCTCAGAAAGTGGGGGGTAGAAAAGATAATAGAGGTTACTACAAAACCTCTCCATAGTCCCAGAGTAAGAACTAAATCATTTCACTGTTTTCCCTCTATGCATTAGTCAGGGTTCTCCAGAGAAACAGAACCAATATGGTATGTGTGTTTGTATGTGAGTGTGCACATATGTATGTTTTAGGCATTGACTCATGTTATTATGGAGGCTGACATGCTCAAAATCTCCTATTCGAGCTCAGATGTCACTACTCTGAGGACTTAGGGAAAAGGACTTGCTGCAGTTTAAGTTCAGAGGCCATCTTACTGGCAGAATCTTCTCTTGCTCAGGGGATGTCAGGCTTTTTGTTCTATTCAGGTCTTCATGTTATAAAGGCAATCTACCCTATTCAAAATCCACTGATTTAAATGTTAATTTCAGCTAAAAATATCCTTTTAGAAACATCCAGAATAATGTTTGACTGCAGAGCTGGGCACCATGGCCCAAACAAGTTGACACATAAAATTAACTATTACACTATGTATATAGTTATCTTTAGCTCATTTATTTATGTCATAGTGTAAGTCAGCCTTAGCAAAAGATTTATTGAACATTTCTATCAATTATGATATGCTCAGCACTGAAAGTGAATCAAAATATGCCAGATAGTCCTTTCTTTTTCATATGGGCAGAACCTCTAGTGTTCTGTCTCTTGTACATTCCTAGTACTTAGAGCAATATTTTGTGACATAGAACATGCTTATAAAGATTTGATTAATGGGTGAAAATTACCTGGATATTCCAAGGAGTTGACAAGTAACTGTAAAATAAACTAGGCTATATTAAGTGTTAAAATTAAAAGTCAACCATATTCTGAGGATAGTCAAAAAAAGAATACTATTATGTAGAATTTCAGAGATTAGTAATATTTGAGATACCCTGAATGACATTTAATAGAAGTTGAATCAGGTAAGGAATAGAAAGGAAGGAATACTAAGTGCTGTGTGTTTAAGAAAGCAGCTATAAGGATATTCACTATAGAACTATTGATACACATTTTGAAATGACTAAATGCCCACCTACGAGAGAATAAATAGTGATATATCCATTGTGTGGAATATGATGTTAGAATTAAAAAGAGATAGGTAATATGTTAGATGTCTAAGGCATTGTAATTTTTTTTTAACCTACATAATCATACTATGTATTTTCTGTGGGTGCATATATGGGTGTAAATGCACAAAATACAAGAGTATCTATGTAAAAATGATGGTTACATCTGGGGAGTGGAATTGATAATGATGTGAAAGGAGTTTTAGTTTTTTCTGTAATGTTTTTAATGAGAATTTTACTCATGTATAACTGAAATAATAATGATACAGAAGGAAAACTGGCCACTGGAACAGTAAAAAAAAATATGTTAATCTAGTATTACCATTATAAAAGAGGAAAAGAAATTGATTTTAAATATCTCAGGCAGTTATTAGACTCTCTAATATCACTTTGTATTGAGTGTTGTTTTAAAAAATGCCATGTGGAAGGATAATTGTAAAATAAAAATCAAAGAAATGAAAGCAAATTTCAAGCAACAGAAAGAGATGAAAGGAAAGAAATGATAAGTTATTTGCAAATGCAAATGTTAATTTCTAAATTCTTACTGTACAGAGTAATTGGTTACTTCAGTTGTTATCAAGGGATTTGGAAAGAGAAATAATATTTTAGAGTATTCATGCTAAGTCACAAAACTACAGATGCCCCTTTTCGGCATGTATATAAGAAAAATCGCACCAAAATTTAATTATGAAATGAAAAAGAGCTATTTGTTCCATTTTCTGCCAATTTTGAGCTGCCACGACTCATGGAATGATTTCAACCCTTAGGATATGTTAACTGCCATGGTTTAAAACTATAGAACATTATTCTTTAAACATAACCTAGGATAGTAGTAGTATATCCAACACTACTAAGTAAGAAAACACGTATAGTAAAATCTAGTTTCCTAGAAAACAGTCAAGCCTTTATTACATGGTGTATATTACAAAATAAAATACCATAGTCCCCCCTTTGGTTTGGTTTTTGTTTTGTAAGGAGAGTGTCATGCTCTTGTGAAATAACTAGATTCTAGAGATAATAGCAAATAATTTAATAGAACCACAACATCTCAGAACCGTACAGGTGAGCAAACACACTTGACTACTCTTTCTTTCTCATTTTCACTTTCTCCATCTCCTGGGACACTTTATCTGTACTCTATACTTGAATATCTCTAGTCTTTGGGAATTTATTCTTAGTACTGATGGTTTTGTCTTTCAGTTCTTTCTCTGAACAATCTATGTGATCATGAACATTTTATTTAGTTAGTTTTTGTCATACCTTCGTTTTGACTGAGGAAACTATGGGGCTATTTTACTTCTCTTTCTTGAAATATCTTTTTATAAGGCTTATGTGAATAATGTGTAGTAACATACACATATAATTTAAAATCTCTATTGACATTTTAAATGTAAATAATTCTTTAGGACTGTTTGTTTTATCTGGTACAAAGTTTGGGGCCAATAAGCCAGTAGAATCTATGATAAAAAGTCAGAATTCTGAAAGAATAAATAAATATGCCCTTCTAGTAGGAAATGAACCTGGTTTTTGTAAAATGAAATCATGCTTGACTATTATAGATCTTTGAGTGGGTAACTAAAATAATGAATTAGTGAGGGCTAGGGAATATGTGTTATTTAGACTTCATTTAGATTTTGGCAAAGTTCCTCATCAAGGGCTATTTTCTAAGAATGTGAGTTACTGTGAAATTGCAATGAATCCAGGGAGGAATTGTTTAGTCATGGATAGAGAATTAGCTTAGTGACAGAAAACAGGGATGAACAGGCACTTTCCTACAAAGATGAGAATAAATAGTAGAGTCCTCCTCTGATGCTTCTGGGCCCGGATTTATTTAACCTAATCTGGTGAAAGGGCAAGACCACAAATACTCCCAACCTCCATATGTTCTGGACTCCCTATGCTTAACAAAATGCCCTTTTAATTAGTGTACAGCTGCAGGGGGATCTCTCAAGACAGGGGAAATAGCAGTTTCATAAGTCTACATGTGAGCAAGGTTAAGGGAAAATAATCTGAATTCTGTAAATGTTTATAAGAGAGTGTACCACAAACTAGCTTATGATTAGAAATGGAATTTGAGCTCCTCCTCAGAGAAACAAAAGCATTATTCCATAGTCAATGTGGTCCTCATGACTGCAGGCGTCATCAGAGTAACGGAAATAAAACAGAGAAGCGTCTTCAGTTATCTCTAACAAACCCTATTTCTTCTAAAATATTATGTAAGTGTCCATTTACTTTGTTTAAGGGAAATAATCACAGAATTTAAGATGAATAATTTACGTGGTCAAGGAAAGAGGTGAGGGAGAATAAACAAGGAAAAACTGATAGAAACCAGCAGCAGTCATATTCATTATGTATAAAGTATTTCTACATGGGCATCTGAATCTTTCTTAAAGCTAGAGAAAAAAACAAAAGGAAATAGTGTCCTTTATAAGTAAATGTATGAAAATCACTATTGTAATTAGCACAGGTAGAAATAGTGTTGAGTGTTTTATCCAGACTGCTCATGAGGCAGGAAGCTGGGGATAGTGTAGATTTGATCATTCATTTTTTCTTTATAATTGATGTTATAAAGGAAAACCATGCCTTTTACTAAATTTCCTTTAGTGCAGTTGTTTCAGACATATGGAAAACTATGTAAAAAAAAATTACATTGAAGCTGCTAAGAGAGAAGTGATAGAAAGATTATGTGTTAAAACAGGGAGCTTTGCAACAGCCTCCATGTGAAAAAAATTATAAATTTTCCATGAATGTTATCACCTACATACAGTATCAGACTTTCAGGGTAAGAAGATACTAGCTTCATTTTTAATTCAGAAAAATTAATGTTGTGATTTTAAAGCTTCTGCAGATTGTTGTAATAGAAGATTCTAGTAATGATTCCATTTGCTATTACAGGTGAGTACCATGCCCACAGCATAGCTTAGACAGAGGTTTATCCAAAGTGGTATACTAAGTTGAATAGCAACCTCCTCACCACCAAATTTGTATCTTTCCAGAATTTTACAATTGACTTTATTTCAAAATAGGATTGTCAGGATATAATTATATAAGATGAGGTCACACTGGATTAGGATGGGCCCTTTATCCAATATGATTAGTGCCCTTATAAAAAGAGGGGGGAGAGATATAAATACAAATATACACAGAGGGAAGGCGGACACTGTGTGACAAGGGAGGCATGGATGTGAGTGATGAATCTACAAACTAGGAAACATCAAAGATTGCCAACAACCAACAGAATGTAGGAAGAGAATTTCCCTAGAACTTTTTTTTTTTTTCTAAACTGTTTTTTTTTTTTCATTTATTTTTATTAGTTGGAGGCTAATTACTTTACATCATTACAGTAGTTTTTGTTATACATTGAAATGAATTAGCCATGGATTTACATGTATTCCCCATCCCAGTCCCCCCTCCCACCTCCCTCTCCACCCGATCCCTCTGGGTCTTCCCAGTGCACCAGGCCCGAGCACTTGTCTCATGTACCCAACATGGGCTGGTTATCTGTTTCACCCTAGATAATATACATGTTTCAATGCTGTTCTCTTGAAACATCCCACCCTCGCCTTCTCCCAGAGTTCACAAGTCTGTTCTATACATCTGAGTCTCTTTTTCTGTTTTGCATATAGGGTTATCGTTACCATCTTTCTAAAGTCCATATATATGTGTTAGTATACTGTAATGGTCTTTATCTTTCTGGGTTACTTCACTCTGTATAATGGGCTCCAGTTTCATCCATCTCATTAGAACTGATTAAAATGAATTCTTTTTAATGGCTGAGTAATATTCCATGGTGTATATGTACCACAGCTTCCTCATCCATTCATCTGCTGATGGGCATCTGGGTTGCTTCCATGTCCTGGCTATTATAAACAGTGCTAAGATGAACATTGGGGTGCATGTGTCTCTTTCAGATCTGGTTTCCTCGGTGTGTATGCCCAGAAGTGGGATTGCTGGGTCATATGGCAGTTCTATTTCCAGCTTTTTAAGAAATCTCCACACTGTTTTCCATAGTGGCTGTACTAATTTGCATTCCCACCAACAGTGTAAGAGGGTTCCCTTTTCTCCACACCCTCTCCAGCATTTATTGCTTGTAGACTTTTGGATAGCAGCCATCCTGACTGGCATATAATGGTACCTCATTGTGGTTTTGATTTGCATTTCTCTGATAATGAGTGATGTTGAGCATCTTTTCATGTGTTTGTTAGCCATCTGTATGTCTTCCTTGGAGAAGTGTCTGTTGAGTTCTTTGGCCCATTTTTTGATTGGGTCATTTATTTTTCTGGAGTTGAGCTGGAGGAGTTGCTTGTATATTTTTGAGATTAATCCTTTGTCTGTTGCTTCGTTTGCTATTATTTTCTCCCAATCTGAGGGCTGTCTTTTCACCTTGCTTATAGTTTCCTTTGTTGTGCAAAAGCTTTTAAGTTTCATTAGGTCCCATTTGTTTATTTTTGCTTTTATTTCTGAAATTCTGGGATGTGGGTCATAGAGGATCCTGCTGTGATTTATGTCGGAGAGTGTTTTGCCTATGTTCTCCTCTAGGAGTTTGATAGTTTCTGGTCTTACATTTAGATCTTTAATCCATTTTGAGTTTATTTTTGTGTATGGTATTAGGAAGTGTTCTAGTTTCATTCTTTTACAGGTGGTTGACCAGTTTTCCCAGCACCACTTGTTAAAGAGGTTATCTTTTTTCCATTGTATATCCTTGCCTCCTTTGTCGAAGATAAGGTGACCATAGGTTCGTGGATTTATCTCTGGGCTTTCTATTCTGTTCCATTGATCTATATTTCTGTCTTTGTGCCAGTACCATACTGTCTTGATGACTGTGGCTTTGTAGTAGAGTCTGAAGTCAGGCAGATTGATTCCTCCAGTTCCATTCTTCTTTCTCAGGATTACTTTGGCTATTCTAGGTTTTTTGTATTTCCATACAAATTGTGAAATTATTTGTTCTAGTTCTGTGAAAAATACCGTTGGTAGTTTGATAGGGATTGCATTGAATCTATAGATTACTTTAGGTAGTATAGCCATTTTGATAATATTGATTCTTCCAATCCATGAACACGGTATATTTCTCCATCTGTTTGTGTCCTCTTTGATTTCTTTCATCAGTGCTTTATAGTTTTCTATGTATAGGTCTTTTGTTCCTTTAGGTAGATATACTCCTAAGTATTTTATTCTTTTTGTTGCAATGGTGAATGGTATTGTTTCCTTAATTTCTCTTTCTGTTTTCTCATTATTAGTGTATAGGAATGCAAGAGATTTCTGTGTGTTAATTTTATATCCTGCAACTTTACTGTATTCGCTGATTAGCTCTAGTAATTTTCTGGTAGAGTCTTTAGGGTTTTCTATGTAGAGGATCATGTCATCTGCAAACAGAGAGAGTTTCACTTCTTCTTTTCCTATCTGGATTCCTTTTACTTCTTTTTCTGCCCTGATTGCTGTGGCCAAAACTTCCAAAACTATGTTGAATAGTAGTGGTGAGAGTGGGCACCCTTGTCTTTTTCCTGATTTCAGGGGAAATGCTTTCAATTTTTCACCATTGAGGGTGATGCTTGCTGTGGGTTTGTCATATATAGCTTTTATTATGTTGAGGTATGTTCCTTCTATTCCTGCTTTCTGGAGAGTTTTAATCATAAATGGATGTTGAATTTTGTCAAAGGCTTTTTCTGCATCTATTGAGATAATCATATGGTTTTTATCTTTCAATTTGTTAATGTGGTGTATTACATTGATTGACTTGCAGATATTAAAGAATCCTTGCATTCCTGGGATAAAGCCCACTTGGTCATGATGAATGATTTTTTAAATATGTTGTTGGATTCTGTTTGCTAGAATTTTGTTAAGGATTTTTGCATCTATGTTCATCAGTGATATTGGCCTGTAGTTTTCTTTTTTTGTGGCATCTTTGTCTGGTTTTGGAATTAGGGTGATGGTGGCCTCATAGAATGAGTTTGGAAGTCTACCTTCTTCTGCAATTTTCTGGAAGAGTTTGAGTAAGATAGGTGTTAGCTCTTCTCTAAATTTTTGGTAGAATTCAGCTGTGAAGCCATCTGGTCCTGGGCTTTTGTTTGCTGGAAGATTTCTGATTACAGTTTCAATTTCCTTGCTTGTGATCATTTTGTTAAGATCTTCTATTTCTTCCTGGTTCAGTTTTGGAAAGTTATACTTCTCTAAGAACTTGTCCATTTCTTCCAAGTTGTCCATTTTATTGGCATAGAGCTGCTGGTAGTAGTCTCTTATGATCCTTTGTATTTCAGTGTTGTCTGTTGTGATCTCTCCATTTTCATTTCTAATTTTGTTAATTTGGTTCTTCTCCCTTTGTTTCTTAATGAGTCTTGCTAATGGTTTGTCAATTTTGTTAATTTTTTCAAAAAACCAGCTTTTAGCTTTGTTAATTTTTGCTATGATCTCTTTAGTTTCTTTTGCATTTATTTCTGCCCTAATTTTTAAGATTTCTTTCCTTCTACTAACCCTGGGGTTCTTCATTTCTTCTTCCTCTAGTTGCTTTAGGTGTAGAGTTAGGTTATTTATTTGACTTTTTTCTTGTTTCTTGAGGTAGGCCTGTAATGCTATGAATCTTCCCCTTAGCACTGCTTTTACAGTGTCCCATAGGTTTTGGGTTGTTGTGTTTTCATTTTCATTCATTTCTATGCATATTTTGATTTCTTTTTTGATTTCTTCTATGATTTGTTGGTTATTAAGAAGCGTGTTGTTTAGCCTCCATGTGTTTGAATTTTTAATAATTCTTTTCCTGTAATTGAGATATAATCTTACTGCACTGTGGTCAGAAAAGATGACTGGAATGATTTCAGTCTTTTTGAATTTACCAAGACTAGATTTATGGCCCAGGATGTGATCTATTCTGGAGAAGGTTCCGTGTGCACTTGAGAAAAAGGTGAAGTTGATTGTTTTGGGGTGAAACGTCCTATAGATGTCAATTAGGTCTAGCTGGTCCATTGTGTCCGTTAAAGTTTGTGTTTCCTTGTTCATTTTCTGTTTAGTTGATCTATCCATAGTTGTGAGTGGGGTATTAAAGTCTCCTACTATTATTGTGTTACTATTAATTTCCTCTTTCATACTCGTTAGCGTTTGCCTTACATATTGTGGTGCTCCTATGTTGGGTACATATATATTTATAATTGTTATATCTTCTTCTTGGATTGATCCTTTGATCATTATGTAGTGTCCATCTTTGTCTCTTTTCACAGACTTAATTTGAAAGTCTATTTTATCTGATATGAGTATTGTGACTCCTGCTTTCTTTTGGTCTCCGTTTGCGTGGAATATTTTTTTCCAGCCCTTCACTTTTAGTCTGTATGTGTCCCTTGCTTTGAGGTGGGTCTCTTGTAGACAGCATATATAGGGGTCTTGCTTTTGTATCCATTCAGCCAGCCTTTGTCTTTTGGTTGGGGCATTCAACCCATTTACATTTAAGGTAATTATTGATAGGTATGGTCCCGTTGCCATTTATTTTGTTGTTTGGGGTTCACGTTTATACCACCTTTCTGTGTTTCCTGTCTAGAGAAGATCCTTTAGTATTTGTTGAAGAGCTGGTTTGGTGGTGCTGAATTCTCTCAGCTTTTGCTTGTCTGTAAAGCTTTTGGGTTCTCCTTCATATCTGAATGAGATCCTTGCTGGGTACAGTAATCTAGGTTGTAGGTTATTCTCTTTCATTACTTTAAGTATGTCCTGCCATTCCCTTCTGGCCTGAAGGGTTTCTATTGATAGCTCAGCTGTTATCCTTATGGGAATCCCTTTGTGTGTTATTTGTTGTTTCTCCCTTGCTACTTTTAATATTTGTTCTTTGTGTTTGATCTTTGTTAATTTGATTAATATGTGTCTTGGGGTGTTTCGCCTTGGGTTTATCCTGTTTGGGACTCTCTGGGTTTCTTGGACTTGGTTGGCTATTTCCTTCCCCATTTTAGGGAAGTTTTCAGCTATTATCTCCTCGAGTATCTTCTCATGGCCTTTCTTTTTGTCTTCTTCTTCTGGGACTCCTATGATTCGAATGTTGGGGCACTTCACATTGTCCCAGAGGCCCTGAGGTTGTCCTCATTTTTTTTGATTCTTTTTTCTTTTTTCCTCTCTGCTTCATTTATTTCCACCATTTTATCTTCTAACTCACTTATCCTATCTTCTGTCTCTGTTATTCTACTCATGGTTCCCTCCAGAGTGTTTTTGATCTCAATTATTTCATTATTAATTTTTAATTGATTTTTTTTTTTAAATTTCTTCTAGGTCCTTGTTAAACATTTCTTGCATCTTCTCAATCTTTGTCTCCAGGCTATTTATTTGTAACTCCATTTTGTTTTCAAGATTTTGGATCATTTTTATTATCATTATTCTAAATTCTTTTTCAGGTAGATTCCCTATTTCCTCCTTTTTTGTTTGACTTGGTGGGCTTTTTTCATGTTCCTTTAATTGTTGGGTATTTCTCTGCCTTTTCGTCATGTTTAGATTGCTGTGTCTGGAGTGGGCTTTCTGTATTCTTGTGGTCTGAGGTTCCTTTTTATTGTGGAGGTTTCACCCAGTGGGTGGGGTTGGACGATTGGTTTGTCAAGGTTTCCTGGTTAGGGAAGCTTGTGTCAGCGTTCTGGTGCGTGGAATTGGATTTCTTCTCTCTTCAGGGATTTTAATCTGTTGTACCGGTCCTTTCTGAAGCGGTTCCCTTTGTTTATTTGGCTTCTGTTTGCCGTCTCTTTGGTGTCTAATTTCCGCCCTGACACAGGCGGGCGGAGGTGATCTCTTATTTAGGTTCTCTAGTTCAGTTCAGTCCGGCTACGGGGAGGGCGGGGCACTGCAGACAGATACCGCTCTGTGTGGATAGCGCTCACCGTGTTCCGGCCACACTGGGTTTGCCCCGCTCACGGGTGTCTGTGCTTTCGCCGTCTACACTGCTCAGGCTCCCGGCTGCTCTATATGGAGCGGGCCCTGCGTTGAGTGCGGTTCCAGTTTTCGGGTACTCCACAAAAGCGCGGATTCGGTTGCTCCGTCGTTTTGTGCCTTCCCTGGCCTGAGCGGTTCATGCAGCCAGAGGCTTGGGCGTACTCTCCGGGGTGCGGCACGCCTTTTCCCTCCGCGTCGAGCGGCCCAGGCAGCCAGAGGTTTGGGCGCCCTCTCTCCCCGGGTACGGCGCGCTTTTTCCCTCCTCGGCCCCAGCGCGCACCGCCAGTCGGGTCTCAGGAAGTCTTTAGCTAGAACCCGGAGGCCTGTTTGCAGTGTGGGAGGGGGGGGGGGGGCTTCTCAGGGGCTGAGTTTCCCTAGAACTTTTAAGGGATTTTCCCTAGAACCTTCAGAGAGCATGGCCTTGCTGATATCTCAATGTCAGACTTTCACCTTCTAGAGCTTTGAAAGAATAAATCCTGTTGTTTGAGATCATGCATTTTGTGGTTATTTGTTACATCCGCCCCAGGAAACTATTAATAATACAGATGAGTAGGGGTGGGGTCTGCATAATATTGTAGTGATGTTGTCATATGGTTGCCTGGGTTTTTCAGGTGTGTGTTCCTTCTAAATCAGACCTTGATTGTTTAGCTTGTGAACATGGATTGTGTTTTCTTTCAGAGCCATATGGTGTGTGTGTGTGTGTGTGTGTGAGAGAGAGAGAGAGAGAGAGAGAAGATGGGAAGAAGGGAGAGAGAGAGGGACACAGAGTTCTGGAAGGAGACTAGTCTGATTGCCAAAACCTGTCCTTCTCCTCCTTCCCTCCCACTGTTGGTTTAGAACAAGCAGTGAACTCTTGGGACTTTGGAGAAGGTATTACTTGCTAAGATCCACATATGCCCTGGTGAGATAGGGTGGCAAATACCAAATCAAATAGTATAAAGGACATGATTTACATAAAGGATATTGAATTTTCACTAGTCAGGTTTGAAAATATAACAAGAATATATTGAATTAAAAAAGGTGATCAAGGTCAAGGAAACAAGGTGCACTTACAATACAATTCCCCTTTGAAAGGTTTCATATTTATGATTGCATTTCTTTTGAACCAAGGCAGCTAGAGTATCAAGTCTACCATTTTCCCACTTTTAAGACTTTGTGGCAGGAGACAACCTACTCAACACTAACCTTCAGGTGTTGAACCACCATTACTGATGGCTGTCTTAGTCAGTGTTTTCAATTTACGACAGGTAAATAATTGAAGACCCTAAAAGTAGAGGTGAAGTATGCTTTTTACATATACCAGTGGTGGATGACCCTTTTCAAATGAAGGGGAAAACTGATACTTGAATTTAAAAATTGTTCTTTTATTTATTCTTTAAATATTTATTGAGTGCCTACTGTATGCCGACATTGGTCTAGGCCCAGGGGATGTGGTATGAACAACAGACAAAATATCTTCCTTAAACAAATTACAGTGCTGTTAAAGTAACTCAGTAGTATTTACCAAAATGGCTATGTTCAAAATGTCTTTTTAAGAGTGGTCTCTAGGGAAGATATGGAAAATAGCACCAAACTGTTTCTTATGTCAATCAGAGCTTTGTTGATAAGCACAAGTTCAAACATTGTGTTAGATCCTGGAAACAGAAAATAACTTCCATTAAGAATTCACTGGCCAGGATAAGAATGGTTGTAAATAAGCACACAATTCAATGGTTTATGTAAAAGGGTAGAAATGTATTCTGAGTTTAATGGGGCACAAAAGCAGGGATGGATGACTTTATAGAATAGGTTGGAATTTACGAAGTTGTTCCTTAGAAAGGATGACACTTAAACTGAAAATATAAACAAAGAAGTTGTTTTACAGAGAAAGAAGTTGAATTACAGAACAAAAGAAGTAGCACATTCACCTCCTGTTACTGTGGCAGCTATAATATTGCCTTCCTCCTTTGTTCTGACAAATTCTCCACACTGTATCCAGAGTACATTTTTTCAAATACAATTGTGATTGTATGCATGGCTTCTTTTAGCCTTAGGATGAACGCCAATTTCTTAGAAGGCTTTCAAAGGCCTATGAAGCTATGTGAATTATGAAGTTTAAGATATCTATGAATCTATGTTTCCTTTAATTGCTCTCAACCCTTGAGTAAAGTCTTTACTCAGCCTTTTTGTGGAGAAATGCTAATTCATGACTGCTGTGCAGTTACATAAAGTGAACATTCCAAGTAAAACTTTCCCGAAATACCTAAACAGAGGAACAGAAACATTTACATTTTTGTGCTTTAGTTATCCAGATGATTACTTTAATTCTTCATTTTATTCTAGAAATGTTTATACACAGCATTAGTTAGATTTTAAAAAATTTTTGATTCTCAATTTTTCCATTTGACTGGGTTCTGTTTCCTAAATTAGACTGGCCGTTACCTATTTCTCCATTTTTATCATTGTGAACAGGACATTCTTTTTTTTTTTTCCTTGGACTGATACTATTCATTCTATGGAAATGGCTCTTTTAAAAACAAAATTTTTAAGTCAGCTTAGTTTATGTGTCACCATTCGCCCCACCATAGAGCCACTGAGCAGACGACCCACAACCTAGAGAACAATTATACCAAAGAAGTTCTTACACTGTTATGAAATTTCCAGGATGTATAACAGATTTCCCAACTTGGAGATCTGGCAAAGAGGCTGAGATCCCCCAGGGATTTGGCTTTGGAGGCCAGTGGCATTTGATTGTAGAACTTCCACCTGGTTGGGGAAACAGACTCTTGGAGGACACAAACAAACCTGTACACATCAGAAGCCAGGAGAAGGGAGCAGTGACCCCAGAAGAGACTGAGTCAGACTTGCCTGTGAGTTTCCAGAAGTCCCTGGCAGAGGCGTGGGTCAAGGCACTGACTACAACAGTGCTGGCATAACTCCTTTTGAAGGAGGTCTCCATTACCCCTACTTTAGTCTGGTCTCAGGCCAAACAACAGGGAGGAACACAGACCCACCCATCAACAGAAAATTGGATTAAAGATTTGCTTAGCATAGCCCTGAACATCAGAAGAAAACCCATATTCCCCCACAGCCAGTCTGTCCCATCAGGAAGCTTCTACAAGCCTCTTATCCACCAGAGGGCAGAGAGAATGGAAACCACAATCACAGAAAACTAACCAAACTGATCACATGGACCAAAGCCTTGTCTAGCTCAATGAAACTATGAGCCATGCCATTTAGGGCCACCCAAGATGGATGGGTCATGGTGGAGAGTTCTGACAAAACCTGGTCCATGGGAGAAGGGAATGGAAAACCTCTTCAGTCTCCTTGCCATGAAACCCCATGATCAGTATGAAAAGGCAACAAGATATGACACTGAAAGATGAACTCCCCAGATCAGTGGGTGCCCAATATGCTACTGGAGAAGAGTGGAGAAATAACTCCAGAAAAAATGAAGAGAGAGACCCAAAGCAAAAACAACACCCAGTTGTGGATGATGGAAGTAAGTTATCAATGACTGGCTCATCACCACTCATGGTGATGAAAGTAAATTCCAATGCTGTAAAGAGCAATATTGCATAGGAACCTGGGATGTTAAGTCGATGAATCAAGGTAAATTGGAAGTAGTCAACAGATGGCAAGAGTGAACATTGACATTTTAGGAATCAGTGAACTAAAATGGACTGGAAAGTGTGGATTTAATTCAGATGACCATTATATCTACTACTGTGGGCAAGAATCCCTTTGAAGACATGGAGTAGCCCTCATAATCAACAAAGGAATCCAAAATGCAGTACTTGGATGCAATCTCAAAAACAACAGAATGATCTCTGTTTGTTTCCAAGGCAAACCATTCAATAGCACAGTAATCCAAGTTTATGCCCCAACCACTAATGCTGAAGAAGCTGAAGTTGAATGGTTCTGTGAAGACCTACACGACCTTCTAGAACTAACACCAAAAAAAAAAAAAAAAAAAAAATCCATTTCATCATAGGGGACTCGGATTCAAAAGTAGGAAGTCAAGCGATACCTGAAGTAACAAAGTTTGGCCTTGAAGTACAAAATGAAGCAGGGCAAAAGGCTAACAGTTTTGCCAAGAGAACACACTGGTCATAGCAAACATCCTCTTCCAACAACACAAGAGACAACTCTACACATGGACATCACCAGATGGTCAACACCAAAATCAGATTGATTATATTCTTTGTAGCCAAAGATGGAGAAGGTCTATACAGTTGGCAAAACAAGACCAGGAGCTGACTGTGGCCCAGATCATGAACTCCTTATAGAAAAACTTAGACTTAAATTTAAGAAATTAAGGAAAACCACTAGGCCAGTCAGTTAGTCAGTCAGTTCATTCTGTTGGTTGTGTCTGACTCTTTGCAACCCCATGGACTGCAGCACACCAGGCCTCCCTGTCCATCACCCGGAGTTTACTCAAACTCATGTCCATTGATTGGTGATGCCATCCAAGCATCTCATCCTCAGTCATCCCTTCTCCTCCCTCCTTCAATCTTTCCCAGCATGAGGGTCTTTTCCAATGAGTCAGCTCTTCTCATCAGGTGGCCAAAGTATTGGAGTTTCAGCCTCAGCATCAGTCCTTCCAATGAATATTCAGGACTGATTTCTTTAGGATGGACTGGCGCTGTCTATCTCCTTGCTGTCCAAGGGACTCCCAAGTATCTTTTCCAACACCACAGTTCAAAAGCATCAATTCTTTGGCAGGCAGATTTCTTTATAGTCCAACTCTCACATCCATACATTACTACTAGAAAACCATAGCTTTGACTAGATGAACTCTTGTTGGCAAAGTAATGTCTATGCTTTTTAATAAGCTGTCTAGGTTGGTCATAACTTTTCTTCTAAGGAGCAAGCATCTTAATTTCATGGATACAGTCACCATCTGAAGTGATTTTGGAGCCCAAGGAAATAAAATCTGTCACTGTTTCCATTGTTTCCCCATCTATTTGCCATTAAGTGTTGGGACTAGAGGCCATGATCTTAGTTTTCTGAATGTTGAGTTTTAAGCCAGACCATTCAGATATGATCTAAATCAAATCTATTCCAATTATACAGTGGAAGTGACAAATAGATTCAAGGAATTAGATCTGACAGACAGAGTGCCTGAAGAACTATGGACAGAGGTTCATGACATTGTACAAGAGGCAGTGATCAAGACCATCCCCAAGAAAAAGAAATGCAAAAAGGCAAAATGGTTGTCTGAGGGGGCCTTACAAATAGCTGAGAAAAGAAGAGAAGCTGAAGGCAAAGGAGAAAAGGAAAGATATATCCATATGAATGCAGAGTTCCAAAGAATAGCAAGGAGAGATAAGAAAGCCTTTCTAAGTGATAAATGCAAAGAAATATAGGGGAAAAAAAATAGAATGGTAAAGACTGGCGATCTTGTCAAGAAAATTAGAGATACCGAGGGAACATTTCATGCAAAGATGGACACAGTAAAGGACAGAAATGGTATGGACCTAACAGAAGCAGAAGATATTAAGACGTGGCAAGAATACACAGAAGAGCTATACAAAAAAAATCTTCATGACCGGATAACCATGATGGTGCAATCACTCACCTAGAGACAGACACCCTGGAGTCTGAAGTCAAGTGGACCTTAGAAAGCATCACTACAAACAATGCTAGTGGAGGTGTTGAAATTCTGGCTGAGCTATTTCAAATCTTCAAAGATAATGCTGTTAAAGTGTTGCACTCAATATGCCAGCAAGCTCGGAAAACTCAGCAGTGGCCACAGGACTGGAAAATGTCAGTGTTCATTACAATTCCAAATAAAGGTAATGCCAAAGAATGTTCAAAATATTGCACGATTGCACTCATCTCACATGTTAGCAAAGTAATGCTGAAACTTCTTCAAACTAGGCTTCAAAAGTACATGAACCGAGAACTTCCAGGTGTTCAAACTGGATCTATAAAAGCAGGGGAACCTGAAATCAAATTGCAAACATCTGCTTGATCATAGAAAAAGCAAGAGAATTCCAGAAAAACATCAGCCTTATTGACTATGCCAAAGCCTTTGATTGTATCACAACAAACTGTGGAAAATTTTTAAAGAGATGGAAATACCAGACCATCTTACCTGCTTCCTGATAAATCTGTAAGTAGGTCAAGAAGCAACAGTTAGAACTGGACATGTAATAATGGATGGGTTAAAAACTGGGAAAGGAATACGTCAAGGCTATATATTGCTTGTTTAACTTATACGCAGAGTACATCATGATAAATGCCAGGCTGGGTGAAGTACAACCTGGAATCAAGAGTGCTGAGAGAAATAATAATAGCCTAAGATATGCAGATGACACCATCTTTATGGTCGAAATTGAAGAGGAACTAAAGGGCCTCTTTTTTTTTTTTTCATTTATTTTTATTATTTGGAGGCTAATTACTTTACAATATTGTAGTGGTTTTTGCCATACATTGACATGAATCAGCCATGGATTTACAGGTGTTCCCCATCCTGAACCCCCCTCCCACCTCCCGCACCATCCCATCCCTCTGGGTCATCCCAGTGCACCAGCCCCGAGCACTTGTCTCATGCATCCAACCTGGACTGGCGGTCTGTTCCACACTTAATAATATACGTGTTTCATGCTGTTCTCTCAGATCATCCCACCTTTGCCTTCTCCCATAGAGTCCAAAAGTCTGTTCTATACATCTGTGTCTCTTTTTCTGTCTTGCATATAGCGTTATCATTACCATCTTTCTAAATTCCATATACATGCTTTAGTATAGTGTACTGGTGTTTATCTTTCTGACTTACTTCACTCTATATAATGGGCTCCAGTTTCATCCATCTCATTAGAACTGATTCAAATGAATTCTTTTTAATGGCTGAGTAATATTCCATTGTGTATATGTACCACAGCTTTCTTATCCATTCATCTGGTGATGGGCATCTAGGTTGCTTCCATGTCCTGGCTATTATAAACAGTGCTGTGATGAACATTGGGGTCTCTTTCAGATCTGGTTTCCTCAGTGTGTATGCCCAGGAGGGGGATTGCTGGGTCATATGGCAATTCTATTTCCAGTTTTTAAAGGAATCTCCACATGGTTCTCCATAGTGGCTGTACTAGTTTGCATTCCCACCAACAGTGTAAGAGGGTTCCCTTTTCTCCACACCCTCTCCAGCATTTATTGCTTGTAGACTTTTGGATAGCAGCCATCCTAACTGATGTGTAATGGTACCTCATTGTGGTTTTGATTTGCATTTCTCTGATAATGAGTGATGTTGAGCATCTTTTCATGTGTTTGTTAGCCATCTGTATGTCTTCTTTGGAGAAATGTCTGGTTAGTTCTTTGGCCCATTTTTTGATTGGGTCATTTATTTTTCTGGAATTGAGCTGCAGGAGTCTAAAGGGCCTCTTGTTGAAATTGAAAGAGGAGCATGAAAAAGCTGGCTTAAAACTCAACATTCAAGAAACGAAGATCATGACATCTGGTCCCATCACTTCCTGGCAAATAGATGGGGAAACAGTGGAAACAGTGACAGACTTTATTTCCTTGGGCTCCAAAATCACTTCAGATGGTAACTGCAGCCATGAAATTAAAAAATGCTTGCTCCTTGAAAGAAAAGCTATGACCAGTCTAGATGGCACATTAAAAAGCAGAGACATTACTTTGCTGACAAACTTCCATCTAGTCAAGGGTATGGTTATTCCACTAGTCATGTATGGATGTGATAGTTGGGCCATAAACAAGCTGAGCGCTGAAGAATTGATGCTTTTGAACTGTGGTGTTGGAGAAGACTCTCGTGAGTCCCTTGGACTGCAAGGAGATCAAACCAGTCAATCCTAAAGGTAATCAATCCTGAATATTCCTTGGAAGGACTAATGCTGAAGCTAAAGCTCCAATACTGTGGCCACCTGTTGCAAAAAACTGACTCATTGGAAAAGACCCTGATGCTGGAAAAAATTGAAGACAGGAGGAAAGGGGATAATTGAGGATGAGGTGGTTGGATGGTATCACTGACTCAATGAACATAAGTCTGAGCAAGCTCCAGTAGTTGGTGATGGATAGGGAAGCATGGCGTGCTGCAGTCCATCAGGTTGCCAAGTGTCAGACACGACTTAGTGACTGAACTGACTGATTGCTGTGATTAATACCTACTTTTTGATAAGGTTTTCTAAGATAAAATAAGCTTTGTTTTCTTAAGGTGATTTTCTGGTATGTTTTGTTTTTATGAGGTCAGTAAGATTTCTGTATATTTTTGCATACATTTTGATATTTTTCTAGCCATTTAGGTTTAGTCCATGCTTGGAAACTTTTGATCTCTGATTCTGTTACCTTTGTTTAAAGAATTGTTTGAATTCCCCAACTACCAGACAGACAATCCAAGAAGAAATGTATACAAGCTATAAGAAAAAATAAATTCCCAAATCCACAATTTTTTTTTGCCACAATTACTAAAATGTCTGTGAAGCTTTATTTATGTGAATTCTACTGAAGAAAATTATTTTCAAAAAAATATTTCTTTATGAGGGACTTTGCGTGGGGATTGACTTGATTAAAATCCATTCAAAATTGGGAAGGATCTTATTTTATGTTTTAAAATCAGTGTTTATGTCTGTAGTTTACTAAATATTAGAGAGAACACATTCAAATGTATCTGTAATTATAGACAAGTTTTTGTTGTTCCTTTTTAGATGGATAATTTAGACATTACATATGCAAGCACAATTTATTGAATTTATTAAATATTAAATTAATATTAAATACTAAATTTATTATAAATTTATTAAATTTGCATTACTTATTAGCCAAGGATTTAAATTATATTAAATTATTTTTATGTAAGCCAAACTATTTGCACACCTCTCTTGTGTATATACATTAATTTTATCCTCTTCCACCACCCCATTTTTTGTAATAGGTGTAAGTACCTTTTTTTGGTAGAAGGCACCACTTTATGTTTTTGGCTTTGAAATCTGAAAAATAATGTTTAATATAATTTTATTCCAGGAAGCAGCACAGCAAATTTGTGCTTTATATATTCCCAAAAGGAAATATAACTTTTTCCTAGTGTCTTCTCTTTTCCTTGCTATTTATGTCCCCTTTTAATTAATATATAGCTTAAAAATATTGAACTTTCTTATTGATCTGTTTTCAAGCAGGTATGTGATGAGATTTTCATCTTAAAATAGAAGAGCCTCAAAATTTTGATGGAATTTAAAATTCAAGGCTGTTTCATCCATACTACTTTCTGTAGTGTGTAACAGATTACCACAAATGTGGTGACTTAAGACACCACGTTTATCATCTGACAATTTCCATGGGTCAGAAGCTCAGAAATGGCTTAGCTGGTTTTCATTTGGAAGGCCTACTAAGAAAGAATTAGCTTCTAAGTTTTTTTTAGTTGTTGTTTGCAGTTGTAATGTTTAGTCGTAATCATTTCCTTGTGACTATAGGATCCATATTATTAATAGCTTGTTTTTTTGAAACCAGTGACAGAGACAGAGAGGGAGCTGCTGAGATTTGAGAATGAGTTGACTAGTAAGACTGAGTCTCAAAGAGTCACGGAAGTGCCACTCCATCCCGTTTCCCCTATGAGTGTGTGTGCTCAGTCGCATCCGACTCTTTGCAACTCCATGGACTATAGCCCAGCAGGCTCCTCTGTCCAGGGAATTCTCCAGGCAAAAGTACTGGAGTGGGTTGTCATTTCCTACTCCAGGGGATCTTCCTGATCCAGGGCTTGAACCCACCCCGCTTCTCTTGCATCTCTGTGTCTCCCTTTCCTGCGTTGGTAGGCAGATTTTTCACCACCCCGCCATCTGGGAAGCCCCCTTTCCCAGATAAGGCAACAGAGTCATGGGAGTGACATTCTGTCACATTCGCCACATTCTTTAGTTAGAAGGAAGTCATACTCAAGGGAAAGAACACCAGGGATGGAATCAAGGGGACCACCTTAGAATCTGTCCTATACTCCACATCAGTTACGTCCACTACAGTAAGAAAAGTAAAAACATTTTGGCTTGATGCAATGACATCTTTCCTCATTTTCTGTTTCAATTTGCCAAAATTGTGTGATATGTACATCATTGATTACTGAGCAGAGAAAGAAATGGTAAATGGTATTAGATCTTACTATGTCTTCTCTGGTAGATTGATTTTACCTTGACTGAGGTAGAAAAAATAGTACTTCCTTATCTTGCTGCTTCTATGTCTTTCTTTTTTAAAACATATATAATGTACCTTTATTATAAATATATGTATTTCTTACAGTAAAATATTTAAATAAATGAATATAAAATAAAGGTATGACATTAAATGAGAAATCATGAAAGTAACCACTATTCACTCTTTCAGCCATTTTCTATACAAGGCTGTGTAAATATGCATGTATGTAGATTTTAACATTTTTTAATGGCACTGCAATATATTTTTGTTTCTAGAACTTTACTATATCCTGGATATGTCTTGTGTGTGTCTATAGAAATATCCATAGCTGTATCTTATTCTCTTTAATAGTTCTTTAGTATTCCATTGAAGTGTGTCACAATTGTCATAATTAAAATTCTGTACAGAGATTTTTTTTCCCCATTTATGTGCTAAAATGCTATATTTTTATTGAGCTTTTTGATTATAAAGGGTTATAAAAGCCCAATTAAAATTGGCTTAAACAAAAAAGGAAATTTGTTTGCCATTACAGCTCAAAAAGATCTAACTTTGAGTGTAATTGGCTCTAGAATCTCAATTAATGTGGTCTGTAACTGTTTCTCTCCATCCTTTGGCATGCTTCCCCTCTTGGCTGATTCTCTCATTTAGCTGGATCTCATTTTAAGATGGCAGAATGGCTGCCAGCAGTTTCAGACTGGGAGTCTTGTCCCAGAAACCTGCAGAAAAGAGAGACACTCTCTTCTGTTTCCTTAAGCAAAGTTGGTGAGAATTACTCTGTTTGGGAGTGACTGAGAGCTTTTCTCTTGACCTGTTGCTGTGGTCATGGAAAGTGATTCTCTGATTATTCAGTTTTGGGTCACATGCTGCTTTTGGAGGATACGATATGAGCTGTACTGAAAGTACATGGACTGTGGTGGTAGATGGAACAGGAAAAAAAGTGCTTACCAGTTCCTTGTGGATATATCTTTGTTGTCTTGTATATTTTTCTATTTGCTGGGTAAATTGTTAGAAGTACTAATGCTGGGTAAATGTATGTATATATTTTCACTTTTCCTTGGTATTTCCAAATTTTTTCCCACAACGAGTACTTCAAATTATACTTCAGCCAATAATGCATACTTGTGTTCATTGTAGATTTCATCAGACTTAATAATCTTGAGACTCCTGGAAGTCCAGTGGTTAAAAATCTGTGCTTTCACTGAAGGGTACATAGTTTTGATCCTCTAAGATCTCACATGCCACATGGCATGGCCAAAAAAAAAGAAAAAAGTAATAAATAATCTTTTCAATCAAATATGTGAAGATTTGAACCCTGTTGTTTCAACAGCTATTTCTTTAATAACTATAGACAGGCAGGGTTTTTTTTTTTTTTTCCTATTTATAATTTGTGTTTCCTTTACTGGGCTCTTTCATATGTGGTTTCCTAATTGTGACAAAGCAAATGGCATAATAGAGTTGCAAAAAATAAGCTTGTGTGTGTGTGTGCTTAGTCGTGTCCGACTCTTTGCGACCCTCTGGAATGTAGCCCACCAGGCTCCTCTGTCAATGGAATTTTCCAGGCAAGAATACTGGAGTGGGTTGCCACTACCTTCTCCAAGATATCTTCCCGACCCATAGATCAAACTTGTGTGTCTTGTGTCTCCTGCAGTTAGGCATATTCTTTACCACTGTGCTGCCTCTTAGATATATCTAAATTTTATGTAACTTGAAGATAAAACTTTTCCAATGCATGGATGAGATTATGTCTTGATAATCAGATGAGATAAAGGGACTATAGGAAGGAAGCAAGTTATTTTTAGGGCAATTTTTTTGTTTGTTTGTTTTATTTTACCATGACATCTAACTCCTGTTACTTATTACTTTATCAAATAAGGGAAACTAAAGATTAAAATAGAGCAGCGATACGGTGTTACCAAGAGGTTGATATAGATTTTTCAGGGCATGACAAGGGGTGAATGTAGCCAATGTTTTCAGGAAGCCCCAAGGAAGACCGGTCATGGAATAGACATAAGGCTAAGGGTCAGTCCTTTAGAAGACTGGAGACCCTGAGATCTATCTCAGGATAGGAGATGGACAAAGACAAACTTCAAAGTAAATATAGAAGAAAATAAAGAGTGGGAAAAAAAAACAAAAACAAAAACTGTAATCTAAAACATCCGCCTGCAGAGCTCAAGTATGCAGAGGTCAAGAGAAAGTGTTACAATTTCAACGGTAACAACAACAGTAACACAGAGCTCTTGCCTAAATTTCAGAGGCCTTTAAACTATAATATTTGTGTATCTGAAGATCAGATGTGGTCTCAAAGCCTACACGGAAAGCCCCTGGTGCTACAGAAAATACAAAAACCTCAATTTTAAAGATAAGGTTTATTAAAAGTAGACAATAAAGAGCAAATGATATGCAAGTGGATCTGGTGACTCATGGCTAAAATATATTAAGTTTAGTAAGAATGAATTATGATTAAAAAGGAGCATGATTGAATAATATAATTCTTCACTTGTATGTCTATGTTAATCATCAGTGAATGGTTAAAGGTACCACACATTTTTTTCCCCATAGTCAAAGGAAAAACAAAACCAGATGTATGTGCCTTTAAGTGTGAATTTTTAAACCCATTCAAAAATAATTTCTTGATTCAGTAATTGCTTATTGCATATCTACTGCATGCCCGATATTACATTTGTCACTGATAAGATGTTATAAAAAAGAAGGCACATAAATATACCCTGCTTAAAAGAGTTCTTAGTCTTCTAAAGGACCAGGCCTATAAAATGAAACAAACCAAGCCAACCAAAAAGTAATTGCAAATTGTAAAGTGCTATGAAGAAAACTAACCTGAGTTGAACATTAACAGAACAGTGCCAGAACCAGTTCTCATTAATCTTCTTAGTAACGTAGGAGGTAGGGACCATCGTCATTTGTTCTCTACAAATGAGGGAATGAGGTCCAAAGAGGACAAGTCAGTTGTCCAGGGTGAGAAGAGGCAAAGCTGAGATGTGAGCTCAGACAGAGCCTGTCACCTTCTTGCCTAAGCTGACCTGACTAGAGACTGTTGGGAGAGCATTCATGAGGTGACATTTAAATTCAAACTTGAAAGACGTGACGGAGCCAGCCATGTTCAGAACCTGGGTTACAACAGCATTCCAGGTGTCATGAAACATAAGTGAAAGTGAGAGTCTATACCATCCATGGGATTTTCCAGGCCAGAATACTGGAGTGCGCAGTCTTTCCCTTTTCCAGGGGATCTTCCCAACCCAGGAATCGAACAAGGCTCTCCTGCATGGCAGGCAGATTCTTTACCAGCTGGGCCACCAGGGTAGTCCTGAAACATATGTACTATGTCCCTTAAGTAGGGAGGAAAAGTGGCATATTCTTGGAGATGAAGTGATGCTAATAATAATTGAGAATATTATTATTTTATATATAATAAATATATACTTTATATTTATTATATATACAATTACATATAAAACATTATATATATAATTTACTCATATATTTTAATATACTTATTTTATATATTTGTACATAATATAAATATAGACATTTTACATTTTATATATAATATAAATATATACTTATTTTATATGTTTATACTTAAAATTAGAGACATCTGTCAAATTCGACATAATCTCTGACATAAGATTCAGACTTTTCAAACACATGTAGGCCAACTTTAGAACTTTTGATTTGAAATGCAATGGGTAAATGTTAAAGGATTTTTACAAAGAGGCCTGACCCGATCTGGTTCATGTTTAATTGGCTTCTGTGTAATAATAGGATGGACAAAGACCACAGGCAAACCCGAGACACCAGTAATGAGGCTATTTTAGAGGCCCTAGAAGGAGTTTCAAAAAGGTGTAGGAGATTAGCTGGAGAAAAACAGACATAATCAAGATATACTTTTGAGGCAGAATTCATGGGAAATGCCTGTAGGTTGAATGTAAGTGATGAGAAAGAGGAAGGGATTAAGGATAATTCCTTTTTTTTTTATCATCACCTACGTGATACTACTTTCAGCAGTTTGGACATGTGATGGTACCCTGTATGCCTAGAAAAGACTGAGAGGGAATGATTTACAGAAGAGAGAGAGATAAGACTTTGGTTTGAGACTTATCTGAGATGCTTGTGAAGCATTTGGTTAAATAGACTGTACAGAAAATTGGATATGAGTGCCTGGAATAGTATTGCCATCACCAGCAGAGAGATAAGACTGAAAACTATCAGAACAGGTACAACTTCTAGGTAGAGGGTTCAATATCAAACACAGGAAAAACTCAGTGATAGATCATGGTAGAGAAGGAGCAGCTAGAGTAACTGGTAAAGTAGAAAGCCCCGGGAAAATTTAAGAAAATATATCACAGAAGAGAAAAGAGTATTTTAGGGAGTAAGGATTGGTTATTAGGATGAAAATTTTTTGAGACATCATGTAAACTGAGAACACAATAATGTATATATGTTTTTCATATCTAAGCAGCAACTGTCTTATATTGACCCTTTCAGGACATACGTTACAAACCAATAAATAAGCAGCAAATTAGAGCATGCCCTTGAGTTCCTATGCTTTGATTTGTTTAATAGACAGTCAATTACTGTCTGATATATTTCTTTTTCCTGTAATTAACTGCAGTGTTTCTCTCTCAAACAAAGTCAAGACACAAAAACACAAGAGCTATGAAACACTTGTGGTCAGTGTAAGCTAATGCTATCAAAATATCTGTCGGTGAATAATGAGTCCAAGAAAGCAAATATTTGGAGCCCTTTTAATAAGTGGGTTGTCAACTGGAGGAAGGAATTGGCTTAGAGACTGAGGATTCACATTCAAGAATGATACTGATGGAATCAAGCGAAAAGGGGCCAGCACTTTCTGAACTAATTGTTTAGAACAAGATTTTTGCTCCAGCTGCTATAAATTGAAAGATGGATGATGTGAGAATTTGTAATTTGTAATTTAAAACTTCATGAACCATGAAACTTTCTGGAGACTTTGGTCAGTCAGTTGACTTACTAGAAATGATGAGACCGCCATAGTCCATAAACTGTCTATTTTCCCACCACTATGGCAATGAAATAGAGAAGAAAAACATGCAAATTGCTCATTTATGGTTTTTTTTATTTTGCTTTCCTAAATTACTTCTAAGCTTGCTGAGTCGGATTTCTATAACATCTTTAATTATGATGAAGTCTTGGCTTAAAAAAGAAAAGTTGTTTAGTTAGAGCTTCATAATTGGCAATGAAACATTTAACCAAATTGCCCGCTCTCAAATTTGTTGTATGTTGCTTTTTATTTGGACTATGGGAACAGCATCATGGAGACTTGTGGAATTTGATACTGAGACCTTAAAATGTTAGTATGAACATCTGTAAAATAATTGCAAACAAAACTGAGCATTATGTATAAATTGCAAAACATGGACAAAATTCTGAATGTATTTAAGTAAAACAATACACTGTAATATAACAAATCATAAAATATCAGAACAGCAATGAATTATACAGGTTCCACTCTCTTTTAATGGGAGAGACAATGTGATTCGTGATGCAAAATCAGGCATTTGTGAAGAAAAATCAACCATTTGTGAAGTCTCCAGCTGTTCAATTAAGAGCTTTCATGTCTGTAAAGTGAGGAAAACTAAAGGAAATTCTTTTGAAAAAACTATGGATTGACTAGCACAATAACACATGTGGCTTTAAAACATTTTCAATAATGAATTTTTTTCATAGTAGTCTCACAAATATTAATGAGGAATTATCATGCCAATGTTCTCACACTAGGGCTTATAAAAACAGATTTTTCTTCATTTTAATAAATTATTAAACATTAAAAAATAAGGACTTAAATTCTGAAAAGAAATGATTCTATTGATAGGTCCTATTGTTTCAATAGGGGTTGTAGTAAAATTAAAGTAAGAATTGTTCTTGTTCAAAATTTGCCTTCCAAAGATATAGCAAAACTAATGTTTCAAAGGTGACAATTATACTTTGATTTTTTTAATTCAGATTTTGAGATTGCAGATACTATAAATTCTTTATAATTCCTCCTATTTAAGCAGAATGTTTTCTCTCAATTCAAGATGATTCATACCAAGCTGATTTCTGAAACCTTAATCCCATTTCCGATGAGAGTCACAGGTCCCGATGATTTAGTTTAATTTGCTACAGATGATTAAGACACAATTCAAAGCTCAGAGTAACTTGTGGAATTTTTTTCCCCCTCTTCTTCTTTTCCTTCCTCACTCCTTCATTCTTTCCCTTCCCTCCTTGTTTTAAACAGAACAGAAGCCATAGCTGGCATCAGAATCATCTTATGAGAAAATACTTTACATGTTTCTAATTACATGTAGATAATGAAGGCAGATTGGAGGAGGAAATGGCAACCCACTCCAGTATTCTTGCCTGGGAAATACCATGGACAGAGAAGCCTGGCAGGCTGCACTCCATGAGGTCGCAAAGAATCAGACACGACTTTGCGACTAAACAACAATGATAAAGGTGGATCGAATGCTTTTTAAAAAGAAATTAAGTGTTAAGACATACATTAATTGTCTTGGCAGATAGAATTGGCCTGTGTTTATTCTGATTTTTAAAAAATTAAAAATGGTCTTGAGTTAGCATTCTCTAAAAGATAAACTGGCTTCTTTGTCTCCTGGTATTTCTTAAATACATTTCTCCTGCAAATGCTCTCCTAAATTGCTGACATGGGGGACTTTTCACAAGAGGTGGCATTCTGGATCTTGTTCACAGAACTCTGGGTGGATTGGCTTATTCTCTGTGAAAAGCCTATGGTTCAGAGTCTAAGAGCTGTTCAGGAAACAATTTGATTATAAAGGCAAGTCCAAGTACAGTGAAGAGTATCAGTATGTCAAGTTTAACCTAAAAAGGATCTGTAGTCTTAGTTTCTTTTTAGAAAATCCAGGGGTTTTTGTTTTTGAATGTTCAATTAATGGCTATTTCCTTTTTTTGTCTCTCATATGAAAGTTTATCATGATTCTCAGAGCTTATTGATAAATAAGTCTTAAGCATATTTAATTCCTTCACTTCATACTGAATTTTTAATCAGTTTTTAAATTTATTATGCTATATGAGTGGTTCATTGTTATTCTCTGAATTAATTTATTCATTTTTTAATCTATATGACCTCTCATATAATGATAATATAAAGCTGCCTTTTCATTTACTTGATCTCTAGAATCATCATAAAGATTAAGTAACATCTTATGTATCCAACAAATATTTGCAAAAACCTAATACTACAAGTTACAACAAACAACAAACTTTTATCTGAAAGAAAATTAAAGCCTTTTTATATATGCCACTTCTGCCATATCCTTATTTAGAAAAGACAGAAAAGGACTTCTAGTTGTCTATAATTCAAAAGTAATAGTTAAGAATCACATAAAGCATGCTTGATCTGGAAAAAAATCATGAATGTAGAACATAGTAAATTATTTTGGATATAAAAAGCTTCTGAAATATTTAAATTTAATAGTTTTAAATTTGTTTCTTTTAATCCAAAATGGCATTAAAGTATAACTCTATAATAAAAACAATTGTAAAGGACATAAACACATGTTTATTCTCAGATATTCAATACCTAATAATTTGCACAAATGTATATCTATGATTTGGTTAAAGGCAATTATACATTAGCTCTCTTGCTAATGCTATTTTCTTAAGGGTTTCTGAGGTGGTCATCTAGAAAATAACAGTGATTATTTCTAAAACAGTGGTTATTTTTAACTAGGATTAGAAACCATAATGAATGAAAAAATCCTGTAAATAGTAGTACAGATATTAAATTTTATAAAGGCCAATTCTTTTAAAAGATGTATAACCAGAACAAACTATTTGTTCATTTGATTAATCAAATATGACAAAATGAGAAACCTTAGGAATGAGAGGAAAAACATAATTCCCAAATACAGAAAAGATGAACAGAATTCGAAGAAGTTATGGCAGGCAAATCTATTTTGTAACCTAGAAGAAGCAGATGATTGCCCAGCAAATTAAAAAATGCCAAAATTGCCCAGGAAGAAGTAGAAAACTTTAGTAAATACATTAGCCTGGAAATAAAGGAAAGGTGATTCAGTATCAATCAATAAAATGACTAAGTAGATTAACTGGTGAGTTTTAGCAAACTTTAAATGACAGAAAATCCCATATATGCCTACACAAATCCATGTGCCTTCATGCACCCAGTTTATTTTTTGTGTTCACATTGTGTATGGTTATTCTAACAAGAGGAAAATATGGAATGATTCATACCAGTAAGGTCTTTGAAGGGAGATTGTGTGACAAGAAGAGAGAGAGAAAAAGAAAATATAAACATTATAACACATAAAAAATCATGGTAATTTCAAGTGGTGATAAAACAAGGGCCAAACAAAGAGAGGAAAATGTAACACAGTATTTAAAAGAGCTGTGACTTTTAATGTTATGTGTTTGTTTAAAGGGCTTCCCTGATAGCTCAGTTGGTAAAGAATCCACCTTCAATTTGGGAGACACCGGTTCAATTCCTGTGTTTGGAAGATCCACTGGAGAAGGGATAGGCTACCCACTCCAGTATTCTTGGGCTTCTCTTCTGGCTCAGCTGGTAGAGTCCGCCTGCAATGCGGGAGATCTGGGTTCCATTCCTGGGTTGGGAAGATCCCCTGGATAAGGGAAAGGCTACCCACTCCAGTGTTCTGATCTGAAGAATCCATGGACTGTATAGTACATGGGGTCGCAAAGAGTCAGACACGACTGATCAGCTTTCACTTGTTTGTTTAAAATTTATATCTATGTCTATATATCTATGTATATGTGAACAAGTGAAAGAGGAATGAAAGAAGGGAAGAAGGAAGGAAGAAAGGAAGTGAAAACCAGACTGAAGCTACATCTTTTTCCAGGGTAGTGAAGTGAAAGTCGCTCAGTCATGTCTGACTCTTTGCGATCCCTTGTACTATAACCTGCCAGGCTCCTCTGTTCATGGAATTCGCCAGGCAAGAATACTGGAGTGGATAGCCATTTCCTTCTCCCGGGGATCTTCCCAACCCAGGGATCAAACCCAGGTCTCCCACATTGCAGGCAGATTCTTTATTATCTGACCTACCAGGGGAGCAGGATAAAGCCACATAAGATTTTTTCTTTTATGGGGGCAAGAGAGAATAGTAAAAGATCTCTCATTTTGTGAAGTTAATTCCAGATGTAAAAAGTCTGACCCATTTTATACTTGAACTATTCACATTTTCTCTTTGAGCTATGGGGATCCTTACCTGTACCAAGAAATGTCAGAGTTGGTTTAAGTCTTCTTCCTTTCCTACATTCCCTGAATTTCTCTCCTGTGTCACACATTGCCAGGACGTGGACAGTAGGCAGGGAACATATAGTTTGTGTTGCTATTAGTCCTAACCTTGTAGCTTTAGTGACATGACTGCTTATCTCATTTTATGTTTTTCATCCTTTTAAAATTTTGATGCTTACAAATCTTCACTGACAATCATGGATAATCTGAGAAAAAGGCCAGAGGACATTTAAAAAGTAAAATGCTCAAAACAATCATCAGAATTTCTTAAGTTTAGCTTACCTTTAAAACAGAGTTATATTATAGATTATAATTTGTGAAAGGCAAAGTTACTTGCAAGTGAAGATAATAAAATTTGTTTTATCCCTGAAGAAAGAGAAACATGTCACTGACTTGGGAATCCCAAGAAGAGAGAGAGAAAAAAAGAAAACAAACAAACAAACAAACCCAGCTCTAGGTGGCCTAAAAATTGTGAAGTACATGAATAGCTTGCTAATGCATTTTGATTTGGGCATGCAAAGAAGTCATTTTATTTTAAAGAATATATTGATGTTGAAATAAACATAGGGAAAAATTAAGTGAATTAAGAAATCCAGTAATGAATTCTTTTTTATTTACTGTTAAGAGATTGGTTTGATGTGAATGGTGGTATGACTTGTCTCCTGAGAGATGTTGTGGTTGTTGTCTCCAAATCCTGTCCAACTCTTCACGACCCCATGGACTGCAGCACGCCAGGCTTCCCTGTCCATCACCATCTCCTGGAGTTTTCTCAAGTTCATGTCTATTGAATCGCTGATACCATCCAACCTAGCGCATCCTCTGTTGCCCTGTTCTCCTTCTGTCTTCAGTCTTTCCCAGTATCAGGGTCTTTTCCAGTGAGCAAGTTGTTCATGTCAGGTGGCCAAAATATTGGAGCTTCAGCTTCAGCATCAGTCCTTCCAAAGAGTATTTGGGGTTGATTTCCTTTAAGACTGACTGGTTGGATCTCCTTGCAGTCCAAGGGACTCTCAAGAGTCTTCTCCAGCACCACAGTTCAAAAGCATCAATTCTTCGGTGCTCTGCCTTCTTTACTGTCCAACTCCCACATCTGTCCATGATTACTGAAAGTGGAGCTTTGTCAGCAAAGTGATGTCTTTGCTTTTTAACACACTGTCTAGGTTTGTTACAGCTTTCCTGCCAAGAAGCAGCCGTCTTCTCATTTCATGGCTGCAGAGACCATCCATAGGGATTTTAGAGCCCAAGAAGAGGAAATCTGTCACTGCTTCCACCTTTTCCCCTTTAATTTGTCATGAAGTGATGGGACCAGATGTCATGATCTTAGTTTTATAATATTGAGTTTCCAGCTGGTTTTTTCACTCTCCTCTTTCACCCTCATCAAGAGACTCTTGAGTTCCTCTTTGCTTTATGCCATTATAGTAGTATCATCTGCTTTTCTGAGGTTATTGACGTTTCTCCTGGCAGTCTTGATTCCAGCCTGTAACTCTGCCAGTCCAGCATTTCACATGATGTGCTCTGCGTACAAGTTAAATAAATGGGGTGGCAACAAACAGCCTGGTCATACTCATCTCCCAATCCTAAACCAGTCAGTTCCATACAGTGTTGTTTTGCCAAAAGTTTTCAGTTTCATCTCAGGCTCAAAGGTTTTGTTAACAAAATAAGCCACTCATTCTATACAAATAAATAATACCAATACTTATTAGAGAATTATCTGGCCTATTTTCAAAATACTAACTTTGGTCACCTCATGTGAAGAGTTGACTCATTGAAAAAGACCCTGATGCTGGGAGGGATTGGGGGAGGGAGGAGAAGGGGATGACAGAGGATGAGATGGCTGGATGGCATCACTGACTCAATGAACTTGAGTTTGAGTAAACTCCGGGAGTTGGTGATGGACAGGGAGGCCTGGTGTGCTGCGATTCTTGGGGTCACAAAGAGTTGGACATGACGGAACGACTGAACTGAACTGAACTGAACATTAAAAGAAAAGAGAAATAGAAAGAGCAGAGGATACATCACCAAATTGGGTTTTGATCAACATCCAGACTCAAACAGCTCTAGAAAGTCCCATGACACACCACATCTGAAGTCCCAATTGGGAAAAGGTCCCAGGCAGTGTGTCTGCTCCTTGAGTAAGGCTTCAAAGTGAGAGAGTCATTTCCTAGGCAGGTTGATAGGAAGTCTAGGGGTCCCCAAGGAGAGAGAGGTCTGGAATATTCAAGGAGGAAGAAAGGACAAACTTTTTACTTTTTTCCTCTACATTCCTTAGGATTATGTAACAATAATGTATCCTGCCTGAGGACAGTCTTTGGATTAAACCTTGTGGCCAACTGTTATCTTAAAATGTAAATTATGGGAGTAGGTCTGGTGAGGTCTTTACAACCTCCAGACATTCTTTGGATTCATTGGAGAGTATATAACTCCATTGCTAACACTAGCAAGTGGGTACTCTTTCTACCCCCTTCTGATGTCTATGTCAGAAGCTTTCTCTATCTCCTTTATACTTTAATAAAACTTTATTGCACAAAAGCTCTGAGTGATCCAGCCTCGTCCCTGGCCCTGGATTGAATTCTTCTCCTCCGGAGGCCAAGAACCCTGGCACCTTTGTGTGATTCAGAAACAACCTTTCAAAAGATTCCAGTTCAGAGTTACAGTTTATAATCCCAGGACACAGACTGATATCATCACCAATCTGTGAGCAAATAGTAGCTCTGACTTCATGTTAATGCATAAAACTTGGAATTTTGTTAAGCCCAGTACTTGGTTGGCCAGCCTTACTCCAGGGACTCAACAATCTCCAGATTCATCCCCGATCTTATCTATGGTGCTGCAAGACTTTCACTGATGGCAGGCAGTCAGTCATATTCAAGGCAGTGTCCAGGCAGGTTAGAAGCAAATTCAGAGGCCTGCTGTGCTTTCTCTCTGAAGCCTAAACAAGACTATTTGTCTAATTTCCTTAACAAGGGTTCTAACTGTTGCTTCTTGACTTGCATACATGTTTCTCAGGAGACAGGTAAGATGGTCTGGTATTCTCATCTCTTTGAGAGTTTTCCACAGCTTGTTATGATCCAAAGCTTTACTGTAGTCAATGAAACAGAGGTAGATGTTTTTCCGGAATTCCCTTGCTTTCTATGATCCAGCAAATGTTTGCAATTTGATCTCGAGTTCCTCTGCCTTTTTTGAAACCCAGTTTGAACATCTGGAATTTCTTGGTTCACGTAATGCTGACACCTAGCTTGGAGGATTTTGAGCATAACCTTATTAGCATGAGAGATGAGTGGAATTTTCTTGTGGTCTGAGCATTCTTTAGCACTGCCCTTCTTGGGAATTGGGATGAGGATTGATCTTTTCTAGTCCTATGGCCACTGCTGGGTTTTCCAAATCTGCTGGCGTATTGAGTGCAGCACCTTATTAGCATCATCTTTTAGGGTTTTAAATAGCTCTGCTGGAATTCCATCACCTTCACTGTCTTTACTGGAAGCAATAGTGCTGCCACTTCGCACTTGCTAAGGCCCACTTGACTTCACACTCCAAAATATCTGGCTCTGAGTGAGAGACTACACTTAGTTATCTGGATCTTTAAGATCTTTTCTTGATCCAGTTCTTCTGTGTGTTCTTTGCATCTCTTCTTGATATCTCCTGCTTGTATTAGGTCTTTACTACTTCTATCCTTTATTGTGCCCATCTTTGGATGAAACATTCCTTTGATAGTTCCAATTTTCTTGAAGAGATCTCTAGTCTTACCCTTTTTGTTGTTTTCTCTATTTCTCTGCCTTATTCAATGAAGAAGACCTTTTCTCTCCTTAATATTCTCTGGAACTCTGCATTTAGTCAGATGTACCTTTCCCTTTCTCCCTTCCTTTTCGTGTGTCTTATTTTCTTAGCTATTTGTAAAGCCTCCTCAGATGACCACTTTACTTTTTGCATTTCTTTTTCTTTGGGATAGTTTTGCTCACTGCCTCCTGTACAATATTATGAACCTCTGTCCATTGTTCTTCAGGCATTCTGTCTATCAGATCTAATCCCTTGAATCTATTCATCATCTCCACTGTACTTTCCTAGGGGATTTAATTTAAGTCGTACCTGACTGGCCTAGTGGTTTTCCCCAGTTGCTTTAGTTTAAGCCTGAATTTTGCTATGAGGAGCTGATGATCTGAGCCACAGTCAGCTCCAGGTCTTGTTTTTGCTGACTGTATACAGCTTCTCCATCTTTGGCAACAGAGAATGTAATCAATCTGATTTCAATATTGACGTTTTGGTGATGTCTATGTGTAAAGTCGTCTCTTGTGCTGTTGAAAAAGGGTATTTTCTATGACCAGTACTTTCTCTTGGCAGAATTCTGTTAGGCTTTGCCCTGCTTCGTTTTGTACACCATAGCCAAAGTTGCCTGTTACTCCAGGTATTTCTTGACTTCCGAGTATTACATTCCAATCCCCTATGATGAATAGGACATCTTTTTTTTTTTTTTTTTTTTTTTTGGTGTTAGTTCTAGGAAGTCTTGTAGGTTTTCATAGAACTGATCAACTTCAGTTTCTTCAGCATCCGTAGTTGGGGCATAGACTTGGATGACTGTGATGTTGAATGGTCTACCTCAGAAATGAACTGAGATAATTTTGTCATTTTTGAGGTTGCACCCAAGTACTGCATTTTGAATTCTTGTTGATTCTGAGGGCTGCTCCATTTCTTCTATGCAATTCTGGCCCACAGTAGTAGATATAATGTTCATCTGAATTTAATTCACCTATGCCTGTCCATTTTAGTTCACTGATTCCTAAGATGTTGATGTATACTCTTGTCATCTCCTGCTTGACCATGTCCAATTTACCTTGATTCATGGACCCAACATTCCAGGTTCCTATGCAATATGTTTTTTTACAGCATCAGATTTTACTTTCATCACCAGACACATCCACGACTTAGCATCATTTCCACTTCAGCCCAGCTTGTTCATTCTTCTGGAGCTATTAGTAGTTGTCCTCGGCTCTCCCCGAGGGGCATATTGGACACCTTCTGACCTGAGGGGGCTCATATTTCAGTGTCATATCTTTCTGCCTTTTTATACAGTTCATGGGGTACTCATGGCTAGTATACTGTGGGTTTGCCATTCCCTCCTCTGGTGGATCACGTTTTGTCACAGCTGTCCACTATCACCTGTCCATCTTGAGTGGCCCTACCTGGCATGACTCATAGCTTCATTGAATTATATAAGCCCCTTCACCACAACAAGGCAGTGATCCATGAAGGGAATCACTGAAATCTAACGGTATTATAAAATAATTTTGACACAGTAAACTTTTCCCAATATGTCATGCATTTTTTTCCTTCATACTTTGATCTATCAGTTAAGAAGTTTAGTCCAGTTGGCACTTATGGGCAAAGTTTTGGATAACCCACTAATTTAATATTTTCTCAGTAGGAGAAATACTTTCATTTCCCCACGTCTGTGAAGTTTAATAATTTTATATCATTATATATTTTTATCTTAATAGCTAATCTTTTAAAAATACTGTCTCATGCTAGATATTGATTTAAGAACTTTACTTGTATTAACTCATTGAATTCTTACATAACTGTATGAATGATTACCCATTTAAGTGAAGAGAAGACTGAAGCACAAAGAATGAAATGACTTACTAGTAAATGACAGAACTGAAATTAATACCCAGACAGAGCTGGGCCTTCTTGATCTTACACTGCCCCTTGTCAAAACAATGAGGAAATTTCATAAATTATTTGAATACACATTTCTCTACAAAATGGTCACAGCATTTATATTAAGATGTTGATTATCAGAGTCATCATTTAATAACTTGAGGTGTTTATCATTTGATTTGTAAGAGTCAGAATTCTGTGTTGCTTTTCCTTTTCCCCAAGGTACTTCAGGCATAGAGTTAAAAAGTGGGAGTCTGAACAAGAGGCATATGGTTTGAATGTAAAAAAAAAGCCTAGGGCTGCTTAAAGACCATATTTTATCATTCTTACAGATAAAAAGTTCTCAAAGTTCTCAAGCCAACAGAATAATTAAATTTAGATCTCTGTTCACTGAAAATTTGAATACAGCCTTTTTAACAATACCATTTTTAAGTTGGGTTGCTGAATAAAATAAGATTTTAAACATTTTAACTAGGTCTTTTTTTCCAGCTAAGGTTTTAAATATCTCTCATTCTGTCCATCTCCCAGCAACAGATCATCTAACAGATGAATTCTAGTCTATATCATAAGAAATTATGAATAATTATCATTATCTTTTTTGCACTTATAGAGCATGTTTCCCCTGAAAGTATGTGTGTGTGTGTGTGTGGACTTATGGGTCATAATGAAGAAAGTTAATGCCTAAAGGAAAAAGTAAATTATGATTTTCAAAAAAGTTTTCATAGTTTTTAAAACAATGAGTAAAAGCAATCCAACAGCACAATTCCTGTGAAAGATACAAATATCATTTAAGGAAAAATTTTGAGGTATTCTTGTGACCTGGCAGCCAGGGGGATAGTTGATTTCAAGTTTCCTTTGACAATCCTGAGTAAGGGGCTAAGGTGATAAAGAGGAATAAAGAAACCAGAGTGCAACATTGTTGAAGACGAAGAGAACATAGAAATACCCCATCCCCCAGATGGGAGTAGACAATGTCAACTGGAACAAAGGTGATCATTATCAAGTTTGAAGTAGCCGCAGTATCACTTGTATTTCTCTCCTGCACATAACCAGCCTAATACAATTATGTATAACTATTGTGGGGGAAGAATTTGAAGGAGATATATGGATGTGAGAGTTGGACTGTGAAGAAAGCTGAGCACTGAAGAATTGATGCTTTTGAACTGTGGTGTTGGAGAAGAGAAGACTCTTGAGAGTCCCTTGGACTGCAAGGAGATCCAACCAGTCCATCCTAAAGGAGATCAATCTTGGCTGTTCATTGGAAGGACTGATGCTGAAGCTGAAACTCCAGTACTTTGGCCACCTGATGCGAAGAGCTGACTCATTGGAAAAGACTCTGATGCTGGGAAAGATTGAGGGCAGGAGGAGAAGGGGACGACAGAGGATGAGATGGTTGGATGGCATCACCGACACAATGGACATGGGTTTGAGTAAACTCCGGGAGTTGGTGATGGACAGGGAGGCCTGGCGTGCTGCAATTCATGGGTTCTCAAAGAGTCGGACAGGACTGAGCAACTGAACTGAACTGAACTGAACTGAAGGAAAACAAATTATTTTCCTAATTTGGGAGGAAGGGAAAAACAGAAGACAGATACAATTGAGATTAAAATTTAGCAGAAACAGTCACTTAGGGCAATCTGACTTGAAGAAACATGAACTCTAAAGATTCTTGCAAAAGGGTCTGAGGAAGAAGGATTCTTAGTTCTCCCACTGCAGATGCTATATGGGCCTCTTTTTCATGAAGAAACATGTGTTTTATTTACACTTGAGGGATAAGAATGATTTCATAGGACTACACGAATTGGGGACTATCAGGGTGAAATTATCCATTGTAACTTTTTCTTAACTATAATTCTATATTTGATTTGAAATACTGCTTCCAAACAGGCCAATTTGGCGAGGTTTAGTTTGAACTGTGTATTTGTATGTTTTAACGCTTTAAAATAAGATTGCAATAAAAAAAAAGTATCTATTTATTTTGGCTGTTGTGGGTCTTTGCTGCACAGGCTTTTCTCTAGTTGCGACGAGCGGAAGCTAGTCTCTAGTTGCGATGGCTTCTCATTGCCATGGTCTCTCGTGTGGAGCACGGGCTCTGGGGTGCACAGGCTTCAGTAGCCGTAGCGTGTAGCCTCAGTGGGTGTGGTTCCCAGGCTCTAGACTGTAGGCTCAGTTGCATAAAAGCTTAGTTGCTCTCTGGCATGTGGGATCTTCCGGGATCAGGGATCGAACCCACATCTCCTGCACTGACAGTGGATTCTTTACCACTGAGCCAGCGAGGAAGCCCTAGATTGCAATTTTTATGTACCTATCTTGACAATTAGAATTTAAAAGTGTTAGGCAAGTGATTTGATCTCTCCCCCCTGCATCCCTGCTGAATTCATCTAGTACCTTTCTCTCATTGATTACTTTTTTTCAACCTTATTGCCACAGCACTTCAAACTGGTTCCCATCCCCATGAATCTATTCTTCTATTGTATCTTCTACCTGGAAGGTTCAAATCCTACCTCTTTAGGGAGATCTTCTCTAACCAGCTAATCTAAAATATAGCTGCCTTTTCTCTGGCCTTCTCTATCACTTAACTCTGTTTTATCATCATCTGAAAATTACCTTGATATTTTAAGTGTTAACTTGCTTATTGCTTGTCTCTTGGTACTAGTGTACAGGATCCTTCATGGCACAGGACTTTAAACTGTGCTGGTTAGGACTGTATCTTCAGCACTTGAAGTTGTGAGCACATAAAAAAAAAGTGAAATAAATATATAAATCAGAGTATATATGTTACTTAACAAAGAGAATTGTTGTTGTTGTTGTTCAGTAGCTCAATCATGTCCAACTTTTTTCAACACCATGGACCAAAGCACACCAGGCCTCCCAGTCCTTCTCCATCTTCCGGAGCTTGCTAAAACTCATGTCCATTGAGTCATTGATGCTATCCCACCATCTCATCCTCTGTCATCCCCTTCTCCTCCTGCCTTCTGTTTTTCCCAGCATCAGGGTCTTTTACAATGAGTTAGCTCTTCACATCAGGTGGCCAAAGTATTGGAGCTTCAGCTTCAGCATCAGTTCTTTCAGTGACTATTCAGGGTTGATTTCCTTTAAGACTGACTGGTTTGATCTTCTTGCAGGCCAGGGGACTCTCAAGAGTCTTCTCCAACACCACAGTTCAAAGCATCAATTCTTTGGTGCTCAGCTTTTCTTTATGGTCCAACTCTTACATCAATATATGACTACTGGAAAAACCATAGCTTTGACTATACAGACCTTTGTTGGCAAAGTATTGTCTCTGCTTTTTAATATACTCTTGAGGTTTGTCAGAGCTTTTCTTCCAAGAAGCAAGTATTTTTAATTTCATGACTGCAGTCACCATCCACAGTGATTTTGAAGCCCAAGAAAATAAAGTCTCTCACTGTTTCCATTGTTTCCCCATCTATTTGCCGTGAAATGATGGGACTGGATGCCATGATCTTCTTTTTTTTTTTTTTGTGCTTGTTTTTTAAATTTTTTTTTTTTATTGTTATCTTCGTTTTTTCACTGTTGAGTTTTAAGCCAGCTTTTTCACTCTCCTCTTTCATTTTCATCAAGGGACTCTTTAGTTCCTATTTGCTTTCTGCCATAAGGGTGGTGTCATCTGCGTATCTGAGGTTATTAATGTTTCTCCTGGCAATCTTGATTCCAGCTTGTGCTTCATTGAGCCTGGTATTTTGCATGATGTACTCTGCATATAAGTTAAATAAACAAGGTTACAATAATCATGGATTTTAAATATATGTAAAAAAAGTAATTTGCTAGTGTAAAGACTCCACCTGCCAATGCAGGAGACAGAGGCACAGGTTTAATCCCTGTCTCTGGAAGATACTCTGGAGAAGGAAATGACAACCCCCTCCCAAATTTTTGCCTGGGAAATCCTATGGACAGAGGAGCCTAGGGGCCTACAGTCTATGAGGTCGCAAAAGAGTCAGAATGACTGAGCAACTAAACAAAGTTTTGAACCTTACTGTAGCAAGATTATTCTGGATAATTTGGGCAAGTCTAATTTAATCATGCAAGTTTTAAAAGACAGTCTTCTCTGACTTGAGTCAGAGAGATGTGATTGAAGAGACAGCAGGAAAGATGCTGCCCTGGGGAAGGCAGAGAGTCCAAGTGAGGATTCAGTGCATCATTGCTGGTCCTGAGCTCAGGAGGCCAATTGCAAGGACCAGAGAGAGGTCCTGGGAAATAAAAGACCACCCATAATTGGCAATCTTCAAGAAAAAGGGAACTTTTTCTTGTAAGTACAAGGAACAGTTCTGCCAACAAATTAAAAGGGCTTGGAAGTCCCTCCAAATGTCTGCCTCTAGAAAGGAACACAATCCTGCCAACATCTTGATCTTGGTTCTTGTGAGATCTGGACCAGGGGAATGAACTGAGCTGTGCCATCCCCAGACTTCTGACCCATGGAAACAGTGAGATAATAGATGGATGTTGTTTAGTGGATGTTGTTTAAGTTGCTGTGTTTGTGATAAATTGTTATGGCAACAGAACTAGTACAAAGTCTAACAATAATAATCATAGGAATAACAAATTGCCTGGAATTCTTACTGTGCATAAGAATTTTGCTAAGGCTTTCAGGATTGTTTAATTTTTATGGTCATGCATGAGGTAGTGTACTTGACCTATTTTGAATCTATCTGCCCCAAACCTCTTTACTTTGAGAACCACCTCTCTTTACTTCACACAAAGGAGTGGGCCTTTGGCAATGAGGTTAGCATTCTGTGATCTCATGGCTTTGTTTTACTTCTTTTTTTTTTTTTTATGACTAATATCCTTTTTTATTTATTTATTTTTTCTTTTTTTTTTCCATTTATTTTTATTAGTTGGAGGCTAATTACTTTACATCATTACAGTAGTTTTTGTCATACATTGAAATGAATTAGCCATGGATTTACATATATTCCCCATCCCGGTCCCCCCTTCCACCTACCTCTCCACCCGATCCCTCTGGGTCTTCCCAGTGCACCAGGCCCAAGCACTTGTCTCATGCACCCAACCTGGGCTGGTGATCTGTTTCACCCTAGATAATATACATGTTTCAATGCTGTTCTCTTGAAACATCCCACCCTCGCCTTCTCCCAGAGTCCACAAGACTGTTCTATACATCTGAGTCTCTTTTTCTGTTTTGCATATAGGGTTATCGTTACCATCTTTCTAAATTCCGTATATATGTGCTAGTATACTGTAATGGTCTTTATCTTTCTGGCTTACTTCGCTCTGTATAATGGGCTCCAGTTTCATCCATCTCATTAGAATTGATTCAAATGAATTCTTTTTAATGGCTGAGTAATATTCCATGGTGTATATGTACCACAGCTTCCTCATCCATTCGTCTGCTGATGGGCATCTAGGTTGCTTCCATGTCCTGGCTATTATAAACAGTGCTGCGATGAACATTGGGGTGCACGTGTCTCTTTCAGATCTGGTTTCCTTGGTGTGTATGCCCAGAAGTGGGATTGCTGGGTCATATGGCAGTTCTATTTCCAGCTTTTTAAGAAATCTCCACACTGTTTTCCATAGTGGCTGTACTAATTTGCATTCCCACCAACAGTGTAAGAGGTTCCCTTTTCTCCACACCCTCTCCAGCATTTATTGCTTGTAGACTTTTGGATAGCAGCCATCCTGACTGGCGTATAATGGTACCTCATTGTGGTTTTGATTTGCATTTCTCTGATAATGAGTGATGTTGAACATCTTTTCATGTGTTTGTTAGCCATCTGTATGTCTTCCTTGGAGAAATGTCTGTTTAGTTCTTTGGCCCATTTTTGGATTGGGTCATTGATTTTTCTGGAATTGAGCTGCAGGAGTTGCTTGTATATTTTTGAGATTAATCCTTTGTCTGTTGCTTTGTTTGCTATTATTTTCTCCCAATCTGAGGGCTGTCTTTTCACCTTGCTTATAGTTTAAGTGGACAAATGGTGAACACTTGGCCTAAGATGAGTCAAATGGATTCTGTCTCCTTGGGCTTGAAATTGCAATTGAGAGATATTACTTTCTGGAACATGGGTGTGTAAAATCCAACTGTGAATTGAAATTTACATGGAAAGATAAAATAATGAATGTATAGAGAGATAAGATATTTTAAAGCTGCTTCTTGGTTTTTAGATGGCTTTCCCGATTGTCTCCATCTTCTCTTAAAAACCAGCTGTTTTCCTGAACTACCAGTTTATTATGGGAAATTTCTTCATTTAACTTAGTGTAGCTGCAGTGAAGTTTTGCTACTCCCAACCAAAACAATGTTAATTGTCAGGTAGTGGTATTATATTTCTCTTTAAAGAGATGTTGTATTCTTTTGGGTAGGCTGAACTGATATAACAGATGCTTTGAAGTTCAAAGACAATGCACTCATGGAAAAGTCAAAGTGATGGCCTTGTTCTGCAGGAAACTCTTCTTGTGGTAATTCAGGAGCCAGGCTTGTTCCAGCTTGTTTCACTGTGTGTCAGAATCTTTACTGTCATATGAATCTGTATTTCGGTCTGTATTGAAAGCGGAGAATGGAGGATGAATACTAGCTTCATAAAATCCTTAGCTCCAAAGTACCATCTGCTGCTGTTCTGTTCATATTCCATTGGTAAAACTGGTCAGATGGCCACAATTCACTGCAAGAAATGTTGAGATATATAGTCTAGCAGGGAACCTAGGAGAAGTAAAAGTCATTATGATGATCAGCTGGCAGCCTCTGCCAACAGATGTTTAGTAACTTGTTCAATATCATACAACTGATATTGGAAGATGTGGGGATGGAAACACATCTCTGGATCAAGAAATCAAGATCTTAACCGTATTTCTCTACTACATTTTTGTTTTACCAGCTGGCTTCCATTTGTTTAATTAGCTGATTTAGAATTCTACTCACTCTGTTAGCCCTCTCACGTGTGCATCTTTTTTTATTTACTTTAATTTAGATAATTTCAGAGAAAAGAAACTCA
This sequence comes from Odocoileus virginianus, assembly GCF_023699985.2. Lineage (NCBI taxonomy): Eukaryota > Metazoa > Chordata > Mammalia > Artiodactyla > Cervidae > Odocoileus > Odocoileus virginianus. Next base: position 11,923,903 of record NC_069697.1, read on the forward strand.
GTACCTAGTATATTCAGAGAGAGCCAGTGACAAATTACACAAGAACAGCTGAGCTCTCAATTAGGCTACTCACTGCACGGCTCAGAAATAAGACCACCTGCTACGCTATTTAATGACAAATGGTAGCCAAAGAATTTGAAACCCTGTACCTTTCATATAAGTACTTCTGATAAATTAATAGCATGAAGTCATGTTCTCATGCTATTAGTATGAAACAATTAATGGGTAATTGGTAATCAATTTAATTTGATGTTAATTGACCTAAAATATAAATACCTGGAATGTATTCTAGCATTCTTGATTTTGTCCTGTTGCTTTTTGGCATTCTTCAGTGATGTATTGGTGTGATATCTAGGATGAGGGTCTGGCACTAAACCTGTAGGTGTGGGTTTTAGATAAGCATATTCTGAGAACAGGTGTGGCGATGTGGATGGCCTACTTGAACAGGGAAGTTTACTTTCACACACAGACATTCTGTTGGAGGTGGGTTGGGTGGATTCCACAGTCTACAAGTTGTTCACATTTATAGTTTAAGTAAAATAATTGACAGAATTTCCAAGATGAAGAAAAGACTAATAGGTAATTGATAGGTGTGCCGGAGCTGGTTTTGGGAGCTGGCTCATGCCAGCCCCCAGTGCACAACTCTGCATTCAGTAATGATACATTGGTAGATTTCAATAGGCCATAGTAGAAATATTTATAGAAATTGGTTTATATTACAAGTCACGACATGATTATGAAGGCTGAGAAAATCAAGATCTGTCCATTGCTAGCTGGAGGCCTGTGAAAGTCTGTGGTTATAATTCTAGTCCAAACTTAAAAGCCTGAAAACCTGGAGTGCCAAGTCTTAAGACAGGAAATGATGATGTCCCAGTTCAAGCAGGAAGTAAATTCATCCTTCATCTATTTTTTTTTTTATTCTTGTTCAGGCCCTTCATGAATAGAATGATGCCTAACATAATTGGTGAGGGTGATCTTCTTTATTCAGTTAACCAATTCAAATGTTAATCTATTCTAAAAGGACCCCCACAAACACACCCAGAAATAATATTTTACCAATTATCTGGGCATACCTTAGCCAAGTTGACACATAAAAGTGGCCATCACACCTGCATATTACTGGTGATACCTATAATCCTATAGACCTACAGAGATCATCTGAGGTTTTCTTCAGGGGACACTGTTACTGCCCTGGGTCAGGGTTCAGAGGCAGACTTGATGACATTAGAGTGCTGTGTGCTTGCGATCCCATGGATTGTAGCTTGCCAGGCTCCTCTGCCCATGGGATTTTCCTGGCCAGAACACTGGAGTGGGTTATTTCCTCCTCCAAGGGATCTGACCCAGGGATCAAAGCAGTGTCTCCTGCATTGCAGGTGGGTAGGGACCTGACAACAGCATGTAGGTCTCAGTTAGTGAGAATGAGAACCAAGAATCATTGTTGTGGCAGCAATTCTCCTGTAACAACTGGGTAAAGATGATTGGAACTCCATTATCACAATGGAGTACCACAGCGTAGGTGGTAGAGGGTAATGAACATGCGTGGTCTTTCAGAGACCTCAGGGCGTGTGATAATCCACTATCCCAGAGGAATGATGATTTGATACTAAATTCTACTGTATATTCTACTTAGAAAACACGGGGAGAAAGCAAATCCACTTGCAACAGTGATGTGACGTGAAAGCCTTATTGTAACTAAAGTTGGCTGGGAAGTCTTGGAACCAAGTCAGCACCATCCCCTTTAATTTGGTGGAGCCCTTCTATGATATACAGATATAATAACCTTGCCATGAACCAGATAAAACCCGTCGGCCCTGTCTCTTTTGGTCTGTCTTCCCATCTTCTTCTTAGGTGATTTACACATTTGCCCACCATGATGTAGAAAGTCCTGAGTGATTCAGAAACCTGAATTACTTCACAGGTGTAACAGTACCTCTAAGCTGGAATTAAATATATCTTTCCTTTTTATATAGGAATAATGCATAGGGATAAAGATCAACCTGATATTCACATTTCTGGTGATAGGAACAGTGACCAACTGTGAGCAGGATCTATGGGTTGTTGAAAACATCATTAAAATCATATTAGACATGGTTACTTAGGAAGACTGTACCAAAGGGAGTAGTTTCTATGCAATTATCTTACCTTGTGTGTAACTTATTAAAGTAAAGAAAGGTTGTAGGAAGTTAGTTGGGGGTCCAATAAAAAGTGATTTTTTTTTCCTCATGCATCCTTTAAAAAAGGACAGAGCCTGAAAGGTAATTTGAAGGAATCAGAAAATATTAATAATTGTTAAACTGATGAATGCCTCTTGGCACCAGGAAGGATGCTTATTTCCTCTTTCACTGGAAGATGCCATAACGAAAAGCTGGGATTGTTTTCAGGAAATCGTATCCTAGTACCAGCATGTTTCCCAGAGTTGTTGCTAGATACAAAAGTAAGAGTTAGAAAACTCTGTAATTGAGTGCTAGTCCAAACCAAAACAAATAACAACAACAACAAACCAAGCAAGTCAGTGACAGTGGCAGAATGTGTAAATGCCTTCAAGTGGGCATTTTGGTGAGTAGAGAGGTGGAGGCTGTTCTAGCTAATTGCTAAATAACTTCCCAGAATGATAGGAGAAATATATCTTTACTACCTAAAAAAATCTGTGGAATATGAATTTGAGTTCATATGTTTTCTGGATCAACTCCAAGTTTCCCCAAATATAAATTGTTCTAAGTAGAATATGATTGCCCCCCCCACAATTTTTTTCTTTATTATTAAAGCTAATCAAAGAAGGAAAGGAGGCAGAAGCTGAAGGCAAATTGAGAGAATGTTTAAAAAAAATAAATTCACTACAACAGCATGTGGAAATGACACTGGCCAAGATCTAAACCTATCACTGCCAATGAGAATATATCAAAGCATGTGTGGTTTCTAATAGAAATGTTGCATGTTTCAGACAGCCCAGGGGAGATACTTGAAATATACCACCTTGATACGTTATCATGAACCCAAGCAATAAAGCAGGACAGTGAAGGGAAAAAACCCTGTGGCCTCAGGGAGCAGTATTAGTTCTTTTTCAAAAACATATGTGACATCTCTAGATTTACACTTGATTTTGTTTTTCTTTCTCCTTCTCTTTATGCTGAGATTCTGGAACCCATCCATATCTAGGGAATGGTATCATTTAATTGGAATTTCTGTACTGGATAATAGCAGCATTCAGTAGGTAGATACTGCCACACTTCCATGCCCAGACTTGGAAAGAGTTCAGATGCACAGACACTTCTGATTGCAGTGAATTCCAAGATTATTTTTTAAGTGCTTGTTCAACTCTGTCAGCAGCAGGAAGGCATCCAATAAGTGGATGCCCTTTCTTTCCACATTCTGTGTACTAATGCAAGAGAAGCAAAACAAATAGATTAGTCATTATCCCTTAATTCACTCTCATCGTGAATGGTACCTGGAGTATTCCTCATGCAAAATCTCACAAACTGATTTTGGAAGTCTCCTCCATAGGTTCAGAATGGAAGGAAAATCTATGGAAGAGACTCCAAGCCATAAGAAATGACTTCTCTTTCCATAAGGAAATACAGGATAGAGTTGATTAAATTTAATAAATTTGGAGAGAACTCTAGGGATATTGCATTGTTTGAAATCAAGAGGGTGAGGAAACACATTGAAAATTTGCAGTTGATACACTTACACTGTACTTAACCCCCAAAGTGTATGTAATTATGTTGTTTCATTAGGTTAATCATGTTTCCATTATGGCTTGCGACTATAATTATCTTTTATTTTTGTCTGGCTATTGATTGTGAAAACTGATAAACATCTCTTATTAGTTTGATTATGTAGCTATTATTTACTTAATACCATTGTATCATGATTGGTCTACAGAAAATAATAGAGTAGTATCACTAAAACTACAATTTAATAGAAAAACCTGTAATCACTTTTTAAAATACAGATGCACATATCAGAATTATCTTGGAAGTTTTTGAAAAATGCAAGTGCCCAGGTATTGCGTTTTCTCTCCAAAGTTCCAAATGCGTTTCTGATGAGCAGCCATGTTTAAAAACAACTGTACTATATGACTATATGATAATCTTTTACTTGTATCTAGTTTGTTTCCCTTTCTCTATTTCATATTCAGTGCTCCCATTTCATTCAGTTTATGTTTTCCAATTTGTCTCTTTTTTGTTGTTCTTTCTCAAACATTGTAGTAGAAAAGCTTTTGTATACATATAGAGGGTATATAATATATATATTATAGAAAATAATAGATATAGAATATCTATATATTTCTTTTGCAAAACTTATAAATCGTTGCCTAACTAAAAAATTTATGGCACTCTGATTCCACTCATTTGACTTAGTATAAATAGAATGCTATATTTCTAATTTATATTCACTCAAAACATTGATATAGTTCCATGTATTTTGGCATGTAGTATTGCTGCTTAACATCTAGAAATTTTATTATCTTAATGAATTAAGAAAAAAATTGAATGAGGCTTGAAACTTCTAATCCAATTCTGAGGATATAAAGAAATACTCTGTTGTTAAAACAAAAACAAAAACAAAAACAAATTCACATGTGATACAGTATTATTAACTAAAGTAGAGAGTTTGCTCAAATTTTTTATAAATTTTAGGCTAGTGTCCATTATTTTTTTCCATACCTTATTAATGATTCCACATTGTATTTAGTTGCATTGAACAACTTTCAGCTGCATATAACAATTTCTGGTAAATTCTGTTTTCATTTTTGTTCTGTTAGAAAGATTTTCTAATTTTTTTGTTAGGGAAAAACTTCAGTTTAGCAGTGAAATCTCCATTAATGGTGGTGCAGGAAAAAGAACCAGACAAATCAGAATTGCATTAAGGTGAATGAACACATCATACCCTGAATTTAAGATGCTTTGAACGCTTTACTAGTGATCCAGAAGCCAGTGTTGCACTGATATGATTTTTAGCAGATACCCAGTGACTAATGAGTATAACAAAGCAAGCAAAAACCTCCACTACCACTACCCCAAAAAGTCTTTCTCTTATAATTTATTAATCTAAATTTTATTAGTTTTAACTTTGAGATATGAATTTTTAAAGTGTTATTTACTTAAATGACATAGTAAGATACTAAAACAGAGCAAAGCTATTATAGGTGCTAGTTTTCTAATAGCATATAGATTTATGATGTCTGTAGATTTAGGTATAAATTATTCCATACTTTCATGATAGTGCTGATAATATTTAAACATTTGTTGAGCACCAATGCTTAAAAGTATATTACCCTCACTAATTGAAATTGACCTACCAATCACAGATATTTCAAACATTTTGGGGATCAGTGGCTACTAAGGGAGCATTGAGGATTTTAACTTGAACACTCAGTGATTCAGTGACTTACCTCAGAATTATGAAAAGAATGTTCAGTGGCATCTGAGAAAGAAAATACTGTATTCAAGACCAGCAAATCTTTTTGAAACCTAGGAATAGATGGAAGATGTTGACAGGCAGTTAAAGTATGGGAAAATTGTGGGGTTTTTTTTAATACTTTTATTTTATTTATTGTTGGCTGTGCTGCGTCTTCATAGCTGTGTGGACTTCTCTAGCTGTGGTGAGAAGGGGTTCCTCTCTAGCTTCGGTGCAGGGGCTTCTTATTGCTGTGGCTTCTCTTGTTGAGGAGCCTCAGGCTCTAGGGCGCAAGGGCTTCAGTTGTTGTGGTGCGTGGCCTCAGTAGTTGCAGGTCCTGGGTTTTAGAACACAGGATCAATAGTTGTGGTGCACGCGCTCCACGTATTACAGCTGTTAAACTCCACATACAAACTCCACATATAACCCTTGGTGTGATGTTTTGTCTGAGTCCTATAGGCTTTGTAGAAAAAGAATGAAGCAAGTGAGGGAATCTGAGAGTATAAACAATGTTTGTCTCCAGATACAGGGCCATAAATAAATGGAGTTATCTGAATGTTCCTGGTTTCCAGGCTTGATTTGACAACTCTGCATCTACTTGTCCAAGGTTGTTTTTAGACTGATCCTGGAGTCTGTTCATTGTAATGGATCTCCCCAGAGAAGATCAATCTTTCCATAGAAAGAATATAAAGATTTGATGATTGTATATCAATTTATGTATAAATAAACACACACAGCAGAGATAAACAGTGTACTTTAGAATTCTTGTTTCACTGTTTGGTTCCTTGACATGAAGGGAATAGAAATGTACTATGAAGTGAACAGGACCCAGAGCTCTGGGATCTGCATATTGGCACACATTGCCACTCTAATGGCAGAAAATGAAGAGGAATTAAAGAGGCTCTTAATGAGAGTGAAAGAGGAGAGTGAAAAAAGCTGGCTTAAAATTCAACATTAAAAAAATGAAGATCATGGCATCTGGTCCCATTACTTCATGGTAAATAGATGGGGAAAGGTGGAAACAGTGGCGTATTTTATTTTCTGAGGCACCAAAAATCACTGCTGAAGGTGACTGCAGCCAAGAAATTAAAAGATGCTAGCTCCTTGGAAGAAAAGTTATGACAAACGTAGACAGCATATTAAAAAGCAGAGACATCACTTAGCCAACAAATGTCTATAGTCAAAGCTATGGTTTTTCCAATAGTCATGTATGGATGTGAGAGTTGGACCATGAAGAAGGCTGAATGCTGAAGAAATGATGATGCTTTTAAGTTGTGCTGAGGAAGACTCTTGAGAGTCCCTTGGACTGGAAGGAGATTAAACCAGTCAGTAAAGAAAATCAACCCTAAATATTCATTGAAAGGACTAATGCTGAAGCTCTAGTACTTTGGCCACCTGATGTGAAGAGCCAGCTCATTGGAAAAGACCCTGATACTGGGAAAGATTGAAGGTAGGAGAAGGGGATGACAGAGGATGAGATGGTTGGATGGCATCACCAAGTCAATGGACATGAGCAAACTCCAGGAGACAGTGAAGGGCATAGAGGCCTGGCATGCTGTAGTCCCTGGGGTTGCAAAAAGTCAGGCATGACTTAGAACCGGAACAACAACAAATTGGTATAGGTTTTCTTTACCCTTTCGTGTCTCTGTTTCTTCACGTGAATAATGAAGAAATTGTACCTAAGAGAATTTCTCTGAGGATCAGCACAGTTCCTAGCTCATATAAATGTTAGACTTATTTTTTTTAATAAAGGATTCAAATGCCACTCTGATCAAGGGTTCTCTTAGTGCTTCTGGTCTCAATTATTTTTCAAAGCACTGATATTTAAAAATATCCTCAGATTTATCATTGTCACCTTAGGAGCCAAATTATGTTTCACAGTAAGCATTTATTTATTTATTTTTTGCCATTGTTTAAAGTCTAATTTGCATTGACTATATTTTGTTTCCTGAGAATGACTTTCTTCCCTCTAATACATCTTTTCACATACTGACTTCCTGTTCTTTACTTGGTAGCCACAATTTCTCTCTGCTGATTCAATTTTATATCACAGAGGGGCAAAGGGAGAGCTTGTATTATTTTTGCTCCATTTGTCAAGAAAGAGATTCTTCTTCTGAGTCCCAAAGCAGAACATACGTCTCCTATTGAGCAGTAGCAGTATACTTTCAAGGGTACAGGTTTAGTTTGCATCTTTCCTGCTTAGCAATGCTAGTTTAAATATAAAGTTGTCCCTCAGAATCCAGTGGGGATTAGTCCCAGAATCTTCCTCAAATACCAGAATCCATGAATGCTCAACTCCCTTATATAAAAAGATATATTTGCCTATAAGCTATGCTCATCCTCTGGTATACTTTAAATCATCTCTGGGTTACTTGCAATACCTAAGATGATGTAAATGCTACGTAACTGTTTACAAATACATGGAAAATTCAAGTTTTGATGTTTGGAATTTTTTCAACTTTTCATTCTGGACATTTTTGTCCTGTGTTTGATTGTGTCTACAGATGTGGAACCCATGGGTACAGATGGCTGATTAATATGCTTGCCATTGGGTATATTACCCTAAAACCAAGAAAAAACAGTTTTAATCAGTTAAGATCTTAGCGACAGTCTATATAGCAGGCTTTCAAAGTAAAATGCCCTAGGGCCAAAGCAGTGAATGAACCTCTCAAGAAATAATTTTTTTTTCCTCTTTACTGAAAGAAATATAATAGTGTGACTATTTATGATGGTAGATGGCAATTGATACCCAGTGAACAAAGTAGCTACTGTGGAACTGGCCAATGTAACTGCCTTAGTTGAAAAAGTGACCAAGGTATTTCCCTGGGGTAAAATGTACCCAGCATTGCCAGACGGTCACTATTTTCAGAACATGGGAAACAAGCAAAACCAAAAAAGCGTGTTTGTCTTTCTCTGTCTGACTTATTTCACTAAGCATAACACTCTGTAGATCCATGCACGTTATTGTAAATGGTCAAATCTGCCTCCTTTTTGTGACTAATTAACACTCCAGTTTAGTCACTCAGTCGTGTCTGACTCTTTGTGACCCTGTGGACTGCAGCATGCCAGGCGTCCCTGTCCATCACCAACTCCCAGAATTTACTCAAACTCATGTCCATTGAGTCAGTGATGCCATCCAACCATCTTGTCCTCTGTTATTCGCTTCTCTTCCTGCCTTCAATCATTCCCAGCATCGGGGTCTTTTCAAATGAGTCAGCTCTTCACATCAGGTGGCCAAAGTACTGGAGTTTCAGCTTCAACATCAGTCCTTCCAATGAACACCCAGGACTGATCTCCTTTAGGATGGACTGGTTGGATCTCCTTGCAGTCCAAGGTACTCTCAAGAGTCTTCTCCAGCACCACAGTTCAAAAGCATCAATTATTTGGTGCTCAGCTTTCTTTATAGTCCAACTCTCACATCCATACATGTCTACTGGAAAAACCATAGCTTTGACTAGATGGACCTTTGTTGGCAACGTAATGTCTCTGCTTTTTAATAAGCTGTCTAGTTTGGTCATAACTTTTCCTCCAAAAGCAAGCATCTTTTAATACCAAATCTATTTATGTTAATGAGCAGTATAAATATATGATTATTTTAAGTTGCTGATCTCTTAATTTTAAGTATATTTTTAAAAACCAAGTATTATATATTCTTTCAGATATTTTGTGCACTTGTTCTATCACTTATTGAGAGAGGATTTTTAAAGTCTCCCTCTGTAATTCTGATTTATTTTTGTCTCCTTGCTCTTCCAGTTTTTGCTTCATGCATTTCAATGCTGTGGTATTGGGTGCATAAATATTGTGTTATTGACTGCATAAAGAACATTCTTATGTTCTTTTGATTAACTGACTCCTTTATCATTATGAACTGACTTTCTTCATCCCTGATGATATTCTTAGCTCTGATCTATTTGGCTGATTGGAGAAGGAAATGGCAACCCACTCCAGTATTCTTGCCTGGAAAACCCCATGGACAGAGGAGCCCACAGTCCATGGGGTCGCAAGAGTCAGACATGACTTAGCGACTAAACCACCACCACTTGGCTGATATCAACAATGAGACTCCACTGAAACTCTCCTTTACTTGGATTATTGTTGTCATGTTATATCTTTATCCATTCTGAAATCTGTTACCTATATGTCTTTATATTAAAAGAGGATTTCTTATGGTTGGAACTTTCTCTTTTATTCAGTTTGACAATTTCTATATTTTATTTGAAGGTTTTAAATTCACTTATATTAATATAATATTATGGTTACTTTTTCATAACATTTTTAGTTAATTCAGAAAATCCAGAATATTGTCAGTTTGAAATATAATACATGTCAGAATCATGAGTAAGGTGTGTTAGAGTTTTCCTCATAATGACCTTCTTAGTCCAGTATTTCACCATTGCAACATCTGCAGTTAGGAACTTTAATCAGACATACCAGCTTTCATAGGTTTTGTAAGAGAATTTTCAGGAATCAAGTTGCCCAAACATACTTTTAAAAAATCTTCCAATAATAACTAGTCAAGTGTTGTGTTTTATATTTTTTTTAATAAAATTGAATATATTACAGTTTATATATGATAATTTTATATATATGAACACATACACAGTAAAATTATCACTACATTCAAGCTAATTATTGTATCTTCTCATCACATAACTACCATTTATGTGCATTTGTGTGTGTGTGTGTGTGTGTATGTGTGTAATGAGAGCACTTAAAATCTACTCTCAGCAGATTTCCATTATTCAGCACACTATTATTATAGTTATCATATTGTATGATATGATAGATATCTATAATTATTCATTCTGCATGACTGCAATTTTGTACCCGTTGGTCAACATCTCCTTGTTCCCCCACCCCCTTGTCTGTTGCAACCACCATTCTTCCCTTTGTTTCTATGTTTTTGATTTTTTTTTTTAGATTTCACACATAAGTGTGACCATGCTTTTTTTTCCCCCTGCATCTGACTTATTTCACTTAGGATAATGTCTTCCAGGTTCATCCATGTTGTTGCAAATAGCAGGATTTTCTTTTTTAAGTCTGAGTATATATACCATGTTTTGTTTATCCATTAATCTATGAACAGAAACGTAGGTTGTTTCCATATCTTAGCTTTTATAAACAATGCTACTGAACATGGAAATGCAGATACCTTTTCAAATTACTGATTCATTTCCTTTGGGTGTATACTCAGAAGAGAGGTTGCTTGACCATATGATCATTCTATTTTTATCTTATTAAAGCACCTGTATACTGTGTTTCATAATGTCTTTATTAATTTACCTTCCAACAACAGTGTATGAGGGTTCCCTTTTTCCTTGGCAGCACTTGACTTTTTCTTTTTTTTAAAATAGCCATTCTGACAGATATGAGTTTATATCTTCTTATTGTGGTTTTGATTTGCATTTCTCTGATGACTAGTGACATTTAACTTATTTTTTCATCAGTTTTTTACACTTTTCGGTGGAGATCTTTCACCTCTTTGGTTGAATTTACTCCTAAGTATTTTATTCTCTTTGATACTATCCTAAAATGAGAGTTTTCTTGAGTTCCTTTTTGGATAGTCACTGTTGGTATAAAAGAATGCAATTGATTTTTGTATGTTGATTGTGTATTCTGCAACTTTACTGAATTTGTTTCTTCTAACAGATTTTTTTTTGTGGTTTTTAGGATTTCTAGATGTAGAATCTTGTCATTTGCAAATGGAGAGAATTTGCTTTCTTACTGATTTGGATGCTTTCTATTTCTTATCTGATTACTCTTGCTGGAACTTTCAGCACTCTTGAATAGAAGTGGCAAAAATAGGCATCCTTGCCTTATACCAAATCTTCCAGTTTTTCCCCATTGATTATGATTTTAGCTGTGAGCTTTTCATAAAATGGTCTTTATTGTGTTGGAATAAACTTTTATTAAATTTGCTTTCCCCTATTTTTGGGGAGTTTCTATCATGGATGGATGTTGAACTTTATCTGATTCTTTCCCCCACATCTATTGACATAATCATGTGGTTTTTATTTTTCATTCTGTTAATGTATTGTATTACATTGATCAATTTTTGACTATGTTAGACTAACTTTGCATAAATCCCACTTGACCATAGTGTATAACCTGCTTGATGTGTCGTTTGATTCAGTTTGCTATAGTTGAGAATTTTTGTACCTATCATCAGAGATATTGTAATTTTCTTATGGAGTCTTTGGTTTTGTCTGACTTGGGTAGCAGGGTGAAGCTGGTCTCATAAAGTGAGTTTAGAAGTATTCCCTTTACTTTTCATTTCTCACTCCCTGCTTCAAACTTTTTTCTTTATTTTTTAGAAATTTGATTATATGTGAATTTCTTTTGGTTTATTCTGCTTGGAATTTCTTCAGGTTTTTGAATCTCTAGGCTTATTTATTTTTCCCAGACATGCAAAGTTTTGTCATTATTTCTGAATATTTTTTCCAGTCCTGCTGCCTTTTATTCTTTCTGTTACCCTGATATCACAAATGTAAAATCTCTTGTCCTAATTCAACAGATCCTTGATGTTCTGTATATGTATTATTTTCTCTATAATTCGTTAGAAAATTTCTATTCTGTCTTCAATAGCACTGATTCTTTACTCTATCCTCTCTATTTTATTTACAATCCCCTCCACTGGGGCTTTGTTTTTGTATTTTTCAGTTCTAAAATTTCTATTAATATCTTTTTAATATCTACTATGTTTTTCTCCTTCTTGATGATACTTCTAATTTTTTGTTTAGAATTTGTTTTGTTTTTTATTTGCTCTTAGGCATGTTTATGTTTTCTCATTGAAGTATTTGTATAATGGCTTTTAAAATCTTTGTTATATAACTCTAAATAATCTGTCATAGTAATCTTGGCATCTATTGATTTGTGTGTGTTTCTTTTTTCATTCAAGTAGAAATTTTTCTGGGTTTTGGTATGACAGATAATTTTCAGCTGGAATCTGAATGCTTTGTAATGAGTATCTAGATCTTGTTTAAACCTTCCATTTTAACTTGCTTTCTCTGCTGACTTCACTTCAGCACGCAAGAGGGCATCACCTCATTATGCAGGATGAGGCTTAAACTGAAGCTCCCCACACAGCCTCTTGACACCAAAGGAAATGTATCCTAATGATTGCTGCATGGAAGTTGGAGCTCTAGTCCCCACTGGAGCCCCATTGGTATCAGCCTGGCTGGAGAGACAGGAGTCTCTTGTTACTGCTCCTCTGGTAGTTTGCATTGATACCATTTTGGGTGGAGGCTTTTTACAAACTATAAAGGATAAAAATCCTGGTTTTATCTGACACCACCCTGGCAGTGGGGAGGGGCTGGCATGACTCATTACATCCTGGCTAGGTTAGAAGTCTAGATTCTGATACTGCATTCAGCCTTTCCTGGAGTCAGTGATAGGTAAGCACCGTTTGGTATTGTTTTTTTTCCCCCATCATATTTGATGTTTGGCTGGAGTAGAACAGTAATTGTCTAAAACTCTTCTGTCTTACTAGGCTGCCCCTTTTCTCTGTCTTATCATTAGAACACACAGGTATGTATGATATCACACTTAAATATCTTTGATATTTGACTTCCAAAGACATTAAAAATCACTGTTTCTCATATTCTGATCATTTTTCATGTGTTTTGGGGCCATACTAGCCAGAGAAATAAATCTTATCTTACTTTTTCAAAAATAATAACTTTCTATTGTCAACTACAAATTGGCACTTGCCAACAGCACTGCCTGGTGGCTCAGATGGTAAAGAATCCACCTGCAATGCGGGAGACCTGGGTTCGATCCCTGGGCCAGGAGGATCCCCTGGAAAGGGAAAAGCTACCCACTCCAGTATTCTTGCTTGAAGAAGTCCATGGACAGAGGAGCCTGGTAGGCTACAGGCCATGGGGTCGCAAAGAGTCCACACGACTGAGCGACTTCACTTTCACTTTCTGTCTGGAGCTGTGGACCGTCACCACCCCCTGAGGGCGTTTGGGGGGAGTGAGGCACTCCGTATTTCAGGGAATCTGGTGGCACAGGTCTTGGGTGTTGGTGGGGCAGGTCTTGAATCTGGTGGGACAGATCTTGGATAATTGGATGTTTTTCAGAACCAATTTTATGATCTTTATCCTTGCATCTCCTCATATCTAGAGAAGCACTAAATCTCTTCATGGTAACATCAGATCCTGGTGACTAACAAAAAACTTTTGTAAAATGAGTGCTTAATGGTACTGAGCTCCCATTTCACCAAAACCTTATATATTGACCTTCCTCCACTGCTGCTTTGGAGCAGTCTCTCAGCACTATCTGAGGTGCTTCCTCCTGGACTGCAGTCCTCATTTTGCCCCAAATAAAATTAACTTGCAACTCTCAAGTTGTGCATCTTTTTTTAGACAACTATATAAATACACCTTCTGTGGGTTGCTGGCTTCTACGACTCTGTGTTTGTGATGTTAAGGCAAGAAGAAAACCCAGGGAGTGCACCACCACCTCATTCTCTGGATCGCTTTTTCCCTACCAGTCTGATTTTTCTCTACCTTTTGAAGACTTTCATATATTTTTTTTTAATATGATATTCAGAATTGTTAGTTGTACTTAGCAAGGGAATAAACAAAAGTACTTCTACTAAATCTTCTTGGAAGCAGAAGTCCAGTTTTTTCTTTGAAGTAAATTTTTTAAATGAAAAAAAACAATGCATTTACCAACACAGTATTTGAGTGCTCTTCAGTATATTGCTTTAGGTACAGATATTATGAATTCTGCCTTGTTGGATATTGGTATTGTCTGTATTCCTAAAAGGATTCTTGGGCTTTCCTCTGGGATATGGCTGAGTTACTTGGAAAACTGACACTTTGAGGTCTCGCCTCTAAGATTTATTAGGTAGAACCAGAGCAGTCTTTAGTGTGTGGCTAATTATTTATTCCCTGTTACTGAGGCAAGATCTTTCCGAGTATAATCTCCAGCGTCCTATGAGTTACAGGCTTTCATTCTGGCAAAAGGACACACATTATTCCTGTTCCTGTGTGTGCTCCGAATACTGTTTCCTTTAATCCTTTTGAGTGGCTTTTTCCTGACTTTGAGTAATTTCTTCACACACATGCTCTGCTCAGTACTCTGTGGAATACTCAAAGCGGGGGCCTCTGCCGATCTCTGGGGTGTTTATTCCGTGCAGCTTTCCCCTAACCAGCACTGTGCCCTGTGACTTCCAGCACTGTGGTCCCCGTGGCTTTCAGCTCCATTTCCGCAGTTGAGGGAGACTATTGGGCTGCATCTGGATCACTGTCTCTGTCTCAGGGTCTGGGATGACTGAGGAGAGGATGTGGGGGCAGGCCTTAGGCTCACCTTGTCTGTTGCTCACCTCTCAGAGATCATATTACTTTTTGTCACTTTATGTCCAATGTTTTAAAAACAGTTTCCTATATTTTTTCTTGTTTTCCATGTGGTTTTAGACAGGAGGATAAATCTAGCCCCTGATTAAACTCCAAATTGTTTCAGAAGGATAAATACCATCTTATTTTTTAAAACATCCTTCTATATAAATGTTCTTTCTTTTCAACTTTGCTCTATACGCTTTGTGTGGCAGTGACTATTTTTTATAAACTGTCTTATATATAGTTGATTTAGAGCATTAACTATTTGTTGATTCAAAGATATGAAATATTGGTAATTTGAACAAATCAGTTTTAAATAATGCTATATCAAAATGTTGAAGTCCACTTTGCTCCATTTTTCTGTTGGTACATTTTTTGTTAACCTTCCCTCTAGCTAAGACAGTTTTATATCATTTGACTACAAACATGTTTAGAGAGTTTATTATGCTCAAAGTATAAAATATGAAGCAAAACTTCAGATGTGATGAAGGAACTGTACTGATTGATCCTTGAGGCCATTATGTATCAGTCATCCTTCCATAAATCTTTGAGAATTTACCCCTGTGTGTCTTTTTCAAGTTTATTTTCAGTTCTTATGTGAAAAAAAAAAAGTGTCTTTATCCTGTAAGCTTTTATCATTCAATTATTGGGATTTCAGCTTGAGATTTATTCCTATTATTTTTCTGGGTATGATAGTTCTTTGTTTTCTTTTCCTTTTATTTTCTTTTGTCCTTCCTTCATCCTTTCCCTTCCCTTTTCTGCCTTTGTTTCCCCCCACTTCTAACATTTAGGGTCCCTTCTGATGCTTATATTCTGTAAGTCTCAGAAATCTGAAAACTTTATTTTAAAACTCACAGTTTACTTATCATAATTCTGAAAAACAACTTAAAGAATGCTTAATTTCTAGAAAATTAGTAGGGGAGAAATACTTTTTCTCCCCTCTCAAGTTCACTTTAGTTTGTAACATAAATTAGGCTATATGCATTTTCATAATTTAGTTTTAAAACAAGTTTATTACCACTTCCTGGAAGAGCCCCTGGAGAAGGAAATGGCAACCCACTCCAGTACGCTTGCCTGGAAAATTCCATGGACAGAGGAGCCTGGTGGGCTACAGCCCATGGGGACGCAAAGAGTCGGACACAACTGAGTGACTTCACACTCACACTCATGAGACAGATAGTTTACTATTTTCCCTTTATATGTGAGAAAACTAAAGTCTTAAAAAGTTCAATCTAGGCTGACTCTAGCTCAAGAGCTCATCCTCACCTGCTTGTTAAATAATACTGTTTCCATTATAAGGCAAGAGGCTATGAAGCCAAGGATATAGCTGACCTTTCCTTGAAAGATAAATGAACAAGGGAGAGATGGACAGAATAATTGGTTGAGAGAAAAAGAAGACATGGGGGAAAATCACAGGACTCTTGACCTGCTCTCCTTCTTCAGACTGAAGAGAGTTTGTGAAAGGAGACATATATTCATGAGTGAGAGGGTACCAGGGGAAAAGCTATTCCCTGAGGATCAATCTTCTATGTTATTATCCAAACTTGAATACCTTTTTGATAATGAAAGGGGAGGTGATTAATATTTATTCTGCTATAGCAGTCACAAATTATGCTTCTTTCAGATAAATCAAGATGTATAGTCACCACTGATAATAACCAGAAAGAGTCTGATCTAAGTGAATGAAAGTTACAGGTTTTGCTGTCACTGTAACCTTTCTCTTATAATCTTTTAAAGGGGATTCGTCTGTTGGTAGATGTAGGTGTGAAAAATGTTAGAAAGTAAAGATAAAGGTTTTTCCTTTCTTTCACTAAATCAATGTGCAAGTCTGAAAGTCGCTCAGTTGTATCCGACTCTGCGACCCCATAGACTATACAGTCCATGGAATTCTCCAGGCCAGATACTGGAGTGGGTAGCTGTTCCCTTCTCCAGGGGATCTTCCCAACCCAGGGATTGAACCCAGGTCTCCCGCACAGCAGGCAGATTTTTACCTTCTGAGCCACTGGGGAAGCTCTCAATAAATCAGTAGATAATTATAAATTGCTTGTCACGGAAACTTCATTAGAAAAATAGGGGCTTGGGTGCTACAGTGTGCTTCAGTTATAATGAAGACCAGTATTGTGCTTTAAGAATCTCACAGCAGATAATCAATGCTATAGCCATTATTATTCCTCTCTTAGAAGGTAATTCTCAGGTTAGAGATTGGTCATGTTCCAATATATGTTATCTACTATTCACTAGTGGCTTCTAGTTCCTTTATCATCATTCATAAGAAATTTAACACTGTCAAATGTTTGTTTTTAAATTGAATTTATATAATA
The DNA here is from genome assembly GCF_023699985.2 of Odocoileus virginianus. Taxonomy (NCBI): domain Eukaryota; kingdom Metazoa; phylum Chordata; class Mammalia; order Artiodactyla; family Cervidae; genus Odocoileus; species Odocoileus virginianus. The sequence continues at coordinate 11,940,968 of NC_069697.1, forward strand.
CCAGCCTAATGTGACATGTTTTCAAAGCAAAGCACCAAGTGGAGGAACTTTCTTCTATATTTTAAAGAGAAATACACAGTTGTTGATATCAGACCAAGTTAAATAGGTAACTGCTTCACTCCATTTTGCTATATGGATATAGATGTACTTAAGGTATCCTGTATCAAACAGAGTTGAATCATAGTTCCATAAAAAGGATAATGGAAAGCTGGATGACTCAATGTAGACAACCAGTCTGAAAATTTTAAACCTTAAACTTCTGCTTTTTCCTTATAATAGAGGTTGATAATTGACTAGGCAGATAATTATCTCAACCCTCTATTTAATTTAGACCTATTCTTACAAAGTCTCAGTGTCAAAAAATCTGTACATTTCACTTAAAACTAGAATACACTGAAAAATGTATTAATGTAATCATTAAGAACTCTTGGCACATGTACAAAAGGGTCAGTAAAATTTCAGCTGTCAGAATCATCAGTGATAGTTGCCAAAATTTTGAATATTGAGCACATGTGCTTGCATGCACACACACAGAATTTGAAGGAAAATTGTTGGGAGTGTTTTTTAAACACTCCAGAAGTCTACTGTTGGGAGATTTTTTAAACCCTCCAGAAGTCTACTGTGTAAATAAATCGAGTTTGTTTGATTGATTAATTAATTTTTAAAATTGAAGTATAGTATATTCTTATTATATATATTCTATACATAGAGATGGTTGGATAGTATCACCAACTCGATGGACATGAGTTTGAGCAAGCTCTGGAAGTTGATAATGGACAGGGAGTTGGTGATGGACAGTCCATGGGGTCGCAAAGAGTTGGACACGATTGAGTGACTGAACTGAACTGACTGATACTATATTTGCAATGTTTTGTTCCAGCTGTACAGCTCAGTGACTTAGATTCTTTTTCATATACTTTTCCTTTATAGGTAATTACAAAATATTGAGTATAGTTCCCCATGGTATACAGTATTTCCTTGTTGGTTATCTATTTTATATATAGTAGTATATATATGTTAATCTCAACCATTTAATTTATCCATCTCCCTTGCATCTCTTTCCATTTGGTAACCATAAATTTCTTTTCTATGTCTGTGGGATCTATTTCTGCTTTGTTAATTCATCCCCCCTCCTTCAGATTCCATGTATAAGCAATATCATTTATTTCTCTTTGGCTCACTTTACTTAATATGATAATCTCTAGATCCTTTATTGCAAATAACATTAATTCATTTTTAATGGCTGAGTAATATTCTACTGTATATATGCGCCACAACTACCTTACACATTCCTTTGTTGATGGACATGTAGGTTGCTTCCATGTCTTAACTATTGTAAATAGTGCTGCAGTGAACATTGGCAGGCATGTATCTTTTCAGTTTATAGCTTTTTCTAGATATAGGCCCAGGAGTGGCATTGCTGGATCATATGATAGTTGTATTTTTAGTTGGTTGAGCAATCTCTATACTGTTCTCCATAGCAGCTGTACCAACTTACATTCCCACCAAGAGTGTTGGAGTATTCCTTTTTCCCCTACACCCTCTCCAGCATTTATTTATCTGTAGACATTTTGATGATGGTCATTCTGACTGGAGTGAAGTGATATCCCACTGTAGTTTTTATGTTCATTTTTCTAATAATTAGTGATGTTGAACATTTTTTCAGATGTTGGCCATCTTTCTTCTTTGGAGAATGTATACTAAGATCTTCTGTCCATTTCTTGATTGGCTTTTTTTTTTTTTTGATATTGTGCTGTATGAGCTATTTGTATATTTTGATAATTACCTGCTTGTTGGTCACATTTGCAAAAGTTCTTTCCCATTGTGTAGGTTGTCTTTTCAAATCAAGCTGGTTCTTATTTTCAAAAAATCCAATAAGTAGAGGTTTAGAGAAAACGGAACTAAGCTGAAAAAACCACTTTGGGTAAATTACATTTAAAGTAGTATTATATTTCTTTCATTAACTAGAATCTAATTTTCTTTTTGATTCAAATTCTGTAATTTTTAGGTACCAGAAACAACTCTAAAACTGCATAAGATTTCCATAACAGTTGTCTATTTCTGTGTTAAAATTCACCCCAAATTCAATGGTTTAAAACACCAGTGAGTGATTTATTATTTCTCCATATTATTTGTTATGAATGAGAGTTTCTTTCCTTGGTTTTCTCTAAGCTCAATAATGAAGCTGCATTCTGCTGAGGTTTGGGTTGGGCTACAATGTACAGGATGTTCTGAGTCATAGGTCTACCTGTAAGCTGGGGAACCTCAATTCCCCTCCATGAAGTCTCCAACCCAGTAAATTACTTGTGGTTTCCTTAGAGCATAGTGATTTTGGAATTCCAAAAAAGCAAAAGCACAAGCTACAAAGTGTAATAAGACTTAGTCTTGGAAGTCATACAATGTTGCTTCTGCTCCATTATTTTGACCAAAGCAAGCCAAAAGGCATGCAAAATTTCAAAGTTGGGAAGTGAACTCTATTGTTTGAAGGAACGGAAAAGAATCTGTGGTCCTGTTTAAGATATTACACTTTAAAATTGCCTAATATGTTAAATATACACTGACATAACTCAAAAATTAAAGTTCTTTGGGGTCTTCAGTAATTTTTAAGCAAGTCAGATGTCCTGAGGCTATAAAGTTAGAGAATTTTTACTCTAGATCAAATGACACAAGATACATGGATACCAGCTTTCTCTGTTGCTGGGCTAAGATACTTCCAGGCAGGTTTAGAACTGATATTTATTTACATAAGATGTTTAGGCAGCTCATGCATCTGAGCATTTATATTTAAATGCTTTAGATTTTTAAAAATATATATTCATTTGTCTGCAATAGATCCATGCAGGATCTTCAATCTTTGTTGTGGCATATGGCTTGAGGCAGCAGTTAAGTTATTGGTACATGGTTGGCATTATGTACTTACAAAAATTATCTTAGTTAAACTTTAGGAAAGAGTTATCCACTGAAACACTTCTAGGTGGAATCTAGTTCCTTGACCTGGGATCAATCTCATTTCCCCCTGAAATGGGAGTCTTGGCTACTGCCCAACAACCCGCCCCCACCACACACACACCCGCTGCCCAGGAAAACTACCTAATGCTTTATTTTAATTTTGTTTTAGGCCATTAGTTTTACATTTCTATTGCTAATAGTTAACATAAATAATGCTAAACATTTATGTTGTAATTGCATTGTTTTAATTGCTAGCATCTCCCACTCTATTGAGCAAAGTAATTCCATCTTGGGAAGAAACTTGTTCCAAAGACAAAATCAGATACAAGAGGCTTGGCTCTGTTACACATCAGAGTTGTTGAGAAAGAATGGTTTTGCATAAAGAACACAGTGGTTTCATTTGGGTTTCTCACACTTCAGCAGCTCATAGATTCATTGCCAGATCCTAAGGGTTAAGAAAGGGCTTTAGGTAAAAGCTGAGAGAAATTTTCCATGAAACCTCTATAAATATTTAGAAGCATGGTTTAGAACCTGTGTTTTGGAGTCAGATGTAGATGGGGAAATCAGCACTGCTACTTACTGAGTGATCTTGAGTTTACTCAATTTACTCAATGACTTTAGCTTCAGATTTTAATTTTCAAATAATGAACATTGTATGAGGTGATTTAGTAGAGTGGCTAGTGCATTGTAGGTGTTGGAGTGGTGATACCTGTTACTAAACATTGCTTTAGAACTTGGCTCAAAAAAAAAAAAACTGGCTAAGTGTGTAACACTAATGAACATTGTGAAATTTTGTTTTTTTGTCACAATTTCTGGAATAGATAGTGCCTGAGAACTTTGCTATTGCCCACAAGGTGTCATAACTATGACTAAGAGTAACTGGAAGCAGAGTCAGCAGTTGAGCTAGAGTTGATAATCACTGGATTTTACAGATACAAAGAAAATAGTTGTGTCTGGAACAGGTTAATATTACCTAGTGGGAACAGCTCTATGTGAAGGATTTACAGTATAGCTACAGAAATTGTGGGTAGGAAGTTCCTAAATTTGTTCAAGAAATAGCCTCAGCTATTGCATGGGAATTCACCATAATGCTTCATGGAGAGTAATCTTGAGGGCACTAGGGGACTGACTGCACTTTGGTATATGGAGGTAGCAAATAATGAATAAAACTTTTTACTGGTAATAATCCCTGTGTCAATTCTTGGGCTGGTGTGGCTTTGAGGTGACGGTTAAGTTCTTGGTACATGGTTGGCCATTATGTCCTTACAAAAATTATCTTCTTAATTTAAGTTTAGGGAAGTTATTCTATGAAACCCTCTTTGGTGAAAAGCAAACTGAGGAAATGCAGAGAAAATCAGAAAATATAGACAGGTTTTATAAATGTCAAACACATCACAACTTTTGTACTCATGTAATTGAGTTGTACAGAGTCCTTCCTTTCCGAAATATTGAATTGTGGAAAGTTTTGCTTGTTTCATTGACTGAAAGGCAAGGTTCTTTATCTTCACTCAGCCCAGCTAATGTAGAAGATCACAATATTGCTGCAGAGTAATTATTTCAAATACAATTGGTTTTCTGAGGTGATAGCCTCTAGAGAGAAACTATGAATGTAGATTACTTCTAAAAGCACCATTCTAAATGTAAACCTTGGTAGAAGAAATGTATATCATTGTAAAAGACAGTAACTTTTGTGTGACTTTTTTCCTTACATTAACACTTCACGTTACCTATCTATCATATATGTATTCATTTCTGCTGATATTATACAGATGCAAATGTCAGTATAGCTCAGAATATCAAAATGATAAATGGTATTATTATTAATGAAAATAGTAACCCCAAAGCATATTGTTTTGACAATAATAGTTATGGAAGATTAGCAGAATTCTTTCAAAGGGAATAGGGATTGTGACCATTTCAATTTTGAACAGTTAGGAAAAAATTATGAGTCATGAATTTCATGTGATGTTAAGCCTTTGTTGGGCTTCCCTGATGGATCAGCTAGTAAAGAATCCACCTGCAATGCAGGAGATCTGGGTTTGATCCCTGGGTTGGGAAGATCCTTAGGAGAAGGGAATGGCTACCCACTCCAGTATTCTGGCCTGGAGAATTCCATGGACTATACAGTATCTGGGGTCTCAAAGAGTCAGGCATGACTGAGCAACTTTCACTAAGCCCTTGTTATTTTAAAGTTATTTTGTATTTTAATTTCAGAACAATCCTTTTAGAAAAAAATATGAATTGTAATTGGCAGTGAAAAAAAGGAGACTTAGAGAAGTAAAATAACTTGATTATATTCATTTGTTCTGTGAGCATTTATATAAAACACTACATTTTAATTTTGTTCATGGGCAATTTATTTTACATTTTTGTTGCTAATAGTTAATCTAAATAATGCTGGACATGTATGTTGTAATTACATTGTTTTGATTTCCAGCATCTTCTGCTCTATTGGGCAAGGTATTGACAACTCCGCCTTAATTTTACCTTGTGGTCCAAATGGGAACTGACATATTTTACATGGAACTTGCTACCTAGACATGGCAGTGATTCAAGAAATGGCCATGAACCCAAGTCCAGTCAGTCATACCCCTTCACTGGGAAATTTCTAACTTTTGATGGAGGAAGAGCTTTTTTAGTTCTGTCACTAAGGTGTGCACATTTAAGCCCAGTATGTGTTGATGCCATGTCCTTGACTGGCAGAAGATGTGCCTTAGTAGCAAGGGAAAATTAAGCCACCATGCAAAGAAATGCAGCGATGAGACAGAAGGAGACACCCCTGATAGTTTCAGGACCTGAGTCCTGCAAACTTGTAGGCCTCCTTCCTTGCCAAGAATCCAAATATTACCGATATTCCAATCATATCACTTATATACTGCATACAATTTTATTTGATATATAACATATACAATTTTTAAATGTATATGTTTTAAATTACCAGTCAGTTTTCTAGCATAGTTTGAGGAATAATCCTTCTTTTTATGACAATTATTTACAATTTTTTTTCATATATTCACTTCATATATTTATAATAAATACTCCAGGGTTTCCATTCAGGCACCAAAGTGAACATTTTAAAACATAGTTTATAAGGAAAGGGAAGACAAATGATGAAGGAACATCCCAAGGCACAGACAGAATCACATCTTTCTCTTCCACTAGAAAATTATTATGATGGAAACAGCCCCCATATAAAGGATATAAGGACATTAAAATACTAATTTTGGAAGAAAACATCAGGATTAGGTACCAGGTATTTGAAGAAGTCAAGGAATGGAAATAAATCAAAGCTGATATTTTATGTGCAGATCTCAGGCTTCAGAAATCAGAGCAAAACACATCTCATTCTCTATATACTTTCAGGCGTGTGGTTTAATTGTATTTTTCAAAGACCGTCTCCTGGCATTTTGTTTCATCTTCTTTGACAAAAGAACTTCCATTTGGTTTAACCTTGATGGTTGGTGCATTTGTCTCTCTTGAATTTCTCAATAGAATCAAAACCCAAACTTTAAAAAATTACAAATTTAAGATTTGGAATCTGTTATTTTACTATAGCATTGATGACTATAAAAATAGTTCACCATTTTAATTTGTTTCATTTGCAGTTTTTTTTTTTTACCATTCTGAGGGCTGTCTTTTCCTCTTGTTTATAGTTTCCTTTGCTGCACCAATGCCTTTAATTAAGTCCCATTTGTTTATCTATGTTTCCGTTACTCTAAGAGGTGGGTCATAGAGGATCGTGCCGTGATTTATGTCAGAGTGTATTCTGTTTTCCTCTAAGAGTTTGAATATTTCTTGTCTTACATTTAGGCATATATATGGAACCTAGAAAAATGATACTGGTGAACCTGTCTGCAGGGCAGCAATAGAGATGCAGATGTAGAGAACAGACAACAGACTTGTGGACTCAGTGGGGGAAGGAGAGTGTAGCATGAATTGAGAGAGTAACTCTGAAACATTTACTTTACCGTATGTAAAATAGATAGCTAGTAGGAATTTGCTGCATGAGGCAGAGAGCTCCATCCAGTGCTCTGTGACAACCTAGAGATGTGGGATGGGGTAGGGAGTGGAAGGGAGGCTCAAGGGGCAGGGGCTGTATGTATGCCTGTGGCTGATTCATGTTAATATATAGCAGAAACCAACATAGCATTGTAAAGCAATTGTCCTCCAGTTAAAAATAAACTTAAAACATCACACACGAAAGAACAGCCAACACTACTGCATTACACTTTATGGTTTTATTGCATAAAATTATTTTATTGCATGAGTTTTCACTTACTTGATTTAAATCTTTTTGGAAGTGATATAATTACCGCATCTCCAATTTTCTGATTTTAAAAGTGAGTTTAGTGATTGGCAAGACCCTTACAAGGATTTAGAAAAATACATTTTAGACTCTGTGGGAGAAGGCGAGGGTGGCATGTTCGGAGAGAACAGCACTGAAACAAGTATACTATCAAGGGTGAAACAGATCACCAGCCCAGGTTGAATGCATGAGACAAGTGCTCAGGGCTGGTGCACTGGGAAGACCCAGAGAGATGGGATGGGGAGGGAGGTGGGAGGGAGGATCGGGATGGGGAACACATGTAAATCCATGGCTGATTCATGTCAGTGTATGGCAAAAACCACTACAATATTGTAAAGTAATTCGCCTCCAACTAATAAAAATAAATGGGAAAAAAATTGGGAATTATGATATACACATACATGTTCTACAAATACTTTTAATATTGTTAATGGAGGTTGGTAAGTAAACCCATGATTAGAAACATCTGTGATATTATGTCAGCTTTTTATTTGATTTAGGTGTTAAGAACTGAGGAGGTAAATCATGCAATAGAAAGAATGACTGTATACATGATATTTTGTTTCCCTAATCTCAACCTGTGTTGTTATTAACATTTTAACAATATGTTAGAAGCCAAAAAGTGCTATATGTAGAGGTCTCTTCTTTAGATTTTGTAGTTTCAGAGAGGTCAGGATCTATTTCCCTGATAATCTCACTAATTCACCTATTCACTGTTTTATTTGTTAATGCTTTCATTTATTTATTTATGTTTTTAATTCAAGAGATGTTTATTTAGTTCCTATGTACATCAACTACTGGAGTGGTCTCTGAATCAATATATTATATTCCACATTTGAATAAAATATGTATAGACATGTACACATAGGTGTGTGTGTGTGTGTGTATTGCAGAATGGTGCTCATGGTGCTCAGTAGATTTAAAATATTGAAATTTAACAATTCCAGAATTGTTTAATTGTTCCAAACTGAGCCTATAAATGAAAAGTGGCTCATGTAAAAGCCACCTTATTTTTTTCTTAGGATAACAGAAAACCCTTTTCTTTGCCCTTATAAATATTTCAAGTTGTTTCAGCATGCTAAGATTTTTGTGAAATCTATGGTTAAGGGCAAGGAGAAAAATCCTATAGAAAGATATAGCTTTAGTCAACTTAAAATGGAAGCTATAATTTATAATTAGTTTCCCTTGTCCATAAATGTTCTGAATGTCTTTATTTTGTGACCCTTTACATAAGATGAGTACAAAAGATTCTGCATCAGAATAGGTGGAAAATTGTACTTAATAGTATTCCATTTCACAGGGTTACTTATGTCAGCCCAATACAAGTTGAAGTTGACCAGTAATTTTGAGGATTCAGATAAAATTATCATCACATAGACTTGGTTGGTACCAGATGTCTAGGTACTCAAAGGGTTCTAATTCAGAAAAAAAAAATGATAATGAGATGATTTTTAGCACATGTATATCAGAGACCATTCTAAGTTAATGTTTTTAAAGTTAACTCTCTCTGGGTGACCAAAGGCTGTGAGAAATCATGTTAGCCACAAAATGAAGCAATTTACCTACATTATGATAAATCAACATTTTAACAATTGTTCTTGATTTTCATAATGGTTTCTAAATGGAGTCATTTACTTGTCTAAATGGCAAAGCCCTTCAAACTAGCATGGAAGGATCATAGCTTCCTGGGGTATTTAGTTTTCAGAGTTCAAGTTTTATATCAATACAACAAATTGAACTGAATCTGTTGACAAGTTAAGAAGAATGATGGCTTTGGGGAATGTCAGATTTGTTTTGGATCAGGAACACCCCTGTGATTTTTAGAGGGCCGTAGTGATCTAGAATAGAACCCATACAACCTGAAATAGACAGCCAAATTTACTAACATAAAAGCACAGTACTTTGCTTTATGTTGAGAAAAAACTACTGACATATACTCATATTAAGTTGATAATGAAAACCTGGAAACATAGTTATGTTTTTCTTTTGTTAAAAATATTTAAGGGAAATTGGATTTACCTGTACATCATTTACATTCCCTTTATTTTTCTTTAAAAAGCTTAGTGGTTCTTTTGCCTTGCTTAAAATATAATTTAGTCAAATATTTAAATGGTTAAATAATTTTTTAATAAATGCTTCCTGACAACTTATCATGTGAAGGGCACAGTGTTATATTCTGTGGAGGAAAATAAACCTGTTAAGCTTGGATCTTGCCTTAAGGAGAGGTTTATATCCTTGGAGAATTGACTAATAGCACCTCATCTCTCTAAAAATATGCTGAGTAATATCTGAGATGTTCTGATTGCCCTTGGTGACTTGAGAATTCATGTACTTTCACTCTTACTAATTGGGTTGTGTACTTACTAAAAATCAGCTATGTGTATTCCAAAATCAGCTCTATTTGCTTTAGTAATGTGGTAATTTAATTTAGAATTACTTTGTGTTTTGAGTCACCAAGATTGCTCCCAACTCGGGTGATTTGCTAGAAGGATTTCCTATATAATTGTAATTACACCTAAGATTTATTACAGGGAAGGACATGAAGCAGAATCAGCAAACAGAAAGGGTGTGCAATGCAGGGTTAGGAGATCTGGTGCTGATTTCCAAGAGTCCTCTCCCAGGGGAATCACACAAAATACACTTAAGTCCTCTTGCAACCAGTTTTGGCAACCCATGTGTTAGCTACCAGGGAAGCCTATATGAGCATAGGGGTTCAGGGTTTTTGAGATTTAGTCATATAGGCCTCCTCTGCTTAGCAAACAGCAAAATTCCAAACTCTCAGAAGGAGCACAAGTGTTCACCATAAACTACATCATTGGCACAGAGAGGCACTTTGACTGTTTCAAGACAACTTTACACCAATACAGAAAATTGTTTCCTAGGCAGGTTCCCTGGCACCAGCCAAGGGCCAACTTTACAAGCAGGACTTTCTGAGAACAGTCTCAGACCTGCTATGTTAAGTCTTTTTTGCAGATTTATACCCCAATGAAATATGAATGCAGAAAAAAAAGAGAGATCAAGAGAGACAGTTGTGTCTAGGAAAAGCAAGCTCAATATTTTGAAGAGGTTTAATGAAGGTGAGTTTTTTATAAATTGAAGTTGAATTGGAGCAGTGCTTAGACCATTATTTATGCAACTTTTATAAGAATCACCTGAAGATTTTGTTGCAGTATGGATTCATATTAAATTAATTCTGGTACAGATCCTGAGATTCTGTATTCGTAATGAATTCCAGGATATGATGATGAGGGTGTTGGTTGTGAACTGTACCTTTAGCAGCAAGGAAAAGACTAAAAGACAGAAAACTAATAAACATTCAAGGATTTTTACCTTGAGATTAATATATATAGGTTTCTTTAAGTTGCTGCTCACTACTAGCTAAAATTAAGATCAGTAGACAAAGCATTATGAGCATTCTTTAGGAGAGAGCATTATCTAAAACTATAATCTGCAGATCAGCACTCAAAGAAAAGGTCTTAACTAAAATATCCATGAGTGTGCAGTTACATATTTTAATTTACTATAAACTATGATATGAATGTCTTTGTTAACAATTCCACATTTTTATAATCCTTTCCAACTATTTGACTGATTACCTGAAAGTTGTGTTGAATAATAGGGCTTCTAGGGAAGTAAAAATCTCATGGAGAGATCAAAAAGATAAAAAGATGAAGGATAGAGAAATTATTCCAATCAGAAATGTTCCTTTGTAAAAGGAGGTGGCATTTATCCTTGGAGGCCTTGAAAGATGAGTAGATTTTGATAAGCAATGACAGAAATAATGGGAAATGATGACAGGATCTTTTCCTAGAGAATTAGGATTTATGAAATAATGTTAAGTCAGGGAGGTAGATTGATTGGTTCCAGATTGCAGAACTTGGGTGGACAGAGTAAAAGCATGCATTAATAGCAAAAATAATGACTCACTATCCTCCTACAACCCCTATTTGAAACCCTCCATTGGCTTTTCCAAACACTTAGAATGAAATCCCAAATCGTGGCAAGGCTGCTAATGGATGCCCTACCTGATCTGGATGCTAGCTACCTCTTTGAAAGCCACCCTATCCTCAGTCTTTATATCCTTGAATATGTCAAACATAATGCCACTACAAGACTTTTGTATCTGCAGTTGTCTCTGATAGTAGAGTCCTTTTTTTTTGGGGGGGGGGTGTTCTCCTGGCTCTCTCTCTTTCTGTTTAATATTTCCTTTGCGTAGGTGTCCTTGGTTAAAGAAGTCATCTTGGCTATATCCATATAAAATAGCACCTACACTTTAACTCTGCTTTAGCTTTTCTGCATAGCACTTAGGATAACCTGGAATTATTTTTATATTTGTTTGGTTTTTTGCTGTAACTACCACTGAAAAGTAAGCTGAGATATTTACTGAAATATTTCTAGAGCCTAGAATAGTGAATGAAACATAATAGGCATTCAGTAAATATTAGGTGAAGCAACAAGTATCAAATATATTATGTATTGAATTTTTCTTGTTTCAGAGCTGATTTAATGTGATATGATAGAAAGTCCTATGAAATAGATGGTTTTAGTGATATAAAGTTTCTCTCCAGAGCTAAAACAATTCTTGATATACAATAGGCATTCATTAAATATTAGATGAATGCATAGTTATCCTAATTTGTTATGCATTGAATTTCCCACTTCCATGTCATAGCTAATTTTATACAAATAAAATGTGGCCATATATTCAGAAAAGTTGTATACATCTTCAGTGATAGTCTCAGGTTTTATATCTTAGTTCATTGAACTGTTTCTTTTTTATCAGAAAATATGGTCCAACAAGAAGAAGTGAAAGACGTTGGCTATACCAAAAAATAAAAAGGTAGACTCAGGGAATAAAGAGGGAGGTTATATTGAAGAGGTCAAGGCTTTAGTCTGTCAGTGTGCTGAATGAATGTGTGTGTTGAGTGTTGTATATATACCTATATGTATTGCAGCTCAGTACCCATTCATATCCACTTTATTTACACCACTTAAAAAATGAACTTATACCCCAGATATTCCTTTGGGCAGCTTTTAGATTCTACAGATGTTGGCTTTCTCATCAAGAAAGCATATAATTGCTACTGAAAGGAGGCATTACAGGTTGAAGAGGTAAATTAAAAATGTAAATTAAAAATGCATGGAGTTGATGCATATGTGGGTGGCAGGACTGAGCCCATAAGCTTCCTTTGGCCTCTAGCTTTTGGGTGGGATGGTCAATGTGAAGATGAATGTTCTCTTGCCCTAATTCTGGCTCAATTATATGATTTGCTTTTGCCAAGAGAATGAGGCAGAAACAGAGCTATACATTTCTAAGTTCAGTCCTCAAAAGGCCTTGGATATTTCCACTTGCCTTTTTTTACCCCTGCCATCGAACTAAAGAGGATATCTTGGCTAACCTACTAATCCCAGGAGGATACTGAAGGATGCCTAGAACAAAGCCAACCCACAGATGCGTGAGTGAATAAGCAGGGAACTGCCAAATTCAGTATAGACAGCAGCTGAATTCTACATGTGAGAAATACATGTTTACTGTTTTAAGCCATTGAGATCTGGGGTGATCTGTTTAGTAGCAAGAGCCACTTGGTACAGGTTGGATTCCAGCTGAATATCCTCTTTGTGTTGACTCTCTCCTTCCCTTCATATCCATTGTACTTTTCTGTCTTTCCACTTCTGCAGCAACTATTTACACAGCTTCCTTCTCAAGTTACATTTTCCATTCACATCAGCACTACCTTAAATTCAGGTATTTTTTTACACATCATACCTTAATTTTCTCTTTTGCCTCTTCCTTATACTGCTTTATAAGATGCTGACAAAGTGAAAGTGAAAGTTAATTGTTCAGTTGTGTCCGACTCTTTGCAACCCTTTGGAATGTAGCCGCCCAGCAGGCTCCTCTGTCCAGGGGATTCTCCAGGCAGGAATAATGGAGTGGGTGGTCATTTCCTTCCCAGGGGATTTTCCTGACCCAGGGATTGAACCTGGGTCTCCTAAATTACAGGCAGATTCTTAACCATTTGAGCAACCAGGGAAGATGCTGACAGGAATATAGTAATAAAGTGTTCTATTCTTAAAAAAAAAAAAAAAAAGATTTAAAAAAGAATTCTTCAATATGATCAAAATAAAATGCTATTCTTTAATGGTATTCCAAAAGATTTTACTGTGCTGTTTGATTGAATTGTGTTCCCTAAAAATTTATTTGTTGATATCCTAATCCCTAGGACCTCAGAATATGGACTTATTTGGAAGTAGGGTTATTGCATATGTTGGTTACACTGAAGAAGGTCATCCCAGAGTGTGAAGGACACCTAATCCAATGTGACTGTGTCCTTGTGGAAGGGGACTTTGGTCACAGATGTGCATGCAGTGGTAATACCATGTGAGGATTGGGGTGATGCTGCCACAAGCCAAGGACTCCCTCCCAGGAGCTTAGGAGAGAGGCCTGCAGCAGATCCTACCCTACCCCTTGAGGGGGAGCATGGCTTCCTGATAACTTAAGTTTAGACTTCTGGCTTCAGAGCTGTGAGATAGTGAATTTCTGTTGTTTTAAAACAGCTAGCCTGTGGCACTGTTAGGGCATGGAATCGCAAAAGGGTTGGACATGACTGAGCGACTCACACTAACACAGTAAAATAGGATATTTGCTAATATGCGTATTAATCTTTAGGAAAGAAATGTATAATGTTCCATTGTTTAATTAGCTACTGCCCCCTTCACCTGTATTCTCTTAGCATGTCTTCAGGAGGAGTGTTAAGTAGTATTCCAAGTTCAGTAAATAAGGCCTGGAAACATAGATTTCTTTTCCAAGGCTTTGTATCAAATATTTGCTTGATGATGTATGTAATACTAGGGTGATATTTAATGAAACCCATGATTCTAAAGTCAAAATTAAAGAATGGTTAAGAGTGAAGGGTTCTTCTAAAACCCTATCAGTACTAAGCACTGTCATCCTCCTACCTTTTATAAAAGTACAATATTATTCATATTCAATGCCTGTAAAATATAAATCACAGTCTGAAGTCTTTCACATAGTTTTTTCTCATATCACTCTCAGAAAAGTAAATCATCTTTTATTTGAACAAAACCTCCCACCATTATTCCCCACTGATGCTTTGGTGCATGTAGCCTATTAGGGATGAATAAATAGATATGACTCTTGGCCTTTCCATAAAGGGAGAATTTGTTAGCTTTACCACTTCCTGACTGGAAATGAATTTTAGAGAAAGAGTGGAATAAAGTCCCCTGCAGTGCATTTTATATAACTATTCTTCTTTATCATCAAACATGGAGCCTACACTAATAAATCAGCTGGAATTTACAGTGTCTTCTGAGTTTAATAGGATCCAGCCTAGGTAGGACCATCAACTGACAATCATTTTAAGTTGTTAAATAGAAATTATTAGTCTGACACTCAGATATTCTTCTTGAGTAAGCATTGTTTGAAGATGGTCATAAATTATGATATTTGCTATTCAATTGAGCATGAGCCCATGATTCTCAAGGGCTTAAGCAGCTTCTTACACATTCTCATATATCCTACAGGCCCACCAGAGAGGAGGCATCTGGGGATATTTTTTTCTAAGCTTGTTTCAAGGTCTTGCATACTTTTATTTTTATTTTGAAGATTTCACATGTTACCTAGGAAGAATAATGTCTAGAGGCAAGGTGAAAGAATTTTTAAAGTATTTAAAGTAGTGGTGTGGTAGCATAGTCTTGTGGAAAGCTAAATGGATTCCAAGTTGGGAGTTCATAGGCTCCAATCCTGGAGAAGACTTTGAAGATCTTACCTAACATCTGAGACTGTGCTTTTCTTAGCTGTAAAAGGAGAGGATTGGCTGAGATAAACTCAAGCTGTAACATTTTACTGATGGAAATTAAGTAGAGCCTGTGGTTAAGTCTGAGGCATGTCTGAATATATCTAGTGAAGAGGTCGTGCAGGCCTGTTAAGAATATATCTCATGAGCTGATTGAGAGGGATGAGGTGGGTCTATATGGAGAATGTTTGAGTATAAGACCCTAGCAGAAAGATGATTGGTGATCAGTGTGCTCTATGGCTCTCAGCTCAGTTGAAAAAACCAGTTTTCAATGCTCCATAGGAGGTGTAGCAGGCAGAAGGGGTGGGTCTTTATGGAGAATATTTGAATATAGGACCTTAGGGGAAAGACGACTGGTGATCAGTGCGCTGTATAGTTCTCAGCTCAGTTGAAAGAACTAGTTTTCAATGCTCCATAGGAGGTGTAGCAGGCAGAACATAAAAGTGGTGTCAGAAAGGATTGCAGTATTTCCTTCATCCTAAGAAGCCATTCTTCATCACAAGCACTATTAATAACATACGTTCACAGAAAACAACTTAAAAGGATGCACCACATTAAATCTAATATCAATGTAATAGACATCCTGATTTCAGAGCCGTTAACTATGAAGGCAACTTGTGACACAGATGGAAAGAAATGAGGCATTTGAGATATGGCACACAGGCTATGCTCTAACACTAAAATGATAGACTTGTCAAGTATTTATCATCTCTTGTCTCACTTATGTTGAAATGCCACGATAATAGGTACATTTGCTACCTTGTTCATTATTTTACCTTTACCGTCTCATATGTTGTTTGATCTCCAGTGCCTTGAGTAGTATTTAGCATATAGAAAACATGCACCACAGATTTATTAATTGAATACATGAGTTAATGATGACAGTGTCTGTCATTCAATTGGAGACAAGAGTCCTCATTTTTACATGGAAAATAGCAGAGCACCTGACCAGCACTGACTGGAGTGAAACTGCTGCTCCTTTGGGAGCTTTAAGGTTGAGCTTTGGGAAATCACTGCCCTAGGCAAGAAGACTGTCCCTGTGAGTGGTGTCCATAATGTCCTGCCAGCATGTGGCTTTCATCTCAGGTAATTTTTACAGGAAGGCAACAGCAGCATTGTGTATGAGCCCGCGTTAGTCACCTTCACATAAAACCACATGCCGCAAGAAGAAGCTGAAACTCCTGCATTAGGGGAGTGGATAGAGCAGACCAGTGACAACTGGATTATAACTCTGAATGTGAGCTCCCTGGGGAAATCTAGGTTAAAATTCAACCATTTTTTGTATTCAACAAATGTTTATTAAATGCTCAGTATATGTTAACTTGCAAAGTACTAAGAATATCTAGTGAACAAGAAATAATTTCTGTTTATCCTACCCTACTGGCTCCTGCCAAAAACTCAGAGTTTTGAGGGAGGACACATTATTTTTTATAATAATGTTTAAAATAAATATGACAAATATATTACAAATAATGTTTTATAGAACCATAGAAAGATGATAAATTTATCTTATATCTTTTAGGAAATAAAAGGCAAAGAAAAACTAGCCAAATTGTTTCTTAAAGAATGTTTACTTTGTCACCTTCCAAAAGTTTAAGTCTGAGTCCAAAACTGACTAGTGATGGTGAAGAACTCCAGGGAAAGAAAAGTAACGATATACATGTAACTCGAAACAAAGTCAGTACTTTTTTTTTCTTTTCTGAAAATAAAATACTTTGACATGATTATAAAAATAATCTGAAACTTCAGAAGCAAACACACTTCAGCAGAGCACCTATGAGCCAATGCGTCTATGTAATCATCATAAGCAAGGAGAAGCATGTTGAAATGCTACAATATTTTAAGGTTTCCACAGGTACACAGTTACTGAGTACCAACCTGATTTGTGTGAGAAAAAAATAAGAGAGATTTGAAAGGACAGTTTGCATGCAAATGTTAATCATTTCCACTATTAATTACCTTGTTTTGATAGAAAAATATGGCCTACTTGCATTAAGGAACTAAACTTGAAAAGAAAAAAAATAGTTTTTGCCCATTTCTAAATGTACTAGAAATTGCAGTGTTTTGTATTTTTTCTTTAGCCGATAGGAATTAAAGTTTGTTCCCAGTTCTAAAAGCACTTATTTCCATCTGTGCTGAGTAAAAGAAAGAGATGTCAAAATAAATGAATAAAGATTAGCTTAAATGTTGAGCAGTGGTGATGGGATGAATGAAGGACAACATAATTGGTTAAACTCTGGAAAGTTTCTTTATGCCTAGAGTGTGCATTATAGAAAACCATTAAGTGGCACAGCAATCATTGATAATAAGCATCCGTACCTGGGAAAACTTGCAAAAGCCAATAGCCAATATTGAAGAGGAATGAAATAAAGAGAATTACCGGCTGTTTCGCATAATCCCTCTAACGCTGTGTTTCTCCTATAGATTGGAGTATAATGTTAGCTAGCAGAGTTTTTACAAAAGGTTAGGTCGATGCTTTTGAACTGTGGTGTTGGAGAAGACTCTTGAGAGTCCCTTGGACTGCAAGGAGATCCAACCAGTCCATCCTAAAGGAGATCAGTCCTGGGTGTTCATTGGAAGGACTGATGCTGAAGCTGAAACTCTAGTACTTTGGCCACCTCATGCGAAGAGCTGACTCATTGGAAAAGACCCTGATGCTTGGAGGGATTGGGGGCAGGAGGAGAAGGGGATGACAGAGGATGAGATGGCTGGATGGCATCACCGACTCGATGGACATGAGTTGAGTAAACTCTGGGAGTTGGTGATTGACAGGGAGGCCTGGCGTTCTGTGATTCATGGGGTCGCAAAGAGTCAGACACGATTGAGCAACTGAACTGGACTGAACTGAACTGAGGTTTCCTATGTTATGTTATTTTAAATAATATAATTAATAATCTCTTAAAATTTCTACAAATTATAATGAAAGTGGAAGTGCTAGTCATTCAGTTGTGTTCAACTCTTTGCGACCCCATAGAGCCCACCAGGCTCTTCTGTCCATGGAATTCTCCAGGCAAGAATACTGGAGTGGGTTGCCATTTCCTTCTCCAGGAGATCGACCAGGGATCGAAACCAGGTCTCCTGCATTGCAGGCAGTTTCTTTACCATCTGAGCCACCAGGGAAACACTCACTTTACTCTCAAAAGTGGGAGGAGGGGAAATTGGATAGGGAACAGAGGAAAACTATTGTGTCATCCCATGGCTTTAATCTGTCCAAATTGGAAACTTTCTGAGCATGTATATTAAAATTCTGTGACCACATAAGCATATTTTGTGCATCCTACCTTCCTATGTCCAAATATATAATCAAGCAAGGTTAAATCCAAGGATAAGTCTAGCCATATTCTTTTCCTTTTTTCTCTTTCACACATAATTAAACATGCTGAATCCTCTCTTTTTTTAAACTGGTTTTAGGGTTGACTACAAGATTTGTGGAATCCAGTGCAAAGTCAAAATGCAGGACCCCCTATTCAAAAAGGAGGAAAAATATCTCTAAAAGTAACAGAACATGAAGCTTTTTCTTCCACAGTCTTTTGTCTTGCCATTGTATTTTGTATTGGTTATTTAATGTCATTATAAGTTAAAAAAAATTTTTAAATTATGAGCTTGAATTTTACTGTTCATTTTTCTATTATACAACACCAGTTTTTATGCAAATATAGCAACATTTAATTCTTCAAACCACTAAATGTATACAAATCATATTTCTGACATATGGAAAGGCTGTACAAAATTTGTTCTTATTTTAGGTTATATGCACACATTGTATCAATGTACTATGTTCAGCTCTCTGAGTAAGGAAGTAACAAGAACTACAGGTTGTTCTACCTTTCTGCTTTTCTTCCCCCATGTCATCATTTTCAATGCAAATGTTTAGCTAATACATGGAAGTAACAGAAGTATGAAAAGATGCCATAGGAGTTCTTAGATCATCTTTTAGAATGCCATTGCCTTCAGTCTGCATTTGAAGCAAATTCTGGTTCTGATAGTTAAGCGTGACCTTTCAGGGCTGGCCTACCCTCCTCATTCAACTGTGGCTATAACACAGGTATCTTGCACTAACTTTGAGTCTCATGGAACTCCACATATTATGTGTCCACCAGAATTGTGTGTCATGGAGTATTGCAAATGGCATGACTAGGAGCAGTGATGGACATGTATACTGTGAATATGTTTTCAAATAACATCCGTGCTCTGTTTTCCAATCAGTCTTCACTAGCAAAACACAAGTTCAAAGACACAATTATTAGGAATTTGAAGAGGCAACAACAGAACATTAAAGCAAGCTAGGTCCCTTCAGGGCATGGGACTCTTATGATAACCAAAGTCACACACTATGAAGCTAGCCCTAACTAGTTGTGTATATTATTTCTACTTAGGGAAAATGAGAGGCCCTGTTCATATCTGAGCCCATATCAGTCATACCTTGTCTTAATTGTTTTTGTGATACATATATTCTCAGCATTGTACTGTGTGCATCTTTAAGGAGGAGAGATGGCTTCAGGGTTGTTGCTCCCTGAAACATATACCATATAATAAGATTCAATCTGACACAATGAATGGGCTTCCCAAGTGGTGCTAGTGGTAAAGAACCTGCCTGTCAGTGAAGGAGATGTAAGAGACCCACCTTTTATCCCTGGTTTGGGAAGATCCTCTGGAGGAGGGCATAGCAATCCACTCCAATATTCTTGCCTGGAGAAGTCCATGGTCAGAGGAGCCTGGAAGGCTACAGTCCATGCAGTAACAAAGAGTAGGACATGACTGAAGCAACTTAGAACACATGTGCACACACCATTAATGATATCTGATAACTATTTATAGCTATTGGAGTTATAAATAACTCTAATAACTTGTTAGATAAGATATAAGCATCAGAATAATGACCTCAGGAGACCACAGCCCACCAGATAAATGTACCAGCTATGCCAAAAATTTTCATCAGGTGAACTCAAAGGCACAGAAACAAGCCCAGTATGGATAATAGAATCTTTTCCATCCTTGGTTATTTGAATGCAGCCAGCTTTGCACATCTGACATGCTGGCAAAGTAATGCTCAAAATTCTCCAAGCCAGGCTTCAAGGGTACATGAACTGTAAACTTCCAATGTTCAAGCTAGATTTAGAAAAGGCAGAGGAAACAGAGATCAAATTGCCAATATCCACTGGATCATCAAAAAAGCAAGAGTTCCAGAAAAATATCTACTTCAGCTTTATTGACTATACCAAAGCCTTTGACTGTGTGGATCACAACAAATTGTGGAAAACTCTTGAAGAGATGGGAATACCAGAATACCTGACCTGCCTCATGAGAAATCTGTATGCAGGTCAAGAAGCAACAGTTGGAATGGGACATGGAACAACAGACTGGTTCAAAACTGGGAAAGGAGTACATCAAGGCTGTATATTGTCACCCTGCTTATTCAACTTCTATGCAGAGTACATCATGAGAAATGCCAGGCTGGATGAAGCTCAAGCTGGAATCAAGATTGCTGGGAGAAACATCAATAACCTCAGATATGCAGATGACACCACCCTTATGGCAGAAAGTGAAGAAGAACTAAAGAGCCTCTTGGTGAAATTGAAAGAGGAGAATGGAAAAATCGGCTTAAAACTCAACATTCAGAAAACCAGATAATGGTGTCTGGTCCTATCACTTCATGGAAAATAGATGGGGAAACAGTAGAAACAGTGGCTGACTTTATTTTAGGGGGCTTCAAAATCACTGCAGATGGTGACTGCAGCCATGACATTAAAAGATGCTTGCTCCTTGGAAGAAAAGCTATGACCAACCTAGACAGCATATTAAAAAGCAGAGACATTACTTTGCCAACAAAATTTCATCTAGTCAAAGCTATGGTTTTTCCAGTAGTCATGTATGGATGTGAGAGTTGGACTATAAAGAAAGCTGAGAGCCAAATAATTGATGCTTTTGAACTGTGGTGTTGGAGAAGACTCTTGAGAGTCTCTTGAACTACAGTGAGATCCAACCAGTCCTAAAGGAAATCAGTACAGAATATTCATTTGAAGAATGGATGCTGAGGCTGAAACTCCAATACTTTGGCCACCCAATGTGAAGAACCTACTTCTTGGAAAAGACCTTGATGCTGGGAAAGTTTGAAGGCAGGAGGAGAAGGGGACGACAGAGGATGAGATGGTTGGATGGCATCATCGACTTGATGGACATGAGTTTGAGCAAGCACTGGGAGTTGGGATGGACAGGGAAGCCTGGACAATGCTGCAGTCCATGATGTCACAGAGTCAGACATGACTGAGTGACTGAACTGAACTGATCTTTGCACATATGCCGCCGGATCTTATATTCACCCAGATCTCTATCCTGTTGAACTGTTTTTTCTGCTCTTTTTTGGTCATGTTGTCCTGGAGCATTTCTATCCCAGTATTTCACATTGCCTTGCTACTCTTATTAGTGTCCATTTCTCCTTGTTTTACAATCATAATGACCTCCTTTTGCCAGTTAGCTTGGTACTATCCATTAAGGCTCTGAATGTTCTCTTTGCATCTTCTAGCAGGCTCTCAAGCCAAGTATGGTGAGAATTTGATGGAAATGTATGGTGGTAGAGAGGTTTAAGAAGTAGAGTTAAGTGAAATAGAGTCAAGGATAATAAAATAAGTAGAGGGATGAGGGATCATACTGAGGTTGATGATCAGATTCTCCAATATTAAAGAACTGGTAATGGGAAAGGACAGGAAGTTGTGCTCAAAGGAAGAAAGTAAGTTTAGATTACAGAGCTTGCGATGAAGATGAGGTCAAAGATGTGGCAGTGTGGGTGGGTCGGCTGACCTAAATTGAAAGGGTAAAGCCAAGTAGGACAAAGAACCTTTATTTTGTTTGATTATTAGAGCATTGAGAATGCCTGTCATAGGTTTTAATAATCACAGCAAGGTTCTTTAAATCTTGAAATGTTTTTTCTTTAAGCATTCAAAAGGTAATTTTGTGCTTAAAAGCCACCCCATTAAGAGAGTTATTATCTTACCTTCTCAATGCCCTAATCACTCATAAATTGAATTAAAAGCACTGGATGCCAGGTTTTCTTTTGGATTAATCATAATTACCCAGAAAATAGTTTTCAAAAATCATTAGGCTGCAAAAATAGTATTTGGTTTGTACTGCTTGCTTTAATCTCATCCACATTTATTAGTCAGCCATGTCCTCTGCTGACCTCTTTTTGTATTTGAGAGCAACCTTGTATAATTAGACTTAGAGAACAAGAATATCTTGAAGCAGCCACTGTTCCCATGTCTTTGTGTCATCATAATAACTGTTTGAAAATGTAAAAATTCATTCAACTCCTGTTTGAACTTTAAGGTTTTAAAAAGTATCAATTTTCTTGATTGTTTTAATAAATGAATTATTTAGTTAGATTTCTCCCTTGAAATTTTCTACAAAGACTAATCAGAAAGTAAATATTATGAATATTTTATCTTACTGGGAGATCTGGTGTTATTTCATTCAGTTCAATTCAGCTCAGTTGCTAAGTATTGTCTGACTCTGAGACCCCATGGACTGTATGTAGCACACCAGGTTTCCCAGTCCAACTCCCGGAGTTTACTCAAACTCATGTCCATCGAGTCAGTGATGACATCCAACCATCTCATCCTCTGTCGTCCCCTTCTCTGCCCACCTTCAATCTTTCCCAGCATCAGGGTCTTTTCCAAGGAGTCAGTTCTTTGCATCAGGTGGCCAAAGTATTGGAGTTTCAGCTTCAGCATCAGTCCTTCTAATGAATATTCAAGACTGATCTCCTTTAGGATGGACTGGTTGGATCTCCTTGCAGTCCAAGGGACTCTTGAGTCTTCTCCAACACCACAGTTGAAAAGCATCAATTCTTTGGCACTCAGCTTTCTTTATAGTCTAACTCTCACATTCATATACCACTACTGAAAAAACCATGGCTTTGACTAGACGAAACTTTGTTGGAAAAGGAATGTATGTTTTTTAATATACTGTCTAGGTTGATCATAGCTTTTCTTCCAAGGAGCAAGCTCCTTTTAATTTCATGGCTTCAGTCACCAGCTGCAGTGATTTTGGAGCCCCCAAAAACAAAGTCAGCCACTGTTCCCACTGTTTCCTCATCTATTTGCCATGAAGTGATGGGACTGGATGCCATGATCTTAGTTTTCTGAATGTTGAGTTTTAAGCCAACTTTTTCACTCTCCTCTTTCACTTTTATCAAGAGATTCTTTAGTTCTTCTTTGCTATCTTCCATAAGGGTGGTGTCATCTGCATACTGAGGTTATTGATATTTCTCCCAACAATCTTGATTCCAGCGTGTGTTTCATCCAGTCCAACATTTCATATAATGTACTCTACACATAAGTTAAATAAACAGGGTGACAATATACAGACTTGACGTATTCCTTTCCTGATTTGGAAAAAGCCTGTTGTTTCATGTCCAGTTCTAACTGTTGCTTCTTGACCTGCATACAGATTTCTCAGGAGGCGGGTCAGGTGGTCTGTATTCCCATTTCTTTAACAATTTTCCACAGTTTTTTTTTGTGTGTGTGTGATCCACACAGTCAAAGGTTTTTTCATAGTTAATAAAGCAGAAGCAGATGTTTTTCTAGAACTCTCTTGCTTTTGTGATGTTGGCAATTTGATCTCTGGTTCCTCTGCCTTTTCTAAATACAGCTTGAACATCTGGCAGTTCATGGTTCATGTACTATTGAAGCCTGGCTTGGAAAATTTTGAGCTTTACTTTGCTAGAGTGTGAGATGAGTGCAATTGTGCAGTAGTTTGAGCATCCTTTGGGGTTGCCTTTCTTAGGGATTGGAATGAAAACTGACCTTTTCCAGTCCTGTGGCCACTGCTGAGTTTTCCAAATTTGCTGGTGTATTGAGTGTAGCACTGTCACAGCATCATCTTTTAGGATTGAAATAGCTCAACTGGAATTCCACCACTTCCACTAGCTTTGTTCGTAGTGATGTTTCCTTAGGCCCACTTGATTTTGCATTCCAGGATGTCTGTCTCTAGGTGAGTGATCACACTGTCATGGTTATCTGGGTCATGAAGATCTTTTTTGTATATTTCTTTTGTGTATTCTTGCCACCTCTTCTTAATATTTTCTGCTTCTGTTAAGTCCATACAGTTTCTGTACTTAATTGTGCCCATCTTTGCATGAAATGTTCCCTTGGTATCTCTAATTTTTTTGGAAGGATCTCTAGTCCTTCCCATTCTATTGTTTTCCTCTATTTCTTTACATTGATCATTGAGGAAGGCTTTCTTATCTCTCTTTGCTATTCCTTAAACTCTGCATTCAGATGGATATATCTTCCCTTTTCTCCTTTGCCTTTTGCTTCTGTTCTTTTCTCAGCTATTTGTAAGGCCTCCTCAGAGAAGCATTTTGCCTTTTTTTTGTTTCTTTTCCTTGGGGATGGTCTTGGTCATTGTCTAATGTACAGTGTCACGAGCCTCTGTCCATAGTTCATCAGAAACTCTGTATATCAAATCTAATCCCTTGAATCTATTTCTCACTTCCACTGTATAATCATAAGGGATTTGATTTCGGTCATACCTGAATGGTCTAGTGGTTTTTCCCTACTTTCTTCAATTTACGTCTGAATTTGGCAATAAGGAGTTCATGATCTGAGCCACAGTCAGCTCCTGGTCTTGTTTTTGCTGACTATATAGAGCTTCTCCATCTTTGGCTGCAAAGAATATAATCCATCTGATTTCAGTATTGACTGGTGATGTCCGTTTGTAGAGTCTTCTCTTGTGTTGTTGGAAGAAGATGTTCGCTATGACCAGCACATTCTCTTGGCAAAACTGTTAGCCTTTGCCCTGCTTCATTCTGTACTCCAAGGCCAAATTTGCCTGTTACTCCAGGTATCACTTGACTTCCTACTTTTGCATTCCAGTCCCCTATAATGAAAAGGACAATTTTTTTGGATGTTAGTTTTAGAAGATCTTGTAGGTCTTCATAGAACCATTCAACTTGAGCTTCTTCATCTTTACTAGTCAGGACATAGACTTAGATTACCATGATATTGAATGATTTCCAAGGCAATATTGAATTGCCTTGGAAACAAACAGAGATCATTCTGTCATTTTTGAGATTGCATCCAAGTACTGCATTTTGGACTCTCGTGTTGACTGTGCTGGCTACTCTCTTTCTTCTAAGGGATTCTTGCCCACAGTAATAGATATAATGGTCACCCGAGTTAAAGTCACCCATTTGGTCTATTTAGGTCACTGATTCCTAAAATTTTGATGTTCACTCTTGCCATCTCCTGTTTGCCCACTTCCAATGCCTTGATTCATGGACCTAACATTCCAGGTTCCTATGCAGTATTGGTGTTTAAAGCATCAGACTTTACTTCCATCACCAGTCACATCCACAACTGGATGTTGTTTTTGCCCTGGCTCTGTCTCTTCATTCTTTCTGGAGTTATTTGTCCACTGATCTCCAGTAGCATATTAGGCACCTACTGACCTGGGGAGTTCATCTTTCAATGTCCTAACTTTTTGCCTTTTCATGACAAAATGTGTTCCACTGGGAAGGAAATGGCAAACCACTCCAGTATTCTTGCCTTGAGAACCCCATGAACTATTATTTCATTAGTAACATAACTTTTTTTGAGGGATACCTTTTTTTTTTACCCCCTGAAGGATCAATTCAGAGAAAATAAAGATGGTTGCATGATACATATTAAAAGTTAACACACAATTTATTCTAATAAACTCCATGGAAAATGCATATTCTTATAAGATAGATTCATTATATATTGAATAGAGGAATGCAATTTTGAAAAGTATCTCTATGTTTGTGTCACTAAAATTTTTAATATCTGGACATATTCGAGAAGTAAAATTAAAGCTATTTTCTAACTTTTAACCCTTTATGTTTTAATGCTTTAAAATGAAAATTATATGTTTCCACTTAAGGTATTTTATTTCAACTTTGCAATAGCCCTAAAATGTAGATATTGTTTCCAATAATAGGTGAATAAACTGCATAGAGTAGAAAAATAACTGTACTTAAAATAGTTTAAAATAGGCTTAAAATATTTTATTTCATGGAATAAATTTGTGGGGGATGGATATGGTCTGCAGATATACATTTAGGAATAGCAGGATATAGCTGAAGTAAAATCACAAGACAAGAGGCAGAGCCTAAAAATTATACCTAGGAGAAACCCAAAATTTAGAATTTGAGAAGGTAAGGAGAATCAGCAAAGTAAACTGTTAAGGACTCTCAATGAAATCTGAGTTGGATCCAGAAAGAGTGATGTCATGGAGGGCTAAGATGAGGAACTGTTATGAGAAGGGGACCATAATCAACTCTGTCAAATGGTGCCACTAACACAAATCAGAAGACCCAAAAAACAACCAGAACAAATAAGAAGACCCAAAAAACAACCACAGTATTTAGCCACAATGGAGATAATTGCTAGATATGTCAACTTTTGTTTCAGTGGCTAGCAAAGATGAAACCTGATTGGACTAGAGAGAATGAGAGAACAGAGATGATTAAAAACATTTTACATGTTTTTTACTAAAAGAGGAACACAGACGTTTTCTGAAGGAGAGTACAAACATCACAGGAGGGCTTTTATTTTGTGTTGAGATGGGAAATATTTTAGAATGTTTACTTGATGGAAATGATCCCAGGCAGGGGGAAGCACTTATGATTAAGAGGAGATAGATAACAGGTAGGATGAAGGAAGGTATGGAAGGAGAATGTAGCCGAATGGTGTTTCATAGGTACTCAAGTGCTTTGTAGAATCTAGTGGTCCCCTTGGTTGCCTGGGATTATCCTTCAGATGATGGAAGTGATGGCATATGGAAAAGTGTATTATGGAAAGCAGGAACAACACAATTCCCAGTAGACTATATTCAGTAGATAACAATCATATTCTAAAGTGACATTGACATTTTCCACAGATAAATATGAGGAAGCAGCATGCATGGGTTTATTACATCTTCTATACCTGTAGCACGCTTCCTCCTAGACCTCTCCTGGGTTTCACTGGAGCTCAGGAGCCTTTAATGTGTAGGCACTATTCTCTGTCTAGAAGTGAGGTGGTATATTTTCATATTATTCTAAAACATAGGAGCTGGCCATGCCCCTTATACTTTCTTGTTCTTAGAATGGGTTTTGTCCTTCTAAGACAGTTAAGGCAGAAATAAAATAGAAAGAGTTAAATTCCATTTATCCAACCTGGCTGAATATTTGTACCTCATGCTATTTTATGTCATCTGTGTAGAACAGGAGATTCTAGATGATCTGCTGGCAATTGACACCATATTGCTCAAGCCAGATGCACCTTGATGTACTCAAACATACCTAGGATAATCTGAAAAAACATTAGGCAGGAGAGAAAGGAGAGGAAGAATGGGGAGAGAAAGGATAAGTAGAGGTCAAGAGGCAGGGAAGAAGAGGAAGAGGCTGAGAGGGGAGGGAAACGGAAAGAAAGGGAAGGAAAAAGCGAAGCACAGCACGACCTTTCATCCTCCAAGGAGGCTGTGGCAAGGAAGCACCAGGAACTTTCAGCATACATGTTGAAATTGTATTATCGATGGAAAAGGAGAAACTCCCTTTTTCTTTGCTCAGGTTGTCTTTACAATGAGCCTCAGGGCTTCTATGAGGGAAGGTCTGGTGAACTCCTGATGAAAGATACAGACAGAGGTTAAATGTCTTAGTTTAGAGAGTTATCTTGTTCAGAAGAAACAAGACTCTGCTTACCAGATAGGATAGGTGGTGATTCTTGTTGTCCCCGTCTGAAAACATTTTAGGCTGGATAGCCTATTAGCCTGTGATTCATGCAGCTGGTATGTTAACATCTGTGCAGGCTTTGCAAGAGGAGGGAAGGGGAATGTTGTTTTTATGGCAAAAACCAGGTGTACAAAAAAGGAATGTTCTTTTTGTATTGGTTTTATTTATGGGGAGGGTAGAACATGGGTTTTTAACCAAGAAAGTAGAACACTGGGAGATGTAGTTAGGGACAGTAGAAAGTGAGTGTCAGAGGCTCAGTGTTGGAATGAAGATGAGCAGGAAAGGGGAAGGAAGGCTAGATAGCAACATGATGCTGAGGAAGGAGGATGACCATGGTGATAGTGATATCACCATGGTGATAGTGCACATCATGAATGCCTGCATGGATTGTGATCTTGGCAAAAATGGAGTGAGCAACACACTGTTATCTCTATCATGTAGAGAAAAGAAATGGGGAGCAGAGAGGTTAAGCAGTTGGCTCAAGGTTAACTGGCTTGATCAGAGCTTGGCCTTAGGTGGTTGTCTAATTCCAAAGTTGCAATCCGAATAGCTGCTTTCCACATTGGGAGGCAGGAAAATAGTGATACCATGAATAGAAACAGGAAAATGAATAATTACTGTGTGAGTGCAGGGTAAGAAAGGATGAGAAGAAAGACCGAGGTTGATTGTTTTTATTAGCATAGTGATGAATGCACCTTTTACAGATTATTACTGCCTTCCTATAACAAGTAAGATTACTCAGAGTATGTAGTTTATAAGTATTCTTTATGCATATAAAATAACTCCAGTGATCCTTCCAAGAAAGCTTAAAGCATCGAACCTAAAACTTCAACTAAACCTATGCTTATTTATTGCTCTAAACATAAATTAGTGGCCTGCCACAGCCGACATCTGTAGAAAATCACTATGACGAAACGTCTCTTCCTCAGTATGATTTAGTAGTATTTGTTACTTTTCACGATGCATTGGGGAAATATGTTTTTCCACATGGCATATTTTTACTTTTTTCTTTGATGCTTATTTTTATAGTACATTGTTTTGTTCTCCACCCAACCCATTGTTCTTTTCATTTAGATTTTCTTCCAAATAAACATTATTGCTTTTCTGAAGTAGTATTTTCAAATCCAAAATTAGCTTCCCATGTGCCTGGGGGTCCCTTTTAAAAATATGACTCCTTTGAGATATTTTGAGTGGATGCATATTTGGTATTCAGTTCTTTATTTATCTTCTAATTCTGTCACTGAGATGGACAGTAAAAAACTGCTGATCATAGTCATATGTTTAGACAATTTAAGGAAAAAACAAAATAAAAATAATACAGAAGCATCTGGAAAAGTTGGATCAGCAATGAGGATAATAGTCTGGATGAACTATTGTGAGATAAAGGCATATGTTTCTCCTAGTAAAATTTCTGTGACATCACACAGGATGAATAAATATAATTGACCCTTGCACAAAGTAGCTGTTAGGGTCTGACCTCCCTGGAGTTGAGGATTTGAATATAACATAGAAATGGCTCTCCTTATACATGTTTTTCCCATGAAATTGTTCCACATCCATGAATTCAAACAACTGTGGATCATGTGGTTCTGTAGTATTTACAGTTGAAAAAAATTCACTTCTAAGTAGATTTGAGTAGTTATACAACCCATTTTCTTAAAATTTTTAAAATTTATCTGATTATTTTGGCTGTGCTGGGTCTTTGTTGCTGTCTGGGCTATTCTCTAACTGTGGTGCACTGGTTTCCTATTGCTGTGGCTTCTCCTGTTACAGAACACAGGCTCTAGGGTATTTGGGCTTCCATAGTTGCAGCATATGAGCTCAGTAGTTGTGGCTCTTGGGCTCCAGGGCACAGGCTCAGTAGTTAGGGCACACAGTTTAGTTGCTACTTGGAATGTGGGATCTTCCTGGATCAGGGATCAAACTCACGTCTCCTGCATTGGCAGATGGATTCTTTACCACTGAGCCACCAGGGACGCCTCTACAACCCATGTTGTTGAAGGGTCAACTGTATTTCTTTTGAACTTTCTCTTGTAGCCCAGATGATAAGAATCCTCCTGCAGTGCAGGAGACCTGGACTCAATACCTGGATTGGGAAGATCCATTGGAGGAGGGCATGGAAACCCTCCCCAGAATTCTTGCCTGGAAAATCCCCATGGACAAAGGTGCCTGGCAAGCTACAGTCCATGGAATCACAAAAAGTCAGACACGACTGACTGACTAAGCACAGCACAGTATGCAGAGCTAGACTTGGGGCTTCCCAGGTGGTGCTAGTGGTAAAGAACCTGCTTGCCAATGCAGGATACATAAGACAGAGCCACCTTTGAAAATATATTTTGAAAATAATCCCCAGAATAGACTTGAATCCATTCATTTGTTGTTGTTCAGTCCCTTAGTTGTGTCTGACTCTGCAACCTCATGGACTGCAGCTCGCCTGGTCTCTCTCTTCTTCACTGTCTCCCCGAGTTTGCTCAAACTCATGTCCAATGAGTCGGTGAGGCCATCTAACCATCTCATCCTCTGTGCCCCTTTCTCCTCCTGCCCTCAATCTTTCCAGGCATTGGGTCTTTTCCAATGAGTCAGCTCTTTGTATCAGGTGGCCAAAGTATTGGAGCTTCAGCATCTGTCCTTCCAATGAATATTCAGCTTGATTTCCTTTTGGATTGACTGGTTTGATCCCCTTGCAGTCCATGGGACTCACAAGAGTCTTCTCCAGCACCACAGTTCAAAAGCATCAATTCTTCAGCACTCAGCCTTCTTTTATGGTCCAACTCTCTCATCCATACATGACTATTGGAAAAACCATAGCTTTGACTACATGGAGCTTTGTCTACAAAGTAATGTCTCTGCGTGTTAATATGCTATCTAGGTTTGTCATAGCTTTCCTTTCAAGGAGCAAGCGTCTTTAAATTTTATGGCTTCAGTCACTGTCCACAGTGATTTTGGAGCCCAAGAAAATAAAGTCTGTCACTGTTTCCATCTTCCATCTGTCACTTTTTCCCCATCTATTTGCCATGACATGTTGGGTCCAGATGCCATGATCTTAGTTTTTCAAATGTTGGGTTATTAGCCAGCTTTTTTACTCTCCTCTTTCACCTTCATCAAGAGGCTCATTTAGTCCCATATATTCTTTATTTTTTACCAGTACCACAATTTATTATGTTTTGATTGTCATGTTAAGAGTACATGAACACATTGCAGTGACCACATTTCTAACTTTGCACAAAAATAATGAGCTTCACTGTACCCTCACTTGCCCCCTGTAGAACTACTCATCACTCCTTGAAGTGCTCTTATGCTTCCTGCCATTTTGTGACATGTGCCATGTTTGTTATTAATTGTGCAAAGCTTCCTGAGAACAGTCTAGACATTTATGTCTAGTTTATTATTACTTAGCTACCCTTGAACATCTGAAATATAAGTAGGTATTCAGAGTATGTGTAAAATGAAATAACGAAAGTGAGATATTAGTTGAGAAGATTATATACATAAACACAGTACCTCTGAGTGCAGATAAATATAAGATAAAAATCCTAAAGCTGTGGGCTTGAAATATATGTTATGTTTCTCATAGAAGTTTATAACTTAAATAAATTTCTAGTCTGAATTACTTTGTGTTTACTTTTTGATACAAAGCCTTACTAAATCTTTTTAAAAGACACATTTAAAACATTTGACTCATGATCGATAAGTCCACTTCAGTTGCTCAGTTGTGTCTGACTCTTTGCAACCCCATGGACTGCATGGTCAATATTTTATGATAATTTCATATTTGAAGTAGTTATGGGATAAAGGTTGATATTTATAATTATGCATATTTCTACTCCTAATAATCATTATTTTAAAAATAATATTAATGTAGAATTTCTTGGAGTTTCTCTTGCTTTCACAGAAAATGTACTGTGTGTACTTTTAGTTCTTTATGCACAGGGAAATGTTATTTAGGAAAAATTAAAGTTTGTCTATATATTCATGGGATTAGTCCATGATAAGAGTTATTATTGGGCTTCCTAGGCAGCACAGTGGTAAAGAATCTGCCTGCCAATGCAGGAGACACAATAGATGGTGAGTTCTATGTCTGAGTCAGAAAGAGTAGGAGATGGGAACCCCGTCTAGTATTCTTGCCTGGAAATTCCATGGACAGAGGGACCTGCTAGACTAAGTCCAGGGGATCACAGAGAGTCAGACATGACTGAGCACACACACACAGAGCTATTATTTTTCCCTTTATGTCTTGCTTTATAAATATAAATCAGTGTGCTTAAGAAACCCCCCTCATGATATAATCAGGACATCAAATAATGAATTGTTTCTCCCATCCTTGTAGGCTTTTCTCAGTACACTAATCTTCCCTTCTTCTGGGTGAAAACTCCATTAAATCTCAGAGTTTTCAGCCTAGACTTTAGTCCTTTAAATTGCATTTAATCTCAACTCAAATTAGAATGTTCAGTGTCTATAATGAAACACTGAATTTGCGTTCATTAAATCTTTTCTCCCCCTCAACCCCCCCTGTTGAAACGGTCTGTTTCAGACTGGAAATTAACAGGAAAAACGGCAGAGTGATGGTCAGTCAGATGGATTTCTCCTCACAATTGCTGTTTTGACCTCAATAAGGGGAAGGAAATTTTAGTCGGGGCAAGGACAAGAACAACTTTCGGTTGGTGCAATCTGATGATAAGCTTGGTCCTGCACTGTGACTTGGACAATGGGGTATGCTTTGGGGTTCCGCCCAGGTTTGTTCCTGGTCCCCCTTTTCTGTGGAGGAAGAATCTCTCTTGAGAAAGGTCCCTTAAGTGCCATTTTTAGGCTCTGACCATCTGTTGCTACAACTCGGAACTCTTTCTCCAGAGGTCTCTCCTTCCTCCAGGCAGTCTTATAGGGAAAGGCCCTATAAGACTCTTTCCTTGGTATGGCCTTCACTGGTCTGTAGGAAACACTTTTGGATCTTATAGCCTATCACACTCTGAAGTGCAAGTGAATCCTTCCACAGTTGCACTCTCCTGGATTCATCATCTAAGCAAACATGGAGCACGTTTCTCACAGGCAAGAGTCAGATCCCACTTACAGTTCAGATTTTTCAAACTTGAACCAAATACCAGCTCTCTCTGTATTGAACAATTTCAGCAAACTTACTTCAGAAACAATTTTCCTAGGTAGGGGAATTGAAGCCCCATCTCCTCTTACTAACACTAGGAATTAGAAGTAGGATTTCATGACTTTTAAGCAGCCCTCCCTTCTCTCACCTTTTATAAATGTCTTTGATCTGGATCAGGGATCCTAAGGACCGTGGAATGGTTTTTTTGCATTCCTATGCCAGATTCCCTTTGGGTGAGTGGTTAGGTAAGTCTGACCCAAACTCATTATTGGAACTTCAGTTAAGCCTGAAAACCAAGCACATTTTAATATCCTGTTACACCAGTCTTTGAAAGTATGAGGAATGAGGAACAACTAAGTTGAACCATATAGAAGTGCTAATATTGAATTATTTTAATTTATACAAAGAGTAATTTCATCAATATAATCCTATGTTCTTTTAAATATGCACTTGTAAAATTTACTGGGCTTCCTTGGTGGCTCAGTTGGTAAAGAGTCTGCCTGCAATGCTGGAGAACTGGGTTTGATCCTTGGGTTGGGAAGATCCCCTGGAGAAGGTAATGACAACCCACTCCAGTATTCTTGCCTGGGGAATCTCATGGACAGAGGAGCCTAAATAGGAAGGGTATGCCATTCCTTATCTGAAATCTTTGGGCTCAGGTGGGTCTCAGAATTCAGAAGATTTTTAGATCTTTGACTTAGATCTTTTTCATGTACTCTAGCACATATTCTTTGTATTACATATCTTCCCAGTGGGTCTAGATTACGGAGCCCTCAGATTTATGTACTGGAGTGTTTGGCCATGGAAAAATTTGTTTTATTTATATTGACAATTGTGGTTTCAGGCTCAGAATTTGCATTTCCTATTAACTTTTTAGTCATGTGATGATAAGTTTAGGGGATATGTGAACAATAGGCAGGGGATACACTGCCTTCTGTCCAGGGTTTCCTTAGAGCTCAACACTATGATAACATCATCATAAGACCTCTGTCTGTCAGGAACTCATTTCATTTCATACTGTCTTAATAAATGATTTCACTCTCTAGTATGTGAACACACTATTTCATAAAATCATAGCAAATGAATAGATTACATTTTAGAGGTTTAACATTGAAAATAAATTGAGACAAGCAGGGATATTTCATAGTTATCAATCTGCTTTATTCATTTGCTACTAGGAATGTGATCAATATATAAGTCAAAACTGAATTTCTAGCTGCTACACCTAGATTTTCTTCTTATACTAATTTAAACTTTATCAAATTTTAGTGTGTAGAGCAATTATTTTATAAGAGCACACACATAAAAAAATATGTATATTGTTAAGTCATGGGTATTAAGTCTTTTCCCCCAGGGTAATGGTTGCCTACATATGGCTTTCACTGAAGGCTTTGATTTTAGGAAATGACCTCTTCCTCTACCTAAGAGGTGGCATCACAGTGACAGGCCCTGTACGTGTAATGATAAAATCAATGTGAGGACTTCACTGGGGACTTTGTCAAATATATATAAGGGACTGCTGCTCACAGGTGTGAGACTTCTAGGTATACTGGAGCAGGAATATCCATTCGGCTTTATGTCATTACACTTGGCATTGTAGGATTTCATTTTTCCTGCTTTCTGCAAATGGAAACTGTATAAACTTTGGGAACTATTTGGATACTGTATAAACTTTGGGACCTATTTAATAGGAGAACAGGTGTGATATGAACAAAAAATAGTGTCATCAGGCATTTAGGAATCCATTTCTCTGTGCCTGCCACTATTAGTAGCAAATCACTTAAATTTATGCCTCCATTAGTAGCAAATCACTTAAATTTATGCCTCCCCCGACACCCTTGCCCCCCCTTGAAAATGGGTCTAAACTGAAAGCAGAAGTAATGAGTTACGTTTGTATGGCAGAAATTCTAAAGGAAATCAGTCCTGAATTTTCATGGGAAGGACTGATGCTGAAGCTGAAACTCCAATACTTTCACTACCTGATGCAAAGAACTGACTCATTGGAAAAGACCCTGTTGCTGGGAAAGACTGAAGGTGGGAGGAGAAGGGGACAACAGAGGATGGGATGGTGGATGGCATCACTGACTCAATGGACGTGAGTTTGAGTAAGCTCTGGGTGTTAGTGATGGACAGGGAGGCCTGGTGTGCTGCAGTCCATGGGGTTGCAAATAGTCAGACACCACTGACTGAACTGAACTGAACTGACGAGATGGATCTAAAAATCTTTATCTAGAAAGATAAACCCTGCCAAAGCTAGAAGAATAATGGTGGTAATGATGAATGTGTTAGATATTTATTGCTGCAAGACAAATCATCAAAAGCTTAGTTTCTAAAAAAACACACATGTATTATCCATAATTTGTGTCAGAAGTCTGGGCACAGTTTAACTAGGTCTCCTGCTTCAGTTACAGGAGACTATGATCCACATGTAGGCTAGAGAATTGGTTGTGGAAATATCTGCTTTAGAGCTGCTTTAGGTTGCAGGCAATATTCAGTATTTGCATTACTGAGGTTTCAGTTTCCTGCTGGAGAATGCTCTTCCGTTTTGGTTTTTGGCCATGTTGCATTAGGAGGTATAGAATTCTGTGGACAGAGTAGTCTGGCAGGCTACAGACCATGGGATCATAAGTCAGACACAACTGAGCAATTAACATGAGGCTATCTAGCTATCTATGGATTCCTTTGATATTTTCTAATTCTATATATAATTAATGCCACCATAAACTAAAATGGTAGCCACCCAATATATTTATTAGTTTTCATTAGTAATATTTAATGTGAATCACATACATGGCATTATGTTCACATGTATAGTCTCTGGAATTGGCCAAACCAGAGCTCTGTGTTTCATTTTACTATGTTGAGTGTGGTAGATTTCAAAATAAACTCAGTAACTACATAGAGATGAAGACATCCATAAAAATATGTATTTATGACTTCTGGACATAGTGGAAATTTAAAATGTTTCTTATAAATGAGGCCTAGTGGAAAGTGTTAGGGATGATATCTCTATTCTTTAGCCACATAGAGAGCTGGATAATCAAAGAGAGGGAATTTGGTGCGGCAGGACATCTTGTCTTCTGTAGTTGGTGTTTACTGACTGTAATCATAACGCTATTTTTAATGTTGCATTTCAGATCAAGTGCACTAAATGGTAGTGTTCACAGTATGACTCTTTTATCAGGAATAATGAAAAGAGGTAAATAAGGGTCAATTACCATGAAATTTAATAGAAAAACTCCAGTTAATTGTTCTGAGATGTATTTCACCCATCCAAATTATGTTAAAGTTGCTTAAGGATTTATTTGCATTGCATACTTCACTTAGTTCTTAAGTTTTAACCCTGTCTACTGAAATTTGGAATTGACTTTTCTTTTTTCCCCCATCTCAACTGTACATAGAGAGATATTGGACAATTCTGAGACTTTTATGTTACAATTGTTTGTAAATTTTGGGTTCTTTGGAGTATGCCTGTGTGGAGTTGGGTAAAGGTTGCTTCAGTGCACAACTGTTGAATATCAGGTATCAGTCCAAAACTAAAGTGGAATTTCAGATCACATTTCACAGGATTACGTGAACAGAGATGATAGCTACTTCAGCTGCCTTAGCTTCAGTTGTTCCTCGGCTGACTGACCATGCCATCAGCTGTCACCCTTCTCCTGTCCTGAGTTTCCCATTTACATCTCAGCACACAAAGAAAGGGGCTTAGTTGAAAAATCTTAGTGATTTTTTTAAAGACAAGTTGTGTCCTGGGATGTTATATTCAGTTCAGTTCAGATGGTCAGTCGTGTCCGACTCTTTGTGACCCCATGAATTGCAGCACGTCAGGCCTCCCTGTCCATCACTAACTCCCGGAGTTTACTCAAACTCATGTCCATCGAGTCGGTGACGCCATCCAGCCATCTCATCCTCTGTCGTCCCCTTTTCCTCCTGCCCCCAATCCCTCCCAGCATCAGGGTCTTTTCCAATGAGTCAACTCCTCGCATGAGGTGGCCAAAGTACTGGAGTTTGAGCTTCAGCATCAGTCCTTCCAATGAACACCCAGGACTGATCTCCTTTAGGATGGACTGGTTGGATCTCCTTGCAGTCCAAGGGACTCTCAAGAGTCTTCTCCAACACCACAGTTCAAAAGCATCAATTCTTCGGCGCTCAGCTTTCTTCTCAGTCCAACTCTCACATCCATACATGACCACTGGAAAAACCATAGCCTTGACTACATGGATCCTTATTGGCAAAGTAATGTCTCTGCTTTTTAATATGCTATCTAGGTTGGTCATAACTTTCCTTCCAAGGAGTAAGCATCTTTTAATTTCATGGCTGCAATCCCCATCTGCAGTGATTTTGGAGCCTCCCCAAAATAAAGTCTGACACTGTTTCCCCTGTTCCCCCATTTATTTCCCATGAGGTGATGGAACTAGATGCCATGATCTTAGCTTTCTGAATGTTGAGCTTTAAGCCAACTTTTTCATTTTCCTCTTTCACTTTCATCAAGAGGCTTTTTAGTTCCTCTTCAGTTTCTGCCATAGGGTGGTGTCATCTGCATATCTGAGATATTGTTGATATTTCTCCCCGCAATCTTGATTCCAACTTGTGCTTCTTCCAGCCCAGCGTTTCTCATGATGTACTCTGCATAAAAGTTAAATAAGCAGGGTGACAATATACAGCCTTGACGTACTCCTTTTCCTATTTGGAACCAGTCTTTTGGTCCATGTCCAGTTCTAACTGTTGCTTCCAGACCTGCATATAGGTTTCTCAAGAGGCAGGTCAGGTGGTCTGGTATTCCCATCTCTTTCAGAATTTTTTACAGTTTATTGTGATCCACACAGTCGAAGACTTTGGCATAGTCAATAAAGTAGAAATAGATGTTTTTCCAGAACTCTCTTGCTTTTTCGATGATCCAGCAGATGTTGGCAATTTGATCTCTGGTTCCTCTGCCTTTTCTGAAACCAGCTTGAACATCTGGAAGTTCATGGTTCATGTATTGCTTAAGCCTGGTTTGGGGAATTTTGAGCATTACTTTGCAAGTGTGTGAGATGAGTGCAATTGTGCGGTAGTTTGAGCATTCTTTGGGATTGCTTTTCTTTGGGATTGGAATGAAAATGTCTGGCTCTAGGTGAGTGATCACACCATCGTGATTATCTGGGTCATGAAGATCTTTTTTGTACAATTCTTCTGTGTATTCTTGGCACGTCTTCTTAATACCTTCTGCTTCTGTTAGGTCCATACCATTTCTGTGTTATATTAGCCCTGTACAAATCAGAATTGAGCTATAGGAAGCAGCATAAGCAAAGGCTGAAAACTGAGATACTGGTGAGAGAGGCTCCTGGAGACCAAACTCTGAGATCATTCTTTAGCTTTGTGTTCTTAGGCAAGTTACTTAATCCATGAAAACCTGGCTCCTGATCAGTAAAATGGGGGCTTCCCTGGTGGCTCAGATAATAAAGAATCCGCCTGCAGCGAGGGAGACCTGGGTTCCCCTGGGTTGGGAAGATCCCCTGGAGAAGGGAATGGCTACCCACTCCAGTATTCTTGCCTGAAGAACTCCATGGACAGAAGAGTCTGACAGGCTACAGTCCCTGGGGTCACAAAGAGTTGGACATGACTGAATGACTTTCACACACAGTAAAATGGGGGCTAGAATTGTGTCTGCTTTTGCTGTGGTGATTAAATGAGAAAACAAGTTAAGCATTTAGTCCAAGTTACATCAGCTATTAAGCATTATTATAGCATCCCCCCTTGTATTCTTGAGATGCCTCAAAAATATGGACTGCTGATGACAAAATACGGAAACTCGAAAATCAGACAAGATCTTCATGGTTACTTTTCCATTAAGCCATTTATACATGTTCTTTAATAAACTTATTACAGTGTTTACTTTCATAATGTTGTAAAGGTTGTTCGCTTGTTTTGATGTCTCTTTTTATAAGATTTAAGAGTAGCGAACATACTCTTCATTAGAAGAGCTTCATTAGAGCAGAGATTGTGTTGAATGTTTTATTCCTTTTTTTTATATAATGAATGTGTTCTTATTACTGAGGCAAATACCTGGCATACAGCAAGTACCAAGTAAACATTTATAAAATGAATATAAGGATGAATGTATGAATGGATTGACTGAGAACAGTCATCCGTGTGATATGTAGACATACTAAAAGGCCATGAAAACTGTAGAGGATTAATTTATTTACACATCAGATTCTAATCTGGTTCACATTGTATCCTTAGTGTCTGTAACTGATCCTCAAACACATGTATGATTGAATAACTTAAATTTAATGACATGAAATGGCCAATATTCAACTACTTCTGTCCTACAAAAATGACAATTTCATATAGTTCAACATGATATTTGAGAAGAGATTAGTAAATAAATTTTCCAGTCCTTGAGTAATTCTCCTTTATGGTTTTTAATTTTAAATATATATTTATTTGTATTTATAAATGTTAATTGTGTATCACAAACTTCTGGGAGTTATACAGTAAACATTAAAGATTGCCATCCCATATTTGTAATCTTAAAACTTTCTGAATACTGAATCTTGGTATTTTAAATAAAGCTTTATAGTTATTTCTAAATTCTTCAGATATTTATCAAATCTGGAAACTACCAATCTTAATTTTGTTACTTGTAGATTATCTTGAAAATAATTAAGCCTCTTTAAGATGGTCTTCTTAAAGAGTATTTAACTTTTGTTATTATGTTTTTACTTCAGGTTAAAATATTTGGAAACAGATAATCTAACACATGGGGATTTGTATAGCAATAGCTAGGGAGCATTTGTTTTTTCTTTTTAGATTTAGGGTTTACTGAAGATGACAAAAAGATTTTTAGCAATGACTGAGTTCATTAAGAAATAAGAAATAAGTGTATTTTCTATTTAGGTATCATGATGAACAACTATGCCTATAGATGGGTTTCTGAGATCAATTTCTAGTCTCCTTTCACCCAAGTACTTACAGTTATTAACCTTGGAACTAAGGGACTGGTCCCACTTCTGGTATGACGGAGATTATGCTTCAAATTCTGCTTTATCCTCTTCTGAATCTCATAACTATTATTTTCTGAAATGGGATATCTACTTTTGAATTTGGTCGATTAATAATTATGTTTAAATTTTGTATTATTCTTATGTATTTAATTAATGCTCTGGAGAAGAGAACGCCTACTCACTCCAGTATTCTTGCCTGGAGAATTCCATGGACAGAGGCTTCAGTCAGTGGGGTCACAAAGAGTTGGATATGGCTGACCTACCAACTAATTAATAAATACATATTAATGAAATAATGAGACATTATTTGTGATGTACATAGAAGACTATGTGTCCTTCCTATCAAATTTGCATGTCACAAAAACTGGGAGCTTGCTTTTGAAAATATTAAAATTTAGACATGTTGAGTATTTTTTAATGAATGCTAGTGGCTGTGGCTTCCTGGTTG
This sequence comes from Odocoileus virginianus, assembly GCF_023699985.2. Taxonomy (NCBI): domain Eukaryota; kingdom Metazoa; phylum Chordata; class Mammalia; order Artiodactyla; family Cervidae; genus Odocoileus; species Odocoileus virginianus. Next base: position 11,981,299 of record NC_069697.1, read on the forward strand.
TGCATGTCTGTCTCTCTCCTTGACATAAGTATGCATGTATGGGTTCATTCTTCTTACTAGCAAACAGCTTTATTTCTTCATACTTTGGCCATGATAAGTAAGAAGAAAGTCTGATTCAGCTAGAATTCAGAATCAGGTTTTCTGATCCTGATTATTTTTTTTTTTGAATTGCAACCGAATTCTAAGCTCATTAAGAACAGCCAAGTACAGTTTAAGATAGATGCCAGGCAAAAGAGTTTTTATTAAATGCTAAGTGAAGTGTCTGGTGTGTCCTTTAATAATCATGTTTGGGAGATAATCATAACAGTCCCGTGAATATTTTAGTGTTTTTGAAAGACCTATGTTTCAACTATGTCATCTATGAAGACCTAGTCCATACGGAAATCTCTCTAAGCAAATTACTCCCCAACTTGAAGTTAGTCTTGTGCTTAACTATCCTTACTGTCAAAATATTTCACTATATGACTATCTTGTGCTACTCCTTTATCCTATGTCTTGTTTATTCCACAGTCTACTTTGGGGACAATTTTTCATGATTCTCTGATGTATTATGAAGCCTTTCTAATGTCTCAAACTTATTCTAGATCATTGCTCTGAATCCTTCCTAACCCTTGTGTGCTTTTCATTGCTTAGGTAATTTAGAAAGCTTCATTTTATATCTGTGCTGCTATTCTACTGTAAAAGCACCTTAATAACTCATTAACTTTTATAGCTGAATCACACCATTGATTTATATTTATTTAGCATGTGAATCAGCATGACCTTCAGTATGTCAGTTTCATTTGGGGAGATTTGCAACACATTGTTTCTCTTAATTATTTACTTAGGTATTGTGTTTGATATACATTCAGTTTCATTTTTGTTGTCTGTATCTTGTTTGCTAATCCAGTTAAAGTATAAAATGCTAGCATTTTCACCCTGTAATTTTGCATTATGAAGGTATTAAATCTTAGTGTAATATGGTGAATTTTATTCTTATTTTTCTTAAAGTTTACATTACTTTTTTGTATCTTCAAATGTATAAATATGTAAACAGTTTTAAAATTTAGAGAAAAGCATCAGTGGTTAGCATATCCATAGAAGCAGATATGCTAAAGTCTTTTCTGACTGCAGATTTTCAAGTCATATGCTTATTTAGACGTGAAAAATATTGGCCCATTTATTGCTCTTTTATTACCTGTTCTAATGGAATGTTTCACATCTATCCATAAGATAGAGTTGTTGAACTTTAAGAGTAGCTATAAAAATATATTCCGGAAGATTGCATTTTAATTTAGTAAATAACCTATAACATTTTATTTATTTTACTTCTAGGTTAGAGTTTAAATCAAGAAGTATACCACAACATATTAGCATGTACTAGATTTTAGGAGAAACTAATTGGTTGCGATAACTGCCCTCTCTTAAAATACTTTTGAAAAAAACTAATCCATTTTAATAAAAAAATCATCTTGATTTTTAATCATGTGAATTATTGTCTATTCAATAAAGAACATTCAGAGACTTGTAGAAGGATAAAATATATGTAAAAGGAGAAAAGAATCCTATGAAAAGTAAAATACATGAAGAAACATTAATATTGATGCTGACATTAGTTTGAATTCTGTTGTTATTCTATCTTTGACTAAATTTTCCAAAGAGCATGAAATACAGTTATGCTAGAAGTATGTCATATTAACCTATCAGAATAAATACACAAACTTGTAATGAAACGTAGGCAGAAACATAGCTTTGAACTGTGATTTACAAAGTCTATGGCAGAGAGAGAAAGGTGCTAGGTTTAAGATGCACAAGGATCTGGCAAATGGAAGACAGTGGTATTTGACTACCAAGTAAGTAGTCAGTAACAAAGGTAAGTAGGCAAACCTGGCGGAGAAGGCAATGGCAGCCCACTCCAGTACTCTCGCCTGGAAAATCCCGTGGACGGAGGAGCCTGGTGGGCTGCAGCCCATGGGGTCGTGAAGAGTCGGACATGACTGAGCGACTTCACTTTCACTTTTCACCTTCATGCTTTGGAGAAGGAAATGGCAACCCACTCCAGTGCTCTTGCCTGGAGAGTTCCAGGGACGGGGGAGCCTGGTGGGCTGCCGTCCATGGGGTCGCGCAGAGTCGGACACGACTGAAGCGAATTATTAGCAGCAGCAGGCAAATCTGGGAGGGCTCCTAAGTAGAGAGAAGTCAGCTGATCGCTGAAATCTAGGAGGGTGAGCACAGTCAGAGTCTGAGGATCTGTCAGAACCTCATATCATAACCAAATAATACTGACAAGTTCTAATCCTAGAATTCCTGATTTTTTTTTTCAATCTTGTCTACCACACATGCTCATAATTTACAATGAGAAGGAAGTCAGTATCCCCAGAAATATTGAGTTGGCCAAAAAGTTCATTCAGGTTTTTCTGTAACATCTTATGGAAAAACGAATGAATTTTTTGGTTTTCCCAATATTTTACCTTAAGCCAGGTATGCTGATTTCAAAAAGCAATCAGGGCTTTCTGAAATTTGTGTGTAAAAAGCTGACATTTTTTTAATGCAAGTTGGGAATCAGGTACTATCTGTAGGTACTTTATATGTATCATATCTCTTAATATTTTGTTTATTTTATGAGAATTTTCTCCATTATACAGAATGGAGGATTAAATCTTTTAAGGTTGCACAACTAATAATGAGTTAACTCTTTATTGGTCAGTCAGTTTGACTCAAAACTACAAAAAAATACTATTCTAGAACAAGGAAAGGTGAGACCCTAGTGTGAGTGTGATTATATTGGACTGGCCAAAAGTTTCTTTCAGATTTTGCATAGGATCTTTTGGAAATACCTGAAAGAACCTTTTTTTCCAATTCAGTATTTGAATAGGATTCATCTTTGAATATCATACTAAAGTCGTGAGACTAAAGAAACTCTTGACCACTCCTATATTTGAAATTCATAGTTTATAATAAAAATACTAAAGAACATTCTATTTAAACCACCAAGGATGCACTGTTTATGATACAAGAGAATAGGTAATAAAATCTTAAATAGAATGAGAAATTTGAATTGTATAATTTTGTCATGGATTTATCTAAATTCATTAGTTTTCTCATCATTCATTCATTCCATACCTGTTTTGGTCTCACTGTTGAGTACTATGTTAGGGATAGAAGAATTAGTAAGACAGAAAGTAAGTCCTTATAAGTCTATAGCCCAGTGGTAGAGGTAGTCAATAAATAAGCAAATATATTACTATATATGCTACTATTATGATATTTCTTGGAAATAGTGTTATAAAGAAAAATAAAGCAGATTAAATGTAATGAGTTAAAGGAGAAGTTATAAACAAAGATGTTCATGAAAGGATTCTCTAAGGAGGTAAGTTTGACAAAAGACCTGGATAAAGTGTATGAATAAGTCTTCTCAATATATGGAAGAAAAAATTTAAGTGGGGAAGTAAGTGTAAAGATGTTGAATTAGAAAATACGGGAGGAGCACTAGGAGATGAGATTAAATAGACATATAAGAGGAAGGTATGGAGACTCTACAAGACCATGAGGTAAGCCACTGGGAGTTTTTGATAATGAGAATGTTATAATTAGATTTTTTAAAAATTAAAATAACTCCAGCTAGGTGGATAGTGACACCTTAGAATAAAGTGCTAGCAGTGGAAGTTAAAAAAAGTAATCCAATTCAGATATATTCTGAAGACTGAGCACAATATAACTAATTGTTCATGATTTAGGTGTTGAATTTTGGATGTAATAAATAAAATACTCCAAAGCTTTGACCAGAGCAACTGGTGGTGACAAGTTTGAAGTGATAGTAATACTCACATTTCTATTTTAGAAACATTAAGTGTGAGATGTCTGTTAAAGATCTAAGTGAGGAGAGAGATTTGGCAGTCAGATGAACAGCCAAGAGATAGTGGGGCTGTTCTAAGATGAATATATAAATTTAGGAGTTATCAAATGATGTAGATGGTTTTCAAAGCCCTGAGACTGGATGACATTACTTAAGAAGTGGGGGTGGGTAGAGAAAGCAGAGGCAAAGATTTGATTTCCAGGTCATTCCAGGGCTTAATAGTCAGGAAGAAGATGAAAATATAGAGAATTTGAGTCTGAACAGAAACAGTAAAATGAAACCAGGATTATGCAGTGTCATGGAATTAAAAAGAAGAAAATGTTTCAAGAAGGAGGTAAATGTCTAGTCAAACACTGCTGAAATGTTGAGTAGAATTAAAACTAAATATAGACCATATAACCATAGAATTTACCAACATGGAAATTGTTATTATCCTTGAGTAAAACAATTCCAGTGGAATGGTTGTGATCAAAGCACTAAGAGATCAGATGGAGGCAGCAAGCGTAAACAAACCCTTTGAGAAATTTTGCCAAGATGAAAGCATAGAATTTAAGGAGTAACTAAATGGCACATATGTATAGCTTTCTTTTTTCTTTAGTGAAAGTTATTAGAGAAGGTTGGTATGCAAATAGAAACAATCCAATAATTTGAGAAGAAGTAAAATTTGTTTGAGAGGGAAATGATAATTAAAGGAACAAAGCCTGAGATGGAGACAAGGTTGAAATGTGTATAAGTGAATAGGTTGACCTTAGATAGATGTAGAGATCTGTCATCCAGTCTAACAGAAAGGATCTTCAGAGTTCACCCACAGAGGCACAGACGTGATGGCAGATGAGGTGGGAGGAGAAGTTCTGATTTGGTTGCTTCAGTTTGCTCAGTGAACTAAGATCTGGTTCTCACCTGAGTGGGGAGAAGTGGGTGCTGAAAATTTGAGGAGATGCAAGATGGTATAAGATAATATTTTTTGTAACTGGGAGACTGAACTCACTGGGGACATATAGTAGAATCCCAGAGCACTGCTGTGGTCCTGAGTGAGACAAGTGGTCCTGGATATGAAGTGAGACTAGCCCACGTGGTTATGTGTGCTTTCTACAGTCATGTTGAGCAGTTCGGTGCAAGCATAGTGTGCTAAGAGAGTTGGATTAAGTGAGGATTCACGGTTTTTTTTTGGTTTGTTTGTTTCTTCAAGTAGGTACGGATAAGAGAGTACAGGAGCTCAGGTTTTATTCAAAGACTAGATGAGAGTTGTGGATAGGGAATCTAAACTGGATTTTTTTAATGAGAAAATGAGGGGCTGGTTGCCAATGAAAAAGTGATAAATCAATGGATCAGTGGTCCCATGGATTGAAGAGCTATTGGAGTGGATCTGATGATTAGAGTAAATGACCTGAAAAGATAGTGCTTTGAAATAGAAGAATATTGTCAGTTAGCTATTACAGGATACTTGAGTCATAAGCAGCTGGACCTGCCACTGCACCTACCTGCTCTGAGGTGTAACATTCTTTTTTTCTCATATTAATGATTGAAAAAGATGGATGTGCAATTCGTGTGTCATGTGACATGCTGAGTGATGGAAAAATTGAAACTTGTTTTTGGAATGGCATTTGTATACACCAAAATGATGACAAAGGTAAAAATTTATACTCTTGTGTAAATGGCCCTTCATTGAGATATTCTGTATTTATGTGATTTTTAAAAATCTAGTCCATAGGTCAATTTTGAATAATTTTTACTGAAGTCATAAAACTTAGAGGATTAATGTTCAAGCTTGTCTTTATATGTGGTGTGCTAAAAACATTGGCATGCATGAAGTCAATGTAATAAAAGATGATTTAGCAAGTTTCTATGATTTTTATACAGTGTTTTAGCCAATATCTTATCAGTACAAAATGATTCTTGGAATTGATTTGATTTATCCTGTTTAATTTTATCTTAGTGATCTTCATAAACTTGCCTTTGGCCTTGCATATAGCTTTTATGCCTTTATAAGCTCCAAAAATAGTATATTAAAATTTTGCTATAATTCTCCATTTTTACTCTAAAATACATTTTCAATACCTGGAAATAACTGAAGGTATTGAGTTAATACCTTAATGTTTTGAAATATTAAGAAGGTATGGGAGAAGGTGAGGGTGGGATGTTTCAAGAGAACAGCATTGAAACATGTATATTATCTAGGGTGAAACAGATCACCAGCCCAGGTTGGGTGCATGAGACAAGTGCTCGGGCCTGGTGCACTGGGAAGACCCAGAGGGATCGGGTGGAGAGGGAGGTGGGAGGGGGGACCGGGATGGGGAATACATGTAAATCCATGGCTAATTCATTTCAATGCATGACAAAAACTACTGTAATGATGTAAAGTAATTAGCCTCCAACTAATAAAAATAAATGGAAAAAAAAATTAAAAAAAAAAAGGTATGGGAGTTTGAAAATGTTGCATTGTTATCACTTATTTTACTTACATGCTTATATGCATATGAGCATTTAAAATGATTCTTTGTGTAGAAGCTTTAGTAGAAGCTAAATGGCAAATTCGTTGAACTTATTTCTGAAAAAGACTGTAAACATCCCTTGTTGATAGTAAACAAAATAGCTAGCTTTATTTCAGAGATAAAAAAAACATTTAATGTAATTGCACATGTATTATGATTTCCTAAATGGCATATACTTTCATCAACATAATTTTAAATATTTAGGGTCATAGCAAGTTCCTGGCACTAGTTTGTTCTTGTGAATTAAAGCATGTTTTTTAAAATACAAATAACATAGCTCATGTTTTTATATGACTGCTTTCCTAGCAATCATATGGTTGGATATGGTTTATCAAGTACACAAATCTTAATATCTCCAACTAGTACTTTATGAATGCCTTCTAACATCAATGAATTGTGCAAAGGTTTCTAAAATATATATATAAATACTCACACACACACATACATATATATACACTTTTATTGTACACATACATACATATACACACAAACACACACAAATTCAGTCTTTTCTTTCTGACAGTATCAACGATACTCTCACTTACTTGAAAATTTGAACCCCAAATGGGACATCTGGGGAATTTGGTTGAAAAGTATTGATGTAGAAGCCTAGTTATGCCTTCTTTGACAGTTTTGGCATCCTTTTTGATCCTTGTTTGGATAATCTACTACTGCTGCTTCCCTGAGCTTCTCAGTATTAATGGGTTATCTATCTGAATCACAGAATGGTAAAGGTTGAAGGACAAGACTCAGAATCCTTTCATTTTCCAGAGGAGGAGACTGCAGTCCAGATGGAGTGAGACGTGTCCAAAGCATAGAGCAGATGCTGAACTTGAGTCTTCTGACTTGAAAAGTTGTGCCCTTTTCATGTTGAGCTGGAGTGGGGCCTGGAAGAATTGGAAGGGTTTATTGAAGCCTGGTCCAGAGGAAGTTCATCTAGGAGAGGAAAGCAAGAGTTTTATGACAGGCTGCCAGGGAAAAAGAAAAACAAAAACGCAGTGTCACTTGAAGTTTGGAGGACAAAAAAGTGAATAAAGTATGGATAACTGTAAAAGAACATCATGTAAGGCTGCTAATACATCATCTGTAGTGTTTATTTTGAGCAGTTGGTGACATTTAGAAAGAAGTGAGGGTTCCAGCCATTTTCAGTAGGTGGTCAGTTTGACATTTCTGTATAATGCCTCTCTGGGCTAATAAAACTTGTCTCTTCCTGCTGGTTCCACTTTTCATTGTATTCTTTCTGTTCATTTAAAGTAACAATTTAGTAAATCATTGTATATAGGCAAATGCTGGATGTCAAGTTTTTATATAAATTTTTTTAGCCAGGAGGTTTTTTTTTTTTTTTTTACATAACAGATGGGAGAAGCATGAGTAATTTCACTGGAATTCTGTAGTCTTAGTTTTTAAATTTTTTATTTTTTACTTCATGACATTTAAATATTCACTTTATAGTTAATAAAACAAATCATATTTTTAAATAAGCTCCTCAATTATCAAAACAGAGTCATGTGGTTTGGCAGCTAGCAAGTAACATGGACATCTGTTACTGGGAAAATAAATTAAACCCAAATAAATTGAATCATGGTGAATGTTGCTATAATTTGGTAATTAGTTGATATTTTAAAGTATAAATTTCTTTCTTTCTTTTCTTTTTCTTTCTATCTGAAGCATGGCATGTTATCCAATATTCCCTAAATTTCTCAAATCCTGAAACATGGCCACACCATCCTCCCAGGACCATCTCTTTATAAATTATCTATTCCTCTATATTTATTTGAATATAGTCCCCTCACTTTTCCTTATTTGCTCCTCTGTATTTTAATTCCCCTTGATTCCCACCTCAGAAGAATAATTCTTGTTTCCTTATATGTGGCTTGGCATATATCTTTGCTCTTGACTACATTTTGTCCCTTCTAAGATCTTTTTGTTATCAATTGTCAAAAAGTGTAGTTGGAATAGACCTCAACTCTGCCTCTGTTGGGACAGACTGAAACTGACTCTGTTTATCCCCCTCCAAGTCCAGGGGCATGGAGCTTTGTCCTTCTGTCTATTTTCAAGTGTCTCCCTGGTTATCCAGGACCTTATCCTATTTGGAGAGCATGAGTCTTAGGACACTGAAGAATAGCTTGTCCAATGGGAAGAGTTGTGAAGGGAATTTATCCTACTGAAGATTGATCAGCACCATGCAGATCTCTACAAAGGCTACCTTTCGCTTACTACCTGCAGTTTGAAGGATTACTTACATTTCTCCTAGAAAGGCAATGTCTCCCTCTCACTGGTTTAGACAATACTTGCTCTTGGAAGAAGTGGGAATGCTTAACCTGAATGGTCTATTAGGTTGGGGTGAGTCTTTCTTTTATGCTTTATGGACTTTCCTGATCTTTCAGCCAGAAATAACACTATCAAAGAATGACTATAAAATATGCTCTTCATCTACCTCTTGAAACTCTGTTTATGAATCAAGTTCCTTATTTGATTTTTGACCCCCAATCCTCATCTTGTTTTTTCTTCTTGATGATCTCTGCTGTTGCAAATTTAAAGGTTTTGGATTTTTTTTTTTTTCCTGTTACATGTCCATCTATGAAATGAGCTTCAAAAGCCAGTTTAAAAGGCGAAGTTGTTCATTAACTTTTTCCTTTCCTTTTCAATCTTAATTCTCTCCAAGGTACTTGTGGTTGAATGGAGGAAGATCAAGTATGATGATTTGTGCATAAGAAAAGCACATTAACCTGTTTTAAAATTCTTTATATTTAAAGTTAAGTGTCATCAACAAGACAATATGTGACTTTAAAAAAATTCTTCTATTACCATTGCTGCAAGGCAACATCTGCATCCAAATCCATCCATACTTAAACATTTTCTGTGCAGATGAGGTATTTCTCTTTCTAGTCAAGGTTAATCTCTGCACTTTATTCTCTGGCTCCCATAACTAGAACACTGTCCTCTCCATATCCAAACATTTCTGAATCAATTGCTTTTTTTCTTTATATCTTCAAACTCTTTGGCCCTCTCTATTGGCTGTTTAGCTATTTCTCCTTTTCTGTTGTTTTGTATGACCTCTAAAAATAGTTTTCCCCAAATTTTTCCTTCCACCCCTTTTCTCACCATGCTTTTTTCAGTCTGTCTAAGGGATTGCATTTGTTTTCAAGATTTTAATGACCAGATACTTAGTTGTGCTGTGCTGGGCTTAGTCACTCAGTCATGTCCAACTCTTGGTGACCCCATGGACTGTAGCCCTCCAGGCTCCTCTGTCCATGGGGATTCTCCGGGCAAGAATACTGGAGTGGGTTGCTATGCCCTCCTCCAGGGGATCTTCCCGACCTAGGGATCGAACCCAGGTCTCCCGCACTGCAGGAGGATTCTGTACCATCTGAGCCATCAGGGAAACCCATGTAATTAGTCAGTCATGCCCAAATCTTAATCTGTTATTATTTATTCATTTTTTTGGCTGTGCCGGGTCTTAGTTGCTGTGTGGGCTTTTCTCTGTTGTGGAGAGCAGGGGCTGCTCTTTAGTTGTGGTGAGTGGGTTTCTCCTTGTGTGGCTTCTCTTATTGCGGCAGCTGGGCTTGATCATCTCAGTCCCCGCGCTTTGGAGCACAGGCTCAATAGTTGGGGTGCACAGACTTAGTTGCTCCCTGGCATGTGGTGTCACGTGGGATTGAACCTTTGTCTCCTGCATTGGCAGGCAGATTCTTTACTAATGAACTATTAGGAAACTTACCCCCTCCCCCCAGTCTAAAGTAAATCTACTTTAGTAGTATTATTTAAGCATTACTTTAGTGGTACAGTAATATTAAAGTTGAAGTGATACTAAAATAGGTTAGAATGTTAAGAGATTTGAAAGAAAGCTACACAAAACCCACACATTTTATTTTCTCCCTTGGAGCAAAACAATTTGCTAACTGAGGCAGCCAGTAAAGTAATATTTTAATTACATAAATTAAATTACATAATTACATTTAATTACATAAATTGCATTTGTTTTTGCATCTTCTAGTTTGAAAACAAAGCACATGTTAACTGTGGATTTCAGTCTGACATAGCAGTATGTTGTATAAGATAGTCTTAGAGCTGTTCTTGAGCACAGTATGGAAGTTTGTTATTAATATTTTCTTACTATGAATTTGGCTTCCCTCATAGCTCAGTTGGTAAAGAATCTGCCTGCAATGCAGGAGATCCTGGTTCAATTCCTGGGTTGGGAAGATCTGCTGGAGAAGGGATAGGCTACCCACTCCTGTATTCTTGGGTTTCCCTTTGTGTCTCAGCTGGTGAAGAATCCGCCTGCAATTCAGGAGCCCTGGGTTTGATCTCTGGGTTGAGAAGATCCCCTGGAGAAGGGAAAGGATACCCATTCCAGTATTCTGGCCTGGAGAATTCCACAGACTATAAAGTCCATGAGGTCACAGAGTTGGACAGGACCGAGTGTCTTTCACTTTCACTATGAACTTAGGCCTTTCTAAATGGTAACAGTACAAGTGATTTCTCCAGGGTACCATTTTAGTGTATCACTTGAATTTGACCTGTTTTTTTTGTGTTTTTGTGACATTCTGACCTCTTTCTTTTCACAGAATGTCAAATATCTTATTAAATTCTAGAAGTTTTATTACTTATAGAATCATCTTAAGGAATTTTATTAGCATTTTTGATTCATGTATTGCAATATGAAAAATGAGCTTTATATCTTAACTCATAGTGAAGAAGTAAATTTTACCTTTGCTACTGCTGAATAAATGCTAAGTCTTTTTCAAGCAATGAGTAAAGTAGACATACTTCTGACTTTTATAATGTTATATATGGCCTAAACTAATTATGATTTTACCATGAGGTTAACTTTTTATTAGGTAAAGATACTGAAATTAATAGAGATAAATAGATATGAACTGACACACTTTAATTTTAGGGGAATTTGTAGGCACATAAAGGAATATAGTTGGAATTAAAATGAGAGGATGAGAGGATATGAGTTAAGCTTGACTTTGAAAAGCCTGCCAACTTGCCCAAATTCGTACATTAAAATATCTCATCTTTCTTTAAAATAATGATAATTTGGAAATATTTTAAGAAAGAATAATTACTAAGAAATATGAAATAGATAAGGTGTTGTAGAACCTCTTATCTTTAGACTGGACTCAATTTGCTCAATTTTCTCTATGGAAAGGAAAGTTACCAAAGTTTATATCTATAGACATGTAAGGAGTTAATTAGTGTCAAAAGTTTTACCACACAGAAAGAACAATTTTCTCAATAGAATTACATAGTATACTATATGTTTTTCAAAAAAGGAGGGATGGTAAGAATTAAAATGTTTCAGAGTTTGTGTTTCTTAGTCTTCTAAATTCCTAACAATAGTTATTTATTTTTAAAACATATACTTTTTTGACCTTGTTTTTTCCATGTATAATTCCTGGAAGAACAAACAAAACTAAATACAAATAACATTCTAAAACTACATTTGCATTTGGGGGAAGTGGGGACATAAAGTCAAAACAGTGAAATAAACACTGACTTCATAGAAAAACTTTTTGGTCCTGTCCGAGAATACAGCGTTCCTTTCTCAAAGAACAAACAAAAGAGCATTTGGCTGATTTGAGTGTCAGGAACCTTGAGAGAGTGCTGTTAAGTTGATCAAGAGTTTGAATGCTTGAAAGTGCACGTTTTAAATGTAGCAATTTTTTAAATAAAAAATTCACAATCCTTTTTTAAAAACACTATTGAAACAAAACAAAAAGATTTTAAAAGTATAATCAGACTGTTTTATAGCCTAGATATCAATTATTTAAATTGATGGAGAAATCGGAATTTCGGATCTCAGTTATAATAGGAGATGATGTATTCTGATTCCACAGACTTAGTGAGTAAGTTATTGTTTGCACTAGGGGATATTAAAAAATTATACCACATTATTTGGTATTTGGCTTCCTCAATATCTGCCGATCAAGGATCTTTGCATGTTGATGGGGTGATATCTCAGAAGAGTGTGTCTGTAAGGTCATATCTTCTGTTAAGTCATAGGTTCTGATTCAGTAGAAGCAGTGAACACACACACATTCCTCAGGGAAGACTCTCCTGCATCAGTAGTTTCCAATGAAACTAGGGATGACTTAGTTATATTCATTCACTAAGAATGTAGCTTACAAGATTTGAACACAAAGTTGTACTTTTTATACACTGTAAACTATTTAGCAATTAAAAAGTAGGACGGTGAAAAGTTCAAGTGTCAGTCACTCAGGTGTGTCCTATGCTTTGTTTGTGACCCCATGAACAGTAGCCAGCCATCCTAGGTCCATGGAATTCTCCAGACAAGAATACTGGAGTGGGTAGCCGTTCCAGTCTCCATGGGATCTTCCCGACCCAGACAGACTCTTTACTGTCTGAGCCACCAGGGGTGCCCCTGGTTTAAATGAATGGCCAAGTATTATATGTGATATTGGAGGAGGAAAATGGCAACACACTCCAGTATTCCTGCCTGGGAAATCCAATGGACAGAGGAACCTGGTGGGCTACAGTCCCTGGGGTTCTAAGAGTCAGCTGCGACTTAGTGGCTAAACCCACCACCACCATAGGTGATACAGCACTGAGTCGACTATAAGTTTGTTTTTTAATATACAGGAACTGGACAGGGACAAAACTTCTGCAAATAGAACACAAAGTAGTATCATTTTGTTCAACACTCCTATACTATTGCTTTAAATAGTGTCTATCACATGGTTGTACTCAACATATATATGTATAATATACAAATATATATATTTTGGAGAATGGATATGGTAGATATTATGAGAATAAAAGTGTTCCAAGTGTTCAAAGTGTGGGTGGGAGTGCACAATGTTTGTAGAAAGTTGTGTGAGTTACATTCCTGGCCATTGCTCAGTGCTATGTTCTGTCGTGCTGAATTAAAAACCCTGTGACGCATAGTAAGCAGGATGTGAGACAGATTTCTTCCCTCCCACATTCATTTGCTCATTCATCATTCTATGGTGTACGGAACAGTTCCAAGGTGACAAAACTAGAACACAGAAGTAAAAAAAAAAAAAGATCTTCCAGTAATGAGGTCACTATGTTTTGGAGGAGATAGGCAAATAAATAAGAACTGAAATGATTATGATAAATGCCAAATGCTCCAATAAGCTCTGAGAGAGACAGACACAAAGGCAAGGAATATGTAGTATGTCAGGGTTTGGTGCTTCTGATTTTGTTTCTTGATGTCTGAACTGAATCACAGTGAATGGGAGTTAGTCTGACTTATCAGAGTAATACTGATCCTCAGTTTAGTCCCAGTTCCTCTCTTGCTTCTCACACCACATAGTACGACCATTACACATTTTCAGATACAGTTGTCCACACACACCCCTTTTTGATTTCTTACTGGGTGAAACACAATTGCCACTGCATTGTATTTTTTGTAAGCTCTTTGATTGAATGTGTAATGCCTTTATATTATAATGTATCTATGTTAATAGTAAATAGGTACCTTGTCTTGCTAATTGATCCTGTGTATCTTTGTAAATCACATTGTAAATGCTCTTTGCTTTGGGCTTTTGCTTTGACACATAGTAGGAAGTTGACTCGATTTTCATCTTGCTTGGCGTTTCTATCAGTGGTTCTCTTTTCTCTTCTCAGGCCCACTTTAAAGTTTTCCTCTATGTCGTATGTGAACTGCCTCAACAGTATAGGGCAGACTCCCATACTGACACCATAGATCCACCTATCTTTCATTCAAGCAGTCAGTTTTCTGTAATTTTCATCAGCTCCTCTATTCCCTATTCAGTGATTTAAAATAAATATTTGATGATTCCTCATACTAGGGTAACCGATTATGCATTTTCAGCTTTAAGAATAATCTAAGAGGCTGAGCTTCAAAGAGATCCCTAACATGCCCTCAAGAATCAGGCTGCCTGGTGTTCACATCTGCCATGTACTCACTTTGCGAGTTAAGGTCACTGAACTCTTAGGCCTCACCTGCCTCAGCTGAGAGCTGGTGATCATAATAGTACTTACAGAAAGTTCCTGTGAGGCTTAAACACATTACTGTCTGTGAAATGATTAAAATAGAAATTAATAGCATTAGTTACTTATCTACATGTTCTAACCAGATCATTACCCTGTATTGAAATGATGGAGATGCTACTGACAATAACCATGGCTAATATTTAGAAATGGATTTGCCATGAATATTGTAAAGCTTAATCTTCAGGATCCCTCACTTTGACAGGTCTCTTAAGGGTTATGAAATTTTAGCAAGATTTTTAATAGTAATATTATAACTAGAGTATTGAGAACATTGTCTCCTCACTACATGGCTTTCCACTCCATCACACTTCCCTTAGTAGGGTGACTGGTGGCTCAGACAGTAAAGAATCCACCTATAATGCAGGGGACCCAGGTTCGATAACTCAGTCAGGAAGATCCCCCGAGAAGAACAAGGCAACCCACTCCAGTATTCTTGCCGGGAGAATTGTATGGACAGAGGAGCCTGGTGGGGTACAGTCCATGGGATCACAAAGAGTCAGACATGACTGAATGACTGACACTAGGGAAGTTGAGTTGGGGATAAATGTATTTGGGGTTTAGTAAGATGCAGTTGAATGGTTCATGGTATCTTTGGTGTACAGCCAAATAATTGCTAGCTGTGCCAGTTATGAATAGCATTCATGAATATCTGTGCTGCCTATAATGCACATCTACCAGGGCATACTGACAGGGCTAGAGGCTGGACTGAAATGTAAACTCTTTCAGTGGCTCTCAGTGCCAAAAAATGTGTATAGTACAAGAAATACGAAGTTTGAAATGTGTGTGAAGGCAGAAGCTAATTTGTGGACAGTCTAATGGTTGTTGTTGCTGTTCGGTCACTAAGTCATGTCTGACTCTTTGTGACCCCATGGACTGCAGCACACCAGGCTTCCCTGTCCTTCACTATCTCCTGGACTTTGCTCAAATTCATGTCCACTGAGTTGGTGATGCCAACCATCTCATCCTCTGTCAGCCCCTTCTCCTCCTGCCCTCAGTCTTTCCCAGCATCAGTGTCTTTTCCAATGAATCGGCTATTTGCACCAAGTGGCCAAAGTATTGGGGCTTCAGCTTCACATTCAGTCCTTCCAATGACTATTTAGGGTTGATTTCCTTTAAGATGGACTGGTTGGATCTCCTTGCAGTCCAAGGGATGGACTCTCAAGAGTCTTCTCCAGCACCACAATTTGAAAGCATCAATTCTTCGGCATTCAGCATTCTTTATGGTCCAACTCTCACATCCGTACACGACTACCAGAAAAACCGTAGCTTTGGCTATATGGACTCTGTCAGCAAAGAAATATCTCTGCTTTTTAATACACTATCTTGGTTTATCATAGCTTTTCTTCCAAAAACCAAGCATCTTTTTTTTAATTTAATGGCCTCAGTCACCATCCACATAGATTTTGGAGCTGAGAAAATGAAATCTGAAACTGTTTTAACTTTTTCCCCCTCTACTTGCCATGAAGTGATGGGATTGGTTGCCATGATCTTCATTTTTTTAACGTTTAGTTTCAAGTCATAGAGCATATAAATTATATGGGGAAGTTTTGTGTCTTTTGGTGAATCTTTCAATAATAATAAAATATTTTAATCATTTATATACTTAAGCAATTATATGTTTAATCAATTACATTATTTTATGAATAACATAATCAGTTATATTTCTAATCTTTATAGAAATACTGCAAATAATTTTTCTAAAACAATTTAAAATTTTTATTTTTCAATATGCTTTTTCAAATTATATAAACATAATCCCTTAATTTACATTTCTGATTTAGTTTAAGCACCACCCAAGCAGTCATTTATTTCTTAGTTCATTGGTTATCAGCCTTCACAATACATCGAAATCATCCAGTGGGCTTTAAAAATTCAATACTCAGGCAATAACTCAGGCCAATTAAATCATAATTTCTGTTGGTAGGAACAGTACATTAGTATTTTTTAAGGGTTAATCCAATGTGCAGGGAGTTTGAGAACCAATTGCATGGTTAAAAATTTTGGTTTTTGATTTGGGGTAAAATAGAGAATGGTTCCCTGAGGTAGAAGATAGCACTCAGCGTAAAACCAACAAGAAGAACAAAACTATGCAGAGTGTACGGATTTCTAGGAAGAAACATCTCACTCACTTTGTAATGGCTAATGTAGTAAATAAGGGTGGAGATGTGAATTCTGACCCTGTCATTTTACCAGTTGGGTGAACTCAATGAGACCATTAAATTCTGTGCTATCTCAAGATCCTTATCTATAATATGCATGTAGTAGGTACCCTATGGTTGTTGTGAAATTGAAGATAACAGATGTAAAACAACTGTTGATTAAAATTAACACAATGTCAATATTGTTATTAATTATAAAGACATAGCACATGGTGGCTGCTTCATGGCAGCTGTCGTCTTATCTGCATACAATTGTATACTACTCTCCAGTGATGGAATTTGCTGACCTCTCCAAGGGCCAGGCCACTTCTGTCTTCTTCATGGCTAGGGCCACAGATCCTAATAAATAGCCTGGTATGGGCTGTGACTTGAAAATATTAAATGCCAGACACAGAAAGACAAATATAGCCAAATATCACTTACTTGTGGAAACTAAAAAATATAGCAAACTAGTTAACATAACAAAAAAGAAACAAACTCACAGGTACAGAAAACAAACTAGTGGTTACCAGCTAGGAGACTGAAGGGGAAAGAGCGAGAAAGGGGTAGGGGTTTAGGAGGCACAAACTATACTATAAAATAAGCTACAAGGATATACAGTACAACACAAGGAATATAGTTAGTAATTTTATAATAACTATAAAAGGAATATAACCTTTAAAAAGGGCTTCCCAGGTGGTGCTAGTGGTAAAAAAAAAAACAAACCAAAAAAACAAACAAAGCCTCTCCTGCCAATGTAAGTAGACATAAGAGAACTGGGTTTGATCCCTGGGTCAGGAAGTTCCCCTGGAGAAGGGCGCAGTAACCTACTCCAATATTCTTGCTTGGAGAATCCCATGGACAGAAAATCATGGCAGGCTTCAGTCCATTTGTGAATCACTATGTTGAACACCCAAAACATAATATTGTACAACTATACATTAATAAAAAAGAAGTAAAAATTATTAAATGGGTGAGTAAATTCATGTGCCTTTCATGGGTCTAAAATAGAAGAATACCACAAGGTTTCTTTTGTGTTCTCTTACAAGCTCTTCTTTCTCTTGACTAGAACACTATTAACAATAATAGCTTGCTCTGTGTTAGGTACTGGTGTAAGGACTTTACACTAGACAGTTGTTGAGCTGCAATTTGAATTTATCTAAGTAAATATAAGTGATGTCATCTGGTCCCATCACTTCATGGCAAATATGTGGGGAAACAATGGAAACTGTAGGAGACTTTATTTTTGGGGCTCCAAAATCACTGAAGATGGAGACTGCAGCCATGAAATTAAAAGACACTTGCTCCTTGGAAAAAAGTTATGACCAACCTAGACAGCATATTAAAAAGCAGAGACATTATTTTGCCAACAAAGGTCCTTCTAGTCAAAGCTATGGTTTTTCCAGTAGTCATATATGGATGTGAGAGTTGGACTATAAAGAAGCTGAACGCCGAAGAATTGATGCTTTTGAACTGTGGTGCTGGAGAAGACTCTTAAGAGTCCCTTGGACAGCAATGAGATCCAACCAGTTCATCCTAAAGGAAATCAATCCTGACTATTCATTGGAAGGACAGATGCTGAAGCTGAAGCTCCAATACTTAAGTCACCTGATGCGAAGAACTGACTCCATGGGAAAGACCCTGATGCTGGGAAAGACTGAAGGCAGGAGGAGAAGGAGATGACAGAGGATGAGATGGTTGGATGGCATCACTGACTCAATGGACATGAGTTTGAATAAGCTCTGAGAGTTGATGATGGACAGGGAAGCCTGGCGTGCTGCAGTCCATGGGGTTGCAAAGAGTTGGACACGACTGAGCAGCTGAACTGAACTGAAGTAAATTTGAAAACAAATTCTCTTGTTAACCTTCCTGTTGCAATCATCACTCCTTTTGTGTAAAGCAGCCATTGCTATGAACTACTTGAAGTTCTTTAACCAGTTGTTAATTTCTTTATTCAATGATCCAAGCAACTCTTATCCTCTAGGTTTCTTGGGGACTAGTTGTAACTCTGAGGGGAAAGAATATGTTATTTAAAGAGATATAATCATCATATTTACTTTGGTTGGAAAAATAATTTTTACTTTGCAAAAATGAACTTATTAATTTTTCTTTGGCTTAGACAAAAACATGTGAACCTAAATCAATACAGCTATTACTTCTGTTATGCTCAGATATTCTATTGCTGGAAGCAATGATAAATGTAAACTTTGCCTCTGTAGTATTATGTCACAGTTCAATAGAGAGTTAACAGTCATATTTAAGAGCCTTTATATTGGAACCTTAGGTTTTACTTATTAAAAATTTCTCATTACTTGTAAGGTATTCACTAAATAAAAGCTTACCAAATCTGATTTTCTACTAAAAAGTAGTAATGGGAAGGTGTATGCCATAGGTTATGCAGTTCCATTCTATTTCCTTTAAAGCTTCTCAGGAGATAAAATCCAAGTCAGGATAAAATCTCTCTCTCTAACCACAGAACTCAAGAAAACACCAGATGTATCTCTTTATAATGAGAAAAACCTCTTCCACGTTTGAAGTTATTTTCAGATGAATAAGTAAAATGATTGCCCTTTATATTGTATTAATCAGTATTCTCTTTCCATTACTCTATTTGTAATAGTTTTTAACTGAGTTATAAGTCTATCTTACCTTTATTAGTTTTGGATTGTATGAATATAGGCAAATAAAAAGATTATAGAATCACAAAGAAACAGTTTCATGTATCTCAGCAGAACACAGTTGGAGTTCCAGGAAATATTAAAGAAATTGTTGCTCATTCCTAATAATATAAATATGTTTGCTTAAGATGGATGGTGGATGGTTTTGGTGATGAGCCACTGGCCTTTGTAAGTTTTAGAAATAAAATGGCAGTCTTTCTCCTTCCAACAGCAGATGTTTCTCTGCTAATTTTGAAATAAACATTTCCTTTGGAAACATCTGTCAGAGTAACATGTCTATAACTGAAATAAACATTGAGGATATTAAAATGTGCCAATTAAAAAATCCACCCATTTACTGGAAAATATACTATTAAAAAAAAGCAACCAGACTTTGAGGTAAATTTCCACTATAAATCTCAGTTCATAATATATACCATAACATGTGTAGAATATAGTACCACACTGTAGGCACAGTCCACTTTTATATGACATTTAACTTAAAATGTTGAATATATCTATTTATGGATTCTATTGGTGTGCCTTGCCAAACAATATGGCTAGCCTCTTATTTTGCAGAGTTTTGATTTAATCCAACAAGGACTATACCATTATCTATGAAAAAAGCATAGGAGAGGTATTTAATAATCCAGAAAATAGGATTTAGAGTCTTCTTGTACAGCTCTAACATGAAGATGTATCTCCATAGAGGCTCAAACTAGAAAAAAAAAGTTTGATTTCTGAAAAACCCTTAATGTTTTTCCACAAGTTGCATTAAAGGATGAACAAAACTAAAGACAATAACTTGGATCTCTTCTACCAGTTCAATATGTTGATCTCATTTATCCTATTGACAGAAATACTTAATATAATTCCTGTTTACAAAAGGGAAAATGGCAAAATGGTTATCTGAGAAGGCCTTGCAAATAGCTGAGGAAAAAAGAGAAGTGAAGGCAAAGGAGAAAAGGAAAGATATACCAGTCTGAATGCTGAGTTCCCAAGAATAGCAAGGAGAAATAAGAAAGCCTTCCTAAGTGAACAATGCAAAGAAATAGAGGGAAAAAAATAGAATGGAAATGACTAGAAATTTCTTTAGGAAAATTGGAGATACCAAGGGAAAATTTCATGCAAATATGGGCTCAATAAAGGACAGAAACGGTATGGACCTAACAGAAGCAGAAGATATTAAGAAGAGGTCGCAAGAATACACAGAACTATACAAAAAAGATCTGCATGACCTGGATAACCTCAGTGCTGTGATCACTCACCTAGAGCCAGACATCCTGGAATGCAAAGTCAAGTGGGCCTTAGGAACAAAGCTAGTGGGGGTGATGTACTACTGAGCTACTTCAGATCTTAAAAGATGATGCTGTGAAAGTGCTGCACTCAATATGTCAGCAAATCTGGAAAACTCAGGAGTGGCCACAGGACTGGAAAAGGTCAGTTTTCATTCCAGTCCCAAAGAAGGGCAATGCCAAAGAATGTTCAAACTACTCTACAAATGCACTCATTTCACATGCTAGCAAGGAAATCCTAAAAATTCTCCAAGCTGGGATTCAACAGTACATGAACTGAGAACTTCCAGATGTTCAAGCTGGATTTAGAAAAGGCAGAGGAACCAGACATCAAATTGCAAACACCCGTTGGATCATCAAAAAAGCAAAAGAATTGCAGAAAAACATCTGCTTCATTGACTATGCTAAAGCCATTGATTGTGTAGATCACAACAAACTGGAAAATTCTTAAAGAGATGGGAATACCAGACCACCTGACCTGCCTCCTGAGAAATCTGTATTCAGGTGAAGAAGCAACAGTTAGAACCAGACATGGAACAATGAACTGGTTCCAAATTTGGAAAGGAATATGTCAAGGCTGTATATTGTCACCCTACTTATTTAACTTATATGCAGAACACATCGAGTGAAATGCCAGGCTGAATGAATAACAAGCTGGAATCAAGATTGCCAAGAGAAATATCAATAACCTCAGATACGCATGTGACACCACCCTTATGGCAGAAAACAAAGAGAACTAAAGAGCATCTTGATGAATGTGAAAGAGGAGAGTGAAAAAGCTGAATTAAAACACAGCATTCAGAGAACTAAGATCATGGCATCTGGTCTCATCACTTCACGGCAAATAGGTGGGTAAACAATGGAAACAGTGACAGACTTTATTTTCTTGGGCTCCAAAATCACTACAGACATGACTGCAGCCATGGACTTAAAAGATGCTTATTCCTTGGAAGAAAAGATTAGACAGTGTGTTAAGAAGCAGAGACATTACTTTGCCAACAAAGGTCCATCTAGTCAAAGCCATGGTTTTCCCAGTAGACATGAATGGATATGAAAGTTGGACTGTAAAGAAAGCTGAGTGCCAAAGAACTGATACTTTTGGACTGTGGTGCTGGAGAACACTCTTGAGAGTCCCTTGGACAGAAAGGATATCAAACCAGTCAGTCCTAAAGGAAATCAACCCTGAATATTTATTGGAAAGACTGATGCTGAAGCTGAAGCCCCAATGTTTTTGCCACCTGATATGAAGTGGAGACTCATTGAAAAAGTCCCTGGTGCTGGGAAAGATTGAAGCCCAGAGGTGGGGATGACAGAGTATGAGACGGCTGGATGGCATCATTGACTTGATGGACATGAGTTTGAGGAAACTCTGGTATGTATGAAGGACAGGGAAGCCTGGTGGGTGCAGTTCATGGGGTCACAGAGCTGGACATGATTGAGTGATTGAAAAACCACAACAACAATTTACAGAAAATAGTTTAATACTGTGAAGGTGCTGTTCTTAGTCATTCAGTCATGTCCAACTCATTTTGACCCCATGGACTGTGGCCCGCCAGCTCTGCTGTCCATGGGGATTCTCCAGGCAAGAAAACTGAAGTGGGTTGCCATTTCCTTCTCCAAGGGAAATTCCCAACCCAGGGATCGAACCCAGATCTTCTGCATTGCAGGCAGATTTATTACCATCTGAGGCACCAGGGAATACCAATATACTTTATACTAATATACTTTAAAATTTTTATTTACTCTTTCCCTATATTTTCCAAAGTAATATAAGATGCTGTGAAAGTGCTTGTGTGAATTTGTAACCAAAAAGTATTGTTTACATTCTTTGATTGGCTCGTTTATTTTTCTGGAATTGAGCTTCAGGAGCTACTTGTATATTTTGGAAATTAATCCTTTGTCAGTTGCTTCATTTGCTATTATTTTCTCCCATTCTGAAGGCTGTCTTTTCACCTTGCTTTTAGTTTCTTTTGTTGTGCAAAAGCTTTTAAGTTTAATTAGGTCCCATTTGTTTATTTTTGCTTTTATTTACAGTATTCTGGGAGGTGGGTCATAGAGGATCCTGCTGTGATTTATGTCAGAGAGTGTTTTGCCTATGTTTTCCTGTAGGAGTTTTATAGTTTCTGGTCTTACATTTAGATCTTTAATCCATTTTCTCCAAAGAAGGCATACAAATGGCTAACAAACATGAAAAGATGATCAACATCACTCATTATCAGAGAAATGCAAATCAAAACCACAATGAAGTGCCATCTCATGCCACTCAAAATGGCTGCTATCAAAAAGTCTACAAACAATAAATGCTGGAGAGGGTGCGGAGAAAAGGGAAACCTCTTACACTGTTGGTGGGAATGCAAACTAGTACAGCCACTATGGAGAACAGTGTGGAGATTTCTTAAGAAACTGGAAATAGAACTGCCATATGGCCCAGCAATCCCCCTGCTGGGCATACACACTGAGGAAACCAGATCTGAAAGAGACATGTGCACCCCAATGTTCATCACAGCACTGTTTATAATAGCCAGGACATGAAAGCAACCTAGATGCCCATCAGCAGATGAATGGATAAGAAAGCTGTGGTACATATACACAATGGAATATTACTCAGCCATTAAAAAGAATACATTTGAATCAGCTCTAATGAGGTGGATGGAACTGGAGCCTATTATACAAAGTGAAGTAAGTCAGAAAGAAAAACACCAATACAGTATATTAACACATATATATGGAATTTATGAAGATGGTAACGATAACCCTATATGTAAGATAGCAAAAGAAACTCAGATGTGAAGAACAGTCTTTTGGACTCTATGGGAGAAGGCGAGCATGGGATGATTTGAGAGAATAGCATTGAATCATGTATATTATCATATGTGAAACAGATCGCCAGTCCAGGTTCGAGGCATGAGACAGGGTGCTCAGGGCTGGTGCACTGGGATGACCCAGAGGGATGGGATAGGGAGGGAGGTGGGAGGTGGGTTCAGGATGGGGAACACATGTAAACCCATGGCTGATTCATGTCAATGTATGGCAAAACCACCATAATATTGTAAAGTAATTAGCCTCCAATTAAATAAATTTAAAAAAAACCCCAAAAGCAAAACAACCACAAAGTATTGTTTACAGAAGGATTTTTTTCCTCTTCAGGTAAAAAAAAATAAGCAAAACTGATTTTCATATTCCATTAGTCCTATTGGAAAAAGCCATGATATTAATTGGACCTTTCACTATTTTACTGTTAGATTTTGCTTTCTTATTTAGCTATGATATTTATGTCTTCTGGGTTTTTCTTTACAGTTACTATAAATTTTTTTCTGCCTTAGATGCCAAAGTCACCTGTTTGAAATTATAATATTCAAATACTGCTTAGGATCAATATTCATTGATTTTTCATGAACACATACTTTTTCAGGTATACATAGTTTTTCAAAATATCCACTTATCGTCAAGTTTTCATGGTCACTTCCATTCTGCTGCTCAGGTTCACATCACAATTCCTCACCTCTTAACCAAGCAAAATATGGCAGAGATTATGTGTATTCACCTTTTACTCCTAGACATACAAGCAGACTATATATTCCAGCCTCCTTACAGTTTTACACAGTGGAATGTGGACAAAGGGGATTCATGTATGTCACTTCAATACCCAGCTTCTAGAAATCTTTCTTACAAAATATTTGACCTTCCTTATCTTTATTCAGCAAATGAATGGAGATACTGAACACACTATGAGCAACAAAATATAAAGTACCTGCCCCTGAATAATCACCTGAAATGCTTGCCAACAGGAATATCTGCATTGGATCAAGGAATACATGTACTATAGGAAGCTGCTAAGATTTTCAGATTAGTTATTACAGCCATTGACATCATTTACTTTATTTTGGGCTTACAGGCAAGATAATTGCAAATTATCTCCTCAATCTTCATCTGTATAATGTATCTAAAGGCTCAAAATAGAATCTTATATTCCACTCAAATCCATTCTTCTTTGTAACATTGCTGTTATCAACATCATTCTAGAAATTAATTGTCAAAAAGGGCAATATGGTGTAACCTTTCTAGTTTGGGATTTTGGTGAGATGGAGAACAGGGGCATTTCAAAATCCGACCATAGGAGAAGTAACTCTTTTAAAGGTATTTGATACATTCAACTGTTACATTGCATGTAGTAGATATGATTTGGCAGCAAAATCAAATTCCTTATTATTAAAATATTTATAATATATCCCTTTAGAATTTGGAAAGGCACTGGCTAAGGCTGTAGCATGCTATTCTCTACTCCAACATGAACTGAAAAATTTGAAATTATTATATTAGTTCCTGCTCCTCAGAATTCATTAGAATAGTTTATTAGTTTCATCATGAAAACTACCCAGTTATTCATTTCCCGAGTTCATGGCAGTGATCATTCATATGGATACCATTGAGTAGTAAGATATGTAAGAAAAGCCTCCAACCACAGATGAGTCATGCCATCTCTACACATGTAGAAGATATACATAATTCTTTTTCTCTCTCTTGAAAGTAATCAAAGGAATAGCTCCAGACAACCTTATTACAAAGGACTGGTAAGTTTCTACCACTGGCAGGGCTGGCAGCTGGGCTGCAGTTGTTAGAATGCCAGATCCCAGACGTGGCATGATTGAATCCAGTGTCTAATCATTTTGTTATAGTAAATTCACAAAGCAGTCTGATTACAGCACACTCTGTCTTCATGGTGGTACACGTGTTATAGATTTGCTATGAAATTGCTAGTGTGAATTAGTAACCAAAAAGTATTGTTTACAAAAGAATTTCTTTCCTCATCAGTTAAAAAAAAAAAAAAAAGCTGACTCACCTATTCCACTAGTCCTATTGGAAAAAGCCGTGATGTTAACTGGACCTTTCACTATTTGGCTATTAGTTTTTTGCTTTCTTATCTAGCTATAATATTTATACTTCCTGGGTTTTTCTTTATGGTTACCATAAATCTTTTCTACCTTAGATGCAAAAATCAGCTATTTGAAATTATAATCTTCAAATACTATCTTCAAATACCATACCATTTAGGGCAAATATTCACTCATTTTTTTCAAAAACAAATATTAGAGTTGTTTAATATGTACATGTTAACAAGATTATGAAAATAGGTTCTGTGGCTTTAGGCTATAATGGAAGAAATATTTAGAGCTACAAGTTATTTTAATATCTTGCCAGGAAGATATATAGAAACATTTTAAGAAAATATATTAAATCATTTTGTTTCTGCATACTCTATTAATGAGCAAGAGAACACATTTATTAAACTCTCTTGACAATATATAATACATTAAATAAATCGTTAAAGCTTGGCTGTGAATCTACAAGGTTTTGTAAGTATTTTTCTGCTATGAACAATAGTATATTTGCTACAAATACTTTCTTCTAGTCCTTTTGTACATAAAAACCAGCACATGTAAAATTTGACTATTTCTCCTTTGAGGCAATTTTCCTTCCCTATTTTGTCTTTGTATTAAAATATTACCAACCCTCATTAATTGGTGGCAAATCTCTGTGAATTTTTGCAGCTCACTGAAAGGTGATCATAGAAAGAAAATCTGGAGTCCTGTTGATTTAGTAATTTATCAAACTACCCAGACACACATTTGTAAACAGAGTCACACATCTGAACAGACGTCAACAAATATTTTGGGGGGCTTACCAGAAATCCTGCCTTTTAGTTTTTTGGTGAACATTTCCTTTTGCACCAAAAATTTCAGTATCTTCTTAATTACCTGCAAACACTTTCCCCCCTTTCCTCCTATGAACTGTGTAGTCTTCAGAAGTATTCTCTCTAATATCATGAATTTCTCCCCAATTTTTCTCACTAATCTTGTCTTTTCCCTCAGCATAAGCATGATATATCTAACTTTCTACTTGGACAGATAAATTTAATGTGCCAAAAATGATGTCAGTATCCCTTTCCAAGTCTGCTGCTGCCATACTGGTTCCCAGCACAATAAAAGGCACCACCAATTTTGCAGTTTTTCAGCTTCTAAACCTACAAGTAATCCTTGTATCCTGGTTCTATCACACTTCACATTCAATTCATCCATAACTTCTATTAGTTTTAGAGTACCTCTATAATCTGACTATCCCTTTTATCTTATCTGCTACCACTCTCATCCAAATGACCATCTACTCTTGTTTTTGACCTCTACTCTAGACTTCTAAGTAGTTTTACCTTTATTCTACTCTTGCCCCACTTATAGCTTCTTTACACAGCAGTTGAGCAAATCATGTCAATTTTCCCACTGAAAAATTTCCAATGAGTTCACACAAAATTTGGAATACAATCTGACATCCTGGTGATGTCCTCAAAGGGTCAGCCGTTTCCTCTACTTCTGTCTCCTACTTTCCCTTCTGTTCACTATGCTGCAGCTACACTGGCCTTCTTGCTAATTTTTGAAATGTTCAAGTTCAGCCCAAGATATTTGCATTTTTCTGTTCTCTTTGCCAGAAATCTATTGTCCCCAGGTTGATGTTTACTCCCCAAATTTCATTCATTTTCTTGTTTAATATTCCTCTTTTTTTTGCTCTTCCATCATTTAGTTCCAGTCATTACTAATCCCTTACAAAGTTTCCTTTTCTTTATCGCTCTTAAAGTGCCCTAAAATTATGATACAATATTTAGTTTTTTCTTTCTTCCCTTTGAAGGAATTCAGAACATGTAACCCCCAAATATGCTATTTTGTCATAATGTAAAGGCACTTAGAAACAGTAGGTACAGGAAAGGTACACTGACCCTCTTTTCCTCTTCCTGAAAGTCAGAGATAAAGCTCCCATGTGAAAGGTACCCTTCCTGTGCCACAAGAAAGGAAGACGTTGTTATATCACCAGAGATGGGGAATTGAGGCTGAAAAATCTGTGCAAACTAACCTTGTTAAATTAACCCTCACTTCCTGATCACTTCTCAACAGTTTGTTATTGCAGCCCCACATCCTTTGTTTTATGGATTCTTCACAGATGTCTTTTCTTTGTCTAAAGGGTATAAATGCTTTTCGTTCTGGGCACTTCTTCGGGTTTCCATTCCCATGTAAAGGCTTCCATGCATACGTAAAACTTTGACTAAACTTGTATGCTTTTTCTCCTGTTTTACTTCAGTTTAATTCTTAGGCCTAGCCAGGGATTCAAAGAAGGGCAAAAGAGACTTCTTAAACATACTAGAATTTAACTTTATGAAGTATAAGGTCCCTGTCTTCCAAACTGCAGTATTCTGATTGTCTCAAAAAAGTTTCAAGAAACATGTGCTGAATAAACACATGACTAAGTCAAACCATAAATAAAATTTTATATCACCATCATAACCAGTCAAAATCCTTTTACTTATTCTAAGTACAATTTCTTCTTTTACCTCTGTAAACCATTTAAATAAACATCAGGAAAGGAACTACAGTACATTAGGTCTAGCTTTTTTTTTCCCCTACTGTTTCTCTCTTAATTAACCATATTGATTTATTTCTAGATCACTCTCATGACTCAGCAGCAAAGTAGCTTTCTTACATGGAGAGTTACTTTGTTGGACATCATCTACAGCAGTAATTCTTAAACTGTAGCATGAATCAGAATCACCTGAAGAGCTTATGCAACAAAAATGGCAGGACCTCATCCCCAGGGTTTCTATTTGGCAGGTCTGGAGTGTGGTTAGAAATCTTGCACTTCTCACTTGCCTTCAGATATTACTGATTCTGCTAGTCTGGAGCACAGTTTGAGAACTACATGTCTACAGAACATCTGGATGATGGCTAGCTCCTTTTGTCTTGATTTTCTTTCAGAGGGACCTTGGGAGAGAGAACCTTATGTAAACTTCGCAGTTTTGTATACAACAAGTTAATGAGTGGGACCCAGAGCCCTCCTAGCTGGGTATACTAGTTGGAGAAGTGAGCAGTTGTCATAAAAAGTGTCCTGAAGAGTTTTCCGAGCAGTGTTTCAAACTTAAAATTTGAAAAAAATGAAAAAAGAGCAGCAATAATAAAAGAGGTAGAGATAGAGACAAAGCTAGAATAGGGAGAAGGACTGGAAGGTGGAAGAAGAAGAGGGAGGGGATTTGAAACAACTGGAATGCTGACATATATAGAAATTCTAAAACCATACAGGATGCCTGAAATGCTTGAAGGAAGCAGCTGAAGCTGTTTTGGAAAAGTTGGTGTTTACAGTGAATTTTCTATGGATTTTGTATGGATTCAGATTTAGAAAGATTGGCAGTTGATTCTTGAACAATGACAGTGTTAGGGGCATTGACTGCCTCCCCGTCACCACCTCATGCCCAATCAAATATCAATATATAACTTTACAGTAAGCCTTCTATATCTTTGCTTCTGCATTTGCTGATTCAACCAGCCCTGGACTAGGTAGTAGGTAGTATTTAGTGAAAAAAATCTCACATATAAGTGGACCTGCATAGTTCAAATCAGTGTTGTTCAAGGATCAACCGTACTGGGGGCATGCGAGAGACCTAAAGAAATGAACACAAAGCAAAGATCTTCCATCTCCATTATGTTTAGAGGTCTTTATACAAGTTTATGTATATTTAATGCTCGCTACACATAATCACAGAAAACTAGCCAATCTGATCACAGGACCACAGCCTTGTCGAACTCAATGAAACTAAGAGATACCGTGTGGGGCCACTCAAGACAGTCGGGTAATGGTGGAGAGGTCTGACAGAATGTGGTCCACTGGAGAAGGGAATGGAAAACCACTTCAGTATTCTTGCCTTGAGAACCCCACGAACAGTATGAGAAGGCAAAATGATAGGATAATGAAAGAGGAACTCCCCAGGTCAGTTGGTGCCCAATATGCTACTGGAGATCAGTGGAGAAATAACTCCAGAAAGAATGAAGGGATGGAGCCAAAGCAAAAACAACACCCAGTTTTGGATGAGACTGGTGGTAGAAGAAAGGTCCGATGCTGCAAAGAGCAATATTGTATAGGAACCTAGAATGTTAGGTCTATGAATCAAGGCAAATTGGAAGTGGTCAAACAGGAGATGGCAAGAGTGAATGTCGACATTCTAGGAATCAGTGAACTAAAATGGACTGGAATGGGTGAATTTAACTCAGATGACCATTATATCTACTCCTGTGGGCAAGAATCCCTTAGAAGAAATGGAGTAGCCAACTTAGTCAACAAGAGTCTGAAATGCAGTACTTTGATGCAATCTCAAAAATGACAGAATGATCTGTTTGTTTCCAAGGCAAACCATTCAATATCACAGTAATCCAAGTCTATGCCCCAACCACTAATGCTGAAGAAGCAGAAGTTCAGTGGTTCTGTGAAGACCTACAAGATCTTCTAGAACTAACACCCCAAAAAAGATGTCCTTTTCATTATAGGGGACTGGAATGCAAAAGTAGGAAGTCAAGAAACACCTGGAGTAACAGGCAAATTTGGCCTTGGAGTACGGAATGAAGCAGGACAAAGGCTAATAGAGTTTTACCAAGAGAATGCACGGGTCATAGCAAACACACTCTTCAACAACACAAGAGAAGACTCTACACATGGACATCACCACATGGTCAACACTGAAATCAGATTGATGATATTCTTTGTAGTCAAAGATGGAGAAGCTCTATACAGTCAGCAAAAACAAGACCAGGAACTGACTGTGGCTCAGATCATGAACTGCTTATTGCCAAATTCAGACTTAAATAGAAGAAAGTAGGGAAAACCACTAGACCATTCAGGTATGACCTAAATCAAATCCCTTACAATGATAAAGTGGAAGTGAGAAATAGATTTAAGGGACTAGATCTGATAGACAGAGAGCCTGATGAACTATGGACGGAGGTTCGTGACATACAGGAGACAGGGATCAAGACCATCCCCATGGAAAAGAAATGCAAAAAGGCAAAATGATTGTTTGAGGAGGCCTTACAAGTAACTGTGAAAAGAAGAGAAGTGAAAAGCAAAGGAGAAAAGGAAAGATAATCCCATTTGAATGCAGAGTTCCAAAGAATAGCCAGGAGAGATAAGAAAGCCTTCCTCAGTGATCAATGCAAAGAAATAGAGGAAAACAACAGAATGGGAAAGACTAGAGATCTCTTCAAGAAAATTAGAGATATCAAGGGAACATTTCAGTTAAAGATGGGTTCAAAAAAGGACAGAAATGGTATGGACCTAACAGAAGCAGAAGATATTAAGAAGAGGTGGCAAGAATACACAGAAGAACTGTACAAAAAAGATCTTCACGCGCCAGATAATCACAGGGGTGTGATTACTCACCTGGAGCCAGACATCCTGGAATGTGAAGTCAAGTGGGCCTTAGAAAGCATCATTATGAACAAAGCTAGTGCATGTGATGGAATTCCAGTTGAGCTATTCAAATCTTGAAAGATGCTGCTGTGAAAGTGCTGCACTCAATATGCCAGCAAATTTGGAAAACTCAGCAGTGGCCACAGGACTGGAAAAGGTCAGTTTCCATTCCAATCCCTAAGAAAGGCAATCCCAAAGAATGCTCAAACTACCACACAATTGCACTCATCTCACACACTAGTAAAGTAATACTCAAAATTCTCCAAGCCAGGCTTCAGCAATACGTGAACTGAGAACTTTCAGATGTTCAAGCTGGTTTTAGCAAAGGCAGAGGAACCAGAGATCAAATTGCCAATATCCGCTGGATCATCGAAAAAGCAAGAGAGTTCCAGAGATACATCTATTTTTGTTTTATTGACTATGCCAAAGCCTTTGACTGTGTGGATCACAATAAACTGTGGAAAATTCTGAAAGAGATGGGAATACCAGACTACTTGACCTGCCTCTTGAGAAACCTGTATGCAGGTCAGGAAGCAGCAGTTAGAACTGGACATGGAACAACAGACTGGTTCCAAATAGGAAAAGGAGTATGTCAAGGCTGTATATTGTCACCCTGCTTATTTAACTTATATGCAGAGTACATCATGAGAAACGCTGGGCTGGAAGAAGCACAAGCTGAAATCAAGATTGCTGGGAGAAATATCAATAACCTCAGGTATGCAGATGGCACCACCTTTATGGCAGAAAGTGAAGAGAGACTAAAAAGCCTCTTGATGAAAGTGAAAGAGGAGAGTGAAAAAGTTGGCTTAAAGCTCAACATTCAGAAAACTAAGATCATGGCATATGGTCCCATCACCTCATGGGAAATAGATGGGGAGACAGTGGAAACAGTGGCTGACTTTATTTTTTTGGGCTCCAAAACCACTGTTGATGTTGAGTGCAGCCATGAAATTAAAAGATGCTTACTCCATGGAAGGAAAGTGATGACCAACCTAGATAGCATATTAAAAAGCAGAGACATTACTTTGTCAACAAAGGTCTGTCTGGTCAAGGCTATGGTTTTTCCAGTGGTCATGCATGGATGTAAGAGTTGGACTGTGAAGAAAGCTGAGCACCGAAAAATTGATGCTTTTGAAGTGTGGTGTTGGAGAAGACTCTTGAGAGTCCCTTGGACTGCAAGGAGATCCAACCAGTCCATCCTAAAGGAGATCAGTCTTGGGTGTTTATTGGACAGACTGATGTTGAAGCTGAAACTCCAGTATTTTGGCCACCTCATGCGAAGAGTTGACTCATTGGAAAAGACCCTGATGGTGGGAGGGATTGCAGGCAGGAGGAGAAGGGTATGACAAAGGATGAGATGGCTGGATGGCATCACCGACTTGATGGGCATGAGTTTGAATAAACTCCAGGAGTTGGTGATGGACAGGGAGGCCTGGCGTGCTGCGATTCATGGTATCACAAAGAGTTGTACACATATATTTACTGTTTGTTACACTACTAAGTATTTTATATGTTCACAACCTGATTTAATTTGTCTTTTTGAAATATTGGCTCTCCCACCTCAGGATTATTATTCTAATTTCAGACTGGTATTAACAGCAACATTGAAAGATGAGGAAATCAACTTATTAGTCAACAAATAGGTTGGCAAAAATTTAATTCTGCATCTGTAGATGTTTTAGCATTCTTCAGACAGTACTGGGGAAGTAGTTGTCCACTCTTTCTTTGTTGCCTGCCTTTTTATTTGTCACTTTTATTTGTATTCTCCTTATATAGTCTAATTCATATGAAACAACTAGTGAAGAAGGGTATGTTTAAGAACATAATTTTTACTTTACTAAAAATATGACTTAATTTTGACTGTGTTTGTGTGTGATTGTGTGTGTTGAGACATTTCATCTTTAGAAATTCCTGAGTTTAATGAAATTATATTGGGAAATAAGTCATTTTTAATATTAAACTTTTTTGATTATGGCAATAAAATCAGTTATAGTATAAGCCATTTTAAATGACTCCTGGTTTCTGTCAAATGTTACTGATTTTTTTGACTTGAAAATATTTTTAATTTTGCAGAAGCTTTTCCAGCCAGAGCGATCTTAGTGCTATAGCTTGTCTCTCATATGTCAAAGCTCTTATAGCTATATATATAATAACAGGTTTATTGGAGAGTCTGAGCTTTGTAGGGTACACACTTGGGAAGGATTTATATTTTGTCTAATCATTGCCCCAACTGTGCTATATCAAATCTTCCTTTTCTGATGGTAGCAAATCTCTTAATGATGTCTTGGGCAGATTCTAGAACTTCTCTCAACTTTAAGTTATTAAAAAGCCTAGTCTAATTTACAACTCTAATCTCACATCCTCCCCCCATCACATTTCAGACCTGGTTTGGGGCCAAAGGACTTGGAGCGGGGAGGAAGTGTAGTGGTCTGCTCTCTCATTTCCTTATTATCACCAGGAGTCACACAGAAGGTGATAGTATATCTCTCTAGGCCACCTCCTCAACTTCTGTCTTATGCTTTTATATATCTGGCTGCTCTAGGAAGAGAGATAGAGGAGAGGGACAAGTTTCTTGCAGGAACAGTGGTTTTTATTGTCAAATACCTTACTTTCCTGGTTAAGGCCGATAGATCATCACACTCCTGGGGGAGAGATGTCTAATTATTTGCTTTCTAATGAAGCACATGGATAAGTTCCTTGGAGGGAACATCCCCACTGTAAATTTCCCTCATTTATTATTATTTATATTTACTTAACACCTAATAGCTCGATCTGTCTTACATCCTCTTATACATGTTTGATAAACATTAAATAATTTAGCTATCTGGAGAAACGGAACCACAGTGAAACTGAGCAACCTTGCAGGACCATGTATTTAAAATGGTAATTGACAAACTTTGGATTTGAACCCAGGCATTGTGGCTCCAATGCTGTTAATGTTGTTGTTTAGTCACTAAGTCATGTCTGACTCTTTTGTGACCCCTAGATGGTAGCTGCCAGGCTCCTCCTGTCCATGGGATTTATCAGGCAAAAATATTGAAGTGGGTTGCCATTTCCTTCCCCAGGGGGTCTTTCCAACCCAGGGATCAAACCCAAGTCTCCTGTTTGGCAGATGGGTTTTTACTACTGAACCCCCAGGGAACCACCCCCTTGCCCCCCTCCCCCCAATGCTCTTAACAACTATGTTAAGCTGCCTTCATGTGGTTCTCTCTGACTTGAGACAGCAATTTATAGGAAATTGATAATAATGGTCTGGAGCCAAAGGTTTTTTAAAGATATGATTATAGGTTTTAGAGTCATCAATTTTCTTTTTTTTTTTTTTTTTTTTGAGTTATGAAAGTAGATAAGATCTCTGAAGGGGATGACCCAATTGGTGAAAACAATAATATTTAAAAACATGAAAGATCCCAGGGAAGAAGACTTTGAAGGGCCAGGTAGACGTGAAGATTTACTGTCTACAGAACAAACCAGTAGTTGGATGTCCTTTCCAATGTTACTCTCTAAGTGGCTGTTTCTCATTTATTCAAAGAAGCTAAAATCTTGTATGGGAGGATATTGGAAAAGACGTGCCTCTGATTGCCTAACCCTAAGCAAAGCAAAACCTTGGAGTTTAAAAACCTACCTCCACAAAAATTGCTTATGGAAGGTGAGTCAGGGAAGAATGACTGAAGTCATTTAACCAATAATATACCTAGGAAATATCTTGGGAATTCATTTTTCTTCTCACCACTTATTCAGTTTATTTACTTTAGCTTTATTTATATATTGGCATCTTGTACCTGATGTGAAGAGCTGACTCATTTGAAAAGACCCTGATGCTGGGAAAGATTGAAGGTGGGAGCAGAAGGGGCTGACAGAGGATGAGATGGTTGGATGGCATCACTGATTCAATGGATATGAGTTTGAGTAAGCTCCAGGAGTTGGTGATAGACAGGGAGGCCTGGCATGCTGCAGCCCATGGGTTGCGAAGTGTCAGACACGACTGAGCAACTGAACTGAACTGAACTGGCATTTTGTAACTATAACTGTCTGTCTGACCTGAGTCTGCATTGAACCCTGAAGTCACTCAAGCCAAAGTATGGAGGGTTTTAAATGGAAATGAACACCTGCAAAATGTTCATATATGTCCAGTGGATCAAGGATTAGGAAATGAGACTCTGTAATTAGGTCATTCTGGCTTTGCAAGATAAAATTAGGGTCATTCATTTTGCAACTATACTGCATGCCTTTGTTAAAATTTGACATTTCCATATTTGATTCATTTTGCTTTTTTTTCCTAATGTGTGACATGAATTACAGTTCCAAATTTATTTGTGTATTGATGGTTACCCAGTTTTCCCCAAAACTTTTATAGAATGAGCCACTTTTTTCTTTCCTAACTTGAGATCCAAACATTTTCATATATTATAATAATGTTTGTATGTATATTTCTATCTGTTTTCTCCTATTCCAATAGTCTATTAATGTACTATTTTGTTTTATTTATGAAAGCTTCATATTTTATATTAATGGGCTAATGGCCTTCATCAAGCTTGTTTTTATTAAAGAATTTTCCTGGTTATTCACATTTATTTTCCATCTGAGCTTTGAGATAGCCTGTTTAGTTAAAAAAAAAATTTTTATTTGACATCACATTACATTATAAATTGTTGAATCTTCTTCTTTCATGAGTGTTTTACAGTTTCTAGTCAAAAACAATATTTATTCATTTCTGGTTAAGTTTATTTATAGGTACTGTACCTCTTTTGTATTGTTACAAGTGGGATCTTTTCTTCTACTATAAACTTATTTTTTTACTTTACCAGTTGCTGTTAGTAGTGTTTAATTGAATTGCTGATGTTTTTATGGATTTTGATTAGCAAAAATAATTCTCCAATATGGTTCAAACTATTTTATTTGAATGCTTGTTTATGAATATTCTGTTTAATGCCATACTATGCTGAGTCATTTTATTTCTTACGGAATAATTTTTATTGATTCACTTCTATTTTACAGGTATTTAAACATATCATCTGTAAAGAGGCCACTTTATTTCTAAATCTTATATCTCTAGTTTTTCTTGTATCAAAATATTTTGGCAGGTAGCAAAAGTAAAATGTTAGAACTAATGTGACAGAGGACAGCCTTATCTTGTCCTTGACTTTACTAGGACAAATATTTATTGCTTCTCTATTAAGACTTTTGCACTAAGAATAAGTGTATTTTATCATTTTAAGACAATATCTGTAAATATAAAATATCAAATATTTTTATATTTAATTAATATCTATGGATAATATATTTCTCCATAGGCTTATTAATATGTTAAATATATTAATAACTTAGATAATGTTTAGCAGTCCTTCTATCTAGAATAAAATCTCTTGAAAAATGACATTTTGCTCATATAATGATCAGAATTTTGTTTGCAAAATTTTTATAATAAATGTCTCATAATTCATAAATCATATTTATCTTACCAGCTTTATACAGTTCTTGACAGGTTTTGTGCAGTACTTAGTAATTTTATGCTTGCTTTGAAAAAACAGAATTCAGGGTTTTTTGTTTTTTTAATATACGGTGCATTCATGCAGGCTAAGTTGCTTCAGTCATGTCCAATTCTGTGCAACCCTATTGACTGCAGCCTGCCAGGCTCCTGTGTCCACAGGATTCTCCAGGCAAGAATACTGGAGTGGGTTGTCATGCCCTTCTTCAGTGAATCTTCTTGACCCAGGATTGAACCTGCATCTCTTATGTCTCCTTGCACTGGCAAGTGTGTTCTTTACCAGTAGCACCACATGAGTGGAGTTTAAATAGCTTTGAAATGATCTATTTGTCAAGGATTTTATAAATTTTTCATGTAAAATGATCTAGTTCAGTTCAGTTTAGTTGCTCAGTCGTGTCCGACTCTTTGCCACCCCATAGACTGCAGCACATCAGGCTTCCCTGTCCATCACCAACTCCTGGAGCTGACTCGAACTCGTATCCATCGAGTCAGTGATGCCATCCAACCCTCTCATCCTCTGCTGTCCCCTTCTCCTCCTGCCTTCAATCTTTCCCAGCCTCAGATCTTTTCCAATGAGTTAGTTCTTCGCATCAGGTGGTCAAAGTATTAGAGCTTCAGCTTCAGCATCAATGAATATTCAGGACTGATTTCCCTTAGGATTGACTGGTTGGATCTCCTTGCAGTACAAGGGACTCTCAAGAACCTTCTCCAACACCACAGTTCAAAAGCATCAATTCTTTGGTGCTCAGCCTTTTTTATAGTCCAGCTCTCACATCCATACATGACTATTGGAAAAACCATAGCTTTGACTAGACAGACCTTTGTTAGAAAAGTAATATCTCTAGTTTTTAATATGCTGTCTAGGTTGGTCATAGCTTTTCTTCCAACGAGCAAGCGTTTTTTAATGTTATGGCTGCAGTCACCATTTGCAGTGATTTTGGAGCCAAAGAAAACAAAGTCTGTCTCTGTTTCCATTATTTTCCCATCTATTTGCAATGAAGTGACGGGACTGGATGCCATGACCTTCATTTTTTTGAATGTTGAGTTTTAAGCCAGGTTTTTCACTCTCCTATTTCACTTTCATTGAGAAACTCTTTAGTTCCTTAATAAGAACCCCATGAACAGTATGAAAAATGATCTATGCCTAGTGCTTTTAGAGAGATATCAGTTTACAAACGACATTTCTTCTGTGGGAATTGACATATTTAGTTTTGGTTGCAAGTTCAGTTCCATTTTTCTAGAAAAAATTTTTGTTCATCCCATTGTTTTTGTTTTTCTTCATTTCTCAGTTTTTAATTTGATATTTTTAAATTTTAGGGATTTTTTATAAAAATTTTTTTCATGACTAGTTTGGTTAATAATTTAACTGTATAGTTATTCTGAAAACTCGATTTGAATTTCACTATTATTTTCAGATTTATAAATAACTTCTGTTTTTAGCATTAATAATTATTCCCTGTTTTCCTTTGGCTTAATTTGTGATTTATTTTCTAATGTTTTGAATCATTTGGTTGGTTTTCATTATTTTTATTGACACAAAATTTGTAGCTGTGAATTATCTTAATATGGTGTTAGGTATATTCTATAGATTTCAATAGGGAATGTTTCCATTTAAATATTTTCTAGATTTTACACCATGTAGATTTGATTTACTTCTTTAGTAGAAGATTGTTTAAGGAAAAATTTATTTATTTTTATTTGGTAAGATATTTGGGTTTTTTAAATTTTTTAGTTTCCTTTAATCAGATAATGATATTGGTACAATATTTATATTTTAGGATTTATGGTACTTTATTTGTAGCTAAGATTCTAGTCATGTTTATTGTTTTATGAGCATTAGGGAACATTTTTACATGTCAAGTTCTATATATTTCAATGCAGTCTATCTCTTTCTGTTAGGTCTCCTGTCTTTACTTTTGATTATTTTTCCCATTGGTATTATTTACTGTGTTGACTTACCTGTCTGGACTAAAGAAATAAATTGTTTCCTCATACTAGGAGTTTTCTAATACTCATTTTTCTTCTATAGTTTTGCTTTATAATATTGACTTTGTTGTTCTTAGTACATAAATACTCCATTATAGCTTCATTGTTAATAGCTGCCATTATAATTATATATTTAAAAGTGTAAAATGTTTGATTTGATATTGATTTACATTACATAATGTTTATCAATATCAAAGTGATTAATATATTCATCACCTCATACAGGTAACATTTGTGTGTGTGTTTGATAAGAAAAATTAAGAAGATCTACTCTCAGCAACTTTCAAGTATATAGTATTATTAAGTACAGTCACCGTGGGCTTCCCAGGTGGTGCAGTGGTAAAGAATCTGAGTGCCAATGCAGAAGATGCAAGAGATGCAGGTTCGATCCCTGGGTTGGGAAAATCCTCTGGAATAGGAAATGGCAACCCACTCCAGTATTCTTGCCCAGAGAATTCTATGGACAGAAGAACCAGGCATACTACAGTCCATGGGACCCTAAAGAGCTGGACACAACTGAGGGACTGAGCATACACACATAGTCACCGTCAGTTCAGTTCAGTTCAGTCGCTCAGCTGTGTCTGACTCTTTGCAGCCCCTTGGACTGCAGCACGCCAGGCTTCCCTGTCCACCACCAACTCCCAGAGCTTACTTACACTCATGTCCATCGAGTTGGTGATGCCATCCAACCATCTCATCCTCTGTCATCCCCTTCTCCTCCCGCCTTCAATCTTCCCCAGCATCAGGGTCTTTTCCAGTGAGTCAGTTCTTTGCATCAGGTGGCCAAAGTATTAGAGTTTCAGCCTCATCATCAGTCCTTCCAATGAATATTCAGGACTGATTTCCTTTAGGATGGACTGGTTGGATCTCCTTGAAGTTCAAGGGACTCTTAAGAGTCTTCGCATCAATTCTTTGGCACTCAGCTTTCTTTATAGTCACAATACTCTACATTAGATCCTCAGGACTTATTCTTAAAACTGAATGTTTTTAACTTTGACCTGCATCTCCCAATTTCCCCTCCCCTCAGCTGCTGGTTCTATCCTCTGTTTCTATGAAATTAGCTTGTATTTGTTTTTATTTTCCACATATAAATGTTACCATGTATTATTTGTCTTTCTTTTGGTGGTTTATTTACTTAGCATAATTGCCTCTAGGTTTACCCATGTTGATGCAAAGGCAGCATTTCCTTTTTAAAAAACTGTCCAATTAATATTCCATGTGTATAGGTACCACAATTTCTTTATCAGTTCATCTGCTTAAGAGTATTAAGATTGTTTCTGTATCTTGGCTATGTAAATAGTACTGCAATGAATAGGAGAGATATTTTGAGATTGTTATTTCATTTCTTTTGGATATATTCACAGGATGGGAATTATTAGATTATATGTTAATTCTATTTTTAATTTTTTCAGGAAGCTCCATACTGTTTTCCGTAATGGCTACTTAATTAACATTCCCACCAATAAGGTATAGGGAATCCTTTTTTCATATTCTTATTTCATAATTTTGACTACAGCCATTCTGAAAGTGACCGACTCTTTGTGACCCCATTGACTATACAGTCTATGGAATTCTCCAGGCCAGAATACTGAAGTGGGTAACCTTTCCCTTCTCCAGGCAAATCTTCGCAACCCAGGGATTGAACCCAGATCTCCTGCATTGCAGGTGTATTCTTTACCAGCTGAGCCACCAGGGAAACCCAAGAATACTGGAGTGGGTAGCCTGTCTCTTCTTCAGAGGATCTTCCTGACCCAGGAATCCAACCAGGGTGTCCTGCAAAAAAATGTTAAATGATAAGTATTTGTGGTTTTGACTTGTGTTTCCCTGGTGTTAGTGATGTTGAGTATATGTACTTGTTAGTCATTTTTATGTCTTCTTTGGAAAATTGCCTTTTCAAATATTCAGGTCCTTTGCCTATTTTTTAATTGGATTAGTTGACTTTTTACTATTGAGTTCTTATATAATTTGACTGTTTATCCATTATCATATATAGGACTTGCAAATATTTTTCCCCTATTCCATAGGTTGTCTTTTCTTTTTGTTGATATTTTCCTTAGCTGTGCAGAAGTTCCTGAGTTTGATGTACTTCTAATTAGTTATTTTAGCTTTTGTTGCCTGTACTTTGTCTTATCCAAGAAATCATTTCTAAGATTGATGTCAGTGACCTGTTTCCTTGTGATTTCTTCTAGGAGTTTTAT
This sequence comes from Odocoileus virginianus, assembly GCF_023699985.2. Lineage (NCBI taxonomy): Eukaryota > Metazoa > Chordata > Mammalia > Artiodactyla > Cervidae > Odocoileus > Odocoileus virginianus. Next base: position 12,021,670 of record NC_069697.1, read on the forward strand.
GGTTTCAGGTCTTATGTTCAAGTCTTTAATCTATTTTGAATTCATTTTTTTTATGTAGTGTAATATAGGAGCCCAGTTTCATTCTTTTGCATATGAATATTCAATTTCCCCAACACTATTTATTGAAGAGACTATCCTTTACCCATTGTGCATTTTTGGTATCATTGTCAAAAATCAGTTGACCGTATACGTGTAGGGTTAGTTCTGGGCTTCTTGATGATCCACTTGTCTGTATACCTGTACTTAGGCCAAAAGCATACTGTTGTGAATACTATAAACTTGTAATATAGTTTGAAATCAGGAAGTGGGGTGCCTCAAGCTTTGTTCTGTTCTCTTAAGATTGCTTTGGCTTAAAAAAAAAAAAAAGATTGCTTTGGCTATTTAAGGTCTTTTGTAGTTCCACACAAATTTTAGGATTCTTTAATTTTGTGGAAAATGCATTGGGATTTTGATAGGGGTTTCACTGATTGTGTAGATTGTTTTGGGTCATATAGAAATATAACATTTTAATAATACTGACTCTTCTAAGTGAAATGAATAGAATATCTTTACATTTATTTGTGTTTTCTTTAATTTCCTTTCTCAATATCTTATAGTTTTCAGTGTACAGGTCCTTTACCTACTTGAGTAACTTATTCCTAAGTGTTTTATTTTTTTTGATGTGATTGTTTTCTTAATTTCTCTTTTACATAGTTCATTGTTAGCAAATAGAAAGGCAATTTTTGAATGCTATTTTGTATCCTACACTTTATTTTTATTAGTTATAAAAGTTTTTGATGGAATATTTAAAGTTTTTTATATTTAGTACTATATCATCTACAAAGAGGGATAATTTTGCTTCTTTCTTTTTGATTTGGATGCTTTTTACCTTATTCTTGCTGAATTACTGGGGCTAAATTCCAGTACTGTGTTAACTGAAGTACTGAGAGCAAGCATTCTTGTCTTCATACTGATCTCAGAGGAAAGGCTTCTAACTTTCACCACTGAGTGTGATATTAGCTATAGTCTTTATTATGGCCTTTATTATATTGAGATACATTCCTTCTATACCTGATTTGTGAGTTTTTATTAAGACTGCTGTATTTTAGCAACTTTTTTCCATCTGTTGAAACAATCATATGAATTTGATCCATTCTTCTGTTAATGTGGTGTATAACATTTAATGATTTGAGTGTGTTGAACCATCCTTGCATTCAAGAGATATGTCCCATTTCATCACGGTTTTTATTAATAGGCGGCTTTGAATTCAGTTTATTAGTGTTTTGTTGACAGTGTTTGGATTTGTGTTCCTCAGAGCTATTACTGGTTATGTTTTTTTTCTTGTACTTTCTTTGTCTGCTTTTAGTGTAAGCATAACATGGCCTCAAGTGTCCCTCTTCTCTTTCGTGGAAGAATTTGAGATGTATTGATATCAATTCCTTTTTAAAGGCCTACTAGAATTCACCAGTAAAGCTATCTTGTCCTGAACTCTTGTTTTTGTTTTTTCGGAGGAGTTTGATTACTGATTCATTCTCCTTACTAGTAATTGGTTTGTTCAGACTTTTTTTTCCCCATGGTTCAGTTTCATAGGTTGCATACTTCTAGGAATTTGTCCATTTCTCTATTTGTCTAAAATATTGGCATATAGTTGTTCATAGCAGTCATTTAGATCCTTTAATATCTATGGTAACAGTAATTATTTTTTTTAATTTTTTTTTTTTTTTTACTTTTTTGACTCTTTTTTTTTGATGAATATAGCTAAATATTTGCCAATTTAATCTTTTAAAAAAAACTCAGGTTCATTGATATTTTCTATTCTTTAGTCTCTGTTTCATTTATCTCCACTCTGTTCTTTATTTCCTTCCTCCTACTAGCTGTAGTCTTAGTTTGTTATTCATTTTGTGGTTTTTGAGGTATAAAATTAGGTTATTTGAGATCTTTCTTGGACTTCTCTGGTAGCTCAGCTGGTACAGAATCTGCCTGCAATGCAGGAGACCCTGGTTTGATTCCTGGGTCAGGAAGATCCCCTGGAGAAGGGACGGGCTACCCACTCCAGTATTCCTGGACTTCCCCAGTGGCTCAGATGGTAAAGAGACAGCCTGTGTTTTAAGAGACCTGGGTTCGATCCCTGGGTTGAGAAGAACCGCTGGAGGAGGACATGGCAACCCATTCCAGTATTGTTGCCTGGAGAATCCCCAAGGACAGAGGAGCTTGGCGGGCTACAGTTCGTAGGGTCACAAAGAGTCAGACGTGACTGAGCAGCTAAGCACACACACAGATCTTTCTTGTTTCTTACTGCAGATGTTTATTGCTACAAATTTCTACTTAGAACTTCTTTTACTGCCTCCCAATAGTTTTGATATGTTGTATTTTCATTTTTTCAGGAGTTTCTTTTTTGCTTTCTCTTTTGATTTCTTCTTTGACTATTGGTTATTTAGTTGCATTTTGCTTAATATTTGTGAATTTTCCAGTTTTCTTCTTATGATTTTTAGTTTATATCATTGTGATCTGAAAAGATGCTTGATATGATTTCAACCTTCTTAAATTTATCATGACCTTGTTTTTGTGGCCCCACATATGATTTATCCTGGAGAATATTCCATGTGCACTTGAGAAGAATGTGTATGTTATTGCTTTTGGAGGGAATGCTTTCTAGATGTCTGTTGAAGCCATCTGGTCTAACACTTAGTCTATATCCAATGTTTTGTTATCCTTTTTGTGCCTGGATGGTCATCCACTGGTTAAGGGGTTGGGGGTATTAAAGTCCCTTACAATTATTCTACTGATGTCTATTTCTCCTGTAAGGCATGTAATATTTGCTTTATATATTTTGGTTCTTATATGTTGGGTGCATAAATATTTATAAATAATATAATACTCTTGTTGACACCTTTATCTTTATATAAGAACCTTATCTGTGTCTTATTACCATATTTGTCTTGTAAGTCTGATTTGTCTGCTGTAACTACCCCAGCTTTCCTTTGGTTTCCATCTGTACAGAATATCTTTCTTTATCTCTTTACTTTCAGTCTATGTGTGTGCTTATGTCTGAAGTGAGTCTCTTGTAGACAGGACTAGTTGGGTCTTGTTTTTTATGTGCCCATTCAGCCACTCTGTATCTTTCTATTTGAGAATTTAGCCATTTACACTTTAACTAATTCTTGTTAGGTATGGACTGATTCCCTGGAGAAGGAAAGGGCAACTGACTCCAGTATTCTTGCCTGGAAAAACCCACAGACAGGGAGCCTGGCAGGCTACAGTCCATAGGGTTGCAGAAAGTTGGACATGACTGAAACAACACACATGCTTAGATGGCTATTTCTTTAAATTTGTATATCTACTATGCTTTCTGCTTGGTGGTCATCATGAGGCTTACACAAACTGTCTTAGGGTTATAACATTATAAGTTGATAACAACTTACACAGAAACATATTTTAGAAATACATTTTTATTCCTGCTTTCTTGTTTATGTTTTGATATCACAATTTACATCTTTTTCTTTTGCATTCATTGATGACCTATTGTAATAATAGTTATTTTTACTGCTTCTGTCTTTTTTTGTTTTAATTTTTGGCTGTGCTAGGTCTTCATTGCTGTGTGGGCCTTTCTCTAGTCGAGGCAAATAGGGACTGCTCTTCATTGTGATGTACGGCCTTCTCATCATGGAGGCTTCTCTTATGGTGGAGCATGGGCTCTAGGGCTCAGGGCTTCAGTAGTTGCAGTTCCAAGGCTCTAGAAGGCTCTAGAAGGCAGGCTTAGTAGGTGTGTGGTGCATAGGCTTAGTTGCTCCACAGCATGTTCATGTCCATGCTCCTGGACCAGTGAACAAACCCATGTCTGATTAGACCCATGTCTGAAAATGGCAGGCAGATTCTTTACCACTGAGCCACCAGGGAAGCCCCTGCTTTTGTCTTTTAACCTTCATATAGATATATGTTATTAGTCACCACCATCATGTCATTATAGTTTTTCTGAATTTAATTATGTATTTACCTTTACCAGTCAGTTTGCACTTTAATATGTTTTACTGTTATTAATTACTATCTTGTTATTTCAGCTTAAAAAAAAAAACCAAAAAAACCTCTTTTATATTTCTTGTAAGTCTAGGCTAGTCATGAAGACATCTTCAGCTTTCAATTATATGAAAAATTCATTCTCTCTTCATTCTTGAATGACAACTTTACCAGGTAGTGTATTCTTGGCTAGTGGTTTTTCTTTTTTCCTTTCAGAAATTTGAATATATCATATTATTCTCTTCTGGTCTACAAATTTCTGCTGAAAAATCTTCTCAGAGTCTCATGGTTTCCTTGTACTTAAGTTATTTTTCTCTTGCTGTTTTCAACATTCTCTTCTTGTCTTTAACTTTTGAGATTTTAATTATATCTTAGTCTGAGGGCCTTTGCATTCATCTTATTTGGAATCTATGGGCTTCCTGGATCTGGGTATCTATTTCCTTTCCTGGGTTAGGAGAGGTTTTTCATCCATTATTTCTTCCAAGAAGCTTTCTATCCCCTTTCTCTCTCCCTTTGCTTTCTTGAATCCATATAACATGAATATTGATTTTCTTTATATTGTCTTTTAAACCCTTTAACCTATCTTCATCCTTTTTTTTTTTTTCCATTCCTTTTACCTTTTGCTCCTCCAATTTTCTCTTTTCTCAAGTTCACTAACCCTTAGTACTGCTTCGTTTAATTTACTCTTGAACCCCGCTGTTGAATTTTTGAGGTCAGTTATTCTGCCACATTGTAATTTCTGTTTGGTATAGAAATCTTAAATTTCCTCTTGGTTGAAATTCTCATGTTTTTCATGCATTGTTCTCCTAACCTTAGTGATCATCTTTATAATCATTATTTTGAACTCTTTTCCAAGTAAATCACATGCATTTATATTATCATATGAATATATGTTATATGAAAAATATATTTATAACATTTATATTATTCTTTTATTTGGAACATATCCTGTTGTTTCTTCATTTTTGTTGATTTTCTGTGAATTAGATAAAATAATTATCTCTCTCACTCTTGAATGAGTGCCCCTGTGTAGGAAATAAGTCTTATCAATTGAATTCTGCCCTCATTCTTGGTTGTCTCTGAAACCTTGAATTGTTCAAGCAGACTTCTTTTCTCTCAATGATTCTTATGGTTGACTGTGTTCTAAGACTGGTCAGCCACACAAGGAGCAACATCTCCATCAATACTTAGAAGCAAGCTTATTGAAACTCAGACCCTCAGGCAGCAGATTTTGTAGTATGTAAATAGCCTTTTCAGGAGAAGACTGAGGAGATTTTTTGGAGATTAGCTTTTCCACCTGCTCCAGCTACATGGAGCCTAAGGGAAAAGCCAGTTAAGAAGTGTTTTTTTGTTTGCTCTTACCCCATTGAACCCATGAATACAAGTCCTGTTGGCCACCAGAGCCAGACAATCAAAGTCTGTGTAATTTGGATGGCCGCCAGAAAAGCTGAGGTGCCAGACATGTGCACAAACTCCTTTCAAAGAGACACCTGCAATCTGGTGTGGGGCAGAGGGACAGCACAGAAATGACATCTGCTGGCCTTCTTGGTCTCTAGGGAGGATTTTAATCAGCTCCTAGATGTGTGATAAATTAGAAGTCTGCCTGAGTCTATAGCTTTTAAAGTCAGCAAAACAGGCTTCTTTACAAGAGGTCTTGGCATGTGGGACTCAAAAATGTACCCCCACTGGTCACCAGAATTAGGTGATAAAGGGATGCATACTCTGGGCAACAACCATAAAAGCTAAGGCATCAGACATGTACACAAACTTTTCTCTGGCTATGTGGAGTATGACAGAGAAAAAGTATGAAGTTGGTAGCTACTAGCTTCTCCTGCCTCTGGAAAGTATTGTAATCAGCCCTTTGTTATTGTTCAGTCACTAAGTCATGTCCAACTTTTTGTGACCCCATGGACTGCAGCATGCCAGGCTTCCCTGTCCTTCACTGTCTCCTTGAGTTTGCTCAAGCTCATGTCCATTGAGTCAGTGATGCCATCTGCCCATCTCATTCTCAGTTGCCCCCTATTCCTCTTGCTTTCAGTTTTTTCCTAGCATCACAGTCTTTTCCAGTGAGTCAGTTCTTTGCATCAGGTTGGCAAAATGTTGGAGCTTCAGTTTCAGCACAAGTCCCTCCAAGCAATATTCAGAGGTGATTTCCTTTAAGATTGACAGGTTTGATCTCCTTGCAGTCCAAGGGAGTCTCAAGAGGAGTCTTCTCCAACACCACAGTTCAGAAGCATCAGTTCTTTGGAACTCAGTTTTCTTTATAGTCCAACTCTCACATCCATACACGACTACTGAAAAAACCATAGCTTTGACTATATGGACCTTTGTTGGCAAAGTGATGTCTCTAATTTTTCATATGCTGTCTAGGTTTGTCATAGCTTTCCTTCCAAGGAGCAAGTGTCTTTTAATTTTGTGGCTACAGTCACCATCTGCAGTGATTTTAGAGCCTAAGAAAATGAGATCTGACACTGTTTCTAATTTTTCCCCATCTATATGCCATGAAGTGATGGGACCAGATGCCATAATCTTCATTTTTTGAATGTTGAGTTTTAAGTCAGGTTTTTCACTCTCCTCTTTCACCTTCATCAAGAAGCTCTTTAATTCCTCCTCACTGTGATTAAATTAGAAGCCTACTCCTCAGGCTTCAGCTTTTAAGATAAGAAATTAGGCTTCTTTCAAAAGAAAGACTGGCCATCTCAGTCTTCTGCTTCTCACTGAACACTGGGGGGAAAATCATGGTGAATCCTTGGAAGTTTTTAAAGAACTTTTTCTTAGTTCACTATACCATTATTATCTCATGGATGCAAGCTCCACTGATCTTCAGATCTAGATGTTTTGGCGTCCTGTCAGGTAGAAGATTTAAAAAAGATGGGGAGTAAGAAGAGTGGTCCAAATCCTTCCCTGCTCAGAGAGAAGCTGGCAGTTATAATTTCCTTACCAATTATGTGTCTTAGCCTCTCACCCATTTCAATTTTTTTTTTTTTTTGGTTGATTTGTTTGTTTTTTTCCTCATTCACCTGAGTGGCTGAGCTACTTTGGATTTCTTTCAGAGGTAGTCATTCCATAGTTAACTGTAAATTCAGTGTGCTTATGGGAGGAGGTGATTTCAGGACTCTCCTCTGTCAATATTTTGAAAAGAAAACCATTTCTTTTCATTATTATTTTCCCCCCAACCAGAGATCTGATCAGAGATTTTCTCTGTCTAGAGAGCTATCTTCAATTTTGCAATTTTTATTTCTATCTGATTGAGCCTGCTATTGAAGCTCTCTGTTGTATTTTTAATTTTATGCATTGTATTCTTGAAGTCAAATTTGTGTGTGTGTGTGACTTCTCTGTTGAACTTCTTATTTTGTTCATGCATTGTTTTTCTGAGTTCATTGAGTTGTCTGTGTTCTCTTGAATTTCACTGGACTTCCTCAACATAATAATTCTAGACAACTTATAGGTCTCCATTCTTTTGGTGTTCAATTACTGAAAAGTATTGTCTTTCTTGGTAGTGTCTTGTTTTTCCTTTTTTGTGTATTTCTGTGCATTGATGTCTGTGCATTTGAGGGAGCAGTCTTCTCAAACTGTCTTCGATGTGGAAAGATTTGCACCTGATGGTGGCTGTGAGGGTGCCAGCTAGGGAGTGAAGCGACACTCTTCCTGGGAAGGCGCAGTGGTGAAGTTTCTGCAGCTCCGTCTATTAGGGGCAACGTCAGCAAACACAGTGGGCTCTTTTGTGGTCAAGACTGTGGACTTTCTGTGGCTGGCATTAGTGGCTCGTGTCGTGGTGGTCCTCAGAGGTTAAGTCTCCTGGATCCTCCTCTTCTCCACTTTTGCCCTTGAGAAGAAATTCTAACTGACTTGGTCCTTCTCAATGGCAGATTTGGCAGACTGGCGCTCGAGAGCAGCGGCCGAGCCAGGGCCCTAAAATCAGGTACTGGCAAAACTGTAAGAGTTCCTTGGTCCTGGAGCATGGATCCACTACTGCCACTGTAGACAGATCTGCTGCGGGATTGGATTCTTGGTCTATGCGACTTGCTGAAGTGATTCAGGTCCCAGGGGTAGGACATAAACGTGGCATGGGTTCTTGGAAAACAGGATGAAAAGCAGGGTTTTGGGCCCAGTGGGCAAGGGGTAAGAGCATGGTGGGTCCAAGTCCCAACTCTGGCAACAGGGGACATGGCACAGAGGAGAAGCAGTGCAACTCTGGTAATGGCAGGTCAAAGACATCAGTTAGAACCCTGGGGTCTGCACAGAGCTCCTGCAGGGCAGCCTGTGATGTGGCTCAGAACCCTGACTTAAGACCAAGGGAGGGATGCAGAGCAGGGAAATCTTATGTCTGGGAATGGCCAGTCAGAGTCACAATTGGAGATGTGGGAGCTGGGCATAGAGAAGCATCTGTTGTCTTGTAGAGGATGAGGCACTGTGGCCTCCTGTTATTGGAGAACAGAACAGAGCAGTGACTAGTGAGCCTGTAGGCAGATCTACCTACAGAGACAGAGCTCCAGTCCCCAGAAGTGGAAGAGAAAAAACCAGTGGGGATTCTGGGCAGCTGTCAGCTGGGTTTAGTGTTGCAGAAGACTGTGGGATTTCTTGATCACAAAGGCTGCAAATGTCCATGACGGTGAGGCTTGCTGGTGCTCACAGCTCTCTGCTCTTCTTTATCCTGTGAAGTGAACTCCCTTGGAGTGGAACCCTCTTGGCACAAAGGTGCTCTGGACAAGTGGAAAATAACACATATAAAAACTTCCTGTTCTTTTCTATGCAGCTATTCTTGGTTTATGAGCTGTGCAGGATGACTGTTGCTGCTGCTTTGTAGTCCAGAGTTTTCCTAGAACTATTTTCATCAGGCTGTAGTTGTTTATTTTTTAGTTTTATTTTTTTGTTTTTGTAGGGGAGATGAATGTTGGAGCCTCTTAGCCCTCCATGTTTCTTGAATTTGATTCTGTTTTATAGTCCTGAATCCTCTGTTGGTGTCTTTTAAACAGCATCATAAAATACTGCACTTATTTTCTTTTAAATCTCTAAATCACTTTGTTTTATAGGTTTTCTTGTTATATGTTTAGATTTTGCCTTTTAAATTTTCAAGTCTAAAATCTCAATCCCTCCTCCTCCCTCCCACTCTCTCTCCCTTCCTCCCCCATTTCCCACCTTCCCTTCCCATACAAACATATACCAATGTCTCTCTCTCTCCTTCCTCTAGTTCTTTTGCATTTTAAAGACTTCAGTTGAGTTCATTTAAACTTTTAAGACGAATACACATTTAAAAAAATATTTTCTCTATTTTAAATTTTTATAAAAGGGTTAAAGATTTATTTTCTAAGGAGTAGAGAAAAGGTTGTTTGGTAGATTAAGAGGAAGACATTCATTCATTTATCCACTGAATATATGTGGAATGCATATATATATGCATATGCATATATATATATATATTTAGTTCACAGTGCCTTTACTGAAAAAATATAAAAGAATTCCTGTTATGTAAGAGGAGCTGATTTTTTTCTTAAAGAACACATCATAGGCCAACTGAATAAGCAAACTGTGTAGTTAGTCTACGGCTAAAACCTGGTATGGAACAAAAATAGAGTGTGCTAAGATCCCATGAATGACTTTGTTGTTGTTATTCAGTTGTTGAGTCCTGTCTGAACCTTTGTGCCCACATGGACTGCAGCATTCCAGGCTCCTCTGTCCTCTACTAACTCCCGGAGTTTGCTCATATTCATGCCCATTGAGTTGGTGATACTATCTAACCATCTCACCCTCTGATGCCCCCTTCTCCTTTTGCCTTCAATCTCTCTCAGGGCCCTTTCCGATGAGTTGGCTCTTTGCATCAGGTGGCCAAAGTATTGGAGCTTCAGCATCAGTCCTTCCAATGAATAGTCAGGACTGATTTCCTTTAGGATTGACTGGCTTGATCTCCTTTCAGTCCAAGAGACTTCTCAAGAGTCTTCTCCAATACGACAGTTTAAAAGCATCAAGAACTAAGCTTTCTTTACAGTCAGACTCTCACATCCATACATGACTAGCTTTGACTAGATGGACCTTTGTTGGCAAAGTGGTGTCTCTGCTTTTTAATATGCTGTCCAGGTTTGTCAGACCTTTCCTTCCAAGGAGCAAATGTCTTTTAATTTCATGGCTGCAATCACAGTCTGCAGTGATTTTGGAACTCAAGAACACTAAACCTTTCATTGCTTCCTCTATTTCCCCTTCTATTTGACATGAAGTGATGGGACCAGATGCTATGATTTTAGTTTTTTGAATGTTGAGTTTCAAGCCAGTTTTTTCACTCTCCTCTTTCACCCTAATCAAGGGGCTCTTTAGTTCCTCTTTACTTTCTTCCATTAGAACACTATCATTTGCATATCTGAGATGGTTGATATTTCTCTCAGCTATCTTGATTCCAGCTTGTGATTCATCCAGCCCTGCATTTCACATGACGTACTCTGCATAGAAGTCAAAGAAGCAGGGTGACAGTATACAGCTTGTAGTACTCCTTTGTCAATTTGGAACCATATCTGGTTCTAACTATTGATTATTGACCCAGATACAGGTTTCGTAGGTGACAGGTAAGGTTGTCTGGTATTCCTATCCCTATAAGAATTTTCCACAGTTTGTTGTGATCCACACAGTTAAAGGCTTTAGCATAGTCAATGAAGCAAGAATTAGATACCTTTCTGAAACTCCCACACTTTCTCCATTATCCAACAATTGATGGTAATTTTACCTCTGGTTCCTCTGCCTCTTTGAAACCCAGCTTGCACATCTGGAAGTTCTTGATTCATGTTCTACTGAATCCTAGCTTGAAGGATTTTGTGGATGACCTTGATAGCATGTTGAATGAATGTAATTGTGCAGTAGTTTGAACATTCTTTGCCTTTGCCCTTATTTGGTATTAGAATGGAAGCTGACTTTTTCCTTTCCTGTAGCAACTACTGAGTTTTCCAAATTTGCTGACATATCGAGTGCAGCACTTTAACAGCATCATCTTTTAGGATTTGAAATAGCTCAGCTGCAGTTCCATTACTTCCACTAGATTTGTTTGTAGTAATGCTTCCTAAGGCCCACTTGACTTCACACTCCAGTATGTCTGGCTCTAGATGAGGATCCACACCATCGTGGTTATTCTGATCATTAAGATCTTTCTTATACTCTTCCTCTGTATTCTTGCCACCTATTCTAATCTATTGTGCTCCTGTTAGGTCCTTACCATTTCTGTCCTTTATGGTGCCCATCCTTGCATGAAATGTACTCTCTTGATCACTCCAATTTTCTTGGAGAGATCACTAGTCTTTCCCATTCTATTGTTTTCTTCTATTTCTTTGCATTGTTCATTTAAGAAGTCCCTCTTATATCTCTTTGCTATTCTCTGGAACTCTGCGTTCAGTTGGGTATATTTCCCTTTCTCCCTTGCCTTTTGCTTCTCTTGTTTCCTCAGAGATTTGAAAAGCCTCCTCAGAAAACCACTTTGCCTTCTTGCATTTTTTCTTTGGGGTGATTTTCGCCACCGTCTCCTGTACAGTGTTATGGACTTCAGTCCATAGTTCTTCAGGCACATTTTTTTTTTCTTCCAGATCTAACCCCTTGAATCTATTTGTCACCTCCATCATATAATCCTAAGGGATTTGGCCTAGTTCACATCTGAACTAAATAAAATTTCCTTACTTTCTTCAATTTAAGCCTGGATTTTTCAATAAGGAGCTCATGATCTGAACCACAGTCATCTCCAGGTCTTGTTTTTGCTGACTATATGGAACTTCTCCAGCTTTGGCTGCAAAGAACATAATCAATCTGATTTCTGGTTTGACTATCTGGTGATGTCCATGTGTACAGTTGTCTCTTCAGTTATTGGAAAAGGTTGTTTGCTGTGAACAGCATGTTCTCTGGACAAAGCTCTGTTAACCTTTGCCCTGCTTCCTTTTGTACTCCAAGGTCAAACTTGCCTGCTTTCCTGGATATCTCTTGACTTCCTACTTTTACATCTCAGTCCTCTATGATGAAAAATACACCTTTTTTGGTGTTAATTTTAGAAGGTGTTGTATGTCTTCATAGAACTAGTCAGCTTCAGCTTCTTTAGCATCAATGATAGTGGCATAGATTTGGATTACTGTGATGTTGAATGGTTTGCTTTGGAAACAAACGAGATCATTCTGTCATTTTTGAAGTTGCCATTTTGGACTCTCTTTTTTTTTGCCTATGAGGGATTCTCCATTTTTTCTAAGTGATTCTTACCTATAGTTGTAGATATAATAGTCATCTGAAATAAGTTGTTCATTTCCATTCATTTTAGTTCATTGATTCCTAAGATGTTGATATTTACTCTTGCCATCTTCTGCTTGACCACATCAATTTACCTTGATTCATGGACCTAACATTCCACATTCCTATGCAATATTGTCCTTTATAGCATTGAGCTTTAGTTTCACCACCAGACAAGTTCACAACTAAACATCATTTCTACTTGGAGCAAACTGCTTCATTCTTTCTGGTGCTGTTAGTAATTGCCCAATGCTCTTCCCCAGTAGCATATTGGATAACTACCTACCTGGGGGCTCATCTTCCAGTGCCATTTTTTTGTTTGTTTTCGTACTGTCCATGGGATTCTCCAGGCAAGAATACTGGAGTGGGTTGCCATTTCCTCCTGTAGGGGACCAGGTTCCATCAGAACTCTTCATTATGACCTGTACATCTTGGGTGACTCTGCACAGCACAGCTCATATCTGTATTGAGTTGCACAACCCCCTTTTCCACACAAGGCTGTGATCCATGAAGGAGATGAATGAGTTAACATTTAAATAGGAGGATTCAGTTGGGCCTCATTGAACAGATGATGTCTGAGCAAAGATTTAAATGAGATGAGAGAATGTTGTAGGGATGTAACTAGAAGCGTATTCTAAGGAGATGGATTCCAGGAGGGCCAGTTACTCATCTGGTTAACTGAGGAAAGAGGATGAAGATGGGTAAAAAATAGAATTTTAAAGTAAAATGTGCATGTCTAGATTTGTTAGTGAAATAGGATATTAACATTTCACTTGAGGATGGGTTGAAAATGTATGGAAGCTGACAAAACATGGAAGAGTCTTTGTGGGAAAGAAAGTGGGCACAAACTAGGGATGAGTGAGACTGCTGCCCAGGATCAACTTGGAGTGAGAAGAGAATGGATGTTATCCATCTTTACTAGAGCCATTCAACATGATTAGGCAATTTTCTCTGAAGTGTGTTTTGAATTAGAAGCAACTGACAACAAATTATCATTTGTTCATTATATACTATGTGCTAGCTTTTTGTTGACTTTGTTGATTTATAATATCTTTACACTAGTGCATGAATGATTAATTTTGCACATGAAGTAACTTAGACTCAAACAGGATAAGCTATCTAATGTTAAAATGTTAATGAATATCTGAGCCATTGTTAGAGTATCGCTTAGGAAAAGAAAAAAACAACAAACAAAAAGCATACACACTCTGGTTGGTTTTAGGTGAAGTTTTTACTTTATAAGGTGAAAATGCCTGAAAGTCATGCTTATTAAAAAGTGATAATTTATACAGACAAGGTACAGAGACAAGTGTGCCAAAGGTAATTGATCACCCAAGAAAGGACAGTGAAGAGGCTGGAGATCATGGAGAAAGCAGGACAAGGCAAGTTGCTTCTTCACACAGCAAGAGACTTCAGTTGTTTTTCATTAAACGTTTCAAATTTTATAATGCTGAATAGCAATATATACTTTGTGAATTGAAATGAGGTATTTAGAAACATGTAGTCATTTATTTTGTATTGTAGGATGACAAAGTTCATAGTTGTCATGAAATGTATTTATGAGTAATTCTTCCTTTTTCATTCTTTACCAGTATATTTTCTCACTAAGATATAGCATTTATGTGAAAATTCAAGACACTTTGTGGGATTTTTAAAAGACATATTTCAGATGGAAATGCTTTCAAAATTATTTACATCAAACATTATCTCTGTGTTACTTTCTCATGCATTATGTTGAAAATGCCATTATGGATCTCTCACCATAGCTATAAAGCATTTTGAATGGCACTTTAAAATAACACCAAATGTAAGTGATACAATTAAAAAAAAACAATATTCTGGGAGTTTAGTATTTTGCAGTAGGAATGTGATAAAATGTAATCATTCACTCTTTCGTTGAAAGCAATTTTAGTTGCAATCACCAATCAGATATCATTTGATCTATAATATTAATGGCTCAGCCTTGAATTTTTATGTCACTATCAATAATTACACACACAATTCATGTGGTGCAGTGCTTTTCAGTTTTCAGAGCTAGGTTTTTAATATTTTTATATCAATACAGTGGCATATCCCATAGAGATGCTTCAACAACTATCTAGACACAGTGTGAGGTTGATAAATATGAATTATCTTAAATCATTTGCAATGAAATTGAACAGCTAACCCAAGGGCTTGGGTTAAGAGAGGCAAGTGAATATATTGTACAGTGTCATTTCTTATTTCTTTTCAGTTTGATTTTTCTCTGTGATGTGTAATGAACTAGATTAATGGGCCCAATTCCATTACTGATTAAATGGATTTGATTTGGACCTTTAACAGGAAAGTCACAATAGCAGTCAGCTTCAGAGCAAAAGCTTAAAAATAAAAATGAGGGATGATTTCAGAGAGAAAGAGAACTACTAGGCAGTAATATAGAGGCAGGCTTGTTTAAATTCAGATGGATTATTTGATTAATGCAAGGATCATGCTGCTACATGTTGCTGATGAGCTGGGGCATATAAAGTAGGTACTGTTAATGAGAACATCTCATGTTAAGAACAACTTTTTTATTCAAATATATTTCAAGTATGTTGTTGCTGTTCAGTCACTCAGTTATGTCTGACTCTTTGCACACCAGGTTTCCCTGTCCATCACCAACTCCCAGAGCTTGCTCAAACTCATGTTGATTGAGTCTTTGATGCCATCCAACCATCGCATCTCCTGTTGTCCCCTTCTTCTTGCCTTTAATCTTTCCCAAATCAGGGTCTTTTCTAATGAGTCAGCTCTTTGTTACAGGTGGCCTAAGTATTGGAGCATCAACTTCAGCATCAGTCCTTTCAATGAATATTCAGGTTTGAATTTCTTCAGGATTGACTGGTTTGATCTCACTGCAGTCCAAAGAACCCTCAAGAGCCTTCTCTAACACCCCACAGTTCAAAAGCATCAATTCTTTGGTGCTCAGCCTTCTTTACAGTCCAACTCTTACATCTGTATAGGACTACTGGAAAAACCATCCATTCAGTTCAGTTCAGTCGCTCAGTTGTGCCCGAATCTTTGTGACCCCATGGACTGCAGCATGTCAGGCCTACCTGTCCATCACCAGCTTCTGGAGTTTACTCAAACTAATGTCCATTGAGTCAGTGATGCAATCCAACCATCTCATTCTCTGTCATTGCCTTTTCCTCTGGCATTCAATCTTTCCCAGCATCAGGGTCTTTTCAAATGAGTCAGCTCTTCCCATCAGGTGGCCAAAGTATTGGAGTTTCAACTTCAACATTAGTCCTTCCAATGAACATTCAGGACTGATTTACCTCAGGATGGGCTAGTTGGATCTCCTTGCAGTCCAAAGGACTCCCAAGAGTCTTCTCCAGCACCACAGTTCAAAAGTATCAATTCTTTGGCACTCAGCTTTCTTTATAGTCAGACTCTCACATCCATTCATGACTTCTGGAAAACACATAACCTTGACTAGATGGACCTTTGTTGGCAAAGTAATGTCTCTGCTTTTTAATATGCTGTCTAGGTTGGTCATAACTTTTCTTCAAAGGAGTAAGCACCTTTTAATTTCATGGCTGCAGTCACTATCTGCAGTGATTTGGAGCCCAAAATAATAAAGTCTGACACTATTCCCACTGTTTCCCCATCTATCTGCCATGAAGTGATGGGACCACATGCTATGTTCTTTGTTTTCTGAATGTTGAGCTTTAAGCCAACTTTTTCATTCTCCTCTTTCACTTTCATCAAGAGGCTCTTTAGTTCTTCACTTTCTGCCATCGGGGTGGTGTCATCTGCATATCTGAGGTTATTGATATTTCTCACAGCAGTCTTGATTCCAGCTTGTGCTTCATCCAGTCCAGTGTTTCTCATGATGTACTCTGCATATAAGTTAATTAAGCATGGTGGCAATATACAGCCTTGATGTATTTTGGAACCAGTCAACCAGTCTGTTGTTCCATGTTCAGTTCTAACTGTTTCTTCCTGACCTACATATAGGTTTCTCAAGAGGCAGGTTAGGTGGTCTATTATACCCATCTCTTTAAGAATTCTCCACAATTTATTATGATCCACACAGTCAAAGGCTTTGGCATAGTCAATAAAGCAGAAATAAATGTTTTTCTGGAACTCTCTTGCTCCTTTGATGATCCATCAGATGAGGGCAATTTGATCTCTGGTTCCTCTACCTTTTCTAAAACCAGCTTGAACATCTGGAAGTTCATGGTTCATGTACTGTTGAAGACAGGCTTGAAGAATTTTAAGCATTACTTTACTAGTGTGTGAGATGAGTGCAATTGTGTGGTGGTTTGAACTTTCTTTGGCATTGCCTTTCTTAGGGATTAGAATGGAAACTGACCTTTTCCAGTCCTGTGGCCACTGCTGAGTTTTCCAAATTTGCTGACATATTGAGTGCAGCACTTTCACAACATCATCTTTTAGGATTTGAAATAGCTCAACTGGGATTCCATCACCACCACTAGCTTTGTTCATAGTGATGCTTCCTAAGCCCACTTGACTTCACATTCCAGAATGTTTGGCTCTAGGTGAGTGATCACACCATCCTGATTATCTGGGTCATGAAGATCTTTCTTGTACAGTCTTTCTGTGTATTCTTGCCAACTCTTAATATCTTCTGCTTCTGTTAGGTCCATACCATTTCTGTCCTTTATTGAGCCCATCTTTACATGAAATGTTTCCTTGGTATCTCTAATTTTCTTGAAGAGATCTCTAGTCTTTCCCATTCTATTGTTTTCCTCTATTTCTTTGCACTGATCACTGAGGAAGGCTTTCTTATCTCTCCTGGCTATTCTTTGAAACTCTGCATTCAAATGGGAATATCTTTCCTTTTCTCCTTTGCTTTTTGCTACTCTTCTTTTCACAGCTATTTGTAAGGCCTCCTCAGACAGCTGTTTTGCTGTTTTGCATTTCTTTTCCATGGGGATGGTCTTGATCCCTGTCTCCTGTACAATGTCATGAACCTCCATCCATAGTTCATCAGGCACTCTGTCTATCAGATCTAGTCCCTTAAATCTATTTCTCACTTCCACTGTATCATTGTAAGGGATTTGATTTAAGTCATACCTGAATGGTCTAGTGGTTTTCCCTACTTTCTTCTATTTAAGTCTGAATTTGGCAATAAGGAGTTCATGATCTGAGCCACAGTCAGTTTCTGGTCTTGTTTTTGCTGACTGTATAGAGCTTCTCCATCGTTGACTATAAAGAATATAATCAATCCGATTTTGGTGTTGACCATCTGGTGATGTCCATGTGTAGAGTCTTCTCTTGCATTTTTGGAAGAAGGTGTTTGCTATGACCAGTGCATTCTCTTGGCAGAAAAGTCATAGCTTTGATTAAATGCACCATTGTTGGCAAAGTAATATCTCTGCTTTGTAATATGCTGTCTAGGTTGGCCATCACTTTTCTTCCAATGAGCAACATCTTTTAATTTCCTGGCTACAGTCACCATCTGCAGTGATTTTGGAGCCCAAGAAAATAAAGTTTCTCACTGTTTGCATTGTTTCCCATCTATTTGCTGTGAAGTGATGGAACCAGATGTCATGATCTTTGTTTTTTTGTTGAGCTTTAAGCCAGCTTTTTCATTTTCCTCTTTCACCTTCATCAAGAGGCTCTTCACTCTCTAAAATTCCTCCTTGTTTTCTGCCTTAAGGCCTGTGTTATCTGTGTATCTGAGGTTATTGATATTTCTCCTTGCAATCTTGATTCCAGCTTGTGCTTCATCCAGCCCTACATTTCGCATGATATACTCTGCATCTAAGTTAAATAAGCAGGGTGACAATACGTAGACTTGACGTACTAATTTCCCCATTTTGAGCCAGTCTGTTGTTCCATGTCCTGTTTTAACTGTTGCTTCTTGATCTGCATACAGGTTTTTCAGGAGAGAGGTCAGGTGGTCTGGCATTCCCATTTTTTAAAGAATTTTCCAGTTTGTTTTATCCACACCGTCAAAGCCTTTACTAAGTCAATGAAGCAGATTTTTTTCTGGAATTCTCTTGCTTTTCCTATGATTCAACAGATTTTGGCAATTCGATCTCTGGTTCCTCTCCCTTTTCTAAATCCAGCTTGAACATCTGGAAGTTCTTGGTTCATATTTTGTTGAAGCCTATCTTGGAGAATTTTGAGCATTACTTTGCTAGCATGGAAATGAGGGCAAATTTGTTGTAGTTTGAACATTCTTTGGCATTGCCTTTCTTTGGGATTGGAATGAAAACTGACCTTTTCCAGTCCTGTGGTCACTGCTGAGTTTTTCAAATTTGCTGGCCTATTTAGTGCTGCAAAACTCCGTTAGCCTTTGCCCTACTTCGTTTTGACTCTGAGGCCAAACTTGCCTGTTACTCCAGGTATCTCCTGGCTTCCCTCCCAGGTCTCTTACATTGTAGGCAGATTCTTTATCAGGTGAGCCACAGACAAGTCCTGTTTTAAGTATTTCACTATTTGTCAACCATTACCAGCTATTATTATGGGTTGAATTGTATCTTCCCATAAAGGTATGTTGAAGTCCAAATCCACAGTTCCTATGTAATGTGAACTTATTTAAAATAGGGTCTTTGTAGATGTAATCAAATTAACATCAGGTCATTAGTGCATGCCTGCTAAGTTGCTTCAGCCATGTCCAACTCTGTGTGACCCTATGGACTGTAGTCTGCCAGTCTCCTCTGTCCATGAAATTCTCCAGGCAAGAAAACTCAAGTGGGTGGCCAGGCCCTCTTGCAGGGGATCTTCCTGATCTGGGAATCTAACTCGCATCTCTTGAGTTGGCAGACAGGTTTTTTACCTCTAGCACCACCTGGGAAGCCCCCAGGTCATTAGTGTAGGCCCTGATTCAGATGACCAGTGTCCTTATATGAAGAGAGAAATTCAGCCACAGACACACACAAGGAGGAGGACAGACAGCCATATCAGGACAGAAACAGATAAAGGTGAAGCCATGTGACCACAAAGGTAGAGATTAAAGTAATGCAGTTGCAAGCTCAGCCACACTATGGATTAATGGCCACCAATAGAAACTAACAGATAAGAAAGGATTTCTGCCTTACAGGTTTCAGAGGAAGTATGGCCTTGCTAACACCTTGATTTTGGCCTCTTGTCTTCAGATCTGTTGAGAGCATGTTTCTGTTCTTTTAAGTCATCCAGTTTGTGGTACTCTGCAATAGCAGTGCTAGGAAACTAACATGTAATTAAGTATTTTAATATTAGAATACATGTTACACATTTTAATAAACCCTAATGCTGCTACTGCTGCTAAGTCACTTCAGTCGTGTCCGACTCTGTGTGACCCCATAGACGTCAGCCCACCAGGCTCCCTCATCCCTGGGATTCTCAGGCAAGAACACTGGAGTGGGTTGCCATTTCCTTCTCCAATGCATGGAAGTGAAAAGTGAAAATGAAGTCGCTCAGTGGTGTCCGACTCTTCGTGACCCCATGAACCGCAGCCTAACAGGCTCCTCCATCCATGGGATTTTCCAGGCAAGAGGACTGCAGTGGGTTGCCATTGCCTACTCCGTTAATAAACCCTAGAGAAAGCTAAATGGTTTGATCAGTTTATGAATTAAACTGATGTGATATCTCATTCGGATACAATCACAAGCTAGTGATAAATATAGGGCTCAGACAGAAGAAATACATTTTGGGGACTTAAAATATCACTAATAAAATATATAACAGAAATATTCCAATATAAATGAGAAGTTTTCTACTTCATGACAGTGGTACAGATATGACTCTGTAAGAATTTCTGGTGAAGAAGAGACCATCTTTACTATTTCTATTGACTAGAGATGCTTCCTGGAAGAGGCAGCACTTTGAACTGAGCTTAGGATGCCATAGATTTGAATATACAAACCTGGAGGGAAGAACTTGAAGGAACCATGTGAAGAACTACAGAGGCAGAAAGCCACATGTGAGTGGGCTATTAAACACTAGGCTCTGGAGTCTAGTCTAACTATCTTTGGCAGTGTCAAGTGCCCTGAGCAAAGTTTTGATGTTGAAACCATGTTTTTCCATTACTTTCTCATGGGCTCAGCCTCTGAGGGAGCAGGAAGGGTTTCTATAAACTGTATCTTCAAAGCAGAGATGATAAGAATAAAACAAAAGGTAAACAATCAAGGAGTCAAATTCTTGATTCCCTAAATATCTGTAAACCTGTGGTGGAGACGATGTTTTAAAAAGACTGGACTTTTTTAACTGTAAGAAATTTGTGCCTTTTTCTTTCACTTTTGGAAGCTCCATTTAGTTATGAAGAACTAGTGCCTGCTGGAATTGGAGCCAAGAACTGATATCTTAGAGTAGGAAAGGGAGGTTTAGACTGATTAGCTTATGGGAAGAGAGATCACAAAGGAATGTAGCTGGACCTTAGAAACAATGGTTCTCAGGGAAGTGCCCATCCCTTGATTTTTGAACCAAGCCCCAGAGAGTAGACTAGACAAATCCCCAGATATGAGAAGAAAAGACTAGCTGCTTGGCTTCCCACAGTATAATGTAGAATTCTGCAAGTCTTATGGGAAAACCCAATGCCCAGTTGGCACCCAGGATTAGACTAGCTGTGATTGAAGGAGTTTTAAATCAGTATGAGGTCAACTACACAAAATCATGAACTCCCAGAATAGTGTGGGAAGATAACCAACATTTCTGAGCAACGAGTCCCCAGCAAATGTTCAGAATTTTTAGCAGGATCAAGGTACCAGAAGAAGACTTGTGTTTAGGACAAAGAGGATGTGGATAACATGGTTCTGACAATGAAAACAGACATGAACTGGGTCCTTTAAGGTAATAGAGTAGTGAGGGCCAGAGGAACATGAACTACATTTCCATGTGAACCAGAGGAGCCAGGGACTGGCATAAGGACCAGATGCCTCGCTTCTAATGCTGGGATGACACATAACTCCACCCTAGGACTGTGATGACTCTGGGAGAAATTAAGGCGAACCACGCCTGTGTATGTTTGTGTGTGCATGCTGATGGTGGTGGTGTGTGTGAGAGGTGAAATTCTGAGACTATTAAAACAGAAGTAATTTAATTACCATGAATTGGTAGAGTTAAACATTTTAACTATCCAGAGAATGGGGATCTCAGTAACAATAATTGCAGTTAAAAATAAAGTTGTATTTTACACATCTGATTTTGGGAACTTTTTACTATTTAGTTTGTATTTACCAAAAAAGAAGTTGACGCAGAGGGTGTAATGAATGAAAATATGCCCAAGATCTTATATTTAAGCCAGGATTGATTAATGGTAAAAAGTTGCAGTATTAAAATACCAAGTTGCTGCCAGATTTAGGCTAAATACTTTCATATTAATCTTCTCCTATATGCTTCAAGTAACTTTATTCTTATTGGTCAGATGAAGGGAACTGAAACTCTTTCATATTTAATAATCTATCTGACATAATATAGTCAGAGTTGATAATAGAACTTGTGTTGGTCTGAGAATCAAGTTCATCACATCCTGCTTTATTTTAGTCAGAGCATGCTTCATATTGTTCAAACTAAACTTTTTATAAGAAAATAGCTGTAGTTAGAGGTGAGTTGTATTTTGAGTTTCTTCTGCTGGAGTGTTTACTGCTTTTCAATTTCAGTCACTGTGATTATATTAATATATAACATATATATTATGTTAATATGTAATATATAACATATATATTATGTTAATATGTAACATATAACATATATCTCTCCTTGGTCTTTCTTTGCTTATCCTCTGGCTTTCTCTCTTTGCATACAAGTTAGCCTAAAGCATTAGGTTCAAGAACAATGGAAATGAATTCTTTTTAATGGCTGAGTAATATTCCATTGTGTATATGTACCACAGCTTCCTTATCCATTCGTCTGCTGATGGGCATCTAGGTTGCTTCCATGTCCTGGCTATTATAAACAGTGCTGCAATGAACATTGGGGTGCATGTGTCTCTTTCAGATCTGGTTTCCTCGGTGTGTATGCCCAGAAGTGGATTGCTGGGTCAGATGGCAGTTCTATTTCCAGTTTTTAAAGAAATCTCCACACTGTTCTACATAGCGGCTGTAGAAGTTTGCATTCCCACCAACAGTGTAAGAGGGTTCCCTTTTCTCCACACCCCCTCCAGCATTTATTGCTTGTAGACTTTTGGATAGCAGCCATCCTGACTGGCGTGTAATGGTACCTCATTGTGGTTTTGATTTGCATTTCTCTGATAATGAGTGAAGTTGAGCATCTTTTCATATGTTTGTTAGCCATCTGTATGTCTTCTTTGGAGAAATGTCTGTTTAGTTCTTTGGCCCATTTTTTGATTGGGTCATTTATTTTTCTGGAATTGTGCTGCAGGAATTGGTTCTAATGAGATGGATGAAACTGGAGCCCATTATACAGAGTGAAGTAAGCCAGAAAGATAAAGAACATTACAGCATACTAGCACATATAAATGGGATTTAGAAAGATGGTAACGATAACCCTATATGCAAAACAGAAAAAGAGACACAAATGTACAGAACAGACTTTTGGACTCTGTGGGAGAAGGTGAGGGGGGATGTTTCGAGAGGACAGCACCGAAACGTGTATACTATCTATAGTGAAACAGATCACCAGCCCAGGCTGGATGCATGAGGCAAGTGCTTGGGCCTGGTGCACTGGGAAGACCCAGAGGGATTGGGTAGAGAGGGAGGTGGGAGGGGGGATCGGGATGGGGAATACATGTAACTCCATGGCTGATTCATGTCAATGTATGAGAAAAACCACTACAATATTGTGAAGTAATTAGCCTCCAACTAATAAAAATAAATGAAAAAAAAAAAAGAACAATGGAAAATGATAGGTTTCTACTTATAATGTCTTACCACTGTTTTCATCATACAAATAAAGAGCTCCTTGACAGAAGGTGAAAATGTACACTTGATCTATAATATTTTATTGAACCGATTTGGTTCTTAAATATATTCCAGTATCTAAATTTAAAGACCACATTATCCCAGAAATGGAATCTGGTTCTGCCTATAAAAATAAGCAGGTAATCTCAATCCATTTTTGCTGCCGTGGTCTGTCTCACTGCTGATGTCAAAATTTAACTAATTCAAGAAAAGATTTTGATGATTCTTTTAGAATCATAAGGTGATTTTGAGTTGGAAACAATGAACATGCTTAATATTAATAATTATGTGATTTACTCAAACAAAATCCATTAGTATTAATTGAAAAATAACTGAAATATCACACTCCCTAAATCATGTTTCCTGTGAGTTCTTATCATTTTTGACTATAAACAGTTGTATATGTCCATGGCATATTTAGACTATGTATTAAATTCAGTGGGTGCTTGAGTAAAGTTCAAAATATTATAATAAGATACTGTATAATTTTCTTGGGATAAAAATGTGAGTTAGAAGTGAATAATTAATGTTATTATTACTAATATAATAGTTTTAGATTAACATTGTGAAAAATGGAATCAGGGCAAATTTTCTCACATTATACCTATTATGATAAAATATGAATAATTTTATATTTTAGAACAGAATTATTTTTATTAATATACATGCTTCTACTATCCATGCTTCTAACCAAGAATGGCTTTTGTTCTTGGTTAGTAAAGAACACACATTTTAAAGTGACTTATATGGTTATTTTTTCCTATTCAGAAATATAAAACACTTGGTGAAAATTATGGAGGATAATTTGGAACCACATACCCATTAAGGCTAAGTCTAGCTGGCTCAACTTAGCACAGCTGAAACACTGATTTGAATACTTTTTCAAAAACTTTTTGTGTCTAATTTTTCAGTCTTAATATTTCCTTTGCTCAGGTTCTGTATTTGATGAATATATAGGAGGAATATCTATTTTTATATTTATGTAGTCTTAGATCATATCTTAGAATTCTTAATTTTTCAAATTCCTGCAAGTTTTTTTAAATATGCATTTTGATACTTAAGGTGAATATTAAAATCTAAACTTACATTTTGGTATTAATGCTAATATCAGTATATTTCAAACTTGGAGAAAGTTAATTTAATATACTTTTGTCTAGAAATGTATGAATATTCAAAACTCTATTCCCTGTTTTTTAAAATTATCTGATCTTTATTCCCAGGGCTGAAGTTTGCAAGGCTTCTTGCTAGATAAGTGACCCCAGCAGGCACAGTTCCAAGGAGCAAGGTGAGTCATATTTGGGAACTTTGGTCATTACCAGGGTAGTAATGTTTATTGTTAGATATGAAAGCTGAGTATAGAACAACTAATAGTACGTGAAGTGAATGATAAAAAATGAAGTTGACTAGAAGGTTTAGGAACTCAAGAGTAAAGAAAATACCAGGACTTGGCCATGAACAAGGTAAGGTGGTCAAGACTTTTCTTTTCTCAGTGGATTATGATTTTGAAGCAAGAGTCCATGTCAACCAGGTTATAGGTAGTATTAGAATAGAAAAATTATTTGGAGAAAAATGATCTTCAAAAGGTTTTAAGTGGCCTCAGATTCTATATTGATAACTGACCATTTAAAAAAATGTTTGTGTTACTGTTCTGTGTGGATCATGATTCTCTTCTCTCAAATGAGAAACTTTGGAACTATGTTGTTCCTTTGCAGAAGTTTCTAGAATGACAAAAGACAGTTATAAAAGAGGAACTGAGAAGTATTTACTATGCTTTCCACAGGTAAGTTTGCTCATGGCCACTTAATAGTTTGTTTTATTTGGAGGAAGCAAAATCTTCTAAGATGGTCACTTATGAATTATTCTTGTAATTTGTAAGGCAAATAATTCTGATTTCTGAGAACAGACTTGGATGTGAAGAGTGGCAGATTGTTGAAATTGATTAACTGGAAATTAGAGAATATGTCCTTAGCTGCTGGGCTGAGTTCAGATTATATAAAATAAGTTAGGAAACCAAACAAATGTATTTTTTATTCTGTTTATTCTTATAACAGTAAGTACACTGATATTATTGACCACAATGTATACCATATTTTGGGCTATTCATAATATGCTTAATTAAAACCTGAATATTTCAAATGACCACACTACAAAATTTAATATTGTAAAAGAATATCTTTTAAAAATAGAAATTAGTTTTTTTAATTAAAATATACCTAATTTATAGGAATAACTGATGCTTTAAGAAATGATTATTTTATTTACTCTGTTAATAAAAAGTACATTTACAATTAAGACATATCCAAATTCCCATAATGTGTAATTTTTATCTCTTCAAGGAATGTTTATTACTAATATTTACTACAGTTCATTTCTTCAGCAAACATGAATTGTGGGATATAAACATATGGCCACCCTAGAAAGATACTTTTCCTTAATTTATTAGGAGAGATTTTTCTGTGTCCATGCTAATCCTTGTTTCATATTGGCACTTTCAGATCTCAGATGCAATGTTCTGAAATTTATTTTTTATTGTATCCACTTCATTATTCAGCATTACTTGAGCAGCAGTAGTCTTTGGAACAATTGTGATATGTTGGTATTATAAAAGCAAACAATAGAAGACCTTTGATCCAAGGAGCTCATAGAATAGTAGGCTATCATGACCTCTCTCTTAACAGCTCACATGCCACCTTCACATTAACATCTAACATTTGAGTGTTAAATGCTTTAAATGTATTAGCTCATATTTCTAATAACAAATCAGAAATGTGACTCTTTTAAAGTGATCCTAGTTTTATAGATTAGAAAAGTGGGCCACAGAAAGAGTAATTAGCTTTGAGGCATACAAGTAATATCAGAGCCAATATTTGAACAAGGGCAGTCTATGCCAATGTCTATGGCTTAACCCACTATATAAGAGAAGAAAATACACAGATGTTATTGGAGCATAGGGATAACCCATGCCAATCTGATTCAGGAAAATCGTTACAGTGAAGATTCAGTTTAGTTTTGAAGAGGGGACAGAAAGAAGAGCTCTTTGAACAGTGGGGACACCCTCTGTGATAATGTGAAGAATATACTCTATGTGTTTGAGAATGGCAAGAAGTTCTGGGGGCTTGATTAGAAGTGTTCATGTGAGGAAATGGCAGTAAACAGAGCTAGGATTTTGGGGCAAGTATCACAACATGATGACAGTCTAAGAAATCTGAACTTTATTCTGGAAGCTAGGGGGGAGCTATTGAAACATTTCAAGGGTTTTAACCAAGCCAGCAATATGAACATACTCGCCTTTTAGAAAGTTCATCTTGGCAACAGTCTGGAAGAGAAGAAAGGCTAGTTAGGAAAAAAAGTGAAGTATTTGGGCAAAAGCTGATAAAAACCCAAACATAAGTATTGATAAGGGAAAGAAAAGGAGACAAAGATAAAGGATGTCTAGTCTTAGTATTTAAAATGGCTATCATTTTATAAGCAGTTTACAGTAATCTCTCTAATTTCTAAAAAAGCTCTCTGCAAAAGATTTTATTCATGGTGTTTTATAATGAAGTAATAAGGGCTTAAAGATGCTTAGTAGCTTATTCAGAGTTTAGAGTTAGTCACTGATAAATTTGGGATTCAGATCCATGGCTTAAATTCCTTCTAGTCTAAGATGCTGCTTGCTATGAAAGTCTTCATGTTTGCTTTGAAATCTGCAAAGTTTGTTCTTAGAGTACAATAGTAAATTAGACATATCAATCTAGCTTAACACTCATGTTTCTGATCTGGGTATGAGTTTTTGTGTCATTTCACCAAAATGTAGAGGAAGAACATCCTAATACAATTTTCTCAAAAAAGATGTATATGATAGCTGCATTCCTTTATTATCTTTTACTTCTCTAACTGATCTGGCATCAAGCATGTCTCTATCAAAATGGCTACTGATAAGATCAGTAATCACATTCCTGTCTCTAAATTCAAAGAATATTTTTTATGCCCTTCTTACTGTGCTGCTCAGTAACATTCAGCTCTATCGTCTACTTTCTTGCATTGCAAAATTCTCATCTTTTGAATTTCTTGCAATAGCACCCTTTGGTTTTCTTCCTACCTCACTGTGTTTGTTCTCAGGCTCATTACTATAGGCCATTAAGTTCTGATGTTACACTTAGTGGTAGAATCCTATTCTCATCTCTTATGTTTTCATTCACTTTTATGACTTCAATCATTATTAGCTATACAGAGAGAACAGATGCACTTACCTGGCCCCTTCTCTGATATCCCTTCTTGGCAACCTATAAAGCACCTCAAATAGAAGGTATGAAAAATAATAAACTCATGGTATTCTCCCTCAGTTCTCTTCCTTTCTCAGCTTTCCTGATCTCTGTGAATGGCACTCTAATCCTTTTATTTTTACAAGGAAATAACAATGCTCATCTTGGACATAGCATTCTTCCTCATCTTCCATAACTGATGCATTACTAAGTCCTGCCAGCCACATTTCCTAAATATTCCTCATATTATTTTTTCATGTGCATGGCCAACACAACATTTCCTTCTGTACTTGTTGCAATCTTGGGATTCTCAATAGCTAATTTCCCCAGACTTCTCTGAACTTTTCTTTAATCAGTTGTCCATACTTTATTGCAGAGTGATCTGTCAGAACACATTCCTGATCATGTTCCTCATCTGCTAACTACCCTTTAATGATGCATGTTGCTTTCAGGAGAAAAAGCAGGATTCTCACCTTGGCCTTAATACCCTGTGTGATGTAACCTTGAGCACTGCTCTGCCTTCATTGTCTGCCAACTTCCTCATGCAGTGCCACTGGGCTTCTTCCCATCCTTCATACTCACTATTGCTCCTTTTCCCTACTCTTAACTAGGTATTTTCTGCTGCCTTCTACCCTTAACTAGATATTTTCTACTCATCCTACAACTTTGAGTTCACACATCACTCCCTCTAGGAATTTTTCTCTGACCTCTTTATGTTATATCCCTCTATGAGGGGCCTTAGAATCTGAAGGGAAGGTCAGAAGAAGTTTGGTATCTGTTGTAATTTTCATTGCCCAATTTTAATATACACAGTTAATATAAAGTGCCGAGTGGATTAGAACACTTGACAGAACACAGATTTACAGACTGTTTTCTTGAACGCATCATCTTTTAAATCTAAAAAAATATATGCTGCTTTTCTCCTTG
Source organism: Odocoileus virginianus (assembly GCF_023699985.2). Taxonomy (NCBI): domain Eukaryota; kingdom Metazoa; phylum Chordata; class Mammalia; order Artiodactyla; family Cervidae; genus Odocoileus; species Odocoileus virginianus. The sequence goes on from NC_069697.1 coordinate 12,049,907, forward strand.
CTTTTTTTGATGGATTGCTGTGTCAAATTTACCAACACAGTGGTGTGTGGAAGGCTGTGTGTATGATAATGTGTGCATATCATTCTGTGAGTTAGATCAGTGACAGAAAAAATATCAGAAGGCAGAGGTAGTAGAAATGAGAGGGAAGATACTTGGAGAAGGATACATTTATGTGGAGGGGACTTGGAAAAGATCAGCTAGGGCAACCAGGGAGGAAAAAGACACAAAGACAAATGATGTTGAAGTCATAAGAAGGACAATAACTCCAACCTCAGCCAATCTGAAATAAAACATTTTAAGCCTGTTGGACTAGATACACAATTTATCCCAAATATATCAGAGCTTGATGTGGGGTGGAGAGACGTCTTCCTAGGCAATGGTTCTTTGATGCCCTGCCCTATGACTTTGAATTGCCTAGCCAGCTTCAAAGGAATGGCCTAAACTTGCTCTCATTCTCTTTGTATTAATTCAAATTTCTACTATGGTTTTCATAAGCAAAAATGCTTTTCTTTGTCCTGCCAAAACTTTTAGAAACAATAAACACAACTAGACATCTCCCTCAAAACTCAGACAGAAACAAAATAAACTCCTTTTGCTGAGAACTTTTTTTCCATTCAGGATGAGAATTTTTTTAAGGAGTGTTAAGAGGGGATAAAATACAAGTGTGTGGTGCTTCCTGCCCCACACAGAAAGAGATAAAAATATCACAGATAAATGTTTTATTCAAACCTCAACCCAACTTTTATAATTCATGTTATCTAAACTGTGTGGATCATTTTCTGAGGAAACTTATTTTGCTTCCCAATTAAACTAATTTTAATTATTAATGCAGCCCAAACTCAGATGACAACAATGGACTCTTGATCACTGACATAAGCTCATTTGAATTGTAATCAACTTCTAATACCTTGAACTTTGCAAGGCTCTCTGACTGGTTACTCAGCTGGGTTTTCTTCCAGTTATGGAAAATGTAACTCTCGCTTAAAAGGGAGCTAGCTTGTGAGTCCTTTCACTTTTCACTTTCCTGCATTGGAGAAGGAAATGGCAACCCACTCCAGTGTTCTTGCCTGGAGAATCCCAGGGACGGGGGAGCCTGGTGGGCTGCCGTCTCTGGGGTCGCACAGAGTCGGACACGACTGAAGTGACTTAGCAGCAGCAGGAGCAGCAGCAGCTTGTGAGTCTGTTTCTGTTTTGTAAATTATTTCTTTCTCTTAAATGGCTGAATAATATTTCACTGTATATATGTACCACATTGTCTTTATCCATTCCTCTGTTGATGGCCCTGTAGGTTGCTTCCAGGTCTTGGCTGTTGCAAATGAGTTTATGGTTGCCAGAGGGGAAGGGAAACAGGAAATCTGAGACCAACATGTACACATTGCTATATTTAAAAAGTGGATAACCAATAAGGTCCTCCTTGTAGCACAGAGAACTCTGCTCAGTGTTATATAGAAGCCTGGATGGAAGGGGAGTTTGCAGGAGAATGGATATATGTATATGTATGGCTGAGTCCCTTTGCTGTCCATCTGAAACTATCACAATATCATTAATCAGCTGTACACCAATATAAAATAAAAAGCTTAAAGTGGAGTGAGAGAGAGCTAGCAAGGCATATGAGACACCAAGGTGAAGCATAATACATCTTGCTAGAGATATGTTTATTTTTTAAAGCAAAATTCTATACTAATAGTCATATTATAGAGATGAAAGAATATATGCATTTTTCAAAACCAAACATTGACTTGAAACAAGTTTGATACTTGTAGTGGGTCCTGGGTTTACCCTCTCACATTCATTTGATGTCTCAATGTCTTGATAGAAAATTTTAAGAAGCCACAAGTATGATATTTCAAAGGTTTATTTAAAGTTTAGTATAGAATTGATTAAACATTTTAATAGAAAAATGCAAAGGTAAGTGTAAACACAGCTGTGGTAACTTAGAAACATTTTCTTAATTCCTGACTCCTTCCTGATGTATCCAAATGAATACCATCTCTTCGTCTGGGGAATATACAGACTCACATTCTGATTTAAAGGGGGTATGGCATAATGAAAGAATAGCTGTACCTCCAATTCTCCCATTTTTATTAATCAGTGTTTTGTGACAAATAAATCATTAACCAAAATGGGAAAGTTAGAGATGGAACTGTTTGAAGAGGGAGATTCTACAAGTACTCATCACCTACCCAGGTTGACCAGAAGGGTATGCGAAGCAGAACACATAAAAACAATTAAGGCTTAACTCATTTCTCACCCTCTTATCCAAAATTCAATCCAAATTTAAGCTGCATCAATTTATTTCTCACATTATTTCTCACATCTTTCCAGTTCCCCTTACTCTCCCTTTCTTCAACTGCTTACTATCAGAGAATAATAATTTTATGATTATTTCTAATCCATTTTACCACCTTGCTCTTCATCCATATATGTTTTTATATTCCACTCACCTGTCAGTCTTTATACTTGCCTTCTAGACTAAAGACTCTGTCTTGGTTCTCTTTCTATTTTACTAGTCACTCTTTTGAGTCTCTCTTGCTGATTCTTCTTCATCTCCCTATTCTCTGCAGATGGTGATGACCCAAGACTCAATATTCAGACATCTATTAATATTTACTCTTTTGGTTTTAAATCCCATCTGTGTGCTGCTGACTCTCAAATACACATCAATAAAGATCTCACCCTGAACTCCAGATTTGTTTATCCAGTTGCCTATTAAACTTTTATACTTGGCTACCTAATATTATCTCAGCTCACGGCAATGGCATCCAAAGTGTGTCTCATTGCCTGACGATCTAGACAGACAGTACAGCTATATTTTATTTACTGTCTGTATTCCTCTACTTAAAAAAAAATTACAAGATAGAGATGCATTTGTGTTATTCTTTCCTTATTGCAAAATAAGGACAAAGATGCATATATGTATTAGATGAATGAAGGAAGAGATTAGTATATATTTTTAAGATCAATGAAATACTTTTGTGTTCCCCAGAAAGCAGAGTCTGAGGTGAAGATTAAGGGTTAGGAAGTTCACTGGAGAGTACTCTCAAGGTAAACTCCTGGGAGTCAGGTGAAGAAAGCAGTATTAGGTCAAGGGAGAAGCCAGTCTGTGATTCCATGAAGACCCCTGTAGCTGAGTTGGCACTGTAGAGATCTAGAAACGGATCCAGGATAGGGGGAGTATTTACAGCCCCCATCAAGCGCTGAAAGCAAGCTCCCTTGGGGGAGGTAGCACTTTTCAGATAAAAGTCATGTCTGTCTCTATCTCAGTTGCCTTCTCAGCATCAGGATGGACATGTGTTTTAGTCCTAAGAGGCCCCACATTTTCCACTCTGCTCTTATTTTCAAGGTCAGATGATAGAAATAAATTATCAAAGTGTTTCAAAGGCATAAGAAACAATTCTGAGCACCCACATGATTAAATATATTTGGTTCACTAAGACATTGGATAAGTCAACTTCATCGTAGATAAAGAAACAAGTAGAACAGAACCTGGAAATATGCTGGATTTATAAGATAGAGATAGTGAAAGTGAAAGTCGCTCAGTCATGTCCACTCTTTGTGACCCCATGGACTATACAGTCCATGGAATTCTTCAGGCCAGAATACTGGAGTGGACAGCCTTTCCCTTCTCCAGGGGAATCTTCCCAACCCAGGGATTGAACCCAGGCCTCCTGCATTGCAGGCAGACTCTTTACCAGCTGAGCCACAGGGGAAGCCCATAATATAGAGATAAAAGAGGAGTTTTCAAAGTGAAGGGCAATTCATGTGCAAGTTAAACAGAGCAAGCAAGACAACAAGCAGCTGATGTTTTCAGAGTATCTTCATCTATTTTCGTCATTTCTCTTGTACAAGAACTCCTCCCCCCGCCCCACATACACACACTGCTGCTTACTTCCTACTTGTTTGATTTGGATATCATTATCTGAAGACGTTCACGGTCTCTTGGGCCCCTCCTTTCCAATATGCTTCGTAAGTGCTACCTCTTCTGGTAATTCTTGGAGCAGACTTCTGTGTTTTTGGAGCCTGTGAATTGCCTACCATGAGCACTACCTATCTTTTTCTTACTAAAGGAAGTGGCTTGGAGTAGCAGTCTGCTGAGATGTAAATACAGGGCTTTCCTCTCTTTTGGGTACAGTCATATGATGACTTTGGTTAATGAAGTGTGTCTTAGAGTCGTGGAGAAGATGTTTTCCCTCTCCTATATCGAAAGCGTCTCTTTCTGTCTTGCTCCTTCTGTGTACAATGTGGAGATGAGACGGGGAGCAGTGTTGTCTTACAGCCGTCAAGGAGTTGTGTGAACACGACAGCCAACATGCTGGTCGTTTCAGAGGAGAAACACAGAGATAAGTCAGGTTCTTGAAGGTGGTGTTAAACCACTGCAAAATCCCTGGAGTAGTGGCCTCTGGATTTCTAGTTACGGAAGCCTCCTTAAAATGTTTTCATTTTACTGAAGTATAACATTGATTTAAAATGTTGTGTTAATTTTTGCTGTGTAGCAAAGTGACTGAGTTATACACACATATATATTAATAAATACACACATACATATTTCATATTCTTTTTCCTTATGTTTATCACAAGATGTTGAATATTACAGTTGAACTTTGTTTATCCATCCTATAAATAATAGGTTGTATCTGTTAATCCTAAATTCCCAATCAATTCTACCCCCAGGCCCTACTCTTGGCAACCACAAATCTGTCCTCCATGTCTGTGAGTCTGTTTCATAGATATGTTCATTTGTGTCGTATTTTAGAATCCACATATAAGTGACACAATATGGTATTTTTTTTCTCTTTTTGACTTATTTCACTTAATATTATAATCTCTAGGTCCATCCCTGTTGTTGCAAATGGTATTATTTCACTCTTTGTAATGACTGAGTAATGTTCCATTGTACAATGGAATGTTGTATATATATTTATACCAATTACATATGTATATATACACCAATCATATATGTGCATATATATTACATATACACACACACACACATATACACACACGAGGCTTCGCTGGTGGCTCAGATGGTAAAGCGTCTGCCTACAATGCGGGAGACCCGGTTTCAATCCCTGGGTCGGGAATATCTCCTGGAGAAGGAAACGGCAACCCACTCCAGTACTCTTGCCTGAAAAATCCCATGGATGGAGGAGCCTGGTAGGCTATAGTCCATGGGGTCGCAAAGAGTCGGACATGACTGAGCGACTTCACTTTCACTTTCATATATATACACACACGGAACATCTTTGTCCATCAATCTTTTGATGAACACTTAGGTTGCTTCCATGTCCTAGCTATTCTAAACAGTGCTGCTATAAACATCGGGGTACATGTGTCTGTTTGGATTTTTGTTTTCCTCAGGGTTTATGCCCAGTTGTGGGATTGCTAGGTTATATGGCAGATCTATTTTTAATTGTTTAAGGAACCTCCATACTGTTTTTCATAGTGGCTGTATCAATTTACATCCCCAGTAACACTGCAAGAGGATTCCCTTTTCTCCACATCCTCCCTAGGATTCATTATTTGTAGATTTGGAAACCATTTTAAATGTTGCTATTTATTGAGTATTCTATTACGTTGTGCATTGCTAACCACATTCTTAAATGATAATGTTTTCTTAGTTATGTTCTATTTTCATTCTGTATGTTTTCTCCAAATTATCTCTCATAAACCCAATATGCTAATAACTCATAAATATATATTTCCACCAGGGTCCCATCTTCTGAGATCCAGAACGATATAATCAAATCCTTACTGAGTATCTTTTCTTGCATTTACTTAAGCATTTGAAAGTTAATAGCTTTATTCACAAACTCAATGTATTTTCCCCACATTTTTCCATTTCTCCTTATTATGCTCATAGGCACTGGCATTCAATCAATCATAAATAATGAAATCAAAGAAGTCAGCCAGGACTTCTTCCTCTCACTTATCTTGTTCAAATCATCAAGTCTTATGCCACCTCCTAAACAGTTCTTAAAATGTAGCTCCTTATCAGCAGTGAATTATCCAGACTCTCATCATTTCTCCTTGGTCCCTGTTAGTATTCTCCTTTCATTATTGTATTTTCAGCCCTCCAAACCTTCCATCCCTTATTCACAATGGAATTAAAATGATCTAATATTGAAATCTGATTTCTAAGCCACCTTAAAACCCCTAATTGTTCTCTATAGCCTTCGCAATCATGCTAAAACTCTTTAGCTGGCATGTAAGGCCTTAAATGATCTGGCTTCTTTCCTGCCTGTCAATGCATTTCTGCCAAAGCTTTCTGCCAATTGTGTGTTTAACTCACAGTCATGCAAAATTACTTAGAGTGGGCCATGGACAGACTGTTTTGTGCTTCCATACTTGGCCCTTGTCAATTTTTTTTTTCTGTGAAGGACTCTTCTCTTTGTCCATCTGATGGACCTAGTACTTTAGAATTCTAAAATTGGTGCAACCTCCCAAAATGTATCACTTGTAACTTTATTTCAAATTTGCAACAAGCATTAGTCTTTCACAGCTTTTAAGATAGAAAGCCTTTTTTAACATGCAATAAACCAGCACTCAGAACTTCTAGCTCCACTTTTACTCCTCCTCATGAAGGAGTGACTTTCTTAGTTGTGAAATGAAAAGTATCAGTACATATTTTTTCACTTGGGTGGAGTTAATTTGTATAAAAAATACATATCTGCATTATGCATTTGGTCTCTGACCTCCCTTTCCATCTCAGATTAGTGTGAGCAGTCACTCTGGCTATGTATGTTTGCTCTATGAAGCCAAGATTTCCTGTGGCTATTTTTAAATTGATGAGTGTTTCAAGAAGAGCCAGCTAACTCATATGAGTCTCACTGTGTTCTTCAACAACTTAATAGGAGAAAAGAAAATACATGTTCATTTTTGTATTTCTCTCTCAACTGGTTCTGAAAAAATATTGACTTCCAACATTTGGTATATTCATTATGTATGTGTGTGTGCTCAGTCATGTCTGACTCTTTGTGACCCCATGGACTGTAGCCCACCAGGCTCTTCTATCCATGCAATTTTCCAGGCAAGCATACTGGAGTGGGTTGCCATTTCCTTCTCCAGGGGATCATTCTGACTCAGGGATTGAACCTGTGTGTCTTGTGTCTTCTGCATTGGCAGGTGGGTTCTTAATGTCTGAGAAATAGTGAAAGTAGCTCAATCATGTCCAACTCTTTGCAACCCCATGGACTATATAGTCCATGGACTTCTCCAGGTCAGAATACTGGAGTAGGTAGCTATTCCATTCTCCATGGGATCTTCCCAACCCAGGGATCAAAGCCAGGTCTCCCACATTGCAGATAGATTCTTTACCAGCTGAACCATGAGGGAAACCTGAGAAATAGAGCCAGAACAAAATTGAGAGACCAAATAGCTCTTAGAAATAGACGCATTGTTTAGAGGTATAGCAGGTAAATTTAAATGGATGGGTATATTTGAATATACTATTTTTTTCTTTCTTTAACCTGTTATATTACTAATTTTTTGTAAAAAGATACTTTAAAGGATAAAGAATAGACAGATGAAGTAATACCCAAGACACAGTCTAGAAAGGACCTGAACACGGAAGCTTCTGTCCTTGTAGAATGTGGAGTGTATGTGAATGTGTTCTTTCTATTATTTTTCATTGTGGTAAAATACACTTAACATAAAATGTACCATCGTAACCATTTTAAAGTATATAATTCAGTGATTTTAAATGCATTCACATTGTTGTGCAACCATCACCACCATCCATCCCCATAATTATTTTCTGAAACTCTATATCCATTAAACAATAACTTACAAATTTCCCTTCCCTGAGCCCTGATAACTACCATTGTACTTTCATTGTACTCTGTAATTTGACCTCCCTAAGTATGTCTTATAAATGAAATCAGTACATGTCTTTTTGTGACTTGCTTATTTCACATAGCATAATGTTCTCAAAGTTCATCATTGTTGTAATCATTGCAAAATTTTCTTCCTTTTAAGGCTGATATATATATATATATATATATATATATATGCCACATTTTGCTTATCCATTTATCTGTCTGTGGCTATTTGTGTTGCATCCTTATTTGAGCTATTGTGAGCAACACTGCTATAAATATAGGTGTACACATATCACTTCAAGACATTTTCAATTCTCATGGGTATATACCCAGAAGTGGACTTGCTGAACCATGCTCTTGTTCTATTTTCAATTTTTTCAGAAACCACCATACTGTTTTCTAGAGTGACTGTACCATTTTACATCCACATTATTTATGCTCAAGTGTATGAACCAATTCCTTCATATCCTTGCCAGGATATGTGTTCTGTTTCTTTATGATAGTAGTCATTTTAATGGATGTAAAGTGGTATACTGTAGTTTTGATTTGCATTTCTCTAATGAATAGTGATGTTAAGTATCATTTCATGTACTTATTGACTATTCACACATTCTGTTAGGAGAAATGTCTCTCTTGTCCATTTTTTAATTGAATTGTTTGTATTTTGTTGTTGAATTTTAAGTGTCCTTTATATAATCTGGATAATAATCCCTTATATTATTTGTAAATATTTTATCACATTCTGGATGTTGCCTTTTATTCTGTGGATAAATTATTTTTCTTTTTTTTTTTTTTTTAGTTTTTCTTTTGTCTACTATAGTTTTGGTACCATATCCAAGAATTTGTCAAATCAGTACCATGAAAATTTTATGCTATGCTTTTTCTCAGTGCTATATTATTTTGGTCTTACATTTTTTTTTCATTTGCATAGAAGTATTTTATTGCTTCCCATTGCTTTTAGGCATCACTTTATTTTATTTTTTTAATATTTATTTTTTTATTTATATTAGTTGGAGGCTAATTACTTTACAATATTGTAGTGGTTTTTGCCATACATTGATATGAATCAGCCATGGATTTACATGTGTTCCCCATCCTGAACCCCCTCCCACCTCCCTCCCCACCCCATCCTTCTGGATCATCCTAGTGCAGCAGCTCTGAGCACTTGTCTCATGCATCCAACCTGGACTGGCAGTCTGTTTCACAATTGATAATATACATGTTTCAATGCTATTCTCTCAGATCATCATCCCCTTGCTTCTCCCACAGAGTCCAAAAGTCTGTTCTATACATCTGTGTCTCTTTTTCTGTCTTGCATATAGGGTTATTGTTACCATCTTTCTAGATTCCACATATATGCGTTAGTATACTGTATTGGTGTTTTTCTTTCTGGCTTATTTCACTCTGTATAATGGGCTCCAGTTTCATCCACCTCATTAGAACTGATTCTTATGTATTCTTTTTAATGGATGAGTAATATTCCATTGTGTTTATGTACCACTGCTTTCTTATCTATTCATCTGCTGATGGGCATCTAGGTTGCTTCCATGTCCTGGCTATTATAAACAGTGCTGCGATGAACATTGGGGTGCACGTGTCTCTTTCAGATCTGTTTCCTCAGTGTGTATGCCCAGCAGTGGGATTGCTGGGTCATATGGCAGTTCTATTTCCAGTTTTTTAAGGAATCTCCACACTGTTCTCCATATTGGCTGTATTAGTTTGCATTCCCACCAGCAGTGTAAGAGGGTTCCCTTTTCTCCACACCCTCTCCAGCATTTATTGCTTGTAGACTTTTATTTATTTGGATAGCAGCCAGTGGTACCACAATGGTACCTCATTGTGGTTTTGATTCACATTTCTCTGATAATGAGTGATGTTGAGCATCTTTTCATGTTTTTGTTAGCCATCTGTATATCTTCTTTAGAGAAATGTCTGTCTAGTTCTTTGGCCCATTTTTTGATTGGGTCGTTTATTTTTCTGGAATTGAGCTGCAGGAGTTGCTTGTATATTTTTGAGATTAATCTTTGTTGCTTCGTTTGCTATTATTTTCTCCCAATCTGAAGGCTGTCTTTTCACCTTGCTTATAGTTTCCTTTGTTGTACAAAAGCTTTTAAGTTTAATTAGGTCCCATTTGTTTATTTTTTTCTTTTATTTTCAATATTCTGGGAGGTGGGTCATAAAGGATCAGAGAGTGTTTTGCCTATGTTCTCCTCTAGGAGTTTTATAGTTTCTGGTCTTATATTCAGATCTTTAATCCATTTTGAGCTTATTTTTGTGTATGGTGTTAGAAAGTGTTCTAGTTGCATTCTTTTACAAGTGGCTGACCAGTTTTCCCAGCACCACTTGTTAAAGACGTTGTCTTTTCTCCACTGTATATTCTTTGGTCTTACATTTTAAGTTAATTTTTATGTATGGTTATAAGGATCCAATTTAACTTTTCTGCATTAACATATCACAATTTCCCCATACTATTTGCTGAAAACACTGTTCTTTCTTCATTGAATGGTCTTGCCACCATTGCCAAAAATCATTTGACCATTGAGCTACAGTTGTTGTTTTTTTTTTTTCCCCTTGAAGTATCTTTCTTTAGCTTTGGTTTCAGGGTTAATGCTGGCTCCATAGAATCACTTAGGACTTGCTTCCTACTCTTCAATATTTTAGAAATATTTGAGATAGATTGGCTTTACTTTTTTAAATATGTTGTAGAATTCTCCACTGAAGCCAGTGGTTTTGTTGAGAAAATTTTGTTTACTGATTCAGCCTTCTTATTAAATATACATATATTTAGATTTTCTATTTCTTCATGATTTAATCTTGGTAGATTTTGTTTTCCTAGGAATTTGTCTGTTCTATTTATGTTATCTAATTTGTGGGTATACATATGTTCATAATACTTTCTAAAAATATCTTATTTCCCTAGAATTGGTGGTAACATCCCCATTTTCATTTCTAATTTTAGTAATTACATTTTCTCTCTTATCTTAGTCCATCTGGCTGAAGGTCTGTTGATTTTTTTTTTTTTTTGAAGAAACAACTTTTAGTTTCAATGATTTGTATTTTTTTTCTACTTTCTTCCTTCTTCCACTTTTGGGTTTTGTTTGTTCTTATTCTAATTCCTTATGTTGTAATGTTAGGTTATTCATTTTAGATCTTTCTTATTTTTTATTGTAAGAATTTACAGCTATAGATTCCCAGCTTGGCATCACTTTTACTCTGTTCCATAAGTTTTGGTATATTTTTTTCTCATTTTCATTTGTCTCTTTGACCCATAGATTATTTTAAAGGGTGTCCTTTAATTTCTACAAAGCTGTGAATTTTCCACTTTTCCCTTAGTTATTGATTTCAAAGTTTGTTCCAATGTTATCAGAGAAGATATTCTGCATATTTATCTTCTTAAATGTATTGAGGCTAACATGTCAGTATTTGTATTTATTTTAATGTTTTAAATATCTCAATATATTGAGGTCTATCATGAAAATGTCCTGTGCACACTTGAGGAGAATATGCATTTGCTGTGGTAGAGTGTTCTCTATTTGTCAGTTATATTTGGCATATATTGTTAAGTCCTATGCTTTCTTTTTTATCTTCTGTCTGATTGTTCAATCCTTTATTGTGATTGAGATATTGATGGCTCCAACTTATTATAGCCGTGCCTATTTCTCTCTTCAAATCCATCAGTTTTGTTTCATATGTTGTGATGATCTGCTATTAGGTTCATACATGTTTATAGTTACACCTATCAAACTCTGACTTTTAATAGAAAGATTTAGTCTATTTATATAGTATTTATAGTAATTTCTTATTTCTGTTATTGTGCAGGTTTTTTTTTTTATTGTACTTAATAGCATTTTTGTGTCTTATTCTCTGCATTACTGTCCTGCATATTTGTTTGGTCAATTTTTTTAGTGAGATCTTTAAATTGATTTCTCATACCCTTTTGTATATAATTTTATAGCTATTTTCTTTGTAGTTTCCATGGAGACTACAAGACTCTAATATGAATTGTACCAGTTTAATGTCAGTAACATGCAAAAATTTGGCTCCTTTACAGCTCTTTTGCCACACCCTTTGGTTATTGACATGACAAAATTACATCTTTACACATTATGCGGTCCCATATGTAAACTAACATTTCTCTTAAATTACACAGAAAACAAAGTTTGGAGCTATAAACCAAAGAAAATGGAATTATTTTCTTAATAAAGATTAATGTTTTATTATAAAGTATATAGAAGTACAACCAATTTCTGTGTATTAATTTATATCCTGCAACTTTACCAAATTCACTGATGTGCTCTAGTAGTTTCCTAGTATTGTCCTTCAGATTTTCTTAGTACCATGTCTGCAGTGACAGTTTGATTCCTTCCTTTCCAACTTGGATTCCTTTTTTCTCTGATTTCTCTGGCTAGGATTTCCAGAATTATGTTGAATAAAAGCAGTGAGAGTGGGCATCCTTGTCTTGTGCTCCCTACTCTGCCATCTTTTCAGAATCCTCTTCTTGGTATACTTCTGATTTTGACATCCAAAGTTGGTAAGACACATTTAAAATTTCCTTGTGAGTTTCTAAAAATTCAATGATAGAATCATTTGGTTTCTGTGGTTGTGTTTTTCAGTCATGTCTCTTGTACTACAAGATATTTCTTTCATTAAATGATCATTTTCTTTTAAGATGAATAGACATATAGAAATTACAGGCTCAAATGTCTATTCTTTTTGAGACTTTACTATTAACTCTTTGTAAATAGCTGTTGTAAAATTAGGAAACTTGATTGTGGCTTTACCTACATAAATATAGAAGGCTTCATTAACTACAAATAAACTACTTTTAAATCTTATGTCATTGAGAGCATTTTCTTATTAGAACACTGGTAAAAATGGAGCTAAATTATTACAAACCAAAGTGCAAAACAAGTAACAAATGTGCCTGTAAATGGGATATCTCAGTTTGGGAATTTAGAATGTCATACAAGAAACGAATATGCATATATTAGAAGATAAAATAATCTGATTATTTTCAGAGTAGTGTTTTTTTTTAATGGATGCATACATGGTACTGGCATTTTAGGCAGGAAAGGGTCACAATATTAGGGGTAATCCTATTTCTGATAATAAATTTGATGTTCTACTCCAATCTCCCAAATATTCTCTCAGTCATTCTGACAATCAAAAATGTCTCCTGTGTTTCCAGCCACCTCCCAAGGTTGAAGAACTCTGTGAGTGTGTGCTCAGTCGCCTGTCATGTCTGACTATCTGAAATCCCACCAGCTATAGCATGCCAAGCTCCTCTGTCCTTGGGATTCTGCTGGCGAATAGTGGAGTGGTTTGCCATTTCCGCATCCAGGGGATCTTGCTGATCCAGGGATCAAACTTGCATCTCTTATGTCTCCTGAATTAGCAGGCAGGTTGTTTACCACTATGCCACTTAGGAAGCCCTGAGGAGCACTACTTCTAATTAAATAGAATGACTGTTCAGTTCGGTTCACTCCAGTTCAGTTGCTCAGTCATGTCCAACTCTTCACGACCCCACAGACTGCAGCACACCAGGCCTCCCTGTCCATCACCAACTCCCAGAGTTTGCTCAAATACAAGTCCATTGAGTTGGTGATGTCGTCTAACCATCTCATTGTCTGTCGTCCCTTTTTCCTCCCACCTTCAATAATTCTCAGCATCAGGGTCTTTTCCAATGAGTCAGCTCTTATCAGGTGGCCAACGTATTGGAGCTTCAGCTTCAACATCAGTCCTTCCAATGAATATTCAGGTCTGATCTCCTTTAGGATGGACTGGTTGGATCTCCTTGCAGCCCAAGGGACTCTTAAGAGTCTTCTCCAACACCACAATTTAAAAGCATTAATTCTTCGCACTCAGCTTTCTTTATAGTACAACTCTCACATCCATACATGACTACTGGGAAAAGCCATAACTTTGACTAGATAGAACTTTGTTGGCAAAGTCGTCTCTGCTTTTTACTATGCTGTCTAGGTTGGTCATAACTTTCCTTCCAAGGAGAAAGTGTCTTTTAATTCATGGCTGCAATCACCATCTGCAGTGATCTTGGAGCCCAGAAAAATAAAGTCAGCCACTGTTTCCCCATATATTTGCCATGAAGTGATAGGACCAGTTGCCATGATCTTAGTTTTCTGAATGTTGAGCTTTAAGCCAACTTTTTCACTCTCCTCTTTCACTTTCATCAAGAGGCTCTTTAGTTCTTCTTCACTTTCTGCCATAAGGGTGGTGTCATCTGCATATTTGAGGTTACTGATATTTCTCCCAGCAACCTTGATTTCAGCTTGTGCTTCATCCAGCCCAGCATTTCTCATGATGTACTCTGCATATAAATTAAATAAGCAGGGTGACAATATACAACATTGACGTACTCCTTTTCCTATTTGGAACCAGTCTGTTGTTCCATGTCCATTTCTAACTGTTGCTTCCTGACCTGCATACAGGTTTCTCAAGAGGCAGGTCAGGTGGTCTAATATGCCCGTCCCTTTCAGAATTTTCCACAGTTTATTGTGATCCACACAGTGAAAGGCTTTGGCATAGTCAATAAAGCAGAAATAGATGTTTTTCTGGAACTCTCTTACTTTTTTGATGATCCAATGTGTGTTGGCAATTTGATCTCTGTTTCCTCTGCCTTTTCTAAATCCAGCTTGAACATCTGAAAGTTCATGGCTTATGTACTGTTGAAGCCTGGTTTGGAGAATTTTGAGCATTACTTTGCTAGTGTGTGAGATGAGTGCAATTGTGAAGTAATTTGAGCATTTTTTGTCATTGTCTTTATTTGGGATTGAAGTGAAAACTGATCTTTTCCAGTCCTGTGGCCACTGTTGCATTTTCCAGATTTGCTGGCATATGTTAGATAATATTTTCAAATTTTTTTTTTCTGGAAATAATAAATAATATATTTGGGAGGAACTGAGGAATATAGAAAAAAACGGATAAACTTTATAGAAGAGTTCAGATTTTAAAATGAATCAATCCTATGTTTTAATAAAAATGCATACATTTAAAAAAAAGATACCTAGGTATAATTTTAGAAATAATGCTAGCAAAATGTAAAACGTTTTGAGATTCATTTCTTATGATGCTTTTTAAAAAATTGAGGTACAAATGATTCCAGGTGGTATCAACTGTACCTCAGATTTTTAAATTGAGTTATAGGCTTCCCACACAGTGCTAGTGGTAAAGAACCTGCCTGCCAATGCAGGAGACTCAAGAGGTGTGGGTTCCAACTGGGTTGTGAAGATCCCCTGGAGATGGGCATGGTAACCCACTCCAATATTCTTGCCTGGAAAATCTCATGGGCAGAGGAGTATGGTGGGCTACAGTCCATAGGGTTGCAAAGAGTCAGACATGACCGAAGTGACTTTACACACACACAGTTGATTTGTAAGTATTAATTTAAGGTATACAACATAGTGACTCAAATTATTTATACATTATTCTGCATTTAAAGTTATTATAAAATATTGGTTATATTCCCTGTGCTATACAATGTATCTTTGTAGTTTATATATTTTATTCATAGTAGTGTAGGCCTCTTAAGCCCCTATCTTGCCCTCCCCACTGGTAATCACTAGCTTTTTCTCTATATCTGTGAGTCTCTTTCTTTATTGTTGTTATTATATTATTTTGCCTTATTTTTATATTACCTGTTTGACTTAATTCATTAAGTATAAAACCTTCCTGGTTCATCCATGTTGTGGCAAATGGTGGTTTAGTCACTAAGCTGTGTCTGACTCATGTGACCCCATGGACCCACCAGTCTCCTCTGTCCATGGGATTCTCCAGGCAAGAATACTGGAGTGAGTCACCATTTCCTTCTGGAGGGGATCTTCCCAACCCAGAAATCGAACCTGGGTCTCCTGCATTGCAGACAGATTATTTACCAACTGAGCTACAAGGGAAGCCCAAATGGTAAAACTAAATTCTTTTGTATGGCTGGTAGTGTAGCATCTTGTGTATATAAATATATACCAGTCTTCTTTATCTGTTCAAATAGTGATAGACACTTAGGTTGCTTCCTTAGATTGGCACTGTAAATAATGCTGCTAAAAACATTGGGGTGCATGTATCTTTTCAAATGGCTGTTTTTGTTTTCAAGAATGGGATTGCTGGATCATATAGCAACTCTACTTTTAGTTTCTTAAAGACTCTTCATAATGTTTTTCATAGGGGTTGCAGCAATTTACATTCCCACCAATAGTGCACAAGGGGTTCCCTTTTCTACACATCCTTGCCAACATTTGATATTTGTGTTCTTTTTGATGCTACCATTCTGACTGGTATGAGATGGTATCTTACTGTGGCTTTGGTTTTCATTCCTCTGATGATTAGCTATGAAGAGCATCTTTTCATGTGACTATTGACTGTAGGTATGTCCTCTTTGGAAAATATTCAGGTCTTCTGCCTATTGTTTAAGTGGGATGTTTGCTTTTTTGATATTGAGTTTTATAGGCTATTTATGCATTTTGAATAGTAACTCCTAAATTGTCTTATCATTAGAAAGAAGTAATTTTAATGGTTGTTCAGATAAGGAAGTCAATGATAACTCAGAGATCCGACAAATAAGAAATGGGAGATCACATGGGAAGTCTGGAATAAGCAACCCAGAAAAACACTAAGGGCCTCCAAAATTCACGTTTATTGTATCAGATTTTAAATGGAAGATTCATAAGAAACAATTTGAAGATTGGGACATCTATAGAATATGTGAAAGTTGCTCAGTCGTGTCAGACTCTTTGCAACCTCGTGGACTATTCAGTCCTTGGAATTCTCCAGACCAGAATACTGGAGTGGGTAGCTGTTCCCTTCTCCAAGGGATCTTCCCAACGCAGTCAATGAACCCAGGTCTCCTGCATTGCAGGTGGATTCTTTACCAGCTGAGCCACCAAGGAAGCCCTGAATATGAATACAGAAAATTTGGACAACTTAACATGCTGAAAGAATTATTGAGTTTCAAGGTGACTTAGTCATTGAAATTCAGATGTTGCTTGTGCCAAGGAGGAAAAAGCTCTGGAAAGTTTATGGAATTGGAAAAGAGTACAGAGGTTCCTTAAAAAACTGAAATAGAGCTACCATATAAGCCAGCAATCCCACTCCTAGTCATATACCTGGAGAAAACCATAATTCTAAAAGACACATGTACCCCAGTGCTCATTGCAGCACTATTTATAATACCCAGGACATCAAAGCAACCTAAATGTCCATCAGAGAAATGGATAAAGAAGATGTGGTCTGTGTATATTAATACAATGGAATATTACTCAGCCATAAAAATGAACAAGGTTTGTAGAAATGTGGATGGACCTAGAGACTATCATATAGAGTGAAATAAGCCAGAAATAGAAAGATAAAAACTGTATATTAATGTATATATGTGGAGTGTATATATATATATGGTATATATATGGTAGAGATTGTGTTATTTGCAAAACAGAAATAGAGACACAGATGTAGAGAACAAACTTGTGGACACCAAACGGGAAAGGGAGGAGTTGGAATGAATTGGGATTGATATATATGCACTATTAATACTGTATATAAAATAGGTAAGTAATGAGAACCTACAGTATAGCTAAGGAAACCTTACTCAGTGCTCTGTGGTGACCTAAATAGGAAGGAAATCCATAAAAGAGGGGATAGATGTATATGTGAGGCTGATTTTGCTTTGCTATGCCACAGAATTAACACAGCATTGTAAAGCAACTATACTCTGCTGGGAGCCACCACACAAGATCCCACCCATGACAAGGTCATGAGGGAGAAAACCTGACAGGCAAGGCGGATCAGGTTTCAGGGATTCCGAAAAGCTGCCCCCGGCGCTCACCTTAAAGATGATGTCTGTCTTTCTGATGCTTGCTTCAACAGACTACTCCCTAATTTCTGTGACACAGGCAGAAGACCTTCCCCAATCTCTTTCCAAATAAGAATCAGTTTAGAACTTTAATCAATAAGTTTCCTGGATGGTGGTATTTTATGAGATTATCTAGGGTGAAAGGAGTGTTTTAATTTAAACTCATTTGCTGGTATTTTAGTTTGTTTGGCAAATGCATTTATGCCCTTGGTACTAATATGCTTGACTGCTCGTAATACCCTAATCATAAAACAGCATAAAAAACCTGATCATATAAAGGCCCTAATAGACATAGAGGCTTTTTGGGGGATGAAGGAGTCCTATTAGAAAACATAAGAAAAATTATTCTAAAGGTGGTTATTGGGTTAACATTTG
Organism: Odocoileus virginianus; assembly: GCF_023699985.2. Taxonomy (NCBI): domain Eukaryota; kingdom Metazoa; phylum Chordata; class Mammalia; order Artiodactyla; family Cervidae; genus Odocoileus; species Odocoileus virginianus. Next base: position 12,067,955 of record NC_069697.1, read on the forward strand.
CTTGCTGTGTTTTTGCTCTTAATGTGCTAAGGTTGTATTGTGGAAACCATTGTTAATATAATTAAAGATCTAGAAAAATAAGAGCTTAGCCCTAGTGTAGTAGTAATGAGATGGTTGTTAATTGTCAGCCAGGAGTGCTAGACAGAGGCTGCCTTACTGAAGCCGCAGAGTCTGTGTGGGGTAAACCTTTTAGATAAATTCAACTGACAACTTCTGCAGAAGAATTGACTTTTATGTTAACAAGGTTATACTTCTACTATGTTGTGACATGCTGTACTGTTGCCCTATAGACTATAACTTTTCTGTTAAGATCACCACAGAAACAAAAAATAGGTTTATATTCACCTGACTTGCATAAAATGTTCATAGGCCCCAAGGCCAGAAGATAATGTATAAGACATTCATAAACAAAGGAGTATGCAGAAAACACCCTGGTTTCGTGAAGAACAAGCTGATGTAATGTTAAACTATCTTCCCGTTAGAAATGTACTAACTTGGGGTATAAAAGCTGTGGTAAAAAATAAAGCATTGCCAGACCCTGCTGCACCCCCCGTCTGGTCACTCTCTCTCTCTCTCTCTCTCCCTTGCAGACTTGGCCCTATCAAGGCCGGTCTCATGTGTCTTCTCTCGCCGATGCCGTTCATCCTGAGGGTACTCCCTGGATCCTGCCGAGGCTGGACCCTGGCAATACTCTAATAAAAATTTTAAAAAAATTAGAAACCTAAGAGAGGTCATGAATGCATGATACAAAACTAAAGGGGAAATGGGCAAGGCCCCAGTTAGTAGAAATAAATGCTGGATTTATTTTGGAATTTTTGGAATGAGGGATTTTGGAAGGAGGGAATATCCTCTAGATGAAATAACTACCTAGGAGAGGTAAGACATTTTTGAACTATGAGTGGTAGTTCATGGCCAGACCAGGTGTTGACCTCATAAGGCATTAGAAGTAAAGCAAAGAACTGAGATGCAATCACCTAGTATAATGGTGTAAGAATTTGTGACTGCATTCTTCATACTTCTTATCTGGCTGTTTACTCAGAGTCAGATCATTTACTGTTAGGCTTTGGCACATTTCTATAAAGACCTGGGGATGCACTGGGGAGCTATGTTCACATTTTATATATGATGTGCATTTCTTGTTGATGCTTGAGTATTTAACCAAAATGAAAGTAACTTATGCCATTTCTGAACTGTCCTCTAATGTTGCTCGAAATGAATACTCTCAGGTAATGCAGAACTCATTTTAAATTGCTTACTTTTACCAACTCTATATGGTTAAATTTGGAAACGTATGTTGAAATAATATTTATGGGTTGAGAAATAGAAATTAGGGATTCCCTGGTGGCTCAGATGATAAAAAGGGAGACCTGGGTTTGATCCCTGGGTCGGAAAGATTCTCTGGAGAAAGGAATGGCTACCCACTTGCCTGGAGAATCCCATGGACAGAGGAGTGGGAATATAAATCAGAGGGACCCAAAAGATGAGCATGCCTTCCAAGGGAAGAAGGATAAAAATGTTGGAATTCAGGGGCCTTGGGAAACTGAAGATGGTCATGAATGCTTGGATGAGGTCAGAGCACTATTTTGGGAGTAAATGATGGACTACAAGATGGTAGAGTAGAAGGATGTGTGCTCATCTTCTCCTGCAAGAACTCAAAAATTACAACTCGCTGCTGAACAACCGTTGAAAGGAGAATGTTGGGTTTTATCAAAAAAAGATTCCCCATATCCAGGGGCAAAGGAGAAGCCCCAGCAAGACAGTATGAGGGGTGAAATCATGTTTAGAAAGAAAGCCCATACACACCAGAGACGCTCGGAGGGCTCAAACAAACCTTGTGTGCACCTGGACCCAGAGACCCCACAGAGGCTGAGCCAGAACGGTGTTTGAGTGTTTCCTCAATGGAGGAACGGGCCAGCAGTGGTACGGGCCAGCAGTGGCCTGTTGCAAAGACAGGGGCTCTGGTTGCAACAGAACTGGGTATGGCATAAACCTTCTTGGAGGAGGTCGCCATAGAGCCACCAGAACTTACACAGGAGTGGGGAAACAGACTCTTGGAGGGCACAGACAAAACCTTGTGCCCACCAGGACTCAGGAGAAAGGAGCAGCGACCCAGTGAGAGACTGGCCCAGACTTGCCCAGGAGTGTCCAGGAGTCTCTGGCAGAGGCGTGGGTCGGCTGTGGCCAGCTGCAGGGTACGGTGCACGAGCGCAGCATGTGAAGGCAGTCACCATTAAAAGCATCACCTCCACCATAGTCTGGCCTCAGGTCAAACAACAGGGAGGGAACACAGCCCCATCCATCAACAGAAAATTTGATTAAAGATACTGAGCATGGCCCCACACATCAGAACAAGACCCAGTTTTCCCTCAATCAATCTCTCCCATCAGGAAGCTTCCATAAGCCTCTTATCCTTCTCCATCAGAGGGCAGACAGAATGCAAACCACTTAATAGAAAGCTAACCAAACTGATCACATGGACCACAGCCTTGTCTAACTCAATGAAATTATGAGCCATGCTATGTAGGGCCACCCAAGATGGATGGGACATGGTGTAGGGTTTTGACAAAACGTGGTCCACTAGAGAAGGGAATGGCAAAACTATGCAGTATTCTTGCCTTGAGAACCCCATGAACAGTATGAAAAGGCAAAAAGATAGGACACTGAAAGATGAACTCTCCAGGTCAGTAGGTGCCCAATATGCTACTGGAGATCAGTGGAGAAATAACTCCAGAAAGAATGAAGAGATGGAGCCAAAGAAAAATGATACCCTGTTGTGTATGTGACTGGTGATGGAAGTAAAGTCCAATGCCATAAAAAGAAATATTGCATAGGAGCCTGGAATGATAGGTCCATGAATCAAGGCAAATTGGAAGTGGTCAAACAGGAAATGGCAAGAGTGAACGCCAAAGTTTTAGGAATCCGTGAACTAAAATGGACTGGAATTTAACTCAGATGACTACTACATCTACTGCTGTGGGCAAGAATCCCTTAGAAGAAATGGAGCAGCCATCATAGTCAACAAATGCAGTCTGAAATGCAGTACTTGCAATCTCAAAAACAATAGAATGATCTCTGTTCGTTTACAAGGTAAACCATTCAATATCACAGTAATCCAAGTATATGCCCCGACCAGTAATGCTGGAAAAGCTGAAGATGAGTGGTTCTGTGAAGACCTACAAGATCTTCTAGAACTAACACCCCCCACAAACGTCCTTTTCATTATAGATACCTGGAGTAACAGGCAAATTTGGCCTTGGAGTACAAAACGAAGCAGGGCAAAGGCTAAGAGAGTTTTGCCAAGAGAACACACTGATCATAGTAAACACCCACATCCAACAACACAAGAGAAGACTTTACACATGAACATCACCAGATGGTCAACACCAAAATCATGTTGATTATATTCTTTGCAGCCAAAGATGAAGAAGCTCTCTACAGTCAGCAAAAACAAGACCGGGACCTGACTGTGGCTCAGATCATGAACTTCTTATTGCCAAATTCAGACTTAAATTGAAGAAAGTAGGAAAAACCACCAGACCATTCAGGTATGACCTAAATTAAATCCCTTACAATTATACAATGGAAGTGACAAATAGATTCAAGGGATTTGATCTGATAGATGGAGTGCCTGAAGAACTATGGACAGAGGTTCCATATGTACATATGACAACATTATGTCAACATAATGTACATATGACATTGTACAGGAGGCAGTGGTCAAGACCATCCCAAAGGAAAAGAAATGCAAAAAATGCAAAATTGTTGTCTGAGGAGGCCTTACATATAGCTGAGAAAAGAAGAGAAGTTAAAGGCAAAGGAGAAGAGGGAAGATGATATATCCATTTGAATGCAGAGTTCCAAAGAATAGCAAAGAGAGATAAGGAAACCTTCCTCAGTGATCAATGCAAAGAAACAGAGGAAAACAATAGAAAGGGAAAGCTGAGATCTCTTCAAGAAAATTAGAGATAACAAGGGAATATTTCATGCAAAGATGGGCTCAGTAAAGGACAGAAATGGTATGGACCTAACAGGAGCAGAAGATATTAAGAAGAGGTGGCAAGAATACACAGAAGAAACTTATAAAAAAGATCTTCATGACCCAGATATCCACAATGGTGTGATCACTCACCTAGAGCCAGACATCCTGGAATGTGAAGTCAAGTGGGCCTTAGGAAGCATGACTACGGACAAAGCTAGTGGAGGTGATAAAACCCCAGTTGAGCTATTTAAAATCCTAAAAGATGATGCTGGGAAAGTGCTGCACTCAACACACTAGCAAATTTGGAAAACTCATCAGTGACAACAGGACTGGAAGAGGTCATTTTTCATTCCAATCCCAAATAAAGGCAATGCCAAAGAATGTTCAAACTACTGCACAATTGCACTCATCTCACATGTGAGCAAAGTAATGCTCAAAATTCTCCAAGCCAGGCTTCAATAGTATGTGAACTGTGAACTTCCAATGTTCAAGCTGGATTTAGAAAAGGCAGAGGAACCAGAGATCAAATTGCCAACATCCATTGGATCATTGAAAAAGCAAGGTAATTCCAGAAAATTATCTACTTCTGCTTTATTGACTATGCCAAAGCCTTTGACTGTGTGGATCATAAAAAACAGTAGAAAAGTCTTCAAGAGATGGGAATACCAGACCACCTCACCTGCCTTCTGAGAAATCTGTATGCAGGGAAGAAGCAACAGTTAGAACTGGACATGGAACAACAGAGTGGTTCCAAATAGGAAAAGGAGTAAGTCAAGGCTGTATATTGTCACCCTGCTTGTTTAACTTACATGCAGAGTACATCATGAGAAACGCTGGGCTGGAAGAAGCACAAGCTGGAATCAAGGTTGCTGGGAGAAATATCAGTAACCTCAAATAGGCAGATGACATCACCCTTATGGCAGAAAGCAAAGAACAACTGAAGAGCTTCTTGATGAAAGTGAAAGAGGAGAGTGAAAAAGTTGGCTTAAAACTCAACATTCAGAAAACTAAGATCATGGCATCCAGTCCCATCACTTCATGGCAAATAGATGGGGAGACAATGGAAACAGTGAGAGACTTTATTTTCTTGGTCTCCAAAATCACTGCAGATGGTGACTGCAGCCATTAAATTAAAAGATGCTAGTTCCTTGGAAGAAAAACTATGACCAACCTAGATAGCATAGTAAAAAGCAGAGACATTACTTTGTCAACAAAGGTTTGTTTAGTTAAAGCTATGGTTTTTCCAGTAGTCATATATGGATGTGAGAGTTTGACTATAAAGAAAGTTGAGCACCCAAGAATTGATTCATTGAAACTGTGTGTTGGAGAAGACACTTGAGAGTTCTGTAGACTGCAAAAGATCCTAGCAGTCCATTCTAAAGGGAATCAGTCCTGAATATTCATTGGAAGGACTGATTCTGAACCTGAAACTCCAATAATTTGGCCACCTGATGCGAGTTACTGACTCATTGGAAAAGATCGTGATGCTGGGAAAGATTGAAGGCGGGAGGAGAATTGGACTGCAGAGGATGAGATGGTTGGATGGTATCACTGACTCGATGGAGAAGAGTTTTAGTAAGCTCAGGGAGTTGGTGATGGACAGGGAATCCTGGTGTGCTGCAGTCCATGGGGTCGCAAAGAGTCGGACATGACTGAACAACTGAACTGAACTGACTGATCCATGTTTTAAAGCTATAAATATTGTGAAATTAATTATCTGCTATACAAGTGACAATTGAACAATTTGGGGTTTGAGACACTGACCCTCAATCCAGTGGAAATTCCATATATATATATTTATAGTTGGTTATGCATATACCAATTCAAGCAGCTAGGAATCTTATAGTACTGAAATAAATATTAAAAAAACCCATGTGTAATAAGTGGACCCAGGTTGTTGAAGTGTCCACTTGTCATTATAAATTACCTCTCACTCAGGTGAAACCAGCTTTTTTTTTTTTTCCCTTAAGGATTGAGAATCCAACTGGATAGCAAACACATCGAGAGAGAAACATACCAGATCTAGGGTGCTGGCACTTTGCTAGGCCTGTGGTGTCTATCTTATCAGTTTAGTTCAGTCACTTATTCGTGTTTGATCTTGCGAACCCATGGATGCATCAATTCTTCAGTACTCAGCTTTCTTTATAGTCCAACTCTCACTTCCATAAATGACTACTGGAAAAACCATAGCTTTGACTAGATGGACCTTTGTTGGCAAACTTGAATATGGTGGATATTGATTTATGAGGTCCTCTTAGTCTAATAATTTTTAGGGGTCTAATTATGTTGATTTAAAAATTATCATAGATTTGTACAACAAAAAAATGTATAGATGTTAAAGATATGTCATACCCATTTCTTGTGCATCCAGAATCATTAAGTCCTGGGAAACTGGGAGAGATTTCAATTAAATATCATGTAAAGGAAACATGTCTGAGTGGAAATGTTAGATAGTTCACCAGTTCCTTTATAGGTGGGACTTCTAAGAGGCTGTCAAATGAACTATAAATAGCATAGTACACCATAAGAATAATGGAAATGGATATATAGATATTCAGTTTTATCTGTATAGGAGCTAAATGGGACTTGAGAGACTTACAGTCAGTTTTAGGGAGGGCAGTCATATGTCCTAGTTTGGGACTGTCTTGTCTTACTCTTCTTTCTGTTTTACTCTTTGAAGTGTCCCTCTTTGGAAAACAAGTCATGTAGTTATCACACAATTTTAGAGGACTTAAAGCACATAGCAAACCATATTGCTTCCATGATAGCCAGAGACTGAAATGGGAAATTTATAACAAAGAAAGTCCTTAGTGAAAGGACTTAGATTTAGCAAATAAATTTTTGCCTAAACACTTGAAAGACAGGGCAGTGGGCAGTGTAAAACTGGATTTTGGAACTATTTATACAGTTGATATGATTTTCTACATTTTCTGGTATATGTCAAGAAATTTCAATAGATGTGTAAAAGAGGCCAAAAGATAAAGCAAATGATAAGATTATTGTATTAATGCCCATATCAGAGGATAAAGATCAGGAATTAAACAGACTATCCTGTGGACTCAAAGACAGCTGTTTGGAAGGAGATAGGCAAGAGGATGAAATGGTTGGATGGCATCACCGACTCAATAGACATGAGCTTGAGTAAACTCCAGGAGTTGGTGATGGACAAGGAGGCCTGGCATGCTGCCGTCCATGGGGTCGCAAAGAGTCAGACATGACTGAGCTACTGACCTGAACTGAACTGATTGAGGGAAGAGGAAAGTAATTCTTGGGAATTAACTCCTTCCTGGAGAGAAAAGGATTAGGACAAGGCTAAATTAACTAGATTAGTACTTAGATCAACAGTGAGTATCTACTACTCTTTCTATTTATAGTCAAATATTCCTGCTTTAATACCTAGGTTGCATGTAGTACTCACTAGGACTGGATAGTCCATCACACAATAATGGAAGACAGCTTTCTTGGACAAATAGGTCTGCTTTCCAGAAGCAAAACATCTCTCAGATGGGATAGTCATCTGGTGTTTATTCCTATAGGTACAGAGGATGGTTGGACTAGTCTTTGGGCTTGTTTTGTTAGTAACAAAATTAATACATTGATCTCTTTATATCTGAATTAGTTATGAGTTTAGAAGGGGAAAATGGGTATAGTTATTACATCATCTCAAATTCTAACATCAGTCCTTATTTTTTTTAATAGATTGGTCTCTGGAATGTTGTCATTGCAGCTACAGTGCCTAGTCCAGAGCCTGGAACACAGCAGTGTTTGATGGAAAAATTCATGTTTTTTAGTATATTTTCATTTGACTATGTAAATTTATTTTAATCCTTATAATATCTTGTTGAGTGAGGTTTGAAAAACCTGTTTTAACAAAATGGCAAAATGTGGTTCAAGAAGTTAAATATCTGAGAAGCAAACTCATGTATATTCCTAAATTTTATCCCTCTTCCCTTTCTGTGGAGTGAAAGCAAGATAACATCTTTATTGAATAAACTAGCAATGACATAGTAATTAGAGATAAACTAAATAGACAAGTTGAGAGACACTTTGGAAGTCTTAAATGCCAGAATGACAAGTTTTAAATTACACTGTTAAGTTATTAAGAGTCACTGAAAATTTTGAGGAGAATGGTGTGGTTTTTAGTTGCAGAGATAAATAGTAAATTGAACATTAGAGGCTATTAGGGAGACTGATGCACTGTTTTGGTGAATGAGCTTGTAGCAGCCTGAATTAGGTTAGTTATAACAGAAATGGAAAACAATAGGGGTTTTAGGACATTTAAATTTTTTAAGAAAAAATTTAAAATGTTATCAGTATATTATTATTAGTTTGAATTTACACTATATGTTGCTTACCCAAGCAGTTCATCCAAGTAATTTATACAGTCCCAGATTATCCATGAGATACCTAACAAATGCCAAAACTGGATTCATTACTCATTATAAATCTATGAGTGGAACCATGGAGTAATGCTGTTTTTAAAGCAAACTCAATACTCCCACATCTTATGTAATTCCACAGTTACAGTTTAACAGCTGTCTAATAGTTGACATTACATGTTAATCTTCTTTCTCCTTAAGGCAGCATTTAGATTTTGCTATCCCTCTGCTGGAAAGCTTTCCATGCTCCCTATTATTTTCCAGAAACCATAATTGGCTCACCATAATCTTGGCTCAACCAAGCTTATGTCCCTATATCTTCAACTCCCCTATATAAAATCCACTAGACTGAGGGGAAAAAAATCTTATTATTCTATACCCAAGTTATATAATCCTGTTTTTGTAGCTTTGTGTGTAGGATTCCCATTTTCAGACCCAGCTTTGGAGTGAATATGCTCAGGTTTGAAACTGTGTGACCTGGGAAAGATTCTGACTTCCTTTTACCTTGATGATTTCTTCTTCTTTTTTTTTTTTTTGATAATGATTAAATAGGTAATAGTAAGACATAATCATGTCTGCAGATAGTAGACACTCAAATATTAGCTATAATAAGTATTATTATTTTTACTAGTGAATCTGATCTGCTCCAATATAACTAATATTCCTTGAAGTACAGAGTTTTCCATTGAAGTTTTTCCAATTGATTTAACTAAAATGTTACTGGTGTCTTACCTTTGGGTGTGAGGTATTAGAAACAAGATTATGTGACTAATTAATCTATTTTTTGTGCAGTTAAATATATCAGATATTTTTATGTAAGCAACCATTAGTGAGTCAAAGGGAACTCTAATAGTATTCTTCTCTTTCACATACCTTAAATAGCTAACACTTGATGTCTTTATTTCTGTTCCCTGAGGAAGCATAAAGGCACATCCTAGTTGACATAAATTTACTCCTGCTGACTTGACAATTTTATATCAGAAAGGAAATTCAGGGGCTCAGCCTGAGTTTCTTATTGATAGCTAAATACTCTAAAGGTATTCTATGAGCAATTCCTCAAGTGAGTATTGTAGCCAAATAGATAAGGATTTTTAATATCAGAGTACTTAAAGAATATTGAAGATACTGATGTATCTTTGGAAGGAAATATTATTAACTGTGAAAATAACTTATTTTATAAATTACCTACTAGAATGCAACCCTTAAAAAAAAAAAGGCTGTTGTTTTGTGACATTGAAATGTTCTCATTCCTGTAAGTATAATGTTAGATATTTTTAGTACTTTCTGATATGAACAAATTTGTCCTGTTTTGTTGTTAATTTAGTTTCATAGTGAAAATTATGTTAAAGAAGTCAGGTGCTATGTAGTCATTTATAGCAAATGTGTATTGAGTCAATAAATTCAGTTCAGTTCAGTCCCTCAGTCATGTCCAACTCTTTGCAACCCCATTGACTGACTGCAGTACACCAGCTTCCCTGTCCATCACCACTTCCTGGAGCTTGCTCCAACTCACGTCCATCAAGTCAGTGATGCCATACAATCATCTTTTCCTCTGTTGTCCCCTTCTCCTCCCACCTTCAATCTCTCCGAGCATCAGGGTCTTTTCCAATGAGTCAGTTCTTCACATCAGGTGGCCAAAGTATTGGAGTTTCAGCTTCAGCATCAGTCCTTCCAATGAATATTCAGGACTGATTCCCTTTAGGATGGACTGGTTGGACCTTCTTGCAGTCCAAGGGACTCTCAAGAGTCTTCTCCAACACCACAGTTTAAAAGCATCAATTCTTCAGTGCTCAGCTTTCTTTATAGTCCATCTCTCACATCCATACATGACTACGGGAAAAACCATCACTTTGACTAGACAGAACTTTGTTGGAAAAGTAATGTCTCTGCTTTTTACTTTGCTGTCTAGGTTGGTCATAGCTTTTCTTCCAAGGAGCAAGTGTCTTTTAATTTTCAATAATTATCTTTATATTAAACAGACATTACTATTTGTAGTTTGAGATTAAAATAGCAGTAAATGTATGTGAATGTCTTTTGCATTTAAGCAAAAATGAAGATCTTATTTAGTGTATGGGAAGAATATATTTAAAGGAATAAATAATAATAAATATTTGTTGATAATAAGTTTGAAAATATAGAAAGGAAACTTAGGTACTAACTGAGATCCTCTCCTTTGGGACACTGACAGGTCTTGGCATACTGTCATCTACTAGGAGTCACTATAAATAGACTGTTTGAAAAATCACAGAGGTTTAAATGACAACCAAGAGCTAGGGTGCCACTGAAAGGTAAGTTTATATCCTCCATGAAACCACTTGTTCACAATTATGAGAGGTGGCTCTTTTAACTAATGCATATAAGCCACATAAAGTCAAGAAAAGTAAATAGAGGAATGTGTTCCAAACTAGAGAATAAAATTTTATTTTATTTTATTTTCATTTATTTTTATTAGTTGGAGGCTAATTACTTTATAGTATTGTAGTGGTTTTTGTCATACATTGACAAGAATCAGCCATGGATTTACATGTGTTCCCCATCCTGAACCCCCCTCCCCATCCCATCCCTCTGGGTCATCCCAGTGCACCAGCCCTGAGCACTTGTCTGATGCATCCAACCTGGACTGGCGGTCTGTTTCACACTTAACTACATAAAATCTGTACATAGACCGAAAGCAAGATAAAAAGATAAATGGATTTGGAAGAAAGTATTTGCAACATATATCACAATTAAAGGACTAATATCCTTAATATATAAATTTTTAAATAGAAGGAAAAGAGACCAAATATTTTATAGAAAAATAAAAGTCACAAACAGAAAATCAACTGATAAAAAAATGACCCTTAGAAAGCTATGGTACATATACACAATGGAATATTACTCAGCCATTAAAAAGAATACATTTGAACCAGTTTTAATGAGATGGATGTAACTGGAGCCCATTATACAGAGTGAAGTAAGCCAGAAAGATAAAGACCATTACAATATACTAACACATATATATGGAATTTAGAAAGATGGTAATGATAAACCTATATGCAAAACAGAAAAAGAGACACAAATGTATAGAACAGACTTTTGGACTCTGTGGGAGAAGGCGAGGGTGGGATGTTTCAAGAGAACAGCATCGAAACATGTATATTATCTAGGGTGAAACAGATCACCAGCCCAGGTTGGATGCATGAGACAAGTGCTCGGACCTGGTGCACTGGGAAGACCCAGAGGGATCGGGTGGAGAGGGAAGTGGGAGGTGGGATCGGGATAGGGAATACATGTAAAACCATGGCTGATTCTTGTCAATGTATGACAAAAACCACTACAATATTGTAAAGTAATTAGCCTCCAACTAATTAAAAAAAAAAAGCTTTTGCACAACAAAGGAAACCATGAACAAAATGAAAAGACAACCCTCAAGGTGGGGGAAAGTGTTTGCAAACAAAGCAACTGAGAAGGGGTTAATCTCCAAAATATACAAACAACTCATGAAGCTCAATATTAAACAAAAAATCAAAAAATGGGCAGACCGAAATACACATTTCTCCATAAAAGATATACAAATGGCCAAAAACATGAAATTATGATCAGCATCACCATTTATTAGAGTAATGCAAATCAAACTACAAAGAGGTACTATCTCACACCTATCAGAATACCTATGATTTAAAAAAATCTATAAAAAATAAATGCTGGAAAGGAAAAGGACAAAAGAGAACTCTCTTACACTGTTGGTGGGAATGTAAATTCATTAAGCCCCTGTTGGAGAGTATCATGGAGGTACCTTAAAAACTGAAAACAGAGCCACCCTATGACCCAGCAATCCCACTCTTAGATGTATATCCAGAGAAAACCATAATTTGAAAAGATACATGAACCACAATGTTCATTGTAACACTGTTTACAATAGCCAGGACATGGAAGTAACCTAAATGTCCATCATTGTAGGAATAAAGATGATGCTGTACAATGATCCAAAGGAATATCACTCAGCCATTAAAAAAAGAATGAAATAAGGACATTTGAAGCAATACGGATGGATCTAGAGACTGCCATATAGAGTGAAGTGAGTGAGAAATACAAATATTATTCAATATTTCTTATATGTGGAATCTAGAAATGTAGTATAGCTTAACTTATTTGCAAAGCAGTAATACAGTCACAGATATAGAAAACAAACTTATGGTTAACAAAGGGAGAATGAGGTGTGTGACAAATTGGGAGATTGGAATTGACATGTATAGACTACTGGTAAAGAATCCGCCTGCAATGTAGGAGACCTGGGTTGGGAAGATCCCCTAGAGAAGGAAAAGGCTACCCACTCCAGTCTTCTGCCCTAGAGAATTCCATGGACTGTATAGCCCCTGGGGTCACAAAGAGTTGGACATGACTGAGCGAATCTCACTTCACTTCACACTACTTATATATAAAATTCTGGAGATGTGGGCTCAGTCCCTGATTGGGAAGATCCCCTGGAGCTGGAAATGGTGACCCATTCTAGTATTCCTGCCTGGGAAATCCCATGGACAGAGGAACCTTGAAGTCTACAGTCCATGAGATGGCAAAAGAGTTGGATGCAACTTAGTGCCTAAGCAACAAGAACAGTATATAAAATATATAACTAATGAGAAATTACTGTGTAACAGGGGATTCTACTCAGTGCTCTGTGGTGACCTAAATGGGAAGGAAATCTGAAAAAGAGGGGATGTGTCTATATGCATAACTGATTCACTCTGCTGTACAATGGAAACTAACTCAACATTGTCAATTAACTAACCAGGGAACTTACCTAATCAGAGAAGCAAAAAGAAAAAAATAAGAGTGAAAATAGCTTAAGGGGCGGAGGGGCCAACATCAAATGAAACAGTATTTGCACCACAGGAGTCCTAGAAGGAGAAGAGAGGGAGGATAGGGCAGAAAATTTAAAGGTAACTGTAAACTTTACTAATCAGGTAAATAAAGATCACAGTGCAAATTTTTTAAAAGGACAATTAAAAGGTCAATGAAACTAAGAGCCAGTTCCTGCAAAAATAAAATTGGCAAACTTTTGACTAAGCTTATCAAGAGAGAAAGATAAGACTCAAAATCAGAAATGAAAGGGGAGACATTACAACTGACACTAAAGATATACAGAGGATCATCAGAGACAGGTATGAACAATTATATACAACAAATTGGACAATCTAGGAGAGATAGTTGTATTTCTAGATACATATAACCTATCAAGACAATCATAAGGAAATAGACCTGAGTAGACTGATTACTAGTAAGGGAATTAAATCGGTAATCAAAATATCACAACAAACTGAAGCCCAGAACCAGAGGACTTCACTGATGAATTATACAAAACATTAGAAAATAATTAATAGCAATTTTTTTCAAACTCTTGCAAATATTAGAAGGAAAGGGAGCAGTTCCAAACTCATTTTACAAGGCCAGCATTATCCTGATAGCATATTATATATAGAAAAACTCCAGCAAAAATCTATTAGAAGATGAATTCAGTAAAGCTGCAAGATTAAGTCATTATATAAAAATATTTTACATACATATATACTAATAATGAAATATCAGAGAGAAATTAAGAAAGCAGTTCCATTTACCATTGCATCATAAATAAAAGAAAATATCTTGGGATTAGTTTAGCCAAGGAGATGAAAACTGTATACTGAAAACTCTAAGACATTGATGAAAGAAAGTGAAGAGGACATATATATGAGATATCCTGATTTCACAGATTGAAAGAATTAATATTGTTAAAATGTCCATACTACCAAAAGCAATATACAGATTCAAAACAATTTTTCTCAAAATCCCCAAGTCATTTTTCACAGAAATAGAAATATTAGGCAGTTTGTTCTTATTTGTAGTTAAATATTAGTATTTAATTTTATGTTGCTAGTGATATTTAACATTTTCTGCATATTTATTTGAACTTATATACTTATGGTGTTCTCTTCTCATTTCAGGGGGACCCTAATTACACTAGGGGTTTCCCTGGTGACAGTAAAAAATCTGCCTGCAATTCAGGAGACCTGGGTTTAATCGTTGGGTTGGAAAGATCCCCTGGAGAAGGGAATGGCTACCCACTCCGGTATTCTTGCCTAGAGAGTTCCATGGACAGAGGAGCCTGGCAGGCTACAGTCCATGGGGTCACAAAGAGTGGGACACACCTGAGTGACTAACACTTTCACTAATCACATTCACACACATAAGCTGCAGCGCCTGACCTAGTGTGGGTACCCATCAGAGTGACGTTTATTGGCATCAGTCATAGCACAGTTCTTCCTCCTACATTTCTTCTTTTACTGCTTATGTTTATTCTTCTCCACCTATTATTAAACAAAGTAAATAATGGATTAAAATGTACTCTTTTATAGCTTTAAACCATATGAAAAAGATTAAAAAGATAAGAAATGTAAATACCATTAATTATAGCTTCTATATTAATAGTTACCATGATATAATTTTCACCTTTAAAGGGCTCATGATTACATATGTCAATAATATTATAAATATTTGTCTATGGATGCAACTTAATTTCTCCCATATTAAATACTGCTCAAATGTTAGACATAAATTTTCTTTGTGGTTTTACTATAAAATTAAATCTCACATTAAGTGGAAGATATAAATTAAATATGCTCTATTTGTAGAGAATAAATTTCAACATTTATTTCTTAAATGAAAGTCTGACAATACTTTTTTTTTAACATGATATTTTATGATTATTTACTATATTCTCTACAATGTTTTATCTTTTCTGTTTGTATGTTTTGCTTGACAATGTGTGAATAAACATTCTTTTTTCCATTTGTTAAACCAAAAGTTTAAAAGTATTTTAAAATTTTCCTAGTAATTAAAATTCAAATTGGTTTTATTCTGGTGTACTTGTAGCTCTTATGTTTTGAATCTGCTGCTGCTCTCATGAAGCTGTTTGGAGTCACAAAACATAAATATTCATGGTAGCCCATCACTTTAGCAATAAAAATAAAGTATATGTAATTTTTGTGTTTATTTCTGTTTCATATTAAGTCAATGTGTTTGTTCTCTCATTTCAATAAAAATACACATGTGTAAGTATTCTAGATAGGTTTCTAGAAGTGTTTTGAAGTATGCCACATTGGAGTTTGTTCAATCTCTTTGCATTGTAGTATTCCATTGTGTGACTATGCCATAATTTAGCCATTCTGTTGTTTATAGGAATTTTGGGTTTCAGCTTAAAGCTATGTTATCAGGTACATAAAGATTTAGCAATATAACATCCTCCTAAAAGAAAATTCCTTTATTATTTTGAAATATCCCTGTTTGAGTAAATTTACTGTAGCTAGTATGACAGCAGCTATGAATAATAAAGTTTTCAGATGTCCGCTCTAATGAACAGACACAAAGATGACTCCCAGTGTTTCCTGCTTACTGCTACTCATGATCTTATACAATCTCTTCCCACTACCTGCTTATAATCAATGAAACATGGCAAAGATATCAGAATGTCACTACTGTAATTATGATGTATGTGAATTCCATCTTACTAACCAATGTACTTCAGTTCAGTTCATCCAACACCATGAACTGCAGCATGCCAGGCCTCCCTGTCTATCACCAACTCCCGGAGTTTACTCAAGCTCGTGTCCATTGAGTCAGTGATGCCGTCCAACCATCTCATCCTCTGTCGTCCCCTCTCGCCTTGCATTCAATCTTTCCCAGCATCATGGGCCTTTCCAATGAGTCAACTCTTCGCATGAGGTGGCCAAAGTATTGGAGTTTCAGCTTCAACATCAGTCCTTCCAATAAACACCCAGGACTGATCTCCTTTAGGATGGACTTGTTGGATCTCCTTGCAGTCCAAGGGACTCTCCAGAGTCTTCTCCAACACCACAGTTCAAAAGCATCAATTCTTTGTCACTCAGCTTTCTTCACAGTCCAACTCTCACATCCATACCTGACTACTGGAAAAACCATAGCCTTGACTAGACGGACCTTTGTCAGCAAAGTAATTCTGCTTTTTAATATGCTGCTGTCTAGGTTGGTCATAACTTTCCTTCCAAGGAGAAAGTGTCTTTTAATTTCATGGGTAAACCTAACTCTAACCAACGTACTAGAGAGACCCTAAAGCTGCCATGAAGTAAAGGCCAAGTTAGAAATGCCATGTCAAAAGAACTCTGGGTAGCCTTTTTGTACAAAAGCATTCTCCAGCAAGAAACTGAAACCTCAGTAATGCAAATACTTGAATATTGCCAACAACCTAAAGCAGCTCTAAAGCGGATGTTTCCGCAACCGATTCTCTAGCCTACATGTGGATTGTAGTCTCCTGTGACTGAAGCAGGAGATCCAGTTAAACTGTGCCCAGACTTCTGACAGAAATAGTGGATAATACATGTGTGTTGTTTTAGAAACTAGTTTTTTGGAGATTTGTCTTGCAGCAGTAAATATCTAACACATTCACCATTACCACCATTATTCTTCTGGCTTTGGCAGGGTTTATACTAGTAAATTAAGAGGATGATGATAGGGACAATTTTCCATGTATAATTAGTGACACCTTACAGGGTGATAAATCTCTGCCACTATATCTGGAATATGATATCACAGTTGACCTTTGAATGTTGATATGAGTTGCGTGGTCCAGTTATATGCAGATTCTTTCAGTAGAAAATATTACAGTGCAACACAGTCCGTGGTTGGTCTAATTGGCAAATGTGAGAAACTACAGATATGAAGGGCCAGTTCTACATTATGTGTGGATTAACCCTTGTGGTGTTTAAAAGTCAGATGTATTTCTTACTCACTATTTGGTAAAGGGAATATGTCCATGTTAAGGATTTCCACTTGGATTTTGTATCATAATAGCTCTAATCCTCAGTTCAAGAAATTGAAAGATGGTAATGATAACCCTATATGCAAAACAGAAAAAGAGACTCAGATGTATAGAACAGACTTGTGGACTCTGGGAGAAGGCGAGGGTGGGATGTTTCAAGAGAACAGCATTGAAACATGTATATTATCTAGAGTGAAACAGATCACCAGCCCAGGTTGGGTGCATGAGACAAGTGCTCGGGCCTGGTGCACTGGGAAGACCCAGAGGGATCGGGTGGAGAGGGAGGTGGGAGGGGGGACCGGGATGGGGAATACATGTATATCCATGGCTAATTCATTTCAATGTATGACAAAAACTACTGTAATGATGTAAAGTAATTAGCCTCCAACTAATAAAAATAAATGGAAAAAAAAAAAAAGAAATTGAGACAGCTCACCAAAGGATATAATCGACAAATTCAAAATTTAACCTTACTGAATGAGAGAAAATAATGATAAAAATTGATATCCAAAGAGCTCATTTAAGTCAATAACATCAACAGCAGCAACAATATGATGAAAAATTAGGCAGAGGATCTGAATAGACGTTTCTCCAAAGAAGAAATACATATGGCCAAAAGGGCCATGAAAAAGATGCTCAATATCCATAGTCCTCAGAGAAATGCAAATCAAAACCATAATGAGATGTTACCTCGCCCGTTAAAACGGCTACTATCAGGAAGCAGTAGGTGTTAGTGAAAACGTGGAGGAAAGGAGCCCTTGTGCACTGTTGGTGGGAATTTAAATTGCTGCAGCCACCGTGGAAAATAGTATGAGAATTCAATAAAAATAGATACTACCACATGAGGCAGTTACACTTCTGAGTATCAAGATAAGATGGAAAACTCACTCTAAAGGACACGTGCACAGTCACAATTTGTAGTATTTTTACAAGAGCCAAGATAACAGAAATTACTTATCACTTTATGAATGGATACAGAAAATATGACATGTATATATGATGCAACATTATTCAGTCATACTAAGAAGGAAATCTTGCCATTTGTGACAACATGGATAGACCTTGAGTGTTATGCCAAGTGAAATGTCAGATGAGGTCATAAAAATATCTTCTGATCTCGTGTATGGAATCTTAAAAAACAAAACATCTGACACAGAGGTGGAGTATAGGGGTTAAGTAAAATAGGGCAAGAGGGTCAAATGGTAGAAACTTTCAGTGATGAAATAAACCATGGTGATGTAATGCATAGCATGGTGACAGTACAAAAAATGATTCTTGAACAGTTTGGGGGGCATGTGTGCCAAAACCCTATGCAGTTCAAAATCCACATGTAGCCTTCAGCTCTTCATATCTGTAGTTCCTTTTATCCCTAGCTCCTTATTCTTTGATGTGACCAACTGCAGATTGGCATAGTACTGTTCCACTTACTACTGAAAAATTCATGGATAATTAGGCCTACACATTTTAAAACGGTGTTGTTCAAGAAGAGTCAACTTCACTTAATATTCTGTAATGCTATACAATATATAGTATATACCATATGCTATACCATATTTGAATGTTCCTAAGAGATGGATCAGAAAGCAAAGAATGTTGCTAAGATATGACAAAGTGAAGAAGAACTAAAGAGCCTCTTGATGAAAGTGAAAGAGGAGAGTGAAAAAGTTGGCTTAAAGCTCAACATTCAGAAAAGATCATGCCATCCAGTCCCATCACTTCATGGCAAATAGATGGGGAAACAATGGAAACAGCGAGATACTTTATTTTGGGGGGGATCCAAAATCACTGCAGATAGTGACTGCAGCCATGAAATTAAAAGACACTTGCTCCTTGGAAGAAAAGCTATGACCAACCTAGAGAGCATATTTAAAAGCAGAGACATTGCCAACAAAGGTCCTCTAGTCAAGGCTATGGTTTTTCCAGTAGTCATGCATGTATGTGAGAGTTGGACTATAAATGAAGCTGAGCTTCAAAGAATTGATGCTTTTGAACTGTGGTGTTGGAGAAGACACTTGAGAGTTCCCTGGACTGCAAGGAGATTCAACCAGTCACCCTAAAGGAAATCAGTCCTTATTATTCATTGGAAGAGCTGATACTGAAGCTGAAACTCCAATAGTTTGGCCACCTAATGCAAAGTACTGATTCACTGGAAAAGGCCCTGATGCTGCAAAAGATTGAAGGCAGGAGGAGAAGGGGACGACAGAGGACAAGATGGTTGGATCACCATCACCAACATGATCATGGTATCACTGATTTGATGGACATGGGTTTGAGTAAGCTCTGGGAGTTGGTGATGGACAGGGAGGCCTGGCGTGCTGCAGTCCATGGGGTTGCAAATAGTTGGACATGACTGAGCAACTGAACTGAACTGAAGAGATGGATCCAAAAATATTTATCTAGAAAATGTGTTTGACAAACTTCAACACCCATTTATGATAAAAACTTGACAAAAAGTGGGCATAGAGGGAATATAAATCAACATAATAAAAGCCATACAGGACAAACCCACAGCAAATGTAATTCTTTTTTTTTTTTTTAACAAAAATAAAAAGTGGTTTATTGATTTACATAGATTTCAGCTCTAATAATATATATCATAAACTTTAAGAATTATAAATAAATGATTTTATATTTTACCAAGATAATCTAAGTTATGGCAGCATGTTTGATGAATATTAAAGTCCTGCAGTCATCATATATCTATTTTTCAGAAAATCAGGAAGTCATCATCCAAGTTTTATATTATGTCGTGATACAGTTACCCCTATACACACATTTCACTAAGTAGAAATAAGACATTCTGTTTTCTTTTTTGGCAAATCCTCCTTTTCGGTCATACAGATATACCCTCCTAATTTCTTACAATGTACAAAATTTAACTTTTTATTCGAAAGAGTTGTCTCAAATAACTTTCACCCAGGAAAGCTACAAAGGCATGAGGCAGCAACTGAATACTTCTCTGGACTTTGTATCTTGGATTTTCACTTTTGCCTAAAACCCCATTTTATAATTAAAACTGAATGAATCCCACATCATCATACTTAAAAATATGGAACACTTCACGAATTTGCATGTCATCCTTGCGCAGGGGCCATGCTAATCTTCTCTGTATCGTTCCAATTTTAGTATATGTGCTGCCGAAGCGAGCAGAGCAAATGTAATTCTTAAAGGTGAAAAACTGAGAGCTGTTACTTGAAGTTCAGGAACAAGACAAGGATGTCCACTCTTGACACTTTTATTCAACTTAGTTTAGAAGTCCTGGCCACAGCTACTACAGAAGAAAAGGCAATAAAAGGAATCCAAATTGGAAAAAAAGTAATCTGTCACTGTTTGCAGATGACATGACCCTTACATAGAAAATCCTAAATATGCTATCAGAAAACTACTAGAACTCATCAATGAATTTGGTAAAGTTTCAGGACACAAAAGTAATACAAAGAAATCTCTTGTATTTGTATATACTAACAATGAAAAGTCACAGAAGAGATTAAGGAAACAATCTTATTTACCATCAGAAGAATAAAATACCTAAGAATAAACTTAGCTAATGAAGCAAAAGATCTGTACTCAGAAAACTATGATACTGATGAAAAAATCAAGACACAAACAGATGGATAGATCTACCATGTTCTTGGATTGGAAGAATCAATATTGTCAAAATGACTATGCTACCCAAAGCAACCTATAGATTCTATGCAATCTCTACCAAATTACCAACAGCATTTTTCACAGAGCTAGATCAAAAATTCTACAATTTGTAGGGAAACACAAAGACCCTGAATAGCCAAAGCAATCTTGAGAAAAAAGAATGGAGCAGAAGGAATTAAAATCCCTGACTTCAGATATACTACAAAGTTTCAGTACTCAAAATATTATAAAGAGTATAGAGAGTATAGTCATGGCAAAAAAAAAAAAAAAAACAACAGAAAAATAGATCAGTGGAACAAGGTAGAAAGCCCAGAGATAAACCCCTGTCCCTATGGTCACCTAATATATGGCAAAGGAGACAAGAAAATACAATGGAGAAAGGACAGACTTTCCAATAAGTAGTGCTCAGAAAACTGGATGGCTATATGTAAAAGAATGAAATTAGAATACTCCCTAACACCACACACAAAAATAAATACAAAATGTACTAAACACCTAAATGTAAGACTGAACACTATAAAACACCTAGAAGAAAGCATAGGCAGAACACTCTTTGACATAAATTGCTGCAAGCTGTTTTTTCACCCACCTTTTAGAGAAAAGGAAATAAAAGCAGAAATAAACAAATGGGACCTAGTTAAACTTAAAAGCTTTTGCACAGCAAAGGAAACCATAAGCAAAACAAATAGACAATCCACAGAATGGGAGAAAATATTTGCAAACAATGTGACCAACAATGTATTAGTCTCTAAAATTTATAAACACCTCATGAAGGTCCATATCAAAAAAAAGCAAACAACCCAATCAAAAAATAGGCGGAAGATCTAAACAGACATTTCTTCAAAGAAGACATGCTGATGACCATAAAAGCACATGAATAGGTGATCAACATCACTCTTCATCAGAGAAATGCAAATCAAAACTACAATGAGGTATCACCTCATACAGGCCAAAATGGCCATCAAAAAATCTACAATCAAGAAATGCTGAAGAGGATGTGGAGCAACAGGGACACTATTATACCACTGGTGGGAATATAAATTGGTATAGCCACTATGGAGCACAGTATGAGATACCTTAAAAAACACAATGATCGATAAAGCTAAAAGCTGGTTTTTTGAGAAGGTAAACAACATTGACGAATCGTTTAGCCAGACTCATCAAGATAAAAAGGGAGATGACTCAAATCAGTAAAATTAGAGAAAAAAAAAAAAGGAGAGTTAACAATAGACAACATAGAAATACAAAACATAAGAGACTATCAGGAGAAACTGTATGCCAATAAAATGGACAACTTGGAAGAAATGGACAAATTCTTAGAAAAGTATAACCTCCCAAAACTGAACCAGGAAGAAATAGGAAATATGAACATACCAACCACAGGCATGGAAATCCAAACTGTAATAAAAGATCTCCAACAAACAAAAGCCCAGGACCAGATGGCATCACAAATGGAATTCTATCAAAAGTTTAGAGAAGAGCTAACACCTATCCTGCTCAAACTCTTCCAGAAAATTGGACAGGAAGGAAAACTCCCAAGCTCATTCTTTGAGGCCACCATCACCCTGATATCAAAACCAGACAAAGATGCCACAAAAAATTTACAGACCAATAACACTGATGAAGACAGGTGCAAAAATCTCAACAAAATTCTAGCGAACGGGATCCAACAACATATTAATCCAAAAACATATTAAAAAGATCGTACATCAGACCAAGTTGATTTTATCCCAGGGATGCAAAGATTCTTCAATATATGCAAATCAATCAATGTGATACATCATATTAACAAATTGAGAGGTTAAAAACCATATGATCATTTCAAAAGATGCAGTGAAAGCCTTTGACAAAATTCAACACCCATTTATGATAAAAAAAAAAATCTCAGAAAGCAGATATAGAAGGAACATGCCTCAACATAATAAAGGCCATATATGACAAACCCATAGCAAACATCCTCAAGGGTGAAAAACTGAAAGCATTTCCTCTAAATCACAAACAAGACAAGGTTGCCTACTCTTACCACTATTATTTAACATAGTTTTGGAAGTCTTAGCCATAGCAATCAGAGAAGATAAAGATATAAAAGGAATCCAGATTAAAAAAGAAGTAAAACTCTCACTCTTTGCAGATGACATGATTCTCTACACAGAAAACCCTAAAGATGTCACCAAAAATTATTAGAGCTAATCAGTGAAATAGTAAAGTCACATGATATAAAATTAATGTACAGAAATCCCTTTCATTCCTATGTAATAAAAATGAAACATCAGAAATAGAAATTAAGGAAATAATCCCATTTACCATTACAATAAAAAGAATAAAATATAGGAATAAATTTACCAAGGAGAAAAAAGATCTGTATGCAGAAAACTATAAGACACTGATGAAAGAAATCAAAGACAACACAAACAGATGGAAAGATATACAATGTTCTTGAATTGGAAGAATCAATATAGTGAAAATGACTGTATTATCCAAAGCAACCTATTGATTCAATGCAATGTCCATTAAACTAACAAAAGTATTTTTCACAGAACTAGAGCAAATAATTTCACAAATTTGTATGGAAACACAAAAGACCCTGAATAACCAAAGCAATTAAAAAAAAGATGGAACTGGAGGAATCAGCCCTCCCGATTTCAGACTACACTATAGATCTATAGTCATCAAACTTACATTAGCATATGTAAAATAGATAGCCAATGGGAATGAGCTATATGACTCAAGGAACTCAAACAGGGGCTCTGTAACAACCTGGGGGGGGGATGGGGAGGGAGATGTGAGGGAGTTTCAAGAGGGAGGGGGACATCTGTATATCTAAGGCTGATGCATGGTTACGTTTGGCAGAAAACAACAAAATTCTGTAAAGCAATTAACCTTCAATTAAAAATAAATAAATTTTTGAAAAAAGACAGTGTGGTACTGGCACAAAAACAGAATATAGACCAATGTAACAAGATAGAAAGCCCAGAGATAAACCTATGTACCTATGAACAGTTTATCTTTGACAAAGGAGGCAACAATATACAATGTAGAAAAGACAGCCTCTTCAACAAGGTTTGCTGGAAAAACTGGTCAGCTACACGGAAAAGAATGAAATTAGAAAACATCCTAACACCAAACACAAAAATAAACTCAAAATGGATTAAAGACCCAAAGGTAAGACCGAAACTATAAAACTCTTAGAGGAAAGCATAGGCAGAGCACCCTTTAATATAAATCACTGCAAAATCCTCTATGATCTACCTCCTAGAGCGAAGAAAATAAACACAAAAATAAACAAATGTGACTAATTAAACTTACAGAATTCTGCACAAAGAAGGAAACTACAAGCAAGGTGAAAAGACAACCCTCAGAATGGGAGAAAATAGCAAACAAAACACTTAAAGAATTAATCTCCAAAATATATAGGTAGTTCATGCAGCTCAATACCAGAAAAACCACCAAATAAAAAAGTGTGCAGAAGACCTAGACAAAAATTTCTCCAAAGAAGACATACAGATGACTAAACATATGAATGATGCTCAACATCACTCATTACTAGAGAAATGCAAATCAAAACTACAGTGAGGTATCACCTCACATTGCTCAGAATGGACATCATAAAAATGTCTACAAATAATAAATGCTAGATTGGATGTGGGAAAAAGGGAACCTTCTTACACTGTTGGAGGGAATGTAAACTGATACAACCATTATGAACAGTATTGAGATTCTTTAAAAAATTAGGAATCAAACTACCATATGATCCAGCAGTCCCACTGTTGGGCATATACCCTGAGGAAACCATAACTGAAAAACACACATGTACCCTGATGTTCATCTGTTCATTGCAGCACTATTTACAATAGCTAGGGCATGGAAGCCATCTAGACATCCGTCAACAGATAAATGGATAAGGAAAGTGTGGTACATATACACAATGGAATATTATTCAACTCTAAAAGGAATGCATTTGAGTCAGTTTTTAGAATTGGATGAAACTAGAGCCTATTATGCGGAGTGAACTAAGTCAGAAAGAGAAAGACAAATATCATATATTAATGCACATATATGGAAGAGGTGGCAAGAATACACAGAAGTATATGAAAAAGATCTTCAAGACTCAGATAATCATGATGCTGTGATCACTCACCTAGAGCCAGACATCCTGGAATGTGAAGTCAAGTGGGCCTTAGGAAGCATCACTAAGGACAAAGCTAGCGGAGGTGATGGAATTCCAGTTGAGTTATTTCAAATCCTAAAAGATGATGCTGTAAAAGTGCTGCATCAATATGCCAGCAAATTTGGAAAACTCAGTAGTACCACAGGATTGGAAAAGGTCAGTTTTCATTCCAATCCCAAAGGCGATGCTTAAGAATGCTCAAACTACCACACAATTGCACTCATCCCACACACTAGCTCAAAATTCTCCAAGTCAGGCTTCAAAAGTACATGAACCATGAACTTCCAGATGTTCAAGCTGTATTTAGAAAAGGCAGAGGAACCAGAGATCAAGTTGCCAACATCCACTGGATTATTGGAAGGGGAGGGTCCCAGCAAAACATCTACTTCTGCTTTTTTGACTATGCCACAGCCTTTGACTGTGCGGATCACAACAAACTGTGGAAAATTCTTCAAGAGATGGAAATACCAGACCACCTGACCTGCCTCCTGAGAATCTGTATGCAGGTCAAGAAGCAACAGAACTGGACATGGAACAATAGACTGATTCCAAATAGGGAAAGGAGTACATCAAGGCTGTATATTGTCACCATGCTTATTTAATTTATGCAGAGTACATCATGTGAAATGCCAGGCTGGATGAAGCACAAGCTGGAATCAAGATTGCTGGGAGAAATATCAGTAACCTCAGATAGACAGATGACATCACCCTAATGGCAGAAAGAAAAGAACTAAAGAGCCTCTTGATGAAAGTGAAAGAGGAGAGTGAAAAAGTTGGCTTAAAACTCAACATTCAGAAAACTAAGATCATGGCATCCAGTCCCATAACTCCATGGCAAATAGATGGGGAAACAGTAGAAACAGTGACTGACTTTATTTTTCTGGGCTCCAAAATCACTGCAAATGGTAACTGCAGCCATGAAATTAAGATGCTTGCTCCTTGGAAGAAAAGTTATGACCAACCCAAATAGCATATTAAAAAGCAGAGGCATTACTTTGCCAACAAAGGTCTATCTAGTCAAACTAGATGTTTTTTCCAGTGGTCATGTATGGATGTGAGAGTTGGAGAATAAATGAAACTGAGCACAAAAGAGTTGATGCTTTTGAACTGTGGTGATGGAGAAGCCTCTTTGGATCCCTTGGACTGCTAGGAGATCTAATCAGTCCATTCTATAAGAAATTAATCCTGAATATTCATTGGAAAGACTGATGCTGAAGCTGAAACTCCAATACTTTGGCCACCTGATGTGAAGAACTAACTCACTGGAAAAGATCCAGATGCTGGGAAAGATTGAAGGTGGGAGGAGAAGGGGACAACAGAGGATGAGATGGTTGGATGGCATCACTGACTCAGTGGGCATGAATTTGAGTAGGCTCTGGGAGTTGGTGATGGACAGGAAAGCCTGGTGTACTGCAGTCCATGGGGTCGCAAAGAGTCATTGGACATGACTGAATGACTGAACTTAACTGATGGAATCTCGGATGATAATACTGACAATCCTACATGCAGGGCAAAAAGAGACACAACATAAAAAACAGACTTTTGGACATAATGGGAGAAGGAAAGTGGGGGATGATTTGAGAGAATAGCATTGAAACTTATTACCACATGTAAAATAAGTAACTTCCCTGGGCTTCTCTGGTGGCTCAGATGTTAAAGCATCATCTGAGGCCATGCAGGAGACCCAGGTTGGGAAGATCCCCTTGAGAAGGAAATGGCTACTTCCTCCCAGTATTCTTGCCTGGAGAATTTTCATGGACAGAGGAGCCTAGTGGGCTACAGTCCATGGGGTCACAAAGAATGGGAAATGGCTGAGTGACTAAGTCTAACTAACTAAAATAGATAACCACTGGAAGTTTCAGGTGTGATATAGGAAACCCAATGCTGGTGCTCTGTGACCACCTGGAGGGATGGAGAAGGGAGGGAGGTTGAAAGGGGTTTCAGGAGGGAAGATCACAGGTATGCCTATGGCCAATTCATGTTGATGTATGGCAGGGGCTGTCATGATATTGCAAAGCAATTATCCTCCAATGAAAATAAATAAGTAATTTGTTTTAAATCACCAGTCCAGGTTTGGTGCATGACACAAGTACTCAGGGCTGGTGCACTAGGATGACCCAGAGGGATGGGATGGCGAGGGAGGTGGGAGGGGCGTTCAGGATGGGGAAGACATGTAAATCCATGGCTGATTCATATCAATGTATGGCAAAAACCACTACAACATTGAAAAGTAGTTAGCCTCCAACTAATATAAATAAATGGGGGAAAAAAAGCTAAAAAAAAAAATCCTAAAGATAAGCTACCATATGACCCAGCAATCCCACTCCTGGGTATATATCCAGAGAAAACCATAATTAGAAAAGATACATATACCCAAATATTCATTACATCTCTATTTACAATAGCCAGGACATGGAAGCAATCTAAATGTCCATTGACAGAGGAACAGATGAAGATATGGTATATATATACAGTGGATTGCTGCTGCTGTTGCTAAGTTGCTTCAGTCAAGTCCGATTCTATGAGACCCTATGGACAGTAGCCCACCAGGCTCCTCTGCCCACAGGATTCTCCAGGCAAGAATACTGGAGGGATTGCCATTTTCTTCTCCCATACAATGGATTACTCAGCTGTATAAAAGAACAAAATAATGCCATTTGCAGCAACATATATGAACCTATAGATTGTCATACTAAGTGAAGTAAGTCAGACAGAAAAAGGCAAATATTATATAATATCGCCTGTTTATGGATGCTAAAAAGCCTCTTGATGAAAGTGAAAGAGTAGAGTGAAAAAGTTGGCTTAAAGCTCAACATTCAGAAAACTAAGATCATGGCATCTGGTCCCATCACCTCATGGGAAATAGATGGGGAGACAGTGGAAACAGTGTCAGACTTTATTTTGGGGGGCTCCAAAATCACTGCAGATGGTGACTGCAGCCATGAAATTAAAAGACGCTTACTCCTTGGAAGGAAAGTTATGACCAACCTAGATTGCATATTAAAAAGCAGAGACATTACTTTGCCAACAAAGGTCTGTCTGGTCAAGGCTATGGTTTTTTCAGTGGTCATGTATGGATGTGAGAGTTGGACTGTGAAGAAAACTGAGTGCCAAAGAATTGATGCTTTTGAACTGTGGTGTTGGAGAAGACTCTTGAGAGTCCCTTGAACTGCAAGGAGATCCAACCAGTCCATCGTAAAGAAGATCAGTCCTGGGTGTTCATTGGAAGGACTGATGTTGAAGCTGAAACTCCAGTACTTTGGCCACCTCACGTGAGGAGTTGACTCATTGGAAAAGACCCTGATGCTGGGAGGGATTGGGGGAAGGAGGAGGAGGGGATGACACAGGATGAGATGGCTGGATGGCATCACCTACTCAATGGACATGGGTTTGAGTAAACTCCAGGAGTTGGTGATGGACAGGGAGGCCTGGCTTGCTGCGATTCATGGGGTTCCAAAGAGTCGGACACGACTGAGCGGCTGAAAGAAGAAGAAAGAAGAATGGATGCTAAAGAAGTGCTACAAGTGAATCCATTTACAAAATAGAAATAGACTCACAGATATAGAAAATAAACTTATTACCAAGGAGAAAGGGAGGGGGAGAGAGAAATTGGGAGACGGGGGTTGACACATACAGAGTACTGTATGTAAAGTAGATAACTGATAGGAACCTGCTGTATACACAGGGAACTCTACTCGATGCTCTGTGATACCTATATGGGTATTACATACAGGTAATGTAATACATAATACCTATATGGGAATAGAATCTAGAAAAGAGTGGATATATGTAAATGTATAACTGATTCACTTTGCTGTTTAGCAGAAGCTAATGCAACACTGTAAATCAATTGTGCTCTAGTAAAAATTAATTTTAAAAAGTATCACAGGAAACACTTTGAACTATGTATGCAGATGGATGTCAGCTAGAGTTATTAGGGGGGTCATTTTTCTGTATTTACACATATCCAATTCTTAATGTCATACACCTGAGCCTAACAGTGGTTGATGTCAGTTATTGATGTTGTTTAGTCTCTGTCGTGTCCAACTCTTTTGCAACTCTGTGGACTGTAGCCCACAAGGCTTCTCTGTCCATGGAATTTCCCTGGCAAGCATATCGGAATGGGTTGCCGTTTCCTTCTCCGGGGGAGTCTTCCCGACCCAGACGTGGAACCCATGTCTCCTGCATGGACAGGCAGATTCTTTACCAACTGAGCCACCAGGGAAGCCCTTACATCAGTTACACCTCAATAATAAAACATTTGAAAAATTAGAAAAACATTTAAAAATTCATAAGTCAAACTGTTGGTAGCTTGAAATTGGCCATGGTGGGGGACATACGCCTCAGAAATCAGCAAACACTATAATTAGGATTTTTTTTCCACCCGAGAGTTAGCCTACCAGTACACCACTGCCCATTCTCTTCCTTTTAAAAGTACATACACACATATACACGTGTGTGTGTGTGTAGCACTTCATTTCTTATAAGCAATAGCCTTTGAAGGATCTGATCAATCTTCTTTTCACAAAGAGACAGTTACTCTGGTAAACACCTGTAGGTCCCTTAGGGAAATCTGAAGTGATCAGTATTACATAAGCTTGCTGGGTATTGTGGGGCTCTTCCTCCAGAAAACCCAGCCACCCCTTTAACTGACTGGCTCTAAAACTGAGAACAGAGACAACTATAAATACTAGGGGAGGATTTCATTATTTTCCAGTATAGTGAAATATGTCACCTACATTCTTGATCTCTCTTGATTTTTAAAATCATGACATATGTTTTAAAATTTAGAGACAGTTACAAGGATGGTATAAAGCTCTCTTGTTTGTCCCAATTGTTTATATTTTGCTATCACTGAATTTTTATAGCCTTTCTCTCTCCATGTGTGTGTGAAATTTTTCTGAATTATTTAAGTGTAAGTTGGAGATAAAATATTTATGTTACTGTGGGTATGATAGATGTTTATTTTTTTAAGAACAAGGACATTCTCTTAAGAACCATAACTCTCAAAATAAAAATTGACAGTAATATAATTCTTTTATTTAATCCAGAGACCATAAGTATATTTCTTGTTCTTAATGTGGTCTCAGTAATACTTTTCATAGCTGTTATAGTTTCCAGTCCAGAATCTAATGCAAGAACACACATTGCATTTAGGCATTCTTTCTCCTTAGTCTCCATTACTCTGAAAGAGTTCCACAGGTTTATCTCTTCTGAATTTGACTTTTGAGAAAAGTAGAGGTCTCCAGCAACAACTTTTTCTATATTTTTACTTGACATTTTAGCTTCAATAAAATACACATCCATGCTTGTGTGTAAATCAGTATGAACTTTTGGACCATGGTTTCTTGAATAAGTTAAAATCTATTGCTATCATTATTTTCTGATGTTCCTAAAGTGACCAGTATAAGCCCCCCAAGCTAAACCCTGGGTCCTTTTGAGATGTCCCTTCCCACATATCTCAGTTGGTAAAGAATCTGCTGCAATGCTGGAGACCCAGGTTTGATTCCTGGGTTGGGAAGATCCCCTGGAGAAGGAAATGGCAACCCACTCCAGTATTCTTGCCTGGGGAATCCCATGGACAGAGGAGCCTGGCAGGCAAGAGTCCATGGGGTCACAGAGAGTTAGATACAACTAGGCGATTAAACCACCACCACCACATCATTCTCAGGGTACTTTCTTATTTTCTAGCATAAAAAAAGTTCCAGTCTCATGTACCTTCCCTTCCTCAGCCCTAAAATCAGGTTTTTTCCCCTTAATGAGCCTAGGTTCCTTTTAGTGGAGAGTTATATTTAGAAACAAATATTTGACTTGTAGGGCTTCCCCGGTGGCTGAGCAGTAAAGAATCCACCTGTCAATGCAGGAGAAGCAGAGAGGTTTGGGATTGACCCCTGGGTCAGGAAGTTCCCATAGAGGAGAAAATGGCGACCCTCTCCAGTATTCTTGCCTGGAAAATCTTGTGGACAGAGGAGCCTGGCAGATAGAGTCCATGGGGTCGCAAAGAGTTGGACACAATTTAGGGACTAAATGAAATATTTTACCTGTATATGTTTTTATTGTTATTGGTATATAACTGCTTATAGATCTCCTCAACAGATGGAGCAAGGAAAAGGAAATAACTACATAACTACCCCCTTCCCTAGACATGATATTTCTTTGGTGAGGCCTTGCAGAGACTTGCCCCTAGTTATTTCTCTAGAAACAAGGAAAAGTAAGGTATTAAGAATGGCAGAATTATATTTAAAGGTAACTGCAGCATTTGAGGAGTCTGCATATTTTACATTTTGAAGAAACCAGTTTCTATTTGTAGTAGACTAATAATGACATAAAAGATTTAAATCCACTGTTTTTCTCTCTGGAATAAGGCTCTAAAAGATATTTTCTACAAGTATTTGAAATCAGAATTTCAAAATTGTTAGAAATGACAAAAATGACCCTAAATATTGTCTTATTTTACAAATAAGTGTACTAAGAGAAAGAAATGCTAATTGTTTACAACCTTGGGATTATGAGTGGTAGAATTCAAAGAAGATTACTTTGCTTGCCTTAATAGCTATTTGTTTAGCACATTTTCTCTTCACAATGGTTGTTGTATGTTATATACTAAATGATTGCATGACTGTTTAAGGGAAACGTTATTTTCTTTGTACGTAAGACAAACATAACCTCTTCTGCTCTAAATATTAAGTATTTGATTGTAAAGTCACATAACTTAATTCTGGGTGGAATTTGATGTCTATATGACACACATCAGCTGGTTACAAAAGGAAAACGCAGTTGGCAAGAGAATTGCTGGTTCACAGCTATATAGATATAAACATTATGAACGGGGTAAAGTTTTATCTGGGGGTCATTTTGGTCTCCTACACATTTGCTGTTTTCAATCTCTACTGCATTTTAATGTCATCAGACAATTTTCTACCTTATCTCCAGAAAAATTGATGGCAATATATTTGTAGTGAAACCTCCAGGGCCAATTTTATTCTTCACACCCACATATTCTCTTTCCACAATTACTGTATAAATCTTTGTTTTCCTTGTTTATGTAGAGCTCTCTGACACTATGCTTCAGTGACTTCTTTAGCTTTCTTCCTACTTGGTAATACTTTTTGCTAGCGGCTCTCCAGGGGCCATGAGAATATCTGGGAAATATAATGTCTATGGAGAAGCACGAACTTTGCTTTATACATTTCTGAATAAAGATTTCTAGTAGCAGAGTTAATTGACTCAAATACCAGACCCAGGTTGCATATTTTAAAAATAAAACATATATATACACACACACATATATATGTATGCATGTAATATGTAAAAAGAACTTAAATCATTTTTATGTGATTTACTGTTTTTATCTTTGTATAATGAGAAGGAAATGGCAACCCACTCTAGTATTCTTGCCAGAAAATTCCCACGGACAGAGGAGCCTGGTGTGCTACAGTCAACGGGGTTGCAAAGAGTGGGACACGACTGAGCACGCTTGCATGCACAGAATTCAGGAAACATTTCTAGGTCCAAGGATGACAATTTGATTATATATAGGAAATGCAGAATGATGTTTAGGTAAGAGTCAGTGTAAATAATGAGTTCAAGATTGTAAAGATCGTAAAGAATCTATATTTACCCACACTATATAAGGATATAAGTACGATTTTGAACGTTAGAGACGTAAGATATCACAGAACGATAAATGGGCTATTTCTTTGTTCCTTGGTAGATAAATGGGGCCCCAGTTGAAAAGAGATATTCTAAAGATACCAACAAACAGCTGGAGATATAACTGCTTTTTAGGATTTGTTAAGAGGCTATATGGTGAGCCCTGGCACACTCAACCATTAGCCAACCATTATCATCTCCCTCTTTCTGATCATTTCTTGCCAGTTGCAGAGAAAAGGAGGAATGAATCTGTAGATTGTGTTTCTGCTACTATTTCAAATTCTATAAGCCATGGGTCTTGTCTGAGATGGAGAGCAGAATAAATCAGGTGTATTTGTGTCAATTGGAATCATGTTCTTTTTTTTATTGAAATATTGTTGATTTACAATTTGTGTTAATTTTTGCTATGCAGCAAAATGATTCAGTTATACATATTCACATATTCTTTTTATATTCTTTTCCATTATGGTTTATCATGGGATATTAGATATATTTCCCTGTGCTATAAAGTAAGAGCTTATTTATCCATTGAAAGCATGTTATTTTACCACTAAATCCTTCAATTTTTAAAACTTAATAAAAACATTCCCTTATATAATGACTGGTTAATGATCAAGACCAAGATATTTAACATTTTACATAATTCCCTATACACACACATATGTCATTATCTTGTGAAATATCTCAGTATGAATTTGATGTTTATGATGTTTCTTTTTTTTTTCTTTTTTCCATTTATTTTTATTAGTTGGAGGCTAATTACTTTACATCATTGCAGTGGTTTTTGTCATACATTGAAATGAATTAGCCATGGATTTACATGTATTCCCCATCCCGGTCCCCCCTCCCATCTCCCTCTCCACCGATCCCTCTGGGTCTTCCCAGTGCACCAGGCCCGAGCACTTGTCTCATGCACCCAACCTGGGCTGGTGATCTGTTTCACCCTAGATAATATACATGTTTCGATGCTGTTCTCTTGAAACATCCCACCCTCGCCTTCTCCCAGAGTCCACAAGTCTGTTCTATATATCTGAGTCATAAGTTTCATCTATTACATTTTTGTCAGGAATATCACAAGAATCAGGAATGTGACAGAAGGCATCACAAAATATCACAGAAGGTAAAAGGCATATGATATTAATTTGATTATATAGTTAAAAGGTTATCTTCAAAGTTTATCTACTATGAAGTCACTGTATTTCCCTTTCCCCTTCATAATTAATACTCTGTGGGGAGTAATTTGAAATTATGTAAATGTCATTTTCTTAGCAAAATTGTACTCTCAATCACTTAAATACTCACTAATTTTTCTAATTCCATCACTCTTTCTATTTTTTAATTGTAGGAATGAATTTATTTGCTTCAAGCATGCTAGTCAACAACTGTTTACAAACTTGAGAAAGAAAATCAATTCTAACCTTTCATTTAACAAGCAACTCTTACTTATTGAGCCCGACTATATAGATAGTGCTGAGATGAACCAACTATCTACTGATGAGACAGTGTTAAATTAATGTATCTATTTAACAAGCTTCTATTTTGTGTGTCAAGCACTATACTTTAGGTTCTGGGTGATTAGTGAATAAAAAACAGACATGATTCTATCCTTTGAAGTTTTCTGTCTACTGAAGGAAACGGTTACTAAATAAACAGTCACAGACATAAATATAGAGCTTTATTTCGGTGAGAATGACACAGGACAGATGCCTGGTGCAAGAGGGTAATATAGTAGAGGGGCTGATTGCATTAGCAAGAATCCTTCCCTATTGAAAGGATGACTGATCTGAAATCTGAAGGAAAAGGGGGCATTGATTCTGGGTGGGAGGGGAAAGAGCATTTCAGGCAGGTGCACGGGCCCTGCAATTGGAGAAGGCGTGGTACTGTTGGAGAATTGAAAGGACAATGTATTTTGACCTAAAGGACAAAGGTAATCAGTTGTCTATGATAAAGATCTAAATTCATTCTCTTGTAATACTTCAAGCTGCCTTTTTAGTTTTGCTTTCATCCATCCATTCATTTCAGGCACTCAACAAATGATTATTGCATATTATTATTCTGTGGCAGGCACTGTGTTAGGTACAGATACAACAGTGAATAAGTCCACAGACCCTGGTCCTAAAATCTCACAGGAAAAGAGGAAAGGATGCCTAGGTACTATGAGATCACAGAGGAAAAGCATCCGCCTTGGTTTCCTGTCGCCTGTCTATAGCACTCCCGTGCCTTTCTGGCATGCTTAGTAACCATTCTGTCTCCTATCACCTACAGCTACCTGTTTCTCTGCAACTTTGTACATAGAACTAATGGTTGTTTATTAAACATCTCTGTGCCGGGGATTTAGGTTTCAGTGTAGTGCAGGCAACCCTACAAGATGATTAAAACAATGGCAACTTTTAGATCAAGAAATGGATTAAGAAACACACTCCTTTTTCTCTGTTTTCTATCTTTTGAGTGGTAACCACTGTCCATCTAGCTGCCCAAACCAGAAAACCAAAAGACATTTTTAACATCTTTCCTATCTTACATCTAGTTAGATGCCATGTCCTATAAATTTCAGCTGCCTAACAGCCATAAAGTATGTCCCCATGTACCCATTCACATTGCCACTAGTTTAACTTGGGCCATTATCATCTATCAGCAATGTTCCTGCAGTAGCTGCCTAGTGAATATTCTGTGCTTCACATTGACATGAATATGGTCATCCTAAAGTACAGACTTGTACATCCTAAAGTAGAGGCCCTGATGCTGGAAAGAGTTAAGGCAGGAGAAGAAGGAGACAACAGTGGACAAGATGGTTGGATGGCATCACCGACTCAATGGACATGAGTTTGAACAAGCTCCAGGAGATGGTGAAGGACAGGGAAGCCTAGTGTGCTGCAGTCCATGGGCTAGCAAAGAGTCAGACACGACTGAGCAACTGTATGACAACAAAGTACAGGCTTAATCATGCCCATGCCCTGCTTAACGTCCTTGAGTGGGTCTCCATGACTCTTAAAGGAAACAAGTCCAGGATGTTTAACTCAGCCTATAAGACACTTTTGGAGAAGGCAATGGCACCCCACTCCAGTACTCTCGCCTGGAAAATCCCATGGATGGAGGAGCCTGGTAGGCTGTGGTCCATGGGGTCACTAAGAGTCAGACATGACTGAGCGACATCACTTTCATTTTTCACTTTCATGCATTGGAGAAGGAAATGGCAACCCACTCCAGTGTTCTTGCCTGGAGAATCCCAGGGATGGGGAAGCCTGGTGGGCTGCTGTCTATGGGGTCGCACAGAGTTGGACACGACTGAAGTGACTTACATTACATTACATTATAGGACACTTTAGGCTACTATCTACCTCTTTACCTTCACTTCATCTAATCAGGATTTCACAGTCTACACCAGTAGCCAGAGTGAAGATCGCCAAGTATGCCTTTGCCTCTGGACCATCACTTCCTCTATTTGTAAACAAGCTACTTCGAGGAACAGCCCTTCCTTCTCTCCTGTCCGCATGGCACCATGGATTCTTGTTTTATTCAATGGACTTTAATTTCTTATTGTTATTTATACATTTTGATGTTCAAAATATCCTAGACTTATAAGTTAATTTTAAACGCCTTTTAAAGGCATTCTAAATTGTTTGTAGTTCTTTTAAAATGGTAAAACTTAAAGATAGTGAAATATTCAAATTTTAAATGTACTTTTTTTTTTGATGAATGCATACACCTATGTAACCCACATCTCTATCAAAACATAGAATATTTTCATACCCTATAGGGTTCTCTCCAACCCCTTCCCGGATGAGATAAATCAGAAATGTTATTTTAATTTTAATTAGAATTTTAATTTCAATACATTTTAATAACTAGCCTAACTGAAAAATTGTGAGTTGTTTTCAAATATATAGGATACAATGTCTGTTCATTTGTTTGATAGCACATGTAAAATATTGTTTACTACTGAAAAATACGCCGTTATTCAAGGTTTGACTTTAAGAACTAAAATTTTGTTTCTCTACAGATGAAACTACTGAAGCTGAGAGAGAATCCAGGCTTATCCAAGTTTACAAAGTTGCTTTGTACTATCAGTAGGATTAAAGTTATATATTTTGACATATAACTTGAAAATTGTTTTAGTATCCTTTGTAAATGGAAGTCTAATTCAACTTTAGTTTTGAAAAGCAAAACAGAATGCAAGTTATCAGTTCAAGCTATGGCTTTCTAACAAGTCCCAACAAGATCTCATTCATTTTCTCACCAATATACCACTGGACACAGAACAAGATAAAAACTTGTAGTGCAAAAAAGCCCAGATTGACAGATAATTTAATGAGAGGATGTGAAAGAAACTGACATACATTATAAAGCAGATTGAATTTATTAACTGTAAGATCTGTTTATGCTTCAATACATGATAAACTCTGGGTTTGCTTCATGAAACAGAATGTGATAGGTGTTGCCAATTTATTACCAATTCTTCAGTCCCTCTCTGTAATAGAATTAACTGATGCATGTTCTTAGTTGACTTTGCAGTAGGTAGCTCTCACTAGAATGGTCAAAGTATCTTTTTTTTTTTAAACTTAGCCATGTAACGTGCCTTGGCCAGTGAATGGACAGTTAACAACAGTGTGACACTTCCAAACCTAGATCTTATGAAATATACTGTTTCTACTTGTTCCTTTTATACTTCTACTAGTCCTCATGAAAAAGACACATTCCAGATACAAGGATGAAACAGACCTGAATCAGCACCACCCTGCTGACCAAGGAATCAAGGAGCAAGGGAATTAAATGTTACTTTAAACCACTGAGATTCTGAGGTAGTTGGTTTCATAGAAAAGCAGACTAATGTACAGAGATTACCTGGAAACATTGTACATGGTTGGGAGTCAATTCTTAACTCAGGAAAACAAAGTCTTTCTTTCTATCCCTCAACAACTGTTAGGTGAAGATGGTGCACCTTCTGCAGTTATTTTCAGCTCTCATGGAAATGACTGCACACACATGCAGAAACTTCAAATTAAAAAACAAAAATAACAAAACCAAACCCAGAAAAGCTTCTCGTTTTGAATCAGCAATTGCTAAGTGGTAGGACTGACCACTGAGAAGTTCAACTGTAGCTCTCAAAAAGGACCCCCATACAAGTGAAGACTGATGAAGAAAAAATTCTTCATTCTTTCTTTTGGCAAACTCTGTCTTTACTGATAACGAGTGAAAAGAAAAAAAACACAAAACATAGGGTCCTTGAGCAAAAAGTGCCATGGTTATGAGGAAAGATGTCAGGCAAAGTACTTGATAATCTAAATATAAAAAAAAAATCCTCAGAATATAATCTACTTCTAAATAGAAAAGAAGTTCTGTTTGATGAGCTCCATAGTATACAATAATACAGAAAATACGGGAAAGAGGGAAAAGAAATTCACAAGAGGGAAGGAGGTTATAAAAGAAATAACACTACAGAATTGGATTAAAAGGCAACACAAATATACCTACATCTATGTATTTAGATAAATGGCAAAATTAAAATTAGGATAAATAATATTTAATGCTATGATGATTTTTTTGAAAGTATATACTACAATTTAAAGTTTTCATATTATTGAATGCTTCTGATTTTTGAAATTAGAGGTATTTTATTTAAAGATATTAACATTTTTATTTTAGATGATTATTTGTTCTTTATGAAGTTAAAAATATTTTGGATGGTTATAACTTTTTGCTAATAACTTTGGATGCTTATAACTTATGCTTATAACTTTTTATAAGCATAACTGAAAATATTAATAGTAAAAACATCTTTGAAACTTTCATTTAATGATAAATAAGGTTTTGATTAATTTTTGATGAATAAAATATTTTTATTCTGATTATTTCTTAAGATTACATTCCAGAAATTGGATATTTTGACCAGAGATTCTTATGTTTAGAGATGCTATTTGACTTCAAAAAATTTACTCATGTCCCTCATAATATCGTTCCTCCTGCTCAGATACTGACAAATCACTCTCTGCAATGGTTCTGCCAATTTCCATTCTCATAAACAATGAAATTTGTTAGTCTGTAGCCAGTACTGAGAATTTTAATTGTTTAAACTTCAGGAATTTGATGGAATTATAGTAATGCAAGGATCTTTTCTGGAACTTGACAAGGAGAAGCTGTCTTATATGGTAGAACAAGATGGCCATATAAGCCTTAGTAGCCAGGGTTCCCTATGGGGGAAAAATAAATCTAACACAGAGAAGAGACATAATCTAAATTCTGATGTCATCACTAGAATTCCAGTGTTTTATATTACTTTGAGTAATATCTTGGGTTATTTTATTTACATGTTAATGAATCTTTTTCTGTGTGTGCTTAAAGTAGTTTGAGTTGGATTTCTGTAGTATACAACAGAATGATGTCTCCTAACACATTGGTAAATTGGTACTATTTTTTATATTCAATTTGGGTATTTTTTCTGTAATTACAATTTGATATTGGCATCATCAATTGTGCTAAATATATATATTTGCAGTCCAAGTTTTTCAGAGTTTTGATCACCAATAGCATTTAATACCTTTTGTTCTCAACATTGTTCTTGAAAACATTGAAGTTGCCTTTTGTTTTCATTAGAAACTTCAATCTGATACCCATATATTGGAATTTTAAAATATATTTTGCTGTTCTTATAAATTATGCATATATTGCATGGCTGTCTAATAATAAAGTATATGTGAATTTTACTTCATTTTTTCCTGCTTTTTACATGTAAAATAAGAATGAATTATAACTTAGCCTCTAAAGAGCAGAATTATTCTGTTTCCTTAAACAGTAAGCTTATTCTGTCATTTCCATTGAATTCCTTTTTTTGTTGTAAACAATCCTATTGTTTATCTTGGAAAATTCTGAAATATTTTCCATCTGAAATAAAATTTGCTTTTGTTTGTTAAGGAGACATTGGAAACTTAAGGAAAGTCTTAGAAACATTATCCTATATGTGAGATGTTTTGTGCATTTTATTTAGCTATTTCTGTTTCTTTATACAAAAAATTATTTTGTGATGATATTTCAGAGCTCACTGATTCCATTTTGATCTTGGCTATATTTGTACATTTCAGTCATTTTTATATTCTATTTTTGCACAAACATTCTTTCAAATTTAATTCCAACATACATTAATCTCTCCCCAGCATGCTTAGAATCTTTGCCTATAATGCTCTACTTGTTTTTACTTTATTAAAAAGTTTTCCCTAACTCTTGAGCTCTCCTCTTTCTTAGATATACAAACTTTTAGGCTCAACAGAGCATAAGAAGAGTGTGAAATTTTAATCACTTTTCATTTTCACTTTTCATAGATCAGGGGTCAGCAAATTTTTTTCTGTTACAGGCCAAATAATAGATACTGTAGGTTTTGCTAGCCATAGGGTCTGTCACAGTTAGTAATTTGTACTGTTGTAAAAGTAGAAACAGCCATAGATGACACGTGAATAAATGTGTTGCTGTGTACCAATAAACCTATCTATAAACAACAACAAAAAAAGGCATGATCAGGATTGGCCCATTAGCTGTACTTTTCTGACCCCTGTTATAGATAGGTAATTTTCTCATTGGCAATGAACTTAGGAAACAAACAAGAGGATAACACTATGTTTCAATAATTGCAATATTTGTAGACTTCAAGTGTCTATAACTACAATTCTTGTCCTTAAGACATATGGAATAGTTTGACAATTTTTGCAAAGACAAAGACATGCAGTGTATTCAATCTTATCAATATAAAAATATATACTTCACTTTGATTTCTAG
The DNA here is from genome assembly GCF_023699985.2 of Odocoileus virginianus. NCBI lineage: Eukaryota > Metazoa > Chordata > Mammalia > Artiodactyla > Cervidae > Odocoileus > Odocoileus virginianus. Next base: position 12,108,355 of record NC_069697.1, read on the forward strand.
GTCTAGAAATTTTTATAAAACTAATTTCTGAAAAATATAAAGAGATAACTTTAGATATAAGCAGTAGGGATATATGAGAGAGAAGTTAGGTGAAAAACAGCTAAATTCACTGCAAAGTTGAAAATTGGAACTGCTATAGGTATACTATTTTTCCGCTCTTCAAATGGTTATTCATGAGAATCAGGCTGAAGGTAAAAAGGTACAAAACAGAAAGAAATGTGGTCAGTCCCCCACCTGTTGATCTGTTGATCCAAGTCAGTGGGTCAGAGAACACCAAGAGGTGGCCAGACAGGGTATCTTTCTCTTGTTCCTAATCTTAGAGTAAAATCTCTTAATTTTTCACTGTTGAGGAAGATGGTATCTGTGGACTTATTGTATGTAGACTTTTTTATGTTTACATGCACAATACAATGAAATATTAGTATAATGATAATAGGAGGAATAGGAGAAACTGAAGTATTATTCAACATTTAAAAGGAAGGAAATTCTGCTATTTGTAACAGCATGGATGGACCTGGAGGGTATTATACTAAGTGAAATAATCAGACACAGAGGGACACCATAATCTTACTTATATGTAGAATCTGCTTCTTTCAGAAGCAGAGATTAGAATCCTGGCTGCCAGGGGCTGTGGGGAGGGTTTCTGGGGAGGTGATGGTCACAGGGTACAAGTTTCAGTTGTGCAAGATAAATAGTTAATAATAATGTTGTTTTGTACATGTAGAATGAGTGTTTTAAGAGCATAGATCTCATGTTAAGTGTTCTTACCACACAGAAACAATAAAGAGGATGATGATAAAGGGAATAGGAGAAATTTTTGGCAGGTGATGTGCATGCTTATGGCCTTGATGGTGGTGATGATTTTATGGTTGTATCCTTATCCCTGGGCTTCCCTGGTAGCTCAGATGGTAAAGAGTCTGCCTACAATGAAGGAGACCCAGGTTTGATCCCTGGGCCAGGAAGATCCCCTGGAGAAGGAAATGGCAACCTACTCCAGTATTCTTGCCTGGAAAATCACATGGACAGAAGCGCCGCGAAGAGTTGGACACGACTGAGCAACTAGCGCATACACACACATCCTTATCCACAAACTCACTGAACTGTATACATTAAATGTATATTCAGCATTTTACCTGTGTAATACCTCAATAGTATCTCAGTAAAATGGTTTAAAACCCCTCTCATTTGTATATGAGTTATAAGCATAAGGATTGAACATGATACCTACTACTATATGCTAAGAGAAAAAGGAAGTCGATCATAAATTACAGACCACTTAAAAAAAAAAAAAGAAAGTTCTTCCAGGGAAAAATGACATTTTAGAAAGATATAATACCCTACATTCTTAAAATTATGGAAAATAATACATCCTTTGATTCCATAAAATATTTTTTGAAAAAAATTAGTATGATAATAAGATCAAAAATGAGAACAGAAATCAGCGCTCATCAAACTGTAGATTACAACATCCTCATTTTCAAAAGGAGCACACACTAGAAGCAAAGAGACATGTATGTCCAGCAAAGTCAAATTTACAGATGACAGACTCAAGGAAAATATTACAATAGAAAATTTAAAAGATCAACAGAAATTCTTGATTAAATAACTATGACATTCAGAGAATGTCTGACATAAATATAATTGTGTCCCTGGGAAAAAAAAGTACAAACAGAACAGGAATAACATTGAAAAATAAAGGAATAATTGTTTTGCACGAAAGAGGGCCTTCAACTGTTGTTTCAAAGTTCAGAGCTTAGTCAGTGATAAACTGATAAAGAACACAAAACAGCAAAGCATATCTTGGTGAAGTTACTAAAATTCAAGTGCAAAGAAAGAAACTTACAAGCATTGAGCTAAGTAAAACAAGTCAGATATAGACAAAAAACATTTTTGACTACAACCTCCTTCAGGAGCAGTAGAAAAGTGCCAGAAAATTATTTAAAATATTTGCAGCAGAAGTAGTTCTCAAAGTGATGTCTGAGCTCCTTAGGGGCCTGTAAAAACTTTTTATAAATCAAAACTAATTTCACAAAAGTACTAAGATGTCATTTGCTATTTTATCTTCCATTTTCTAAAAATGTATATGGAGTTTTCTAGAGACTCTAATGATGTGTGATATTCCAAGAGATGGAAGCAGATATGAGATTCTATTCATTTTCTATTAAGCTGAATGTTGGACAGATTTGCAAGAACATGAAACAATGAGGTTGGAAAAGATGACTGATATGATTTCAATCTTCTTAAATTTATTAAGACTTGTTTTGCAGTCTAACATATGATCCATTAATAACCTTGAGCTAGATATTTCAACTTTCTAAAATACTTGTAATGTAGGCAGTGTGCCATGATTTTATAATTCCCAACACCACCTTCTTTGTCGCGCTACTGGGAGTTCCCTCTCTTGGTCGCACTATCAGAATTTCCCGTCCCCTTTTGTACTTCATTCTTTTCTAGAGTCTTCTAAAAGTGAGAGATTTAGCAAATTCATTCATTTCCTCTTTTAGTTATATTTGCATTTCAAATCAGAAGTTCTATAGAGATTTATGCTTGCCCCTCTTCCATACCATAAACTGGAAATACGGAAGAGAATACTTTAAAAAGTAGAGGCCATATTCTGGATAGTTTTAATATTTACTATATAGCAAGTATTCTTCTACATACTAGGAATATAAATGAGATGGAAAAAGTGTAACATAGAAGAAAAGGCACCAAACAGAGTAGGCTAAGATAAACGTTAGATACCTATATAGAAATAAGTGAAGCTTATAATTGGGGGTTTGTGAGGTTTCTCAGAGACTCAAAACACGAAATAATATGTTCTGATTTCTAACAATAACAAGAATGCATTTCATCCCAAGGAAGGGAAACATTAAAATTGTCTAATATTTAGCATCTCCAGAGGTTTTTATAATATATGCCTGATATTCCAATGAAATACTCCTAACCTGTTGATTCATTCCACGAGAACATGAAATATTCAAAGAGTATCAGAAAAAATAGAATAAAACATGATGCAATCCTTACCATCAAGAATATCTCAATTATCTTTAGATTTCAAATTCAATTTACTCTTACAGATCTAATGTTTCTGTTAGAGATCAAATGTGTCTGATGTTGAGTTTTCTTAACTTGAACTTTCTTTCTTGTTCACTTTGCTAGAATTGACTCCATAGCTGTCTTTTCCAGAGTACCATAAGCTGCTTTTTATTTAAAAATATCCCCCCTCCTCTTATATATATTCTCACCATGAGTTTTTTTTTTTTTTTTTTTAAGTTTTAAAGACAGTAAAACCAGGCTCAAATTCCAGATTTGTCAGTGACAGTCTTGGAAAACATGGACAAAGCCTTAATTATTTGAAATATCCATATTTTATAAAGATATTCTATGTAAATTCTTGGCACAACACACAGTACAGAGTACACATAACAGGGAATACAACTGTAGATATGTAGTTTGTTCTCTCACCAAAGCAAGATGGAAAATGTTCTCTGCCTTCACAACTTTCTCAGTTATTAGCAATCTATGTGGTATGGAGGGCAACTCTGGTCAAGTTTTCCCTGTTCCAAATGAAACATACAGGAGGAATATGCTATTTGATTCTGCCTACTCATGTATTCTCCCAACATTTATTATATTACATCTGGAACTCAACTTTTAAAATCTGAGCCAAAAATTTGTTGCTATAACCATACACTCTGATTTTGTCATTCAAAGATGCCTATTACAAAGAATGGTGGTCTCATGCATGAACTGAAGAGGGCAGATAAACTTCACAATAAAATGTCACAAAGATCAGATGAAACTTCACAATATCATCTCTCTTCCTCAAAAGGTCATTTGCTCCCTTGAAATTTTCTTTAACTTAGATTTCTAGTATTTTCCTCCCATGTTAAACACAAGTCTATTTTAGAATAGTCTTCACAGATATTTACAACACTGTGTCACCTCCCAGAGGAAATGCAAAGTACACAGTTTGTGAGCTGGACACACAGGCATTTGGCATCTTGTTAAAAATGCTGATTTGATTTGTGGAAATTTTTTATTTATACAGGAACCATACAGTCAAGTAAATAAAAAGTTAAAAATGTTTTCAATATCACATGGATTTGACCATGTAAGGTGAAAATAAAACTAGAAGGCTTATTAATTATTGGTGCTTAGGATAGCATATGTCTCCTTTAGCCTGAAATAAGATCAGGACATTTGCCCTGAGACATCATCAAGTGACTTTCTGAAAAAGTATAAAAGTCTTTATTTTTCTATCAGCTTCATTTTATAATTTTATGAAAGACTATCAAATTTTACTCATGATATTTTAAAATTTATTTAGTAATCCCAATACGATTTTATGTTAATGCAGTTTTACTAGGAATTGAAGTTGGACTCATAGGAGTATAATTTCCAAGGGCATATGTCATGGTACTTCATAAGTTATTTTATTCTTTCAGCCTTACTTTATTGGCCTTTTTAATATACTGGCTGTATTATACTATGAGGCTCACAGTAGATCCTAAGTCCTCACAAAGACCCTGTGTTTATATTTACTGTGCTCTAATTCAAGCTGCAAAACATTTTAAAGGTCCTGGAGTACAAATGACAATGTGAAATTTCCAAGATTATTTTAGAAGGTGACTGAAGTTACTGTAGTGTAAAACGGCAGTTAGAAATAGACATTACCGTACATTTTTAAATTATTGTAGATCAGTTCCATAATGACTTATCCACATTTACAAATCCACAGAGCTCTTAAACGGAAGGATTTTTTTTTTTGTTTGTTTGATGCCAAAACTCACTGATCAGCTAAATCTGACACAAATAGAAGTGAGACTATTCATAATTTTTATTTATCCCACTTAGTCTGAATAGCTATATGGTTTGCTATAGATTTGCCAATATGGCAACAGAGTATTACCCTAGACTCTGATGAATATTATTAATACATAGTAAATGATATGCATGTCATAATAAATTTTTTAAAAGCACAGTATAATATAAAAGAATAACACATGTATATTAGATTGCTAGGGCTATCATAACAAAATACTATAGGCTGGGTGGCTCAAACAACCTAATATTTTCTTACAGTTCTAGAAGTTAGAAGATCAAGGTGTTGGCAGGTTTGGTTTCTTCTGAGACCTCTAAGGATTATAGGGCCTCAATATATAAATTTACAAGGGGGCACCATTCAGTCTACAACAAGATGAAGAGTTTAATAAAATTTTCACGCACAGCTACACCATTACCAGCACCACAGAAACCCCTCTTATTTTCCCTTCCTGCCACTACCCCTATACCATCAAGGGAAATCTATGCTAATTTCTATTTGCATAGATTCAGTATTTTCTTCTTGTATATTAATGGAATCATATATCACATGCTCTTTCATGTACAGCTTCTTTCAATTCACTTCATCTATAATGCTTTGTATCATTATAGATAATTCACTCATACTGTTGAACAATAAATTGTGTTGCTAAATCAATTTATCTGTTCTATCACTAATGGACATTTGGATAATTTCCAGTTTTGAGCTACCACAAATAACACTGCTATGAGCTTTCTTTCACATGTCTTTTAATGAACATTATAGAGTAGTGAGTTGGCTTGTCATAAAGTATGATTATGTTGAGCTGTTGTAAGTCTGCTTTGCCATGTTTCAAAGTTGCCAGACCAACTGAAACTACCATTTGAAAAATTTCGTGCAAGTGATGTCTGTTTCATAAAGGCAGATATTGTAATTTAGAATCAATATAGGAAATCAAAGATAGCTCAGGAAAAGCATTAGAGAGAAAATGGGAGCCTCCACAATATTAAGATATGACACACACATCGGGTAAGTGTGCAAAGTACTACTGTACCAATACTAAGAATTAAAGGATAAAAATGAACATGGCTGTGTTTCATAATCATTTTTCTTAACTAAGAATAATAGATACTGGTTTCAAATGATTAGGGATCAGAAATGGCACTAAGAACTTCTTGATTCAAGGAGCTGTGATTAGACCATGTAACTAATTACCAAGGAAAGTTTAGAAGCTGTCTTCCTTCTAGCATGAAATGATTTTTAAAATTAAATTATGAATTTTATAATTAAAATATAAGAAAATTATTATAATTTTATAACAATATAAAATTATATCTGGGTATCTCTTACAAACTCAAATTCCTTATTATCTTCTTCAAAGAATGGTCATGACAATGAGTGTGCCTATCAATTCCCCCATTTGCTTTCAATCAATTTCTTGAACTTGTCCTAACTTAATTTTCATTGATGGGCACTGAATCCTTCAAATTCCCTAAGGATCATTTGCCAAGAGGTTTCTAGGTGGGTTTGGCCAATAGAAACACAAAAAGTTTGGGAGATCTGAGGAAGGAAAATAGCCAGTACTTCCTGCTTCTCCTCCTTTTTTCCAGCCCTCCTCAAGCAGCCTCCACCATAATTCCAATTTCCACTAGCTGGCCCTGACTCTGGTCACACCATCTCCCACTCTGGCTTCTCCAAATCCAAAGAGATTGCTGTTAATTATTTTTGGTTGCCTCACCATCCTTCAGCTTTCCAGCACATCTATCTCTTTGTAATTAATTCATCCTATTGAGCTACTTAGGATGGGCTGTTTTGCTAATTAAGCCTTTACTAATAAAGACCTAGGAATAGTTCCACAAGAGATTTTCAACATGGGATTTGGAGATTGGGTTTCTCTCCTCTTGGAGCTTGATCACATAAGAAATTTTTTCCTAATGGAAAATGCAATGCTATTATCTATGGCTTGCAGATGCATCGAGATTATCCGTATTACCACATATTATTACTTTTAGTTATTTAAGATTAAATGTCAACGTAGGGAAAAGCTTTGAGGTGTCAAGTCAAGTATCTGCTGACTGCTTCTGACAATTGTGAAGACCTTAAAAAGGATAAAGATAAACTCAAAATTTCCCCTCAAGAAACTGGAGAACAAGAGAAACTTTCCACTGTGGCCTTAAAGAAATATCTTTTTTTAGTTTGTCACTGTTAGGCAGGTAAGACTCAAAGTCTGACACACCACTAAATTAGGCTGATCATGGAATTAAAATGTAACTCAAAAATGCTCACCTTTGCCATGATTTTTATGTTAAAATTTGGGCACTGCCATGGAAGGAGCCCAAAGATTCGGATATGAAAACCTGAGAAGACAGACAAGTCTAAAAAAAGTTGAATCTTCAAGTTCTGCTGAAACTTACCAGCAGAAGTACTCTTCCTCTACTGTCTGAGATCACACTTACCTTTCTTAAAATTTTGTAGTAAGTTCATGTGAGATATTTATCTGTAAGAAAAATCCCATCATGCTCAATTATATCATTTGTTGCCTCAAGACTGGTAATTAGAAGAATGTTGGAAGAAGTTTTGATCAATGAATGACTCTTAAAATTTTTTCTTGGATATCACAAAACATGTTCATTGGGCTCAGATCTGTGGAAATGATAAATGACTAATAATATGCTTATAGACAGTATATGAAAAAATGCCAATTATTTTCTTGCTTAAGACATGCATTGCTAACATGAGTGTGGTTTTTAAAGCTAGTGAAGCATTTGTTTAAAACAAAAATCTTGTCTCTAGTTGATATTCTGCTGCTTCTATATGTCCATGTTATAGTTAAATGCATATGATTTAACTATAAATCCTGTATAAACAGGATTGCTTACTTCTCTAAGATATATGAGGCTAGGGATTGTGCAGACATTTATATTTTCCATTTTATTCAGCAGACTCTCTGAAAGCTGGCTCTTGTGGTGGTCATTATTTCTGTTTGCTGATACCTCCAGTTTTCATCCATCATAGTAAAGAACAGGAGCCAACTTTCACATCCTTTGAAGCTAGGCATGACTGTGCTATTTGCTTGGCTTATGAAAAGCCCACAGATGCACTCAGCAGTGTCATCCCTAGAAGGTAGTGACTCATTTGCCATGTTATCTTTCTCTGTTAGACTCACCTATCACTGGTGGCTCAGATGGTAAAGAATCCATCTACCATGCAGGAGACTGGGTCAGGAAGTCCCTTGGAGAAGGGAATGGCTACCCACTCCAGTATTCTTGTCTGGAGAATTCCATGGACAGAGAAACCTTGTGGGCTACAGTCCGTGGGGTTGCAAGAGTCAGACATGACTGAGTGACTAACACTTTCTCTGTTAGAGTAGACATAGATGCTGTAGGAAGATCTCTAAACTTGGGCAAAATGGAACATAGCCCTCTGATGAATATATCTCATGGTTTTAAGCCCCTGAGATTTTAGTGTTGTCACTTAATTAGATTTATTAAAATTTTTGTTGATTTTGTTAATTTCTGTGGATGGAGATTTTTTAAAAACCTATTACACACTATAGAAGTTTTCAATCCACTTTTAACCAGAATAGCATTTTTTTCAGGCAAAATTGCAAGCCAGATAAAAACAATTGAAATTGGGCTGTTTTGATAAAGGGGCTGGAAGGCTTGGGTGCTCAGAGTTCATTGCTCTACCCACCCATATTGGCTGAACTGTTCAGGGGGTCTCAATGGCTCTACTAAGACTTAGTTGGGCACAATTTTTCAAATGGAACTGTTTATTGGGAGATTTTGGTTTAATCCAAACTAGTAGTTGATGATACTTACATTTGATTCTTAACATTTCAAAAATACTGCCAAGATTCTTTTATATATATATAAAAATTTATACACACTAGAGAAGCCATTTCTAAATCCTACCTCATATTAGCTGTAGAGTAAGATTTGGAATGAGGAGTAAAATTGGTTTGGCTTTATGTCTGTGTGGGTGGTTATTGTGCTTAAGAAATGTTATATAACAGTAAAAATACATAATGAAATGGTACCTTTATGGCTTCTGATCAAATGGGATTTCTGAATCATAAAACACTAAGAGAGTATAAAGTGTTATTATTTTAATTAGGATAATGCATTTCAAGAAAACAAATATAAGCACTATTTTTTTTTTTTTTTTTTTTTTAGATGATGGGTTCTGAGCTCTTATCCAATCTAGGAAAAAGAAACTGAATGATTTAGCTTTCTCCCCCCTTTAATGTGCACAAAAAGACTAAAAAGGTTGGGAAGCGTGAGGAAGGGTAGGGAACTAACACAAACATAAGCTTATCCTACTGTGAAATTATTGCAAGGCCCCATCTGCAATATTCTGTCTTGTGATTGCTAGTGAAATGAAAGATATAATGCAGACAGAAGCTGCTCAGGAAGATGTAATTTAAATGGCCAAAATGATGGAATGCCTCCATGAAAAACCAGAAGATTAGGACTCTTCAGTCTTAGAAAATGAATGTGAAAAGAGTAATGATTAAAATGAGTAAATTGGTCTCTGAGACTCATTCTAGCTCAAAGAAATCTTGAAGGAAATGACAAATAATAATGGTAGCTAAAATTTTTGAATTCTAAAACCTGCTGGACTCTGTTCTGAGGATTCTTACATGCTTATTTATTTAATCCTCAAAGTAACTGATTGAAGCAGATACTTCAATTGAAATCTCTGCTTTGTAGTTGAGGAAACTGTAAGCCAACCTAGTTAACTTACATAACATCATGTAAACAAATAGGTTAGTATCTGAATTCTTAAAGATAATGAAATAGTTTTCAAATTATATATATATTTATTTACATGTATCAAAAATATTATATATATAATATATATAATATATAATATATATTATATATATATTTATATTATAATATAAATATATATATCAATATATAAATATATATTATATATATTTATATTATAATATAAATATATATATCAATATATAAATATATATATATATATTTATATATATATAATTCTCCTGGATTGTTAAAAATATAGATTCCTGGTCCATCTCAAGCTCCTTTAGTCTATCTGGAGTGAAGCTCAGAAATATGCATGTTTAAAAACACCATAGGAACTAATTCAAGTATAGCTGTGACCTTACTTGAAGAAATACCAGGTTGGTGGATAAATACTTTCTGAAAATCCATTCAATAGATGTATGACCTTGTTTGAATTCTTTAACCTCTCACTTTCCTAATCCACAAAAAATACATAATAATAGAGATATATAATATCTTTAACTTTTAAACAGATTAAGTAAATTACACATTAAAAGTACTAACCATGAGGTAATTAATACATATTAGTTCCTTCTTTCAAGCAAACTTAACTATGGCTGCAGAATAGCTGTAGTTTTCCCACCATGTAAAATTGCCGCCTCTTCTTAGCATCTATAAATTTTTAAGCAGCATAAACATTTGAAGTAAAGTGGAAGTCGCTCAGTCATGTCCAACTCTTTAAAACCCCATGGACTGTAGCCTGCCAGGCTCCTCCCCTGTCCATGGAATTCTTCAGGCCAGAATACTGGATTGAGTTGTCATTTCCTTCTCCAGGGGATCTGCCCAACTCAGGGATGGAACCCAGGTCTCCTGCATTGTAAGCAAATTCTTCACCGTCTGAGCCACGAGGGGAGCCCAGACATTTTTTTCCCATACAAATATGCTAAATTTATTATGTGCCTCCATTTTCAATTTATTACTTTTCTAGGTGTGTTGTTGTTGGTTTGGTTTGCTTTTTGTTTGGTTTACCTTTCTTTCTCCTCTGTAAAACTTACCTTGACTGTTTAAATTTACAATAATCACTAGCTAAATACCATTTATTAAGGCTCTGTTTTAGTCAGCCTCCAGGCCTTTAATCCCTATAAGGTAAGTATTACTATCTAAGCTTTACAGGAAAGTCAAACAATGTGCTTGAAGCAGAGGCAGGAAATTCAGAAACCAGAAACATAAATTCTATCCATGAAGCTCACGTTCCGTTCATCCACTCTCTTCAACTCAATCAATACTACCCTCTCTACAATTTATTGGGGTTTGTTTACAATTTTCTCATGATACTGCTGAACAATTTTTATATATGCTTATAGATAACTCAAAAAATCTATTAATTCATATACATTATTTTTAATAATCAGAACTACTACATAAGTTAGATGCATATACTCCAAATCCCTTAAGTCAAAGTTAGTAGTTGGAGGATGCAGTGGTTTGAACTCAATGTCAAAGTCCACATTTCCATTCACACTTATTCAATCATTTAGTCCTTTACTCAATAATTACGTGTCTGCTTATCAGGAACCAGGCTTTACAAACAGCTTGGAATACACTCATGGACACAGCAGAAAAGTCCTTTCTTTTATGGAATAAATATTCTTGGCTTCCCCTTTCTTTGGCTTCACCGTGAACTCTCTGAGGGCAGCAACTGAGTGATAGACCAACAGCCAAGTGATATAGCCAGTTTTAAGATTTCTCAGCACTTCCTAAAGCATATTTATTGACTGAGTAATCTTGTAGTGGATTAACTCAAAGGATAGGAACACTTGGCTTACTATTAAGCCAAATTAGTAACTAATTAGCTCTACTCTACCCCAGAGCTTCAGTATAACCTCTTCTGCCATACTGCAAGGCAGAATGAGAAATGCTCTACCTCCTAAAAGTTTTTTTATACTACTAAGGAAAGTACTTAACCTACTACTTTACCACTGGGTGTTTATTTCTATTTGTTTTTCTTATTGGAATTTAAAATTCTGAAGGCTAGGTTCAGTTTTTGAAAATATTATATCCATAGTAATATATATCTGGAAGTAAACACAGTTCTGTTGAAATAGAATGCACTTATAAGATTAATCACCTAGTGATGTTTAAATGCCAAGCATACTCAAAAGGAAGAAATATACAAAAGCATATATGTCAATCAGTATAAACTGAACAACTCATACAATAAGAATAAAATCCATTCCAAGACATGAGTAATCAGTGTTTGTGCTTTAATTTCAACTCTGTTGCTTACTATTTGATCTAAAAAATATCTAACTTAAAATTTAAACTATATTAACTATAAAGCTGATATGAGACGAGTTACAGATCATTTTAAAACTAAAATAAGGCAATATATATGTAATTATAGATATGTCACTGTTTGTGAAAGTAACAATACAATAATAACTTTTCTCAAGTTATCAGTAATATATGTTAGTGTTAGTCATTCAGTCACGTCTGACTCTTTGCAACCCCATGGACTATAGGCTGCCAACCTCTTCTGTCCATGGAATTCTCCAGGCAAGAATACTGTAGTGGGTAGCCATTCCCTTCTCCATATGTTAGTGACTTAAAAACTAAACTCTCAAAAGCAAAAACAAATGAAATTTCAACTCTATCAATTTATCAAAGTGTGATATTAGACATAATTCTTATTATCTTTAAGCCTCAGTTTCTTCAGTTGGAAAATGAGGAAATTTTATTAATTGTACCTTAGTACTTTGAACTTAAGTTATATGAGTTCATTGTCCTATTAATTTTACCGAAGTGTTCACTTCAACATTATTTAACATGTTCAGACACCATGCTAAATGAACATGAAATATTTTTTAAAATTTCTCCTACACTTCCTCTACTTCTATCCTTATTATTTGTATAGTAAGATCTATCATTTCTAATCAATAATGTTATATGATTTTTACAATGATGTTGCCCCAAAGGAACTAGACTTGCTTTTTTTCTTTAAAAAGTTAGGTATAATCAATAGCCTAACTCAAATCTTAATTGGATTTTTTTCTTGCCTCATTAAAATCATTTAAAAATGTTTCTTTTTCTATTTACTCATATTTAGTTGTTAAAGCAAAAGTGAGATCAAGACTTTGAATCCATTGCTTTTCTCACTCCTAAATTTGCCAGGCCTTGAAAAATCTGTGTTTGGTTTTCCTTACACATCTTGAATGTATTTCATGTATTTTTTTTAATGTTTTCTTATGATCTATTTTCTCACCAACCTCCATATGCCTGATGGAAGATGTAAAAAAGCTATTCCATATGCTCTGTGTAAAATGCGTTGAATGGAGAAAATTGGGCACAAAACTGTCTACTTAGAAAAAAGTAAGTAGAACAATTGCATGAATTTTCCATATGAACAGACAAATATATTTAATTGGTCTTTTTAGGCTTACATTTTCAGACTCAAACTTCAGGTGATAAAAAATTTAGAAAAAACCTACGTAATTGGTCTTTTACTTTTGGTTTGTAATGATAAACGTGTGTTACAGGAGGCACACTTTCTATGGCAATTTATAACACAGGTGTGACAGATTAGCAATCATGCATAAAACAGGGGCAAGATTTTATCTAATACATTACTTTACAGTGGATGCACTAAATAGCTCCCACAAAGAATTTAAGGTACCTTAAAGTAAAAGGATCATATCCATTAAGTGTTAATAAATACATATTAATGAAGTAAACCACACAAATACTTTTGTTCGTGGAATTCAGATTATTTAGAGCTAGTAGGTTCTAATCTTTATGTAAAGCACAATTAAAATGAAAATAACATTTCTCATAACAGGGCTTCCCTGGTGGCTCAGAGGGTAACGCGTCTACCCTGCAAGGTGGAAGACCTCGGTTCGACCCCTGGGTCTGGAAGATCCCCTAGAGAAGGAAATGGCAACCCACTCCAGTATTCTTGCCTAGGGAATCTCATGGACGGAGGAGTCTGTTAGGCTACAGCCCACGGGGTCGCAAAGAGTTGGATGCAACCGAGTGACTTCACTTTCACTTTTCCCATAACATATAGTTTGTGTTGTTCAAAAACATATGAAGCCATGGTCTAAGCCCCATAATGTGTTTCATGAGCTGTATCTTACTTGATAATCCTCATAACCCAAGAGAAAGTAATATCGTCCCCTTTTACAGATGGGGAAATTGAGGTAGAAAACAAAGAAGGCATGCAAGTTTATACAAACTTAAGTGACCACAGTTAGGATTTAAATTCTGATCCTAATTCAAATGCAAAGCTCTTTTCCTCTACTTAACATGTCCCTCTGTGATTTCTCTTGACACACATTGTTGTTAAGTCACAAAGTCCTCCAAGGAATGCCACAAATACATGGAGAGAAGAAAGTATAATAATAATAAATAAATATAATATTTAAGGTCCTTATTGAACTATCTATTACATTATAAATATAACCAAAAGATCTTCACCTAAGTAAACTTAGTACATTATATTGGCCTAAGATGGCACCAAAATAAATGATTTATTGATTACTTATGGTTGATAGCAATCCTTACCCTTGAGAGATGAATCAATTAGTATTTCCCAGTTTCCTGACTAAAATGATGTTAATGACATAGTATTACATGACCAAAATAGTCTGTCTTCTATATATCTTTCTCTTTAGATTTTACTGAAATTAACTTGTGAGTATTTGTAATAGACTTTAGTAATATATCCATATTAAACTACCATTATTAATGTCTGCAATAATGATAATTTGGACTAGAAAAGTCACAATGAAAAAGCAAATGAATGAAAGAGATTTGAAAGTCGCATTTGATGAGATTTGATAAAGGATTGGATAAAGAGAATAATGAAAAGGAGAAAATTGAAAGAAAATGAGGTGCGAGGTGATTTTAAATAACTGGGCAGTAAACCCAAATAAGGGGTGGCTATATCCATCCATTCTGAGAGGAAGGATTAGGGCTGGTAACACAAAGCAAGCTTCCTCAGCTAGAGAAGTTCACATGGTTAAGAGAGAAGATGCACAGTGAGGGGAAAAAGCAGACTTTGGTCTAACATTTACAAAACTCCAGTTTTTTTTTTTTTTTTTTTTTGAGGTTTACTATTTGCCTAGGATCACATCTGAGGAACTATTATACTAGTATAAAGTTCCATTACAAACTTCCATCCAAGGGCTAATTCATGTTGATATATGACAGAAATCAGATTTTTTTAAAATTTCTTTTTTCCCCAATTATTTTTATTAGTTGGAGGCTAATTACTTTACAATATTGTAGTGGTTTTTGCCATACACTGACATGAATCAGCCATGGATTTACATGTATTCCGCATCCTGAATCCCCCTGCCACCTCCCTCCCCATCCCATCCCTCTGGGTCATCTCAGTGCACCAGCCCTGAGCACTTGTCTCATGCATCCAACCTGGACTGGTGATCTGTCTCACACTTGATAATATACATGTTTCGATGCTGTTCTCTCAGTTCATCCCACCCTTGCCTTCTCCCATAGAGTCCAAAAGTCTGTTCTATACATCTATGTCTCTTTTTCTGTTTTGCATATAGGGTTATCATTACCATCTTTCTAAATTCATTTATATGTGTTAGTATAATGCATTGGTGTTTTTCTTTCTGGCTTACTTCACTCTGTATAGTGGGCTCTAGTTTCATCCACCTCATTAGAACTGATTCAAATGAATTCTTTTTAATGGCCAAGTAATATTCCATTGTGTATATGTACCACCGCTTTCTTATCCATTCGTCTGCTGATGGGCATCTAGGTTGCTTCCATGTCCTGGCTATTATAAACAGTGCTGCAATGAACATTGGGGTACATGTGTCTCTTTCAGATCTGGTTTCCTCGGTGTGTATGCCCTGGAGTGAGTAAAGTTGCAGGATATAAAAACACACAGAAATCCCTGCATTCCTATGCACTAACAATGAGAAAACAGAAAGAGAAATTAAGGAAACAATACCATTCACCATTGCAACAAAAAAGAATAAAATACTCAGGAGCATATCTACCTACAGAAACAAAAGACCTATACATAGAAAACTATAAAACACTGATGAAAGAAATCAAAGAGGACACAAATAGATGGAGAAATATACTGTGTTCATGGATTGGAAGAATCAATATTGTGAAAATGGGTATACTACCCAAAGCAATCTATAGATTCAATACAATCCCTATCAAGCTACCAACAGTATTCTTCACAGAATTAGAAAAAATAATTTCACAATTTGTATGGAAATACAGAAGACCTCGAATAGCCAAAGCAATCTTGAGAAAGAAGAATGGAACTGGAGGAAATAACCTGCTTGACTTCAGGCTCTACTACAAAGCCACAGTCATCAAGACAGTGTGGTACTGGCACAAAGACAGACATATAGATCAATGGAACAAAATAGAAAGCCCAGAGATAAATCCACATACCTATGGACACCTTATCTTCGACAAAAGAGGCAAGACTATACAATGGAAAAAAGACAACCTCTTTAACAAGTGGTGCTGGGAAAACTGGTCAACCACTTGTAAAAGAATGAAACTAGAACACTTTCTACCACCATACACAAAAATAAACTCAAAATGGATTAAAGATCTAAATGTAAGACCAGAAACTATCAAACTCCTAGAGGAGAACATAGGCAAAACACTCTCCGACATAAATCACAGCAGGATCCTCTATGACCCACCTCCCAGAATATTGGAAATAAAAGCAAAAACAAACAAATGGGACCTAACTAAACTTAAAAGCTTTTGTATAACAAAGGAAACTATAAGCAAGGTGAAAAGACAGCCTTCAGAATGGGAGAAAATAATAGCAAATGAAGAAACAGACAAAGGATTAATCTCAAAAATATACAAGCAACTCCTGCAGCTCAATTCCAGAAAAATCAATGACCCAATCAAAAAATAGGCCAAAGATCTAAACAGACATTTCTCCAAAGAAGATATACAGATGGCTAACAAACACATGAAAAGATGCTCAACATTACTCATTATCAGAGAAATGCAAATCAAAACCTCAATGAGGTACCATTACACGCCAGTCAGGATGGCTGCTATCCAAAAGTCTACAAGCAATAAATGCTGGAGAGGGTGTGGAGAAAAGGGAAACCTCTTACACTGTTGGTGGGAATGCAAACTAGTACAGCCACTATGGAGAACAGTATGGAGATTCCTTAAAACTGGAAATAGAACTGCCATAAAACTCCAGTTTTAATGACCAGGTAGCAAAGATCAATGTCAATGACCTACAAAGTAATGACCTAGGAGATACCAGAGATACAGGGGGAAAACTGATATAGTTCCACCAATTACATCAGTAGGTGAAGAGGAATACAGAATGAGGCAGAACATTTAATAAGTTTAATGTTGTTAAAAATAAAAATTGAGGCCTGGAATATTCATTTAGTTATAAAGAAGATTACTTATTTATGTTTGTTTCCAACTTAGCCTATTAATGTGTTTTTGCCATTTTTTACTGTAATAGTGTTCTGCTGGACAACTAGCTGTTAAATTCCATCAACTCTTCAGCATCTAAGCATTAATAAACTGGTTTCAATGAAAAAAGTTATGAGGGAGAATTAAGAATACAAATCTTTGAGGTTTAATAATTTCAAAACAATTGCTTTATGTAAACACAGATTTATCTTTGAAAATATTATTAATTTTATAAACAGCTTTAATATGTTTCTATTGAAAACTAGAGGTAGATATTAAGTAAGATAATTTAAGTAAATTTAGTCAAAATAATTCACAAAGATGAAGATTATGCTGAAGAATCAAGTTTCTCTGTGAAATTCTTAAGTATATTTTCATCTAAGTTCTTTTGCCTTGTCTTCATAATCTAAGTACAATTTAAATATGCAGAATCTTTTCAGTATCTCAAGCATTTCATACGAAAGAAAAAAAAAGTCACCTTTAAGCTATATATAACTGAAATCTATGGAAATCAAGTTTCAATCAGAATAGAAACTTACAACTTATTTTTCAACTGAGAGTTGCATCAATATGGAAAAAATATTATCTCACAGAAAGTTTTTATGTGGATTCCTAAGTGTGTGGATGCCTAGTGTGTTTACACATATGTTTTAGTGTTTCCACATGTGCTTTAGGTGAATATGTGACATATCCACCATGTTATTATAAATGAAATTTAAAACTGAAATCTATTTCTTTGTGTTGAGGTTTTTAAGTTTGAATAAATAACATCTCTTTCCTCCTCTTGGGCTGGGAATTCATTATGATATACAGCTGAAGAGTCAAAGATATTGAGCTGAAAATATCAAGTTTTTAATCACAGTGAGGCTACTTAGAGATTTACTATAAATCTGCAGCATAGATGGGTTATTAATATTTCAAACTATTAAACATGCTTGCATAGATCCGAAAAATTCAAAGCTTCTCCTGGCAAGTCTCTTACTAAATAAAGGCACAACAATTTGTGATTTTTGCGGCTGGCACCAAAACAGAGAAGAGAAAGGGAGAGAGATTGAATATGTATAATTCTTTGTACAAAGTTTAACAGATAATTCATCCTTTCTTTATGGAGATGAGCATGTGAGTAACAGGGAAAGAGGCAAGAATTGCTCTGAGCCAAAAAGTACTTTTACTTGAAAATATGATTGGAGGAGAAAGGTGGTTTCCCTACTGAATAAAATGCATTGATAAAATACACTTAAATGAATTTGAATGAAAACTTAATACATATACGTGGACCTGTGCCGCATACCATAGCAAATTCCCATCATATTAGTCCTTTATGTTATAGTTCTAGAAATGGTTAAATTCTTCCATTCCAGGGGGGTAAGGAATTTAGACTAGTTAACAAGACTAATAAGGAAGTCAAGACTTTTATTGCTATAATGAACTTAAATTTGAGCAAGTTCGTGGGGCCAATGAGAAAATCAGTGGCAACAATATATGTATTTGCAAGATGCAGAATGATTGTAAGACTATACAAAGAAACTGATTTTCAAATAGTTTATTTTTCAACGTGACCATCTCACACCAAAAATGTGTTTAAAATATATCACTCCTACCATTTTGATATTTGCTAACACAAATGTCATTGCTGACCTAATACAGCCTATAAATTACAAGCCAATCGGAAGTATCAAACATCTGGTAAATTCCTCTTCTATAAAGGTATTCTTATGGGTCAAACAAATATTTTTCATTTAACTGGTTTTAGTTTTCACTACATCTGCTATAAAAAGAACCCACTGAATCCTTGACTCTTTCTTAGACTTCTGGCCTCTTCTCTCACTTGCCCATGTGATATCAGGCATCTCAAAACATACCAAGAAAATACTATATGATATTCTATGGAGAATCTATGGGCCAGTTTCAGTAAAATCTGAAATTATAGAATTTTCTAATCGAAAATGTCAAGACTTGAATTTCTAACTCAGCATGACAAATGAATTCAAAAACTATAAATTAAGGATAAAGTAACTGAAGACAGAAACATGAGAGGGATAGAAATGTTAGTAGAAAACTCAAGGTGGTGCTGGCAATCTAACAGCCGACTCTGGAGAGTCCTCTGACTTCCTTGACAACTTGTTCTAAGAGGTACCTCCTTCCACCTCACACAGTCACTGACATGTCCCTGCCATACTCTTGCTCATCGCCCATTGAGGCTTTCCCCCACTCCTTTTATGGTTAAAAAAAACACAAAAAACAGAACACTATGCAGGAAATTGGCAGTCTCTCAGATCCTTTCTTTGCATCTAGCCCTTTCAGTGTAAAAAAGTACAAGGACCAACCTCAAAACCAGTTTAGTTGTAAAACAACTGGGATATTTTCCAACCCATGAATATGTTGGTAGGTTGTGGAGGTTCGTAGGAAAAGGTATATTCTCCAAGACAAAAGGGAACACATCTTGTTTTCTACTATACTCCCAATTCTGGATACACACTAGATGCTAAAATAATATTTCTAAAGAAGAGAGAAAATAAGACATAAGTATAAAATTGATGTGCGTATAGAAGAAGACCCTGATGCTGGGAAAGATTGGAGGCAGGAGAAGAAGGGGATGACAAAGGATGAGATGGTTGGATGGCATTACTGACTTAATGGACATGTTTGAGCAAACACCATGGTGTCGTGAAGAATTGGGCACGACTTAGGGACTGAACAACAACAACAATAGAAGAAAGAGTTAGAAGACAGATCTTGACTGTAGTAATTCGAGAAAAAAATTTTGGGAATTTATTTTTCAGTTGAATGTCCAAATAGACCTTATGTGTTGAGAGGATAATCAGAACTTGTTCTCATGGCAAGAAGGATCCATCGCGTCTCACTTATTTTTGGCTACCATGTTCAATGAGCTCTTTGCTTGGAAAATGGCCTGACTTCAGGTAAGAGGGGACATATATTAATGTTTCCAAAAGTAGACTAATACACAGGAAATTTTAAAGAAAATGTTTCCCCATGCTTTCCTTCTGCCTTACTCAGTCTCTTCTCTTCCTTTATAATGGAAGGCTAATGTTTTTTTCCTTAAGACCGGCTCTTAGACATCTGTCTATAGGAGCCTCTGCCTCAATCTACTTTTTCTCTCCAGGCATTAGGTGATTAGGTTAATAAATCTTTAAATTAAAAAAAAAAGTGTTAGGAAATCTTCCAACCTTCTTGAAACTCTTTCCAGGAAATAGACTCATAAGCTCATATATTGAGTGAAGAAATATAGTATCATATCAGCAGGCATTGGCTCAGTTCATCCACAGTTAAGTTGCTATCTCCTACATTGTAGTTAACACTATAATTTGTCTCAATTTTTAACAAATGACTGCTATTGCTAAATACAGTGACTATACCACATATGAGACTACTCATCTCTCTGTCATCAAACATTTATTCACTCATTCCAAAGTATTCATCCAGTGCCAAACACAGTGCTAGGTACTGGGAATCAACTGTGAATTTGACAGACATCACCCTTCTCCATAGATCTCCTCTGGTGAAGGAGGTAAATTTAAAGTTCTTAAGCAATAAACATAATAATTCAAAATTCTAGTATATGATATAAAAGAAACAAGGAAGTAGCTAAAACAGAAGAGAACTGAGACCACCAAGGACCCACTTAAGGTGGAGTCATCCAACTATTTACACAGGAGGTAAAACGTAATCTGAAAAGTGAAAGCAGAATGAAGTTGCTGCCTAAGAGGGATGTTGGGGGGAAAAAGCATTTTAGCATGTACCCTGATGTAGTCACGAGCAGGTACTGTGTCCCATAAACAGCCAAGAGTTGCACATGGATTTTGATGGATTTCTGACTAAAAGAGCCAAGCAAGTTTTTTTCATACTGCAGACCATTTACTCTTGCAGTTTTAGATGTCTCAGCCATTTCCCATCTGACTCTTGGGCTGAAGCCTATTCCCACTAAGCTTTGTTTCCAGCTAGTTGCCAACCCAACCACCAATAGTTTCAAACCATTCTTGCTAAGAACCTAGATAGCAATGACCTAACACTCAGGGTAATTCTACTGTAAAAGTGGACACAAGGAGACTACAAATCCATTCAGATTCAAAGGAGTGAAGTGCTAATGGATCACCCAGCAAAAGTGAGTTGGGTAGAGCATGCCAAACACTGTTACAGAAGTTAGTTTTGTAAATCTTTTCCACATTAGGGTCCATATAAAATTGAGACTTATATACTGAAGGAATTGGAAAAACTGCTGATTATTTATACAAAAATGTGTTTGGTTCTAATTTGAGTAAGCTATATCCACACATACACACACAGAGTGATCAATGTTCTACTGTGACCAGGTCACATTCTTAAAATTGTTTCCTTTCCCCTTTAGTAAATTGAAGTTTTTTTCGTAATTATTAGAATCATTAAGTTTGAGAACATGCTTTTGTTCTCTAAAATAACTGTCTGTGCTACTTCTATGGAAAATAATTCTATGGCTATGCTGTTCTATGACTGTTAAGTTGAGCAGAGGACATGTTGTATAGCTCTGTCAATCTCTGACCACTGCTAAATTATCAAACATTTTATATTAATATTCTGAACAGTTTGACACATTGCTCCATAATCACTTAATTTGTACCAATGTAATATGGCTTACAATTCAATAAGTAAACACAGATTTTTAAGGAATGTGTATACTCGGTAGCATTTTGATTCAATAAAATGTTTTAAAACTATTTTTTCAAACATTTGGGGTTTGGCAAAACATAAATGCCTTGGCCAAGCGCTCTTCCTCCCAATTTTTAAATCCAGTGCATTTCAAGGGAAATTTAATTCATATGTTTCCAGTATATTTGTGCTTGGTTTATTTAAATGGTGTTTTGTAAGAGCTCTGTGAGGTCCAAGAAGTCAATAACCAGTTTATAAAGTGTTTTAAACTTCCTTTACATTGAACCAGGTGGGCAAATTTTGTTTGAAATAATAAAAATTCATGAATTTACCTTAAAATGTGGTATTCTAGAACACTCATTGTATTCCAACTGTGTAAAAGTTACATATTATTCCAAAATAGGTCTCAATAATATAACATTAGCTGCCACCCAAATACCCTGTGGAGGGCTGGGCTGGAGCACTTAGAGGAACTGGTTAGGATTCATTCAGGGTGTGAAACTTCTGGCCTGTGGTTTGATGGCCAAGCTCGCTACACAAAAGAAGCTACTCAAATGCTTCAGGAAATAGCTGGCTCTACTAACCGTATCCCCCAGTCCTTCCATTTATTCACAGGGACTTCAGAAAAGCCACTTAAGTTTCCCCCAGCCAATTTCAATTTATTTTAGCTGAAAAGTTGATGATGATGTAGAACTAACTTCATAGGGTTAGAGTGAGAAATAAGTCAAAGAAAAGTAGTGTTATGTCCCTCACAGTAGGTCTGCCTACAGTAAGTGTTCAGTAATAAAAATGATAGTTATGTGCTTTTGACTTCAAGAACGACTTCAGCTAAATTCCTTCAGTTAGATGCCCATTAGTTCAGTTCAGTTGCTCAGTCATGTCCGACTCTTTGCAACCCAATGGACTGCAGCACACCAGGCCTCCCTGTCCATCACCGACTCCCAGAGCTTACTCAAACTCATGTCCGTCGAGTTAGTGATACCATCCAACCATCTCATCCTCTGTCGTCCCCTTCTCCTCCCACCTTTGATCTTTCCCAGCATCAGGGTCTTTTCCAATGAGTCAGTTCTTCGCATCAGGTGGCCAAAGTATTGGAGTTTCAGCTTCAGCATCAGTCCTTCCAATGAATATTCAGGATTGATCTCCTTTAGGATGGACTGGTTGGATCTCCTTGCAGTCCAAGGGACTCTCAAGAGTCTTCAACACCACAGTTCAAAAGAATCAATTTTTCAGTTCCCAGCTTTGTTTATTGTCCAACTTTCACATCCATAGTCAAAGACCATTAGGAAACAAACAAACAAACAAACAAACATTTAAGTGATTCTGGCTTATGTGGGAAAATGAATAGGAAAACAGGAAATAAGCTAGAATCAGAGGAAAAATGAGAGCCTATTAGCTTGTCTACAGTGTTGGTTAGTACAAAGAACCCTGGAGGGGAAAAGAGGACATGAGCCTCCATTCTCAGCACTATTAGCTGGATGATTGCACATAAGTTACATACTGGCACTGGATTCCAACTTCAGCTGCAAAATGATGGGTCAAGACTAGATGACCTTAGTTTCCTTTAAATAGAATGATTCTATTGTTTACTTCAGCATTAAAATATGCTGGAAATATATCATGAATGTTAACTAATGATAATCATTTTTCTAAATATATTGGATCAGGGACACCACAACTTGGTTACACTTTAGAAAGATGCCTTCTGTTGCTAGATATAATGAATATACACCATATATGAACCTGCGCATCTTCCTGCCTTTAAAGATTTACTAGTCATACTAAACTATTACTCAATAGTAAGCACAATTCTAGACATTAAGGAAGCAACTGGGAAGTTGATTGACATTATTCCTCTTAATTTTCTAAACAGTTTGAGAAGTCAAAAAGTACATCTAAACTGACCCAAATATGCATGTATCCTTTGTATTCAAATTCTAAGAAATTGAAAATATAGAAAGGTATACTAACACATAATTATAATTCCAAATATCTGACAAACAGTACTGTGGAGATATAGTATCATGTCTATCTATTTTGCTTTTCTAATTTTCAACCCTTAAAAATTTAAAAAGTAAAGAGTCAATCAATTTCTGTTGTTCATAAGAGCACAGACATTTTCAAAACAGACTTATTCACATATCTACTATTTTCGTTATGTATGCTAAGTTGCTTCAGTGATGTCCAGCTCTTGGCGACCCCATGAACTGTGTAGCCTGCCAGGCTCCTCTGTCCATGGGATTCTCCAGGCAAGAACGCTGGAGTGGGTAGCCGTGCCTTCCTCCAGGGGATCTTCCTGACCCAGGGGTCTCTTACGACTCCTGCACTGGCTGGCAGGTCCTTTACCACTAGTGCCATCTGGGAAGCCCCATTTTTGTTATATGTAACCATTTTTAATTACATCTGGACATAATTTGGTCATTTTGCAGTTGGAGAAACAGATTTAATCTAATATCAAGCCACAAGTTCAGAACAGTCAAAATAGATCCTTGAACCCTTTTGGCCTATCTACTATCTACTTTTGGCCCATGACTTGTGCCACAGCTAATTATTATCCAAATTAAGAATGAATTATAAATCCAAATGAAAATCTTACATAATGAGGGAGAGAAATTTATCAAGGATCTGAGAACAGTAAATGCACTGCTAAAATTGTAACTAAAACATCTCTCTCTTAATCCAGAAATATTTCCATTTCTATCTCAAACATCTGTCTTTTAGGGTTATTCTTTTTCTCATACCATTGCCAAGATAAATTCAGGAGGAGTGTACAGTCTCAGCCAGATTGAATCAGGCATGTAATTATTTTTAGATTTTAGATTGAGGCACCAATGTTATTGTTCCCTTCACAAACACCTTTCAATATTCCCCTCCTTGAACTTTCTCCTTAGGTTAAAAAAATAATCATAACCTAATGTATACAGTTTGGTGTTTGCCACTATAGCATTTCTGTGAAAATAAGTTATCTCATTGTTGCCACCTTAAAGTATATCCACACTTATATATCGAATTATATAACATTTCTCTCCCCTTTCCTAGATATTAAGGGACTTAAGAGTTTAAGAAATGAATCTGCCTTCCAGATGCTAACATTCTTGTTAAACGGAGAATATAAGCATATATGATGTGATGAAAGGCACACTTCTCAACAAATATGCAATCAGGACCCAAAGCAGAGAGAGTTTCCTCCGGATCTGAGGATTCAGGATCACTTTTGGACTTCCCCTAGAGATGTCACACACAGACCTACAAATCTCCTTGGTGTCTAATGTCACAGCTCAGATTTTGCCTGGTATGCTTCATTCACCTATGGTCTCACTGATTCATGCCTGCTGCCTTACATGCTTGCCAAAGAAGCTTCATTACCATCAGAGCTTGTCAGAAGAATGCTGACGTCTCAGGTATGGTTGTTGGGATTGATGGTACCCAACTTCCTATTCCTCCTGGTATCAAAATAGTGCTGGCATGTAAAAGTAGAGGGGGGAGGAGCATCTTTCTGTGTCCAGTGTCACCACTTGCCCCAAGCTATTAAGGGCCCAGCTCTAACAAAAGTTTTGAGTCCTCTCTTAGTTCTGCCTCTAAAAATACCTAATCCCTACTTCTCCTGCTCCAAAAACTGGTACAAGGAACTTGCTAGTGTCTAGGTATTTAACTATACACATTGTATCAACCACTTCTCCCCATATAATCTCTCTCTTGATGATGTTCTATAAAATTAAAAATAAAAAAATCCCACCAATAGGAATGAGCTGGAAAAACAAAGGAAGGCAAGGAGGAAGCTCTTATTGACATAACTGGCAATCTCCCAAAAGAAAGTAGACACATTTCTTTACAGAACTGAAGACTGAGACTTAGGCAAATTAAGTGATTTCCTGAAAGTCATATGACCACTAAGGGATAAAACAATGCTTAAAACCAAACCAATAAGAGTCAATACCACCTTCCCCAATTAAATTAGAAAGAAGACTTACAAAATGATGAGTGTTAATCCAGTAATGCTTGATACAATTATTTATGATTCAAATTAATATTTTGAAGCAGACTTAATTCGCTGGAAATATTGTTAAAGACGAACACCAAATTGGTCAGATTCAAAGCAATATTATTTCTTCTGTTACACTGATAGTTCATTATTTATTTTGTACTCATTTATTTTTCAATTTATGTATATTCCATTCTTTACAACCATTATTGGTTTCAGAAAATAATTTACATCAACTACGATTTGGATAAATATGTAGAAATTTCAAATATTTTTACAATATACCAGGTATTTCCAAATTTTACCACTTTGAGTCACAGCTTCTTTAGCTGCAAAGGGGATTTTTTAAAGATTATCTCTAACACCTCTTGTCTTTAATACATAATGGCTCTATTGATATTTAAATTGATATTTAAATAAAATATACAAGTATAGATACATCATTCAGTCAGTTTATTCACTCAGCCATGTCTGACTCTTTGAGACCACATGGACTGCAGCATACCAGGCTTCCCTGTCTTTCAGCAACTCCTGGAGCTTACTCAGACTCATGCCCATTGAGTCAATGATGCCATCCAACCTTCTCATCCTCTGTCACCCCCTTCTCCTCCTGCTTTCAATCTTTACCAGCATCAGGGTCTTTTCCAATACATCAGCTCTTTGCATCAGGTAGCCAAAGTATTGAAATTTTTAGCTTCAGCATCAGTACTTCCAATGAATATTCAGGACTGATTTCCTTTAGGATTGACTGGCTTGATTTTGAAGTCCAAGAGACTCTCAAGAGTCTTCTCCAATATGACGGATCAAAAGCATTAATTCTTCGGCACTCAGCTTTCTTTATAGTCCAACTCTCACATCCATACATGACTCCTGGAAAAACAATAGTTTTGACTAGATGGACCTTTCTTGGCAAAGTAATGTCTCTGCTTCTTAATATGCTGTCTAGGTTGGTCATAGATTTTCTTCCAAGGAGCAAGCGTCTTTTAATTTCATGGCTGCAGTCACCATCTGCAGTGATTTTGGAGCCCAGAAAAATAAAGTCTCCTGCTGTTTCTATTCTTTCCCCATCTATTTCCCATGAAGTGATGGGACCAGAAGCCATGATCTTAGTTTTCTGAATGTTGAGTTTTAAGACAACCTTTTCACTCTCCTCTTTCACTTCCATCAAGAGGCTCTTTAGTTCTTCTTCGCTTTCTCCTTTAAGGGTGTTGTCATCTCCATATCTGAAGTTATTGATATTTCTCCTGGCAGTCTTGATTCCAGCTTGTGCTTCATCCATCCTGGCATTTCTCATGATGTACTCTGCATAGAAGTTAAATATGCAGGGTGACAAGATACAGCCTTGATGTACTCCTTTCCTGATTTGGAACCAGTCGCTTTTTCCATGTCCAGTTCTAACTGTTGCCTCTTGACCTGCATACAGATTTCTCAGGAGGCACGTCAGGTAGTCTGGTATTTCCATCTCTTTAAGAGTTTTCCATAGTTTGCTGTGATACATCATAAATCATACAAGATATATCATGCAAGAATATATAATAAATATGTTTCTGATGTCTTATAGCTGTCTTATAAAGAATATTTTGAAACAAAAAAATGCGACTAGAGCAGTAAAAATAAGCTATTTGGGAGGAAAAAATATACTTTAATTTTTCAGAACATTTTTACCCTGAATGTAGAAATCTACCATTTCTTGACAACTATACAATTTTAGAATGCTTATAATAAATTTGAGCTTTCAAATTTAATCAGATAAAGAATAAACTTGTGTTAATTAAGCATTATGATTATTATAGTAAAATGGAATGTAGTCATATAACTCACTTGTTTTGTTATAAAAATATTAATGGTATGATAGAGTTGCCTTTTGATAGATCTAATTTTTTTTTAATATTAGGGAAACATTACCTTCAGCTGTTTTGTAAAATGCCACTAAAATACACCCAGAAAAAAAAAAAATAACAAACACATATATCTCTTCAATGGGCATACTTGAAAGCTTTGCTTCAAGCACTATGTTTCTTTTAAGTCTCCTGTTATGGCAGAACAACATGTCACATGCTGTAGTTGAAAGCATAAGCAGAACAAAGAAGACCTTAACTTCATGATGGGTTATTACTTGCTTTCATATTTAGGAATTTTAAACGTACCCACACTAAGGTTTCTCACTTGGTTTTTGTTAAATATTATCAGTGACTAGTCTTTCTTCCTACTTCTATTTCATTTCACACATGAAAAAGATTAACACAATGTATCACACCATTCCTTTATATGTTAGTCTTTCCGCTTTTGATGCTTTTATTCAAAATCTCCAAAAAGCAGCTTAAAATGCATGGTTTTAGAGAGATCCAGGTGAGAAATTCTAGGCTGTCAGTAGACTTCTGTCCAAAAATAGAAATCATTGTGACTTATTTCAGAAAGCAATTTCCACTGTCTCACAAATGCTTGGTTATGAAAGATTATCTGAATACTGGGGTTTAAATTCACCTTTGGTGATCAAAGAGAAGCCTTTTATGAATTGTGAAAGTTTTCATTTGCCAATTTTTGAATAAAAGTACCTTTGTAGAAATTAAATTCAGCTCAATAACTGCTTATTGAATCCTACTGTATTCAGAGAGAGTGCTGTGGATACATAGCAAAATAAAATATAACTCTGACCTCAAAGTATTCAAAATCAAGCATAGAAAACAAATAGAAGTGATCAACAGTTTCTTCTTCCTCACCTTCTCACCCTCTTCATTTTCTTCTCTAATCAACAAAAAGAAACACCACAGTCACTCTCTTGCATTTTCTGCAAGGGTCTTTTTGCCTTTGTGAATCACAAAATGCTGCATTTTCTAATTTACATGATTCTATTTCCTTTGTTCCTAAATCTGATCTTCTGAATGCTTTTATAGGAATGCATAGAGTCCTGGAGATTAAAGGCACCCCATTACCAATTTCCTGATATGTACTAGTTGTGAGCACCTCTTAAGGACTTGATTTCAGGTATCATTAGACATCTGGCACTCAACTTTAAAAAAATAATTTCTACTGTTGGTGGGAATGCAAACTAGTACAGCTGCTATGGAAAACAGTGTGGAGATTTCTTAAAAAGCTGGAAATAGAACTGCCATATGACCCAGCAATCTCACTTCTGGGCATACACACCAAGGAAACCAGATCTGAAAGAGACACGTACACCCCAATGTTCATCGCAGCACTGTTTATAATAGCCAGGACATGGAAGCAACCTAGATGCCCATCAGCAGACGAATAGATGAGGAAGCTGTGGTACATATACACCATGGAATATTACTCAGCCATTAAAAAGAATTCATTTGAATCAGTTCTAATGAGATGGATGAAACTGGAGCCCATTATACAGAGTGAAGTAAGCCAGAAAGATAAAGACCAATACAGTGTACTAACACATATATATGGAATTTAGAAAGATGGTAATGATAACCCTATATGCAAAACAGAAAAAGAGACACAGATGTATAGAACAGACTTTTGGACTCTGTGGGAGAAGGCGAGGGTGGGATGTTTCAAGAGAACAGCATCGAAACATGTATATTATCTAGGGTGAAAGAGATCACCAGCCCAGGTTGGATGCATGAGACAAGTGCTCGGGCCTGGTGCACTGGGAAGACCCAGAGGGATCGGGTGGAGAGGGAGGTGGGAGGGGGGACCGGGATGGGGAACACATGTAAATCCATGGCTGATTCATGTCAGTGTATGACAAAAAACCACTACAATATTGTAAAGTAATTAGCCTCCAACTAATAAAAAAAAAAAGAAGCCAATCTGAAAAAAAAAATAATAATAATTTCTAACACTTACATTTCATCATCTCCACAAACAAGCAATGCCTCACCTCTGACAACTGTTCGCCTTCCACATTCACTGAAGTGAACCCTGGCTGCCTGGGCGAATTCGTGCACACTGCTGCCCTCTGCAGTACATCTGTCCTGAGTGCCTTTTTTTCCAGCCTTGGAAGACGAGGTGCAACTTTTGTTCCTTAAGGATGGGTCATAATAAGCTGGATTTAGAAAAGGCAGAGGAACCAGAGATCAAATTGCCAACATCCATTGGATCATCAAAAAAGCAAGAGAGTTCTAGAAAAACATCTACCTTTGCTTTATTGACTATGCCAAAGCCTTTGACTGTGTGGATCACAGCAAACTGTGGAAAATTCTTAAAGAGATGGGAATACCAGACTACCTGACCTGCCTCCTGAGAAATCTGTATGCAGATCAAGAGGCAACAGTTAGAACTGGACATGGAAAAAGCGACTGGTTCCAAATCAGGAAAGGAGTATATCAAGGCTGTATCTTGTCACCCTGCATATTTAACTTATATGCAGAGTACATCATGAGAAATGTCAGGCTGGATGAAGCACAAGCTGGAATCAAGATTGCCAGGAGAAATATCACTAACCTCAGATATGGAGATGACAACACCCTTATAGGAGAAAGCGAAGAAGAACTAAAGAGCCTCTTGATGGAAGTGAAAGAGGAGAGTGAGAAAATTAGCTTAAAACTCAACATTCAGAAAACTAAGATCATGGCTTCTGGTCCCATCACTTCATGGGAAATAAATGGGTAACAGTGGAAATGGTGAGAGACTTTATTTTCTTGAGCTCCAAAAATCACTGCAGATGGTGACTGAAATTAAAAGACACTTGCTCCTTGGAGGAAAAGCTATGACCAACCTAGAGAGCATATTTAAAAGCAGAGATATTGCCAAGAAAGGTCCATCTAGTCAAAGCTATGGTTTTTCCAGGAGTCATGTATGGATGTGAGAGTTGGACTATAAAGAAAGCTGAGTGCTGAAGAATTGATGTTTTTTTAATTGTGGTGTTGAAGAAGATTCTTGAGAGTCCCTTGAACAGCAAGGAGAGCCAACCAGTCCATCCTGGGGAAAATCAGTCCTGAAAATTCATTGGAAGCACTGATGCTAAAGCTGAAACTCCAATACTTTGGCCACATGACGAGAGGAACTGACTCTCTGGAAATGACCCTGATGCTGGGAAGGATTGAAGGTGGGAGGAGAAGGGGGCAACAGAGGAAGAGATGGTTGGATGGCATCACTGACTCAATGGACATGAATTTGAGCAAGCTCTGGGAGCTGGTGATGGACAGGGAAGGCTGGCATGCAGCATTCCATGGGGTTGCAAAGAGTCGGACATGACTGAGTGACTGAACTGACTGAAAATGTTTAAAAATGGATTCACTGTGTATAATACATGTGGAATTGACCTTAAAAAATTAGAAACTGTTGGTTTAAGTTGGTACAGCCACATTGAGGAATAGTGTGAAATTTCCTTAAAATACTGAAAATAGAGCTACCATGAAACCTAGCAATCCCATTCTTGGGCATTTATCCAGAAGAAACCAGAATTTGAAAGATACATGTACCACAGTGTTCATTGCAGCACTATTTATTCAATAGCAAAGACATGGAAGCAATCTAAATATCCATCAGTAGATGAATGAATAAAGAAGATGTCATATATTTATACAACAGAATATTATTGTTATAGAAAAAGAATGAACACAGACAGACCTAAAGATGATCGTTTGAAGGGAAGTAAGTCAGAAAAAAAATGTCATGTGACACTGCTTATATATAGAATCTAAAAATATGATACAAAGGAACTTATATAGAAAACAGAAACAGACCCACAAACAAACAACGGACTTATGGTAACCACAGGGGAAATGGGTGATAAATTAAGAGTTTAGAATTAACATTTATACACTAGTGTGTATAAAATAAACAACAGGATTTACTATATAACACAGGGAAATGTACTCAATATTTGCTGCAGTTCACAGGGTCACTAAGAGTCAGACACAACTTGGTGACTGAACAACAATAAATATGTATGGATAACTGAAACACTTTGCTAGAAGCTTGAAACTAACACAACATTGCAAATCAACTATCCTTCAATAAAAATACATACATGAATTTCAAAAAAGAAAATAAACATTCAAAAATGTTGCTAAAGGAATGACTGGTTTATGTGTTTGGCAGCACTCATTATTAAAGGAATGTCAAAACATGGTGTATTTCATAAAATGGCACATCTTAAAAAAGGGTAGAATTTCTTTTCAACATTGTACAGTGAGTTAATGCTTAATCAGAGACAATCTGTTCTACACATGAAGCAATGAGGAATAAAACAGAAAAATGGAAAGCCAGTAGGGCATATCTGGGCCTAAACAAAAGATTATTTTTTAATTGCTAGACTTAAAAAAGACCACAAAGGCAATGTACAGAGCAGGGCTATGCCACACCCCTGCTGGGTTCAAGTTCTGGAAACATGCAGTGGTCACCATAAATTTGAAACTCCTTGTGGGATATGGTGACTAAAAGGGCTTCTGATCATACAGGACCTCAGAGTTAGGCTCAATCATTAGAACCTGGTTGATCCCAATCCTGCTGAATAAAAGAAAACAAAGCAAGCAAACTTCTGTGGCAAGACTGGGGCTTCACCAGCAAAGACCAAGAATTACACTATGACACCCACTGTCTCAAAGACTGGGTCTGCAAAATCCTTAATACCTAGATTTCATATGATTGATTGGAAATTTTAAAATGTAAAGTACATTGTATCTAAAAATATCCACGAGCTTAAAAAGGAAAAAATTTTAAGTTACCAATGGGTTAAAGAGGAAAATAAGACTAAAATTCAAAAATATTTAGAAGACTAAAAATTCTTAATATAAGAACTTGTAGGATTTAAAGGAAAAGGCTTTTAAAGATACAAATATATAGGCTTAAAATCATGTAGTTACACTATATGTTCTACACAAAATATATGAAAAAAAGAATGAAGAAAAAATGTATAAGAAATAATAAAGATTAAATAAGAAACAAAATCAACTAGAAATGAAACAATGAACAATATCCTAACTCCAAAAGCTGCTTATTTGGGATAAAAATAAAAACAAATGAGAGACAAGCTCATAGTACCCATCCTAAATTGTAAATTACTAGCATAAAGAGGAGTGGCCAAAAAAAAATAGCACTAGAAATGAAGAGAAGTCTAAAATTATAGATTAAGAAGATATTAAACAATTATAAATGAAACATAAATGTTATGCTTTTAAATACATACTTTTCAGAAAAACCATAAGAAATTAAAGTTGATTCAAACTAATATAGAAAAATTAAATAAAGCAATTATTTTTAAAGAGATCAAATTCATTTTCAAATATATTCTGTGGCTCCTACTCCCTAAAACAGATACAAGTTTATAAGGCAGTTTTCTGTATCATCACGGAGCAGAATAACTCCATGACAAATAAATAACCCAGTCAAAAAATGAGCAGAAGATCTAAATAGACATTTCTCCAAAGGGGGAATGGTAAATAGGTGCATGAAAATATGCTCAGCATGTCTAATTGGAGAAATGCAAATCAAAACTACAATGAGGTACTACCTCACACCAGTCAGAATGGCCACTACAGAAAAGTTTACAATTGGTAAATTCTGGAGAGGGAACCTTCCTGCACTGTTGGTGGGGATGTAAGTTGGGTGCAACTATTTAATAGTGAGAAATAGTGGAAAATAATATGGAGGTTCTTTAGAAAACTAAAAACATGATTATCATATGATCCAGCAATCCCACTCCTGGGCATTTATGCAGACAAAACTACAATTAAAAAAGATACATGTACCCCTTTGTTCATAGCAGCAGTATTCACAATAGCCAAGATATGGAGACAACCTAGATGTCCATCAACATTTGTTTAGTCACTAAGTTATGTCCATGGAAGAATGGGGCAGTGCATCTTAAAGAAGACATGGCGCACATGTACCAGGGAATGATGCATGTTCAGTTGACTCAGTCATTTGCAGAGTTAGACATGTGGACTGTAGCCTGCCAGGCTCCTCTGTCCATGGGATTCTCCAGGTAAGAATACTGGAGTGGGTTGTCATGTCATCCTCCAAGGGATTGTCCTGACCCAGGGATCAAACCCACATCTCCCTCGTCTTCGGCAGCACAGGTGGATTCTTTATCACTGAGGCACTGGGGAAGCCCCATGTCATGGAATAATACTCAGCCATGAAAAAGAATGAAATAATGTCATTTGCATCAATATGGATGCAGCTAGAGATTATCATACTAAGTAAAGTAAGTCAGAGAGAAAAATGAATACCATATAATATCCCTTATATGTGAAATCTAAAATATGACACAACTGAATCTATCTATGAAAGAGAAAGAGAATCATGGACATAGAGAACAGACTCGTGGTTGCCAAGAGAGCGGGTTAAGGGTGGGGTGGAGTGGGAGTTTGGGGTTAATAGATGCAGCTTTTTATGTAGAATGCATAAACCACAAGATCTTTGTATATAGCACAGAGTACTATATTTAGTATCCTATGATAAACCATTATGAAGGAATATACATATATATATAGTATATGTATGTCTATGTATATATGCATATATAAATAATCATTTTGCTGTACTGTGGTAATTAACACAACATTCTAAATCAAATATACTTCAATAAAAATGGAAAAGAAAATCCATATGTTATATATATATTTTGTTTTTTCAGAGACTAGGAAAAGAAGGAAAGTGTTCCAAGTTATTTTACAAGTCAAACTTTGTTAACAAACAACATAAAGGAAAAATCAAGGAGAAAAATATATTCATAAAGCAATCCCACTGATGAAACTATATGAAAAACTCTAACGCTAAGGAACCTATCTAGCAGTAACTTAAAATAGTAGACTATAGTCAACAATGTTAAATGCAAACAACATCAGAAAATTGAATAAAAATAGCGTATTAACAAGGGGGAAAACCTTATTCAAAACTCCCCCAAAAATGCTTTTGATAAACTCAAACCCATAATCATGATTCTTAAAATGTCTTTGCCAACTAAGACAAAATATAATATCTATAGTCTGAAATGCTTATTGTTATTTAAGATAATGAGGTGCTGCTTTTATTCAACTTTTTAATAGAAGTTCTAGTCAAGTTGACAAAAAATAAAAATAAAATTATAAAAGGTAAAGGAAAAGAAATGTCTATCTTATTATTTGAAATACTGTAAATATACACAAAACAAGAAAATCTACAGAAAAATAAAATGAAAATTTCAGTGCAGCAAGATTTTTAGATACTGGAACAGGAAAAAAAATATAGATCTAATTTTAGCAGAAATTAGGAAATATATGTACATATACAGATGTTCACACATACATAAATACACATACAAACAAATCTAAACACATATTGAAAACCAAAAGGAAGATTTGAAAAAAACAGAGGATTTACACTCAGTTCCTATATAAGGAAGATTATATATTGGAAAGTCACTTCTCTACAGATTATTTGCTAAATTCTCTATAATTCTCATGAAATTCTCTTTTTATTTAAAACTTGTTAAGTTTTAAATTTATTACTGTGTTATGGTAATTAATAAAGTATGTGTTCTTCAAGAAGTGACATATATAACCATGAAGCAAATTGATGAACATAAACTGATTGATGACAGAAAAGAAGAAAGATATGTGAAATTTTCAAAACAATGAGAAAATGAGGGATTATATAAATAACAGAAGAATAATTACAGATACATGTAAAAAAAATGACAATGGGTCATTTCATACTATACAAATTACAAGTGGATGAAAAGACTATAAGTGAGAAATAAAACTTTAGTACAAAATAATCTATTACATTAGAAGAGTTTCATTCAACAACTCAAAAAGTACAGGCCTTAACAAAAAGGACTAACAAATGAGGGTAAATTAAATTAAAATAATATGTGACAAAATAGAAACCTAGGTGTTTAAACTGATGATGTATAGATTGTGACATAGTTTCAAAATTAATACTTAAAAATATATAAATAACTCTCTCAAGTAAATAAAAGATTTGTAAACTTTACAACAAAACACCCAAATGATTTAATGAACAGCTCATAGAAGAGGAAATCTAGAATTCCAGTAGATATGTTGAAAGATGTTCAACCCCACTTAATAGCTAAATTTAAAATGATCTCTTTTTCTTTAAAGAATTTCCTTGAGACTTTTGAGGTCATTGCTCCAGGGTCTTTTTCTTTCTGTGCTGGGAGGCATGTGGGATCTTAGTTCCCCAACCAGGGATAGAACCCATGCCCCCTGCAGTGGAAACACCCTTAACCACTGGACCACCAGAAAAGTACCTCCCCAAATAAGCAATTTTTAAAATTAAAAGTCTGTTTATAAAAAAACATTGTTTAGAATGTGGAAAAACATGAACTCTAATAAATTGCTAAGGGGAGACAAACTCATTACGTTTTAAACAATAATTTTAGCAGTATAAAGTTAAAAATATATATACCATTTGACTTAACAAATGCACTTGAAGTGTAATATTTTAATAATGCATAATTGTACCAGAAGACTTGCATAATATATTTACCAAAACATTTGTAATAACAAAGATAAAGCTGCTGCTGCTGCTAAGTCATTTCAGTCGTGTCTGACCCTGTGCCCCCATAGACGGCAGCCTATCAGGCTCCTCTGTCCCTGGGATTCTCCAGGCAAGAACGCTGGAGTGGGTTGCCATTTCCTTCTCCAGAAAGATAAAGCAATTCAGGCAAAATCAATTTTTAAATACTGAAAATTTTAAATGTTCAACACTGTGTGAATAGATTTAGAAATTGTCACTTTTTCATACTATGTAATACTTTACAGTAACTGAAACAAATGAAACTATGACTGTGCATATTAACATGGAACATATTTTAGGATTAAAATAAATTTGTAGAATACATATAGTAATATAATCATATTTCTATAAAAATGAAAAAGTTTGCATTTATATTTTCTTGCTTTAGTTTATACTCATATCAAGTTAATGTGTACATGTGTATGAAAAAGTGAAATACTAATTTCAAGATAGTAATTAACTCTGGAAAAGAAGAGATGACAATGGTATGAATTTTAAAGAGTTAACATGGGATTTCAGCCATCTCTGGAAGGCTTGCTTTATTAAAGAACATGTCATTATCAGAGAAATGCAAATCAAAACCACAGTGAAGTAACATCTTGTGCCAGTCAGGATGGCTGCTATCCAAAAGTCTACAAACAATAAATGCTGGAGAGGGTGTGGAGAAAAGGGAACCCTCTTACACTGTTGGTGGGAATGCAAACTAGCACAGCCACTATGGAGAACAGTGTGAAAATTCCTTAAAAAATTGGAAATAGAACTGCCATATGACCCAGCAATCCCACTGCTGGGCATACACACTGAGGAAACCAGAATTGAAAGAGACACGTGCACCCCAATGTTCATCACGGCACTGTTTATAATAGCCAGGACATGGAAGCAACCTAGATGCCCATCAGCAGATGAATGGATAAGGAAGCTGTGGTACATATACACCATGGAATATTATTCAGCCATTAAAAAGAATACATTTGAATCAGTTCTAATGAGGTGGATCAAACTGGAGCCTATTATACAGAGTGATGTAAGTCAGAAAGAAAAACACCAATATAGTATACTAACACATATATATGGAATTTAGAAAGATGGTAACAATAACCCTATATGTGAGACAGCAAAAGAGACACAGATGTATAGAACAGTCTTTTGGACTCTGTGGGAGAAGGCGAGGGTGGGATGATTTGAGAGAATAGCATTGAATCATGTTTATGTGAAACAGATCACCAGTCCGGGTTCAATGCCTGAGACAGGGTGCTCAGGGCTGGTGCTCTGGGATGACCCTGAGGGATGGGATGGGGAGGGAGGTGGGAGGGGTGTTCAGGATGGGGGACACATGTACACCCATGGCTGATTCATGTCAATGTATGGCAAAAACCACTACAATATTGTAAAGTAATTAACCTCCAATTAAAATAAATAAATTAAAAAAATAAAAGCCATGACCACTGTAAAATAAATAAATAAAAAAGATAAATAACGTGTCTCCAGTAGATATGAAAGAATATTTAATTTTGCTAAAACTTGTTGGACTGTGTATTGGTTCTTATATTATTTTTCTATAATTTTATTCTGTTATAACTATTCAAAAATTTAAAAAATAAAAACAATATCCAAAATGCCCTTTAGGTTGATTTTCTCATTTGTAAATCTTCACTCTTCCCTGATGACACTGCATGGGAAGGATACCCTTCTCAACGCATCCATGCGCCCCTTTGTCATAGGGCTCGCCTTGGTCAGTATGTGTGGACGGAAGTGAAGGGGAGCCACTTTTGAGAAAAAGCTGTGAGAGATATGGATAGTCTCTGTGCCCCT
Organism: Odocoileus virginianus; assembly: GCF_023699985.2. Classification (NCBI taxonomy): domain Eukaryota; kingdom Metazoa; phylum Chordata; class Mammalia; order Artiodactyla; family Cervidae; genus Odocoileus; species Odocoileus virginianus. The sequence continues at coordinate 12,146,252 of NC_069697.1, forward strand.
CTTGTATTCTACTTTCCCGTGAAAACATCACACCTCAGATGGGGTTCAGTATCATGGTGGTCTTGGAATTAGAGGATATCCTGGGGCAGACCTATATCTGACATTGAACTTACATAAAAGTCAGCATCTAACCCAAGGGCACTGACATAAAATGTGAGTGAGAAATCAATCTAGTTATATAAGCTGCTGAAAGTCAAAGGTTATTTGTACGGAGCCTTTTTGCAGCAAAAGCTGTCAAATAAAATCTGATATTATTATAGCATAGATTATTAATGCAAAACACCATAAAATTACATATTAGTGTATAAAACTGCCTCATATATGCAAATCAGAGACATGCTCATAAAATATACCTAATGACCTTCATTTGACGTTGGTTCATGTTCACCATCCCCCAACCCAATACACAGTAAAAACACATGCACCATGCAAATCTTCACAATGAATAATCAGCAAGTTAATTTCATAGATAACATGTAGAACTCCTTCTAAGGAAGAAGAGAATGGCATTTAAATATTGCTAACCTATATTGTAACTTAAAATATAAAACCAGCAGAAATGTAATAATATAATTTTGAATTTAGTTGGTACTGTTAAGACCTTTCACATCTTGGTAACAGATTTTTTGTGGTTAATTTTCGTCAGCCAAATGCCACCTATATTCTGTCATATAATTTTATTTGTAAAGAAAATAGTCTTTGAAGTAGAAGAATTTCTATAATAAGTGGTTATGAGAAATTTTTAAGTTACCAAGCAGTGGTAACTTCATCTAGTTTTTACTTATTACTGCTAGAACAAGAGAAGAGACTGCCTTAAAAATTCTGTGTACTCTACAGTGGAGACAAGAAGAGTGAGGACGAAGAAAGCATTTGGATTCCACCCAATCACTGAGCCACACAAGTACAGAGTTTGAGCCCTATCAATCCATTCTAGGCAGATACTGGCAAAGTAAAAAATTGTCACCTTGTATATGGTAGTCATCATAATTCCTATTCAGATTATTCTACCCTCTGAAATCAATTAAAAGGGCTAATTGAAATATTTTAATACATTATTTTAAAGGTTTCAAAGAATTATCTTAGTATAAAATTACTCAGAAGCAAGCAGAACACATCACCCATGTTTTCCCTAAAGATAATTTTCAATCATGATAATATTGCACTGACGCTATTTTGATCTCATAAGACATTGAAACAGAACCCAAAGCTCTAGGCTTTCCCATGATAGGGAGTCTACTAGAAGATACCTACACCCCTCCATCAAGAAAGGTAGGACTTCAAAGGCTAGTTTCAGGGCAAATGTGAATTAAGATTAAACTCACCTCCAGTACTCCATTCCCAAGGAACTTTAAAAAAAAGTGATTTGACAATAAAAGAGTTGGGAGTATGTAGAGTATTTGTATATGTGTGTATGTTAAATCTCAATTTCACTATATCAATACAAACACAAAAATATTGACTACCACCACAGAAAGACATCACATCTAATCAATATCACCATAGAATGCTTGCCAGTTTTACATGTACTAAAACTAAAGAATCTGCCTGCAGTGCAGGAGACCTGGGTTTAATCCCTGGGTCAGGAAGATCCCCTGGAGAAGGAAATGGCAAACCACTCCAGTATTCTTGCCATGGGAAAATCCCATGGACTGAGGAGACTGATGGACTATATAGTCCATGGGATTGCAAGTCAGATATGACTTAGCAACTAAACCAACCAACACCAAAACTAGAGCTAGACAGATGAGGTACAAGAGCCAGATGTACATAAATCACACCAAGAGTTAGCACGTTAAAGTTGAATAATTTATATACTGGACATGAGTTTGAGCAAACCTTGAGCAAACTCTGGAAAATAGTGGGGCACAGAGGAATCTGGCATGCTACAATCCATGGGGTCTCAAAGAGTTGAACACGACTTAGCAACTGTACAGTAGCAATTTACATGCAGGTGAATCTCAGAACCAGTTGGGTAGTATTAACAAGTATGTGCAGTTATAGCTAGGACCACATTATTGTGACCCACTAAGTAAATAAGCCCCAAATATTCATATCTCAGTAATACTTGTTCCCATTACAAGGATTTCTCCTCATTCACAAGAGTGGAAGCTCACAACTTTTGTGAAAATCTGAGAACTTTTTTCAAGTATGAAAGGCAAAATAAATACACTGTTGGACAAAACTAAGAAACTTAATCCAAGTGGAGTTGCACTGAAATCTAAAGAATACACTCTATGCAAACAGAAAGTGATCCTAGGTGAAGAGGCTGAAATGAATGAAAGAAAACAACAGGTATAAATATGTGAATAAATATAAACAAATATTCATTGAAATAAAAAGATAATATAATGTTCAAAGGGATTAAATGTGTAGAATTTAGATACAGAATAGGAATAACTTGTCAAAAGGAAGATAAACTGTTCTTTGAGTCTTATATTGTCTTGGAAGGAAAATATAAATTTTGCCGTAGCTAAAATTTCTAATAAGAGATGAATAAAAGTGGAAGAGTAGGCACCCTTGTCTTTTTCCTGATTTTAGAGAAAATGCTGTCAGCTTTTCATGTTGAGTATGATGTTAGCTGTTGGTTTGTCATATATGGACTTTATTATGTTGAAATACAAAATATATAATATACGCATTATCTGGTTAATGTGTTAAGGCCAGTGTTTGAGTATTGATTTTTTTACCTTATTATCTGCCCAAAGATGTAAATGAAGCATTGTAGTCCCCTACTATTAATGTATCAGAGTTGATTTCTCCTTTTATATCCATTAATATTAGCTTTATATATATCCTACATTGGATACAATATATAGTTACAATTGCTATATCTACTTGGATTGAGTCCTTCTTTACCTTTTATTGCAGTCTTTGTTTTAAAGTCTATTTCAGTTCAGTTCAGTAACTCAGTCATGTCCAACTCTTTGCAACTCCATGGACGGCAGAATGCCAGGCCTCCCGGTCCATCACCAACTCCTGGAGTTTAATCAAACTCATGTCCATTGTGTCGGTGATGCCATCCAACCATCTCATCCTCTGTCTTCCCTTTTCCTCCCATCTTCAATCTTTCCCAGCATCAGGGTCTTTTCCAATGAGTCAGTTTTTCAAATCAGGTGACCAAAGTATTGGAGTTTCAGCTTCAACATCAGTTCTTCCAATGAATACTCAGGACTAATTTCCTTTAGGATGGTCTGGTTGGCTCTCCTATCAGTCCAAGAGACAATTAAGAGTCGTCTCCAACAACACAGTTAAAAAGCATCAATTCTTTGGTGCTCAGCTTTGTTTATAGTCCAACTCTCACATCCATACATGACTACTGGAAAAATCATAGCCTTGACTAGACAGACCTTTGTTGGCAAAGTAATGTCTCTGCTTTTAAATAAGCCATCTAGGTTGGTCATAATTTTCCTTCCAAGGAGTAAGCATCTTTTAATTTCATGGCTGCAGTAACCGTCTGCAGTGATTTTGGAGCCTAAAAGTCTATTTGGTCTGATATAAATACGGTAACCTGGCTTTGTATTCATTTCCATCTGCCTAGAATACCTTTTTCCATCCCCTTTCAGGCTGTCTGTGTATTGAGATTTTAAGCCAGTGTCTTGTAGGGAGCATGTATGTATATATATCTATATATATCTATATATATAGATAGATAGATATATCTTATTTTTGTGTTCATTCATCTACTAACTGTTTTTCTTTTTTTTTACAAACTGTTTCTTAATTGAAGCATTTTCACATTTCAGTTCAGTTCAGTCGCTCAGTCGTGTCTGACTCTTTGCAACCCTATGAATCGCAGCACGTCAGGCCTCCATGTCCATCACCAACTCCCAGTGTTCACCCAAACCCATGTCCCTTGTGTCAATGATGCCATTCAACCATCTCATCCTCTGTCGTCCCCTTCTCCTCCTGCCCCCAATCATTCCCAGCATTGGGGTCTTTTCAAATGAGTCAGCTTTTCCCATCAGGTGGCCAAATATTAGTGTTTCAGCTTCAACATCAGTCCTTCCAATGAACACCCAGGACTGTTCTCCTTTAGGATGGACTGGTTGGATCTCCATCAGCAGTTATTTTGGAGCCCAGAAAAATAAAGTCGGCCACTGTTTCCCCTGTTTCCCCATCTATTTGCCATAAAGTGATGGGACTAGATGCCATGATCTTAATTTTCTGAATGTTGAGTTTTAAGCCAACTTTTTCACTCTCCTCTTTCACTTTCATCAAGAGGCTCTTTAGTTCTTCTTCACTTTCTGCCATAAGGGTGGTGTCATCTGCATATCTGAGGTTATTTGATATTTCTCCTGGCAATCTTGATTCCAGCTTGTGTTTCATCGAGCCCAGCATTTCTCATGATGTACTCTGCATATAAGTTAAATAAGCAGGGTGACAATATACAGCCTAGATGTACTCTTCCTATTTGGAACCAGTCTGTTGTTCCATGTCCGGTTCTAACTATTGCTTCCTGACCTGTATACAGATTTCTCAGGAGGCAGGTCAGGTGGTCTGGTATTCCCATCTCTTGAAGAATTTTCCACAGTTTATTGTGATCCACACAGTCAAAGGCTTTGGAATAGTCAATAAAGCAGAAATAGATTTTTTCTGGAACTCTCCTGCTTTTTCAATGATCCAGCGGATGTTGGCAATTTTATCTCTGGTTCGTCTGCCTTTTCTAAAACCAGCTTGAACATCTGGAAGTTCACGGTTCACATATTGCTGAAGCCTGACTTGGAGATGTAATGAAATTATTGATAGGTATATATTTATTGCTAACTTGTTAATTGAATTTATATTTGTAGCTTTTTGTTCCTTTCTTCTTCTTCTTCTTTTTTCCATTGTGATTGTAGGAGTATCTTTAATGTTATATTTGGATTTCTTCCTCTTTTTGTGTATCTATTATTGATGTTTGTTTGTGGCTACAATAAGGCTTCTATATAGCAAAATATAAAGGATTATTTTAAGTTACTGATCTCAATTTTCAAAACACTTTAACAACCCTGTATTTTTTACTGCCTCTTACAAATATTTACTGCTTTGACATGACATTTACATCCTTTCTTTTTTTGTGTCCCCTAACTGCTTATAGTGGATATAGATGACTTTACTACTTTTGTTTTTTAATCTTCCTACTAGGTTTATAAGTATTTGAGCTATTACTGCTACTGTGTATTTGCCTTATCAAAATATTTTTCCATTTTAAATGTTCACATTGTGGTTAGTTGTAGCTTTTTATTTTCTGTTTATAGAAGAAGCCTCTTTAATATTTCTTCTGAAGCTTATTTTGTGATGTGGAATACTTTTGGCTTTTTCTTATCTGTTAAACATTCTTTTAAAATTTATTTATTTTTTAACTGAAGGATAATTGCTTTACAGAATTTTTTTGTTTTCTGCCAAACCTCAACATGAATCAGCCATAGGTATACATATATCCCCTCCCTTTTGAACCTCCCTCCCATCTCCCTTCCATCTCACCCCTCTAGGTTGATACAGAGCCCCTGTTTGAGTTTCCTGAGCCACACAGCAAATCCCGTTGGCTCTCTATTTTATATATGGTAATGTAAGTTTCCATGTTACTCTGTCCATCTATCTCACCCTCTCCTCCCCTCTCCCCAGGTCCATAAATCTATTCTCTGTGTCTGTTTCTCCACTGCTGCCAGGCAAGTAAATTCTTCAGTAAAATTATTTTAGATTTCACGTATATGTGTTAGTATATGATATTTATTTTTCTCTTTCTGACTTACTTCACTCTGTATAATAGGCTCTAGTTTCATGTACCTCATTAGAATTGATCAAATGCATTCCTTTTTATGGCTGAGTAATATTCCAAACCCCAAAGATACTATCAGGAAATTACTGGAGCTAATTAGTGAATTTAACAAAGTTGCAGGATATAATAGCAATACACTGAAATCACTTGCATTTCTATATACCAACAATGAAAAATCAGAAAGATAAATTAAGGAATTAATCCCAATCACCATTGCAACTAAAAGAATAAAATATCTGGGAATAAACTTACCTAAGGAGACAAAAGAACTGTACACAGAAAACTATGACACTGATGAAAGAAGTCAAAGATGACATAAACAGATGGAGAGATATTCCATGTTCCTGGGTAGGAAGAATCAATATTGTGAAAATGACTATACTACCAAATGCAATCTACAGATTCAATGTAATCCCTATCAAATTACTAATGGCATTTTTCACAGAACTAGAACAAAAATTTTCACAATTCATATGGAAACACAAAAGACCCTGAATAGCCAAAGCAGTCTTGAGAAGAATGGAACTGGAGGAATCAACCTTCCTGACTTCAGATTATACTACAAAGCTATAGTCATCAAGACAGTATAGTGCTGCAACAAAAATAGAAATAATAGACCAGTGCAACAAGATAGAAAACCCCTGCATATATGGATATCTTATTTTTGACAAAGGAGGCAAGAATATACAATGGGGCAAAGATAGCCTCTTCAATAAATGGTGCTGGGAAAACTGGGCAACTACATGTAAAAAAAAAAAATGAAATTAGAACACTTCCTAACACCATATACAAAGATAAACTCAAAATAGATTGAAGACCTAAATGTAAGATCAGGAACTATAAAACTCTTAGAGGAAAACATAAGCAGAACACTCAATCACATAAATCAAAGAAAGATCCTCTATGACCCACCTCCTGGAGTAATAGAAATAAAAACAAAAGTAAACAAGTGGGACCTCATTAAACTTAGAAGCTTTTGCACAGCAAAGGAAACTATAAGCAAGGTGAAAAGACAACACTCAAAATGGGAAAAAATAATAGCAAATGAAACAACTGACAAAGGATTAATTTCCAAAATATACAAGCAGCTTATACAACTCAACATCAGAAAGAAAAACAACCCAATCAAAAAGTGGGAAAAAGACCTAAACAGACATTTCTCCAAAGACATAGACATGGCTAACAAACACATGAGAAGATGCTCAACATCACTCATTATTAGAGAAATGCAAATCAAAACTACAATGAGATCACCTCACACTGGTCAGAATGGCCATCATCAAAAAGTCTACAAACAATAAATGCTGAAGAGGGTGTAGAGAAAAGAGAACACTCTTGCACTGCTGGTGGGAATGTAAATTGATACAGCCACTATGGAAGATGGTATGGGGATTCTTTAAAAAATTAGAAATAGAAGCATCATATGACCCAATAATCCCACTCCTAGGCCTATACCCTGCTGCTCCTAAGTCACTTCAGTCATGTCCAACTCTGTGCAACCCCATAGTTGGCAGCCCACCAGGCCCCTCTGTCCCTGGGATTCTCCAGGCAAGAATACTGGTTGCCATTTCCTTCTCCAGGCTATACCCTGAGGGAACCAAAATTGAAAAAGATTTTTCAATTTCGTATCTCATTGTTCATTGCAACACTATTTACAATAGCTAGAACTTGGAAGCAACCTAGATGTCTATCAACAGATGAATGTCTGTTAAACTTTTGATCTCTCCTCCAAATCTGAATGAAAACTTTGCCAGCTAGAGGACTATTGATCGTTGGTTTTTTCATTTCATCCGTTTAAATACATTGTGACACTTTCTTGTGGTCTGCAGAGTTTCTGTTTAAGAATCATCTGATGGTCACATTGGTGATCCCTTGTATGTAATGTTTCTTTTCCTTTTAATATTCTCTATTTATTTTTATCTTTTGACATTTTAATTACATTGTATCTTACTGCGGTCTCTTTTGGATTGATCCTGCCTGGGACACTTCAAGTTTCCCCAACCTGAATGTTTGTTTCCTTTCTCAGATTAGGGGTGTTTTCAGCTTGTGTCTAACATTAAGGGTGTCTTCAAACATGTTCTGTACCCCTCTCTCTCTTGCTTCTCCTGGGACTCCTATAATAAGAATTAACTTGTTCTCATATTTTTTTGTTTTTGTTGGTCACTTTAGTTTTTAATTGAAGGATATTTGCTTTACAGAATTTTGTGGTTTTCTCTCGTACCTCAATAAGAACCAGCCATTGTTCTCATTAAAAAAAAAAAATTCTTTTTCTTTTTTTCTGTTCTGCTTCAGTGATTTCCACTACTGTCTCTTCTACTACGTTGCACTGATAAATTTGGTAAAGTTGCAGAATACAAAATTAATTTATGGAAATCTGTTGTGTTTCTATACACTAACACTAAACTATCAAAAAGAGGAATTAAGAAAACAGTCCCATTATAATTTCATCAAAAAGAATAAAATATCTAGGCATAAATCTAATTAAGGAGTTAAAGTCCAGTACTCAGAATACTATAAGATACTAATGAGAGAAACTGAAACAACACAAACAGATTAAAAAATTACCATGATAATGGATGGGGAGAAATCAATACTGTTAAAATGACCATACCACCCACTGCAATCTACAGATTCAATGCAATCCATATCTAAATATGAATGATATTTTTCACAGACATTAAACAAAACATTGTAAAGTTTGTAAGGAAAAACAAAGGTTCTGGATAACCAAGCACTTTTGAGAAAAAAGAACAAAGTTGGAGGCATCATGCTTCCTTGCTCCAGACTATAATACAATGCTATACTAATCAAAACAGTATGGTACCAGCAGAAAAACAGACACGGATTAATAGAACAGAAGAGAGACTCCAGAAAGAAATCCACACAAGGATCTTTCCAACCCAGGGATCAAACCTGGGTCTCCCACATTGCAGGCAGATCCTTTACCCTCTGAGCCACAAGGGAAGCCCCATATCAGAATTAATCTATAACAAATGAGGTAGGGACATACAATGTGGAAAATATAGCCTCTTCAATAGTGTTGGAAGAATCAGACAGTTATATGCAGAAGCATCACACTGGAATACTTTCTCACATCATATAGAAAATTAAACTCAGAATAAAGATATTTTTGTAAGACCTGAAACCATAAAATTTCTAGAAGGAAACATTAGCAGTATTATCTTTGATATTGAGCTTAGTAATACTCTTTGGATCTGTTTCCTCAGACAGGGGAAGCAAAGGCAAAAATAAAGAAATGGAATTACATCAAACCAAAAGGCACAGTGAATAAAAATATCACAATTACCATCCAATACTGGTTGGTGGGTTGTACATGTGGCCTGACACAAGGAGTCATCTGGAATTACTGGGAATGAAACTCTCCCTCCATCTGGAGTAATGGACATGCAAGATGATGTAATCCTGGGGGAGCCAGTTGCCTTTCTTATCTCACTGCTAGAACCAGACTGCAAATGAAGCCGTCAGGGAGCACAATGGCATCAGTAAGTGAAAAACCAAAGAAACAGATTTATGATGAATGCTAGAACAAATAATGTGAGCCTTGACTTCCCACTTGTTGTTTGTTTAAAGAAATTTGAGTTGGTTTCTGCCACCTGTGATTGAGAAGTATTGACTATCTCAGTCCTAAAATCTTAAATCCAGTATTGAAATCAAAAGGCCTAGAGGAGCCAAGCAAGCAAATGGGTTAAGCAAGCCAGGTAAACAGTTGTCACCCCCTTACTTCCTTATTTCCTAAAGCCCTTAAAACTATCTATTTTGTCTCTGCAAAACAATGAAAATATTACTGTTAAAAAATAAGAATTTCTAACTTTTCTTTTGTCTTAGCCAAATGCTGTAAGCAATAGAATACTTGACATTGATGGGTCTGGAGAATTCATTCCCCATCAGAAGAAGCAGCTACTATTAGGCTCCAGCAGATATTTGTCATTCAAGCATGTTGGCCCAGTGTGGATATATTTTATGATATTTCAAGAGAGGATAGATCTTTTTTTCCATTAAATTCCTCTGTTTTTAATTGTGAAAATTAATTCAAGTTTGTTTTAGACAATGTGTATGCCAAATAAAACACATCTGCAGACAAGATTCATCTGGGGAGCCAGCAGTTTGTAACATTTCTCTCATTGTAATCATCTTGCCATGACATTTCAGACAGTTCTCAAGAGTTCTTCTTTCTTTCTCTGCTTCCACCCCTTCCTATCTTCCTCTGTCCCATCCTCTCTCCTGCATTTCTGCATGTCTACTTGGCACTTAGAAAAGCTAACTTGTTAGTGAAGTTAAAAAAAAAAATAAGTTTTTCATGCTGTAAGGAAAAGATACATTCATGACTCATGTAAGTTAATGATTATTCATTGTTAATCTTTTTGATTAAAAGAGTAGATGAAGAATAATAGGTTGAAATAACAGAGATATATTGTTAAATATAGAGAAAATACCCTATCTATTAATAGATAAAATGTTGTAATTCTATTATGTGATCAGGCATATTTTGGAATAGACACAGATACATACATTCATCATCACTTCTGAAATAAGAGAACAGCACCCTGAATTAGAATTAAGGAATATTGATTTAGTTCACAAAGGGAATGTCTTTGCTGAGAAGTATTGATGAAGGTTTCAACAAGGTGTCAATATTTTGACACTCTGTAAAAATTTTGGCATTCTCAGTATCATAAACAGAAGTGAAAACTGGATAGAGTTTGGAAATAGATGATTTAAGGAGAAAATGTCTAAGCTCATTCGGTTTAAAAACAAAATGAATAAAAGGGGAGGTATGAGCTTGTTATTCAAAGAATATTTTAGCAAAAGCACATGCCTCTTTCTCAAAGGCATTAATGTAAGGATTGTAATCAAAATAAATATGTGTAAATATATTTAATATCTTTCCATTCAGGGTGAAGGCCCAGGATATTATCATTATAGCATTTATAACACGATTTGTATTACTAGTCATCACACTTCAGTACAAATATTGGGGATATGATTAAGAGTGACTAAATAAATCAAGAAGCTTTGATTCATGGAATCTAACTGTTCAAGATACAACCAACCTACAAAGTCACAGTAATCTCATCCACCTAAAAGATGGGACTAAGATGGTACCTCTGTACTTCTGGCACATAAAGAACTCCGTCAATCAGCTATTGTTGCCGTACAAATCACCCCAGAAGTTGCTGGCATAACATAGTATCTGTGTCTTATTGCTTACAAGTATATGCTGTGGGTGGCAGTTCTGGTCTTATCTGGGCTTCCTCATGCATCTGCAGTTAGCTGTGGGGCAGATACGTAGCTGTGCTAATTTTGTCTGCACTCACATATTTAGAGTTGGCCTATCATTGGCTGTGCAGATCAGCTCCCCTCCATGTGCCTTCTCATGCCCCAGGAGGCTGATCTAGGCTTATGCTCATAGCAGAGACAGAAAAGCAAGAGGGAGATCAAAAGCATGCAAGGACTCTTGAGTCTCAGTTTCTGAACTGACACACTATCACTCCAGAACATTCTGCTGGTCTAGGCAAGTAACTTCCCTGATTCAAAGACCAGGGGAATAAACTCCAGCTTATAATGAAATGAACTGCAAATTCACATTGCAAAGTTTGTGACTACAAGGAAGTTTGGAAATTTTATACCATCGTTGTAATATGTCCACCAAAAGACACCCAGCAGAGATAATAGACATGGAAGGTCTTTGAATTTTGTTGAAAAGAGAAAATGTAATTTACAAGCACCTTACATAGTCTATGTCACCCACACACAAACATACATATACACATATACACACACATTCACTCACTCACTCCCCCTCCCTCCTCTCTCTCTCATTCCTCCTAAGACTGGTGCCTTTTACTCTAGCTCCAAAATATCTGAGAAAAGCTTTAGCTAAATTCTACTTTTAATGCAACATCAAAGAGAACATAAAGAGCAGTGGTGGATCAGTTGTGGAGAGGTACTTCCTATGGGCTCAAGCTGCAATGGTAGAACACTGCCCACGGCAGACAGCATCCCACAGTGAAGAGAATGACACGCCTGTGGCCTTGAGGGGGCTGAAAGTACCAGAAACTCAGGTCTGTACCGTAACTAGTCTAACTTCATGCATAGCATACAATGTGCCATTGTCAGGGCACATTGTCTAAGTGTGTGTGGCTTTTGCTTCTGTAGCAATACCTGATGGATGTTCAGGGAAATACCAGGTTTCAGATAGACAGATTCCACATCAACGTTTGTTTAAACAGATGATTTCAGCATTTAATCGTCAGAGACTCTTTGAATGCTAACTTCACTAATTATGTTATCTGTGAATAATAACTGAGTTAAACATCTTCCTTACATTTCAGGGTATCAGTTATTTACTGAACATGTTTGGAAAAGTCATAGAGGTATTCTGAAACTCACTTGATACTTATCTATGGGAATGTCATCATCATATCCATTATCCCTGTCCTCAAACCTTGGTACTAGTTTTGTTTCCCAACTCACCCTCCTAATTCCTACCTTTCTCTCATAGAAGCAATCTCTATGTTCTGTTTTCTTAATACTTCTTTACTTTTGCTCCAATTTATCCCTTTCTCTCATTTCCAATATAAAAAAACATAGTAATAATACATATTTTCTTGATCAGAATAGCTCTCCTAACTCTATCTATAGTTAGTCCCTTCCAATTTACCTGCATTATTTTACCTACATGTTCTTTAAAAAAATACAAATCTGATCTTTTCACTGTTTTGAATCATTCCAATATTTCTTGGAAAAATCATTATTAAAAGTTTCCACAGTGTATTTCTAGCCTGCCTCTACATTCTGTCTCCCTCACCTTACTCTATATTCTTCACCTAGATTGAAATCCTTGGAGATCTACAACACTAGTATCCACCATTGCCTATGATAATAGCCTATGCTTTTTTTCTTTTTATTAATTCTAATATATCTTCCTGGTTTCATCAGCAGAGTCATTTCTCCAAAGAACCTTTCTTTGACTCACTGAGTCTGTGTTAGAGTACCTCTGCTTAGTACCCTACATGACTGCCCCAGTCACCAACAATGTACTGCTCAGGAAAGGTTTCTTGTTGTGTTTGGATGTGTGTGTGTATAGCTTTAATATGGTTGTCATTTCACCAGCAGACGGCAAGACAGAATTTAAGTTTCTCCTTACCTCATATTTTATTTTCAAAAAGTAAATAAAATGTGACTATCTGCTTGTCTTTTTTGAGTGTGTTCTTAGTTGAGTTTTATGAAGCATAATTTAGAGAATTATTCAATAAATCCATCTTTATTAGATCATTATTCTTATACTGTTAAGCAATGAGGATTAGTTTTAGAACCTCCTTGAAGTCACTATTTCTTTAACTTCACTATAAACAAAACTAAAATCAAGTTGTCCTGAGCAAGCTTATTCTGTCTGTTTAATAGATTACAAAATCTTAAATTGACTTTTAATGAGTATTATTATGCATTTGAATGTGAAGAAAATGAAGCCATGAAAGAAGTAAAATAGCTTCTTTCATTATAAACTTGACATTATGAAAACTCATCTCTGTTTACTACTTATGTTAGAATGTTATAAATTAGATTACAGCCTTAATCCATGTGACATTACAATAATATCCAGAGCACTTCAATCATAGACTAAGGGCAAATGATAACCACTCAGTTTTTAATCACTTTAAAACACTCTAAACCCATGATATTGAAATATAAAATACTAGTGCCTACAAAATAAAAGCAATGTTCTTCTATTGTTAAAGCAACTTCCAATCAGTCTTAGGAGATATTTCAATAGAAATTAACCTCCTGTCATTGAAATAATAAACAGTAATTTCTGAACTTGAAATTTTTTGTTATATTTTCTCCAATGCAGATTCTGTATTTCTTTGAATTTTTTTTTTATTTTTTAAAATGTTATTAACCTATTTACACATATATACAGGTCATTTATTTGTTGCAGTTGACGTACTGTCCCTTCCTCCCATCTCTCACCTTTATGTCCAGCTGTGTGATAGAACATTATATCCTTATCTTCTAACTTCCCCCAGGGACCCCTAGTGTCTTAGGGGGTGATAGGCAATTGGTGCACTCTCCAAATAAAATTAGTTGTGCAAAGACAGGGTGACACATTCTCCAAAGAACTGCATGCAATGCATTTTTGTTGTTGTTGAAGATTTTGCAGGAGAGACTATGTAGTGAATACAGGTCATATAAAAAGCAAGACAATATTCTTGAGCAGTACCAGGAATTACAGAATATGTGTGGGCAGAAAAGTTGCAGAGGCGAGGTGTAGGCACCTGTATATGAGCTTTGAGCACAGCTAGTAAATGCGGGACGGAGAAGGCAATGGCACCCCGCTCCAGTGCTCTTGCCTGGAAAATCTCATGGATGGAGGAGCCTGGTAGGCTGCAGTCCATGGGGTCGCTAAGAGTCTGACACGTCTGAGCAACTTCACTTTCACTCTTCACTTTCACACATTGGAGAAGGAAATGGCAACCCACTCAGTGTTCTTGCCTTGAGAATCCCGGGGACGCAGGAGCCTGGTGGGCTGCCGTCTATGGGATCACACGGAGTTGGACACGACTGAAGTGACTTAGCAGCAGCAGTAAACGTGGGAACCATTTTCTGTAGTGTCTACCTGTGAAAACAATTTCACTGAAGACATCTTTGATTTATGTCTACTACTTTGGGTGAATACATTGGCTGATAGCAGAAAATTCTGCCAACTTAAGCAATAAGGAAATATATAAACTCAAAAATAAAAGACATGAGAGTTAATGGAGCTCCAGGTAGTGTCTGCTGGGGCAGTGTTCCCACTTCGCAGTGCTCTTCTTGGTCTACACTTCTCCTGGTGTGTGGCTATTTTACCAGGTTAGTCGTGAGATGACCATGGGACTCCCAAGCCGGACATTTTTGTCAGTGTAGTTTTTTTTGTCAGTGTCATTATGAGAAAATGTATATTTCTTTTGCACCTCTCCTTTTCAGAAGCAAACCTTCCCTAGAAACCCTTAGTAGATTTCCCCTTAGTTCTCATTTGTCAGAGATGAATCATGCATATAACCTGGTTGGATCATGTTACAATTATTATCAATAGAATAGTCAGGCCAGGATGGCTAATCACTGGGGATGACCTGGATATTAGGAGATTAAACAGGAACACATTATAGTGGCATATATTTAGTAATTTGTGATCTAATTTATGAGAATAAACTTTTTTTTAAAAAAGAATTTGCCTTTGGTGTTTATCATTGAGTGTTCATCACTAAGACCAAAGTGTGTGTATGCTCTTGCTCCTGCTGCTGCTAAGTCACTTCAGTTGTGTCCGACTCTGTGCGACCCCATAGACGGCAGCCCACCAAGCTCCCCGTCCCTGGCATTCTCTAGGCAAGAACACTGGAGCGGATTGCCATTTCCTTCTCCAAGGCATGAGAGTGAAAAGTGAAAGTGAAGCCGCTCAGTTCAGTTCAGTTCAGTTCAGTCACTCTGTCGTGTCTGACTCTTTGTGACCCCCATGAATTGCAGCACACCAAGCCTCCCTGTCCATCACCAACTCCCGGAGTTTACTCAGACTCATGTCCATCAAGTTGGTAATGCCATCCAGCCATCTCATCCTCTGTCGTCCCCTTCTCCTTTTGCCCCCAGTCCCTCCCAGCATCAGGGTCTTTTCCAATGAGTCAACTCTTCGCATGAGTTGGCCAAAGTACTGGAGTTTCAGCTTCAGCATCAGTCCTTCCAATGAACACCCAGGACTAATCTCCTTTAGGAAGGACAGGTTGGATCTCCTTGCAGTCCAAGGGACTCTCAACAGTCTTCTCCAACACCACAGTTCAAAAGCATCAATTCTTTGGCACTCAGCTTTCTTCACAGTTCAACTCTGACACCCACACATGACCACTGGAAAAACCATAGCCTTGACCAGATGGACCTTGGTTGGCAAATAATGTCTCTGCTTTTTAATATGCTATCTAGGTTGGTCATAACTTTCCTTCCAAGCAGTAAGCGTCTATTTTATTTTTTTTCCATTTACTTTTATTAATTGGGGGCTAATTACTTTATAATATTGTAGTGGTTTTTGCCATACATTGACATGAATCAGCCATGGATTTGCATGTGTTCCCCATCCTGACCCCCCCTCCCGCCTCCCTCCCCATCCCATCCCTCTGGGTCTTCCCAGGGCACCAGCCCTAAGCACTTGTCTCATGCATCCAACCTGGACTGGCGATCTGTTTCACACTTGATAATATACATGTTTCAATGCTGTTCTCTCAGATCATCCCATCCTCGCCTTCTCCCACAGAGTCCCAAAGTCAGTTCTGTACATCTGTGTCTCTTTTTCTGTTTTGCATATAGGGTTATTGTTACCATTTTTTCCGTATATATGCGTTAGTATACTGTATTGGTCTTTATCTTTCTGGCTTACTTCACTCTGTATAATGGGCTCCAGTTTCATCCATCTCATTAGAACTGATTCAAATGAATACTTTGTAATGGCTGAGTAATATTCCATTGTGTATATGTACCATAGCTTCCTTATCCATTCGTCTGCTGATGGGCATCTGGGTTGCTTCCATGTCCTGATTGCCGTGGCCAAAACTTCCAAAACTATGTTGAATAGGAGTGTTGAGAGTGGGCACCCTTGTCTTGTTCCTGATTTTAGGGGAAATGCTTTCAATTTTTCACCATGGAGGATAATGTTTGCTGTGGGTTTGTCATATATAGCTTTTATTATGTTGAGGTATGTTCCTTCTATTCCTGCTTTCTGCAGAGTTTTTTATCATAAATGGATGTTGAATTTTGTCAAAGGCTTTTTCTGCATCTATTGAGATAATCATATGGTTTTTATCTTTCAATTTGTTAATGTGGTGTATTACATTGATTGATTTGCAGATATTAAAGAATCCTTGCATTCCTGGGATAAAGCCCACTTGGTCATGATGTATGATCTTTTTGATATGTTGTTGGATTCTGTTTGCTAGAATTTTGTTAAGGATTTTTGCATCTATGTTCATCAGTGATATTGGCCTGTAGTTTTCTTTTTTTGTGGCATCTTTGTCTGGTTTTGGAATTAGGGTGATGGTGGCCTCATAGAATGAGTTTGGAAGTTTACCTTCTTCTGCAATTTTCTGGAAGAATTTGAGTAAAATAGGTGTTAGCTCTTCTCTAAATTTTTGGTAGAATTCAGCTGTGAAGCCATCTGGTCCTGGGCTTTTGTTTGCTGGAAGATTTCTGATTACAGTTTCAATTTCCATGCTTGAAATGGGTCTGTTAAGATCTTCTATTTCTTCCTGGTTCAGTTTTGGAAAGTTATACTTTTCTAAGAATTTGTCCATTTTTTCCAAGGTGTCCATTTTATTGGCATAGAGCTGCTAGTAGTAGTCTCTTACGATCCTTTCAGTGTTGTCTTGTTGTATATTTCAGTGTTGTCTTTTGTGATCTCTCCACTTTCATTTCTAATTTTGTTGATTTGGTTCTTCTCCCTTTGTTTCTTAATGAGTCTGGCTAACGGTTTGTCAATTTTGTTTATCTTTTAAAAAAAACAACTTTTAGCTTTGTTGATTTTTGCTATGGTCTCTTTAGTTTCTTTTGCATTTATTTCTGCCCTAATTTTTAAGATTTCTTTCCTTCTACTAACCCTGGGGTTCTTCATTTCTTCCTTCTCTAGTTGCTTTAGGTGTAGAGTTAGGTTATTTATTTGTTTTTTTTCTTGTTTCTTGAGGTAAGCCTGTAATGCTATGAACCTTCTCCTTAGCACTGCTTTTACAGTGTCCCATAGGTTTTGGGTTGTTGTGTTTTCATTTTCATTTGTTTCTATGCATATTTTGATTTCTTTTTTGATTTCTTCTGTGATTTTATGGTTATTCAGAAGCGTGTTATATAGCCTCCATATGTTTGAATTTCTAATAGTTTTTTCCTGTAATTGAGATCTAATCTTACTGCATTGTGGTCAGAAAAGATGACTGGAATGATTTCAATCTTTTGAATTTACCAAGGCTAGATTTATGGCCCAGGATGTGATCTATTCTGGAGAAGGTTCCATGTGCACTTGAGAAAAAGCTGAAATTGATTGTTTTGGTGTGAAATGTCCTATAGATATCAATTAGGTCTAGCTGGACCATTGTGTCATTTAAAGTTTGTGTTTCCTTGTTAATTTTCTGTTTAGTTAATCTATCCATAGGTGTGAGTGGGATATTAAAGTCTCTAAGTATTATTGTGTTATTGTTAATTTCCCCTTTCATACTCATTTGCATTTGCCTTACATATGGCAGTGGTCCTATGTTGGGTGCATATATATTTATAATTGTTATATCTTCTTCTTGGATTTATCCTTTGATCATTATGTAGTGTCCTTCTTTGTCTCTTTTCACAGCCTTTATTTTAAAGTCTACTTTATCTGATATGAGTATTGTGACTCCTGCTTTCTTTTGGTCTCCGTTTGTGTGAAATATTTTTTTCCAACCCTTCACTTTCAGTCTGTATGTTTCCCATGTTTTGAGGTGGGTCTCTTGTAGACAGCATATATAGGGGTCTTGCTTTTGTATCCATTCAGCCAGCCTTTGTCTTTTGGTTGGGGCATCCAACCCATTTTCATTTAAGGTAATTATTGATAGGTATGGTCCCACTGCCAGTTGCTTTGTTGTTTTGGGTTCGCGTTCATACAACCTTTCTGTGTTTCCTGTCTAGAGAAGATCCTTTAGCATTTGTTGAAGAGCTGGTTTGGTGGTACTGAATTCTCTCAGCTTTTGCTTGTCTGTAAAGCTTTTGAATTCTCCTTCATATCTGAATGAGATCCTTGCTGGGTACAGTAATCTGGGTTGTAGGTTATTCTCTTTCATTACTTTAAGTATGTCCTGCCATTCCCTTCTTGCCTGAAGAGTTTCTATTGATCGATCAGCTATTATCCTTATGGGAATCCCTTTGTGTATTATTTGTTGTTTCTCCCTTGCTGCTTTTAATATTTGTTCTTTGTTTTTGATCTTTGTTAATTTGATTAATATGTGTCTTGTGGTGTTTTTCCTTGGGTTTATCCTGTTTGGGACTCTGAGTTTCTTGGACCTGTGTGACTATTTCCTTCCCCATTTTAAGGAAGTTTACAGCTATTATCTCCTTCAGTATTTTCTCATGGCCTTTCTTTTTGTCTTCTTCTTCTAGGCCTCCTATGATTCGAATGTTGGGGCGTTTCACATTGGCTTCAATCACCACCTGCAATGATTTTGGAGCCCAGAAAAATAAAGTCAGCCACTGTTTCCACTGTTTCCCCATCTATTTGCCAATAAGTGATGGGACTGGAAGCCATGATCTTAGTTTTCTGAATGTTGAGCTTTAAGCCAACTTTTTCAGTCTCCTCTTTCACTTCCATCAAGAGGATCTTTAGTTCTTCTTCACTTTCTGCCATAAGGGTGGTGTCATCTGCATATCTGAGATTATTGCTATTTCTCCTGGCAATCTTGATTCCAGCTTGTGCTTCTTCCAGCCCACCATTTCTCATGATGTACTCTGCATATAAGTTAAATAAGCAGGGTGACAATATACAGCCTTGACATACCCCTTTTCCTATTTGGAACCAGTCTGTTGCTCAGTCGTGTCCAACTCAGCGACCCCATAGACAGAAGCCCACCAGGCTCCCCCGTCCCTGGGATTCTCCAGGCAAGAACACTGGAGTGGGTTGCCATTTCCTTCTCCAATGTGTGAAAGTGAAAAGTGAAAGTGAAGTCACTCAGTCGTGTCCGACTCTTAGCGACCCCATGGACTACAGCCTACCAGGCTCCTCCGTCCATGGGATTTTCCAGGCAAGAGTACTGGAGTGGGGTACCATTGCCTTCTCTGAAGTGTGTGTGTGTGTTTCCCTAAATGATTATGATAAAGGATATTGCAAATCACTGCAACATTCAACCCATTACTGCATGGTGAGAAAGAAAACACACACTTTTCATACTGAGTATTTGAGATTTATCACTTCAGATATTTCCCAAAAGCAATGATAATTTAGGATATATAGAATTCTCTTTGTAAAGATCTGACATGACTAAGTAAGGAATGAGTACATCTAAAACTCTGGGTACATTCATTTTATATTCCTGTTAACTAGTCAAGGTGGGTGTGACTCAAATCATGAAGGTGAGAGGGGGAAAAAACAAGATTTCCAAGGGGAGGCTGGACGCTCTTCCTCAGTGATGTCACTAACCTACCCTCTCTGAAATTTCTTCAAATGCTAGACTATATTGGACTGTTTCCTTTTTAAAATTACAAATTTAATAGTAATCTAAGGCCTTATTCATACCTTTAAGTACATAATGAGTTCATTCATTTTATGTCTTATCCTCTTAGGAAAGGAACCTATCTTTAAACCCTATCTGGTTTTCTGAGGCTAGCTGTCCTTAGTCTGGGAAGCTGGAAATGTTTCCTTGGTCACTAATGCTGCTGGTTACACTGTGGCCACAAGATTGCCGCTCATGACAGTCACACATATACTTCTTCAGTACAGGCACCCTGCTTCTCCAAAACACCATATTCATGCCCAATACAAGATATTTGTTATATCCTTCTTCATATCTACCATGATTCTTGTTACACTGACTCAGAAGATGCCCAGTGAATAACTGTAAAGTGTGCATAAGAAGAAAGAATTGCAGAAAAATTTCCCCAATATTAAACTAACTAGTGCAATGTGCTGGCTTTGGATTCAGAGCAAAAGTCATATCCTAAATTCCCCCTACAATCTAATAACTAAAAATAAGCTAACCTCATCAAACACCAGTTCCTGAACCACAAAATTGGCACAATAGTACGTAACAATGGATACACAGCAATAAAATTGCTTGACAATCAAATTAGACAATAAATGAAATAAATTTGAAATATGCTTGACATGTGTGCTCAGTCACTTCACTCGTGTACAACTCTTTGTGACCCTTTGGACTGTAGCCCACCAGGCTTCTCTGTCCATGGGATTCTCCAGGCAAGAATACTGGATTGGATTGCTATGCCCTCCTCCAGAGATCTTCCTGACCCAGGGGTTGAACCCACATCTCGTGCACTGTAGGCAGATTATTTACCTGCTGAGCCACGGGGGCAACCTGTGCTTGACAGACAGGACATGTTCAATATATTAATAACATAGTTCCTTACTATGCAAATCCTAAGTAGTAAAATTTTGATTAAGATGCATTTGAAACTAATTCTACTATTAAAATCTGGTTCTTCCTAAAAAGTCTGTTTCATATCCGTAAATATGCATTAAGTTCTAAGCTCTAAGCAGTTATTCTAAAATGAGAGTGTATGGGGTATCTTAAACTTTGTATGTCCTCTCAACTCTCTTAAACCTCCCCCTCTGGTCTGTGAGTCACCTTTGTAAGAGCCATATTGCCAAGTGTCCATATCTGTTGGTTTCAGGTTGGATTTAGTCAACAAGAAACCCTAATAGGAAAACAAAGGAAGACAAAACAAAGTGGCCAGATTATCTCCCCCTGGTCCTTTGCTGCAGGGAACTGACTATTTAACATGAACTGAAGGTCCATATTAAATCTATACAATTATTTACTTCCAGGTTCCCCAAACCACTACCCTTACTTTCCTCTTTTACCAACGGTACTAGGAATGGTAAGAGGCATGGTGCTACTAAGACCAGAAATAAGCCTCTTGGTTCTTCTAAATGCAGACTTTTATAAATAGTCTCCCTGAAAATGAACTATTCTCAAATGATCCTATCTTGAGTGTGCAACTACAGTATGTCCCCTACATATGAGTGAGTTCCATTCTGAAAGCACATTCATAACTCCAATATTTTCGTAAATCCAGCAAAGTGAGTCCAACAGTTAGAACCATAAATGAAGCAATGGACTGGTTCAAAATTAGGAAAGGAATATGTTAAGGCTGTATATTGTCACCCTGCTTATTTAACTTACTTTCAGAGTACATCATATGAAATGCCAGGGAGTGAAACACAAGCTGGAATCAAGATTGCCAGGAGAAATATTAATAACTTCAGATATGCAGATGCTGCTGCTGATGCTGCAAAGTCGCTTCAGTCATGTCCGACTCTGTGAGAGCCAATAGACGGCAGCCCACCAGGCTCCCCCATCCCAGGGATTCTCCAGGCAAGAGTACTGGAGTGGGGTTGCCACTGCCTTCTCTGATGTGCAGATGATATCACCCTTATCGCAGAAAACAAAGAGAAACTGAATAGCTTATTGATGGAGGTGAAAGAGGAGAGTGAAAAAGCTGCCTTAAAACCCAACGTTCAAAAAATGAAGATAATGGCATCCAGCCCCATCACTTCATGGCAAATAGATGAGGAAACAATGGAAACAGTCATAGATTTTATTTTCCTGGGTTCCAAAATCACTGCAGATAATGACTGCAGCCATGAAATTCAAAGATGCTTGTGCCTTGGAAGAAAAACTATGACAGATTAGATAACATATTAAAAAAGCAGAGACATTACTTTGCCAACAAAGGTCTATCTAGTCAAGGCTATGGTTTTTCCAGTAGTCATGTATGGATGTGAGAATTGGACCATAAAGAAGGCTGAACTTCAAAGAATTGATGCACTTGATCTGTGGCATTGGAGAAGAGTCTTGAGAGTCCCTTGGACTGCAAGGAGATGAAACTAGTCAATCCTAAAGGAAATCAGTCTGAATATTCATTGGACGGACTGATGCTGAAGCTCCAATACTTTGGCCACCTGATATGAAGAACTGACTCATCAGAAAAGACCCTGATGCTGAGGAAGATTGAAGGCGGGAGCAGAAGGGGATGACAGAGGATGAGATGACTAGATGGCATCACTGACTTGATGGACATGAGTTTGAGCAAGCTCTGGGAGGTGGTGAAGAACAGGGAAGCCTGGTGAGCTGCTCTCCACGGGGTCACAAAGAGTCAGACATGACTGAGCAACTGAAGAACAACAACCAGCAAAGTGAGCCTAAAAACCCAACTAACACAATCAGCTATATATGCTGTGCTTTAATAGATTTATAACACTTTTCACACACATAATACATGAAAAACAAATGTAAAAAATAAAACCTTTTTAATCTTATGTTACAGTACCTTGAAAAACATAGTAGTACCAGCTATATCACTGCTGTTTTTACACTTGTTTCTGGATATGCTGCACTTGAAATAAATATACTGTACCCTGTACAGATTGTATAGTAAAGCATAAAAAGCACAATCTCTTGTAGAGATTGCATGCATGTGACATTGTATGCCAGACATGTGAACTTACATGACTGCACAGCTGACCGCATGTTTGCATATTTGAAAGTTTGCAACTTGAAGGTTTGTGTGTAGGGGACTTACTGTAGTTCCTATTGAGGCCTTTATTCGTAGGATTAAACAGACACTTGTAATGATATTCCAGGATTGGATTGGTTAAAGAGTAAATATATATAGGGATAATTTCACTGCTAGTGGAGGGCCATGGAAAATCTACATCTAGAAGTGACATCACATACAATTAAATTATTATCTCTTGTGGCATGATTGAAATGCAGGTGAAAGAAAGAGGGTTGGGAGAACAAGTCCCAGTTGAACTTGTTAACTTTATAACCAGTAATAGTTATAAACATTGGGTGTTCCCCATGGCTCTAGAGAGTCTACATAGGGGAAAAGAGGACTAAAATTTACCATCTTAAAATAAGAAACAGCCTGTATGGGACTTTGAAGGAGCATCCTATCTGCAGTAATAGAGCAGATATGACTGTGGAAGTTTAGACTGGATTATAGCAATGGCAGATTTATAGTGCTAATTGTGTTGGGAAACAGAACTTGGTATGTGGGGTAGGGATCTGGGGAAATAAATGGAAGAGCCTGACAATTCTAAATTCTCTTGAGCTCTCCCTGGACAAGGCAGCCCCCTTCCCCAGAAATCTGCTTTCTTCTGCCTAAAAGCCATTCCACACTCTTCCCTGGTGCCTCAGTCCCTAAGAATCTGCCTGCAGTGCAGGAGACCCGGATTTGATCCCTGGGTCAGGGGAGAGCCCCTGGAGAAGGAAATGGCAACCCACTCCAATATACTTGCCTGGAAAATCCCATGGACAGAGGAGCCTGACGGCAATTGTCCCTGGGGTTTCAAGAATCAGACAGGGCTTAGCAAATAAACCACTCTGAGAAAAATACCTCATGTGCTAATGCCAAATCTTCTCAAGATAACCTCTTTCCACTCTATTGCCTCCAGGACAATACACAGACTTAAAGCACATTTCAATTCAAATAGATATGGTTTCCTACATGGAAAGAGGTAGCAGTTACACCAAAAATGTTCTCAGTTCTGAGCATCTGTGTCTTCAGGAAATTGGGGACTATTAAAAAGCCTCTTGATGAAAGTGAAAGAAGACAGTGAAAACGTGGGTTTAAAGCTTAACCTTCAGAAAACTAAGGTCATGGCATCTGGTCCCATCACCTCATGGGAAATATGTGGGGAGACAGTGGAAACAGTGTCAGACTTCATATTTTGGGCTCCAAAATCACTGCAGATGGTGACTGCAGCCATGAAATTAAAAGATGCTTACTCCTTGGAAGGAAAGTTATGACCAACCTATATAGCATATTAAAAAGCAGAGACATTACTTTGCCAACAAAGGTCTGTCTGGTCAAGACTATGGTTTTTCCAGTGGTCATGTATGGATGTGAGAGTTGGACTGTGAAGAAAGCTGAGCACCGAAGAATTGATGCTTTTGAACTATGGTGTTGGAAAAGACTCTTGGGAGTCCCTTGGACTGCAAGGAGATCCAACCAGTCCATCCTAAAGGAAATCAGTCCTGGGTGTTCATTGGAAGGGCTGATGCTGAAGGTGAAACTCCAGTACTTTGGCCACCTGATGTGAAGAATTGACTCATTGGCAAAGACCCAGATGCTGGGAGGGATTGGGGGCAGGAGGAGAAGGGGATGACAGAGGATGAGATGGCTGGATGGCATCACCGACTCGATGGACATGGGTTTGAGTAAACTCCGGGAGTTGGTGATGGACAGGGAGGCCTGGCGTGCTGCGATTCATGGGGTTGCAAAGAGTAGGACATGACTGAGCAACTGAACTGAACTGATGGAGCTCAATCTAAAAGGGTTGGACTATATAGAAGGAAATATGCATGTGATACAAGCATGCATCATAATCATGTATCATGACTTAATCACACTGAATTCATTAACTTGATGAGCATTCACTGAGAATTTGGGTTTTAATGTATTGCTGTAATGTATGACTGATGTTACCATTAAAGGGCTGTTGGATTAGTGATCAAAACTTGGACTAAGTACTTACTTGGAATCAATGCAGTTAAAATGTAGCAATTTCAAAGCACAGGATGGAGAAAGGAATTCATAGGCTGCTGAAAGAGCAGCCTTTTAGAAGCAATATGCTTCTTCATCTCTAAGAAGGTCTAGAAAGCACCTTCTTATCAAAAGTATTAAGAGATACCTTGGATTGGGGTACCAGCATATTTGAAGAGCTCTGTGCCAGTTTGATTGTGCAAGGTATGACAGTGGGAAATGTTTAAATAGATTGGGTTTCCCTATCTGAAGAGGAAAAAGGGGATCCTAGAAGATAAGAAATCAGGCATCATGATTCAATGCTTAGCATTAAAGATGATGTATGAGCGTCATAAAATACAAAGACAAAAGGGTAATCCAGTGGTTTCCAAATTTTCTGCACATTAGGATATCCTGGTGAGTTGAAAAAAAAAAAATCTAATTCCCAGGCCACCCTCCATACAAACTAAATTACAATATACGCAGTGAGAGATAGGAATCAGTATTTTAAAAATATTTCCCAGTTGATTACAATGTGAAGCTGACCTTGGAAAACAACGGGTTAATCCATCTTTGATCCCAGGAATCTGCAGCAAAAGCCTATTGGTCACAGTCTCTCAAGAATTTAAAATTAAATAGGTTGACAGCCTACTAAGGTATTATTTGATATGCACTGATAATTAGAAGAAAAAAATCTGCATCTCCTGGGCTGAAACCTAAGTTATCATTATCATAGCAAGAATTTAAAAATTATAAATTGGACAGAAGTCAAAGGAGGCTTAGGAAATGAAGGAAAACACCGAACCTTATATGACGATGTAGGACTGAAAGTAGCAATAGAGTTTGAAGGGGTTAAATTGTCACCGTTATTAAGAGACAGTTGCTGGTTTATACTGCACATGTTTCAAGTTACATCCAGTTCTCTTTCATAACAACACCTTTGGCTATATATTTTTGTTTACATCAATAACCCTATGCCATAATTTCAGACTCTTTCGTTGACTATGAGAGCTACTCCATTTCTTCTAAGGGATTCTTGCCCAAAGTACTGTGCTTAGCTGCTCAGTCGTGTCCAACTCTTTAGAACTCTTTAGCCCGCCAGGCTGTTCTGCTGTGGGAATTCTTCAGGCAAGAATACTGGAGTGGGCTGCCATGCCGTCCTCCAGGGGATCTTCCCGACCCAGAGATTGAATCCAGGTCTCCCGCATTGCAGGAGGATTCTTTATCTTCTGAGTCACCAGGAAGCCCCTTGCCCACAGCAGTGGATATAAAGCTCATCTGAATTAAGTTCGCACATTTTAGTTCACTGATTCCTAAAATGTCGATGTTTATTCTTGACCACATCCAATTTATCTTGATTCATAGACCTAACATTCCAGGTTCCTAGGCAATATTGTTGTTTACAATATCGGACTTTACTTTCACCATCAGACATAATTAGACATGACAATACATATTAAATCTTATGTATCATAATAAAGCATATTGTCTAAATGTCAAAGTGGTATAAAACCAACTGCTACAACAGACATTAGAAACTGCAGAGATCATAGGGGAGTAAAAAGAGCCCAGGAAATTTCCTGGTTAGTGTCATACACAATTGTGAAGCCCTGCACAGACAGTCTGAGCATGCCTGCTTTTCCCTCAGCTAATCAATATGCTATGTATCCTCTCTTCCATTTATCCTGGGGATGGTGGAAGTATCAAAAATTGAGTGACTCTAACCAGTCCCCAAGCTTTAAGATAAATTTTTTAAAAAAATAGCTGATTCATGTCAATGTATGACAGAACCCACTACAGTATTGTGAAGTAATTGACCTCCAACTAATAAAAAAAAAAAGAAAGAAAAAACAAACAAAAAACAAACAAAAATTTGTAAAAAAATAAACTGATAAATAAGGTTTTATCTTGGCTAATTTCTGTTTTTAAATTTAATCATTTCCCTTAAAAAACAAACAAAAATCTTTCCGACTAGCTGATAGGACAACTCTCTTTCGTTCTTCTAAATAGTCACCCTTTTAGGTTGAGTGAAGATATTTATTGAATTTTATTACTCTCCTCAATCTGCAGTCTGATTCCAGCCTCCCATATGTTGCCTGAAACTGCCTTTTTGAAATCACTACAGGAACTCTTTGTCAAATCCAATAGTTTGTCTAGTTCTCATTATTTTATTCCTGTCTATAATCTGATGCCATTGCCCAATCCTAGCTGCTTTTGCTTTCTTTTTCTTCTTGGATACTTCTTTCTCTTGCCTTCCTTACTGTGGACATTTCCTCCATGTACATTTCAAACTTATGCTACTCACTCCTATTTATTTTTTCCTTAGCGTTTTCTTCTTCAAGGCTCCAACATTGCAGGTAACTTCTATACAGTTAAATTCACTTGTTACTTATTCCGAACTGCAACACAGATTCTTTTCTTCTACTCCAAATAGCCGCAATTTGAGTTGGGGTTTTGCCAAATTTCCTGTTCAAAACTAAGGTAATGTTTTTCCTTTCTGATCAGAGGGACTTGGTTATAGGACATTGTTACTCAAAATGTTTCTCTTAATCTGCCTGTTTCTTTCCATTCCCTCTGACATCCCTTTCATCTCTTGCTGGGATTAATACCGCAACCACTTTGCAGGTCTGCTTGTCTTCAGTCTCTCCTCACTCCACTCCCATAACATATGGCCACTTGATTAAACTTTCAAAAACATTGATTTTACTAAGGTATGCCTCTGTACATAAACATGCCCTCAGGATAAAATGTGAACTCTAAGTGTGGCTTTCAGAGTCCTTCTTTATCTAACTCCTCCCACCTACGGGATCCCTCCTCCCACTAGCTTTAGCTAATCACTGTCACATAGGAATACTCTGGTCATTTTGCTCTCATTTTGCCTTTAGTATCTTTGTTTCATCCTGGAGACGATTTCTTTGCTAACTGCTCCATACACTACTATGTCACTGTCCACCATCCAATAACTTTAACTGATATTTTCTCAGTATTAAGAAATAAATTATGATACAGCCATAAAATTGGCTTTCATGAAGATAAATGGATTATTTAGTAATACAGGAAAATGCTCATACTCAGTTGGTAATTTTTGTCAGGCTATAGTTTTTCCAGTAGTCATGCATGGATGTGAGAGCTGGACTATAAAGAAAGCTGAGTGCCGAAGAATTGAGGCTTTTGAACTGTGGTGTTTGAGAAGACTCTTGAGAGTCCCTTGGACTGCAAGGAGATCCAACCAGTCCATCCTAAAGGAGATCAGTCCTGGGTGTTCATTGGAAGGACTGATGCTGAAGCTGAAACTCCAATATTTTGGCCACCTGATGTGAAGAGCTGACTCATTGGAAAAGGCCCTGATTCTGGGATGGATTGGGGGCAGGAGGAGAAGGGGACAACAGAGGATGAGATGGCTGGATGGCATCACTGACTCAATGGAGATGAGTTTGAGCAAACTCCGGGAGTTGGTGATGGACAGGGAGGCCTGGCGTGCTGCAGTCCATGGGGTCGCAAAGAGTTGGATGTGACTGAGTGACTGAACTGAACTGAACTGACATATGATAGTTTAGATATCTAAATATTTGTAGAGCTCTTCCTTTAATACTGAGGTGAAGAGTGACTAATTTAACTTTTTATGCTTTTCTGTAATTCCAGAATTTTCAGCAAATATAATAATATATTCAAATGATAAAAATAATATGTTGGATGAATAAAAACATTAAAATGTACATGTCACATTTCTTTAGCTATATTGAAATATTTATATGTTACATAAAGTCTAGGTTTTGAAAGTTTTTATAATTTCATCTTTATTACTATTTCAAATTCTTTCTCTACACATATTAATTGTGGTTTCCATCTTGAGCTTTATGATGGTGTTATAGTCAACATCTGGCTTTGAGGTAGTTATTATGTGGAATATTAAAAAAGTTTTTATGTCTTTTGTTCTAAACACTCTTTGCTATTATGTTGACATTCTTGAGGAAGCGCTCCTTAAAATTTTCCTGCAAATGGTTTCTGGGTCTCTTAATACTACTCCTCAAATTGATCATCAAACATCTAGTTACAAAAAGCTAATTTTTTCCTTCAGTGGTTACTTTGATATTTGTAATGAAAAAGCCTGTTGTTGCACCTTCATTAGATCTTTAAAAGTCTACATTTACTTTAATACAAAGAGCAACTGGAAAAGTAGGCCTGAAGGGCTGTAATATTTAGTCACACAAGCAAATGTTCATTATCCACACTGTCCCAATATACATGATTTAGTTCAAAAGGAAGCAGCAAGGAGGAGAAATACAAGATGTGGCCTCTGAATCAATGAACTAAGAGACAATTGTTGAATGCATATTACATATTCAGCTTAGGATGTTTTCCCATACTTTTCTAATGGAAGCATTTTTCACACTCTTTAGTTTCTCTGAGAAAATTTTAATCAATTTACAATCCTACAATAATGTATAAAAGTGCCTGTTTTGCCCTGAGTTATAGTTTCCAAAATACATTCTTGATAACTACAAAATCTGTGTTTCTATCTCCTCTTCTTCTCATGTTGAGAGTCATATTTCAAAGTACCCAGATGTACCAAAGCCACCTCAGATTTGGTTACAGCTAAATTGAACTCATTACCCTCCCTTTAAATTTTATGCAGTTTTCTATTTGTGTCTCCATAAATGATGTAAGGGATGTCTATTTCCCCAAACTTAAAGCTTCACGCTCATCATCAAACACAATCTCACCCATTTCTCACTGTGACAATCAAGGGAGTCCTATCATTTTGATACAATGCCTTTGAAATATTATTTTTCCTCCAACTAACATCACTGTTTAATATCTGCTTTTTTTTTGTTTAAATTTTCAACTAGTACATGTCCTTCTTACCCCAAGTACCTTTTATCCAGTAGCTAAAATTACCTTCATAAAGAAAATAAAGACATCATAATAGCATGAAAACTTGTACACTACCAGATGTAAAGTAGATAGCCAGCGGGAATTTTTTGTATGACTCAGGGAACTCAAACCAGGGCTCTTGACAACCTAGAGGGGTGAAATGAGGTGGGAGGTGAGAGGGATGCTCAAGAGGGAGGGACACATGGATACCTATGGCTGATTCATGTTGATGTATAGCAGAAAACAACAGTATTGTAAAGCAATCGCCCTTTAATTAAAAAGAAAGAAAACAAGTCAATCTTCTGCTTAGTAAATTTCATCACTTTCCAATGATTATTAAAATTATAAAAAGTCAAATGCCTGAACATGGCATTTAAGCTGTTTACGATCTAATTTTTTAAACAAGATTTTCTTATTTACCTTTTACGTATACTGTGTAAGCCTAAGCTGTCTTATAGAAACCATGGCCAAAGCCCCAGTCCATGCCAGCATCAGTTGTAATTTACAGGAGTAAGTCATTTTGAATGTTCCTGCCCTGATTAAGCCACTAGATGAAAGCAGTCCAGATGGTAGTAAAGATCTTTCTAGATTTTCAATGAGGATACATCCTGATAAACTCATCTTAAATTGAAATTTTTTTCAATTGAAAACTTATTTAATATGCATAACCTACTGACTGTCAGTGTTTAAGACAATAGACAGTAAAAGAATCTGCCTGCAATGTGGGAGAGCCAGGTTCAATCCGTGGGTCAGGAAGATCCCCTGGAGAAGAAAATGGTTACCCACTCTAGTATTCTTGCCTGGAGAATTCCATGGCCAGAGGAGCCAGGCAGGCTAGAGTTCATGGGATCGCAAAGAGTCAGACACGCCTGCGTGACTAACACCTTAAATGTGCTCAGAACACTTACACTAGTTTATAGTTGGGTAAAATTATCTACACAAAGTCTATTTTATAATAAAGTGTTAAATATATCAGGTAACACATTGCCTACTGTACTGGAAGTGAAAAGCAGAATGTCTGCACTGGTATAACCACTGCCATTACTAAGTGTGTTGGTTATTCACCTTGTTTGACTGGAACTTGTGGCTCATTGCCACCACCCAGTATTGTAAGAAAATATTTACCTCACATTGCTAGTCTGGAAAAAGGATCAGAATTTGAGGTATGGTTTCCACTGAATGTGTACTACTTTCCCAGCCTCATGAAGTCAATAAATTGTAAGTCAAATCATTATAAATTGGGGACCTTTTGTAAATGCAACAAACAAGAGTAGAGCAGCTAAGCCAAGTCAACCCCAGAGAATTATGACAGGTAATAAATGGAAGCTGTTATTTCAAACGTAACACCAATAGATAGCTAAAACAGTAAGACCCCAAAAAGTTTTCATTACCATGCATTTATGAATGATTAACTTATATACGATGCATTTATGTTGAAACCAAACAACCTCTAATTTATGACTATTCCTCATCTCATTCAAAATTCCACCTCTAAAGATCTGTTTACATTTCCCACCTTAAAGATCTATTTCACATTCAGAATAAAGGAATATTTTCTATGCACTTTGCCTGGAAATTTTGAAACCTAGAATTTAAACCTACATCATGTAACAGAACTAAGATTTATTTTGTTAGAGGAAATGAGTTTTCCAAGTATTGTCAAATATTCACTACAGTTATGCAGCTTTTATTTGCTGGAAAAAAATTGAAATGAAACCAAATGAAAACAACAAATATTGAGTCCAGAGAATACACATTCTAGATGGAGATTCAGACAAGTTAGCAAACAATTGTGGTACAGTTGTTAATCCAGCAGAAACATACATGATTTCTATAGGAGCAAAGTAAGCAAGTACTTAAGTCTTAAAAAGAGGGGAACACTTGTGGGAACAGTTTCTTATAGGGAGGAAACTATTTCATTCTGAAGGACAAGGAAGAAATAGGAGGAAACATGTGAATAAGTATATTTCCTGCCAGAGTGATTAAAATGTACAACCTAAGGATCCAATATGTAAAATATTTAGTATAACTTTAATATAGGCATGGCATATGTTTGGTCATGACGAGGATCAGAAATGTAGACAGGGAACTTGGTGGTAAGATATGTATGCCACAAGAAGAGTTAACCATTGCTACTGTCAGGGTTCTATTTGGCAGATAGAAACAAATTGGGGAGTTGGTATAGGGTAGCAGAGATAGAGCTTGGTATCAACACAATAGCTGGGCAAGTATTTCAGTAAAGTGGAAAACAAAATTGGTCCCTCTGTCAAGCCTGACTCTTTGTGAATCCATGGACTACAGCCCACGAGGCTCCTCTGCCCAAGGGATCTTCCAGGCAAGGATACTGGAGTGGTTTGCCATTTCCTTCTCCAGGGGATCATCCCAACCCAGGGATCCAACTCAGGGCTTCTGCACTGCAGGCAGATTCTTTACCGACTGAGTTACCAGGGAAACCAGGTTAAAATACTATATATAAAATCTGATCTCTCTCTCTCTCTCTATATATATATATATATAATTTCATATATATGTATAGTATTATGCATATAGTATTTTATATATGTACACATTATATATAGCATTATATGTAAGTATTATATGTGTGTGTGTGTGCATCTCCAAACAGTGACATTGGGCATGCAGAGAAACATTGCATGACAGCATTTTTGGAGGTATAATTTAAGGACCTTTGTGCCTGCAAAGTGAGTGTAAGAAATTAACAGTGGTTCCTAAGTTCCTGACAGGTGTTATGGAGAGAACTATGGTTCTAGTCCCTAACAAGCTGAATTTAATGGGGATACAACCTAGACAGCATATTAAAAAGGAGAGACGTGACTTTGCCAACAAAGGTCCGTCTGGTCAAGGCTATGGTTTTTCCAGTAGTCATGTATGGATGTGAGAGTTGGACTATGAAGAAAGCTGAGCACCAAAGAATTGATGCTTTTGAACTGTGGTGTTGAAGAAGACTCTTGAGAGTTCTTTGGACTGCAAGGAGATCCAACCAGTCCATCCTAAAGGAGATCAGTCCTGGGTGTTCATTGGAGGGACTGATGCTGAAGCTGAAACTCCAATACTTTGGCCACCTCATGCTAAGAGTTGACTCACTGGAAAAGACCCTGATTCTGGGATGGATTGGGGGCAGGAGGAGAAGGGGATGACAGAGGATGAGATGATTGGATGGCATCACTGACTCGATGGACATGAGTTTGAGTGGACTCTGGGAGTTGGTGATGGACAGGGAGGCCTGGCGTGCTGCGATTCATGGGGTCGCAAAGAGTCGGACATGACTGAGCGACTGAACTGAAACTGAACTGAACTGAACCATGGTGTAGTGGAAACTGAGTTTGAAGTGCCCATGGGATATTTGATAGATTTTAAAAGAGTAAATAAGACTTTTACTGGATTTTTTTTTCCATTTCACTATCATCAACCAAAAAAAAAAAAATAGATATTAGTATTTAGCACATATTGGACAAAGTGTTCTGTCTGGGTTAAAAGATTCATTATACACTTATTTCTGCCCTACAAGAATCATATTTTTAATCTCTTGTCCACCTCCATGGTTTAAAATTATTGGAAGAAATTCCATTAGCCATTATAGATTGTTCTTTGCTTTCCCCTTCAGGGTGATTTATTAATGAAAGGGATACAACTAATTGAATATATTGCATATATACACTGATGCAATGGAAGCATGCATTAAAGTTAGTATTGTATATATTAGGTGGCAGGGAAAAGAGGCATGCTGGTCTCTCATAAGTAGAAAACATCTGTCCAAAATTTTGTTCTCCTTTTATGGACTGAATTGTGTTACACCTCAAATTCATATGGTGAAGTCATAACTCCCAGTTCCTTAGAATGTGGCTATAGGTGAAGACAGGGCCTTTAAAGAGGTAATAACAGTTGAATGAGGACAGATGGATTGTCCTTATTCCAACATTACTACTGTCCTTATAAAAAGATGAAGAGGTATCAGTGTTGTCCACACATAGAGACAGTCCATGTGAAGACAGAGAGGGAAGACAACTCTCTGCAAGACAAGAAGAGAGGCCTCAGGAGAAGCTAAATCTGCCGTTATCTCAGTCTTGGGCTTCCAGCCTCTAGAACTGTGAGAAAATAATTGTATAGTAAGTCCCCTACACACAGACAAGTTCTGTTCTGAGAGGGCATTCATAAGTCCAATTTGTGCACAAGTCCAACAATGTTGGGCTTCTGGTGGCTCAGTTGAAAGAATCTGCCTGCAATGCAGGAGACCTGCAGTGGGTTTGATGCCTGGCTGGGGAAGATCCCCTGGAGAAGGGAATGGCAACCCACTTCAGTATTCTGGCCTGGAGAACGCCATGGAGAGAGGAGCCTAGTGGGTATAGTCCATGGGGTTGCAACGAGTTGGACCTGACTGAGCAACAAACCCTTGCACTTTTCCAACAAATTTAGCCTAAGTTCCCAGCTAACGCCATCAGCTATATAGTACCATACTATAATAGGTTTTTAATACTTTTCACACAAATAACAGAAATAAAAAAAAAAAAAACACACACACGTGGAAAACCCATTTTTAATCTTACAGTTCAATACCTTGAAAAGTACAGAAGTTGTCCATTTTCTTATGATCCTTTGTATTTCAGGACAGTGTAACAGCTGGCATACAGAGGCTGGCATCAAGGGAGCAGGCTAGAAGCATTACTGACTGGAGGAGGAAGAGGCAGTGGGAGATGGTGGAGCTGAAGGTTCTTCAGCAATAGGAGATGGAGGGCAAGCTGCAGCGTCCTTCCCACCTGATGCTGATGGCACAGGTTCTGGTTCCTTGCTTGATTCAATTCTAGCAACCCTCTGGGAAAAAGTGATCCAGTGATGTCTAAGTAGTTGCTCTTCTTTTTTTCTCTCTCTCATCATAGATGGCATGGCAGCACTAGATTGAATTCTGAACAGTTGCTGTAATCTCTGTGTAATGTTCTACATTCAGTCCTGTGCATCAAAAGCTAACAGTGTCTCCTCAAATAAAGAAAATCCCCTTGCCATTGCCTGCATCATGAATCTCTTCAGTTCTTCAGTGACATCTTCTTCCTGTCTCTCTTCATCCTTACTCTGGGTTTCCAGCTCCATCAGGTCTTCATTAGTAAACTCATGTTGCAAAGCAAAGAGTTCAATGAAGTTGCCCTATTGTGGATCTAGCTCCAACGTCTTGCTGAGGGTCATTAGGTTGCTGAAGACCTCTTTGGACTCCTCATTCACCTTCTCAAATCCACAAAAATCATAAGCAAACTGCAAGCAATGTTCTTCCAAACCCTATTTGTGGTGACTTAAGCAAAGTCAAAGTTTTTCTGGCCTTGTAGATGTTATAGTCCTTTCAAAATTGCTGCAAGGTTGTACATGATTTGTCACTCATCTTTACAGCCTGACATAAAGTGTGATATAAATTTCTTGAAAGTCACTATAACTCCTTGGTCTATAGGTTGGATAAGCAATGCAGTATTCGTTGACAGATCACTACTTTGATGTTGGAATGAAAGTTGTCTATACATTGGGGGGGGGGTAGCCCATAGAATTGTTGAGCAGTAAAAGAATGTTGAATGGGACGTCCTTCTCCAGCAATATTTCCCTATCTCCAGGTTAAAGTGGTGGAAAAACTAGTTCTGGAAAATGGCACGTCTAACCCAGGTTTTGGGGTTACTCTTCCACACAACAGGAAAAGAGCCTTTGGCTATGTTTTTAAGGACTCTTAGATTCTTTGAATGATAAACTAAGAGAGGCTTCAGCTTCAAATTGTTGGAAGCATTGTCACCAAACAACAGATTTAGCCTATCCTTTGCTGCTTTATCGGAGAAGGCAATGGCACCCCACTCCAGTACTCTTGCCTGGAAAATCCCATGGGCAGAGGAGCCTGGTAGGCTGCAGTCCATGGGGTCGCAAAGAGTTGGACATGAGTGAGCGACTTCACTTTCACTTTTTGCTTTTATGCATTGGAGAAGGAAATGGCAACCCACTCCAGTGTTCTTGACTGGAGAATCCCAGGGATGGAGTCACACAGAGTCAGACATGACTGAAGTGACTTAGCAGTAGTAGCAGTTGCTGCTTTATAGCCTGGCATCAGCTTTTCCTCCTTACTGATGTAACTTCAGACTGGCATCCTCTTCCAGGACAGTTCTTTCTCATCCACATTAAAAACCTGTTCAGGTAAACACTCACCTTCATCACTAATTTCTTGAAGCATTTCAGGAAATCTCTGGGAAGCTAGTGTATTTGCACTCATTGCCTCACCACTTACTTTCACATTATGATGTTGGCTCTAGCCTTGAACTGATGAAACCAACCATGGCTGGCTCTAGATTCTTCACTGTGTTTCTTCTTCAAGTCCTCATAAAGGTCTTTAGCTTTCTCTTGAATCAAAATTAAGCTGAGTGGGACTCAACGCTGATGCTGATCCTGCATCAACATACTGAGAAATTTCTCATACTGACCATCTCTTTTCCATTTTTCTTTGATATTATCATTGACATTATTAGCACGGCAGATGTCACATGTTCCATGATCTTTCCCTTGTTCTTTTGAATAATGCCAGTGGTTGAATGATTCCTCTTATAAGAATGAGCAGTGTCTACCATCTTTTCACCATTCTTCATTCTCTCAATTAATTTTACTTTTGTTTATATTGTTATCATTTGGCATTTCTTAGTAGTACTAGCTACATCACTGCCGCTTTTACACTTGTTTCCAGACATCCTGGTCTTGAAATAAAAATACTGTACAACTATAATCTATACAGTACTGTAAAGCACACAGAAGCACAACCAGTTGTAGAGGATGCATGCAGGTGACAATGCACACCAGACACGTGGACTGACTTATGTGATTTGACCTGCAAATGCACATTTACATCTTTGAAAAATTTCGCAACTTGAAGGGTGGTATGCAAGGGACTTACTATATGTTGTTCAAGCTACCCAGACTCTGGAATTTTGTTATTGCAGCCTAAGCAAATGAGTGTACCCTCTTTTTATTTGGAAGAATCCACTGAAAGAGCTTCTGGTGTTTCATTCATTGCTATGCTTACTCTCTCAATCACATCGACTCTTTGTGACCCGAAGGACTGTAGCCTGTCAGGCTCCTCTGTCCACGGGGATTCCCCAGGCAAGAATACTGGAGTGGGTTGCCATGCCCTCCTTTAGGGGATCTCCCCAATCCAGGGATCGAATCCAAGCCTCCCACATTACAGGCGGATTCTTTACCATCTGAGCCACCAGGGAAGTTCAGGAATACCAGAGTAGGTAGCTTATCCCTCCTCCGGGGAACTTCCCCACCCGGGAATCAAACCACTGAGGTCTCCTGCATTGCAGGCAGATATTTTTACCAGCTGAGCTACCAGGGAAGCTTTATTCATTCCTATCCTCCAGGAAATAAAATTAGTGAATTTGTACTCAATTTCAGTGTATTCTGTTTTTCTAGTAAGCTATATCACTCTAGTCAAAGCCACTGTTCTTGTATTCATTTTTTTTTGTTCTCCCCCTATAATAAGCATGCATGTTTTATCCCTTAAAAAGTCTGCTCATACTTGTTCACTCTGCTGCTCAGAAAAATGAACTCATGTCTGTCTTTCAGATGCATTTATTCTTATTTTAAATCAGAATAAATTAAGAAACCCTGCTTAGGTCTCTTCCCTGAACTGTAGTCCAAGTCTACACTTGGAATTTTGGATATTGGGAAATTGCTTGGTGATTTATAAAAGTACTATATCATTTGCTATAGTTTTTTGTTTGTTGACTCAGAGAAATTTGGAAAAATAGGGATTTTGGAAATTTGGAAAAAGTAGTATCTTAGTTTCAATACCCTACTGAAAACCCCTATATTTGTTACTAAAGTGTGTGCTAAAGAAGGCCTCCTATTAAAAAAGAAATAATAATCTATTCTCCATGTGCTCATGAATAAAGAAAACTTCATGGCTAGATAGAATTTAGGATATCTTAAAAAACATTACTGGGAAGTGCTTAAAACTGAGTTTTATTAAAATGTCAAAATGATTTGTTTACCATGGCCAATTACCTGATTGCTTTGTTCACTCACCAGAAAGTTTTATTGTCATGTAAAAGACACTACATTTTAAAACTAAAAGGATCATAAATTGTTACACAATATGGCCTTCAAAAGTAGGCTCTTAAATCAGATCTGATTTAATTGGAATATCATAGATCAAGAAATTGTTTTATTTGTGTTAAAGTTATTGACTCAATATACTACATTTATATGGTCAGAGAGGTGAGACTGAAGGACTGCACTGTATTGTAGGTATGTTAAATTATCTAGAAAAAACACGGCATTATCAAGTTCTAGATTTCCTGCATTTAAAGTATTGCTACGATTTTAGTATATATATTGGGGGAAAATGCACATAGACTAAAATAAGTTTAAGATAATATAGAGTAGCTAAAATATAGTAAGTTAAATTACTTCAACCAAATATAATGTACTTTCTAGAGCAAGAGAAGAAAGGTATATTTAATGCTAAGTATTTCATTTGAGAAAAAAGTACTCCCTTTAAGAATTATACTTGTGTAGTTTTTAGGGTAAGTGCATTTTTATTGCATCTTTTTTTTTTAATCTGAAAATTGACTAGTGGATATCTAATGATTGACAGATTGTGTACATACACTTAACTCCATCCCTTACCAAAACTCTCATAAATAATAGTAAAGAAGGTTTTTTTTTTTTTTTTAATGATGGGTAAAGGAACATAGATAGAATGGCAGAAAACAAACATGCAAACAAAGAAACAAAGCTGAGAAATTGGATCAACATGGCAGAAGGCTAAAACTATTTAAATTGTACACACACTAGACTAATATGACAAAAAATATTAAAAATACCAAGTTTGGACCAGAATGTGGAGAAATTGGATATCATATGTTGCTGGTGAAAGTGTATATTTCTACAAACATTCTGGAAAAGTTTCATTCTCTGTTAAGTCTGAATTTATGAGTATTTTTTAATCCATAAATCTTACAACTTGTATTCTCAACAAAAGCCTCCCTTCCAACAACTAGGCAGGAGACCGCACCTCTGACAGGGCAGTGACAATCCCAGAGCAACGGGGAGGCCCCGCGCAGTATCCAGTACAGGCTCAGCTACCAAGACATCAGTCAACCTCCTATCAGGGGCACAACAGTCAGCATATACTGGAGGAAAGAATTTGCAGATATTGGCAGTAAAAACAGCTCTTCCACCAAAAAATATTAAACCCACACAGGCTACACAGGGATGTTTCCCAGGTAAAAATAGTGTGCATCTAGGATAGATCACATCTTAAGTCATAAAG
Source organism: Odocoileus virginianus (assembly GCF_023699985.2). Taxonomy (NCBI): domain Eukaryota; kingdom Metazoa; phylum Chordata; class Mammalia; order Artiodactyla; family Cervidae; genus Odocoileus; species Odocoileus virginianus. The sequence goes on from NC_069697.1 coordinate 12,185,440, forward strand.
CAAGCCTCAGCAAATTTAAGAAAATTGAAATCATATCAAACATCTCTTCTGACCACAACTCCATGAGGTTAAAAATCAATTACAGGGAAAAAAAAACATGTTAAAAAAATACAAACACATGGAAGCTAAATGTTATACTACTAAATAACCAAAGGTTCACTGAAGAAGTCAAAAAGCAAATAAAAATATCTAGATACAAATAACAACAAAAACAAGATGATTCAAGACCTAGACACATGAAAGCAGTTATGAGGAAAGTTTATACCAATACAATTTTACCTCAGGAAACAAGGAAAGGCTCAAATAAACAACTTAAACTTATACCTAAAGTATCCAGAGAGAAAAAAGCAGCAGCAGAATCCAAAGTTAGAAGGAAAGAAATCATAAAGATCAGAGAAGAAATAAATGAGAGGGAGATGAAGAAAACAATGAAAAAGATCAATGAAATTAAAAACTTGTTCTTCAAAAGCATAAATAAAATTGACAAAACTTTATTAGACTCATAAGGAAAAACAAGAGGGCACAAATCAACGAAATTAGAAATGCAAAGGGAGATGTTACAATGAACACCACAGAAATACAAAAAATCTTAAGAGGCTACTACAAACAGCTATATACCAATAAAATGGACAACTTAGGAGAAAAAGACAAAGTCTTAGAAAGGTACAACCTTCTAAGGCTGAACTAGGAAGAAACAGAACATATGAACAAACCAATCACATGTACTGAAATTGAAACTACCAGAAAAAGGAAAAAAAGCAAAAAAAAAAACAAAAAAAAACCTTCCAACAAACAAAAGCCCAGGACAAGATGAATTCACAGGCAAATTCCATCAAACATTTACAGAAGAGTTACACCTATTCTTCTGAAACTCTTCCCAAAAATTGCAGAAAATGGAATCCTCCCATGGTCTTTCTATGAGGCCACCATCACCCTGATACCAAAGTCAGACAAAGATAACACAAATTAAGAAAATGATAGGTCAATATCATTGATGAAAAAAGAAGCAACAATCCTCAACAAAATACTAGCAAATGGAATCAAACAACACATTAAGAGGATCATGCACCATGAAGAAATGGAATTTATCCTAGAGATGCAAGGATATTTTAATATCTGCTAATCAGTGTGATGGGGCTACCCTGGTGGTTCAGACAATAAAGATCTGCCTGCAATGTGGGAGATCTGGGTGCAATCCTTGGGTTGGGAAGATCCCCTGATAAGGGAATGGCAACCCACTCCAGTATTCTTGCCTGAAGAATCCCATGGACAGAGCAGCCTGGCAGGCTACAGTCCATGGGGTCACAAAGAGCTGGACACAGTGTGAACTATCCACCAGTGTGATACACCACGTCAAAAAATTGAAGAATCAAAACCACATGATCATCTTAATAGAGGTAGAAAACCTTCTGACAAAATTCAATACCCATTTATAATAAAAATTCAGAAATAGGACATAAAGGGACCACATCTCAACATAATAGAGGACATATAGCACAAACCCACAGCTAATATCATTCTTGGTGAACACTGAAAGCATTCCCTCTATGATCAGGAACAAGACAAGGATATCCACTCTTACCACTTTTATTCAACATAGTCTTGGAAGTTTAAGCCATGGCAATTGCAGAAGAAAAAGAAATAAAAGGAACCCAAACTTGGAAAACAAGTAAAGCTATCACTGTTTGCAAATAACATGATACTATACATAGAAACTGAGTGACTGAACTGAACTGATACATAGAAAAGATGTGAACAGAAAACTAGTAGAAATCATCAATGAATTTGGTAATGTTGCAAGATACAAAATTAATACAGAGAAATCTCTTGAATTCCTGTATACTAACATGAAAGGTCAGAAAGAAATTAAGGAAATGATTGCATTTACAATCACATCAAAAATAGTAAAATATCTAAGAATAAACCTACTTAAGGAAGCAAAAGACTTGTATTCAGATCATTATGAAATGCTAGCGAAAAAAATCAAAGATGATACCAGGGACATGGAGCAATATACCACATTCTTGAGTTGAAAGAATCAATACTTTCAAAATGACTGTACTGTCCAAAGCAGTCTACAGATTCAATGCAATATCTATCAAATTACCAAGGGCATTTTTCACAGAATTAGAACAAAAAAAATTTACAATTTGTATGGAAACACCAAAGACCCCAAGTACCCAAAGCAATCTTGATAAAAAAACAAAAAATGGAGCTGGAGGAATCAGGATTGTTGACTTCAGATTACACTGAAGAGCTGCAGTCATCCAAACAGTATGGTACTAGCAGGAAAAAAAGAAAACAGAAATAAAAAACAGTATAGAAATTCTAGAGATAAACACATGTACCTATTGTCAACAAATCTATGACCAAGGAGGTAACAATGTACAGTGGAGAAAAGACAGTCTCTTCAGTATGTGGTGCCAGGAAAAGTGGACAGCTACATGTAAAAGAATGAAATTAAAACATTATCTAACACCAAACACAAAAATAAACTCAAAATGGATTAAACAGCTAAATGTAACACTGGATACTTAAAACTCTTGGAGAAAAATGTAGGTAGAACCCTTGAGACACAAATTGTAGTAATATCTTTTTGGATCCACCTCCTAGAATAATAAAAATAAACATAAACAAATGGAACCTAATTAAACTTAAAACTTTGCACAACAAAGGAGACCACAAAGTAAGAGAACCCACAAAATGGGAGAAAATATTTGCAAATGGTGCAACTGACAAGGGGTTAATCTCTAAAATATAAAAGAGACTCATGTAGCTCAATTTAAAAAAATCCCAATCAAAACATGGGCAGAAAATCTAAACAGACATTTCTTCAAAGAAGATATGCGTATGGCCAAAAAACACATAAAAAGATGCTCAACATCACTAATTATTAGAGAAATGCAAATCAAAGCCACAGCGAAGTCTCACCTCACACCTGCCAGAAAGGCCATCATTAAAGTCTGCCAACAATAAATGCTGGCCTGGGGGTGGAGAAAACCAAACTCTTCTACAGTGTTAGTGGGAATGGAAATTGGTACAAACATTATGAACAGTATGGAGGTTCCTTTAAAAAAATAAATATTGAACTACCATATGATCCAGAAATCCCACTTCTGGGCATATATCTGGAGAAAACCATAATTCAAAAGGGTACATGCACCCCACTGTCCACTGCAGCAATATTTCCAGTAGCTGAAACATGGAGGAAGCCTAAATGTCCATCAGTATAGGAGTGGATAAAGAAATGGAGTGGACACACCCTCACAATGGAATATTACTCAGTCATATGAAAGGAAAGAAATAATGCCATTTCAGCAACATAGATGGACTTAGAGATTATCATACTAAGTGAAGTAAGTCAAACTGACAAAGATAAATATCATAATATATCACTTATATGTGGAACCTATAAAATGATACAAGTGAACTGTTTTACAAGACAGAAATAAATTCACAGATATAGGAAGCAAATTTGTGATTAGGAGAGGGGAAAGGGAAGGGATAAATTGGGAGACTGGGATTGACAATATATACACTACTATTTATGAAATAGTATAGACAACTAATAAGGATCTACTGTACAGCACAGGGAACTCTACTTAATACTCTGTAATTACTTATTTGGGAAAGAATCTAAAAATGAGTGGATATATATGTATATATTGGAGAAGGAAATGGCAACCCACTCTAATACTCTTGCCTAGAGAATCCTGTGGACAGAGGAGCCTGATGGGCTGCTTTCCATAGGGTCACACAGAGTCAGACAGGACTGAAGTGACTTAGCATGTGTGCATGCATTGGAAAAGGAAATGGCAACCCACTCCAGTGTTCTTGCCTGGAGAACACTGCCTCCATCCCTGGGATGGAGGAGCCTGGTGGGCTGCCGTATATGGAGTTGCACAGAGTCAGACAGGACTGAAACGACTTAGCAGCAGCATGTGTATGTATAACTGATTCACTTTGTTGTATAGCAGAAACTAACACAATGATGTAAATCAGCTATATTCTAATACATTTTCTTTTAAAAAGTCGGTGGGTATTACCTCCAGGGAAACAGACAAACAGAAAATAAACAAGGAATTTGAGTACAGATGCTGGTATAAGAGCAGATTAAGGACAATGCAGATCAGGGAGTTTATTTTGTCTATCTACTTTACCTGTGAGCTAAGAGGAGTGCGAGTTAAAAGAGGATGAGGAGAGAAGAGAAGGATTTCCTTCAGTTTCGATTTCCTTGCTTGTGATGGGTTTGTTAAGATCTTCTATTTCTTCCTGGTTCAGTTTTGGAAAGTTATACTTCTCTAAGAACTTGTCCATTTCTTCCAAGTTGTCCATTTTATTGGCATAGAGCTGCTGCAACCTAGATGCCCATCAGCAGACGAATGGATGAGGAAGCTGTGGTACATATACACCATGGAATATTACTCAGCCATTAAAAAGAATTCATTTGAATCAGTTCTAATGAGATGGATGAAACTGGAGCCCATTATACAGAGCAAAGTAAGCCAGAAAGATAAAGACCATTACAGTATACTAACACATATATATGGAATTTAGAAAGATGGTAACGATAACCCTAAATGCAAAACAGAAAAAGAGACTCAGATGTATAGAACAGACTTGTGGACTCTGGGAGAAGGCGAGGGTGGGAATGTTTCAAGAGAATAGCATTGAAACATGTATATTATCTAGGGTGAAACAGATCACCAGCCCAGGTTGGGTGCATGAGACAAGTGCTCGGGCCTGGTGCATTGGGAAGACCCAGAGGGATCGGGTGGAGAGGGAGGTGGGAGGGGGGACCTGGATGGGGAACACATGTATATCCATGGCTAATTCATTTCAATGTATGACAAAAACCACTGCAATGATGTAAAGTAATTAGCCTCCAACTAATAAAAATAAATGGAAAAAAAAAAAAGAGCAGATTAAGGACAATACAGATCAGCGAGTTTATTTTGTCTATCTGCTTTACCTGTGAGCTAAGAGGAGTGTGAGTTAAAAAGAGGATGAGGAGAGAAGAGAAGGATTTGCAATGTTCATTTTGGAAAGAGGAAATGGGAACATTGCAGTCATGGGCAGTAACATAGTTTTCTTTATCACTATTACATAAATTCAAACAATGTTAAGCAATTTTTAGAGATTAAAAGGAACAAAAGACATTATTGCCCTTGTTTATGAAAAATTATCAATTTATCTAGAAGTGTTTTATTTCTAAAATTGGTATCTGATTAGGAGTAGCTAGGGGCTCCTCTAGTGGCTCAGATGTAATGAACCTGCCTGGAACACAGGAGACCCAGGTTTGATCCTTGGAGAGGGAATAGGTACCCACTCCACTATTCTTGCCTGGAGAATTCCGTGGACATGGGAGCCTGGTGGGCTGTAGATTACAGAGTCACAAAGAGTCAGACAAGACTGAACAATGAATAGGAGTAGCTAGAGAGAGTGTTCAAGCTATTCCTTAAACTGGACTAAATACCTGAAAGAAAAATGAGGTCACACTGTCATCTAAGTAGATCAGTATAAAATCATTCTGAGATTAAAAAAAAAAGTTGCTAAAATTAAATGGAGTTAATATCACTTCAGCTATATATACAATGCAATTATTGATTATCTTGTCAGATATTAAAGTACAATTGGCAATTTAAAAGTTCTAATTAGAAAAGGAAGTATGAGCATCATATCATTAGGAAGTTTTCTATCAAGTAGAAGAGATATACTTGTAAAGAAATCATAGCAGGTACTGAAAATATGATAAAACAAATAGGTGCAATGCACAATGCTGGCTGATGGCAACTGTAACAAACTAACTCTCATTTGGGGCAGCTATATATTTCAGAGCCTTACTACAAAAATGATAAGCACCACACTTTTCTCAGTTGATTTCTGATTAATTTCTCTGTTCAACATATATTGATTAAGCATCAACTATACCCTCTGAGACACAAATTGTAGTAATATCTTTTTGGATCCACCTCCTAGAATAATAAAAATAAACATAAACAAATGGGACCTAATTAAACTTAAATTTTGCACAACAAAGGAAATGGGAGAATGGGAGAAAATATTTGCAAATGGTGCAACTTTTTAAATGCTGGGTAAAGCAGTGAATAAGATAGATATTCTTTTCCTTGGGTTGCTTACATTCTAGTAGTAGGAAGAGACTATAAACACACAATTCATATTTCATCTAAAGATAAGAAATATAAAAAAGTTATTAACTTACTTACAAAGTTGGGAAGTCAAAGGAACCCATGTGGCATTTATAAATGCAAATAACAAGATGCAAGGAAAAGAAAGGGAGTAGAAATAAGATTAAAGATTTAATGAAACCTGTTAAATTTTTTGAATGTTGTATAAAAAGTGGATTTTATTCCAATGGCATTGTGAAACTACTAAAGTGTATCAAGCAACTGGGTGACTTAGATCTTTATTTCGAAGTAATTGCCTGGACAGTGGTAGTGTTTCTTATTTTTATTTCTGGCTGCACTGCATGGCATGCATATTTTAGTTCTCTGACCAGGGATTAAATGTGCACCCCTTGCAGTGGAAGTAAAGAGTCTTCATGGTTCTGTAGCATTTGAATCACACTAGAGAGAGACTAAAATAGCCTTTTAGGTAAAAAAAATAAGTATGAAAATAGAAAGAATGAAGGAAAGAGAATGGGTAAAGGGGAAAATAGAGGAAGAAAAAGAGAAAGAATTAAGGGCAGAAAGAAAACAACAAAATTCAGATTTGAAAAGCAAGAAACTATTTTCTGAATGAAATAAAGGGTGAATTCAAGAGATAATAGTACAGCAGAGTGTGACTCAAGGATCTCAAACCCAGGCTCTGTAACAACCCAGGGGGGTGAGATGGGCGGGATGTGGGAGCAGGGTCAAGAGGAAGGGGACATACATACACCTATAGCTGATGTATGGCAGAGACCAACACAACGTTATTGTAAAGCGATTACCCTTAAATTAAAAAGTAAATTTTTGAAAAGAGAGATAATAGCACAGCATAACTGTTTAATCATAGGCCCTACTACAGCCAGGCTCTCTGCTTCCTAATCACATCTTATCTACTCACTTCTGCGTGATCTTGGGTAATGTCTTCCTTTGTCTCAGATTAGTTGTGAAATGAGGAGAGTAGAACATATTTCATATTATTGTTATTGGGACTGAAATACTTAATATATGAGTTTTTGTTTGAAAAACTGTACCCGGCACATAATAAGTGATCAATAACTATTAGAAAATTAAAAGCAGAATCTGTTGGCTTAGGGGATATAAAGAAAGTCATAGAATAATATGTAGAAGATAACCTCAAATTTCTTGTTCCATTATTTGGACTCATGACAGTAGCACCAGTTTAGAGAAGGAAGCAGATTTAAAAGGTAATAATAAGGTCATTTTAAAAAAATTTATTAATTTATTTTATATTTTTATTTTAAATTACCTGAGGGATGTCTTATCATGTGTGCTTATTAGTCAATTGGATTTTCAATCGGGAGGTCAATGAGGACTTCCATATGGAAGACAAATATTTTTTAATCATTTCTGTATAGGAGCAGTTGAAGTCATTCATCACAGACACCATCTAGGGAGTCTATGTAGATTTACAAAAGATAAAAATGTGCCCAATACACACAGAATTAAACAAGAAAATAAAAAAGATATAGCCAGGTTTGATGAAGAAATAAGAATGAAACATGCAAAGACAAAAAGGGAATAAAGATTTTCTTGAATAAGAATATTCCATATTATCAAATTCTCCCATAGAAAAGAAGACAATACAAAATCTTTATATTTATATAAATATAAAATCTCTTTATCAGTCATTCATATCAGAGTCACGAAAATCTATATTTCTCCTATAGGTCTGTTCAAGGCAATCTAGGGTTTTGTTTTTTTTTTTAATTACATTCCTGAAAATTCAAGAACCAATTGCTTAATCCAAAAGACACACATTGTTAGGTTATTTTTTACAGCAGCTCCCCACTTTCAGAAAACAAGATTTATATTGGTTTGCTATTGCTGCAATATTAATTCCTTACAAATATAATCACTTGGAACAACACAAAATTATTATGTTATGGTTCTGGAGGTCAGAAATCCAAAAGGAGTGCATTGGATTAAAGTTAAGATATTGTTTTGACTGCATTCATTTCTGGAAGCTGTTTAAGAGTATTTCATTTTCTTGCCTTAAACCAGCTTCTACAGATTTCTGGTCTCCCTTCATCTTCAAAGCCAGCAATGATGGCCACTCGAGTTTTCTTAAGATGTCATCTCTCTGGTTCTAATCCTTTCCCCCCTTCCCTTTGGAAGACCCCTGTGATTACACTGGCCCCACCCTGATGGTGGTACTTTAGTCCCTCAGTCATGTCCGATTCTTTGAGACCCCATGGACTGTAGTCCACTAGGCTTCCCTGTCCATGGGGTTTCCCGGGCAAGAATGCTGGAGTGGGTTGCCATTTCCTTCTTCAGGGGATCTTCCTGACTCAGGGACTGAACCCAGGTCTCCTGTATTGCAGGCGGATTCTTCACTGGCTGAGCCACCAGGGAAGCCCCCACCCTGGTAATTCAGGATAATCTCTTTCCGGTAACTGATTGGCAAGCTTAACTCCACTTGCAATTTTAATGACCTCTTGCTGTGTAACATAACATATTGACAAGTTCTAAGAGTAAGAATGTGGTTATTTTGTGGGGCCATTATTCTACCTACCACAGTGTCATTCATGACATAGCTGAATGTAGTTCGAGGAATATGTTTGTGACATAAACCAGATTATACTGTGTCCATGGATGGAAGGATGTTCTAGAAGGGAAGACAACCACTTATTAGGAATATGGTGAAGAGAACATGGGCGAAATGGGAGAAACAGATAAAACAACTTCCTTTTTGTTGTTTATTACTAAGATAATTGATACTTCAAAACATGTCCACAGGATGGTACACAGTGGTTTGCTACAGTGTTGTAAATATGAATGGCATCCAGAATTTTAACTAAAAGTTTGAATTGTTTTTTAAAAATCACAGCAAGAAACAGTATATGTATCATATAGCATGTCAGCCAGTTTCCTTGCCTTTAACTAAGTTTCTTTGCTTTTGTGGATTAGCAGTGAAAGTGGTAAAGATTTAAGATCTGACCTATGTTGAACATGAGAAAATTATCACAGCACAGCAGGTAAGAGAATGTTCTCTGCAATAAGATTCTTTCCAAAGTGATAGCCACAATACAGTCACCACAAAGAATGGAGTTTAAAAGGCATATTATCATGTATTGGTGTAGATGTGGAGCCACTGGAACTCACATACTACTGATGGAAAAGTAAATTGATTCAACCATATTTGAAAATGAACTGGAACTCTTTCAAATAATTCAGAAAATCAGTTTTCTGGACAAATATTGAACCTTTGAAGAACTCTACTTGGGGATATATTACTAACAGAAAGCATATATATATATGTATGTATATGTCAACCAAACACATGAAAAATGGTTTTATCAATCTCATTATAATAATCTGGAAGCAATCCAAATATATATCAAAAGAGAAATGGTTTTACATTCATACCATGGAATACTCCACACAATTAATTACTGTTATACACAACAGCATGAATAAATCTCATAAATATAATATTGAATGAAAGTAGCTGAATTCAAAATAATGCCCACTTTATAATTCCATTTATATAGAGAGTTGTAATTCAAAGCAACTGGTAATTTAAGTCTTGGTAGTAAACTTTGGAAAGGAGAGGAATAGTGACTGGGATGGAATGTAAGAGCTCCTATGAAGCACTCCTTAGGAAGTTATCTTCAGTATAAAATAGAAAAAATTGCAAATTTCTAGTTTGCAACATGATTATGCTAGTGTATTCACTTTGCTAAAATTTGCCAACATATGTACTTATGATTTGTATGCTTTAAACGTTTGCCATGAATTAAAAAGTGTCATGAAATTTTGTAATATGTAAATTCAGAAGTAGTGAGGAGGTAAGACATGTTAGTGCCACTTTGAGTTGAAAATACTCAGAGCATTTGGTAATGGGGATAAATGCAAAGGGTCAACTTATTTTAAAAAATTCCTAAATTCAAGATTAAAAAGAATTGGCAATAATCAAAGAATATCTTCCAAGTCAATCTTTAGCTGATTGCTCATATACTCTATTGAAATCAGAGACGATAAATGAGAAAACCAATTTCCTTGGAAAATAAATGTTATTTTAGCCTACAAACTAGTAAGATTTCAAAATGGTCATTAGAACCCCAAAGAAGTTTTGATACAACTAAATATAAATTGCCATGAGCACAGATGTTACTATAGTTTACCCTGTATTAACTAAAATTTTAGCTTGTGATAGTTCTCTTCAAGCAAAGGCTACGATCCCAAATGAAATGCCAGATGGCAAAAAGGTTGTTTCTTACACTCAGGAAACCAAATCCAAAAATTTTGAGGGCTGTATTCAATAGGCCATTGTTATATTTGGCCTGGATTATTTAAATATTCAGTAGGATGTAAAATGCAGACAAGAATTTATTGAAAAGTCATCTGACTTTTTGTATTACATAATTTCTACACTTGCAATCATTAAAAAAAAATTCTCTAGTTGTTTTCCTTTTAATTTACTGGGATTACCATATAACCATTTCATCCCTTTTCTCAGACATGAATGCTGGAATATTCATTGAGATAAGCTCTGGATCATTTCATAGTATCTACCTTTTGATTTCAAGTGGCTCTAGCAAATATTGGGTTTAAGTATATTTTGTTAAGAAATTTGGCAAATGAAGAATATAAAAGTTTTTCTGGAATCACTATGTGAAGCCAAATTTTAGCTCTGCTAAATAAAAGTGATGAATTAATTTAGAAATTTAAATAAGCCTCCCAATTTAAAATAATAAATCCCTTCTACTTCCTAGCAGGAGGGAACCAACCATTTATAAGGACTTTGATAACTGAGAACATATACAAATGTAATAGGTTCAATTTAAGATGAGTGCTTATTTTTATTGAAAGCGTATCAGAGAAAACCATCCCGAACAACATTTTCTTCTGTGAAGTCAAAATAAAGAAATTCAATCACAAATGTTTTGTTTTAGGAGTTTCTTCTGTAAAAGTAAATATGTAAAGTAATAAAATGGTACTGACCAAAGACCAGTTCATTACTTAAAAAACTGTGATTCCTATAGACAGAAGCATTATTGCATTTTGAAAAGAGCATCATTACAAAATTTGGGTTCTAATCCTTAATTTAACATTATAAAACACAGCTAAAATTTTTGGATATTTCTCCCTCTTATAGGAATTTTAATTTGATGTTAATAATCTCTGTAATCCTATTATATCTGAAAGTCCATAAAACAACATAAAATACATGAAAATAGACTTTTGTGTATTGTTAAATTTATCCTTTATAATATTTATACACTGCAAATAACCAGATCATTGGTTTTTCAAGTGTATTGGTATTAGATACCATCTTTCAAGGGCTTCCCGGGTGACACAGTGGTACAGAATCTGCCTGCCATTGTAAGAGACATGGATTCAATCCGAGGGTCAGGAAGATCCCCTGAAGTAGGAAGTGGCAACCCACTCTGGTATTCTCGCCTGGAAAATTCCATGGACAGAGGAGCCTGGTGGGCTACAGTCCATTGGGTCACAGAGAGTCAGACACTACTGAATGACTGAGCAGAGATATCATCTTTCAAATGAAATCTTAGTACAGAGGAAAAAACAAAGAAAACAGGTATAAACTGAATTGCTCCTGTTGGTGTTCGGGAGATGTAGGTCTCAATCTCGGCTGGACCTTTCTCTTTTGACTCCTAAATAGAACTTTCCAGAGTTGCAAAGGGTTTTTTTAAATGCAGCTCAAAAGTTTCTAGTCTATGACAATACATACTTGAAGAAGTGAAAATCCCACACTTGAAAATGAGATTTGTTACAGTTGAAGTTAATTAAACTGAAAGCTAATTTAGGCATCTCATTTGTGAAATTATTAGAGAGGCTTTTTTTCCTTAATAAATGATAGCTAATTTGATGGTTAGTGTTAGTGAAGCAGAAGAATGGCATGCATTATTGTTCTGTAGAAATTGTAAAGTGGAAAATAGGTAATAGCATGTCCAGGTTTCCAAACTGTAATCCTAGAGCTCAAAACATTCATTGTTAGAAGTTGTCTAGGATACCAGTCATGTTGGATTAGGGACTCACACTACCTCTTTATGACCTTATCTTAACTAATCATGCTTGCAATGACCCAGGCACAATTCAATCCATTGCACTGGTACAGGTTCAGTCAGGCATAGCTATGATAGAATTATGAGGGCAGATAGAAGAAGAAACTAATGAGTGTCAGAGCAAAATACTTTCTAAGACATTTAATCTTCCTGGTAGTAGTATTGTTTGCGATTGCCAATCACAAGGATAATGTTCTTGGAGAAATGCAATGTAGTTAGTGATCAGAAAAGAAAAGTAAAAATGGGACTTACAGAGAAATGTCTAGTCCAGACAAGACACACTTTCACAAAGCATTCAGCACAATGTGAAAGGGAGTATAACCATCATCTATCATGATCAGTGAAAAGGAGTTGGACAATGCAACCACATCATTGAAAAAACTCATACCAGAAGGATGTGAGCATGAAATCACTACCTCTTGACCATGAGACCACAGTGGAATTCTACAGAAAACTCAATAACCTGAGGTTTATCATTTAGGGAAACAAATCATCAAGAAAAAACTTGAACCTGAGCACAGATGTCTAACCCACAAAATGAAACCAGAGGGAATTTAACTCATTATAAGGTATTCAATGACCAAAGATTTGCAGTGACTAAGAGAAAGCAATTCAAATAAAATAGAGTGTCGTTCATGGCAAAAGCTGAAGCATACTTAAATATCTGGTCTCTGAGAAAATATTTAAAAAACCTGAGTGTACCAGAGAAATTGAGAAAAGAGAAAGTGCAGAAAATATAGCCTAATCAGAACTGAGATTTAGTTGCTACACAAATTATAAACCTATTTATGGCATTTATAATGAGCTCACAGAAAAAGCCATATAATTTAATAGCTGAAATTAAATATTTAGTTCAGCTTACATCAATTGGTTACACTCATATATCCTTTATATTTCTGAGTCATTTACCATTCATTAATTAGTGTATTGAGTTTTTTGATACCGAGAATTGATTACGTCAGTTACTATAATAAGTGCTGCAATACAATGATGAATAAAAATTTCTGTCCTCCAAATGTTCATAGGCTAATAGAAGAGAACCACTTATGTTTTAATCTTTAAAGTCTGAGACCAAAGAGTTTAAGGAAACCTAGGAAATAACAGCTTACAGAGTAGATCTCATTTAGTTTCCCTCTCCTCAGAACAGTATTTTTCAAGCCAAAAAAGAAACTCTTTCAGTTGCTGGAAACCAATATAGATGACATACCTGGGCCTGCTAATGAGATCAATAGAAAACTAAGATAACTGTGTGTACATCCTGATGCTATGTCTGACAGTTCATGGATTACTTAAATAATTTACTTAACCAAGTGTTCAGAAAGGGATCTGGCCCCAATAAGAAATAAAGATTTACAAAGAACTCAGAATCTACACAGGGTGCATCTTTCCCAGATGATATGTGACGAACTTTCATTTTTATCATTTACAAAGGAAACAACAGTTTCTTTGGGCAAATTCATTAAGCAAATATTTGTATTAATTCAGTAATTCTCGAGATAAGTCCCAAACCTGTGCTCCTGTAGACTATAGGAGAGAACATGTAACACTGCCAATTAAATAAACTAAATATGCTATGACGTATTCCTTAAAATTCCATGCTTTCTTTTATAATGAAAATTTAAGAGTGGTTATTTCCTTCCTATTACCAGTAAATGAAAGTGGGAAGGCTGTTAAAGATAGTGCAGTTGTAAGAGCTCTAAATGCTAAATATTTAAAAAGCTTATCAGACACTCTTAACCTAAAACCATTCATATTTCTGCATAAAATGGGAATGACAATAATATAATGCAACACAAAGTGTTACAGTGAAAATGCATAAAGCTTTTAGAACAGTGTCTGGCACAAAGGAAGTATTATGGAAGAATTAAAATTTTATTCTCTAATTACCAAGGAAATGATACTATATAATAAAGGATAAAGATCAAAGCCTGATTCCTTATGAGTATCAAGTTCAAAAACATGCTAAAAGTGACATCCAGGGTAGCATACATGGATATGGGAACCTTACTTTTAATTCAGCTAATTCATGCTTCTAAATTAATTTCACTTTGGTCACCTGGTCACGGTCTGGGTACACAAAATGGTTATTTAAATATTGTTAAAAATCAGTAGCAAGAAATTATATATTTCATAGATATAATGTTATATCAGATTCATAACCAAACTAAAAAATAACAAAAATTTTATGTATAATTTATACAAGCATGCCTCAGAGATATTGCACATTCAGTTCCAAACCATTGCAATAAAGTGAATCTCGCAATAAAGTGAGCCACACAAATCTTGGGGATGTTTCCCAATGCTCATAGTTATCCTATACTATATTCCATTAAATATGGAATAGCAATATGTCTAAAAAACAATATGCCTACCTTAATTTAAAAATACGTTATTGCTAAAATATGCCAATCATCATTCAAGCCTGTAGCAAGTAGTTGTAGTTACATCCAAGATCACAGATTACCATAACAAATATAGTAATGAAAAACTTTAAAGTGTTGTGAGAATTAACAAAATGTAATACAGTCACAAAGTGAGCAAATGCTGTTGGAAAAATTGTGCCGATATATTTAGTTGATGTGGGTTGCCACAAGCCTTTGTATTAAAAAAAAAAAAAGCAAGCTCTGCAAAGATCAGTAAAGCAAAATGCAGTAAAATGAGTTATACATGTATAGTAAAACCAATATTATTGATAAGGAAAAAGGCAGATATGACTGCAAATCTTAATGGTAAGTCATCAACTTCCTTAAGGCATCTATTTCTTTAAGCCCTCAGAATGCATTAGTTTATGTGTGATACACAAAAATAGCACTTAGGAGCACCTTATAGTTTACATGAATAAAAATGGATTTATATATCAAAAGGTTCTACTGTCAAAATGCTTGGGTTTAAAATTTGTCTTTTGTTAGTCTTCATCAAATTATTTAAGTTCTCCGAAATCAAGCTTTTACAACAGTAAAGAAAATGCTTTAAGCAGAGTAAGGGAAAGAGACAGTACTTGGCTTATAGTGTCACTGTGGGAGTTGAGAGATGAAATTTAAATTCATTACTACTCAGTAAATATTACTATTACTCATTGTTATTGAAAGTTAGAAAACAATAAATGACAGAGATAATCACTATCCTCATGGAGCTTATAAAAGCATTATAAAAGATCTGTTTTTTTCCCCTCTCATGAATAGAATATTTTATCTGTTTGCCTTGTACAAAATTTTAAGATATCTTTGACTCAAGTTAAGTTTGCAAAGGAGAAAAAAGATGAATATTAGAAAAAATATAATTATATCCAAGGGAAATTTCCCCATATGCTGAAGCCAATGTTTTTTTGTTATGAAACCCAAATCATTTTATGATTGCAGGTTTTCTGGATATTTGTTTTGCATTTCATCTAAAATACACGACAGGGTTAGTTTATTATCCTCCCAACTATGAAATCATTACAAAATTATTTTTCAAAATATCGAAGCTGAAGAAAATTCAAACTAAAAGATGAAAAATACAGAATCTTACAGTCAAGATAAAGTGTGACTATTTATCACAACTAGTAAGCATTGTTCTTGATGCGTTAGTCTGATTTTTTTATCTGATAATTCAGAAGGAGTGGAATATTTTTGCATGAGTACTTCATTTCACAACCTATCTTTTGAAAGTTCAACAACTCTTCGGGTCTTTTTATTTTCTTATAATTTCTAATGCATCAAGACATTAAGCAAGTCAGGGCTGTTAGGCACTGTTTGTGTTTTGCTTTTCCCTTCCTGTGAACAGGGGGATAAATATGGTAGAGCACTTGCTTACATCGACACTTGAACCTAATGAACACCATCTGGAGGAAGAGAAACCTGAATATTTGCATACATCAGGGCATATATAACATATTGCTGCAAAACTGTTTAATAATTGTATTTAACAGGCCACAATTATTTGTGTATTTACACAACTATTTGTGTATTTGTATTTACATCTTGGTGCCAGTGGGAAGGTAGAAAATGAACACATCATTGCACCCTTGCATTAGTTTGAACAGGCTGTTAACCAGTGTAGTGTGGTTAACCTGTGTGGACAATATTTCTGAAAACTAATGTAAAAATGATTTATTTCTTTACATTCTCTATAGCAGAGGATAAAAAAGCACACTAGATCTATTTTTAAAATGCTTTAAACCCTGTTTTATTTATATATTTTATAAAAGGAAAATAAACAGTTTTTATGGTGAAAGGAATCAACATGTTTCCTCTTAAGATCTGTAAAATCCTATTTTCAACTTTAAGCTTTATTTCAGAAATACAAGTATATATTATTTTCTATAATTACATACCAAAGTATTAACACTTTGCTTTAAATAATGTACCCACACCAGAGTCATCAGGTGAAAACTTTTGATTTCACACATTTGACAAAATAGAGAAATGATCCTTCTTTTGAAAGTACCCCAGGCAGAATTTTAAAGAGCAATTTAAGACACTCATTCACTAATCATTTTTCTAAAGAGAAGAACTGAAATCAATACAATTACATTTTTTTTCCTTTACCAACTATGAGGTCTTATATTTTCCCCTTCACTGTCTCCCTCTCTCTCTTCCTATTTCTTAAACACATATACATGTATGGGCATGTGTGCACACTCACGACCCAAACCCTAAGCTGTATATAACAAGATATTGTACCTAGATAGTGTACATAACAAGATATTGGATAAGAAAATGAATTTGAACAAATTCATTTCTATGAATAATAACACACTTTTCTTCTATCCATATTTCTGTAAGTATGTTAAGAACAGCACTTAGCAGGGACATATTATATGTAAACAGTCATGTTTTATGTATACTACGCAGTACAACTCACAATTTAACATACATACAAATCACCTGGGGATTGTGTGAAAATGGAGATGGTGATTCAGCAGGTCTGTAGAGAGTTCCTTACTAAACAGATGTGTCTTCCAAGGACTGTGTTAGAATAGGAAAATTTGAGACCATTTACAGGAAACTCAAGCACAGATAATTTAAGCAGTTTTCCCAGAGAAGCAAATAAAGTTAAATTAAAGATTAGCAAGGGATGTAATGTGTATTCACATCCAGAAAGTTCACCTCCAGGCCCCCACACTTTTCTTCCCAACCCTATTCTCTCTGGGAGTTAATTAAGGCTAAGTATCAGGATGTGCACTCACAAGGGTAAGGCAAAGAGAATCTGGGACCGAGGAGCAAACGGGAGGCAGACTGAGCTAGAGGGGACGCAGAAATGAGGGGAGGGGAAAAGGCAAAACAGAGACCAAGTTTATGACAAAACGTATATGCTAATTGTTTCCTTTCCATTGCAAGAAATGGAAATCCATGATTCAATCACCCAATAATGATAAGCAAGATCATTTGCTTGATAATCTCTGAAAAAGAGTAACTAGTAAAGGTATTGGTCCACTTCAACTAGGTTATCAAATTTGTGGTCATAGAGTTGTTCATAACATTCATTTATTATTCTTTTAATTTCCATAAGATGTCCAGTGTTGCCCCCTACCTTATTTCTGATACTAGCAATTTGCTTTTTTCTCTGGTAGAGGCTCATTTATTTTATTGATCTTCTCAAAGATCAAGCTTTTGTTTCATTTTCATTTTCCTGCTTCAAATTCATTGATTTCGTCTCTATTTTTCTTTCTTCCTACTTTGGATTTTATTTTCTCTTAGTTTCCTAGCTTTCTAAGGTGGAAACTTAGATGACTGAATTTAGATTTTTCTTCTTTTCTAATATAAGTGTTCAATGTTATACATTTCCCTCTAAGCACTGCTTTTGCTACACCCCGCAAATTTTGATTATTGTACTTTTAACTAAAAATATTTTATAATTTTCCTTGAGATTTCTTTTATGACCCATATATTATTTAGAAGTGTGTATAATCTCCACATATTTGAAATTTTTCTTATTGACTTCTAGTTTAATTCCATTGTGATCTAATATCTAACGCTGCTTAACTTCTATTTTTTTTTTTAATTTGTTCAAGTGTGTTTTATGGCCCAGAATGTGTTGTACCTTTGTGAATGTGAACTTGATACAAATGTGTTTTCTGCCATTGTTGGATGAAATAGTCTACAGATGTTAATTATATACAGCTGATTAATGGTGTTGTTGAGTTCAACTGTCTTACTGATTTTCTGCCTGCTAAATCTATTCATTTCTGAGAGAGCAGTGTTGAAGTCTCCAACTATGAAAACTGATTCTATTTCTCCTGAAAATTCCAGCAGGATTTCTACCATGTAGTCTGATGCTCCTTGTCAGACACATTTAAGAATTGTTAAGTCTTTTTGGAGAACTGATCTCTTTGTTATTATGCAATACCTTTCTTTGATTACTTTCTTTGCTTTGAAGTCAGCTCTGTCTGAAAATTATATCACCAGTCCTGTTTTTATTTTTGTCTGAAAGTGAAAGACACTTAGTTGTGTCTGACTCTTTGCAACCCCATGGACTATACAGTCCACGGAATTCTCCAGGTCATAGTACCGGAACGGGTAGCCTTTTCCTTCCCCAGGGGATCAACCCACCCCAGGGATTTAACCCAGGTCTTCTGCATTGCAGGCAGATTCTTTACTGCCTGAACCACCAGGGAGGTATATTATTTTTCTCCACCTATTTACTTTTAACCCATGTCTTTCTATTCAAGGTGAGTTTCTTTTAGACAACATATAATTGGGGTCTTATTTTTTTAATCCATCTGACAATCTTTGTCTTTTAATCAGCATATTTACATCACAGCATAAAAAGCAATTATTGATATGGTTTGATTCATCTAATACATTCATGACTGATGTCTATTTGTTCTCCTTATTCTTTTTCCTATTTTTGTCTTTCACTGTTCTCTTTCCTTTTTGGTTTGAATTGATAATTCTGAGAGTTACATTTTCTCTCATCACTTAGTGTATCAGTCATACCTAAAAAAACTTTTTTAGTGGTTGCTCTAGAATTTGGATTCTTCACCAGGTAAGGTACTAGGGAAGGCACATGTATACTAAAATTTGGAATATACATTTTTGACTACTTCAAGTACAATTTTAAATAACACTATACCACTTCATGAGTGATGTGAGTACCTTATAATGGCAAAATAATCCTAACTCTTAACTCCCATCTCTTGTTTCATTGCTCTCATTCATTTCACTTTTGTATAAGCCTACATAAATATACATATATACATATGCATACACAAAAGACATGCATAAATCTACATAAATGAAAAAACTTTTCTGTTAAATCAATTAAGAGTAAGAAAAATAAACATTTTAACTTTACTTTTCTACTTATTCTTTCTTCAGTGTTCTTCCTTTGTTTAATTAGATCCATATTTCTGATATATATTATTTTCCTTCACTCTAAAGAACTTTAGCAAGACAAGTCTACTGGTAACATATTCTCTGAGTTTTTATTTGCTGGGAAAGTCTCTATTTCTTCATCACTTTTGAAGGATAATTTTGCAGTCTACAGAATTCTAGGTTGGTGGTTTTCTTTTTCTCTCAATATTTTAAGTGTTTTACTACACTTCCTTCTTGCTTGAATATTTTCTAAAGAGAAGATGGATGTCTTATTTGAAAAGATAAAGGTGTCTTTATCTTCTGGGTTCTTTTAGGACTGTTTAAGTTTGATTTTCTGTAGTTTAAAAGAGGATATATCTGAGGCCTTTTTTTAGAGGAGTACTTATCCTGCTTGGTATTCTCTCAGATTTGTTGATCTGTGATTAGTGGTTATAATTTGGGGAAATTCTCAAGCATTATGGTTTCAAATATTTCTGTTCTTTTCTCTGCTTCTGGTGTTGCCATTATGTGTATTATATATATATATATATTTTTGCAGTTACTCCACAGTCCTTGGATACTCTGATCTGATTAGTTTTAGTCTTGCCTTCTTGGCTTTTCAGTCTGAGGATTCTATTGCTATATCCTCTATTCCATAATTTTTTTCTTATCCAATGTCTAGTCTACTAATAAGTTCATTAAAAACATTCTCAGTTTCTGTTAAGTTTTTAATTTCTAACATTTTGTTTAAGATCTTCATCTCTTTTCTTATATTGCTCATCTCTTCTTACCTGCCATCCATTTATTCCTAGGAGCCCTGAGTATATTAATGATAGTTGCTTGAAATTCTTGGTTTGAAAAATCCATCATTCCTACCATGTCTGCTTCCAACACTTCATCTTTCTCTCTAAAAAAAAAAAAAAAAAATTTGCCTTTTGGTATGCCTTGTACTTCTGATAAGTGGATATGATGTACTGTGTAAAAGGAGCTCTGTAAATAAGCCCTTACTAATGTGGCAGTGTGGTGTGTGTGTGTTGTGGGGGTATGTGTTCTAGAGTGCTTGGTTAGGTCTTAGTTTTACTGAGCTTGTGCCCCTAAACTATGAACTTCAGAAGTGTTTCAGTTTTTTCTCCCCACTTAGGCAGGGTGGCAGGAGTAGGGTATTCCTATTCTTCATATCAGTTAGGCTCTGATAATACCTCAGTAGGTTAGAGGCTGGTTAACTTCTTTCTCTTAAGGCAGGCCTTATTAAAGAGAACAGGGTGCTCTGGCATACTTCAAAATGTTTCGTTGTTCTGTTTTGCTTTTCATTTTTCTCTTCTAGAAGGTTGAAGGCACTTGTTTCTAACATTTCCTACAGGTGGTTCTCAATATACTGTGGACCGTCTAAGAGCGGGGCCCCCTGTGGAGTTCTTACACTCACTGCTGTCTGCACTGAGCCGTGAGTGATTTGTCAGTTATAGTCCCTGCTTTCCTACCCTGGCACTGGTTCCCCAGGGCATTTCCAAGCAAGAGACTTCTCTGGTAAGATGGACTCCTGTACAATCCTGGGGGCAGTGATTTGTGCTATAAACTCACTTTTCTTAGGGATCTAAGAAAAGTTGTTGATTTTTCAGTCTTCAGCTAATGATTACAACAGAGTGGCAAGTTCTTTGGAACCAGAAACTAGAAGTCCCTATTCACTATTTTGAATAGTTACAGTGTTTTGTTTTAAAACTCAACCTAATAGCAGTTAGCTTAATGAAAACTCAATATAAGAAATAACTTAAATGGAGCAAAATAAGGAAGGCAGGCCATTCTAAGTGAGTGATGGCTTTTATCTCTAGAATTTCTTAAGCCAAAGTTAACTACCTATAGTGATCCCATGAAGAGTTTTCTGACATGTGAAAGAGGAAAAAAATAACATATATGTTAAATAGCCAAATAAATTTTCACTCAAATTGGGAAAAGTTAAAATGAGTAAATGGGAACACAATAATAATTATGATGAGTAGTAATTGTAAATCCAGACTACCTCAAGTGAAAAATGGTCACCCAAATTTGTAAGTCTCTTATAATATGTTTTTGATATTAAGACATGGCAATATGTAACAACAATATTTACAGAAAGTTTTAATTAGTTTTTATGGAGCTAGATACAGTATTAATTCCTTCTCCAATGAATAGAAAAGTCATAACCCTGGCAACAAAAATATAAGTTCCAAGATTTAAGTCAGATGGACCAAATCTAAAGGCCAATGCTGAATCTTTCTCTTTGATGTCATTACTGAAGACTAAAAAGCTGACACAAGAAAATAAAATCATTAAGTCAGAAACACATCAGTGTTCAAAAAACAAAAATGGGACCTAGCTTCAAATATCCTATCAGAAAATTGCAAATCATATCCATAATTAAATTATAAAATTAGGATAATTATAGATATTTCTGAATACATGAGGAAAATCAAATCTGTGTGGCTAAGAAACACCATATATACAGCAGACAAATAGAGGAACTAGGGAAACAGTAAAAATGCAAAGAGTGAGAAGATTCTAATTGCTTAAGATGAAGTATTGCTTTGTGCTGTCGGCTAGAAAGGGAGCTTCAGGTTACCCAATTTCATCTTGATTAATTGGTCTCACGAAGTTATCCTGCTTACTGTTCTCATCACCTTGTAAGAGGTGTAGGCTTATAAAGCAGAGATTCCTTTAGTCTAATCCCAGTACTGTCTACATTTAAGGAAACACCTAAGAAGAATGCACACTTATTGAAGCTGTTCTAAAATGTAAGTGAGAGGCAGAAATGGCAGAAATGGAAGAGGCAGAAATGGAAAGATATCAAAAAGAAGTGATGTGTGAGAAATGAATCTCTTTTGTACAGCTGTCCTTTTCATTTTAATCACAAAAGGACAGGATCAAAAATCAAGGCCTTTGTTTTCCAGTATTTTAGTCCTGAGTAGCAGGCAAGAGAATGGGTTAAACTTTTTTATCCTTCAGATCAGTTTAGTCTCTCAGTCATGTCTGACTCTCTGTGACCCCATGGACTGCAGTTTTTTTATCCTTAGATGCTCTAAATTTAAATCATTCCAAAAGCTTCCACTTCTTTGAGAATGTTTGGTTCTCTGAAAAATGTGGCAATACATGTAATAACAGTACCAATAAGAAATTATAAAACAATTAAAACAATGATTTCCTTTGGAGTGATCACAGAATCTGAAATTGGTACTATATAAGAATTTGTTCCAAACTATAGTGGTTACATAAAATGCTGGTACAGTTCCAAAGTAAGTTCCATAGTCACTTTCTTTATAATATACTCACTTTTAGCAGGTTAATTACTTTTAAAAGGCTAGTATCAACCAAATAATCTAATTGTTTCTTATTTCTCTTTACTTTCAATAGAGTTTACTTCAATAGAGTTCAAGCAGTATGCTATACCTCCAACTTCTTATTACTGAAATTCTAGTCATTTTTCATACTCTCAAATTTAATTTTACATCTCTGACATTTCCCCAAATCCCTGGCTTCCATGCCTCTTTATCTGCAGCTGAGGGTATTAGGTTTTTGCTTATGAGGCCAACTACAGACTCCCACTGTGTCTTTTTGAGGGCAATGGTTGCAGAAGTCACTGATGATACTACCTCCACAGTGAGGATTTCCTGGTGGCTCAGATGGTGAGGGATATGCCTACAATATGGCAGATGCAGGTTTGATCCCTGGGTTGGGAACATCCTCTGGAGAAGGAAATGGCTACCCACCCCAATATTCTTGCTTGGATAATTCCATGGACAGAGGAGCCTGGCAAACTAAAGTCCATGGGGTTGACACAACTGAGTGACTAACTTTTTCACTTCTTTCACCCGATTATCACAGCCAAAACATCTTGTCTCAGTGCTGTCACTAACCTCCTATTACTAGGAATTAAATCTTTGTCCACTGGAAATGGTGGGGTTACTCATCAGTATTTCTGTCTAGGCAAAAATTTAAGTAAATAAAATTGGCAGGTGCATATCTAAATCTCATCAGCTCTATTTTTACTTCTCAATTAAAAAAGCTGGAAACAAGCAGAAAATAAGCAATCTTGGAGTCAGATTTTTTTTTTAACCCTCCTTCTAGGACATGCTGGCCTCTACAGAGTGGGAAGTGGGGCCGTGTAGACATCACTGATGTGGTTATTTGCTCCCTTGATTGACTGCCTCCTCATGGAGAGTAACTCTTCACCAAATATCCATTCCGAAATCTACCACTAAGATCATGGCATCCAGTCCCATCACTTCATGGCAAATAGATGGGGAAACAGTGGAAACAGTGGCTGAGTTTATTTTTCTGGGCTCCAAAATCACTGCAGTTGGTGATTGCAGCCATGAAATTAGAAGATACTTACTTCTTGGAAGAAAAGTTATGACCAACCTAGACAGCATATTAAAAAGCAGAGACATTACTTTGTCAACAAAGGTTCATCTGGTCAAGGCTATGATTTTTCCAGTGGTCATGTATGGATGTGAGAGTTGGACTATAAAGAAAGCTAAGCACTGAAGAATTGATGTTTTTGAACTGTGGTGTTGGAGAAGACTCTTGAGAGTCCCTTGGACTGCAAGGAGATCAAACAAGTCAATCTGAAAGGAAATCAGTCCTGGGTGTTCATTGGAAGGACTGATGTTGAAGCTGAAGCTCCAAATGTTTGGTCACCTGATGCAAAGAGCTGACTCATTTGAAAAGACCCTGATGCTAGGAAAGATTGAGGGCAGGAAGAGAAGGGGATGACAGAGGATGAGATGGTTGGTTGGCATCACCGACTCAACGGACATGAGTTTGGGTGAACTCCAGGAGTTGTTGATGGACAGGGAGGCCTGGCAGGCTGCATTTCACGGGGTCGCAAAGAGTCAGACATGACTGGGCGACTGAACTGAACTGAATATCCATTCATTCAACTGCTCAAACATAGGGACGTTCCTGATGATCCAGTGGTTAAGAATCTGCCTGCCAGTGCAGGGGATATGGGTTTGATCCCTGGTCCAGGAGCATCTACATGCTGCAGAGCAACTAAGCCCATGTGCTACAACTACTGAGCCTATGCTTTAGAGTCTGGGAGCTAAACCACTGAAGTCTACGTGCCTAGAGCCTGCGCTCTACAACGAGAAGCCCACAATGAGAAGCCGAAGCACTACAGCTAGAGTAGCCCCTGCTCGCCACTAAAGAAAGTCCAAGCACAGCAATGAAGACCCAGCAGAGTCAAAAACAAATAAAAAAAAAAGAACACAAAAATATGGTTAGCATACATGGGCATTATAAAATAAAAATGAATAATAGGCAATAGACCAGGCCCTGAGAAAAGGGCAAAGAGCAAAACAACATGTACTGACCTCATGAAGATGACAATCCAGTGGAGTACAGGACACTAACTTCTTACATAGTTACTTATTAGGAGGTGTCTGAATGAAAAATAAAAGATGTTTCTATAAAGTGAAAAATGAGTTCCCTGAGAAAGTCCGAAAGTAACTCTGAAAGTGCAATCTGAAGGATAAATCAACGTTGACCAAATGGAGAGAGGAGAGTGTAGAAAGGCCTAGCAAAAATTCCAATTAGGAGGTGGATACATGTACCAAAGTTCAGGGGGCAATTTGTGATATGTAAGTTTATGTTGTTATTCATGGACCCCTATTATCTCTATTATTCTTTACAAACTATGACATCTTTTTAGAGGAAAAAATCTTATATATTAATATCTTTAACTGCATGTGTGATTTTTTTTCTGCCTTTTTTTTTTAACAGGGGTTTATCACTTTGCACTTCTTTGTGCAAAGCCAGCCCTGACTCCCTAAGCTATATAGAGAATACATTATGTGAAAGAAAGTACAGAGGTAGAGAGAACATTTGAACAACCTCAGTGTTGCATCTTTTCAGCAAAAAAAGCCAAAAGCAATCATTTCCCCCAACTTGGGGTGCTACCTTTCAGAGCAGATACATGTTAACATGGCCTTTAATCAGTGCCTTTCTAGTCTTAGACCACTGGATGATATATGCACCCAAATTTCTCAATTGCTATGATCTTATGGACTATGCACCTCCCCCCCACCCCCGGGCTCCTCTATCCGTGGGATTTTCCAGGCAAGAATAGTAGAATGGGTTGCCATTTCCTTCTTCAGGGCATCTTCCCAACCAAGGTATCGAAACTGCAAACCTTGCATCTCCTGTCTTGGCAGGCAGATTCTTTACCAACTGTGACACCTGGTAAACTATTATTTCCATAATAATTCTCAATTGTTCTCAAAATTAATTCTTAAAAGTATTTCAATTTTACAATTTCAAATTTACTTTTTATAAAATATGCTTATTATTAAAATTGAATATAACTGCATTGAGTTTTAAGATTAAGAAAAATCAGATTTTAAGAGATTATGGAGGAAGTGTGACATAGATATAGATGTCACATGTGAAAATCCATTTGTGAATTTGATAAACATATGAAAAGGTCAGAGAGGTGAGTGTGGAAACTAAAACATGATATTGATTTAACTTGTGACAAGATTTGGAAAAATATAAATGTTTTGAGGTGAATATTTGAGTACCAGGTTTACTTGACATATCTTTGTATGCATCTCATTGCTTTCCATAAGATGAGAAAAAGAAATAGGTATTTCTAGGGTTCAGAAGCCAGTTATTTTGGCATCTCCTATAATGTTTGATATCATTTATAAATTGCTGCTGAATCTTCAATCTTAAGTTAGGAAAAATACCTTTAGTCAAACATGCATTTGCTTGAATCAAAATCTCATAGTCTATAAGTATTGTGAGTTATCTTATAGAATATTTATCTTTTTCAACAGGCAAGTTTCTAAATAAAATTTGCTTTTTAATCTGGTGTAATTAATTATCTACTATCAATATATTTTAGCTCTTGAGCACATTGAAATTCAACAAGCCATCTGTTTCTGAAGACATCATCTTCGTTTCCTCTTACTGTACTGTGAAATGAGACCTCTCCCGATTTTCTAACTAGAGCATGGGCAGTGGTAAAGCAGTACTCTACTGATGTAAAAGAGTCAATAAAATGTCTTTGTGCCAAGTTTAAAAAAACCTGCTTTTTAAATTTCAGACTGCAAGCAAAGCACATCATATGTGACATATAAACTGGTATTCACAGAAAGTGTTATTTTCTATTCTTGCTCTACAAGGCAAGTTACAACTTGCTCTGCATTTTAGGTCTCTTCAGAACAAAAATACGAAGTGGAAAGAGTGACTCTCTTGTGATTACAACCCCTTTAAAAATGAGATAGCATATTAAAAAAAGGAAAGAAATCAGGAGAAAAAAATCAGAAGGGTAATAAAAAAAAAATCATATCACAAGATCTCCTAGTTCCTTTTTTTGCTTATTAACTTATTCAACACTTCAACACTTAGTACCTGCACATTGTTCCCCTTTGAAACAAGCACTTATGAAACATACAGAAATAAAATATTGATCCTGCCCTCAATGTTTCCTGTTTAGTCAGGGAATTGTGTGGCAGATCGTGTGACTCATTTTGAACATGGTAATAGCTTATGAGAAGCACAGATCTCTCAGAAGGTTGTCAATCAACTTCAACAACCATATTTCAATATAAGAAGCAAAATGTCAGTATGATTTCAAAAGTTACAATTTAGAGGTAATTATAATCAAATAAAATGTTGAGGTTTGACAGAAAACAAAAAATTCTATAAAGTGATTTTCTTTTAATTAAGAAATATTGAGATAAATCAGGTTTTAAATAAATATATCAAAATATAATTTAAAAGTAAGAACCTTTACTCACTTAAAGGCTTCTAAAATATAACTATAATTTTAGATCATGGAAATATCAGTGAAGAACTACTTTTAATCTACATTCTTGACTCTATAATAGATTAACTATCCTTCTTCATTCTCTCTCTGTAAGATGCTGATTGTACCTTTCGTGCCTTGAGAAGACCTGTGGGAGTGGCTCTCCAGCCTGTTCACACAACTGGGCTACCTCCAATGGACTTGAAAGCAATTAATAGATTGTCATGTGTGTTCCTCAAGCTGTTTTATATTAGATAAACATGTTATTCTAATTACATAGTGTAATCAACACTATTTTAACAAAAAAGTTTCTATGGGAACTAAGTTTAATGTTTTGGAAAGGTTTAATAAAGAGCTAATTTTAAAACTGCTGTCTAATTAGGTGTGGGTGGGATAACAGTAAAAGTCAAAGGAAGAATAAAATATTCAAACATCTCCACGTGTGCTCTGTGCAAGGACAACATGCAAATTTGTGATCTTCCATTAAGTAATAAAATAATTCATACAAACTGTTGTGTTGTTTAAGTTTTGGGTCTGCTGTGAAAAATCCTAAAAGGGTGCATCATAGATATAGTTTACATATCAAAGATGATAGAATCTTTTAATCAGACTCAGTTTTTTAAAGTTTTGACCATTAATAAAGCAGCTGATATAAAATGTATATTTTTACAATTTAAGATCAAAGATATTTGAACAATCATGAATATTTTTATCCTGTATTTTAATATCCTTAATCAGTTGATCATTAATCCTAAAGACACCACCCAAAACTAGAGCTTATCGATGAAGTCTATAAAGTTGCAGGATATATAACTAAGAGAAATCTGTTGCATTTCTGCACAGTAACATTGAACTAACAGAGAAATTAAGAAAACAATCCCATTTACTATTCAAAAGTAATGAAATACCTAGGAATAAATCTAAGAAGGCAAAAGACTTGTAATTGGAAAACTGTAAAACATTAATTTTTAAAAAACTGAAGACAACATGGAGAGAAAGATAATGAATTAATGTTTTTAAAATGATCATACTATTCAAGGAAATCTATAGATTTAAGGCAATCTCTACTAAAATACCAATGACATTTTGTACAAATCTAGAACAAATAATTCTATTACTTGTATGGAAACACAAAAGACCCTGAATAGTCCAAAGCAATCTAGAGAAAGAATAGAGCTGGAGTCATACTCTCTGACTTCAGAATATATTCTAAGGTTATTCAAAACAGTTTGGTACTGACACAAAAACAGACACATAGATCAGTGAGACAGTCAAGAAATAAATATATACAATTATGGTCCAAGAAATAGAGAAAACAATAGAATAGGAAAGACTATAGATATTTTCAAGAAAATTAGAGATAACAAGGGAACAATTCATGTAAAGATGGGCTCAATAAAGGACAGAAATGGTAGGGACCTAACAGAAGCAGGATAGATTAAGAGGTGGCAAGAATACACAGAAGAACTGCACAAAAAGATCTTCATGACCCAGATAAACATGATGGTGTGATCACTCACCTAGAGCCAGACATCCTGGAATGTGAAGTCAAGGGGGCCTTAGGAAGCATCACTATGAACAAAGCTACTGGAGGTGATGGAATTCAAGATAAGCTATTTCAAATCCTAAAAGACGATGTTCTGAAATTGCTGCACTCAATATGCCAGCAAATTTGGAAAACTCAGCAGTGGCCACAGGACTGGGAAAGGTCAGTTTTCATTCCAATCTCAAAGAAAGGCAATGAGTAGGAATGTTCAAACTACCACAATTGCACTCATCTCACACGCTAGCAAAGTAATGCTCAAAATTCTCCAAGTAAGGCTTCAACAATACGTGAACCGTGTACTTCCATATGTTCAAGCTGGTTTTAGAAAAGCCAGAGGAGCCAGAGATCAAATTGCCAACATCTGCTGGATCATTGAAAAATCAAGAGAGTTCCAGAAAGACATCTATTTCTTCTTTATTGACTAAGTCAAAGCCTTTGACTGTGTGGATCACAATAAACTGTGGAAAATACTTAAAGAGATGGGAATACCAAACCATCTGACCTGCCTCCTGAGAAATCTGTATGCAGGTCAGGAAGCAACAGTTAGAACTGGACATGCAACAATGAGACTGGTTCCAAATCAGGAAAGAAGTATGTCAAGGCTGTATATTGGGACCCTGCTTATTTAACTTACATGCAGAGTTCATCATGAGAAACACTGGGCCGGATGAAGCACAAGCTGGAATCAAGATAGCTGGGAGAAATATTAATAACCTCAGGTATGCAGATGACACCACCTTTATGGCAGAAAAAGAAGAACTAAAGAGCCTCCTGACAGAAGTGAAAGAGGAGAGTGAAAAAGTTGGCTTAAAGCTCAACATTCAGAAAACAAAGATCATGGCATCCAGTCCTATTACTTCATGGCAAATAGATGGGGAAACAGTGGCAAACTTTTAATTTTTGGGCTCCAAAACCACAGCAGATGATGACTGCAACCATGAAATTAAAAGACACTTACTCCTTGGAAGAAAAATTACGACCAACCTAGACAGTATAATAAAAAGCAGAGACATTACCTTGCTAACAAATGTCCATCTAGTCAAGGCTATGGTTTTTTCAGTAGTCAGGTATGGATGTGGGAGCTGGATTATAAAGAAATCTGAACACTGAAGAATTGATGCTTTTGAACTGTGGTGTTGGAGAAGACTCTTGAGAGTCCCTTGGCCATTAAGGAGATCCAACCAGTCCATCCTAAAGGAAATCAGTCCTGAATATTCATTGGAAGGACTGATGCTGAAGCTGAGACTCCAATACTTTGACCACCTGATGCGAAGAAATGAGTCATTGCAAAAGACCCTGTTGCTGGGAAAGATTGAAGGCGGGAGTAAAAGGGGACGACACAGGATGAGATGGTTGGATGGCATCACTGACTCAATGGACATGCGTTTAAGTAAACTCCGGGAGTTGGTGATGGACAGGGAGGCCTGGTATACTGTAGTCCATGCGGTTGCAAAGAGTCAGACACAACTGAGTGACTGAACTGAACTGAGTTGATGGTCAATTAATCCATGACAAAAAAGGCAAGAATATATAGTGATGAAAAGACAGTCTCTTCAATTAGTGATGCTGCGAAAACTAGACAGATGTTTGTAAAATAATGAAATTAAAACGTTTTCTCACATATATATATAAAAACAAATTTCAAAATGGTAAAAACCCAGTGTAAGACCTGAAACTGTAAAACTCCTAGAGGAGACATAGGCAGAACACCCTTTGACATGAAATATAGCAACATTTCTTTTGATCTCTCTCCTAAAACAAAGGAAACAAAAGCAAAAATTAAGAAACCACACCAACTTAAACTTAAAAGCTTTTGTACAGCAAAGGGAATCATTAACAAAAGGGAAAAAAATTAACCTACTGAATGGGATAAATCTTTGAAAATATGATCTATAAGGGGTTAATACTAAAATGATATAAATAGCTCATACAAATATACATATATATAATTAAAAATGGGCAGAAGACGTGAACAGACATTTTCCAAAGAAGATATAGATGACCAACAGGCATGTGAAAATATGCTCAAATCGCTAATCAGAGAAATTTTTTTTTTTTAATCAGAGAAATTTAAATCAAAATCACAATGAGATTTTACCTGGCTATCATCAAAAGGCCACAAATGACACGTGTTGGTAAGGATGTGTAGAAAAGGGAACACTTGCACTGTTTGTAGGACTGTAAATTGGCACAGCTACTACTGAAAATAGCATGGGGATTCTTTAAAAATCTAAAAGTAGAACTACTGTATGATCTAGCAGTTCCACTTCTGTATATACATCCAAAAAAAAAAAAAAAAACACAGTCTTTCAAAGAGATACATGCATTCTGATATTCACGGTTTAGTTGCTAAGTCGTGTCTGACTCTTGTGACCCCATGGACTGTAACCTGCCAGGCTCTTCTATCCATGGGATACTCCAGGCAAGAATAATGGAGTGGGTTGCCATTTCCTTCTCCAGGGAATCTTCTCAACCCAGGGATTGAACTAGGGTCTCCTGCATTACAAGCAGATTCTTTACTAACTGAGCTATAAGGAAACCCCAAGGCAATATTTAGGACATAGTTATTAGTTATACTTAAATATTACTAATTGTTTAATGGACCCTATTTATACTTTAGAATTTGTTGTTTATCAGAAATTCAAATTTGATGGGGGTGTCATGTATGTATTTATGGGCTTCCAAGGTGGTACTAGTTGTAAAGAACCCACCTGCCAATGCAGAAGACATGAGATGCAGGTTGGATCCCTGGGTTGGGAAGATACCCTGGAGCAGGGCTTGCCAACCTAATCTAGCATTCCTGACTAGAGTATCCCATGGACAAAGGAGTCTGGCGGGCAACAGTTCATTGGATTGCAAAAAGTTGGATACAACTGAAGTGACTTAGCAGGCATGCATTTATATTTGCTAAGTCTTGCAACCCTGAATTGGCAGGAAAAAGTAAAATCCAGTGATTGTGCACAATTACTGTTATTGAATTGACAGGTGCTTGAGGACCGAGAATCAGGTCTCACAGTGAACCTGCTGTGGACCTCAGAGAATCCCTGGTGGGGCACTGTGGAAAACCCAAGGTTAATGTAGAGGTCTTCATGAAGTTTATATTTAGCTGTAGGAATGTGGATAGCAGATATCAAAGCAAGCAGATATCAAATATTCCAGACTTCATTAAGACAGATATAGTTACCTATCTAAGATACTAAAAATGAAACTCTAATTTTTAACATCACATTGGACCTTTCACTTCAAAACCTTTTGACCTTTTGAAATAATTAGGTTTGGATGGGAGATGATCTTACTTAATTGCTTATAGGGAACAGAAATAAAATCTAAAGGGTCTTTCTCGGTTAAGAAGCACTTAATGAATGCATGACTTTACAGGATGAAATACTTTGCTTTTCAATTGCCTGAGAATGCCCAAGATGAATGGGTACCAGGTTATTTTATTAATGTTAAAACTGCACCTAAAGAGCACAAATTAGAGTTATCTAGTTAACTTTGAATAACCTTCTCAACTTAAATTGAGTAATTTCAGGATAAACATCACCTGATGTTCATCGCAGCATTATTTAAAATAGCCAACATATGGAAGCAGCACAAGTGTCCATCAATAACTAATTGAATAAACAAAATGAATGATGCACATACAATGGAATAGTACTCAGCCACAAAAATGAAAAATGAAAGTTTTGCCATTTGCAACAACACAGATGGAGATAGACCTGGAGGGTATTATGCTAATAAAATAAGTAACACAGAGAAAGATAAATACTTTGTGTTACCACTTATGTGAAATCTAAAAAATAGACAAATGAATATAATAAAATAAACATACTATAGGTATAGAAAACAAAGTAATGGTTACCAGTGGGAGAAGGGAAGAAAAGGAGTTAAGATATAGGTAGGGGATTAAGAAATACAAACTCTCATGTATAAAACAAATAGCTTTGAGGATACATTGTATAGAACAGGGACTATAGCTAATATTCTATAATAACCTTAAAAGGAGTAAAAGCTATAATAATTTTACATCACCATAATATACACCTGAAACTACTATAAATCAACTATACCTCAATAAAAAATAAAGTTTATAGTTTCTGAAAAAAATAAATTGGTCATTTACTTATCCTAATAGCATCAGAGTATTTTCATAGAAATTATTTATTTCTAGATTATACAGAGATGAAATACTAGAAAGTATGACATTTTAAAACATTTTCTTGTCTAACATATACATTTCATCAAAACCTTTAAGGTAGTTTTAACTGTGACTTAAAATTGAATGCCTATTACTATTTGCACAAAGGTAGAAGTTAGTGTGGATACTAACACATTAAAATAAACCTAAAATATTTTTCAAAAGATGTATCCAGCTTGTTATGGTAGACAATATAGGAGCTAATAGACATGTCAAAACCTACCCTTGATGAAAATCATCCAGTGCTATGGGAAGTTTTCCCACCAATATTGTATACACAGTAAAAGAATTACTAGCATGAAATATGAAGTTTTATATTTTAAAAATACAATCCAAAGCTAGAGTCAGCTTCTCTTTTAAATTTTTATAATAGTTGGTTATAAAGATTTAAATTACCTCCCACATCATAGGATATGCCATCATGTTTTTTCCAAAAACTACAAAATTCTTAATTTGCTTTTGTGTTTCTTTAGTAATTTAACACCAAATTCCTACTTGGCAGATTTCTTAATTTGTGCAGCATCTCATCTCTTCCAACTGTTCCTGTTCCCCTCTTTCTGTTTTACACAAACCTAGATATAGAATAAGACAGTAGTACTCACACTGTACCCTGCATCAGAATCACCTAGAGGGCTCCTTAAAATACAGAAATCTAAACTCTACCCAGATTCACTAGGTCTGGGTATGGCCATGATGATTTGACTTTCCAACAACTTTCCAGGTGAATGCGGATGTTGCACTTCCAGGCATGTATGTTGAGAATCCCTAAAATAAGACTTTTCCCTTGATCTCCCCTAAATTATTCAAACAAAGAATTTGCTTATTTGGTACACTCCATTGGAGACTGGGACAAAGGGATTTTTCATTGCATCTTAATGTATAAATTAATACCAAACAGTAAATTTCTGGATTCTAATAGATTCTTTGGCCACATTATAATGAATTTCTTATTAGCCTTTACTTTCTGTGAGTACCAGCTTCCCTCACTCTAGCTTGCAACCTTTTTTTTTCTAACTTCTCCCTTCTTACTGTTTGATCTAGCACTAACAATCTTATTAACTTTTTATTAGACAACTTTAATATTTTTATAAATATTCTTTGTAAACCATCACTTCAGGGATACAAGTGCACCATTCAATATGGACTTTCAGGGTATTTGGGGATGGGGGTGAGCCTCCTAAAATATTAATACTAGCGATTTCAAAAACATCTTTCACCTTTCTAAAGATGGTGAGTCCAGATTTATTCATCTTCAATTAGAATGCTACTCTTTCAACTTATGATTGAGACACTAGAAAACTTGTGCCTGCCTCTTGTGGCCTCAGGGATGATAGGAAGTAACCAACTCCCAGGTGAATGAAAGAGAAATGCACTTTTTTTTTGGACAGCTATTACAGTTGTGGCACAGCTGGTAGCAGACTCGATTCTACCAGGTCACTATGGGATTCATTAGTACCAACATACTCATAAAAAGGGGACAGAAATAAAAGCATACAAAGTCAATACTGCATTTGAATGAGCCAAGGGAAGAATAATCTACAAAATAAGATGAAAAACTTGCCACTAAACTGACGGCTGAGTAGACGAGGTTACATGTACAAATTTACCAGGGCGTTGGAGGAGATACGCTTCCTTACATTGACATCACACTTGCAGGAAACAAGAAAAGGTCATACTTGGAAGTTTGATGGAAACAAGCAATAATCCCATGTACCAAGAAAAATAGCATTTTTATTCTGATTTATGAATAATAGGTGTACTTGGACATTGATTCCAATTATATTTACATCAAAAATTGCACTTCTTTACTGAGAAATGTTTTAAATAATCATATAAAGAATTTATGCATGTTTTAAATCAGGTTTCCCAAGCTCTGGGATCTAATGCTGATGAAATAAGAAGAGAAATAAAGTGCACAATAAATGTAATGCACTTGAATCATCCCCATACCACCCTTCTTACCTCACACAGGTGAGTGGAAAAATTAGCTTCACAAAACCAGTCCCTGATGCCAAAAATATTGGGGACCGCTGTTTTAAATCATAAAATAAATCTCTGGCCTCAGGCCTCCTACCTTTTTCCACTTGGGTTCCTCAGGGGGAGAAGAGAGTGAACTTTTGCAGCAGGAAGTCTGAGGACAAAACCGAATGCAACAACAAGCATGAATTCCTTTGAAACAGCATGCTATATCCTAAGTTGTCATTGTAAGTTTGTATCTTACTGCCTAGTATATTTTTTACTTTAATGTCAGTTTACTCAAGAAAAAATAAACAAGGTTGCTCTTACCTTGATATCAACTTTGAAATGGACTTTCATTCAAAGACAGACCTTCCTATCCTTTAATGGATAAAGCAAGTGAAATATTTCTTGATCTTAAAGAATGCCAAATGGATATCCTAACTGTATCCTGTACACAAATGTTGCACTGACTTCTTTCTCACCCTCCATAGTGGCTTTTCCCCAGAATCCCCTTTCTCCACATGTAGATATTCACTGAGATTAATTACCCAAGATAATTCAGCTGGTTTGCTGCAGATCTATGAGAGATTAGAAGAAAGACGAGTTCAAGGGACGCCACAGCTGTTCTTTCCTTTCTAATAATCTGCTTGTTTGCAACACTAATTATAGGGACAAGATACTTTTTGAGACAGAATTTGTAACTTATTTATTATTTTTATTTCCTTGCAAGTACATTGTTTAGATTTGGATTCAAAAAACCTTAATGTTAATCTTGGCTATTTCATGTAATGTGTTGTAAAATTCATAATTTCTCTAAATTTCTTGTTTACTCTTACATGAAGTTGTTATTTCTGAATGTTATAGGAATACAAGGGCAATCACATAACATGAAAGTAAGGAGATACAAATCATAAATGTATTTTCCAAAATATAGTAGAGGTTAATGGAGTTTTTAGAATATCATTTATATATAAAGCAGAAAAGAGACTTGATATAATACACAAATGAGAATAGTTTTTAGGTAGTGTTGCCTTTCCCAGCCTGAGAAAAAATAAAGCATTTTACTATCTGCAGTGTTTCAAAATTTTCAAAAATCAGAATATTTATAGAATTTAAAAAGATATATTTAGCACCAGAAGTCAAACTAACTTAGGTTGAGACATTTTGGAAACACGCATTGATATCATTGTTTTTAAATCATGTAATGTTAACAAATGTCTTCTATTAATGACGGCTGATTCTATGTCACTAGCTTGTTGATATAGTGCTATTTTTCTCAGATTTTATCACGCAGTAGAATCACCTGGAGAGACCACTGAGCCACAGATGTCTGGGTCTTACTGTATATTTCTAATTCGATACATCTGTACTGAATTTTTAACATGTTCCTAGGTGATTCAACACTTTGAGGACCACAGCTACAAAGGCTAATGGATTTATTACGACGGGAGCAAGGCAGAGAGGAATGGCTAGTGAATGCTCTGAAGACTCTCATTCCAGTGCTCAGCAC
Organism: Odocoileus virginianus; assembly: GCF_023699985.2. Taxonomy (NCBI): domain Eukaryota; kingdom Metazoa; phylum Chordata; class Mammalia; order Artiodactyla; family Cervidae; genus Odocoileus; species Odocoileus virginianus. The sequence goes on from NC_069697.1 coordinate 12,221,930, forward strand.
ATGTGCATTATGATCTTAAAGGTATACGGTGTCCACTGCTCATTCTTCTCAACAGTGCAATAGATATGTATTATTGTTCTCAAGACATACGACTCATTTTGACTCTAGAGTATTCCTTGTTAAAATGGAAACTAAGTGTACCGAACTGCTGAGAAAATCCGGAGGGGGTGGAGGGGAGCGAATGTTGATTTTGCTTTGCACTCCCCTTTCTGAAATACTTTCACATTAGTTTTATGCACCAATAACTTATGGCTCAGAGATACTATTATTTTAGGCTTATGCACATTTTGGTGTGTTATAAGTCAGGATACACGGTCAGCTACTATAAGAAAGAGACCTAAGATACAGTGAAATAAATAAAGTGGAAGTTTGTGTCTCTCTCATTTTAGAATATAAATGTAGGCAGGCAGGCTGTGACTGCTGACTGCTTCTGAGCCAGCCCGCTCTATGCAAAACATGACTTCATCTCTGTCTCAAAGGCTGCATCTGCAGTTGTGGTTGCTTAGCCAAAACGACAGGAAAAAGCCAAGTCAGGGCACACAACTTCAAGTTGAAAATGACCAATAAATTATACACGTCACTTCTGTTTATATTCCATTGGCAAGAATTTAGTTAGGTAGACACACCTGTCAGACAGCAAGGCGGGGCTGGGAAATAAATCCAGCTCAAATTCAGGAAGGCTAGGGAGAAAGTGGAAGGAGGGAGGGAAAGAGGTAGTTTCCACTACTAAAATGAAAAAAAAAAAAAAAAGAAAAAGGTGAGAATGGATCCTGGGGGACAGTTTAATAGTGTCTACTACAGGTGGAAGCATAACAGGTGAAATAAAGCAGTTGCAAATTTCATGGAAAATAAATGACCATGAATAGGTTTAAGTAGCGGTCCCCAGCGTTTTTGGCACCAGGGAACAGGATCTTGAAGAAAATGTTTCCGCTTGGGGCTGGTACAGGCAGTAATATAAACAATGGGAGCAACAGATGGTTTGCTCCCTCCCTGTCATTCACCTCCTGCTTGTCCAGCCAGTTCCTAACAGGTGGAGAACCCATACAGGTCCCTGGACCTCTGGACCGAGAGACTGGGGACCCCTGATTTAAAGGATTCTTTAAAGCATTTCTGAAGGAGGCTACTTGCCTAAAGAGGATTGCAGTGTTTTAAATTTAACATTCCAGAGATGAATTAATGGTGCACTTTTAAGAAAACGATTTAACTTTCAGAAAGACAAAATAGGCTTCTTTTCTTTCCCTGGATGATTATATATTTTTGTGTATGGGTATGTATTTAGGAGGTGAAAGTAGAAAATAATGATAATGTTGGGAAGTATTTCCCATTTTGCTTATGACAACATACAATTTATATATCTAGTAATAAAGAGAAAAAGTATTTTTATTTTATAATTGACAAGTAGAAATTGAAATTGTAGTAGAATTTAAAAGAATTTAAAAGACTACAGCGTTTAAAAAATGCTGGGGACTGCTACTTAAACCTATTCATGGTCATTTATTTTCCATGAAAGTTGCAACTGCTTTCCCCCTTTTTTTATGCATGTAAATATATCCTAGGAGACTTAGGTGAAAGCAAGCACTGTTGCAGGTCTAGTTCCTTCACATAAACCAATCTAATTATCTTTATTTTCGTTTAAATGAATGTCCTACTCAAAAGTGATTTTATTACCTTTCTCTACTGCTATTTGTTTCCTCACTGTTCTTACATCTATCTTTCTTTCTTGTTCCTCTGAAGAGGTTAAAATTTAAAAGTGCAGTAAAGAAACTGTTGCCAGTATGTTTCACTAGATCAAGGTAAGCTGGTATTTAGAGACACATTGGCCTCTTTTCTACTTAGAAAGCAAGGAATCATGTTAGTAGAACAACAGCCTAAACTATATGTACAGAATATTTAGTTGTAAGGATGGGTTTTGTACATCTATGTGATTTCTTCTGAGAAAGTCACAGGACATTTACACATTAAAATAACCATACTTGTCTCAAGTCAACTTTTATAACTTTGAAGAATTGCAGGACATAGGTCAGTTCCTTCCAGGTGCATAAACTTCAGTCTGTGAAACCTGACACTTTACATAGCACTTTAACACCTGTAAACTCCAGAGGTAGTGACAGTTTTCTGCACTTTCCTACAATCTTCCATTAGCAAAATCTTGTTCCATATATGTTAAAAGCTGAGATGAAAGTTGGGACGCGACAGCAAATGTGATTCACATGATAGTCTGAGTTGTGTGACATATTGGGAGCAGCGTTTTGACATATATTCTATCACATAAAAAGTTGAAAAGCTGACTACAGCAACAGTGATGGCATCACCCTGCCTCCATCACTGGTGAAATTCTGGCTCGACTCTTGCAAAAATTACAGAAAACATCACCAACCATTTCCTTTCAAATCATGGTTAAGAGTTTAAAACTCCAACTCAACACAGTGGACATTATCTCTGCAATGATTCTGCATTTGTTTAGGGAAAAAGGTCAGATAAACAGTCAACTCAAGTAAACATATGTCATCATGAAAAAATTTAGTGGGCCCAAAATTCCTTTTTAAATCTACATATGGAACTAGGAAGAGGCTTCCCAGGTGGCTCAGTGGTAAAAGATTCTGCCTGCCAATGCAGGAAACCTAGGTTCCATCCCTGGGTTGGGAAGATCCCCTGGAGGAGGAAATGACAGATGCTCCAGTATTCTTTCTTGTAGAATTGCATGAACAAAGGAGCCTGGCAGGCTATAGTCTAGAGGGTTGCAGAGAGTAAGACACAACTGAGAACACATGCACATAGAAATAGGATAGAGATTGGGAGAGACAACCACTCAGAACAAGAAAAAATATTGACTTCAGCGAGATGGAAATGCTGTTGGTGATAGGTAAACTATCATAAATTCAGTTCAGTTCAGTTCAGTCACTCAGTCATGTCTGAATCTTTGCAGCCCCATGAACTGCAACATGCCAGGCCTCCCTGTCCATTGCCAGCTACTGGAGCTTACTCAAACTCATGTCCATTGAGTTGGTGATGCCATCCAACCATCTCATCCTCTGTCGTTCCCTTCTCTTCCCGCCTTCAATCTTTCCCAACATCAGGGTCTTTTCAAATGAGTCAGTTCTTCACATCAGGTGGCCAAAGTATTGGAGTTTCAGCTTCAGCATCAGTCCTTCCAATGAATAGTCAGGACTGATCTCCTTTAGGATGGACTGGTTGGATCTCCTTGCTGTCTAAGGGATGCTCAAGAGTCTTCTCCAACACCACAGTTTAAAAGCATCAATTCTTAGGTGCTCAGCTTTCTGTATAGTCTAACTCTTACATCCATGCAGCTACTAGAAAATCCATAGCCTTGACTAGATGAACCTATGTTGGCTAAGTAATGTCTCTGCTTTTTAATATGCTGTCTAGGTTGGTCATAACTTTTCTCCCAAGGAGTAAGTGTCTTTTAATTTCATGGCTGCCATAACCATTTGCAGTGATTTTGGAGCCCAAACAAATAAAATCTGTCACTGTTTCCACTGTTTCCCCATCTATTTGCCATGAAGTGCTGGGACCAGATGCCATGACCTTAGTTGCACAGTGAACTGCATCATAAATTGCACAGTGGTAATTACAATTCACATTCAAATGCATCTATAACAATAACATTTATACCAATATCTGTATCTATTTCTATAATGATCACTTCGAATTAAGCATCAGTCCAGGAAAGTCTGCATTTATCTAATGAATCAATGAACTGCAGATGCACAGTAGTGGAAAAGGTGCAGCTATGCTCTTCAAATTTAAGGGTGGCTTATTATTATGATTGAATCATCTCATGTGTGATGGCAACTGTAAATCATCTCTCTGAACTTAGCATATTTTCTTTAGGATATCAGATTTTGTAATTGCAAAAAGTAGTTTGTAGAAAAGATAGTTTAATCTGTAAAATGAAGAATATTACTCCAAATATTATTTTGTCACCCCACTTGTTTAACCTATATGCAGAGTACATCATGAGAAACAATGGGCTGGATGAAGCACAAGCTGGAATCAAGATTGCCAAGAGAAATATCAATAACCTCAGATATGCAGATGACACCACCCTTATGGCAAAAAGTGAAGAAGAACTAAAGAGCCTCTTGATGAAAGTGAAAGAGGAGAGTGAAAAAGCTGGCTTAAAACTCAACATTCAGAAAACTAAGATCATGGCATCTGGTCCCAGCACTTCATGGGAAGTAGATGGGGAAACAATGGAAACAGTGGCTGACTTTGTTTGCTTGGGCTCAAAAATCACTGCAGATGGTGAATGGCAGCCATGAAATTAAAAGACACTTACTCCTTGGAAGAAAAGTTATAACCAACCTAGAGAGCATATTAAAAAGCAGAGACATTACTTAGCCAACAAAGATTCGTCTAGTCAAGGCTATGGTTTTTCCAGTGGTCCTGTATGGATGTGAGAGTTCGACTATAAACAAAGCTGAGTACCGAAGAATTGATGCTTTTGAACTGTGGTGTTGGAGAAGACTCTTGAGAGCCCCTTGGATTGCAAGGAGATCCAACCAGTCCATCCTAAAGAGAATCAGTCCTGACTATTCATTGGAAGGACTGATGTTGAAGCTGAAACTCCAATACTTTGGCCACCTGATGTGAAGTACTGACTCATTTGAAAAGACTCTGATGTTGGGAAAGATTGAAGACAGGAGGAGAAGAGGACGACAGAGGATTAGATTGTTGGATGGCATCACTGACTCAATGGACTTGAATTTGAGTAAGCTCCAGTAGTTGGCGACAGATAGGGAGGCCTGGTGTGCTGTAATCCATGGGGTTGCAAACAGTTGGACACGTGTGAGTGACTGAAATGAACTGATGAATATTATATGATTAGAAGGATCTTTAAGAAGCTTTTGTTTCTGAAAATATAAAATTGCCCAAGGAAACTCTTGTCTACATGATAAAGAATTAAACAGGAAAAAAAATGCAACCAAGGGGAATGTTTAAAGGTATTGCACACAAATATGACATCAATATTTCCATGTGATGGATGATGTGTTTCTTATATAACTCATTCCCAACCTAGAATGTAATGCAAAATCAAAAGACAACTGAGGAACACTATCTTCCATTGTTGTTGCAACATATGACAGCAAAGAAGAAGGAAAGGGGGGAATAGGAAGAAACAGAAGAGGCAGGGCAGGCAGAACAGGAAAGGAGGAGGATAGGAAGAAGAATAAATCATCAAACTAGAAGGAATAGAGGAAGAGGTTAGAGAAATATTGAAAGCCCCAGAGTCGCAGAGGTAGTGAAAACAAACAAACAACAAACAAAACCTATTGAGAAATAAGAGGCAATAAATGCTTAGATCTGCCTGATCATGGGAAGTGAAATTTAACAACACGTTACAAGAAGTTTGGAATAAATCTGAGTTATTGCCAATAGGAGGACAGTTTCTCTATAGAAAGAGCTTGGTACCATATTTAGGGAAACTACTACCTGATCAAAGTATTTTAAGCAATATTTAAAATCACTAACATTTAGTGAGCATTTTCTATGCTTGGTTTCTGTGGAAAGTACCTTAAGAGTATCACTTATTAGTTCCTTTAAAACTCTATGAGGTAGTATACTGAGTAAAAGTAATACAAAATGAGGCAACGTTCGGTAAAAGTGGAACAAGACTAGACTATTCTGAGTGATAACTGAGCTAAAATCTGGAGATTGAGCAGGAGTTAAGGAATGAAAATGGTTGAACAGTTTTTGCAGAGGGAATGATACAGTATACACAAAGTTTCTGTGATCATGGAGAGCATGTCTTCTTCAAGAAACTGAAAGATTTGCCTGCAGCAAATTTACCCTAGGAAAGAATGATATGTGAGAATAGACCATTGTTACAGGTTATAGAAATCTTAACCATCTCTTAACATTCTTAACAGTCTCTTAAATTTTTCTTATAGTAACACAACATAAGAAATATCCAGTTTTGTTCTAGTTCACTATTATTTTTTTCATCCATAAGAAGAATAAACTACACACACACACACACACACACACACAAATATTTCTTAAGATCTTTTAGGAACTTTCCTGTTGACCCAGGGATAAGACTTTTCCTTCCCATGCACGGGGTGCAGATCCAATCCTTGGTCAGGGAGCTAAGATCACACATGCCCTAGGGCCAAAAATACCAAAACATAAAACAGAAGTGATATTGTAAAAATCCAATACAAGATTTTAAATCCAAAAAAGATTTTAAAAATGGTCCACTTCAAGAAAATCTTTTTAAAAAAAGATTGTCTCATATTGACATAATTGACTTAATAAGTCAATAAGCTTATTGACTTAATAACCCAATGGTTATTTTTCAGTCCCTATTTTATTAAACATAATTATTTTTGTTTTGGCTAATTCATGAGCTGTTTTTCTCCCATATTTGGATCTTTGTCCTCTAACCTTACTTGGCTACATTTAGGCCTACTTGCCTAAAGCTGAGATTTAGTCCCTTTTTCCTGTTAATAAATCTCCTGACCCCTGAAATAATTAACATTAATATGTCCAGCATTTACATCTAATATTCATAAAATAGCACTTATTTAGACAGCAAGGGCATATCACTAAGTAAAATTGCACCTGGGCAGAACTAGTTACTCATCTATGGATATATTTGAAGTTAAGTAATATATTAAAGATAATTTTAAATTGGAAACATCACATGGGAAATGTGAGAGAATGAGAATGACTGTGTAACAAGGCTGTGGAGAATGAGGAAAATTAACCAAGATTATAAAATCAAGATCAGCAAAGGAGAGGGTGTCAATGCTTTTTGATGTAAGCAAAACTGAAACTGATGTCAAGGGATAAGATAAAGTCAGTTCAGCAGTTCATTGTTCCTGCATGCAATCAATCCGACCCAGAGATATCTCTTATTCAACTAGTTTATTGAATTTTCAGAGCCTCAATAATACCTAATGTAAACACTGAGGTACAGAAAGTTTGGAGAACATTGAAGATGGAATACTAACAGAAGAAATGATAAATAAAAATGATTTTATTTGTTGGTGTTTGGGGAAAGTTGGAGATAATAGCAGATGCAAAATAGCCAGATGTTGGAGCAAAAGCTGTATGCTCCAAAAATACAGTGATAAAGAGAAATGTAACTCACCATTAAACTCTGTGATTAAAATGAAGGCAATGACAGTGATGATGACAAAGACTAGGACACCACTGAAGGAGAGAGGGAGGGGATCTCACTTGAAATTAACACTGGCTATGTTCTAGTAGATTAAAAAAATGTATTCTCTAATTTCAGATAGATTAAAACATAGAGACAATTACCTTGATTGCTACTTGTCAATCAGGAATATGAACACTTGAAGTTCTATCATGGCCACTGCCACCACCAAATCCCCATTTCTCATTACCAACAGTCTGCATTATCTAGTAGTGTATCTTCCCTAACACAAACTTTAATGTTCATTGAGAATCAGCAAGAATTCTTGTTAAAATGCCTTTCTGATTCAGCAAGTCTTAAGAAAGGCTGAGATTTGTATCTCTGACAGACTCCCAAAGTTTGATAGTAGTAGTAATAGTAGCTAAGTCACTAAATCGTGTCCGACTCTTGCAACCGCATGGACTGTAGCCCGCCAGGCTCCTCTGTCCATGGGATTCTCCAGGCAAAAATACTGGAGTGGGTTGCCATTTCCTTCTCCAAGTTTGCTAATGCTGCTGGTCAATGGACCACATTTTGAGTAGGGAAGCAATAATTCAGACTCCATTTTCCATGACAGCATCAAAATAGCATAATACATACATGTTCTATTGCGAACTCTGGGTGGGAAGGAGGTAGTCATGAAAAGACTTTGGACTAGAATCCCTCAGTTTGGAGGGGCAGAGTGCAGCAAAGAAGACACGGGAACAAGTGGACTGAGAAAAGCAGCATTGCTGCCACTTATACCACTTGCTTCTTAGCAGAATAATGATAGGGGCACTTTGAAATCCACAAGACATAGCTTTCTTCTCCATTTGGAGTGAAACTTGTGTCAAATTTTGCAGACAGGAGTATTAAAAATTTATCCAGATGAAAACATGTGCATGTATGCACTTCCACTTACCATATCACTCTGCTTCATCCCCTCAAATTGTATGTAATTATTTTATATTGTTAACTTAATCATGTTCCCATTATGGCTTGCAATTGTAATATCTTTTATTTTTTGTTTGGTTATTGATTATGAAAACTGGATAAACATCTTTTACTATTGTGGTTATGTAACTACTACTCACTTAACTCCAATGTATCATGATTGGTCAACAGAAAAATAATAGAATTCTATATCACCAAAACTACTATTTAATAGAAACACCTGTAATCATTTTTTAAAATACAAATACCAGATGGATAATTCTGATAATTCATCAGAATTATCTTGGATTTTTTTGAAAAATACAAATGCTCAGGTATTGCCTTTTTTTTTTTTTTTTTGGCCAGAGCCCCAGATATGTTTCTAATGAGCAGCCATGTTTAAAGACAACTGGTCTATGTGAGGATCTTTTGCTTTTATCTAGCTTGTTTCACTTTTTCTATTTCATATTCACTTCTCCCATTCCATTTAGTTTATGTTTTCCAATTTCTCCATCCCTTCTTCTTCTTTTTATTTTCTTTGATGTTCTTTCTCAAGCCATTACCAAGAGTAGTAAAAAAGCTTTTGAATTACATATATTTAATATGTTTAACATATATATTTTAGAAAACTTATGACTTTTTCCCTAACTAAAAAATGTTTGACATTTGATCCTACTTATTTGACTACTTATATGAATAGTCTACTAGATTTCTAGTTAAAAAAATAGAAATGCAATAAGCAACTAGTATTATTGCATGGCACAGGGAGCTATAGTCAATATCTTGCAATAGCCTATGATGGAAAATAATTTCAAAAACAATATATGTGTATATGTATAGCTGAATCACACACAAAGAAATGAATTCTACTCTTTGAAATTTGGTACTGTTTATCTATTTTCTAATTTTTCTAAATGTCCTATGGACATCTAATAACAATATATGATATACAAAATTTTAAGTGTATTTGTGTAAGATATTATTAATACAAATTAATTAAATATAAATCTATTACATTTAAATTATTAATGGCATCATTCAAGATGCTCCTATTCTTGCTTTTTCTGCACTTGATAAAATATTCTCAGAGAAATGTTAATGTCTCACTATGATTATATATATTTTCCTTTTCCCTTGTATTTCTCTGGTTTTTGCTTTATGTACCTTTGTCTCTTTGTTTTTCAGGTGTCTAATGTTTTATGATATCTATCTTCTTTGTGAATTGTACCTTTAATCGTTAAAAACATTCATCTCTTTTTCATTTAAGGAACAAAGTTAAAAAGAATTAACATTTATTGATTCATATGTGCCAGATATTAAATTTTGTGTGCCATATGGATTATCTCATTTGCTCCTGACAACAACTGCCTAGGATAAGTGAAATGATTATGTCATCATAACATTGAGAAAATTAAGGCACAGAGGTTAGACCGCTTACTTAATGTCACACAGGGGCAGTAAATGGAATGTTTGTAAACATATAGTCTCATATCTCTTATAAATACAATAATGACTTTCTATGATATCCTTGGATTAAATAGAATTAAACATTTGTACCCATGATAACTGAATTCATATTGCTTCTGGCAGGGGGGTGGGTTAAGGCATTTCCCTCAAAAGTCCATGTCAGATTATCCTTGCTAATATAATAGTGTTTATCTGTTCCTTAGAAGAGAACAAATCTTTAAAGGGATAAGACTCAGGGAAGAGAGGCTGAAAAAGTATATTGGATTTCACAGAGGTTATTTTATACATTTAAATACACAAGCTTTTGTTTTTCTCTTATTTTTTCTAACTTTAACTCTACTTTCCTTACCACTTTTTTCTCCATCTTTTAAAAAAGCTTTTTCTAATCAGTTTTGCAGTGAAAAAGAATAAATGTAAATAAATGTAAATAAATAAACCTAAATAAATGTAAAATCAAATAAAGGCACATTTGTCCATATTAAATGAGCAACTTACTGAGAGATGTAGAGTATGACAACAAAGCCATTCACTAAGTTAAAAGTGTTAATGATGTCTCTTGTCTATGTCTAAGACCAGCCAGTGTGTATCAAACACTCATCAAAAACAAAAGGGCTGAGCCAGTATCAAAGCTCAGGTATCACTGAGGTTCTTTCCACAATTTCAGTCAGTGGTGGTGGTGGGTCAGTCGTTCAGTTGTGTCTGACTCTTTCTGATCCCATGGACTATAGCCTGCCAGGCTTCTCTGTCTGTGAGATTTCCCAGGCCAGAATACTGGAGTGGATTGCCATTTCCTTCTCCAGGGATCCTTCTAACCAAGGGGTTGAACTGGGGTCTCCTGCATTGCATGTGGATTCTTTACAGACTGAGCCACCAGGGAAGTGACCCTGTAGATTGTAGCCTGCTAGGCTCCTCTGCCCATGGGGTTTTCCCAGAAAGAATACTGGAATGGGCATACCAAAAATGTACTTTCCACAATTTCAGTTCTTTCCACATTTTCTCATCCAAACCACATCTCAAACCACATCTCATCTCAAATCACAAACCAGTTCCTTATCAGTCCTGTAGGAGGCAACCATCTCATCTCATTTATTCTTCAAAATCCAATTTAGATCACGTCATGTTGCCCTAGATTCATCTTTTCCTTTCTCACATTTCCTAATACCTATTATGTGTATTACATATAGGCACCGGAATGCTAATATCTTTTATTATCTTTTCCTTGCTTTCATCATCTCTTCTCCAAAGGCTGCTTATAAGCTCTATGAAGAATGTGTGACATAGCCTTCTCTTGTTTTACTCCATAGAAACTAAAACAATGCTTCTAAGACCTTAAATAAGACTAAGATAGGAATAAATATTCTCTAGTAGCCAGAGTAAAAGCAAACAAACAAACAAAAACCTCTTTGGTTTATTTTTCAAATTTCAGTGTAATCCTCCTTAAAAATAAATTTCTAGCAGTGTTGTGTGGAACAAAAATGGTTATTGTCTTTGCCATTTGAATTTAAAAACCAGAAACATGGATGTCTGGGCAAAGGATATTTTTATAACAAAATATGTTTTCTCAATGAGAAAGAGGTAGGCTTATTTTGACATTAATTTTAATTGAGGTAATTCAGATTTAGTCCATTTTGCCTTTTCAAAGGTAAGCCAAATTAGCTAATTGATATACTATCAAGTTAACACTCAGAATGGGAGAAAATAATTGCAAATGAAACAACTGGCAGAGGATTAATCTCCAACATATATAAACAACTCATACAGCTCAACATCAGGAAAACAAACAGCCCAATCAAAAAATGTGCAGAGGAACTAAACAAACATTTCTCCAAAGAAAGCGTACATATGGCTAATAAACACATGAAAAGATGTTCAACATCACTCATTATTAGAGAAATGAAAATCAAAACTGTAACGAGGTAGCAGCTCTCACAGGTCAGCATGGCCATCATCAAAAAATCAACAAACAATAAATGCTGGGAGGTTGTGGAGAAAAAGGAAACTTCTTGCACTTTTAATGGGAATGTGAATTGATACAGCTATTATGGAGAACAGTATGTAGATTTCTTAAAACAATTGGGAAGAGAATTACTATATGACTCAATAATCCCATTACTGGGCATAGACATTGACAACATCATAATTGAAAGAGACTTGTGTACCCCAATGTTCATTACAACACTACAAATGCTAGGACATGTAAGTAACTTAGATGTACATTGATAGACGAATGGATAAAGAAGTCATGATACATATATACATATATACAACGGAATATTACTCAGCCATAAATGGGCACATTTTATTTAGTCCTGATGAGCCTATCAGAAAGAGAAAAACAAATACAATATATTAACATATATATATGGAATCTAGGTGAGTAATCACACCATCATGATTGTCTGGGTCATGAAGATCTTTTTTGTAGACTTCTTCTGTATATTATTGCCACCTCTTCTTAATATCTTCTGCTTCTACTAGATCCATATCATTTCTGTCCTTTACTGTGCCCATCTTTGCATGAAATGTTCCCTTGGTATCTCTAATTTTCTTGAAGACCTCTCTACTCTCTAGTCTCACTCATCTCACATGCTAACAAATAATGCTCAAAATTCTCAAAGCCAGGCTTCAACAATATGTGAACCGTGAACTTCCAGATGTTCAAGCTAGATTCAGAAAAGGCAGAGGAATCAGAGATCAAATTGCCAAAGCCTTTGACTGTGTGGATCACAACAAACTGTGGAAAATTCTGAAAGAGATGGGAATACCAGACCACCTGACATGCCTCCTGAGAAATCTGTATGCAGGTCAGGAAGCAGCAGTTAGAACTGGACATGGAACAACAGACTGGTTCCAAATTGGGAAAGGAGTATGTCAAAGCTATATATTGTCACCCTGCTTATTTAACTTATATGCAGAGTACATCATGAGAAATGCTGGGCTGGATGAAGCACAAGCTGAAATCAAGATTGCTGGGAGAAATATCAATGACCTCAGATATGCAGATGATACCATACTTATGGCATAAAGTGAAGAACTAAAGAGACTCTTGATGAAAAATGAAAAAAGAGAGTGAAAAAGCTGGCTTAAAGCTTAACATTCAGAAAACTAAGATCATGGCATCTGGTCCCACCACCCCAAGGCAAATAGATGGGGAAGCAATGGAAACAATGACAGACTATTTTTCTCGGCTCCAAAATCACTGCAGATAGTGACTGCAACCATGAAATTAAAGGAGGCTTACTCCTTGGAAGAAAAGTTATGACTAATCTAGACAGCATATTTAAAAGCAGAGACACTATTTTGTCAACAAAGTCCATCTTGCCAAGGCTATGGTTTTTCCAGTAGTCATGTATGGATGTGGGAGCTGGATTATAAAGAAATCTGAACACTGAAGAATTGATGCTTTTGAACTGTGGTGTTGGAGAACACTCTTGAGAGTCCCTTGGACAGCAAGGAGATCCAACCGGTTCATCCTAAAGGAGATCAGTCCTGAATATTCATTGGAAGGACTGATGCTGAAGCTGAAACTCCAATACTGTGGCCGCCTGATGTGAAGAACTGACTCATTTGAAAAGACCCTGATGCTGGGAAAGATTGAAGATGGGAGGAGAAGGGGTTGATGGAGGATGAGATGGTTGGATGGCATCACCAACTCAATGGACACAAGTTTGAGTAAACTCCAGGGGTTGGTGATGGACAGGGAGGCCTGGCATGCTGCAGTCCATGGGGTTGCAAATTGTTGGACATGACTGAGCAACTGAATTGAACTGAACTGGGAAAGTTGGACCAGATGAACCTATTTGCTGCACAGCAATGGAGACACAGAGAACAGACTTTTGGACAAGGTGGCAGAAAGAGAGGTGGGACAAATTGGGAGTAGCTTGGAAGCATATACATTATCATATGTAAAATAGATAGCTAGTGGGAACTTACTGTATGACGCAGGGAGCTCAAACCTTGTGTTATGTGACAACCTAAATGGTGGGATGGGGTGGGAGATGGTAGGGAAGCTCAAGAGGCAGAGGCATATGTATATCTATGATGATTCATGTTGAAGTGTGGCAGAAACCAACAACATTGTAAAGCATTTATCCTCCAATTAAAAATAAATGAAATTTTAAAAAGTGCTTAGCTTTAAAAAAATGCTTAACTTATGTAAAGTGCTTACTGCCTATATGTAAGTATGTTTACAAATGTTGTGTTGTCCCTTTAAATTCCTGTAAAGCTCTAAAACAAAGGAAAAAATGACCACTGGGCAGTTTGTTAAGTGGTTGTCAGTTTTGCATTATTAATGAAAAAATGAAGAAGCATTTTCAAATAAGTATTCCATTTCCTACCTGCATGAAATTCCTAAATGAATACTGAGAATAACTAACATTATTATTACATTTCGGAGAAAAGAGATACTACTGAGCTCCTTGTTCACCTCTTAATAGCTCGCACACTACTATAAAGTACTTGAATACAGGCTGAAGAGCAGAGTGTAATAGTTACTGGTTTACATCTCAGGCAGGTTAATAGGTTTTCAGACTTCATTTAGCACCACATTTTCAGACCATCATAAGTTTTAAATTTACTTCCATGATGACAGTTTAATGTTTGAATAAGCAAGGGCTTAACTTACTTTTAACTTCTAAACCTTAGGATCTCTCTCTTTGAGCTATAAAATTGACATTTCAGCATGATTTTTTTTTCATGATGTGTCTTTCAAACGTGCACATGTTACAATATCTAAAACAGCTGTCCATGTTTACATTTAAAGTCTTTCAAATATATATATTTTTTCTTCAAGATGCCATTTGTGTAGAAAGGAAAATAAGCAAATTGACTACTTTTTTACATCCTTTCTCCCCTCCCTTTCTCCTTCATTCCTTTTCTTCCTCTCTTTTGTTCTGATATTTTTTTCAGTTTTCTTTTCCTTCTCTTTTTTCTTTCTTTCTTTCTTTCTTAGGTACTACTTCAAAGTAACTTTAGCAATTATTCATGCAGAGTGAGGAATTCCAGAGTTTAAATCTGCACTCTGCCTTTAATTCTTGTTAGGGTTTCACATGCATATATCAGAAGTGAAATGTTCTACTATATATCATGCTTAACCAAGTAGAGGTCAAAGAACTAAATCATTGCATTCATGAAAGTAAAATGTTGTGCTTTCCAATTGCCATCACTTTGGGAGACTCTCACTTCCAATTACCAAAGTGACCTTCAAATCTGATACTGACTACTTTGTAGTAAAATTTATTACAATTGGGACATGACAGTACAAAATAAATGACATGGATAAAATACCTCTTTTGATGGTAATAAGATTTTATATTCAACTTTATATATTTTATATTCAACTTTCTGCTTGATTGTGTTTTTCTTGATTCTTTATTTTGCCTTTTGTTTATAAGATTATAATGCTATTTAAATGTGTAAACTTTTAAAAATTCTTAATATAGAATCACAGATGGCTATGGATTCACATCCTTTATCAAAAAGTATTTTGTATCTTAATATTTCACATTTTATTAATGTGGGAGAGGGGAGCACTTGTAAATTCCAGGTTAGACAATGAAATATTACATCAATATTTCATAGAACTAATTTGGAATTTCCTTATGATACACTTCTAGGATGTCAGTCAGAAGTAAAAGCTGATAATCATCACCTGCCTACTATCTGTGAGAAAGATGAAAATAGATAATAATAACTATGTTCTATAGGCAAGAACTTGGGTTTTTCCCAAGTGCTTTACTGGGAATTTACTCAGAATAACTCAAGTTGTGTTAAAAGAGCAACACATTCCAGAGAAACCAGGTAACAGTCAAAAACCATATAGCTAGGAAGGAGAGGAATTCAAAAGCAGGACTAGACTGTGTGTCTTCATAATATTCCCATTGTAACTGGTAGGAGGACTAAAATCATCCAACTCAGCTTGCCAATTTTATTTGCAGATAAATTTTAAAGATGTAAAAAGATTTGACAAAGCTCAAAAAAAAAACACTTCTTTTGTGATTTCTTTTTTCACTCCTCTGGCCTTTCTTCCTACATCACATGCAGTAAGAGTTCATCACTTAATGAAAACAAGGGGTCATGTAAAGGCCAGAACAGTGCTGAAGACCCTATGCCAAACTCAACAAAGTCACTTTACATAAAAATAAAACAAAACAAATAAACAAACAACTTAATGCAATGATGAAAAACATAATATAAAAATTCTGAATTTGGGTGATTTTTCTGTGGATGTTTTTGCTATGTAAATTATATTTATGCTATTAGGCATGAAAGTAACCGGAGAGTGGGGAAAAGCTAAACAGATGATAGTGTATTTAAGGAATAAATAATTTCTAATTGGTTTTGTGTGCACTTTTAGAATTATCTTATAACAGAATCACTGTGGTCTATAGATCTGATTTCAAAAAGTCCGTATAAAAATACAAGCCCATTGAAAAATAAAATAAAACCAAGCAGTATAAACAACTAACTTTGAAGCTCCTCTTTAATTTCAAGAGTTCTGTTCCCCTGGTTAATTTCAGTTTACAATTATGTATCCTCTTAAACTATTTGCTTTGTATTTAGGTCCCTGGATATATATCAGAGAAATTATATTAATTAAAAATTTGCACACTAATTCAATAAAAGGTAAAAAAAAATAGCAAAAAAAAAAATGTCAAGAGGGAACAATAGAAATAGAAAATAAGATGGTAGACTTAAATCCAAATAAAACAGTAATTAGATAAAATGTGAACAGTCTAAATACTATGCTATTAAGGAAAAGTTCTGTCAGACTTTGCTAAAAACCAAATCCAGTTATATGTTGTTTAAAAAAGAGATATCTAGGGACTTCTCTGGTGGTCCAGTAGTTAAGAATCTGCTTTGCAATTAGGGGACCGGAGTTTGATCCCTGATCTGGGAACTAAGATCCTGCATGCAGGGCAACTAAAGAGTCCCTGTGCCGCAACGAAAGATTCCACAGGTCAGATCCTGCAAGTCTACAGTCAAATAAATAACTTTTTTTAAGGCATATCTAAAACAAAGGGTGCAGAAACTTTGAGCATTAAAATATGGAAAATGCAAAGTTAAAAGATAGATAGAGAAAATCCTTCTGTAGATATTTTAAAGACCACTTAGAAGTTGAATTTTAAAGAAGCAGAGATAAAGAGGAATGTGTTAGAATGATGAAATACTTTAACTTCACAGAAAGATATGCCAAATTTAAATTTGTATGTATCCTGTAACATAGCCTCTAAAAACAAAACTTAGAGGAATATTAGGAGATACAGCCAAATCCAAAATCAAGTACTGATCTTGCTGAGTAACCGATGGGAAAACATAAACAAACAAACAAATTTCACAACAGCAGAAAAGAAATTTTAGGAAAGATATAGAATGTCTGATTAACTTGATGAAAACAAAACCTAAGGAGCACAGACCATTTTTTTTTCCACACAAACATGAAACATACATAGAAATTTGCAAATTTGCTAAGGTATAACAAATGACTAATTCAAAAGTGGGAAAGGAGAACAAGGCTGCATATTGTCACCCTGATTATTTAACTTATATGCAGAATAAGTGAAAGTGAAAGCTGCTCAATCATGTCCTACTCTTTGGGATCCTATGGGCTGTAGCCTGCAAGACTCCTTTGCCCATGGAATTCTCAAGACAAGAATACTGGAGTGGATAGCCATGTCCTCCTCCAGGGGATCTTCCCAACGGGGGATCGAATCCAGGTCTCCTGCATTGCAGGTGGATTCTTAACCAGGTCAGCTACCAGGGAAGCCCCATATGCATTATAAAGCAATTATACTCCAATAATTAAAAAAAAATAGGATACATGCTATTATATGGATAATTTACATGTGTTCCGTAAACAATATATACATTGCTATATATGTTTTTTATTTTGTGATAGTAATCTCAGTGAATTTTACTAAGAACCATTTATATAACCTATGCTTAAAGAAGATAACAATAAAAAGCAGCCTTTAGAGCAAATAAATAAATATTTGAAGTGTATTACAAAGAAATCACTGTCTCTTTCAAAACACACTTCTTATTGCCTCTTTATCATCGCCTAACATTTAAAAATAGGGTTGTATTGAATATCATTTTATCATAGCCAGTTATGTTGTTTATTTCCTAAGAAAAACAAAACCAAAAAAAGTCACTGCCATGATATATTCACCTTCATCAAAGAACAGATACTTAAGAGAAAATATTAAACATTGCTAGAAATAGCTGTACAAACTACTCCCCTCTTATAGTTTAGTAAGCAGTAATCATTCTACCAGATCCTTAAGCATATTTCAATCAGTATTTTGGAAAATCTTTCTTGAAGAACTCCAACATATTTCCTCTTAAGTTATTTTCCTTTTAAGTTATTTTACTGTTATTTGAGGTCATAAAAGCAAAAGAAGAGCCAGTTCCTCAGCCCTCATCCTTCGTTAAAATGATTTAAAATTAATCTAGTTTTCAAAAAAGGAACTGGGCCTGTGAAAGGCATTCTGCAGTAGGAGCGTCTCTCGTTCAAGATGCCTCAGTGTTTAATCACCTAGAACTTGTCCTTTAACTGAATTTTCAACTGCTTTTTTCTTAGAGACCAACTTTGCTTACATTGAAACAAACAGTATTAAAAGAGGATGATTTCATTTAGGAAGATTTCATATCTTGATGGAAGAAACATTTAAACTTCAGTTTTAAAATTTAAAAAGATTTAACAAAATTGTACTTATTCAGAGAATAATTCATGATTTATAATGATCTTTATAAGTTTATTAAAGATTATTTTGTAAGATCTCCTAATGAAATCTGGCAGTAATTTTAAGTAGCTTTCCTTCGGAAAATAATATTTGATGGTAACCTATGGCAATAAAACTACTATATAGAACCTGGGGTTCAATGAAATAAGCCACCCCTTTTCTATTTCAGATTAAGGATTTTTAGTGAAAGGAAAAATAGTTTTGGAATAACCTTGAATTGTAGTTTCACATTTCAACCTGAGAGGTTATTACTAATCAAGTCCAAAAAGATAACATGTTAATTCTACTTAAGACAAAAATCCTCCTTTTGTAGCAGTTTGTGTTTTAGGATTTTAAAACAGACACAGTAAGCACACATTGAAATGCCATTTAGAGGATGGATGATATGTTCATCCTTTGGAGACTGGGGTAATCCTGTGAACATAACAGAACACAGAAATAGTGTTGACCATATTCATACCCAAACCAAAGAACCTATCTAGAGAACTGAATGTCTCACCTATCTCACCTTAAAATCACTTTGTTACTAGGAGAATACCTGATTCCACAGGAAAAATACACATGAATGTTGAGAAACAGAGAGAGCACCAGAGAGAGTGAATTCTAAACATCTTGTATTTTCACCAGACACTGGAGCCTAAGTTTGGAAAAAGGAGCCAAAGGTGATTTCTTTGGATCGAGTCAAGCCATCATGTTGCATTACTTCATCAATTTGTTTAAGAGTTTTATTGAATGTCTCCACGTCCCTGTTTCCACTTAAAATTCCTGGGCTTGGCAATATAACAGAATGTTAACTGGACAGATTTGTTGACCTCGTGTTCCTGGGTGTTTGCACCCACTAGCCGAGGGTAGGAAAGGGTAGCTAAGCCCTGCTACTTCCTATAGAACTGAGACAGTTATTTAAAATTCTCAATTCTCTCCTGAGAAAAGTGAGGATCATGATGATAAGTGCTAGTAGTACCAACTTTCATAGTATCAGATTAAATGAACAAGATTTGTAGAACACTGTAGGGAAGGCAACATTTACATCTAACCTCTTAGGCAGGGGCCCCCAGGGTCCAAGATCTAATGCCTGATGATCTAAGGTGGAGCTGATGTAGTAATAACAGAAATAAAGTTCTCAATGAATTTAACACACTTGAACCATCCTCAAACCAGCCCCGACCCTACCCTGTCCATGGGATAATTGTCTTCCAAGAAACCTATCCCAGGTGTCAAAAAGATTTGGGACCACTGCTCTTAGGGCTTTTCAGATGGACCTGAGAATTAAGCTATCAGAAGACTGATTAACAAAAGAAAAAACATTCACAGTTACATGCTTTAGGCGACATAAGAGCCCTCATAAGGAAACGAAGGCCCTAACAAGTGGCAAAACCTGGATGCTTTTGTACTAGATTGACCAAAGAGAGGCAGTTGTAGAAAAGCAACTGCAATGCAGGGAGGCTAAAGGGAGATAAGACTTATTTTTAACAAGGTCTCTTTGTATAGAATTCTCTTGACTTTGACTTCCTATCGAAGAATGTTTCTTTTCTCCTGCTACAGAAAAGGCATTTTTCACATGGGAGTTTTTAATCTCCCATTTTCAGGAAGAAAAAGGGAGATTAGATGGCCTTCTTGCAGCTGCTGTTTTATTAAGTACCTTTGATTCAAACGAATTATTATGCCAAAGTGGCATAGTTTGGGGTAGTGTAGTCTGCCACCTCTCAACACTTAGAACAGCAGTTAGCCCATATTAATACTCAATAAGGGTGAGCTACTATTCATTTGGAATGTGTTAAGAAAATCTTTCTTTTTTTATTTTTTTACTTCAGTTATAAAATTGCAATAGTAACATAAGGCTCTATGTTGAAAAACTCTTGCATGGAAGATACTAAATTTTTGGTGGCCTCAGAGTGACAATAGCAACAATAAACATAAAAAAAAAATCAAAGATAGTATAATTTTTAACTGTCAAACACTGTGCAAGACATTATATACATACTTAATTTTTCTTTATACTTTATATCTACCTTGAAAAATAGCTTTCATTATTTCTATTTTACAGAGTAAAAAAGGAAAACTCAATTATTTTTACTTAATTTCTCAGTAGTCACACAGTTAGGAAGAGAGAAGTAAATAGCTTGTTAGATTTCAGGCTTCTTCATGATTTAGTCATTCCATCACGTGCCCTAAGTAGCTGTTGTACTGATCCCCTGAATACCTCTCCGTTTCCAGATACCTTCCTTTGTCTGGAATGCAATAGCTCCTTTACTTCAGTTCAGTTCAGTTCAGTCACTCAGTCGTGTCCGAATCTTTGCGACCCCATGAGTCACAGCACGCCAGGCCTCTCTGTCCATCACCGACTCCCGGAGTTCACTCAAACTCATGTCCATCCAGTCGGTGATGCCGTCCAGCCATCTCATCCTCTGTCGTCCCCTTCTCCTCCTGCCCCCAATCCCTCCCAGCATCAGGGTCTTTTCCAATGAGTCAACTCTTCACATGAGGTGACCAAAGTATTGGAGTTTCAGCTTCAGCATCAGTCCTTCCAATGAACACCCAGGACTGATCTCCTTTCAAATATGTCTTTGTGCTACCTTCTCCGATTTCTCTAAGCAGAATGAATTATATACCACTGTTCGGAGAAGGCAATGGCAACCCACTCCAGTACTCTTGCCTGGAAAATCCCATGGACGGAGGAGCCTGGTGGCTGCGGTCCATGGGGTCTCTTAACAGTCGGACACGAGTGAGCAACTTCCCTTTCACTTTTCACTTTCTTGCATTGGAGAAGGAAATGGCAACCCACTCCAGTGTTCTTGCCTGGAGAATCCCAGGGACGGAGGAGCCTGGTGGGCTGCCTTCTATGGGGTCGCACAGAGTCGGACACGACTGAAGCGACTTAGCAGCAGCAGCAGATGTCTGTTGGCAGTATGTAACCACTATACGCCATTTTAGAACCTGGCCTATGTCAAAGTGGATGTTGACCTACTAGATGATTAGACTGTATTTTCAGGTACTCAATTTATATAGTATGACTCATAAAGTATGCAGTGTATTTGTTAAATAATACACTTGGAATGACCAAACTGAGAAGTCAGAACAATCAACACCACAATAGACAGGGACATTACATTATGATAATGGGATCAATTTACCAAGAAGGCATGATGATCTTAAATGTGTGTTCCTAACAGTAGGGCTTCAAAATGCTTGAGGTGAATACAGGTCGCCTGAAAGGAAAAATGGGCAAATCTGCAATTATAATGGAGATTTCAACATGTCTTACTGAAAAATCAACAGAAAAAATAAACAGAAAATAGTAAGGCTATGTAAGACAGAAACACTATCAACTTGGCACTGATACTTATAGAGTTCCTACCCAAGAATGGCAGAATACAACTCAATTCAAGTACACTAAAATGGAGAGTTTACCACATGGACCATAAATCCAACTTTGTTGGATTTCCAACAAAGTTAAAATAACTGAAATTATACAACTCACTTTCTCTCATCACTAAGTTAAACTGTAAATTAGTAACAGGAAGATGTCTTGAAATGTCCCAATGTTTGGAAACTAAATGACATACTTCTAAACAATTCATAAATCAAAAAGAAAATCAAAGTTAGTTTAAAAAATATTTTGAATTGTGTGCAAGTTTTCCTAGTGGCTCAGTCAGTAATGAATCTGCCTGCAAAGCAGGTGACCCAGGTTCAAACCCTGGGTTGGGAAGATCCTCTCGAGAAGGAAATAGCAACCCACTCCAGCATTCTTGCCTGGGAAATCCCATAGACAGAGGAACCTTGCAGGTTACAGTCCACGGGGTCTCAAGAGTCGGATATAACTTCGCGACTAAACCATCGCCACCCCCAAAAACAACAAAGTATGCAGGTCTTATGCTAGGGTCTGGGACACAGTTCCAACCTGCAGGGGACGTGGAGGTAGAGGGGTGGGAGGGACACTTTCCCCACACCCACAAGTGATTCTTGGATACCAGCAGGATGTCTGAGGATTCAACTCAGTTCAGATACTGCCTATCTGAAGACAGCATCAGTCCCATTAAGGGCTCAGTCCTACAAACTGATATAGAAGGCTGACTGTAAAATTGTAATCATATTTTCAGCTGCATGGGGGTTGATGCACCTAACCCCTCGAGTTGTTTAAGGATTAACTGTAATTCAGAAACAGCCATAGAGAAGAAATGGATAAGGCAGGTTAGGAGGACAGGGCACAGAACTTCCATACTCTCTTAGACCACCACTTTCTTCAATCAGTTCACCGACTGGAAGCTGTCAGAATCTTACCATTTTTTGCTGGGGTGGGGGTGGGGTGGTTATGGAAGTTTCATTACAAAGGAAGGATTAAGTCATTGACCACTGGTGATTAATTCAACCTTCAGGCCTTCTCTCCTGCCTGAAGCTCAGGAAAATAGGACTTTAATTTCCTACCTTGTCATCACAGGGTTAGCTCCCCTGGCAACCACTCCCAGTCCTTAGGTGAGATCCAAAAGTCACCTCGTTAACAAACAAAAGACACTTTTCTTGCTCTCATCACTTAGGAAATTCCAAGGGTTTTAGAAGCTTTGTCCCATAAAGTGGAAGGAAGAGGAAACATATTTCTTCTTATAAAACACAATGTCACAGCAGGGCACAGATAAAGCAGTACTTAGAAAGTAATCAATGCAGCTAAGAACATAAAGGCAAAGAGTGGAAAAATCAATAATATAAAACTTATACATTAAAATTTATTGTTGTTATTGTGCTCAGCCCTGTCTGACTCTTTGTGACCCCCATGAACTGTAGCCCACCAGGCTCCTCTGTCCATGGGATTTTCCAAGCAAAATTGCTGGAGTGAGTTACCATTTCCTACTCCAGGGGATATTCCCAACCCAGGGATCAAACCCACATCGTTTGTGCTTCCTGCACGGGCAGGCGGATTCTTCACCACTTCACTACCTGGAAAGCCCCTTTGCCACTGTGCTGCGTGGGAAGCCTCACATTGGGCTTCCGTGGTGGCTTAGGGTAAAGAGTCCACCTGCAGTGCAGGAGAGGAGATGCAGGAAATGGCATCCCGACGAAACACAGGATGGTATCTCTGTGATGTTGGAATAGGTGATGATGCCTTAGATGTGAAATGAACCACAATACTTAATAAATTAGACATCATCAAAATGTAAAAATGACTCCCCTTTAAAAACCATTATTATAAAACCTGTATGTAATCCTTAGCATAAAAAAAAAACTTTGCAGAACCCATACAAAGGCCTCTCTTCAACAATATAAAAAGAAATGTCAAAATTCAATAATAATGAAACAAACCATTCAATTTTAAAAGGGGCAAAATCTTTGAATACATAGCTCACCAGTGAAGATACAAGAATAGCAAATAACACATAGAAGTAATTGGAAGGATGCACAGCATATTTAATCACCAAATAAATGGAAAGTTAAATCACAATGTTGTATCACTTCAGACTCACTAAAATGGCTAAACACAAAACCAAACTGAAATAAAGAAAAGAAAAAGAAAACATAAAAAGTACTAACTGCTGACACGCATATGTAGTAAGCAGGGAAAACTCTGACACCGCTGTTAAAGATACAATGAAAAATACATGTCCATAGGAAGGCTGTGAAAAGATGTTTATATCAGCTTTGTGCTTAATTTCCCCAAACTGGAAATGGCCAAAATGACCATCAACTAGAGACTGAATAAAACACTGAGGCTTACCTAAACAAGTAAATTCTATTGAGAAAACACAGATATGAGCTACTGAGACATGTAATAATATTGATGAATTTAAAAAGCATTATTCTTATTAAGAGAATACATAAAAGGCCATGTACTATATGATTGCACTTACATAAAATGCCCAAAGTAGGTATGTCTATAGAAATAGAAGATAAATTAATGGTTTCCAGGGTCTTGGGTGGGAAGACAATTGACTACAAGACAGTATGAGGGAACTTTTGAAGGTGATAGCATTATCCTGTATTCTGATGGTAGTAGTGACTTTATAACTTTAATTCATAGATTTTTGCAGCTAAAAAGAGTGAATTTTACTGTATTAAAGTATATCACCATAATCCTGATATTTAAAATATTAGAAAAAAGAAATATAGACTGCCATTTATATGACATATAAATATTATAATTATTTAATAAAAGCTCAAAAATATGGATGGAAGGAAATTATCAAAGATAGAAGAGATATTCCAACAACTAGAGAACATAATCCTCCACATTCAAAAAAAGAACTACATGTGTGCCCACATGCACACACAAATGTAAACACAAGAGCCACACTAATGCACTCTTTGTTAAAACTCAGGTCAAGAAGTGTAAAGCTGAAAATCATGAAGTCCTGAGGAAAAATAAAAGACCATAAAGAGTATGTCAAAAATCAGAAAGGTATCAGTCATCAGCAAAGAAAGCTAGTAGACAGTAGTGCTATGACCTCAGAATTCTGAGGATAAATGATTTCTACTTAGATTTACACTTCACTAAGTATAAGGATAAAATAGGCATTTTAAAAATCATGTTATCAACAGTTGAAGCTGTGTGAATACATTCTAAGAGGTTACTGGAAGATATGTTTACCATCTAAAGGTAGTAAATTATGAAAATAGATATATGCTCCGTGTATCAAAAGTTCTAGCATCAAAATGATGAAAGAAATTTCCAGTACCCTAGAAATTTTATTTGTCTACTCTTGAATTTCTTTCTTCATATATTCTATCACATCAGCTAAACAAATTACTGGATTTTTAAATAACTAATATTGTGTACTTGTAGTTCATAGAAATGACTTATAAAGAATAGAATTGTTTTCAAACTAAGCTTTATATTCCTCCTTTATCAGCAGTATACATATTCTTTGATACATAAGTTCAATTTTACAGGTATTAGTGTTTCAGCTCTTTAAAACAATTTAACAATGTAAAATTATGAGTTTGGAAAACTCGGCAGTGGAAAAGGACTGGAAAAGGTCAGTTTTCATTTCAACCCCAAAGAAAGGCAATGCCAAAGAATACTCAAACTACCACACAATTGCACTCATCTCACGTGCTAGTGAAGTAATACTCAAAATTCTCAAAGCCAGGTTTCAGTAATACGTGAACCATGAACTTCCAGATGTTTAAGCTGGTTTTAGAAAAGACAGAGGAACAAGAGATCAAATTGCCAATATCTGCTGGATCATCGAAAAAGCAAGAGAGTTCCAGAAAAACATCTATATCTATTTCTGCTTTATTGACTATGCCAAAGCCTTTGACTGTGTGGATCACAATAAACTGTGGAAAATTCTGGAAGAGATGGACATAACAGACCACCTGACCTGCCTCTTGAGAAATCTGTATGCAAGTCAGGAAGCAACAGTTAGAACTGGACATGGAACAACAGACTGATTCAAATCGGGAAAGGAGTATGTCAAGGCTGTATATTGTCACCCTGCTTATTTAACTTATATGCAGAGCACATCATGGGAAATGCTGGGCTGGAAGAAGCACAAGCTGGATTCAAGATTGCCAGAAGAAATATCAATAACCTCAGATATGCAGATGGCACCACCCTTATGGCAGAAAGTGATAAACTAAAGAGCCTCTTGATGAAAGTGAAAGAGGAGAGTGAAAAAGTTGTCTTAAAGCTCAACCTTCATAAAAATAAGATCATGGCATCTGGTCCCATCACTTCATGGTGGATAGATAGGGAAAAAGTGGAAACAGTGGCTAACTTTATTTTTCTGGGCTCCAAAATCACTGCAGATGGTGACTGCAGCCATGAAATTAAAAGATGCTTACTCCTTGGAAGGAAAGTTATGACCAACCTAGACAGCATATTAAAAAGGAGAGACATTACTTTGTCAACAAAGGTTTGTCTAGTCAAGGATATGGTTTTTCCAGTGGTCATGTATGGATGTGGGAGTTGGACTATAAACAAAGTTGAGTGCCAAAGAATTGATGCTTTTGAACTGTGGTATTGGAGAAGACTCTTGTGAGTCCCTTGGACTGCAAGGATATCCAACCAGTCCATCCTAAAGGAGATCAGTCCTGGGTGTTCATTGAAAGGACTGATGCTGAAGCTGAAACTCCAATACTTTGGCCACCTGATGCAAAGAGCTGACTCATTTGAAAAGACCCTGATGCTG
This sequence comes from Odocoileus virginianus, assembly GCF_023699985.2. Classification (NCBI taxonomy): domain Eukaryota; kingdom Metazoa; phylum Chordata; class Mammalia; order Artiodactyla; family Cervidae; genus Odocoileus; species Odocoileus virginianus. Next base: position 12,248,338 of record NC_069697.1, read on the forward strand.
GGAAAGATTGAGGGCAGGAGGAGAAGGGGACAACAGAGAAGGAGATGGTTGGAAAGCATCGCCAACTCAATGGAGATGAGTTTGGGTAGACTCTGGGAGTTGGTGATGGACAAGGAGGCCTGATGAAAGGAATGGCAACCCCCTCCAGTACTCTTGCCTGGAAAATCCCATGGATGGAGGAGCCTGGTAGGCTGCAGTCCATGGGGTGGCAAAGAGTAGGACATGACTGAGGGACTTCACTTTCACTTTCATGCATTGGAGAAGGAAATGGCAACCCACTCCAGTGTTCCTGCCTGGAGAATCCAAGGGACAGTGGAGCCTGGTGGGCTGCCATCCATAGGGTTGCACAGAGTCGGACATGACTGAAGCAACTTAGCAGCAGCAGCAGCAGGGAGGCCTAAGGTGCTGCAGTCCATGGGGTTACAAAGAGTCAGACAGGACTGAGCCACTGAACTGAACTGAATTATGTCTGCATCTACTTAGAAATCTACTTGAGCGCATGCTAAATCTCTTCAGTTGTATCCAACTCTTTGCAACCCTATAAGCCATAGCCCACAGGGCTTCTCTGTCTCTGGGATTCTCCACGCAAGAGAACTGGAGTGGGTTGCCATGCCCTCTTCCAGGGGATTTTCCCAACTCAGTGCTTGAGCCCGTGTCTCTTGTCTCCTGCATTGGCAGGTGGGTTCTTTACTACTAGGGCCACCTGGGAAGCCCTACTCTACAAGCTCTTTTAAACACTTTATTTTTCTTTAAAATAATTATGAAGTAAAAAACTGGTATATTTAACTTATGAGCAATACCTTTTGCTTTTTTGAAGGTTAGTTGCTTGGAAATATTAAAAACAATCTAATTCATCAATGCCTTGTCAGTTTTTAATATGTGATGACAGCTTGTCAACTGACAAGAATGTAGGAAAGCATTTTCATTACTAAGCTGACATTATAACTTGATGAATCCTGTGTTTCAATGACAGTCATTTCTTTGCCTTTAACCAGCATTTTCTATTTGAAATTCAGTTTATGAGATGCATTATGATAAAGGTCATTGGTTTAAAAATTCTATGACCTTTCTTTTCTTTTGACTTTAAATGGAAAACAAAAAGCACAATTTATCACATTCAGAATCTTATATTTTTAGAATATTTTTATTAGTTCACTTACATATTGAAAATATCAACAAAAATCAATACCCTACTATCAACACCAGTTATTGCAGAAATATTTACTTATATTTAAGTTAAAAAACATTGTCAAAGTGAGTACCAAGCGAAACAAAAATTAATAAATGAAAATACAGTGGCAATTTACTATATTGAGAAAGACAGCTTAACTCTTTTTCGAAGCTCTAGATTTAAGTTAACAAATAAAATAAAGTAAACTTGATTCCCAATCATCTTAAATATAACTTAATCTGTAAAATTATCACCCAGAATAGCATATAAAATATCTATAATTTATTTTAAATTACACTCTCTTCCTTCAAGCCCCAGTTTTCACAGAATCACATCCCTTTATTGTCAATATCAAGTGCTCCTACCTTATATTTGATTGACTAGTTTGTGCCTGAAAGTACTTTGATGCTCCCAAATAATATCTATAGTAATAAGTGAGGTTGTTTTTGTTATCTTCTTCTTCAAAGAATGGAAGACAAATCCAAAAACTCTAGGGAGATTGTGCCTAAATAACTGAAGCTTCACAATGAATGTTTTGACTCTATAAACCTGTAAGGATGAAGGAAATTATATGTAGAAAGGATTGAGATACTGAAATAATCTGCAAGAAAATATCTTGGGACTGAGAAATCTACATTTCTTCCATGTTTTATGTAAGCATCATTGTATTTAAGCATCACCTAACAATGAAATCTTCAAGAAAAAGCCAATATTCCCTTGCTGAAATATGTTACTGAACAATACTCACATATACACATATAAATATTTGAATAATTAGGCAACAACATGATTTGTAGCTAATTTCATGTTTAGGGACACAGACTTTGGACACAGAAGACCTGAGATTGAAGATCTGCCCTGGTTAGATGTATATACCTGAATAAATTATTTTTCTACTCTGAGCTGCTGTTTCTGATCTGTGTATAATTATTTTCTGAATAATTGTCCATGTTCACACACTACAGAACACAACTCCTCTTCGGCCTCACCAGTTTTTTGGTGGCCATAGGAATGTCTCAAATGTACTTACAAAGACAATTCTTATATTCTTTGCCTCCAGTCTTGCCATGATTTGGTATTGCAAAAAAAAAAAAAAAGATTTTGGTAGGGTTCCAACTGGTGCCCTCTCCCATTACTCCTCATTTTATCTCCCACTTCTTTACATGCCTCCATCTCTATGGAAAATCAGTTAAGGTGAGTTGGTACCCAAAGGCTTCAGTCCACTGGGTCTTCAATAAAACCAGACCCTGAGTTCCATCTGAGGTCTAGTCAGGACCCATAACAGGGTATAAAACTAGTATAAGAATTCATATTGTGGAAGCTTGTGTGAAGATTAATGAGATGATTTATGTGCAATTATTAGATTTCTTTTGTTCCAGACACTGCAATGGGTACTTATATTCAGTATTTAAGAACTTATATAGTGTTAACATATTTATAACCTATACAGTGCAAGCCATGCAGAATTACTGTTTTGCCCATTTCACAGATGAAGCCACTAAACTTAGAGAAATTTTTACAAATGAAACAAGCCAGAAACTAATCAAACCAGATTTGAAAACTTGTCTCCTGTCATCAACATATATATTGCTATGAAACAACACAGCAATCTCCTCTCCCTCTCTCTTTCTTTCTCTCTCTCTGTAGTTATCTATCTCAAAATGTCTGATCCAATAGACCTAACAATGCAACAGGGAGGGACAAGAAAGCTGAACTTGGCCTGGGGGTGGGCGGAGGGGCGCGGTCAGAGGGGCGGGGTCAGGGTCAGCCAGCAGTGTCTCCCAGTTGTTCCCCAGAGCCTGCTTGGCCTGGTCCAGCTTTACCTAGGTAGCCAGTGTGGCTGGCAATTCAAGCATGAGCCAGGCAATGAGGGGCAGGAAGAGCACCATGTGCTATTGAGAAGGGAGGGGTGAAAGAGAACGATTGCTTTACCAATCTAATCTGCCAAGTGCTTACTAAGTGTGAGGCACTTTGTTGTTCAGTCGCTAAGTCCAGTCTGACTCTTTGCGACCCCATGGACTGTAGCAAACCTGGCTTCCCTGTTCCTCACCATCTCCCAGAACTTGCTGAAACTCATGTCCTTTGAATTGGTGCTACACTGTTCTGAGGGGTTCATTCATTCAGTTAATCTGCAAAATAACTCTAGGGGGTGAGTAAATTATCTTTCCTGTGGTTAAACAGGGGATGGCAAGAGTGAACATAGATATTTTAGGAATCAGTGAACTAAAATGGACTGGAATGAGTGAATTTAATTCATATGATCATTATATCTACTGTAGACAAGAATCCCTTAGAAGAAATGGAGTAACCATCATAGTCAACAAAAGAATCTTCAGTGCAGCACTTAGATGCAATCTCAAATTGACAGAACAATATCTGTTCGTTTCCAAGGCAAACAATTCAATATCACAGTAATCCAAGCCTATGCCCAACCAGTAATGCTGAAGAAGCTGAAGCTGAACGGTTCTATGAAGACCTACGAGAGCTTCTAGAACTAACACCCCAAAAGATGTCCTTTTCAGTATAGGGGACTGGAATGCAAAAGCAGGAAGTCAAGTGATATCTGGCTTCTGTGGCTGCTGCTGCTAAGTCACTTCAGTCATGTCTGACTCTGTGCGACCCCACAGACGGCAGCCCACCAGGCTCCTCTGCCCCTGGGGTTCTCCTGGCAAGAATACTGGAATGGGTTGCCATTTCCTCCTTCAATGCATGCGTGTATGCTAAGTCACTTCAGTTGTGTCCAATTCTGTGCAACCCCATGGACAGCAGCCTACCTGGCCCCTCTGTCCACAGGATTCTCCAAGCAAGAGTACTGGAGCGGGCTGCCATTTCCTGAGACCTGGAGTAACAGGCAAATTTGGCCTTGGAGTACAAAACGAAGCAGGGCAAAGGCTAACAGAGTTTTGCCAAGAGAATGCACTGATCATAGCAAACACCCTCTTCCAACAACACAAGAGAAGACGCTACACATGAACATCACCAGATGGTCAACACTGAAGTCAGATTGATTATGTTCTTTACAACTGAAGATGGAAAAGCTCTATACAGTCAGCAAAAACAAGACCAGGAGCTGACTGTGGCTCAGATCATGAACTCCTTATTGCCAGATCCAGACTTAAATTGAAGAAAGTAGGGAAAACCACTAGACCTTTCAGGTATGACTTAAATTAATCCCTTACAATTATACAGTGGAAGTGACAAATAGATTCAAGGGATTAGGTCTGATAGAGAGAGTGCCTGAAAACATATGGATGAAGGTTCGTGACATTATACAGGAGGCAGTAGTCAAGACCTTCACCAAGAAAAAGAAATGCAAAAAGGCAAAATGGTTTTCTGGGGATGTCTCACAAATAGCTGAGAAAACAAGAGAAGCTAAAGGCAAAGGAGAAAAGGAAAGATATACCCATTTGAATGCAGAGTTCCAAAGAATAGCAAGGAGAGATAAGAAAGTCTTCCTCAGTGATCAATGTAAAAATATAGAGGAAAACAACAGAATGGGAAAGACTAGAGATCTCTTCAAGAAAATGAGAGATACAAAGGGAACATTTCATGCAAAGATGGGCACAATAAAGGACAGAAATGGTATGGACCTAATAGAAGAAGAAGATATTAAGAAGAGGTGGCAAGAATGCACAGAAGAACTATACAAAAAGAGATCTTCATGACCCAGATAATCATGATGGTGTGATCATCACCTAGAGCCAGACATGTTGGAATGTGAAGTCAAGTGGGCCTTATGAAACATCACTACTAACAAAGCTAGTGGAGGTGATGGAACTCCAGTTAAGCTATTCCAATTCCTAAAAGATGATGCTGTGAAAGTGCTGCACTCAATATGCCAGCAAATTTGGAAAACTCAGCAGTGGCCACAGGACTGGAAAAGGTCAGTTTTCATTCCAATCCCAAAGAAAGGCCATGCCAAAGAATTTTCAAACTACTACGCAATTGTACTCATCTCACACACTAGTAAAGTAATGCTCAAAATTCTCCAAGCCAGGCTTCAATAGTATGAGAACTGCACTTCTAGATGTTCAAGCTGGATTTAGAAAAGGCAGAGGGACCAGAGGTCAAATTGCCGGCATCCCCTGGATCATCAAAAAAGCAAGAGAATTCAAAAAAAAAAAAAAAAAAACATCTAAATTTGCTTTACTATGTCAAAGCCTTTGAGTGTGTGGATCACAACAAACTGTGGAAAATTCTTAAAGAGATGGGAATACCAGACCACCTGATCTGCCTCTTGAGAAATCTGTATGCAGGTCAAGAAGCAGCATTTAGAATGGACATGGAATAACAGACTGTTTCCAAATCAGGAAAGGAGTATGTCAAGGCTGTATATTGTCACCATGCTTATTTAACTTATATGCAGAATACATCATGCAAAATGCTAGGCTGGATAAAGCACAAGCTGGAATCAAGATTTCAGGGAGAAATATCAATCATCTCAGATATGCAGATGACACCACTCATATGGCAGAAAGTGAAGAACTAAAGAGCTTCTTGATAAACGTGAAAGAGGAGAGTGAAAAAGTTGGCTTAAAGCTCAACATTCAGAAAACTAAGATCATGGCATCTGGTCCAATAATTTCATGACAAATAGATGGGGAAACAATGGAACCAGTGACAGACTTTATTTTTTGGGCTCCAAAATCACTGCAGATGGTGACTGCAGCCATGAAATTAAAAGATGCTTGCTCCTTGGAAGGAAAGCTATGATCAACCTAAACAGCATGTTAAATAGCAAAGTTATATCTTTGCCAACAATGGTCTGTCTAGTCAAAGCTATGGTTTTTCCAGTAGTCATGTATGGATGTAAGAGTTGAACTATAAAGAAAGCTGAGCACTGAAGAATTGATGCTTTTGAACTGTGGTGTTGGAGAAGACTCTTGAGAGTCCCTTGGACTGCAAGGAGATCCAACCAGTCCATCCTAAAGGAAATCAGTCCTGAACGTTCATTGGAAGGACTGATGTTGAAGCTGAAACTCCAATACTTTGGCCACCTGATGCGAAGAACTGACTCACTAGAAAAGAGTCTGATGTTGGGAAAGATTGGAGGTGAAGGACAAGGGGACAATAGAGGATGAGATGGTTAGATGGCATCACAGAGTCGATGGACATGGGTTTGAGTAAGTTCTGGAGTTGGTGATGGACAGGGAAGTCTGGCATGCTGCAGTCCATGGGGTCACAAAGAGTCAGATATGACTGAGCAACTGAACCAAAGTGAACAATGTAAATATATGATAGTTTTTTGTTTTAATATTTCTCAGAAACTAAGTATACAATAAAGCAAATATAATGTTTGTGAAACACAGTTTTATGCTGAGATTATTTTTAAAATAAACATAAATACTGGAAAACTTATGTCTATTAATGGGGGAATATTTAAATATGTTGTGGTAGATCCAAATAATAATAAAACTAATATTAGTATATCAGAGAAGTTCTCAACATGTGGCTTGCAGACTTTTAAGATCCCAAGATCTTTTTATGGGTTTTCAATTTTAAAGTTATTTTCATGATAATGACGACCACTGCATTTTCATTGTGTTGACATTTGCACTGATAGTGCTAAAGTGATGCTAAATATGTCAACTACTATGTAACAGATCATCCCAAGGCTTAGTGACCTAATAAAAATTGCTTTACATCTTACAGTTCAGTGGGTCATGAATTCTTGACCAGTTTGCCTGGTGATTCTGGCTAATTTCTCATGAAGTTCAGTCAGATGTTGGGCAGGGCTAAGTACCATGAAGGCTTGACTCAGACTGGAGGATCCTATTTTTAAAATGTCTCATTCACATGGTTAGCAAGATGATGACAAATACTGGTAGGATAGCTGAGTTCCTCCCCACGGGGACCTCTCCACATTGAGTGTTTTTCCAAAATTTTTATGATTATCACCACCTTCACAATATCCTATTTGTCATACTCAATATTTGTCATATTCAGTGACAAACGGTACTAGTCATTGGTGTTAATAGCAGAAAATGAGAAGTATGGAGGGTCATTTTTTGTGGCTGGATACCACAGTTAATCAACTGACCCCTTAGCATGAATCAAGACAGTAGAGTCAAACAGTATCAGAAATCACTGCATTCTTCAACATCCATGTATATAATCTTAAATATATATATTTTCAATTTGGCTGATTTGAATATTAAATAAATGGAACATTGCATATATTTGTGTGTGTGTGTGTCTTGCTTCTTTCAATTGAAATCATTGTTGTAATATTTGAATACCTATCTTCCTTTGTCTTTAAAGCCACAGTAGGTAGGTCAAGTCATCCTCAGTCATGTATCACTGACCAACTCTACTGTCTTCTACCTTTAAGGACTCATGTGATTAAAGTTCGGTGACCAAGATAATTCAGGATAATGTCACATCTCAAGGCTTTTAATATCACACCTGCAGGTCTCCTTGGCCATGTAAAGTAACATATTCAAGGTTTCCAGGAATTAGGACAAGGACAACTTTGAGAGGCCATTATTCTACCTAAGCCATAAGTCCAGAGAGACAGATATCTATGAAACTTTCAAGAAATAAAACATTAAACATGACCATCATAATTGTAGCACTAAAATTAGAGAGGGCTTTCCTGGTGGCTCACTGGGAAAGAATCCACCTGTCAATGCAGGAGATGCATGTTCAATCCTTGGGTCGGAAAGATCCCCTGAGGAAGAGAATGGCAACCCAGTCCAGTGTTCTTGCCTGGGAAATCCCATGGACAGAGGAGTCTGGTGGGTTGCAGTCCACGGGGTCATAAAATATTCAGATAGGACTTAGGAAGTAAACAACAACAACAAAAAATAGAGAAGAACATACACAAAAAAATTTTAGATAACTTTAATCTTTGCAAATGCCCTTATTAGTAGCAAATCAAATCAAGCAGTAAACTGAGGGAACAATAAATCCTAATCATATTGAATTTATCTCAGCAATACAAAGTTATTTCAACATTAGAAATATTTCAATTCATGTTTCTTATTAATATCTCTGGGTAGAAATATATACACATAAATGTGATTATATATTTAAATGTAGGATAAGAATTTGATGAAAGCGAATTCAAATAACAGTTAAACAAAAACATTTCACAAACTAGAACTAGAAATGTACTTAAATTCTATCCACTGTACAACAATTTGCATACACTTAACAATACTGTACTCTACCCTTAAAAATTTCAAGAAGGTAGGTTTCATGTTATATGTTTTTTAATAAAATAAAAAAATACATACACTACAAAACTATTTGCAAAATTTGTACTCAGTAGTGTAACATCAGAGATATTCCATGAAAATGAGAAAGAATCATTATTGGTAGTGCTACATAATTTTATATACTGTGGAATTCTGGCTGATATAGATAAGAAAACAGAGTTTAAGATTAGCAATTAAGAGACAAAGATACTAGTTGTAGAAAAAAATTTTTTTACTGGAAAATAAAAAAATCTATGAATTATGAGTTCTTTTAAGCTTTTTGGCTAAGTATCCAGAAAAACAAAATCAGTTGAACCCATAGCAATAACTTAATCACAGACAATTTTATTTAGAGTATAATAGGGAAAAAAATATTCCTTTAGGAAATAAAGACATCAGTGTACACAGGAATGGTATTAGCTATAATACTGCAAGATCTTTATAGTTTCTGACATGAAAAAGACACTCAAATACATAAAGAGAAATGTCATTTTCATCAATGAGGCAACTTAACATTTAAAAATGACAGTTTTCTTTTAAACAATTGATAAACTCAGTCATCAAAATTAAAAATTCAAGAATTGAATATAAATACATATAAAGTTCAATTTTTTTTTCTACAATTGATTTCTCTACAGTTTATGTTAGTGTTATTTCCTTGTGTAGGGCATTCCTGCTATAATATGATACTATTATGGGTGAAGGTGTAAATCTTACTCAGAATTAGAGGGAGAGGATCATAGCTAAATGGAGGCTTAGAGTGTGGATAAAATTTTTTTGAAGTCAATGTTTAGGATATAGAGAGGAAGAGAAGAAAAAAGTGGAAAAATAAACTATTATTGAAAGTTTATCATTATGCCAGGCTTTTTCTTGATAAGACATTAGTGCTTACAATTTTATTGATTAGGAATTTTTATCTCTTTTAGGCAAGAACTCCGAGGCTTTAGAGAAGTTAGGCAAATTACACAAGGTCATGGGCCTAGTGAATTGTAAAGGTTTAAACTGATTTTTGGGTTTGCTATTTTGGTTTTTATCTGATTCCAAAGTACATTCCACAGAGGCATATATGAGAATAAATTTCACACATAATTTTTGTAAAAATGAATTAGATATTTCAAACATAAATATTGTAGAAGAACAAAAAGGCAAACACAGGAGGTGTGTGTTCAAACACTCACTACAAAGGGAAATATGTTAAGAGTAGTCGTAGTAACTTACCAGTGTTGCCATTAGTGGGGAGACATTAATATCTGAAATGTTAAAAAAGAAGGAAATTTGTGAATAGATAATGATAAAAGGTAGACATACCACTACAAAGTAGTGGTAGCATAGACAATGGATTTTTGTTTATTTAAATGAAACAGATATTTGATATACACATAAACATAAAACATTAAAATATTTTACCTGTGGTATTCTTAAGGAAATATTAATCTGCAAAATTCTCTAAAGTGACATAAGGATTTCTTTCAAATTCGACATGATAGAAAACACAAGGTTTAATTTCTTTATGCCACCAAAGAGAGACCTCATTTAGGAGTTCAGGTTTCATTAAAGAAATGTAGATAGGTGAAGGTGTGTAGAAAACAGATAAAAATCTATTACACCCAGGGGTCATTATGATGAGCATGATGGGAAATGAAATTTACTGGGATTTATGAGTGGAACTGTCTGTCATCAAAAACAAATTTTAATGATCAAATATTTTATTTTTTTCAAATTCCATTTAGTTTTTATTTCTATTTTATATTAGAATATAGTTTATTAACAGTATTGTACTAATTTCAGGTATACAACAAAGTAATTCAGCTATTCATACTCATGCATGCATTTTTTCAAAGTTTTTTACTATGTAGGTTATTACAGAGCACCAAGCAGAGTTCCCTGCTGCTATACACTAGGTCCTTGTCAGTTATTTATTTTGAATATAGTAGTGTTTACAAATATTTTAAGAAGAAACTGCTTTATGTTAGAATGTGTAATTACAATGTTTTCATTAAAATTTTTTCAGAGCCTGAAATTATCTAAATCACATAATGAAGTTTATACATCTAAATAATAAAGCAATTTACAACTGCTAAAAAGAGCTGTATTAAATTAATAGTTTGAATATGGAAATTCCACGAGTTGCAGGCAGATATATATATTGTTCTATAATTGATCAATGTGGCTTGTTAACTAGATTTTTCAGGCACATATAAAGATAATCATTATATAAATGTGATACTTGGCATTGGCAGACTATATTACTTTATATATCAAAGAAGTCATGAATCATGTAAATGTGTTTTAATTATTAATTAAATGTGTTTATCATTTATTAGGCATCTTTACAATTAATGTTACATGCTTATTGTCCTTGCATTTATTTATTGAATGATAATATTAACTCTTGGATACTGGGCGAATCAACCATGAGAATTTTTCTCTGTGACTTACTCAAAAGTTTCATTTGTGTAAGCTAGTTTTTGGTAAATATGAATTTGTATACAATTCATATTATCTTAATGATATTTTTGTGATACAGAGGTGATTTCTTGAATTTATAAAATTATAAAATTAAAATATTTCTTATAACTATTTCCATCAAGGGACTTATTTTTATTTCAAACTGGTTATGGTGCTGTGCGTGCTAAGTGCATGCTGAGTGCATTTTAAGCTCATGTCCTGACTCTTTGCAACCATATGGACTGTAGCCCACCAGTCTCCTCTGTCCGTGGGGTTCTCCAGGCAAGAATACTGGAGTGGGTTGCTGTGCCCTTCTCCAGGGGATCTTCCCGACCCAGGGATAGAATTTGTGTCTCTTATGTCCCCTGCATTGGCAGGCAAGTTCTTTACCACTAGTACCATAGGGGAAGTGCTTTTGGTGCTGGGTAAATTCAGTTTTTATGTACATATAGCTTTATTTATTTAAGAGCAAGAAAATTAAATACTTTTGATCTGCAGGCATTCAAGTGCTCTACTTATACAGGTTCTGCTCAAATCAAAGAGAAGTCAGTCATACCTCATTGTCATTTTGGTATAGCTATAAAAGTAAATGGAAAATAAATTATTTGCTTTAGTGCAGGTAATACTGATATAGTGAATCACCTAATACCATTTATTATTTTTAAAAATAATGATGATTAATAAAGTGGCTCTAGGGTGCCAGATTTTATTATGTCCCTTTTTTTATGAATTTCAAAGTATTATACTTTCCTTTTATTCCCTCAAGCATTATCTATAAATGTTCTCTTCTTGATGACTGAGTAATAATCTCTGTCTTTCTGGAGACACAAGTTATTGATGAGACGGGAAGTCATCAAAGTTTGGGCTATGGAATTAATATCCTGGATTCAAATATTGGTTTCATAACTTAGCCTTAAGAAAATCACTTCTAAAACCTTGCTAAGATGTATGTTCCTCAGCTGTAAAATGTGAACACTTCCCTAAGCTTTCTTGTGAGTGTGGACTGGCATGGAACACCTATCTTGCTAAGTGGCATAATAAAGGATATATAAATGCTGAACTGCTGTTACTGTAATGATGGCAGTGTATGTCACATAGCACATATTTGATGAGTATATGAATGAACATATGGAAAGGAAAAAGAGACATTATTATTGCAAAAAAAAACCTCTGTTATATTTGAAAGGAAACACTCTACTAAAATATTTTCTTTGATCTTCTATTTTCCAAAGGAAATAAATAGACAGAACTGGTAGTTTCCATCTGATGGAAAATAGCCTTGCTATGATTTCATCAATTTCCCTCTAAAAACCATCCCTACATGTAACTTTTTTAGTGAGTTCCCTGTGCATGTTTGCTGATACTTTACTCATTGGAACATTTGAGTCAACACAGACAAACTTTTCCCACATAAAATATCAACGTAAATTGTATTAAAAATACATTTTAGTTCTTGAATGGGGCCCATAAAATATACCCTCCTCATGAAAGTTTTAAAAACGTTGGCCATCTTCTTTGATGGCTAGAAACCTTCTGTCATTCATCCACCCCACATCTTGAGCCTCATTTGCAGTGTGGAAAATAAGTTTCAATTGTGCCATATTCCAAATTTCCTATCCTTTGAGGGCCTTGGCCAAAGAGATTTTATCCTTTGCTGTTCATGTGATAATGCTTCCATGATTTCATTGAAGTTACCTCATAAAATATAATGATAAACAGAAGGTTTACTCTTTTTTCTAGTGGGAAAGTTTCATATAAAGAAGTATAATTTCCCTTGTGGTTTAAAGTACCATATGGCTTTTTCCCACTTGCTTTAGACTTTTTTTTTTTTTGAAAAAAGACAATAAAGATTAGGTTTATCCTTTAAGCTTTAATAGACCCCAAAACTTATCATAATTTTCAACATGAGGCCACAACACGAAGCTAATATTATATATATGCTCACACTGTGGAAAGCTAAGATAAAGTTGCAATGTTAACAGTTTCTGAGAGCTGTCACGAACATTACATCAGTGTATGGGATGTTCAATATCAAGTTTTTCATTGTTTCTTTTCATTTAAATAGATTTTTCAACTGTGATAGGTTGAATGATTATTTATACAAGATTTATAAATGGACACTTGTTTGACTATATATTCAAAAGCCACAAAACACTACATCAAAGCCATGCCAGTTTAGCTAGAAACATAACTGTAATATACTGGCTTTCCTGGTGCATCTTATTTGAATTCAAAAGAAATATTTCTCTGATTAATTTTAAAACAAGATTTGGCAGGAGCATCCCAAATCCTACAAAGCCGGAGTGTCTGAATAAGCATTTTCCCCCCTTAAACATATCTCCCTGATTTGTAAGCACACTCTCTTAAGCCACAAATTTTTTGTTTTTGAAGTTCACTGAACTTTTACCACTAAAACCTGTTGACTAAGCCATGAAGTCCTCAAACATTCACTCTCAATGCAGCATGATAGTGGGCGGCGGGGGCGGGATGGGGGGGGGAGGCTAAGTGGCGATGGTTTACTATTTCATGTGTCAAATTTCTGTCATATTGAGCCCTATCACTTGTTCCTGTGTGTTATTAGGCTCAGATTCCTGTTTGTCACAAGTTTCTATATAATCCTATGGTTCTCTTGAGCTGTAGTATTCACACACGCTCCTCTCATTACCTCCTTGACTCAGCTTTGGCTCTTAAACACAACAGTTTTAAGAACAGGCCACTTGTGCCATTATCATATCTTTGAATTTTTACTGACTGTACTTAAGCTCTGCCTCATACCTTCATTGCAAGTGTTTGTACACTTTCAGGCAAAGATGATGAAGGAGTTCAGTTCGGTTGCTCAGTCATGTCTGACACTTCATGACCCCATGGACTGCAGCATGCCAGACCTCCCTGTCCATTGCCAACTCCTTGAGTTTACTCAAACTCATGTCCGTTGAGTCAGTGATGCCATCCAACCATCTCATCCTCTGTCGTCCCCTTCTCCTCCTGCCTTCAGCCTTTCCCAGCATCAGGGTCTTTTCTAATGAGTCAGCTCTTTGCATCAGGTGGCCAAAGTATTGTAGTGTCAGCCTCAGCATCAGTCCTTCCAATGACTATTCAGGACTTATTTCCTTTATGATTGACTGATTGGATCTCCTTGCTGTCCAAGGGACTCTCATGAGTCTTCTCCAACACCACAGTTCAAAAGCATCAATTCTTCGGCACTCAGCTTTCTTTATAGTCCAATTCTCACATCCATACGTGACTACTGGAAAAACCATAGCTTTGACTAGATGGGTCTTAGTTGGTAAAGTAATGTCTCTGCTTTTTAATATGTTGTCTAGGTTGGTCATAACTTTTCTTCCAAGGAGCAAGCGTCTTTTAATTTCATGGCTGCAGTCAGCATCTGCAGTGATTTTGGAGCTCCCCAAAATAAAGTCTGTCACTGTTTTCACTGTTTCCCCATCTATTTGCCATGAACTGATGGGACCAGATGCCATGATCTTAGTTTTCTGAATGCTGAGTTTTAAGCCACCTTTTTCACTCTCCTCTTTCACTTTCATCATGAGGCTCTTTAGTTCTTCTTGCTTTCTGCAACAATGGTGGTGTCATCTGCGTATCTGAGGTTATTGATATTTCTCCTGGCAATCTTGATCTGGCTTGTGCTTCATCTGGCCCAGGGTTTCTCATGATGTTCTGGAGAGTGCCCTGGAATAGAATTTTTATTTGTTTTTGTTTTTTATGTTTTTCTAAGAATCCTTGAAACTACTTTGTCAGGAACAACATGGAAGTAAAATACTACATATTATTAATTTACTCAGGAAATTCAGTCCTAAACGTTTTATTTAAGGATGACTGCTTTGTTGCTAAGTCATGTCTGAATCTGAGACCCCAGGGACTGTAGCTCGCCAGGCTCCTCTGTCCATGGGATTTTCCAGGCAAGAATACTGGAATGGGTTGCCATTTCCTCCTTCAGGGGATCTTCTTGAATCACAGATCAAACCCATGTCTCCTGCACTCCTTGCATTGAGAGGCAGATTCTTTACCACTGAGCCACCTTTATTTAAGGATATCAATATGGAAAATTACCAAATGTCTTTGTGCACTTTTTATCCCATAATATGACTATTTTATTTCTTGGTCTCCAGTGCTCTTATTGTGTTCTTCCTTTAAACATCCTTCATATTTCATTACTCTGACATCACTTAATCATAGTTTTCTTAAGCCAAACCATTAAAAAAAATACAGTTCAACATAGCCAGGAAAGGTAAACTTTGTATGTATAAAGCACTTGTGCATATATATGTGTTCATGTGTCTATACAAATGAAAATTTAGAGCAGAGAAGAGCTATGTGCCCAAATTCCATTCTAATATATTATGATTTCATTAATTCTCATTTTGGATATTAAATCAGAAAAAGGTTTAAATCTGTTTCCCTGCATTTAAATATTACATAGTAGGGAAGGTTTCTATCAAACAAAGAGTATATAAGCATAGCAGTGGCTTAGAAATAGAATCCATGACAGAAAGTCAAGAAAAGATTAATTATTCCTTGTATATGTATGTACAGTATACATGAGTTCTGTAAAAACTTACTTTTTATATAAACTATAAACTTCAAAACAGAATAAGAAGAAACAAAGAATAATATAAAAATGCTATGAGTTATTATATTTATTTTTTGTACCTCTGGTAAGAACTACTCTGAGACATTATAATACATGAACATCTTGATCCTTTTTGTTTTTAAATTTTAAATTTGAAGGAAATTTTTATCATTCCAATATTTAATAGTCCATCCATTTTTTAATATTCATTAAATATCTTTTTTACATCAAATACTGGACTACGATTATCATGACAATGCATTCATAAAAGCCCTTAGAGTTAGCCTAAATTTGTAGAGAATCATTCATTTTCCCTCTCTGCGTATTGATTTCTTGGATGTAAAGGAGGTCAACGCATTATATGAATTTAAAATTATTTCTGTTTCTCTTTTTGTAATTCAGTGGTTCTAGTTTTTTCTCTAAGGCATTATTTCCAATGTACTAAATTCCAGACCATGCTCCTTGCAACTCCACGTATCTGGGAAAGCATAAGGTTCTAAAAAAATTCCCAAACCTCTAAAGAAACTGAACAAAAATTCAAGGCAAAATTATCACTTATTCTTTTATTTGATTTTCATTAGGTCACCTTATTTTCAGAACTCCCCAATTCTGTAAAAACCTTTAGATAAGGACTCTGCTGTGTCCTAGAATAAACATTAACACAGAATGCACGGCACTAGGCTTTTAGTACCAGATCTGGCTATACAATTCCTATCTTTTCAATTATTGAGGAATATTGTTTCATTATTTTCAAAAGGCTAAACAAGATGAAAAATATAATTCATGTTCTATCTAAAGTATTGAAGAGATTTTTATCAGAGCATTTTAGAATTTAAACATTCGAAATTCTTCCTTCAAAAAAAAATGTATACAACCACTTAAAACTGAAGAACACATTTGGTAAGTTTAGCACAATTTAATAATTAATTTTAGAAAATAAAAAGAAATAGTGCTTTTTGAACACTATAGCAAAAGCTATTTGATTTATTTATTTTAAAATTGTTTATTATTTGTTTCTCTTGCTTGAATGTAGGTCACCAGAAGAAAAAGACAATGTTTTCTTTATGTCCCCATTGAGTTCACAAAAAAGTACCTAGCCCTCAATAGTAGCTTAATAATTTTTGAATTAATATATATAAGTGAAAATTAAAGAGAGCAATCCCTTATCACATATTTTCAGAGCTGTTAGAAAAAAAAATATGAAACCAAGATGGGTAGAAGGAATATTATAACTTATTTACTTGAAGGACAGTTTAATAGAATCTTTCTGCAATTCAGAAGACCGGGTTTGATCCCTGGGTCAGGAAGATCCCCTGGAGAAGGCAGTGGCTACCCACTCCAGTATTCTTGCCTGGAGAATTCATGAACAGAGGATCCTGGCAGGCTACAGTCCATGCGGTCGCAAAGACTTGGACACAACTGAGCAACTAACAAGCATATTTTATTTATATCCTTTATCAAATATTTCTTATATCAACATTTTAATTTAATTCAATTCACTATTTTAGTGCCTGTCTTATGCCTGGCTTCCCCAGTGGCTCAGCGGTAAAGAATCCACCTGCAGTCCAGAAGCCACGAGAAGGCATGGCATTGCACTCCAGTGTTCTTGTAGAATCAGACACGACTCAGCATGCACACATTCCATTCACGCATTATTCCTGGCCAAAAATGAAAAAAAAATAGATTTTAGAACCATTTAGAACCATAAATATCATTTCTGACTCTTTCCTTCACTGCTTGCATATACTTCAATTATTTTGTATATTTCTGCCCAGGGGAAGCAAAAATAATCAGAACTAAAGCAGTTACTCAAATTATTCTAATCACTATGTTCATCTCAGTTATTGTGGTGCCTACTATCTTTGTCTGCCTAGCATTCTTCTCCCCCTGTTCTGGGGACAGAATCTATTCCCTGACCCCAGGAGCAGGCATGTGATGTGAGCTGGAAGACTTATAATCCATAAACTAGTTTCAAGGTATTTGTCCAGAGGTGGACATAATAATCCAAGAAAGGACAATTAGAATCATTTTCCTGGAATTTTAACTGGAATGAATGCACTTGTGTAAAGGGGTTGGAGGTACTGTGTGTCCATACATGTGGAGGGGGGTAGGGATACCTTGTTTTTCTTTGGCCATAGAGATGCATGGATATAACCCCAAGAGCGCATTCCCCTATCACACAGAGAGCATGAAGCTGCAAAAGGAGAAAATCAGAGAGAGACCCCAGAGAGCACCCTGAGGCTGTCAAACTTCAGTATTCCAGAAAGGCACTAATGTCTACCGGCTTTCTTCAATTCTATGAAGTATGTTAGTGTCCATTCAAGAAATTTTCATCTTCCTTAAAAAACAATAAAATAAGATAAAATAGGAGAAACACCAAATATCTAGTGGTAGGAGACAGGACTCTCCATATTGTTTCACTTCTGCCTTGGCTGCCACGTGTCCACATATGGACTCTAATCAATAAAAATATACATGCATACTATTTCCAAAATTTCAGACATTTTCTTTCCCTTAATACTGTACACAGAGAAGGAGTTCTATCTATTTCTCAAATATGCAGGTGATAAGTATGTTAATAGATCACTTTCTTTTAGTCTAAGGTCAGATTCCATAGATACAGACTCTGAGAAAGAGAGGAGTTGAATGCAGGATGTATTTTGGGGGAATATTCTCCAGAGCAATACTTGTGAGGAACGTGGATGGGCCAGCAAAGAAGTGGAACTATAAATCATTTAGAGCAGCACCCTCAGCCCGTCCCGCAGTGCCTCTGGTGAACAGCCAGTACTTTAGAGTTGTTCTCAACTCAGGCAAATAACCAAGCATTGCGCCTCACTGTGGGCCAGTCGCTGAGTACAGGTTTCTCTTGGGTAAGACAGCTCCTTTTAGCCAAGGGCAATTTCCAGATAGACGCTGCTGTGAGTTGTAAGAAGCCAATATTTCTACTCACAGAGGCAGCAGGTGCACTGGTTTTACAAAAGAGGAAGAGGAAGTACACAAAAGCATTATACTATTTTACTAATCATTCATATCAGATATTGTCATTAATTGTGTTTCCCCAATTGGAGTATAAATGTGAATGATCATAAGAAGGTGGAGAAATAGCAGCAAAGTGGGTATATATATATATATATATATATATAAAACAAAGCTGATGTAAATTTAACTATCAAAAACTTTAGCAGAAATACATTTATCTTCAGATCTTATATTTATGTAGCCACCAAAGATATTATTTAAAATTTTTCTTCTTGAACGTCTTGCCATAATACAACTTAGAAAGAATTATCAAGGTGGCCTCATATTAA
The DNA here is from genome assembly GCF_023699985.2 of Odocoileus virginianus. Classification (NCBI taxonomy): domain Eukaryota; kingdom Metazoa; phylum Chordata; class Mammalia; order Artiodactyla; family Cervidae; genus Odocoileus; species Odocoileus virginianus. The sequence goes on from NC_069697.1 coordinate 12,267,052, forward strand.
AAGCTATGAGTGATTAACTCTACTCAATTTCATCAGCACTGCCCCTATTAAATTTTTATGCAATTAATTCATGCATTTGTATTTTTGCAAATGCTAATATACTTTATTTATATATTTGTGCAATATAAATGTTTATATTAAATATATTTAATATAAATATTAATTACATTTATACCAAATATGTTTCCTGAATTTATATTCAGCCTGTCATCTAAAAATAAGTTTATTTGAGAATAGATGCTGAGTCTTCACTTTCATTTTTGGTTCTACACACTCAGCATCAATCATTTATTTAATTACCATGTTGGCTGACTTTATTATATTTTTCATGTTTCTCTCTTTTATTGAAATCCAGAATCTCTGCCCACTTTTCTCACTGTGTGTGGCTTAAACCAACAAAAATGTATTGTCTCACAAATCTGGAGTTTAGAAGCAAAAATCAAGGGCCATGCTCCCTTTGAAATTTGTACATGCCAAGTTGCTTCAGTCATGCGCAACTCTGTGTAACCCTATGGACTTTTCCTGCCAGGCTCCTCTGTCCATGGGCTTATTCAGGCAAGAATACTGGAGTGGGTTACCATGCCCTCCTCCAGGGGATCTTCCAGACTCAGGGATCAAACCTACATCTCTTATGTCTCCTGCTTTGGAAGGTAGGTTCTTTACCACTAGCGTCACCTTGAAATTTGTAGGAAGAAAATCAATCCTTCATTGCCTCTCTCCAGCTTCTGGTGGTTTGCTGGCAAATTTTAGTTTCTCTATTCATCTTTTTTTCAGTATGAAAAAATACTATATACTCGAGGACATCAGATGACTTTAAAATGCATATGAATTACATTAAATAAAACACAGTTGACTCAATTCCATGGCTCAATACATGAATAATAATTGTAGGACTAACTAATGAACACATGATAATAGAGCATGATAAACTGATAAACTCAATAGAACTTATCAACTCAATTAATCAGGATGAAATTGTTAGGGCTGTCCTGGGGGCTCAGTGGTAAAGAATCTGCCTGCCAATTCAGGAGACATAGGTTTGGTTCCTGGTCCGGGAAGATCCCACATGTCACGGTGCAAATAAGCCCATGTGTCACAACCAGTGAGCCTGTGCTTCAGAGCCCAGGAGCTGCAATTTCTGAGCCCATGCACTGCAACAAGAGAAGCCACAACAATGAGAAGCCCGCACACTGCAGCTAGACAGTAGCTCCCACTCACAGCAACTAGAGAAAAAGCCTGCACAGCAACAAAGACCCAACATGGCCAAAAATAGATAAACAAAGTAATTTTTAAAAAGGATGAAAATTTTAGTGCCATATCTGATTTAGTCATGGATATTTTCATTTATGGGGCTGCCTTGATGGCTAAGCAGTAAAGAATCCTCTTTCAATGGGGAAGACCCAGGTTCAAAAAGATCCCTTGAAGTAGGAAATGGCAACCCACTCCAGTACTCTTGCCGGGAGAATCACATGGACAGAGGGGCCTTGCAGGCTACAGTCCATGTGGTCACAAAGAATCAGACATGAATGGGCACACATGTTATAGCCTTTTTAACTGACCATAGTTGAGTAATTTATGCTTAGAATCAAACCATAGAACCATTGTTGCTAGCTTATCTAATATTTGTTCACTAAATAAAGTCAGTTCCAACCATTAATAATCATTACTGACATAAAAATGAACAACTTAAAGTATCATTCAGAGAAGGAAATAGCAACCCACTCTAGTACTCTTGCCTGGAAAATCCCATGGACAGAGGAACCTGGTGGGTTGCAGTCCATGGGGTGGCAAAGAGTCAAACATGACTGAGCGATTTCACTTAAAGCATCATTGGTAGGCTATATCAACTAATGTTTACTTTGTCCTTAAGTCCCCAAAGTATTCAACAATGTTAAAAGAGTAATTTGATTCAGTCTTGGGGAGCTCAAATGATGTGCTCTCCATTTTGTTACAGATAGTACAAAACTTACTGTTTTTCAGTAACATTTGTTATTAGCAGATTGGTATACTGTTTTCTCTAGAAAATTACATTTTCTCTGCATTAAATAGTACTCCAGTGACCTAAATGTTGATATTCTGTTGCTCTTCAGACCTTACTATACCTTGAAGTCTGGATAGAATTAAGAAAGAAAACCAGTGAAAATTAAAGTTGTTTCTTAAACGGAGAATATTTTTCCTATTGTTGCTTCAGTAAAGATAAATTTTGTGACAGAAATGTAAAAGTATGAAAACTTGATCAATCAGCTTTTCTTAATTTTTCCTTCTCATTCCCTATTAAAAATAATATATATTGATAGGGATGAATGAAAGAGATATGGAATATGTCATCCCATATTTTGTGAAGTAGTCAAAGTTTTTGCCAGTGAGATAAATGCTACTCGAAGTCATCAACTGACTTAACAAATATTTGTTAAGTTTTTGCTCTGTGCATTGTACTGCTGTGATAGTTAAGAAGGTAACAAAGTACAGGGTAAATTCTTACTTTGAAAATGTTATGAACCTGTTGACAAGACAAGCTTTGCATATGGAAATATGTAAATAATTCTAAGCAATGATATGTGATATTGGTAATGAATGATAAAAGCTAAGTTCTATATTAGTTTTCTAGGGCTGCCATAACAGAAAACATGGACTTGGTGGTTTAAGTAACAGAAATTAATTTTCTCACAATTCTGGAGTCCAAGACCAGGGAACTGGCAGATTTAGTGTATGGTATGGGCTTGTTTCCTAATTAGCAATGGATGCAGAATATGAACAAATTCCCTTCTCATTTGCAGAATGGTGACAAACACAAACAGGTGGAGATCCTGTAGACAGAAGAGACAGCAGTGCTGTCGATGTGCATTCCTTGGACATGTCAAAGGGTCAATAACCATTATGTTGACAATCACTAGAATAATCATACTAGACAAAAGTTTGACCAACAGCATCAATGTCCTTAGGCCCAAGGGGAAAATTTGGAAGGCAGGAGGTCCTTATGCAAAGATAGTATGACTAGAATTGATTGTCTGTAGTCTTCGCACTGCAAGAAGGTGGCAGAATAGAATGGGCAGATTTCTGGCTCTCTCACATAACAAAGAATCCTCACAAAAAGTCTTGGCTCATCAAGACCTAATGTACAGATGTACAGACTGCAGAGAATGCAGCAACACAGATGATCAAAAAAGTGGAAATAAGAGCACAGAGAGTGCTTTGGGATAAAACACATTTGAATTGCTTGATTTTGTGAGTGTTGGTTGAGCTCTTTGGAGGTATCAGATGCAGTGCAGGGTAAGGGAAACATAGAGTTAAATTAGACATGGTCCTAGGAGTCGAAGGTCTTCCAGTTTAGTGGGGCAACTTTAAGTGTATTATACATTTAAAAGTGCTCTAGTTTCTATGACAGAAGTGTACAGGGTATAGTAGATACATCAAAGAAAGTGTGGTCAAGTTTAGGTATCGACAGAGACTCCCCCAACATGTTTTCTGTTAAACAATAATGTATGCTGTTAAAATTAAAGGATGACCAAATTCTGTAAGTGTCTGGGAATCCTATATACCAGAAAAAAAAAATACTGTGGCAGAAGCAAGGGTAGGGCAGTAAGGACTAACACCAGAATTATGACCAGATAGCACAGAGGCTTAGAGCAGGAGATATGGTGACAGAAAGGCTCCCGAAACTCTGGATTTGCCATTCATTACGTTGGCAAGTTTAGTCAACATCTCTGTGCCTCTGATTGATATTTATACTTAGTCACACCAGAGTGACTGGTTCATCTCAGACTGCTTTTCTTAGAGAGAACAATCCCCATGGGAAACAGAAAGTTCACTGAGACACCACAGAGACACTTTCTTCTTTTTGGTGAGGACATTTTATTCAAATGTTGGGTAATGTTATGTGGGGGAGTACTTTTTTTTTTTTCCTTTTTATTAAAAATAAACTGGGTATGGTCTAAATACAATGAAAAGTACTCAGGACAGTGGTCCTTTCACCTAAGCTCTAAGTATTTCTTTGTTGGATAAGAATAATCACAGTACTAACTATGTTCTGGAGAGATACTGATTTTTAGTGTAAAGGAACTGGCAGTCAAATAAGACCAGGGCTGTACTATAAATATTTAGTTAATTTAGTATATATGACTCAGTTCAGTTCAGTTCTGTTGCTCAGTTGTGTCTGACTCTATGACCCCGTGGACTGCAGCACGCCAGGCCTCCCTGTCCATCACCAACTCCCAGAGTTTACTCATACTCATGTCCATTAAGTCAGTGATGCCATCCAACCATCTCATCCTCTGTCATCCCCTTCTCCTCCTGCCTTCAATTTTTCCCAGCATCAGGGTCTTTTCAAATGAGTCAGCTCTTTGTATCAGGTGGCCAAAGTATTGGAGTTTCAGCTTCGGCATCAGTTCTTCCAATGAATATTCAGAACTGATTTCATTTAGGATGGATTGGTTGGATCTCCTTTCAGTCCAAGGGACTCTCAAGTGTCTTCTCCAACACCTCAGTTCAGAAGCATCAATTCTTTGGCACTCAGCTTTCTTTATAGTCCAACTTTCATATCCATACACATGTATGGATGACTACATTTATGCAACAAATCATATCTATGTGGGATTTTTCCTTTGGGTTGTTTGGGATTCTGCATTATTTTCTGAAGTCTCAGGTTAATGAATTCATATTTCAAACCAAAATTAAATAAATTTAATACAAGCAAATGTAGCTTTTTTTCCCTGTTATTCTCAAAATTTCTGTTGAGCATCAAAATTGATTATCAGTAGTCACAAAAAAGAACTATACTGAGTGGCAAGGAACTGCCAAAATTCATCTAGATTACTAAAATGTAGCCAAGGTAAGCCCTTACACATCACCCTTTCAATTCCATCCTTTCAGCCTATATAAAGAAGAGACTAGGAAAGATAGCCTCTAAATAAAAGCAATCAGAATGCTATGTTAAATCAGTATTTAAATCCACTGGTAGTAACAAAGCTCTAAGACCATAGCTCATCTATTGCCCAGGGCTGATTATGATGTCAGATCTCTTCAGGGCATTTGGCACCAGCTTCTGAAGAATGCAGACTGATAAACTGGTACTAGCTAAGATAAACAAGGACAGACACTGGATAATTTCAGGGTAAAAAGGAAAGGCACTGAAATAATGAAATGTAGAGTTGAACACAGGGTCCGAATGAGAAGACAGAAATTTCAATGTCATTTGTGGCTCCAGAAAGAGCTGCCATGATTTAAAATATAGAAATAGACTCTTTCAATTCTGAAAGTTGTTAAGTAGTTTCTTAACTTCTTTCTCGGTACCATGGATTGCAGTTTTATTTTTATTTAATCTAAGCTAAAAGTTACTTAGATGGAATCTCATATTCAAAAATAATAGTCTAGATGATTTGAGACGTCAATAAACTGGACAAAATATGTTTTTAAATCTCTTCGGAAGCCTCAGGAAATTACTCACACTGAGAATACGCTTGGCGAGGAGGAAAGAAGATGAGAAGTTAACTCAAGCCTTGAGGCCTCTTTTTCCCCTTTAAAGCAACTGCTGATTCTAAAAGTGAAATTGGTGTCAGAAAAGATAATAAGTCAAGTAGAGTTTTCAGAGGTCTCACGGGGTTTAGGGGAAAAAATCAGAAGTCTGAGAAGGAGAAGGGCCTCTGGTTAAAAAAAAAAAAAAATCATAGGCTTCTTAGTGGGAGCACTAAGGAATAAGGGTGAACCTGAAATAGATTAGCTGTCAGTAGCAATACAGTGAGTAACCCTCTCAGTCCTGCTTTGGACTGAGGGTAGTTCATCTCCAGAAGTGTTCAGGCCATAAACAAAAATCAGTCTTCTCTCAAGGAAAATAATAATATTGATCAGACTTGCCAGGAAGTTACACATTTTATTAGGACATCCTCTCTTTTGTATTTTTTATCCTATTTCATTGATTGCTGCCTTTTTGTCTTTTTAAAAAAGTTTTAATTTGTTGTTTTTTTTTTCCCTTAACTTCTTGAGAATGGTGCTCAGATCACTAGATTTTGTCTTTCTCTTTTTCTCATGTATGCATGAAAAGCTAAACATTTTCCTTAAATCATAGATTAAGTTTAACTTTTCTGAGTGAAAGTTAAAAATTCACTATTATATTGATAGACATGTATATATATATACACAGGCATATAGTAAATATCTAATAAATCATCTTTATTAATTATATAATTCTAAGTAGTTATGACTTTTCCTATTTGATACACACTTGATTTGGTCAAATGTTGACAGGAATGCATTTCCTCCAAAATTATTCTATACCTTTGATTTTTCTTTTATATGTTATATAGTTTATATGTTATATATTTTGCTCCAGAATTACTCTTGCCAAAACTTTCTTGGCAGCTATATTGCCATCGCTCATTTTGCTCTTGGTTATGATAAAGTGGGGCTTCCCAGGTGACGCTAGTGGTAAAGATCCTGCCTGCCAATGCAGGAGACTTTAGAGATTCAGGTTTGATCCCTTGGTCTGAACAATCACCTGGAGGAGGATGCACTGACCCACTCCAGTATCTTGCCTGGAGAATTCCATGGACAGAAGAGCCTGGTTAGGTATGGTTCACAGAGTCACAAAGAGTCGACACGACCAAGTGACTTAGCACAGCACAACACATGATAAAGTGGCTTTATTTGTCTCATTAAATGTATTTTGTACCTTGTTGAAAAAATTGTTTTAATACTAATATCACAGTTGTTATTTCCTAATATTAAAGCGTTTGCTTGGATTATTAGCCATGACACCTGCATCTGCAAGTATGAAAATAAGTCTAACTAGGTTAAGGGTATAAAAAAAAAAAAAAAATGTTGGCCCAAAGAACCAGAACAACTCACAGGATTGAGGAAGCAGCTATAAAAATGTAGTCTTGATAACTAAGATTCAGCTTCACCAATATTTGCTTATATCCAGCTTCAGTTACCCCTTCACCCTTCTTGCCTTTCTCTCTTCTAATTTCAGCAGCTTTCCCCACATGACAAGTAATATAGCAGAACCCAAATCATACTCCTCCAGCATGGAGTGCAGCAGCAATGCCTGAAAATTTAGGTGGGTAATGAAAGGGCAGAGCATTCTTGGGCCTGCCTTGCATGAACTGTATCTCCTCCCCTTCTGACACCCACCCCAGACCTGAGTATTTAGAAGGAAAGATGGTGTGAAGGTGATGCGGAATCTTGCTCAGTAGTTAAAGATAATAAACACAATAGCACACAACGCCTAATGTGCAGTTCACTATATTTGCTTCCAATTCCTTGATTCACTGGTTTTAGATGTGTCTCTCAAAGGTAGTATACACATGGTTTTGTTTCTCTAAGCCAAGCGAAAAGCCTGTTTCTCCTTTTCAAGTTGACTTTACCTCATCAAATTTCACTTTATAGCTTTTTAATTTTATATAATTTTATGTGTGATATTTTTGAACTTCAGCTTTGTGACTACTTTTTCTTTTGCCTTTTCCATATTTTTCCTAATTTGTCTTCTTCTTTTCCTTTTCTGTATAGACATACATGGTATAGGCTCCTTTTCGACTTCTTATGGTCGATGCAAGTATATTTATTTAAATGCATCAATCTATATTACTCAACTCATCAGTTTCAGAATAAAACAATTTTTTTCTCCCTATTATAAAGGACAAAGAAATCATCAGGTTAATTCTATCAATACTTTCCCTTTCATCCCCACATTTATTTTTAATTGATTTTTCCAAGGAGCAAGTATCTTTTAATTTCATGGCTAAAGTCCCCATCTACAGTGATTTTGGAGCCCAAGAAAATAAAATCTGCCACTCTTACCCCATTATTTGCCATGAAGTGATGGGACCAGAAGCCATGATCTTCATCTTTTAAAGGTTGAGTTTTAAGCCATTTTTTTCAATCACCTCTTTCACTTTCATCAAGAAGCTCTTTAATTCCTCCTCGCTTTCTGTCACAAGCATGATATCATCTGCATACCTGAGGTTATCTTTATTTCTCCTGGCAATCTTGATTCCAGCTTGTGCTTCATCCAGCCTGGCATTTTGCATGATGTACTCTGCATATAAGTTAAATAAGCAGGGTGACAATAGTAGTAGTCAAACTACTTTGACTACTAGTAGTATTCAAAAAGGACAATGTAGTCCTTTCCCAATTTTGAACCAGCCCCTTGTTCTATGTCTGGGTCTAACTGTTGCTTCTTGACCTGCATAGAGATTTCTCAGGAGGCAGGTAAGGTGGTCTGATATTCCCATCTCTTTAAGAATTTTCAACAGTTTGTTGTGATTTACATGGTCAAAAGCTTTAGCATAGTCAATGAAGCAGAAGTGGAGTTTATTTCATTTTATTATTTTATGGAATTCCCTTGTTTTTGCTATGATCTAACAGAAATTGGCAATTTGGTCTCTGGTTCCTCTGCCTTTTCCAAACCCAACTTGAACATTTGGAAGTTCTCAGTTCACATACTGTTGAAGCATAGTTTGAAGGATTTTGATCATTACTTTGCTAGAATGTGAAATGAGGGTAATTGTGCAGTAGTTTGAACATTCTTTGGCATTGCCTTTCTTTGGGATTGGAATGAAAAATGACCTTATCTAGTCCTGTGGCCACTACTGAGTTTTCCAAATTTGCTGGCATATTGAGTATAGCACTTTCACAGCATCATGTTATAGGATCTGAAATAGCTCAGCTGGAATTCCATCACCTCCAATAGCTTTGTTCTCAGTGAAGCTTCCTAAGGCCCACTTGACTTCACATTCCAGAATGTCTAGCTCTAGCTGACTGATCACACACCATCGTGGTTATCTGGGTCATTAAGATCTTTTTTTTGTATAGTTCTTCTGTGTACATCAAAGGATATCAATTATTTCCTTTGGGAACAGGGAGATGTCTAGCAGGTAGGGTACTAAAAAATAGGATATAGTCTGTAAATTTAATTTTTATATGTGTTTTAAAGAACTAAGAAATTTTATGTCACAGCCTTTTTCAAATATTTAAACTACCTGGAATTTACAACACTCTGTGTCCTCACTTTGGATGTATAGAAATAAGAGATACCATTGATATTTTTATATTTGTAAATGACCTTTTTTTTTTCTGCTTAAATGTTTATAGTATTTTATTGCTTTTGTTTTAATGTTGAATAAAGTCATCAGGATACCATGTTTTCTGTGGTTTATTGTTCCTTTCATGTTTTCTTATTTCTAATATACATTACACCCTTTAAATCTATAAAACTGTCTCTTTAGCTTGCAAAAGAAGTCCTTCCATTATATATTTTAATATTTTTGTATTTATTTTTGCTTTTTAAAAATAAATATTTTTTATGTATTAGGGCTTCCCCTGTGGCTTAGCTGGTAAAGAATCTGCCTGCAATGTGGGACACCTGGGTCTGATCCCTTGGTTGGGAAGATCCCCCGGAGAAAGGAAAGGCTACCCACTCCAATATTCTGGCCTGGAGAATTCTATGGGCCATATAGTCCATGGGGTCACAAAGAGGAGGGCACTACTGAATGACTCACTTTTATTCGTTAAATGTTCATATCATTGTCTACCTCCCACATATCATGTTCTCTACCTTCACTTTGGGTTTTTTGTACTTTACTGAATTTTGACATCTTTTTTATTTTTTCTATTTTTTCTCAAGTTATCCTCTATGACTAACTTTATTTTAGTAACTTTACATCTTACTACTTCTAATTTTTTTAATTTCTGAAATGATTTTAATTTTTTAAATTATGTTTAATTTGCACCACAATCTATCATTTTGTTCTATTGTCTTTTCATCTTTTAGATTTTATATATTTTCTCTTTTGTTTTGCTGCAAAAAGCCTTTATTATTTTAAGATTTATTTTAGAAAGTAGAGAGTTTTTAACCTAACATTGTCTTTAAATTCCTATATTAATTCTTCTTGCAAAGTAAATTATTTTTAGACTTTTGATGTATTATGTTTCTCTACTTTTTATTCTGTGTGTGTGTGTGTGTGTGTGTTGTTTTAAAAGCCATTTATATATAGATCCCACTTTGGATTATTTCTGAGCCCTCTATCTTTTAATGGAGATGGTTTTATCCAGATATGCCATTTTTCTCTGAGGCATGTCATTGTTCTCTTTAAGTCGTATCTTCATTTATGGAAATGGTCTCCCAACAGTTATCAGGAAGATCCCCCGGAGAAGGAAATGGCAACCCACTTCAGTATTCTTGCCTGGGAAATCCCATGGACAGAGGAACCTGGTGAGCTATAGTTCATGGGGAAGCAAGAGTCAGACACAACTAAAGAGATTGAGCACCACTTTGTGCCTTTTTAACTGTATTTCCAAAGGTATGTTGTGCTTAAGATAAGAGATGAATGCCATCATCTTTTAGATCCAAATTTTGATATATTTATGCACTTATTATGTACAAGCTTGTTGTCTTGTTAATACTCTCATTTTAAAAAGACTTGTGGACACGGGGAGAAGGGAGGAAAGGGTGAGCTGTATGGAGAGAGTAAAATGGAAATTTACATTCCCGTATGTAAAATAGGTATCCAACAGGAATTTTTGCTGTGTGGCTCAGGAAACTCAAACGGGGGCTCTGTATCAGCCTAGAGGGTGGGATGGGGAGGGAGATGGGAGAGAAGTTCAAAAGGGAGGGGATATATGTATGCCTATGGCTGATTCATGTCGAGGTTTGACTGAAAACAACAAAATTCTGTAAAGCAATTATCCTTCAATTAAAAAATAAATACATTTTTTTAAAAAAGTACTAAATAAACAGAATTAAAGATATTTTCATTTCTTTGAGCACAAAAAGGAACATAAAACCAACACATTTCTACAACACAAATATTTACATTCTTATTCTCCCGCATTGCAGGTGGATTCTTTACCAGCTGAGCTACAAGGGAAGTCCTTCTTATTCTTAGTATTTATAATTTTAATATATTTACAATTAAAAAAATTTTTTTCTTGTAATTTGCCTTAAACTGGTGATATTAAAACTATCAACGTATATTAGACTAAAAAGACCTTTTTCCCCATAAGGTTAGATCTTTGTTTCTGTCACATTTTGCTCTTTTACCCTCTTGTGAAAAATAAGGGAGTAAAGATTGTTTTTAAATGTATCTGTATTTTGTTTTCTACTTTCTGTCTCACTTTTTCAATTTTCATGTTTTTGATAGCTTTATATCTTTTCCCACTGATTAAATATTGTAGGCATTCTTCTCAAGTTTTTTTTTTTTTTTCCCCAAGTCATTGTTTACCCTAGCAACATTGCTGATTCTAATTTATTTGGCTTCCAGCAATTTTTAGGTAATATGCAGGTTATTTTCCTTAGAAAGACCTGTTTGTAGGGATGGTCCTTGACTCCCTGGAACATTGTCTTTTGAACCATTTCCTCTCTTGGTGAGATTATTTTGCCCACTTGGGGCACTAAACACTTACTTTCCTTTCTGGGAGCATAGAGTTGCAATAGTTATGGTTGATTTTGTGTCTGTGTAACTAGCTCCCAGTGAAAACAATAGAATCAAACAACTCTTTCCTGAGTAGAAACACTCTGCATATATTATTATACATTAGGTGTGCTCTATGAGGCCCTGGCAGGGAGAGCTTGGGAAGTTTGCCCACAAATTCTTCCAGACTCTGCTTAATGTGTCTTTTTCTCTTACTGAATCAGCTCTGTATCCTTGCTGTGTCACTGCAATAAATCTCAGCCACTCAGTACTACTATATGCTGAGTCCTGTGAGTCTTTGAAGCAAAGTACCGAACCTGTGGCTGGTCACAGGGCCTTCACCATAATTCTCACTCTAACAATTTGTACTTAGTTCAACCTGTTCTTGCTTCATAATATCATCTGAAATCATTTTAGGAGCAAAGAACTGGTATTTGGTAAAATACTTGATCCTTTCCTAAATGTGTTTTAAGGAAAACATCAAAAACTGCAGAATTTAAATAGTGTTATCTTCAGAGTACTGATTTACTGTTGCCATTGTCTTGTTATTGATGGAGGGTGGGGAGAAATCCTTATGCTATGCTCTTTTGCCTATTCATCTTATAAAGGGAGATGGATGCGGGTCTAATGACCATAAGTTTTGTAAAAGTAAGAAAATTGATGAATACAGTTTATGCTAGGACACTGAGGAAATTTAAAATACATGACTAAACAATCAATAAGCCAGTTCTGGATCTAGATCTCAAGGAATCTAGAGCTCTTCTTGGAAGGCTGCCTCTGCCGTGAGACAAACCCAGACTTTTCTCCTAAAAGATGAGATGAATCAATCACAGATGATCATCCAAACTGATGTTACCACTGGCCACAGATGCATGAAGAAGGCCTAAAATGTTTGGAAATCCAGCCCAGATCTGCAGAACCACACAGTCAATACATAGGCTCATGAATAATAACAAGTATTTTTTTTTATTTCTTTTTTCTTTTTTTGTTGTTTTTTCCTCATTTTTATTTTTCTTTTAGTTGTTTATTTTCTTTATTATAATTTAAATTTTAATGTAATTTCTTTTATTTTACTTGTATAATTGTTTTTTTAAAGCCACTAAGTTTTGGGTAGCATATTACAGCAATAACTAACCTATATGGTCAGGATGTGTATTAAAACATTATTCTGGTCTAGAAGATTAACAATTTCATGAACTGTAAATCAAAGAAACTAGCCAGAGATGTATTTTAAATTCAGGGTACTTTTTAAAAAATGAAGAGCAATTATTGGCATATCACATGAGTAATAAATCTCCAAAGAGTAATGGCATAAACAATCTCACACATCACAAGTCCTCACCTGCTCTTTATAATGGTATTTCAGCTGGCGTTATTAGTCTCAATTAATACACTCTCAGAGTTAAACAACATTTATAAGTATGTTGGTGAGAAGTTCAGTTGAAATATTTGGACTTAAAATATAAATTCTAGAGTGGTAAGCATGTAATTAAGTCCACAGAGACGAGAACAGGAGACATGATTTCCTTTGAAATCAACAGGGTTTTTATACATATCTTAGCATAGTGGAACAATGATAACATTGTTATTATTGGAACTCTATTGTTTATGCTTTCTTTTTATGAACTTTACTGCAAGCACTTACTCTGAGACAGAGGGTAACAAAGGGAAGTAAGGAGACCCGAGGACAACTTCTAATTCTGTAACAAACAACTTAACCGACAGACCTGACATGTCATATTGCTTAACCCAAGCCTCAATTTTTCTCATTACACCAGAGTTTTCAAATTTTATCCTTTAATATTTAGGATGGCTTTGTGTGTAATAGGAAACCCACCCAAAGCTCTATAATTAGAAACTGGATTCTTTCATATAACATGAAGTAGAAAGGGATAGAAAATTTCAGATTCTGACTGTAATTTCTACAATTTTATTGAGTCTGCTTTTCTCTGTGTATTGGTTTCATCCTCATGTGGATGATTAAATCCTTGCAGCCATTTTGAGTCCTACTTTCATGTATAGCACCTTCCAGAAGAAGGAAAATAGAGAGAATGCTTCAATATCAGCATTCCAATCAAGCATCCTTAGCTTTAGAGGTTGCTCTGGCCATGTGCCTCTACTGAACGTGTGACTTGAAGGTAATGCAATGATGGATTCACTGAAACCATCTGAGGCTCACTCCTGGGACTAATTTCCCCTGAGCCAAATAGATTCTGCATGAGAAGAGTAGAAATCCAGAAAAAGTCAAAGTTCTGTTAGGAAGGAGGAAAGGCATATGGGAGATTACTTGGTGAGCCAAAGTACCCACTATATGGTTTATGTAATTAACACTTCATTTTTGCTTTAATACACCTGTGATGGGCTATATTATAAAGCACTATGAAAGCATCTACATATTTCAAAGAATGAGTCAGTTTTAAGGAATTTCTTAAGAAACAAAGAACATAATGTTTTAGCTGTCATTATTTCTGGACTTAAGGAGGATAAAGAAAGTGGTTGCCCTTTCAAACTCTGATCAACTCTCATACTAGATCTTTCTATTTCTTCTTTTCTATAGAATGTCTTTGAAGAATAAGTGTAAAGGAGACATATAAAGAAGAAGGAATAAAAAGTAAGAGGAAAGGAAAGGGGTAGAGAAAACTCCCTGTAATGGGTAGCATATGTTTAAAGTGGAAACCAATTTAAAAAGTAACAGAATAATGATAGTAATTCTCCTATTCCCCTATCCTCTAGTTACCCTGCATGAAATAATTTAATATTTGAAAGTAGGCATGACTTTTTCCATTTCACAGATGATAAATTTGAGATACAGAGAGGTTAAGAATTTCCCACTGATCCATAATTATGGAAAATTTCACATCTATATGATACACCATCCTTACTTTTTCCATTCTTCATATCAATACCTTTAAAAACTAATACAAAGCTCATGTAAAAATGTATAACTTTTTACCCAAATGAATATAGTCTCGGGAATTTGTTTTTCAGATGCTTAGAAGGTTTTTTTTTTTATTATTATTATTAGAAAAGTTTATAGGATCATCAAAGCATACTAGTGAAGGTAAAATATTGAGCATAAAGTATATCATATTGATTTAAAAATAATAACTGCTGTTGCAGCCCAATATAACAGTATATTCTTTAGTTTATTTCAATTTTTAGCTTCAAAATAAATTTTTATAAATATTTAGCATTTGAAAAATTTAGTTCAGATTCTGAAAGTCTTGTTAAGGAGTGAAGGGAGTATAAATAATTTATCAGATGAAAATAGACTTCACTGGATATTTCAGGGTGTGTGTGTATGTGTGTGTGTGTGTGTGTGTGTGTGTGTGTATTATGCAGATTTTAGCCTATCAATAAGTAATGTGGTTGGACCAGATTCTGTGGCTCCTATTATGATTGTGTGATGGCCTTCTGTAAGATCCATGAGGAAACTGAAAAAAAAAAAAAATTGAGATTTATTACTGACAAGACCTGGAAATTACACAGCACACCGGGGGCCATACAACAAGGTCAAGGGTGGAGAGAAAGAAAGGGCGTGGGGGCCTAGAGTTCTGCTTTCACTGAAGTCAAGGGTGGTGGTCTAGGGTTTTGTGTATTCACTAGCTATTGATGAATTTAAAACAGCAGAATATACTGTATAGAAAGAGAACCAAAAACAAGTAGCCCATATGGTCCGTTATTAAAATCAACCAAGATCTCTAAAACAAAAGAGGCTCAGTTTGGGAAGCTGACAAGGCTCTTTATCTAGTCCTGTAGCTGGTGAGATGTTTAACCTTTGAAGCAGCTGCCTCTGAACAGATGTGTCTGCAATCAAAGCTTAAGGCAGGCACCTGCATTACAAAAAAAGAACAGGAAAAAAAAAAAAAAAGACTGTCAGGAGTCATGCTACACTGTGTGTGTAAGTTCTGATAGCAATGTAATACCTACCACAATATCCCCCATAATACCACTGCTTTTCCATTATCCTAGCAATGTATCTGGGGGAAAATCTAGAAGGAGCTTGATCTATCAAGATTCATGTTTAAAATTTCCCTAGAAGATATTAGTAATACATACCTAAGATAAGATCTTCTGATCATGAATATAGCATATGATAAAGAAATGAGAAGATGGAGGTTAATAAAGTGATATTAAGACAGTCTTGGTCTGTCTGAGAAAAAGAAGGAATAAAATAGCTTATCAGAGCAATGGATCTGATAATATGCAATATGCATATTCTCACTTCTGCTTTCAGGGAGCTTTAGGATTTCAAAGATAGTCTGTGGAAAATGAGAAATAGGTTCAGGAAATCCAGGTTAACATTTCCTCACCAGTGTAATTTTGAAAAAATTCTTTATGCTTTCTGATTCACCAGATAGCATCATTTTTGTCATCAGCAAACACAATCTTTACTCAAAAAGGTTGAGCAAATATCTTGGACTGTGTTTTGGTTCACTAGTGAACACCATGGACTATGCTTATGAAATGCAAGCAACACATTGCTAGGCACACACTAAAGAATCTTACCATACACTCGTTGACTGAAATGTTTTTAACATTGCTATTTATTTGCCTCAAATCTGAATATTTAATACCCAACCACAGAAAAGTGGATTATTTTTACATGCATATAAACCACTGATAAATAATGTGACACATGGTATTACTAGCCAAATAAAGATTCTGCCCGGCTATAACAATTATCTAGAATTCATTTATAAACACTTCTGATTAGAGATTTCTTACTTTATCACCAAGTTATTCAAGGACAAGTCCCTGAATCAGATACACACACTCAAGAATGTGTTGTTTAAAATTATTTGATTTGAATTCCTTATAGCCTGGGAAATTAAAAAGTGTTTTGAAGTATTTTGACTGATTAATTCCAATTCTTTACTGACCAGTACAATTTGTGTATTCAAATTCCTTGAATTCAACATTTCTAATACCTCAAATTCAATGTGTCTTAAACTGAAATTGTTTTCTTCATTGTCCAAATAGTAATCCTTTAAAATTATCTCCCTTTATGACCACAAGTCTCATATTTTCCTGTTTTCCTAGGTTTTCATATCTTGGTATAGCATCTCTTTTGACATCCTTCTTACTCATTCTTTCCTTTCAATTCCCTCTTCTACCTCTGCAGTCAAACCTTCCAGTTTTCATGAAAACTATTTCTTTGTCTCTTTACTCTTGAGATATTTTCTTGTAGAACCATGTCTACTTTATATTCAACTTTTCACTCATGTACTTCATTCATTATTAGTTCATTCATTCCACATATGTGTTTCATTACTATAAAAAATAAAATATGGTGGCTTACAGAAGACTTCATGGTCAGGGAAGAATTTACAAAAGAAATTATATTAGAGCTGAGATTTGAAGAATGTATAGCAAATAAATATAGGAATAATAGAATTAGAAAAGACCCAGAGACTCAAAGGGGCTTGAAAACTTTGAAGCACACACAGAAAAAGAGTGAGCTACAGTGAGGTTGCAGAGAAAGAGAGGGTTTTCTGCTTCAGGTTTCTGCATTGCTTCCCATATATAAAAGCAAATTCCTTAAATTGGCATCAAAGGATCTTCTACGTTTTACGTTCTGACTCTTTCTATTTGAACTAAGATAACATGTCATAGTGATGAAACAGAGGGCGGAATCTAATAGACTTGGGCTTGAATTGTATTTTCAATACTTGCTGTGTAATTTGGGGCAAGTACTCTTACCTCTTCGATAACTGGCAAGTTACTTTGCTATCTGATCCTAAACTGTAAATGGAAATAATAATACTTTGTAAGAGAGCTGTGGATGTAGAATAATTTAATGTACTCAAGGCCTCCCATTTGTGTTATTATTAAATGAGGTAACACATAAAGTGAACAACATGTCCTATATTAACAAAGCTCAGTAGAGGTGATAGTACTTTTACTCTATTGGCGTTCAGCGTCAGAACACAAGAGCCAATTTCTTCTACACACTATATAATTAATTTTTATCTCATTATTATTATGCTTGCATTGCATTAGTTTTCTTATGAAGATTTTTAAAATTATTTTTTATTGGAGTATACTTGACTTACAATGTCTTATGGAGATTTTTATGATTATCTGCCCACACTTGTATACATTCAGTTCTTTGAGAGAATAATTTACTCTCATCACCTTTATATGTCGCCTGCCTTCAGTGTGTATTTCCCCAGGTACATACATGCTCCATATCACTCAGGCCTCAGAAACATGGTATCTCCTCAGTGAAGGTCTACAGATTTCTTAAACTAAAATAATAACTACTAACAACCCCCATCATTCTCTTTGCCCTTACTCAATTAAATTTTGAATCATAGCATTCTTTATTAAATGAATGGTATCAATTTATTTTTGTCCAGTAGTTCATCTTTATTACTTATTTCTCACTACAATGCCTATACCATGAACATATGATTTCTTGCTCTTTTGATCTGTGGCTATCCCAAGACTCTAGAATAGTGCCTTTCTGGTGCCTGTTAAATATTTTAATTCATCAGTTAAAAAGTATTTTCCTTCCTGTAGGCCTAGCTTAATGGAATGATTGTGAGATAGCTGTTTTATTTTAAAAAGTAATAGGTAAGATTAGATTTTTTTAAATATTAAAGGAACATAAAAGTAAGAGTGATGAATGAATATTTTTATACAGTGATGACTCACCAAAATATTATAAATTTTTTATTTAAAAATTTGATTTTGTGATAAACAAAAATGTACCATAGAGGAATGTTCCTGAAAGATTCTGTTCTATCATCAATACTCTCCACTTATCTGCAGCCATATTTTGATTACACAGACAAATAGAAATAAAAGTATTTACCCAAGAAAAGTTTTTAAAGCAGTTTAGGAGATGGGTGAAGAAAATAATAATCCTTACTTTAAATACTTCAAAAAATATTTTTAAGGACTTCCCTCATGGTCCAGTAGTTAAGACTCCATGTTCCCAATGCAGGAGGCCTGAGTTCTATCCCCAGTCAGGGAAGTAGATCCAATATGCCTCTAAGAGTTTGCATGCCATAATGAAAAGATCCTGCATGCTGGAAACTAAGGCCTGGAGCAGCCAAATAAATAAATATCAAAAAAATTAAAAACCTATCATATTTACCTTTATATTCTTCTTCATTCATTGAAGCAGAAAAATAAAGATATTTGAAAGTAGCAAAGTATCACCCTCATTGCCTTATATTTTAATCTTGCAAAATTGTTCTTTGGATATCATCTTATTGGGATGGATTATTCTTTGATGTTCACTGACCCCTAACAATTCAGCACTACCTTTATGTTCTTTGGTATTCAGAAAAACTAATTTATTAAAAATAGTGAGAAAAGAAGAGTCATGCTGTAATTCCTGGGCCTGCAACTTACTACATGTGTCAACTTGTACACATGATATCTCCTGGCCACCATTCTTCTTCTCTCTAAAGCTGGACAGTGCTCAATTTAGCAGTTTATTGTGAAGATTGGCTAAAATAAGGTAACAAAAGTATGATATGACTCACCACATCCTCAATAAAAAGCTTACTTACAACATTTCAATTTTCTTTCCATTATTAACAACAGTCATGAATGTTTCCAATCACACAGCAGATGCACTTTTTATTTTCTTTAATTTCCTTCTCCATCTCTTAAATATGATTTTGCTTTGTGCATTTTTGAAGTGCTCTAGGTATTTTTTTTAAATGTGATGCAACAATGAAAAATGGAATAGTAGCTATAAGAAGATATTTTCTATTTCACTCCAAAATTGCAAAGTCATTACCACATCAATATTTTCATAAAGTACTTTCTTATTTTCAATTTTAAGTGCTCATATTAATAATATAAGTGAGGCTTTTTACAAGTCCTGCTTTTCAAATCTATTAATTTTCAGAGAAAGAAATGAGATAAAGCTTTAATTTACTTCCTACAGGGAAAGTTAAATTGGTTCACTTTATTTTTTTATTTCATCATTGACACCTTTTGTCAAAAAGAAGCATTATTTTTAATGCCAGTTCCCAGATGTGGAAAATACGCAATTGAATTTACACTAGTATTACTTAAGAAATCACAATTACAACCCTGTCCTTAAAATTGTAATTCTTTTTCTGGAATTGATGTAGTACTAACCTTGCTAAAATTTTGAATTTTATAAAAGAGGTTGGAGACTCTCTTTTGAGATTAGCAACCGTATTTTCTCCTCAAATGCATGCACATCTCACTAAATGGCTTCAGAGTTAAGCCAATAAGTAGCAATAAATTGTAAGACAGTGAAGGTGACATCAAGGTTTGAATGTATTATACATATTATACATTTACATAGACAAAAGGAGACAGAAAGAAGAACTCAGCAATACAGGTTATGTTTTGAACTGGGATAAATATAGAGGAAATATTTTCCTGTAATTTCTGTGTCAGAGCGTGTGCTAAAGAGTAAATAGCAGATAAAGCATGATTGAAAATTTGAATGGAATGTTAACAATCCCAAAAGAAGACAACTATGGATTACTGAGGAAAAAATATACATATTAGGCAATGTGCCCAATGCTAGAATACCTAGCGGTCTAAAGTTAAAGAGGCCATGAATGGATGAGATGACATCTTCATTTATTTTTGTTAACTTCTTATTTGACTCAAAGTGCATTAATTGATTCTTAATATTGACGAGAACTTATCAGTTATCCTGAAGAAGGCAATGGCAACCCACTCCAGTACTGTTGCCTGGAAAATCCCAAGGATGGAGGAGCCTGGTAAGCTGCAGTCCATGGGGTCGCTAAGAGTCGGACACGAGTGAAGGGCTTCACTTTCCCTTTTCACTTTCATGCATTGGAGAAGGAAATGGCAACCCACTCCAGTGTTCTTGCCTGAAGAATCCCAGGGATGAAGGAGCCTGGTGGGCTGCCGTCTGTGGGGTCGAACAGAG
The DNA here is from genome assembly GCF_023699985.2 of Odocoileus virginianus. Classification (NCBI taxonomy): domain Eukaryota; kingdom Metazoa; phylum Chordata; class Mammalia; order Artiodactyla; family Cervidae; genus Odocoileus; species Odocoileus virginianus. Next base: position 12,287,353 of record NC_069697.1, read on the forward strand.
TCGGACAGGACTGAAGCGGCTTAGCAGCAGTAGCAGCAGAATCAGTTATACAGGGGCTTCCCTTGTAGCTCAGTCAGTAAGGAATCTGCCTGAAGTGCAGGAGACCCGGGTTTGATCCCTGGGTTGGGAAGATCTGGCGAAGGAAATGGCAACCCCCTCCAGTATCCTTGCCTGGAAAATCTCATGAACAGAGGAGCCTGGTGGGCTGCAGTCTATGGGGCCTCAGAGTTGGGCACGACTGAGCGATGAACACTTACTTACTTATCAGTTATACCGTTGTTAAAAAGAATGCTGTAGATAATCTAATTTGACTAATCATCAATTTCTAAAAGTACTACAACAGCCAAAACAGCACAAAACACCTGGGATGGGGGAGAAAGAAGTCTAAGGAATCTGAAAACATGGCATTAGAATAGAGATGAGATATAATTCCAAGTAACTATTATATAAACTATCAAATAACTGCCATGAAAGGTAAACAACAACAAAACAGTAGTGCTTTACAAGAAGAGCCAGAAATTTTTTGCAGTGATTTGATAGGGAAACAAACAAACAAAAATTTGTGGAGTCAAATGACAAATGTGTTGGACTTGAAGTCATATACAAGATTTGACTGTCGGAGTTGGAGAGAAAGGGCTTTCCAGGCGGCCGTAGTGGTAAAGAACCCGCCTACCAATGCAGGAGACATAAGAGATGCAGGTTCTATCACTGAGTCGGGAAGACCTCCTGGAAAAGGGAATGGCAGCCCACACCAGTATTCTTGCCTGGAGAATCCCATGGACAGAGGAGCCTGGTGGGCTACAGTTTATAGGGTCGCAAAGAGTTGCACATGACTGAAGTGACTTAGCATGCACACGTTCACAAAGGAGAGCAAAAGTCTGTTAGGTTTAAGAAATCCTCTACTTTATACCCAACATATCCCTGAAACTGGTTGAAAGCCAAATGTATAAAAGTTAAACAGTAGACTGATATATTATACAAATAATTCAAATATGTATGTATATACATATGTATATATACATGTATATAGTATAATTTAACATGCTATTTTAATGAAATAATTCTGTCTCAGCAATGTTTGAAATGGCTTGGCCAGGCTGAAGCAGTTAGGGCAATGATCAGAAAGCATCAGCACTGGCTAGTCTCATAGGAAGCTTCTGTTAACTACTCCCAAAGGAGGACAATCTCCCCTGACAGGACACCTACACTGCTTGACATCCAGAGAATCTCTTTCCCTTAGTGAGGCTGCTCCTAATTCCCTCTCTCCACTCTGGCCTAGAAATGGGGTATGCCTCTCTGCATGAAGCCAGATCCCAAAATATGGATATGGAAGAAAAACATAAGATCATGGAATATGTATACATAATGATGAAGAACAGGAAAAAGGAAGAAGACAGGAAGAGGAGAGTATGGGAAATGATATGATTTCTAATTCAGATTTAATATGTTTCATGTCATCTCAAGGCAAAATATTTTCCCTTTAAACTTCAATAATTGCAAGATTTATGAGTGTGCATATGAATGTTTGTTGTAGTGTAGCTTCTTTATCTGCACTAGCACAAAGGTCACAAAGTGGCTGAATTCTGGAGGAATTTGTCCCATATATAAAGTTTGAATTGGTGTGAACAACTATATGGATGGATGGCTAGACGGATAGATAAATACAGAGGTGAAGACGCAGAGATTTTGAGACACAGTGCTGTACATGTAGATGGAGCCTGCACTCTTCAATATGCCTTCGTTGCTGATACTCCATGCTATACACACTGGTCCACTGACCTTCATTATATTATTTTTACCTTTGAAAACACTTGTGTTTGGGAACATTGATCTAAATAGTTTTAATATAGGGTCAAAAATTCCTAAGGTTTGAACCTGTCTAATTAGTTTGTTAATATGAACTTCTGGACCATGCTATGAAACTTCTTTTAAGGCACAATTTTTTTGTTTTGTTTTTTTTTAATTTCCTTCAGTAAGGGAAGCCTTAGGGGCTTCCCAGGTGGTGCTAGTGGTAAAGAAACTGCTTGCCAGTGAGGGAGACACAAGAGGTTGTGTTAGATCCCTGGGTTGGGAAGATCCCCTGGAGGAGGGCATGGCTACCCATTCCAGTGTTCTTGCCTGGAGAATCCCATGGACAGAGGAGCCTGGAGGGCTATAGCCCATTAGGCTGCAAAGAGTCAGACATGACTGAGTGAGTGCACACACACACACACACACACACACACACACACATACACACACACACACACACACACACACACACACACACACACACACACACACACACACACAAGAGGGAAACCTTACACAGAAGCCTGATATGCATGCTGCATAAATATGTTCTTATCCCTTCAGGAAAGGACACTGGAATATGGTGTGAACAAGAGAAAGATCTTTATTTTATTATGCTCTTAAAATTATTTTGAAGGTCCAGTTTACAAAATTCTGTAGAACTGTTTTTTTAATAAAGGAGGAAAAACCCCTGAGAAACAAGTCATTCTGACCACCAGAAACTGACTGTTAAGTAGTATCCTTTAAACAACTCAGAAATGGTTATTGGTCATCTGACTTACAGAAAGAGTGGTTTTAACTTGACAAAGATTTAAGTACCTTTTCATTTTTAATGTAAATTAGTAGGAATTATACAAATGTAGGAAAGCCAAGGATTATTTATCAACAAATTTAGTGAAAGTACCACTTTCGAAAGGGGTATTATAGGACATCAAGCTGGAGGAATGGGTAAAAGCACATTAGCAAAGGCCTTGAACATCAAGCTAAAACATTTTCAGTAGGCAATGAAATATGCAGCAAAGACAGCAACTAGCACCAATTAATTCACTGCTTTCACTGTGGCAACCGCTGCATTTCCTCTTACCTAAATCTCACAAGCAAATTATGAAATTGATGCTTTTATCCCAGTTTGCAACGACAAAATCAGAGGCCAAGAAAAGTTAAGCAACTTACCTAGAGATGCACATTTAGAAGTAGCCAGATCAAGGTTTGTCCTCATGTGTATTGGTCTTCAAATCCCAGAATTCTTCCCACATTGGTGAAACTGGGCTCACATGACACAGTTCTTACCACTATACTACATTCTTTTGGATTAATGAAAACGAATATGCCTTACCTTAGATTTAATTGCTCCATACATTTTCTTGTTTCATTTAACTCTGACTTGATTTATTGGAAATTTGTATATCCAACAAATAAGTTGTTTCTTTGCCTGATATCAGAAAAGGATCTAGAGTCTTCACATGTAATTGGGAAGTATATTTCATTGATACTGAGTTTCAGTATGAGTTTCATATAAATTATGAGTTTCAGACTCATGCACATCATGTCATCTTCATGCTGAGTTGGCCAAAACGATTGTTCAGGTTTTTCCATAACATCTTACAGAAAATCCCAAACAAAATTTTTGGCCAACCCAATATGTTGCATTCCCACTACATTTAAGATTACTTTACTGCTCTCAACTTTTTCCCTACTATTCATTAGTGTACTACATATTTTGAGTTAATAGACTCAATATTGATTGTGCTTTTGGGGTTTAGAGCTGGTGCTAAAAAAATATGAATCAATATCTTTCACTCCATTTTCCCCTCCAGTGTGATTTGGCTATATGCACTTTAGTATAAACAGTCACAGGCTGGTTATAAATCATTCTACCTATCTTCCTACTGACAGTCTGCAACCAGGTTGGTGGGTTTGCCCAAGGGAAATGAAAGCAGGGCAACTCGCGGTCATGACATGCATTCCAACAGCAAGTGCTTACAGCTGGAATGTGCCTGCCTTTTAAGGAACAGAAGGGAATGTCCACAGAGAGCTATTTTAAAAGATGCAATTCAACTTTAAATGTATCCATGCTTTTCTGTTTGGGGACTTTAAATTAAATTACCATTTAGAGTTAACATAGATATCTCATTAATGGCATTGAGGCTGTCAGCTTTTGAGTGTTTAAAGAGCAGGCCAAGAATGTTTAAGTAAAGAAGCAGTGTATATAATTGTAGTTGTGTGCAAATATGATTATACATGCCTATCATATCTCACTTGCTAAGAGCACATATTTTATCAATCCTCTATGAAAGTAAGACATAATGACAATAAAAACCAATTCTATAAATTACATGTGTTAATAAACATTAAGCAAACCAAATGTGCCATCTCTCAGATATGAAACAACTTAAAATTACATAGGGCTTTTACTTCTTTCTGGTCATGCCTAACAGCTCGCAGAATCTTATTTCTTCAGCCAGGGATAGAACCTGGGCCTGGCCCATGGTAGTGAGAACACTGAGTCCTAATCACCGGACCACCAGGGAATCCCCAGGTTTTACTTTTTTAAGTACTTTCAGGTCACTGTGACAAGTACTCTGGTTGTTTTAAAGGTGAAGTGCACTTTTGTCCACAGTTCCTTGTCTGACCTTTGACATGCATCTTTAAGAATTAGGGATATAGTATCTCCTTGAATAACATTTCCTCTGGAGAAGCTAATGAGGCAAGAAAAGATCAAATGTAACCCTCATCTCAAGATAACCACATTCTGAGTAATCTGCCCTGACTGTATAATCTATTTTATCAGAAATACTGAAGTGAAAGCTCCAATAATTGGGTCTCCTATTGCGAAGAGCAAACTCATAGGAAAAGCCTCTGATGCTGGGAAAGATTGAGGGCAGGAGGAGAAGAGGGCAACAGAGGATGAGATGACTAGATAGCATCACCAACTCAATTCGACATGCCTTTGAGCAAACTTTTGTACCTGCCTCATTGATTAAATAATCACCCTATGCTAAGGCAACACAGAATATCAACTTCTAGGAGCAAATTGTTAAAAATGAATTATATGCAGAGGTGAAGCTTATGGTAAACTAAATTTGACTACCAGGATTCACATTCCTGCTCCGACACTCCCTAAAGTAAGCTTGAACACAAATTTTATTCTTTAAGTATTAATTTCCTTATTTTCAAAACAAAGATAACATTTTGACCCACATACATTTACGACTGTGTAAATTAAACATGAAAATGTGAGACAATTATCATAGCTGCAAAAAAAATGTACTGCCATCAATGGATTTCCATGTTACATTTGTAAAGAATGAAAACCAAAATAAAGTTGGTGTTTTATTATTTGTTTAGTTTAGATGGGATACATTTTGGTCTCTTATTTAACGAGGGCTTTTGACTGTCAAAGGCTATCATGTGAATGCTTAGTATCAAAGTTCCCCAGACTGTTGTCTTTCTCAAAGGCAGATGGTAAATCTGTCAGCAGTAGCATTCAGAACAACAACCCAGATGCTCTTAAGCATTGTGTGTGAAGCTGCCCCTCCCAGGAAGAGCACCACTGGGCAAAAAGCCAGAGGAAGGTCCCCAAGGCAATTTGGCTGCTTCTGAATCCAACTCTGGCTGTCTGGAAAGTCAAATGAATCCAGCTCACTTAGCCATACACTACTTAATGCAAAGAGTATGCTTCTTATTTATAATCAAGCCAATCTTCGATATTTCAACCTAGCTACCTTCTGAGAAGACTGATGCTTATTCTTTGATCTTTATTGTGCACAGAGGAAAGTTTTGTATTATTTTATAGATATTAGTGTCCTATGCGAAAAGCCTAAACCTAGAGCCACTCAGACCTAGTGCCCTTGCATCTGTAATTATTTTGCACATGCATAACTACCTTTAGTGATTCATAACAAACCCAGTATTTAAGAGTCCCTAGGTGTGATCTGAACTTTGTTCAATGATATAATAAGCAAAGGAGACCTACTCATAAATGCTGGGTAAAATCCTCAGTCTGGTCCCATCACTTCATGGGAAATAGATAGGGAAACAGAGGAAACAGTGTCAGACATTATTTTTTGGGCTCCAAAATCACTGCAGATGGTGATTGCAGCCATGAAATTAAAAGACGTTTACTCCTTGGAAGGAAAGTTATGACCAACCTAAATAGCATAGTAAAAAGCAGAGACATTACATTGCCAACAAAGGTCTGTCTAGTCAAGGCTATGGTTTTTCCAGTGGTCATGTATGGATGTGAGAGTTGGACTGTGAAGAAAGTTGAGTGCCAAAAAATTAATGCTTTTGAACTGTGGCGTTGGAGAAGACTGTTGAGAGTCCCTTGGACTGCAAGGAGATCCAACCAGTCCATCGTGAAGAAGATCAGTCCTGGGTGTTCATTGGAAGGACTGATGCTGAGGCTGAAACTCCAATGCTTTGGCCACCTGATGAGAAGAGTTGACTCATTAGAAAGGACCCTGATGCTGGGAGGGATTGGGGGCAGGAGGAGAAGGGGACGGCAGAGGATGAGATGGCTGGATGGCATCATCGACTCAAGGGACATGAGTTTGAGTAAACTCCGGGAGTTGGTGATGGACAGGGAGGCCTGTAGTGCTGCAGTTCATGGGGTCACAAAGAGTCAGACACGACTGAGTGGCTGAACTGAACTGAACTGAAAGTCCTCAGACTCTTGTTAAATATGGCTGGAATAGTCTATAAAAATGATAAAGTAAGTTGAAAACAATGTCATCTAATAGAAGTAAAGTAATATTTGTATTTATACAAATATACCCTATATTTAAAGAACATGCTTTTAAAGCATATAGCTTAGTGAAGTGCAGTACTTACAGCTTCAGTAACATTGAACAGAACTGAAATATTCATTGCATATTTACTGTGTATCAAGTACTGCTCTAGGCACTCAGGATTCATTTTCTGTAAACTTTAAATGAAAATTTTAAAAAGCTTTATAATCCTTTGTGCAGGAAAAGGGACCTGACCTTGGCCACAGAGCTATAGCAGGTGCTACAAGGGAAATTTGAATCCTGGGAGCTTCTTGTTCCAAAGACAGTACCCTTTTGTTGATACCATCCAAAGAAGAAACAAGCGATTTTTACTCTTTACTGCAATGTGTTACTCATGTTTGAAGCTGCCTTATTAAAACAAACAAACAACAAAAAAACCCACTATCAAGACATCCAGCCTCACGCTGAAGCTATGGGTGGAAGTCTGGAGGAGTTCAAAGTAGAAAACACTGACTTTAGTTACTGACCACATGACATCTCCAGAGTACTCTGTCCCTCTCTACGAAACAAGATCAAATTACTTGTCTTAGAGGGGTGTGGCAAGGACTAAAGAGGACAATTAAGGGTTGTGTGGTACCAGGACTATACGGACTGAAAAGTGGTGCTCAGAGGATTTAAATAACTCAATTAGGATCACATGTATTACTGGCAGAGCTGTCTTCAAAGTCATATCTTCCTGGTGCCTTCAAACTGAGATATTACGGATTGCAATAGTAGATTATAAAACCTGAATATTTTATAAATGCATTAGATAGCATTCACTGTTGTAAGCATGACAATATTGTTAAAGTAGATTATAAAACCTGAATATTTTATAAATGCATTAGATAGCATTCACTGTTGTAAGCATGACAATATTGTTAAAAACTATAAAATAATAAAAGGAAACAATATCCCACAGAATACTTAATAAAAGTACTATAATATAAGATGTCACTTATGCTAAATGGGTGCCATTATATATCCAGTAGAGATATTATAGCCAAAGAAGTAAAACAGAAGTCTGGAAAGACATACCAAATTATAGCTTACTTTTATTTCTTTCATCATGTTTTTCTTATCTGTAGTTGTATCCATATATTTTCCATAATGAAAGAATATTACTTGGATTCTTACTCAAGGAACATGATCTGAAAGTAATTACATTCTGAGTCTCAATTTCATTTCTCTAAATATGCTTTTTCATTACATCCTGTTCATTTTATCTTGAAAGCTGAACTGTTCTTAAACTTCTAATTTGCATTGCAAGTTAATTTTTTGTTGGTGCTTATGGATGTCACCAGAATGATATTAAGGTAACACCCAGGATTAAACCCCGCCATGCCTCAAGGAGAAAACAGCTCAGGACTTAGCTGTGGAAATAAATGTTGCCTTTAACTATCCATGGTATTAATTCTCAGTTGTGCATGTTACACTCCTTTAAGGTATCAGTGAATATCCAGATTCAATGGCCCATTCTCAGAGATTTTTATCTGGTAGATTTAGGGTGGATGGCAGACTGTATTTTCTGTAAAACTCCCATCTGCTTCTGGCAAAAGGGTCTTCAAGTCCCTCAATTCTCCCTAAGAATTGGCCTTCCAACTATTGTGGCATATCAGTGAATAAAACATCCCAATCATGTATCCATGCACAAAGAAGTAGGTAACTGAAGAAAAAGGCATGGGAAAGCTATTTTACCAGAAGAAGAGTTTCTTGTTATATCAGGATGGACTTGATTAATTTGAAGTAATACAAAACTCCAATATGTCAGTGACTTACAATACTTTTTTCCTCATTCATGGTATAGGCACAACAGAGAAAAACATTAGGGCTATGCTAGTAGTCGCTCAAAGACTCAGACATATAGAATGTTTCAAATTCTTGTCAGCAGTGGTAAGAGAAAAAGACAGGTCACAAATCAGCACTTAAAGTTTCTGTAAGAAAGAGCACCAGCACTTCTACTTCCATTTTATGTCAGAGGAAATCAAACAGCCATGCTAAAATCAAGCGGGGTGGGAAAATTCAACTGGATCATGTGTCCCCATGGAAGATGGCTAGAATAATGAACATTTCAATGACTGTCTCACATGCCAAACTCAAGAAGTTACAACAAAGTGCAGCAGTTACAAACCCTATATGGGGAGTCTTAAAACTCAGAAATTAAGTTTTAGCTGTATCACTCCCTGAATCAGGACAAGTCTCTTAACCTCCATAACACTTAGCTTCCTTATGCCTTTGAATCTCCAAATTCAGAAACCAATATGAAAAGGTGTATAAAGTATGCTGCACAGTGCCTGACATGTAGTATGAAATCATGATTATTAGTCTTATTCATAACAATGAATTATAATAGATGCATCAAAATATTTATATCCTAAAGTGGGGGTGGTGGTGGTTTAGTTGCTAAGCCATGTTTGACTCCTGCCTGTGAGCGCCCATGGGATTCTCCAGGCAAGAATACTGAGTAGGTTGCCATTCCCTTCTCCAATATTCTAAAGAAAGTTAGTATTATATGTAAATGATACTCTTTATCACTAATACAGTACATATTTATTTACCTATTCACTATTCACAAGGCACCAGGTGAGGAAAAGTGAAGGATACAAAAATGAATGATAAACAATCTCTAATATAAAGAATTTTACCATCTATTTAGAGAGTTAGGAAATTAGGCAAAAACACTAGACAGATAGTATAGTATGTGATAAAATGGAGGAGCCATAGAGAAGTATGGAAATGAAATCAGATTTGAGAAAATGGTAAGCCTGTTTTGGAAGAAGTGGCATTTCTTTTAATCTTATGCTGTGAAACATTTAGAAATCTTTAAAGATAAACTGGTAGCTAGTAGTGACAAATGGAGAAACACTGAAAGACAGGTTTTATAGGAAATAGTTCTAAGGAAAATAGATTTAGGTAAATATTAATAGATGATTGATAAGAGATAGATAAATCATAGGATGGATGGCTATATGGTATAATCTGCAGACACTCTTATTGAGAGAACAGTATGCTTGATTAACCTCTTGTGCACTGACAGCTTGGCTGGAACCTGAGCAATACTTACCAAAGCAGTATAAATTCTAGATTTCTATGTGCATCTTTGAATATAAACATATACCTGTCACAAGTGCAAACATTTACTAAAGTGAAGACATTCACTTTAGTAATAGGGTTATTCTGTCTTCCAAATTCTATTTTCATGGTGAGTGATGTCTATGCAGTAGGACCACTTCCCAAACATTACTGTTTCTTTCTTGCTGCACCCTCAGCACTTGACTTAGGGGGAGGAAGTCCTGTGGAGAGATGGAAGTTTCAGAAGAGAGTCTCAGGGATTCAGGTGTGTGACAATTTCCACAGATGCCAAGCATGGCAATTTGCCACAGGGAGAAACGAGGTCATTTTGTTCACCATCATCAGGATGTGGTACACATGTTGTGACCAAACAGATAATCCTTCTTTCTTTCAGTCAATCATTCTTGTTGTCTTCTAAGTGCTCTGTATTCAGTCATCACTGAACTCTATTAAGTTCTTTGAATACACAGAAACCATTAAGTAATACTATCTTCTTTATTAAATTGAAAGATTAAAATCATTCAAATTCTGCTCATAAACGTCTGTCAGCTAGGGCACTATTTAACTTGATATATAACTTAAATGGGCCCAGAAACCATCAGATATGAGATTGAGGCCTCAAGCTATTATCTAATGCAAGAAGAGAAATCCCCCCTTTACAGCAGGTGAGGTATTAAATATAAAAACCTTTATTTTTAATTATGGCACTTGAACTCCTGATTGAGTCCTGCTTTCTATCACTGCCTAGGAGGCATGCCAACTTTACCTGTGATATAAATCAGTCAATTATATTTCACTTTGATGCTATTTAATTCATGATACTTGGGGTTCCTTAACAAGATATTCACATTACAAACTCCTATATTCAAAGAGGGAGCTTTAAAAAAAGGCAAGTCAAAAATTCTGATTTAAAAGATAAAATGAAATAGAGGATAGAAATTACAAAAATATGGTACACAAGACCTAAAAATTGAAAGAAGTATTTATAATAAAATGTAACCATTGTCCTCGAGTACTTTAATTTTTCTATAAACCTTAAACTTATCTTAAAAATAAAACTTATTAATTTACAAAACATGCAGCCATCAATTGCTTACAATGTGTACCTAGAACTGTCAGATCTAGAAAGTCACCTGAAAATATTGGCTATTCTTCACATCCATATTGCAGAATTTCCTATTCAGTTCAGTTCAGTTTTGAACTAGTTCAGTTTGAATCAGTTCAGGATTTGAAATAGCTCAACTGGAATTCCATCACCTCCACTAGCGTTGTTTGTATTGATGCTTCTTAAGGCCCACTTGACCACATTCCAGGATGTCTGGCTCTAGGTGAGTGATCACACCATCATGGTTATCTGGGTCATGAAGACCTTTTTTGTACAGTTCTTCTGTGTATTCTTGCCACCTCTTCTTAACATCTTCTCCTTCTGTTAGGTCCCTACCATTTCTGTTCTTTATTGAGCCCATCTTTGCATGAAATGTTCCCTTGGTATCTCTAATTTTCTTAAAGAGATCTCTAGTCTTTCCCATTCTATTATTGTCCTCTATTTCTTTGCACTTATCACCGAGGAAAGGTTTCTTATCTCTCCTTGCTATTCTTTGGAACTCTGCATTCAAATGGGTATATCTTTCCTTTTCTTCTTTGCCTTTCACTTCTCATCTTTTCACATCTCTTTGTAAGGCCTCCTCAGACAGCATTTTGCTTTTTTGCATTTCTTTTTCTTGAGGATGGTCTTGATCCCTGTCTCCTGTACAGTGTCACGAATCTCCATCCATAGTTCATCTGGCGCTCTGTCTATCAGATCTAATCCCTTGAATCTATTTGTCACTTCCACTGTATAATCATAAGGGATTTGATTTAGGTCATACCTGAATGGTCTAGTGGTTTTCCCCACTTTCTTCAATTTAAGCCTGAATTTGGCAATATGGTATTCATGGTTTGAGCCACAGTCAGCTCCCGGTCTTGTTTTTGCTGACTGTATAGAGCTTCTCCATCTTTGGCTGCAAAGAATATAATCAATCTGATTTCGGTTTTGGCCATCTGGTTATGTCCATGTGTAGAGTCTTCTCTGTGTTGTTGGAAGAGGGTGTTTGCTATGTCCAGCTCTATTAGCCTTTGCCCTGCTTCATTCTATACTCCAAGGCCAAATTTCCTGTACATACACACAAATGTTAAACGTATTCATGGTATCAGAAAAGAAATAGAAGGAAATGATGAGGCCTATTGGAAAAATATTAGCAAAATATTACCTTCATTTTGAAGTTATTTGAGGATTTCTAATGCTAAAGTACATTTTCAGGTCAGTTATCTTTCCCCCAAACTCAGATTTCTACCTTTGATGACATTTGCATTTTTACTAAACTAATGTGATCTATTGAAACAAAAGAAATATCTAGCATTAATTGAATATGATATTCAGTAATGTATTTGCAAATATTTTCATATACCTTCCTTTTGAAAGTTTCTGTAGGGAAACAAAGGTGAAAATGACATATTATGCAGGTTATATGTTTATAATCTAGAATTTTAGATAAAAAAATGAACATCTAAGACTAATGATGAATCAGTATATGGAAGCTTTAATGGTTAAATGTCAAGACAGTGGAATTCATAAGCACTATTCAAAAGCAAACACTATCCACGTCTGCTTCTCTCAATACTGAGCTTCAATAAATCATTATCTTAGTTTTAATTCCAGACAGTCTATATTGAAATGATCAATATACGTGGAAAATTATGAAAGTGAGGGAAAAAACACACTTTGTAAGACAAAATGCTTAATGGTAAAAGAATCAGTACGGCCAAGAACTAAAAATATCCCAAGAGACCCAAAGTATGTTCATCATTTAAGTTGGAGGATATGGACATATGGCAATCAAATTCCTGATCAAAATGTTTGGAGACACACTGATGCCAAAAATACTCTTTTGAGCATCATCTATTTAGACACTCATATGTCTCCAGAACATGTTGGCCAATGAAACATATTTCTATTTATGTCCTGCCAAGTCACACTCATTAGCTAAAAATTCTCATTTTTCAGTTTTATAAAAAGGACTTGTAATACCATGTTTCAAAGTTAAAAATTTTATGATTTTTTTTGTTTCTATACTGCAATATTATCCAGAGTACTACAACTTAATTTTGAGATATTAACTTCATCCTTGTCCTTCACTAAATCTTTGATCACAGATTCTAATAAATTTTAAAAGATATTCATAGATAATGTTCTCTAGCAGTGCTCACTTCTGCTCATAGGCAATGATATAATCAGAAATCGGGAAGAAAGAAAAAAGAAATAGTACAAGAATATGAAACAAATGGATCTGAATAATTCACTGATAAGTATATCATAATAGAATGCAAATGTGTTTGAAAAAAGCTTTAATGACTAGGTTATTTGCACTATATTTTATCTTATGTTATATTTTTATACCATGCTTTGAAGTGTTGATTACAAAATAAATTAACATCTTTTGGTATTTCCCTTGTAAAGTGAGAGTTTGACCCAATAGAAGTTAACGCCTTTTTAAATTTCTAGGATGTTACATACTTCTAAGCAGGATAGACCCATAATTTGTATCCTCTCCTTTACGATATTTAAATATATGTTCAAGATTGAACATAAAAATGGGAACTGACAGGAATAACAAATCCTTGAAAGGCCAACTTTCATTGAGTTTGTTACAGTTTAGAATTGGGAATTGTTAGAGAAAAGATATGATATTAGTTTTCCATTGCTGTGTAATAAGCTACCTCAAACCTAGTAACTTTAGACAAGTTACCCCAAAGGAGTGGTTTAAAACAACACCCCTTTATTATCTCATATTTTTCTGTGGATCAAAAGTCCAGGCATGTTGTAAACTGGGTTCTCTTGTGAAGTTCTCTTTTCAGGGCTCTCTTTTCAAGGTGTCAGTCCAGCTATATTTTTGTCTGGAGCTCAGGGTCAATGTCCAAGTTCATTGGTTATTTGTAGAATTTAGTTCCTTGTGGTTGTAAGGCTGAGGTCTCCGATTTCTTGTGGGACATCAACTAGGGGACATTCTCAGGTCCTAGCTATGTAGCCTTCTCCACAATATGGCAGTTTGCTCTTATGAGTCCATCAGGGAATCTCATTTCAGATCTTTCTCATCACTCCTCAGGGCTGATTTCAGTAGACCAGGTTACCCAGAATAATCTTCCTCTGGATTAATGGAAAGTCAACTGACTAGGGACCTTAGTTACATCTGTTAAATTCCATAGGACCAAATATAATGACCAAAGTGATTTGGCATTCTGCACAAACTCAAGAAAAGATGATTACATAAAGGGGCATGGAATTTTGGTCACCTTAGAATTCTGCCTACCAAAGTAAAAAAAATATAAGTATCATAACACAATAAAACTTTTCCAACATAGAAAAAAAAAAAGATGTGACTTGAAGATACTTTTAGGCAAAGCAATTAGGAAATCTTTTGTGACTATGGAAACAAGTTAGGTCATATGATATTTTCTTCTCCTGTAGATATAGAATTTAAGAAGATAAAGTTAAACTCAGTAGTACCATAGCAATCTCATTTTATTTTATGGAGATCAATTGTAAATCCTATAACTTGAGGAAGATCAGGTACTTTCAATTACAGTGATTGGAAAGATGAAGTGTCAGAAATCAGAAACCACATTATCCCCTGACTCAGCATTTGGCGACAGACATAAATAATTTGTAACTTCCATTCATATTTAATTTGTGACTAATAGGATATGTTTATTTATGAAATTTCCACTTGGGCCCAGGACAATAGGTATCAGCTCAATTCAGTTGCTCAGTCGTGTCCAACTCTTTGCAACCCCATGAACCACAGCATGCTAGGCTTCCCTGTCCATCACCACTCCCACAGTCTACCCAAACCCATGTCCATTGAGTCAGTGATGCCATCCAACCAACTTATCCTCTGTCGTCCCCTTCTCCTCCTGCTCTCAATCTTTCCCAGCATCAGGGTCTTTTCAAGTGAGCCAGATCTTCACATCAGGTGACCAAAGTATTGGAGTTTCAGCTTCAGCATCAGTCCTTCCAGTGAACACTCAGGACTGATCCTTTAGGATGGACTGGTTGGATCTCCTTGCGGTCTAAGGGACTCTCAAGAGTCTTCTCCAACACCACAGTTCAAAAGCATCAGTTCTTCAGCACTCAGCTTTCTTTGTAGTCCAACTCTCACATCCATACATGACTACTGGAAAAACCATAGCCTTGACTAGATAGACCTTTGTTGGCAAAGTAATGTCTCTGCTTTTTAATATACTGTCTAGGCTGGTCATAACTTTCCTTCCAAGAAGTAAGCATCTTTTGATTTCATGGCTGCAATCACCACCATCTGCAGTGATTTTGGAGCCCAGAAAAATAAAGTCAGCCACTGTTTCCCCATCTATTTCCCATGAAGTGCTGGGACCAGATGCCATGATCTTAGTTTTCTGAATGTTGAGTTTTAAGCCACCTTTTTCACTCTCCTCTTTCACTTTCATCAAGAGGCTCTTTATTTTCTCTTCACTCTCTGCCATAAGGGTGGTGTTATCTGCATATCTGAGGTTACTGATATGTCTCCCAGCAATCTTGATTCCAGCTTGTGCTTCATCCAGCCCAGCTTTTCTCATGATGTACTCTGCATACAAGTTAAATGAGCAGGGTGACAATATACAGCCTTGACATACTCCTTTCCCTATTTGGAACCAGTCTGTTGTTCCATGTCCAGTTCTAACTGTTGCTTCCTGACCTGCATATAGGTTTCTCAAGAGGAAGTCAGGTGGTCTGGTATTCCCATCTCTTTCAGAATTTTCCACAGTTTATTGTGATCCACACAGTCGAAGGCTTTGGCATAGTCAATAAAGCAGTAATAGATGTTTTTCTGGAACTCTCTTGCTTTTTCAATGGTCCAGCAGATATCGGCAATTTGATCTCTGGTTCCTCTGTCTTTTCTAAAACCAGCTTGAACATCTGGAAGTTCATGGTTCATGTATTGCTGAAGCCTGTCTTGGAGAATTTTAAGCATCACTTTACTAGTGTGTGAGATGAGTGCAATTGTGCCATAGTTTGAGCATTCTTTGGTATTGCCTTTCTTTGGGATTGGAATGAAAACTGACCTTTTCCAGTCCTGTGGCCACTGCTGAGTATATTATTGAACAAATATATTTTTTTGGGAAGCATGCCATTTAATGTATCTTAATTCTCTCTGGAGTCAAGTCAGTAGTAAGGGTCCATTTTCTTACTTACTTTGAGATAAAAATAAAAAAGAATATCAGTATCTAGATTCAGGAATATATTAGCCTCCTCTTGTCAGTATCCATATAGCATAACTGTCAGATAACTACCATGAATGAAACTATAATTCTTTCTTATCTTTGAATGTATAAATGATGTGATTTATTTTCTCTTTAATAAGATTATGCTGGGAAATATGAAAGGTTTTATCATGCCATATAGAGATATAGCCTTAGGTGTATTAATTATTATTATTAGGATTTATAAGGTGATATATATTTTAATGTCAATGCTTACATAATTAATCCTTTAATTTTAATATTTATATAAAATTATCAGCAGATGAAAAGGCTCATAAGAAATACTAAACTTGAAGAGAGAAGAAGGAGACAAAATCAAGAGTTTAATGCAAAAAAAGAAAACACAAAAACACTTCAGTCTGACATTATCAAAGAGATGGTCAAAAGCAATATGAAAAATGAAATTGTCATAGAGTTATATTTGTAGCTCAGGAGCATCAGTAAGTTGGTAAATGCCACATAGCTCATAAGAGTAATTTTCTAAAAATTTTAAGTAAAAGAAAAGTTTATGGAAAGTCTGGAATTCTTTAACAAAACATGATATTTAAGAACAAAAGTTGGGTTTTGACTCAGCTTGTGCTTTTTAAGGAGTATAGTATGCTTCAGTTCAGTTCAGATTGGTTACTCAGTCATGTCCAACTCTTTGCAACCTTATGGACTTCAGCAGGCCAGGCTTCCCTGTCCATCACCAACTCCCAAAGCTTGCTCAAACTCGTCCATTGAGTCAGTGATGCCATCCAACTATCTCATCTTCTGTCTCGCATCAGGTGACCAAAGTTTTGGAGCTTCAGCTTCAGCATCAGTCCTTCCAATGAATATTCAGGACTGATTTCCTTTAGGATGGACTGGTTGGCTCTCCTTGCAGTCCAAGGGACTCTCAAGAGTCCTCCAATACCACAGTTCAAAAGCATCAATTCTTCAGCAATCAGCTTTCTTTACAGTCCAACTCTCACATCCATACATGACTACTGGAAAAACCATAGCTTTGACTAGACAGATCTTTGTTGGCAAAATAATGTCTATGCTTTTTAATAAGCTGTCTAGTTTGGTCATACCTTTTCTTCCAAGGAGCAAGCTTACACTTTTTAAAATTATAGCAACTATAACATGCCTGTTCTATAATTTGGAAATCACATCCGTAAGCATAAACTTTCATGGGTTACTCATTTAGAAACCAAAAATGAATGTGGCTGGAACCAAGTTACATGGAGGGGTAAGATTCAATTTGTAATCCTAAATTCACAATTATGCCAATGCAAACTTAATGAAATAAAAATTTCTTCACTATATATATTATACTGGCTTGTATAATATCAATATAATAACTATGAAAACAAAAATGATAATAATCAAAAGCTATATGTGATAGTATGTAATTTTTGTAGTTCATTCACATGAAGTGTCTCTTTTGATATAAGGCCTAAAAATTAATATCAATAATATTATCATACATTTATGTATTCAACAATAATTAGTGAGACCCTAATATATGCCAGAATCTTTGGTAGTAAGTAGACATATAATGCCTTAGAGGAAGAAGAGATTTTTTTTCTACTCATTAGGTTCTGTAAATGTGGCTTTTGACTCTTATTAATAACAAAAACAGAATGAAAGAAGAAAAAAATGCCAATTTTATTTATGTTAATGTATTTTTTATGTACACAGGGGTTACATAAAAGTGAAGAACTTAAAGAAGTGGTTAAACCCAAGAGCTTATATATCTTTTTAACCAAGTATGATAAATTGTGGACAAGCGACCAGAAAAAGGAAAGGGGGTTTGGGCTTATCAGGGTGTTAAATTGTAGGAAGGTAAATATATGAGGGGAACTAATGGTAAATAGCTTCTCTGGAATCAGCAGTAAAGAATCTGCCTGACAGTACATGCTATCAGTACAGCATGTCAGGAGACATGGATTCGATCCCTGGATTGCGAAAATACTCTGAAGAAGGAAATAGCAATCCACTCCAGTATTGTTGTCTGGAGAATTCCATCAACAGAGGAGCCTGGCAAGCTATAGACCATGGGTTAGCCAAAGAGTTGAACATGACTTCTTGACTAAACCACAACAATGGTAATTAAGGGTTATTTGGTATGGTTACTTTATGTAGACTCATCTCCATGCTGCCCACCTCCTTCTTCCCATTATGGGAGAGTGGAGGACTTCTTCACAAGGGGGTTTATGTCCTGCTAAAGGCTGATAGAGGAGGGCATAGAGCTCCTCTGTGTCCCAATTGCATCAGCTCAAAGTAATTCATGTACCAAAGTAACAGATCTTAGTGTAACACTCTGATCTCCTTCAACAAACATACACAATCACTATGAAGTGGGAGAAAAAGCACATGTACTTTTTAGACAGACTTTGAGGTTTTTGTGCTTTTTTTCCCCCCTTCATAGACCACACTTCATCCCAAGACTTGCACTTTTATTCTTTCAAGCTTCATTTTACTTGTCACTTTTTTGAGTTCTTTTTTTCTGACCAACCAAATTAAATTAATTTCCATGGGATATTTTTCCTAATCATAGACTGTGTTTTCCTTCAAAGGTCATGTTAAGGAGTTAGCATTTGACTCTAAGCTTTTTTAAGCAGTGGATGAAGATAGCCCTCAGTTTTTAAATGAGAAAATAAAGTCCCAAAGAATAAAATAACACATTACAAGTCAAAGATAATAAGTAGCCAAGTTGGGATGAAATTCTGCTACATAGACTAAAAACTCTTGTTTCTAGTATGCTATGGTTTTTCAATAAATTCCTCAGAGCAGTTGTTCTTAACTGCATCTAGTTTTTCTCTCCAGGGGCCACTGGCAAGGGCTGGGGATGCTTTTGGTTGTTAATGCATAGTGTGTATGGGGGGAGTGGGCTGAGGCATCTTGTGAATATGGTATAAGAATCCTGCTATTCATCCTACAATACTCAGTACATCTTCCACTACAAAATATTACCCAGCCCAAATTAATAAACACATTGCTGTTAAGAAACTCAAGTTAGAATCTTAAAACAATAAAAGCAATACTTAATTATGTCATAATTTTTTTTAACATACAAAGAATATAAAACACTCAAGGTCTTTCTATTACTTCCCAAAGACTAATTTATCCATATCATTATTTAACAAGATAAATTAAAAAGACAACCAGAAATCTCAAATTAAAGTCATGGCTTGATCTGACAAGTATGTTATCTCCTAGGTGTCAAAAAACGGAAGGCATACATGCATTTTGTAGCCCTGTACTAAAGGATTGTTCTGAGTCTCCCCAGCTTCCTGAGAGTAATCTAGACTCACATATCAGATCTTTATATGGATGCATATGTTAATGTTAAATTTAATTTCTAATTTTGCCATACAGAAGATTTGAAAATGAAATTAGGGAAATCAGTATAAGTGAGAAGTATTTTAAAATCAATCATTGATTATAAACTATCATGTAAAAATCACACACATTTCAAACCTAGGATGTGGCCCAGAGTATTCTTTTTTTTCTTTCTTTCCTATCACTGTGAATAAGCGACCAACTTACATAAGAAATGGATGAAAAGATTCACCCAGAACAAACAGAAGGTCAGATGGTGTAGGACATCTGTGCTCACTTTGAAAGGCGCAGCGTCTTGCATGCAAGCAGTCTCCTGCGTGCAGACTGCCTGCAGATGCCGAGAACAGACAGGCAACCCTGCAGGCACCATCAGAGCAGATCTTCAACACCAAAGAAAGTTTCAGGACCACCAGAGCCAGAGAGGTGAGGGGTTGGCAACAGCAGACTCTCCATCTAATGTTAATCGCTCAGTGCTGTCGCAAGATCGCATCTAGTGCTGTTCACTAGGAAAGCACAATCCTGTTGGCTTTAGCAAGGAAAGCCTTGATTGTGTATTTGTCTTCATACATTCTCTCTAGATTTCCCATATGACCTCTCAACATTCAGCCATCAGAGAGATGAAGAAATCAGCTGAAAGGGTTAAAGTACACAGGTGATTTGCTTATTTACTGGATTAAGCCAAATCAGTTTGCACATATACACACTGCTACACAAGGCTGCTCTTTGCACGTTAATCTTTTTTTTTTTCCACTAAAAAAATATGATCCAAATACAGTCACATTCTGAGGTACTGGGGATTGGTGGTGGTGGTGGTTTGGTCACTGAGTCCTGTCTGATTCTGTGACCCTATGGACTGTAGCCCGCCAGGCTCCTCTGTCCATGGGATTTTCCAGGCAAGAATACAGGAGTGAGGAGCCATTTCCTTCTCCAGGAGATCTTCCTGACCCAGCAATTGAACTCAGGTCTCCTGCATTGCAGGTGGAATGTTGACCAACGAGTCAAAATATTGATCATATTAATTTTGAGAGGGACACAATTCATCCATTAACAAAATCTATCGCAAAGAGCCCCCTCTTTGCACTGTGCAGTTGTTATTCACGTGGCTGGTAAACACGTATCATTTCACTACTGTACTCAAGTGTCTGAAGCTTTGTAGATGAAACTTAGTAATGAATACTATGCAAAGTCATTGCTTTTGTTTATTGGTTTCATAATAAATAACAACCATTCTTTTCACAGGGTCCCAAACAAGAAGATCAACTATTAATTAAACTTAAGGCAAACAAAGTAAAGTTTAAGAATTGTACTTCTAAGACTACTTGTGTTTAACTTTGCTGGAAATGTTTACTATTTTAATATATTTGTATATATAATACATAAACATTAGAGATTATGAAGCACAGTGACTAGAATAATGGATGATTTAAGTAAATCCAATGTGTATTCTTTAAACATGTAAAATATTTGATACAATGCATAAGAGGAAAGTGCCTTATTCACCCACTTAAATACTGTATTTATAGAAAATAAAGATTTCAGCATTCATTATAAAATACTATGGTCACAATCTTAGATCATTTTTGATGTTATATAATTACAGACAGATATTAGTCAATTTAAAGTGAGAGTTGCTCAGTCATGTCAGACTCTGTGACCCCATGGACTGTATAGTCCATGGAATTCTCTTTGTGATCCCATGGACTATACAATCCATGGAATTCTCCAGGCCAGAATGGAGCAGGTAACCTTTCCCTTCTCCAGGGGATCCTCCCAACCCAGGGATCAAACCCACGTCTCTCACATTATAGGTAGATTCTTTACCAGCTGAGCCACAAACAAAGCCCAAGAATACCGGAATTGGTAGCCTGTCCCTTCTCCAGGGAATCTTCCTGACCCAGGAATTGAACCAGGGTGTCTTGCATTGCAGGTGGGTTTTCTACTGACTGAACTATCAGGGAAGCCCAAACAATTTAAAGTATATCCTTTTTAAGAAAAAAAAAAATGTACATCTTAAAAAGACAACCAAGTATATCTTTTGGAGATAGATCATAATTTTCACTTAAAATTTGAAATTTAAAAACTTGACATACTTTTAATTCTGGTGAATTTTTTAAAGCTACCTCCAAAATAAGATAAAAATTTAGCATGTATGGGTTTTAAAATAAATAAAAAGTTAGAAAAATGAAATTACTTGAAAATATAGTGAGAAATTAGAGATGAAAAAGTGATAATTTACAGAATTAGTAATAAAACTATGTTCTCAATATGAACCACTTGTAAAAATATTTTGCAGAACAAAGATGAGACAAAGCAACACATTTTATATATAGCACTCACTACAACACAGAAGAATCTAATTATGGGTTAAATGAAAATGGCACATATATAATTTTATAGTTTCTGCAGTAGAAAGCATTCATTGTAATAATTATCATATTCAAATCGTAGCATCATCCTTTTGAAACCTCTGACGATTTTCAGTTGAATTTGTGACCCTGTGGAATTGTAACCTGCCAGGCTCCTCCGTCCATGGGATTCTCCAGGCAAGAGTACTGGAGTGGGTT
Organism: Odocoileus virginianus; assembly: GCF_023699985.2. NCBI lineage: Eukaryota > Metazoa > Chordata > Mammalia > Artiodactyla > Cervidae > Odocoileus > Odocoileus virginianus. The sequence continues at coordinate 12,309,170 of NC_069697.1, forward strand.
GCCAGGCCCTTCTCCAGGGATATTCCTGACCCAGGGATCGAACCCTCATCTCTCATGTCTTCTGCATTGGCTGTTTGGTTCTTTACCACGAGTGCTACTGGAAAGCCCTGGTCTAGGTTTAGATTCCTTTAATTTAGTATTTTAAAAATTTATTTATTTTAATTGGAAGATAATTGCTTTACAATACTGTATTGGTTTCTGCCATACAGTGACATGAATCAACCATAGGTATATATGTATCCCCTCACTTTTGAACCTCCCTCTCTCCACCCACTTCCTCTAGGTTGTCACAGAGCACCAATCTGAGCTCCCTGCATCATACAGCAAATTTTCACTGGCTATCTATTTTACTAATTTAGAGTTTTGTAAAGGTAAGAAAACAGAAGGCAATGGTACCCCACTCCAGTACTCTCGCTTGGAAAATCCCATGGGCGGAGGAGACTGGTGGGCTGCAGTCCATGGGGTCGCGAAGAGTCGGACACGACTGAGCGACTTCACTTTCATTTTCACTTTGATGCATCGGAGAAGGAAATGGCAACCCACTCCAGTGTTCTTGCCTGAAGAATCCCAGGGACGGGGGAGCCTGGTGGGCTGCCGTCTGTGGGGTCGCACAGAGTCGGAAACGACTGAAGCGACTTAGCAGCGGCAGCAAAGGTAAGAAAAAGATAACTGAGGACTTTAATGATCTAAAATTCTTATGCTGAAATCTTAAGTCCCAGAACTTCAGAATATAACTATCTGAGATATGGGTGGGCACTAATTCAGTATGACTGATGTCCTTTAAGAAGAGAATAGATTACAGATAGGCACAGAGTGAGGGAAGCCAGTATGAGGACAAGGAGAAAGCGGTTATCTGCAAGTCAGAGAGGCCTCAGAGGATACCAAAGCTGCTGACATTCTGATCTCAGACTTCTGGCCTCCAGAACCATCAGAAAATAAATGTCTTTCATTTAAGGCACTCAGTCTGTGGTATTTTGTCATGCCACTCTACCAAACTAATGCAAGGATCTGTGAGTGTACATTATAAGGATAAAAATAAATATATTTAAATATATAGCTAAAGTATGAATATTTATCAAGGTAAAATAATAATGTTTTTCTGACATTAAATTCTAATTTCTCCTTAACAAAGAGTTGTGGAAATTTTAATCCAGGTAATATCTTTACCTCTTTGTCTTGTTCTTCATTAAATCTTCTTTTATGCAATCTCTCTTGACATCATGCACAAATCTATGTTCTCATTGTTTACATCCCACTCTAGCCTATACTGAAATAATTCTTTAAAATGATGTGACTACATTTCTGTCAAATTCCGGAAAATGCAAATTAATCTGTTAGTGAGAGGAAGCAGATCAATGATTGCCCAAACCTTGGAGGGCAGGGAGGTACATGAGGAGAGAATTTATAGCATGAGTTCTAATATCAGTTGCAAATTATCTTTTGCTACTAAATCAGTCCTTCAACTTCATTTTTAAAATGATACTTAACTACTTCTCTGTAATTGATTTATGCAATTGTGTAATATTGGAATATAAACTTTTATTTTTCAGTAGCACTGAAAATGCCTATGCGTCTACCTTCTGTCTCACACTCACACACACACTATACACACAATAGGTTTTCTAACTCTAGGTTAAAGTTCTCTACTTCACACTATTATCATTCCAAGTGTCCATTTCTGCCTTTATTTCAATGCACTTTTATGAGAAATAGAGTTTATAAAAGCATCATTTTTTATGGGACAAAAAAATTTTCAGATTGAGAGCAAGTACTAACAGTTTGGCTAGTACTTGGAATGTTATATCATCGTGCAGAAGTTTTTGAATTCTTTGATAAATTTTCTACTTAATGTCCAAACTTCCCCAGAACGGAATTCATTAGATTTGTGTTTAACTTTTTAGGCTGCTTTCTTATCACCTACACTCTTAATGCATTGTAGAATTTTTCTGTACACTAAGTTTATAAAATGATATTTTCTTTTCCTATTTTGTACTTCTCTGCAAGGTCTTCTGAGAGATTTTGACTTGCAGTAGTTTATCTGAATATTATGGTAATTATCAAACTTGTCTAATATAATTTATTCTAATATAGTTAATTTTTTTCCCTCATACATCAGTTTATACTATTTACCACCCATAAAGAATGTTCTGGTGTCTATTTCAGCAATCTGTACTTAAGGTCACTAATATATGTAGAAAAATTGAAATCAATTAAAGACCATTCAGATGTCTTTAAATATTTTTTACCCCAAAAATAATTATAATTGATATGATAGTTATGCCCTTGCATAATAGATTTTTTTTTCACTCTTATCTTATGCTTTGGGCTTTCATTTCCTTAAGAGGAACAGAATTTACTTTTGAACAAGCCTCCTAATTCCAAAATATGTATTGTGACTCTTTAAATTTTGTAAATATAGTAAAAGATATTCCATAAAAATGTATAATTCCCCTAAATAGCAGCATTGATTTCATAAAATTAATAATGTATAAGATGAATATTTCCACCATTATCTTCTTGTAGAGATATCAATCTTTTATTCATTTCTAAGAGGGAGACTTACAAATCAGGATTTATCTCCTTTTATTCTCAATAAAATGTTTTTTAACTATCTGAATAATAAAAGTAGACAAGCCACCTTCTAGGCAGAGGCCTTCATTTCTACTTTAAAATTACATTTTTCATATCTATTTATACTTTATAATGTACCTCCAAGGGCTGAGTTCACCAGAAAAAAAGTCAAGGACAAAATGGGCCCTTAATTATTAAATATGCCTCATACATAGTTCATAGCTAATCTGACTTTAAAGGATTCAAAAATTGAGTGCTTTTTTTAGAACATGACATTCTAATTGTAATTCCATGAACTTTGATTTAAAACATTGCAATCATCTTTATGAGTTAAACTGCTGTTAACAGCACAACATATAACTTTTTCAAAGCCCAGAGGTGTGTGATTTGTGATTTAAAATATCTTTTCTTTGCCTCTCACAGCCACAGAGTCCTCATCTGACCTGTGATTGGCACCATTATTTTCCTTTTGGTTAAACAAAATCTAAGTCACTGTATTTTTAAAGATTCTCTGAAAAAATATTTCTACCTAAAAGGGAATGATGGTCTTTAGTAGCCACATTAAGCAGAGATGAACTTATCAGATGGATGAGACAAACTTTGAAAGGCACAGAGGAAAAACTCATGAGTAGATGATTCAAAATACTCGAAGCCTCAGCTTCATTGAATGTGATGAGGTGAGATGACCTGAGAAAGCATCCCACAGTACTTGGGACTTGGTATTGTTGAATCTTAAATTTTAAACTTTGTATAGGTACACTAATAGTGAGACACTAGATGCAGGTAAAATGAATGCAATCTTAGATGGTGCTCATGGGTCCAAACTCTTGACATTGGGAGAGCAACATAACACCTGGTACAAAGCAGAGATGCCCTGGATGATGAGGTGACTTGTGAGATAGTGGAGGAGGCCTAGTAACAACATGAGAAAGACATAGATGAAGGATGTCAACTGAAAAATAATGTACAACCTAAAAGTTGAGAATTATATTTTATTCAGCAGATATACTGAGGACTTAAGCCCAGGAGACAGCTTCTCAGATAGCTCTGAGAATGGACTAGAGAGGAGCCAAGATATATAGGAGTATTTGAAAACAAACAAATACAGGTGGTCAGAACATCAAAAGATTACTGTTAATTAAAGAAAAACAAGACACCTCAAGTTAATGCATCTAACACTTTTGTATGTATGGGAAGATGCAAGTGTCTGGACTCATTGAAATAATTCCTTTGATATGTGCCTTAACTGTCTAGGGCCACTATCCTGTTTACAGGGCCTCCCAGGTGGCACAGGAATAAATAATTGTCCTGCCAACACAGGAGATGCAAAAGAAACAGGTTTGATCTCTGAGTCTGGAAGAACCCTTGGAAGTGGAACTGGCAAGCCAATTCAATATTCTTGCCTGGGAAATCCCATGGACCGAGGAGCCTGGTGGGCTACAGTCCATTGGGTCACAAAAAATAGGACAAGACTGAGCAAATGAGCACATCCTGTTTTCTCCATCCTAAATCCCCCCAGGGCACACCGTGGGGTGGAGGTGGGGGGCAATAGGACTGCAGTGGCTGATAACTTGATGGCTACAACATTCTTTGTTTACTGATACCGCAGCGGCATTCTTTGTTCTAAGGGGTCATCCAAAAGAAACATTCTACTCCAATATAGAAATTTTTTAACTTAAAAGTTTCTCTAAATACTGTTGTAAGGATTTTCTTGATAGTCTGGAATATACACTATTAAAATCATATTATAATTCACTTAATTTTTATTTTATGACTGCTCAATGGAATCAACAGATAAATATTTAAATCTCAATAATAATGCTATCCACATAGAGAACTCTACATTAGAAACTATTCATGTGGTTTAATGTCATATCATTCTTTCTAGTGTTAATTGTCAACGTGTAGTATTCAGCTTTAATGTGTATTAACCTGACAATCAGCCTTTGTAAACTGGTGTTGTGATGGCTAAGGCACCAAGAGAAAACATTCAGTATAGAAGATAGTGAGGAAATAGTGAACAGTTATTACTGGGAGAATGTAAGCTATAATTAAAACTGCAGCTGTTAGGGGAAAGGGATTGATTGTTGTCATGGAAACATGGTTTTATTAATTCATGTCTTTCAACAGACAAAATCAACTGGTGCTCTGTAATTGTCAACATAGAAGTATAGTTTTTTACATTATTTAATATTTTTAACAATATTAGCATATAGTATGAACCATTTTACATAAAAAAATACCTTGAAGCTAATAATTGAGTTTGAGATGCAAAGGTGAGTTCATTTCCTGATGCTTTTTTATCAATAGCCTTCTAAAATACCATACTACATTGCATATATATTATAAAAATAGAGTATTGAGTAGCTAAGGTGAGGCAGTAACAAACCATAAATGAACCAAAAAATCATAAAGTACCCCACCACTCTTTCACTCTTTCCAGAGATAGGAAGCAAAGCCTAACACATTTGTCATGCTAGGAGAATCTAGACTTCACATGTCTCATTGTCCTGATAAGTACTACTCTGCTCAGTAAGTTATCTTTGACAATTATTTTTTTGGAACACATGGATATCATATATATACATATATATGACAAATGCTATACTAATTTTCTGACTTTTAGGAATTATCTTTTCTATTGTAAAATAAAATGCTGTGTTTATATTCCTTTTATATTTCTCTCTAATATTTTAAACCCCCAAAGTCCCAAACTATCCTCTAGATCATTGGTTCTCTATGCCTTTTGGGTGAACTTTGGCAATGTCTGGGGATATTTTTTTGATTGCCACATCTTTGGGACTGGCATCTATTGAGTAAAGATCAAGGATGCTGTTGAGTATTTTATAACACATAAGACTGCCTGACACAATAAACAAGTATTGATTCCAAATATCAACAGTCCCAAGCTTGCGAAATTCAGCTGCAGAGTAACAAATAAAAATGAAACAACAAACATCAAGAACAACAGATAAAATCTTTTTTTTTTGACACGGAGAATAGAATGAATTGGAGAAGAAAATAGCCACACATTCCAGTAGTCTTGCCTGGGAATCCAATGGGCAGAGGAGTCTTGTGGGCTATAGTCCATGGGGTTGCAAAGAGTTGGACACCACTGAGTGAATAAACAAACAACATAGAAAGAACAGGCCAATTTTTAAGTTAAACAGTAATTAAGTTGCCCTATTTTTTAGGAATGGCAGTGAGTTCTACTTCCTTATTATCAAGATTTAGTACTGAAGAAGAAAATCTTACCATCAAAAGTAATGAATAGAAATGAGGGGAATGAAAAATGACCACAATGGTGCTACTCATGGAAATGTGTGGTAGCAGAAGAATCTGTGATGTACTTTACTCTTTGCTAAATGTATGAAACCAATGCTTTACTTTTCAAGCTTCATTTGGATTTAAATTTTCTCTAAATTTACAAGTTGACATCTTGTGGTTGCCAAACCTTCCTAAATCAGGGAAATTTAGTTTCATCCTTTACTTTATCCTCTGCAGAATCTATAGCTCCAAAATCCTGTCTTCTTTATCAGGAGCAGTTCTTAAAGGTTTTACCATATTTATACAATGTTTAGACTTGGTAGCTGATGTAAATGATTACATTTTTCCCTCACAACCATACTGACATTTATTTAACATTGGCTGCAGCTTTTAAATTTATATAATCATATATGCTAACAACTCACAAAGCTATAAAATCTCTTATACAAATCTCAAAGCAGGATACATTACATATAAATATTATTTTTAGAAGCATACCACCACTGCAAATATACTCACGTGACAAACTGGCTGGGAATTTGCTTTCATGTATTATGAGAATCTCAAGATATATTTTTAGAAACTATAAAAAACTAGGGAAAAATTGTTGCCAGACACACCAATAGTAGGGAAAAATGTACAAAATGACTACTTTGAAAAGTTGCCCTTGAAAGTCACCTATATACATGTTCAAAATTGGGACCTATCTCCAAAAATATTCTCAAAGTTCAAAAATGTTATAAATTAATTCTTCTTGTCCTCTAATGCAAGAGTGAGCATTTTCTAGCATCTGCCTGCATGTTATTACAGTGGTTTCATGTGTTTCTACATACGTTCACTGAATTTAAATATATATATCACTGAGACTGCCATTACAGCATTATAGATCCATTGAAGAATACATTGTTTCAAAGGCATGATATTCCCCCACCTGTGAATAATATAAGCCCTATTAAAATAGGTATTGAGAAAATTATTCCCAACACACTAGCACAAGAAAAGCCAAATGAATAACACTTTTAAATGAAATTAAACAAAAAAACAAAAGAAGACCAAAATACACAGATTCAAAATGTGCCAACCCTGGGCCAGGCAATACACTGGGTTCTACAGAGAAATTCAAAAGAAAGAAAAATATCATTGATATTTTAAGACAAAGGTCATGCTGCTGACATATCAATTGTTGTTGTTAAGTCACTATATCATGTCCAGCTCTTTTCTTGAACCCATGGACTATAGCCTGCCAGAGACCTTTGTCTGTGGGATTTCTCTGTATTTCCAGGAATACAGGATTGGGTTGTCATTTCCTTCTCCACAGGATCTTCCCAACCCAGGGATCGAATTAACCTGTGTCTCCTGGTTGGCAGGCTTATTTTTTGTTGCTAAGTCATTGGGGAATCCCTATATTTCAGTATGTTCCCTAAAAATAATTGTGTGTAAGCGTTAGTTGCTCAGTCCTACCTGACTCTTTGCAACCCCATGGACTGCAGCCCACCAGGCTCCTCTGTCCATGAGATTTTTCCAGGCAAGGGTACTGAATTGGGTTGCCATTCCCTAAAAATAATGTGAGGCTATAATGTCTTAGGGATTAAGTGGCTAGGGGTATTCCTTTTAGCTAGTTTGACTTGGGCTTCCCTGGTCGCTCAGCTGGTAAAGTATCTGCCTGCAGTGCCGGAAACCTGGGTTCGATCCTTGGGTTGGGAAGATCCCCTAGTGAAGGGAACAGCTTCCACTCGAGTATTCTGGCCTGGAGAATTCCATGGACTATTAAGTCCATAGGGTCGCAAAGAGTCGGGCGTGACTTAGTGACTTTCACTTCTGGATCATGGGATAAGATATGCATTTAGCATGGCTCTCTAATTGCAAGATTATCATATTTTAGTATTCATTAACAGAATAATATCCAGAAGCAATTTCATGATATAAAGCAAGAAGACAAAGAATGAATATTTAATTGCTACACAGTTCAGTTCAGTCACTCAGTCGTGTCTGACTCTGCGCCCCCATGGACTGCAGCACGCCAGGCTTCCCTATCCATCACCGTCTAATTGCTATTAGAAGGGAAAAATAACATATCCAATCTCCTTATTGTCAGAGCCTTAATACTAGGATCCTAGTATAGTTTTGCAAGTTGTTTACATATATGATTGGATACATGTAAGAAGCTGCAGCCAGTGCTAAAAGAATGTCAGACACCAGTGTTACAAGGCCAGAGGGTCGATATCTTTTGCTGGACTCAAAAAATCTGTGCAATCCTTTGACACTTTCATTGACTCTTACAGTTCTAATAAGATTGAGGCTTAAATGTTACTGTTACAGAAGCAGCTTGCTGTAGCTGACCTTTTGGTTTTTAAGCTCCAAATAAAATTGATCACTGGAGAAACTGGCAATAGAATGTTCAGGAGGGCAATGCTTGGAACTTTATTTTCCATCCAAGATACTCAGTGATCCATTCCTTTTTTTAGTCACATAGGAGCTTCTGTTAACTCACATCAAATTTCACATCATCTATCTCACTTTTAGAGATGTTGAAACAACTAGACTGAGTGAAAATTGGGCTGGGTCAACACTCAATTTTCAGAAAAAAATAATTCCATGAGGTCATAAAATTTGCATTTATCAGAAAAATTTTGCAAACTTTTCACATACTTCGCAGAGAAAATGGATAACATTGCTGATGGTGATGAGCATCATCATGGTGGAAAAATTACTAATTATTTTTTAAGTATTACTTGACTAGATGATTGACTTATTCAAAATCTAGATAAATTCACTATTCCAAAATCCCAAGTTTTTTGACTCCTACTAAGAGGCATACTTGTTTCTTCCAAAGATTTGATTTATCCTGAGATGTTTATCATTTGGAGTTTCTTGAACTTGAAGAGTGGCACACCACTCAGATCATCAGTCACTGATCACACTTTAAACTGAAATGAGTGTGGGAGAGTGGCATACCTCACCCGATTCTATTTGGATCAGCAACCCACTTATGTGTCATTTATTTCAAATTAGCTCTTTTCACTGCTCCATTAGTTCTGCTAAAGCAGATGGTATCATGTAAGTGTGACTATTTGCTATTGGCATACTGTATTTCCTTCTGATGACCAGATGTGTCTTTTGGGCTTTAGTTCTGAAAGGTCTATATGTTATTATTCCCTGTATACTAACTAGGTTAAGAGGACAAAAACCACAGAATTAACGAGACGACTATTATGCTGGAAAGAAAAAAAAAGTTTCTTATTTTTCACACAAATTGAAAAACACACTTTATAAAGGATAAATATCTTGATGGCTAAGCTGAAATATTTGTTGATCTGTTGATATATGCCTAGCAAAGTTTTCAGTGTTTTACTTTATCATCATTCTCTCCTGTCCCATGGAAGTTGCCCCCTGACTCTGAGAACAAAAAAGATAAGACCCACATACACCAAAAGAATTTTTAATTTTCAAGTAGAATTTATATTTAAGGATAAAATAATGAAAAAGATTTGATCAAAGAAGTAACTTAGTTGTATGTTCGCCTTACATGACTAAATTTTAGAAATTTAAAATGATGTATATTTTTGCTGAAAAATTAGCCTTGTCTCTTCAATAGTCATTTACATTTTACAAACCTAGATGTTAATTAAAAGGGCTTTATCAGACATAAAAGTCAAGGACAACAGGTGGCCCTTGGCTTAGAAACTGGCTTATACAATTCATTCAGGGTTTATTTATTTATTTATTTATTTTTGTTTTCTCTAAACCGAAACCAAAAAGTCAAAAGTGCTGGTAGTTACAAAGAACGTGAAGCTAAAAGAGGGTCTTTGTAGGATGAAAGATGTAAGAAATGGTTCATATGCTCATATGAATGATTATAATGGAAATAAAAAGTGGATGATTCAGATTAGAGTAGGGAAAACTGCTGAAGAGATGTTCTTGAATAATCAAGAGAGATCTGGTGTACATGTGTAAAGTTTGGGCTTAGATTTCAAACTGGAGAGATCATCCCATTCTATAGGTACATAAAAAAAAATGAAGGTAAATTTCTATATCTACTTTTCAAAAAAAAAACAACAATTGCAAATGACAATATAATTTCATGAGAACAACTGATTTGAGAAAAAGAGCTGACATCTTGTAAAATTTAGTTTTCACACTAAGACGAGAATTCTGTGGAAAGAAATTTTTAGGTGTGGCAATGGAAACACAAATCATTTCTGTACTTTATTTCTTTCAGTGAAAAAAAAAATGTTCAGTTGTCAGTTGGAAGCATGGATGAGAAGGAAATACTGGATGCTGGAAAAGAGAAAAGTTATTTGAGAAAGTGGCAAAGTATTAAACCAGACAATGTTATAGGATTCTTAGGAAGCACAAAAAACTGACTTGAGCATAATGATTCTGATTTTAGAATGATTATAGTCATTAGGGTTGGATGATTTTCAACTACCACACTCAAAAAAAAAAAAAAAAAAAGATGGATTACAATTTAGGTAAGAAAGGCAACTCTTAGGCAGATCCATACTCAGAAATATTTGTTATTGTTCAGTCACTCAGTCATGTCCGACTTTTTGCAACCCCATGGACTGAAGCACATCAGGTTTCCCTGTCCTTCACTATCTCCCAGAGTTTGCTCAAACTCATGTCCATTGAGTCAATGATGCCATCCAGCCATCTCATCCTCTGTTACCACCTTCTACTCCTACCCTCAATCTTTCCCAGCATCTAGGTCTTTTCCAATGAGTCAGTTCTTCCTAATAGGTGGCCAAAGTATTGTAGCTTCAGCATCAGTCCTTCCAGTGAATATTCAGGGTTGATTTCCTTAAGGATTGATTGGTTTGATCTCCTTGCACTCCAAGGGACTCCCAAGAGTCTTCTCTAGCACCACAATTTGAAAGCATCAATTTTTCAGCGCTCAGGCTTCTTTATGGTCCAACGCTCATATCCATACATGACTACTGGAAAAACCATAGCTTTGAGTAGACAGACTTTTGTTGGCAAAGTGATGTCTCTGCTTTTTAATATGCTTTTCTTCCAAGAAGCAAATATCTTTTAATTTCATGGCTGCAGTCACCATCTGCAGTGATTTTGGAGCCCAAGAAAATAGTCTCTCACTGTCTCCATTGTTTCCCCATTTATTTGCCATGGAGTGATGGGACCAGATGCCATGATCTTTATTTTTTGAATGTTGAGTTTTAATCAGCCTTTTAACTCTCCTCTTTCATTTTCATCAAGAGGTTCTTTAGTTCCTCTTCAATTTCTGCCATTAGGGTGATGTGTGCATGCTAAGTTGCTTCAGTTGTGTCTGACTCTGTAACCCTATGGACTGTAGCCCTCTAGGCTATATGTCCATGGGAGTCTTCAGGCAAGAACACTGGAGTGGGTTGCCATGCCTTACTCCAGGGGATCTTCCCAACCCAGGGTTCAAACCATCATCTCTTATGTCTCCTGCATTGGCAGCTGTATTGTTTATCACTAGTACCACCCAGGAAGCCCTATTAGGGTGGTGTCATCTGCTTATCTGAGATAATTGGTATTTCTCCTGGCAATCTTGATCCATCCAGGTATTCCACATGATGTACTCTGCATATAAGTTAAATAAGCAGGGTGGCAATATACAGGCCTGATGTATTTCTTTCCCAGTTTTGAACCAGTCCATTGTTCCATATCCAGTTCTCACTGTTGCTTTTTGACCTGCGCACGAGACAGGTAAGGTGGTCTAGTATTTCCATCAATTTAAGAATTTTCCATTGTTTTTGATCCACACAGTCAAAGGCTTTAGTGTAAGCAGATGTAAATGTTTTATGGAATTCCCTTGCTTTTTTATGATTCCATGGATGTTGGCAATTTGATCTCAGTTCCTCTGCCTCTTTGAAATCCAGCTTGTACCCCTGGAAGTTCTTGATTCACATAGCTCTGAAGCCTAACTTGAAGGATTTTGAGCATTACCTTGCTAATATGTGAAATGAGTGCAACTCTTCAGTAGCTTGAACATTTTTGGCATTGCCTTTCTTTGGGATTGGAATGAAAACGGACCTTTTCCAGTCCTGTGGCCACTGCTGAGTTTTCCAAATTTGCTGGCATATCGAGTGCAACACTTTCACAGTGTAATCTTTTAGGATTTGTAACAGCTCAACTGGAATTCCATCACCTCCACAAGCTTTGTTTGTAGTGATGCCTCCTAAGCCCCACTTGACTTCACATTCCAGGATGTCTGGCTCTAGATGAGTGATCACATCATTGAGGTTATCTGGGTCATTAAGACATTGTTTTTGGTACAGTTCTTCTGTGTATTCTTGCAACCTCGTCTTAATATGCATTGACTTGTCTACAAGGAGTGGTGAGTAAATGCCTTTGTGTGTGTATTATTTAAAATGTTTAAATATAGGTTCATTATTTTTAAGATCTCTTGTTTTAACTAAAGTTTTCAGTTGATAACCATATGACATTGAGAATTTTCTTGAATAAACAGCTTCAGGAAAATTTAAAATACAGAATTCTAAAATATAAGACAATGAGTAGTTAGTCAATAGTCAAGAATCATATTTTACTTATACTCTTAATACTAATAGATCACTGGAAGCTATATTTTAATATATTATTCATGTTAGTAATATAAATATAGAAGAGGTCAGAGTATAATTAATAAAAGACATATTGGGAAATCTAATATAAAACTACTGCAAAACTAGTGAAACTAAAGTAAAATTTAATGTCAAATGAGATTAAAATTTACCTTAGTGTGAAAACTGCTTTTGCAACTCTTTTTCTTAAATTCTTTTATGAAGCTCTATTGAAATTTATAATTTTATCTTTTATTAGTTTATTTCATTGTGGTAAGTTATAGATGACAGAATTTTTATCACTTTAATCAGTTTTATGTGTACAGTTCTGTGGCATTTAGTTCTTTCACATTGTTGTGCAACCATTACCATAATTCACCTCCAGAACTTATACACTTTCCTCAACTGAAAATCTGTACCATAGTCTCTGGAAACCATTTTTCTACTTTCTGTCTTTATGAATTTGACTACTCTAGGTACCTCATATAAGTGGAATCATACAATCCTTTTGTAATTGGTTTATTTCACTTACCATCATGTCTTCAAGCCTCATCCATGTTGCAGCATTTGTGAGAATTTCTTTATTTTTAAGAGCTGAATAATATTCCATTGTATATGTATACCACCCTACTTTTATCCAACGCTCAGTGGATAAATATTTTGGCTGCTTCCACATTTTGGCTATTGTGAAGAGTGCTTGTACTGACACAGGTGTAGAAATATCCAAGTCACTGATTTAATTTATTTTATTTTGGATAAACACTAAGATGTAGAAGTGGCAATTGTGTTTTTAAACCATAAGAAATAGAAATTGTTCTTAATCTAGAACAATTAAGAAACAAGGGATATACACAAGAAACATGTATAAAAGAAGGATTACACTGAAAACTGGAGATAAATGTTAAAGCATATTATAGAACTATAATAATAAAAATATACATCAGGTGCAAGGAAAGATACATATCTCAGAAATAGAAAAAGAACTTTAAATACAACTTTTTACCTATCAGGGAAACGCAAATCAAACCACAAATGAGATACTACTTGACACCAACAAGGATGGCTATAACAAAAAACAAATATGAAAATAAGCATTGATAAAGATGTAAAGAAATAGAAACCCCCATACGCTGCTGGTGGGAACCTAAAATGGTGCAGTCACTCTGAAAAACTAATACCTCATTAAAAGGTTACATACAGAGTAACCATAAAATCCTGCTCCTAGGTATAGCCCAAGTAAAATGAAAGCATATTTCCACCCCCAAAATTGTACAGGATTATCTATAAGAGGCATTATACTATTAGTCAAAAAGTAGAGAACTTCCAAATGTTCATCACCTGATGAATACATAAATAAATATAGTATATCTCTAAAAGGGAAGATTATTTGATAGCATACTGTATTGTATCCTTCAAAACATTCTAAGTGAAAGAAGACAGTCACAACATAGCATGTGATTCCATTCATATGACATATATAGAATAAGTCAATCTTTCGAGATAGAAAATGGATTAGTGGTTGCTAAGAGCTAGCTGAGTCTGGGGAAATGATGAGTGACTGTTGACGGGTATGAGGTTTCTTGTTGGGATAGTGAAAATGTTTTATTCACTGTGGTGTTAGTTGCACAACAATGTGAATATACTCAAATTCATTGATTTGTGCTTGGATGGGATGTGAATTATCTTCCTTTAAAGCTATTAATCAAAAAATAACTTTAATATTTAAAAAATTAAATACCTGAACAAAAGAGAAAACTGACTTATATTCCTGGGTAACTGATTTTTTAAACTTGAAATTATCATTATTTTGAATTCTTCCCATTCATAAATAGATACCCATGAAATATTAAACCAAATCTGAGGTAAGGTGGTGCATTACAGGGAAATATTTTTAATGTCTGGAGAAAATTGCAAAGAAAATTATCAATAAATTTCACTATATGGACTTCATAGTCTCCTTTGCAGTACTGTGTTAACACATATCAAGAACTTTATAATCACTTATGTCATATTGTCCTAGGAATTCTACTTCAAGTTGTATATTCTAATAACTCAGAAGCAAAGATATGTGCAAATTTACTTTTATTGTGTAATTATATGTGACAGTAAAACAGTGAAAAATATGCTTAATCGTGTTATCCAGGTAAATTATCTTATATTTACTTAGTCAATAGATTTATAATATTTAAAGGATTACTAAGTAGTTACTAGAATTCCCTGGTGGCTCAGTCATAAAGAATTCACCTGCAATACAGGAAATCTCCTGCAAAAGAAGAGACGCAGGTTCAATTCCTGGATGAAAGAGTGGTGATCCACTCCAGTATTCTTGCCTGGGAAATCCCATGCACAGAGGAGCCCAGTAGGCTACACTCCATGGGGCTGCAAAAGTTGGACACAGCTTAGCAACTAAACTGCTTAGAATTTGCCCTTAAGTTTTAATGGCATGGGATGAAACTGATGTTTTAATGATAAGTGGAAAAATACACTATTGAATATAAACTATACAAAGAGTATTTTGAAAAGACAGAAATTACAAAATTATAATAATGAAAACAGTGGTTGATTTTGATTAATAGGATTTAGCTATAAAATTGTCCTACTTTATTTTCCTACTGTTTCTAAGTTTTTACAATAAAAATATTTGCATACATAAAACAATATTCAAATTTTTCAGAATTGTTTTAATAGTGTTATGCAAGTACATGACATTATAGTACATTATAGTGAATGAGAGCATAAGATATTCAGAATATCACTTATTAATAGAAAATGAGAATAAACATAATTTGGCATGGATTTGTATAGATAAAACCTATAACAATCATTTAATTTAAGCATGTATGACATATTTTACAGTTTTACATTTCTTTAAGGAATTCTCCCAAGGATTCTCAGAATAGTACAGTAAAAAACAGATGTCTTCTTTTAGTCATGATTTTCAGTTCAGTTCAGTCACTCAGTCATATCTGACTGTTTGTAACCCCATGGACTGCAGCACACCAGGCTTCTCTATCCATCACCAACTCCTGAAACTTCTCAAACTCATGTCCATTGAGTCAGTAATGTCATCCAACCACCTCATCCTCTATCATCCCCTTCTCCTCTTGCCTTCAGTCTTTCCCAGCATCAGGGTATTTTTCAATAAGCCAGTTCTTCTCATCAGGTGGCCAAACATTTGGAGCTTCAGCTTCAGCATCAGTCCTTCCAATGAATATTCAGGGCCGATTTCCTTTATGATTGACTTGTTTGATCTCCTTGCAGTCCAAGGGACTCTCAGTGGTCTTCTTCAACACCACAGTTCAAAAGCATCAATTCTTCAATGATCAGCTTTCTTTATAGTCCATCTCTCATATCCATACATGACTACTGGAAAAACCATAGCTTTGACCATATGGACCTTAGTCGGTAAAGTAATATCTCTGCTTTTTAATGTGCTGTCTAGGTTGGTCATAACTTTTCTTCCAAGCAGCAAGCATCAGTTAATTTCATGATTCAGTTCACCATCTGCAGTGATTTTGGAGTCCAAGAAAATAAAGTCTGTCACTGTTTCCAAAATATAATTTACCAGTTCCTAAATTAAATGACTAGCCATATGGGCAAAGAGAGGACAAATGGACAAATTGGATGAGTGTATTTTAATGTATATTAAAGCCTTTTGTCAATGTGCACATAAATGGAGTTTTTATAGACAGAAGCAATGTTTATAATTTGTATTATACTTTAGAGCCTGAGAACCAAAACAAGAAGACAGCTTAATGGCTTCCCAATCTACATCAAAATTGCTAAAAATACTATGATTTTGAAATAATACAATCTCTTAGAAAGAAAGGCAGAATAAAGGGGCATGTGTTTCCATCCCTAAGGAACTCTCAAATATTCAATTATACTATCTTCTCCTAGAATGATAAAGTTATAAAATAAAGAATCAATGTCTGTCTATGTAATTTACTATCAAAAGTTAACAAACATTCAATAGCAAGCAAATTTTTTCAGATAAAATATGAGCACAGTATAATAACATATGGCAAGTATATTTTATTGCAAAGATGTCTCATAGAAAATTACTAAAGGTGGCTTGGAGAGTAACTATAAACACATAAGTCAGGGTCTTTAAAATGAGTCCATGCAAGATAAAAGATTAAACAATAAAATGAACAAAGTAGGTATTGAAAAACATGCTGTCATAAAGAAAATAAAAGTAGACATGAAGTGTGTGTTAGTCTCTCAGTCATGCCTGACTCTTTGGGACCCCATGGACTGCAGCCCACCAGGCTCCTCTGTCTATGAGATTTTCCAGGTGAGGATAGTGGAGTGGGTTGCCATTTCCTTCTCCAGGGGATCTTCCCGACCCAGGGATCGAACCTATGTCTCCTGCACTGCAGGAAGATTCTTTACCAACTGAGCTACAAGGGAAACCTGTAGACATGAAACAGGGGAATAATATGATTTGAAGCATCATTTTACTCTAAAATAATGATACCCCATATCACTATGGCTTACAGTTGGGAATATTGAAGCTATATTAGTAGATGACAGCAAATGAAGATTAATGAGTAAGTAATCAATTCATCTTATTAAATTAAGAAATTGCCACATCATGGTATGATCACTAAGAATGATTTAATGATACAAATCTACTTAACCATATTGGATATAGTGCTTTAAATATGTGGGGGAACTTTCATTGTCTTAAACACAGTTGTCTCTTTTTATTTAAATAATTGTCCTGAGAAATAAAGATACATGCTATATTCAACATGATAGAGCAGTAGAAAGTAGAAATAAATATCACAGGTAATATCCTAGTGATTAATGAGACAATTAGTCACACAGGCATCCTATTTGAGGTCCTCTGATTAAAAGTAACTATATAGTCTTTGAAACATGTATATTATCATATGTGAAATAGATCACCAGTCCAGGTTCGATGAATGAGACAGGGTGCTTGGGGCTGGTGCACTGGGATGACCCAGAGGGATGGGATGGGGAAGGAGGTGGGAGGGGGTGTCAGAATGGGGAACCCATGTACATCCATGGCTGCTTCATGTCATTGTATGGCAAAAACCACTGCAATATTGTAAAGTAATTAGCCTCCAATTAAAATAAATAAATCTATATTAAAAATAAATAAATAAAATATAAAAATAAAAAGAAAGTTGAATTCAAACAAAAAAAGTAACTATATAGTCTTTTAAAAATCTATTGAAAATGATATGGTGCATTCCACCTGTTTCACTGTTAACATTGTCAATTTAAAATCACATTCATTATGTATTCAAGCATTCCTATTTAAAAGCTCTCTGCCTAACAAACTTCTCTATCAGTATGGGATTTTGTTGTTGTTGTCTTGCACACAGAAAAATTGAAACCAAATCATTATGGATTTAATGCATACAAATCCAGATAGTTAAGACCCCAATTACACAGAAAAGGCTGATATATAATTGTCATATTTCATCACTTTAAAATAGATCAATTATTTAGTGGAAGTATATATGTAAAAGAAATTGAAAGAGTATAGATGTGCAATAAAGAAAAGCAATAGTCAATTTCTCAATTTACTATACTCACAGTACTTAACCATGTCCACCTGCATAGGTAACAACCACTAACAATATCTTATACAGATTTTAATTTATATATGTATTTAGGATATACAGAAGGTATAGAATCTGCCTGCAATGCAGGAGACCTGGGTTCAATCCCTGGGTTGGGAAGAAACCCTGGAGAATGGAATGGCTACCCATTCCAGTATTCTTGTTTGGAAAATCCCATGGACAGAGGAGCCTGGTGGGCTACAGTCCATGGGGTCCAAGAGTTGGACACAACGGAATGTTTAACATTTTAAGCTTTCTGTTATACATAAGTACTATAATAAAAATCTTGCTATAAATTTCTTTGGATAACCATGTGAATTCACCTGTTCAGTTCAGTTTAGTCGCTCAATTATGTCTGACTCTTTGTGACACCACACACTTCAGCACACCAGGCCTCCCTGTCCATCACCAACTCCCGGAGATTACTCAAACTCAGTCCATCAAGTCACTGATGCCATCCAACCATCTCATCCCCTGTCGTCCCTTTCTCCTCCTGCCTTCAATTTTTTCCAGCATCAGGGTCTTTTCCAATGAGTCAGTTCTTCTCATCAGGTGGCCAAAATATTGAGGTTTCAGCTTCAGCATCAGTCCTACCAATGACTATTCAGGATTGATTTCCTTTAGGATGGACTGGTTGGATCTCCTTGCTGCCCAAGGGACTCACAAGAATCTTCTCCAACACTACAGTTCAAAAGCATCAATTCTTCGGCACTCAGCTTTCTTTATAATCCAACTCTCACATCTATACATGACTACTGGAAAAAATATAGCTTTGACTAGATGGACCTTTGTTGGCAAAGTAATGTCTCTGCTTTTTAATACACTGTTTAGGTTTTCATAACTGTTATTCCAAGGGGCAAGCTTCTTTTAATTTTGTGGCTGCAGCCACCATCTGCAGTGATTTTGGAGCCCCCCAAAATAAAGTCTGTCACTGTTTCAGCTGTTTCCCCATCTATTACCATGAAGTGATGGGACCAGATGCCGTGATCTTATGTTTCTGAATGTTGAGTTTTAAGCCAAGTTTTTCACTCTCCTCTTTCACTTTCATCAAGAGGCTTTTTAGTTCATCTTCACTTTCTGCCATAGGATGGTGTCATCTGCATATCTGAGGTTATTGATGTTTCTCCTGGCAATCTTGATTCATGTTCTGCTTAATCCAGCCTAGCATTTTTCATTATGTACTCTGCATAAAAGTTAAATAAACAGGGTGACAATACACAGCCTTAACGTACTCCTTTCCCATTTGGAACCAGTCTGTTGTACCAAATACAGTTCTAACTGTTGCTTCTTGATCTGCATACAGATGTCTCAAGAGGCAGGTCAGGTGGTTTAGTATTCCCATCTCTTGAAGAATTTTCCACATTTTGTTGTGATCCACACAGTCAAAGGCTTTGGCATAGTCAATAAAGCATAAGTAGATGTTTTTCTGGAACTCTATTGCTTTTCTGATGATCCAACAGATGTTGGCAATTTGATCTCTGGTTCCTCTGCCTTTTCTAAATCCAGCTTGAACATCTGAAAGTTCACAGTTCAAATAATGTTGAAGCCTGACTTGGAGAATTTTGAGCATTACTTTACTAGCATGTGAGATAAGTGCAATTGTGTGGTAGTTTGAGCATTCTTTAGCATTGCCTTTTTGGGGTTGGAATGAAAACTGACATTTTCCAGTCCTGGGTCCTCTGGTGAGTTTTCCAAATTTGCTGGCACATTAAGTGAAGCACTTTCACAGCATCATCTTCTAGGATTTGAAAGAGCTCAACTGGAATTCCATCACCTCCACTAGCTTTGCTCATAGTGATGCTTCCTAAGGCCCACTTGACTTTGCATTCCAGGATGTCTGGTTCTAGGTGAGTGATCATACCATTGTGGTTATCTTCATCATGACGATCTTTTTTAGATAATTCTTCTGTGTATGCTTGCCACCTCTTCTTAATATCTTCTGCTTCTGTTAGGTCCATACCATTTCTGTCCGTTTGTGTGCCCATCTTTGCCTGAAATGTTCCCTTGGTATCTCTCATTTTCTTAATGAATCTTAATGAGTTAGTATGAATTAATTAACTTAATTAATGAGTCTTAATCTAGACTGATCTCTAGTCTTTACCATTCTATTGTTTTCCTCTATTACTTTGCACTGATCACTTTTTATCTTTTTATCTTTCCTTGCTATTCTTTGGAACTCTGCATTCAAATAGGTATATCTTTCCTTTCCCCCTTTGTTTTTCACTTCTTTTCTTTTCTCAGCCATTTGTAAGCCCTCCTCAGACAACCATTTTGCCTTTTTGCACTTCTTTTTCTTGGGGATGGTCTTGATCCCTGCCTCCTATTCAATGCCATTGATCTCCATCCATAGTTTTTCAGGGACTCTGTCATCAGATCTAATCCCTTGAATCTATTTCTCACTTCCACTGTATAATCATAAGGGATTTGATTTAGGTCATACCTGAATGGTCTAGTGGTTTTCCCTACTTTCTTCAATTTAAGTCTGAATTTGGCTTAAGGAGTTCATGGTCTGAGCCACAATCAGCTCCCTGTCTTGTTTTTGCTGACTGTATAGAGCTTCTCCATCTTTGGCTGCAAAGAATATAATCAATCTGATTTCGGTATTGACCATCTGGTGATGTCCATGTCTAGAGTCTTCTCTTGTGTTGTTGGAAGAGGGTGTTTGCTATGACCAGTGCGTTCTCTTGGCAGAACTCTATTAGCCTTTGCCCTGCTTCATTCTGTACTCCAAGGCCAAATTTGCCTGTTACTCCAGGGGTTTCTTGACTTCCTACTTTTGCATTCCAGTCCCCTATAATGAAAACGACATCTTTTTTGGGTGTTAGTTCTAGAGGATCTTGTAGGTCTTCATAGAACTGTTCAACTTCAGCTTCTTCAGCCTTACTGGTCGGAGCATAGACTTGGATTACTGTGATATTGAATGGTTTGCCTTGGAAACAATAGATCATTCTGTCATTTTTGAGACTGCTCCTAGTACTGCATTTCAGACTCTTTTGTTGACTATGATGGCTACTCCATTTCTTCTAAAGGATTCTCACCCACAGTAGTAGATATAATGGTCATCTGAGTTAAATTCACCCTCCAATCCATTTTAGTTTGCTAATTCCTAAAATGTCGATGCTCTTGCCATCATTCATGGAGCTAACATCCAGGTTCCTATGCAATATTGCTCTTTACAGCATCATAGCTTACTTCCATCACCAGTAACATCCACAACTGGGTGTTATTTTTGCTTTGCCTCTGTCTCTTCATTCTTTCTGAAATTATTTCTCCACTGATCTCCAGTAGCATATTGGGCACCTTCCGACCTGGGGAGTTTATCTTTGAGTGTCCTATATTTTTGCCTTTTCATACTGTTCATGGGGTTCTCAAGGCAAGAATATTGAAGTGGTTTGCTATTCCCTTCTCCAGTGGACCACATTTTGTCAGAACTCTCCACCATGACCCATCCATCTTGGGTGGCCCTATGTGGCATGGCTCATAGTATCATTTAGTTAGACAAGGCCCTGGTCCATGTGATCAGATTGGTTAGTTTTCTGTGATTGTGATTTTGGTCTGTCTGCCGTCTGATGGAAAAGGATAAGAAGCTTATGGAAGCTTCCTGATGGGAGAGACTGAGGGGAAAACTGGGTCTTGTTCTGATAGGGCCATGCTCAGTAAATCTTTAATCCAATTTTCTGTTGATGGGTGGGGCTGTGTTTCCTCCTTCTTATTTACCTGGGGCCAAACCATGGTGGAAGTAATGAAGATAATGGCGACCTCCTTCAAAATGTCCTGTGCACACACTGCTACACGCAGTGCCCCCAACCCTGCAGCAGGCCACTGCTGACCCACGCCTCCACTGGACACTCCCGGACACTCCCGGGCAAGTCTGGGTCAGTCTCTTGTGGGGTCACTGCTCCTTCCCCCGGTCCTGGTGCACAAGGTTCTCTTTGTGCCCTCCTAGGGTCTGTTCCCAGTCCGGTGTGAGTTCTGGCAGCTCTATGGTGGGGTTAATGGTGACCTCCACCAAGAGGGCTAATGTCGTACCCAGGTCTTCTGTACCCAGAGCCCCTGTCCCCATGCGGCAATCCGCTGCTGGCCTGTACCTCCGCAGGAGACACTCAGACACAGTTCCGTCTCTGTCTCTGTGGGGTCTCTGGTCCCAGTGTGCACAAGGTTTGCTGAGCCCTCTGAGCATCTCTGGCGTGAATGGGATTTGATTCTAAATGTGATTTCACCCCTCCTACTGTCTTGCTGGGGCTTCTCTGCCCTTGGATATGGGGTATCTCCTCACAGGCGCTCCAGTGCTGCACAGCTGACATGGAATTATCCAAAAAGAAGAAAAGAAAAACTTTGAAGATACTTTAAAAAAAGAATTTTAGTGTTTTTTTAAATGTCTATTTTAATAATTTTACAAATTATCTTCATATACTTTAGTTCAGTCTGATTTATCTTCCTTTTATTTTTTTTGCTTTGTTTCTGTTTTTATGTATGTTAGTCAAGAGTCTAAGTCAATATTTTCAAAGCTTTTAAGATGTTATCTTTATAATGTTTCTTATTGTCTTAATTGAGTCTATTATTTATTTGAGATAGAACTATAGGCATACAATGCTCATTACACACATTACACAAATTCACATATAGCCAGTATTCTTGCCTAGAGAATTCCATGTAAGATTGAATCCGCATCTCTTAACATCTACCTGCTGTGGTATCTGCATTCTACGCCTGTGGCTCAGACAGTAAAGAATCTTGCCCGCAATGTGGGAGACCCAAATCTGATCCCTGGGTCAGAAAAATCCCATGGAGAAGGAAACGGCAACCCACTCCAATATTCTTGCCTGGAGAATTCCATGGACAGAGGAGCCTGGAGGTCTACAGTACATGGGGTCTCAATGAATCAGACACAACTACACTTTCACTTTTACCACTAGGACCATGTGGGAAGACATGCAGAGTACATCATGCAAAATGCCAGGCTGCATGAATCACAAGCTAGAATCAAGATTCCCTGGGGAAATATCAATAACCTCAGATATGCAGATGACAGCACCCTAATGGCAAAAAGTGAAGAGGAACTAAAGAGTCTCTTGAAGAAGGTGAAAAAGTAGAGTGAAAAAGCTGGCTTAAAACTCAACATTCAAATAAAACTAAAATCATGGCCTCTAGTCCCATCACTTAATGGTGAATGGTGAAAAAATAGGAAGAGTGACAGGTTTTATTTTCTTGGGCTCCAAAATCACTATGGATGGTGACTGCAGCCATGAAATTAAAAGATGCTTGCTGTTTGGAAGAGAAATTATGACAAATCTAGACAGAATATTAAAAAGCAGAGACATCAGTTTACTGATGAAGGTCCATATAGTCAGAGCTATGTTTCTTCTAGTACTCATGTATAGATGTGAGAGTTGGACCATAAAGAAGGCTGCATGAGAAAGAATTGATGCTTTTGAACTGTGGTGTTGGAGAAGACTCTTCAGACTCTCTTAGACTGCAAGGAGATCAAACCAGTCAGTCCTAAAGGAAATCAACCCTGAATATTCATTGGAAGGACTGTGTTTGGCCATCTGATGTGAAGAGCCAACTCATTGGAAAAGACCCTGATGCTGGGAAAGACTGAGGGCATGAGGAGAAGGCAGCAACAGAGGATGAGATGATTGGTTGTCATCACTGTCTCAATGGCCATGAATTTGTGCAAACTCCAGGAGATAGTGAAGAATAGGGAAGCCTGGCATGCTGCAGTCCATGGGGTTGCAAACAGTCGGACACAACTGAGTGACTAAACCAAAGCAATAATAACAAGGGGTCACAAAATTTAAGAATTTGTGTGCAATCTCCCATCTATAGATACAGTTTGCTTTAGAAAATTGTAGTATTGTAGAGATCTTATTACTGTTTGTATATAATTTTTTTTTTAATGAAAATGGATTAAAACAGTACTTTTCACATTTTACTATTTCTTTTGTGGAAGATATATTTATCAGGTATTGGTATTCTTCTATTAATTTTAACAGCCCATTATAATAAAAAGAAGTAAATTATATAATCAAATCTTTGTTCATGTCATGCAAATATACTTTATATAACATATCTTCAAAGCTTCAAAACATATGTTAAGTAAACATAACGACTTTAAAGACAAACTGATATAAAACTATGAGAAAGTGACAGTTATTCCTGTCATTTTTTAACTTAGCACTGAAATGTTTTGCTTATGGGCATGATTGCATAAAGGGAGAAAGCTAAATCCTAGAACAGAAAAGCACTGTCACCTAATGTTTTAATTTGTAAACTTTTAAAGGACTTTTGAAAAAATGCTGCTGCTGCTGCTGCTGCTAAGTTGTGTCCGACTCTGTGTGACCCCATAGACGGCAGCCCACCAGGCTCCCCCGGCCCCGGGATTCTCCAGGCAAGAACACTGGAGTGGGTTGCCATTTCCTTCTCCAATGCATGAAAGTGAAAAGTGAAAGAGAAGTCACTCAGTTGTGTCCGACTCTTTTCGACCCCATGGACTGCAGCCTACCAGGCTCCTCCGTCCACGGGATTTTCCAGGCAAGAGGACTGGAATGGGTGCCACTGCCTTCTCCAGATAAAATGCTATCTTATGTCAAATTTGAACAATCAGGCAAAAGGAATAGCTATTGGTGAAGCTTTTCCATTTACTTGTGAGTTTTAAAAATATTGATTTAATAGGCCTCCTTCTGATGCATAAATTTTGGGTTTTGTTCAATAAACTTGATAACTGCTTATTGCTTTGACTCCACCTAATAGGAAATCCTTTTTCCCATCATAGTTTTCCTTCACATTGCTATTACTAGTCATCATCAGATCTACTAGAATTTGACAACAATCACTTAAAGTGACATATTTCAAATGTGGTCTCCCTGGATTAAAATAGATTTTTTTCCTCTGTATGTTGGACACTGTGTCAATTATTGAAGTCTATGGGCTTCCCTGGTTGTTCAGACAGTAAAGAATCTACCCTCAATACAGGAGCCCCAAGCTCAAGCCCTGCATTGGAAAGATCCCCTGGCAAAGGAAATAGCAACCACTCCAGAGGTCTTGCCTGGAAAATCCCATGAACAGAGGAGCCTGGTAGGTCCCAATCTACAGGGTCACAAGGGTCAGACAAGAGTTAGCGACTAAACTACTATCACAATTTAAGGGCTTCCCTGGTGGCCCAGACAGTAAAGAATCTGCCTACAATGCCAGAGACCCAGGTTCGATCCCTGGGTTGGGAAGATCCCCTGGAGAAGGGAATGGCTATCCACTCCAGTACTCTTGCCTGGAGAATTCTATAGACAAAGCAGTCTGGCAGGCTACAATCCATGGGGACGCAAAGAGTTGGACACAACTGAGAGACTAACACTTTCACTTTTTTTCATACAAGATAAATATACTTTAACTTTTGGCAACCATCAAATAATTTATTAAAGCTAGGTATCAAAAAATATCCTGATAATCATAAGGATAGTAAATAAATGTCCCCATTTTCCTTAACTTTTTCCATACTACCCACTTTCCTGCTATTTTGCTTCATACACTTAGATCTAGATCTTAGATATGATCTTAGATCATATATTTATACATCTAGATAGACATGGATACAGATTTGTATATAGATGTGCTGGGCTTAGTTGCTTAGTTGTGTCTGACTCTTTGTGACCCCATACTCTGTAGCCCACCAGGCTTCTCTGTCTATGGGGATTCTCCAGGAAAGAATACTAGAGTGGGTTGCTGTGCCCTTCTCCAGGAGAACTTCCCAATCCAGGGGCTGAACCCAGGTCTCCAGCATTGCAGGTGGATTCTTTACCCTCTGAGCCACCAGGGAAGCCCATACTACCATACTACCCACTTTCGTCTTATTTTGTTCCATATACTTATATCTAGGTAGACATGGATACAGATTTATATATAGATATGATGCAGTAAATAATCTTTGGAGTACCTGCCAAAGTCTTGATTCATGCTTGTCTGGAATTATTTTAAAACTGAAGAAGGGGTTATCTGTGTCCCTGTCTGTACCGCTTGACCATACCTCCCTGTGTACAATGAATGATCCATGGATAAACATTTCACTTAGCTGAGATTTCAGGATTCTTGGCTCGTACTTTTAAGGCAGGATTTGGGGGGGGGGGGGCTGGTCTCTCTCTGGTGTATCTACTATGTGACTTCATTCCCTACTCTCTGAGGGGAAGTCAAGTCTGGAGGTTTTCTTTAGGATTTAACTTCTGCTCTAGGGAGGAACAATGGCCAGTACAGAGGTGTCCAAATGTCAGACTGCATGTATTCCACAGCATGAATTTTTAGTAAGAGCAGACAAGAGTCACTGTTGGAAATGAAGAACAATGCTACTCTCCTTTATCTGACTCAGATCGGTTCTGCAGCTCATTTGTTAGAACAAGGATTAATCGAGTGTCAGGTTGGAGAATTCTGCTCTTCATATTTTATGATTCACTGACTTAAAGTTTTACAAAGTCCTTGGAAATGGCCCTCCTATTATAAAAGATCTCAAGAATAATAAATATGAGATAAAAAGCAACTTTTGGACTTGAATATAACAGGTTCATTACCTTCCTAAGGTGAGTGTGTGAGAGGCATCAGAATACTTCGACTGCCAAGGCTTGGGGTTGGAAAGGGGAATGCAAAGCCTGTCCTGAAATCTTTTAGTACATTTTCTCTGAGCCAAACACAGCTACCTTTAGTGTTCTTAAGTTTTTGTGAAAAAAGAATGGAAATTCAGATTCAATAACATAATAACAGTCCTTTTCTCAATGAAAGAGTAATGAAGCACAATCTCAGTGATTTATTGAAATGCTCATATACCTCAATAGCAAAAAAGAAAAACCCAACAACAATAACAAGAAGAACAACAAAAACAGGCAAAGGACTAAAACAGCCACATCTCCAAAGAAGAAGACACACAGATAGCCCACAGACACTCAACATCACCAACCGTCAGAGAAATGAAGATCAAAGTCACAGTGAGATACCCTGTCACACCTGTCAGAATAGCCACCATCAAAAAGACAGTAACCAGCAAATGCTTGCAAGGATATGAAGAAAAGGGGACCCTTATGCACTCCCAGTGGGAAAGCAAACTGATGCAGCCACCATGGAAAACAATATTGAGGCTTCTCAAAAAAACAACAAATGGAACCACAATGTGATCCAGCAATTCCACTTCTGGGCATCTAACCAGAGAAAACAAAAACACTATTTCTAAAAGATACATGTACCCCCAGCCATCACAGCAGCACCACCTACAGTAGTCAAGACATGAAAGCAACCCAAATGGATAAAGAAGAGGCAACACATTTATACATGCATGCATACAAACATACACACAATGGAAATATTACCAAGCCATAAATAAGAAGGGAAACTTGCTGCTTGTGACAAAATGGATGAATCTTGAGGGTGCCACACCAAGTGAAATAAGTCAGATTGTGAAAGACAAATGCTTCATGACCTTACTTCTTTGTGGAATCCAAAAAACCAAACCCATAGAGAACAGACTGGTGGTGACTGGAGGTGGGTTGTGGGTGAAATGGGTAAAAGAGGTCAAAAGATACAAACCTCTAGTAGAGAATAAATAAATTCTGGGGTGTCATGTACAGCATGGGTCTTTAGTTAACAATACTCTATTGTTTATCTACAAGTTGTTAATAGAGTAGATTTCAAAAGTTCTCATTGCAAGGAAAAAGTCCAACTCTTTGTGAATGTTAACTTCTGATTGTGGAGATCTTGCTATGATATATCCAGGCAGCGAAGCATCATGTTGTACACCTGAAACTAATTCCTATGTCAGTTACACCTCAATAAAAAAGCAAAATTGGCCCATCACCTCATGTTGCTAATAGTGACAGGTGATCTGCAGTAGGAGAAAATGAAGTTGTTTTTTAGACAGATAATAGAGGAAAAAAGAGAAAGTGGAGGAGGAGAAAGGAAGGGAGAATGCTAAATATCTGATTCTGCATATCCATAGCAGGAGAAGGCAATGGCACCCCACTCCAGTACTCTTGCCTGGAAAATCCCATGGACGGAAGAGCCTGGTGGGCTGCAGTCCATGGGGTCGCAAGGAGTCTGACACGACTGAGCGACTTCGCTTTCACTTTTCACTTTCATGCATTGAAGAAGGAAATGGCAACCCACTCCAGTGTTCTTGCCTGGAGAATCCCAGGGACGGGGGAGCCTGGTGGGCTGCCATCTATGGGGTCGCACACAGTCGGACACGACTGAAGTGACTTAGCAGCAGCAGCAGCATATCCACAGCACCTAAGCAGATTCACGCCTTGCTTTTGGTTTAGTTATTACATGAGAAAGTCAAATATGGTTTCAATAAAGTTCCTTCTCCTACTTCAGAAAGCACAAGTTAGCCTTCTGACATGTAGGATCAAATAAAAAAATGTCTAACAGTATATATACTTGTTTTCTTTATACAAAGTATTCATACTATACATATTATTCTATTTCCTTTTTTTCACATTTAACAATGTGTTTTGGATGTTATTCTAGGTAGTTGAGTTTTAGACATTTATTTGTAGTAGTCTTTTATCTCATCAGGCATTGCTATACCCTGAGACTGCCTCTCCTGTCAGGTTCATCTCCTTTATCACTGTCACCCACAAGTAGTTTTCACAGTGCTGTTCATGAATAAGAGAAAGCTAATGTAACCAAGTATTATTATTATTTTCATTATTAAGAAAAACATGTAAATTATCATATGTGAAATGAATCGCCAGTCCAGGTTCAATGCATGATACAGTATGCTCGGGGCTGGTGCACTGCGATGACCCAGAGGAATAGGGTGGAGAGGGAGGTGGGAGGAGGGTTCAGGATGGGGAACACATGTACACCCATGGCAGATTCAAGTCAATGTATGGCAAAACCAATACAATGTTGTAAAGTAAAATAATAAATAAATTAAAAAAAGAAAAACATTAATAGATTTCCTTATATCTAAATGGGCTTCCCTCATAGTTCAGTTGGTAAAGAATCTGCCTGTGATGGAGGACACCTGGGTTCTATTCCTGGGAAGATCCACTGGAGAAGGGATAAACTACCCACTCCATTATTCTTGGGCTTCCCTTGTGACTCAGTTGGTAAAGAATCTGCCTGTAATGTGGGAGATCTGGGTTCAATCCTTGGGTTGTGAAGATCCCCTGGAGAAGGAAATGGCTACCCACTCTGGTATTCTGGCCTGGAGAATTCCAGGGGTTATATAGTCCATGGGTTGGCAAAGAATTGGACATGAAAATTCTCCAAGCCAGGCTTCAGCAACACATGAACCATGAAATTCCAGATGTTCAAGCTGGTTTTAGAAAAGTCAGAGGAACAAGAGGTCAAATTACCAACATCTCCTGGATCATTAAAAAAGCAAGAAAGTTCCAGAAAAACATCTATTTCTGCTTTATTGACTCTGCCAAAACTTTTGACTGTGTGGATCACAACAAACTGTGGAAAATTCTGAAATAAATTGGCATACCAGACCACCTGACCTGCTTCTTGGGATATCTGTATGCAGGACAGGAAGCAACAGTTAGAACTGGACATGGAACAACAGACTGGTTCCAAATAGGAAAAGGAGTATGTCAAGGATGTATATTGTCACCCTGCTTATTTAACTTATATGCAGAGTACATCATGAGAAATGCTGGGCTGGATGAAACACAAGCTGGAATCAAGATTGCCGAGAGAAATATCAATAACCTCAGATATGCAGATGACACCACCCTTATGGCAGAAAGTGAAGAGGAGCTAAAGAACTTCTTGATGAAAGTGAAAGAGGAGAGTGAAAAAGTTGACTTAAAGCTCAACATTCAGAAAACTAAGATCATGGTATCCAGTCCCATCACTTCATGGCAAATAGGTGGGGAACAGTGGAAACAGTGGCTGACTTTATTTTTCTGGGCTCCAAAATCACTGCAGGTGGTGATTGCAGCCATGAAATTAAAAGACACTTTCTCCTTGGAAGGAAAGTTATGACCAACCTAGACAGCATATTGAAAAGTAGAGACATTACTTTGCTAATAAAGGTCTGTCTAGTCAAGGCTATGGTTTTTCCAGTAGTCATGTATGGATGTGAGTGTTGGACTATAAAGAAAGCTGAGCGCTGAAGAATTGATGCTTTTGAACTGTGGTGTTGGAAAACCTTGAGAGTCCCTTGGACTGCAAGGAGAGCCAACCTGTCCATCCTAAAGGAGATTAGTCCTGGGTGTTCATTGGAAGGACTGATGCTGAAGCTGAAACTCCAATACTTTGGCCACCTGATGCGAAGAGCTGACTCATTTGAAAAGACCCTGATGCTTGGAGGGGTTGGGGGCAGGAGGAGAAGGGGATGACAGAGGATGAGATGGCTGCATGGCATCACCGACTCGATGGACATGAGTTTGAGTAAACTCCGGGAGCTGGTGATGGACAGGGAGGCCTGGCGTGCTGCAGTCCATGGGGTTGCAAAGAGTCAGACATGACTGAGTGAACTGAACTTTCACTTTATATCTTTCACTCTCACTTTCACTTTATATATCTCTCTTTCACTTTCACTTTATATCTCTCTTTCACTCTCACTTTCACTTTATATCTAAATAGATCCCTTTATATCACAGAAATTTCAAACTGTAGGCATATCTCTGTGATATCTATAGATGGTAACTCAGGTACAGTGCAAGGCAAAATAACAGTGACTCATCAGACAAACAGCAAGAATAATAGCAGCTACCACTTACTGAGTTTGTACTATATGACAAGAGTGTGTGCTCTTACACATATTTTAAGTTTTACTGAAAACTTTTAAGTTAGGTATTATTTTTCTTATTTCACATTAGGAAACCAGCTTTAACAAGATTATATTTGTTACTCAGGCTTTGGGACATTATGTCTGAAATACAATTCAAACCAATGTTTTTCGGACTACAAATTGTTTACTGAAAGAATGTACAGTGAATAACGACATGAAACATCAGACATCTCTGAGATAAATTATAGATGGTAATTTAAAATTCGTGTTTCATAAAAAATCCAAAGTAGAGTGGTAAATTTAACTAAACAGAAGTTAAAATCAGATTATTTGCTCTGAGTTTGGAATTCAAGCTAATTCTGAACCAATTCAACTGACATTCTTATTATTTGCATGGGTCTCATAACTTTGTGGCGCACTTCTCTTTTTCTGTTTTCAAAACTATAAATTATGAGGGCTCTCTCAATTATGAAAAAAGTAAAATTTTAAAATGACTAAAACGATGGTTAGAATGGAGGAAGCACATTTGTGAAAATAAGACACAATATATGAAAACCAAGTGAATATTGTACCTTTTTCTGCTAGACAAGTTAAGCCACAACATGAAAAAGACAATGCATGAGCAGCAGGGTCAACTGAGAGACAGACTGTTTCCAGAGTCTCCATCTGGAAAGAATTACCCATTCTATCTTCTCCATTCTTCTCTCTCTCTCTCTCTCTCATACACACACACACACACACACACACACACACACACTACTATAAACTGTTTTATAGGTATCTCATGAAATTATTAGTACACAAAGTCTCCAGAAAAATAAACAAATAAGGCAGTTCACTGAAATTGTTCTAGTACCTAAAGTAAAAATAAAATCAACAAGCTTTAGAAATTTTGAGCCTAAATTTTTTATATCACCACTTCTAGAAACTTGGAATTCACATTTTTACTGTTTGGTAAGGTTAATAGGACATTGCATTATGAAACAACTCAGTTTCATATATACATAAGAAGTTACAGGGGGACATTTCAAGCCATAATTGACTATAGGGAGAAATACTTGCAGTGCATTTGAAGATTACAAACAGCACTGTCATGTGTTGAAACATGTTTGGCCTTTGAAAAACTGGCTAACTTCAACTTCAAATACTAGTTTGACCACGTGCTGGCAATGGGATTTGGGCAGGTGAATTAAATCTATGAACCTTGGTTGCTCATCTGTAGAATGTAATTTATAATCAAGTATAGTACCGTTGGGAGGACTGGATGTGATAAAGTAGATGAGGAATGGAGCCAGGGATTTCCAGAAAAGATGATAGTTAATAACCGTCAACAACTATCAAGTGTTTACTAAACAAGTGTACTTATTATAAACTCAGTATAGGAATGGGCATATTTAATCCTCAAAACAATATCATAAACTGGTTACTATTATCCCTATTTAAAATAAAACAAAACTGAGACTTAGCTTAATAACTTTTCTAAATCACAGAACTCAGGATTTGAAATATGAGAGTCTGCTTGAAAGTATATAATCTTAACCAAAATGAAAAAAATTTACATTTATTTTAAAATAAACAATAAACATGAAATCAACAAGTAAAAATATACAGCAAGGAAAACATAATTAAAAAGGAGAAACTTCATGTGTTTACAATCATCTACTCATATCCAAGATTAACTGCCATATACTTAATGAGGACATACCCAAAGCAAGATTCTCATAACGAATCACAATCCTCAGCTTAGAAACATAGTGAGTTATGGCAGATTAGAAAACAAAATAAATACTTAAGATTCCTCCAATAAATAACAAGATTGTCAGGACAGAGCAGAAGATGGATATGGGTTATATGAAAATCATGAAACCTCTCTTTTGCAAACAATTATTCCACTGCATTTGGCAGAGAAAGCAGCCTGGAGAACAAATTGCTCAGCTAGTATGTTTTTTTCCTCCTCCCAAATCAGTTTCCACTTGCTCCTTGGAAGAAAAGCTATGACCATCCTAGACAGCATATTAAAAAGCAGAGACATTACATTGTTGACAAAGGCCCATCTAGTCAAAGCTATAGTTTTTCCAGTAGTCATGTATGGATGGATGTGAGAGCTGGACTATGAAGAAAGCTGAGCGCTGAAGAATTGATGCTTTTGAACTGTGGTGTTGGAGAAGACTCTTGAGAGTCCCTTGGACTGCGAGGAGATTCAACCAGTTCATCCTAAAGGAAATCAGTCCTGATTATTCATTAGAAGGACTGATGCTGAAGCTGAAACTCCAGTACTTTGGCCACCTGATGCGAAGAACTGACTCATTGGAAAAGACACTGATGCGGGGAAAGATTGAAGGCCGGAGGAGAAGGGGACGACAGAGGATGAGAATGTTGGATGGCATCACCAACTCGATAGACATGAGTTTGAGTAAGCTCCAGAAGTTGGTGATGGACAGGGAAACCTGGCATTCTGTAGTCCATGGGGTCACAAAGAATCGGACATGACTAAGTGACTGAACTGAACTGAAATCAGTTTCCTGACTGGGTGGAATGAGCTGTGTACACAATTCTACTTTTCACCTGCAAAACAGAGTCATCTGTGCAATGAAAATTATGTACTGAACTACAAACTGTTCAACCCATGAGCTACAGGGCCTTCACTATCACTAAACCTAACCAATCTAACAAAATTGGCTGTTATCCCTCAGCCAGTGGTCAAACCAAACACAGGTGTTTTCCCATCCCACAGATAACAGGTTAAGTTTCCCACCTGGAGGAGCAGGCCCCTCTCAGGGCAAAACCAAAACTTTAAAGTAACAGGCAAAGCACAAAAGAAGGCACAGAGTTCTCACAAAATTATTTTCTCTCTCCTGATATTGTTTATGATACTGGCAATATTGAATTACATTGGGAAAAGAAGCCCTGAAATTATCCAGGTAGTAATACAAGCTCATTTTAAAACTATAAAAAAAGTAAAAATGACTTTCTGATGACTTTAACTCAAAAGAAGAAAATAAAACAATATATCTATTGTTTGCAGTGCAAAAGTTTCTTTGATTGGCTCTCCAGATCTAAATTACACATTTTCCCACTCTGATATCTAACCAGGATGTAGACATTTATAAATTACATCACTGTAATCTGAACTCTTTGCCTTCAGTTTGAGTGGTGTCAATAGGACACAGATCAGAAAACCTGGAAAGGAGCAAGAAGTCAAGTAGCCTCTCCTTATCATCTGAGGATACATTTCAGGATTCCCACTGGATGCCTGAAATCACAGATAGTACCAAACCCATATAATATGCTTTAATTTTCCTATGGACACATACCTATGATAAAACCTAATTTAGATATTAGGCATAATAAGAGATTAAAACAATAAAAATAAACAATTTTAACAATATACTGTAATAAAAGCTCTGGGAATGTGGTTTCTTTTGTCTCTCTCTAAATACCTTATTATATAAATTTCAGAGCTTTTCCATCTTAACTCATTCTTGACCAGGGGATTTTTGGAGAAAGAACATTTGTGGCTTGTGATTTTCATTTTGATTAGCCAAAAATTAATCCTGATATTTCACCAACACCTTGTTGGTTATTACATTCAACAGTAACATCTGAAACACCTGTAAAGTCTAATTCTCAGGAAATGTTGTCTTCAATCCACTCTTCTCTAGAAGCACAGGAACATTCTCCACCATTTCATTTTCACTTTCTGTATCAGAATCAACAACTAGGGTTTTTTATTTTTTTTTGTCTTTTTGTTGTTCTATTATTCCCATCATCTAAATCAGAATAATATCCTGAAAAACTAACATCTTCTGAGACACTAGTATATATGTTGCTCAATCAGAGAAGGTATCTGCATAAATTTCATTGAAAAATACTTAACCCAAACTTTGCAATGTGTCATTTTTGAAAAATTTATGTTTATAATACACACAAGTTTGGAACAAAAATGTAATGGATCAAAATGTGAGTAACAATAATCATAAGTTGTTTGATCAATTTTAAGCTCCAACAACTTTGCACAGTGATTTTAATTGTATCACTCTTTAGAATCATATTGCGATGTCTCCAGTCAATAAGCCTCATTAACAAAAGACATATTAACACATCTCTGGTCAATAGTTTATTAATTAAGCATTCACTTCTCACTGTGGCCATAACTTTTGCAGTTTGGGTTGTGACATCAAGAGTAGCACAAATGTCTTTTTCCTTCTTCAGATTTCATGGAATGATTTATTCCTGTGGTAGATCTTGGTGGTCTTAGGATACAATTTTTTTCTTTCCTCATTAAGTTAATAATTTTCATTTCTTCACTTAAAGAAAGCACTCCATGGCTTCTCTTTGCCATCTCTAAATTACCAACATAAGTGCTCTTGTGCTTTGAGACCATTATTAAGTAAAGAAACAGTGAGTTGAACCCAAGCACTGTGCTATCTAATAGTTGATATGAAAACCAAGATGGCTATTAAGTGACTAATGGGATAATCAGACAAAGAGATTATTCATGCTGCAGGTGCAAACAGCATGAGATTTCATTAGGCTACTCAGAATGGTACATAATTACACCTTTAAAAAAGTATGAATTCTTTATTTCTGGAATTTTCTATTTAATATTTTTGGACTATGGTAGACTGTGGATAACTGAAATCTCAGAGGGGGAATACTGTATTTATTCTCTGGTTGCCTGAGGTCACCAGGACCGACTTTTCTCAAAGGGAAGATCACTGCTGCTCTCAGTGAGGTCAGCTCTATATGGACTGCCTTCCTCCTGCTTTGCAATTGTGCCTTTCCCCTTGTTCTTTGGGCCTAGAAGTGATGTCAATCCATTGCTGCTAGCTCTGAGCTTCTGTACTATCCCTTTCACTTCCTGTATACTGTATTCATACCTGTGTAATTAATCCCTTATCCATAAACTCTCTTCTAACCAACCTAATGTGAGAATGCCAGCTGTTTCCATTTGATTTCCTTACAGACTAAAAAAAACAAAGAAACTAAACCAAGATATACTTTAAAAACTGTGCTTTACCTTAATATTTTGAATCTAGCAGATATTACCAAGTATAATTCCTCCCTAATACTGTGGAATTGGCGATGTTAATTTTGATTTTTTGAGTCACTTCATCTAAAATGTTAACATGTATTAATTATGTTATAGTTTATGAATAGCAAGCATAGGTATAGTTCCAAAGGCAATATGCTTTTGGTAAGAAATCACTTATTATTCTTCCATATTTTGCAGACAGAAGAGTATGAAACAACAGATGTTGAAATTATTAAGAGTATTCTGACAATGTCAAAATTTCAGGCTTTTATTTGATTTGGCTGGAGCCCATGAGCTCAGATTTTATCTGAACCTTGTGTGAACTAACAAGCAAAACTTACAGGATTTGGTTCACAGAGATGGGTTGAAACTCCTTTGTGTATGAATTCGCTTTGTCTTCCATGAGTTTTACTTAGAAGTTTGGGTTTGTTCCCAATTCAAAAATTACTCCTAAAACCTTAGAAACTTTAAGCTTCTGTTAATAGTACAAGAAAAAACTGAACAAAGTCTTTAGAATAAAATATAGATTATTGCACTTTTTAAATTTTATAAATTTTATTATGAATATTTTCCATTTATTTCTAATTTTCATCTTGATTACCTCTTTCACTCATACATTCTGTGAGTTGATAATAATCAGAATTATTTCAATTCTAACTGAGCATTTTAAACACACTAAATTATATATTGTTGCTGTTGTTTTATATGGTCAGTATTTATTTAATTTATCCATAGATTAAGTATTTTACATGCTAACTATTTCATTTTTTTATCTCTGTCCTATGTTTAGGAGGACTTCCCTGGTGAATCAGAGGTAAAGAAGCCACCTGCAATGCAGGAGACGTGGGTTCGATCCCTGGGTCAGGAAGATCCCCTAGAGGAGGGCGTGGCAACCCAGTCCAGTATTCTTGCCTGGAGAATTCCATGGACAGAAAACCCTGGTGGGCTACAGTCCATAGGGTCACACAGAATCGGACACAACTGAGTGACTAACGCATTCACGTACCTTTAGGAATTGACCAGAGTCAAGTTCTAGCTGAGTGAGCCTCCCCTCCATGCGGCAAGTTCTTTGTTAATGCCCCCAAATTGAGTACAAATTGAGTACATTGAATAATTATTTAATAAAATCTATGTACTCTGTGGCCATATTGTGTAAATTTTGAACAATATGTTCATGAATACATTCTCAAATATACTCTATTTTTTCTTTTATATATATATATATACATATATATATTATTGAAATATGGTTGATTTGGGCTTCCCTACTAATGTAGCTGGTGAAGAATCTGCCTGCATTGCAGGATACCCTGATTCAATTCCTGGGTTGGGAAGATCCCCTAGAGAAGAAATAGGGTATCCATTCCAGTATTCTTGGGCTTCCCTGGTAGCTTCATTGGTAAAGAATCTGCCTGCAATGCTGGAGAACTGGGTTTGATCCTTGGGTTGGGAAGATCCCCTGGAGTGGGGGGTATGGCAACCCACTCCAGTATTCTTGTCTTGAGTATCACCGTGGACAGAGGTGTCTGGCTA
Source organism: Odocoileus virginianus (assembly GCF_023699985.2). Lineage (NCBI taxonomy): Eukaryota > Metazoa > Chordata > Mammalia > Artiodactyla > Cervidae > Odocoileus > Odocoileus virginianus. The sequence goes on from NC_069697.1 coordinate 12,346,436, forward strand.
TAGTCCATGGGGTCAAAAAGAGTTGGACAGGATTAAGCAAATAAGCACAGCATAGTTGATTAATAATATTGCAAGTGCACAGAAAGTTAATTCAGTTATACATGTACACATATTATTTTTCAGATTAAATATACACTAATACAAATAATTTACACTATAATTATAATATATGCTGTATGTATTTATATGAAAATTTTAAAAGGAAATGGTTAAAAACAACATAAGTGTGCATGCTTATTTGTATCCACCTCTTTGTGACCCATGGACTGTAGCACTCTAGGTTCCTCTGCCCAAGGTATCCCCCAGGCAGGCATACTGGAGTGGTTGCTATGCCCTCCTCCAGGTGGTCTTCCCAACCCTAGGGTCAAACCACACTTCCTCTGCCTCCAGCAATGGCAGGCAGACTCTACCCCTGAGCCATCAAGGTTAAAAGGCTAAAAGCAACATGTAGATTTAACCAATTAATCATTTCACAAATTGACTAATTAGTAAACTGGCCATCTAGAGAAAGTAATTGGTTTTTCATGAATTAACTGTTGTGGAATTGGCCATGCAGTGAGTTGAAAAAGTAAATTGGCCTTTTGGTGATTTATTTTGTTGAATGAGTCTATATATATCTCCAGAGCTGAGTCTTCTTTTCATCTGCAAAATGAAGGTCAGTTTTCCCTGCTGCGGGGACTAATGGAAGAGATCTGAGATTCATAACTGATCCTCACACAAATTTTCAGTCCAATTCCAAGTTTTCTCATCCTCCAAATGTTTTTGTTGAGTCAGTTATTCATCCTTCCTGGGGTTTTGAATCAGAAATGTACTTGCTTCTTGCTGACTTTGTCCTGTAGTAGGCACTAATTCTGTTCTAAGTCAACTATCATATACTCATCTCCATTTATCTTTACCAATTTTTTTGCCATCTCTCCTCTGCTATTACCTTTTCTATCATTTCTTTTTTAAATTTCTTATCAAAAGAATTCTTTCACTGCTGTTTTAATAGGATTATGACAGGAATTAAAAGTAAGTACTTATTTAATCCTCCAGGTTACTTTTTGCCTTTCTCCACTAGTTGACTGACTTTAAAACATATATTAACTAATACAATGATAAGGCTTGTTATAGCAACATCTTTTGCATAATAATTTTTAAAAGAAGTTGACATTCTAAGTATTAGCTTAAGTATTTTGATTAAATGTGTTTCATACAAAGTATTTAGATAAGTATAGTGCATATTTTATTTTCATACACACATTTAGTTATATAGCAATAATAACTAGTTCCAAGTGCTTTAAGACCTCTTGAAAATTTATGTGATGAGCTATACATCTAAATAATTTAAATGTTTGTTCACTTCTAGGAATAGGGTCCTTTGTTATAGACTTCAAGGAATTCTATACCAGCAGCAACAACAAAAGTTGGTATATTGGATAAGTAGAATTGGGAATAAAATTTACCAATTACTTCTGTTTTTTGGAATTATTAATGAAAAAACTACTCTGCATAAGAAAATTCCAGGGCTTAATACAACTCAAATTATGTGTGCTTAAATTTTCATGGGTGTTACTGGAATAGATGATTGTCAAGATGCTGTGTTTTCGACTGTGACCTGAAAAGAGGTGACAGTGAAAATGTTAGTGGCTCAGTTGCTTCTAACTCTGCGACCCCATGGACTTAGCTTACCAGGCCCCTCTGTCCATGGAATTCTCCAGGCAAGAATATTGGAGTGGGTAGCCAGTCCCTTCTCCAGGGGATCTTCCTGACCTGATCCAATTTTGATAAATATTTGATAAGATTTGGTCCAGATTAACAGTAGTAATATGATTATCACCCACTGTAAAAATTCTTCACTGGATTATTACTTGTATCAAGAACTTAATTTGTATAACTTGTCATTCAAATACATTTTTTTTCTCAGACTGATATGAAGTGTTTTAAAATGTACTTCCAGCAAAACTACTCAATATTATTATAAGCTGGTAAAAATGTTGAGATTAGTATTTTCAAGACTTTAAATGACTTACTGGATGCTATTCATCATGTATAATATATATTTTTCCTCAGTTAGTTAAGCATGTGGTTAAATTTTTTAAAACTTATTTTCACGAAATATGTGGATGGTTTTCATTTATTCATATGACTTAAATTTTGTGATTTTATTTTACCACCATGATAAAATTCCATCAAACTCCATCAACAAATTTAGTTATTGGTAAACAACATTCTGCTCAGAATTTATAGTAAATCTTAACAGTAAAATTAGTAACAGTGATATATTTGAAGTTTTTCTTTTTAGAAAATAAGAAACTTTTAACTAAAAATGTCTACAGACATTCAATAGCTTGTAGATGATACTGCTTAATTATATCAACATTTGTAGTTTAAGTAGGACAAAATGTTTAACATTGCCAAATCCAAATTCATTTATTGTAGGTTTTAAATGCAACACTTTAGAAGGTATTAAAATTTTAAGACAGGGAGGCCTGGCATGCTGCAGTTCATGGGGTCGCTAAGAGTTGGACACGACTGAAGACTGAACGACTGAGCTGAACTACAGGAGAGAATGTTCATTTTATAAGAAAATGGTGAACATTTGTTATTTTGCCTAGTGATGCTTTCATTTTCTCTTCTTTTGGTAATACTACTATGTGAAGTGAAGTGAAGTCGCTTAGTCGTGTCCGACTCTTTGCGACCCCATGGACTGTAGCCTACCAGGATCCTGCATGCACGGAATTTTCCAGGCAAGAGTATTGGAGTGGGGTGCTGTTTCCTTCTCCAGGGGATCTTCCCAACCCAGGTATTGATCCTGGGTCTCCTGCATTGCAGGCAGACGCTTTACCATCTGAGCCACCAGGGAAGCCCAATACTGCTATAGCTCCTTTTTAATTTTCTTTTATTTTTTAAAACTAGATAACTCTGTAATTGTCTTCACTCATGGTGTTTTGATTTCTCCCAAGTAAGACACATGACCAAAGTTATAACAATTAGGCCCTCTGCTTTGGATTTTGACTTTTTTAAACTGTTCATTAAAAAATAGATTTTATTGATTTCTTTTTGCTTACTTTCAGTTTTAATTTTTTCTTCTTTTTCTGCTATCCTAAGGTGGAAGCTGAGATCATTGATCTGAGCTCTTTCTTCCTTTCTAAAGCAAACATTTAAGGCTATAAATTTCTAAGCACTGCTTTAGTAGCATTCTATGAACTTTGATATATAGTATTTTTATTTTCATTCAGAGCAAAACATTTTATAATATCTTGTGATTTTGCTCTTTGATCCATGGGTAAATTTTGAAATACTTGGAAATTTTTGCAGCTATATTTTTGTTACTGTATTCTAGTTCAATTTTCCACAGACCAGAGAACATACTTCATATACCATTAATTCTGTTAAACCTATTCAGAGTGTTTCATGGCTCATAGTATTGTCTATTTTACTTAGTGCTCTTGGTCCCTTGAAAAGAATGTGTATTTTGTTTTCAGATGGCATGTTCTATAAGTATTAATTAGATCAAGTTAGTTGATAATGTTGTTCCACTCGTCAATATCCTCACTGATTTACTGCCAATACATTTGCTATTAATTATTGAGAGTGAAGTGTCAAAATTTCCAATTAAAATTGTTACCATAGAATTCAGGTATCCATATAGCTACACCTTCTTTGATTTGCTTATGGTTTGCATGGGGTAACTTTTGCCATTCTTTTATTTTTTATTAAAATCCATTTGTTAAATGATATTTTGCAGGCAGCACAAGCCTGGCTATTATCTTCTTACTTAATCTAATAGTATTTGTTATTTAATTCAGATGTCTAGACTTTTACATTTAATGTGGTTTTGTATATTATTGGTTTTAAACCTCCCATATTTTTATTTATTTTATCTTCCCTTTGTTTACCCTTTTCTCTATGTTCTTTTGGTATTAGGTACATATGTCCATTATTCTGTTTTATTTTCATGATTGAGATATTAGCTATGATTCCTCTTACTTTTTAGTGGTTGTTCTAGAGCTTAGAGTACAGATTTTAAATTTATCACAGTTTACCTTCAAGTATTATGATATAACTTCACACACAATGTAGAACTGTACAACATTACATATCATTTCCCCTTCCATACTTTGTTATTTGTCGCTATAACTTACACATTTATTTGTGACGTAAAGTCCAGAATTCATCACTTTGTTTTTAACTTTAAAGAGTTGCAAAGATGTACTCATTTGTTAAAAAGATGGAGACTAAAGGAAAATATTCTGTTCTATTTATACCTGTATGTTATCCATTTTTGGTGTTCTTCATTTCTTTGGATAGATGCAAATTTCCACCTGTTGTCATTTTCATTTGCTTAAAGAATTACATTTAATTTGTTGAAGTGAACATTTGTTGGTAATGAATCATCTACCCTTTTTTTTTTTGGTCTGAAAATCTTTATTTGATTAATTTTAGAAAAATATTTTCACTATACAAAAAATTCTTGGTTGATAGTTTTTGTATGTCAGTACTTTAAAGATGTCTTTCTACCATCTTTTGGCATTGATACTTTCTGACAAAAAGTCTGACTTCATCCTTACCTTTGTTGCTTTCTATATAATTTCTTTTTCCCCTTGTTGCTTTTAAGATTTTACTTTTATGATTGTGGTGAGGTTTTTTTTTTTTTTTCCCAATCTCATTGTTTTCTTCTGGAGAAGGAAATGGCAACCCACTCCAGTATTTGTGCCTGGAAAATCTCATGGACAGAGGAGCCTGGTGGGCTGCAGTCCATGAGGTCACAAAGAGGCCAGCACAAGTGAGTGACTAACACTTACTTACTCACATTGTTTTCTTGGCTTATTTTGCTTTTTTTAAGATTTTTTCATTTCTGCTTCAGATTTATTGAATTGCTTGGATCTTTGAGTTTAAAGTTTATAGTTTTCATCAAATTTTGGGATTTTTATTTAATATTATTTAAAATATTCTCTTGCCTATTTCTCTTCCTAGAATTCCAATTTTAGGTATGCTTCCCAATGGTATTGTCCCATACATCACTGATTTCTTGTTTACTTTTTGGTCTTTTTCTTCCTCTCTGTGTTTATTTTGTAGTATTTATTTTGTTCTATGTTCAAATTCACTGACATTTACAGTATCTAGCTGTAAATCACCGTAGTGTATTTTTATACCAGATATTATATTTCTATTCTCTAGAACTTCCATTTGGATATTTTTCATGTTTCAGCTCTCTTCTTTATCATGTTTATCTTTACCTTTACCTTATGGAACATATGGGGAGTATTTATAATAGACAAATTTTGAATAGAAATTATTCAAAATAGAAAAACTAAAACATTTCAGAGCCATACTAATTGGCAAAGATACCCTGATGTGACCATTATCACTTTCTGCTACCTCAACTGCAGAGCCTTTCTAAACTTGTCTTTTCTTAGACCTGATTCTTCACTAATTTTAAATTCTTTTTGTTACCACGTATTTGATGAATAAAATTATGTTTAGTTGTGCTGACTGCAGTGACTTTCTATAGCACAATCTAAAGTTATAATTGTGAGTGTATTAGTTGCTCTGTCATGTCCAACTCGTTGGGACTCCGTGGACTGACTGTAACTACCACCATGTTCCTCTGTCCATGGAATTCTCCAGATAAGAATACTGGAGTGAGTTGCCAAGTGCTTCTTCAGTGGATCCCAGGCTCCCACATAAAAGGCAGATTCTTAACCATCTAAGTCACCTTTTTCTAACTACATTCATTTATTAAATAATACCTCACCACAATTCTTTACCAGTGTTTTGTACTCTCACCTTCATAATACATTAAATCCTTAATTTATGCTTTTTAAAATTTCTTTGTATGTTCCTCTTCTATTGAATAAGATTATATTATCTATTTTAAAGTATTTAAGAAATCATCTTCTCAGACAATTCTTCATTAGTTTAATTTTTAAAAGATTAATTTTATTACTTTGTATGGATATTCCTCCATGTAGCACAATACTAAAATTATTCTTTGACTTTTATGAAAACTCTGTCTTTAGACTCCCTACCTTTTTAGATTAATCTTTTAGCTATTTTTTAATGGCATTTAGAACTGTTTTATAATTATTACATTTATACAGGAGTTTATTCTAAGCTAGCATCTTTGTAATATTTATTCAAGAGCTGTTTTATTTGGAAGATTTCAGAAAGGTCCGGCATATGTGGATTCTATTGGTAGTTTTGTTTGTGGCTATTTTAATAAAATATTCAACATGTAAAAATTTGGATTACTTAGGATAGGAAAAGAAAGCACAAATATCCAAAATACATACACATATGCACATATACAATCATATATATAAATCATATACACAAAATACAGGTATATAATCCAGGCTGCCTTTTCCCTAGCAGCTGCCTTGCCTATATTTACCTATTGTACCTTCCATGGTACAACTTTTATCTAACGATTTCTCAGTGGGGGCGAATCACAGGCCCTGCTTATCTTGTCAACATTTTGCCATTGCAGTTTCAGAGTTTCTCAAGGCACCAGGTAGTATTTTACTTTCCTACTGTTTTCACCTGTAGTAATCCTAAGAGCACTGTGCTATAAATCTACAAAGTAAAATCAATCTCTGAGTCCATTTCCTCGGAAATCTGACTGAAAATATAGGCATTTACATAGCTAGCCAAATGTGACCTTTTGGCTTTAATGGTCTAGCAGGAAAACAGTATAACCTAAGGGCCTCCCTAAGGTGGAAAGATTGATAGGAAAACTTCTTCACCTTAAGCTTAGACCTAATGGTCTACATCCAAAACCAGTCAGTCTGAAAACAAAATAAAAATATTCTTCCCAGATGCTCAAATATACACACATGCACACACGTTAATATAAAATGTTGCTTTGATACTAAAGACAGCCAGGGGGAAAAACATCTATCTTTAGGTTATTGTACACACAAACTAATAAAGTGAGATTTTTCCAGGGCAGGAACCATGTTTTTTATATACTTATATACATAACATAATGTTAGAAGAGTACTAAATATTTGCAAAATGGACACTTAGAAAAAAATATGTTGTGTTCCAAGGCCTGAAACCAAATAAATATATTTAAGGTAGTAAAGTACATTTCAGATTACTGCTAAGTACTGTAATGGAAAAGTGATGGTGTGAGATTTCTTGTTAGCATGGCAATAACAAATCTGTTTTTCAAGGTATTGCCCTAAGCTTCCATGTTAAATAAAGTTAATGTAACATGTACAATGTAACTTTTCTTGTTTGAGAAATAATTTGTAGTAATTTGAATGATGTACTGATGATGGTCTTGATATAGTAGCATAAGATCTGGTTGAGTAACAGAAGGTAAAATCATTTTACAAAGAAAAAACAAAAGTAATAGTTCTTCCTTGCAGAACATTAAAAACTGTTTAATACAAACAGCATCTAGTACAAGCATATGTGTCTCAATAAATCATTAAAGCAAACATCTACAAAACAAAACTCTCGTAAGATCATTGAAAAGTTTGAGTGCATACAGTGTGTGTGTGCATGCATGTACGTGTATTGTAAAATTTCATTTTCCCATTCCATGAATACTAACTAAATTTAAGTCTCTAGAGAGAAACTGAAGAAACTGTATCATTGTTCAGGAAGCAGGAACTGGCTTTTGATAAAAGGCTTCCCTTTCTCTTCCACAATGCATCTGGGACCGTCAGAGTTGATTACTGTAATATTTATATAATATAGCTTTGACGTACAATTGAGAACTATAACACATTTAATAGTGGAAAAAGTTGGCCAGCATGAGATATTTTTAATGAATTGGAAGACAGCCTATTTTATTTCATCTGAAATCAAGAAAGAGTGCCAGTTTGGTCACTAAACACTAGTCAGTTTCTTTTAAAAAGAATGCTTCAGATTAAAAAAAAAATTGGATGTGGTTTCAAAAAATCCTTCATAATTATACTATAAAATGAAAATGAAAATAGTGCTTTTTTACAGATGCCATTAACTGGAGCATCAGACTGATGGCCAAGCTTTTATAAACACAAAGATCATTGCACTATATTGCTGTTTGTTTGTTTTTTAATCACAGCACTTCTTTGTATGGATATATAGAGAAATTTTATTTCATTCATTTGAAAGGCTTAAAAATGTTGAGAATCCTTTTCTTTTTGCCACATCTCTATTTATTTATAGTAAACACTATGCTATTATAAATGAACACTCTTCATATGGTTATTCAAATAGGAAAATTAAGAAGGAAAGAACAAGTTGCAAAACCAGGAATCTATTTAATATCAAGGGCTATAAACAAAGTTAATAATTTAATTACTGCCTTACCTCCAAACTTTCATTTACAGCACATTGTTTTCATTGGTTATATAACTTATACTTGCTTATTATACATTAAATATTAACATTTTACAACAATGGAAAAACATATATTAAAATCCAACTTCTCATAACTCATACTGATATCCTGCACCCTTGCTGGAATGTATTGATGTATATTATACCTGTGGTACTCTGGCCAAAAATGTGTATCTTCAATTCAGTTATAAGAAGACATCAGACATTCCCAACTGAAGGTATTCTGCAAAGATAACTGACCAGTGTTTCTCAAAAATTGTGAATGTCTTGGAAACTGAGGAAAGAATAAGAGCTGTCACAAATTAAAGGGGACAAAGAAGATATGAGGACCTGATACAATTTGTGATCGTGATTGGTTCCTCGGAAGATTAATATTAAAAATTCAACAACATTAATTACTTGAATACAATAAAGTCAGTTGCTTAGTTATTGTATTGTTCTGATTTTCTGTATCTGCATTCAACTCACATCTTTGTAGGAGATCATCTCTGCTATTTTTTATAATCTACAACTTTTTAAAAGCTGTTTCTACTTTCTTTATTAACTTAATTCATCCTCAACCAAAAGAAACAAATAAATGACTTTCCTTCTGTACATTTCTACATATAACCATATGCAGAAACTGTCACACACACACACACACACACACACACACACACAACTTAGAGAAGACTGAGTATGATTATTCTGTGAGTAATATATCATATATTGTTCAAGCAACATTTTGCCTAACTTCAAAATTACTTTATGAAATCTCTTCAAGTCAAAGGCACAGCTACAAGTGATTATTTTTATAGGGAAATATCCCATGTTATTCAATAATGCATTAGTGTTTTTTTGACCCTTCCTCTATTAATGGCCATTCATTATGTTTATAATTTTTTTTCAACAAGCAATTTTATAAAAAACTATGTTTTACTTTTCTGTGCAGGTTGATGCCTTTTCTTTCTGAGATAGAGGAGAATTGGGAGTATTGAAGAAAAAAAAGTATTTATTATAGCTATAATTAGCTATAATTGATATTAGTAAATTGTTTAACTTGAGATAATGAATTAAATTTCTTCTCCCATTTTAGTTTCATGTTTTAATTAATTTATTTATCTTAATTGGAGGATTATTTTACAATATTGTGATGGCTTTTGCCATACAGCAACATGAATTGGCCATAGGTATACATGTGTTCCCCCCATCCTGACCCCTACTTCCATCTCCCCCTGCACCCTATCCCTCTAGGTTGTCACAGAGCACCAGCTTTGGGTGCTTTGCTTCATGCATTGAACTTGCCTTGGTCATCTACTTTACATATGATAATGTATATGTTTCAATGCTATTCTCTCAAATCATCCCACCCTCACTTTTCCCCACTGAGTCCAAAAGGCTATTCTATACAACTGTGTCTTCTTTGCTGCCCTGCATGTAGGCTCATTAGTCCCATCTTTCTAAATTCCATATATATGGCCTGTCCATGGAATTCTCCAGGCAAGAATACTGAAGTAGTTTGCCATTCCCTTCTCCAGGAGATCTTCCTGACCCAGGGATCGGACCTGGGTCTCCTGTATTGCAGGCAGATTTTTTACCACCTGAGCTACAAGGGAAGCCCATATATATGTGCTAATATACAGTATTTGTCTTTTATCTTTCTGACTTACTTCACTCTGTATGACAGGCACCAGGTTCATCCCCCTCATTAGAACCGACTCAAACGTGTTCCTAACTGAGTAACATTCCATTGTTTATATATACCACAACTTCCTTATCAATTTCTAAGAGTAATAGGTATACATATGTCCTCTCTCTCTTGAACTTTCATCCCACCTCCCACTCCATCCCACCCCTCTGATTAAGATTTGTGAATATTTTAATTTTCAATGTAGAATTTCTCATATAATATGATAAGCCACCAATCCCCAGAATTAAAGGAAAAATATTTATATTATCATTTCAGTTCAATTCAGTTCAGTTGCTCAGTTGCTTAGTCGTGTCCAACTCTTTGCGGCCATATGAACCACAGCACACCAGGCTTGCCTGTCCATCACCAACTCCCGGAGTTTACCCAATCTCATGTCCACTGAGTAGGAGATGCCATCCAGCTATCTCATCCTCTGTCGTCCCCTTCTCCTCCTGCCCTCAATCTTTCCCAGCATCAGGGTCATTTCAAATGAGTCAGCTCTTCACATGAGGTGGCCAAAGTATTGGAGTTTCAGCTTCAACATTAGTCCTTCCATTGAACACCCAGGACTGATCTCCTTTAGGATGGACTGGTTGGATCTCCTTGATGTCTAAGGGATGTTCAAGAGTCTTCTCCAACCCCACAGTTCAAAACTATCAATTCTTCTGTGCTCAGCTTTCTTTATAGTCCAACTCTCACATCCATACGTGACTACTGGAAAAACCATAACCTTGACTAGATGGACCTTTGCTGGCAATGTAATGTCTCTGCTTTTTAATATGCTATCTAGGTTGGTCATAACTTTCCTTCCAAGGAGTAAGTGTCTTTTAATTTCATGGCTGCAATCACCATCTGCAGTGATTTTGGAGCCCCCAAAAATAAAGTCAGCCAGCCACTGTTTCCCCACCTATTTGCCATGAAGTGAAGGGACCAGATGCCATGATCTTAGTTTTCTAAATGTTGACCACTTAAGTCAACTTTTTCACTCTCCTCTTTCACTTTCATCAAGAAGTTCTTTAGCTTCTCTTCACTTTCTGCCATAAGGGTGGTGTCATCTGCATATCTGAGGTTATTGATATTTCTCTCGGCAATCTTGATTCCAGCTTGTGTTTCATCCAGCCCAGCGTTTCTCATGATGTACTCTGCATATAAGTTAAATAAGCAGGGTGACAATATACAGCTTTGACATACTCCTTTTCCTATTTGGAACCAGTCTGTTGGTCCATGTCCAGTTCTAACTGTTGCTTCCTGACCTGCATACAGATTTCTCAAGAGGCAGGTCAGGTGGTCTGATATTCCCATCTCTTTCAGAATTTTCCACAGCTTATTGTGATATTTTCATTTAAGATCAGTCTAACAGCAGGGCACTGACAGTGAGTTTGAAGAAATCAATCATTTCAGCTTGAGCAATAATCTATGATTGTCCAACCAGAAGAATTTTAATATGAATGGGAATATGTTTGACCACCTAAATTTAGGATATTAAAATATTCAATCAATTAGACAAGAGATATGACCAAGGTTTTTTTTTTTCTTTTTTTGAAAATGCTATTATTAAAAACTTTATGCTTATTTGTTCTTCTGCATTCCAGTAATGGAGTGTTATCTATCTAATTTCAGATGTAGTTGACCACATTGATTTTTTTATTTTGTATGTGCATACTTTCACTAGAATATGTATATTTTTATAACTAACTTTTATTTTTATATCCCAGACACTATAATATTACATTGAATCTACTAGGTACTCAATAAATATCTACTGAGTAAATGAATGAATTTTACATCTATCATTTACTTTCTTATATTGTTATCTCAAATTTGCATAGGTCTTATTTTAAACATTTAGTTTTATAGCTAATGCTTTGTGAGCCAGAATCACTGTACATTACCATAATGCCAGCTAATAATAGCTATTTGGTAACAGGTGATACAAAGATACAAATTTATTAATTGACTTTATACTGAAAAATATGCTGTAGCTACTTAGTAAAGGTATATCTTGGCTCACATTGTGAAATTCTCTTAACCACTATATTAATGTTAATATTTGTATACATTTCTGTAAGTAATCTCAAAACCTTCTCAAGTTAGGTATATCTGAATGGTAACTCTCTTCTTTTCTATAAAATGCAAATCAGTTTTGTTTCTCAAATCAATGAAATAATGTCAAACACTCCTTTTATATACCTACTCTTAAGGCATTTCTTTCTTCTGTTCCTAGGAATACCGTCCAGAAAGTCATTACTTCTTGCTTGGATTGGTATGATTGTATTCTGTTCTCTTAGTTTCTAGTCTAACCACCTCAATTTTATTTGTACTCATCACTTCTTTGAAAACATGAACCTGAATTTTTTCAAGTCATCCTCTGCTTAAAAATTATTAATGACTTCTCTTTGCTCTTAGGCTAAAGTACAAAAGACTTGACTCATTTTATAACTGTTGCCTCAATTTAATTCTATCTTATCTCGTGACTTCCCTGGTGGCTCAGACGGTACAGCGTCTGCCTACCATGTGGGAGAACCGGGTTCAATCCTTGGGTCAGGAAGATCCCCTGGCGAAGGAAATGGCAACCCACTCCAGTACTCTTGCCTAGAAAATCCCATGGACAGAGGAGCCTGGTGGGCTACAGTCCATTCTTATCTCTTAGTGCTTCTCCCTCTGCATTCTGGTACTCTTGAATGTTTTTTCAATTATCAAAAAGTATCATTCACTCTTTTTTTTTATGTCTTCTATTCCTTTTGTCTTGAGCATTCTAATATTGCCCTCCTCACTCTATGTGATGTATCTAAAACCAGAGTCAGTGCTTATTGCTATACCTTAGCAGAGGTGTCATTTTTCTCAAGACCACATTCCTTCAGACTTTCCATGATAGGTCAGTAGCAGTGTGCTTCTTTACACCTTGAACTTCTCCAGCATGTGAACTTTCACAAACAACTCTAAAAGATACAAAGAAGAAATTAAGCAATCAGGAATATATGGGTACTGACTGAGCATGAAGTCAAGAGGAAAGGCAAGTCTTTATAATAAGTCAACACCTCTATGTTCATCAAAGATATTATTCATCTTTCTAGTTCCAAACTGTTCCAAATCAGTTCCAAACTGATGATTATGTATATTTTGTAGTAGATGCTCAAATAATTATCACTGTATGAAGGTCAGAGTGTTAACCTTATACTCATAGTTCATTAATTCATTAAGAATTTATAAAAACTTAATATGAGTGGAGCTCTATGCTATGTTTATCAGCAATAAACTAAGTTTGAGACAGTCCTGGACTTCAAAAAGCTAGTGTTAAGTGATAATAATACGATTGTTTTCTAGTATAGTATAACAACCTCTTTTCTAAACTGGGAAGCAGGTAAGGCCTAGATTTAGTTATGTGGGATCTTGATAATTATATGACATTTCCAAATTCTCAGTAGGTAATTCTGAGCAGAAAAAGAAAGAGTTAAATCTTTGAGGCAGTCACCATGATATTTTCTCACTGTATCACCAAGACATTCATTTAAATAAATACAATAGAACAAATGAATCAAAGAGTCATTGGATCAGAATTGAGACTTGACAGTATTCATTTTTTAAATTAAATTTTTACAGTCACTGCCTTTAGAGTAGCAAGTATCATTTATGATTAATTATGAAAACAATTTCCTCAGATTCATGTCTTTTTTGAGCAATATATTGGAAGATCATTGAATATGAAAGCTCAGAAAGCAAAGTCCATGACTGTTAACAATTTAGAAGCTGAGGGATTAGTATTGTTTTAAACTAAATTGACATTCCTTACTTGCTTAAATTAGCATTCAATGAATTTTTTTCTTTTGTTTCTTTTCATAAATTTCATAATAGCTTATGTTTTAGGCAATGGATTCTTTACAAAATTACATTAGCTTTTGTGAAATTTGTAGTAGATAATAGAATTAAAACAATGTTAAATCAAAGGTTTTCTTGAGGTGACCAACTTTCATGTAGCTAAATTCATATTAACCCAAATTTCCCCTAGTTGAAATTATATTATTTCTAACTTCAATAAAGGAATAAGAAACAGAACCAATATAACTTAAATCCTTCCTGATGTTTGCACTGAGTGTTTTTCTTATAAAAAAACAAAAATTGTAGATAATTGCTAATATAAATTTTTTCACTTTGTTTAATGTAATTCAAAACTTAAAGTAAAGGTACAAAAATGATAAATAACCTCCCCATGACCTTTATCTAGAGTCACCAGTTATTTACATTTGGTATGACATCTTTCTCTCTCTCTTTCTTCTTCCACACTCTTCCTCTCTCCTCTTTCTCTTCCTCTCTCTCTAGATAATTAGATCAATAGATATCCAATATCTATATGGATGGATATTTAAAGAGAAAATAACCTATATCTATCTATATAAATTGGTAAAATATCTGTAATCTACAGATTATATTCAAATTTTGTCAAATGCCTCATTAACAGATTTTTTTTCATCATATTTTGGATCAAATACAAAATCATGAATTTTATTTAGTTTAATAATCCTTTAGTCTCCTTTAATTTGTAACACTTCAATTTTTATTTTTCTTAACTTTGTTATTTTTAAAGAACCACTCTTTTGTAGAATGTCTTAAATTTGGGTTTCTTCATCAAGAGAAGCACTGAATCCATCACAGGGCATTGCTATTAGGAGGCACAAAATGACTGACTGCCCAGTTGTGGAGCATGGATGGATTGATCATCTGTTTAAGGTGATGTCTACTAGATTTCCCCAGTGAGGAGACAAGTGTTCCATAGGAACTAGTCAGTTACAGGGATATATTTTAAGACTATATAAGTACCGAGTCTCTCATTAAACATCATCATTTCATTTTAGCATGTAACAATGATTATCTAACCACATTAGTCCTTCTATATTTATTAGTTAACTTTCTTAAAGTAAGTAATTGTACTTTAAGAAAGTATTTGCCAGTATCTTCTGTGCACTTTTTTTCAAAAAATTTCTTTCATGAATTTATACATGCATCTTTGCCCAGTGAGACCTTCTTCAAGTTGATATTCTATCCAAAATATTAAGTTATTCACAGGTTGGAATAATGGAAAGAACTCCCCAGACTCTGCAGAACATATTTACACAGGCTTAAAAAATGTAAAATACAAATAATAGAAGGAAGCAAGTGGAAGGAAAGTCCTGGTTCCTAAGATACATTCACTTGGAAGACTTTGTGTCTGGATTATCATCTGTTAAGATATGTGTGAGAAATCTTTGTTTGAGGAGAACTTTGACAAATATTTCAAGTAGGGTCTCAGATGCCCTCCTGGTAGGATTACCTGAAATAGCAAATAAAATATAGGGTACCAGCTATATTTGAATTTCAGAAAAACAACAACTTAAAATATATACATATATTAGTGTCAAATAATTCATAGGTATTCTCTTTTTTATCTGGCAACTCTATCCACTGGTCAAGTAGCCAAGTCAATCAGGACAATTAAAACAAGTTGTACAGCATCAATTAACACATCTTTAAACAATGTAAACAAACTTAATATCTCATTCCTTTTGGGGCAAATTCTAAGTATACAATATACTGCTTGATATTGTCCAACAGTTTATTGAGGCTTTGCTCAGTTTACTTTAATAATTTCCTGAGCTTTAAGTTTGATATCTTAATTAACAAGTTTAGGTCATCTCAGACATTGGATTTTATCAAATATGCAGCCAATCTTTAGTATGCTTTATTGATAGTAACATTTAACTCTTGAATGTCCCATCTGCTAAATTAATGTGGTATTAGTTGCCCTACTCCAAGTTTAAAATGCAAAAAAATGGTTCACTTTGATACACAACAATTAATTTAAACTAAGATTTTTTTCTCTTCAGTTTTATCTATCTAGTACTAATGTATGACCTGAAATGATCATGGAATAGAACATTACAAATTTTAGACTAGAAATTCATTCATTCTTTGTCCTAACTTTCTTCCCTTTGTGAGGGGTATTTTATGCTTGATGAATATATATTTCTATATTTTTTCATATGAAGTCATGTATTTCAATAATATTTATGGAAAATAATTTAATTTTAAGTTCTCTAAAATCAGTAAAATATCAACAGATTTAATAAAATCCTTTAAAATTATGCAATATTTTAACATCACATAAATGTCAATTTTAGTTTACAAAAGCAACTCATTTCTTTAATCTTGTCCCAAGTAAATCAATTAAATTCACAGATTTAATTATCTGTGAAATGAAAAGGACAGAAAATTAATCCCAAACAGACAATGAAACGAATTACTTGAATTGGCTCTGAAAATACCACTTTGTATTTTTCTCTGTAGATTTACTTTCTCAATTGATCATGTCAGTTAATTTTATCATTGATTTTGTATTCCTTAAGAACATAATAGCTAGTGGAACCATCATGTTACATAAAGGAACAGTGAATAAGTGTGTACTTTTGTATATACGAGGTGGGTGTTTTGGAAGGAGCTTTTTTTTTTTTATGATAATCAGATAGCATTTTCTTATACAATACATTTATTGGGCATCCTTTGTGCTTGACTGTAGTCTCTATTAGGTTCTAAGTTTTAAGAGCAAAAAGAACATAAGGAAAAAACAATTCTCTCCACATGGAGTTTATATTCTAGTGGGAAGAGGTAAACAATTAGCAAATAAGCAGATATTTACCACCATATGTTCTGCTGCTGTTGCTAGCATCTCAAGAGTTCCAGAAATAGGTACCAAATAGGCATCTTGGAGCCCAATGAAGAAGTGATATGTCCCAAAGGTGCTGGTATCTGAAAAGAAACAAATGTACTCAGATGGTGATAAATGTTATGTATCAAAATAAAGGCAGATAAGGGATACATGGAATGCTGGTGAAAGGGGTGTTACTTTATGTTGGATGGTAAGGAAATCTTTAGTCTGTGATTATGATTTGAAAATAAACTGGATGGAAGTAAGTGTGTGGGTATATGAGAGAATTACACTCCAGACAGTGGGAAAAGCTAGTACAAAGTCTCCAAGTGAAAAGAGTTCTTCGCCTGTTTGACAAACAGCATGGCTTCATCAGAAAAAGAATATTGGGAATAAAAGATTATGAGGTGAGAAAGGCCACTGGGGTCAGGTGATTTCAGCAATAACTTTGGGCTTTACTTAGAGTGAAAGGGAAACCGAGGTGGTGTTTGAACAGAGGAGTTAGTTAACATATTTTACATTTCAAAGCAATCACTATGGCTCCACAGTTGAGAATAAGCTAAAGGGGCAATGCTTTTGCCTGACTTTAGGGCTGAGTTGAGAATGCCTTGGACTGGGTTGGAGCAGTGGATAAAGTAACTCATGACTGGATGATATAACTTAAGCATATCTTGTTTATCTATTCCTGAAAACCAGTGATTTTACAGGAAGCTGCTAAATTCCTAATTCTTATTATTTGAAATTTAAATTGTTTGAACAGGTCACAATCAAATCAAAATCATCAACAAATATCCTAGACATAACTGCAACCCAGTAAATTTTCTGTATAAACATATAAAAACTATCAAAATATAATACAAGATGTGTAGAATATTGCTTCATGATCATCCAACAATTAATATGCTTTCAACAAACCGAGTCACAAAAATAATGAAAAAGAATGATGTGAGAAAATATAATTAAAGATAATTAGAATAAGTATGTATATAGAGGACATAAAATAAAAAAGACCATATTAGGAAAATGTCATAGGAAGATTGCCAAGAAATATTTGGAAAACAAGAATAAGGTTAGAGAATCTAATCTGATGAATATATATTTTGAAAACATTTTAAACACTACAGTAATTAAAAGATTATAGCTCTGAAACCAAAACTGACCCAACAAAAAAAGTGGAAAGGACAAGATAATAATTGAGCAAAAGTACTCTGGGCATTTTATCCTGGTGGTGGTTTAGTCGCTGAGTCTTGTTAGACCCTTGCAATGCCTTGGACTGTGTAGCCTGCCAGGCTCCTCTGTTCATGGGATTCTCCAGGCAAGCATACTGGAGTGAGCTGCCATTTCCTGCTCCAGGGATCAAACCCAGGTCGCATGCTTTGCAGGCAGATTCTTTACTGACTAAGCTATGAGGGAAGCCCTGAGGTGATAATTAAAGATGAATGCAAGTCTATCTTTGTGAAATTATGTAAAACAATGATGAACTAAATGTAACTTAAATTCTATACAATGGCCTGCCAAGGTTGTTTAGTAAAGTATCTTTAACCACTTGATATGCTATTCTGTAGGTTTATGCTTGTTTTCAACACATATTTAATAATATAGAAGTATGAGGTAATATTTGGGAAATAATAATAGCTATCATATCTTCATATTTATACTACTTATTGTGCTAACAGCCTCACAATTTTATAAGAAATAAGACAATCTTTACAAGGTTGCATAATCACAGCTTCTAAAATGCAGCCACGTTTCAATGCTAGGCAATGGAGCTCCAAAGCCCCATATATTCTACCAACCTCCTTTGCCACCATTCCATCACTAAAGCAGGACACGGAAGTTTTTTTCTTTCCTACTATTCTCACCCCACAATGTAATATTTCTACCATGGAAAGTACCTGAAGAAAATATATTAAATATACAAGGTGAAAATATACAGTTGTACTTCTATTCGGTTACTTCTCCACATCCATGGGTTCAGCATCTAGGAATTCAATTAATCACAGATGGAAAATAGCTTTTAAAAATTTCTAGAAAGTTCCCCAAATCAATCTTAAATTTTCTGTGTGCAGGAACTATTTACATAGCATTTATATTGTATTAGGTAGTGTAAGTAAGTAACTTAGATGTGATTTAAAGTGTACTAGAGAATGTGTGTAGATTTTATGCAAATACTACACTTGAGCAGCCATGGATTTTCATGATATTCATAAGCATTCTGGAACAAA
Organism: Odocoileus virginianus; assembly: GCF_023699985.2. Classification (NCBI taxonomy): domain Eukaryota; kingdom Metazoa; phylum Chordata; class Mammalia; order Artiodactyla; family Cervidae; genus Odocoileus; species Odocoileus virginianus. Next base: position 12,365,328 of record NC_069697.1, read on the forward strand.
TCCAGTACGGATACTGAGGGGTGACTGTATGATATTCTAAAGTGTTTCCAAGAATCTGCAAGAAAATCGAGAAAAAACGGACAATCACCAGTATGAAGAGTAGATGAACTTGTTTTCTGAAGTAGGCACATTCTCCTAGGTTTTGATGTAAGTTAGACCACATTGTGGAAAATCTTGAATATCAATTTATAAACTGATGTTTTGAAAGGTATTTAGCTGAGATCACTTTATCTGTTTCATGATAGGGGCACTTTGGGCATCCATGCCAGTAAACGAGGACGTCAAGTTCTGTGAACTCTGGATGTTTTCAGTACAGCCAGTTGACTCTGGAGCTCCCTTCTCTAAAGCCCTCCGCCACTCCCCTTTCTTCTTCATCAAATGGTTTCTGATGCACAATGTATCAGAGGCAAATATGCTCTTCTCCAGCCTTCAGCGTAATATCAGTACCTGTCAGTGTTTCTATTTTGCTTTTACTATTTTTGGTGGTGTTTTTATTGTTTTTGTAAAGTGCAAACTAGTATATGTGTTTTGAATAAAAGCATTTCACTTTTCATAAAATCCCAGTGAATGGTAGAACATTTAAATAAAAGGGACATACAAAAAAGTAAGCTGCATAGAAACAAATTACCAGCTACATAATTAATTTAAGTATTTTTCCATTACTGTAATATGTGAGTCTTTTCCAAACATTTCATTCCAGCAAACATTTGTACTTTAAATACTGTGTCTATAATATCCACTGGGGAATAATAAACTTATATTTTCCTTGGTTTTATTCATGGGACCCTTGATCTCCAGAGCTAGTTAGCTGAGGCCACACTTGAGGACAATTATAATTTACTATAAAGAGGAGAAAAATATGATTTTATTCCATGGATAATAGATATAAATTATACAGATTTAGGTATGATCTGGAGGCACTGGGCATCTATTAACAATAGAAACATTCTACATGTGTTTTTGAAATAATTTACATGGCACAGGAGATCCCCTGCATATGGAAACAAATAAGGGAAATCAGAGAGTAATGAGTTCCTATTAGACGTGGATCTCAAAAACACCGACTGATTCAGAAAGAAAAGTGGAGGAGGGAAAAAAGGAAAACTGGGATAACTTTTAAGCATATAGTACTCTCCAAAATTTATTCCATGTGTTTGAGTTTTCTTATGCTGACAGTGAGTAAATAAATTACAAATGAGAGAATAAAAATATGTTTTTTAACTAATAGTAAAAATTATGTATGCAAACAACATAGAGTATGTCATACATACATATCTATCTATCTATATAAATAAAGTACTGTGACATTTTACAATCAATTCAGTCACTCAGTCGTGTCCAACTCTTTCCAACCCCATGGACTGCAGCATGCCAGGTTTCCCTGTCCATCACCAACTCCTGGAGCTTGCTCAAACTCAATGTCTATTGAGTTGGTGATGCCATAAACCATCTCATCCTCTATTGTGCCCTTCTCCTCTTGCTTTCAATCTTTCCCAGCATCAGGGTCTTTTCTAATGAGTCAGCTCTTCGCATCAGGTGGCCAAAGTACTGGAGCTTCAGCTTCAGCATCAGTCCTTCCAATGGATATTCAGGACTGATTTCCTTTAGGATGGACTGGTTGGGTCTCCTTGCAGTCCAAGGAACTCTCAAGAGTCTTCACCAGCACCATAGTTCAAAAGCATCAATTCTTTGGCACTTAGCTTTCTTTATGATCCAACTCTCACATCCATACTTGACTCTTGGAAAAACCATAGCTTTGTCCAGCGGACCTTTGTTGGCAAAGTAATGTCTCTGCTTTTTAATATGCTGTCTAGGTTGGTCATAGCTTTTCTTCCAAGGCACAAGTGTCTTTTAATTTCATGGCTGCAGTCACCATCTGCAGTGATTTTGGAGCCCCCAAAAATAAAGTCTCTCACTGTTTCCATTGCTTCCCTATCTATTTGCCATGAAGTGATGGGACTGGATGCCATGATATTTGTTTTTTGAATGCTGAACTTTAAGCCAGCTTTTTCACTCTCCTCTTTCACCTTCATCAAGAGGCTCTTTAGTTCCTCTTCACTTTCTGCAATAATGGTGGTGTCATCTGCATATCTTAGATTATTGATATTTATCAATATCAATATATATTACTATCAAGATTATTGATAATATATATTATCTTACAATAATGCAATTTTAATCATAAAGAGTTATATATATATATATTTCACAATCATTAAATTCAGATATGCAAGAAGGAAACCTTTCTTAAACTCTGTGGTTCTTTGTATTTATTTTTAACTGTAAAGTTAAAAGGCGATTTTCTTTAAGGCTTGATTCTTAATATATTTTTTAACTAAAAAGCTGCCATGTGCATGTGTCTTGCAATGTTTAACTTGACTTTATGTGTTTAGTTATACTGCTAATCGTTTTTCCTGCTGTGACTTCTAAAACTGTAAGTGTCCTTTCATCATGCCAGAAAGCTTTTTACACAGTCTTATCATTGCTGGAAACTCATTCTTTGTGGAAAGTTTATATGCCTTATGCCTTAAGTTTCACTATGCCTTTCAGTTAAGGCATAGTGAAACTCTGCCTGTATACAGTATAATGAAACTCTTCTCTATCATTTCACTTACTTCTCCCCCATATATAAAACAAGGGTACATGCTCACAGACTGTGTAGGTTTCCACAACAGAAAAGATTTGAGTTTCACCTTGCTATGATGATTTCACATTATTTTTATTTCATGTTTAGAATTGTTTTTAATATTGATTCTTCATGAATTAGTGATAATTGAAAACATTCTTGCTTACTTAGTATTTAAATGCTCTGAAATTCCCAAATTTTTGTTATTTTAGAGAACTAAATATCATGAACACTTATTACAGTGTTTTACTGAATATATTTCACTTATATATTGCTTTCTTCTTTTACTTACTATTCATTGACTATTTACTAGATAGCAGGTTCACTGCTAAGCAAGGAGTTAAAAGATTAGCAAAGAACCATACTATAAGAAACTTATGATAATGAGAGAGGAATCACCGTTCACAAGGCAGAAAAAAGTCATGTTGTGTGTGTGTCTCTGTATGCATGTATGTGTGAAAGAGAGATGAGGGAGTAAAAGGAATATGATTCTAGGCAGAAGGCCCAGCATGAACGAGAGCCATATTCAAGAAACATATGTAGTTTGATGTGGCTGGAGTGCATGGTGCAACTTGTTTTGACAAATACTGAATAACATCTTATACTGTCTTCCAGGAAATGATAAAAATAAAAATGCTTTTCTTATACATATACTTTATTTATATATAGTGTATAAAATCCAAAGTGCAATCTGCATCTATGATAAACATTTCATTATCTTAATAAATTAATGTTTCTCTTTGACTTATATTTCAGATGTTTTCTTCAGCTACTTTTTCAGTGGTACACCTAAGGTTTAACTTGTCAGTTGCATAAGGACATTTGGTAGAATTCACAAAGTACAATATATCTGAGTTTATACACATTTCCTATTTAAAATCAATCACTATCAACTGCAATTTGTTTGTGTGATAGTGGATCTCTCTGGTAGAAACATTTCAAGGAAAAAAGAAAGAGTTTTCAATGAGATCTGAGAGGCTTGCTCTCGTGCAAAAGCAGACGAGCCAGGGCTTGAGGTTGTGGGTGAGACGTTGATTGCAGTTGATGTTGGCCTTTCATAGGGCACATGCCAAGTTCTCCCTGGGGCTCTCAATGTCTACTATATTTTGTTTTCAGTTAGAATTATCGGTTGATCTGAATAGGGGCTGGGCTTTCCACATCATCTAATTTGAAGCACAGGCATTCACTGAGAAAAGCCTATATGCTTTGCTGCAAAGTGGAAAGAGTAGGAATTTGAAATTCCAGAAAGATTAAAGCATGCAGTCTCAACCACTACAGACACATTTATACATAGGTTTAATTTTCTTTTACTGCAACCCACTCCAGTAGTCTTTCCTGGAAAATCCCATGGACAGAGGAGTGTGGTAGGGCTGCAGTCCATCGGGCCGCAAAGAGTCGGACACAACTGAGCGACTTCACTTTCACTTTCACTCTTTTTGAAAAATAAAAAGACTAGAAGAGTCATGAATAGAAAAAGAGGATGTCTTTTCTTTTTTCCTTTTCTTAAAAAAACACAAACATTCCATGCCCTTTTCCCCATCCTCTGCCTCTGGAAACCACAAATATGTTATCTTTTTCTATGAGTTTGTTTCTTTCTTTTTGAAGTATAATTGACTTACAACACCGTGTTAGTTCTTGATACACAACATTGTGATTCAGTGTTTCTCTATATTTCCTGGGACATCCCTGGAGGAGGAAATCGCAACCGGGCTCCAGTGTTCTTGCCTGTAGAATCCCAGGGACAGAGGAGCCTGGAGGACCCACTTCATAGGGTCGCGAAGAGTCAGACATGCGCATGCATACATACATTTCAAGACCGTACACATGCAGACATTTCAAGATGATTACCATGATAAATCTAACTATGAGATATCACTATACAAAGATATTACATAATCATTGACTATATTCTCCACACTGTACATTTCATACCTGTGATCTATTTATTTTGCAACTGTTAGTTTATACTCTTAATCTCACTCACCTATTTCTTTCATTCCCTCACTCTCCTCCCTTCTGGCAATCACCAAATATAGATTGAAAGTATTTTATGATTTCACCTATGTGTGGAATCTAAAAAGAGTAATGAACAAAAATTAAAAAAAAAAAAACCCACAAAACCACAAAAAACGAGTTATGATCTGGGGGACGTCTTCTTAACTACATTTTTTAGGTTTATTTTCTGAATGTTCCTGAATTAGAAAACAGTCCTGTGTTTTTTGTTTTTTTTTTTTTGTAACAATGGGTTATGTCTTAGTAAATTTGGTATATTCATAACTTAGGGAGGAACCTGGCACATGAGAGGAATTCAGAAATGTGTTAACCAGTTGATCATATCAAGTTTAAATATTTTTTCCCTAACATTTTAAATGTCTAAAGAAATACTAAAAATTCTAGAACGAAGCATCATTCCTATATTTTGGAGAAAGCCATCAATGTGCTAATGTTTGAACTGTGTTGGTTGAAAGTCAAAGCCCCACGCTGAGTAAAGTCAAATGGGTGATACATTTGTTCCTTCTATGCTGTTTGGCTAGAAAGTGATTTCAAGTTTGCTGTTGGAGTGCCTATGGGTTCAGAGCTTCACATGTAAGTCCTATACAAGTGTCTGGAATGAAATTAGCAAGGAGCGTGAAAATGAAGTGAAAGTGTTGGTCGCTCAGTTGTGTCCAATTCTTTCAGACCCCATGAACTGAACCACCAGGATCCTCTGTCCATCATTTCTCCAGGCAAGAATACTGGAATGGCTAGCCTTCTGCTCTCCAGGGGATCTTCCTGACACAGGAATCGGACCTGGGTCTCCTTTATTACAGTCAGATTCTTTACCACATGAGCCATGAAGGAAGCCTGAAATTAGAGATATCAGTAATTAAATAAGAATGTAAATAATAATATCCTAGGGACCAAGCCAGAGACAATGTAGGGTATTTACCGAGAAGTAATAGAAAACATTTTAGCAATAGGTTAACTGTGGTAGTAAGATCTATGTCACACATTTTTCTGTGAGTCTAAAATCAAATAATTTGAACGATTTTATAAATTATACAAATAAAAATGCTGCACTTTCTTTTTTATTTTATGAGTGATCTAATTTCCTCCTTTTTAAATAGGAGATCCACTCTTTACTTTCAATATGACAATCCTGCTTCTATCATGAATACAACATTCTTTGTGAACATTGATAGCTTAACCCAAATATCCTTTCATTTATCAGTTGATGTGTGAAAACTTTCTATGGATTTTATATTTCTTCTTACAGGGGTGATGCAGTAGTTTAAATGGTATCAGACTTGGGTAAGTTAAAAATAATGACATTCATAAAGGAATTTATTGTGAAAATTTTTCATACTTTTATTTATCAATTTTTAGTAATAGAGTAGATTAGAAATGAAAATAACCACAAATATTAAAATGCTGAAATAGAAGACAGCTCTAGGAAATTATTTGTAAGTCTCTCGTTATCTAGCCTTTTTTCACTTTTTGGTTTGTTTTACATCCTATTGAATTATAGCATACATGTTTACAAATTATAAATATACACATCAATCTTCATAAAGTTAACTCATATCAAGAAGCAGAATATTTACAAAATGCTCAGAAGCTTTCTCAACGTTCCCTTCTTTCCACTATTCCGCTCCTTCTGTAAGGGTAAAATCACACAAGTTTAAGCTTTAAAAGGCATGGAAGGATGAAAAAGAAGGTGTTGAGTCCACAATTTGTTTCGTGCAATGCTGGGAGGTTAAAACAGGCAACCCTTCCTAAAGAAGGACTGCTGTGTTATAAAATGATAGATTTAACCAGCACCATCATGACAAAATCCAATCCATGGAGGGAACTTACATGTCTTGGTCTTGATTTGTGAGACTCCCCTGAAAACCTGAAATCATAAGTATCCTTCAGAACTCATATTCATATTACCTGATCTCCAAAATAAACTACAGCCAATGAAATGTTCTGAAAAGTTTTCAGATGGTTTATATTCTATTGTAATTTCCAGATTTGGACTCACCAATATGTATCCCTTGTCTCACACCCTCTTCTAAAATAGTTCCCTCCTCTTAAACCTGGATATATCACTTAAACTTCATATAATAGAACATGACAGAATTGATACTAGGTGATTTCTGAAGAAAGGCTGTAAAAGGCACGCAGACTCCACCTAGCTCTCTCTTTTAGAACAAATGCATTTGGAGTTCTAGGCTGCAGTATAATATGTACAAGTACCCTGAAGCTCTTAGATGGAGAGAACACATTCATATGTAGGGAGCTAACTGAGGAGTCCCAGCTGTTCCCAGTCTTCAACTATTTAAGACTTTTCTTTTAGGTACCATACATGTGAGGAAGTCTTAAGATGAGTCCAGCTGTTGAGCTGCCTAGGCAGCGGCTACAGTATTAATAATACACAACCTTTGAGTGAAGACATCAGGCAAGATGTCATGTCTTTATAAATCCTCAGATGTATAAAGTTCAACACATCCAAAACAAATCAAATTACATAGAAATTTTGTTGCATCAAAATTAAGAACGTCTTAATAGCATACAGAGGAAAAAATCAGTATTGCCTGCAAAAGAATGTCAGACTGAGTTGACTTATTGGCAGAACATAGATGACAGAAGAAAGAACAGTATCTTTCAAGTACTAAATAAAAATACCATACCTATATGTATATACAGAGAGTATATATAATATTAAACACATAATATCAAATTTTAGAGGCTAAAACCAAAATTCTTCATAAGAACTCATAGCACTTAATGCATATACTTTAAAAAGACTAAAGATAATATCAATTGACACTAATTTAGATGTTAAAAATAAAATAGAATACAGGCATTTCTCCTTTTATTGCAACTCCCTTTATTGCACTGCACAAATATTGTTTTGTTTTTTTTTGTACTTTGAAGGTTTGTGCAAGTTTGCCTACCTTGAGCAAGTTTGTTGATGCCATTTTTCCAGTAACCTTTGCTAACTTCACATCTCTGTGTCACCTTTTGGTAAGTCTAGAAATGTTTCAAACTTTTCATTATTATTATATCTGTTATCATGATTTGTGATCAGTGATCTTTGACATTACTACTGTTGTTGCTACTGATGTTACTACTGATCACTGTTGTTACTGTAAAACACATATGACTCATTGCCCCTTAAGAGACTTCCCAGGCGGCACTAGTGGTAAAGTATCTGCCTGCCAGTGCAAGAGACGCAGGAGACACAGATTCAATCCCTGGATTGGGAAGATTCCCTGGAGGAGGAAATGGCAAGCCAACCCATTATTCTTGCCTGGAAAATCCCATGGACAGAGGAGCCTGGCAGGCTACAGTCCATGGGGTTGCAAAGAGTTGGACACAACTGAGTGACTGAGCATGCATATGTAAGTTTCAACTCCGTTATATAAAAGATGTAAGGTAAAGAGTTAAATCTATTAAAAGACTTGGATAAAAATCTCTGTTAATATAATTTGAGGGTAAATTCCATTCCTATAAACTTAGATCCTTCACATGGTATTTTTATTTTCATGAAATAATGGTGAGAGCTATTTAATTCAGTAATCTGATGTTTCACTCATTTCTTGCCTCTACTATTAGAAAAGAGATGCTATGAGAGATGGAACTTGAATAATGCTCTAGTAACTATTAATGTTCATGATTTCAGTAATAATTGTACTATAGTTTTTGTCAAGGTTTTTCTCATTTGTTTCTCTATAAGAAACACTAGCTAAGGTGTTGCCTAACATATATTTTGCAATATTTAAAATTTAATTGGTGAACACTGACACTTTTCTTTCTATATGCAGCTGCCAGAGGAAGGGTTTCCCCAAAAATGGATTTCCCAGACCTCCTGTCTGCCATGTATTGTAAAATTGCTCCCTCCAGGTATTTTAGCAGATTTAGGAAACAATTTTGTTACCATTAGCTTCACCATATTGGGTCAGAGGCGCTTCATAAACCCTTGCATGGTCATTTTAGTTTTATGGTTTTTATTGAGAGAAAGTCGTAAAGCAGTCTAAGCCATAAAAAGAATCAAAGGCTAACATGCCTATGCTTTACAAAGGTATATTGCCCATTATTTGAATATTTCAAGGTCTGAACAAATTTACAGAATATGTCATAACCTCTTTTAAATTTCTGGATCATTAAGACAGGAAAGAAAAATGAAAAATGCCAAATGAAACCACATAGGAAATTGCCTGAGCAAACACAGCTGAGAAATATTAAGTAATGTTAATATTAAATATTAAAATATGGTTATTGTATAGTAAAATGCTAGCTGTGGAATATTTATTATATGAACTATCTTAATAACAATATGATTTATGTTTAGCAAGAAGTTTTTGTTTTAATTAAGTATTCTTGAAGATAAGTTGTGTGAAGAAATAGTCGTAGATAAAATATTCAAGATACAGGTTGTTTTTTGCAATACAAGTAATCATAGCTATATTAAATTACATTTTCTTCCATCTCAAAGCTAGATATCCAATGAGATATATAAGTATTATGTTTTCTGAATTGACAGTAAAATATAGTCACATAGATAAATTCACTTCATGAGTCTGCTATTATCCTTTAAAAAATGAAGGCTTAAAAATTTCATTATTAAATATTTCATACACAAAACAGAATAAGTACAATATATAATATAAAATATACTATGAATACTTGTGATGTCTTCTCTGGTGGCTCAGTCAGTCAAGAATCTGCCTGCAATGCAGGAGATGTGAGTTTGGTCTCTAGGTCAGGAAGATCCCCTGGAAAAGGAAATGGAAACCCATTCCCATATTCTTGGCTGGAAAATCCCATCGACAGAGGAGCCTGGCGGGCTACAGCCCATGGGGTCACAAGAGTCAGACTAGACTTAGAGACTAAACCATCACTACCATTAATATTTGTGAATTCATTAAACAGGCTAAGAATAAGAACATTTACACAACTTTTGAATGTCCTTATTTTCATCCCTTTCTTTTCTGCTGCCTCAAATTTATTATCATTTTGTTTCTTATCTTGGTCATTTTAGTAAGTAATACACTATAAATTTTACCTTTTGTTGATTTCTATCTACTTAAATTATGTAATACATAGTTTTGCCATGCTTGTTTGTTTGATTTTTATATTGTTCTCCCTACGGTGTCTATTGTTATGTCTTCACTCTTAATGACTTTTTAAATTTCTTTTTTGTTTTTTTTTCCTGATAACTCTTGTGAGAGTTTGTTAAATTTTGTCTAGTTATTCAAAGATACAAACTCCTGTTTGTTGATTTTATGTAATTATTGATTTCAATTCATTAGTTCCTGCTCACCTCTCTTTCATTTTATTTCTTTTATTTTTACATAGTACTATTTTTTGTTCATAAGAACAAATAAAATATGGGATAGCAATAAGCATGAATTTGTAACTTGAAAAATGTTCTGCTGTAAGTAGCTGGATATACACAACAAATTGTATTGAGTATGCATAACTGAGATCTTATAAGGAAAGCACAAGTCTTCATTTTCTATAAAGAAGAAAGAGTTCAAACTCAGCTAGCATCCAAGGCTGAGGCTGCTGTTATAGCTTTCCTAAGTTGGTAGGTATGTGAAGATGAATGGGAGCTTTTCTATAACCTAGAGATTTGGGACTTACTATCTATACAGGAAGAAAACTCTGTATTTGGACTCTGAAAGGTAAATGTTTGAAAATGAAACCCCTACTGTAAAACTAACCTTCAGTGAAAAAAACTGTCTAATAATCAACCCACAGGTAAGAAAAATAAAAAGTAAATATTTATGTTTTTTTTTGGGCTCCAGCTGTGCTGTCTTCTACAAGTTTGTAACTACATGTGTGCCATTGAATAGGTGTGGGTTCAGTATATGCCATAACTTGATTCAGAAGAAGTCTAGCTGATAAATAAATGTAAAATTAAATTCCAAACTGGTTGAATTTCTGTGGCAGCACAAACTCTAAACCTAGGCCACACAAGAGGTTTAGGATAAAGCATTACAAATGTTTAGCTTATAACATAAATGTAAATTTATAAGCCTATTACAGTTACTATTGCCATATAACAAATTCCCACAAAACTATTGGCTTAAGAAAACCTTTTCATACACTCATGAGTTCTGTGGGTTTAGAATTCAGAAATTTCACAGTATAAGAGTTTTACTTGTTGCATGATGCCTGAGATATAGGCTTCTGAAAACTTGACAGGCAGGGGTGACTCCATAGCTGTGGCTGGAATCAACCAAAGTCTTTACATGTCTGTGAGTTGATTTTGGCCGTGGCCTAGAAACTTTAGCTTAGCTTTACTGAAGCACCAACATGTGGCCTTTCCATGTAATCTGGACTTCTCCACTACATGGTAGCCTCAAGGTTCCAAAAGCAAATGTCTTAGCAAACAAGTCAGAATCAACATTGCCATTTATAATGTAATATAGCTTCAGAAGTCCTGCAGCATCATGTGTACTACATTCCATTTGTTAAAAGTGAGCTATTATATCAGCCAAGATTCAAACAAAGGGAGTACAGAAACTGTGTGTAGTGAGAGAAGTGTTAAAGGATTTGCTTTGCTGTTCAGTCACTCAGTCGTGTCTGACTCTTTGAGACTCCATGGACTGCAGCAGGCCAGGCTTCCCTGTCCTCTATTTCCTGGAGTTTGCTCAAACTCTTGTCCATTGAGTACATGATGCCATCCAACCCACCTCATCCTCTGTCGTCCCCTTCTCCTCCAGCCTTCAATCATTCCCAGCATCAGGGTCTTTTCCAATGAGTTGGCTCTTCGCATCAGGTGGCCAAAGTATTGGAGCTTCAGCTTCAGTATCAGTCCTTCCAATGAATGTTCAGGGTTGATTTCTTTTAGGATTGACTGGTTTGATCTTATTGCTGTCCAAGGGACTCTCAAGAGTCTTCTCCAGCACCACAACCTGAAGGTGTCAATTCTTTGTTGCTCACACTTTTTTTGTTGTCCAGCTCTCACATCTGTACATGACAGTTGGAAAAACCAAAGCTTTGACTATATAGACAGTAATTATCAAAGTAATGTCCCTGCTTTTTCATATGCTATCTAGGTTTGTCATAGCTTTTCTTCCAAGGAGCAAACGTCTTTTACTTTCATGGCTGCAGTTACCATCTGCTGTGATTTTGGAGCCCAAGAAAATAGTCTGGAACTCTTTCCATTGTTTGTGGGCATGTTTTAAAACCACCACACTCTGCATTTTAGCTAAAAATTATTTATATTAATTCCACTTGAAAAATATATCTACCTTCTCCCAAGATCCCTCAAAAATTATGTTTCATAACAGCATTATGCTCAGGCTAAAGGTCTAGATCTCAAAATCTAAATCAGATCCAGGTAGGATGAAGTTTGTCAGAAACTGTTATTCTTGATATGAAGACCTGTAAAGGAGAAATAAATTTTCTCCATCCTCTGCCCACACTTCTTCCCCCAGCATATGCAATATATATGGTGATACAGGAATTGATAAGTTCTATTGATACATCCACTTAAAAAGATGGCAAAAAAGTTGTATAACAATGATTGGTCCATATCCCAGGTACATGATGGGAGTTTTTTGATGAAGACTCAGTCCTGCTGTCTGGACTTTCTGGAGGATTTCTGACTTGTTTTCCCTGTGGTATTTGGCTTTGACCCCTGGGTTTTTGGTCCTACTCTCTGACAAGGTGTATTATGCAATATTTCCATAGATAAAACACAACATGTTATGAGCTAAAAAATTAAATTACAAAGGCCATTAAGAAACTAACATGACTGAATACAATGAATATAAAATAAAAATAGGTTTAGAATGCCAGTAATTTATAAAAATGGTTGTTGTTTAGTCACTAAGTTGGTCCAAATATTTTGCAACTCCCATGGACTATACACCACCAGGCTCCTCTGTTCATGGGATTTCTCAGGCAAGAATACTAGAGTGGGGTTTCCACTTTCATCTCCAGGGAATCTTCCTGAGCCAGATAACAAACCCAAATCTCCTGCATTGGCAGGCAGATTCTTTACTACTAGGCCATCAGGGAAACCCATAAAATAGCTATGATAGATAATAAAATTAATATTTTAAACAATTAGGACACAATCTTAAAAATAAGATATCATGAGACAAGGGATATAGGCTTAAAAATGGAATTTGAGAAATAAAAATTACTATTAAAATTTAAAGCATATTACATGTGTAAAGTAGCAGTTTAGATAAAACTGTAGGGAGAATTAATTAACTACAAGAAAGGACTAAGAGGAACGCAGAACAGAGTGAAAAGAATAAAATATGTGAAGTTTAAAAGACTTGTGGGATAGAATTCAGTGGTTTAACATAAACTAATGGAATCTCATTAAGAAAACAATAACAGCGATTTATACCCTTAAGACATTTCACAATATTCCATAATATATAATACTGTCAAATACTAGGAGTATCATCTGTCCACATAAAGATAAGTAACAGTAAAAACCTATACTTAGATATATTATAAAGGAAACTTCAGAGAGATCTTATAAGCAGCCTGGTGAAAAGGACAGGATAACTACTGAGAACAATAAGCTTGACATTAAACTTGACATCAGCAAAATGTCAAAAGACAATATGATATGTATATGGTGGTCAGAAAAAAAAAAATTATCAGCTTAGAATTGCAACCCTAGGTAAAATACCATTAAAAATAGTCATGAAATAGATAATCTCTAAAGAAACAATGGATGAGAATTCACCACACATAGACATTCCTAAAAGCTTACTAAGAATATTTAAGAGGAAGGAATTCTCTATATATTTTGAATAAGTAGGATACTAGATGCAGTAACAATCAAAGCATATGTTAAATATATGGATAAATCCAATTAAGGTTTACCTAAAATTTGGAGATCTGAAAAATTGTGAACAAGAAAAATGTGTAAGACAGTGGCATAATTAGAGGCAGTAGATAAAAAACACATTGTATATTTTGACAGGAGACTAATCATAACAACTAAATTCAAACAATGTTAGATAAATGGTGTCCATTGAAACTGTTAAAATATCATGAAAGTAAGAGAAAGAAGATACAAGGGAAAAAAGTGTTTCAGGAATATAGAAGACAAGGTACTCTGAAAATCTCTTATGACAAAACATTCTGTTTTCGCATAATTTCATCAGAAGTGAAATTCTCAGGATTTTAAGTACAACATCATGGATCCAGAAACAAATAGTAAATTGAAAGCCAGAGCAGAAGATGAGAACAGCAGCATCACACTAAAGGGAGACACAGCAGCTGCACCCAGAGGCATGTTTTTATAGTGTTAACCAAAGATTTGCCCGATAAAGGTCTGAAGAACAAAATCTAAGTTGAAAACTAGGGCAGAAAATGTGAATACTGATGCTTCAGCTGTGCTTGATGACATTTGTTGATAGTGATCATCAAAGATATGAGTGCTTATGGCTATGCAGGTACAGGGTCAAGGTAAGATACAAGAATTTGAGAAACAGGCATGTGAAGCCTTGACTTTCAAAGGGTCACTGCCCTCTGTGTAAATGAGGAAAGAAAAAAAATGCCCACTTTCAAAAGGAAATGAAAAGAAATACTGTGGGTTTCAGTTTGGGCTGTGGATAGGGCAGAAAAAAATTATTCCCCATGACATTTTGTGACCGCATGCTTCCATTCACATGGATTTTGTATTAATACTTATACTACTTGACTTGTGAGGTCTGGGAACTCAGACAACACAGAATTTCTGAGATAAAGTCCCACTAAATATAATCTTCTAGTCTAAAATAACAAAACACAAGAGGAAGCAATACATAAGGTCAGCAGTGGGACAGAAACAAATTGCATAATTAATCTGTCAAGAACTGTGGAATAGAATTATTGTGGTATTGACTGGCAAGCTACTCTCCAAACCTATTTCATCTTCTTCTTGGATTCAGAGAGGAAGTGATTATATGTCCAAGCTTCGCTTGTAGTTGGCTATGGCCATACAGCCAAGTTCTGGTTTATGGAATATGTCTAAAGTGAATATATGTCACTTCTTGGCCTAGCTGATACAAACTTCCATCATGCAGCCATCATTATCTCTTTTGTTTTTTTCATCCTTGCAGAATGGAAAAGATAGTATGGGTTAGGAGAAGGGTCACCCAAGATATTGAATGAGATTATATACTCAAACAGGAAAAAGGAAGACCACTCACTCAAAGCACCTGACCGACCTAATCTACATTTACAAGAAATGTATGGCACATATATGTATGGCACATATGTATGGCACATATATTGTATGTTTGTAACAACAGCTAGCACTAAGCAATTTAGTAAGCTATAAAGTATACAAAAGTGGTTATAGTGGTAGAAGGAATTGAAAATAAGGAAAAAAGCTCTTTTAGTAAGGACCAGACAGATTTGAAAAAGAACCAAAGCTAATACCTATAAATTAAATATTTAGGTATTAAAATTAAGTGTAGCATTTAAATTCAGAATAATTGGAATTGAAGGGAGTAGTAGTTAACTGAAAGAATTGCACAGAATAGAAATTATGCAGAAAGCAGCAAAAGAGATAAAGTGGTGGGAAAATGATAAATTAAGAGAGATGGAGAAAGGCCAAAAATATTTCTGATAGGAGATCTTAAAGGAAAAAAGCGAGGGAAAGAAGGAGAGGCACAATTTGATGACAGAAAGAATGAGAATGTTTCAGATCTGATGAGAGAACCATAATAAGGAAGCACATTTTTTCCAAACAGGTAATAAGAAATCTTATTTAGATACAAATAATTTCACAATTTGTATGGAAATACAAAAAACCTCGAATAGCCAAAGTAATCCTGAGAAAGAAGAATGGAACTGGAGGAATCAATCTGCCTGACTTCAGACTCTACTACAAAGCCACAGTCATCAAGACAGTATGGTACTGGCACAAAGACAGAACTATAGATCAATGGAACAGAATAGAAAGCCCAGAGATAAATCCACGAACCTATGGTCACCTTATCTTCGACAAAGGAGGCAAGGATATACAATGGAAAAAAGACAACCTCTTTAACAAGTGGTGCTGGGAAAACTGGTCAACCACCTGTAAAAGAATGAAACTAGAACACTTTCTAACACCATACACAAAAATAAACTCAAAATGGATTAAAGATCTAAATGTAAGACCAGAAACTATAAAACTCCTAGAGGAGAACATAGGCAAAACACTCTCTGGCATAAATCACACCAGGATCCTCTATGACCCACATCCCAGAATTTTAGAAATAAAAGCAAAAATAAACAAATGGGACCTAATGAAACTTAAAAGCTTTTGCACAACAAAGGAAACTATAAGCAAGGTGCAAAGACAGCCCTCAGATTGGGAGAAAATAATAGCAAACAAAGCAACAGACAAAGGATTAATCTCAAAAATATACAAGCAACTCCTCCAGCTCAACTCCAGAAAAATAAATGACCCAATCAAAAAATGGGCCAAAGAACTAAACAGACATTTCTCCAAGGAAGACATACAGATGGCTAACAAACACATGAAAAGATGCTCAACATCACTCATTATCAGAGAAATGCAAATCAAAACCACAATGAGGTACCATTATACGCCAGTCAGGATGGCTGCTATCCAAAAGTCTACAAGCAATAAATGCTGGAGAGGGTGTGGAGAAAAGGGAACCCTCTTACACTGTTGGTGGGAATGCAAATTAGTACAGCCACTATGGAAAACAGTGTGGAGATTTCTTAAAAAGCTGGAAATAGAACTGCCATATGACCCAGCAATCCCACTTCTGGGCATACACACCGAGGAAACCAGATCTGAAAGAGACACGTGCACCCCAATGTTCATCACAGCACTGTTTATAATAACCAGGACATGGAAGCAACCCAGATGCCCATCAGCAGATGAATGGATGAGGAAGCTGTGGTACATATACACCATGGAATATTACTCAGCCATTAAAAAGAATTCATTTGAATCAGTTCTGGTGAGATGGATGAAACTGGAGCCCATTATACAGAGCGAAGTAAACCAGAAAGATAAAGACCATTACAGTATACTAACACATATATATGGACTTTAGAAAGATGGTAATGATAACCCTATATGCAAAACAGGAAAAGAGACTCAGTTGTATAGAACAGACTTGTGGACTCTGGGAGAAGGCAAGGGTGGGATGTTTCAAGAGAACAGCATTGAAGCATATATGTTATCTAGGGTGAAACAGATCACCAGCCCAGGTTGGTGCATGAGACAAGTGCTCGGGCCTGGTACACTGGGAAGACCCAGAGGGATCGGGTGGAGAGGGAGGTGGGAGAGGGGACTGGGATGGGGAATACATGTAAATCCATGGCTAATTCATTTCAATGTATGACAAAAACTACTGTAATGATGTAAAGTAATTAGCCTCCAACTAATAAAAATAAATGGAAAAAAAAAGAAATTAAGCTAACAAATGTTTTGAAATATAATCTTAAAATCATTTTTTAAAAAAGACATAGTATCTAGAAATTACACTGACAGCAGATTCCCAGTTATAACAATGACAGCCATAAACAAGTAAAAAAAAAAATCACCACAGTACCGAGAACCATTGTGTCAAAACAGCTAACCTATTATTTAAACAGAGTGATAGTCTGATTATTTGTATAAATCAAAGATCTTTGCCATAAATATGTCTTCATTAATATAAATTCCAGGAAGAAGAACATAATATACTGAAGGAAGAACTGAGTTGAAAAAATCACTGGTAGGCAAGACACAGACACAATATGTATATACTCTATGTGTATATATAAAAATATACCTAATATATAAATACTTTGTGTATATATATGTAGATATATAGATGTATATATATTAATAAATGCTCAAGATATATACACATTGCTAAGTGAAAGTGTTAGTCACTCAGTCATATCCCACTCTTTGTGACCCCATATCTCCTATCCATGGAATTCTCCAGGCAAGAATACTGGAGTGGGTAACCATTCCCTTCTCCAGGGGATCTTCCCAACCCAGGGATTGAATCTGGCTCACCTGCATTGTAGGTGGATTCTTTACCATTTGAATCATCAGGGAAGCCCCTATATGTCACTAAGTGCCACATTTAAAATTAAAGCACAAGACCGAAAGAGAATATTAAGAAGGAGCTTCAAGTTTCAAAAGTGTGGTCACAGAGTTAAATATATTTTTCCTCTTCACTGACTAAAGGCAAAGCTTTTCTGTAGTCTTACAACATTCTTACACCAAAAATGTGGGGATTTCCACACACCAACCAATTCTCCCACCTTCTATGGAGACCAGCTGGTTGTCCTACAGTTTAATTTATTCTGACACTAACTGCCTAGTGTTAAAAAAAAGAAAAAAAACTGTTCCACAAGACTACTCCCCACTTCGCAAGCTAGTGGCAAGGTTGTCACCTGTGCAGCTAATTGACCAGTTATAAATTGCAAGCTCCCGTGACTCCCTTCTCTGGTTTGATAATTTGCTAGAATAACTCATAGACTCAGGAATATGTTTATTTACATTTGCCAGTTTATTATAAAGGATATGCCAAAGGATACAGATGAAAGTCCAGATAAAGAGGTATACAGAACATGGTATAAGCTAAGGGTATGGAGCTTCCATGCCTTCTCCAGCATGCCACCTCCCCAGCACCTAAATGGGTTCACCAACCGAGGAGCTCTCTGAATCTCTGACTACAGTTTTTCTGGAGGCTTCACTATATAAACATTATTAATTTAATCATTAGCTATTTGTGATTAAATCAATCTCTAGCCATCATGTGGTCAGTTTCTCTGGGTTTAACTAGCCCTCATCCTCCAAGAGTCACTAATTATGATAACCTCAGGACTGGTTGAAAGGTGCTTATTATAAGTGACAAAAGACTATTTTCTCATTTCTGTCACTAGGGAAATTCTAAAGGCTTTAGAAGCTCTGTGCCAGGAACCAGGGATGAGAACTAAATACATGTTTCTTATATCACAATATCACACTGGCAAATACAAACTTAGAAAAGAGCCCAAAGCTTAGCTCTTTTGAGTATTGATTTAATTTATAGTTCAGATTGGGCTTCCCTGGTGGCTCAGATGGTAAACAATCTGCCTGCAATATGAGAGACCAGGGTTCGATCCCTGGGTTGGGAAGATCCCCTGGAGAAGGGAACAGTTACTCACTCCAGCATCCTCGCCTGCAGTATTCCACAGACAGAGGATCCTGGTGAGTTACAGTCCATGGGGTCACAAAGAGTCGGATGCGACTGAAGCCTTAACACTTTCACTTTTCATAGTTCAGATGGGCTGTATTTGAGCACTGAGCTGGGTGCTATTAAAAATTATTTTGGTATAACAGGTGAAAATAAGGACTGTATTGGCAAAATTGGACAGAGAGTCACCATACATTGTTTCAGTCTCTCAGTCATGTCCGACTCTTTGCAACCAACCCCATGGACTGTAACCTGCCAGGCTCCTCTGTTCATGGAATTCTCCAGGCAAGAAAAGAGGAGTGGGTTGCCATTTCCTTCTCCAGTCAATATATATATATATATAATGTAAAATGTTTTGGCAATCACTTTAAACTGTTATGTCCTTCTCCTTTTGGAAAAGTGAACTTTGCCAAAATACTATTATCTTACCATAAGTGAGTTTAATGTAAGGTAATAAAAGATTGGGATGTACATGTCAAGCAAGGTTTGCATTATTCTATACAGTCTTAAAGTGAATGAAATTTAAAATGAATGATAAAGAAAAATAATTAGTCTGCAACTAAGAAATATCTAGAATAATTTAAACTGAAAAATAAGAGTAAGATAGAGTGATCTAGGTAAACTGAATAGGAAATGGCATCCCACTCCAGTATTCTTGCCTGGGAAATCCCATGGATAGATGAGACAGGTGGGTTTTAGTCCACGGGGTTACAAAGAGTCTCACATGACTGAGTGATGGAATTAAACAAAATTTTAATTAAGATTAAAAACAAGGCTAATTAAGAAATTAAGCAAGTATTCAAAGCATAAGGCTAAATTGAAGTGAATCCTATTAAGTAAGTAATAATCTAGGATAACTAGCAGGAAAAAAGAAAAAAAGAAAAGATTAATTAATCAGAGAAAATAGGCTTAGGGGAGTTCCCTGGCAGTCCAGTGATTAAGACCCATCTCTTTCACTGCTGTGTACCCAAGTTCAATTCCTGGTCAGAGAACTACTATCCCCCAAGCTGCCTGGATTGGTGAAAAAAATATTAGCCATGAGAATTCATAAGAAAGTCCTTGGAATGGCTCAGCAGTCCCAGGAAGTAGCTTTTCTTGGGGGTCTATCTTGCTCCTTTTTAGGTTTCCATCACTACATAGCACCCTCAACTCCTTCCATTGTCATCTATGTGTATCCTTTCTGCTTTTACCCCAATATACATCTTTCCTTTCCTCTACCTATAGAAGACTCATATTTGTAAATTTGAGGACACAAACTATAGCTAGTAAATATGTTGATTGTGAATCTTTCTTTCCTTAAGGAATGAATAATATGTCCACTTAATTTTTCTCCACTCTCTTTTCCTTAACTATAAGCTTTCCATGCTCTCCTGGATCAGGTATTGAAAGTCCCTCCAAATAAACTTTTTCTAACAAAAGAGCATTTTCATTATGAGATGTACATTTCAATCAATTAGGAAGAATAAGTACACAAAGACTCTGGTTCTCAAATTTAGCTAGAATCACTGGGAAGGCTTATTAAGACACAGACTGCTGAGCTGTAACCAGTTTTGATTCAGTAGGGCTGGGAATGGGAACAAGAACCTGCATTTCTAATAAGTATGATGCTGATATTGTTGGTCCAGGAACAACAATTGAGAATGACTATACAGACACTGAGAGCTAATTCTTTCTTCCACTATGGACAACATTACCACAGCCTTTTTTTCTACATTTTATGGGATTATTTTATCCATAGAATCTGTAAAATCTGAGTATCTTATAGGGAATGTTGTTAACTCCAGTGAGGGAGTATTGTTCAAAAGTTGAGTTCATT
The DNA here is from genome assembly GCF_023699985.2 of Odocoileus virginianus. Lineage (NCBI taxonomy): Eukaryota > Metazoa > Chordata > Mammalia > Artiodactyla > Cervidae > Odocoileus > Odocoileus virginianus. The sequence goes on from NC_069697.1 coordinate 12,385,906, forward strand.
TATATTTGGCACCTATTCCAATGACTGTGAGTGATTTAATCTCCCCAAGTTTCGATTTCCTTCTCAATAAAAGAAGAAAGATACATCTGTATTGTTAGTGTGTGTACATGTGCTGAAGTTTAATAATAGACTCAACAAAAATTGATTGATATGATGCCACAGAATATGTGCTTATCACTGGTAAGAGGGTGAAGAGAAAAAGAAACAGGAAGAGAAGAGGAGCATTAGATGGAAAAACAGCCAATATGTTGCACATTAAATTCAGAAGGAAACACAATATTAAAATTTTCAAAAACCTCTAAGCAACACTTATATTTCTTATCCAATTTTTCACTCTAAAAGTAAATAATGGCATTAATAAAAACCTAAAATATTTTTAAGTAATGCAGTTATTAATTATTTTTATTAAACTTAAAAATACATTGCATATACTATTTAAAACTAGGCAAATATTATGCAAATACATCTTTATACACTGAGATATTATAAATTCTAAGTATTAGAATAATTATAAAAATCTATTTGGTTTATGTATCAAATATACATGATATATTAATAGATGGTAATTATTTCTCATTTTTAGCAATTTTGAGATTTTAATCTGAGGTAATTGAGAGTGAAAGATTTTGCTAGCTTTAAAGAAGCAAAAAAATGTTCCCAGTTACAGAGAGATAGGAAGGACTAAACAAAAATCACTTCCTATATGACTATTTTTACAAATTAAAAATTCTTAATGATAAACTCCATACTTCCCTGATGGTTCATTGGTAAAGCATCTGCCTGCACTGTAGGAGACACAGAAGACAAGATTTGATCCTTGGGTCGAGAAGATCCCCTGGAGAAAGAAATGGCATTCATCCACTCTAGCATTCTTGCCTGAAAAATTTCATGGACAGAGGAGCCTGGCAAAGGACCGCAAAGGGTCGCAAAGAGTCAGACACCACTGAGCAAAGCACAACACAGCACTAATAAACCCCATGACGTTTTTTTAAATAATCCGCCTGTAATGTGGGAGACCTGGGTTCAATCCCTGGGTTCGGAAGATCCCCTAGAGGAGGGCATGGCAATCCACTCCAGTATTCTTGCCTGGAAAATCCCCATGAACAGAAGAGCCATGTGGGCTACAGTCCATGGGGTCATAAAGAGTTGGACATGACTGAACGACTAAACACTTGCACACCATGCTGTTTTTTAGGAATGCATTTCTTATGTTAAAAAGTCAAATGATAATAATGTTACCTCAAACCCATTTTCTTAAGTGTGAGTTATATCACATTTACTTAGCACTACCTTTTAAGTTCTGTTTTACATCTACATCTATCTGTGGAGGGCTTAAACATTTTCTTCTGATACATAGAAATGCAGAGGAATTAATGTTATCTGTTTCTCTCAATTTTTCTTGAATGAAGTGAACGAAGTATTCTCTGCTAATGTAGTTGAAACAATTTGCTCGCATTGAAATGGGAAGAAAGAAAAGAGATCAATACATAACCATTAATTCAAGGAATGCTTAGAAAACTTGTAGAATAGTAATTCATGAGAATATGCTGACTGGGGACAGGCCCACACTATGTTGATATGTAAAATAAATAGCCCTGATCTACTATACTATGAATTCCTCCCAGTTCTCAGTATGGGTTAGAGTTGTTTTGACTATTAAACAGCAAATATTAACATCTGGAAATGTGAAGGTTAAAGGTCTTTTTACTCATAAAACTGCACCAGCATTATTCATAATAGCCTGTATTTGACCTTTGCCTGGGTTGAGGACTGCTGCTAATATTGCTGTATAAATAAATAAAAACTTATTCTTTCATTCTGTTGTGATTTTATTTTGGTGAATTGTGTTATTTTAACAATCAGTAAGGAAATGGCAACCCACTCCAGTATTCTTGCCTGGAAAATCCCATGGACATAGGAGACTGGAAGGCTACAGTCCATAGGATCACAAAGAGTCGGACACGACTGACCGACTAACACACACACACATAGAATTTAAAAAAAAATTCCAAATGCTGCATCCTTATGTTTAAATTGAATAGTATCTATTTTTGCTGAAATTCATTCCATAGTACATATGTTATAATAACATTTGGCAGACAAGTTTTGTTAAAGTAAAAGTGTTTTCATATGCAAAGTTTGCATGCTATTTTCTGCTTCTTGTGTTGGTAATTGAATGTATTATATTTACATCTGAAAGTATACATTACTTTAAACAGTATTTAAAACAGAACTCCTGAATTTTCCTTATTCCTCATTATTTCTCTTATCTCTCTCAACATACTTGTTAAGGACGTTTGTGTCTCCATAAAATTCTTATACTGAAGTCCTAACCCCCCAGGGTAGCTATTAATAGATTTTGAGATGGGCCTCTAAGGAAATCAAGTTAAATGAAGTCACTGGGTGAGTCTCTGATCTCCCAGGGTTAATGTCATAAGAGAAACCAGAGCTCTTGTTCTCTCTCTCCCTGTCTATCTCCTTTACAAGAGGTCATGCAAACATGCAAGAAGATGACAACTGCCTACAAGCCAAAAGAGGTCTTATCAGGAAAGGACCGACTGGTTCCCTGACTTTGGACTTATAGCTCCCAAAATTGTAAGAAATAAATTTCTTTTGTTTAATCCACCCAGTCCGTAATGTTTTGTGATGGCAGCCTCCAGATGACTAATGAAAAATTTACTTGAGGTTATTCCAATTAAAGTATGCTTACTACCACCCTCTCGATGCAATAAGACATGTGGTTGGGGTGTGTGCTGTTCACAGACACTGAATAATGCTGAGGGAGAATGGACTGTTTCCAAAGAAAGCTAATTATGATGTTTTGAATGGTCGTCTCCATATTTGCAGATCTTAGAGCTGAGCAGTAACTATAACGAAGCCTTAACTTCTAGCTGACCAATTTCAAAGATTATATGTATCTGAATAAAATGTCATCTTGTAGAAAACAGAAAATAAAAATATCTTAAGAAAGCCATATATAGGACTACTTTTGCAAGTAATTAGAGCAGAAATAATTTATTCTCCTTTCCCCTCCCCACCTTTCAAGATAAACTGTGGCTCCATCTGTCTCAATTGAAATGGCTGCATAAACATAAAATCCTTTGATTACAGTTCTGTTGCACCTTTGATCTGCAGAAATCAAAAAATTTCTGAAAAATTTTAGCAGTAGTAGTGGGTTCATTTGGAAATTAGAACTTCCAGACAGCAGATGTTCTATAAGTATGTCAATTAGATGCCATTGACAAACCAATGTCCTATTTCTGCTCTCAGCTTCTTTCTTTTTCTAGTGCTGATTACTCTTTAACTATTAGACTACTGTTTAACTGCTTACAATTTATTGAAAGGGTGAGTCTCTGGGGAGACTGACTTTAAAAAATCATGGTTTTATCTCAATTGTGTTGTTTCTTACTAGAGAAAAGAAAACTTGGACATTCACTGATGGTGATCTCTACAGTGACATGTGATTGATTTATTACTAATTGCATTGGGTGGATAATGGTTAGCTGTGATGGGCTTGCTCAAGAGATTGTCATTCTAGCTGGTGAACTAAAGATAGTGATTGTTCCTGATGAAATTAAGAGGTTGCTCCTAGAGTAAAAGGGAGGGGGGAGTTACCAGTATTAAATTTTATTTTAAAACAATCATTGGTTTATTTAGTTATATTTCCATCATAATATTTTCTTATATTTGAAAAGGGCTTTAATCAGTATCTTTCTATTGAGTTTTATTACTGAAAAAGGCCTATGATCTCTGATTACTTGTAGATCTTATTTAATAAGTACCAGGTGCTTGTCAGTTAACATTTGTCAGTTTTCTATTGTTCACAGTTTTCATCTGTGAACAAATGTCCCTAGTTAAATAAAATAGGAGAGTTGGGCACTATGAAAGGGTAAGCCTACACCTGGGTCATGGTGGCTTCACTTGATATGTTAAAGCTGATGTCTGGTTTCTTTAAACAACATATTAAAACCAAAGGATTGAGAGAGGAACAACAGGTTTTAACTTTAGAGGCATTAGCAGATGAATTTAAGACACTGCTTCTGTAAAATTTTTAAAAGTGTAAAAAACTGGTTTGACAAAAGAAGATTTAAAATTGTAATACAATTGGATGTAAGCCATCATATTTTTGTAACAAACATTTTTATATTTCTGTGTTATTATATATTCTTAAGAACTACACATTACTTAACTGGAGTGCTAAAACTCATGATCAAATAGGAAGAAGAGAAATACACAGTATAAAAGAACTGTAATCAATAGATCTTGATATTAATAATTTTTCTTTTAGTCTAGGTAGTCTTTAAATTTAGGTTGTGTATATGTGTGTGTGTGTGTGTGTATCTTGTTGTGATAGCAGATTTCCAACATCCCACTGGTAAAGACTATGACTGGTGAGAATTTATTACCATTTAGAAGTGTTTAATTCTAGAATCACTGCATGTTATAGACTTTTGTCTAGTATCTAACTCACTTTGAAAAAGAAGCTCACCATCAGGATCTTATTTTTTTTCTATGACTTTCTGCTCTTGTTCTTGTTTTTTTTCCACCTTTCTCCATCTTTCTGTGCTTTATTTCATGAATTAATTACTGAATTTTGATTTCATTTCTAAACAGCTTATTTAAATATTCAGTGTATTGGGAAGGTTATTATCACTAGGTTAGACTAAGAAGAAATAATTCTGTTGATTCCCATGTTATCATTGTTTTTAATTCCTGACCAATGCTCCAAACACAATTCAAGCACTTACTTGATATCTTTATCCAGTTTACTTCAAAAGCCATATACCACTCCCATCTTCCTTTAAAATTTCACTCACTTTAGTCAACTGCTATAGCTTGTGCTTCACAAATAGAGTTTTAATATTACACTAAGTATAATGTAAGTGCTTCTCATTTAACACAAAAACTTTCTCCCATGGGGAAAATTGATTGGAGGGGAGTTAGAATGTAGAATGTTGCAGCATTTGAGTAGTGAGATGAGTCACTACAAGTGCAATGAAGTGGGCCATATAAGTTAATTTTGGAGTTTTAATAACTAGCTATTCAAATAGGACTAAAATTTGGGGAGGAGAGAGATTAAAGCTAATAACGTCATCTAGTTTATAGGTGTGGGCAACTCAGAAAAAGGGATACTATTTATTAAGGGGGTGATATATGAGGGAGAAACAGTTTGCAGTCTATTATTTCTTCTCCGGCATTAGTGGAAAAGCATGGACTTAAGCAGACACAAGACTTAAAGTGCTTCTGGCTGTTTTCCCTACATTGCCTGCCTCACTGGTGGAAGCAGTTATAGACATCCTCCGAAGATCCCTGCGGTTGCTGCAACTGCCTGGCATCTTGGGTGTGTGCATAGTTGTGAAGACGTGTCCAACACTTTGTGGCCCCATGGACGGTAGTCCTCCAGGCTCCTCTCCCCATGGGATTTTCCAGGGGAGGATACTGGAACAGGGTGCCATTTCCTCCTCCAGGGGATCTTAACAATCCAGTGACTGAACCCACATCTCCTGAGTCTCCTGCATCGGCAGGTGGATCCTTCACTACTGTGCCATCTGGGAAACCTGACATCTTGGGAGGAAGCAGCAAACTGGGGAGTTAACAGTGACTTTTTGTACCTTTATAGATTCATTAATCAACAATTTTATAAACATCTAAATACCGGTATTAAAGCTATTGCTTTAAGTAGCTCTAATTATTTGTTTTACTGACACAAATTTGACTTATTTTTTATTTCAACTCTTTAAAATGGAAATACAATAAAAGTATACTAAAATAAAGTGTGCCAAAAAGTTTCCATAATATCTCTTGGAATATGGGTGGAGAATGACAATTCTTGATAATACAGTTTTTGCCACATAGTTTATTTTCTGAAATTAATAAATTTACAAGCAGTTATAATTCAACAATCAGAAAAACAAATGTATATATTCTGGATCTTATTTAGATAATGATTGTGATAACAATTAATTAATTAATATTAGTATCTCCTGCATTCCAGGCTTTGTTCTAAGCACTGGGCTACAACTTGGAATAAAAAAAGAGTACCTTTGCTCACTAACCTAATGTTAATACATATCAAGCAATGGCATGTAATTAGATTGACAGAGGAGAGTAAGGTAAAAGAGACTGTATGAACTTTGAGCAAAGCCCTTAATGAATTGAAATAATGATACTACTTCTGGGCAATAACTGACCAAATCAAAGATGGTAAGTGCAAAGGTCATGAGGGGAAAATTTGTTTAACTTATACACAGAGTACATCATGGGAAATACAGGCTGAATGAATCACAGCTGGGATCAAGATTACTGGGACAAATAACAAAAACCTCAGATATACAGATGATACCCCTCTAATGGCAGAAAGTGAAGAGTAACTAAAGGGCCTCTTGATGAGGGTTTAAGAGGAGAGTGAAAAAGCTGGTTTAAAATTCAACATTCAAAAACTAAGATCATGGCATCTTGCCCCATTGCTTCACAGCAAATAGAAAGGGAAAAAGCAGAAACAGTGACAGATTTTATTTTCTTGGCTCCAAAAATCACTGCAGATGGTGACTGCAGCATGAAATTAAGATGCTTGCTCCTTGGAAGGAAAGCTACGACAAACCTCGACAGCATATTAAAAAGCAGAGACATCACTTTGCCAACCAAAGTCCATATAATCAAACTATGGTTTTTCCAGTAGTCATGTATCGATATGAGATTTGAACCATAAAAAAGGCTGAGCACCAAAGAATTGATGTTTTTAAATTGTGGTGCTGGAGGAGACTCTCGAGAGTCCCTTGGACTGCAATTAATTCAAACCAATCCACCCTAAAGGAAATAGTCACTGAAGGATTGATGCTGAAGCTGAAGCTCCAATACTTTGGCCACCTGATTTGAAGAGCTGACTCACTGGAAAAACTGATGCTGGTAAAGATTGAAGGCAAAACCAGAAGGGGGTGGCAGAGGATGAGATGGTTAGATAGCATGGCAACTCAATGGATATGAGTCTGAGCAAACTCTGGCATATAATGAAGGACAGGGATGCATGGGGTCGCAAAGAGTAGGATATGACTTCATGATTGAACAACAACAAATTTAAGTAACATCGAGAAGATGAAGGTAAATGGTTTATCACACACAATTTGGACAGGAGTCATATCTTATTAAAGATTTTCAGTATTATTCTAAATACTATGAGGAAGCACTGCAGTACATGGATAGTTGAGAGAATAGATGTGGGGTAACACAATTCAGCTCACATTTTAAAACCATTCTCTGGATAGTGTATAAGAATAGTCTGAAAAGGGAGTGGGTGCAGGAGTAAAACTGACAGACCTGTCAAGATAACTTTGCAGAGAGCCCACCTCAAAACTGTTGGAAGATTGAACTAGGATAATGCAGTAAATGGTGGGGGAAAGTGGACATCAGTGCATATTTTGAACATAAATCCCAAATGATTAGTTTTGCAAAAAAGAGTAATGATGACAACTAAATTTGGGGTCTGAATAATAAGTCACTAATGAAATGTTACTATACTACAGTTTTTCATACTGTTCATGGGGTTCTCAAGGCAAGAATACTGAAGTGGTTTGCCACTCCCTTCTCCAGTGGACCACATTCTGTCAGACCTCTCCACCATGACCCTTCAGTCTTGGGTGGTCCCACACGGCATGGCTTAGTTTCGTTGAGTTAGAGAAGGCTGTGGTCCATGTGATCAGATTGGCTAGTTTTCTGTGATTATGGTTTCAGTGAGCATGCCCTCTGATGCCTTCTTGCAATACCTACCGTCTTACTTAGGTTTCTCTTACCTGGGACGTTGGGTATCTGTTCACAGCTGCTCCAGCAAAGCGCAGCCACTGCTCCTTACCCTGGACAAGGTCGCCCGTCCTGACCTTGAACGTGGAGTAGCTCCTCTCAGCCCTCCTGTGTCCAATCAGCTGCCGCCCCGTGGACGTGGGGTTGCTCCTCTTGGCCGCAGCCCCTGACCTCGAGCATGGGGTAGCTGGTCTCGGTGTTTGCTTCTGACCTCGGACGTGGGGGAGCTCCTCTCAGCCACCACTCCTGACCTCGGTCAAGGTCCAAGGAACTCCCCAGATCGGTAGGTGCCCAATATGCTACCGGAGATCAGTAGAGAAATAACTCCAGAAAGAATGAAGGGATGGAACCAAAGCAAAAACAATACCCAGTTGTGGATGTGAGTGGTGATAGAAGCAAGGTCCGATGCTGTAAAGAGTGATATTGCATAGGAACCTGGAATGATAGGTCCAAGAATCAAGGCTAATTGGAAGTGGTCAAACAGGAGATGGCAAGAGTGAACGTCGACATTCTAGGAATCAGCGAACTAAAATGGACTGGAATGGGTGAATTTAACTCAGGTGACCATTATATCTACTACTGTGGCAGGAATCCTTTAGAAGAAATGGAGTAGCCATCATCGTCAACAAAAGAGTCCAAAATTCAGTGGTTGAATGCAATCTCAAAAACAACAGAATGATCTCTGTACGTTTCCAAGGCAAACCGTTCAATATCATGGCAATCCAACCCTAAGATCCAACAAGTAATGCTGAAGAAGTTGAAGTTGAAAGGTTCTATGAAGACCTACAAGAACTTTTAGAACTAACACCCAAAAAAGATGTCCTTTTCATTATAGGGGACTAGAATGCAAAAGTAGGAAGTCAAGAAACATTTGGAATAACAGGCAAATTTGGCCTTGGAGTACAGAATGAAGCAGGGCAAAGGCTAATAGAGTTCTGCCAAGAGAATGCACTGGTCATAGCAAACACCCTCTTCCAACAACACAAGAGAACACTCTACACATGGACATCACCAGATGGTCAACATCAAAATTAGGTTGAGTATATTCTTGAGAAAAAGGTGTAGAAGCTCTACACAGTCAGCAAAAACAAGACTGGGAACTGACTGTGGCTCAGATTATGAACTCCTTATTACCAAATTCAGACTTAAATTGAAGAAAAGAGGGAAAACCACTAGTCCAACCAGGTATGACCTAAATCAAATCCCTTATGACTATACAGTGGCAGTGAGAAATAGATTTAAGGGACTAGATCTGATAGACAGAGTGCCTGACGAACTATGGACTGAGGTTCATGACATTGTACAGGAGACAGGGATCAAGACCATCCCCATGGAAAAGAAATGCAAAAAAGCAAAATGGCTGTCTGAGGAGGCCTTACAAATAGCTGTGAAATGAAAAGAAGTGAAAAGCAAAGGAGAAAAGTAAAGATAGCCCCATCTGAATGCACAGTTCCAAAGAATAGCCAGGAGAGATAAGAAAGCCTTCCTCAGTGATCAATGCAAAGAAATAGAGGAAAACAACAGAATGGGAAAGATTAGAGATATCTTCAAGAAAATTAGAGATACCAAGGGAATATTTCATGCAAAGATGGGCTCAATAAAGGACACAAATTGTATGGACCTAACAGAAGCAGAAGATATTAAGAAGAGGTGGCAAAAATACAGAGAAGAACTGTACAAAATAGATCTTCATGACCCAGATAATCATGATGGTGTGATCACTCACTTAGAGCCAGACATCCTGGAATGTGAAGTCAAGTGGGCCTTAGAAAGCATCACAATGAACAAAGCTAGTGGATGTGATGGAATTCCAGTTGAGCTATTTCAAATCCTGAAAGATGATGCTGTGAAAGTGCTGCACTCAATATGCTAGCAATCTGGAAAACTCACCAGTGTCCACAGGACTGGAAACGGTCAGTTGTCATTCCAATCCCAAAGAAAGGCAATCCCAAAGAATGCTCAAACTATGCACTATTGCACTCATCTCACACTCTAGTAAAGTAATGCTCAAAATTCTCCAAGCCAGGCTTCATCAATACGTGAACCGTGAACTTCCAGATGTTCAAGCTGGTTTTAGAAAAGGCAAAGGGACCAGAGATCAAATTGCCAACATCTGCTGGATCATCGAAAAAGCAAGAGAGTTACAGAAAAACATCTATTTCTGGTTTATTGCCTATGCCAAAGACTTTGATTATGTGGATCACAATAAACTGTGGAAAATTCTGAAAGAGATGGCAATACCAGACCACCTGACCTGCCTCTTGAAAAATCTGTATGCAGCTCAGGAAGCAACAGTTAGAAATGGACTTGGAACAGACTGGTTCCAAACAGGAAAAGGAGTATGTCAAAGCTGTATATTGTCACTCTTCTTATTTACCTTATATGCAGAGTACATCATGAGAAGCACTTGGTTGGAAGAAACACAAGCTGGAATCAAGATTGCCGGGAGAAATATCAATCACCTCAGATATGCAGATCACACGACCCTTATGGCAGAAAGTGAATAGGAACTAAAAAGCCTCTTGATAAAAGTGAAAGAGGAGAGCGAAAAACTTGGCTTAGAGTTCAACATTCAGAAAACTAAGATCATGGGATCTGGTCCCATCACTTCATGGCAAATAGATGGGGAAACAGTGGAAACAGTGGCTGACTTTATTTTGGGGGGCTCCAAAATCACTGCAGATAGTGATTGCAGTCATGAAATTAAAAGACACTTACTCCTTGGAAGAAAAGTTATGACCAACCTAGACAGCATATTAAAAAGCAGAGACATTACTTTGCCAGCAAAGGTCCATCTAATCAAGGCTATGGTTTTTCCAGTGGTCATGTATGGATTTAAGAGGTGGACTGTAAAGAAAGCTGAGCACTGAATAATTGATGCTTTTGAACTGTATTGTTGGAGAAGACTCTTGAGAGTCCCTTGCACTGCAAGGAGATCCAACCAGTCCATCCTAAAGGAGATCAGTCCTGGGTGTTCATTGGAAGGACTGATGTTGAAGCTGTAACTCCAATACTTTGGCCACCCCATGCGAAGAGTTGACTCATTTGAAAAGACCCTGATGCTTGGAGGGACTGGGGGCAGGAGGAGAAGGGGACGACAGAGGATGAGATGGTTGGATGGCATCACCGACTCAATGGACATGAGTTTGGGTAAACTCTGGGAGCTGGTGATGGACAGGGAGGCCTGGCATGCTGCAATTCATGGAGTCGCAGAGTCAGACACGACTGAGCAATTGAACTGAACTGAACTGATACTACAGTTGGTAAGTATTTACTTGTGTCATCTCATTATATTTTCAGAACATTATGATTTTGACCTGGAATTCCTAAAGGGAACTTGTTCTGTCATGATAACATTTATATATATTCTCAGGAAATGGTAGGACCCATTCTACTATAGGGGGAAGGATAAGCATTTGAGACACATGATACACCAGTAGAGTGCCTTATTTTGTTTGAAAACAAACAAACAACAGAAAAAACACAAAAATTTTATAGAGTTGTTTTGTACATTCACAGATATATTTGTATTTTTCATTGATTTCCTTTTTGCACATAGTTTTAGTCCCTAGATTCTGAAGGATTTAGTTTATTATATGTAGTTGTGAATAGCCTTGGTTACCCTTGACATTTCTCATTTCCTATTTTTTATTCAAGTGTGGAAATTGTGAAGAGCTTAAATTGCTTGACCTTAAGACTATATAACTCCAAGACTGCATTTTCTTGAGTATTCGCTCTCAGTTTTAAGATGGTATTTTCTTGCTTTCTGTCATAGAACTCATAAACATTAAAAGTCAAAATATAATGCACAAAATGTCAAGAATATGAAAATAAATGGTCTATGATCTCCTAAGGTGAAGAAAGGGTATTCACGTATATTTTAACACATTCACAGAGTAAGCTTAAATATCACTGCACAATATTACATAATGATTATATACTATTTTTGTTGATTAATGAAATTATGTAAAAAGGAACAGTTATCTTTGAAGGTCAAGAAAGCTCAAGTTAATACAGATTTTGCTGGATATTTCTCTATTTTGAATTTGTATTTTAGGAACAGTGTATATTTACAAAACATTAAACAAGAAATGCATAAAATTACCCTTCAACAGTAATAATAATTGGAATTTGTGAACATTAAGATACAAAATTTGTGTTCTAAATATGTAAAAGCACTATTCTAGGCTTTATCTTCTTCAATGTTTACAACATACTTATTGGGTAACTGCTGCTGTTATTTATTTATTATTTCAGAGAGAAATTAAGTAACTTTGCCCAGGATGCAGAAATTAAGCTAATAGAGATTGGCCAGTGTCTACTCCCTCAAGAAATAGCATTCAACCGTCCAGAAATAGCAATTTATTTTCTCTATTTTCTTCCACTGATCAAAATTAAAAATTACATCCAGCAGTTTCAAAGTGCTAGTTATGTTCTAAAAACACAAACTGTCAGATTTAAAGCTTTCCACGAGAGAGAGAGAGAGAGAGAGACCCTATTATTACTCTCAATTTACAAAAGAGGAAACTGAGACTCAAAGAAATAGCAAAACACATACTCGAATCAAAAATATTGTTAAAGCTTGTATTCAAATCCAAACAATCTGGTAATTGAGTCTACATTTAAATATTAACTTCAGCTTCCCAACAGTTATTTATGTGATGACATTTTCATACTATGTAATTATAGTATTACATACTACATATCACTTAGCATTTTAAGATTCAATTTTATACTTAGTCTAATATTATAAATATTTTCCTACTGAATATACAGTGTGCAGTCATTTTATGATTCAATTATGAGCCATGGAGTTTGATAAGCAAAAATTTTCTTAGTTTATTTTTTAGTTTATGTTTTCTTAGTTTATTTTATTTTAAAAATCCATATATTTTTATTTATGGATAGATGATGCAAAGACTGTCCCTATTCAATTTTGGTTTATAAAGTATATTACTTTGTCTTACTTAACTTTCCAAAAATATTTGAGATCATTAAGCCATAAGTTTCTATCCATATGGACTTTAATGGCTCCTTCTCTGCTTTACTAATTGATTTCACCCTTCTTATTGGCGCCTACTTCCACCTATAATATATGATTGTCAAGTCTCTTTCCCTGGTCTTTCTCCTCAGTGTCATCACCAGATATTTCTAAATGCTACCTAGACATCTTCATTGCATTGCTTTACAGGTGCCTGATGTCAAGATTTCCAAACTAATTTTTTCTTTTACACACTTTTTTTTTTCCTTTTACCCATTATCTCAAGTATAACATTTTTTATTCTCCTAGAAAGTGAACACATCATTTCAGTATACATGAGTTTTCCCTTATCTCACATATAATTACATTCTCTTGCATGTTTCTAGAATCTTTCTCCTTTAACTTCAAGCTAATTGCTTTTGTTTTAGTTCACACTCTTAATCTTCCTCTTTACTGCAATAACTTCTTCCTAAGAAATGTTTCCAGTCTTTCCTTCCAAATGCTGCCTATTGTATTTGTATAAGATATATTACATGATGTCATACCTTTAATTAAAATATCAAAAGATCCCCATTCCTTATAGATAAAACTCTACATTTTATGATATGATAAAAGTTGGCTACTTTTTTCATCAGAAAAAAACACTTTATATAGTGATTTTGACCATGAATGGCAAGCCCAGATAAAAGACACTTGGCCAACAATAAAAAAATATTACTGATATTATAGTAATTTTGTTATATGGATTTTGATTAACTGTTTAGAGGTTGGGTTAACAAGACTTGGGGACCCTGGAACTGACTGGAGAAAAAGAATATAATCAAGAGAGGACAGAACTGAGTTGTCAGAAAAAGGGACCCAAGTAAAGAAGTAAAGCCTTAAGAAAGAAAAAAATAGAAGGAAATATCCAATAGTGAGAATATAGATGTTACCTTATCTGTGATTTGTTATTTTTTTTCAATCTCTCTGGTATGTATTCTTAGTACCTGTTAAGTTATAAAGCAATTATTGAATGTCAAGAATTTTTCTAGGTGTTAACTAATAAGGTTACAAATAAACAAAAAACACCTCACAGAACTTGCATTCTAATAAACAGCATAAATAAAGGATATGCAACTTAACTTTTCAAATTCTAGGGCATATTTTTAAATATCTCATTCTAGTTACTCAATTATAAATAATTGGTGAGGAAAAATATAAGGTTTGAAGGGACAGATGAATGTCTATTCATGTGTGTCATTAGACGAGTTATATAGCATTCTTTCATTCAACAGTTTTCAAAGTTTTGGGTCTCAAGACTCCTTTACACTAGTAAGATTATTGAGAGTCCCCCAAATTTTTGTTTCTGTGTGGTACATATGTTGATAGTTACTATGTTAAAGATAAAACAGTAACATTTGAAACATATTTATATATTAATTCATTTAAACATGAGAATAATAAACTTATTACATTTTAACAATTATATTTTCCAAACCCACAAAAATTTAATGAGGAAAATAGCATTGCTTTTTATTTCTACAAGGATTCTTTAATGTCTTGTTTAATATATTCATATGTTTTTGGTACATATTGTGTTATATTATTATTTTGCTTGCAATATATGAAATAAATCCAGCTTACACACATATACACATTTCAGATGATTATAGATATTCTACTTTGATACTAAACATTAACTAAATATGTATAGTTTCTGAATGGTCACTTGAAATATGGAAACTGAAATCATATCAAAGATGATTTGTTGCTGTTATATTAAAAATCCATTTGTCTATATTACACTTTCACTGACTTCTTTTATTGTTGTTCAGTAGCTCAGTTGTATCCAACTCTTTGAGACCTCATGGACTGCAGCACACCAGGCTTTCCTGTCCTTCACTATCTCTCAGAGCTTGCTCAAACTCATGTCTGTTGTATCAGTGGTGCCATCCAACCATCTCGTCCTCTGTCATGCCCTTCTTCTCCTGCCTTCAATCTTTCCCAGAATCAGGGTCTTTTCCAATGAGTTAGCTCTTTGCATGAGTTGGCCAAATTATTGCAGTTTCAGCTTCAGCATCAGTACTTCCAATGAATATTCAACCTTGGTTTCCTTTACAATTGACTGGTTTGATATCCTTGCTGTCCAGGGGACTCTCAAGTCTTCTCCACCATCACAGTTCAGAAGTATCAATTCTTCAGCACTCAGGTTTCTTTACGGTGTAACTCTCACATCCATACATGATGATTGGAAAAAGCATAGCTTTGACTATACATAACTTTGTCAGCAAAGTGATGTCTCTGCTCTTTAATACACTGTCTAGGTTTGTCATAGCTTTTCTTCCATCTTTTAATTTCATTGCTGCAGTCTCTGTCTACAGTGGTTTTGGAGCCTAAGAAAATAAAGTCTGCCACTGTTTCCATTTTTTCCCCATCTATTTGCAATGAAGTGATGGGACTGCATGCCATGATTTTTGTTATTTGAATGTTGAGTTTTAAGACAGCTTTTTCACTCTCTTCATTCACCTTCATCAAGTGGCTCTTAAGTTCCTCTTCACTTTCTGCCATTAGGTTGTCTGCATACCTGAAGTTATTGATATTTCCCCCAGTGATCTTGATTCCAGCTTGTGCTTCATCCAGCGTGGCATTTCACATGATGTACTCTGCATTTAAGTTAAATAAGCAGGGTGACAATGCACACCCTTGTACTCCTTTCCCAATTTTTAACCACTCCACCATTTCTTGTCCAGTTCTAATTGCTGCTTCTTGATCTGCATACTGATTTAGCAGGAGGCAGGTAAGGTGGTCTGGTATGCCCATCTCTTGAAGAATTTTCAACAATTTCCTGTGATCCATACATCAACAGCTTTAGCATAGTCAGTGATGCAGAAGTATATTTTTTTAAATTCTCTTGCTTTTTCTATGATCCAATGGATGTTGGCAATTTGATCTCTGGTTCCTCTGCCTTTTCTAAATCCAGTTTGCACATCTGGAAGTTCTCAGTTCACTTACATTTGAAGACTAGCTTGAAGGATTTTGAGCATTACCTTTCTGGCATGTGAAATGAGTGCAATTGTGTAATAGCTTGAACATTCTTTAGCACTGCCCTTGTTTGGGATTGCAATGAAAACTGACCTTTTCCAGTCTTGTGCCACTGCTGAGTTTCCCAAATTTGCTGGCATATTGAGTGCAGAACTTTCACAGCATCTTTTAGGATTTGAAATAGCTCAGCTGGAATTTCATCAACTCCACTAGTTTTGTTCATAGTAATGCTTCCTAAGGACCACCTGATTTCACACTCCAGGATGCCTGGCTCTAGGTGAGTGATCATACCATCATGGTTTATCTGGGTCATTAAGATCTTTTTGTATAGCTCTTCTGTGTGTTCTTGCCACTTCTTCTTAATATCTTCTGCTTCTGTTAGGTCCATAACATTTCTGTCCTTTCTTGTACCTATCTTTGCATGAAATGTTCCTTTGATATCTTTAATTTTCTTGGAGATCTCTAGTCATTCCCATTTTTTTACTTTGCATTATTCACCTAAGAAGGCTTTCTTGTTTCTCTTTGCTCTTCTTTGGAACTCTGCATTCAAATGGGTATATTTTTCCTTTTATCCTTTGCCTTTCACTTTTCTTCTTTTCTCACCTATTTATAAGGTCTCCTGAGACAACCATTTTGCCTTTTTGCATTTCTGTTTCTTGGGGATGGTTTTAATCACCTCCTCCTATACAGTGTTATGAACCTCCATCCATAGTTGTTCAGGCACTCTATCAGATCTAATCCCTTGAATTTATCTGTCACTTCCACTGCATAATCATAAGGAACTTGATTTGGGTCCTAACTGAGTGGTCTAGTGGTTTTTCCCCTACTTTCTTCAATTTAAGTTTGAATTTTGCAATATGGAGTTCATGATCTGAGCCACAGTCAGCTCCCAATCTTGTTTTTCTAGACTGTATAGAGCTTCTTCATCTTTCGCTGCAAAGAATATAATCAATCTGATGTCAGTATTGACCATCTGGTGATGCCCATGTGTACAGTCATCTCTTGTGTTGTTCTATGACCAGTGCTTTGGTGAAACTCTATTAACCTTTGCCCTGCTTCATGTTGTATTCCAAGGACAAACTTGCCTGTTACTCCAGGTATCTCTTGACTTCCTATTTTTGCATTCCAGTCCCCTGTGATGAAAAGGACATCTTTTTTTGGTGTTCATTCTAGGTCTTGTAGGTCTTCATAGAAACATTCAGCTTCTTTGGCATTAGTGGTTGGGGCATAGACTTGGATTACTCTGATATTTAATGGTTTGCCTTCAAAATAAACTGAAATCATTCTGTTATTTTTGAGACTGCATCCAAGTACTGCACTTTGGACTCTTTTATTGATTAAGAGGGCTACTCCATTTCTTCTAAGGGATTCTTGCCCACAGTAGTAGCTATAGTTGTCATCTGAATCAAATTCACCCATTCCCATCCATTTTAGTTCACTCATTCCTAAAATGTTGACATTCACTCTTGCCATCTCCTGCTTGACCACTTCCTTTTTACCTTGATTCATGGGCCTAATATTCCAGGTTCCTATGCAATATTGTTTCTTACAGCATCAGACTTTGCTTTTACCACCAGACACATCCACAACTGGGAATTGTTTACAATTTGGGTCAGCCTTTTCTTTCCTTCTGGAGCTATTTCCCTGTTCTTGTCAAGTAGCATATTGGACACCTACCGACCTGGGGAGTTCATCTTTCAGTGGCATATCTTTTTGCCTTTTCATACTGTTCATGGGATTCTCAAGGCAAGAATTTTGAAGTAGTTTGCATTCCCTTCTCCAGTGGACCACGTTTTGTCAGAACTTTCCACCATGATCAGTCCATCTTGGATGGCCCTACCCAGCATAACTCATAGTTTCATTGTTACACAAAGCTGTGATATATGTGCTCATTTTGTTTAGTTTTCTGTGATTGTGGCTTCATTCTCTCTGCCCTCTAATGGATGAAGAGAAGAGGCTTGTACAAACATCCTGATGGGAAGGATTGCCTGTGGGGAAAACTAGGTCTTTCTCTGGGGGCCAAGGCTATGCTCAGTAAACCTTTAATCCAATTTTCTGCTGGTGGGTGGGGCTGTGTTCCCTCTCTGAAGTTTGGTCTTCCAAAGGATTTATGCTGGGCATCCCAGGACTGCTACTATCAGTGTTCTGACCCCATGAAAGTCCACTGTCAACCCACACTTCTGCATAATTTCTTTACCCATGTATAATTTTGGAAAATATTGATTTCCTGAATCATGTACATCTTCCAAGCATTGCCACATTTCATCATGTACTTCAAGATTCATATTAATATGATTATCAATATCATCAAAAAAGTCTTTAAATATTGAGTATATGTCAAGGTCATAGAGGTAAACACACATTTATCAAGTGTTTTAATTTCCCTCTGACATTCCTAAATAGCATTCTCAGTTTTGGATCTGTACTTCCTGTTCTGATTTTCAAATTCCTATGCACTCCAGTAGATCCTCTGTGCTTTCCTTCAAACAAAGCCTTATATTTAGCTATTTGTATTTTTAAAGCATTTTATATAATTTTTGGTAGATTTTGAAGTTCCAGAAACTAAAAATCTTTCAAACAGTTATTAGTCTTCAAAAAAGGGGGGAAAAAATCTGTACCTCTCATAGGCTGTGGTTTGCTCTCTATCCTTCTGTGTGTGGATTTACACCCTATTTTGTTATTTTATTCATTATTTTAGTGAGTTTTGAGAAGCATATTTCTCTAAGTGGTGTTGGTTTATCTCATTTAATTACCAGCCCTTATTTGATCCATATTCTATGCATTGTCATTCTAGCTCATTCTTAGGAAGTTGTTTGGCATGAGAATTAAACTTTTATTATAATATCACAAGTATTTTAAATTTTGTATTTAAAAATATGACTTTTTCAATTTCCTAAGGGAATAGAAATAAAATAAAAATAAATAAATTGGAGTTAATCAAACCTGTAAGCTTTTGCACAGCAAAGGAAACCATAATCAGAACAAAAAGACAACTTATAGACCAGAAGAAAATATTTGCAAGCAATGCAACTGACAAGGGCTTAATTTCCAAAACATAGAAACATCTCATGCAACTCAACAACAACAACAAAAACACAATAAAAAATGAATAGAAGACTTAAATAAACACTTCTTCAAAGAAGACATACTGATGGCCAATAGGTACATGAAAAGACACCCCATATCAGTAATTATTAAAGAAATGCAAATCAAACCTACAATGAGGTATCATTTCACACCAGTCAAAATGACCATCATTAAAATGTCTAAAAATAACAAATGCTGAAGAGGATGTGCAAAAAGGAAACTCTCCTACTTTGTTGGTGGGAATTTAAATTGGTTCAGCCACTATGGAAAACAGTATGAAAGTTCTTTAAACAACTAAAGAGTTTCCATATGATTCAGCAACTCCTCTCCTGGGCATATATCCAGAGAAAACCATAATCTGAAAAGATACATGCATCCCAATGTTAATAGTGCATTATTTACAATAGTCAAGACATGGAAGCAACCTAAATATCCATCAACAGATGAATCGATAAAGAATATGTGGTACATATTCACAATGGAATATTACTCAGTCATTAAAAACAATAAAATAATGCCATTGCAGCAATATGGATGGACCTATAGACTATCAGACTAAGTCAAGGAAGTAAGACAGAGAGACAAATATCATATGATATCACATATCTGGAATATGAAAAATGACACAAGTAAGCTTATTTACAAAACAGGAACAAAGTCACAGATAACAAATTCACTGGTGCCTAAGAGAAAATGGGGTGGAGGAGGAATAAATTAGGAGTTTGGCATTAGCATAACAGATACAAACTGTTACACATAGAGTGGATAAACAACAAGGTTCTTATTGTACACCACAAGTAATTGTATTTAATGTACTATAATAAACCATAATGGAAAAGAATATATACATTTATTATATATATAAATATGTTATATATATCCATATATGCTTATCTATATATAACATATTAAATATAACATATTTAATATGTCATAAATGTATAACATATATTTATATGTATAATATATATCACTTTGCTATACACTAGAAACTAACACAACATAAACTAACTATGAAAAGTGAAAGGAAAGTCAATCAGTCGTATCGACTCTTTGCAACCCCAAGGCCTTGTACAGTCCATGGAATTCTCCAGGCCAGAATACTGGAGTGGATAGCCTTTCCCTTCTCCAGGGGGTCTGCCCAACCCAGGGATCAAACCCAGGTATCCTGCATTACAGGCAGATTCTTTACCAGCTGAGCCACAAGGGAAGCCCAAGAATACTGGAGTGGGTAGTCTATCTCTTCTCCAGCAGATATTCCTGACCCAGGAATCGAACCGGGGTCTCCTGCATTGCAGGCAGACTCTTAACCAACTGAGCTATCAGGGAAGCCCCCCAAAAAACTATACTTCAATTGAAAAAAATAAACAAATATACTTTTAAACTATATGTATATGATTTAAATAGAACCACACAGAATGTGGTGAAATGGCAAAAATAAGTGAAGAAGAGTCCTAGAATACTTCATTTTGTCTTAAAGGTAATGAGGTTAAAAATTATTTCATAGCATATAATAATGATATAAATTTTCACTTTTATACACTATCAGATTTATTTCTCACCTGTATTGCTGTGTCTGTCTGTAATAGTAAGGGTAGTTAAATATTTTCTTTTTGTCCTTCCTTGAACAAAGGTGGAAAGCTATAGGATAATCTGGGATTTTTGAAATCACCAATTTAAAAAACAGTAAGAAATTAGAAAAGGCTAAGGAAACTATTGTAATCTATGGAGGGCAAAAAAATCTAATAAACTTATATGTAGAAAGATAATTTTTTTTTCATTTATGGTGCTGATTTTCTAAGTGTAAAGACAAAATGTAGGCTGCATGGTGAGTTAAGGCTGCTTTCCATTTATATTTCAGGTAGAATCAAGGAAAAGTAGGGAGAATGCACAGTAGATGAGATATTGAGATTATTGACAGTGAGCAAATGTTCAAATCTGTTGAGAAAGTTATTTCTTTCGACCTTCAGTTCTTCATGATCAGTAGTTTTGGAAATTTCTCCAGATTTCCCTAGCTATACAGGAGGAAATTTTTAATACAGATGTTTGTTTCACAAAACAGATCACCATGTAATTTCTATATTTATCAGTTTTTCAATAGTTCAGAGGAAAAGTTTCATTTGACAATGTGGCACAAAGAAAATCTGGGTTGGGGGATTTTTACTTTTAGTTATTTTTCTATCATCATCCCTGTTCAAATTAACCCAAGAACAGTGAAAAGGAGGGCAATTGGGTTTTGTCTGCTGTGACTTATGAGATCTCTTCTGATATATGGTACTGATTAAGAAAGGTTTTGAACAATTTGGAATGCATTACTGTCAGGTAGTTAGAATAGGAAAGATGAGTCCAGAATGGCAGTGGCTAAAAGACAAGGAAGGGAAAAGCCTGTGAAAATAGAACAAAGGAAGGTCCAAGGATGGGAGTGAGGACCTCAGGTAGAACAAACAGCACTCCTGGCTAACCCAGTTTACATAGGGCAGGCCCGGGGGGGAGGGGAGGAAAAACATATAAAAAGAGGAGCCAAAGGGCTGGGGGTCTCTCTCTTTCTCCTCTTCTCTCCATGCCCTCATGCCTCGAGGATGTATTTTCCTTTATTTTCTAAATAAAATTGAGTTGTAACACGGAGTTGTAACCAAGAGCTGTGAAACTGGTCTGTCTGTCCGAGGGCTGTACCTCTGGTCCATTGCTTCAAATTTTTGTTGTGATGAGACAGAACTGAGGAAATTATCAACTCCCTCAACATTACCAAGTGATGTAGTGAAAAATCTTTTCTTAAGAGCTTTTGGATCATAGTTTTCTTTCTTTCTTTCTTTTTTTTTTTGTATATCAGACAATGAAATGAACAAAATTAAAGGTCCTATACCTTTTGAAACTGTATACAGAAGTTTGTGGGTGGGAGCCTTAGTGTATTATTCTGAGGGAAGGGTACACAGCTTATCAAAAGGGTAAGGAAGTCTCACAAAAAGACAACAGACACTCAAACACAACATTTTTCCAATTCCATAATTGTAAAATCATGCTTTTATGTTCAGGTTAAAAAAAGAAAAGTAAAAAGTAAACTGGTAAATAAGAAGAAACAGCTTGACTACACAGGACTTTTCAAAAGTAAATATTTAGAAACAAAGACGTGTTTCCTTAGAACAACTGACTCTGGCAGATTTTTATAATTTAGAGAGGAATGTTATTTACTTCATTCACTGCAAAAGAAACTTATAGAAATATATACTTGCCATTCACAATTCCTTTGTTTTGTTTTAAAAATCGTTACCAAAGCTGTAAGTTTCCTTGGTGACTGATGGTGGTCTAACATTAAGATATTCTAACAGAGAGCATGCCAACAAAACTAAAGATAGGACTTGCTTTCCTTTTGTATTCTTTTGAGAATCTACATTCTATTGTGCAGAAACCATTTTCTGTTTAACACAAGGAAGGAGCAAGGTTACTTAAAGAGCTTACTTTATTAAAGGTGATTTATTTCCCATTATTCACAATGACCCAAAGAGCAAAGTTTTATAACATACTGCACACTGAAGCCTATGTAGTTGATATCCACACTTATTGATTTACCTCGTCTCTGAAATGTAAGCAAGTTCTTGGAATTCAATAATCCAGTCTCCCTGTACTTCTTCAGATCTGATATATTGCATCTGTGATATTGACCACTCTGAGTTTCCTTTAATTAACTTTATAGAAGTTGCAATATGTAGGTTTCCATTTGAATTTACTAACTTTGCTAGAATTGCTTTAATGTCTGAAGTAAGTAAGTTAATGAAGCTTGATAAGATTAAGTCCCATATTCCTGTAAGTCTAATGTGTCCTTGGATATTATTTTATAAGGGTCATTTATAAGGATCTCAATTATTCTTTAAAGTAAACAAAGACTGACAAATAATATTTAAAAACCTCCTCACTGAAAAACTGCTTGCTAAAAAATAACAACTCATGCCAGTTAATCCAGCAAAAATTATTTTAAAAGTAGTATAATATATATCCTCAGGATATCTAACATGGTAAAAATAATTACTAATATAGGTATATATACCAAATTAGGTGTTTCAAGGATACATGAATGAGGGATATGGCCTGCAGTCTCAAGGAGATTATCTGCTAAATACTTTGAAACCCTGCTTGAATAACATAACACAGAGACCAGTAAAATCCATAGTCAAATTGTAAGATGATAGCAGGGAGCACTAAATAGAAAATACAATACCAACAAATAATTATGAAGTTCTGCTTTTTATTTTTATACGGCATTGGAGAATAAACTCATGGGCATCTACATCTAGTTTGTGACCATCCTGAATGCATTTTAGAAGATATGGTATCTACCTATCTGAATTTATTTTCTGTTACCCCCCCCCCAACTGCCCATATTATGCTCTAATAGTATGTATCTTCTTTCTGATACTGAAATAGGTCAATTTTGTTCCCATATCAGGGTCTTTGCAACTGCTGTAACCTCTGTCTGGAATGTTTCCCATTCCCATGTGCACTACCAATTTTAGCTAGTCTGGCTCCTATGTAAAAATAATGCCTTGGTTCAAATATTATCTCTTTAACCAAGATGAGCTGATCACCCTTGGTCTGTTCTGTGTTTGAGTTTCTTCCAATCATATTACTCTCCACTGTTATTACCCATTACCCTCTTTTATTTCTTTATATCACTGTTTACTAACCAAAATTATAGTATGCTTTATTATATTGAATATTTATGTATCCATTTGTGTGTGTACTGTATCTCTTCCAATTAGAATATTTAAAGTTCCCTGAAGTTTTCCATTTTCTTTCAATAAAGAATCTCAGCCCCATATCTCTCACTATTTAAACCCCCAATGACTGTTTTTTCCAAACAGAACTTACCAATTAATCCACCTTAAATATATTGAAAAGATTTGAAGGGCTAAAGAATCAAGGAGAAGCAGAGGAAGAAAACTCCATACATTTGGCATAGCTTATGGAAAGGGAAGATGACAGAGAAAGTGAAGAACAGCAAGTAATGAATTAGGCAGAATCACAATGTTTATATGGCAAAAAAAAAAAAAAAAAAAAGCAGAGGGGAGATAAAGCTGAAAGGAGAGAGAAGATAAGATGGGTTAAATTCTTTTATGCTAGCATATTGAAATTTTATAGAGATATTTGAGTTCAGGTATAAACCATGGATAGAATTTAGGAAAAGTTTATTTTAGGTATAATAAAGAATTTTGTAATGTAAGCTCTGAATGAATTAGAAAAATATCTGAATGCCATTAATACAACCTAAGCAGACATTGAAACTACCCATTTTAACACATTTCCACTGTGAAAACTTTTCTATTTCCCTTGACTATATTAGTTTTCCTCATCATCTCCTTTGGTACTTTGTTTTTATATTTTTTCTATGGGATTCCTCTTTCATAATACTTTTTTTTTTCTTGGTTTCCTTAATTTTGAAAATGGTTTTCTCTGTTTAGAAGCACAGTATCTATGTAGATACAGACATCTGCTTTTGATGGTGCCTAGGATTAAACTTTATATCCTGTAGTTAGACAAAGACTTCCTCATCCTTATTCCCACACACTCTCCACCATGCTATGCTCTGATCTTATCACAGTCCCTTGCCCATGATTATTGAAAAATAATTTTTGTTTTTTAATTGTGTTCTACAATTTCTGGTGTAAATTTTCTCTCCCTTTACATGATAATTATATTAAACTAGTGTTTCCATTAACATGTGAATAAAAAGATTCCACCACCCTTAGAGTTTTTTTTTTTTTTTTTTTTTCACTTCTACTGGGAAACCATTCTAAGATACCCACCAAGGTATCTAATCATCACTGACACCTAATTTTGCTGGTATATTTTCCTAGAGATATCTTACTGGCCTATTATTTTTTTATATTCTCACTGGTATTTCATAGTTTATAGCCAGTACATGTGAGAATGGCACTAGGATCTTAACATTCTTGGTTTGTCACTTTGACCATAACAAAAAAGTTGTATTCTTTAAATTCAACCAGCAAAGTAAGATCACATTTTAGTGACAGATAACACTGAGACAAACACATATAAGGCTGCCTTGTCACAAATAAACACTGTTTAGACAAAGCTGTAACTATAAACAAATAAGTAAATAAATAGATAAATAGATTTCTAGTAGTTTAAAAACTGATTAAAATGAATGGATTTTGGTTTTATAATGACTCAGCACCTGAATAGAATACACAATGCACCTAATTGATTTTGAAATAAGAAACATCATATAAAATATAATTCATCATTTGCATAGATTTTAAACTAAATTGTCCATTTGAACAAAACAAAAATCTAATTGCAACTAATTTCTGGACTACGAAATATATGTGCTTGAAAGACTAATCAAAATAAAAACTCTCTTTATTATCTTATGCATCAAGGGACTTTAGCAACAATGTAAAATAAGTAGAAAATTGAAAAATAAAGTTTAGAGATTTGCTTATGACATGATAGAGTGAAGAGGCTATAAGTTCTTTCCCTGAAAAGCAACTGCAAAGGTAAATAAAACAATCAAATCAACTATTATGACGCCCTGGGGGCAGACTGATGAGATTTAACAAGTGCAAAAATGTTTACTTATGAGAATTACTGGCCTTCAGATAAGAAAAGTTTGAATATGTGGTGACCCCAAAAAGATATGTGTACATCCTAATCCCTAGAATTTGTGACTGTTACCTTATTTGGAAAAAGGGTCTTTGCATATGGAATTAAGTATCTAGAGACAAGAAAATCATTTTATATGATCCATGTGGTCCCTAAATCCAATGATAAGTGTTCTTACAAGAGTCAAATACCAAATTAGAAGACAGACATAGAGGAGGAGGTAATATGAGAACACAGACTGGAGTAATGTGGCTACAAGCGGAGGAAGCTGTGAGCACCAGAAGCTAGAAGAGGTATGAAATGGATTCTCCTCTAATTTGAAAACTTGTTGCCTCCAGAACTGTGAGATACAAAAATTATGTTGCCTTAAGCCATCATGTTTGTGGCAATTTGTTACAGTAGCCTTTGGAAGTTAATATAAATATCAAGAATTAATTCATAACAAAAATATTTTAGATTACATGGTAAACAATACTTAATTAAGAGGAGTTTCCATCAGTTAAATAAAATGTAAGGTAATTTGCTTTATAATCCAATTCATATTAAGGAACAAATCATATGAACACATTAAAATAAAAACTCTTACTGATTTGATATGAAATACTGACATAAAGATTTGTATAATTTAAAATAGGTCATTACAACAGATGTATATAATAAACAGGTTAATTAATGTTATCAATTTATAGACTACCTAAAATTAGTCAATGACAAAATGAACTCGGGGCTTCCCAGGGGGTGATATTGGTAAAGAATCCACCTGCCAATGAAGGAGACCCAAGAGACATGGTTCAATTCCTAGGTTGGGAAGAGTGCCTGGTGTAGGACATGGCAACCTATTCCAGTATTTTGCCTGGAGTCTTCCATGGACAGAGTAACCTGGTAGGCTACAGTCCACGGGGCTGCAAAGAGTTGGGCATGATTGAGTGACTGAGCACAAAATGAACTTGAAATACATGAATATGCTACATCTTAATAGAGGTTTTCCAAATTTGACAATAATTCTAAAAATATAGATGATGCTATTAATAAAAAGTTTTGAAGAATTTTTCAAACTACCAGTTGCAAAAATTAAATTTTTATTAGTAATCCTGTAGAAGACTAACTTTTCTTTCTCAATTATAAGTGAAAACCATATTTTGAAATAGTTTTTATACAAGGAGAGTGAAGCTCTTCAAAGATAGCAAAAACAAGACCAGGAGCTAACTGTGGCTCAGGTTATGAGTTCCTTATTGCAAAAGTCAGACTTAAATTGAAGAAAATAGGGAAAAACACTAGGCCATTCAAGTATGACCTAAAACAAATCCCTTATACTGGAAGTGACAAATAGATTCAAGGGATCAGAGCTGATAGACTGAGTGCCTGATGAACTATGGATGGAAGTTCATGATGCTGTAAGGAGTTGGTGATCAAAAACATCCCCAAGAAACAGAAATGTAAAAAAGACAAAATGGTTGTCTCAGGAGGTCTTACAAATAGCTGAGGAAAGAAGTAGAAGGCAAAGAAGAAAAATAAAGATATACCCACTGGAATGCAGAATTCCAAAGAATAGCAAGGAGAAATAAGAAAGCCTTCCAAAGAAAACAAACAGCAACAACAACAAAAACAGAGGAAGATAATAGAATGCAAAAAAATAGAGATTTCTTCAAGAAAATTATAGACACCAAGGGAACACATCATGCAAAGATAGGCACAATAAAGGACAGAAACAATATGGACCTAACAGAAGCAGAAAATACTACGAAGAAGTAGCAAGAATACACAGAAAATCTATACAAAAAGATCTTAATGCAACCCAGATAAGTGCTGCACTCAATATGTCAGCAAATATGGAAAACTCAGCAGTGGCTACAGGACAGGAAAATGTCAGTTTTCATTACAATCGCAAAGAAGGGCAATGCCAAAGGATGGTCAAACTACTGAACAATTTCATTAATTTCACATGCTAGTAATGTAATGCTTAAAATCCTTCAAGCTAGGCTTCAACAGTATGTGAACAGAGAACTTCCAGATGTACAAACTGGATTTAGAAAAGGCAAAGGAGCCAGAGATCAAATTGGGAACATCTTCTGAATCATAGAAAAAGCAAGGGAATACCAAAAACAAAAACAAACAAACAAAATCTACTTCTGCTTCATTCTCTATGCTAAAGCTTTGACTGTGTCGAGCACAACAAACCTTTGGAAAATGCTTAAGGAGATGGGAATACCAGACCACTTCACCTGCCACCTGAGAAGCCTGTATGCAGGTAAAGAAACAACAGTTACAACCAGACATGGAACAACAGACTGGTTCCAAATTGGGAAAGGAGTGCAACAAGGCTGTATACTGTCATCCTGCTTATTTATATGCAGAGTACATCATGCAAAATGCCAGGCTGAATGAAAACAAACTGGAATCAAGATTTCCAGGAGAAATATCAACAACCTCAGGTATGCAGATGACACCACCTTCATGGCAGAAAGTGAAGAGGAACCAAAGAGCCTCTTGAAGATGAAAGAGGAAAGCAAAAAGTTGGCTTAAAACTCAATATTCAAAACACTAAGATTGTGGCATACGGTGCCATCACTTGATGACATATAGATGGGGAAACAATGGAAACAGTGACAGACTTTATTTCCTTGGGTTCCAAAATCACTGTGGATGGTAAACTGCAGCCATGAAATTAAAAGATGCTTACTCCTTGGGAGAAAGCTATAACAAACAAGCCATTACTTTGACAACAAATGTCCGTATAGCCAAAACTATGGTTTTCCAAGTAGTCATATATGAATGTGAGAGTAGGACCATAAAGAAGGCTGAGTGCTGAAGAATTGTTGCTTTTGAACTGTGGTGTTGGAGAAGACTCTTGAGAGTCCCTTGGACTGCAAGGAGATCAAACCAATCAATCCTAAAGGAAATCAACCCTGAATATTCATTGGAAGGATTGATGCTGAAGCTGAAGCTCCAATATTTTGGCCACCTGATGGGAAGAGCCAACTCATTGGAAAAGACCTTGTTGCTGTGAAAAGATTGAAGGCAGGAGGAGAAGAGGGCGACAGAGGATGAGAAAGCTGGATGGCATCACTGACTCAATGGACACGTGTTCTGAGCATACTCCAGGAGATGGTGAAGGACAGGGAAGCCTGGTGTGCTGCAGTCCATGGAGTCTCAAAGAGTTGGACACCACTGAGTGACTGAACAAAAAGTGTATATATATATATATATATATATATATATATATATGTATATAGTATAATTCCCAAAAATAAAGACTAAAAAATATTACAGAGATGTAGTAGGATAGTTAATAAAGTCCTATTCTATTATTTTGAATTTGTATCATGCTATTTGTCAGTTTTTTAAGCATTCATATTTTATTGGCATTTTTTAGTTGAATAAACTTGTATTTTAGTAGTATATTCATATTTTTCTATTTTTTCTTGAAAGAGTTTCCCTGTTGGAATTTGTATAAGCTTCACAATGTATAAGATTTCAATCAGTCCCTGCCCTTAATGATATTCTAATGTCTGGGATGCTTTTTATATATGCATCTAAAAATAATCAGTTTATGATTTCCTGAGTCGTGGTCTCAGCACTTAAGGGATACCTGTGTTCTCTTCTCCCTTCACATGGTCTGAGTTCTTTTCTCTATTTCTCATGGTCCAGAATTCTTGGCTAGTATGGGACAGTCCTATTTGTCACTACAACTATTTCCTTTTTTGATCAGTCATGGAAGAACAAAACTCTCTTATCTTTCTTCTTGGTGCAAAGATACTCTATTCCTTTCTCATCAAAACTCAACTTTTCTTCTTGTAAGAATAAGGGGAAATTGACCTCTCCTACCTTCTATCATATCATGCATTATTGAGGAAAATTAAAATCATACATGCTAAAATCTTCACTGGGACAAGTTGCAACACAAGGTACTGGATTAACCAAGTTCTGTTGTTCAGTTGCTAAGTTGTATCTGACTCTTTGCGACCACATGGATGACAGCACACCAGGCTTCCGTGTCCTTCACTGTCTCCCAGAGTTTGCTCAAATTCATGTCCATTGAGTTGGTGCTGCTATCGAACCATCTCACCCTCGGTCATCCCCTTCTCCTGCCCTCTTCCTTCTAGGTTGAATGTCAGGACACTTCCCCAACAACCTTCCTATCTCCACATCCCATTTCTTCTCCCCTAAGTAACCTTTGATTCTAATTTCCTAATAAATGTAGGAAATCTTCATTTTGATAGTAATATCAGTAATACTCTTTTATTTTGAACTACCCATTTCGAATTAGTAAGCTTTCAAATCATAAATTTATTATTTATCTTTGCCTCTATAAGAAACTAAAAAAAAAAAAATCTACATTTTTTTCCTTGACAGCAATTAAAACTAACAGCAGTCCTTGGTGTTCATCTACATACATTTATTTTCCTCTAAGCCGTCACTAGCTGTTAGAAGTTCTGCCTCATGGTCCTGGCTTGACATTGCCATTGGCATATAGCTCTCCTTTCATTGTCATAGGGGCATGGCTCCTCTTGTCACTGCCAATCTGTCCTGCAATCCCTCATGTCATTGCTGAGCTACTTTCACAGAAATGACTGAAGCACTGTTCCACTTATGAGCCTAGCACTCTCTTGTTTTAAGCTTCCTGTGTCAAGAAACACATCTCATTCTCTGGCCAGGAGATATTTGAGTGTTACTCAACATGTACTAGAAAGCATTCTTCTCTATGTTCTTTTAATCATTGATAAAGCACAGGTCTGTGTTCTAAGCACACATGTTTTCTTTCTCTTCATCCATTGTTATTATCTCAGAGAAGAGAGGTGGTTTTGCCCCAGTTCTAACATTTATTTAAGAGATTCTGCATCAAATTCTAACCTTATATGTTTCCATGTATCTCTGGTTTTTTTTTCCTGATTGGAAGCTTATCTGGTGGACACGGGCCACAAAGAAAACATGATGGCTCACAATACATGTCAGTACGAATCTAGAACAGCTTCTGCCAGAAAAACAGAGTGTTCTTTTCTTTGGTAGAACCTATGCTTTTATAATTTTTGTATCTTCACAAAAACCATTTTGTCTTATACTTAATGTTTATGTATATACCATATATATATATATATATATATATATATATACACACACACTATGAATCATTTATATTTATATATTAATCAATTAGGTATATATATGTGGAATATCCTACAAGACTCTCTTAATGATATTTCTTACTTCATTTAAGCCTCCCAGAATCCAAAATTAAAATGTTACCATGCCCTATACAAGATAATAATATTGCTATTTTGAAACACTCCATAGTTTTAAAATTGCATCGAATTTACATGACATGACCTAAAAATGTTTGAAAGAAATCATTGTCATAAAAATAAAATTTTAGAGATTAATCTTAAAATTAATAAAAAGTTTTCCTTTTAGATCTTTATACAGATTAAATATATTAATCATGTTGAAGGAAACTAGGGACATATGGAATAGTACAAAGACTGTGTGATTAATATCCAAAGTCCTACTTCATAGAGATAACTGGTGCTAATTTTCCCTTTCAGGTAGATCTATATCTGTACTCACAAACATGCACACAATTGGAATCAATCTCAGTTCAGTTCAGCTGCTCAGTCGTGTCTGACTCTTTGCAACCCCATGAACTGTATAATGCCAGGCTTCCCTGTCCATCACCAACTACAGGGATCAATCTAGACCTTCCTATTTTCAACTTACTGTAACCATTTTTTCCACTTAACTGTTGTGAACTTAGTCTCAGTTTATTAAAATTCTTCCAACCTATGGCTTTTAAAAAGCAATGCTATTTTTCTTAAAGTTTATAAAATAAGTTATTACTTAAGTGGATGTAAAGAATGGGAAAAAGCCAAAGCCATAGCTAATCAAAATGATTCTTTGATGAGATACATTCTTCAATTTCTTTTTTCTTCAGGACTAGGTATTTGACAAATAAACTTGTACATAGTGACTCTAACCCTGAAATCTCGAAGCACACAGATTATCAGGAGTAAAATTCCATAAAATAAAATCATGCCAGCATATGCCAAATGCTGTTAGTAACTTATAAATTTGGAAAAAATAAAAACAAACAAACAAAATATTTCCCAGGTAACTGGTTGCTGTATGTGGTCAACTATTATCAAGCAAAAGTTCAAGGTATTTATTAATTTTGCTAAACCAAAGGAACATTTCGAGTGAAGTACCAATTTATCTGACAGTAATATCAGAAGTATTTATAATTTCAGGTTTCACACTAAAAACCAATACTTTCAGGTAATAGAATCATTTTAGCAATAAATACTTTAGAAATTCCTCATGTCAAATGTCAAGCAAGTCTTAAGTAGAGACTTATTCCAAAGGATTATTACAAGGGGAGAAAAGGACAATTACAGTAAGGTGAATGCTCTGACACAAGGTCTACAAACAGCTCAAGAGTTAGAAAAAACATTTTTATTGTTTTTCTTTGTTTTTTCATGGAGAGGAAATAATGCTAAGAAAAAAAGAAAAGTGAGGAAGTGGGAGTAAATAAATGGCGGCAGGGACCATTTAACCATGAGGACTATTTTCAGGAAGTGGTGGAAGCTGGCTCAGGTGGACAGTGAGCCAAAGTTCAGGGTCCTGAAGAGCAGAGACGAGCTGAACCGAAACTTGGTTTGAAAGCATTTGGTTCTAACTGATCACTGGAGACAAGTAGTTCAGATAATAATTTATGAGGCAAAGAAAGGGAATACTGAGTCTGTGTCTGGCCTTTTCACAGGTGGACAAGGGTGGCATCTACTCTAAGTCCTCCACGAAGGGTAGTTCTTTGCAGGAAACCACTTTCCAGAACACAGAGCATGGTGGGAGTGGGGGTTCTTTTAATCTTTTCTGTTTCTAAGAGCACAGAGATCAGATAAAATTCAACATTATTACTTAACATAAAAACATACTGACATTGTTGCTATATGTAGTAGTATTTATACATGCATCTACCAAACCCAACTCCCCCAAAACATGTGCGCATAATAAATTAGTAGATAACATGAATGTCAACTTTTCCTTGTGATCAAAATCATGTTAATATCACCTTTTCCCAAACTCATAGTGAATTAAGTCAAGGCGCACAATTGCTGAACTATACGATAAGAGTATGTCTAGTTTTCTAAGAAACTAAACCATTTTCCAAGGTGGCTGTGCTCTTTTGTTGCCCAACCAGCAATTACAGTTCCTGCTACTCTACAGCCTTGCTGGCATTTGATTCAACATTCCTGGAGTTTGGACTTTCAAATGGGGATTGGGTGCTTCCTCACTGTTAAATTCAGCAATTTGTCAGTTGCAGGTTTGGCTACCCCAGCTCTGCTTTCCAGTGAGACTGCAGCGTGTTTCTAGGTTTCTTCTCTAGTTCAGTTTTGGTTCTGTCTATTAGCTTGTTGGTCTAATTTGAGCAGCAGTGGTTTGCCTCATGACCTCTCTTTATGGATCTAAGAAGAGCTGTTGATTTTTAAGTTTGCTCAGCTTTTTCCTTGTTTCAGTATTGAGTTGTTACTTACAGGCTTCTAACTTGCCAGCTTGGCCTCATTTTTAAAAAAATCTCAACATATGAGATTTTAGTTCCCCAACCAGGGATCAGACCCATGCCCACTGCACTGGAAGCATAGAGTCTTAACCACTGGACCAGCAGGGAAGCCGCTTAGCCTCACTTTTAAATACTGTGTCGCCATGTCTTTTTATATATTTCTTTTTCTGTTTTCAGTCCCTTTGGGGTCTTTTCATCTGTCTAGGGACCTCTTTCTCTAGTAGCACTATATGCCAAACATACAAGTCCTGGTTTGGTATCTAGTTTTTAATTACAATACAATCTAAGGATATTTATGAAGCAGATAATAAAAAAATGTAAAAAATGTACTATACGATTTCATTTGAGTACACTAGGTACTTGTTCATTTCTCTTTTCTCCACTGAAATAATTCATTATTTTTTTCTTATAATTATTGATGACTAGTTTTATCAAAAATAATAGAGACAAAAGAAGAAACTTTTAACTAACTCTACAGGAAAATCTCCTTTTCCCCAGTTGTCACTGTATCTCTAGCTATAGACAGACATTCTCAACATTTTAACAACATGCTGGGTGGAATATTGAAAGGTATTCAAAACTCCATCCGAGTTTTAAAAGTGGAGCAGTATGCCCAGGCACAGGCCTCAGGGTTAGCTTGTCAGAAAAACAATATAGTTGAAACTAAGCTAAAAAGTCTATCTTCCACCTTGTTTAAGGGAGGATCCTCTTAGTCAGAGTTCCAAAGAAACAGAACCAATGGAATATATATATATATATACACACACACAGATCTGCCTAAAAATAGTATAATACTTTAATTAAAAATATTATTTCATCTGAGTCTTCAGTGAGTTGTGTTTTGAAATAGTAACATCAAAAATCCCTGATCACAGATCACCATAACAAACATAATAAAAGTGAAAAAGTTTGAAATATTGCAAGAAATGTGACACAGAGATACAAAATGATCAAATGCTATGCCCGTGAGGCATGCTTTGCTTTATTGTGCATCATGTCACTCTGCTTCATCGATACTCCTTTTTTTTAAACAAACTGAAGGTCTGCACAACCTTGCATCAAACAAGTCTATGGGCACCACTTTATAATGGTGTGTTATTTTTTTATATAAAGATATATGCACTGCTTTTTTTAGGCACAATGCTATTGCTGCATACCTAATAAGACTACAGTATAGTATAAATAGCACTTTTATGTGCACTGAGAAACCAAACAATTTGTGTGACTTGCTTTATTGCGATATTGACTTTATTATGGTGGTCTGGAACTGAATCCATAATACCTCTAAGGTTTGCTTGTGTATGAGATGTATTATAAGAATTGGCTCACATAGTTATGGAAGCTGAAAAATTCCACATTCTGTGAGCAGAAAAACCCAGAAAAGTTGGTGGTATAATTCAGTTTGACTTTGAAGACTTAAGATTCAAAGGAGTTGGTAAAGTAAGCACTGGACTCTGAAGGCCCCAGAGCTAGGCGTTTCACTGCCAGGAACAGATGAATATCCCACCTCAAGAAGAGAAAGAGAGAATCCATCTTTTTCTTTTTCTCCCCATTCAGAATCTTAATGGATTGGATGATGCTTCCACTTTGATGAGGGTGGTTCTTTTAACTCAGTCTACTGAATCAAATGTTAATAATCTCTTCCAGAAACACCCTCACAGATATACTCAGAAATAGTTTTACCAGCTATTTGGGCATCCTTTAGCCTAGTCAAGCTGATACATAAAATTAACCCATCACAATGGGATTTTCTTGGCAGTCCAGTGGTTAAGACTTCATGCTTCCGTCAGGGAACTAAGTTCTCACATGCCATGCCTTGTGCCACGCCCCCCTCCCCCAAATTAACCAGCCCAAGGATTAAGCTGTACACTTGAACGAAGCTTGCATGATGCCTACTCATATTGAACTGAGCTTCCCGGGTGGCTCAGATGGTGAAGCATCCGCCTACAATGCAGGAGACCCAGGTGCAAGCCCTGGATCAGGAAGACCTCCTGGAGAAGGAAATGGCAACCCACTCCAGTATTCTTGCCTGGAAAATCCCATAGACAGAGGAACCTGGTAGGCTACAGTCCGTGGGGTCACAGAGTTGGACATGACTGAACCACTTCACTTTCTTTCACTTTCATACCTACCTATTTCAACCAGGGAAGATTCCTCTGTTGCCCATTCTGGTCAGCTGCAGTGCTTTGGGGAGTTCTTCTGGGGAAATTAAAAAGTGTCCTATGTCAGCATTGAGGAAACCCTCTCCTGTTAATATTATTCCTTAATCTAAACCTGAATTTTTGACTATAAGAAAATAGCAGTTGAAGAAAATGTATTTCCAACCAAATTAGAAAAAGAACAAGTTATCAGGGGAAATGTTTCTCACAGAAGTAGAACTAACTCAGGAAATAAGCTGATACTTTGAAAATATTATGAGTCGTATTCTAAGTGTGAGGTAGGAAGACAATACATTCATAGAACATGAATATTCAGCTATGAAGAAGGAATAATTGTATCTTTAAAATTACCAAAAAATCTTGGATATTTAAGAGAAATCTGTCAGTAGGATTTGTATTCAGAGCACATGTTAATTTAGATTTGAAGGCATGAGTTAGGGAAGGGCATCTGAAATGAAACCAGAATTATAACTAGGAAACAGTCAAATGAAGGACTAATGAAAGAATCCCCATAGTTGAACAAAACATGTGCTGAAAATGAAAAGGTTTTAGCCTGCCTGAAAAACCATAAAAAGCCAGTTCAGTGGGTGAGAGCTATATTGTCAGATAAATTCAAAGAGGAAGGAAGTCTGAGGTTAGACTTTAGGGCCCTGTATGAAAGAGTTTGACTCTGATACTTGTAATGGTACACCACTGAAACAACTAAAGCAAAGGCTCTTTTTATTTTTTAAAATCATGCAGTATGCATTGCAGAGAATACACATGGGGAGGGGCAAGACTAGAATGGGGGGCATTGTTTAGAAAGCTACTGTTTAGCCAATTAAAAAAAAAGTAATCTGGATTAGAATGATGGCAGTGGGAACAAAATGAATTCCAGCCATATTTATTTATTTCTGTTTGGCTGTGCTGGGTCTTTGCTGCTGTGCAGACTCTCTCTAGTTGTGGTGAGCAGGGGCTACTCTGCAGTTGTGGAGTATGCGCTGGTCATCGCACCGGCCTCTCTTGTGAAGCACAGGCTGCAGGGTATGCAGGCTTCAGTAGCTGCAGCACATGGGCTCAGTAGTCGCATCGTCCAGACTCTACTGCACGGGCTCGATAGTAGTGGTGCATGAGCCCAGCTGCACCATGGCCTATGGGATCCTCCCAGATAAGGGAACAAACCCATGTCGGTGAGTTTTTTTAACCACTGAGCAACAAGAGAAGCTCCCAGTTATATTTTAGAAACAGAATTGGTAGGAATTTTTGATGGCTTGGTTATGAAGGTAAAGAAGGTGTCAACAAAACAGAGCAGGAAGTTCAGGAAGACAGCCTAGTATTTGGAGAAATTTAGTATATTATAAAGATGTCAAATCAAATCTATGGGAATGTATAAAGTAACCTTCCAGTGTCTTAGACCAATTGACTCATTATTTGGAAAAGTAAATTATATACCCACAACTCATCATCCATAAATCTCAAATGTATTAAATATTGAAGGGTGAAATTTTAAAAGAGAGTAAAATATAAAAAAATACTTTCATAAAATTGAATAGGAGAAAAATCTCTAATTTTTACACAAACCAGAAGTCATAAAGGAAAACTTAAAAAATTTTCCTCTAAATAGAATAGATTACATACAAACTAAAAATATCTACATAGCAATAAACACTCTAATAAATGTTGAAGGAAAACTACAAACTAAGAAAATATTTCAAGATACATGGTAGGAAAAGAATCTCTTCCATAATATATGAACTGAATCTAGTCAACTATATGAAGATAGAAATGACAAAAATGACAAATTATGAATTGTATGCCTATTATACTAGATTTTGTGCTAAAAGTGTCACGTGTGCTAAGTTGCTTCAGTGGTGTCCACTCTGCAACCCTATGGACTGTAGCTTGCCCAACTCCTTTGTCCATGGGCTCTCCAGGCAAGAATACTGGAGTGGGTTGCCATTCCCTTCTCCAGGGAATCTTCCCCACCCAGGTATTGAACTCACATATCTCATGTCTCCTGCATTGGCAGGCAGATTCTTTGCCACGAGCATCACCTGCGAAACCCAAAAATGTCATATACATTATTTTATTTATTCCTCACAAAACATCTATGATAAAGAAACTGTTTTGAATCCTTATTCTACAGATGAGGAAAGTGAGTTTCTGTAAGTAAAGAACTTTTTTAAGAACATTACATTATGATAACTCCTCTCCCTGTTAGCAAAAAATCATTTCATATAACTACCTTATCCTCTGGGTATAAGCATGTGCACACACACGCACACACACACACACACACACACACACTGCTTAGTATCTGTCAGCAGTACTACAGATATTTAATGAAAAATAGCTTCTTTTGAAATTGTGGTCAGTAATATTTATAATTATTACATATTTCCAACATGAATTCATTTATATATCAGCACATCAAATGATATATGCAGATAATTTGAAGGTCACCAATTCAAGAAAATAATTATTCTATATTAAAAAGTTTCATTGACTTCATGAACTAAAAATGTTAATATACTCCTTAATAATAAACACATTGCTTTGTTGATGTGACAATATTCCTTATTATATAATTATTAGTTTACTGGTTTAATAATAATTTTGAAACAATCATTTACACACCACAGTGCTGCATAAGCATCTAAATATTCAGTTCATTTCAGTTCAGTCACTCAGTCATGTCTGACTCTTTGCAACTTCATGACTGCAGCATGCCAGGTCTCCCTGTCCATCACCAACTCCTGCTGTTTACTCAAACTCAGTGTCCATTGAGTCAGTGATACCATCCAACCATCTCATCCTCTGTCATCCCCTTCTCCTCCTGCCTTCAATCTTTCCCAGCATCAGGGTCTTTTCAAATGAGTCAGCTCTTCACATCACGTGGCCAAAGTATTGGAGTTTCAGCTTCAACATCAGCCGTTCCAATGAATATTCAGGACTGATTTCCTTTAGGATGTAATGATTGGCTCTCCTTGCAGTTCAAGTGACTCTCATGAGTCTTCTTAAACACCACAGTTCAAAAGCACCAATTCTTTGGTGCTCAGCTTTCTTTATAGTCCAACTCTCACATCCATACGTGACTATTGGAAAAACCATAGCCTTGACTAGAAGGATTGTTCTTGGGAAAGTAATGTCTCTGCTTTTTACTATGCTGTCTAGGTTGGTCATAACTTTTCTTCCAAGGAGTAAGCGTCTTTTAATTTCACAGCTGCAGTCACCATCTGCAGTGATTTTGTAGCCCAAGAAAATAAAGTCTGTCACGGTTTCTGCAGCTGTGTGCCATGAAGTGATGGGACGGGATGCCATGATCTTAGTTTTCTGAATGTTGAGCTGTCAGCCAATTTTTTCAGTCTCCTCTTTCACTTTCATCAAGAGGCTCTTTAGTTCTTCTTCACTATCTGCCATAAGGGTGGTGTCATCTGCATATCTGAGGTTATTGATATTTCTCTCAGCAATCTTGATTCAGGCTTGTACTTCATCCAGCCCAGCCTTTCCCATGATGTACTCTGTATATATGTTAAATAAGCAGGGTGGCAATATACAGCCTTGATGTACTCCTTTTGCTATATGGAACCAGTCTGTTGGTCATGTCTAGTTCTAACTGTTGCTTCCTGAGCTGCATACAGATTTCTCAAGAGGCAGGTCAGGTGGTCTGGTATTCCCATCTCTTTTAAGAATTTTCCACAATTGTTGTGGTCCACACAGTCAAAGGTTTTGGTATAGTCAATAAAGCAGAAGTAGATGTTTTTCTGGAATTGCCTTGGTTTTTTGATAATCCAATGGATTTTAACAATTTGATAGCTGGTTCCTCTGCCTTTTCTAAAACCAGCTTGAATATCTGGAGGTTCATGGTTAACGTACTGGAGAATTTTGAGCATTATTACAGTGTGAGATGAGTGCAATTGTGCAGTAGTTTGAGAGTTCTTTGGCATTACCATTCTTTGAGACTGGAATGAAAACTGACCTTTTCCAGTCCTGTGGCCACTGCTGAGTTTTACAAATTGGTTGGTACATTGCATGAAGCACTTTCACAGCATCGTCTTTCAGGATTTGAAAAAGCTCAACTGGAAATCCATCACCTCCACTAGCTTTGTTCATAGTGATGTTTCCTAAGGACCCCTTGACTTCACATTCCAGGATGTCTGGCTCTAGGTGAGTGATCACACCATTGTGATCATCTGGGTCATGCAGGTATTTTTTGTATAGTTATTCTGTGTATTTTTGCCACGTCTTCTTAATATCTTCTACTTCTGTTAGGTCCATACATTTCTGTCCTTTGTTGAGCCCATTTTTGCATGAAATGTTCCCTTGGTATCTGTCATTTTCTTGAAGAGATCTCTAGGCTTTCCCATTCTATTGTTTTCCTCTATTTCTTTGCAATGATCACTGAGGAGTGCTTTCTTATCTCTCCTGGCTTTTCTTTGGAACTCTGCATTCAAATGGATATATCTTCTATTTTCTCCCTTGATTTTCACTTCTCTTCTTTTCACAGCTATTTGTAAGGCCTCCTCAGACAGCTATTTTGCTTTTTTTTGCATTTCTTTTTCTTGGGGATGGTCTTGACCCCTGTCCCCTGTACAGTGTTATGAATCTCCAACCATAGTTCATGAGGCACTCTGTCTATCAGATCTAGTCCCTTGAATCTATTTCCTACTTCCACTATATAATTGTAAGGGATTTTATTTAGGTCATACCTGAATGGTCTAGTGGGTTTTCCTACTTTCTTCAAAGTATCTAAATATTACTGATTATTTTATGATCAAAGAACAGTTTTTATTACCTGAGTGAATATATTCTAGAGTTTATCAATGAACTATTGAAGTATTTAGCCTTTAAATACTGTGGAAATATTTTCTCACATGTAAGTATTTCTAGAGGAAATGGATATAAACTAAATTATACTTCAGGTTCAATAAATATAGAAATTAACATGGAGATTAATTGTCTTGCTCTCGCATTTCCTTTTCATAAAGAGAAAATCTAACTGGGTGACTTGGCTGTGAGACAGATCACCTCACCAGGTAATTTATTAAGTTCTTATTAGTGCGATCTATCACTGTTCCAGCCAAAACATTTGCTTTAGCAGAAGCAATGGATGTGAAACCTGGCACTTAAGAGTTTATAAGAGATGCATTTTTTTTTTTTCAGTTGGGAGAAATATGCTTAAATTGAGCTTCCCATGTGGCACTGGGTCTTCCTTGGTAGTTCAGTTAGTAAAGAATCTGCCTGCAATGCAGGAGACATAAGAGACCTGGATTAGATCCCTGGGCTGGGAAGATCCCCTTCAGGGAGGCACGGCAACCCACTCCTGTATTCTTGCTTGGAGAGTCCCATAGACAGAGGAACTTGTTGGGTTACAGTCCATAGGGTTGCAAAGAGTTGGACATGACTGAAGCAGGCATGCAAGCATGCTTAGATTGATAGTTCTAGGCTGGCCTATGAAAAGAATCAGGGGATAAGTGTTCAGAAGCATTTCTTACATTTATATATTTTGAGTTACATAAGCATTCATAAAGATCTCTGTTTATAACTGTCACCAAGTATTTAATATTTATAATAAAAACACTAGAATTCTTTTGAAGTAGAGTCCCTCCTGTTTTATGGCATCAATTTTTGGCATAAGGCCTAAAAAATGCTGTTTGAATATAAACAAACCTCTTCCAAAATCTAAAATGGATTGTCAAAAGTAGTTTTTTTTTCTTAGCAGTCTAGCAAATATTATCACATCACAATGCTCATAATAAACCTAATGGTATAATTGTATGTAGTATTATTCTAACCCAAGAAATGGGAGGTAACTGAAACCAGACTTTACAAAATATTTGATGTCCTCCAGTGAGCAAATAAATTATAACATAGGAGACACAGTTCCTTTGGCAGAGCATCCTATTTAGTTTTTTGTTTGTTTTTGTTTTTATGGCATGCTATTTTTCTTAGGTTTGATGGAGTTCTGATGATAGAATGTAGAAAAAAGGTTAAATTCTTTGCAACAGTTACCTATTCCGTTGCTTGGTTGAGAGACTATATAATTTGATGTGTGCTAACATAAGCTAGAGTAGATTTTTATTTTTTTAAATTTTTTATTTTATTATTTTTTTTAGAGTAGATTTTTAGACAGCTACTATTATTCTTTTTTCTAACTCATATGTTATTCGAAGCAAAGGATTTAACATTCTCCTTTGTTAGATTCTCTAGCCAAAAATGTCTTTTTCCTTTTAAAGGTATATATTTGGATTGTCTTATATAATCAGTTTATCTATCTTTCTCCTTTCCCTCAATTAATTCTTGTCTCTTTAGAGGTAAAATAAAGGACAGCAAAAACAAGGCTTGCACCTCTATATAGCTTGTTATCAAGTACTTATTGATCATAAAGTTTAAAGCAGCTTTTTAGTAGTTGTACTCTTCATTAGAATACTGCATGTTTGATCTTAGTATAAATTGGGGGCAATTCTCCAAAGCTATTGAGAAAGTAGTTTTTTCTTATATATAAGAATGTGTTAGGGACTTGAGGTAAAGAAGATATATATATATACATATATATATATATGACTATATTATATATATGAGTAATACTATATGTGAATATTATATATGGATATATATATATGAAAAGAATGATAATTAAGTCATAATTTGATTTATGGGAAAAATATTTATGAAAATACAATACAAAGAATATAATATCTTAACAATAAGGGAAAAAGTGATGAAATGATTTGACAGACTTTTGTTAAAGAAACTTTTAGACTAATATATATTATCTCTCTGAAAAGTGAAAGTTGCTTAGTCGTGTCCACCTCTTTGTGACCCCATGGACTATATGGTCCATGGAATTCAGGCCAGAATACTGGAGTGGGTAGCCTTTCCCTTCTCCAGGGAATCTTCCCTGGAGATCAAACCCAGGGATTGAACCCAGTTTTCCCATATTGCAGGCAGATTCTTTACCAGCTGAGCCACAATAGAAGCTCATATACCTCCTTCAGTTCAGTTCAGTCATTCAGTACTGTCCGACTCTTTGCGACCCCATGAACCGCAGCACCACAGGCCTCCCTGTCCATCACCAATTCCCGGAATCCACCGAAACCCATGTCGATCGAGTTGGTGATGCCATCCAACCATCTCATCTTCTGTCATCTGCTTCTCTTCCTGCCCTCAATCTTTCCCAGAATCAGGGTCTTTTCAAATGAGTCATTCTTTTGCATCATGACTACAAAATGGAATCCAGCCTCAAAATATGTTAATATGTCTTTTACTTATACATTACAGTGGGTTTATATTTCTAACACATTGCTTTAAATCACTTAAAAATAAAATCCAATTTCTTCACAAATTACCAAAGGCCAGTAAATATCTGTCTTACCTCCAGACATTTTCCTTGGACATATGATGTAATATAGACAGACTAGACTATCTGCTGTTTCCTGGTGGTGGCCCAGACGACTCTGTGACCCCATGGACTGCAGTCAGCCAGACTCCTCTCTCCATGGAATTCTCCAGGCAAGAATACTGGTGTGGGTAGCCATTCCCTCCTCCAGGGGATCTTCCCGACCCAGAGATCGAACCCATATCTCCTGTATTGCAGGCAAATTCTTTATTATCTGAACCACCAGGGAAGCCTGAATATCTGAAAATCTCTAGGCATTTTCCTTAGGCATATCCTGTCATCTAGACAAATTGGACTATCTGCTATTTTGTGCTATATCCAGACTTTCACTACACTATTTCTTGGCCAGTTTTCTTACCTTTAATAGGAATGCTTTTTCTCTAACTTCTCCCATCAAAAATTTAGTAAATTCAATAACTTCTTCAGCATTTGGATCAAATATTACATCTTCTATAATACCTTTTTAAGTTCTTTCTACTAGAAATAATCTCTCCTCTCTGGAATCTCACAGCACTTGTTAAAAATATATATATATATATATATAGTGTGTGTGTGTGTATGTATA
Organism: Odocoileus virginianus; assembly: GCF_023699985.2. NCBI lineage: Eukaryota > Metazoa > Chordata > Mammalia > Artiodactyla > Cervidae > Odocoileus > Odocoileus virginianus. The sequence goes on from NC_069697.1 coordinate 12,429,058, forward strand.
TATATATATATAAATATATATAAATTATACCAGTAATACCAAGCATGGCCTATATAGGGGAGGCATAAAAAGTCTGAACAAACTCAGGATACTCTTAGGCAAAAGCCATGTGAAATAAGGCTGGCTGCTGCTGCTGTGGCTAAGTTGCTTCAGTAGTGTCTGACTCTGCAACCCACAGACAGCAGCTCACCAGGCTTCTCTGTCCCTGGGATTCTCAAGGAAAGAATACCAGAATGGGTTGCTGTCTCCTTCTCCCAAAATAAGGCTGGAAAGGATGCCAAAAATGGCTGTATAACCTAGTTAAACAATAGTCCTTTGAGAGACTTCTCAATAAGCAGTAGGATACTGCTTGTAGCTTCAGAATATACATTGCAACAACAGAAAAATGACATTAGCTTATTATACTAAACTGGTGCTTCCTTTTTTTCCAGTTCAATGGCAATATGTACTTGTTACTTGCCTCAGAATTCTTTGGTCACCTGTGAGAATATTTGTGTCCATATGATTTTTTGTAAGTGTTCATGTGTGCTTTTTAATTCAAGCATTACTGATGATTCTCATGACTCTTTATTCTCTTCCTGGAATACCAAGAAGAAGGGTAAACACTCTAGATACTTAGGTGACTCTTAGAAAACGAAAGAAAAGAAGATTTCCTTTGGTCCAATGACTGAGAGTAGTATATGTTTTGATGGAAAAAATATAGCCAGGAAATTCTCTAATGAATTGTGAACTTGAATTCTGAGCACAGCAGGAAAATCACACTTGTATAGTTAAATATAACCAAAAAATAAAGGGAAAATCAATTAAGTAATTATAACCTTTATAATCATAGAGATACTAATATTTTATTTTGATCATTTAATTTAAAAACTAATCAACATTTTGCCTACCACATTTCTTTGTCGTTAAAGCAATATATATTCATTCAGTTCATTTCAGTTCACTTCAGTCACTCAGTTGTGTCCAACTCTTTGCAACCCCATGAATCGCAGCACACCAGGCCTCCCTGTCCCTCACCAACTCCCAGAGTTACTCAAACTCATGCCCATCGAGTCAGTGGTGCATCCAGCCGTCTGACCCTCTGTCGTCCCCTTCTCCTCCTGCCCCCAATCCCTCCCAGCATCAGGGTCTTTTCCAATGAGTCAACTCTTCTCATGAGGTGGCCAAAGTACTGGAGTTTCAGCTTCAGCATCAGTCCTTCCAATGAACACCCAGGACTTATGATCTCTTAAATTGCAAATTTAAGAGATTTGATTCTTATGCCCTTTTCTTTGCTTGATAAGATATTGAGTAAAGAGTAATAACAAAATACATATATATTATTTGCATGCTATTAAATGATAAGTTTGAAGAACATGAATTTGGTGCTATGTTTTAGTTATCAAAGCATTCCTTCAGGTGGCATTTGTGGAATTAGTGCTAAAACAGTAAGAAAAACAGTAAGGACAGTGAGCTGTATGTTCATAAAACAAGTACCTCATCTGGAAAAGAATACTTGCCTAAAGATACAACTCTGGGCAAAGAATCAAGACAAAATGAAATAATTAGAGAATTTCATTGACTCAAGCATTTAAATAAATTATCTTTGCTCATGCAAATGAAGTGATTATCATAAATGAATTCTTGATAATATATAAAAATCCACAAAATATACCACAGAAGAACTATGCACTTAAGAATGATGAATTATACTTGGTAACTTATTGTATAGCCTTCAGATTCAGCCTCCAAAGAAGTTAGATTTTACTTGCTCTAAGTATTGAATTTTAATTCAAAATCATGCAAATTTCATGGAATAGACTTTCACTGTCATTATACTTCAATCTTCAGGAAGAACTAAAAATCTATTATTAGTCAATTAGTGAATCTTATCCTGATGACATTTAGTTCTCACGCATGTCAACAACATCTCATGTTTGTTGTTAAGTCGCTCAGTCATGTCCGACTCTATGTGACCCCATGGACTGCAGCCTGCCAGGCTTCCCAGTCCTTCACCATCTCCCAGAGCTTGCTCAAACTCTGTCTGTAACTGGCACTGGGCAATTTTAGTTTAATAAACAATGTTTCACTCTGTTTATATATATATATTTATATACACACATATATATATAATTATATATGCATAGATAATTTGATCAGTATAGCTAAGTAGATATTACAGGTTTACTCTTTTCATCTTTTCCTTTTTCTCACTCTAATGCTATTGAGAGCAATTTGAATAGCAATACTAGGAAATCAACTTGAATAACAATTGAAATATGAAATTTAAAACACATCAATAGATTGTTTAGAGGAAATAACTCCTGATGATCCTACTGGTGATGATTCAAAATTTTTTAAATTACATCATAAAGAATGAGTAATATATCACCATCCCAAAGTATTTTATTTATGAATATAGTTTCATACATTTTAATAAATATTCCTTATTTATGCTTCTATATGCAGCTAGCTGATGAGAATGCTTTTTATTCTAGGCCTAATATAATGAGGTCTATTTCATATTTCCTATGTTATCAATCAAGTATAGAGAGAAAGAACTCATTTAGACATCCTAGAAGAAATCCTCTATGTAGAAATATTATAACCATAAAACTGACATTAAATGATGGTATTAAGATTTTTTGATCCTCTCAATTTAGATAGATGAATAATTGAGTTTCAAAGAAAAAGCAGACGAGCAAGAGACTTTGAGAACAAAAAACATGAAGCATTACAGTGACTATAGCTCACACCAAAAGCATTACTCAACCCACTTATTTCTTCATACATTGCACTGTGCTCACTCCAAAAAAACGAGGTTGAGGTAGGTGACATTCAAAGACAGAAAAGCTTTAAAGTCCATAAACAAAATGAAGAAACAGGAGATATAAGTTTTGCCTCAATATTTACACCCTGACTTAAAAGATCCTTATAAACTCAAACTTCTAGCTGAAATTCAATCCTAAATTCAGTGTCTCTAATGCTTCACAGCATACTCATTCCTCTGTCCATTATAGTCTACCTTCACTCTACTACTACACTGAATCTGCCCTTTCTGGGGTTATCTAATGCTTCCTTTCTGGAAATCCAGGAGCATTCTTCAGTATATACATACTTGACTCCCATTTAGCATCCCTGTCCCCCTCAGATATAAGCATCCCTTTACCTTTCAAAATAGGTTTTTTTCTTGCTGGATATCGCTTTTCCTTTTATAGCAGTACTGGTCAAAGACAGCATGCTTTTCTCTGCTCTGGAAGTTAAGCACATGACTTTTACATAAAGGGAATGAGAGTGTTATACTAATTTTGCTCTTATAAACAAGCCGCCTAGCTTGTTAGACAACATAAGGAGCAAGAAAAATCTAAAGCAGGAAAAAGTTCACATGTATTGCCAAATTACATTGTATACCTGCTTTGCAGTGAGATTGGCTGAGACATTGAAGTATGGTCATCAGGTTCAATTGTGAGATGAAGAAAGACACTGAATCAAGTACTGAAGAAAAGAATGTGGTGGATAGTTACAGGGGCTGTCTCTACTTGTGCCCAGGTTGGGGAAAGTTTAGAAATCAAATTTCTGCCAAGTTACTTGAGAAAAAAGTATACTATATGATAACATGAGGTGCATAGTCACTAAAATTATGTTTATCAGGTCCCAGCATAGTTGGTTGTTTAACCACATGTAAAGCAACAATGGCAGAAACCCTAAATTAATACAGAGACATTTTGAAGATTTATTCTCACTGATTTAGTTTAAAAGCTCTAGGAAGCTCTCCCACCTGACTTGGAATAGTGATGTTTATGTGCCTAGTTTCTCTTAAGGCTTCACCAAACCCAATGTAGAGGAGAATAAAGAGACTTGTGCCAAGTACCTTTTTCTGCACAGAGAGATTGGTTTTTAACATTTAAGCCTTTTTCTTGGGTTTGAGGGTTTACAAAGCAAGATGACTGCACACATGGGGGTGATCCCTAGTATCATAAAGGGGACCTCTGAGTCTTCTTGGTATGGTCCTACTGAGGTGAGGGGAAGTTGAGGAGTCTCAGAGGTCAACAGTTGTATGGATAACTACGTTAAATGTGAATGGTATGAAAACACAAATGAAAGACAGAGACTAGTCGAGTAGATAAAACAACAAAACCCAAATATAGGTTGATGATAAGTAGCCCACTTTAAATGCACAAGGACACAGGCATGTTACCAATAAAGGAGAAAATATATACCATGCTAACACTCATCAGAAGACAGCTAGTATCATTATATTAATTTCAGACAAAGCCAACTTCAAACAAAGAAATTTATCAAGCTAAATAGGCTAAACAGGGTTATTTTCTAAAGTTTTATCTCTGTCCTATATCAGTAGCAACTCTCATAAATCATTTTGATAAATATAGCCCCTTGGTATGATGTTATGAACATGACACTACAATCCTGTGATCCTCCTCCCCAAAACATATAACCTCAGTCTAATTGTGAGATAAATACTGGACATATTTCAATAAAGAGGCTCTATGATATACATCGGAGAAGGCAATGGCACCCACTCCAGTACTCTTGCCTGGAAAATCCCATGGACGGAGGAGCCTGGTAGGCTGCAGTCCATGGGGTTGCTAAGAGTTGGACAGGACTGAGCGACTTCACTTTCACTTTTCACTTTCATGCATTGGAGAAGGAAATGGCAACCCATTCCAGTATTCTTGCCTGCAGAATCCCAGGGATGGGGAAGCCTGGTGGGCTGCTGTCTACGGGGTCTCACAGAGTCAGACACGACTGACGTGACTTAGCAGTAGCATGATATACATGATTAGTACCCCCTCTCACAAAGTTATCAAGCTCATCAAAAACAAGGAAAGATTGAGAATCTGATGCAGTTAAGAGGAGCTTAAGAACACAAGACTGTTAAATACAATGTGGTATCTTCGTCATAGGGCTTCCCTCGTGGCTCAGCAGTAGAGTCTGCTTGCAATGCAGGGGATGCCAGTCTGCAGGTTCAATCCTGTGTCAGGAAGATGCCCTGGACAAAGAAATGGCAACCTGCTCCATTTTACTGCCTGGGAAATCCCATGAACAGAGGCACCTGGTGAGTTGGTTATAATCCTGGAACACAAAAGGGGAATTTGGAAAAACTAAGGCAATTTGAATAAAATATGGACCTTAGTTTAATAATAATTGTTCATTAGTGTAACATGTTCAGTACTAATGTAAGATGTTAGTAATAGAGGAAATTGGGTACAGGTGGTATATGGGGACCTCTCTGTAGTATCTGATTAACTCTTTTGTAAATCTAAAATTATCCTAAAATATAAAGTCTATTAATAAAAATATTAAACATCAATAATAAAACAATATGTGCTTGAAATGTGTTCATTTAGTTACCATGTTAGTCAGGGATTATGTATGGATTGCTCGTGGTTCAGTTTTCAAGAATAAACTCAAGACTATTATAATAATTGTGGCCAAATCTTTTAAACACATGTGAAAGAAAAGAAAGTGGGCTCCCTTTTGAACATGTGGTATCTGAAGAAAATCTAAGGAAGACATTCAAAGAAGATTGAATATTTAAATTGTTGTCAAGAGAAGCTGTGGAGTCTCTACTTTTGCAGGTGTTTATAAATAGAATTATTTTAGATACAATCTAATCAGAAGACAGATTGATGGATGAGATGACTTCCTAGATTTGCCTTTTCTAATAAATTTAATATTAAAGTAGCAAGTTGCCACCCCAAAGAAAATAACTGAACACTGGAAAATGATGAATAGTAGGAAGGGATGACATAGATAAAATGGAGGCTTACACTGTCCTTGAGACGATTAACATGATGAAAAGCCTGCATTATGGTTCTGGACAGATACTTGTATCCATTTCACAAAGTCAAAAACCCATTCATTCAATGATCCATTTTCTGCTCAACAAATATTAAGTGGGTATAAGTAATACACTTTGATGGGTGATGGATGTTAGTTAAATTTTACATAAAAATATTTTTCATGTGAGAGAATGGAATTAAACAAACAAAAAACAAATTAGGATTCCTTAATTTTCTTTTATAAAATCCAGTAACAGTTTATTCAAAAATTTTTGTCTTCATTAGTTAAAATATAAGAACAAAGGAAGGACAAATTTATATTGCAAATGCTTTACTTATGTATTGCTACTCTCTCAGTTTTAACTGATTCTGCAACATAGCTAAACAACCCTGTGTCTTTCAGATCAGTTTTTTCTTATTCTTAATCATTTTTTGTTCTTAATCTTTCTTTTTTTTTAAAAAATGTAACCCATTTCCTCAAGACTACCATCCAAGACTGAGCTTCCTACTTTTAAGAGATGACTAAGATTTTCACTGAAATTCAAGAAACTGAGGCTTCTAGGTATGGACAGTCTTAACTTCCTGGTTACACTGCTCATCCTTACATATTTATTGGTACTTGATGTAAAATATCAACACTTCATATTCTGTAGTTTCAAGGGCTGAAAGCTCTTTCCATTTAGTTAAGAAGGGATTAAAAAGCACTTTCTCTGTGCCACACATTGTGAGGCAGATAGTTTAAAGATTGATTGCTTTTCCCCCAGCCTTCTTCAGAATTATTTCTCTCCTTTTTCCGCTATTTATTCACATTCATCTGTAAGTAAGCCTATTTATTGTCTGTGATTTAAAATAATGAAGATGTGAACTTTACATATAATATCCTCAAACTATTGGACTGTTTGTCCATTAACATTCAATTTTCATAAAGTCAAAATCATTGTCTCAAAGTAAAGTAATCCCCACTACACACACACACACACACACACACACACAACAGAGAAACTGCATATCAGGAACACCAAAAAGTAGCTTGTTGCCAGAATGAACAAGCATAGTTTTTAAGCTTCCTACTGGTCTTCTAAACTACTTTAGTAAGTATAACAGGTAATGCTTTATGGACTCTCTCTACACACAGAAGTACAGTGATGTTATTCACTCACAGTTCTCTGTCTTAGTCTATCTTCTTACTCTAAGATTCCCGGTTTGTGTTCCCTTTAAAATGTATGTTTCACGATAATCACTTTTTTTAGGGTAACACTAATTTATAAATATCATGTGTACAACATTGTATTTCTACTTCTGTATACCCTACAATGTTCTATTTTTATAATTTTTTAAATTATTGAAGCCTTCAAAATCTTGTCCTTTCCTATGAACTTCACATTTAATATCACACTTTCTTATAGCAATGGATGGGGAATAATCAATACAGATAATTTTACCTATGGAATATTTATATATTCCCTTAATAACTGATTCCTACTTCCATTTCTATATTTAATAACATTATTATATATATATTCAGAGATATTGGAATGATTTTGTACTTGTTCAGCTTATCTTTAATATCATCCCCTTTTTATTAATATTTATTCCTTACCTAACTTAAAGGTAATTCTATTTAAAAGAAGTTTGGCCTATCCTAAATTTTTATAAAACAATTCAATGATTCAGCTATGCTTTCAGGAAAACATATATATGCTCTTTATGACATAATTCAAAGATTTCCAAGACTTAATCTCCACCTATTTCTTCAGACTCATATTCTGAAAGAGCTTTTTTTTTTTTACAAATTCTACCAAATTATCTTTTTCTCATGTAAATAAACCTTTTATTGGATTGTTTGTTTCCTACTTTATTTATCTGATGAATTCTGCTTATATTTTAAGTCTCATCTTAGGCATCACACCCCATAAGAAATAGACCCTGAAATTCTGGTTTTAGCTGAGTAGCTTTCCTTCTCTTGAGTTCTAGACAAGTGTACATATTTGTTTCTTCTCAGTTTGTATCATTTAAGAATAACATATAGAAATTTGTTCTTTCTGTAGTAGAAAATAATTTCCTTGAGGTCTAAACTTTCCTTGTATAGCACAACATAGGGCACATTTGTTATTGTTTTTTAATCGCTAATTCATGTCCAACTCTGTGATCCCAAGGACTGTAGCCCACCAGGCTCCTCTGTCCATAGGATTTCCCAGCCAAGAATACTGGAGTGGGTTGCCATTTCCTTCTCCAGGGGGTCTTCTGGACTCAGGGGTCAAACCCACATCTCCTGCATTGCAAGCAGACTCTTTACCACTGGGCCCCCTGGGATGCCCTGGACCACTTGGGAAAGGCACATAAGAGATGTTAAATTATAAATTTATGACACTGGCTTCTAGGAAGATGGAATAGATGCACTCTCCCATTTGTATCCTATGTGTACACTGAAAGCTTCAAACATTGTATATAAGATAACCTTAAGAAGAAGCTGAAGTGCAAAGGAAAGAGGACCTATAGGATAATGAACCAAGGGATGACACAGTGCTAAGTATCATAGGTTTTCTTTTTGCCTCATATACCTCAGATTTAGGTCTGCATAAGGTAGCAACTCTAAAATGCCAATGAGCACAGAAATAATTAAAAAGCATGGTAACAAAAACTTGTATATCTGTTTTCTGTAGCTATGAGACCAAGAAGGGAGCTTAGCAAGACAGAAAACTTAAACAATAACTGCTTTCTTCTAGTCAAAGACCACAGGGAAAAAAAAAAGTGTGTCTCCCTACAAATTTGTTAGCAAAGACTGAGCAGAGAGCCTAGTTACTCACCTCTGCTAGGTTGTAATAACATAGCCCAAACCTGCACTGGTGTTAGGGGAGGACTACTGGGGATCAGGGACTTCCTCCTGACTGGACAGTAAGACCCCTCCCTGCTATGATGTAAGGAGAGAACTTCAGGATCCTGTACTTTCACACTCATCAATTTCTTTCAAAATCTCAGCAAGATTTTTTTTAATTATAGTAAAATTTTTCTAAAATTTGTATGCAAAGGCAAAAGGACAATTTTGAAACAATTTTAAAAAGGATAGTGTGAGATGACTCACTCTATCTGAATTCAGGACACATGATATAGCTGTAGTAATTGAGACTCTGTGTTCTTGGTAGAGAGATATGTACAGAGATCATGGACCAGAATTAAAAACTCAGAAATAGCCCCAGAAGTAGGGCCAAGTGATTTTTATCAAAGATGCAAATGTAAATAATTCAATGGACTAAGGATAGCCTTTTAAATAAATGGTGTTGGAGCAACTGGAAATCTACAAGCAAGTAAGTGAACCTCACCCTGAACCTTGCCCCTTTTATACAAATAAACTCAAAATGGACCACAGACTTAAATGTAAAATGTAAAACTTTTCAAAGAAAGGAGGAAAATTCTTCAGGGCCAAAGGTTGGACAAAGAGTTCTTAAGACTTGACACAAAGAGCATGATCCACAAAAGAAAAAAAAAATTAAAAAAAATGTGGAATTTGAACTTCATCAAAATTAATATTTCTGTGCTGTGAAAAACGTTAATGAGAAAAACAGAAAAGCTAGAAATTTGGGGAAAATACTTGCAAGCTACATCTCTGATAAAGGAATCACATCTGGAATATATAGAGAACTCTCTAAACTCAGCACTTAAAAACAAACAATCCAATTATAAAATAGGCACAGACAAAGGGATATTTCCCTGAAGATGACATAACGATGGCAATAAGCACAAGCAAAGGTGTTAACATAACTAGTCTAGCAAAATGCAAATCACAACTATGATGAGATTACCTGTTAGAACAACTAAGATTTTTTTTTAAGTGACAATACCAATTGCTAGTGAAGATACAGGAAAATTGGATCACTCATATACTGCTGCTGTGCATGTAAAATATTGCAGGAACTAGGGAAAATAATTTGGCAGTTTCTTAAAAAAAAAAAACTAAACATGAACCTAGAGAAATGAAAACTATATTCACACAAAAACCTGCATGTGAATGTTCATAGCAGCAAATAAGCAAAACCAGCAAACAGCTAAAAGTTCTTTTCATGGGTAAATGATTAAACTATAGTATAGTTGACCCATGGATCACATAAAACTAGGGTGCTGACACCTCCCAAGCCAGTCGAAAACCTGTGTATAACTTTCTAATCTACCCCACAAAGCCACAGTTCTGAATCGTCGCATTCAACCTACCATGGATGTGTGCAGTGCTTACTGAAAAAAAAATCCACATGTAAGTGTACCAGCCCAGTGCAAATCTGTTGTTCAAAAGTCAGCTGCACTATCATACCATGATATACTACTCTGTAATAAAAAGCACAAACACAACAATTGATTGGATCTCCAGGACATTATGTCAAGTAAAACAAACAAACAAACAAAACAACGACTTCTAAACTACTGCATCCTGTCTGGTTCAATTTACATACTATTCTTCTTCTTTTTTTTTTTTTTAATTGGAGGATAATGGCTTTACAACGCTGTTAGTTTTTGTTGTGCTGAAAACCTGGACCAGCTGTATGTATACATATATTCATTCGCTCCTTCTGAGCCGCCCTCCCATCTCCCATCCCACCCCTCTAGGTCCTCGCAGCACTGGGCTGGGCTCCCCGCATTATTCAACAGCTTCCCACTAAGTAGTTTACATACAATAGTGTGTATATGTCAATATGCCTAATCCTTAAAATTACAAAATTATACAAAGGGAAAGTGTTTTAGTGACTGCCGTTGGTTCCGGCTATTAGGGGAAGCGCGATGAGTGTGACTGTAAAGGGTTACGAGGGAGCTCTTTGTGATGATGAAATAGTTCTGTATCCTGACTGACCTGGTGATGATACACACTCACGCATGGGGCACAGGGCGCAGAGCTAGACACCCACTTCCCACCAATGCCAGATTCTTGGCTTTGATTTTGTACCGGATCTCCGTCAGAGGTTATCTTTCGGGCAAACTCAGCGAAGGGTCCCTGGGTCCTCAGTGTTGCCTTTGGAACCTGCTGCCGATCTAGGTAAGTGTGCGCACCTGTCGGCGGACATTTTTAGTTGTAATGTAAGTGATGGACGTTCCGTTTCTCAGAGAAAACGAATGCAAAACACAAACAAACAAAAAAAACCCTTGCCAGCTCCACGGCTTGATAAACAGCCAGGTCGCCTCATGTCGCCTCAGCCCTGAACCTTCCTTTGGTTTAAGCCGTCGCGAACGTGACTAACTGACCGCTCGGCAGCTTGTCTTCCGCTTCCTGGGCGTTATTTCCGGCTTTCAGGTTTGAAATCCACCAATAAGGAGGGACCCCTGAGCCCACACAGGCCCCTCCCTCTCTCCCCGAACCGGAAGAGCACCCCAGGCCCGCCTGCTCGGTCTCCGTCTACCTGTGACCTCGCCCAGCGGGCCAGTGGAGCGGATCCTGCAGGCATGTGAGGAATACAGCTTGTTGGTTGTTTTTATTTCCAGGTTCCCTGACGGTGGTTGCTGAGGTGCGTTCTGTAATCCCAAGGAGAGCCCAAGGGCTGCTCCAGCCTCAGGGTTGGCTCTGAGGGGAAACGCCTGTGGGGGCCTCACTGGTGGCGTGGGAGCGGCCCGCATGCCGGTCCCCGGACCACCGACAGCCCTATGGATAGCCGGGCCAGCGACAGGCTGAGACCTGCGTGGAACACTGCGGCTGTTCCAAAGTGCAAAGCTGACATGTGTACATGGCTTAACCTGGACGATGTCAGAAAACAAAAAACGATGTTGTGTGAACTCACTTACATGTGGAATGCAAAAAACTTAAAGAAACAGAAGATTGATGGTTGCCAGGGGAGAGATGCAGGAAGAGAGGAAAATGGGTGAAGGTTGTCAAAGGGTAAGGTACAGACTTCCAGTTATGAGGAAAGTGCGGCATGGTGACTATTGTTAATACTGTACCATATGCTAATAAGTCGTCAAGAGAGTAAGTCTTAAAAGGTCTCACCACACACACACGTTAGTAATACATTCACATAAATATATGGAAGTTTAAAGTTGTACACTTTAAATTGACAGTGCTTTATGTCAGTGGTATCTCCATAACGCTGGAGAAAAACCTTGTTGCATTGACGGTCCATTGTGCGTAAATGCGGCTGTTAATGGGATGATGTGACGGACATTGAAAGGCCTCAAAACTGTTCACTTCCTTGTGAAAACTACGCAGATCTTTATGCAGAATTTGGTGGAAATGCGATTATATATGCATAGAGACTCAAGTATAAGATGGGAAAATGAACGGCAAAGATGGCTGTTGAGATGTCCCACATATGCTGAATTACAGTAAGGGCATCTTGGAGGGGGTTGTGAATGTGTGTGTCTACACAACAGTGGGTGTGGCTACTCACTGCCAACTGCCGTTGAGAGTACTTCTTCATTAAGTCCTCGGCCAACTGGGCAGATGCCTTGTATGAATCTACAAGATGATAAGCGATCCCTGGAATATATTTAAAATATGAAGAAAGTTAATAGTTTCTCATAGGCACATATTAACATATCTGGCAGAAAGTAAGTTCTTTCTGCTCCAATTAAAGTAGCAATTTAAAACTTGGTGAGGACTGGTATTTTGGGGATCAGTCTTTTCAAGTTGCATATTATAACTAAGGACCACATTGCTAACTCCGAAATAAGCCTGATTGTAGCATTATCTTGGCAGTTACAGCTAGCTGGATATCTGAAATTGAATTTAAAATGCATGGCATAATATTATTTATGGTGAATGGGTGACTTAGTTTATAAAAATCTAACTTTTATACATATTAATATTCCTCTAAAAATATTGCCAAATGCAGCTCAAGCTAAAACTGAAAAACAGAAGGAACTATCTGAGTATTTTTTGAGTATATTTTGTCAAACTGAAAAACTGAAAAATATGTTTTAAACATATTTAATTCCAAATGTATACAGAGCTCAAGTTAGTTATGTCTCTGAATGGTTTTCTATCATATTATGCAAATAAAATAAAAAGCAGTTGAATGCTAATTCAAAATGTTATATTTTTACTAGTTTCACAGGGCATCAAAGATGAAAAAATGCAGTTCATAAATTACAACACTTAAATGTTTTTCACAGAGTGCCCTTAATTGTTAATGTGTTAGGAAATGTGTCCATTCTTTCACACTCTTACCAAATTCTCTGTGTTTCCACAATATATATATGTATATGTTCAGAGATACATTTGGATTTTAACTTTTTGTTTTTACATCAATATACTCAAACTAAATGAACAAATCTAAAGCTTACTTAACAATATAGCAACAGAAACTTAATGTATAATGGATATGCCTACAAGTTAATGGATACAAATCTGATTTTACCCTTTCTTCTACCTACTTTGTCATGCGTATATTCACAATACATAACACAATGCATTATATTGTATATATACACACAGAGAGAAACATATATAATTATCTTCCTTGCTCTTGAAAAGCTATATTGCATTTTAGACAGGAAATCTTATCCCCCTATTTTTCTGCTGAAAGCATGTTCACCAATTATTTTGTCACAAGAATTTCCTATCGAAGAATATAAGGTGGCACATGTTTTCTTTTAAATGCCTTAAACAAGTGGTGGAGATAAAAAAAAGGTATAGCATCTTTGTAAACACTTCAGCCCCTGTGTGGTTGGCTCTTTGATTCTGAAACCCCTTCATATTTAGTTTCACGTTGCCATAAAGCTGTTTTTCTGAGCTGTAACTATTTTTAAATGCAATTAAAGTTCAAAATGGGTTTCCCTGGTGTCTCAGTGGTAAAGAATCCAGCTGCCAATGCAAGAGGCACAGGTTCTGATCTGGAAAGATCCCTTGAAGAAAGAAATAGCAACTCACTCCAGTATTCTTGCCTGGAAAACCCCATGGACAGAGGGAGCCTAGTGGATTACAGTCCATGGGATTGCGAAGATTTGGACATGACTTAACGGCTGAACAACAACAGAAGTGCAAGATAACAATGGATTCACAAAAGGTTCAAAATTGGTGGAAAAATCTTATTGTATTGGTGCTTAATAAGTATTCCTGAAATTGAATAAACACACAAAAGAGAAAATACAGTCATATGCTGAAATTAAGCAGATAAATCCATTACAACAAAACTCAGGATCTAGTGTAGAATAGATTGAGGGAGGGGATAATATGTTGCAAATGTCCCATCTATTGGTGGAAAAAAGAATTAGGAAATAAAAATCCTGGGTTTCTTGGAGTTTTTTGTTGTTAGTATTTGTTTTTCTAATGATGAAGAAAGGTATAGATCAATTTGTGGAGACAGTAATTGGTGTCTTGTTTTTCTACCAAGTAGAGACACAGATGTGTAAGCAAGAGGATGATACCTTTGACACAATGGGAATGTGGAGTTGAATGCTTTATTGCCAAAGCATTGGAAATTCATATCACTTTATCACTACAAAACCACCTGGAATCTTAGGTACCAGGAGGCTTCTCAGAAGAAAGTCAGGATGATTACTCAGTTTTAGTAAAGTAGGTGTACCTGTGAAAGTCTTGGAATAGGGAATGGCAGCCCACTCCAGTATTCTTGCCTGGAAGATTCCATGGACAGAGGAGCCTGGAGAGCTGAAGTCTATGGGGTCACAAAGAGTTGGACACCACTGAGCGACTGAGCACAGCGCACTTGGAAGTACTGGAAAATAAACACACAAGTAAAACAGCTGTCTTCATCCACTAAAATATAAGCCACGTGAAGGCAGAGATTGTATATGTGTGTGTGTTTTCACTTAGGAATCCCAATGCCTAGAATTTGCTGTGCCTGGTAGGCCCGCAGATGCACTTAAATAATCAGTAAAGTATTTTTATTCTTTTTATATTATTTATTGTCTGCTTTTATTTTTGTGTTGCTCTGTCAAAGTTGAGCCCTCATAGATTTTACATTTTTATTCTTTGGAATGTCTTAAGTACTTCTTTCAGAAATTTTTTATTTTGGTACTCAGAATACATGCAACATTTTCCAGTTTACTGGACTTCCCTGATAGCTTAGTTGGTAAAAAATACACCTAAAATGCAGGAGACCCCAGTTCGATTCCTGGGTTGGGAAGATCCACTGGAGAAGGGGTAGGCTACCCACTCTAGTATTCTTGGGCTTCCCTTGTGGCTCAGCTGGTAAAGAGTCTACCTGCAATGTGGGAGACCTGGGTTCAATCCTTGGATTGGGAAGATCCCCTAGAGAAGGGAAAGGCTACCCACTCCAGTATTCTGGCCTGGAGAATTTCATGGACTGTATAGTCCATGGGGTCACAGAAAGGCAGACACTGACTAAGTGACTTTCACTTTTAACTTGCAACTATAAATGACCAGGTGACTAAAGTTCTACCAATAAGATGTAACTGGATATGTATCAACCTAAGAAATCCTTTTTTAAGGAGTCAGGATTATTGGCCCAGGACTAGTGATATTTGACTTCATTTATATGACAGAGGAACTTTGTCTTGTTTGAGACACTTGTGATTTTATTTCCTGAGAATTTAGATAAATCTAGTGAATCTAATCCTAACAAATGTACCACCCCTTCTCCAGGTTTTGTGTCTTAGTAATCATGCATGATAAATGCTACCTAGCTATGAGTAATGGACACATGAAAGTTGAAAGATAATTCCAAAATATTTAAATATGATATAATGTTCATTTTTGATCATATAACATGTCTTTCAAATATCAGAAAGTTTACCATTTCTATCAATAGAGAAAATAGTTTGTTTCCATTCCTACTCAATATATGTAAATCAAAAGTACTTTTCAAATGGATTAGAAGTATACCAAGAGATCATCTTATAATGTACTTATATGTTTTTGTCTGATATGTACATTCTTATATTGAGGTGAAGAAGTAGGTGACAATAAACTGAAATGTGTGTGTGTGTGTATATATATATATATATATGTTTAGGATCTGAGCTGCTTCTGCTCAGAACCTATATATGTATGTGTGTATGACAGACACATACACACACACACGTGTTGGGGGGTGTATATATGTAACACATACATGTGTGTGTGTGTGTGTGTATATGTAATACAAAGACACATAAAGATTCGATATGGGAGTGCAAAACCTGAATCAGCCCCTAAGGATTTATTTCCCCTCATCTCCACTAAAAAAAGATGAAATCTCCTAAACCAGAGGACAAATTAGCAACAGTTGGGGAATTTAGGTTTTGTAGATATCAGATACTGATATTGATGAAAACAGACCCTTGATGCAGAACAGAGGCCCAACCTTCTGGAGCCAGGATTAAAGTTTTCCATCATCTTAATTGGTCCTTGATGTAGTCTACATTTGACATCCAGCAGCTAAGAGTTAGGTACATGGGGGAAAAGATGTATATTTTCAGTTTTGCCTGTATTTAAGACAAGTCTCCTATGTTCCATGACTGCTAATTTACAAGAAGATATCAAGTTGACATATGACCTGAAAACTGGCCCATATTAACCAGTGTAAGATTTTCCTAAACCTAGATTTATAAAACTGTTGCAGGCTAACAGATTTTTGTTTCCATTTTCAAGATAGTAGATTTTAGTTTGCAACTTACTGTTATGATTGACAGCCACATAAAAAATAACTGCTTTGGATGAGAGGTCCCCAAAGGCTGACACTAGAGAACTTAGGGTGGGGTAGAGATGTGGTGCCCACTGGTATAGTTCACAGATCAATCCGATATCACAAGAAGATTGATATATTTTTATGTCTTGATTATTGTATTCCATAGTTGTAAATCTGCTGCAATTATAAAAGTATGTTATGGACCAAGTAATACAAAATATTTCAGCAGTTTGTGTCAAAGTATCTTAAATCAACTTATCCTGAATCAAATACCAAGACAAATTCCATAGAATTCTGCTTTTATATATGTCATGGACTATTTATAAAATATGTTACTTTGTGATATTTCATTGTTGAATAATAGCAAAATAAATCTTGTGATGAAAGTTGGAATAAAATTTTAGACATTTATTGGGTCAGGAATGTTAATACTGGAATTAGTGCAATCTGCTTGAAGATATATAAGTAGTAAATAATAGACACAAATTGATTTTTTGTTATAGGGGGAATAAACACCTTACTTCTGTTAGACAATTTAAAAGGACTAGTTGTATATTTAAATAGATATTTTATGAATATTAACTAGAGTTATTGTAGTAGTCATTTTGTAATATTTTACAAATGCCACATCACTATATCCTATACCTGAGATTAACATATGTCAATTATAACTCAATAAAATATGTTGATTATATTATTAACACTACAATTAATAATTGATTAGATTATTGAATGTTAATTAGATTAAGATTTTGAGTATTCAAAATCATATTGGTTTTATTGTCTTAATAATAAGCATGGAAAAATGGAATTTCCAAGAAATAAATTAGTTCATACAGATTCTAAGAGCCTGATTAAATATCAAGGGACTTTAGGCCCATCAGATATGTTAGAGCTTATCATGTTGTGTCTGTTATGTATGCACAGCCTGTGTGTTTTCCCCAAAGCACAACCTACCTGTTCTTTGACAAGTATTCTATGGAGTCACCTGAATGCCTCAGAGGGAGAAAGTGAGATAAGCAAATATCAATACAAGGTTGCATATCCTGCTTCAGCATTTTTTAAGGTTATATTTACCACTGTTCATTTTGTTAAAGGCTTCCCAGGTGGCACTGGTGGTAAAGAACCCACCTGCCAATGCAGCAGATATAAGAGATGCAGTTTCGATTCCTGGGTCAGGAGGATCCCCTGGAGGAGGATATGGCAACCCACTCCAGTATTCTTGCCTGGAGAATCCTATGGATGGAGGAGCCTGACGGGCCACAGCCTGTGGGGTCTCAAAAGAGTTGGACATGACTGAAGTGACTTGGCGCAGCGCAGCACATTTTGTTAAGGGCTTCCCTTGTGTCTGTCGGGGAAGAATCCACCTGTAGTGCAGACCGCCCGCACAGCAGGCAATACAGGTTCAATCCCTGAATCAGGAATATCCCCTGGAGAAGGAAATGGCAACACACTCCAGTGTTCTTGTCTGGGAAATCCCATAGACAGAGGAGACAGGCAGGCTACAGTCCATGGAATCACAAAAGAGTTGGACATGGCTTAGAGACTAAACCACCACCACTATTTTTTAAAGTTAAATAGATGAATAGTAGTTTAAAATTTGACCACTGGGATGACCCAGAGGGATGGGATGGGGAGGGAGGTGGGAGGGGAGTTCAGGATGGGAACACATGGAAATCCATGGCTGATTCATGTCAATGTATGGCAAAAATCACTACAATATTGTAAAGTAACTAGCCTTCAACTAATAAAAATAAATGGAAAAAAATAAAGAAAAAAAATTGACCATATTTTAACATAGGTCATGTTAAATATACAAATTTCACAAAAGAAAATACATAGGATACTCTGAAGCAACCTTCTGTTAATATATCAGAAAATGATGTGTGCTGTGGGCTGTTTATGTGCAGACCTGGAAATGCACATCTAATTAAACTCACATCCTCTTCTAAACTTCCGTCATCTCAATAAAATTCTAGGTGTTGTGTGGAAAGTATGGAAAAGTATAGTAGTGTTGCTCTCCATCCCCAAATTACTATTTTTCCCCTAAAATGTGTTGATAGGTTGAACTTTTATGACTTGGAACACATAAATAATGCTATTCATGGTGGTTTGGTTTCAGGCCAGTTTTCAAATACACTTAACCCAAAATGTAATTTAAAAATTGATTCTAATCTCCATATGTAACTGCATCTTTATGGGAAAATAAATCAGTGTGTCTTTCTCACTGAACCACTAATGCCAGCCTAGTTACTATTTTACTTCTTTAAACTTTCAGCTTTTGAAAAGGGTTTACAAATCTTCCCCTGGTATGGTAGATTATTTTTCAGCAAATACCACTCAGCTCCTAGATACCATTCCCTCCATAAGACGAGTATACTTCCTCACCTCTTGACTTTGAGCTTGGCCATGTAGCTTTCTTTAGCCAGGGGATGCAATCCAAACAGAACTTTACAATGTACTTGTGCTATTTATTTCCCTTACTGTCCTGCATGTTTGCCTTTGTCACAGGAAACCACACCTTGAACAGTCTCTGTCCTTCCATCCTTGGACCTAGAAAAAAACACGTGGAGCACTGTCTCTGCAGTCCACCCTTAGATGTGGGAGTGAGAAATACATTATCATTTCCCACTTGTATTTTGTGGCAGTTTGTTATGGAGAATGACTGAGACAATAGTTAACATGTATAACCACCTACAAGTCCATAGAGAGTGTCTCAAGGAGACTCAAACATTGAAAAAACATACTATAAATTCCATTTGAAAATTAAGGCAAGAGTTTAAAATTTTGTATTCTAAATATTGTCATTTAAATTGATTCTCACTCTTAATAAATAATATATTAAAAATTGAGGCATGAATGCATTTTTGGAAAACATTGCCTTCATCCACACTCCCTTATTATCACTTGTTCGGCTCAAATGACCCAGAGTAAGATGGATAATGATTAAATAATTAAAATTAATTTTTTAATTTAATTTAAATTTTAAATTAAAATAATTTAATTTGAATTTTAAATTAAAAATAATTTAATTTATTAAAACATTAAATTATAAAAAAACAAAATTAAAGATGGGCATTATAAAACATTGACCAATAATAATAAAATCAATGAAGGGCATAACATTGGCAACATAACATTTGAAAAACAAATAGAGAGAACAGCATTAAAACATGTACATTATCTAGGGTGAAACAGATCACCAGCCCAGGTTGGATGCATGAGACACGTGCTTGAGGCTGGTGCACTGGGAAGACCCAGAGGGGTCGGGTGGAGAGGGAGGTAGGAGGGGAGATCGGGATGGGGAATACATGTAAATCCATGGCTGATTCATGGCAAAAACCAGTACAATATTGTAAAGTAATTAGCCTCCAACTAATAAAAATAAATGGAAAAAAAAAAAAAGAAAAAGAAAACCAGAGGCTCTGAAAACAACATCAAAATGTTAAAAATATATTTGATACTCAAAGGATAAGTTTTTTTTTTTTGATGACTGGAAGTCTGAATAGGTATTAGGAATAAGGAGAATTAGGGAAATATTCTAAAATATATTAACATATTAGCAAGTATGTTAATAGTGCTGGGAAAGCAAGGAAAACATTACAACTGGATGTGTCATGCCAGCTGAGTCTGAGAAAGATCTACACCCTTATGAGTAAGCTTAAGAATGGTTCATCATCATCAGAAGTGAACATTCTTAGTCCACAAGAGGATGTTTTTATAATACGGATAGGATATAACATGGAGAAGATATATGGGAGTGGCCCTGATACCATGCAAGGGATGCACAGAGAAACAAAGTGTCTAGCTCTTGGACTACTGCTTTCTGTCCAGATTTTTTCCCCTCAGAGTGGTTCTGTTCCAAACCACACTCTGACTCCGGAGAAAGAGCTGATACTTGCTTTCCCCGAGCAAGCCATCTGTTTCCTTGATTACTAGGGAGGCAACAGCAGTAATAGGCACCAGCATTTCGTACATTTAGAGCCACGCTGATGGACGAAGCAGGCTAATTTTAAAGCTTGACATGGATGTTTATTCAGATGTTACACCACTGAAAACCAAAGGAGTATGAAGCAGAATATCCCTAAGAGATTCGTGGGAAAAGGTGATTGTCTCTAGTTATATTAATTTTGACATGATGTATCACAAATATCCCCAGGTAACTTGTATAAATCTTTGTTTTTCCCAGGAGATAAAACATGGCTTATTATTTATCAGACAATATTTTCTCAAGAGGAATCATACTAAAAAACAAATTCCATTCTCATTTTGCTTTTTGCCACAAACTAAAATCTTCTTCAAGATTCAGGCATTCTTTCAAATACAAATACACACCTGAGACATTCTTTAGTGCTTCCCAAAATGTGTATTTCTAGACTTGGATTGAGGAAATAAGAAAATAAATCTTAACTTGTACAGCTATATACATGAAAAGTTGCAAAGTGTTATAATTTTTCTACATGGAATAAATTGATGGCAAGTAGTTATAAGTAAATACTCATTTTATAGCTTTCCAAAAGGTATATTGAGCATCTTGTTTTTAATCAAGCAGGATGTAGGAATTAAATATTTATTTCATAAATATTTATTATGTTTATGATGACGTAAAGGATAGATGTAAAAGCTGAAGATATGTAGTTATGTCTCTTAATTTCTCAGATGTCTTTGTAGTTTCCTAAATTATTTTCCTACCCATATGATAAAGTCCAGATATCTTAGTATTTGTAATCCATTAATTGAGGATTTTCTATTGTTGTTTTGTCATGTCAGTTGCATGGATATTTAAAAGTGTCAGTGAAATATAACTGACACAAAATGCCCTGAACATATTTAAAATGTACAGGTTGATAAGTATTGACATAAGTGTGCAAATTTAGATAATAAATGTATGCAAAACCTCCAGTTTATTTGTATCACTTTTTAACCCAATTTCTCTCCCCAAGACTACCCCTTCCTCAGACAAAATATTGCTTTGTTTCCTGTCACTATAGATTGATTTGCATTTTATAGAATATTAATAAAATATTAATTTATGAATTCCTTTTATCTGGCTTTTTTTTACTTAGTATGATTACTTTGAGAAATATTTGTTGTATGTCAATAAATTATTTTCATTGGTAACTATTGTTCCACATATGGTTAGATAATGATTTGTATATTGATTCACATTTAATGGACATATGAATATGTGCTTTCATTTCTCTTAGGTAACTAAGAGTCTCATTTCTGGATCTTATGACAGGAGTGTGTCTTACTGTTCACCTCTTTTCCAAAAAAACTGTTCACCTCTTTTCCAAAGTGGTTGTACCTTTTGACATCACCACTAGAAATGTTTGTAGGAAAATCTTTGTGACCTTGCATGAGGTCAAGATTTGTTAGTACAATACCAAAGGCATAGCCCATTTAAAGAAAATGATAAACACAATTTTGAAACCCTCAACTTTGATAAGCAAAGTTAACAGAATGGACAGTCATAGACTAGAGAAAATATTCAAAAATAGTAGATAAAGGATTTGTATCTAAACTATATAATGAATTCTGAAAACTCAATAATGACAAAAACAAATCAAATTTTTAAAAAATAGAGAAAAATGCTAAGAAAATACTTAACCAAAATATATAGACATAGTAGTTACACACATGAAAAGTTATTTATTTTTAGTTATTTTGGGATTCAAAATTAAAGCCATAAATGAGATACCATTTTATACCTATTAAAATGACTGAAATGACTGTGTTAAAAAATAAAGAAGCAAACAATTGGAGAAGGTCTGGTGCTAACATAGATATGAGGCAATTAGAACTCATACATTGCCGGTATGTGAAATGCTACAACCACTTTGAAGAAGTGTTGTGGTTCCTTATAAAGTGAAACATCACTTATTGTATGACCCAGTTATCTCACACGAAGATATTTGCTAAAACGAAATGAGGCTTCCCTGATGGCTCATTGGTAAAGAATCCACCTGCAACGCAGGAGACTGCAATTTGATTCCTAGGTTGGGAAGATCCGCTGGAGAAGGGATAGGCTACCCACTCCAGTATACTTGGGCTTCCCTTGTGGCTCAGCTGGTAAAGAATCTGCCTGCAATGCGGGAGACCCAAAGAGAAATGAAAACTGATATCAGTTTACGTGTAAACCTGTATGTGAACGTTTGGAACAGCCCCAAACCTGGAAACAACCCGGATGCTCTTTCAGTGGTGTTTGGATAAAGAAATCGTACTAGATCCCTACAATGGGTTTTATTTATTAAGCAACAGAAAGCAACAAACTGTTGATTCATGGAACGATGTGTCTGAATTGCAAATGTGTTAAGTGTAAGAAGCAAAACTCTGAAGTCTTCATATTGGATGATTCTATTTATATGACATTCTGGAAATGGTTATATGAACAAATATTATTGATAGTCAGGGGGTAGAGGAGAGGAAAGGGTCTGGCTACCAGGGACCATAAGGGAATATATCTGAGAGCTGATCTAACTTCTCTATCTCAGTTGTAGTATTTGTTTATAAGACTTTACCACTTGTCAATACCCCTGGAACTATGTCTCAAAAAGAGTAAGCTTTACCATATCTAAATTAAAAATAACATTTGAGAAATCTCCATGACTTGTGGAATTTTTAAAAATTAATATGATGATATTTATTTTCCTTTATTTTTGCATTTTGTTTCTATTCAAATGCATTTTTATCCCAAGGTCATAAAGTTAGCATTTTAAAAATCTTTTTAACTTTAATTCAAAAAGATTATTTTTGATATGAAAAAGAACAAGCTGTTCAGAGACTGAAACACGCTTAGAATATGTAGTAGAATATTTTCCTCTGGGCTTCCCTGGTGGCTCAGATGGTAAACAATCTGCTTGCGACGGAGGAGACCCAGGTTCAGTTCCTGGGTCGGGAAGATCCTCTGGAGAAGGGAATGGCTACCCACTCTAGTAGTCTTACCTGAAGAATTCCACGGACAGAGGAGCCTGGTGGACTACGGTCCATGGGATCACAAAGAGCTGAAGATGACTGAGTGACTAACACTAGCTCTGTTTTCTTCTACTGTTTAACATGCTTTGATAAATTCACAGTTTATGCTTGAATTTTCTTATTATGTGATAGCTTTCCTTCTTAGGTTGTTTATATGTTTTTCTATTGTATTTTAAATTTGTTGTTGCTATTATATAGGAAAATAAAAGTACATGTACACATTTGTTCACATATATTTGCAGTGTTGAGACACAATGGAGGATGTTAATAGCTAAATTAAAGATAATTGTTCTCCAATACAACCTTTACTTGAAATATCATTTTTTAGGTAAGATTGGTGTATAACATTATATTAGTTTCAGGCTTGTAATATAATGATTTGATATTTGTATATACTGCAAAATAATCATGACAATTTAAGTCTAGTTAGCATCTGTCACCATACTTATATAGTTAGGGAAATTTTTTTCTCGCGATGAGAACTTTTAAGATCTGCTTTCTTTTAGCAACTTTCAAATATGTAATACAGTATTATTAACAATAGTCACCATGATGTATATTACATCCCTATGATTTTATTTTATAATTGGAAGATTGTACATTTTTAATTCCTTCACATATTTTGTCCATCCTCACTGCTTACCTCTGTCGACCACTAGTCTGTTCTCTATAAGCTTGCATTTTTCCTTTTATTGTCTTAGATTCTCCATGTAAGTGAAATCATACAGTATTTGTCTTTTCTGTCTAATATATTTTACTTACCATAATGCCCTGAAAGTCTATCCATGTTATTTTAAACGGCAAGATTTTATTCTTTTTCATGGCATAATTCCATTCTGGGTTTACACACACACACATACACAGATGCACACACACTTCACATCTTTATTCATTCATCCCTCAATGAACACTTAGATTCTTTCTGTATTCTGGATATTGTTAATTATGCTGCAGTGAACATGGGGGTTCACAATCTTTTTGAGTGTTTTTGTTTTCTTCAGGTAAATACCCAGAAGTGACATTGCTACATCATATTGTAGTTCAGTTTGTAAGTTTTGAGGATCTTTCATTTAGTTTTCTATTGTGGCTATACCAATTTACATTCCCATCAACATTTAACAAGGGTTCTCTTTTCTCTACATCCTTGCCAGCACTTGCTTTTGATAATAGCTATTTTAACAGGTGTGAGATGATTATCTCTGTGGTTTTGATTTGTATTTCCATCTTGATTAGTGATGCTGAGCATTTTTTTTCATACACCTGTTGGCCATCTGTATCTTGTCTTTGGAGAAATATGTATGAAGATGCTCTGCCTTTTTAAAATCAAATTGACTGTTCTCACTATTCAGTTTTATATTATTTATATATTTTGGATATTAACTCCCTATAAGATATATTATTTGCAGATATTTTGTCAAATTCAGTAGATTGCCTCTTTATTTTGTTGATAGTTTTCTTTGCTAGAGCTTTTTTTACTTTGATGTAGTCCCATTTGTTTACTTTTGCTGTTGTTGCCTTTGGTTTTGATGTCAAATCCAAAAAAAAAAAAAAACCCCAAAATTGCCAAGACTGATGTCAAGGAGCTCACCACTTATGTTTTCTTCTAGATGTCTTATGGTTTCAGTTCTTACATTCAAGTCTTTAATACATTTTAAGTTAAGTTTTATATATGGTGTAGTATGTTGTTTTTGTTTAGTTGCTAAGTTGTGTATGATTCTTTGCGACCCCATGGACTGTAGCCCGCCAGGCTCCTCTGTCCATGGGACAGAGGCAAGAATACTGGAGTGGGTTGCCATCTCCTTCTCCAGGGAATCTTCCTTACCCAGGGATTAAACCTGTGTCTCCTGCATTGGCAGGTGAACTCTTTACCATCTGAGTGGAGGGAAGTCTCTGAAATAAGACAGTGGTTGAATTTTCTTCTTTTGCATATGGCTGTCTAGTTTTCCTAACACTGTTGAAGAGAGTGTCTCATCCCCATTGTATTTTTAGCTCCTTTTTCATAAATTGACATGTTTATGTGGATTTATTTCTGGGCTGTCCTCTGTTATGTTGATCTATGTGTCTGTTCTTATGCCAATACTGTACTATTTTAGTTAGCGTAACTTTGTGATATCATTTGAATTTAGGGAGCACAACTGCCTCCAGCTTTGCTCTTTCTCAAGCTTTCTTTGGCTATTCCCAGTCTTTTGTGATTCCATACAAATTTTAGGACTGTTTGTTCTATTTCTGAGAAAAATGCCACTGGAATTTTGATTAGGTCTGCATTGAAACTGTAGATTGCTTTGGATAATATAGACATTTCAGCAATGTTAATTATTTTAGCCCACTAACATGGAATTTCTTTCTAGTTATTTGTTTCTTTTTCAATTCCTTTCATGAATGTCTTAAAGTTTTCACTATACAGCTCTTTCACCTCCTTAGTTAATTTATTACCAGGTGTTTGCTTCTTTTTGATCAATTGTAAATAGGATTATTTTCTTTATTTCTATTTCTGTTATTTGCTGATTTATAGAAATGAAACACATTTATGTGTATTACTATTGTGTACTGAAACTTTAATAAATTCATTTATTGTTCTTATATTTTTTTTAGAGTCTTTGGGTTTTCTATATATAATATGTCATCTACAAATAGTGACAGTTTTACTCTTTCCTTTCCAATTCAGATGATTTTTATTTATTTTCCTAACCTAATTGCTCCACATAAGACTTCTAGTATCATTGGAATAAAAGTGAATAGTTAGCATCCTTGTGTTATTCCTGAGCTTAAAAAAAAAATGCTTTTAGGTTTTCACCACTGAATATGATGTTAGCTGTGGGCCTCACTGCTGCTGCTGCTGCTAAGTCACGTCAGTCGTGTCCGACTCTGTGCGACCCCATGGACTGCAGCCCACCAGGCTCCTCTGTCCATGGGATTTCCCAGGCAAGAACACTGGAGTGTGTTGCCATTGCCTTCTCCAGCGCATCAAAGTGAAAAGTGAAAGTGAAGTCGCTCAGTCGTGTCCAACTCTTCGTAACCCCATGGACTGCAGCCCACCAGCCTCCTCTGTCCTTGGGATTTTCCAGGCAAAAGTACTGGAGTGGGTTGCCATTGCCTTCTCCGAGCTGTGGGCCTTACTATTATACTAATCTTAAATGAGGATTTGCAAAAATATATTATTTTCTCCTGTTCTACAGGTCAGAATACTGATGCCCTCTGAAACTAACTAACTTTAATAAAGACTTATTATATAAATAATGCTACTCAATCAGAAGTTAGGACTATCTACTTTGAAGTACCCCATCCCAATAATAGTATTGCTATTTCTACTTCCAATTACTGATTGTAGATGCTTTTCTTTGAGTTTTTAAACATTTTCCAAGTTTTAAGAATATGAAATGAATTTTGTACTTATTATCTTTATTGAGATGTAATTGACATGAAATATTGTATGTTTAATGTTATTTATTTGACATACATATATATATATATGTTAATTTAAAGGGTACAAATTTTCAATTAGAAGATAAATATGTTCTGGGGATCTAATGAACAGCATTGTGGTTATAATGAACAAAATTATGCTCTGAACTCGAAAATTGCTGAGAGTAGACCTAAGATGTTTTCATCTCAAAAGCAAAAAAAAAGAAATGGTAATTATGTGTTATGATGGAAGTGTTAGCTATTTTTGTATTTTATATTTTATTAAACACACTTATTTTTCCTTTCATGCCATGTTGCATTATTAGACCTTTCAAAAATATACTAGTAATTGTACAAGCAAACATCTTTATCTGTTACAGACACCAGTAGATTGTGTCTCTCTAATGCTTTTCACCCACAAAGGCTATTCTCATTTTTTTTACAATAAAATCTAAACTTTTTACTTGGAATGTTCAAAGAAACTGTACCACATTGATATGCTAAACTAAAATTAAGTAATAGGAGGACAAAGTATCAATTCACATAATACATCTGAATTTCACATGTTTTTCTAAATTAAAGAAGCCAGATCTGACTCCTTCCTACCTATTTTCTGTCATCTCTCTCATCCTTTCCATGTGTCCACTAAGCTGAATGACTATTGTCCACTTCAAGTTACTTACATACATCATACTTTTCATGTCACAGGCTTTTGCAGTTTGTCCATCCTCAAAAAGCCCATCTGTTGTTCTGGCCATATCTCATTTCTTTTGTCTTTGTCAACCTTAATCTAATGTTACGTCCTTAGAATAGTCCTCAGAAATAAGGAAAATAGCTACATTAAGCACTGCAACAGATATAATGCCACATACACTATTTATCTTGAGAAAAATGAGTCTAAGCCTATAGCATAAGACTTTCATGGGCATGGTCAGTACAATATATATAAAATAGTGACTCTCACACAATAGCAGCATCTTTCACAGCCCCAAACACTGATTGTTGGACTCTTGTCCCAGAGATTCTGATGTACTAGGTCTGATGCAGAGCTTGATGTTTTGCTCTTATATCCTGTGGCCCAGTTAATACTGGGCCAATAATGCCCCTGGTCTATGGAGCACATGTGGGGAATCACTGTAATATAGAGGAAATTTGGGGCATGGAGGAACAAGTGCTGGACTCTGGCTTGAGGTAGAAAGAAGAGGAAGTCAATAACTGGCAACTAAGGAGGCAGTTGGAGCAGAAGAATCCGAGATCCAAGATTTATTTTTGACTCATAGTTTTTATTTAGGAACATTTTAAGGCAATGAGTGAATGAACTAATAAAATTGGCACTCGTGAAAATATATTATCTGAGACATAGTCAAGGAAGTGTAATATACCATGTAACAAAGTGCTTCCTAACCAATATTAGATTTAATCAATTTATAATACATTTCAAAAATTATGTAATCATTAACATGTGTCTTCATGTGTGAAATACTCTAAAGAACCCTATCAAAATTAAATTTGAATCCAACATTTAAGCAAATCTGGTTTAAATAATTTTTCTGTGAATAAGGGACAACTTCCTTTACACTTCTGGAAATGTGTCATTATTTAAAAGTGTTATCTCTGTCCCTGGGAAGGTAGAACAGAAAGTACATGAAACTGAAGCAGAAATAAATGAACTCTACTTTTCTCACAGGGATATTTTTGAAGGTTAACAAGATTTTCACTTGTTGCATGTCTGATGTCTTTTGATGAGAGAAACTATATAAACATCAAATATTATTCTAGGCTAAAAGGTTCATTAGTGCTTTATTTTCCATTAATATTTGCCAAAACCAAATTGGCACTAAGTGTAATTCTACAGAATGTTTGGCAACCACTTGTTTTCTGTCAAAGTCGTGTCAATATACAGATGGATTCCATTTTCACAGTGACCCAAATAAAGTGATATTCAAGATTAAAATTTGGGATGAAATAACTATTAATGTGTGAAATGCCTTAAGGAATTTATGCAGTAATGCAGAACTGTGATGAAATGCAATAAAAGCCAACTAAATTATAAAATTACTCAGGGAAATTGATGAAGTTGAGTATGTTATTATGATGACCGTTGGCCATTTCATGTAATCACACTGTGGCAACAGCAAAGGGAGTATTTTTAACTTGCACATTGTGTAATTTTTAGAATGAGTGAATCTGGCCAGAAATAACTCCTAATGTTTACACAAAGAAACTACATCTCCCTTGGGAAAAGCGCTGTTTGTTACTATTAAGGCACATTGTAAAACTCAATGATACATTGTAAACAATTTTATCTGTGTATGATAGACTGCATGGGGTGAAACTCTTGCAAGTCATGAAGGAGATCCTCTGAAAGTGAGCTAACATGACAACATGAGGCAATGGAGCACTGGTCTTTCACAGGGTTGACTGTTAATTAACCATATGAGCTTTAAAATTATCTGAGATTGATGGATTTAATCACATTTAATAAAAGAAACTTAATGGGGAGTCTGTGCAAAGTGATGCAAACTGTCCTTACTTGTTTCAGTGACCCTTTATTGATGGTAAACCATGTAGATGGTAGTCTTAGGCATTGAAGTTATAGCAATAAATGAAACCATGTTTGTGTTCCTATAGAATTTACTGGTACTTAATTTATGGTTTATTAGGAGAGGCATCTAATTAAAAATACATATATATTATATAGCTATATAATATAATGTAACTATATGATATTCATATAAATATATAATGTTCATATAAATATATTTAAAATATATTTAAAATGTTGTAAGGATCATAGTTTTATTGGAAAAAAAAGTGAAGTCTCTCAGTCTTGTCTGACTCTTTGCGACCCCATGGACTGTAGCCTACCAGGCTCCTCCGTCCATGGGATTTTCCAGGCAAGAGCCCTGGAGTGGGGTGCCATTTGCTTCTCTGATGGGGAAAAAAAAGGAGCAGTTTAGGTAGTAGAAACCGAGAAGTTGCCATTTTAAGAGCTTGACCAGGCAGGAGTCTCTGAGGGAGTGAAATCTGAGCAGACATCTGAAAGTAGATGAATAATCTAAGGAAAGAGATTTCCAGTTCAAGAAAATAGGAGTGTATGGGTGGAAATATTTTGCAAAGACCAGCAGTAAAACAGGAATGAGCAGAGACGTGCACAGAGGGAAACAGAGACGCTCTGGAGCAGCTCTGGAGGTGCGCAGTGGATCATGTTGGGCAAGGTGAAATTTAGATTTTACTCTGAAATGAATATAAACCCATCAGAGGGCTTTGAGCAGGAGAAGGACATGAGTTGACTAATTTGTAAGTGAGAAAATCTATCTGAATGTGGAAAGTTACAGATTTAAGTAACTTTTCTAGAATACAGGTACATGGTTTGAGTCTAAGGTGATACTATTACCCTGATGAAGTATTCATTTAGAGTAGTGCTTCATGGGATTTTACCCAAAGGAAATGATAATTTACCCTATGCTAGGGATGCTCTATAAACACTTTACACTTCCTGTGAAACAAATGTATCACATCTATGTACGATTTTTAAAGTAGTGATAAAGTGAACATGTATAGTCTCTACTCAGATTATATTAAAGCCCACATGCCCCCTTCTAGAGGTCTTTCAAGAAGTTTTGGGCTTCCCTGGTGGCTCAGAGGTTAAAGCATCTGCCTGCAATGCGGGAGACCCAAGTTCGATCCCTGGGTTGGGAAGATCCCCTGGAGAAGGAAATGGCAACCCATTCCAGTATTCTTGCCTGGAGAATCCCATGGATGGAGGAGCCTGATAGGCCACAGTCCACAGGATTGCAAAGAGTCAGACAGAACTGAACAACTTCACTTTCACTTTCAAGAAGTTTTATATTTCTAAGAATTTTTTATCTCTGATTTTTAAAATACAATTTCCAATATTGTGATGCCAGCATATAAAAATGGATTATTATAAGTTAAGCTATGTGTCCTATGATCTTGCTAAATTTATTTATTAATTTAATAGCTTCCTTAAGATTGTCTATATGAAGATTATCATCTGCAAATAGAGACAGTTTTATTTTTTGCCTTATAATCTTCATTTTATTCTTATTTTCTTCTTATAGTATTACTTCCAGAAAAGTGGTGAGAAGCAGATTTCTTTCCAGTTTTCCTGATTTTAGGGGGAACTTCTCCATTTTTACCATTACATATGTTATCAGTAAGGTTTGGTAGATGCCCTTTCTCAGTTTCCTTCTTTTTTATTTTTCAGAATTTGTATCATGAATGAACAATCTCATCATGATTTTCTTCATCACATCAAGGGCATCTTAATGTAGGTCCTCTTTCATTGCCTTCTCCCTTAAAAATAGATCAAAGTTTCTTGGTTTGTGTTTTCCAAGTAATTTTGGATTGTATTCTGTATAATCTGAATGTTATGAACACCCTAAATTCTGTTTTGTTTTACATATTTTTTTCTTCTGCAGAGTTTTGATTTTGGTTTGTTTGTCTTAGCAGGCAATAATTTGGCCCTAACCAAACTGAAAGTTTAATTCATTCTCAGTAAGAGTTTGTTTGGTACATTTGTAGTTCAGAGGTCACCCAGATGTTTGGGAAGACTTTGTATATAACATTTGAGGTTCCCAATCAAGGCTTCTCTCTTTTTAAAAATTAAAACCTCATTTTTCTAGCAACTATGAGTGCCTTACATTCTTTATCTGATTCTTTAGGGAAGAAAGACTGTTTTCTTTGCTTTTGTTTTAGGATTTTATCCTTTATACAATGCACTGACTTTAGCCAGCCCTCCGTCTAATGCTGGAAAAATGTGGAATGACTTCCAAATATTGACTTGCCTTCAGAATCTTGCTGCCTTTTGGATAATTTTTGTAAGCTTTCTGTGTTCATTTGACTTTAAACTTATATTTGCTATCTATGGCATACCTGGATCTGATAGGAACCGCTTAACCAGATGATAAGCAAAAGTCTTTATTCTTTTATTTGTAATTTTAATTGTTTTAATTTTTAAAATTGACCTGAGATTTAAAATGTTAAGTAAATTTTGTGTGGGCAGCTGTTAATCTTAAAGGTCTGTAACTGTGCTTTCTTCAAACTCTTACTTGACAGTTTAGCAGGATATTACATCTCTTTAGATAGTTACTTCTCCATCTGAAATTTGAAAATATCACCAGACTATCAACTGGCTTATCTTGATTTGCATATGATATTATCCTATGTATAGAAAAATCCCAAAGAATCTACCAAGAACTTGTAGGGATTAATAAATGAAGGCAACAGAGTTACAGGGTACATACAAATACACAAAAATAGTGTTTCTGTATAGCAGAAATGATCAATAAAGAAGGAAGTTAAGAAGAAATCCTATTTACAAGAGTATAGAAAAGAATAAAAGATCTAGAAAAAAATTTAATCAAATATATGAAAAACATATATTGAAAACTATAAAACAATGTTGAAGGAAATTAAAGACAGAAATAAAGTGGAAAAAAAAATAAAAAAGATCTGTGTTCATGGATTTGATGACAAAGTAATGTTGAGTTGCCAAAATTCCCTGAGGTTATCTACAGATTAGTGAAATCCCTACCAAAATTCACAATGGCCTATTTTGCATATATGGAAAAAGTAGATCCTGAAATTCATATGGCATTACAAGGTACCTAAGTTATCAAAATAATATTGAAAAAGAACAACAAAAATGGAAGTCTCACAATTCCAGATTTCAAAACTTGCTACAAAGAAAGCAATATAAAACAATATGATATTAGCATAATGATGCAAGTTTAAACCAAGGGGGTAGAATTGAGAATCCTGAAATAAACGCATAAATTTATGGCCCTATACTGTTGAATAAGTTGCTGACAACATTCAATGGGCTAAAAGTAATCTCTTCAATAAATTATAACCAATTGCTGGATATAAATAGGCAGTAGAATGAGGCTGAACGCCTACTTCATGTAAAAATCAACTCAAAATATATCAGTGACCTAAATAGAAGAGCTTAAAGTATGAAATTCAGGAAAAAAATGGTATATATTTTCATGATTTTTGACTATGAATCCATAGTAGTGGATTCCTAGAAATGACACTGAAAGAATGAGCAGCAAAAGAAAAAAAAAAAAAATATATATATATATATATGGGCTTCATCAAAATTAAATGCTCTGTGTATGAAAGGACATTATCAACTCAGAGGAGAGTCAGTCTTTACAATAGCAGAAACTATTTTCAAGTCATATATCTGATAAGGGTTTACATAAAGTACATAAAGAATGCTTACAACTCCACAACAAACAACAAATAAAACAAATACAAAAGAGGGTGTGTCAGTAGTTTTGTCTCTGGAGGAGAATGGTCCTCTTAAGGGTAAGAGAATCAGTTCAGTTCAGTTCAGTCATTCAGTGGTGTCCGACTCTTTGGGACCCCATGAATCACAGCACGCCAGGCCTCCCAATCCATCACCAACTCCCGGAGTTTACTCAAACTCATGCCCATCGAGTCAGTGATGCCATCCAGCCATCTCATCCTCTGTCATCCCATTCTCCTCCTGCCCCCAATCCCTCCCAGCATTATGGTCTTTCCCAACGAGTCAACTCTTCACATGAGGTGGCCAAAGTACTGGAGTTTCAGCTTCAGCATCAGTCCTTCCAATGAATACCCAGGACTGATCTCCTTTAGGATGGATTGGTTGAATCTCCTTGCAGTCCAAGGGACTCTCAAGAGTCTTCTCCAACACCACAGTTCAAAAGCATCAATTTTTCGGTGCTCAGCTTTCTTCACAGTCCAACTCTCACATCCATACATGACCACTGGAAAAACATAGCCTTGACCAGACGGACCTTGGTTGGCAAAGTAACATCTCTGCTTTTTAATATGCTATCTAGGTTGGTCATAACTTTCCTTCCAAGGAGTAAGTGTCTTTTAATTTCATGGCTGCAGTCACCATCTGCAATGATTTTGGAGCCCAAAAAGATAAAGTCTGTCACTGTTTCCACTGTCTCCCCATTTATTTTTCATGAGTTGATGGGACCAGATACCATGATCTGAGTTTTCTGAATGTTGAGCTTTACGCCAACTTTTTCACGCTCCTCTTTCACTTTCATCAATAGGCTCTTTAGATCTTTTTCACTTTCTGCCATAAGGGTGGTATCATCTGCATACCTGAGGTTATTGATATTTCTCCTGGTGATCTTTATTCCAGCTTGTGCTTCTTCCAGTCCAGAGTTTCTCATGATGTACTCTGCATATCAGTTAAATAAGCAGGGTGTCAATATACAACCTTGATGTACTCCTGCTCCTATTTGGAGCCATTCTGTTGTTCCACGTCCAGTTCTAACTGTTGCTTCCTGACCTGCATACAAGTTTCTCAAGAGGCAGATCAGGTGATCTGGTATTCCCATCTCCTTCAGAATTTTCCACCATTTATTGTGATCCACACAGTCGAAGGCTTTGGCATAGTCAATAAAGCAGAAATAGATGTTTTTCTGGAACTCTCTTGCTTTTCTGAGGATCCAGCAGATATTGGCAATTTGATCTCTGGTTCCTCTGCCTTTTCTAAAACCAGCTTGAACATCAGGAAGTTCTCGGTTTGCGTAGTGCTGAAGTCTGGCTTAGAGAATTTTGAGCATTACGTTAAGAACATGTGAGATGAGTGCAACTGTGTGGTAGTTTGAGCATTCTTTGGGATTGCCTTTCTTAGGGATTGGAATGAAAACTGACCTTTTCCAGTCCTGTGGCCACTGCTGAGTTTTCCAAATTTGCTGGCATATTGAGTGCAGCACTTTCACAGCATCATCTTTCAGGATTTGAAATAGCTCAACTGGAATTCCATCACATCCGCTAGCTTTGTTCATAGTGATGCTTTCTAAGGCCCACTTGACTTCACATTCCACGATGTCTGGCTCTAGGTGAGTGATCACACCACTGTGATTATCTCAGTCATGAAGATCTTTTTTGTACAGATCTTCTGTGTATTCTTGCCACCTCTTCTTAATATCTTCTGCTTCTGTTAGGTCCATACAATTTCTGTCCTTTATTGAGCCCATTTTTGCATGAAATATTTCCTTGGTATCTCTAATTTTCTTGAAGAGATCTCTAGTCTTTCCCATTCTGTTGTTTTCCTCTATTTCTTTGCATTGATTGCTGAGGAAGGCTTTCTTATCTCTCCTGGCTATTCTTTGGAACTCTGCTTTCAAATGGGAATATCTTTCCTTTTCTCCTTTGCTTTTCACTTCTTTTCATTTCACAGCTATTTGTAAGGCCTCCTCAGACAGCCATTTTGCTTTTTTGCATTTCTTTTCCGTGGAGATGGTCTTGATCCCTGTCTTCTGTACAATGCCACAAACCTTCATCCATATTTCGTCAGGCTCTCTGTCTATCAGATCTAGTCCCTTAAATCTATTTCTCACTTCCACTGTATAGTCATAAGGGATTTGATTTAGGTCATACCTGAATGGTCTAGTGGTGTGCCATACTTTGTTCAGTTTAAGTCTGAATTTGGCCATCAGAAGCACTCTGGCTGCGACAGACCGTGAGGTAAGAGAAAAAACATCCAAAAACCTTAAAAAGAAAATGGACAACCGACTTGAACATTTATTTTGCAAAGGAAATATACAAATGTTCAATAAACAAACACACGAAAAGATGCTCAACATCAGTGATCATTATGGAAATGTAAATCAAAATCAAAATAACACACTATGTCACACCCAGTAGGCTGGCTTTGATGATGATAAAAATGAGAATTAAAACAAAACAAAAAAAGAAAGAAATTAGAAGGAGAAGGAAAATGAAAACAAGAAGGAGAAAAATAACAAGTGTTGGTGAAGATGTGAAGTAGTTGGAGTCCTTATGCATTTCTGGTGGGGATATGAAAGCATAAAGCACTGGCAAGCAGTTAACAGTTCCTCAGAAAGTTAAACAGGATTTCTGTATGATCTCAGGATTCCACTCCTGGGTACAGGTCCAAAATAATTTAAAAAGGGTTGAAACAAACACCTGTACCAGAATTTTCTAGTAGCACTATCCACCACGGTCAGATGGAAACAGCCCAACTATTCATCAGTAGATGAATGGAGAAAAAATAATGTGGTATATATGTTCTTATTTAGTCATTAAAAAAGAATGAAGTACTGACACAAGCTACAATTCTGAATAAATCTTGAAATCTATGTGAAAAAAGCCAGACACAAAATGTCACATATTATATAATTTCATATATATGAAATAGCCAGAATAGGCAAATTCCTAGAGAAAGAAAGTAGATTGGTGGTTGTCAGGGGAGTGAGTGGTGTTTGGGGATAAAAGTGAATACAGAGTATGTACAGAGTAAAGAGTAAGAGTAAAACTCTGGATAAGTACAGAGTTTTCCTTTTGGGGTGATGAAAATATCTTGAAACTAGATAGACGTGATGGTAGCACAGTATTGTAAATGTACTAAATACCACAGAACTGTGCACTTTCAATGGTTATTTTTTTGTTCTGTGAATTTACAGTAAGAAAAATTACACTGAGTTAACCTTTTTTTTGAAAAGACCCTGATGCTGGCAAAGATTAAGGGTAGGAGGAGAAGGGTATGACAGAGGATAAGATGGTTGGATGGCATCATCAACTCAACGGACATGAGTTTGGATAAACTCTGGGAGTTGGTGATGGACAGGGAGGCCTGGTGTGCTGAGGTTCATGGGGTCCCAAACATTCGGATATGACTGAGTGACCTAACTGAACTGAACCTTTTTTTTAACCTACCAGATTGGCAGAAATTCAAGTTTTACAGTGTATTCTGTTGGGAAGGCTGTGGGAAAACACGTGCTTTCATGCATTGCTGATGGGAATGTAAAATATCAATAGTTGCAGTAGTAAAAAGACCAAATGATGTACGCACAAGCCTATTCAGTGGAACTGTAATATAACAGCATAAGAGGAGAAACGAGATACGTCTGTATCAGTAGGAACTGGTTGAGTAAGTCATGGTTCAGCCATACCACGGGTGTGTGTAGAAATACTGTAGAAAGATTGACACACACTGTGGAGAAATCACTTGAGGTGGGTTGTTCCATGAAAAATACAAGGTAAATGTCCAGAATAGGCAAATCTCTAGAGACATAAAGTAGATTGGTCCGTGGCTAGGTAGGGGCTTTCCTGGTGGCTCAGTGGTAAAGACTGCCTGCCAATCTAGGAGACATGGGTTTGATCCCTGGGTCAAGAAAATCCCTGGGAGAAGGAAATGACAACCCACTCCTGTATTCTTGCCTGGGAAGTCCCATGGACCTGGGAGCCTGGTGCTCTCCACGTGGTCACAAAAGAATCAGATGTGACTCAGTGACTGAACAACAAACAACAATGGCTGGGAGGAGGGTGACTGGAGAATGTGGAGATTAGGGGTCTGGGTAGTTGAAAGTAATCTAAAATTTAATGGCAACAAATGAACAGGTCTAAATTTTTTTTTAAATTTGACTTGTATACTTAAATGGATGAGTTTTATAGTATGTGAATTAAAGTTGTTATAGAAAAAGAGAATAAGGGATCAATTTGGTATACGAACCCTGTTCTCTGTCAGATTGTATATAATCAGTCATTGATATACAGTAAATAGTCTAGAGGAAATGGTTCAGATTAAGAGAGATTTTCATAAAATATTGCTCTTTGGGGAGACCTCCACAGTGGGGGCAGGGGTGGGAAGAAGTGATTTCAAGTCTACAGTAAGTTAAAAAGTCAGGGAAATAATTTTTTAAATAAAGCAGGAAGTGCTCCCTCATCTGGAAGGCCAGGAACCAAACTATTGAAAGCAAAGTGAAATGGATTCAGAATTACTTGGTACCTCTTTCTTACCTGATAAAAAAATATTTCATGTTGGCTCATGAAGGGACAGAAAAGCCAATGAAAACATAGGAATCAAAAGTATCAGTAAATTAATCTGGTATATAATCTTGCCAGGATTGGCTGTAGATGATTTATAAGAAAAAGTCTAGAAGGTTCCACAGGAGGACATTACAAATAGAATTAGAAAGGTGCCTAGGAAGGAGCTAGGTTATTGGTCTTCATTTCAATAACAAAAGTTATCTGTGTATTTTCACAGTCAACAAATTAGAGGAGAATGATAAAA
The DNA here is from genome assembly GCF_023699985.2 of Odocoileus virginianus. Taxonomy (NCBI): domain Eukaryota; kingdom Metazoa; phylum Chordata; class Mammalia; order Artiodactyla; family Cervidae; genus Odocoileus; species Odocoileus virginianus. The sequence goes on from NC_069697.1 coordinate 12,466,857, forward strand.
CTGAGGTGAAAACCAGGGGCCCAGAAAGGGATGGTAAAAGAAGAGTGAGCCAAATTCTTGGAGGCTGCAAGATGTCAGATGATAATATAAGTAGACAAAAAGTAGTTTATTATAAATTAGCCAACAGGAATAATTCTGCAGTGATTTAAAGCAATTAAAGAGTCAAATCATCCCATTAAAATCACTTTAATATTCAAATTATGTCACCTGTCAAAACAAGGTTTTAAAAAGAATAGTTTTTATGTGAAACATTCCATAATAAATTTAAAGACATTCAATCCCTGATTATATTTTTATGAGTGAAGGGCACATGAATGAAATTAGCCCTATAGATAATTTGACTGATCTATATATAGTAGGTACTGATGATTGAATATTTGTGGGGTTAATTTTATGATTAAAATTTACTTAATGCACTTTAATGTTTCATAAAATGGATAATATATGCACAGAGAAAGGACTCACCTTTAATCTGACAAATTAGTTTTCTTGATTTTAAGAAATCTGTATCAGAGGCTATATAGTGTTCTTAGCACCCAATACTGATAGGGGGCCTGGTGTGGAAAGAATGAACTCCCCCCTGCTTTTTTTTTAGAACTCTGAACAGTATCCAATTCCATCCATTTAAAAACAAAGGGGAAATCTTGTTTGAGTGATAAACATTTTATAGGAGAGTTTTTTATTGCAAATTATAGGAATAAGAGTTTTCTCATTTCCTCACCTTACTTCCTCCTCAAAATATTTTGGATGCTTCCCAAGTGTTATTTCATATTCTGAAATCCAAGATGTAATAGGTAATTATATTTCCTTGTTGATTTTAACTCTAAAATATGGATTCAGGATTAAACTCTACTGCTAGTTTAGTTTCTTTTGGCATGTTGTGTTCTTTTCAAATGTTATCCAAATGGAACAGAAATGTTCTCTAACAATTCACAGGAGTGAAAAATATTTTTGATGGTTTGGTTAATCTTTTAAAATTTGTTCCCATTTTCACTACTGTATAGAAACAATCTAAAAGCAGTACTTTAAATCTGAGGAGAGAAATCCTACATGGCAGAGACCAAGAGATTTGCTTATTTAATTTGTGATGATTGAAAATATTGATCTGGAGGTCACTATCTGGCAATTACTTTTATAGACAGTGTATTAGTCTATTATTGTTATTGTTTTTACATTATTGTGGTTTATGAAAATTATCTCAGCAATTTCCTTTTTTTCAGATAAAATATTGTCTTCTCGGTAGATTTCACTGTACCAAGCCATGAGCTTCTTTAAGTTTATATTTCACTTTATATACAATCATTTTGTTAGTATTATTTTTGAAGAGCTTTCACACATAGTCGACTTTAACATTAATCACCAGTATGCAATTTATATCTGAAATCTGCAATCTAAATATCTCACAATTAACACTGTGCTCCATTGTTTTATTTTTTATTTTAATGAGAAATATATCTCTCAGTAACTTTATTATTCTTCAGCATAGTTTTTCAAAACTAAATTGTGTTAAAATATAATACATTTATACTAGGGCTTTAAGTGCTGGCATTTCTTATATTTTTATTTTCTAAGTGTTTATTGTGCATTTACTATGTATTTACTAAGCACTGAAAATGATGGTTAGCCAAAGGAAAGCTGTGTTAGCACCTATGGTGACTATAAATTCTATTGCATAATGAATTATAGAAATGTAACTTAAAGTTAGAAAAATAGAAATTGCTTTAAAATTTGAAAAGGGGAGCTGATCTATCATGGATGTAATGATATCAATAAATGTCCTGAATATGTACAGTTTTAATTGACCTCTAAAAGAAGATTGAAAAGAGTAGGAATAATAAAGTAAATATGTAGAGAAAGGGATCACAAATTCTAGAAATGTGGAAAATTCCAAGGGAAAGTGAGAAAATACTGGCTGCAAATCACTAAAAGAATGTTGCTATCAGACCCATTTTGACATTTTCTGATAGTATCTTATAGTGACTTTATCAATATCTCACTGTTGACCAGATGGAAGTATTATTGATGGGAATGTAAACTGGTACAGCCGCTATGGGAAGCAGTATGGAAGTTTCTCAAAAAACTAAAAATAGAGCTACCCAGCAATTCCACTCCTGGGCATACATCTGGAAAAAATGAAAACACTAATTTGAAAACATGCAAGTACCCCAGTGTTTATAGCTGCCCCATTTACAATAGCCAAGATATGGAAGCAAACCAAATGTCCATTAATATATGAATGATTAAAGAAGTGGTAAATATATATATAATGGAATATTATTCAATCATAAAAAAGAATGAGATACTGCTGTTTGCAAGAACATGGATGGACCTGGAAAATATGCTTTGTGGAAATAAGTCAGACAGTGAAAGACAAGTACTGTACTGATATCAATTAGGTGTGAAACTTAAAATATAACACATATATGTATAGCAAAACAGCAACAGACAGATAATAGAAAATAAAATTAGTGGTCACCAGTGGGGAGAGGGAAGTTGAGGGCTTGTTAGGGTTATGAGATTTAAAGATAAAAACTACTATATAAAAACAAGAATATAAACTAAAAATACTGAATTGCTACGCTCTACACCTAAAGTTAATATAATATTGTAAATCAACTATGGTTCAATAAACAATAGCAGACTTGTTCTGTCAGGGGCTAAATCTCTTGATAGTATGAAAAGTGAAAGTGAAAGTCGCTCAGTCCTGTCTGACTCTTTGTGACCCCACAAACTATATAGTCCATGGAATTCTCCAGACCAGAATACTAGTGTGGGTAGCCTTTCCCTTCTCCAGGAGATCTTCCCAATCCAGGGATTGAACCCAGGTCTCCCACATACCAGCTGAGCCACCAGGGAAGCCCTTCTGATTGTATAGATAAATCCAAAATCTTAATCACAATATGGAGGAAGTGTCATGATCTGGCCCCAGCCTACTTTTCAATCTAATTTTCTGTTCTATCACATTATATAATCTACTTTCCTGACAAACAGTATGGTAAAATCTCAGAGGTCATAAACCAAATCTTATTTTTCTTTCTGTCTCTCTCAGGATCTGGCAAAATGTTTTGCTCTAGTAGTAACTCAATAAATATTTATTAAATTTTCATTAAAATGTAGTTTCAAATGTAAAAACAAAACAGACACCACTTATCAAATAGAAAAGCAGAAAAATTTTTGTGTTGTTTTCATTTTTAATTTAAGAATAAAAATCCACATAGCCAAAAGGATATAATAAATATTCAATGATAATTGTTGCATAACCCAGAGTGGTTAGTTTTTAGTAAAGTTTTAATTAACCCCTTAGCAAAATAAGTATGATGGAAATATATAAACCTTTTTGAAATATTTTGGTTTTGTTTTCATAAACACATAATTTATTTAATTTTGCTTTGTTTTACATAGTCTATAAGAAGGTTTGAATGTTAAATATATTTGAAATGGTGATATATTAATAAATATAACAATGATTAAGGTTTTGTTATCTGAGAAACTCATTATTGCTGTCTGAAATTCTGTCATATTTTAATGTAGTCAATTATAATGGGGATTTGTCAAATAAATTAATAAACTGATAAGTTCACTTTTCAGTTATACTAACAAATTACATTGCTAACTAAAAAACATATTTCCTCATTATAAAATGCAGTTGAGATATTATTTGAGATACATTCTTTAGTAAAGTTTCTAATGAAATTCTAAAGCCAGATGGTTGGTATTTTTGTCATTATGAAATCACTTACATTCTTGGTGTTCTGTGGTTTTGTTTTAAGTTCTGTGTTACATCCTCAGTGAACTTATGCCTTCTAACCAGTTATCTAACTCTAAGCTCAGGTCACTTAGGGAGACATCTGTGGCAAAGCTTCAGACAGCATCTTTCACTTTTTTTTTTTTTTAATTTTTTAATTTTTTTTCCATTTATTTTTATTAGTTGGAGGCTAATTACTTTACATCATTGCAGTGGTTTTTGTCATACATTGAAATGAATTAGCCATGGATTTACATGTATTCCCCATCCCGGTCCCCCCTCCCACCTCCCTCTCCACCCGATCCCTCTGGGTCTTCCCAGTGCACCAGGCCCGAGCACTTGTCTCATGCATCTTTCACTTTATGCCTCACCGTGATGAGGAAAGAGTTTTATTACTCCTCTGCTGACCTAGGGTGTGGGGTGGGGGAACTTCTGCGATGTCGTGCTAAGTACATTAAGTGAATTTCTTACTTAAACCGCACAACAATCTTTCCAGGAATGAATTCTTTCTGTTCCTGTTTCATATGAAGAAAGTGGCTTTCCCCTGGTCACACAGCAGTAAAAAGTACTGGATTTTTTTTCTCCTGTAATTTTCAGGTCCATGTAGTTGGAATCTTCTAGGTAGCTATTGGCTCTACTGCTTCTATGGGAGGTAGACCCAGCAGTTGTGTATTTAGGTTGAGCAAGCTGAAAGGAGTGCTCACACTTCCATCTTCTATTTATGTGACCTTGAGAGATTTATGTAACCTCTCAGCTTCAGTCTCTAAAAAATGAGGATAGTAATAGCACTTTTCTTTTGAGGTTATTGAGATAAATAGCAAAAAGTATGTAAACCATATTGCCCAGTGCCTGGCACTGAATCACTTTTACTGTTATTATTCTTAACTAGTAACCTAATCAGGACTTGCTTTTTCCCAACAGACTGGTTTAGGTGAGTTGTCTCTAACTAGTTGTTTATGTAATTAGAATAAATTTACTACCTACCTTCTAAGGATTTTTTTTTTAACCTCCTAAGGATTTTTATGACGATTTTAAACTGATAGTGTATATAATGCTCCTAGGATAGTGTCTGACATATTGTTAGCCTTAACACGTTTGATTTCTTACTCTGTGTGAATTACCTTGGCTACAATATTAATGTATGGGGAATGGAACTGTGGAAGTTGGAGGGACCACCAACTGAGTTTAAAATTCTTTATGAGTATTTAAGTTTATATGGAACACTATTTGGGTACCAGTATTTGGATTGGGAAAGATATTCAAAGGTGCCAAGTTGCAAGAGTATGATTTATGTGGCTTTTCAAATTAATATGTTATAAAGGAACTTGGCCACTGACATGCCAATTCTGCTCTTAAAAGTTTAACAGCATTACATAATGAAATAAGAACCTGTGTTTTTAATGTCTAATAATGCAAATTTCACCACCTTTTGAAATACAGCTTTTTAAATTAATTTTAGCCTGAAAAAATACCTTAAAATATGTAGACAAGAAATTCTTTAACTGTGTTAAACAACTTTCTATTAAACTGGCCTCAATGAAAATATAGTTATACTAAACAGATTTAATACTGAATGAGAATTTTTTGTCTCTTTGGAAAGGCCCTATTAATTTCTGAGTAAGATCTGTGAAAATACCACATACAAGTAATATTTGATGTGATCTGCCTCAGTAAAATCAATTTTGGTGGTCAATTGTAAAAATTTGATGATAAAGATTAAACATTATATAATTTTGTAAAAAGAGTTTTAAATCATTGTTAAAATGGATTACTAAACCATTTATGTCATTTAAAGATATTATCATTTAGCAGAAATTTATATTATTTTAACTTTATTAAGTTTTACATTAATCCTTTGAATCATATTCAGAGATCTGAGTCATTTCTACAGTTTCTAGGACATAATCCAAGTGTTTTATATTATGAATATCCTGTGTCTGGGCTGTGGATTACATGATTTTTAACTGAGGTCAACTGTATATGATCACTTACATAAGTCTATATTTTTAAAATCAGAATTTGCATATGTATTCTGCTAAATACAAGTCAATTTATATATTATTCACTTACATAGAGGCTTGGTTTTATAATTTGTGTCAATAATGAAATTATAAAGAGAAATTTTTACTGTATGTGCCATACATATTTATTTTAGAACCTAACTTTTAAGTTAAATAAGACTGCCTCTGAATTGGAATTCAACATTTATGTAAAACAACATAATTTTGTTCAACATTTTACTACTGTCCTACATTACAGAAAAATTTAAGGCTTTTCCAGTAATATAAGAAAATGCATCAATCATGTTTTAGGTTTGATTTTTTTGTTATTTTATAGTTTTGCTTTTAAGAATATCAAAGCAGAGGCCTTTTAAACATTTTTAAAATAATAGAAAGTTGATTTAATATTATAACTTTCTCATTGATAGAATTAACTTTTTTTGTCTGTAAATTCAAACACTATGGAAGCAGCAAAAATAAATATTCATAAATACTCAAATAAAATACAAATTTTTCAAGAAGACAAAGAAATTGTATTCCCGTCACAGTTCAGAATATTTCTGTTGGCTATAAATAATCAATTTGATTAGTCAACACAAACGAGCAGTATATATCAACACTTTTCTAGGCAAAGGCACTACAGCAATGAACAAAACAATCAAAGAATTATTGCCCATAGTAGCCTTTATTTAGTGGGAAAATTAGGCCAAAAGCAAGGAATAGTTAACATAACTGTATGGAAAATGGTGATGTATACTAAAGAGAAAAATAAAAGGGGCTTTAGAAGGTGGTTAGGGAGTTGCATAAAGGAAATTGTTGGTTTTGCAAAATTAAATAGAATAGTCAGAGAAGATTTCATTGAAAATTAACATTTTATAAAGATTTGAGGCCTGGTGTGCTACAGTCCATGGGTCGCAAAGAGTTGGACATGGCTGGGTGAATGAACTGAACTGAAAGATTTGAATGTAGAAAGGCAGTCTGGTCATGCAAGTATGTGAAGGAAGAACTTGTTAGGTAAAGAAAACAGAAGCGCAAATATCCTGAGGCATACAACAGTTAAGAGGTCAGAGTCAGCAGAGAGGATGGTAGTAGATGTTGAAAATAAGACAACAGGGCCAAAAATGGAGTTGCTCATGGTAAGCCCCGTGTCACTATCTTTGAGTTATCTACCTAAAAAGCAAGAATTTTGTAACTTACCCAATAATATAATGTGCTTCATATTATATCTCTGTGTGACAACAAAAATTAAATTGTCTTTTGCTGAGATGGTGAAAAAATAGATTTGCGTTGAGAGGTAGGGGAGTAGAGTGATTGGGAGTTCAGTTTTCAGTATATTGATTTAATAATTCTAACAGATATTCAGGAGAAAATGTCACGTTAAGTAGGTTGGTTACATGAGCTAGATGTGGAGAGAGAGCTATGGGCATGAGATAATAATCTAGGTATTTTCAGCATATTTAAAGCAATTCATGAGTTCTCCAAAGATTTGATAGAAACTTGAATGTATGACCAACCTAGACAGCATATTAAAAAGCAGAGACATTACTTTATCAACAAAGGTCCATCTAGTCAAGGCTATGGTTTTTCCAGTAGTCATGTGTGGATGTGAGAGTTGGACTATAAAGAAAGCTGAGTGCCAAAGAATTGATGTTTTTGAACTGTAGTGTTGGAGAAGACTCTTGACAGTCCCTTGGACAGGCAAGGAGATTCAACCAGTCCATCCTAAAGGAAATAAGTCCTGAATATTCATTGGAAGGACTGATGCTGAAGCTGAATTTCCAATACTTTGGCCACCTCATGCGAAGAGCTGACTCATTTGAAAAGACCCTGATGCTGGGAAAGATTGAGGGCAGGAGGAGAAGAGGATGACAGAGGATGAGATGGTTGGATGGCATCACTGACTCAATAGACATGAGTTTGAGTAGTCTCTGGGAGTTGGTGATGGACAGGGAAACCTGGTGTGCTACAGTCCGTGGGGTGGCAAAAAGGCAGACACAACTGAACAGCTCAACTGAACTGAGAATGTAGATAAAAAATAAATCTGAAGAGGTAAACTCTAGGTCCAACAACTTTTAGGGTTTGGGAATAAACTAAAGATTGAGAAGGAGATCTTAAAGACATAAAAGAAAGACCATGAGAACATGGGCTACAGGAAACTGCATGTAAACAGAAGATGGGAATTGGTGATCACCTCTCACTTAATGGGGCAGGAAGAACGGGTTAGGGAACTGGTTTTATTCTAAACTTTTAGTTCAGAATTGTCAAATTCAAAATTATTGTTATTCAACAAAATAAACTTAGTTTACAAATTAAAAAGTAAGGATAATATTTAATCATACTTTCCTATACTGGCCAAATAACTACATGTCCAACATTGCCAAATAACCAATTCTTGGTCTGTGCAAGCTAAATCACTTCAGTTGTGTCTGACTCTTTGTGAACCTATGGACTGTAGCCTACCAGGGTCTTCTGTCCATGGGATTCTCCAGGCAAGAACCTTGGAGTGGGTTGCTATGCTCTCCCCCAGGGGATCTTCTGGTCCCAGGGATTGAACCCACATTCTTCCCACAGGGGAAGTCAGTCTACTAATATGGAAATAAAATTTTCTGGCACTTGGAGAAAGAGGACATTGTTCCTGGCCCTTGAAAAATAGCTTGGAGACAGAAGTAGCCACTTTTGTGAGGAGATTTGTATTACTGTTACTTCATACTGTGCTCATTATTTCATCTGTTCTTTTTGTTATTTTGAGTGGAGGACTATCTTCTTTGCTTGATTTTAGACATTTGCTATTAGACTCTTAAATTTAGAGCTTGCTGTAATGAAAGCTTTTCCTTTGACTTCTTAATTAAATCTGAAGTTCACCAGCCTCTTTTTAGTTGTTTGACCCACTTTTTATCTCCTTTTCTCAGTTTTATTGAGCCTCTCATTTTGACTGGGAAGACAGGTATTCTTATGACTTGATAGAATCCTTAGACAATTGACATTCAAATCTTAGACTGTTAGCTGCTTTCCTTTACTTCCTAATCTTTGAGATGCTTTTTTGAAAGAAGAGAAAATTCATTTGGCCACATTGACGCTTCTTCACTATTTGGCGTCATCATTTGACTAGTTCTGATCAGTGAGCTGTTAGAAGGAATGTGAAAATTTAATTGCCAATACAAAGTTGTCTAGAACTTTCCTTACTCTGGCACATCAATGAAACTTTGAGAATATGATTACTTCATTAGTCTGGGTTCCTGAGTAACTGTGATGAGCAGAGCACTCCCTTCCCATCCCATTGAACTATGATAGATGCACAGTAAAATATAAATACACCTTTGTTGTTTTAAGCCCTTAGTTTGAGTTAGCGTTTCATTTTTTGTTTTATTTTTGTCTTTTAAAGTATAGCATAACCCAGCTAATCCTGACTGAGATAGTCTTGTAGAAAGTCTGTCTCACAGTTTTTCAAAGGATCTAGAAGTCAGTGATCAATAATGGATTTTATCATTTATATTAATTATTGAGTATATTTTCACATTTCTAATTTTTGTTGTAAAATATGGGTTTATTTGTAACTATATTTGAATTTTTAAAAATAAAGTTAATAAATTTTAAATAAAGCCATCATTTGTAATATCAATGTATAATTAATATCTTAGTAATAATTTCAGTCTTTTTATTCTTGTTTGTTACTAAGTTACTAAGATATTACTTTAGAGTTAAAAAATTGCTTATCTTTTTAAAGCATTAATTACCTTCTGAGTACTAGTCAAAGAGCTTAATGAGTATTGATTTATTAAATGAATTAGCCTAGATTAGGTCCTCTCCAAATGTTTATTGAGACATTTGGTCTGCCAAAATGTTTTCTTAACTTTGGTCTTGTCCAAGGCACCTATTAGAATATTTGCTCCATTAAGATATTGCGTGCTCAATAGTGTGACTCTTTATGACACCATGGACTGTAACCCAGCAGGCTCCTCTGTTCATGGAATTTTCCAGGCAAGTATACGGGAATGAGTTGCTTCCCCCTCCAGGGGATCTTCCCAATCCAGGGATCAAACCTGCATCTCTTATGTCTCTTGCATTGGCAGGTGGATTCTTTCCTGTTGCACCACTGATATTTGGTCTATGCAAAAAGTCCTTGAAATTTGGTCCTATCCAAAACATACATAAGCATATTTGGCCCACAACAAATGGGTCCTTAATGTTTGGGTCTGTTAAAAACATCCATGCTTAGAAAACATCCCTGGGTTCAAATAGCCCCCAATATTTTTTTATACTTTGTGTTGACAGGATTAATACATAAATAAAGACCCTGATGCTGGGAAAGATTGAGGGCAAGAGGAGAGGGTGGCAACAGATGAGACAGTTGGATGGTATCACTAGATGTAAGTTTGAGCAAACTCAGGGAGATAGCAAAGGACAGGGAAGCCTGGCGTGCTGCAGTTCAAAGGGTCAAAGAGACACAACTTGGCAACTGAACAACAATAACAATTATGTTTTATTGGTCCAATGATTGTGCTGTGTTGTATTGTCAATAATAATCTTTCTTGCCTTGGTAAACAGGTAATGATACATAGGGTTAAGAATATGGGTCAGAGTTTGAATGCTTCAGAAGAGTGGAACTTACAACTACATATATAACTACTTGTATATATATACTAATTATATATATATATTACTTATAACTACATATATATATTATATTTTATATATATATATATATATATATATATAGTTTGGGAAATGCATAGGACAGAATGCATAGGACAGGATCTCATAATGCATGACTTATTAGTATGCTACTGAGCATTTGTTTGGATGTGGCTTGATCATTCAGTAAGTGTAGAGTTTAAAAGGAGGAAATTGGTCAAGTTGCTGGGTAAAATGGCCTGTGAACACACTGACAGAATCACCTTAGAGAGAGTTTCACTCATTTGGGAGGATGAGGATGGGTATGGCTCTGCTACTCTTTAGCAGTTGAGTGTAATAGATACCTTGAGGGTGATATGAGCATATAATTAACCTTCTACAGTCATTCCATTATGAGGCTAATGGGCAATATTTCCCTTGAATCAATGTCTCATAAAGGCATGATAGTAGTAGATCACAATAAGTGCTGCTTTTCAGAGGTTTTAGAGGGTGTAACTCCCACACAAAGCTGCAATTCATGTAGACCACCACACAAATTGATACCTACTTACTAGAGTTGAATACATAAGACATTTGTAAGGTTTTCTGTACCTAAGGAGTCCATCCATTCATTCATCCATACATATATACATAGATAACAATTTTCTGTTACCTGTCAATATGACATCTTCATTTGAAAATTCTTAGTGGAATATGGCAGAAATAGCATACTTACAAAAAGAAAAGCTAGTGCTACCTTATACTGGTTTTTGTTACCATTCCCCTTCCTTTAATACAGATAAGAATAAAAGGTACAAGTGTTGTGAAGAGAGGGGAACTTTCAGTGTCCAGTGTTCAACTAGTCAGGATTTGGATAATATTATAATCATTCTATCAATAGATGGGAAAGGAAAACATAAGTATGAGTTTGATGATGAAGAGGAAGTAAGGAAGACTGTGAATAGGTTAAATTGACATGCACAAGAAGAACCAAATGCGGTGCTATCACAGGAACTTGAACTCTCCATGATATTCATGATGAAGAGCAGAAAGAAACTCATTAAAGAAGCAAGTAATTGAATTTAAAACAGATATCGACCTCCAAATCCAACCTTATTGCATGGAATTGGAATTCCAGAGGAGTATAAAGTGACCAGATGTAGAGCATTTTTTAATGCATGATTCCAGTGCTTAAGATGATGAAAGAATTATTTATACAGCTTATGATAATATTTGCTATTTAAGTGCCACTACCACATTATTCAGCGATGGCACCTTCACAATGGCACTGATACAGTTCACTGAGTTGTGTATGTGTACTGTGTAGTATTGGGTTATAGTATGCCATTGATTTATGCACAAGAAAGTACTTGTGTTTGCATAAGAAAGAAATCTCAGAATTAACCCTTCATTGTGCATGATGGATTTTGAGATTGCAAATATGAATGCATTTGACTACTCCTACCAAGTGTACTCATAAAAAGTTGATCGTTTCCCTCTTCACAATCACTGTGGTGAAAATATCTTATGTAGGTCTAACATGCGAGTATATAAAAAATGGAAAATAATGCATGAAAGAGTACGTCCATGTTGTTTGGACTTCTTCCATTTGTGGATTTAGAAGATGTAAATGAAATCTTGAATACATTGTGGAGAAAGCAGAAGAAAGTTAAGATGGCCTGTTGTAGTATGTTGAGAGAGTGAAAGTCCATGTAAGGTGTGGTGGAGGTAGAGAAAACAGATGCTCCAAGATTTCCACCAGAAATGTGGAATGACTATACCCCCGTAGTGAAGAGCAATCATAGGATAACAATGCAGTGGAAGACTGGCATAGCAAATTTCAAAAGCTTATGGTAGTCATCACCTTCAGTTTGGATATTTATTTGTTATAAGACAAGCATAAAAGCAGTGACAGGACAAAATCTCAAGGATATTTTGGCAAAGGTAAATTTTCCTATTGTTTAACAAATCATGGACCAAATATCTCAATGAATGTGTTGGACAGGATGAAATGTCCTCAAGGATTAAGTGTTCACAAAAACCTGTGAGGTAGTTATTATCTCTGTTTAATGACTGAGAAAAAGAGGCAAAGAAAGAATAACTTTCCCAAACATACTTAATTAGAGTTTCTGGAAGATATTTGTGGGAGCAGGTTGTAGAAGAATCCAGAAAGTCTAATGAGACCTATACTATCAACCACTAGAGTAGATTCCTCTGTGATTAGATATTTCTTATACACATGATTTTAGATGTTTCATAATGTACCTGGCATTTAGCTAATGTTGGACATTAATATTCTTTCCGATATTCTACATGAATCATTTTGAAATAAATGTTAGATAAGATTTCTTCCTTGTAGTTCAGAATATTTCTGTGACTTAGTTGCCTACAAGTGTCTATTCTGATTTAAGGAACATAAAATTTTTAGCATGTTAAATAAAAAGTTCCATATTGATATTTTTCTAAATTATTGTTTTAAACAACTGCCAGCAGTCTGAGAGAATTCCCATTGAATGGATGTGGATCTAAATTCAGCCTAGAATCATGGGTAAATATAGTATAGGATGGACTAAGTTTATTTCAACATTGAGACTAGAAGAAAAGGAAGGACAGTATTAAATTATACAGTTTCTTTATTCTTCATGGGCTTCCATGGTGGCTCAGATGGTAAAGAGTCTGCCTGCAGTGCGGGAGACTGGGGTTCAATCCCTAGGTCAGGAAGATCCCCTGGAGAAGTAAATAGCAACCCAATCCAGTATCTTTGCTTGGAAAATCCCATGGACAAGGGAGCCTGGCAGGCTACAGTCCATGGGGTCACAAAAAGTCAGACACAACTGAGCAACTTCATTTTCACTTTTATTATGCATATTTTATGACTTTCTCAAAGGATACTTTCTGTACACCTACTTATAAAGTATTCATGTTCTGGATTCACAATGACTTGATCATATGTAAAAGAGCAGTGTCCAATACTAGGAAGTAAGAAAAATAACTGAAAAAAGTCCAGTGCAACACTCTATCAGACCTAAACAGAATGTCACACTGTTCAATTTTAAATTAAGAGGACAAAATAAACACATGATACAGTAGATAAGAGCAGGAGCATGAAGAAAATGTTTAACAGATTGAAATAACAAAGGAGAACAAATGAACCTTAATCCAGAGCTGAATAACAGAACTATGATGCTTCTTTTGTTAAGCAGTAATTTTGCATAAGCTTTAGAAGACTTTGACTTATTTCTTGTGGTTAAGAATATACAAAATCCATTCCCAATGACACTCATAATTATGCATACAGAACCTGGTGTGTTAGCAATGAAGTGATCCAGAGAACAGTGCTGGGGGAACCGTCTGCACTCTTCATTTGTATTGTAAGTAGAGCCAGAGGTTTGCTATAAAAAGGAATATCCTACATTATTCTCTGCTTTTTTCCAGCTCTACTAGAATAGATCTTGTCTTCAAAGTTACATCATTGTTTAGCAAATCCCCCTTTGACTCTGCTCTTACTCACTCTGTGCTGTGTTTAGTCGTTCAGTCATATCCGACTCTTTGCAATCCCATGGACGGTACATGCCAAGCTCCTCTCTCTGTCCATGGGATTCTCCAGGCAAGAATACTGGAGTGGGTTGCCATCCCCTCCTCCAGGGGATCTTCCCAACCCAGAGACTGAACCCAGATCTCTTGCAGTGCAGGCAGATTCTTTACCCTCTGAGCCACCAGAGAAGCCCATTAATCTAAAACGGTGGAAAAAGAGAAAGAAAAATAGTTGAGTGATATTAAGGTTGTTTTGTCGCTTTTATTTCTAAGAGGAGGATGTGTCCCACTCGGTGCCTATAATAAATTATATAATGAACTATATAATTCTTGATTGTTTAATTGTGACAGATTATTTAAATTTTCTGATTTGAAGTTATTTATTTGAAAAATTTAGCAGTATTAGTAGCTGTTCCATTGAAAAGATTGTTGTGAAGTTGTGAGCTTTGAATAAGCAAGTGTACATGGGGATTTGTAAACCATAACAATTATGTAAGATCCACTCAAAAATTTAGTGCCACGCAAAATCCAATATCTAATAGTTGTTTTCTACGTCTCCTCCCCAGTACTATATCTGCTATATAATTAGAGCTTTTAAATTCCACTTATAGCATGATCTAAATGGCTTTTCGTAGTCTTTTAGGCCACATTGCTTTGTTCATCTCTGAAAGGGAGCATTGATATTTTTGACAATGAGAGAAAAAATAGATATTCTCTAGTGGGGATCAAAGGTGTCATTATAAAAACAGGTTCCTAGAAGAAACAACAATAGAAATATACTCTTTTTTCTAAATGTTGATCACCTAGTATTTTCATGTATGTAGAATGTGTTTTACTTCTATTATAAAATATACAATCTAATGTATTATTAAATAGTTTTACTAGAAATTATTTGGGCCCAGATTTAAGTCTTCATATCTAGCTCAAATATAACTAAGAATATATGAATTAGTTATCCCAAATTCCAAAAGTGATCTTGAAGCAGGAGGAAGATGGGCCCCAGGCTGAAGAACTGGAATTTTTTCCCTGTGGACAGATGCTCCAAAATAACAGGAGCGAGAGAAGAGCTGAGCCGTGCCCAGATGAAAGTTAGAGACCACATACGTCTCACTGTCAAGGTCAAGGAGACCTTCTCTGAAAGGCTGCTTGGAGGTTACATGGGAGGGGATGTCACTCTCATAGTAAATAACACCAACCTACACACTGGCCTCTTCTCTAGAATCCATCTTGGCTAAGAGATGCCCACACACATGAGAGGATCCAGAGATACAGCAAATATGGACTCAGAACCAGGCAAAGAAAGATGATTGGCCAAAGGAGACCCTGAAAAAATGCCCATATAAGTGATTCAAACTACCATGAGGGCATGGCTCTCTTTGAGCTCACCTGTGTGTCTATCCACAGGTACTCTTACTCTTTTTCCTCCTAAGAAATAATACTTCATTTGTTTCACTACTTTCCTTCTCTCTGTGGAGATTTGTTTCTACACAGCTGATGGGCCAGGGCCTTGTCATTGACTGCTGGTCTAGTGACTGGGATTCAATGCTCTCTCTGCTACGTTTTAACCTCAATTTCTGGCTAGAAACTGAAATTCTCCTTCAAACTCCGGCAGACCAGGGATACCTGAGATCAATCTGAGAATGGAGGCAGTTAGGAGTCATAGCTCCAATTCATGTCAAAAAGTCAGTGTGAGCATTGACTAGTTAATATTTCTGCCATATGCTGGGAGGCATTGTCCTGTTACATATTGACATTTCCTTTGATGGTTCTGTAATATATGTTTCAAAGGTCAAATAAAGTGCTGCTTTACAAAGTAAAATTTGGATTTTGAAACCTACTCAGGAGTGGATACAGAACATTAGAAACTTGTTTTACTGTACTGAATCTGATATTTATTCAAACTCTATGGGAAAGCCAAGAAGATTTGTAAATATCTATTCATGTTTTCAAGGCTCTGAATGGGAATTTAACAGGAACTTTCCTTCATCAGTCATTTTGTGGTGTGATTTCTAGTTTGAAACATTGAGCCTTACACTTTAATAGTTGATTTAATGGAATAGGAATTTTGGTTTCTGGTTAGATTCCATTATATTCATGTAGGAGCATGTTTAGAATTGAACTCAGTTGTTGCTGTTTTCCAATTTCACAGATGTCTCTGCTTAAAATTTTAATGTAATTTTCCTAATACTCATTCTCCTTATAATATACAGGCTGAGAAAAAAATAAAGTAAAACTTAAAATTTTTGCTGAGTATTATTATTTTAGGTAAATATACCAGTCTAGATAGTAAGTATTTAAAAAAAAAAAACAAGTTGCAGGTGTCTGTAATATATTGATGGTCAAACAAATAGTGAGATTATGAATTTTGCCAAAAGATAATTCAAAATAGCATGGCCCCATTTAAAACACACATACACCTGGGCCCCTAAAGTTTATCTGTCTGTTCCTCCAAAAATCAAACTGAGAAGTTGTTCACAGGAACTCTTAAATTGAACCATGTTCTTATAAAAATGCAGTATAAAATTTAGGCATCTGGGTATCTGGAACTCAAATTGCCTTTAAAAATTAAAATCAGCATTTAAATTGCATCTAAAAGTGAATAGGAAATGAGTCCTGGCTGTGATTTTTATGTGGCCAGGAACCTTTTGCAGGTGGGCTGTCAAATTATCCAGTCACTTGGTGTGAAAATGAACATAGTCAAGATAAGTTGCAAATAGGTGTTGTTAAAATAATATGACCTGGTGTTCAATTTGATGCATTTATTTGACTATTTTCTAAAAGGGGGATGTGAAATTTTCCTGTATTATTTGTAAGTCAGTTACTGTCAATATGTTTATATTCATCTCTTATTCTCCATGTCTAACTACTGGCAAACTCAAATTGGAATGAACAACACTGACTTAAATTGACAAAAGGCATGTATCTATTTATTTATTTTTTAATAGCCACTATATGAGGTTTTCCTGTGGCTCAGCTGGTAAAGAATCTGCCTGCAATGCAGGAGACCTAGGTTCGATCCCTGCGTTGGGAAGATCCTCTGGAGATGGGAAAGGCTACCCACACTAGTATTCTGGCCTGGAGAATTCCATGGACTCTATAGTCCTTGGGGTCACAAAGAGTCGGACATGACTGAGCGACTTTCACTAAATTCACTATATGAGGTTTCAGACTCAAATGAATCTTAAAGGCATTTTATTCAGATCAATGAATATTAAGATATAAGAGATAATTCAAAAGTATATTTATTGCACTTTTGATTAGTCCCCAGTGTCTGTTTATATATAGGGAGTCTGTGAGTACAAACATTTTTGTTACTAGAGTTATTTTAAATTTTTTACTACTATTTTTAAAATACACCAGCCCAGGTTGGGTGCATGAGACAAGTGCTCGGGCCTGGTGCACTGGGAAGACCCAGAGGGATCGGGTGGAGAGGGAGGTGGGAGGGGGGACTGGGATGGGGAATACATGTAAATCCATGGCTAATTCATTTCAATGTATAACAAAAACTACTGCAATGATGTAAAGTAATTAGCCTCCAACTAATAAAAATAAATGGAAAAAAAATAAAATAATAAAATAAAATACATTAAAATTTAAAAGCACAGAGCACTAACCTAATGAAAAAACAAGTAGAAAGAGTGAATTGTTTCCCTGACTACTTACTATATTCATAACATGCCAAAATAAAGACACCTCTTCTCTTTGTTATTTATAAGACTGAGGCTCCATCACATTGTCCTCAAAATTTGAAAGAACATAATTCGTAAGTCTCCCTGAAAATTCTACTATGGTGTCAGCTCCCTCTTCTCACTCAGGAGAGCAGGGATTCTGGGTGACAATACTTCACATCAGTGTTCGAGGCCTTAAGTCAAGATTTAGAATCATCTCCAGAAGCCAAGGACAAAGTTTAAGTTAGGAAAATAAATATTAATTAGCAAAGTAATGCCAAAAATCAAAATAAATAGAAGGTCAAGAAGACCATATAAGAGGTTCACCTGAAAGCCATGGATAAATTGAAAATACAATAGATATAAGCTTACCTGTCTACTGCGAAACCTGTATACACATCAAGAAACAACAGTTAGAACCAGATGTGAAACAAGGGACTAGTTCAAAACTGGAAAAGGACTACATCAAGGCTGTATATTGTCACCCTGCTCATTTAACTTATACACAGAGTACATCATGAGAAATGCTTGCCTGGATGAAGCACAAGCTGGAATCAAGATTGCTGGGAGAAATATCAATAACCTCAGATATGCAGATGACACCACCCTTATGGCAGAAAGCAAAGAGGAGCTAAAGAACCTCTTGATGAAGTGAAAGAGGAGAGTGAAAAAGTTGGCTTAAAACTCAACATTCAATAATCTAGGATCATGGCATCTAGTCCCATCACTTTGTAACAAATAAATAGGGAAATAATGGAAACAGTGACAGACTTCATTTTCTTGGTTTCAGAAATCACTGCAGATAGTGACTGCAGCCATGAAATTAAAGCTTGCTCCTTGGAAGAAAAGCTATGACAAACCTATACAGAATATTCAAAAGCAGAGACATTACTTTTCCAAAAGAGGTCTGTGTAGTCAAAGTTGTGATTTTTCCAGTAGTCATGTATGGATGTGAGAGTTAGACCATAAAGAAAGCTGAGTGCCCAAGAATTGATGCTTTTGAACTGTGATGTTGGAGAAGACTCTTGAGAGTCCCTTGGACTGCAAGGAGATACAACCAGTCAATCCTAATGGAAATCAATTCTGAATATTCATTGGAAGGACTGATGCTGAAGCTGAAGCTCCAACACCTAGGCCTCCTGATGTGAGAGCAGACTCATTGGAAAAGACCCTGATGCTGGGAGGGGTTGGGGGCAGGAGGAGAAGGGGATGACAGAGGATGAGATGGTTCAATTGCATCACTGACTCAATTGACATGAGTTTGAGCAAGCTCCAGGAGATGGGGAAGGACAGGGAAGCCTTGAGTGCTGCAGTCCATGGGGCTGCAAAGAGTTGGACATGCCTGAGGCTGAACAACAACGTACAGAAAGCCCACCTGTGCTACTTTCTGCAATGATAAACACCACGTTAGAGACAGCCTGGGCAGGGCCTCTTGCCTTACTGATCTCAAAGAGTCTAGATTCGCTAGGTACAACTTGGCAAGTCTGTTATGGAAAAGAATGTAAGTGATGCTTTTGATATTTTTGATCACAGTAATAATACCAATAATAATGGTTAACAGCAGGTTTTCTTAGAACAGAAAGCCAGTCTTCCTGTGTGTTGATCGTTAGTCTCAACTACCGTCAGTGGAAGTAGGTCACTTATATGTATTATAAATGTAACTAAATGTGTTTGATAGACAATTTACCTTTGTAATTATTTGTGTGTATGTTAATACTAAAAACATGTTCCATCTTGGTACACTGAAACTACATTTGGATAACTGTCATTGATAGTGCCTGGTTCCACGCTTTGATTGTGTGGAAAAGGTTACAGGTATTGACTGGAAATACCAACAATTTCAGATGCGCAGATTATACTACTCTAATGGCAGAAAGCAAGGAAGAACTAAAGAGCCTCTTGATGAGAGTGAAAGCAGAGAGTGAAAAAGCTGTCTTAAAACTCAGTATTCAAAAACTAAGATCATGGCATCTGGTCCCATTCCTTCATGGCAAATAGAGGGGAAACAATGGAAACAGTGACAGACTTTATTTTCTTGAGCTCCAAAATCACTGCATACAATGACCGCAACCATGAACTGAAAAGATACTTGCTCCTTGGACAGAAAAAAGTGTAAGGTGTTAATCACTCAGTCATGTCTAACTCTTTGCCAACCCATGGACTATAGCCTGCCAGGCTCCTCTGTCCATGGAATTCTCCAGGCAAGATGCACTGGAGTTGGTAGCATTTCCTTTCTCCAGAGGATCTTACCCACCTAGGGATTGAACCTAGATCTCTTGCATTGCAGGGGCATTCTTTATTGTCTAAGCCATGGAAACTTAAAACGCACCTCACTTTACCAACAAAGGTCCATATAGTCAAAGCTATGGTTTTTCCAGTAGTAATGTATGGATGTGAGAATTGTACCATAAAGAAGACTGAGCACTGAAGAATTTATGCTTTTTAAGGGTAGTGCCAGAGAAGACTCTAGAGAGTCCCTTGGACTGTCAGGAGATCAAACCAGTACATCTTAAAGGAAATAAACCTTGAATATCCATTAGAAGGACTGATGCTGAAGCTGAAGTTCCAGTATTTTGGCCATCTGATATGAAAAGCAGACTCATTGGAAAAGACCCTGATGCTGGGAAAGATTGAAGGCAGGAGGAGAAGGGGATGACAGAGGATGAAATGATTAAATAGCATTACTGACTCCCTAGGATTCATTTTAGCAAACTCCAGGAGACAGTGAAGGACATGGGAGGGAGCCTGATGTGTTGCAGTCCATAGGGTCAAAAATAATCAGATGCTACTTAGTAACTGAACAACGATAAGAAAAACATAGACTGGAAAAAAAATAATTCCTGGATAAGAAATTGAAATTAAAAACCTATACTGAAAATAGTGCATATCTAGAGACAGAAAATTCTTATATAGATTGAATTTAAAACATATGGGTGCAATTAAAAATTAGGAAACATTCAAGTATGAAAGACAAAGGGAAAATAATCAGAGCACAGAATGGCATGATTGAATGAGTGGAGGCATCTCTTGTGGCTCAGATAGTAAAGAATCTGCCTGCAATGTGGGAGATCTGGGTTCGGTCCCTGGGTTGGGAAGATCCCTTGGAGAAGGGAATGGCTACCCACTCCAGTATTCTGGCCTGGAGAATGTAGTCCATGGAGTCACAAAGAGTTGGACCCAGCTGAGTGACTTTCACTCTTTCACTTCATAAGCTGTAGATAGGAGATCCAAACTCAACTTCTTACTAAGTGTGGTATATAAAGAGTAATCAGAAAAAAATACATTTTTCCAAACAAGTGAAATGCAGAGTTCAGGGAGTCAGCCTCAAGCAAAGCAGTTTGACCAGCAACAAGCAAACTTAGAAATGTGTTTTTCTTTAACTACCAATCACTTTAGACAACAGTGTTAGTTTCAATATTTCTGCAGTATCCTCTAGTATTAGGTACTTTGCCATAGAAGATGATCATGAAATTGCTTTAATAAATAGATGCATGCATAGAGCAGCTAATCCAGTGTAGTGAAGAATTGAGCTTTAATGAAGACTTTTTTTCCAGTTTCAGATTTGTCACTGGATAGCTCTGAGAACTTGAGCAGGCGATTTAATTCTCGGAAGTAGTGTAGTCAACTGATAAAATAGTTTTTAAAATGTTGAAGATTTAATTTTTCAAAGTCATAAACAAAATTTATTTTTTATCATAGTTTTTTTCTCCCTCTAGCTCTGAGCATAATCCTCAAATGGTTATGGCTTAGGTTCCAAGTGCCAGTATAGGAAGTGGCTCTTCATGACGTTATTAGATGTGCTATAAGGTTAAAATCAAATTACTGCTAACATGTAAAATGTAACTTAAGAAGTAACCAAAGTACAACCAAAAATGTGGGACCTTAAAAGCAAATATGCATGTGCTCCGTCACTAAGTCCTGTCTAACTCTTTGCGATGCCATGGACTGTAGCAAGACAGGCTCCTCTGTCCATAGAAATTCCCAGGCAAGAATACTGGAGTGGGTTGCAATTTCCTACTGCAAGGGATTTTCCTGACCCAGGGATCGAACCTACTACTCCTTCATTGGCAGGTAGATTCTTTGCCACTGCACTACCTCAGAAGCACAAGAAGAATTCATACAGGGAGTCAAAAGAGGCAGGGAAAGGCTTTTGGGTACACAGTACTAGACCGTTAACAGAACAGGTTGAGGTTTTGACAAGATAACTTGCCTGCTCTTCCCACTTCATACTTTATCCAGGTCATCACAGCAGTATTCTCTGTTAATTCCAGTATGTTGCATGCTAATTGCAAACTGCACAGCCCTAAGTACTCTAATTCCTGTAGTGAAGATAGGACAAGCCTACAACATGTATTACCCCTCCCAAAAAAGTACACTTAGAATTGATAAGGCAGTCACTGGAAGAGATTCCCTTCTTGTTAAAAAAAAAAAAAAAAATCAACATTAATTCAGTCAGTCAGTTCAATCGCTCAGTCGTATCTGACTCTTTGCAACCCCATGAATCGCAGCACACCAGGCCTCCCTGTCCATCACCAACTCCCAAAGTTTACTCAAACCCATGTCCATCGTGTTTGTGATGCCATCCAGCCATTTCATCCTGTCATCCCCTTCTCCTCCTGCTCCCAATCCCTCCAAGCATCACGGTCTTTCCCAACGAGTCAACTCTTCACATGAGGTGGCCAAAGTATTGGAGTTTCAGCTTCAGCATCAGTCCTTCCAATGAACACCCAGGACTTATTTCCTTCAGGATGGACTGGTTGGATCTCCTTGCAGTCCAAGGGACTCTCAAGAGTCTTCTCCAACACCACAGTTCAAAAGCATTATTTTTTCAGTGCTCAGCTTTCTTCACAGTCCAACTCTCACATCATACATGGCCACTGGAAAAACCATAGCCTTGACTAGACGGACCTTTGTTGGCAAAGTAATGTCTCTGCTTTTTAATATGCTATCTAGGTTAGTCATAAGTTTCCTTCCAAGGAGCAAGCGTCTTTTAATTTCCTGGCTGCAATCACCATCTGCAGTGATTTTGGAGCACAAAAAAAAATAAAGTCTGTCACTCTTTCCACTGTCTCCCCATCTATTTCCCATGAAATGATGGGACCGGATGCCATGATCTTAGTTTCCTGAATGTTGAGCTTTAAACCAAATTTTTCACTCTCCTCTTTTACTTTCATCAGGAGGCTTTTTAGTTCATCTTCACTTTCTGCCAATAATGGTGGGGTCATCTGCATATCTGAGGTTACTGATATTTCTCCTGGCAATCTTTATTCCAGCTTGTGTTTCTTCCAGCCCAGCGTTTCTCATGATGTACTCTGCATATAAGTTAAACAAGCAGGGTGACAATATACAACCTTGACGTACTCCTTTTCCTATTGGGAACCAGTCTGTTGTTCCATGTCCAGTTCTAACTG
This sequence comes from Odocoileus virginianus, assembly GCF_023699985.2. NCBI lineage: Eukaryota > Metazoa > Chordata > Mammalia > Artiodactyla > Cervidae > Odocoileus > Odocoileus virginianus. The sequence continues at coordinate 12,489,826 of NC_069697.1, forward strand.
TTGCTTCCTGACCTGCATACAGGTTTCTCAAGAGGCAGATCAGGTGGTCTGGTATTCCCATCTCTTCAGAATTTTCCACAGTTTATTGTGATCCACACAGTCGAAGGCTTTGGCATAGTCAATAAAGCAGAATTATCACATCTTTAATTATCATTAATATATGTGTAATAAACCACTGTAGGGCTGAAAAACACTGATATTCTATCTGACAGTAGTTTGAACCCTGCACTTTTCATGTTGTTATTGGTGAACTTGGTAATGTTAAGAAAGAGTCAACATGGTAATAGAAGAATTAGAAAATAGTAACTTAAAAACATCAGGGCATGAATGTACTATCGTGTAATTTGCCTTTTTTGTTGCTTTTCATTTATTCAACAAATATTCATGAAGCAACTATCATGTTCTTGGCCATATTTTAGAGGCTAGTGAGAATGAGATAGACATGACCATTGAATTTTTCATTTGGTTAGGTACAGGCAGGTGAACTTTAAGCACAGAGATAAATGCCAACAAATAAGAAATGATGATGAATACAATCCAAAAAAACTTAAAATAGTGAGATTCATGAAATAATTGAATGGTCACATTAGATGGCCAGAGTAGATTTCTCTGGGTGCTATGTCAGTAATAGGTGACAGGGTAACAGCAGCGATAGCTAGTTACTGCCTTCTTCAGTGCTTAGTTGCAGGAAAGTGGTGATTTGAACTAGATTTAGATTAGTGCAAATGAGAAATAAAAATATTATTGCTATGTTTTGGGATAGTACTGAGGGCATATATTTAACGAGGGAACTAAAGAAAGAGGGAAACCAGGATACAATCCTAGATATTTGGCTTGAGCTTCTGAGCTACAGTTTTAGATATAGAGCTGAGAAAGACTGTGAGCGAAGGATTTGAAGGAGATAAATGAAGGTTTTCTTGAGGAAGGTGCATTAAGGCTTAAGAATCCTCTTATATATCTCCTGGAGAGGTCAGAGAGACAACTGGAGTGCAAAGGAAAGCTAAGAACTGGAGATGTAGATTTTAGAGTAGCCAGGATAGCTTCATAGTTCTGCTTTCACTGACCCTCAAAACACTGTGCTACTCTTCCTCTCAGTTTTGGTTTTTACGGCCTGAAACTTCCTTGATTGTACATTTTTTTTTTTAACTTTGAATTCCAAAGACTTTCCCACCACTTACATTGGCTCTGTATCATTAACCTCAGGAAATTTACAGAACCTTTCCAATACTTAAGACTATAGTATAAAAAATGGTTTCATGCATGAATTAAACAAAAGAACGTTTGTGCCTGAGTCATGGGGCTCTTTCCATTCTCTGGAAATTTGGTTCTTTATCTGTGAAGAATAAAATTTGGTAGTGTTTTCAATTAAAAAAAAAAAATCTTTGAAACTGGTTGAAAAAAATTTCTCAAGTGGAACCTCAGGAAATAGAAGTAAAACAGATATGTTCCGTTTAAAGGAGGCTAGAAAAAGTCAGACTTTTAAATGAACTCTGTGCCACTCATTTGGTCCTCAGACCTGCCCACTTAGTGCTCTGCTTATGTGCCATGTGATCAGATCATTATCTAAGGCTCTCTGTGGGACTACCTTATGATTTTATTAAGTTATTGCCTTAGGATGGAAATATCTCCTATGGATTCAGCTGGGTCTGAATTAGTTTTCAACGGTTGCCAATTCCAGAATCTGCAGGTGGTAACCTCCACATGTGGGAGCACCTGGATAGGCAGAGGTTAAAGACGGAGACAGAATCTGACATAAATGTTCTGTGTAGTACAGAGTAGTTTGTCTGTGATTTGAAACACATGGTGCATAATCCACAGAGTCCACAGGCTGGAAAAACTGGAAAAACACTGATAATTGAGATTTCACAGTGTGACATTGTGCATCTCTTCTTTTACTTAGAACTACTGGCCAAGGTGCTAATCTACAGCAAGATTTTTTAAATAACTGAGAAATTAACCATTTATACTTCTTTTTTTAAACACTCAAATTTTTTGAATTATACAAAATGGATAATAATGAATAAATGCATTATCTTCTCCAAACTTATAAAGAGTACACATGGAATGTGTTTTAACAGCATTTTCTTTATGAATCTCAAGTCATCACTATGAACAATAATGTTTATGTTGTGCTCTGGATAGAGAAGATAGAGAAGAGACTCTGTATATGTTAATGAGGTTTCAAAAGACTGATTAATTTAGCGTATCATTGTTTTACCAACTGTATCAATTTCTGCTCACAGGTTTGAATTGTTGTTTATCTCCACTCTTGTTAACAGATGCCCTTAGGAATTATTCAGCTGTGTGTACAATTTTTCATCCCTGCCTTCAATACTTTTCTGAAGTAAAAAGACTATCATTTCAAAGGCTATTGTAATCAAAGTGGTGATTGTTCTCCTCTCCCAATTCATTCCATAAAATTTATTGAGCACCAGCTCTATGCCAGGAACTGTTCTAGGCACTTGTTAGAAAAGAAAATCATTGCCTTATATTCTAGCAGTGAAAAGAGACAAAAACAAACAAAAATAAAAAAGAACCCAAACAAAAAACCCCCTACCAGGCAAAATTGCCTGCTTTTTTTTTTTTTTTTTCTTTTTTAAATAGCACAGGTTCTTTAATCTTCAGTATTTGGTAAAATACTTGTGTTATTTTTAAGATTTAAGAACTTGTGTTATTTTTAAAAATGAAAAAAAATAATGAAGGACAATAGAGATTTGGACTACTGGATGTGAGAAATGCTGGAGCCTAGAGTGCAGACTGCAATACAAGATGGGCCTTATTAGCAAGGTGACTTCCAGCAGTTATTTAAAGGAAGCGAGGGAATTAGTCATGCAGACATCTGGGAGAAGAGCCTTCTAGGCAGCAGGGAAATTAGCCAGCACCCTGTTTGGGGAGCATTCCTGGAACAGAACAGAGGCCACTGTGACTAGAATGAAGAGTGCTGAGGGAATAACAGGAGATGAGGTCAGAGAGAGGACAGAAAGCAGATAATACAAAACTACATAAGCCATTCTAAGAATTTAGGTTTAAGTTGTGATTGACTTTCCTATGGAGCATGCCATAAACTCCAAACAGTATCTTTTCCATCAGATATACCACTACTGCCATAATTCCTGCCAAGTCATAGGACCCAAGTGGCAGGATTTCTTATACCATGGTCTAGACCTGCAGCAGAATTCATTCTTAGTGTGGAACTGTTGGCCTGAAGCAAACAGACTGCAGATATTTTCCCATCAAAGTTGAGTTTATTTGGAATTATCGGAGACTTGCAATTCAGAGTCTGTGACCATGTGAGCCATGTTCACGTCCCTGCATGGCAAAAGAAGGAGAAGGCCTTTTTAGAGAGGAAAAGGAAGTTAGAAGGGTCATAATAAACAGAGTCCATGGCTTCTCATTGATTGAGTCCTTGAGTCCTAGGAAAGAAGAGGAATCTTTCTTCATCTGTTGGGCTCTTCTGTATCACATGGTGTGAGATTTTCCCCTTTTAGTCTCCCAGCTCTGTTTCATTGAGGTTTCTCTTTATTCACTTTTAAGGAACAGCTTTTCCTGTCACTCAGCAAATAGCTGGGGAATTATCGCCAAGCACGGATAGGTTGCTTTCAGACACCAGAGAAGCCTGTCAGGTGTTGTGCTTCCTCCTTAAGTACTAGCCTCGTGAGATGCAATGATGTAACCTTTAAGTTGGAGGTGATGTTGCAGCATCCAGACGATCACCACATTTCCTAGTTTTCCACTGATGCACCAGTCCCTAAGCTTCATTGTGTTTATGTTTCTTCCTCAGAAGTACATGCGTTTTACCAAGGCTTCCTATTTATTTGCCATTTCCTTGTTTATTAGATCCAGTCAACATTCTACTATTGATAAAATGGTTGTTGGAGCAATGTGATATTGGATAGAAAGTCCAGATGGTTTACATCTCTTTGGAATATATTATGATAATTGGCAGAAGGGTTAAACTTAGCCTGGAGAAATTTGTAGATGTGTACTATATGTCATCCCATTTGATTGTGAATGCTTATGATTCTCCTTTAGATGTAAAAATAAAAAGTATTTGCAAGATCAGTGACCCCATACTGTGTACCTGAGTCTTTGTTCACTTTTTCTAGAAGATTCCAATATTTCATTCCATTTCATATCGCCATAGCAGCTCCAATTGAGGTTGTTGTTGTTGTTTATTCACTTAAGTCATGTCTGAATGTTTTGTGACACCATAGACTATAGCCTGCCAGGCTCCTCAGTCCATGGGATTTCACAGGCAAGAATACTGGAGTGGGTGGCCATTTCCTTCTCCAGGGCATCTTCCTGACCCAGGGATCGAACCCGGGTCTCTGCACTGGCAGGTGGATTCTGGGAAGCCTTCCATTGAGGTTACTGTATGGTAAAGCTTGTTCGTTCGTGTCTGCCACTATTTGCCTTCTTTTTATAGTTGCAGGAATGAAATGGGGTACAATAGTTCGACTGACTTTTTATTAGGTCAGATTTCCTTAAAATCCAAATTATTCACCTTGCTTATAGTTGTGCAAAAGCCATTAAAAAGAATTCATTTGAATCAGTTCTAATGAGATGGATGAAACTGGAGCCCATTATACAGAGCGAAGTAAGCCAGAAAGATAAAGACTAGTACAGTATACTAACACATATATATGGACTTTAGAAAGATGGTAATGATAACCCTATATGCAAAACAGAAAAAGAGACTCAGATGTATGGAACAGACTTGTGGACTCTGGGAGAAGGAGAGGGTGGGATGTTTCAGGAGAACAGCATTGAAACATGTATATTATCTAGGGTGAAATGGATAACCAGCTCAGGTTGGGTACATGAGACAAGTGCTCGGGCCTGGTGCACTGGGAAGACCCAGAGGGATCGGGTGGAGAGGGAGGTGGGAGGGGGGACTGGGATGGGGAATACATGTAAATCCATGGCTAATTCATATCAATGTATAACAAAAACTACTGTAAAAAATCCAAATTATTTGCCCTTGACTTCTTTTTGTTATATTACTATTTGATATATTGTTGGCTACCCATCTGTCTTGATCTATCCTCTCCTAATTGTCTCCACAGTTCTCTGAAGTTAAGATTTCGGGCTGCCTTCAAACGTTTCCACTCTTTATTGCTGTTGTTGCTGTTTTACTCTGAAAGCTGTTACCACTTGATCTCTATCAGTGCAAGATTATATCATGGCATTGCTATCAGTGAGCCCAGTTCAATAGCATCTCCTTTAGAGATGCTACATCGTTTAAGGTGGGACATCCCTTTCAGCAAACTTCCAGTTTCCAAGCTCCAGCTTAGTGGCAGCATATTAACTTCCATTTTCCTGAGGCCCCTGACACAGAGTTAAAAACTGCATTGTAATAGAGTGCTCTTAAATTGATAAACTCTCCTTTGTTTAACTTTCTGTCTCTTTCCCCTAGATTCATCATTTTCAGAATTCATTTTCTAAAATACTCAGCAAGGTGCTGCTTTCTGAACATGCTGGCTGGATCCTCCACTCCTGTGCTCCTGGATATAACACTTTCACTACAGGAATCTCAGAACTCTTAGGGAAGTTCTGTGACTCAACCATGTGCTTATTTACTCAGTCATATCCAACTCTTTGCGATCCATGGACTGTAGCCCATCAGGCTCCTCTGTCCATGGGGATTCTCCAGCTAGAATACTAAAGTGGGTTGCCATGCCTTCCTCCTGGGGATCTTCCCAACCCAAGGATCAAACCCAGGTCTCCCACATTGCAGGAAGATTCTTTACCATCTGAGCCACCAGGGAAGCCCAAGTATATTGGAGTGGGTAGCCTATCCCTTCTTCAGGAGATCTTCCTGACCCAGGAATCAAACCGGGGTCTCTTGCATTGCAGGCAGATTCTTTGCCAGCTGAGCTACCAGGGAAGCTCAACCATAGTTCCTGGTCTAATGGCCAAGAAGGAAGGGAGGGGCATATGCTCAGGAGTGCATGTATTGTCTTGCAAAGAAGAGACCTCTGGATTGTTGTTAAGCAAGAGTTGGAAATTGGTTCACATCTGTAGATTTTCAAGTGCATTTCAAGAGCCAGATGTATATATCACAAGTCTCAGATTACCTTTGTTCCCAATTAGTGCTTGAATTGAGAATTAAAGCTTCTCTGAAACTCTGCCTCACCCACAATGACATTCTGTGCCTTGGCCTCAACTTCATCTGTCCCTCAGCTCCAAGAGAAGAGGATCTTTTATATACTGACAAGAACGTCCTCTAGGTTTTACACTTCACTTTAAATTGCTGACTATCCTAAGCTCTTCATTGTTTTCCTCCAGTGCATTCATTGTCCTGTATAATTAGTATTTTCTCTCATCTGTCAAATACCTGATGTATTGTATACACAACTGTGTTCTCTTTCACTAAGGTTGTTCTGTGTCTGTGAAATATGTTGATAAAACAATGGCTCTTCTGGAATTTGCCAGGAGCGGTCAGTCCTCCACCCCCAGGGACAGCTTATTCCTGCCAGTGAGTCAGTTGGTGATTCAGCTCCCAAATCCTATTTTATGGCCAGCTTCTAAGACCACACTTGGGACCCGCTCTCTTCTGCCAAAAATCTCTCATTTTTAAACAGAATCAGAAATGGAGATCTCACCCGGGTGCTTTATTGCGGAAGATGAAGGACTGCAAGGAGTAAGGGAAGCAGGGCAGAGCAGAGGCGGAAGTTGGGATATTGTTACAAAGAGGCATTAGCTGATGCTACTAGTAATTCTGGAGCTAAGGTGGACACTGTGAGTTGTCCAAATTTTGGCAACCGTGTTGGGCCTTGGTGTCCCTGTGTTGAATATTCACTGATGTAAACTACTGTTGGAAATGGGGCGTAATCTTGCCACCTGAGCTTCCACCCATTTGCAGCAGGAAATACCAGGAGAAGAACTCAGCTGTGATCTCTTAAGCAGCCAACATTCCTAGCACCTGAGGGAGTGAATGCCTCGGTGCTGATGAGGGATCTTGGCAGTGAATGTAGCATCCAGTATATCAGCAGAGAGAAAATAAAGTGATGAGTAAGGCAGATTTTTGGAGAATACAGAATTTAGTTTTAGATTTATCCAGTAAGTAAGATCTATTTGATATGCAAACAGATTTGATTAGGCAGTTTGGTATGAGTGTAGACTTTGGTAGAGAAGTTGAACTTGAAAAAAAATGATATTTTTATGCATGTGCTTCTCAGAGTTGCAGAGCTGATGTTAATACATATTTAAATTCTCAAACTATTGTGCCCCTGTAGTTGTTTCATGTCAGTCTCTCACATTAGAATATAAATTCTACATGTTTTTTTTTGTTCACTATCCTACTCCTAGTATCTAGCCCATAGAAGAAGCACAATATAATTTTGCTGAATTCCTGTCAGGTCAGGGTGTACCTTTGCTCAGAAATTTAATTAATTAAGTGTATATATATATATATATATATATATATATATATATATATATATGTGAATGCAACATTTTGGTTGCTTTTAAAATAATTTCATTGCACTTAAAGGGGCAGTTTCTGAAACAAATTAGAAAATAATGAATAAAAATACTTTAGAAAATAGAGAAAAATGGAGGTTTTAGCTTAGAGTTAACCAGGAATTTTATATCACAATATATTTATTAAATCATTCTTGATATTTTCTACACTTTAATATTTTAAAATTATAGCACATGCATGTAGTCACAGTAAACATGTTGAAAAAAAGTAGCAATAATCCCTCTATTATTGTGTCTATTGATGTGTTTTAAATGATTCTGGAAAAAATATGAAACATTCATTATTTTTAACAATCATTTATTAGCAAAAAAAAATCAGGCATTTTTTCATCATAATTTACCTGTTTTTTGAAGAAGAGTTTCTCTCAAATTCCATGATTTGATGCATTTATGTCTACTATAAACAGAACTAGGCTTCCCAGCTAGCACTAGTGATAAAGCACCTGCCTTTAAATGCAGGAGGCATAGGAGATTCAGGTCCTATTCGTGGGTAGGAAGATCACCTAGAAAAGAGATTGGCCCCCTACTCCAGTATTCTTGCCTGGAAAATTCCATGGGCAGTGGAGCCTGGTGGGCTATAGTCCATGGGTCCACAAAAAGTTGGACATGACTGAGTGACTGAGCGCATATAGCACTATTAAGATATCTTACTGTTCTTCCTAAAAATTAAATGTCTTAATTGTGATTGTTAAATGTAAAGAAATAGGTTTATTCTCCAAGATACATACTAAAAGGAAATCAGGCATGCTTTTCATTTGTTTCTTCATGTTATTGATTTTCCATTTATGAAGAGCCCTGTGAATTGTTACTCAGATAATAAACTTACCATCCTCTGAGATCAATGACTTGACAAGAGAAGAAACTATTAAAAAAATTAAAGAAAATCTGTGTATTTTCAAAATACAAATTACTAGGTAAAAATTAAGGAGTTATAAAATTAGTGGAGTATGATTAGAGGATCAGATGGTTGCATGGCATCACCTACTCAATGGATATGAGTTTCAGCAAACTCCAGGAGTTGGTGATGGACAAGAAAGCCTGAAGTGCTGCAATCTATGGGGTCACAAAGAGTCAGACAAAACTGACTGCTGAACTGAACTGATGATGATTTACTAGGTTGAAATAATATTGCAGATGTGATGGTAGTTAAAACCAAAAACTATTTATTGAACCATTTAAAAAGTTATACTAGCATGAAAAATACAATATAATGTTTTTTAAAATATAGAGCAAGATTATACATCATATAAAATAGACTAGCTTAAGATGCATGAAAAGTGAAGCATTTCTGTGTGAAAATCATCCTGACAGCTAAATATGTTAAGTGATTTCAAAAAAGTATTATTCACTCTGATTTGTGAGAACTTTATTTTACTTCCTGTGGACTGCAACTTGAAGGGATCATAAGTTTAGACTTAGGTGGGTGTATGTCTTTATTGAGTTAGAGATGACCAAATTTATTGTGAAGACTTATGTTATCATTTTTCAGAAGCACTTCTTTGTGATCAGTTATTTAAGCACTATCACTGGGACAATGATGCAATAATCTCTGTCCTTATAAGTGTCTTTAGAAAGGGTTATGCTGAAAACAACGTGCTGAAATATTTGCATGCTGAAATACAAATAAGGGAAAAAGACAAAAACTTCTTTTTATCATAAGCTAGAATCACTGTGTAAATAAATGTGTATTAGATTAAAAAATGCATTTTATATCAACAGGTTTCTTTTGTGTGTCTACATTTGACATTTTACTAGTTTTTGGACTAATGGAACCAGCATGATTTCTGAAGACACACAAATAGGAGGAGGAGACCGATTCTAAATAACTAATCATTGAAACATAAATTCAAGTAGGCTGTAAGACAACCTGTAATATAAGTACAGAATGTTATGTGGATTTATTAAGATTTGTCCTATTTGTGGATGTCATTAGTGGTTTCTTAGAGGAGAATAGTGATTTGAGCTAGTTTCAAAGAACAGAAAAAATAGCTGATAAGGAAGGGAATTCCAGATAGAAGGGATTTTATAAAGGTGAAAATTGTGAAATAATCATGAGTATAATTATAAATCATATAACCTGCCATTCTCTGGTGGCACAGCCCATCTTGTCCTCCCACCAAATAAAAGTATGTTAAAACTATTCAGTGATTTCCAAGTTTCCACTGAACCTGCTTGTCACATATTTCTAGACCATTGCTTATTAAGGAGGGCAAAGAAATGGACCGTTGTCTTTGTTTAACTAAACCATCTCCAGAAAAATTAAAATTTTCATATCTTTACAATAAGATAATAACAGATATCATTTACTCCAGTATGGCCTCTGTCTTGAGAATTCCAGACCTAAGACTTTGGTCTACATGTAATAAGGGCTACCTTTCTAGATGAACACTGAAAATAGTCCCACTCTTTGTGACTTTGTTGTTGCCCAATCCCTCGGTTGTGTCTGACCCTTTGTTGCCCCATGGATTGCAACATGCCAGGCTCCCCTATCCTTCAGTATCTCTTCATGTTTGCTCATGTTCATGCCCATTGAGTCAATGATGCTATGTAACCATCTCATCCTCTGTTGTCGCCTTCTTCTTTTGCCTTCAATCATTCCCAGCATCAGGGTCTTTTCCAATGAGTCAGTTCTTCGCATCAGGTGGCCAAAATATTGGAGCTTCAGCTTTCGAATCAGTCCTCCCAATGAATATTCAGGGCTGATTTCCTTTAGAATTGAATGGTTTGATTTCCTTGCAGTCCAGGGAACTCTCAAGCGTCCTCTCCAGCACCACAATTCGAAAGCATCAGATCTTTTTTATGATCCAACCCTTTGTTGTACCCCAAGATATGTTATTTAATCTTGTAAATTGGACCATGCAAATGTATGTCATTATTTCTGAAGGGTAAAGTAGATTACTTGCCAACCATCAGATACGATAACCCTATATGCTAAACAGAAAAAGAGACACAGATGTACAGAACAGAATTTTGGACTCTGTGGGAGAAGGCGAGGGTGGGATGTTCTGAGAGAATAGCATTGAAACAAGTACACTATCAAGGGTGAAACAGGTCACCAGCCCAGGTTGGATGCATGAGACAAGTGCTCGGGGCTGGTGCACTGGGAAGACCCAGAGGGATGGGAGGGGGAGGGAGGTGGGAGGGGGGATCGGGATGGGGAACACATGGAAATCCATGGCTGATTCATGTCAACCACTACAATATTGTAAAGTAATTAGCCTTCCACTAATAAAAATAAATGAAAAAAAAGAAAAAAAAAAGAAGTGAGACACCAGATCTGTTTCATTCATACAGAGGGTCTAAAAATCTTTGTTTGTGAAGATGTAGAATGTGGAGATTCTTTCAGTAATATTTTGGCTTCAGTGAAGACATAATCAAAGATAATTACTTTTGCTTGCTTACCAGTCCAGTTTATTCAGTGTCCACTACTCAGGAAGAGTAAATTTGTAGAAGAAAACAATGAATTCAGTTTTTATATGGTGGAATTAGATACTCCTCAATGTCCATTGTAAATGCTGCTACTATTAATAGCCTATATTTTTGAAAGCTATCCAAAGAGGTGATAGTTAAATTTGTGAAGTGAATATAATTACTAAGGAAGAATGTATATGGTGACAAAAGAGGGCTGATTGTTAAGCCTAACTAAACTCTTTGGCTCATGTTGAGATGAGATGGCAAAAGCTAGAACCATCAGTGGCATTCCAAGTGGCTGGGCAAGGGATAAAGTGTCTTTTTTAAAATACAGAGGTATTTTCATGTGACCAAAAGCAAAAATAATATACAGATGCATGATTCAGAAATAGCAGAGTCATGCAAACATAAGAACAATGGAATAAATGTAAATGAAGGTCAAGATGGGAACAGAGGGCATCTTCTACCATTGACTCATTTCTTTTACTACTCATGTCAAGGTGCTCTGATCTGGAGATATGGTAAAAATAAGTGAAAATTTGCTGGTCATTCAGGGGTAGACAAAGAAAAGAAAAACCCAAAACATATTACTGAAAATATAACTTTTGGATGTATCTGTTAGTGCCCTGAGAGGAAAGAGATGGCATGGTTTAACTGGTAATTTTAGAGAAGTTTAATAAAGTGTTTATGGAAACTAGAGGAGATACTAACCCCAGGATTGGAAATAGCTGGAATCTACTCATGCCCCTACCTCTAAAGAAAGTAAATTGCTACCAGAATTCATAGTAAAACAATGAGTAAAGAGGACCACCAGATATAAACTATGGCCTGCCCAGGGATGCTGCCAAGCTTGGGAATCCCCCCTGGAGGAAAGACAGTAGAGTGCATAATGAAACTTTACCTTCCTCCACTCTTTGACCTTCTGTAAGTGATACTCATTGGTCAAACCTAACTATAAGCTGTAGGATGAGAGAGTTCATTCATGTAAATCAAATAGGTCAGCCTCTGCCCACATACAGCAGAATAGAAAAGGATTTGTAAGAATACACACAGAAGTCTGGTGTTTAGCACCAATCTGTCTTCTTAAGGTTCTTCCCAAGAAGAACACAAATTTAGCACACAAAATATATACACTTCCCATACTTAACACACAAAATATATACACTCTTGAGGGTAAAAAATGAAGATATAAGAGTTCTGAGGATAAAAATTAACAAGTGGAAGATTTTCTTGTTATTTGTCCCCATAGGATGCCATACTGTTCCTTTCTACATCTTCTATCCCTGCCATTTATATAGCCCTTGGGGATTAGTTATGCATATAGAGAAAATAAATCACATTATCAGTTGTATCATAAACCTCAATATAGTTATGCACAGTCAAACCCCAAATAAGGACGTTTTATTTGTGAGTACTTGGTCATTAATGTGAAAGAGAGTTTATAACCGACAAGTTGAGTAGAAGCAATATTTCAGAAGAATTGAGATGTGAATGTTCCCCACAGAGTCAGAAGACACTATTATAAGTTATTCTTTCAGGAAATGTGATGGTAAATAAATAATATCTTGAGAGGAAATCATTGGACAGAAGGAGAGCCTCACTTTATATGCAAAAGATTGAAATACATTCCTAAACTGAGGTAAAACAATGATGAAATAAGAAGACTTTCACCAAGTAAGGAAGGACTGGGGAAGAGTGATGTAGATAATTCCCAGAAAAGGTACTTTGAGGATTAGGCACAAGTTTAGAAATACAGATGACAACAGAGTTGTCTCCTCAGTAGTAAAATAGAATATTTTTTCTTTAATATCTAATGATTTAGTTATAACTCAAGAAAAATTGAAAAGAAAAAAGAAATCACAGAATATCATAGATAACAATCAAGGTGTCAGTAATGTAGAAAGAGTGTCCATCTACATAAGTGTGAGCCCCATGCAAAAGTATTTAATGAAGTGCTTTCTGTCAGAAGGGACAGAGATTCACACACATTATTTTAAGTAATAAGAGAACAATTTTAGAGCTACACAGAGGATAAGTTCATGCCTCATACCAAACAAAAAAAGACCATCAGCCCCTGGGAAGAGCAAAAAGATAGTATATCCAGAACTTTTTAGGAATGAAAACAGGTTATGCAGATTTCAAAGCTGCAGGCATTTCTGTGCTGTGCCACCAGCAAATCAATAATTCTCTTTGCATCTTTCTTCTTTCCCCACTATAAACTGGATACTTGTTTTTATGCTATTCAGTTGAAAATATTCTTACCGGCTTTTTGGAAATCATTGTCCAGAATTGTCAAGTACATTATATTAACCTGCTAGAAACACAACCTGCCTGGCCAGTGCTCCAGGGCTCATCTGTGGTTTAATCAGAGTCTGGAGTCATAGTCACAGCCATGTTTGTCCATAGCTACTTTTTTCAGCAGGATATGTGAGCATACCTTATTCTGTAGAAGTGGGAGGTAGGCACCTGTGCTGATATTTCTAGCATGAAGTGTGGGATACTACTATTGCAGGTGATGAAAATTGTCAAAGAAAACCAAAGCTAGTGCCAGTCACACAAAGACTTCTCTAAATGGCCCAAATTTGTAGGCCCAAGGATGAGGGTGATCCTCGAGCAGCTTTCATCCATGCAGTTACCATCTATCTTCTGAGACATAGGCTATATATATCTGGATCAAATAGATATCCTTCCAGTGGAAAAGAATAATACTGGCTACTATAAGCTAGTTTACTGAAAATTTTTATATATTACATAAATGTGTGTACATGGTGCATGCTAAGTGGCTTCAGGACTCTATGGACAGTAGCCTGCCAGGCTCCTCTGTCCATGAGGATTCTCCAGGCAAGAGTACTGGAGTCAGTCGACATGCCCTCCTCCAGGGAATCTTCCCAACCTAGGGATTGAACCTGTGTCTCTGAGGTCACTTGCATTGGCAGGCAGGTTCTTTACCACTAGCACTACCTGGGAAGCCCATATTAAGTACATAACTGACCTCAAAGATCTGTGTTTGGTATTATCTCATCACCTGTTAATTTGCATCATGTAGTGCTCTGTGAGAAATAAGGGAAGGGACAGGCAATTCTTCAGAATCAGTGTTTTTTTTTTTTTTTTTTAAATGCTTTATTCTGCTCATATTTATTGAGAGCCTTCTCCTGGGTTCTGTGTTTTAGACGCTGGTGATGCTGTTATAAACAAAAAGGTATAGCTTCTTTGGTACTCATATTTAGCCATGCACAAAAAAGAGAATCACTGCATAATCTCTTTCTATGTTGAATCAAAAACAGTTAAACTGTAGAAGGATTGCATAGAATGGTGGTTGCTAGGGGTTAGAGGGTATGAGAAGTGGGAGCATAGCACAGGATATTAAAAGATATTAAAGGGTAAAAAATGTCAGTTATGCAAGATTAATAGCTTCGGTGATTTAATGTACAGCAGTGTGTCTTTAGAAAATCTATGACAAAACTAGACAGCATACTAAAAAGCAGAGACACCATTTTGCCTACAAAGTTCCATGTACTGAAAGTTACATTTTTTCCATGAGTTATATACAAATGTGAGAGCTGGACTGTAAAGAAGGCTGAATGCCAAAAATGAATGCTTTCAAACTGTGGTAATGGAGAAGACTGAGAGACTTCATCAAACCAGACAATTCTAAAGGAAATCCACCTTGAATGTTCAGTGGAAGGACTAATGCAGAAGCTCCAATACTTTGGCCACCTGATGTGAAGAGCTGACCCACTGGAAAAGACCCTGATGCTGGGAAAGTTTGAAGGAGAAAGGAGAAGGGGGCGACAGAGAATGAGATGGTTAAATAGCATCACCGACTCAATAGCGGTGAATTTGAGCAAACTCTGGGATATAGTGGAGGACAGTGAAGCCTGGCATGCTGCAGTTCATGGGGTCCCAAAGAGTGGACACAACTTTTCAACTGAACAACAACAATAACAATGTAATGCCTCTTAACAATATAATAGTGTATATTTGTAATTTGCTAAAATGATAGATCTTAAGTGCTCTCATCACACACACACATGATGGCTACGTGAGGAGTTGGTGGATATGTTAACTAGCTTGATTGTAGTGATCATTTCATGGTACAATATGTATGTCAGAATTTCAAAGTTGTATACCTTAAGTGTATATAATGTATATATGTCATCTATATTCCAATAAAGCTGAAAAAAAAATAGCCAAGAGAAGATAGAGCATAGAGTCAGAGTTCAAGAAACCTGGAGATTCCATTGTCTTCTCCCTATGCAGTCATGGATGATTTACTTTCCTATTATGATGTATGATAAAATATAAAAAAGTATTATCACACAGAGAAGTTCATCCAAGCTGTGGCTCCAGAGTTATTATGGGGCTTGATCATGTTCTGCCCATCTTTAGCCCTTCTAGAGGTATGACTGGTACATGTATTCTTGAGTCCTCCTGTAAAAAAGAACAGATACTGTGTGATTCAAAGCTCTCATTATAAATTATGTTGATAGGCTGTCTGGTAGCCAAAGCCTTCAAGCAAACAAAGATATTCCTGCCCTGTGTGACATCCTAAGGACCTAGACATAATCTCTCAGAAATAAAAAAGACCAAGGCTTAATTTTTCATTACAAACACAAAAGGAATAAAATACCAGTGCTGTTACAGCCATGTTATATCTCAGAACATTTTTATTGAGTGAGAAAAAACAGAGAGAAAAGAGTAGATACTATATAGTATCATTTATGTGAAGCACAAAAACTGAAAAATTAGTCTATTATGATAGGACTCAGAAGAATATTAATTGATGGGGCTTGATTTTGAATGAAAGGCACAAGAACATTTTCACCGTGATGTAAATCATATACATCTTCATAGGGAGAGTTGTTACACAGTTATATAGTTTATATGTATATTTATCAAAATTTGAATTGCACACTCATGGTCCATATGGAAAAGTTTCCTCATTTAAAAAATAAGCTGGATATGAAAGATTATTGCTAAGTCTATATGATGTGACTAGATTGAATATGGAAGAACATGTTTAAAAGGTCTGATAACCTAGAAACAATCTTAAGGAAATTTGTAAAATTGATCTGACCCTTCTGCATTATATTAAGATGTATAAAAATGAAAAATAGCCAAGGACTTGATCTGATTCATTTGAGCTACTTTAATATAGACATGGTCTTTTTATTTTCTTGGAAGTTTAGTGAGGCAAAAGTAATAGTTACATTTTTCAAACATTCTACTCCAAAGCATTATTAAATTGGTTTATTAACATAACATATGCATACCAATTTCAAAGAGCTCCTACTAGGGAAAATTGTTTTTTGTGTAACAAAATTCCAACTTTTCTATTAATATGTTTTGAGAATAATTCTGAGACTGTGATAATTGTAAATAAGAATTCCAAAAATGTTATTACCTTCAGAATAGTTTTCATATAATAAAAAGGACATACATTTGACATATATTTTATTTTACATATTTAAAATGACTTAATATGGTAGTCTGCATGTATTTTGCTTAAAATTGTCTATCCTTTAGACAGGTTTTAAATTTCTTAATGATAATCTTTTTATACTGATCAGTTTATCAGAGAATTGCAACATTTATTTATATCATTTGCATAATTCCCTTTGAACCAGTAGGAATGAACTTTGGAAGTTCTGGAATAATCAAAATGTGATAATTATAGCTATGTTTTTTAGTGCTTTTTGTAAAAGTGATCATCTTCTCTCTCACCTGTTATGTATATATTATAAAAATTATAAAGACAACTTCTGAATTAGTTTCTTTGTATGTTAGATAGATATTCCTTTTGATAAATTAAAAAAACTCTTGATTTTGGTAAATTTATATTAAATGTAAATCAGAAGTTTATGAAAAAGTAGAAAATTGGAAGATATAAAAAATTGAGAATGATTATAAAGATTATGGAGGTTTTGCTAAGTATTGACAGGGTGTATAAAACAATATTTTTCTATTTATGACAACTTCCAAGCAAAAGGATCAGTATGACAGAATAGTGAAGGAAAGGAGTAATGTCTATTACATGAAGCTGTTTCATATTAATACTGGATAAAGCATAGAAAATAGCAAAATAAAAGGGGCTATTTAAAATAGAGAAAATACATTGATTATGCATGAGTCCTGAGAAAAGTTCCTACCTCAATTTTAGATAATCAGGTGAACTTTTCCATGAGCTTTTATTTTCATACCTCAAATATATCTCAGCTATGGGTAACTGCCAGTTTATGAATATTTATAGCACATTTCCTAGTTTCTCATGCAAGATAAACTCTGAAGAATTTCATGGACAGAGAGTTTGATTTTGCATGAGTCCCAGTTGCATATTTCCTAAAAGTGAAGAGATGTTAAATTGAAATGACAACATAGCTTAGGTCTAAAAATGGTATAATATGCTATCCAAAAGAGGATTGATTGAGGTGTAGAAGTATGGTCTTAATATTATATTTCTATGAGATAACTAAATTTTTCTCTGTGAATTTTAAAATGTATACTTCCCATCTGATGATATATGATTAGTGAACATTTGAGGGGATGGAAGGGAGGTTTATAATCCTAAACCAGTCATGAGTGGTTGGAGTACAGTTTTTTTTTTTTGCTCTCTCTTAGATGTATGTAGAAACAATCTGGAATTCCATGTTAGGGTTCTGTGCAGGTAGACAAACATGGTTAGAATTTTATTATTATTTTTCCTAAGATAGATCCAGAAACTGAAATTCCGTATTTGTATTAGGCCTTACTTTTGTTCACAGAATAATACTATTATTATTAATAGTATTAATAATACTACTAATACTGTTATTATTTTTCTTAATTCAGAAGTAAAGTGAATTTTTAAAGTGATTATTCTAACTTACTGAAAAATGGTAAAAGGATGCAATAAAAATAACTTCTGCTACCTGCTACCTTAGACAGTTACTTCAGATAGAAGGGCTAAATATACTTAGGTTGATAATATGACAAAAACTGGGTATTCCCCCTATTTTGTCATTGCAAAATTGTGTAATAGACACATAGATCGACAGTAAAAATGAATGTGATTAGTTCTCCACAGAAAGGCAGAGCACGTGGGTATATATGAAAGTGGGAGTCTACAGAAATTCAACTTTTTTCTTTTTTCTCAAGAAAGAGGATGTGGCTCATAAGCTGAGCACTTGTATTCTAGGTTTCAGGGGAGGGGTGAGAGAGATGATTGCTGGGCACCACTAAGGATCCACTTGAGCTGCATTAGTTGCTCTAACTTAAAGAGGGACTAGTCAAATTTAGACCAGTCAAATCTGTTGTGGTTGGCTCCAGCCGGTGCGGACATACAAAAGGTCAATGCAACCGGAGTCTAATATCAATAGAATAACTGGAAGGAGAGAAATAAAAGAGGAAAAAGTAACATGCAAAACACTGACTGTAAGAGTTGATTATGGAATATAAATTAGTTAAGAAGAGGATAAAGAAAAGAAAGTGATGACATACAATAGATTTAAAGTTATAAATTAAATTTTTGTCAAGGTATCGGAAAGACCTTTTTCCCTCAGCTTTTTTTTTTTTTCAATTTGTTTTATTATTTTTGGATGTACTAGGTCTTCCTTGCTGCAAGTGGACTTTCTCTAGTTGCAGAAAGTGGCTGCTGCTCTTCGTTTGGTGCACGAGCTTCTCCTTTGTGGTGGCTTTGTTGCTGAGCATAGGCTCTAGGTGCGTGACCTTCGCTGGTTGCCTCTCCTGGCCTCTAGATCTCAGGCTCAGGAGTTGTGGCGCATAGGCTTAGTTACTCTCCTCGAGGCGTGTGGAATCTTCTCAAACCAGGAATCGGACCTGTATCCCCTGTCTTGGCAGGTGGATTCCTATCCACTGTTCCACCAGGGAAGTACTGCTTATTTCTTTAAAAAAAAAAATTAATGACTTTATCTTTTAGAGTTATTTAGGTTCCCTGCAAAATGAGAGTACAGAAGGCTGCCAAATACCCCTGTCACCGCACACACATGTACTTCCCACTATCAACATCCCATACCAGATTAATACATTTGTTGTAATCTATGCACCTACATGGACACATCGTTATCAACCAGACCATAGTTTATGCGGTTCACTTGTGATGTTGTACATTCTACAGATTTGGACAAATGTATAGGGAAAGATCCTGATGCTGGGAGGGATTGGGGGCAGGAGGAGAAGGGGACGACAGAGGATGAGATGGTTGGATGGCATCACCGACTTGATGGACATGGGTTTGGGTGGACTCCGGGAGTTGGTGATGGACAGGGAGGCCTGGCATGCTGTGATTCATGGGGTCGCAAAGAGTCAGACACGACTGAGTGACTGAACTGAACTGAACTGATGATGTATAATACGTCTACCACTATAGAATCAAACAGAATAGCTGTACTAAACTAGCCATCCTAGCCATTCTCTGTGCTCGATCTATTCATT
Organism: Odocoileus virginianus; assembly: GCF_023699985.2. NCBI lineage: Eukaryota > Metazoa > Chordata > Mammalia > Artiodactyla > Cervidae > Odocoileus > Odocoileus virginianus. The sequence goes on from NC_069697.1 coordinate 12,509,152, forward strand.
CCTTTCCCCACCCCCTGATCTTTTTTTTTTTTTGGCTGCTACAGCATGTGGGATCTTAGTTCCCCAACCAGGGATTGAACCTGCAGCCCTGAAGTCTAACCACTGATTTTTTTTATTGTCTTCATTGTTTTGCCTTTCCCAGAATGTCAAATAGTTGAAATCTACAGTATGAGGCATTTCATACTCTTCAGTATTTAGCCTTTTCTGATTGGCTTTTTTTCCACTTAATAATATGTATTTAGACCTCCTCCATGTCTTGTCATGGTTTTTTAGTATGCAGTAAATATTCCATTGTCTGATACATCAGTTTTTCCTGTCAACTACTGAAGGACATCTTCATTGCTTTCAAGTTTTGGCAATTATGAATAAAGCTGCTGTAAATATTTGTGTGCAGATTTTTGTCTGGACACAGGCTTTTCTATTTTGTTTATCTGAAAAAAGCAGCTCTTAAAGTCATTGATCTTTTCTATTGTGTTTTTAGTATCTATTTCATTTATCCACTCTGATCATTGTAATCTCCTTCCTTCTAAATTTGGGATTATTTAGTTCTTCATTTTCAAGTTCCTTGAGGGTTAAAATTAGTTCCTTGAGGGTTAAAATGTTTATCAACGTTTAAAACGTTTAAAAACGTTATTTTTTTCTTAATAAGGCATGTATCTCTATAAACTTACCTCTTAGAATTGCTTTTGCTGCATCCCATACATCTTGGTATGTTGTGTTTCTTTTCTTTATAAAAAAATATTTATTTTTAATTGGAGGATGATTGTTTAACCTTATTGTATGGTTTCTTCCATGTATCAACATAAATCAGTCATGGCTATACATATGTCCCCTCACTTTTGAACCTCCCTCCCACCTCCCATCCCATCTCACCCTTCCAGGTTGTCACAGAGCACCAGATTTGAGCTCTTTGCATCATGCAGCACATTTCCACTGGCTATCTAATTTTATGGTAATTTTGTTTTAGGGAACTATATGTTTCATTGCTACTCTCTCAATTGTGGATGTATGATTGGCAAGTAAATTGTATGTATTTAAGGTATATATCATGATTTGATACATGTATATGTTGTGACATCATTACCACAGTCAAGTTAATTAGCACATCCATCACCTCATGTAGTTACTATCTTGTGTATGTGTGTGGTGTGAAAACTTAAGATCTGACTAGTCTGTCAGCAAATTCAAAATGTACAATGTAGATTTATTAATTATGGACAGGATGTTGTATTTTAAATTCCCAAAACTATGTTCATCTTATATCTGTAAGTTTGTTTTCCCCTTTGTCCAATATCTCCCCATTTTTCTCACCTTTCTACCCCTAATAACCTCCATTCTACTATCTGTTTCTCTGTGTATGACTTTTAGGATTCCATGGATATGTAAAACCATATGGTACTTGTCTTTCTCTGCCAAGTATAGAGTTTGAGGCCCAACAAATTAACTAAGTGAAAGACAAAGCTTTTAGACATCATCTGTTGTCTATTATATATTAGTGTGAATGATTACTTGTTTTGTTTTCAAATAACAGTTTATGGGCTTCAGTACTAATTGATATTCTTAGAAAAATAGTTCGTAATCCATGTGATCAAACATCATTAAATAACTAGGTGCTCAGTGAAGTGTCAAGACTTTCTCTCATAGATGTAGACAACCTGCCAGTCCTTATGCTATTTTAATACTTTCACCCTTACCTCACTATTCTATATTTAGTGTGTACATGCATAATAATACTAATTATTATTATTATATCTAATAACACAGAGAATTGGCATTCCCCAAATCCTTTGACTTATGTTGAATGCTTCTGGCTAGTTAGGTGTTAGGAGACATAGTGGAGATGATGTGGTATGTGCCCCCATCTCCTTACCTTATTTGTCATCTCTGGAAAAGATTTAACTTACTCTATGGCTCCAGGACATACAGAATGTGCTCATTACATCCAGAAGCTGCTCATGACACTAGTCTCTCAACTTATATAACCTTACATCCTCCTTTTATTCCTGTAGTCTAAGAGTTAACAGCCTCTTCTCTTTGATATCTCTAAGTTTCTTTACTTTTCTTGGTTATATTCTCAGATTTTCTGTCAACTGTGTAACCAGTTCATTGTAATAACGTCCCTCTATGTAATTTTTTTTCTGTTGTATATTGAGGTATAGTTGATGTACTGTATTATATAAATTTCAGGTGTATAGTGTAATTATTCACAGTATTTAAAGGTTGTATTCCATTCATAGCTATTATAAGATCATGGCTATGTTCTCTGTGTTGTACTATATGTCCTTGTAGCTTATTTATTTCAAAGAAAGTAGTTTGTATTTCTTACTTCCCTGTCACTCCCTTGCCCCTCCTCCACCCTCATCAGTAACCAGCAGTTCCTTCGCTATATCTGTGAGTCCATTTCATGTTATATTCACTAGTTTATTTTTTAGATTTCACATATAAGTGAATCATACAGTATTTGTCTTTCTCTGTCTGTATTCCCTTAGTACAGTACTGTCCAAGTCAATCTCTGTTGCAAATTTCATTCATTTTTATGGAAGGGTAATATTTCCAGGTGCAGGAGGGCCGAAAGGAGCTACTCCACTTTCAAGGTCAGGAGGGGCGGCCACGGGGAGATACCCCTCGACCAAGGTAAGGAGCAGCGGCTGCACTTTGCTGGAGCAGCTGTGAAGAGATACCACACGTCCAGGGTAAGAAAAGCTCAAGTAAGATGATAGGTATTTTGAGAGGGCATCACAGGGCAGACACATTGAAACCATAATCACAGAAAACTAGCCAATCTGATCACATGGACAACAGCCTTGTATAACTCAATAAAACTAAGCCATGCCGTGTGGGGCCACCCAAGATGGATGGGTCATGGTGGAGAGGTCTGACAGAATGTGGTCCACTGGAGAAGGGAATGGCAAAGCACTTCAGTATTCTTGCTTTGAAAATCCCATGAACAGTATGAAAAGGCAAAATGATAGGATACTGAAAGAGGAACTCCCCAGGTCGGTGGGTACCCAATATGCTACTGGAGATCAGTAGAGAAATAACTCTGATGGAGCCAAAGCAAAAACAACACCCAGCTGTGGATGGGACTGGTGATAGAAACAAGATCTGATGCTGTAAAGAGCAATATTGGATAGGAGCCTGGAATGTTAGGTCCCTGAATCAAGGCAAATTGGAAGTGGTCAAACAGGAGATGGCAAGAGTGCATGTCGACATTCTAGGAATCAGCAAACTAAAATGGACCAGAATGAGTGAATTTAACTCAGATGATCATTATAGCTACTACTGTGGGCAGGAATCCCTTAGAAGAAATGGAGTAGCCATCATGGTCAACAAAAGAGCCCAAAATGCAGTACTTGAATGCAATCTCAAAAACGACAGAATGATCTCTGTTCATTTCCAAGGCAAACCATTCAATATAATGGTAATCCAAGCCTATGCCCCAACCAATAACGATGAAGAATCTGAAGTTGAATGGTTCTATGAAGACCTACAAGACCTTTTAGAACTAACACCTAAAAAAAGACGTCCTTTTCACTATAGGGTACTGGAATGCAAAAGTAGGAAGTTAAGAAATACTTGGAGTAACAAGCAAATTTGGCCTTGGAGTATGGAACGAAGCAGGGCAAAAGCTAATAGAGTTTTGCGAAGAGAACACACTGGTGATGGTATACACCCTCTTCCAACAACAAGAGAAGACTCTACACATGGACATCACCAGATGGTCAACACCAAAATCAGATTGATTATATTCTTTGCAGCCAAAGATGGAGAAGCTCTATACAGTCAGCATAAACAAGACCAAGAGCTGACTGTGGCTCAGATCATGAATTCATTATTGCCAAATTCAGATTTAAATTGAAGAAAGTAGGGAAAACCACTAGACCATTCAAGTATGACCTAAATCAAATCACTTATGACTATACAGTGGAAGTGAGAAATAGATTCAATGGGCTAGATATGATAGACAGAGTGCCTGATGAACAATGGACGGAGGTTTGTGACATTGTACAGGAAACAGGAATCAAGACCATGCCCATGGAAAAGAAATGCAAAAAAGCAAAATGGTTATCTGAGGAGCCCTTACAAGTAGCTGTGAAAAGGAGAGAAGTGAAAAGCAAAGGAGAAAAGGAAAGATATTCCATTTGAATTCAGAGTTCCAAAGAATAGCAAGGAGATATAAGAAAGCCTTCCTCAGCGATCAATGTAGAGAAATAGAGGAAAACAACAGAAAGGGAAAGACTAGAGATCTCTTCAAGAAAATTAGAGATATCAAGGGAACAATGGGCTTGATAAAGGACAGAAATGGTATGGACCTAACAGAAGCAGAAGATATTAAGAAGAGGTGACAAAATACAGAGAAAAACTCTACAAAAAAGATCTTCATGACCAAGATAATTAGGATGGTGTGATCACTTGCTTAGAACCAGACATCCTGGAATGTGAAGTCAAGTGGGCCTTGGAAAGCATCACTATGAACAAAGCTAGTGGAGGTGATGGAATTCCAGTTGAGCTATTTCAAATCCTGAAAGATGGTGCTGTGAAAGTGCTGCACTCAATATGCCAGCAAATTTGGACAACTCAGCAGTGGCCACAGGACTGGAAAAGGTCAGTTTTCATTCCAATCACAAAGTAAGGCAATCCCAAAGAATGCTCAAACTACTGCACAGTTGCACTCATCTCACATGCAAGTAAAGTAATGCTCTAATTCTCAAAGACAGACTTCATCAATACGTGAACTGTGAACTTCCAGATGTTCAAGCTGGTTTTAGAAAAGGCAGAGGGAACAGATATCAATTGCCAACATCTGCTGAATCATCAAAAAAGCAAGAGAGTTTCAGAAAAAACATCTATTTCTGCTTTATTTACTATGCCAATGCCTTCGACTGTGTGAATCACAATATACTGTGGAAAATTCTTCAAGAGGTGGCAATACCAGTCCACCTGACCTGCCTTTTGAGAAACCTGTATGCAGGTTAGGAAGCAGCAGTTAGAACTGGACATGGAACAACAGACTGGTTCCAAATAGGAAAAGGTGTATGTCAAGGCTGTATATTGTCACCCTGCTTATTTAACTGATATGCAGTGTACATCATGAGAAACGCTGGACTGGCAGAAGCACAAGCTGGATTCAAGATTGCTGGGAGAAATATCAATAACCTCAAATATGCAGATGACACCACCCTTATGGCAGAAAGTGAAGAGGAACTAAAAAGCCTCTTGATGAAAGTGAAAGAGGACAGTAAAAATGTTGGCTTAAAGCTCAACATTCAGAAAACTCAGATCATGGCATCTGGTCCCATCACTTCATGGGAAATAGGTGGGGAAACAGTGGAAACAGTGTCAGACTTAATTTTTCTGGGCTCCAAAATCACTGCGGATGGTGATTGCAGCCATGAAATTAAAAGACGCTTCCTCCTTGGAAGGAAAGTTATAACCAACCTAGATAGCATATTAAAAAGCAGAGACATTACTTTGCCAACAAAGGTCTCTCTATTCAAGGCTATGGTTTTTGCAGTGGTCATGTATGGGTGTGAGTGTTGGACTGTGAAGAAACCTGAGTGCTGAAGAATTGATTCTTTTGAACTGTGGTGTTGGAGAAGACTCTTGAGAGCCTCTTGGACTGCAAGGAGATCCAACCAGTCCATCCTAAAGGAGATCAGTCCTGGGTGTTCATTGGAAGGACTGATGCTGAAGCTGAAACTCCAATACTTTGGCTACCTCATGGGAAGAGCTGACTCATTGGAAAAGACCCTGATGCTGGGAGGGATTGGGGGCAGGAGGAGAAGGGGGCGACAGACGATGAGATGGCTGGATGGCATCACCGACTCGATGGATATGGGTTTGGGTAAACTCCGGGAGTTAGTGATGGACAGGGAGGCCTGGCGTGCTGAGATTCATGGGGTCGCAGAGTCGGTCATGGCTGAGCGATTGAACTGAACTTAACTGAATATTTCATTGTATATATACATATATAGCACATCTCCTTTATTTGTTCATCTGTTGATGGACACTGAGGTTGCATCCTTACCTTGGAAAGTGTAAATACTAGAGCTATGAACATTGATGTGCAAGTACATTTTCAAATTAGTCTTGTTGTTGTTTGATAAGTAACTGGGAATGGAATTGCTAGAATATATGGCAGTTCTATTTTTAGTTTTTTTAAAGACCTCCATACTGTTTTCCATGGTAGCTGTACCAATTTACCTCCCTGCAAGCAGTGTACGAAGGTTCCCTTTAATCTGCATCTTCACCAACATTTGTTATTTTATGAAACTCATTCTGAATGCCCATCTATTTTTAATACTGTTTTCTATTTCCCTCGCTTGCCTCTGGATGATGGAAACATTGTGTAAGTTCACTGATTGTTGCATACCAAAATATGTCTACATATATTCATTTATTCATCCAACAAACATTTATTAAGGACTTCTTGGTCATTAGGTATAAAACAGGGTTTCAAGTATGTATCAGTGAACAAAATTAAGTGTAATTTGTCCTTTTAAACTTCCATCTAATAGCTCGACAGATATATGAGAGAGAGAAATTCTTGGTGTTGAACTGGCTCTGAATTAGGTTGGGAGTAGGGAGGAGATAGCTTTTGTGTAAATGGATAGATATTTGGCAATTGTTCAGATCCTAATGTTGCAAGTGGACCAGGTTTTGTGGGGGAAGATACTGAGATGTATCTTTTTTGTTTTGAAATGTTGAATTTTAGATGTCTTTTATATATCAAAACATCCAAAGGGAGTTGCAAAGTAGGCAACTGGAAAAGTGAAGGCTAAAGATAAACACTTGATTGTTATTTATAGATGACTGAAATGAAAAGTGCTAGGAATGCATTAGCTTGCCTCACCTCAAGCAAGGATGTAAAAGGAGAAGTTAAGATGGATTTCAGACTTAAAAATGGGCTACCCAGGTGGTTCAGTGGTAAAGAATCTGTCTGTCAAGCAGGGGACATAGGTCAGGAAGATTCCCTGGAGAAGAAAATGGCATCTCACTCCAAATTCTTGCCTAGGAAATCCCATGGACAGAAGAAATTGGCAGGCTACAGTCCTTGTGGTTACAAAGATTTGGGATGCAACTTAGTGGCTAAACAGCAGCCGCAGACTTACAAATAGTCCAAATCACAAAATGTGTGATCCTCATCTATCCTGTGCATGCTAGGTCACTTCAGTTGTGTCTGCCTCTTTGTGACCTCATGGACTGCAGCCCATGAGACTCCTCTGTCTGTGGGGTGGGATTTTCCAGGCAAGAATACTGGAGTGAGTTGCCATTTCCTTCTCCAGGGCTTTATGCTACAGCCACCTTTGAACTTCACATAATTATAGTTCAATCAATATAGAATGTATTTTCCATTTTTAATGTATTTATTGTTTATAAATGGATTGTTCCTCAAAATCTAGGAACAAAACAACTTTAAAATTTTATCACATGAAATATTTTTAATTATACAGTGTAGTTTTATGTGTGCTTATGCATGACACAGATGTTTTAGTGCTACTTAATGCCTAAAGTTTAAAGATAACTTTGCACCTCACACTAACTGTAGACCAAAACATGTGGAGAGTTATGAGGAAATCTTTTTTTTTTTTAACATTTAACCACTTTTTTTAAACTTTGCCACAAATATGTATTTATTTTCTTTCAAACACCAGAACAGGTGGTGCTAGTGGTAAAGAACCTGCCTGCCAATGCAGGAAACATAAGAGACATGTATTTGGTCCCTGTGTCAGGAACATCCCCTGGAATAGGTGATGGCAACCCACTCCAGTATTCTTGTCTGGAGAATCCCATGGACAGGAGCCTGGTGGGCTACAGTCCATAGAGTTGTAAAGAGCTGGACACAACTGAAGCGACTTGACATGCACATTGATATACATTATATTTACACACAGAGACATACTTTCACTGACAAATTTTTTTTTTATTGATTTCTCATAGAAAGCCTTCATAATGTAAAGAATAAAAATAAATGCAATAAGAATAATAAGAGTTAATGTATTATTGAGGACTTAAGCTGCCTACTATTTTAAGCACTTTCTATGTATTAACTGATCCTTAAAACTAATCCCATGGCTGCTTTAGGATAATATAGTTTATAAGTTTAATTCAGTTCTGTAAACATTAGAGGTTCCATGTGCAAGGCCTACCTTAATTACTAAGCACTGTGGTTATCAGAATGAAAGCAAATACTATCTCAGGAAGTATATATATTAGCAATGTACTTTTGTGAAGAACACTAAGTTCTATTAGAAATGCAAAAATAAAAAATAAGTTGAGAGGCAGAGCAGAGCAAATTGCCCCTCTGTACCAGATGTTAGATTAGCATATTGGCAGCTCAGAAAATAAGCACAAATATTCCTACCTGCTCAAGCCACTTTAAATATTCTCCCTAATAAGTTCCACTTGTGTAGAATGGAAGTTCTGATTACCAAAATGCTGCCCCTAAGCACAAACTAGGTTCCTGAAGTATCTTTGAATTGACTCATTGACTACACAAAATATGCTGCTCAGAACTGACAGAGAAACAGTTAGGAAAGGACTTGGCTGAAAAGCAAATTACATTTTAAAAAAGTTTCAGAAGTGTTTATTGAGTTCCAGCCTGTTTAAGAGTCTCTTTCTTAATTGTCTTCATCTAAATGCAAGTCTCATTAAAATGTGTGTGAATATTTGGCATTTTTAAAGCAATGATTTTCTTGTTCTTCTTTGATTTTTTTTTTAAATAGAATTTACATTCTGAATGAATTTGGCTCTTGTCAGTTTAAATGGGATTGAATATATTTGGAGTAATATTTGTGATCAATTCAATGATTTCCTTCTTCCAGGGATCTACAGACCTGAAGAACTTATTGGTTGCTTTTAAGAAGGGAGAAGATGACAAAGAAAAAAAAAGTGTGTTGAAGTAATGGAGGTAGAAATTTGTGTTATACCTTTACAACATTCTTCTAAAGTCATTACATTCAAAAACATTTATTGGGTACCTACTGTTTGCCAGAAATGTTAAAAAAAAAATACAACTAAATCAGTGTGTCTATGATTTTTTAACTACTAGCCCCATTCTTTTCAAAATGCATGTGCAAATGAAGTGTTAATAATTTTAGTGCTATAAATGAATATATTTGTAATATGGTTTATATGTCCCAGATAATGTAACACAAGGCTTATTTTATACAAATACAGGTTTTGAATTTATAAGCAAAACTATCTTTATAATGAACCATTTAAATTGCCCAAAGAAAATTGATCTTTATTTCACAAAGTGTTTTTAAATTATTAATGAATATATTTGTAAAACTTCATGAAGATTATTTTACACTGCTTTACACACTTTTAAACAAGCATCCATATATTTTACAATAAAAATATAAAAGGTAGATAAATCAAGAGAGCTATTGAATTTAATCATCACAAATATAATAAGACATAAAAGTTTTCATTTCAGCTAGACGCAGCATCCATGACTTACAATGCTATGTGTCAGGGGCAATGCATAGATTTTTAAGGAAATGGCTGCTGCTCATTTATGGCTCCAGGATTCTAGTGCACATCCTTCTCACTCTTCCCATTTTGATAGTATAAAAAGAATGAGACAGATGAATAAAGTATCTTTTTGTAACTAGGATATCTTTGAGAAAAACAGGGCTTTAAGCCCCTTTTCCATTCCACTTCGTTGAGGGAAGCATCTATCTTTTAAAGAAGGTGAGAGTGGGGCTTCTGTTGAGCTACTCGGAACACTTAGTGTGAGTCTCATATAGACTGAAGATGCACCGCCTTAAGATCTCACTCCTGCTAAAGAAATTTAAGATGACTAGAGAAATCCAGTCCCATCGCTTCATGGAATGGGGAAACAGTGTAAAGAGTGGCAGACTTTATTTTTGGGGGGTTCCAAAATCACAGCAGATGGTGACTGCAGCCATGAAATTAAAAGGTGCTTACCCCTGGAAGAAAAGTTATGGCCAACCTAGACAGCATATTAAAAACAGAGACATTACTTTGCCAACAAAGGTCCATCTAATCAAAGCTATGGTTTCTCCAGTAGTCATGTATGGATCTGAGATTTGGACTATAAAGAAAGCTGAGCACTGAAGAATTGATGCGTTCAAACTGTGGTGTTGGAGGACTCTTGAGAGTCACTTGGACTGCAAGGAGATCCAACCAGTCTATCCTAAAGGAAATCAATCCTGAATATTCATTGGAAGAACTGATGTTGAAGCTGAAACTCCAATATTTTGGCCATCTGATGCGAAGAATTGACTCATTTGAATAGACCCTGATGCTGGGAAAGATTGAAGGCAGGAGGAGAAGGGGGCGAGAGAAGATGAGATGGTTAGATGGCATCACTGACTCAATGGACATGCGTTTGAGTTATCTCCTGGAGTTGGTGGTGGACAGGGAGGCCTGGCAGGCTGCAGTCCATGGGGTTGCAGAATTGGACATGACTGAGCAACTCAACTCAACTGAAAAGAGAGACAGTCTGGAGAATTGCTTTGAATTGGGAACCTTTAGAGTGCTACTTTGCTGGGATCAATTGGGCTGAACTCCCAGAATTTGTAGCATACAGGTATGCATGACTATTTCTTGTGGAAGATATACCAGTCCCACATGACTCTGTGGGTTGGTCTTTGGTCCTTCATATGGCCTGGAAAGATGAAAGCACTCTACCAGCAGACACTTAGATGTGAACTTCAATAGCCAGAGGAAGAACCAAAAATGAGAACCAGAAGAATATAAAAGCATTCCAGTGTTAAAAGACTTCCAGGATGAGGGGCCTAGTGGGGACATTCTGAGAACTGCTTGAAAATATTCTGTAACAAATTTATGTTGAAATACTCGCTCCACAGAGTACAAACCCAGGTTAAGACTCTACCAAACTAAATAAGGCCATTCCTCGTCTTTTTAGGACATTTAAAACGGGCGCCAGCCACATATCTCTTTTTCCTATGGTGAATTTGCAGCCAAAATCTGGTCCAAGTTACACAAGGAGAGAATATTTACCTTTAAAGAAAACTCAGAGTTTTGAATGATATTTTAGGTAGAACTTTCTTATTACCAATTGAATAAATAGGAGTATACTGAACAAAAAATAGAAAATAGGTATGGATGATGGTAAATTCAGGAGTCAGATGGTTGACTAAATTTCTCAATTTTTCCTAGGAGATAAGCAAGAGTGGTGGACTCAATTACAGTCTTACTAAACTTTCCCCTCATAAGTGCTGTATCTATTGGGTGGGCCTTGATTTGTGTAAGCCTATAATAGTAATCTTCCCACACCCCAACCCCACAGGGATAAGGGACAGGCAATTTGGGACATCAGTACAGGACATTTCTCAATCAAACAAGCATGAGGGAGACAGGAGGAATCTACCTTCAATTTTTGAGAGTTACCTTGGGGTCATGAGGGTAGTAAATACCTGGGGAAAACCAAATATACATAAAGCTATCATGAGAAAGAGTCACAAAAATTTAAAGACAGGAAGCCAACTGAACAGACCTGAAATCTGATCTTCAGTGAAATCAATTAAACTACTTTCTTGTTTGGCTTGTTTGAGTTGGGTTTCCTCTTATTTGTATCTAAAATACAGTCATAGAGATATGTTTACAGATTATAAAATAATGTTAAACATGACTTCATACATGATTATTATTTCATAATAAAGGTATGTAAAAAGAGGATTTCACATAGATAACTGTTCCACTATGAGGTTAGGATAGCCATATATTTGGTAGTGTGGGCAATAGTATCATGTTCCTGAATTTTAACACTCTATTTGCATCCGTTCCTTTTGAGCCATATCTTCATGTATCCAAATTTGAAATGGAAATACCACTGGAAAAATATGAGAAATAATTCCCAGCTTTCTCTCTAGTGTGCAGCACTTAAAATTTTGATTGGGCTGATTTCAACAAGGGAACTGATCTTGAAAGAACTGTCCTTTGTTGAGGGGACTGTAAATGGCCAGTTGTCCTTGAATGGCTTCAGAAAGAAAGGGAAACAACAAAAATAAGAATCATAGAGAAAAATAAGGTATAAGTTAATTAAATTTAGTTGTATAACTTTTTCTGCTTTTCCCTTTCCCCTATGCAAGTTTAAGAGGACAGATACTCCTATTGCAGTCATACCATAGTTTATCAAAAATATAATGGCTTAAAACAGCACCTATTTATTATCTCACTTTCCTGAAGGTGAGAAATCCAAAGAAGCTTGACTGGACTCTCTGCTTGGGGTCTTACCAGGCTGAAATCAATGTGCCAGCCAAGGTTGTAGTTTTCATTCAAGTCTTGTAATCTACCTTCAAAGTCACTGGTTGCTGGCAGAATTCATGCCTTCTCATGCTTTCCATGTTGTCCTCTTTACTTTCAAATAAACAATAGAAGATAAGTCTTTCCAATACTTTTAATCAAGGCATCTCAGATGGCCTTAGTGGTAAAGACTCCACCTGCCACTGCAGGAGATGCAGGAAATGCAGGTTAGATTCCTGGGTTGGGACGATCCCCTGGAGGAAGAAATGGCAAGGCAGTCCTGTATTCTGGACAGAGGAGCCTGGTGGGCTACAGTCCATGGGATCACAAAGAGTTGGACACAACTTAGTGACTGAGCACCATGCTTCTGTTCTCTCATTTACCTTCTACTACTAGCCAGAGGAAGGTGTGTATTTTTAAGGGCCCATATGACTAGATTAGGTCTACTTGATATACCATAGTTTCCCTATTTTATGATCCACTGATTAGTAATTTACATTTGTAAAGGACTTTTTGCTGTGCAACATAAAATATTCATGGAATTTAGACCACAGTTTCTGTTTTTTTTTTTTTAGAGGAAGCATGAATATTCTAGCATAAAAAGCACTGATTTAAATTCTAATCTTGGCTTAATTGCATAACAATCCATTTATATATTTATACAAGACAAATGCACTTCAGGTATCTTTTCCTTGACAATTTTGAGAAAAAGAAAAGTTGTTTGAAAAACAAACAAAAATTTGGCTTTATTTATTAATATTGTTCAAAATTAAATTCATACAAAAGTTTGATATTATTATTTCACATTCTTCCTAATGTCTATTGCAGAATTTTGCAAACATTTCTCACTAAATAAATTATTACATGACATTTGCTTGGAACTTTTTATCAGTATTGTAATTAAAAATTCATATGAGATTGATTTCTTTCCAGTAACTGCCTTTTGCAAACTATAAGGACATTTCTTGAGGGATTAAGTATTACTTAATTGTTTGTAGCAGTCTTTGCAAAACATTCTATTGAATTAGAGTTCTTGACAATGATAATTCAATAAACAACAGTCCAGTTGGAAGACAAAGTGTTAACAGGTTTACAATCCACTCACATGTTATTCACTTTACTTAGGTCAGCTCATTTATGGTATAAGAACTGTGATCAGAAAAATAACAGAGGAGTTGAGACAAAAGCCCAATGCTTTTAAAAATTAAAAAAAAAAAAAAAATAGGATTTACCTGTAATTTATAGTACAGAGAAGGCTATGGCAACATAAACTATGTTTTTTTTAAAATTTATTTTTATTAGTTGGAAGCTAATTACTTTACAATATTGTAGTGGTTTTTGCCATACATTGACATGAATCAGCCATTGATTTACATGTGTTCCCCATCCCCATCCCACCTACCGCCTCCCTCCCCATCCCATCCCTCTGGGTCTTCCCAGTGCACCAGTGTTTTTAAAGAAAAAAATTGTACTAAAACCAACAGTTTCTTTTTTAAAAATAAGTTCTAGCTTTATTATAATTCTATGCACATCTTTCACAGTTATAATCACAATATACATAAAATTGTATATATACTCCTCCCACCTAATTACTAGGTAAACACTATTCCATTTTTTTACATGCCCCCAATTTTATAGTTGGTTAAGTCTATTAATTTCATGAAACATAAATATTTAGCTATTCTGATGTTGAGCACTTAGATGATGGTATATTTTTAATGATATAAATAAGGCTGAATATTTTGCCATTATTTTCTTTTTTAATGATAATAATTAATTTCCAGAAATTACATATTCTGAACAGTTGTTTAATATTAGAAAGAAACTAGACAAATATTCTGAGCAGAATCTGTGAAATAGTTTTTTCAGAGAACTTATTGTCATATCTTTTGTGGGTATATATGGATTGTTTTAGCTGAAAAGATAAGGCCACCCATAGCACAGATTTGTTTTCACACTCCATCTGTTTGGTATATACTGTGTAGATTAGGAAAAAGTTCTGACCCCTGTTAGACAGAATGTTTAGTAATATTTCTCTCATATTCTTCAATTTCTCTGTGAGTCACTCTCTCCAGATGCCTAACAAGATTGTGAGCTTTGCAAAAATCTTCCAAAAATGGAATCTGCTTCTCAAAAAATGAATATAGTTTAATGAACACATTGCATTCATTACAAAACCTGCTACTTAAATACCAAATGATATATGTAACAACTATATAGAAGTACAAGGTATGTGGACTAGACTTATGGCTTAACTCTTTGTGATAAAAGCATACACCCCTAAATGGGGATGTTTGCTTGTGTGTGTGTGAAATACTGTTTAAAATACTGTTTCACAAAATTTTTATGTGCCCAAAACTCTATGTTTTCTTGATATAAGTTGCATTAACTGATTTAATGATAAATTATTTATCTTCAGTTTCATTTTACTAGTTGATTTAATTTTCCATTTTAAGTTTTATTCATAATTTAACAATAAACAGTAATGAATTTGAAAGGTAGAATTTGATATTTCGTCCAACTCAAAATGACCCAAACCTAGTATTCTAAAATATTTTTTATTATGTTTTCCTTTCCTAAACTAACAGCACTGATTCTCCATATTATTACCATCTGAGTTAATCGTGTGTCACCTTGGAATAGTTAGCATATTGCTATTTTTAGTATTATTAATATTTTTAACTCATATTGTATTTTTAAATGTTCTTAATGAAAATAAGATAAGACCAACTCATATAAAATTAAGCCCAAATCTGCTAGTAGTTAAGAATCTATTTAATATTTAGAGACTCCTGAAAATAATTTTAATAGATGGTCACTAAACTTCCTTCTAATTTTAAATCCTTGACATTTATACATGTCTGATTTATTTTTCAACATGGCTATAAATTTCTTGGTGGGAGGGACTGTGAATACAATGCCACTGTAAGCCACACAGTGCCCAGCAATGTGTCTTTTATACAGTAAGCACCCAATAAATAACAGTTGACATAGTCAGGCAATTAAATTGTCAGAGCAAAACTTTTAGGTAGGAGTTATCAACTTTGTCACTTTTTGTTCTGCTTTTGTTTCAAACCACTGTCTCTTCTATTGATAAATGGTTTTTAGACCAGTTTTCTGATCTCCTGTCAATAGTTTGGTCAGGTTTAGGGAAGAAAGTCAATGAGATTTTCACCCACTCTACCTCATTTTAAATGTCAAGTTTTCATGTAAATATACAAATATGAATATCAGATGTTTATTCAAGTAGTTCATCCAAAAGCATTTGCTTTAGGTGGTATAGAAATTCACTATATTCCTGAGATAAATTGGTATCAGAGTTATTACATATTACTATTTTTCTATTACACATTGGTACCTTCTCTGTAATATGCATTGGTATTTTTACCATTCCATGAACATGTTTCATCATATTGGCTTTTATATTATTCTCTACTTGTATAAGATTGGAAAATGGGCACAGTTTATAATGTCTCAGTGTTTATAAAAGCTCTCCGTTCTTAAATTGCGTTTCTTAATGTGAATAATTTTTCAGGTCTAATCATTAGATTGGATTCCGCAGGGCTTCCCTGATGGCTCAAATGGTAAAGAAGCTGCCTGCAATACAGGAGACCTGGCTTTGATCCTTGGGCAAGAAAGATCCCCTGGAGAAGGAAATGGCAACCCACTCCAGTATTCTTGCCTGGAGAATTCCATGGACGGAGGAGCCTGGCAGACTACAGTCCATGGGGTTGCCAAAAGTCAGACATGACTGAGTGACTAACACACACACAATCATATAGAAATATGAGTATAGAGAAGTGCCTATATATATAATATATTTAAAATTTCCATTATATGTAAGAGTGCCATATATATATATATAGACACACACATACATACACATGTTCTTTAATGGAGAAAATTTTGAACTGAATTTAAGTCCTATGTTAACACCTTGGTATTATTTTCATATTTCACTGACAAGGTACTGAACTATTTCTCCTGTCATTTAAATGCTTCTTTTTCTCTTTGCCAGATCTTTCTGTTCATCTTGATCCCAGTCATGGGAAACTTGTAAGATCAAAAGCATCATCTTTTGCTCTTTTCCTGTTCTTCTTTCTACGAGAAATGTTCTGTCACATTTTCAGACTGTGAATTTTTATTTTGCATGCTCTACTACTACTAATTAACCTTCAGTTATTTGATATTAATAATGAAAACCTTATTTTCATTTCTGACATTAGAAACTTTAATACAGTATCTTTGTCATCTCATATTCATAATATCAGAAACATCCCTCTATCTCTCACAAAAGGATTTCTTCTTATGTAATTTTTGTAAATGCTATAGATGTTATGCTAGGATTCCATTTCAAATGCTGAAATTCATAGTTAATATGTCCTTTGCTTTCAACCCCCAATAAACTGCTGGTTATCATTTATAATACATACAAAGTGTGCTCCTTTTCCAGCCTCACTTTCATCATTCTCATATAGATCTTAATGAGATTAGGCCTGAATTTCTGGAAAAGCAAATAATCTTTTTATACTTTACACTTTCCTTTCACTTAAATATATTTCATTCTCTGATGCCTAGTAAATAACTAGAGAGTATGCTTTTTAATATCTCTTAAAATGTGATTTGGCAGTGAAAAAAGTTCAAGGTTATCACGTACATAAGAAATCCCTAATGCTTAAAAAATGATTAGATAAAGGTCTAAGAGGGAGTGTAGGAAATATTCTGAGTTCATCTCCTCCAATGGGCACACTGAATCTACACCTGCGTATGGAATAATTTCTCTTGGAAAAGACTTGAGAGCTTGTTGAATGGCTATTGCATGTAGAAGGACACATAGAAACAGGTAGAAAAGATGGAGACATGGTATCCATGGAAACCCCACTCCAATGCAGTTACCTGCAGTAGGGAGATATATAGCTGAGGAGCTACAGTGAAGATTACTTGCCCTGGGACACAGAAAAAATAAATTCCCAAATAAACCCCTCGGCAGTTTAAAGACAACCTAGACTATACAAGAGGGAAATACATTTAAGAACCCCAGAGCTTCTGCCAATTGGACAGGGAATGGTTGGAGTCCTCTATGGAATCATTGGAGACTGTCAAACAAAATGAGGAGACAAAGAAATACTTTTCAAACAAAAGAACAAAATAAAACCCCAGGAAAAAGCCCTAATGAAAGGGAAATAATCTACCTGATGAAGTGTTCAAATAAATGGTCATAAGGATGTTTATTAAATTCCAGAGAAAAATGGAGGAACTCAGTTAGAACTTCAACAAAGACTCAGAAAGTAAAAGAAAGAACCATTCAGAACTGAAGAATAAAATAACTTAAAAATATATTAAAGGGCATCAATAGCAAATTAGATGATATAGAAGAATGCATCAGTAATCTGGAATATTAGTGAAAATCTATCAGAACTGTAAGAAGAAGAAATAATTTTTAAAAATGAGGTGAGCTTAAGGGACTTCTGGGACAACATCAAACATAACAGCATGTGCATTTTTGGAGTCCCAGAAGGTGAAGAGAAAGAGGGAGAGAAAGCAAATCCCATATGGTGTTTTTTACATATGGACTCTAAAAAATAAATCAAAGAAAATAAAACTGAAACAAATTCAAATACAGAGAAAACAATGTTGTTTGTAAGCTTGGAGGTGGATGAAGTTTTGGTCAAAATAGATGAATGGGATTAAGAGGTACACATTTCCAGTTATAGGATAAATAGATCTCAGTGACATAAGGTACACATAGGGAATAAGATCTTTGTACAATGGCATGGTAACTGATCATATCATGATGACCAGTTTTTTCTTTTAATTTTTAATCTCACCCTTTAAAAAAATTTAAGTGTAGTTGATTTATGATATTGTGTTAGTTTCAAGTGTACAGAATAATGATTCAGTATTTTTGCAGATTATGTTTCATTATTGGTTATTACAAGATAATGGGTATAGTTCCCTGGTTGATAGAGTATATCTTTGTTGCTTATGGATTTTATATATAGTGGTTTGCATCTGTTAATAAATACAAATAGCAATTTGTTGCTCTCCCTCTCCCCTTTCTTAATCACAAGTTTGTTATTTGTGTCTGAATCTGTTTCTGCTTTGTGTACACATTTATTTCTATCATTTTTAGATTCCACATGTTAGTGATATCATATAGTCTTTGTCTTTTTCTGTCTGATTTATTTCACCATGTATGATATTCTCTAGGCCCATCCCTCTTGCTGCAGGTGACAATATTTCATTATTTCTTATGACTAATATTCCATAGCATATGTATACATTTTGTATAAATATTTATAATCTATAAAAGCATCAAATCACAGCTTTGCACACCTGAAAATAAGATAATTATGCATATTAATTATAAGTCAATTAAAATTTTATAAGTTAAAAAGATCATAACTAGGTTTAATTTCCTCACTCAGGTAACTCTTCCCTTTATTGCATGTTTCTAACTCTTTCACAAGATACAGTTTACAACAACTTGGTTTGAAATGTATGGGTACACTTAGAAGCAGATTTAAAAAAAAAATGCATACTACAGTACTTACACAATCTGCACCTGGTTGAATCATTGCTGCAGAGCCATGGAGATAGAAAGCTATAGCTGTATGTGGATGCTTTACTGTGTTTGTGGTTGGCAATGCTCACATCCAAGTTGTTCAAGGGTCAACTATATTCTTTGTCTTCATCCAACATCAATGCATATACACACAGACACATAGACACACAGACAGTGGCATACCACTAAGTAAATATATTTATAGATTATATAGTTTTAATTAATTTATTTATTTTAATTGGAGGCTAATTACTTGCCCCTGGGAGGAAAAGTTATGACCAACCTTGACAGCATATTCTAAAGCAGAGATATTACTTTGCCAACAAAGGTCCGTCTAGTCAGGGCTATGGTTTTTCCAGTAGTCATGTATGGATGTGAGAGTTGGACTATAAAGAAAACTGAGCACTGAAGAATTGATGCTTTTGAGCTGTGGTGCTGCAGAAGAATCTGGAGAGTATCTTGGACTGGAAAGAGATCCAACCAGTCTATCCTAAAGGAAATCAGTCCTGAATATTCATTGGAAAGACTGATGTTGAAGCTGAAACTCTAATACCTTGGCCACCTGATGCAAAGAACATACTCATTTGAAAAGACCCTGATGTTGGGAAAGATTGAGGGCAGGAGGAGAAGGGGACAACAGAGGATGAGATGGTTGGATGGCATCACCGACTCAATGGACATGAGTTTGAGTAAGCTCCAGGAGTTGATGATGGACAGGGAGGCCTGGTGTGCCACGATTCATGGGGTCTCAAAGAACGGGACACTACTGGAGCGACTTAACTGAACTGAATGGAAAATCTGTTTGAAATTAACTGATAAGTTTAATCAAAAAATTGTTTCATAGAGTGGTATATGCTTACAGGAGGCTTTAAAGGATTAGTAGTTATTCTGGTCAGAAAATAGGTATTATTTGGGGGAAAAATAGTGGGATCCCAAAAGCAAATATGCCTGAAATTAACATGGAGTTTGGGAAAATTTTAAGTTTGTCATAGATAAAGCAAAGGTTAAATGTAGAAACTTGTCTAGGGGAAGATTCTGAAGTAATAAACCAGGCCAAACAATGAGGACTATTGCCATAAGGTTGGATTTTTATTCTTTCTAGTGATTAAGAGATCAGAGACAGTCAATGAATTTACTGGGAGAATTTTAGAATACAGTGGCATTTTGACTTTTTTTTTCTTTTTTAAAAAAATGATTTATTTATTTTAATTGGAAGCTAATTACTTTACAATATGATAGTGGTTTTTGCCATACATTGACATGAATCCGCCATGGGTGTACCTGTGTTCCCTATCCTGAACTCCCCTCCCATCACCCTCCCCATCCCTCAGGGTCATTGCAGTGCTTCAGCCCTGAGCACCCTGTCTCATGCATCAAACCTGGACTGGTGATCTGTTTCACATATGGTAATATACATGTTTCAGTGCTATTCTCTCAAATCACCCCACTCTCACCTTCTGCCACAGAGTCCAAAAGTCTGTTCTTTATATCTGACTCTTTTGCTGTCTCACATATAGGGTCATCGTTACCATCTTTCTAAATTCCATATATATGCGTTCATATACTGTATTGGTGCTTTTCATTCTGAATTACTTCACTCTGTATAGTAGGCTCCAGTTTCATCCACCTCATTAAACTGATTCAAATGCATTATTTTTAATAAGTAAGTAATATTCCATTGTGCATGTGTACCACAGCTTTCTTATCCATTCATCTGTCAATGGACATCTAGGTTGCTTCCATGTCCTAGCTATTGTAAACAGTGCCGTGATGAACATTGGTATACACGTCTCTCTTTCAATTCTGGTTTCCTTGGTGTGTATGCCCAGCAGTGGGATTGCTGGGTCGTATGGCTATTCTATTTCCAGTTTTTTAAAGGAATCTCCACACTGTTCCTCATAGTGGCTGTACTAGTTTGCATTCGCCCCACAGTATAAGAGGGTTCCCTTTTCTCTCCAGCATTTATTGTTTGTGGACTTTTAATAGCAGCCCTTCTGACTGGTGTGAAATGATACCTCATAGTGCTTTTGATTTGCATTTCCCTGATAAATACTGATGTTGAGAATCTTTTCATGTGTTTGTTGGCCATCTGTATGTCTTCTTTGGAGAAATGTCTGTTTAGTTCTTTGGCCTATTTTTTGATTGTATCATTTATTTTTCTGTTATTGAACTACTAGAGCTGCTTGTATATTTTTGAGATTAATCCTTTGTCTGTTTCTTCATTTGCTATTATTTTCTCCCATTCTTAAGGCTGTCTTTTCACTTTGCTTATAGTTTCCTTTGTTGTGCAAAAGATTTTAAGTTTCATTAGGTCCCATTTGTTTATCTTACTTTTATTTCAATTACCCTGGGAGGTAAGTCATAGAGGATCCTGCTGTGATTTATATCAGAGAGTGTTTTGCCTATATTTTCCTCTAGGAGTTTTATAGTTTCTGGTCTTACATTTAGATCTTTAATCCATTTTGAGTTTATTTTTGTGTATGGTGTTAGAAAGTGTTCTAGTTTCATTCTTTTACAAGTGGTTGACCAATATCCCCAGCACCACTTGTTAAACACATTGTCTTTTCTCTATTGTATATTCTTGCCTCATTTGTCAAAAATAAGTTGTCCATAGGTGCATGGATTTATCTCTGGGCTTTCTATTCTGTTCCATTGATCTATATTTCTGTCTTTGTGCCAGTACCATATTGTCTTGATGACTGTGGCTTTGTAGTATAGTCTGAAGTCAGGCAGGTTGATTCCTCCAGTTCCATTCTGCTTTCTTAAGATTGCTTTGGCTATTTGAGGTTTTTGTATTTCTGTACAAATTGTGAAATTATTTGTTTCATTTCTCTGAAAAATACCTTTGGTAACTTGATAGGGATTTCATTGGCTATATAGATTGCTTTGGGTAATACACTCATTTTCACGATATAGATTATTCCGATCCATGATTATGGTACATTTCTCCATCTATTTGTGTCATTTTTAAATTTCATCAGTGTTTTATAGTTGTCTATATATAGATCATCTGTTTCTTTCAGTTCAGTTAAGTTCAGTTCAGTCGCACAGTCGTGTCTGCCTCTTTGAAACCCCATGGACTGCAGCATGCCAGGCTTCCCTGTCGATCACCAACTTCCAGAGTTTACTCAAACTCATGTCCATTAAGTCTGTGATGCCATCCAACAATCTCACCCTCTGTAGTACACTTCTCCTCCTGCCTTCAATCTTTCCCAGTATAAGCGTCTTTTCAAATGAGTCAGTTATTCGCATGAGGTGGCCAAATTATTGGAGTTTCAACTTCAACATCAGTCCTTCCAATGAACATTCAGGACTAATATCCTTTAGGATAGACTGGTTGGATCTCCTTGCTGTCCAAGGGACTCTCAAGAGTCTTTGCCAGCACCACAGTTCAAAAGCATCAATTCTTTGGCACACAGTTTTCTTTGTAGTCCAACCCTCACATCCATACATGACCACTGGAAAAACCATACTCTTGAATAAATGGAACTTTGTTTGCAAAGTAATGTCTGCTTTTTAATATGCTGCTTAGGTTGATTGTAACTTTTCTTCCAAGGAGCAAGGGTGTTTTAATTTCATGGCTGCAATCACCATCTGCGGTGATTTTGGAGCCCCCCAAAGTAAAGTCGGGCATTGTTTCCACTGTTTCTCCATCTATTTGCCATTAAGTATGGGACCAGATACGATGATCTTTGCTTTCTGAATGTTGAGCTTTAAGCCAAAGTTTTTACTCTCCTCTTTCACATTCATCAAGAAGATCTTTAATTCTTCTTCAATGTCTGCCATAAGGATGGCAGACATATGTCTGCATATCTGAGGTTATTGATATTTCTCCCAGCAATCTTGATTCCAGCTTATGCTTCATCCAGCCCAGCATTTCTCATGATGTACTCTGCATATAAGTTGAATAAGCAGGGTGACAATACACAGTTTTGACATACTCCTTTTCCTATTTGGAACCAGTCTGTTGTTCCATGACCAGCTCTTACTATTGCTTCTTGACCTGCATACAGGTTTCTCAAGAGGCAGGTCAGGTGGTCTGATATTCCCATCTCTTTCAGAATTTTCCAGTTTATTGTGATCCACACAGTCAAAGGCTTTGGCATAATCAATAAAGCAGAAATAGATGTTTTTCTGGAACTCTCTTGCTTTTTTGATGATCCAGCGGATGTTGGCAATTTGATCTCTGGTTCCTCTGTCTTTTCTAAATCCAGCTTTAACATCTGGAAGTTCATCGTTCATCATATTGTTGAAGCCTGGCTTGGAGAATTTTGAGGATTACTTTGCCAGTGTGTGAGATGAGTGCAATTGTACAGTAGTTTGAACATTCTTTGGCATTGCCTTTCTTAGGGACTGGAATGAAAACTGACCTTTTCCAGTCCTGTGGCCATGGCTGAGTTTTCTAAATTTGTGGCATATTGAACACAGCAGTTTCACAGCATCATATTTTAGGATTTGAAATAGCTCAACTGGAATTCCATCACATTCACTAGCTTTGCTCATAGTGATGCTTCCTAAGGCCCACTTGACTTCACATTCCAGGATGTCTGGCTCTAGGTGAGTGATCAGAGTATCATGATAATCTGGGTCATGAAGATCTTTCTTGTACAGTTCTGTTGTGTATACTTGCCACCTCTTCTTAACATCTTCTGCTTCTGTTAGACCCATACCATTTCTGTCCTTTATTGAGGCTGTCTTTGCATGAAATGCTTCCTTGGTATCTCCTGTTTTCTTGAAGCGATTGCTAGCCTTTCCCATTCTATTGTTTTCCTCTATTTCTTTACACTGATCACTGAGGAAGGCTTTCTTATCACTCCTTGCTATTCTTTGAAACTCTGCATTCAAATGGGAATATCTTTCCTTTTCTCCTCTGCTTTTCACTTCTCTTCATTTCACAGCTACTTGTAAGGCCTCCTCAGATAGCCATGTTGCTTTTTTGCATTTCTTTTCCATTGGGATGTTCTTGTTCCCTGTCTCCTCTACAATGTCACAAACTTCTGTTCATACTTCACCGGGCACTTTTTTTTTTTTATCAGATCTAGTCCCTTAAATCTATTTCTCACTTCCACTGTATAATTGTAAGGTATTTGAATCAGGTTATACCAGGATAATCTAGTGGTTTTCCCTACTTTCTTCAATGTAGTTCTGAATTTGGCAATAAGGAGTTCATGATCTGAGTCACAGTCATCTCTCAGTCTTGTTTTTGCTGATTTTATAGAGTTTTTTCATCTTAGGCTAAAAAGAATATAATCAATTTAATTTCAGTTTTGACCATCTGGTGAGGTCCATGTGTAGAGTCCTCACTTGTGTTGTTGGAAGAGGGTATTTGCTATGACCAGTACGTTCTCTTGGAAGAACTCTGCTAGCCTTTGCCCTGCTTCATTCTGTACTCCAAGGCCAAATTTGCCTGTTACTCCAGGGGTTTTTTGACTTCCTACTTTTTCATTCCAGTCCCCTATAATGAAAAGAACGTCTTCTTTTGGGTGTTAGTTCTAAAAAGTCTTGTAGCTCTTCATAGAATAGTTCAACTTCAGCTTTTTCAGCATTATTGTTTGGGGCATAGGCTTGGATTACTGTGATATTGAATGGTTTGCTTTGGAGACGAACAGAGATCATTCTGTCATTTTTGAGATTGCATCCAAGTACTGCATTTCGGACTCTTTTGTTGACCAGCATGGCTACTTCATTTCTTCTAAGGGATTCCTGCCCACAGTAGTAGATATAATTTTCATCTGAGTTAAATTCACACATTCAAGTCCTTTTTAGTTTGCGGATCCCTAGAATGTCGACATTCACTCTTGCCATCTCCTGTTTGACCACTTCCAATTTGCCTTGATTCATGGACCTAACATTCCAGGCTCCTATACAATATTGCTCTTTACAGCATCGGACCTTGCTTCTATCACCAGTCACATCCACAACTGGGTGTTGTTTTTGCTTTGGCTCCATCCCTTCATTCTTTCTGGAGTTATTTCTCCACTGATCTCCAGTAGCATATTTGGCACCTACCGACCTGGGGAGTTCCTCTTTCAGTGTCCTATTATTTTGCCTTTTCATACTGTTCATGGGGTTCTCAAGGCAAGAATACTGAAGTGGTTTGCCATTCCCTTCTCCAGTGGACCACATTCTTTCAGACCTCTCCACCATGACCTGTCCATCTTGGGTGGCCCCACATGGCATGGCTTAGTTTCATTGAGTTAGACAAGGCTGTGGTCCTGTGATCAGATTGGCTAGTTTTCTGTGATTATGGTTTCAGTGTGCATGCCCTTTGATGCCCTCTTGCAACACCTACTGTCTTACTTGGGTTCCTCTTACCTTGGGAGTGGGGTATCTCTTCACGGCTGCTCCAGCAAAGTGCAGCCACCGCTCCTCACCTTGGACAAGGAGTATCTCCTCAGGTCTGCCCCTCCTGACCTTGAACATGGAGTAGCTCCTCTCGGGCCCTCCTGCGCCTGCGCAGCCGCTGCTCTTTGGACGTGGGGTAGCTCCTCTCGGCCGCTGCCCCTGACCTCGGGAGTGGGGTAACTCCTCTTGGCTGCGGCCCCTGACCACTGGCACGGGGTAGCTCCTCTCGGCCGCTCCTGTGCCGTGGCAGCCTGGCACTTTCGGTCACCGCCCCTGACCTTGGGCGAGGGGTAGCTCCTTAAGGCTACGCTTCTGCGCAGTCTGTCACAGCCGGCATGCTTCTGAGGGGGAGTCAAAGGAGAGAGACCAATCTAGCCAGTAATCAGTTCCCTAAGTGTTCTCCACAGCCAAGGACACACACAGAGGTTCACAGAGTTAAATCGAGAAGAGAAGGAGGAGAGAGGAGATGGAGGTGACCTGGGGGAGAAAAAAGGAGAGTCAAAAGGGGAGAGAGCAATCAAGCCAGTAATCAAACTCCTAAGTAAATATGGGTACTGAAAATTAGATTCTTAAAGGTACAAAATTTATAACAAATACCAAAAAGCAAAGATTAAAATCTAGAGTAGAGGTTAGACTTTCAAAAATACAATAGTAAAAACGCAAAACAAAATCACAAAAATCATTATATATCTATATCTATCTATATCTATATATATGAAAATTGCTTTAAAAATAGTCCTTTTTCTGGCAAGGTAGTAGGTTATAAAAATGAAAATTAAAGGAGTAATGAACTTAAAAATAAAAAAATTAAATTATAATAAGTATATCTAGGAATTTCTCTGGAGCTGTTCAGGGCAGGGTGGGGTCAGTTCAGTTTCAGATAGTTCCTAGTTCTTCACAATGTCTATAGACCCCTTCCAATGCTTAGTCAATGCTAACTACAGGGTTTTAATCTGTTGCACCTGTCACTTGAGAGTGGTTCCCTCTTTGTTTATTTTGGCTTCCTCTGTTTGCAAGTCTCTTCAGTGTCTAATTTCTGCCCTGACACAAGAGGGCTAAGGTGGTCACTCATTTAGGCTTACTTGTTCAGTTGTGCTGTGGGGAGGACGCAACACTCCAAATAAATATCACTGGCATCTGTGGGAAGTTCTCGTGGTGTGTGGCCCACACTGGGTTTGCCCCAGCTCATGGCGCATGTGCATTCCCAGGCTAGACTGGTCAGGCTCCAGGTTGCTCTGCAGGGGATCTACCCAAAGCAGGCCCTGGGTTTCCTGCCCTTCCCAGGTCTAAGCTGCGCAGGTTCAGACTCTCAGGCGCAGAGTCAGTAGGGCATGAGTTTCATGCCCTTCCCAGGTCTGAGCAGCTCAGGCGGCCAGGAGCTGGGCCAGCACCCTGTCCCAGGTGGGCTGTGCATTTTATCACCTCTGCAGTCCCAGGCGCTTGGAGTCCTGGCTGCACTGTGAGAGCGCTGTCTCAGGTGCGCTGTCTGTCTCCTCTGGGGTCTGATCTCTGGCTGCGACCCTTCTGGCAGATGTCAACCATTTAGGATCCCAGAAAGACTTGGTTAGCAACTGGGAGCCTGCTCACAATTTGGTAGAGGATGCCACCTCTGGGGTAGAGATTGCCCCTTGCCTTCCGGCTCTGGCTGTCAACTCCAGCAGGGGGATGGCCCTCTGGTGGGGGGATGGGCCGGACTGCAGCCAGCTAGCTCTCCTCTGCTATTCCTTCCTTTGTGGGAAAGTTCTCTCTCTCTCTCTCTCTCTCTCTCTTTTCTCTCTCCGGCTATCCTACAGTTTGGGTTGCTATATCAAGTTAGCTCCCTCAGATTGTCCTCAGAGTATTCAGGCCCAGTCCTCAACCGAAACATGCAACCATCGCCTCCTTGTTCAGCCCCGCTCGCTGGTGGCGGACATGAGCAACCAAGCTGGTTCTCCACTGGGAGTTGCAGTTAGGCACATAATCTGTGGGGTTTTTAAATTTTTTCCCCCCTCTGTTATGTTGCCCTCTGAAATTCCAAAACTCCCCACAGTCCTGCCACTGACAGGGTTTCCTGGTATTTGGAAACTTCTCCTTTTTCACGACTCCCTCCCTGGGACAGGTCTCTGACCCCAACTCCTTTTTTCTCTCTTTTTTCTTTTATATTTTGTCCTACCTCCTTTTGAAGAGAATGGGCTGCCTTTTTGGGTGCCTGGTGTTCTCCATCAGCGTTCAGAAATTGTTTTGTGGAAGTTGCTCAGCATTCAAATGATCTTTTAATGAATTTGTGGGGGAGAAAGTGGTCTCCCGTCCTATTCCTCCACCATCTTAGAACTGCCTCCTCTTGACTTTTTTTTCAACAGATTGGAGAGAATACTGTAGAGGTAGGTTTGAGAGGGAGGTGTGAAGTCCCGATATAAACATTTTTAAGCATCCAAGGAGAGAAGAATGAGAAGAAATGTAGATGTTGGCTAGAGGACAGAAAAGAAAGAGAATGCAAAGACACAACTGAACTGAAAATACAGTCCACTTGTGTCAACATGACTTTGTTTATTACAGAAAATTCTTTACCAGGAAAGTAGTTCTGTATACCAATAGTTACTTTCACTCTTTGCCAATTTCTATCAAGAAGCTCTTGAAAACAAACTTATTTGAACATTTTGCTCATCTGGACAAGCAAATCTCCCTTTATGATAACATCTTACTCACCTGAACAAGCATCCTGCTTCTCAGATGCTGTCAAAGACTCCTCAAAATTATTTCCATATTGAATCCACCAATCGTAAACTATTATAACACGAGTTTTGCTCACTCCCAATAAATTCCCCATCTTGAAGAATCCCCCGCTTGAACCTAGACTCTAACACTCTTAATGCCTTCCCTAACTCAATTCTTCTGAGACAATTGAGACTCAATGTGGCTATCTCCCTTCCTGAAATATTATTAAGTTTAATAAACTCAAATCTATTTGATGGAACTATTTTTTCTGGAAATCTTTGTGGGAGAGTTTACAACCAAAAGAACTTACTTATTTCTTGGATACTATGGATGAAGAAGAAGAAAGGAGGCAAT
This sequence comes from Odocoileus virginianus, assembly GCF_023699985.2. NCBI lineage: Eukaryota > Metazoa > Chordata > Mammalia > Artiodactyla > Cervidae > Odocoileus > Odocoileus virginianus. The sequence continues at coordinate 12,537,350 of NC_069697.1, forward strand.
GGGGGTGTATGTATAAAGGGAAGAGGAGAAGAAGATGATTGATTTTTTAGCTTCATGAATGAATATTATGAAAGAACATTTTTGGGTTGACCTATTGTGATGGTTTATTCTTAGCTCTCACCCTGAGAAATATTTAGTTTATTTTTATGTACAAATATTAAAAAATAGCTAGTTACAAATATGTCAAAATCCCCAGTTACAATTAGTGTAAGTAAAATGTACTGTGAGCCCCTTATTTCAAAATTCAGGCTTAAATTGAAAAAAGTAGGGGAAAACCACCAGGATGTTCAGATATGACCTAAGTGAAATCCCTTATGATTATCTAGTGGATGCGACAAATAGTTTCAAGGGATTAGATCTGGTAGGCAGAATGCCTGAAAAACTATGGATGGAGGTTTGTTACATTTTACAGGAAGTGCTGACCAAAGCTATTTCTCAAAGAAAAAGAAATGCAGGAAGGCAAAGTGGTTGTCTGAGGAGGCCTTACAAATTGCTGAGAAAAGATGAGAATAGAAAGGCAAAGGAGAAAGGGAAAGATATACCCAACTGAATACAGGGTTCCAGATAATAGCAAAGAGAGATAAGAAGGTCTTAATTGGACAATGCAAAGAAATAGAGGAAAACAATAGAATGGGAAAGGCTAGAGAACTCTTCAGGAGAATTAAATCAAGTTAATATTTAATGCAAGGAAGAGCATGGTAAAGGACAGAAACAGTGAGGACCAAACAGACAGAAGAGGTTAATAAAAGGTGGCAAGAATACACAGAACTCTACAAAAAAAAAAAAAGTATTAATGACCTGATTAACCACAATGGTGTGATCACTCACCTAGAGCCAGACATCCTGGAGCGTGAAGTCAAATGAGCCTTAGGAAGCATTCTAGGAACAAAGCTAGTGGAGTGATGGAATTCTAGCTGAGCTATTTCAAATCCTAAAAGAAAATGCTGTGAAAGTTCTGCATTCAGTAGGCCAGCAAATTTGGGAAACTCAGCAGTGGCACAAGACAGGGAAAGTCACTTTTCATTGCAATCCCAAAGAAGAACAACACCAAGGGATGTTCAAACTACCGTACATTTGTACCCATTTCACATTCTCGCAAGGTAGTAGACTACAAAAGCAGATGAAATTATATTTGCTTTCTATATGGCTGTGATGACTGGGTGAAATTAAGGAAATGATAAACCTGTATGCAGGTCAGGAAGCAACAATTAGAACTGGACATGGAACTACAGACTGATTCCAAATAGGAAAAGGAGTACATCAAGGCTGTATATGCAGAATACATCATGAGAAATGCTGGACTGGAGGAAGCACAAGCTAGAGTGAGGATTGCCGGGAGAAATATCAATAACCTCAGATATGCAGATGACACCACCCTTATGGCAGAAAGTGAAGAACTAAAGAGCCTCTTGATGAAAGTGAAAGAGGAGAGTGAAAAAGTTGGCTTAAAGCTCAATATTCAGAAAAACTAAGATCATGACATCCGGTCCCATCACTTCAGGGCAAATAGATGGGAAAACACTGGAAACAGTGGCTGACTTTATTTTTCTGGGCTCCCAAATCATTGCAGATGGTGATTGCAGCCATGAAATTAAAAGACACTTACTCCTTGGAAGGAAAGTTATGACAACCTAGACAGCATATTCAAAAGCAGAGACTTTACTTTGCCAACAAAGGTCCACCTAGTCAAGGCTATGGTTTTTCCAGTGACCATGTATAGATGTGAGAGTTGGACTATAAAAAAAGCTGAGCACCGAAGAACTGATGCTTTTGAACTGTGGTGTTGGAGAAGACTCTTGAGAGTCCCTTGGACTTCAAAGAGATCCAACCAGTCCATCCTAAAGGAGATCAGTCCTGGGTGTTCATTGGAAGGACTGATGCTGAAGCTGAAACTCCAATAATTTGGCCATCTGATGTGAAGAGCTGACTCATTTGAAAAGACCCTGATATTGGGAAAGATTGAGGGCAGGAGGAGAAGGGGACGACAGAGGATGAGATGGTTGGATGGCATCACTGACTCAATGGACATGGGTTTGCATGGACTCCGGGCGTTGGTGATGGACAGGGAGGCCTGGTGTGCTGTGGTTCATGGGGTCACAAAGAGTCACATATGACTGAGCAACTAAAATGAACTGAACTCAAAAATATTAACTAAATTGGAGTCCACTAATGGTGTATCCAGGTGCCTAGGAAATGGCAAACACTAGTTAAAGATGAAGAAATAGAGAAGGGAACAAAGAAAAAGCATTCAATATTGCTGGCAAAAAGGAGAGAGCTTACACAGAAGCCTGAAATTAAAAAACTTCTATTAGAGTAAGAAATGTTAGATTAGAAGTTAGAGGAAGCATGGGTCACTGACTTGTACTTCCTTTTTTTATGAGAGTCACTGTGATGAGTTAAATCATTGGAACAAACTCCAAAAATGTTAGAAGGATAAGGAAAATGTCATGGATTAAATAATCAAAATAAGAAAAAAAAAATAGCAGTGATTATATTTCCAGGAATCTTTGTGTAGAAATTCCATAGACCCTGCATATGTTAACTATCTGATGTTAGGTAGTTAACTAGGTGCTAGGATGTGTTATTGCAGGTAGCCTCTAAGTTTTAGGAAACTACCTCAATTTGTAATCCATTTAGTATGAAAAGAAACCTGAAAAAAAAGTTATGTCATTACTTCACACCTTATGTTAGCAAGATAAATTTCAGATAGCTTAAAATGTTAAATGTAGCTATTAATAAAAGCATAAGAGAATAAAATTTAGATCACAAATGCATGATTGTAGATTGAGATATACTTTTTCAGTTAAAAATTACTAAATGTTACTATGAGTGAAAATATTAATAGAATCCTGAAGTACAACATCATATATATCTATATCTACACACTTTAACTTTATATGTACAAAAATTTCAAAAATACCCTAAAAATTAGTAACAATATATTTTGTAACCAAAGTGCGAATATCTCTATTGTATAAAGAATTTCTATAGATGAAAATATAGAATTAAACATTGCAACAACAACAGAAGAGTCATACTGGGATTCAATGGGTTTGTAACTTGAAAATAAATCCTTCTCTCTGCTTCACACACACACTAGTAATCAAATTATTGTACATGCTGAAAGGGAAATTATGATTAATTGAGCACTTGCAAAGCCAAGAATATTTCCTGTATGTTTCAGGTCACTGTCACTCTTTGACTCCAGGAGTTGGTGATGGACAGGGAAGCCTGGCATGCTGCTGTCCATGGGGTCACAAAGTATTGGACATGACTAGCAACTGAACTGAATTGAGCATCCTTTGCTGACTAGCAATATCACTGTTAGAATAAACTAATTTATTTTAAATGCCTTACATTGTTCTTGTTCTATATCCTTGCTCCATTAATATTTCTATTTAGGTGCCTCCAACATGCTTTTTAACACTTACTTAAGTATATAGACTATTTTGGGTTTCTAGGTGGTGCTAGTTTTAAAGAACCCACCTACCAATGCAGGAGACATAAGAGACACAGATTCAATCCCTGGGAGTAGGGCTTGGCAACACTGGAGGTCTACAATGTATGGGGCTGCAGAGAGTTGGACATGACTTAGTGACTAAATAGCATCGGCTGCAAATAGGCTCACCTGTACCATTTTTCTGGGTGCTAAGTCACTTCAGTCATGCCCGATTCTTTGTGACTGTATGTACTGTAGCCTTCCAGTCTATCCATGGGAATCTCCAGCCTAGAATAATGGGGTGGGTTGTCATGCTCTCTTTACCATTAGTGCCACTCTAGATGCCATATATATTAATATACCTTTATTTATTTATTTACTTACTTACTTCACTCTATATGGGGCTTCCCTTGTGGCTCAGCTGGTAAAGAATCTGCCTGCAATGTGGGAGACCTGGGTTTGATCCCTAGGTTGGGAAGATCCCCTGGAGAAAGGAAAGGCTACCCATTCCAGGATTCTGGCCTGGAGAATTCCATGGACTGTGTAGTCCATGGGGTCTCAAAGAGTCAGACGTGACTGAGCAACTTTCACTTCCACTCTGTATGACAAGCTCTTGGTCAATCCATATCTCTCCAAATGATCCAATTTTGTTCCTTTTTATTGGTGAGTAGTATCCCATTGTATGTATGTCCTAACTCTCCTATATTTTGAATCTCTTTTTCCCATAATTTTTCTCTAAAATTTCACAACATATTGTGACGCTCCTATGTTGGGTGCATATATGTTTATAATTGTTATATCTTCTTCTTGGATTGATTATTAGAGCTAATCAATGAATATAGTAAAGTTGCAGGATATAAAATTAATACACAGAAATCCCTTGCATTCCTATACACTAACAATGAGAAAACAGAAAGAGAAATTAAGGAAACAATACCATTCACCATTGCAATAAACAGAATAAAATACTTAGGAATATATCTACCTAAAGAAACAAAAGACTTATACATAGAAAACTATAAATCACTGATGAAAGAAATCAAAGAGGACACAAACAGATGGAGAAATATACCGTGTTCATGGACTGGAAGAATCAATATTGTCAAAATGGCTATACTACCCAAAGCAACCTATAGATTCAATGCAATCCCTATCAAGCTACCAAAGGTATTTTTCACAGAACTAGAACAAATAATTTCACAATTTGTATGGAAATACAAAAACCTCGAATAGCCAAAGTAATCTTGAGAAAGAAGAATGGAACTGGAGGAATCAACCTGCCTGACTTCAGACTCTACTACAAAGCCACAGTCATCAAGACAGTATGGTACTGGCACAAAGACAGAAATATAGATCAATGGAACAGAATAGAAAGCCCAGAGATAAATCCACGAACCTGTGGTCACCTTATCTTCGACAAAGGAGGCAAGGATATACAATGGAAAAAAGACAACCTCTTCAACAAGTAGTGTTGGGAAAACTGGTCAACCACTTGTAAAGAATGAAACTAGAACACTTTCTAACACCATACACAAAAATAAACCCAAAATGGATTAAAGATATAAATGTAAGACCAGAAACTATAAAACTCCTAGAGGAGAACATAGGCAAAACACTCTCCAACATAAATCACAGCAGGATCCTCTATGACCCACATCCCAGAATATTAGAAACAAAAGCAAAAATAAACAAATGGGACCTAATGAAACTTAAAAGCTTTTGCACAACAAAGGAAGGTATAAGCAAGGTGAAAAGACAGCCCTCAGATTGGGAGAAAATAATAGCAAACAAAGCAACAGACAAAGGATTAATCTCAAAAATATACAAGCAACTCCTCCAGCTCAACTCCAGAAAAATAAATGACCCAATCAAAAAATGGGCCAAAGAACTAAACAGACATTTCTCCAAGGAAGACATACAGATGGCTAAAAAACACATGAAAAGATGCTCAACATCACTCATTATTAGAGAAATGCAAATCAAAACCACAATGAGGTACCATTACACGCCAGTCAGGATGGCTGCTATCCAAAAGTCTACAAGCAATAAATGCTAGAGAGGGTGTGGAGAAAAGGGAACCCTCTTACACTGTTGGTGGGAATGCAAACTAGTACAGCTGCTATGGAAAACAGTTTGGAGATTTCTTAAAAAACTGGAAATAGAACTGCCATATGACCCAGCAATCCCACTTCTGGGCATACACACCGAGGAAACCAGATCTGAAAGAGACACGTGTACCCCAATGTTCATCGCAGCACTGTTTATCATAGCCAGGACATGGAAGCAACCTAGATGCCCATCAGCAGATGAATGGATAAGGAAGCTGTGGTACATATACACCATGGAATACTACTCAGCCATTAAAAAGAATTCATTTGAATCAGTTCTAATGAGATGGGTGAAACTGGAGCCCATTATACAGAGCGAAGTAAGCCAGAAAGATAAAGACCATTACAGTATACTAACACATATATATGGAATTTAGAAAGATGGTAACGATAACCCTATATGCAAAACAGAAAAAGAGACACAGATGTATAGAACAGACTTTTGGACTCTGGGAGAAGGCGAGGGTGGGATGTTTCAAGAGAACAGCATCGAAACATGTATATTATCTAGGGTGAAACAGATCACCAGCCCAGGTTGGATGCATGAGACAAGTGCTCGGACCTGGTGCACTGGAAAGACCCAGAGGGATCGGGCAGAGAGGGAGGTGGGAGGGGGGACTGGGATCGGGAATACATGTAAATCCATGGCTGATTCATGTCAATGTATGACAAAAACCACTACAATATTGTGAAGTAATTAGCCTCCAACTAATAAAAAAATAAATTAATTATTAAAAAAAAATTCACAACAGCTCTCAACAACATTATCCTTGAGGTTTTCACCTTAGGTTCTGTGTTCTAAATGAACTGAACTAAGGAAAGAGAAGAGGAAATGTTGAGTGTTTTTCCTACTCCCCGACGGTGTGTGTTATGAAAATATGATTATAAAATGTCACTTTGTGTCTGCTCCTATCTGAGACCTGAGGAACTTCCATATATTGATTACCTTTATTTTTGTTATGTCTGTGTGAATAGCAAATTATGTGGATACATGTCTTTATTGTTTGGCTACTTCTTGTTCAGCAGAGCTATCTGATAGAAAATGCACAAATCAGGAACTTTGAATAGGAAAAGCACTTTCCTTTGTTGTGAAGTTAGCAAGGGTTCAGAGAAATCTGGGCAGCTTGGTACACAGTTTGTTCTCCTTGTCTTTATCAGGCTAGAAAGTGTAACATCTTAGTTCAGGAGTCCCCATTCTGTATGTTGTGTCTGGATTTCCCTTTAAAAACCAGCCCCGCTTACACAATATATTGTCATAGGTCTTATTCAGATAATATTTTATACCATTTCTGGTTTTCTTTTCATTTTGTCATCTCTTTGTCTTATGACCTCTCATATCTTTTGCTTAAAATCATGAACTTAAGCTTGAACACCAGAGAATAGCATTCTTATTGAATTTGAATATAATGATGCTTCCTGGAATATTCTAAAACTGGGGCCATGAATATAAAACTACGCATTAGAATGAGTTATTTCTGTAAAAGAGAGAAAACTGACTCATATTACTTTTGAAAGCACAGACATAATTTTACCTCTATGATCACCTTTAAGACACATAGCCCAATGTTAATGTAACCTGTCACATAATAACTTTGTCATTTTTATCAAAACGTACATTCAATAAAGAATTGAATTTCATTTTCTGAGCCATACCTTGGACTCATTCTGCCTTAAAAGAATCTTGAGTTTTGGGGAGCATGACTGTATCACAGCTCTAGAAAGTTTTGTATTAGAGTTTATGACACAGTGTAATGAGAAAAACATAAAGACTATTTCAGGTATATTAAAACCATTCCAGCGTGGTTGATGATACCATTCCAATCTGTTTGATTTATTTGATGCTTGTAGTTTAACCTTTTTCAGGACGATATACCACTACAGTGTTCATATATAGAATGTTAGCATTTAGTAGCAGTGAAGTAGATTTATAGCATAGAAAATGCCCAACTGATAGCAAATAATAGAAAAAGGAGTTTAGACAAAGATGTTTAAATTTTATGAAGTTTTTCATTTAATAACTTGGATTAATTCTAGAAAATAATAAAAAAAGATTACTAAGGGCTCTCTATAACTTTCAGGTTTTGGTTTAAAAATAAAGCCATTTTTGTTTGTTTTTAAATGAAATCTACTAGGAGCAGCTTAATTTTCTTAATATTTGGCTCCCTAAAATTCAAATAAAATCTGTTTTACCTTTTGTAAGTATTTATCCAATCACTTTAGCTTAGTATAAATTAGATAATTTAATTAAAAAAATTTTCCCATTCTTTTAATGCCATAAAGAAGTTTGAATGTAATCAACTTGATAGGTAAGGAGCATAATGTAACAAGGGAGGTCAGCAGTAGGAAACTGGAAAAGTATACTTAACTCAGCACAACTCCCTTCCTTATTTTATCTGAATTTTAATGATATATAGTATTTTCATTACATTTCCTTAAAAATATATTTCGAGATAATTGTAGGTTCACATGCATTTGCAATAAATTATACAAAAAGATCCCATATGCTCTGCACAGTTTCCCCAATGGTAGTATCTTATACAACAATCTCAAAACCAGGAAATTGACATTGATAACATCTACCAAACTTTTTTGGGGTTTTCCTCATAGCTCAGTTGGTAAAGAATGCCTACAAATGCGAAAGACCTGGGTTCAATCCTTGGGTTGGAAAGATCCCCTGGAGAAGGGAAAGGCTACCCACTCCAGTATTCTGGCCTAGAGAATTCCAAGGACTGTATAGTCCATGGGTCACAAAGAGTTGGCCATTACCGAGTGAATTTCACTTTCACTAAACCTTTTCAGATTTGACTAATTTTATATATACTCATTTATGAGTATATAGTCTAGTTATACAGATTTCTCCCTGCTATCTGAAAGTAGAACATTCCTATGAAACTTATGTGAGTTGAAATGGTATAAACTGAAGAAGCAATTAGCTTATTACACATCTTGCTTAGTAGTATTAGTTGTGTTAGTCACTTATTTGTGTCCAACACTCTGCGGCCCCATGTTCTGTAGCCTGCCAGCCTCCTCTGTCCGTGGGATTCTCCAGGCAAGAATACTGGAGTGGATGGGCCATTCCCTTCTCCAGGGGATCTTCTAGACCCAGAGATTGATCTGGGTCTCCCACATTATAGACAGGTTCTTTACTGTATCAGTCATCAGGGAAGCTCACATCTTGCTTAACTGATACATAGAATAAATTGAGATAAAGTTCAATGCTACGATGGTTTGATACTGAGATGCTGAGTGTCGTTCCCTGGGAAGGATCTTGGCGATGACTTTTCCAGCTCTTGAGGCTCCCCACTGCCTCTATAATGCAAGACAGAAAAGGAGTTATATTTTAAGTTTTTGCTTTTTTTTCCATAAAAGCAAAAATCCTCTTTGGATTTATTTGGTTAGTAAAAATGGGTACTTATCCCCATTTTTGTTCTTTTGAAAAAACAAAGTAGCATAAAGAAAACTTGAAAAGTGGGGGCATATGTATAAATTTCATTCCATGTACTGTTTCTTTTATTCCTTCCTACAGTCAAGACACAGGACAGTTCTATCACAGGGATCCTTCATTCTATCGTTTATAGACCTAGACACCTAGTGGAGGGTGTTCCCCACCCTTCACTCCTTGGCAACCACTAATATTTTCTCCATTTCTCTGATTTTATCATTTCTAGAATGCTATATATGTGAAATTATACAGTATATAACATTTTGAGGTTGTTCATTTTCACTCATAACACAGTTGTGATCCATCTAAGTTTTTTGTATTACTAGTTTGCTTCTTTATAATGATGAGTAGAATCATATTGTATTGATGCACCACAGTTTCATTATTCACCTGATGAAGAAAATGTCTGTGGTTTCCAATTTAGGTAGGGCTATTATGAGTAAAGCTGCTGTGAACATTTATGTACAGATCACTTTCTGGGACAAATGCCAACACAAATATTGTGCAATTTTTGGATCTCTTGTTAAGCATGTATTTACTTTTATAAGAAACTATCTTTTTTATTTTCCAGAAGAGCTGTACAAATTTTCTTTCCTATCAGCAAAGGATGTATGATCCAATGTCTCCACATCAACAGTATTTGCTGCTATCACCATTAAAACTTTTCACCATTTGGCAGAAGTGTAGTGATAGGTTACTTTGGTTGTTAAGTTTCTCAGATGGGTAATGATCTTGAACATCTTTCCATGTGCTTAACTTGTCATCCATATATGTATCCTCCTTAGTGAAATGGCACTTCATGTCTTAGGCCCATTTTCTAATCGGACTGCCTGATTTTTAATTGTTGAGTTTGAGAGTTTATATACATAATATGTTATTTCATTTTCAGATCAAAAGGATAAAGTGTCTGTTGCCCAGTTGGGTCCAACTGTGCAACTCCGAGGATTGTAACCCACCAGGCTCTTTTGTTCATGGAATTCTCCAGGCAAGAATACTGGAGTGGGTGATCATTTCCTTCTCCAAGATACCTTCCCAACCCAGGGATCAAAACCCAGATCTCCTGCATTGCAGGGAGATTCTTTATCATCTGAGGCATCAGAAAAGCTTTCTCTCTATTTGTAGCTTGTTTTTAAATCCTCTCAACAGGATCTTTTGTAAAGTTTACTTTTAATTTTGATAAGACCCAATGTATTAAATTTGGAGTTCTTTCAATTCAAAACTATTATCTGATTGTGGTAGGCATACATCTGATAATATTTAGGAGGAAATACCTTGATAACATTTCAATCATTGATTTACATTAATTTCTCTCAAAGACATTGTACTTTCAACTAAAACCTGGAAGTGTCATTCAGTGGTGAGTGATCATCCCACCCACTGGGTGGTAATGATCCTGGTGATTATTAATGTTGGAAATATATTAAGAACAAAAAACAAAATAGCAGTTGATCAATTAGCAGTTTTTCTACTAAGAAAAGGTTGAAACTGGAAGTTAATTCATGAAACTTTGAATCCCCTGAAAGGAGTTGATATTTGGAAGGTATTTCAGTTTGATTTCAAGTTAACTTCAAAAAGATATATCAACTTGTCTTTACCCCTAACCCATTTCAAGTCAGAATCTCAGACTAAAGAACAGATTTCCAATCATGCAATCAGTTGTTATCTCTTGTAGTTATTCTGGGAAATATTTATATTCTATATTTAATGTATATTTCTTAGTTTCATAATGTATTTCAATAGCAATTATTTTAAATATTAATTAGTTTAGGAAATATAAATATAGTAAATGCCAGTTTATACAATTGTGTTAATGATTATCTTATAATTTAAAAGAGCAATTCCCAACATTTTTGGAACCAGAGATCAATTTTGTGGAAGGCAGGTTTTTTTTTTTCCCCACAGACCAGCAGGCAGAGGATGGTTTTGGGTTGATCATATTCATTACATCTATTGTGCGCTTTATTTCTAATCTAATGCCACTGCTGCTCTGACAGGATGTATCGGTTCATGTCCTGAAGTTTGAGGAACCCTGATTTAAAATGTTTCTAATACTGAAAAAAAAAACAAACCCTAATTTGCAAAATTATTTTGTTTATTTTAGCTTTTTATGTCTAGATGACATAACCTAAATAGTTATATAAGTTTCAGTCGTATAATAGGTAGATTTGGTAGGTTTATATATTGCAAATGATTGTCAATATTGTGTAACTATTATGTCACATAATTTTATTTTGTGGTAAGGACAATTAGAATCTAGTCTTTCAGTTGCTTCAGGTTTATAATACAATATTATTAACTATAATCTCTATTATCTTTTTGAAGCATTTTCTTAATTTCAAAGTTATTTTAATGCAACTATTAATCTTTTAACCATTTTAAGTGAAATTAGAAATTTGGGCTCAGATGCTCTTTTTAATCAAGAGTAATTTTTTCTTTTTGTATTGAATGTTATTTGTGTGTTTCATGAGTAATGGAATGGCTGTGAAATAAATCTAAATTCCTGTATCTTTACTGTATAATAGGGACTGGATTATAAGGATAGTTATGTGGTAATATTATTAGGGAATAACAGTTCTCTATGCTACTAAATTTAATTTTCCTACATTTAATAAGTAAAACTGTGTGTATAAAGGGATGGAGCTCTCTCATACAATGCAACTCAAACTGGAACAACAGACAATAAATGGAGAATAGTATAGCACTCAAATTTGAGCTTTAGCAGGTAATTCCAACTATTTGGATGATTCTTCTGGCAATCTATTTCTGTTTAATAAATTAACCCAACATAGTGGCTTTAAACAACATTCATTTATTATTCTGTGTCACAGGAATTCAGGCATGGTTTGGATGGGCAATTCTGCTTCATATGATGTTCTCTGGGGTCACCTGGTGGTAATATGCTGACAGCTGACCTGATGTGGAGGATTCTAGATGGTTAAAATCAAATACTTACTCAGGGCTTTGGCAGTAATGACTGGAAACTAGGGTCAGCTAGGCGCCTCCATGTATACATGGAGTATATTGAAAATCACTGCATGTATTTACAAGGTCTCCAAAGTTTTCCCTATATTAGAGAAGTTGAACTTCTTAAATGACAGCTTAGAGTGTTCAGCAAACAATACATTACTGCTATTACTTTTAAGATGTAGATCTGGAACTGGTACAGTGTCTTATCCATCCTAAGTAATTAATCAAGGAAGTGACAGTAAAAGCCCTGGTCTTTAAAGTAGAGTGCTGCATCAGTGTGTTTTGATATTGCAGACCAGTTGCTTAAACAAATTTTTTTTCATAATCACTCATCTTGGGGTACCTAAACAGTGTCAACAGTGGCTGACTTTATTTTTCTGGGCTCCAAGGTCACTGTGGATGGTGATTTCAGCCATGAAATTAAAAGAGGCTTGCTTCTTGGAAGAAAAGTATGACCAACCTAGACAGCATATTAAAAAGCAGAGACATTACTTTGCCAACAAAGGTCTGTCTAGTCAAGGCTATAGTTTTTCCAGTAGTCATGTAGGGATGTGAGAGTTGGCCTATAAAGAAAGCTGAGTGCCAAAGAACAGATGCTTTTGAACTATGGTGTTGGAGAAGACTCTGGAGAGTTCCTTGGACTGCAAGGAGATCTAACCAGTCCATCCTAAAGGAGATCAGTCCTGGGTGTTCATTGGAAGAACTGATGTTGAAGCTGAAACTCTTATACTTGGCCACCTGATGGGAGAACTGACTCATTTGAATAGACCCTGATGCTGGGAAAGATTGAGGGCAGGAGGAGAAGGGGACGACAGAGGATGATTTGATTGGATGGCATCACCGACACAATGGACATGGGTTTGGGTGGACTCCGGGGGTTGGTGATGGACAGGGAGGCCTGGCATGCTGCGGTTCATGGGGTCACAGAGTCGGACATGACTGAGCAACTGAACTGAACTGAACTGAACCCAATATCTGCTGATATGGGATAGGCTAAGTACAGGCAACTCAGCTTTTACATCTCTGCTCCAGCTCTCATCCTCCTTGGGTTATGGGTTAGCCAGTCATGGTTCAGAGACAGAGTTCAAGCACTGTCAGAGGAAAGAGTAAACTCCCTTCTCTTGAATTATACAGAAGTGTTTATTGTGGCTAGAATTCAACATATTAGTTGTTTATAGTTTAAATTTAAAATTTTGTATTTCAATTTAACATTGGGTTGACTTTTTAAAAGACATTTTTTTAGAGCAGTTTGGATTGACATGTAATTATTTAAAAAAGGCATATTTATATACCAAAATCTCAAACTCTTGAAAATATTGAAAAATAAATTTAAAAAATACACAGTTAAACCACTTTGCTTCTTTTTAAATGAACCAAGCATTTCATATAAGTTAAAATGTCTCATTAGTCAAAGAAAGTTCAGCACAGGGAGATTCGCTTGTTTATCAGGAGACTAGGGGCTTAAAACTTATAAAGAAGAAAACATAAAAATTAAGTTTCATTGTTCTCAAGTATGGGCTTAAGCTTCAGCCAGCTTATGGGGCAGGTGGAAGGTATTAAGATGAAATTAGAAACAAAGGATTATAAAGTAAAGGCGACTTACTTGTTTTATTGTTTCTGATCCCTCATTTACAGAAGATTACATTTCATAAAAGACTGAACTGCCTTTTATGGTGGGAAAGTTTTAGCACATTTATTTGTAAGGCTTGTAAGGATTTATAAACATTATGCTTTAATTGTTGTTGTAAGACTGGTGTATTATGGCTGCTACTTTCCTCTGTTTTAGTTCAATAAATCTCCACATTCATATCCCCCAGGCTGGCCATTTTGAATGATAGGCAAGAATTTTCTTCCTGACCTTGTGGAGGAAGGAGGAACAAAGGCATGGGACATATTCAATAATTAATGTTTGCTGGTATTCAATATATATATTGCTGTTGCTGTTTAGTTGCTAAGTCATGCCCAACTCTTTGTGACCTCTTTGTGACCTCTTTTTAGCCCCAGGCTCTTCTGTCCATGGTATTTCCCAGGCAAGAATACTGGAATGGGTTGTCATTTTCTTCTCCAGGGCATCTTCCCCACCCAAGGGTTGAACCCACCTCTATTGCATTGGCAGGGGGATCCTTTACCACTGAGCCACTTGGGAAGCCCAAATATATATTGTAGGTAGTAAAAAAAAATCTTTAAATTGTGAACATTGATCAACTGTGGAAAGTGAGGATCTACCATTTTAAGCTTTTATTCTTAGGGATTTGTAACTTTTTTAGCATTCTTTTCATATTTAATAGTGATTTTTTGCATTATTATCTCATATATACTAATTTAGTCATTAATACACTGACAATAAATGTAAAAAATTTTATTGCATTAAAATGTTAACATATTACTATGTAAAACAAAAATAATTTGTAATTTCTTGATAATTTTAAGTTAGGACATGGGATATAATCCACATGTTGACTGTATGCAATTTATTAATGAATATTTCTTCTATGATTCTCCCTCAAAACCATCTAAACTATCCTACTACTTTTGTGAAAGATATTTAACCCAGTTCAATAGTAGCAAATAGGAAGCAGTTTGAGTATAGTACTTAGAGTGTAATACTATGTTAAAAATGATTTAGAAAGATAGTTTAGATGATAAAAATGAAAATACATTGTGAAATGGACAGTCTCCTTGTTTCCTTTAGGAGAACTGCAAAACAAGGTGGGAGGTAGCAAGATCTTGTAAGAATAAAGAATAGGGTAGAGAAAAAATAGAAAATATTTAATTGGCTATTGCCATATAATCAACTTTGTTTGGGGAAAGAAAACCCTGAGTTGGCCTGGTGTTTGGGAATTCATTAACTGGATATACTGTGTTTCTTTGTTGACAAAGTAATGTCTCTGCTTTTTAATATGCTGTCTAGGTTGGTCATAGCTTTCCTTCCAAGGAGCAAGCATCTTTTAATTTCATGGTTGCAATGACCATCTGCAGTGATTTTGGAGCTCAGAAAAATAAAATCAGCCACTGTTTCCAATGTTTCCCCATCTATTTGCCATGAAGTGATGGGACCGGATGTCATGATCTTAGTTTTCTGAATATTGAGCTTTAAGCCAACTTTTCCACTCTCTTTCACTTTCACCAAGAGGCTCTTTAGTTCTTCTTCACTTTCTGCTGTAAGGGTGGTGTCATCTGCATATCTGAGGTTATTGATATTTCTCCAGGCAATCTTGATTCCATCTTGTGCTTCCTCCAGTCCAGCGTTTCTCGTGATGTACTCTGCATATAAATTAAATAAGCAGGGTGACAATATACAGCCTTGACATACTCCTTTTCTTATTTGGATTCAGTCTGTTGTTCCATGTCCAGTTCTAACTGTTGCTTCTTGACCTTCATACAGGTTTCTCAAGAAGCAGGTCAGGTGAAATTAAAAAGTGGTCATATGTGGATGTGAGAGTTGGACTATAAAGAAAGCTGAGCACTGAAAAATTGATGCTTTTGAACTGTAGTGTTGGAGAAGACTCTTGAGACGCCCTTGGACTGCAAGGAGATCAAACAAGTCCATCCTAAAGGAGATCAGGCCTGGGTGTTCTTTGGAAGGACTGATGTTGAAGCTGAAACTCCAATACTTTGGCCAGCTGATGTGAAGAGCTGGCTCATTGGAAAAGACCCTGGTGGTGGGAAAGATTGAGGGCAGGAGGAGAAGGGGACGACAGAGGATAAGTTGGTTGGTTGGCATCACTGACTCAATGGACATGGGTTTGAGTGAACTCCGGGAGTTGGTGATGGACAGTGAGGCCTGGCATGCTGCAATTCTTGGGGTCACAAAGAGTCGGACATGACTGAGCGAATGAGCTGAACTGAACTGTGTTTCTGGAGTGAAGTGAAATTTGCTCAGTTGTGTCCAACTCCTTGTGACCTCATGGACTATACAGCCCATGGAATCCTCCAGGCCAGAATACTGAGGTTAGCAGCTTTTTCTTCTCCTGGGAATCTTCCCAACCCAGGGACCAAACCTAGGCCTCCCACACTGCAGGCAGTTTCTTTAACAACTGAGCCACAAGGGAAGCCTACTGTGTTTCTGGTCAAGCAGAACATTTACAGGGACATACAAATTATCTGTTTTGGTTTGCTGACCTAGGACCCAGGCAACAGTGACTCCATCTTAAGCACACAAAATTTTTCTAGTTTCTATCATGAAGTGTATCATAAATTGATAACAACTAACCATGCACTAGATTTTGTTCAATCTAAACATATTTATTAATCACCTGCCATATGCCTCATGCATAATGAAAAGTGTACAATCATAAGGCAATACAGTATTTTGATACTAAAGAAAATAGCCATATAGAAGAACAATTAAGCTAAAACTGAAAGCTGATGATTTAGCTGAAGAGAAAAGCTATTCTCTGGCTATGTGCATGGAGATATAATCTCTTGGATAGCACAGTGGGGCTTGGTCAGAAAGGCACCTTTACAAAGCTAGCATTGGTAACTATGGATAGACTATCTTGCTTCATAGAAATAATTTTTAAGCAAAGTACATCACAGTAGTAAAATAAATGATTTTACTACCTGAATTCATTAGAGATTACTGAGAGGGTGTGATTTTTACACTGATGTCTGTTGTATATGCTCAGTCCCTTAGTTGTTTCTGACTTTTTGTGACTCAATGGACTATAGCCCTCTAGGCTCCTCTGTCCATGGAATTGACACTGATGAATTCTGTAAAATAGGAGCCCTTTGTAAATTGAGGATTTTGCCTAGATGATTCCTTGCCTCCCTTTTAGCTTCAAAATAGCTTTTTTCATTTTAGAAAATGTGTTGTCTTTGCTTCTAAAAAGTTTTACTTATAATTTTTTGTAACTGTCTCCAAGAAGAAAAGAAAACTGACTTATATAGGAAGTTCATTTATTTTTAACATGAAAATAGCTTTGAAGTCATGTATTTTATTAAACCTTGTCCCCCCCCCCAAAAAAAAACATGTTACTAAGAGAAGTTTTACACTTTCTCACAATTATTTTATTGTTTTGCTAGACTAGAGAAGATTAGATGTGTTCATGCCTACAGCTTTAGTTGGAATTTCCTTCATTTATTTGAATCTCTTGAAACCTCTTTTGTAAATGATAATCCAACTGCAGTTAACAAAACAATCTTAGATGATCTAAGAGCGTGTGGCTTAAAGTAGTGAGAAAAAAGTCTTCTAGTACATTACTGCACATGATATTCAGGTTTAAGCTACTTACAGAGGCCTCCAAACAGAATGAAGCATAAATCAGCGCAAGCTGTGGAAACAATAGCTTTCCAAATATTGTACTCTAGTGTCGACATAGCTCCACAACACAAAAACATAATGGAGTCTGAATCAGACCACACTCAGGATTTCAAAGGAAAATACACAGTGCTGCACTGCACAGATGCCACCTCCCTCCCCCTGGTGTACACACATCTGTTGCAGTTTGAAACAGGTCTGCTTGGCTCAGCGGGGAGGCAGGGATGGCACTTCCATTAATTGTTCTATTTCAGTGAAGCTGGAACTAGAGATTTTAGGAGGATTTCTAGAGTACCATTTGCTGAGACTCCTTTCTTACTGAAGGCTTGCCATTCTCTTCTGATGTTTACATGGGGCCAGTGTAAAAGATATAGCAGCTGAGACTTTCTTTTCATAGTCATCAGTTGCAACAATACCTACAATACACAGACAAAAATGTTTTTTTCTTTTTCCTTTTACAAGACATTCTATAGTAATCAACATATTTGTATTTGTAGCTCAAGAGAACTGAAGAATGATCTGGATGCAGTAAATTCACTGCTGTCCCCTAAGCCGCACCCATAAAAAGACAAAGAGTCAAGCATGTCCCTATCCTCCTCTTTTTCCTGCAATGTGCTGATGGTGAGGAATAATTACTGTCTAGGATATAAGATTTGGGGCTTCCCTTGTGGCTCAGTCAGTAAAGAATCTGCCTGCAATGCAGGAGACCTGGCTTCCATCCCTGGATCGGGAAGATCCCCTGGAGAAAGGGAATGGCAACCCCTCCAGTATTCTTGCCTGGAGAATCCCACGGACAGAGGAGCCTGGCAGGCTACAGTCCATGGGGTCACAACGAGTCAGACACGACTGAGTGACTAACACATACACACATGCACACAGAGGATATAAAGGTTAGGGAATTTTACAGATTTTCATCACGGCATTTTATACATTATTACAAGCTAACTGAAGTATTTTTTATCAAAAGTAATACTGAGACTTTCAAAGTTTACAGCATAATCAGATGACTTATTAAGGCCACAGTCTTTGAAGAAGCGGTGTAGTCATGGGGCAGGATGGGGGATGCGGGTGTGATTGATCTAAATTTTGGTGCTAAGAGAGCGTCATGAACCTGTATATAGATTGTTAGCTTTCAAGTGTTGATTTTAATTACATGTGTGTTTCAAGAATTTGATTTTAAATCTATCTCTTGTAATTCCTGCTTGTTTAATTGCCTTTGCATGCAAGGTACTGTGTGTCTGTCTATGTTGAGAGGAAAAACACCAAGAAAAATGTGGCTCAGACTCAGTGACCCCCTAAAGATTACTCTAGTCATGAGTGGTCCAACAGAAGGAGGGATAGGAGTTCTAAAAGTTCTGAAATTTTTCCAAATGTGTGTGTGTATGTGTGTCTGTGTGTACATAAAGACTATATAAATATATACATACATATATATATATATATTTAGAAATTAGTAATAACTGACACCTATAGTACACTTATCATGTGCCAGGCACCATGCTAAGACAGATATACATATATCTCGATTAAGCTTTGAACAGGCTCTAGAAAATAGATACCACAAAAATTCCAGGTAACAGATGAATAAATCAAGGCACAGATAGTTGGTCCAAGATTACACATGCCTTGGAATTGTAATTAGGAATTAGACAATAATAAATTATCTTTTATATCTTTAAAAAAAAATCATTGATTTTTAAAACTACAGTCATGGTAAGCCATGCAGAAGCACTCATAATTTGCTTAAACTATTTTTAATTTTAATGTTGTTAAAAGATAATATCTTTTAATAACTTACACTTTCATAGTATCTAGTAATCTAGGCTGCAGGTGACAGAAATCTCCAGGAAATATGTGAGGTTTTAATTTTATTATATTTTTTATTAATAGATTGATAAAGAGTATTCATTATATTAGTTATTCCTTATACTAATAAGTATAATTAATAAATAGTATTATTGTATTATAGTCACCCAGAGTTTCATCTCATGAAGCTCAAGGTCACAGAAATAGATTTGGAGCAAGGTCTGAAGCACAGAGCATTGTATAGAGAGTGAAAGATAAAAATAATCCATAGCAAAGATTTGAAAAAAATATTTGCTGACAAATTATATTTTCTTACTACAAAGAGATGAGCTATGAATTCTTTCTCACCTTGAGTTTTAAAAATAATGACATAAGATAAGAGAATTTAGATGATGATGTACAGAGGGATTATATGTGAGAGATTTGTGAGTTAAGCAGCCAATTCTTCAAGGAAGACCTCAGAGAAGAGAAAATCTCCCAAGATTTATCCTGAAAAGAGAACAAGACTTTTACAGAAGTCCCGATGTAGCATGGACCTGGAAATTGGCACTGCAAAACTTTTTTGTCTCCCTAGAGGACACATATGATTGAATCCAGAACAACTGAAAGAGACAGAAGCCTAGTGAGAGCAAGTGTTGTGGAAGAGGAAATAAAGAGGCAATGTCTGTGAATATTGGCAGCAGATGAAGTGGAAACAAAAGTCACATCAAATCATTTTCATTTTTAATTTCTTCCCTTTTCACTCATTTTTTTCCAATGTGTTTATTGAGTACATACTATGTGCCAGACCCTATTCTAGGTACTAAGCATACAGCAAAGAACAGACCAAAATTTTTCTGCCTTAATGGAGCTTATATTCTTGGCGTAGGGCTAACCATCAACAGTTAAGTAAAGAGATGAAACACTGGATATTGATAAGTGGTATGGAACAAAAGAAATTGTGATGTAAGGATGTTGGGGGAGGAATCATTTGCTTTTGTATCCTATAACCTGTTCAAGGAAAGACTCACTAACAACTGACCATTGAGGAGAAACCTACCGGCAGTGGGAGAGTAAGTCACTTGTTACCTTGGTGAAGAAGCATGAAATTAGCAAATGTAAAGACCCTGGAGGGAGGAGTTGGCTTGGAGGACACAAAAAAGACTGTGGAGGCCAATGTGGGTAAAGTTGAAAGAGGAGGGAATGAGTAGAAAAAGGTGTGATCTAATAGGGTCAGTGAAAGCCAGTGACAAAAAAGTAACATTACATATCCCCAAGTCTTTGGCATTATTTAGGCCACCTCTAAGTCCAGATATCACCTGGGAAGAAGGTAAAATTTATAGAGTCAGGAGACTATTGATTGAGCAGTTACTGACAAGGATTGAATTTCCAAAAAGAAGTGTCTCTGAATAATCTTGAATTGCATATATTATGGTTATCTAATAAAAACTGAACCTACCATAAAATGACTAAACAAATATTGAAAACATTTGCAGCTATAATTTTTTTTCATTAATCTACCAGGTGGCACAGTGGTAAAGATTCCTCTGGCCAGTGCAGGAGATTCAAGTGATGCAAGTTTGACTCCTGAGTCAGGAAGTTCCCCCAGAGTAGGAAATGGCAACCCACTCCAGTATTCTTGCCTGAAAAATTACACAAACAGAGGGGCCTGGCCTGGCCACAGTCCATGGGGTCACAAAAAGTTGGAGGCAACTGAATGACCAAGCATGCACATGCACACACACACACACAAGTTGTATATTGAGAAATCAATGTGAGTAACCAAACAATGAAAAATAAATATTAATGTATAGCTTTTTGAAAAATTCTTAAATATCATTTGAGAATCTAACTTTTTGATTATTTTGGATTACCATGACTATAGATGAAAAGTTAAATATCTACATCAGTGTTTTGGGGTGACTCAAGAGAAAAAAAGGGGGGAGGAGCTAAGA
This sequence comes from Odocoileus virginianus, assembly GCF_023699985.2. Classification (NCBI taxonomy): domain Eukaryota; kingdom Metazoa; phylum Chordata; class Mammalia; order Artiodactyla; family Cervidae; genus Odocoileus; species Odocoileus virginianus. Next base: position 12,558,306 of record NC_069697.1, read on the forward strand.
TGGCAGAGGAATAGGACGGGGAGACCACTTTCTCCCGTACAAATTCATCGAAAGAACATTTGAATGCTGAGCAAACTCCACAGAACAACTTCTGATCGCTAGCAGAGTACATCAGGCGCCCAGAAGAGCAGCCCATTGTCTTTGAAAGGGGGTAGGACAAAATATAAAAGATAAAAAGAGAGACAAAAGAGCTAGGGATGGAGACCCGTCCCAGGAAGGGAGTCTTAATAGAGGAAGTTTCCAAACACCAGGAAACCCTCGCACTGGCGGGTCTGGGGGAAGTTTTTGAATCTCAGAGGGCAACCTAACTGGAAGGAAAAATAAATAAAACACAGAGGTTATACATCTAAAAGCAATTCCCAGCAGAAAAGGACCCCAGATGCTCGCATCTGCCACCAGCAAGTGGGGGCTGAACAGAGAGGAGCGGGCGGCATTGCTTAGAGTAAGGACCGGGCCTGAATGCCATGAGGGCAATCGGAAGGAGCTAACGTGAGATAGCAACTTAAACTGTGGGATGCACTACCCGCCCGTTCCCAGAACAAAGGACTAAGTGAATACCAGAGAAGAGCTAGCTGGCGGCGGACCGGCCCATCCCCCGCCAGAGGCAGGAGGCAGGGGGGAGAGGAAAGGGGCAAACTTGGCCTCAGAGATGGCATCCCCTACCAAAACAGGCTCCCAGTTTCTAACCAAAGACTTCCTGAGATTCTGGATGGTTGACATCTGCCGGGAGGGTCGCGGCTAGAGACCAGCTCCCCAGAACAGACACAAGGCGCACCCGACCAGCGGGTGCAGAAACACAGGCTGGGGCCGCGGAGGGGAGGAGGCGCACCGCACCCGGGGAGAGTGTGCTCGTCAAGCTCCTGGCGGCCTGAGCTGCTCGGGCGGGGAAGGCACAAAATGCAGGCCCAACTGAGTCTGCGCTTTTGTGGATACCCGAAAACTGGACCCGCACGCAACTCAGGGCCCACCCCCTATAGAGCAGCCTGGAGCCTGAGCAGTGTAGATGGGGAAAGTACACATGCCGCGAGCAGGGGCAAACCCAGTGTGGCCAGAACACTGCGAGTGCTCCCCACACAGGCCAGTGACATTTGTCTGCAGTGCCCCTCCCTCCCCGCAGCACGACTGAACGAGCGAACCTGAATAAGACACCACCTCCACGCGCCTGTGTCAGGGTGGAAATTAGACACTGAAGAGACCAGCAAACAGAAGCCAAATAAACAAAGGGAACTGCTTCAGAAGTGACAGGTGCAACAGATTAAAATACCTGTAGTTAACACCGATTACACCAGAAGGGGCCTATAGATATCGAGAAGTGTAAGCTGGAACAAGGAGCTATCTGAAACTGAACCAAACCCACACTGCCCACAACAGCTCCAGAGAAATTCCTAGATATATTTTTACTATTTTTTTAAATTAAACAAAAATTATTTTTTATTTTTTTTCTTTTTTTCTTTTATTTTCTTTTAAAATTCCCTATTATGCCTCTCTTACTCCTTCATTTTCATTTTCTTTTAAAGTCCTCTATTAATCCTTAATTTTCATTTTCATTTCACTATAACCTTAAAAATAAAAAGGCCCTATTTTTAAAGCAAACTTCATATATATTTTTTAAATTTTTTGTCTTTGTTTTTAATATTGTATTTTTAAGAGTCTAACCTCTACTCTAGATTTTTAATCTTTGTTTTTCAGTATTTAATATCAATTTTGGACAGTTAAGAATCCAATATTCAGTATCCATTTTTACTCAGGAGTGTGATGATTCCTTTCTCCCCCTTTTGACTCTCCTTTTTCTCCCCCAGATCACCTCTATTTCCTCCCTCACCCTTCTCTTCTCAGTCCAATTCTGTGAATCTCTGTGGGTGTCTGGGCTGCAGAGAACACTTAGGGAGCAGAGAACTGCGTAGATCTGTCTCTCTCCTCTTGAGTCCCCCTTTTCTCCTCCTGCTCACCTCTATCTCCCTCCTCCCTTTCCTCTTCTTCATGTAACTCTGTGAACCTCTCTGGGTGTCCCTGACTGTGGAGAATCTTTTCACTATTAACCTAGAAGTTTTATTATCAGTGCTGTATAATTGGAGAAGTCTTGAGGCTACTGGAAGAATAAGACTGAAATCCAGAGGCAGGAGACGTAAGCCCAAAACCTGAGAACACCAGAGAACTCCTGACTACAGGGAACATTAAGGAATAAGAGACCATCCAAAAGCCTCCATACCTACACTGAAACCAACCACCACCCAAGAGCCAATAAGTTCCACAGGAAGACATTCCACGCAAATTCTCCAGCTACGCAGGAACATAGCCATGAGCGTCAACATACAGGCTGCCCAAAGTCACACCAAACACATAGACCCATCTCAAAACTCACTACTGGACACTCCATTGCACTCCAGAGAGAAGAAATCCAGTTCCATGCACCAGAACACCGACGCAAGCTTCCCTAACCAGGAAACCTTGACAAGCCAATCGTCCAACCTCACCCACTGGGAGAAACCTCCACAATAAAAAGGAACCACAGACCACCAGAATACAGAAAGGCCACTCCAAACAGCAATGTAAACAAGATGAAAAGGCAGAGAAGTACCCAGCAGGTAAAGGAACATGAGAAATGCCCACCAAGCAGAACAAAAGAGGAGGAGATAGGGAATCTACCTGGAAAAAAATTTAGAATAACGATAATAAAAATGATCCAAAATCTTGAAAACAAAATGGAGTTACAGATAAACAGCCTGGAGACAAAGATTGAGGAGATGCAAGAAATGTTTAACAAGGACCTAGAAGAAATAAAAAAGAGTCAATTAAAAATGAATAATGTGATAAATGAGATAAAAAACACTGTGGAGGGAACCAAGAGTAGAATAACAGAGGCAGAAGATAGGATAAGTGAGGTAGAAGATAAAATGGTGGAAATAAATTAAGCAGAGAGGAAAAAATAAAAAAGAATCAAGGAACCTCAGGGACCTCTGGGACAATGTAAAATGCCTCAACATTTGAATCATAGGAGTCCCAGAAGAAGAAGACAAAAAGAAAGGCCATGAGAAGTTACTTGAGGAGATAATAGCTGAAAACTTCCTTAAAATGGGAAAGGAAATAGTGACACAAGTCCAAGAAACCCAGAGAGTCCCAAACAGGATAAACCCAAGGAGAAATACCACAAGACACATATTAATAAAATTAACAAAGATAAAACACAAAGAACAAATATTAAAAGCAGCAAGGGAGAAATAAAAAATAACACACAAAGGGATTCCCATAAGGATAACAGCTGATCTATCAATAGAAACTCTTCAGGCCAGAAGGGAATGGCAGGACATACTTAAAGTAATGAAAGAGAATAACCTACAACCCAGATTACTGTACCCAGCAAGGATCTCATTCAGATATGAAGGAGAATTCAAAAGCTTTACAGACAAGCAAAAGCTGAGAGAATTCAGCACCACCAAACCAGCTCTCCAACAAATGCTAAAGGATCTTCTCTGGACAGGAACACAGAAAGGTTGTATAAACGCAAACCCAAAACAACAAAGTAAATGGCAACAGGACAATACCTATCAATAATTACCTTAAATGTAAATGGGTTGAATGCCCCAATCAAAAGACAAAGACTGGCTGAATGGATACAAAAACAAGACCCCTATATATGCTGTCTACAAGAGACCCACTTCAAAACAAAGGATGCATATAGACTGAAAGTGAAGGGCTGGGAAAAAATGTTTCATGCAGAGACCAAAAGAAAGCAGGAGTCACAATAGTCATATCAGATAAAATGGACTTTAAAATAAAGGCTGTGAAAAGAGGCAAAGAAGGACACTACATAATGATTAAAGGATCAACCCAAGAAGAAGATATAACAATTATAAATATGTATGCACCCAACATAGGAGCACCGCAATATGTAAGGCAAATGCTAACAAGTATGAAAAGGGAAATTAATCATAACACAATAATAGTGGGAGACTTTAATATTCCACTGACACCTATGGATAGATCAACTAAACAGGAAATTAGCAAGGAAACACAAACTTTAAAGGACACAATGGACCAGCTATGTTTAATTGATATCTATAGGACATTTCACCCCAAAACAATCAATTTCACCTTTTTCTCAAGTGCACACGGAACCTTCTCCAGAATAGATCACATCCTGGGCCACAAATCTAGCCTTGATAAATTCAAAAATATTGAAATAATTCCAGTCATCTTTTCTGACCACAATGCAGTAAGATTAGATCTCAATTACAGGGGGGGGGAAAAAAACAACTATTAAAAATTCCAACATATGGAGGCTAAATAAAATGCTTCTGAATAACCAACAAATCATAGAAGAAATCAAAAAGAAATCAAAATATGCATAGAAATGAATGAAAATGGAAACACAACAACCCAAAACCTATGGGGTACTATAAAAGCAGTGCTAAGGGGAAGGTTCATAGCATTACAGGCGTACCTCAAGAAACAAGAGAAAAGTCAAATAAATATCCTAACTCTACACCTAAAGCAACGAGAGAAGGAAAAAAATGAAGAACCACAGGGTTAGTAGAAGGAAAGAAATCTTAAAAATTAGGGCAGAAATAAATGCAAAAGAAACAAAAGAGACCATAGCAGAATTCAACAAAGCTAAAAGCTGGTTTTTTGAAAAAATAAACAAAATTGACAAACCGTTAGCAAGAGTCATTAAGAAACAAAGGGAGAAGAACCAAATTAACAAAATTAGAAATTAAAATGGAGAGATCACAACAGACAACTTTGAAATACAAAGGATCATAGACTATTACCAGCAGCTTTATGCCAATAAAATGGACAACTTGGAAGAAATGGACAAATTCTTAGAAAAGTATAACTTTCCAAAACTGAACCAGGAAGAAATAGAAGATCTTAACAGACCCATCACAAGCATGGACATCGATACTGTATTCAGAAATCTTCCAGCAAACAAAAGCCCAGGACCAGATGGCTTCACAGCTGAATTCTACCAAAAACTTAGAGCAGAGCTAACACCTATCTTACTCAAACTCTTCCAGAAAATTGCAGAAGAAGGTAAACTTCCAAACTCATTTTATGTGGCCGCCTACACCCTAATTCCAAAACCAGACAAAGATGCCACTAAAAAAGAAAACTAGCGGCCAATATCACTATGAACATAGATGCAGAAATCCTTAACAAAATTCTGGCAAACAGAATCGAACAACATATTAAAAAGATCATACATCATGACCAAGTGGGCTTTATCTGAGAAATGCAAGGATTCTTTACTATCGGCAAATCAATCAATATAATACACCATATTAACAAATTGAAAGATAAAAATGATATGATTATCTCAATGGATGCAGAAAAAGCCTTTGGTAAAATTCAACACCCATTTATGATAAAAACTCTCCAGAAAGCAGGAATAGAAGGAATATACCTCAAAAAAATAAAAGCTATATATGACAAACTCACTGCAAACATTATCTTCAATGGTGAAAAATTGAAAGCATTTCCCCTGAAATCAGGAACAAGACAAGGGTGCCCACTCTCACCACTACTATTCAACATAGTTTTGGAAGTGTTGGCCACAGCAATCAGAGCAGAAAAAGAAATACAAAGAATCCAGATAAGAAAAGAAGAAGTGAAACTCTCACTGTTTGCAGATGACGTGATCCTCTATATAGAAAACCCTAAAGACTCTACCAGAAAATTACTAGAGCTAATCAATGAATATAGTAAAGTTGCAGGATATAAAATTAACACACAGAAATCCCTTGCATTCCTATACACGAACAATATGAGCACAGAAAGAGAAATTAATGAAACAATACCATTCACCATTGCAACAAAAAGAATAAAATACTAAGGCATATATCTACCTAAAGAAACAAAAATCCTATACAGAGAAAATGATAAAACGCTGATGAAAGAAAACAAAGAGGACACAAATAGATGGATATATATACCGTGTTCATGGATTGGAAGAATCAATATTGTGAAAATGAGTATACAACACAAAGCCATCTATAGATTCAATGCAATCCCTATCAAGCTGCCAATGGAATTCTTCACAGAACTAGAACAAATAATTTCACAATTTGTATGGAAATACAAAAAACCTCAAATAGCCAAAGCAATCTTGAGAAAGCAGAAGGGAACTGGAGGAATCAACCTGTCTGACTTCAGGCTCTACTACAAAGCCACAATCATCAAGACAGTATGGTATGGCACACAGACATATAGATCAATGGAACAAAACAGAAGGCCCAGAAATGAATCCACGTACCTATGGACACCTTATCTTCGACAAAGGAGGCAAGAGTATACAATAGAAAAGACAACCTCTTTAACAAGTGGTGCTGGGAAAACTGGTCAACCACTTGTAAAACAATGAAACTAGAACACTCTCTAACACCATACACAAAAATAAACTCAAAATGCATTAAAGATCTAAATGTAAGACCAGAAACTATAAAACTCCTAGAGGAGAACATAGGCATAATACTCTCCAACATAAATCACAGCAAGATCCTCTATGACCCACCTCCAAGAATATTGGAATTAAAAGCAAAAATAAACAAATGGGACCTAATGAAACTTAAAAGCTTTTGCACAACAAAGGAAACTATAAGCAAGGTGCAAAGATAGCCTTCAGAATGGGAGAAAATAACAGAAAATGAAGAAACAGACAAAGCATTAATCTCAAAAATATACAAGCAACTCCTGCAGCTCAATTCCAGAAAAATAAATGACCCAATCAAAAAATGGGCCAAAGAACTAAACAGACATTTCTCCAAAGAAGACATACAGATGGCTAACAAACACATGAAAAGATGCTCAACATCACTCATTATCAGAGAAATGCAAATCAAAACCTCAATGAGGTACCATTACATGCCAGTCAGAATGGCTTCTATCCAAAAGTCTACAAACAGTAAATGCTGGAAAGAGTATGGAGAAAAGGGAACCCTCTTACACTGTTGGTGGGAATACAAACTAGTACAGCCACTATGGAGAACAGTGTGGAGATTCCTTAAACAACTGGAAATAGAACTGCCATATGACCCAGCAATCCCACTTCTGGGCATACACACCAAGGAAACCAGATCTGAAAGAGACATGTGTACCCCAATATTCATTGCAGCACTGTTTATAATTGCAAGGACATGGAAGCAACCTAGATGCCCATCAGCAGATGAATGGATAAGAAAGCAGTGGTACATATACACCATGGAATATTACTCAGCCATTAAAAAGAATACATTTGAATCAGTCCTAATGAGATGGATGAAACTGGAGCCCATTATACAGAGTGAAGTAAGCCAGAAAGATAAAGACCATTACACTATACTAACACATATATATGGAATTTAGAAAGATGGTAATAATAATCCTATATGCAAGACAGAAAAAGAGACAGATGTATAGAACAGACTTTTGGACTCTATGGGAGAAGGCGAGTGTGGGATGATCCGAGAGAACAGCATCGAAACATGTATAATATCAAGGGTGAAACAGATCACCAGCCCAGGTTGGATGCATGAGACAAGTGTTCGGGGCTGGTGCACTGGGGTGACCCAGAGGGATGGGATGCAGAGGGAGGTAGGAGGGGAGTTCAGGACGGGGAACACATGTAAATCCATTACTGATTCATGTCAATGTGTCAATGTATGGCAAAAACCACCACAATATTGTAAAGTAATCAGCCTCTAACTGGAAAAAAAAAAAAAGGCTTAAAATAAGACAAACTGCAAGACAATATAAACTATGTATCCATTCAGGTTATTACCTGAATATAAACTGTTCACTGAGGGAGATAAGAAACATGTTTTTTTTTTAAATCACTAAAAAGCTTTGGCAGAAAATTGTGTGATGGAAATATATTGTGACTCAAAAGCATATTTTTAAAAATAATATTTTCTTAAGGCAAAGATATTTAAATCACAGGATTTTATGAAAATATTCCAAACAAATAATTTTGCCTGGTTAACCAGTTAAATTACTACAAGTGCCAATTTGCATCCTGTGAATAGTAAGAAGGTTCTCTTCAATTTCACAGTTATTTTAGATGGTTTTATTTTCTAGAAATGGCTAAGCCTGATTTTGTTAGATCTTTGCTGAGTGATAGAAAGCATAGTTTTAATGTATGCTAGTGGATGCCCAGTTCCTCACTGAACAAATAGAAGAGACTATTAAATACAAGTTAATGATTTTTCAGCAATAAACCAGTAGAATTTTTATTTGTCACTGTGGCTTGGAACTTAGAATGCTCATTTATGCATACTGGTTGTTTTGGTAATTTGTTTAGAGAATACTATGTAGGGTGAAATCCTTTCATTAATTTTCCATAAAATTTCCTTTCCCATGCTCAGTTTTTTAAATCACCTAATAATGTAGGTTTTATTTGGTTATGAGTAGGCAGGTTTATTCATCTTTATAATAAAATAAGTTTATGTTTGGGTAGCAGAAGTATTTCACATATGGCTAATTGATGAGGTTAATAGTTTGTCTCCTATGTTCCCCCCTCAACACCACAAACTAAGACAGTATTGCCTACTAAAAGAGTAAGATTTACTATGTTATTTGGGAATTAATTTGTTGATAGATGAAAGACCATGGAGATAGATGGATAAAGGATGGATGGGTAGATACATGGGTGGATGATATATGTATGGGTGAATGCATGGATGAGAAATGCCATCTACTCAAGAAAGTTTGGGATGTCCCTATCCCAAAAGGCTGTGTTTTCTCTGTTGTTGATACTTAGCATTTTAAAAAAAGGAAAATCTGTATCAGGTAAGATACTGCTCCTGGATTCTGTGGCACTGAAGCACAGTAGGTCATGAGTGTCAAAAAAAGAAGGAATTAGGTTGCAGATAGATTCTTATAACTTTGGCTTTAATGCAAACCTTCTTCTGGAACCAATCCACCACAGACTGCAGCATGTCAGGCTTCCCTCTCCTTCACTATCTCCTGAAGTTTGCTCAAACTCATGTCCTTTGAGTTGATGATGACATACAATCATCTCATTCTCTGTCTCTCCCCTTCTCCTCCTGTCCTCAATCTTTCCCAGCATCAGGGTCTTTTCCAGTAAGTCAGATCTTCACATCAGGTGAATAAAGTATTGGAGCTTCAGCTTCAGCATCAGTCCTTCCAATGAATATTCAGGGGACTGGTTTGATCTCCTTGCTGTCCAAAGGATTCTCAAGAGTCTTCTTCAGCACCACAGTTCAGAAGCATCAATTCTTTGGTGCTCAGTCTTCTTTGTGGTCCAACTCTTGCATACATACATGACTACTGGAAAATTCATAGCTTTGGCTATACAGACCTTTATTGGCAAAGTGATGTCTCTGCTTTTTAATATGCTATACAGGTTTGTCATAGCTTTTCTTCCAAGGGGTAAGCATCTTTTAATTATATGGCTGTAGTCCCATCTATAATGATTTTGGAGCCCAAGAAAATAAAGTTTGTCACTGTTTCCCTTCTTCATCTATTTGCCTTGAATTAATGAAAACTTTGAATAATATATTGGACAAAAACTGTCTTTTTCTTTTTTAATTTTTGGCACAGAGAAAAAATGGAATAGGAATGAAATTAATTTTTATGTACATAGTCATGAGAGGTTTTGTTAGCATATATTTTAGTAGTTAGTATTTGATATAAAATAATTAACAAATTTAATATGCATACTGTTGTATCTCAGGACTGTATGACCATGAATTAATCATGATAAATATGGCAATGCACAGCTTTGTTTCATTTTTCACATTTCTTGTGAATCAACAATGTATGTGATTTTCTGATCACGTTAGAGTTTATACAATATCTTTACTGTTTGTCAACTAGATTGATTTTTCATTAATTTATTATATTTTTTGTTATTTTACTAATTGTCATCTTTCTGTTTCTCAATTCCATAAAAATATGTACATTTAGCCTTTGAATATGTAGGTTTTCCATTGCTCTTTAGCTACAGGAAATTAGGTACATCTTAATAGAGAATTGAAAAGAAGGCAAACCATTGGGTCTATAAATATCTTTGGGCTTTTATTATTTCATATTATTACTTTTTTACATATTATTACATATTATTTACTTTAATTAGATTATATATGAGTGCTATATTTATTAAATGCAATCATTCAGAGAATTTTCCCCATTAACATATATTTAGATTTTACCTTTCTATGATTTGTGTGTGTGTGCACTGTATTAGTCACTCAGGTGTGTCTGACTCTCTGTGATCCCATTGACTGTGTAGCCCATCAGGCACCTCTGTCCATAGGATTCTCCAGGCAACAATACTGGAGTGGGTAGCTATTCCCTTTTCCATGGTATCTTCTGAACCCAGGGATTGAACTCAGGTCTCCTGCATTGCAGGCAGATTCTTTCCTGTCTGATCCACCAGGGATACAAAATTAACAATGCATTCATATAGGCCTAACAAAATTATGGCATTTCAGAACTTTTGGTAAACCTTGCATTCACTCCATTCTCAGTTCAGTTCTGTTCAGTTCAGTCACTCAGTCATGTCCGACTCTTTGCGACCCCATGAATTGCAGCACGCCAGGCCTCCCTGTCCATCACCAACTCCCGGAGTCTACTCAAACTCATGCCCATCTAGTCGGTGATGCCATCCAACCATCTCATCCTTTGTTGTCCTCTTCTCCTACTGCCCCCAATCCCTCCCAGCATCAGGGTCTTTTCCAATGAGTCAACTCTTGCATCAGGTGGCCAAAGTATTGGAGTTTCAGCATCAGCATCAGTCCTTTCAATGAACACCCAGGACTGATCTCCTTCAGGATGGACTGGTTGGATCTCCTTGCAGTCCAAGGGACTCTCAAGAGTCTTCTCCAACACCACAGTTCAAAAGCATCAATTTTTCTGAGCTCAGCTTTCTTCACAGTCCAACTCTCACATCCATACATGACAACTGGAAAAACCATAGCCTTGACCAGACAGACCTTTGTTGGCAAAGTAATGTCTTTGCTTTTTAATATGCTGCCTAGGTTGGTCATAACTTACCTTCCAAGGAGTAAGCGTCTTTTAATTTCATGGCTGCAGTCACCATCTGCTGTGATATTGAAGCCCAAAAAAATAAAGTCTGACACTGTTTCCACAGTGTCCCCATCTATTTTCCATGAGGTGATGGGACCAGATGCCATGATCTTAGCTTTCTGAATGTTGAGCTTTAAGCCAACTTTTCCACTCTCCTCTTTCACTTTCATCAAGAGGCTTTTTAGTTCCTCTTCACTTTCTGCCATAAGGGTGGTGTCATCTGCATATCTGAGGTTATTGATATTTCTCCCAGCAATCTTTATTCCAGCTTGTGCTGGAAGAATCCAGACCAGTGTTTATCGTGATGTACTCTGCATATAAGTTAAACAAGCAGGGTGACAATATACAGCCTTGACATACTCCTTCTCCTGTTTGAAACCAGTCTGTTGGTCCATATCCAGTTCTAACTGTTGCTTCCTGACCTGCATACAGGTTTCTCAAGAGGCAGATCAGGTGGTCTGGTATTCCCATCTCCTTCAGAATTTCTGCAGTTTATTGTGATCCACACAGTCAGAGGCTCTGGTGTAGTCAATAAACCAGAAATAGATGTTTTTCTGGAACTATATTGCTTTTTTGATGATCCAGAGGATATTGGCTATTTTATCTCTGGTTCCTCTGCCTTTTCTAAAACTGGCTTGAACATCTGGACGTTTTTGGTTTGTGTATTGCTGAAGCTTGGCTTGGAGAATTTTGAGCATTACTTTACTAGCGTGTGAGATGAGTGCAATTGTATTGTAGTTTGAACATTCTCTGGGATTGCCTTTCTTAGGGATTGGAACGAAAACGGACCTTTTCCAGTCTTGTGGCCACTGCTGAGTTTTCCAAATTTGCTGGCATATTGAGTGTAGCACTTTTACAGCATCATCTTTTAGATTTTGATATAGCTCAACTGGAATTCCATTGCCTCCACTAGCTTTGTTTGTAGTGATGCTTTCTAAGGCCCACTTGACTTCACATTCCAGGATGTCTGGCTCTAGGTGAGTGATCACACCATCCTGATTATCTGGGTCATGAAGATCTTGTATAATTCTTCTGTGTATTCTTGCCACCTATTCTTAGTATTTTCTGCTTCTGTTAGGTCCATAACATTTTTGTCCTTTATTGAGCCCATTTTTGCATGAAATGTTGCCTTGGTATCTCTAATTTTCTTGAAGAGATCTCTAGTCTTTCCCATTCTGTTGTTTTCCTCTATTTCTTTGCATTGATCACTGAGGAAGGCTTTCTTATCTCTCCTGGCTATTCTTTGGAACTCTGCATTCAAGTGGGTATATCTTTCCTTTTCTCCTTTGCTTTTCACTTCTCTTCATTTCACAGCTATTTGTAAGGCCTCCTCAGGCAACCATTTTACCTTTTTGCATTTCTTTTCCATTGGGATGGTCTTGATCCCTGTCTCCAGTACAATGTCACGAACTTCCGTCCATAGTTCATCAGGCTCTCTGTCTATCAGATCTAGTCCCTTAAATCTATTTCTCACTTCCACTGTATATTCATAAGGGATTTGATTTAGGTCATACCTCAATGGTCTAGTGGTTATCCCTACCTTCTTCAGTTTAAGTCTGAATTTGGCAGTAAGGAGTTCATGACCTGAGCCAGTCAGCTTGCGGTATTGTTTTATTATAGAGCTTCTCCATCTTTGGCTGCAAAGAATATAATCAATCTGATTTTGGTGTTGACCATCTGGTGATGTCCATGTGTAGAGTCTTCTCTTGTGTTGTTGGAAGAGGGTGTTTGCTATGACCAATGTGTTCTCTTGGCAAAACTCTATTAGCCTTTGCCCTGCTTCATTCTGTACTCTGATTCCATTAATTAGATGGTAAAGAAATTTTTTCGTTTTTAAATTTAAGAATTATTTTCATATCTGTCTAGTTTTAACAATTTTAGTTCAATTCTTAATTCTTTTACATACAATTTGCTTGCTGAACAATTCTGCCTCACCGGAGTACCTTATAGTTCTTTCTCGTTTACTCAGTCAGCCCTACTAAGTTTATTACCACCATCTTAATACTTTTTATGCTCAGCTCTGATTATATATACCTTAAACCAAACCAAATATATTAATCTTTACACCTGTACATAAAATTCTGTACCTTAGGATTCAAGGCCTTCTAACACTTTTCAAGGCTTCTTTTCCCGACGTTTTACTGGGCACACTTGGTTTGGCCCACTCCGCAGCGTCCCTGTAACACCCACACGTTCCGGTCTGTGCTGCACTGGGCTGTCGCTCCATCGTTTCCGACTCTTTGCGACCGCATGTACCCCGCCAGGCTCCTCTGTCCAGGGGGTTATCCAGGCAAGAATACTGGAGTGGGTTGCCATGCCCTCCTGCAGGGGATCTTCCCAACCCAGGGATCAAACCCGGGTCTCCCTCATTGCAGGTGAATTCTTCACTGTCTCAGCCACCAGGGAAGCCCGATTTCCTGTCTACTTTTATTCTTCCTAGATACCGTCATAACAGCACCAATGTGATTTAATATCAGCTTGACATTATACAGTTTACAAACTGCTTCCACAAATATTTATCATTTAATTCTGAAAACACAACATAACAAACAGAAAAGAAAAGACAAAAACCCTTTTGGGGTCCATCTTCATCTTATTGGTAAGGTATGAGAGACTATAAATGTAACCCATATATCGATGAGTAGAGACAAGTTTAACATCCACTTCTTCACCTTTTACTTCAACTTTTCCCAATTTCTTGTATATAAAAGAAACTTATATTAGGGGAACAGTTTGACGATTACCTAATGTAAACATTTTGTTTTATAGACAAGAAAATAAGTAGTTTTCCTGGACTTACAAAGTCTTGTCTTTCCTACTGGGTTTGAAACATATGTGTTTGGTATTCAACGCCTTAGTGAATCAAAGTTGACTAAGATATGGTTGTGCGTTGCTAAGTCACTTCAGTTGTGTCTGACTCTTTGTGACCCTATGGACTGTAGCCTGCCAGGCTCCTCTGTCCGTGGAATTCTCCAGGCAAGAATACTGGAGTGGGTATAGGTTCTTTACTGCTGAGCCGCCAGGGAAGCCTAAGATATGGTCTGTGAGTGACCAAATAAAATATACATTCTAGGACAGAGGCACTTTACCAAAAGAATGAGGAAGGATAGGTAAAGAAACAATCAGTTCAGAATGGAGCTCTGCAAATGTCTTTTCTCAAACACAGCCTCATAATATTTTATTGGCACATTATTCTAAGCTTAGTACATCCTGTTTAATTTATAGATATTTATGGAAATATATTATGGACATAGCTTTATATTACTCTAAATTTTTCCAACAGAATTTTGAGTTACTATCTGCACATAGTAGTTATTCAACTAATACTTGTTTAAATGAATCAAATGATCACATAGTTTAGAATTAACCATAAAAATAGTAACTTTACTTTGATTAGTCTTCATTTTATGTTCCAAACACTAGGCTAAAGTTTGATGCTTATCACATTTCATATCACCTTATAGAATAAGTGGGTTAAATATTATCCCTATCACATTAAATTATTTTTAAATCCAAATTCAGTGTATATAGAAATTTTCATTGACATTTGATGATTTGAAAGCATTGAGAATAAGGTCCTTTATCTCTGATTGGACTATGAACATAATTGATTTGAAACTGGGGAAGGGAGCAACATAATAAATTAGGCCTACAGAAGCAACAAAATTTGATGCATATGATTTAATCTTCCATTCAAATACATGGAATTTAAATGTAAGGTAAAGATACTCTACTAAGAGAGACAGAAGGAAGTTAACTGTGTTATTTTATTCACTTCTAATTGTTGGCATTTCATGATAAGTCATTTGGACTTTGGTCCAGATGAAGCCAACTTGTAAGTATGTTTCAGTCTGAAAACATAGAAACTAGCCTGTGTCCAGGATTTATTAGCAGTGAAGATCATTTTCAGTAGAAAGAAGGGGGAATGGAATATTAAATATTTTTATTAAGAAAAACTCAAACACAAGTATATCAATAGTATAAAGCTGCATAACATCCAAATTTAACAATTATAATTTTTCTGTATTTGCTTTATTTACATTTTTAGATAATTTTTGAAAGTAAATACAAATATCTTAATGATTTAGTAGCTCTAAGAAAATTGCCTGCAAAACCAGAATAGTATCCACACTACTAATAATCACAATTTTTTTCTCAGGATGTGAATAATGTCATTCTTAGTGTTATTACAGACCAGTTTGCAGTCAAAGATTACACAATACACTTGCTTAGACCAGATTTATTAAAAAACACTTTTGATTCAGAAACTTACAACAGCTGGAACAGATTAATAATTATTTGAAATAAATATTAATATATGCTGAATTAATAGTAATATGTGCTGTATCATTTATCTGTTGTTGCCTGACAAACCAGCCCAAGAAGGGGGTTTAAAATTGCCATTAATTTAACTCACAATATGGTTTGGTAATTTGTGCTGGATACAGCAAAGAATTTGTTTTATTCTTGGCTGAATTCTTTCATGCATCTGTGGTTAGCTACCAGTCAGTTACAGAATGGCTGAGAGAGGCAGGCCTAATGTGCTGTCATTTATGTGTGTGGGTTGGCATCCTATCAGAGCAATAAGAGCAGCCAGCCATGTCTCATCCTGTCGGAATAGTCTGAACTTGTTCAAATGCTGTCTCAGCTGGCTTCTAAAGAAAGAGTAAATGTGTGCAGTCTGTTGAGGACTAGACACAGAACCTGGGTACTTTTGATTCTACCACGTTCCCTTGGCAAAGCGGATTGCAAGGCCACAGATTCAGTAGATGGAGAGACAAATTTTATTTTTGGTGGCTAGTGCTGCCAAGTCTCATTGCAAAGGGGTTTTCCTAAGAGAGCCATGGAGAATTGTGGCCATTCTTGCAATTAACCACTTGTGTATTGTCTTACGATGTCATCATACGAAGAACATGGTAGAACTCTGCTTTTGAATAACTAGATAAAACTATTGATTCAAACTTCTTGAGTCTGACTCTCAGCCCCAAACTTACTGGCTGGGCAGTTTTAGATTCGATATTAATACTCTGTGGTCTCAATGTCATGGCCTAAACACATGGCTGATAACATATTGAGTTCATTTCAAGGTGGACCAAGGAACCATGTATCATATTGTTCATAGATGTAGTGTTTGTATTAGTTAAAATTATCATATAAATGCTCATCATTATAAGAAAATAAATGCAAAAAGTGTTTTTCAAATAATACAATCCTGTTTGTGTAAACAAGAGTAAGAGAATTTTACTTCTGAATAGTTATCTACTTATTTATGCCAGAAGTATTTATGCAAAAATATGCTCCCAAGAGAACAGTTATGGAATTCAAATATTTATAATCAAATTCACAATACCCCAAACTATAATCTATAATACAATTATATATATATGTGTGTGTCTGTCTGTGTATATATATATATATATATTGTGTGTGTGTGTGTGTGTGTAAAATGTAAAAAATAAAGAGGATAAACACAAAACAAATTTAAGACTATGGTTACTTTATTATTAACAGAGTAGTTTTGAATGGGTCAGTGTGTGTGGTTCAAAGTATACTTCAGATTTAGTTGTAAAGCTTTATTACTTTCATGTTCAAAATGACCTAATGGATGCTCTAGTGTTAATCTCTTTAGACTCCTTTATGTTCTATAAAAATATCAATAGATGAAAATATTTATATGTGGAAAAGGTGAAGACAGCATATTAGTTGCCTGTATTGAATTATGGCTGTGAATGAGAGTAAAGAAATAGTGGTGACTGGAAGTACTGTAGGGTCAATGGGGGGTATGTATTTATATTTCTCCTTTCAGCTTTATCTTTAATTCAGTTTGTTTCTTCTGAAAAATCTAAGCCGAAAGTGAAAGTGTTAGTTGCTCAGTCGTTTTGGACTCTTTGTGACCCCAAGGACTGTAGCCCGCCAGGCTCCTCTGTCCATAGAATTCTCCAGGCACGAATACTGGAATGGGTTGACATTCCCTTCTATAGAGGATCTTCCAGACCCAAGGATCAAAGCCAGGTCTCTTGTATTGCAGGCAGCTTCTTTACCATCTATTTCTAATTAAAATCTATACTAAATTTACCCATCTAATGGGCATTTTAGTTTCTTTTCTAAGCACTGTATTTAATCCATTTTAGGTCATATACAACATGGTATTAATTTTACATGTGTTTCACATTTAACAGGATGTTATAGAATTTCAGCAGTATAAAATATATAATATTGAAATATAAAATATTTGCTAAAATTCCAAAGCTGATCACAAAAATCACTAACTACCTCCATATCCAAAAGACAGTCATCAATACATCTTGGCACTCTTGTGTAGAATTGACTAAGGAGTCATAGAACAAGTCCTGACATAATCATTTACTTTCCAGTGATTTAAGTTCAGTCCTGAAAAATAAAGAGACAAGCTAATGGAGAAGAAAAGTGTTGGGCAACCTGAGTTCTTGGTAACTATCTTCTTTCTTTGTTGAAACCAAAGAGGGGGCCTCAGAGAGTTTCCCATAGGATTTAGTATAGTCTGTCTTATTTTCCACATGTTTTTGAAGCCTGTTGCTTGCTCTGTACCCAGCTGTACTCAAGGGGAACAAAGAATTCAAGAAAAAAAAAAAATCTGAATTGGGGGGTAGTGTGTGATTAAAGGAGCCAGAATATGCCATTCCAAAATATGCCACTTTATTTTTTTTTTTTTATTAATTTTTATTAGTTGGAGGCTAATTACTTTACATCATTATAGTAGTTTTTGTTATACATTGAAATGAATTAGCCATGGATTTACATGCATTCCCCATCCCAGTCCCCCCTCCCACCTCCCTCTCCACCCGATCCCTCTGGGTCTTCCCAGTGCACCAGGCCTGAGCACTTGTCTCATGTACCCAACCTGAGCTGGTTATCCATTTCACCCTAGATAATATACATGTTTCAATGCTGTTCTCCTGAAACATTAGTACAAGGATCATTTTGAGCTAGAGGCATTGAAAAACAGCAGATGCAAGAAGAATATTCTGATCTGCCTTTTTCTCTCTGAAAACAAGAGATAAAAATTCTGTATGAAATATGCCCTCCCTGTACTATGAGAAAAGGAACCTTCTTATCAGGGAAGGAAAGTTTAGATTAAGAGAATTGGCTACAGACAGATCTTGTGAAAATAATTCTTATTTTTCTCTAGCCTCTCCATACATTTTACTTACTTTTCCACAATTGCCTCACTTTGTTAAATCTATTATAAAAGGATTTAAATTTTTCCATTTCAACGGGTCTTCATTTCCTTAATAGGGCTTTCTTGCAACTTAAAACTGAAATATGTGTTTTTCATTAATCTGTCTTTTGTTACAGAGCCAGATTTGAAACCTGATATGGGGAGAGGAAATGATTTTCCTTCCCAACAGTGATATATTCAGAATATGAGAGTATTCAGCTATCAGATGGTACTGTGGATAGCTGATCTTGAGCTAGTTTACAAAGATTTCACCTTAGTTTGGGTTTCCCAGGTGGCACTAGTGGTAAAGAGCCCATCTGTCAATGCAGGTGACGTAAGAGACATGGGTTAGATCCCTCAGTCAGGAAAATCCCCTGGAGGAGGCCAGGGCAACCCACTCATTATTCTTGCCTGGAGAATCCCATAGACAGAGGAGCCTGGTGGGCTATAGTACACAGAGTCACAAGGAGTGGGATACAACTGAAATGACTTAGCACAAACTCACCTTAGTTTATCTGCCACTAAGCTGTCAGGAATAGGAACTTAGGGCTAATGTAAGAGATGACATTTTACTTGATCTTCTGTTCAGTAAATGTGGCAGGGCTCCTGTTGGTCTTGCTGAAGAGCTCACACACCTGACTCCAGAAAGCACTGTCAGGGCACATCCATAAAAGGACTTCAGGAGGGCCAGTTAATTAAGGCCGCTTGAGCCTCCCCTCCCTTCCCTCTTCCAGACTCCAAAATACAAGGAGAGAAATGGATCTAGAAGAGGGGTGAAAGAGAAAAAGTAGAGACCTTATGAGCTCTCCACTCCAAGGACCTCAGACCAAATCTTGGCCAATACTGAGGGTGGGAAAAGGGAGAAAGGGAAGACAAATAGATTATCAAAATCTTCAGTTGGATTGTGCTGAAATGGATTTTTAAAATCAGTAACCATGACTGGAAAGCAATGAGGTTTTCCAAATATATCATTAAGGATCAGAATATAGCTTAGGTAAAGCCAGTGATTAAAGATGAATAAAACTGGTTTTTTGTTTGTAGGCTACCAATGGTGAACTTACTAAAATCACTTGCTTTTTATAAATTTGTTTGTTTTGTTCACACTTGTATGTACCTGTGGTTGTTGTTCAGTTGCTCAGTCGTGTCCAACTCTTTGCCACCCCATGGACTGCAGCACTCCAGGTTTCCCTGTCCTTCATCATCTCCCAGAGCTTGCTCAAACTCATGTCCATTGAATGGGTGATGCCATCTAACTATCTCATCCTCTGTTGTCCCCTTCTCCTCCTGCCTTCAATCTTTCCCAGCATAGGGTCTTTACCAGTGAGTTGGTTCTCTGCATCAGGTAGCCAAAGTATTGGAAATTCAGCATCAGCATCAGTCCCTCCAGTGAATATTTAGGATTGATTTCCTTTAGGATGGACTGGTTGGCTCTCCTTGTAGTTCAAGGGACTCTCAAGATCTTCTCCAACACCACAGTTCAAAAGCAACTTCACCATGTGCAGACTTGTCCTGTTTATATTGTCAGCCTGTATGTACCTGTACTTGTGCCAAACGAATATTGAGAGTGTTTTCATTAATGATTGCCTTTAATAGGCATAGTGGTGAAGAAGTAAAGGTAATAGGGTAGAAATTAAAAGGCAAGGGATAAGCTGTAGCAAATATGGATAGTAAAGTATTCTGTTCTTTGCCAGAGGTGATTCATGTAGTCAGCCAGTTCTGATTACCCTAATAGACACTGAAAATAGATGAACATATTCAGTTTCAGAACTTGCAGTGATTATAAATAAAAGCAAACAGATTGTTATGGAAAACAATGACCAGTCAGAGAACACATAGTTTTTATTAATTGCCTGCTGTATTCATGACAGTGGGAGTTTTGTAACCAGACAATGTTCTTTCTTTCTGGAAATTCACATTTTAGTGTGGAAAACTCATTTAATAAATATTTGCAAACGTAAGTTAGATATATGACATATAAAGGATGAGCTTTTAAAATATATTATACTTGATTGGAATATCTTTCACATAAGACACTTATGGGAGTGTCTCTATATTTATGACTGGAAGTGTGTATACACTTACATGTACAATTTCCTCCTAACCAGTAAAGCCCCCAACAGGACTTTAGCTTCACTTGAACATTAGAAATCATGTGAGGCTAGAGTAATTTTGTTCAACCTTTTTATTTCTTTGAATATGAACCACAATCCAGTTGTTGAATTATGTTGTGGTCTACCAGTGGTTTTATGTGTTTATTGGGGCTCTATCATCAATGATTGTGAAATTTGAAATTTTACTTCTGCTCTTAATTCAGTAGTTTTCTCACACAAAATGCAATACTCAGTTTCCAAGAAAATTGCAAAAATGGCTAACAGAAGTGGAAAATGTTCCAGAAATAGAATTTTAGGGATACTCCAAGATAAACAAGTAGTAATGTGGTTAATAGTGAGAACTTCACAATGTACAGAATTGTCCTATTTATATTGTCAACCTGAAGGACCCTGATGAGGTTCTGCAACCCAGTTTAACTACTCAAACAGAAATTTTTCAGGAAGAAACAGTACAAAGCAAAGTTTCCATTTTAAGTTTCAAATAAGTGAATGAAAAGTTTTAGAGATTGTATTTCTGATCTAAATGAGAACATAAATTTGAAGTTAAGTGATAACTAACAAATGCAGTGTTAGCATGTGACCTAAAGCTCAGAGGAAATAGTTAATAAACAATAAGTTTTGAGTTGTGTATTAATTCAGGTACACAGTAAACTTCTGTTAACAAGAGAGGAGAAAGAGAACACAAAATAATTGTGCATAGAACAATATGGACCTTTAGGTCCAAACAATCATGATGGAAAAGGTCCAAGACTGGTTGGGCATTTACGATTCCCTCAACATTTGGCTTCCAAGTTTGAGTCAAAAGATGCTGATCTAGTTTTTGCCATCATCCAGACAGCGGGAAAAAGAGTGAGGGCCACAGGAATGTATGACAAAATCTTTTCTATCCTCTTGGAAGTGACTGCCATTAACGAGGCTCAACAGACATAGATTGACCAAATCTTAGTCCCAGGGCTACATGTAGCTACAAAAGGCATAAAGATGTTTTATATATATATATATATATATATATATATATATATATATAGAGAGAGAGAGAGAGAGACAGAGAGAGAGACAGAGAGAGAGACAGAGAGAGAGAGAGCAGATAAACCCCATGTCTGTGGAATAGACAGATATGGATAGACAGACAGATATGGAATAGACATGTCTATGGAACAGATATTGGTGACACCTACTAGTTAGCCACAAGACTATATCTCAACTACAACCTGCTAACACACACTTTCAGCTGTTAGAGTTATAGATCTTACATTTGTAACATTTTTAAGCTGTAAGCTTGTAATATGATTAGAAGTTTTATTAGGAAGACTTTTATTCACAATTTCATCCCTAAAACATACCAAATATTTTATATTTCATCATTTAATTCCAAGTTAATAAAATGTTTCATAATCTCCAATGTTTTCTACATTCTAAATATGTATGAAAATTAATAAGTTGTGGTCACTTTTTCATTGCAGTTATTCATCATCTTAATGTATATGTTAGATTCCATCAATTATGTATAAATATATGGGACTACAAATGTCTTGGGCTTTCCTGGTTAATCAGGGGTAGAAGATCCACCTGCAATGCAAAGATCCCCTAGAAAATGAAATGGCAACTCACTCTAGTATTTTTTCCTGGGAAATCCCATGGACAGAGGAGCCAGACTGCTGTAATCCATGGGGTCTCAAAAGAGTTGGACACAATTTAGCAACTAAACAGCAACAAATGTCTTAGAAAGTTCCTACACTTGTTGAGAAGCACTTGATCTGTAGTCATATTTACTTATGAACTCCTGCAACAATTCTAGCTGAATACAACATCCATCCATCACCTTTTCTCTACTAGTCTTTGGAAAGAGAATTGAATTTTTAAATTAGTGTGGCCCATTGTATGTTAATCCAGAAACCTGTAACTGCGTGGGGAAAGGGCATATCTCAGTGGAGTTTGTAGGATATTCTTCAGTACATCATGCCTCTCATAAAATTCAGAGCCTGGCCCTTGGGCTTCCAGACTCACACATGAAGAAAAGTAATTTTTCAAGAAAGAAAGGAAAGTGAAAGTGAAAGTCACTCAGTCGTGTCCAACTCTTTGCAACCCCATGGATTGTATAGTCCATTGAATTCTCCAGGCCAGAATACTGGAGTGGGTAGCCTTTCCCTTCTCCAGGGGATCTTCCCAACTCAGGGATCAAACCCAGGTCTTCCGCATTGCAGGTGAATTCTTCACCATCTGAGCCACAAGGGAAGCCCAAGAATATTGGAGTGGGTAGCCTATCCCTTCTCCAGCAGATAAAATTCATATTAATCAAATCAACAAGTCTATAAATGCTTATATGAGTCGGACACGACTGAGTGACTTCACTTTCACTTTTCACTTTCATGCATTGGAGAAGGAAATGACAACCTACTCCAGTGTTCTTGTCTGGAGAATCCCAGGAACAGAGGAGCCTGGCGGGCTGCAGTCTATGGGGTCGCACAGAGTCAGACACGACTGAAGTGACTTAGCATTAGCAGCATTTAAGATACAAAATGTAGCCCATGAAAGAGCTACTGTATGCAACAGTTAAATAAATAAACTATTTTACAAATATTTATTGAGTGTTAATATTTTGCACAAAATGTAGTACCAATAGGGTATAGACAGACAAATCAATGTTCTAGAAAGTAATGTTCAAATGAGAGGTGGGCTTCTCTAAAAAACTAACAGAGGGCAATGAACTAAGAGGACTAAACTACTACTGTTTTTGAACTTAGAGGTTTCCAAGTTAAAACTTCTTCATATCTTCAAGATGTTCAGTAAATAATTTGACACTCTTCCATCTGCTATGTGTCCCAGTTTCTGACTACACAGATAACACTTTTAAAATAGAATATGGTGATACTGGAAATGCGATTTTCCTAACCTATTCATTGAATACACATCTGCTCCTCATTAATATGCAATGTGATTGCTCAAGTATACACACTTTCCATTTTTTATTGTACGTCTACTTAAAGGACCTATTTGATTTTGGTTAGACATTGGCAAATTAATTTATTCCTTCTTTAGTACATAACTATCTTCATTGTGTTGGTTTTATAACAGCTATTTCTCATAAGTCACATATAGATACAATTAATCTCTGAATAAAATAAAATTTCAAAATTAATGTGAATTAAACACAGTATAGATTTAGCTTTCTCACACATAAAAGTAGAATGAATGGGCCAAGAGTTGTTGGTCAGCTTCACAAGCATCAAGACCTATGCTGTTCTAGCATCCTGAATACCCGGTTTCTGCTTCATGGTTCAGTTCCAGCTATTTAATCCAAACTCCAGCCATAAAGAAGAGGAAAGTAAAAGGAAAGCAACAATACACTCTGGCTTTGAGTACAGTTATTGCAGGTAGCAAACACCGCTATCACTCATCTCCTATTTGAACAGGTCTTATCACCATTATAGTCGACATCAGAACCAAACAAAGGTTAGCAGTGCCCACCCTCCCAGCAGCTGAAAGTCAGCCAATAATTTAAAGCCAGCCATCCATATCTAGGATTCCTTCCTGTCCAGAAATTCAACCATGGATTGTGTAATACACTAGGATTTATGATCAAAAACAATCCACCTGTAAGTGGACTCATACAGTTCAAACCCATGTTTTTCAGGGATCGACCCTGTTTACAAGAGAGCACAGAATATGTTTCCTTATTTTCAGAAATATCCCTGCTTGGCTGGAAAAAAAAATAATGAGAAAGAGTCAAATACAATTTTCTGGAATATCTCTCAATTTAATGTTCTTCAGTAACGTGTAGTGTCTTCTTGACAAACTCAAGTACAGTTGAGAATAATCTCATTTTTTTTTCCCCAAAGAAAACCTATAGAAAAACTGAATAGGTTAATTGGGGTTGAATTATATATTTTTATTTTTCTATGATTAAGTTTTTCAAGTATTCTTCAAATAATCTATATCATTAATGGCTTTGTTTTATAAATTATTGAAAGATGATAAATCTCCCATTATCATGTGTTTTAAAATTTGTGTATATTAAATTGGGCTTCCTAGGTGGTGCTCGTGGTAAAGAACACTTCTGCCAATGCAGGAAATATAAAAAACAGAGATTCACTCCTTGGATCAGGAAGATCTCCTAGAGTATATTAAATTAATCTGTGTTAGAAACATGTAATCTTCTGAATATTCTTGAGTCCTCGCTCTTTTTTCCCTCAACCAAGATTCTTCTATTCTCCAAAGTCTATACATTGTTGCTGTGGTTGTTTAGTTGCCCAGTCGTGTCCAACTCTTTGCAACCCCATAGACTGCAGCTTGGGAGCCTTCCCAGTCCTTCTCTATCTCCCAGAGTCTGCTCAACCTCATGTTCGTTGAGTCGGTGATGCCATCCAGATATCTCATCCTCTGTTATTACGTTCTTTTAATTCAATCTTGATAAAGCCTTTCTTAGTTCAGTTCAGTTCATTCGCTCAGTCATGTCCGACTCTTTGTGACCCCATGAATCGCAGCATGCCAGGCCTCCCTGTCCATCATCAACTCCGGCAGTTTACTCAAACTCATGTCCATCAAGTTGGGGATGCCATCCAGCCATCTCATCCTCTATCATCCCCTTCTCCTCCTGTCCTCAATCCTTCCCAGCATTCTGGTCTTTTCCAATGAGTCAACTCTTCACATGAGGTGGCCAAAGTATTGGAGTTTCAGCTTCAACATCAGTCTTTCCAATGAAAACCCAGGACTGATCTCCTTTAGGATGGACTGGTTGGATCTCCTTGCAGTCCAAGGGACTCTCAAGAGTCTTCTCCAACACCACAGTTCAAAAGCATCAATTTTTCAGCACTCAGCTTTCATCACAGTCCAAATTTCATGTCCATACATGATTACTGGAAAAACCATAGCCTTGACTAGAAAGACTTTGTTTGCAAATTGATGTCTCTGCTCTTTAATAGGCTGTCTAGGTTTGTCAGAACTTTCCTACCAAGGAGTCAGTGTCTTTTAATTTCCTGACTGCTGTCACCATCTGCAGTGATTTTGGAGCCCACCCAAAATAAAGTTCGACACTGTTTCCACTGTTTCCCCATCTATTTGCCATTAAGTGATGTGGGACCAGGTGCCATGATCTTAATTTTTTGAATGTTGACCTTTAAGCCAACTTTTTCACTCTCCTCTTTCATCAATAGGCTTTTTAGTTCCTCTTCACTTTCTGCCATAAGGGTGGCATCATCTGCATATTTGAGGTTATTGATATTTCTCCTGGCAATCTTGATTCCAGCTTGTGCTTCTTCCAGCCCAGTGTTTCTCATGATGTATTCCACATAAAAGTTAAATAATCAGGGTGACAATATACAGCCTTGATGTACTCTTTTTCCTATTTGGAACCTGTCTGTGCTCCCATGTCCATTTCTAACTGTTGCTTCCTGACCTGCATACAGGTTTGTCAAGAGGCAGTCAGTTGGTCTGGTATTCCCATCTCTTTCATAATTTTCCACAGTTTATTGTGATTCACACAATGAAAGGCTTTGGCATATTGAATAAAGCAGAAATAGATGTTTTTCTGGAAGTCTCTTGCTTTTTCAATGATTCAGCAGATGTTGACAATTTGATTTCTGGTTCCTCTGCCTTTTCTAAAACCATCTTGAACATCTGGAAGTTCACAGTTCACATATTGTTGAAGCCTGACTTGGAGAATTTTGAGCATTACTTTACTAGTGTGTGAGATGAGTGCAATTGTGTGGTAGTCTGAGCAGTCTTTGGCATTGCCTTTCTTTGGAATTGGAATGAAAATGGACCTTTTCCAGTCCTGTGGCCACTGCTGAGTTTTCCAAATTTGCTGACATATTGAGTGCAATATGTTCACAGCATCATCTTTCAGTGTTTGAAACAGCTCAACTGGAATTCCATCACCTCCACTAGCTTTGTTCATAGTGATGCTTTCTAAGGCCCACTTGACTTCACATTCCAGGATGTCTGGCTCTAGGTGAGTGATCACATCATCCTGATTATCTGGGTCATGAAGGTCTTTTTTTGTACAGTCCTTCTGTGTATTCTTGCCACCTCTTCTTAATATCTTCTGCTTCTGTTAGGTCCATAACATTTCTGTCCTTTATCAAGCCCATCTTTGCATGAAATGTTCCCTTTGTATCTCTAATTTCTTGAAGAGATCTCTAGTCTCCCATTCTGTTGTTTTCCTCTAATTCTTTGTATTGATCACTGAGGAAGGCTTTCTTATCTCTCCTGGCTATTCTTTGGAACTCTGCATTCAGAGGGAATGGAATATGGGAATATCTTTCCTTTTCTCCTTTGCTTTTTGCTTCTCTTCATTTCACAGCTATTTGTAAGGCCTCCTCAGACAACCATTTTGCCTTTTTGCATTTCTTTTCCATGGGGATGGTCTTGATCCCTGTCTCCTATACAATGTCATGAACCTCTGTCCATAGTTCATCAGGCATTCTGTCTATCAGATCTAGTCCCTTAAATCTATTTCTCACTTCCACTGTATAGTCATAAGGGATTTGATTTAGGTCATACCTGAATGGTCTAGTGGTTTTCCCTACTTTCTTCAATTTAAGTCTGAATTTGACAATAAGGAGTTCATGATCTGAGCCACAGTCAGCTCCTGGTCTTGTTTTTGCTGACTGTATAGAGTTTCTCCATCTTTGGCTGCAAAGAATATAATCAATCTGATTTCGGTGTTGACCATCTGGTGATGTCCATGTGTAGAGTTTTCTCTTGTGTTGTTGGAAGAAGGTGTTTGCTATGACCAGTGCGTTCTCTTGGCAAAACTCTATTAGCCTTTGCCCTGCTTCATTCTGTACTTCAAGGCCAAATTTGCCTGTTACTCCAGGTGTTTCCTGACTTCCTACTTTTGCATTCCTGTCCCCTATATGAAAAGGCCATCTTTTGTAGATGTTAGTTCTAGAAGGTTTTGTAGGTCTTCATAGAACCATTCAACTTCAGCTTCTTCAGCGTTACTCTTTCTTATTTAGTTATGTCTGTACCGCCCCATTTTGTTGGGAATTTCTGACTGCTGTATGCAAATGAGGGTTTCCCTAGTGGCTCAGATGGTAAAGAATCCACCTGCAATGCAGGAGACCTGGGTTGGGAAGACCCCCCTGGAGGAGTGCATGGCAATATACTCCATTATTCTTTTCTAGAGTAACACCATGGACAGAGGAGCCTGGTGGGCTGCAGTCCATGTGGTCTCAAAGAGTCAGACACAAGTAAGCACACACACACACCTGTGCAAATGAAGAGTTCCAAAGGCTTTTTGTTTGCTCCCAATTAGTATTTTTCCGGTGCTCATCTCATTAAACTGCATAGTTTATTATCACTTCTCAAAATCAGTTAATCCGAAAGGAAATTGAAAGGTGTTGCTGAACCATGCAAAGACACCGGGATTCTTGGCCTCTGGAGGGGAACAATTCAGTCCAGGGCCAGAGACGAGGCTTGATCGCTCAGAGCTTTTGTGTAATAAAGTTGTATTAAAGTATAAAGGAGATAGAGAAAGCTTCTGACATAGGCATCAGAAGGGGGCAGAAAGAGTAGCCCCTTGCAATTGTTAGCAATGGAGTTATATACTCTTGAATTAGTTATTACAGTGAGTCAAAAGAATGTCTGGAGGTTGTAAAGACCTCACTAGACCTATTACCATAATTTACACCTTAAGATAACAGGATTAGCCCAAAGGTTTTTTCCAGAGAATGTCCTCAAGCAGGATACATTATTGCTATATAATCCTAAGGAATGTAGAGGGACAAAAAAAGTTTGTCCTTTCTTCCTCCTTGAGAATTCCAGACCTCTCTCTCCTTGGGGACCCCTGGACTTCTTATCAACCTGCCTAGGAATTGACTCTCTCAACATCTTTCAAAATCAATCCTGAATATTCATTAGAAAGACTGATGCTGAAACTGAAACTCTAATACTTATTGTCCATAAAAATATAAACACAGGTTTACATGTTTTTAAAATTTTAGACATTAAGATTTTGAGATTTATCCAAATTGATATTTATAGCCCTAATAATTTTGATATTTAACTGTGTGAATATAACATCATTTATCAGTTTCCATTTTCGAGGACACTTAGATTAACCCTAACTTTTTAAATATTACAATAAATGCAATAAATATTCTTTAAAATGTCACATTGTGCAAATATATGAGGTGCATACAAATTTTACTAGTAACAATAGAATTACTAGTTTGTGGGATATGTTTATTTTCAACTAGCTTTTGCTAGCTAGCCTTTGAAAATAGGTGAAGCAATTGTTTACTCAAGTAAGTAATTGATTAAACTTTCAATGTTTCTCATTGCTGCTAGCATTTGTTATCAAAAGTGGTTTTAATTTTTCCTAGTCTAAGGAAGTCAGTGACATCTCATCAGTATTTTTCTGATTACTAATTGAGATTAGTACATTTTTCTTGACAATTCTATTTCTATTCCTTTCAATTGCTGTTCACATTTTTGCCTACTTTTCTATTCCGATGCTGCTTTTTTAGTTAATGTTTCTTATGGTTTTTAAGAATCTCTTCATATGTTCATTAAAAAATGACCATTGTAGCATTTATATTGTGCTCACTATTTGTTATTTACTTTTCAAAGTTCTTTATACTTATTAGCACATTTCATGGACATGAAATTCTGTTATACATGATAAAATATTTTCTTGTCTGTAGACTTACACAAAATATTTTCATTTTGGTGTATTTAAATTTATTAGTATATTTATTTTTTATGATTTTTCCTTTGATCTTCCCAGGGAATTTTTCTTACTAGTAGGGCATATGGATATTTCTGTAAATATCCTTAAAATATTTATTTTTTTTTAAATTTCACATTTTGGTATCTAATACCTCTGGAGTTTACTCTTAGTGACATTGGGATTTATTATTTTTATATAGAAATTACATAAAAGTTTTGAAACGGTTATTCCTGTACCATTTGTGTTTAGTCTGTCATTTTCCAGCTGAATTCTAAAGCTTTGTATATCATGTATCAAGTTGCCATAATTGTATGAGTCTTTCTGGGCACTCTCTTATATCTCATTGGTCCATTTATCTATCCCTGTGTCAACATTCTCTATTGAAATTGATAATCTGTGTATCTTAACTGATACAAATCATCCATCCACCTTGTTCTTTTACAGATGTCTTGGTTATACTCATTCTAATTATTTTTAACATGTTCCTTTAAAAAACCGTATGACTTAGAATTAGATTGTTTACATAAATTGTGTTTTAGTAAAATTGTCATATATATGACACTGAGTCACATATTCATGAACAGTTTTCTTTTTCCATTTATTTATTTATTTTTAAAAATTTATTTGACTGCATTGGGTCTTCATTGTGTCATGTGAGATCTTTCAGGGTGGTTCCCGCACTCTCTAGCTATGGCACATGGACTTTTGTCCCACAGCAAGTGGGATCTCAGTTCCCTGACCCAGGATTGAACTCACATTCCCTGCATTGCAAAGCAGCATTTTAACTACTGGGCCATTGGGGAAATCCCCCTATTTATCTCTATCTTATTTTATATCTTTGAATTAAATTTTATCATATTCATATTTGTTATTAAAGAACAGCACATCCTTAATAGGTTGGGCCTTTATTGTTTTTGTGAATTGTTGTTGTTGCTTGGTCTCTTAAGTCGTGTCCAACTCTGCCACCCCATGGACTGCAGCATGATAAGCTCCTCTGTCCTTCACTGTCTTCCAGAGTTTGCTTATATTCATATCCATTGAGTTGCCATGCTATCTAACCACCTCATTCTCTGCCATCCTGTTCTCCTTGCCTTCAATATGCCCCAGCATCAGGGTTTTTTTCCAATGAGTCAGTTGTTCCCATTAGGTGGCCCAAAGTATTGGAGCTTCAGCTTCAGCGTCAGTCCTTCCAATGAGTGTTCAGGGTTGATTTCCTTCAGGATTGACTGGTTTGATATCCTTGCAGTCCAAGAGACTCAAGAGTCTTTTCCAGCACCACAATTCAAAAGCATCAATTCTTCAGCGCTCAGCCTTCTTTATGGTCCAACTCTCACATCTGTGCATGACTACTGGTAAAAACCACAGCTTTGACTACATGGACTTTTGCTGGCAAAGGGATGTCTGTCTCTGCTTTTCAATACATTGTCTAGGTTTGTCATAGCTTTTCTTCCAAGGAGCAACCATCTTTTAATTTCATGTCTGCAGTCACCATCTGTGATGGTTTTAGAGCTCAAGAAAATAAAGTCTGTTACTGCTTCCACTTTTCCCCCTTCTATTTGCCATTAATTGATTGGACCATATGCCATTTTCTTTGTTTTTAGAGTGCTGAGATTGAAGCCAGCTTTTTTGCTCTCCTTGTTCACCCTCATCAAGAGCCTTTTTAATTTATTTTCATGTTCTGCCACTAGAGTTGTATCATCTGCACATCTGAGGTTGTTTGTATTTCTCCTGGCAGTCTTGATTTCAACTTGTGATTCATCCAGCCTGGCATTTTGTGTGATGTACTATGCATATAAATTAAATAAGAAAGGTGACAATATACACCTTTGTAGTACCCTTTTCCCAAATTTGTCCCATGTCTGGTTCTAGTGGTTGCTTCTTAACCCACATACAAGTTTTTCAGGAGACAGATAAGGTGGTCTAGCATTCCCATCTCTTTAAGAATTTACAGTTTGTTGTGATCCATACAGTCAAAGGTTGTAGCGTAGTCAATGAAGCAGAAGTAGAGGTTTTTCTTGAATTCCCTTTTTTTCTCTATGATCCAATGAATGTTGGCGACTTGATCTCTGGTTCCTCTGCCTTTTCTAAACCCAGTTTTATGTCTGGAAGTTCTCGGTTCACATACTGTTGAAGCCTAGCTTGAAGGATTTTGAGTATAACCATATCAAGTGAAATGAGCTACTATAAATAATAACCCATTATTTTTTTCTAAATTAGTCTTTGAATTTGACTTTCTATCATACTTGGTCTTCCTTTCCCAATATTCAGTCTCCAGATGCAGATTCTTAACCAGCTCACTGTTATATATCCAGGTGATGGTATGTGCATGGAACATTATCCTTTTGTCATGAATCTTCCTAAAAAACAAGACACTCTCAAGTAAGAGACTTCCATTTTTACCTATTGCCAACATGATGGATGGTAGATTTGACTATATTACCAACTGTAGCCTACATTTTAAAACTCAGCTCTTCTGTCCATTTTATGATCTCCTCCCGAGCTCACATGGTTTTTGGCAGCTTGCAGGTTCTTGCATGCTGACAGTATGCCTCCCTCAGTTTTTCTCTGACTGCACTGCATGCTGCCCTTAGTTCTTTGTCTCATGGCCTTTTCCAAAGGGAAGCTCACAACATGGCAGCTGATATTTTCAAAACCAGCAAGAAGAAGGGTTGGCTTAAAAAGCTGAGAGCTTAATGTTTTTTACTGATATTTATTCAGTCAAAAATTGTTTGTTATTTGTAAACTCCACAAATATTTATTTAAAACCTACTTAATAAGCATGGTATGTTCCTGAGCTAAAACTAAACAGATCAGACTTGACCTTTTACTCTCTATTATAAAGAATATGGTATTTATATAATCATGTACATCTCAATAACTTTGCCATATTCTATTAGAAGCAAGTCACAGGTCCCATCCACAATTAAAGTGAGAGGATTATACAAGGGTCTGGACACTAGAAGGCAGAAATCATGGAGACCACATTATTTTCTTCTGTTCTAAACTTTCCAATGACAAAACCATCAGAAATTTCCCTTTTGAAATGTTTCTTTTTAAAATATTGAAAATTGCACAGAAAAGCAAAACCACATGCACATATGCACATAATTGTTCTTTACTGAAATGGAATTTTACTATTCATGCTGTTGAACAATTTGATCTTATATCTTAATTCTCTATTGTGGCCATGATTTCACATTACCAATATTTACACTCTAATATATATGATGACCATCTCCTTAGTTACTATATGTTACAAATAATAATGCTTAAACTGAACATTATAATTACTGGATCACAGTTGTTAATTTGCCAGATATCAAATTTAGGATGATCAGGTGTACAAAAGACCAGAACAGTAAGGAAAAGTAATGCCAAAGTAATGTTGCATCAACTAACAAATAGATATTTCTAGTTAGCACTGTTCAAAATGGTAGCCACTGGCCACAGATGGTTATTAAAATTAATTCCAATTAAATAAAATTAAAATTTAGTCTCCAGTCACGTTAGCCACATTGAAAGTGTGCAGTGGACAGTTGTTTTTTTCTGGTCATAGCACCAAATTGTGTGTGCTCAGTCACTCAGTAATGTCTGACTCTTTGCAACCCCATGGCCTGTGGCCTGTGAGGCTCTTCTGTTCATGAGAATTTCCAGGCAAGAATACCAGAGCAGATTGCCATTATTTATTGCAGTGATCTTCTCCATCCAGGAATTGAACCTGTTTCTCCTGTATTTCCTGCATTAGCAGGCAGATTATTTACCACCTGTGAGGTCCATTAGTACCAAATTATTATTTACTAAATTTAATTTAATGGATATAATTATTATATATTCTTGAATAAACCTAAATAAATTTAAACTTTGATATTTAACACAGTAAAAATTCAATGCAATATATTTAAAATATGTGACAAAATATCTGGGGAAAAATTACAATAAATTTGAATGCACACATACATATATAATTATGTATAAACAAAAATTGTTGTGTACTTATCCTCTTAGCATTTAAGCTTTCTACTGAACAACATTAGTTTAAAATATGGTATTGGGCAATAATTGGTACATCAGTTACATTGAAAGTATCTGCAAAAGACTTTACTATATATAAGAAGGGAGGAAAGAAACAGACACTTAAAAAAAAAAAGTAAAACTATATGGGGGAAATAAATTTAACTTATTAGGATGCCATGCAAGTAACTCTAGATATTCCTGTAGCAGAGACTAACATTCCACCAATTAATTTGTGAGCCAAACAATTAATCAAAAGAGAACTGGAAGAATTTACTGGGGAGTTATACATAGATGCTGGTACTTACATTCTTAGAAAAACACATTCCAGAGGTTTAAATTGGCTGCTAAATCTACCATGTGTTACTGGTTGTCAGAGACACCACTGTAGAATAAGGGTGATGGAGACCAGATTCATAACCACAAGGAAGGAGAATTATTGCTAAGTTAGTAGTAGTTACATTCTGTTAATCTGGATTATAATTTCTAGGCAAATATTGTTCAAGATATATTCATGTGAGTGAAGTATCTATGTATTGTTATTAAAAGTGCATTGATATCATGTATTAATTTTGTGACTACTGGAGTGACAATTATAATTAGATCATAGGTTCCTAAACATGTCAGTGACTTGCACAATGTCTGCTAAATAATCTTAGTATGAAAAAATAAGAGGGAGCTCTGTTTTAATTTTGTTATACCAGAAAACCAATAGAATGAGCAATCTGACCACAGATTCTTAAGTTGAAAATGAAAAGGGGAAGGGTTGTGCAATAAAACAAACAAGCAAAAATCATAATTATTTCTAGCACAGTCAATATGGAAATAAATTTGTCTTAAAAATATAAATACTGTTAAGACTAACTAAAATAAGCAAATATATTCAAATTAGAAGTGAGAGGGGCAATATTTACCATATACAACAAGGTGTTCATTAAAGTATAAAATAAAATACTAGTGTGTATGTATATTAAAATGTAAGATTTCTGAAAAACTAAGCATTATCAATATCAACAAATAAATAGAAAATTTAAATTGGCCAATTATTAAGCAAAATGATTCATTAATTGCCAAATAGATGTTAAAGGATATTCACAGGCTGAGATATAAAGGTAGGATTTTTTTCAATTTTTCATAAAAAATAATTCTCCTGTAATATGTACTTTTAGGTAATAAAGTATATGGACTTTCCTCAATATTATATTAACCCAGAAACAAAGAAAAAATTCAGATTAGTGTATGCTAAATTCTTACCCTATTTCTGTCCCTCTTCCTCCCTCTCGTTTTTCCTCTCTATCCCTTCTTTTCTCTCTGTATGTATATAAATATATATACATTAAGATAAGTATATATTACATTTGTAGATTTAAGCATTGTTCTCTAAGAAATGGGTAAACCAAATAGAAACAATTATAAAGATATAGGAAACTATCAATCAATTTGTCCTAACTGACATATATAATACTTGGCCCTCATAAGAACTGCAGAACACATGGTCTTTTCAAATGCTCATGAAACATTCATTAACATGAGTTCCCCTGGAGAGGAAAATGGCAACTTACTCTAGCATTCTTGCCTGGGAAGTCCCATGGACAGAAGAACCTGGCAAGCTATAGTCTGTGGGGTCACAAAGAGCTGGACACGGCTGAGCATGCACACATGCATACTGAGCCCTGTAACATGTCTTAGGACATTGAAAGTGACTGAAATTATACAAAATGTGTTCTCTGATCACAAGAGAAATGTTGCAAAGATATATTTAAAATATGTAGAAAATCTACAAATATAGGAAATTAACTATGACATTTGTAATCACCCATTGAGGAAAAAACATTGCAAAGTGAATCAAAAAGCATTTAAAAATGAATAATAAAAATATATATAAAATTTTAGGGGATGCAATTGCAGCAATACTTAGAAATCTGCAGTTTTTTATGTTTATCTAAGAATGTTTAATGAATGAGCTAAGAATTGTTCTTTTTGAAGGAAGGATTAATTAACATAAAGCAAGCAGAAGGAGAAGTGAAAAATATACGAAATAGAAAACAGACAAGCCATAAAGTAAATCAATGTAATAAAAAACTAGTTCATTGGGAACATCTCTGGCTGAAGAGAAAATAGGTTTTTAATACCATGAATGAAACAGAGGCCACCAATAAAAATTTTTCAGTTATTAGATTATAAAACATATTTTGAAGAAAGTTAAAGTTATCAACTTTACATAAAATGAATGGTTTTTTTTATTTTTTATTTTTTTAAATAAGTTTCTTAAGAGAAACAGTTTACCAAGAATATATTTATTAAATAAATTAAATATAATAACAAATACTTTTCCAGAAAGAAAATTCTGGGTCAATATTGCATAATGGTGAGCTCAAATATTTGATGAAAAATTAACATAACTGAAAACTAAGGAAAAAGAAAACAGAAAAAACTGAATGAAAGATTTTATCAGACATTTCACCAAAGAACATATATGTATAGCAAAAAGCATATGAAAAAATGCTCACACTATATGTATATGTATATATATGTATATATGTATATGTATACATATATATATATATGGATATGGATATGTACAGTAAAATTAGATACCACACCAAGTAGAATGTCTAAAATTTTAAAGATATATGTAATATTAAGTATCAGTGAGTACTACAATTACTGAAGTTTAATACTTTGAGTTGCAGTATAAATGATTCAGTCACCTTAGAAAATAGTTTAGCAAGCTATATAATGTTAGATACATATTTACCTTATGACCCAGTAGTTCACTCTTAGTTATTATACAGGCAGAAATGAAAACATAGTTCCTCAAATAATTTATATAGATACTCATAATAGCTGTATTCCTAGAAATCACAAATGACATAATAACTTAAAAAAATAAATTGTGGTATATTCATATAACGGACTAATCAGCCAAAAATAAAAAGTGAAGATGCACACATTAGCATGATGATTCTCGACAGAATTATGCTAACTGACACAATCCAGACACAAGTGTATACATCAATTTCTATTGACATGACATTTTAGAATAGGAAAAACTAGTCTACAGGTATAAATCATATTGATTTCTGTTTTGGGTGGAGGATGATGACAGATTGAAATCATAATGAAGTAATCAGAGTTCTGGCATACAAAATGGAGTCAGAGAGCCATTGACAATCTGGTCTCAGACCAGCACCCAGAACCTGAACTTTCTGAACTCTACAATACTAAACTTAATTATATCTCCCATCAGTTTTAGAACAACATCTCCTGGCTTCCTTGGTGGCTCAGACAATAAAGAATCTGCCTGCAATGCAGGGGACCCAGGTTTGATCCCTGGGTCAGGAAGATCCCCAGGAGAAGGAAATGGCTGCCCATTCTAGTATGCTTGTCTGGAGATCCCACAGAGAGGAGCCTTGAGGAGCCTACAGTCCACTGGGTCACA
Source organism: Odocoileus virginianus (assembly GCF_023699985.2). Lineage (NCBI taxonomy): Eukaryota > Metazoa > Chordata > Mammalia > Artiodactyla > Cervidae > Odocoileus > Odocoileus virginianus. Next base: position 12,594,764 of record NC_069697.1, read on the forward strand.
AAGGGTCAGACATGACTGAAAGACTAACACTTACTACTTGCAACTTTGTTTTATTAATACCAATGCAGCCATTTCGGACTTCAACCAATTTTTGCTTAACAGGCACCCCTCCTTCTTGCCAGCTGCAATAAATAATTCTTGACAAACAACTTATGTAACTAACTGTGGCCTTGCAGTTTTTACCTTTATAAGTTTCCTCCATTTCGTAGTTGAGGGGAACACATTTCAAGTGCTTGTGGAGTTGGTCCTTTGCAGGCTACAGTCCTACAAACCACAAATAGATGCCTGTTTATTTCAGTCAGGTCTTTGTTTCTGAAATTTTGGTTAACACAGGAAAGAGAAAGATGGGAGTGGAGGAACAAGTGGAATTTTAAGCTTTTATACTGTGATTGGTGTATTGGTTACAGGGGTGAATAAATTTATCAAAACATCAAAAATACACTTAAGAATGGATTCATTTTACTGTATATAAAGGATACTTTGGTAAAACTGACTTTAAAAAGGAATTGTGAAAAATCCACATGGACAGAACTATAAACTGAAAATCTCAACAATTACTTAAAAATGCAGAAAGATACTGTACTTCTGGTCCAAGAATTCATTATTGAAAATCTATTTTCTCAGTTCACATAATTCTGCAATTTCAATTACAATACTGATTTTTTTTCCTGACAGTCACAAATGGGTTTAAATGTTTATTTGGAAGGAAATAAAGGAAGAAAATTAAGTTTTTTGAAAGAAATGATAATAGAAGACTTGCTGCAATAGACATTAAAATGTTTGCTAAAGAGATAATGTTAACAGTGACATATCAGACAAAGTATAGTAAAAATCTATAATTTAAAAATTTATAAACTATAGAACAGTGGCTTAAGTTTTGGTAAAAATACATCTTCCATCACATGTTATACAAATATTAGAAATAAAATTAAATTAATTAAACTAAAGGAGCAATTTTATCTTTAATATAAATTAAATACTACACAAGACCACCTGACCTGCCTCTTGAGAAACCTATATGCAGGTCAGGAAGCAACATTTAGAAGTGGACATAGAAATACAGACTTGTTCCAAATAGGAAAAGGAGTATGTCAAGGCTGTATGTTGTCAACCTGCTTATTTAACTTATATGCAGAGTACATCATGAGAAATTTTGGGCTGGAAGAAGCACATGCTGGAATCAAGATTATCAGGAGACATATCAATAACCTCAGATACACAGACGACACCACCCTTATGGCAGAAAGTGAAGAGGAACTAAAAAGCCTCTTGATGAAAGTGAAAGAGGAGAGTGAAAAAGTTGGCTTAAAACAACATTCAGAAAACTAAGATCATGGCTTCTGGCCCCATCACCTTATGTGAAATACATGGTGAAACAGTGGAAACAATGTCAGACTTTTTTGGGCCCCAAAATCACTGCAGATGGTGATTGCAGCCATGAAATTAAAAGGCACTTACTCCTTGGAAGGAAAGTTATGACCAACCTAGATAGTATATTAAAAAGCAGAGACATTACTTTGCCAACAAAGGTCCGTCTAGTCAAGGCTATGGTTTTTCCAGTGGTCATGTATGGATGTGAGAGTTGGACTGTGAAGAAAGCTGAGCACCAAAGAATTGATGCTTTTGAACTGTGGTGTTGGAGAAGACTCTTGAGAGTCCCTTGGACTGCAAGGAGAGCCAACCAGTCCATCCTAAAGGAGATCAGTCCTGGGTGTTCATTGGAAGGACTGATGCTGAAGCTGAAACTCCCAATACTTTGGCCATCTCATGCGAAGAGTTGACTCATTGGAAAAGACCCAGATGCTGGGAGGGATTGGGGGAAGGAGGAGAAGGGGACGACAGAGGATGAGATGGCTGGATGTCATCACCGACTCGACAGACATGGGTTTGAGTAAACTCCGGGAGCTGGTGATGGACAGGGAGGCCTGGAGTGCTGCGATTCATGGGGTCTCAAAGAGTCAGACATGACTGAGCGACTGAACTGTACTGAACTGAAATACTATATTAAATTAAATTATTTTAATTGAGCATAATTAAACACTTTACATAAAATATTCATTAAATGAAGGTAGAATTTCTCACTCTCAAGTCTATAACTAAAATTAAAATTACCATGTGTGTGCTTAGTCACTCAGTCTTCTCTGACTCTGTGACCCCATGGACTGTAACCCACCAGGCTCCTTGTCCATGGAATTTTCCAGGCAAGAATACTAGAGTAGGTTGTCATTTCCTAATTCAGAGTATCTTTCTGACCCAGGAATAGAACCCACATCTCTTTGCATCTCCTGCATTGGCAGGTGGATTCTTTACCACTGTGCTACCTGGGAACCGAACCTACCATGTGATCCAGCAATTACACTACTGGGTGTGTATCTGAAAAAAAATTCAAAAAGATATATGCACCTCAGTTTTCTTGCTAGCATTATTTAGAGTCGACAGGATATGAAACAACCTAAGTGTCCATCAACAGATGAATGGATAAAGACATTGTGGCATATATACATATGTATCTAACTTACAGAGAGAGAGAGAGAGAGAGAGAGAGATGGACCTGGCAGTATGCTAAGTGAAATAAGTCTGAGAAAGAAATACAAACACTGTATGATACTACTTATATGACTAATCTAAAGCATACAGAAACTAGTGAATGTAACAAAAGGAAACAGACTCACAGATATAGAGGACAAGCTAATGGTTATGAGTGGGGAGCAAGAGAGGGGTCATCTAGAGCAGGATAAGGTGGAAGGTTTCTTTACCAGCTGAGCTACCAGGGCTTCACCGGTGTCTCAGACAGTAAAAAAATCCCTCTGTAAATGTGGGATAAGTGGGTTCAGTCACTGGGTAAGGAATATACCCTGGAGAAGGAAATGGCAACCCACTCCAGTATTCTTGCCTAGTTCTTGCCTGCAGAAAACCAGGGACAGAGGAGCCTGGCAGGGCTACAGCCCATGGGGTCACAAAGTCAGACACAGCTGACCGACTAAGCACACACAGAGGTAGAAGGTACAGTTGGGTGTAAGACAGGCTCAAGGATGCACTGGACAGCATGGAGAATATAGTCAATGTTTTGTAATAACTACAGAAAGTAACTTTTCAAGGTTATATAAAAATTCAGAATGAAATTTGTTAAATGAAGTCAGATATTTATTTACTTTTCTTTTCTTTTGGTGTAAAACTTGAGTGTAGTTAAGTGTACAAAACTGAAGTGTGCACTCACTGAACTTTGACCTCTGTAACTCAGCCTCTTGTTAAGATACAGAATATTATCATCATTTCAGCAAATTCTGCAATATCCTTGGTAGTCAGTTTTCCATTATCTACTGTGAGGCTACTAATTTCATGATTATTTTTCTATCATATGCTACTTTCAGAATTTCAAGTAAAAGAAATCGCACATATACTGTTTTCTATACAATGTTTTAGCCAGGGTTTTGAGACTCATCTTTGTTGCTTTATATATCAGCCATCAGTATCAGTTCAGTCGCTCAGTCATGTCCGACTCTTTGCAACCACATGAACTGCAGCACGCCAGGTCTCCCTGTCCATCACCAACTCCCAAAGTTTACCCAAACTCATGTCCATTGAGTCGGTGATGTCATCTAACCATCTCATCCTCTGTCGTCCCCTTCTCCTCCTGCCTTCAATCTTGCCCAGCATAAGGGTCTTTTCAAATGAGTCAGCACTTTGCATCAGGTGGCCAAAGTATTGGAGTTTCAGCTTTAGCCTCAGTCCTTCCAATGAATAATCAAGACTGATTTCCTTTAGGAAGGATTGGTTGGATCTCCTTGCTGTCCAAGGGACTCTCAAGAGTCTTCTCCAACACCACAGTTCAAAAGCATCAATTCTTCGCCACTCGGCTTTCTTCACCGTCCAACTCTCACATGCATACATGACCACTGGAAAAACCATAGCCTTGACTAGACAGACCTTTATTGACAAAGTAATGTGTCTGCTTTTCAATATGCTGTCTAGGTTGGTCATAACTTTCCTTTCAATGAGTAAGAGTCTTTTAATTTCCTGGCTGCAATCACCATCTGCAGTGATTCTGGAGCCCAGAAAAATAAAGTCAGCCAGTTTCCACTTTATTTGCCATTAAGTGATGGGACTGGATGCCATGATCTTAGTTTCTGAATGTTGAGTTTTAAGCCAACTTTTTCACACTTCTCTTTCATTTTCATCAAGAGGCTCTTTAGTTCCTCCCCACTTTCTGCCATAAGGGTGGTGTCATCTGCATATCTGAGGATATTAATATTTCTCCCTGGCAATCTTGATTCCAGCTTGTGCTTCTTCCAGCCCAGCATTTCTCATGATGCACACTGCATATAAGTTAAATGAGCAGAGTGACAATACACAGTCTTGATGGACTCCTTTTCCTATTTGGAACCAGTCCATTGTTCCATGTTCAGTTCTAACTGTTGCTTCCTGACCTGTATACAGGTTTCTCATGAGGCAGGTCAGGTGGTCTGGTATTCTCATCTCTTTCAGAATTTTCCACAGTTTATTGTGATCCACACAGTCAAAGGTTTTGGCATAGTCAATAAAGCAGAAATAAATGTTTTTCTGGAACTCTCTTGCTTTTTTTGATGATCCAGCAGATGTTGGCAATTTGATCTCTGGTTCCTCTGCCTTTTCTAAAACCAGCTTGAACATCTGGAAGTTCATGGTTCACATATTGCTAAAGCCTGGCTTGGAGAATTTTGAGCATTACTTTACTAGCGTGTGAGATGAGTGCATACATATTTTTTAAAAAGTGTCAAACAGGGAAATGAAAATTTCATTTCACAGCTAAAATTCTAGGCATTGAAAATAATAGGAAAAGTTAAATGAAAATAATGAATGAATATGGAAAATGAGATACTGCCATCTATAAAATATAAAGCTCTGCATATTAATAAGTGATGTCACAGTAAGATATGAATAAATATTTCACAGAAAATCAAAGAAATTAATTCTAAAAATATAAATGTCACTTTGTGTTACAGTACATGTCAATGAGATGGATTTTTAACCAATACAAAAGACAAATATTTTCTATGCAATAATAATTTCCAGTATATTTTGAAATGGGCATTCTCAAAAGACTATTTGCAGCAATATAAACTGGTAAAATTTTTAAAAATCCTTCTTCAATGTCTGAAGTCACTCAGTGTTCAAATTCTTTTCTAGCAATCTTCTGAGAAGTTTTACAAAGGAAAAAATCAGAAATGTGACAAAATTTTATGTATATTGATGTTAATCACATAATTCTTTAGATAAGCTTCAAATATATTAAATATTAAAAATGAGTTTCTTATGCTTGCATAATTTATATAACCAACATTGTATGTGTAATATAGAGAAAAAGTGTTAGTCAGTTAGTTGTGTCCGACTCTGTGAGACCCCATGGATTGTAACCCACCAGGCTCCTCTGTCAATGAATTCTCTAGACAAGAATACTGGAATGGGTAGTCATTCCCTTCTCCAGCGGGTCTTCTGACCCAGGTCTCCTGCACTGGGGGCAGATTCTTTACCATCTGAGGCAGCCAGGGAAGCCATTATATGTATGTATATACTTTTTTTTTTTTTTTTTACATTGTAATATGTATAATATGCTATCTAGGTTGGTCAAAACTTTCCTTCCAAGGAGTAAGGGTCTTCTAATTTCATGGCTGCAATCACCATCTGCAGTGATTTTGGAGCCCCCCAAAATAAAGTCTGACACTGCTTCCACTGTTTCCCTATCTATTTCCCATGAAGTGATGGGACCAGATGCCATGATCTTAGTTGGAGAAGACTCTTGAGAGTCCCTTGGATTGCAAGGAGATTCACGCAGTTCATCCTAAAGGAGATCAGTCCTGGGTGTTCATTGGAAGGACTGATGCTGAAGCTGAAACCCCAATATTTTGGTCACCTCATGTGAAGAGTTGACTCATTGGAAAAGACCCTAATGCTGGGAAAGATTGAGGGCAGGAGGAGAAGGGGACAACAGAGGATGAGATGGCTGGATGGCATCACCAACTCGATGGACACAAGTTTGAGTAAACTCCGGGAGTTGGTGATGGACAGGGAGGCCTGGCATCTGTGATTCATGGGGTCGTAAAGAGTCGGACACAACTGAGTGACTGAACTGAACTGAACCGAATATGTATAAATCATAATGAAACAATTATGAACATTTCTTAATTGTGTTTCTTTAATTCTACACAGTACTAATTGGAGAAGGCATTGCAAAAATTGTGACAATGCGGAGACTATTAAACAGTACCAATGAACTATTAAACATGTAATAAATGTACTTTGGCTTATCAATAAGAACTGATAATTTCTAGCTTTGCTTATTTGATTTACTGAAATTTTCCATCAACTTTATAGGCTAAATCTGTAATTTTGTGAGCTTTTCACCTTGAGAAATAAAGGGGTATATTTTTCTGTATTAATAGTTATTTAGCAAAAGATAAAGAAATTTTTATGAATTCTACTACTTTAGAAACATAAGATGTTTCAGTGTCTCTGTACTTATGGAATGTTTTTTATTATATAGTAATAATTAAAAGGTACAACTACAGTCAAGACAGAAAAAACCTTATTTGTGTTGATTTTCTATCTCCCTCTCTACTCTGGATTTTTTAATTCAACACAGTGAAAAATTGATGGGAAATTTCTTTGTATTAGATGTTAAATCAAGGAACAGATTTACTATATCTTATTTCTTAAAATATGCTCAATATAACTGTTGTGCTCATGGCCATTATAAACAGCTAACTTCATTCTTGACTCTTGTTTGGACATTTTAGTGAGAAGATGCAGTTTTAATAAATGCTATTAGCTAAAAAAAAAAGCACAAAGTGATATAAATGTTACATTTTTAGGTAGAGTTTCATCTTAAAAGCTATTTTTAAGTAGGAGGATTGCTTTTAACTGGAAACCAGAAAACCTGCCAAGCATGTGTCATAAGTGGATATTTTTTTTTTAATGTTAGTAAATTCAGTCACTGATTGATATGCTTTGAAAGACTGTTCACTTAGGAGAAATCCCTGTTTGCAATGCTGGAGCATAAACTGGAAAAGGAGAGGAAATAAACTCGCTTAAATCATTTACAGAAGATTTGCAGAGGCAGTAATAATTTTACCTTTAAAAAATTATCAGTGAATGAAATTAGTGCTGGTGAAACCAAGGGATGGAAGCCAAGTACATATTGGCTGGTGTTCAGTCTATTGCCTCACATCTCTGCCAACAATACTTAGCTCTGACCTTGAAACACCTGTTTGTTAGAAAGAACTGTCTGTCAAACTGAGCTATGTAAAAATTGCTCTGTGCTTTGAGAATGAATAATAGAATGAAGTCTTAAACTCTCTTCTCTTCTATAACCTGAGGAGTTTAACAAAATTTTTAACGAGTAAGCTAATTGGTTAGTTCATTAGCCATCTTTTCAGTTACCAAACCTTGTGTTTATAGAAAAAATATTATTTTAAAATGTGAAACAAACCAAATAAAAACTTCCTAAGTGAGCATTAAAAATTATACAGTATTTATTTAATGAATTTAATTAATTTATATATATATAGTATTTATGTATATATATATAAAATTAAATCACTTTTCTATATACTTAACACATACTATATCATCATACTATACTATACATTATATATACATCAACCATACTATATATATGTATACACACACACACAAATATATATATATATTCTTTTTAAGATTATTTTCTATTATAAGTTATTATAAGATATTGAATATAGTTCCCTATGCTCTGCAGTTGATTCTTCCATTATCCCTGCCTACTTTTCCACTTTGATAACCATAAGAATACTTTCTATTCTGTGAGTTTCTTTCCATTTTGTAAATAAGTTCATTTATATATATATTTTAGATTTCACATATAAGTGATACAATGTGATACTTGTCTTTGTCTCTCTGATTTTCTTTACATAGTATGATAATCTCTAGGTCCATCCCTTTTGATGTAAATGTTATTATTTCTTTTTTCTGGCTGAGTAGTATTCCATTATATATATAGAACAGTCTTTGCCACAAATCACATATCTTTTTTGGGTGGGGGTCCATCACCTACAGTAAAAGAAACAAAAGCTAAACAAAACAAATGGGACCTAATTGAACTTAAAATCTTTTATGCAGCAAAAGAAACCATAAACAATGCAAAAAGTCAGCCTAAGGAAGGGTGAAAATACTTGCAAACAATGCAACTGACAATGGATTAATCTCAACATTAACAGTTCATGCACCTCAATATTCCAAAAAACAACCCAGTCAAGAAATGGGCAGAAGACGTAAATAGACATTTCTCCAAATAAGAAATACAAATGGCCAACAAACACATGAAACAATGCTCAGTATTGCTTGTTATTAGAGAAATGGAAATCAAAAGTATAATGAGATACCACCTCAGACTAGTCAGGATGGCCATCATTAAAAAGTCTACTATAGCACAGGGAACTCTACTCAATATTCTCTAATAGCCTATATAGGAAAAGAGCCTGAAAAAGAATATATGTATATATTCTGTTTTTTATTACATATATATATGTATATATATATATATATATATATATGCGTGTGTGTGTGTTTGCTGTAAACCTGAAACAATACAACACTGTAAATTAACCATATGCCAATTAAGTAAAAATTTTAAAATATTTAAGCCTGTAAGTAATAAATGCCTAATAGGGTGCGAAGAAAGGAAAACCCTCCTAAACAGTTAGTGGGAATGTAAATTTGTGTATATTTCGCTTTCCCAATTAACTTTAAATTCAATTCGTCAACATCCACAAAATTGCTTAATGAGATTTTGTCTGGAATTGTATTGAACAATAGCTACTTATTTTGATGCATAATCATTGACCACATAAATGATTTTTATAAACAAATATAGGCAAGTAATACATGCATGTGTGATTGTTGAAAATATTTTAAAAATATAGAACTAATTATTACTTTATTGGACAGATGTAATTGGAATTTCAGTACTTTGGTGTACTTGTGTACAATTATCTATGTATTTATGAATGCACATTTCATTTGTGCACAACCTTGATGGATTTAGAAGAGAGAGAACATTGAAAGACAGAATGAGTTAGAGAAGCTGTCATTTTATATTCACTTTATTCTACTATCTCTATTCTAACAAAACTTTTGCTGGAGAAAAAGTGAAAATTTGCTCAACTAATCCCCTCATATGTGGGCATTAATATGTGTGGGTGCTAAGTCCCTTAGTCATGTCTATGGGCTATAGCCTGCCAGACTCCTCTGTCTATGAGGATTCTTCGGGCTAGAACACTGAAGTGGGTTGCCATGACCTCACCCAGAGGATCTTCCTGACTTAGGAATGAAACCACATATCTTATGACTCCTGCTTTCATAGGTGAATTCTTTACCGGTGGTGCTACCTGGGAGGCCCATGGACATTAGTATTACTGTGCAAAATTCTTAATTATGGAGTTTAATATAAAAGTTCTGTACTTGCAGGTGTGTACATCAGGAATATTTCTTTAATGCAGTATATTTACTTTTAATGCACATACATAAAACTGTAATGTAAATATAAATTGAATTAAGAAAAGATGTTGTGGAAAAAATTAGAAGACAGTTCTCTAAAAGAAATATTTCTCTATAAATTTTGTATTTAGTGTCATTAATTATTTTCTCTTAACTTGTTTGAGTCAGTTTATAAAGATTAGGAAAATAAGTTTGAGTGCCACAGCATACAAAAACAACTTGTGCCTTACAAAATGAAAAGGATCATTTATTTCTTGGATCCTGGATTGCCTGGTTTTCTTGGTACATGCTTCTGTGTTGTGTAAAAAACATGCATTTGTTTCTCAATTTTTTCTTAGATTCTAAATAAATTTTATGAAGTGCCTAAAATGAAACACATTGTAAATATTTAAAGTTTTTCATCTTACGGGCAAAAATGTAGAGTAAATACACTTTTCCCTGAATTAAAGTGTTATTTTAAATGGTTGGCATTGTATACATTCATATTCAGACTGAATTTTTTCTTTTCTTTTTTTAACTTAAATATACACATGAAAGTTGAGTTATTTACAAGAGGAAGATAAGATTCATTAATGGTGATTTTGAAATGGTCTCAAGTCTCCTTCGTGTCAAAAACATCCTTTCTAAGAAACTTTTTAATTATCCAATTGTAAATATATCTGTAATGTGGAGAGATTTAAATTTCTAGCAAATTATACATGGATCTGAAAATTAAGAAATTATATTTGGCATTACTCATTTTTAGTTAAATTGATCCTAAAGCCTTAGGAATATAGATGAAAAGTGTGGTTCCAATTCTGTAGTCATTGAAAAAAATAAAACCTGCAGTAATTTACATTTTGTGTTTGATGCCTCTAAAAGCTATAACATTAGCATTTCCTACAACTTATTTTTAAACTTAAAAACCTATTTTCTCCTTCAGAATTTGAAGCAAACTCTGGCAGGCAATTTTTAACTTTCGTTTGAGAAGTGAAGTTGGGTTTCCCTGGTGGCGCAAATGATAAAGAAGCTGCCTACAATGCAGGAGAAGCAGGTTTGATCCTTGGGTCAGGAAGATCCCCTGGAGAAGGCAATGGAAATCCACTCTGTATTCTTGCCTAGAACATTCCATTGACAGAGGAGCCATTGCTCAGTGGTGTCCGACTCTTTACAACCCTATGGACTGTAGCTCTGCAGGCTTCTCTGTCCATGGAAGTTTCCAGGCAAGAATACTGGAGTGGGTAGCCATTCCTTTCTCCAGGGCTTCTTCCCAACCCAGGGATCGAAACTTCAGCTCCTGCAGCTCCTGCACTGCAGTTGGATTCTTTACCATCTGAGCCAGCAGTTGTAATATTTTGTCTATCTGATGCCAAGAGGCAACCCACTGGAAAAGACCCTCATGATGGGGAAAGCTCAGTTCAGTAGCTCAGTCATGTCCAACTGTTTGTGCCCGATGGACTGCACCACACCAGTCTTCCCTGTCCATCACCAATCCCTGGTGCTTGCTCAAACTCAAGTCTGTCAGGTTGGTGATGCCATCCAACCATCTCATCTGCCATCCCCTTTTCTTTCTACCTTCAATTTTTCCCAGCATCAGGGTCTTTTCCAAGGAGTCAGTTCTTTGTATCAGGTGGCCAAAGTATTGGAGCATCTGCTTCAGCATCAGTCTTTTCAATCAATATTCAGAACTGATTTCCTTTAGGATGGACTGGTTGGATCTCCTCATAGTCCAAGGGACTCTCAAAAGTCTTCCCCAACACCACAGTTCAAAAGCATCAATTCTTCAGTGTTTTTCTTTATAGTCAAACTCACACATCCATACGTGACCACTGGAAAATCCATAGCTTTGACTAGACAGACCTTTGTCAGCAAAGTATTGTCTCTGCTTTTTAATATGCTGTCTAGGTTGATCATAGCTTTTCTTCCAAGGAGCAAGCATCTTTTAATGTTGGGAAAGAGTTAAGGCAAAAGAATAAGGAAGCAGCAGGGAGTGAGTTGGTTAGGTTGCATCAGTGACTCTATGGGCATGAATGCAAGCAAACTCCAGAAGCTACTGGGTGATAGAGGAGCCTGTCATGCTGCAGTTCATAGGGTTGTAAAGAGATGAACATGACTTAGCGACTCAACAACAGCAACGGCATTGAATAATAATGATGCTACGCACCTGGAAGAAATGAATAAACTTTTCGCAAAAGGACAGCATCTTTAGCAGTTGTTGTTCAGTTGCTGTCATTTCCAATATTTCTGAACATATCCTTTTGATATTTTTCTCTTGCTCACAGACTTGCTGCTACAAAACTATTAAGATAAAAATTCTCATATGTACCTTTGGTCTACAAATTAAGACCCTCTCCTCCCCAGGTTATATTAATATGTCTAAAAAAAGAAGTATCTGAAAAATAAGGTATTGTCAAATTATTTTTTTATCAGTGTTTCTCTGTTGCACCTGCTTACCAACTATTGCAATATTCATTTCTTTGCTTTTTTAAAATGTTTACTGACCTATTACATTTAAGTAGAAGCATTGTTTTATTCTATTTCTGATTATAAATTAGCTAAAAAAATTTCACTTGATTCTTGATTATTTGTATGTCTTCTCAAATAACTTTAGAAAAATTCATCTGTTTACCTTTGGGCTATTTATCTTTGTCTTAAAAATGTGTGGACTATATTTCACACACATATAAAATACATTCTATAATGTACAACATAAAGATGCATACATATATTCTCTAGTGTGTGCGTGTATAAATATATTCATAATGTGACTTTTTAAGATATGTATGGCATTATATTTTTCCCAGTTTGAGGCTTGTCTTTTCACTCTTCTTTTTTTTTTTTTCACTCTTCTTATGACAGTTGCTAAGTCATGTCCAACTCTGCAACCCTATTTTCCTTTAACATTCAAGTAATTAAAATGTTATAATTTTATTTTTCAGTATGGCTTACTGTCTATTTAATAGGACTTCATTTCATTATTGATTTTTTATGCCAACTGCTGTTTATGATATTTTCAGAAGATATTAACCTGTTCCTAATCTCTTTAAAGTAATCTATCATCATTCCTTTTCCAGTGATATGCTATTCCTGGGTTACTTAATGCAGTTTTATATTCTCAGGATATACATCTTTGAATATACCAGGGATTTTATTCATTTTTAACTTCCACTGGAACTTTAAGTTTTTATGTTAAATGTCCCTCTCTATAAACTTCATTCCTCTTTACTTATATTTTATGTTTTCTTTTTCTTTATACTTTATACTAAATTTTTATGCTTTTTCCTCTCAGTAATTATCTATTCAATTGAATCTAACCCAATGTTAAATCCTTCTATATTCCACTTCTAATATTTTTAATTTCTAGAAACTGTATATGGTCTTTTCCAAAATGATGGATATTTTCATCATTTCTTTATCCTTTTTTCTCTTTTTCATTTTTTTCATGGAAAGACATTCATTTTAATTTAAATATAGCAGTGTGTACATGTTAGTCCCAAACTCCCAATCTGTCATCCCCCTCCCCGCTCTTCCCTCCTGGTAACTATAGATTTGTTCTGTAAGTCTGGGTGTCTGTTTTGTAAATAAGTTCATTTACATTGTTTTTCTTTAGATTCTGCATATAAGGCAAGCCATATGATATGTGTCTTTCTCTGTCTGACTCATTTCACTTAGTATGATGATCTTCATTTCCATCCATATTGCTGTAAATGGAAGTATTTCACTCTCTTTAAAGGCCGAATAATATTCTGTTGTATATATTATATGTACCATATCTTCTTTATCCATTCATCTGCTGTTGGACGTTTAGGTTTCTTCCATGATCTGGCTCTTGTAAACAGTGCTGCAGTGAACAATGGAGTGCATGTATCTTTTCAAACCATATTTTTCTATGGTATATATTCCCAAGAGTGGAATTGCTGGATCATATGATAGACCCATTTTTAGTGTTTTAAGGAAACTTCATAGAATTCTCCATAGTGGCTGCACCAGCTTACATTTCCACAACATTTTAGGAGAGTTCCATTTTCTCCACACCCTGTCCAACATATATTGTTTGCAAATTTTCATATGGTGTCCATTCTGACTGGTATGAGATGAAGTCCCTTTGTAGTTTTGATTTGCATTTCTCCAATAATTGATGATGTTGAGTGTCTTTTCATGTGCCTCTTGGCTATCTGTATGTCTTTGGAGAAATGTCTCATTAGGTCTTCTGCCCATTTTTTGATTGGCTTGTTTGTTTATTTTTTTATATGGAGCTACATGAGCTGTTTGCAAATTTTGGAGATTAATCCCTTGTCAGTTGCACTGTTTGCAAATATTTTCTCTCATTCTGTGTGATGTGTTCTCATTTTGTTTATGATTTCCTTTGCTAGGCAAAGTTTTTGAGTTTAATTAAATCCTATTTGTTTAATTTTTGTTTTTATTTCCATCACTCTGGAAGATGGATTGCAAAATATATTGCTGCAATTTACATCAGCGTATGTTCTGCCTGTTTTCCTCTAAGAGTTTTACAGAGTCCAATTGGATGGCTAGATCTTTGATATATTTTGAGTTTATTTTTTTTTTACATGGTGTTAAAATTGTTCAAATTTCACTTTTTTACTGGGAAACTGTCCAGTTTTCCCAGCATAATGTTTTGAAGAGACTGTCTCTCCTCCCTTTTATAGTCCTACCTCATTGGTCATATACTAACTGGCCACACGTGTGTGGGTTTCTTTCTGGGCTTCCTATCCTGTTCTTTATTTCATTGTTGTTATTTAGTCACTAAGTTGTGTATGACTCTTTCGTGACCTCATTGATTGTAGCCTGCCAGACTCTTCTATCCATGGAATTTCCCAGGCAAAGATGTGAGAGTGGGTTGTCATTTCTTTCTCCAGGGGACCTTTTTTTGACCCAGGGATCAAACGTATGTCTCCTGCACCAGCAGGTGGATTCTTCACCACTGAGCATGCTCGCTCAGTCACTTCAGTCATGTCCAACTCTTTGTGATCCCATGGACAGTAGCCCGCCAGACTTTTCTGTCCACGGGATTCTCCAGGCAAGAATACTGGAGTGGATTGCCATTGCCTTCTTGAGGAAAATCTTCCCAATCCAGGAATCGAACCCTCGTCTTTTACATCTCCTGCATTGGCAGGCGGGTTCTTCACTACTAGCGCCACCTGGGAGCCAACAGGGAAGCTCTCTATTTCATGCTTTTCTTAAGCCTCTGTTATTTTTTGTAAACAAAGTAAATATATTTATTTAATAATTGTTTTTTAATAATTCTTACGTCTCTGCAAGTCTGAATTTGCTGGCTTTGTGTACCTTGGTTTTGTGTATGTGTTGGGACTTGCTTTTTTCACTTTATTCTACTTTATTCTAACTTTGACACATGCAGAGAAGTTATACTTTTGCTTCTGCCAGGCATATGGGTTACACAAATCTAAGAACAGTTTAAAAGTGAAATATTTGTTAGAGACTTGGGGAAACAACACAGATTTTGTGAAATTTGTTACCATGGTTAGATGAGGTCTGTTTCGTGATTATAATCTTTAGGGCAGATTTATTTTACCCTTTAAAAAACCCCAATTCATGTGAGACTGTCAAAATCCATTGCTGTCTCTTCTATGGAATGAAACTATTTCCTGGCCTTTGTGGTCCAATCTATATATCAGGGGATTCTGTTAGTTACTGAACCCTAGGAAAACTCTAGACATTATTTCTTGTTATTTATCTCCCCAATTTCTTCTCACTCCTCATAAACCTCTCAGATTAAAAAATTTCAGATGACCATGTTTTAGCAGAAACACTCTGGATGAGAAGTCAGCTTCTGAATTTTGAATTTGCTTCCTCCAAAAGATCCCCTTTTTAACTTTGTTTGGCTTTTGCTGTTCCTCTGTATTCTTGGTAACTTGACAATGCATTTAAAGTGAAAATTTCATAGAATATAAGATATAAAAATTTATAAGAATTTTTAGTTGCTTAATGTGAATAAAATCCAGGGTATCTATCCAATCTTCTGTATTTTACAAAATAGAAAAATTATTTTCATTTTTGTTCCTATGTTCATACCAAGTATTATTAGAGTAACTTATTAGAGGACATATATTAAAATAAAAAGAAAATATGCATAGTGTAACCAAAGTCCCCTTCCCTACTGGCTTATACAGTAAAGAATCTGCCTGCAATGCAGGAGACTAGGTTCAGTCCCTGGGTGGGGAAGATCCCTTGGAGGAGGGAATGGCAACCCACTCCAGTATTCTTGCCTGGAGAATTCCATGGACATAGGAGCCTGAGAGGCTACAGTCCACTGGGTTTCAACGAGGCAAACACGACTGAGTGATTAACTGAAATGAATAGAAAGAAGAACGAAATGCAAAGAAAAATATATAAATAAAATTTAATTATGCTTTCTGGACTACTGAAAACTGTGGGGGGAAATGAGGATATATTCATCTATTCATTCCCATACCTAAGGGCTGAAGATGACCCCACGGGCTTTGATTCCTGCATATTTCTGATGTGAACATATGTACATGATGGACAATTTCTCATGTGTTCCCCTTCTACAGTTTCAGGGAAAGTCCCTGGCAGGATGCAGGGGTGAGGTACTATCAGTTATATCTGCATGAAGTTGGTCAAAATGTTCATTAGCTATTACCCCTGCAGTGGCTAGAGTATGAAATAGGGCCAAGAAGATTTTGAAGTTCTCACTAAAGTTATACATAAGGAACCTATAACATTCTTTTTATATTTCAATTTTATTTTGCTTTGCAAAATACAACCAAGATAGCCTCTTCAAAGTCAGACATAAATATGAATCTTTTCAATTAAACTTGAATGCCCCTAAATTATACTCCCACTAGTTCCATAATTTCTTCCATTGTTGACATTTTGAGTCAAATATAATGTAACTAAATTTACTTGCCGTTGTTATTGCAAATACATCTTTATATTTTGCAAATGCTTTTCAAACTAGACCTCTAAAAAATTCCACACAAAAGAGAGTCAATACAATATTGCCATTTAAGACACTTTCAAAATATTGACTGCCTATGTAATTCTCCTGCTATAGTTTTGTATATGATAGTTTTAATTCTTTGCTACTGAAATGCTTGAAAAATCATATGATGTTTCTTTCATTAATCTTGAGATTTTCTTTGAGATTTTTATTGATCTTGGCCTACCATTGGGTTCTAAATTTCTTCCTGAATGTTTTGATCATCATCATCTCAGAATTTGGAGGGCAGCTCCTTTTCCAAGTACGGAATCAGGAAGCTTCTATATCTAAAATAAGATTCCTATAGCCATGAGTCATCAGGCTTAAAATGGTGATATGAGGATAATTCTTATAAATAGAGTTTTCCTATTTCGCTTTTTGGAAGTCCTGTATGTATTTTTAAAGAGCAGAATCCATTGGCAAATTGTGAGGTTGGGTAAACTGCCTGCTTGGCTGGCTTTGGGACAGTTTGTTGAACCATAAGTTCTGATCATTCAAAGGTTAGCTACAGTTACTCCTGCCTTTCTAAGTAAATTTAAGTTAAAAGTTCTTAAAATATATCTTTCTTTGACATTATTCAGAGGAGTTTTAAGGCCAACATTTTTTAAAAATAGATTTTGAATCTCATTTTCTGCTATATTATAAATTTGTGGCTGATATGAAAATTGTCACATTTAGTGACTTTCTGTTTCAGTTCTGTAAAACATACTTGAACCAGTGAAGCAGATGTGATTGTCCTTTTTTTATTTTTTATTTTGTACTTTCCCAAGACTAAACATTTATTCCAAGTAAAGAATTTATGCTTCTTTCAAAAGTATTTCTGAAATTCCAATGCAATGAAAAGGTTGTGAGGAGAATTGTGAGCCAAATATTAAGCTTCTAAACAGTAAGTTATGACATTGGTAGAAGCGTATACTTTTTGCCTGATTAATCTGAGTGTCATATACAGGAGCAATAACATCATATGAAATTCCCCCATGATGATATTATCATTAGAATTACAATAAATAATGCTTTATAATTACAAGTTACTTTCACTTTCTCAATTGCCTTTAAGAACCATAAAAATGTACTATTATTATCCACATTTTATAGAGGAAAGTATGTTGGGATATAGAATGTAATTGATCAGTCATATAACTAGGAGGTCTTACATAGGAATATTTTTACTTAGAAGGATAAAATGAATAATAATGAAAATATAATTAATAAGTACCACCATCTTAATTTATTGGTTAATAGTGATTCACTGAATTATTAACAAAGAACTAGAACTTTGTCAACAAAGGTCCATCTAGTCAAGGCTATGGTTTTTCCAGTGGTCATGTATGGATGTGAGAGTTGGACTATAAAGAAAGCTGGGCTCAGAAGAATTGATGCTCTTGAAGTGTGGTGTTGGAGAAGACTCTGGAGAGTCCCTTGGACTGCAAGGAGATCCATCAGTCTATCCTAAAAGAGATCAGTTCTGGGTGTTCATTGGAGGGACTGATGTTGAAGCTGAACCTCCAATATTTTGGCCACCTGATGCAAAGAGCTGGCTCATTGGGAAAGACCCTGATGCTGGGAAAGATTGAGGGCAGGAGGAGAAGGGGACGACAGAGAATGAGATGGTTGGATGGCATCACCGACTCGATGGGACATGGGTTTGGGTAGACTCTGGGAGTTGGTGATGGACATTGAAGCCTGGTGCGCTGCGGTTCATGGGGCCGCAAGGAGTTGGACACGACTGAGGGACTGAACTGAACTGAGAGCTCATGGAAGAGTTGACTGTAGGGTTGGCAAAGGGAGAGTAAAAGATCATCTTGGAGCATCTTATGTTGCAAAAATGTATAGAAATACTCAAAATTTAAGAATTAGGACATGCCAAATGGTATAGAAGTCAACATGAAAGAGCTGGAACAATTTGAATAACAACATAAATTGATGAAGTAATGAAAAAATACATGTATCTGTACTGATATAAATTAACAATTGAATAAAGAGATTCTTCTTTACAGAAGAATTCCAATAATAATGTAGAATAAATGAAGACAATTTCAGAAAATTACCATTAAAATACCATAGTGATCATTATACCAGGTAAAATCGACTGAGGAGTAATAATATTATTAAATTTTTTGAGGTAAACAGTACATTTGAATGTCTTGAAGAATATCTCCAAAGATATGTATTAATTATAAAGGAAAATAGAGTAACTTTAAAGTGGAGAAACAGGACAGATACCAACTTAACCAAGAAGCTGATATTAAAAGCACCAGTAGTAAAACATATACATATCACATATCACAGAGTCCCTGAGATGCTACCCTGAGAAGGGAATACCATTTGGATGGTAAGCTTTCCCTTCTCAATATCTATCATAAATCTTATCATGAGAAAATAACAGAGGAAAACACATTGAAGTATATTTTACAAAATTACTTGACAAATGCTCATAGAATTGTTATGATTATAGAACACAAGGAAAGACTGAGAAACTATCACAACTTGTAGGAGAATAGGGAACAGGAAAAATACTGAAAAAATAAAAAGAAAATGAAAAAGATCATAACATTTGGTTCAATTGCTTCACAGCCCATCATTTCAAGTCAGTTCAGTCGCTCAGTCGTGTCCGACTCTTTGTGACCCCATGAAGCACAGTATGCCAGGCCTCCCTGTCCATCACCGACTCCCAGAGTCCACCCAAACCCATGTCCATTGAGTCGATGATGCCATCCAACCATCTAATCCTCTGTTGTCCCCTTCTCCTGCCCTCAATCTTTCCCAGTATCAGGGTCTTTTCAAATGAGTCAGCTCTTCACATCAGGTGGCCAAAGTATTGGAGTTTCAGCTTCAACATCAGTCTTTCCAGTGAACACCCAGGACTGATTTCCCTTTGGATGGACTGGTTGGATCTCCTTGCAGTCCAAGGGACTCTCAAGAGTCTTCTCCAACACCACAGTTCAAAAGCATCAATTCTTCTGAGCTCAGCTTTCTTTATAGTCCAACTCTCACATCCATACATGACTACTGGAAAAACCATAGCCTTGACTAGACAGACCTATGCTGGCAAAGTAAAGTCTCTGCTTTTTAATATGCTCTCTAGGTTGGTCATAACTTTCCTTCCAAGGAGTAAATGTCTTTTAATTTCATGGCTGCAATCATATCACCATCCGCAGTGATTCTGGAGCCCCCAAAAATAAAGTCTGACACTGTTTCCACTGTTTCCCCAACTATTTCCCATGAAGTGATGGGACCATATGCCATGATTTTAGTTTCCTGAATGTTGAGCTTTAAGCCAACTTTTTCACTCTCTTCTTTCACTTTCATCAAGTGGCTCTTTAGTTATTCTTCACTTTCTGCCATAAGGGTGGTGTCATTCGCATATCTGAGGTTACTGATATTTCTCCTGGCAATCTTGATTACGGCTTGTGCTTCTTCCAGCCCAGCATTTCTCATGATGTACTCTGCATATAAGTTAAATAAGCAGGGTGACAATATCCAGCCTTGATGTACTCCTTTACCTAATTGGAACCAGCCTTTTGTTCCATGTCTGGTTCTAACTGTTGCTTCCTGATCTGCATACACGTTTCTCAAGAGGCAGATCAGGTGGTCTGGTAATCCCATCTCTTTCATAATTTTCCACAGTTTATTGTGATCCACACAGTTAAAGGCTTTGGCACAGTCAATAAAGCAGAAATAGATGTTTTTCTGGATCTCTCTTGCTTTTCAAAGATGCAGCAGTTCCTCTGAATTTTCTATTTTTTTTTCCATTTTTTTTTTTATTAGTTGGAGGCTAATTACTTTAAAATATTGTAGTGGTTTTTGCCATACATTGACATGAATCAGCCATGGATTTACATGTGTTCCCCATCCCGATCCCCCCTCCCACCTCCCTCCCCATCCCATCCCTCTGGGTCTTCCCAGCGCAACAGCCCTGAGCACTTGTCTCATGCATCCGACCTGGGCTGGTGATCTGTTTCACTCTTGATAACATACATGTTTCGATGCTGTTCTCTCGAAACATCCCACCCTTGCCTTCTCCCACAGGGTCCAAAAGTCTTTTCTGTACATCTGTGTATCTTTTTCTGTTTTCCTCTGCCTTTTCTAAAACCATCTTGAACATCTGGAAGTTCACCATTCACGTTTTGCTGAAGCCTGGCGTGGAGAATTTTGAGCATTACTTTACTAGCGTGTGAGATGAGTGCAACTGTGCGGTAGTTTGAGCATTCTTTGACATTGCCTTTCTTTGGGATTGTAATGAAAACGGACCTTTTCCAGTCCTGTGGCCACTGCTGAGTTTTCCAAATTTGCTGGCATATTGAGTGCAGCAATTTCACAGCATCATCTTTTAGGATTTGAGTAAATACAATTTTCATTGCTTCCACTTTTCCCCCTTCTATCATGGCTCACAGAAGCAGAAAAAGTGGAAACAATGAAAAATTTATTTGGGGGGACTCCAAAATCACTGTGGATGATGACTGCAGCCATGATATTAAAAGACCCTTGCTTCTTGGAAGGAAAGCTATGACAAATCTAGACAGAATATTAAAAAGCAGAGATGTCACTTTTCTTACAAAGGTCTGCATACTCAAAGCTGTGGTTTTTCCAGTTGTCATGTACAGACATGAGAGTTGGATCATAAAGAAGGTTGAGAGCCAAAGAATTGATGTTTTCAAATTGTGCTGCTGGAGAAGACTTGAGAGGACTGAGGAGCCTGACGTGATGCAGTCCATGGGGCCACAAAGAGTTGGACACGTCTTAGTTACTGAACAACAGGGGAAAAGGAAAACTAAATACAATTAAATATCCAAAATTGAGTCCTGGAACAGAAAAAGAACACAGAAAACCTGGAGAAATCAGAATAAAGTCAGTAGTATAGTTAATTTGAAAGTGAAAGTGAAAGTCGCTCAGATATGTCTGACTCTTTGCGACCCCACGGACTATAGAGTCCATGGAATTCTCCAGGCCAGAATTATGGAGTGGGTAGACTTTCCCTTATCCAGGGGATCTTCCCAACCCAGGGATCTAACCCAGGCCTCCTGCATTGCAGGCAGATTCTTTACCAGCTGAGCACAAGGGAAGCCCAGAGTTAATTTATCACCAATGATAAATTCTTAGTTTTTTTTTTATTATGTTTTTAAGGTAGATAATTAAGGTAGATATTATAGTAGATTATTAAGTAGATTATCAAGTATATGGTAGATATATTAAGGTAGATACTATGTTTTTAAGGTTTCCTGGTGTCTCAGACGGTAAAAGCGTCTGTCTACAATGGGGAGACCTGGGTTCCTTCCCTGGGTCGGGAAGATTCCCTGGAGAGGGAAATGGCAACCCACTCCAGTACTGTATATATACACACTCCAGTGTGTGTGTGTGTGTGTGTGTGTGTGTGTGTGTGTATACACATCCATATTCTCTAAGAGAGTAGTTTATTTTTTAGCATGGTATAAGGCATTTTTATATTACACGTTATGCTGAATACAGAGAAAGTAACTCACCAAAGAATGATCAGGTAGTGCTATCCATGAACTTTAAATACCTACATGATTTATAGGAACCTATTTGACCTATTTGTAGAGTTTGCTTTTTGTATCTACCAATTTGCCTTAGGAAAAAAATCTCATCAGCAAGTAAATTTAATTGTTTAAAACTTGAAATATTTTATTCATATATCTACATCTAAGTAGTAAACAGTTCTAGTAAACAGTTTATATTACTCAAATAGGCACATTCATTCAAAAAGTCATTTCACATATACTCTTTTGATCTTCATGGTACCAATTTTATTTTCCTTTGGCTGGCTTTCTATATGTTATTTTCAAAATTATTTATCATTAAATAGGTATTACACAAATGTATTTGTATGTGGGTATATAAGACTGTAACTGGGAAATCCCAAGGACAGAGGAGTCTTCATGGGGTCACAAAGAACTCGACATGATTGAAGTAACTGAGCAAGCACAGACACATTTAAGACTATGAAAGCGATAACAACTTTCAAACCTATAATTCAGTTCAGATTCGGTTTAAAAATCAAATTAAAATTTAAGTGGTTACAGAGGGATTTCCCAAGACCTTTATGCTCTTTATATTATTTATATACTATAAATATGTTATATTTATAGTATATTTATATATAATATTATAACATGAATTCTTTGATCAATTTTTTTAGGAAAAATGTGGATTATTATGGCTGAATTATTTTTCTTTTCTTTCAACAGGTATATATGAACTTAAAATCATAAAGCTCACTTCTGTAGAAAATCAAAAAATGAAAGAAAAGGATCCCATTGTAAGTAAATTTAAATGTAAAATGTTTAAGAGATTTTAGTATTATTATTTTTAATGCAATAAATTACATGTCATATCTCTAAGAAGTAGGGTTATATTTTAAACCTAAAATTAATGTTGGATAAAAAAGTTGCATTTGAAACTGCAGTAATGCTGTTAGCCAATGATAATTTTTGTGATTTGAATACAAGCATATATTTATCTTCCCACAATTCTGTATTCTTCAGTGTTTTCAGAAAAATTTTCAAACTCCTCACATTTGTTTGTAAAGTTGAGTTATATCGATATGTTATATATGTAGCAAAGTGAATTTGCTAATAAGACTCAATCTCTCATATAGTTTTTGTCTAAATTAGAACAATGCTCAGTACTATGACTATTGTACAGAGTTAGTTTGAGAATCAACTGTGATATATACAAGGAAAATACTTTGAAACAAAAGTACTACACAAGTGTTGGTAATTAAACAATTTTATAATCTTCTTTTT
This sequence comes from Odocoileus virginianus, assembly GCF_023699985.2. Lineage (NCBI taxonomy): Eukaryota > Metazoa > Chordata > Mammalia > Artiodactyla > Cervidae > Odocoileus > Odocoileus virginianus. The sequence continues at coordinate 12,617,996 of NC_069697.1, forward strand.
CCTAAGTTAGACCCACTGGCTTTTCACTGGAATAGTCTTTTCAGGGCCCTCAAGATTCATCAGAACTGTTTTGCATAACACATTATTCCAGAGCTCCCCCACCAATCCATGTTCCATCATAATTTTTGGATTAAGAGTTTCTGTTATTATTTTTCAGCAGGTAGTTCAATCTACATTTATATTTCACTCTATCTCTGTTCTCTTATAAAACAGTGTAGTCTATGTAACAACTTTGATTCTGAAAAAAGACCAAAATATAGTTTAGTCATGTCCCAAAACTCCTTTCTGAGATTATATTACCTGAAAGTGATCTTGTCTATCTGTGGAGCTTGCTACATACCACAGGCCTCTTTTAATTAAAAAATACTATATAATGGATAGGCTACATTTTAAATGTTTTAACTAAAAAGCAACTATTACAGCTTAAGTAAGGACATTCTGTTCTGCCAATGAATATAGATTGTTTTATATTCGCTAATAATTCAATTTTTATATTGCTTGCTGAATGTGCATTTAGAGTATAAAGTGTACTCACATAGGAGAAGTGATTTTGTTAGTGATTAATTAAATTATTAAATTCCAGTGACAGATTATCTTCTTAACAAACTAGAATATATTTCCATTCTTAATTAAAATATCAGAATTAGCATTTCTTTGCGAGCTAATACAATCCAGATTGAATACATTTTCATTTTAAAAAGTTTGTCTTTTATATTTGTTTGCCTGTTGACTTTTTTTTCCTGAAGCCTCTATTACCTTGTAAGAAAATCATCCTCTCAAAGCTCTTAGCTTTGAGTAAAGTAAAGTAAAGTAAAACAAAAAACAACCAACAAATCAAAAGAGCTCAAAAAGTTTTAGAAACATTGAAATTGAAGTAAGTTGTCTATATCCTCAAAAGTTTAGAAATAAGTAAAGCAAATCTATTCAGATCAGATGACTTATGTAGATATTACAGTTTTGCTTTTTTTTTTTTTTTTTGCTTAATTACATCAGGAGAAGGATTATTTGAAGACAAAAATTTTCAGTTTTGAGATGCTGAATTTCACATCCCTGAAATTAAAGCAGCCATGCAGTTAAGGAAATCTGAACTGATTCTCAATCAGTTATTGTGGGACAAATCCTTATGTGGTCATACTCAATGATGACAAAATTTTCTTTTCCCTTTGTTATGTGTGGGTATTTGTGTTTGTGTGTAAAGATAGTGTTGCACTGACATCCAGGAAGCTAGACTGTAAAATGTGAGAGCTAATAGAAGAAAAGGAATAGAGTGTGAATTGGGGATGATTAAGGACAAGTATATGGCTTGCCAAATTAAATGAGTCCATGTAGATTGAGCAACTGCGTGTTCTTAAAAATTATCAATACCCTTTGGTGTCCTTTTCAGAAAATTTAGTAATCCAGATTCCTGGAACCAAGGAAAACAGTTGTGAGATGAGTTAAAAGATAAGGGATAGTAGAGTGAATAGTAGTGGAGGGAGGGGAATACGGCAAAGCAGTTGGGGGGGTCCCATCAAGGGAGTGGTGAAAATGATGTACCATGAACCTGCAGGTCTGTAACTTGGGCTGTGTTGGCTCAAGTAGGTTGAAAAAAAGTTTATTTAGGAGGAACACAAAAGGGAGGAATGAGATCGAGTGAGAAACCCATGTACTAAAATGTGGATGTACAAGAAATGATTTAAATATACTATCAAAGGGAGGAACTTATATACAATGCATTGGATAAAGGAATAATAGCTGTGCTGAGAAAGGTTAATAACCTACCCAGTTCCCCAGATGTTCTGTATCCCAAAAGATGCACAGTATCAAAATCTGTGTTCTATGGTCAAATGTTTATTTTTCAAGAAGTTAAAATCAACATCTGTCAGGGAGCAAATTAAATGTGCATTTTACACCAAAACATAGAAGATATTTTTCTTTTCATTGAAAACTCAAGGGGATCATTTAATGTAATTGAAGAACAGAGGCAAACCACTATTATGTGTTTTATCATTAAAGGACCAGACCCTTCACTAGGTCAAGTTTTAGAGTCAAGGACAAGTGTTAATGTTTATTTCAGAATACTTATAATGTTTTTTCCATAGCTAGTAAGATATAAACCAACTGTCTCTTACTATTTAAAACCACCATAAACATACTGAATATGAAACTAATGAGAAATCCCTTGTGCCAAAATTTCAAACAATAACTGCATAATAATTCCCAAGAAAGGCATATAAAATAAATAAGTAGAATATTATGTCACTCTGGCAATCTCCCTTTGTATAATTAGATACCTTGAAGTGTGGGAAAGATCTATCATTTCATAAAAGGTGACTGTACCTCAATGTCTATTGCAAATAAGTAATAATATATTGTAAACTCACATATATACACACACACATACAAAATTAAATCCAGGAATATAACTGAACATCATATATACAAATATTCTCATTTTGCAAAACAGGAAATGAGGCTCAGAGATTAGATGTTATCAAAGTACAAACAACTATTTATTAGCTGAATATTTGACTCACAAACTCTGATTCTTGTTCCAGGACTACATATGTTATTTATCTGTTTTACATGCTTTATTAAGTCAGTATATCTTAAAGTACATAAATATATTAGATACAGGCATTTGAAATCCCTCCAATTTAATTAATTTTCCACTTTATACAAAATATTTATTAAAAGTATTCATCTGTGTTATTATAGTTCATGCTGATATTTCATTAGTACTTATTGTAAAAGAGACTAAAACCAGAAACAGCAAGTTTAATGTAAACCATTTTACATTAATTAAAATCTGATGAATACCAGAACATGTAGATTAGCAAATACAACCCTAAGGTTTGTGGAACATTTTTGTCTCCAACTTATCCAGTGGTCTGCAAATCAAGTCAAAATCAATACAAAGTAATTTTAATTTATTTTGGTTCATTTAGGATTCAACGGATTTGATCCTGGGTGGGGAAGATTCCCCTGGAGAAGGGCATGGCAACATACTCCAGTATTCTTGCCTAGAGAACCCCATGAACAGGGGAGACTGGCAGACTACGGTCCATGGGGTCACAAAGAGTCAGACATGACTGAGAGACTAACAAACACAAGTCATAGAAGATTCGTTTATAAGTCTAGTTCTCTTAACAGACTTTATTTTTTAGAGAAGTTTCAGGTTTACAGAAAAAATTGCATATATAGTAATTAGAGTTTCCATATTTGCCTCTCCAGGAAGCAATATCTCATGTTAATGCAGTTACAAATGATGAACCAATATAGATAAACAATTATTAATTAAACTCCAAAGTTATGATAATTTACTGTTTGTTTATTATAGCCCCATGGCTTTTTACTAATGTATAATATCATGTATCCATCATTACAAAGTCATGCATAATAATTTCAGTTTCCTAGAAATGCCCTTTGCTCCGTCAATTCAACTCTTTCTCCCCTTGAACCCCTGTCCTCCATTGACTGTTTCACTGTGTCTATAGTCTTACCTTTCAAGAATATCACAGAGTTGAAATCATACAATAGAAATCTTTTCAGACTGGCTTCTTTTACTTAACAACATGCACTTAAGGATTCACCATATATATTTGCAACTTGATAGATTATTTACTTTTTTATCACAGAATATACTGTTGTATATATCATACTGTTTTTGTCCATTTACCTATTGAAGAATATCTTGGTCACTTTCAAGTTCGGGAAATAATGAATAAAACAAATCTAAATATGTACATGGATATGCTTGAATGTGGATATGATTTTTCAACTCATTTGGACAAATATCTAGGAGTGTGATTGTTGGATTGCATAGTGAAATTATATTTAGCCTTATAGGAAACTGCCAAACTGACTTTCAAAGTGACTGTAATGTTTTGCATTCTCATCTTAAATGGACAAGAATTCCTCTTGTTTCACAGCTGCACTACTATTCTGGTGTCAATATTTTGAATTTTAGCCATTCTAATAGATATGTGGTGATATGTCATTATTGTTTTAACTTGCAATTTGTTAATGGCATGTTGTGCTAAGCATCTTTTTGTATGCTTATTTGACATCTGTATATCTTCTTTGATGAGGTGTCTTTCAAATCTTTTGTTCTTTTAAACTTCTGTTGCTGTTGTTATTGTTAAATTTTAAGAGTCCTTTGCACATTTTGGCTATAAGTCCTAGATCAGATATGTATTTTATAGTTTTTCCACCAGTCTGTGACTTGACTTTTCACTCTCTTAGCAGTATCATATGGAGCAGAAATTTAAATTTAACAGAGTCCCACTTACTAGTTCTTTCTCTCATGGAGCATGCCCTTGGTATTGTATCTGAAAAGTCATTGCCAAATTCAAGATAGTCTAGATTTCTCTCATTATCTTCTAGCAGTTTTTTTTTTTTTTAATTTTCTTTTGTTGAACAATTTGAGAGTATGTTTCCTCCTGGTACTCTGACTGATACGGGGCAGGACAATTAAAGGTATTTTCCAAATGACAGTTATCTCAGCATCTGAAGTATTAAATCCAAAGAATTCAAAGTGTTAAAGTGTAACACTACTTATAAATCAGATCCTATACCAATTTATGTGACTTATTTTATTAAACTAGCACAACATTGGTATATGAATATATGGTAGTGAAAAAATGAATCTCAGATATCTCAGATAAGTTTTCCAAGACTGAAAAACAAGTAAGCAGAATCCAGAGAGCCTTAGATTCAATTGGTCACAAAAGCTTTGGTCCTAATCAAGTACATACTGCTTCTTTCTAAATGCCTTGAGGGTAGAAACCATGCCATTTAGTTTTAATAGCTAGACAGGCAAATTATTAACTCCCTTTTGATCATTTTATAATACCATATGTAAAATAGATAGCCAATGGGAATTTGCTCTATGACTTAGGGAATTCAAACAGGGGTTCTGTGACAATCTGGAAGGGTGGCCTGGGAGGGAGATGGGAGGGAAGTTCAGGAGGGAAGGGCAAGGGTGTACCTATGGCTGATTCTTGTTGATGTTTGACAGAAAAATACAAAATTCTGTAAAGCAATTATCCTTCAGGTAAAAAATAAAGTGGCAAAAAAAGGACTGATGCATAAGGATATGGTAAGTGATAAGAATCAAGATAATATAAACACTAGAAAGTGACACCAGGGCTGGGAATGTCAGTTCAGTTGCTCAGTCGTGTCTGACTCTTTGCGATCTCATGGGCTACAGCACGCCAGGCTTCCCTGTCCATCACCAAATCCTAGAGCTTGTGCAAATTCATGTCCATCAAGTCAATGATAACATCCAACCATTTCAACCTCTGTCATCCCCTTCTCCTCCTGCCTTCAGTCTTTCCCAGGCTAAGGACCTTTTCCAATGAGTCAGTTCTTTGCATCAGGTGGCCCAAGTATTGGAGCTTCTGCTTCAGCGTGTCCTTCCAATGAATATTCAGGACTGATTTCCTTTAGGATTGACTGGTTGGATCTCCTTGCTGTCCAAGGGACTCTCAAGAGTCTTCTCCAACACCACAGTTCAAAAGCAGCAATTCTTCAGCACTCAGCTTTCTTAATGGTCCAACTGTCACATCCATACATGCCTGCTGGAAAAACCATAGCTTTAACTGCTGCTACTGCTGCTAAGTCGCTTCAGTCGTGTCCAACTCTGTGCGACTCCATAGACGGCAGCCCACTAGGCTCCCCCGTCCCTGGGATTCTCCAGGCAAGAACACTGGAGTAGGTTGCCATTTCCTTCTCCAATGAATGAAAGGGAAAAGTGAAAGTGAAGTCCCTCAGTCGTGTCTGACTCTTCGCGACCCCATGGACTTCAGCCCACCAGGCTCCTCCGTCCATGAGATTTTCCAGGCAAGAGTACTGGAGTGGGGTGCCATTGCCTTCTCCTATTAGCTTTGACTAGACAGACCTTTGTTGTCAAAGTAATGTCTCTGCTTTTTAATATGCTGTCTAGGTGTGTCATAGCTTTACTTTCAAGGAGCAAGCACTTTTTAATTTTATGACTGCAGCCACTATCTACAGTGATTTTGGAGCCCAAGAAAATTAAGGTTCTCACTGTTTGCATTGTTTCCTCATCTAATTGCCGTGAAGTAATGGGAGGAGAAGGGTATGACAGAGGATGAGATGGCTGGATGGCATCACTGACTCGATGGACATGAGTTTGGGTAAACTCCGGGACTTGGTGACAGACAGGGAGGCCTGGCATGCTGCGATTCATGGGGTCATGAAGAGTCGGACACGACTGAGTGACTGACCTGACTGATTGACTGAATGGGACCAGATGCCATGATCTTAGTTTTCTGAATTTTGCATTTTCATCCAGTTTTTTGACCTTCTTCTTCCACCTTCATCAAGAGACTCTTTAGTTCCTTTTTGCTTTCTTCCATAGGGGTGGTTTCGTCTCAGTATCTGAGGTTATTGATATTTCTCCCAGCAATCTTGTTTCCAGCTTGTGCTTCATCCAGCCCAACATTTCTCATGATGTACTCTAGACATAAATTAAATAAGCAGGGTGACAATATACAGCCTTGATGTATTCCTTCCCCTCTTTGGAACCAGTCAGTTGTTCTATTTCCAGTTCTAACTCTTGCTTCTTGACTTGCATACAGATTTCTCAGGAGGCAAGTAAGGTGGTCTGCTACTCCCATGTCTTAAAGAATTTCCCAGTTTATTGTGATCCACACAGTGAAAAGCTTTAGCATAGAGGATAAACAAGAAATAGATATTTTTCTAGACTCTCTTGTTTTTTGATGATCCAAGAGATGTTGGAAATTTGATCTCTGATTCCTCTGCCTTTTCTAAACCTAGCTTGAACATCTGGAAGTTCTTAGTTCATGTGCTGTTGAAACCTTGCTTAGAGAATTTTCAGCTTCACTTTGCTAGCGTGTGAGAGAAGTGCAATTGTGTGGTAGTTTGAAAATTCTTTGGCATTGTCTTTCTTTGGGATTGGAATGAAAACTGACCATTTCCAGGCCTGTGTCCACTGCTGAGTTTTCCAAATTTGCTGGCATATTGAGTGTAGCACTTTCACAGCTTCATCTTTTAGGATTTGAAATAGTTCAACTAGAACTCCATCACCTCCACTAGCTTTGTTCATAGTGATTCTTCCTAAGGTCCACTTAACTTCACATTCCAGGATTTCTGGCTCTAGATGAGTGAACACACCATTGTGGTTACCTGGGTCTTTTTTGTATAGTTCTTCTGCATACTCTTGCCGCCTCTTCTTAATATCTTCTGTTTCTGTTAGATCCATACCCTTTCTGTCCTTTATTGGGCCCATCTTTGCATGAAATATTCCCTTGGTGTCCTAATTTTCTTGAAGAGCTCTCTAGTCTTTTCCATTCTTTTGTTTTCCTCTATTTCTTTGCATTGGTCACTTAGGACAGCTTTCTTATTTCTCCTTGCTCTTCTTTAGAACTCTGCATTTAGATGGGTATATCTTTCCCTTTCTCCTTTGCCTTTAGCTTCTCTTTTCTCATCCATTTGTAAGGCCTCCAAAAATGTCAAAGATCAAGTAATATGACAGGATTAAGAGAGAAGAAATGCTCCAAGTATTTCTACAAAGTTCAGAAAGGACATAAAGAGCCAGGACAAAAGCAAAAAATAAATCCTTAGTATCTGACAAAAAAGAGGAATGGAAGAAAACAGAAGTCATTCAGAATACGGATTCAAGAGCTGGATAGCCCCATATTGGTGTTTATGAATCCTATTGTTGTTCTTGGATATTATAAATTTTAAGGAAATCTCCCCTAAATGCTCATAGATTAAGAAGAAAGAAAAATAAAAGAACTGATAGTAAGCACGTGAGGTGAACCACACACTGAAACCAGAATTCCTCACATAGATCATGTTGCATTATTAAAATTGCCATTAAGAATGCTAATTCATTGTTTTTTCAGGTGATGATTTGATACTTTCTTTCCAAAAGTTCAATTTTTTGAGATAGTATTTTCAGGATTTATTTAATTTAATGCTTCAAGTTGTTGACAAAAATTAGTCAATCTAGGAAGGAAATGGAAAATTTTGTTCCAAATTTGAGGATTATAACCTGGGAAGAACATCACATAGGCTCTGAGAACTATTCTGCCCCTTAGAAATCAAGGTCCAGTTATACAAGTTTTTTGAGACAGAGGCTGTATATCAGATGATATATTATTGGCAGTTTATATAATCTAGATGTAAGCATCATTGTGGTGAGTCATGTAACCTTACAAGATCAAGAAGAAATGGTATCTTTTAAGCAGTTGTCTTTTTTATTCTGGGAGAACGTTGTTCTTTGTGGTGCAGAACGTATTCTTGCTGATGGGAGAGGCTTTGTTGATGTGTAATGCTCATACAAAATACAGTGTAGGGAGTGAGGAGGCCAAAGGGCAGAGAAGAAATTTTTATGTTTAGATTTTTCTTATCTTGCCATTAAATGTGAATTTTATTTCACAAATTATGCTCAAGACCTACTTATAAAGATGGTTTGTCACTTACACATTCAAAACCCTTGAGGATGCCATATTAAAAAACAACAAAGATTTTTGAAAATAATTGACATGAAACCAATACATGAACTTTTAGTCTGAAGTCACCGTGTTACTAGTGAATTTGTATGATACTTTTTTCTGAATTAATTGATTTTGAGACCCTTAGAAATTGTGTGTCAGAGCGATATATTAAGTTTTTCTAGGTATTTAAAAAATCTAAACATAATCTCAAATTGATTAATAAATAGTATCATATAAATTTATTTATTTGCTTTTATTGAGCACCAATTGTATAGCAGCTACTATAGAAATAAATAAATATTGTTGCATTCATTAAGGAGGTTAAAGTGTATGAAGTAATAGATAAGAAAATAAATAATTGCAATCTTAAGTAATATGAAATTTGATCTGTACTACATTAAACATTTGTATTTAAACAAATCATCTATGAAGCTTCTTCCAGTTCTAAAGAAATACCATCTGGAAACTATTTCTTGAACCACAATATTTTGTCCATACCTGGAGTCCTTTTAAGTCACATAACTTGGGCCAGATTTTTATTCAAACTGCTCAGTATCTGAATAATTACTTGACAATAGCTGACAATCAAGCATGATTTAGGTAGATTTTGTTCTGATAACTAATTCAAATAATGATAGTGCAGCATGGCAAAATTGTCAGGTTGTTAGTAGGAAATCAAAGTAAAAAGTTCTCCATTTTACAGTGGAATAAACAGTAAAATTTGTTACAAATGTTTGATTATGCATTATCCTTGAATACACAGATCTTCTCCTATGATGATTATCTTATCCTTAAACAAAATGGAATAAATAAATTATATAATAAAATTATTGATGTTAAGAGAATGTATTTCAATAAAGATACTCTCTTTTTACTTGCCAAACATTCATAAGGGGCAATAAACACTGTTATGTATTCTATTGGAAATATTTCATAGGCTTACTTTGTGTTATTGAATTTAAGTAAAGGAAACTAAATGTTCTTTGTCATGCAGTGGTTTATAGGTGAATGCAAAAAGTTATTAAGAGTTTTTATGTCTTGTGTATAAAGTAAATATGTAAGCACTTAAAATAATTGTAAATAATCTTAGAGAAAAATAAAGCTTTTACAATGAAATTGTGCTTGAGAATTGTTGCACTTTGGCTTAATCCACAGACTGTAAAAAAGAAAAAAGAAAAAAAAAAAGGATATTCCTTGTTGGCTCAGACAGTATAGATTGTGCCTGCAGTATAGGAGACTCTGATTCAATCCCTGGGTCAGAAAGATCCCCTGGAGAAGGAAATGGCAACCCACTTGAGGATTCTTGCCTGGAGAATTTCATGGACAGAGGAACCTGGTGGGCCACAGTCCATGGGGTCACAGAATTGGACTCAACTGAATGACAAACACTTTTACTTTCATAGATTGCAAAACATGAAAAATATGTTCAGTAGGGAGTAAAATAAAGAGAACCAGTGAAAGGAAAATATGTCTATTTTCTTTTGCAGTAGAATCATATGTTGCTTTTCTAAAATTCATGAAGAATAGTTTTCTTTCAGGTTGATATATTTATAATTAATCATAAATGTATTAGCCATAACAGGGATAGATTCTTTAATCAGTAAAACTGATTAACTATGATAGAATGTTAGGTACTGTACTCTGATGTATATGTTCCACACAAGATACCTGGTGTACAATAATATAAATTAGAGTACCTGGGAAGCAAAAGTCTCAATGTAGGAAAAGTTTGATGGTATTGACACAATTTCACATTCCACAAAGGATTTCCTTCCTTCCTCACTTCCCTTCCCCTACTTCTCTCCCTTTCTTTTATTCTGTCTCCCTCCCTCCTTTTCTCCATTCCTTCCCTTCTTTCCTTTCTTCCTTTTTTATGTATCTTCCCTTTAGAAAATACTTATTGAACACATCCTATATTCCAAGCATATTTGCCTTTTTAGATTTTTGTGAATGGGTCAAAGAGAAAACAAGCAACAACTTTCAACAGTTGAGTAAAAGAGTTAATAACTGGTCCAAAAAATTCTGCTATGTCTTTCTCAGAACAACGCTGATATTACAGTGAAAAGGAAAATGCTACCTTCAGTTATCCTTGGCAATATTCTTGTTACCTAAAGGGATTTGGTTCCTAGCTTGGTGTCTACATTAGTTTAGTATAAATAAAGCATGAAACATATCATCAGATCTGTCAAACACACAATTTTGCCAAATAGAATATCTTAATATTAACTATTATTAACACTTCATAAATAAAAAGGACATAAACTATCCATATTTTCTTATTTGAATCATATTTTATAGACTATCCATATGGTTTTCAGTTATGGATTACAAGAAAGAAGGTAGAACTATACAAAACATATACTTCATGCAACAGTTTTTGAAGGAAGATGCATACAATGTCCTTATATTCAGAATTAAGTCTGTTTACCTGCACGGTCCATAAATATCTAGTTGACAACAACGTATTAGTATGTATAAATTATGAGTAAATGCTAATTATTCTCTGAATTTCCACTAAAATATAAACCATAGTTACTTTTTCATATTTCAGATGTGATATACTCTTTGACTTATAATTATTTTACTTATGAAGTAAAATATATAATTTTATATTTAATTATATATTAAATATATTATATATATAATTTTACATATATATAATTATATAATATATAAATATATATAATTTTACATGTGAAGTAAAATAAATTAACAAGTTAACAAACATAAAGAGGTTAGCAGTGATTCAATGTGATTCAATGGTTCAATGCTTTGCCATGTCCAAATATAATAACCCTAGTTATTCTTAGATGAAATAATGGGAAAGAGGAGGGAATTTTAACTGTTGTTCATTTCAGTTCAATTGCTCAGTCATGTCTGACTCTTTGCGAACTCATGGATTGCAGCACACCAGGCTTCCCTGTCTTTCACCATCTCCCAGAGCTTGCTCAAACTCATGTCCATCAAGTCAGTGATGCCATCCAAACATCTCATCCTTCATCATCCTCTTCTCCTCCTGCCTTCAATCTTTCTCAGCATCAGGGTCTTTTCCAAGGAGTCAGTTCTTTGCATCAGGTGGCCAAAGTATTGGAGTGTCAGTTTCAACATCAGGCCTTCCAAAGAATATTCAGGGCTAATTTCCTTTAGGATTGACTGGTTATATCTCCTAGCAGTCCAAGAGACTCTCAAGAGTCTTCTCCAACACCACAGTTCAAAAGCACCAATTCTTAGCTCCTCCTATATCCTTGTTCTATGCTGTAACATTTAGTTCACTGAAAAAATATTTATAGAGCAGTTATCATATGTCAGGCTCTGTTTTGCATATTGATACAGTAATATGGACTTCTCAGGTGATGCGGTGATGCAGTGATGAAGAACCCACCTTCCAATGCAGGTGGTGCCAGTTCAGTCCCTGAGTCAGGAAGATCCCCTGGAGAGGGTGTGGCAAGCACTCTCATATTCTTGCTTGGAAAATCCTATGGATAGTGGAGCTTGGCGGGCTCCAGTCTATAGGGTCAAAAAGAGTTGGACATGACTGAGCAACTGAATATTCATGCACACTAGATAAAACATTAAAGCAATGTAGAAAACCTCTCCCCTCAATAAACATACAATCTAGTTGATAGAGGATGAGAATCAGTTTTGGGGAGAAATAAAGTGGAATAAATAAATAGGTAGTCCCAGGGAATGGTCTGGATTTCATCCAAAGGTACTTGTGTCTAGATTCTGAGTGAGGCTGATATTTAAGGAAACATTCTCAGAATAATAGCCTGGGGGAATGATTGATGGAAGCTGTATCTACTGGATATCACAGCAGAACTCCCTATCCTGCCACTCTAAGCAAAGTATTCACTTCTATTCTCCTTCTGGAAATTTGTACATCTTTATCTGTGAATATTTTAAACATTAACAATCTCCTTCTATATATGAATTGAAAGCATCTCCTATCTTTGCTCACTCTCATAAAATTTGGACTGGAGTGCAAACCTGTTTCCTACCTTATCCTAGATCATCTAGTTTGAAAAGGATCTATAGTTAGCTAAATACATCCCTAAAAACTTAATAATGCTAGTTAAAGTTCATTTGACACATCACGCCAAGCTTACTTCCCTGTGCAGTGCATGTGTTATCTCTAAATTCTGTGGGGTTGATAAAGTCATTTTCTTCATTACAAAGATTAAGATGCAGAGTAAGGAACTTGCAAAAAGTTCATATCTTATGCAGTCTCACTCCAGAGTTTGCATACATCTAGAAACTTCTGAATTTTGGTTTCTGTATAGTTAAGCAAACAACACTCCATCTAGTGTGGTTTGTTTACTTCACCTGGTCAAAGAAAATCTCTTCTTTCATCTTAATTTACATCTTATGTAAAACACCTATCACTAGGTCGGGGGCTCCAATTATTTATTTTCATAGAACTATGGGTTTGCCTCATCACATTTTATTTTAGTTGCTTACTTAGTGATTTTGACACTAGTCTCTCAGCAGGAATCAGGCACACTGTCACTTTTATTATATCTCAAGAATATGAAATAGTCTTGGAACATAACCAGTATGCCCTAAATATGTTTCAGGTGAACAGATTTTTAAAAACTGAGTGATTGGCAGTAATGTCTATGAGAGAAGGAGAGACAGAGAAAAACTGAATTCATAGAAATTTGAGCTTAGCATCATTATTTATTATTTAAGACAATTCAAGAATATGAAATAAGCTATTTTCTAACTTCAAGTTCTCAGTAACTCAAAGAATAAGAACTGTAATACAATTGTGGCAGATTCCTCAAGTTTATGAACCTTTATCAGAATTAGCCTTTGAAAATGTTGAAGATTCTTAATACATTAAATAGTCATGCTAGATCTAATGATGACTTTCAAACTCATGTTTGTTTTGCCTACTTGCCATCTTTCAATCATAGCATGTTCCAAACCCTTAAGGATATATGGCATTATTATAGAAGACAGACATGAATTGAGCAGAGAAATGGAATAGGATAGATCAGAGTTTGGAGAGAGAAAGAGGAAGTGTGTTTGTGTGGATGTGTGTGTTGGGATAAGTGCTGTCAAGATTATAGTAGAGCTGAACTTTGGAAATGATGTTATTATTGGAGAAACTAGAATCTCAGGAAATTCAGTTCTAGGAATCATTTAAAAACCTCTATTAATTTTTCCATTTTCTTTTAGTTTGTGCCATCAGCTGTATCTTTCTCAAGCATTTTCAATTTGGTATTGTTAAGCAAAACTAAATCAATCTTTTACCCTACTTTTTATACTATTAGAGTCCAATTAATATGTTCTCTATAATTTATATAAAACTATTTGAGAAATACAAATTCATATATTTCAACTTGAAATGTGCATTAAGAATATATATAATTGTGTAAAATTCATCAAATAAATTAAAACTATGATTTAATTATTTTTATAACTATAGTGTAAAGCAGTAAAAGACTATGGCTTCTTCTGAAATAAAACTTCAGTAACTCTTTTAATTTTAGGCATCCCTTATTTAATTTTACATTTTAAACAAATCTACATGAACTGATATCTATTTTTCTTTCATTATGTCAATGAAAAATTAATTGATTTAAGAAAGAAAAGAAAAATTTTATTCAAGTCAAATTTGAATGTTATAACCCAAGTAGAGCATCTCATAGAGCTCTGACTGTTCTGTCCATTAGAAGTCAAATCACAGTTATATAATTTTTCTTTTTAAGATAAAAGGCAATATAGAAAATGACATATTATTAACAGTTTACACTATCCAGATCTAAGTATCATCTGGCCCCTTACAAAATCAAGAAGGAATACTATCTTTTTTTTTTTTCCGGTTCATATCATCTCCCCCCCACCCATTTATTTTTATTAGTTGGAGGCTAATTACTTTACAATATTGTAGTGGTTTTTGTCATACATTGACATGAATCAGCCATGGATTTACATTTATTCCCCATCCCGATCCTCCCTCCCACCTCCCTCTCTACCCGATCCCTCTGGGTCTTCCCAGTGCACCAGCCCTGAGCACTTGTCTCATGCATCCAACCTGGGCTGGTGATCTGTTTCACCCTAGATTATATACATGTTTCGATGCTGTTCTCTCGAAACTTCCCACCCTCACCTTCTCCCACAAAGTCCTAAAGTCTGTTCTGTACATCTGTGTCTCTTTTTCTGTTTTGCATATAGGGTTATCGATACCATCTTTCTAAATTCCATGTATATGTGTAAGTATACTGTAACGGTCTTTATCTTTCTGGCTTACTTCACTCTGTATAATGGGCTCCAGTTTCATCCATCTCATTAGAACTGATTCAAATGAATTCTTTTTAATGACTGAGTAGTATTCCATAGTGTATATATACCACAGCTTCCTTATCCATTTGTCTGTTGATGGGCATCTAGGTTGCTTCCATGTCTTGGCTATTATAAGCAGTGCTGCGATGAACATTGGGGTGCACGTGTCTCTTTCAGATCTGGTTTCCTCGGTGTGTATGCCCAGAAGTGGGATTGCTGGGTCATATGGCAGTTCTATTTCCAGTTTTTAAAGAAATCTCCACACTGTTCTCCATAGCAGCTGTACTAGTTTGCATTCCCACCAATAGTGTAAGAGGGTTCCCTTTTCTCCACATCCTCTCCAGCATTTATTGCTTGTAGACTTTTGGATAGCACCATCCTGACTGGCATGTAATGGTACCTCATTGTGATTTTGATTTGCATTTCTCTGATAATGAGTGATGTTGAGCATCTTGTAAGGAGTTGTCTTGATGCTGCTCTTCATGGTTGAGCAGCTGTTTCTGCCAATGGGGAGGTTTGTCTATGCATAATGCCAATACACAATGCACAGTGTGGGAGAGAGGTCAAAGGGCAGAGAAGATTTTTATGTTTAAAAGTTTCTTGTCTTGCCATAAAATAGGAATTTTATTTCAAGAATAGCTTCTATTTTTTCAAAGATGTCAGATTCATGACTCCTATTGTGGGAGTAGAATTCTCCAGAAGCCCTCACTTGTAGTTTAATATTGACATTCTGTAGTTTATTTAGTTCAGTCCTTCAAAGTCATTCACTTGTATGTACACATTTTATCTCTGATGTTCCCTAAATATATTTCACATTGGCTTCAACCTGTTTAATTTCCCCATGATTATCATTTAAAAAAATAGTGGCATAAATGATGCATTTTTACTTTCCAAATACAGTTAAAAATTTGTGTGTACGCTCAGTCATGTTTGACTCTTTGGGACCCCAGAGACTGTAGCCCACCAGCTTCCTCTGTCCATGGAATTCTCAGGCAAGAATACTGAAGTGGGTTGCTGTGCTCTCCTCCAGGGGATCTTCCCTATGCAAGAATTGAACCTGTACCTCTTATTTCTCCTGCATTGGCAAGAGGGTCTTTACAACTGAGCCACCTGGAAAGCCTCAAAAATGACAGAATGATCTCAGGGTTTTTTTGCTTTTTCTCTCCCCCAAGGCAAGCCATTTAGTATTACAATAATCCAAGTCTATACACCAACCACTGATGCCAAAGAAACTGAAGTTGATTGGTTCTCTGAAGAACTACAAGACATAGAACTAACACACATACACAAAAGAATGTCACTTTCATCATAGGAGATTGGAATGAAAAAGTTGGAAGTCAAGAGACAGGTGGAATAACAAGTTTGACCTTGGAGCAGGGCAAAGGCTTACAGCCCCTGCATTCCATGTAGTCCATGGGATCACAGAGTTGGACACAACTGAGTGACTGAGCTGACTGAACTGAAAGGCTAACAGTTATGTTAGAGAACTTGATGGTCATGGAAAACACTCTTTTCCAACAACACAGAAATTGTGTTTAGAGTATAAAATATCAAGTATTTTCAAGATTTCTGGGCAGCTCTACCTGCTGACATAAGGGTGGTTTCATCTGCATATCTGAGATTATTGATATGTCTCCCAGAAACCTTGATTCCACCTTGAAACTTGAAGAGAAATAATTGACACCAAATAAGGGTATCCTAAAAGATAAGGAGGTAGAGCTGCTCAGAACCAGTGAACATAGTAGATTACTGGGCATGATGGAGTCCATGAACAGGGAAATCCTCTTGAAAGACAAGGACAAGTAATCTTCCCTGAAAGTGAAAGTTGCTCAGTCATGTCCGACTCTTTTCAACCCCATGGACTATACAGGCCATGGAATTTTCCAGGCCAGAATACTGGAGTGGGTAGCCTTTCCCTTCTCCAGGGGATATTCCCAACCCAAGGAGTATGCTTTGCCAGCCTTTGATCTCTGTGATACAGGTCCTTCTTTTAACCTAAGAATTGTGAGACAATAAATCTATGTTGATATGCTCCTTAATTTGTGGGAGTTTGTTTTAGCAGTAGTAGGAACATTAAGTGATATAGGGCGGTGACTGGCTCCTCCCACCTCCCATCTCCCTCACCATCCCATCCCTCAGGGTTTTCCCAGTGCACCAGCCCTGAGCACCCTGTCTCAAGCACAGCTTTCTTATTCACTCATCTGACAATGAACATCTAGGTTGCTTCCATGTCCTGGCTATTGTAAAAAGTGCTGTGATGAACATTGGGGTACAAGTCTCTCTGTCAATTCTGCTTTCCTCGGTGTGTATGCCTAGCAATGGGATTGCTGGGTCATATAGCAGTTCTATTTCCAGTTTTTTAAGGAATCTCCACACTGTTCTCCATATGGCTCTACTAGTTGGCATTCCCACCAACAATGTAAGAGGGTTCCCTTTTCTCTGTACCCTTTCCAGCATTTATTGTTTGCAGACATTTTGATAGTAGCCATTCTGACCGTTGTGAGATGGTACCTCATTGTGGTTTTGATTTGCATGACTCTGATTATGAGTGATGTTGAGCATGTGTTTGTTAGCCATTTGAATGTCTTTGGAGAAATGTCTGTTTAGTTCCTTGGCCCACTTTTAGGTTGGGTCACTTATTTTTCTGGTATTGAGCTGCATTAGCTGCTTCTATATTTGTGAGATTAATTCTTTGTCAGTTGCTTCATTGCTATATTTTCTCCCATTATGAAGGCTGTCTTTTCATCTTGCTTATAGTTTCCTTCATTGTGCAAAAGCTTTTAAGTTTAATTAGATCTTAGTTGTTTATTTTTCTTTTATATTAGTTACTCTGGGAGAATCCTGCTGTGATTTATGCCTATGTTTTCCTCTAAGAGTTTTATAGTCTCTGGTCTTACATTTAGATCTTTAAGCCATTTTGAGTTTACTTTTGTGTATGGTGTTAGAAAGTGTTTAGTTTCATTCTCTTACAAGTGGTTGACCAGTTTTCCCAGCCCCACCTATTAAAGAGATTATCTTTTCTCCATTGTATATTCTTGCATCCTTTGTCAAAGATAAGGTGCTCATAAGTGTGTGGATTTATCTCTGAGTTTTCTATTTTGTTCCATTGATTTATATTTCTGTCTTTGTGCCAGTACCATACTGTCTTGATAACTGTAGCTTTGTAGCATAGTCTGAAGTCAGGCAGGTTGATTCCTCCAGTTCTATTCTTCTTTCTCAAGATTGCTTTGGCTATTCAAGGATTTTTGTATTTTCATAAAAATTGTGAAATTATTTGTTCTAGTTCTGTGAAAAATACCATGCATAGCTTGTTAGGGATTGCATTGAATCTATAGATTGCTTTGAGTAGTATACTCATTTTCACAATATTGATTCTTCCAATCTATGAACATGGTATATTTCTCCATCTATTTGTGTCATCTTTGATTTCTTTCACCAGTGTTTTATAGTTTTCCATATATAGGTCTTTTGTTTCTTTAGGTAGATTTATTCCTAAGTATTTTATTATTTTTGTTGCAATGATGAATGGAATTGTTTCCTTAATTTCTCTTTTGGTTTTCTCATTGTTAGTGTATAGGAATGCAAGGGATTTCTGTGTGTTAATTTTATATCCTGCAACTTTACTATATTCATTGATTAGCTCTAGTAATTTTCTGGTGGTGTTTTTAGGGTTTTCTATGTAGAGGATCATGTCATCTGAAAACAGTGAGTTTTACGTCTTCTTTTCCAATCTGGATTCCTTTTATTTATTTTTCTTCTCTGATTGCTGTGGGTATAACTTCCAAAACTCTGTTGAATAGTAGTGGTGAGAGTGGGCACCCTTGTCGTGTTCCTGACTATAGGGAAATGGTTTCAATTTTTCACCATTGAGGATAATGTTTGCTGTGAGTTATCATATATGGCTTTTATCATGTTGAGGTATGTTCCATCTATGCTTTCTGGAGGGTTTTTATCAAAAATGGGTGTTGAATTTTGTCAAAGGTTTCCTCTGCATCTATTGAGATAATCATATGGTTTTTAATCTTTCAATTTGTTGATGTGGCGTATCACATTGATTGCTTTGAATCACATTGATTCTTCAAATATTGAAGAATCCTTGCATCCATGGAATAAAGCCCACTTGGTCATGATGTATGATCTTTTTAATATGTTGTTGGATTCTGTTTGCTAGAAATTTATTGAGGATTTTTGCATCTATGTTCATCAGTGATATTGGCCTGTGGTATTCTTTTTTTCTGGCATCTTTGTCTGGTTTTAGTAGTAGGGTGATGATGGCATCATAGAATGAGTTTGGCAGTTTACTTTCCTCTGCAATTTTCTGGAAGAGGTTGAGTAGCATAGGTGTTATCTCTGCTCTAAATTTTTGGTAAAATTCACCTGTGAAGCTATCTGTTCCTGGGCTTTAGTTTGTTGGAAGATTTTTGATTACAGTTTTTGATTTCCATGTTTGTGATGTGTCTGTTAAGATTTTCTATTCCTTCTTGGTTCAGTTTTGGAAGGTTATACTTTTCTAAGAATTTATCCATTTCTTCTAAGTAGTCCATTTTATTGTCATATTGTTGCTGGTAGTAGACTCTTATGATCCTTTGTATTTCTGTGCTGTCTGTTGTGATTTCTACATTTTCATTTCTAATTTTGTTTATTTGATTCTTCTCCCTTTTTTTCTTGATGAGTCTGGTTAACAGTTTGTCTATTTTATTTATCTTCTCAAAGAACCACCTTTGTTTTGTTGATTTTTGCCATAGTTTCCTTTGTTTCTTTTTCATTTATTTCTGTCCTAATTTTTATGATTTCTTTCCTTCTACTAACCCTGGGTTTCTTAATTTCTTCTTTTTCTAGTTGCTTTAGGTGTAAGGTTAAGTTATTTGATTTTTCCCTTGTTTCTTGAGGTTAGCTTGTATTGCTATGAGCCTTCCCTTTAGGACTTCTTTTACTGAACCCCATAGGTTTTGTGTTGTCGTGTTTTAATTTTCATATGTTTCAAAAGCATATTTTGGTTTCTTGTTTGATTTCTTGTGTGATTTGTTGGTTATTCAGAAGTGTGCTGTTTGGCCTCCATATGTTTGTATTTTTAATAGCGCTTTTTTTTTTTTTTTTCTGTAGTTGACACCTAATCTTACTGCATTGTGACCAGAGAAGATGCTTGAAATGATTTCAATATTTTTGAATTTGCCAAGGTTAAATTTATGGCCCAGGATGTGATCTATCCTGGAGAAGGTCCTGTGTGCACTTGAGAAAAAGGTGAACTTCATTGTTTTGGGTTGAAGTGTCCTATAGATATCAATTAGGTCTAACTGCTCCATTGTATCATTTAAAGTTTGTGTTTCTTTGCTAATTTTCTGCATGGTTGATCTATCCATATGTGTGAGTGGGATATTAAAGTCTCCCACTATTATTGTGTGTTCATTTCCCCTTTCATACTTGTTAGCATTTGCCTTACATATTGTGGTGCTCCTATGTTGGGTGCATATATATTTATAATTGTTATATCTTCTTCTTGGATTGATCTTTTGATCATTATGTAGTGTCCTTCTTTGTCTCTTTTCATAGCCTTTACTTCAAGGTCTGACATGAGTATTGCTACTTCTGCTTTCTTTTGTCCTCCATTTGCATGAAATAACTTTTTCTAGCCCCTCACTTTCAGTCTGTATGTGTCTCTTGCTTTGAGGTGTCCCTCTTGTAGACAGCCTATATAGGGGTGTTGTTTTGTATCCATTCAGCTAGTCTTTGTCTTTTGGTTGGGGCATTCAACCCATTTACACTTAAGATAATTATTCATAAGTATGATCCCATTGCCATTTACTTTGTTGTTTTGGGTGCAAGTTTATAAACCTTTTCTGTGTTTCCTGTTTAGAGAAGATCCTTTAGCATTTGTTGAAGACTTGGTTTGGTGGTGCTGAATTCTCTCATCTTTTGTTTGTCTGTAAAGCTTTTGATTTCTCCTTCATATTCAAATGAGATTCTTGCCGGGTATAGTAATCTGGGCTGTATGTTTTTCTCTTTCATAACTTTAAGTATATCCTGCCATTCCCTTTGGCCTGAAAAGTTTCTATTGAAAGATCAGCTGCTATCCTATTGGAATCCCTTTGTGTGTTATTTGTTGCTTTTCCCATGCTTTTTAAAAAAATAATTTCATCTTCATTAATTTAATTAATATGTGTCTTTGCCTGTTTCACCTTGGGTTTCTCCTCTTTGGGACTCCCTGGGTTTCTTGGACTTGGGTGGCTATTTCCTTCCTCATTTTAGGAAAGTTTTCAACTATTATCTCCTCAAGTATTTTCTTCTTTTTTTTTTTTTTAAAGTTGTGTCTTTTTTTTTTTTTCCATTTATTTTTATTAGTTGGAGGCTAATTACTTTACATCATTACAGTAGTTTTTGTCATACATTGAAATGAATTAGCTATGGATTTACATGTATTCCCCATCCCAGTCCCCCCTCCCACCTCCCTCTCCACCCGATCCCTCTGGGTCTTCCCAGTGCACCAGGCCCGAGCACTTGTCTCATGCACCCAACCTGGGCTGGTGATCTGTTTCACCCTAGATAATATACATGTTTCAATGCTGTTCTCTTGAAACATCCCACCCTCGCCTTCTCCCAGAGTCCACAAGTCTGTTCTATTAGTATTTTCTCATGACCTTTCTCTTTGTCTTCTTCTTCTGGGACTCCTATGGTTTGAATGTTGAGGCATTTAACATTGTCCCAGAGGTCTCTGTGGTTGTCCTCATTTCTTTTCATTCTTTTTTCTTTTTTCCCCTCGCTTCATTTATTTCCACCATTCTATCTTCCACATCACTTATCCTATCTTCTGCCTCAGTCATTCTAATGTTGATTCCCTCCAGAGTGCTTTTTATCTCAGTTATTGCATTATTCATTATTGATTGACTCTTTTTTTAATTTCTTCTAGGTCCTTGATAAACATTTCTTGCATCTTTTCAATCCTTGGCTCTAGTCTCTTTTTCTGTAACTCCATTTTGTTTTCAAGAATTTGGGTCATCTTCACTATCATTATTCTGAATTCTTTTCCAGGTAGACTCCCTATCTCCTCCTCTTTTGTTTGGTTTCATGGGCATTTATCATGCTCCTTTAACTGCTGAATATTTCTCCACCTTTTCATTTTGTTTCGATTACTGTTTGGGGTGGCCTTTCTGTAGGCTGAAGTTTGTGGTTCCTCTTTATTGTGGAGGTTGCTCCCTGTGGGTAGAGTTGGACTAGTGGCTTGTCAAGGTTTCCTGGTTAGGGAAGCTTGTGTCTGCATTCTGTTGAATGAAGCTGGATCTCTTCTCTCTGGAGTGCAATGAAGTGTCCAGTAGTGAGTTTTGAGGTGTCTATGGGTTTGGTATCACTTTGGGCAGCCTGTATTTTAATGCTCAGGGCTGTTTTCCTGCATTGCTGGAGAATTAGCATGGTATGTCTGGCTCTGGAACTTGTTGCCTCTTGGGTGGAGATGGTTTCAGTGTAGGTGTGGAGGTTTTTGGATGAGCTCTTGTTGATTTATGTTTCCTGGAGTCAGGAGTTTTCTGGTGTTCTTAAGATTTGGATTTAAGCCTCCTGCCTCTGGCTTTCAGTCTTATTCTTACAGTAGCCTCAACACTTCTCCATCCATACAGCACAGATGATAAAACATCTAGGTCAATAGTGAAAAGATTCTCCACAGTGAGTGACATCCAGAGAGTTCACGAAGTTACCTGGAGCAGAGAAGAGGGAGGAGAGAGATAGAGGTGACCAGGAGAAGAAGAGGGGGAATCAAAAGGGGAGTGAGCAATCTAGCCCATAATCAATTCCCTATGTGCACAGTCTGGAACACCCAGAGAGGTCCATGGAGTTACAGAGAGAAGAGAAGAGGAAGGAGGGAGATAGAGATAACCAGGAGGAGAAGAGGTGGAGTCAAAAGTAGAGAGACCAATCTAGCTAGTAAACAGTTCCTTAAGTGCTCTCCACAGCTCAGAAGACCCAGAGAGATTCACAGAGTTAAGTAGAAAAGAGAAGGGGAAGGGAGGAGATAGAGGTGACCTGGTGGAGAAAAGGAGAGTCAAAAGCGGAGAAAGCAATCAAGCCAGTAATCACACCTCTAACTAAAAGACGGGTACTGAAGATTAGATTGTTAAAGATACAAAATTGATAACAAATACCAAAAAGCAAAGATTAAAAATCTAGAGTAGATTTTTAGACAAAAAAATACAATATTAAAATTTTAAAATAAAATCAATTACAAAAATTAAAAAATATATATATATGAAATTTGCTTTAAAAATAGGGTCTCTTTTTTGCAATGTAATAGTAGGTTATAAAAAAATGAACATTAAAGGAGAAATGAAGAACTTAAAAATAAAAAAAAAATTAAGAAATGATAATAGTAAAAATGTATTTAGGAATTTGTCTGGAGCTGTTGAGGGCAGCGTGGGGTCAGTTCAGTTTCAAATAGTTTCTTGTTCCAGCTTATACTTCAAGGTCTATAGGCCCCTTCCAATGCTTAGTCAATGTTAACTGCAGGGTTTGAATCTGTTGCACCTGTCACCTGCAGAGTGGTTCCCTCTTCTTTATTTATTTTGGTTTCCTCTGTTTGCAAGTCTCTCCAGTATCTAATTTCCACCCTGACACAAGGGAGTGAAGGTCGTTGCTTATTCAGGCTCATTTGTTCAGTTGTGCTGTGGGGAGGCAGGAACACTGCAAACAAATATCACTGGCATGTGTGGGGAGTGCTCGCCGTGTGTGGACCACACTGCATTTGCCCCAGTTCACCACAGCATGCGCTTTCCCAGTCTATACTGCTCAGGCTCCTGGTTGTTCTGCAGGGATGCTGTCCAAAGTGGGCCCTGCATTTCCAGCACTTCCCAGGTCTAAGGTGCTCAGGTTCAGGTTCTCGGCTACTCCACAAATGCACAGACTCAGTTGGGCATGCGTTTTGTGCTCTTCCGAGGTCTGAGCAGCTCAGGCGATCAGGTGCTTGGTGAGTGCTCTGTCCCAGGGGGACTGTATGTCTTAATCACCTCCCTGGTCCCAGCCACTCAGTTTTCTGGGTGCTCCACAAGAGCGCCGTCTCAGGTGCGCTGTGTGTCTCCTCTGGGGAGCTGGTCTCAGGCTGCAACCCTCCTGGCAGATGTCAACGTCCAGGATCGCGGGAAGACTTGGTTAGGAACTTGGAGCCTGTTCACAGTTTGGTGGAGGATGCTGTCTCTGGGGCCCAGATTGCCCCCTTGGCTTCCAGCTCTGGCTGCTGCTTGCCTGCCTCTCTGCCTCCAGCGGGGGATGGGCCAGCCCACACTCAGCTAGCTTTCCTTTGGTATTCACTCAATCCTTTATTCTGTGAGTGGTCCAAGCTTCTCCTTAGGTTAGAGCTTTTCACAGGAAAGTTCTCTTTTTTTTTTTAATCTCCCTGGCTATCCCACAATTTGGGTTGCTATCTCACATCTCACGTTAGCTCCCTCGGGTTGTCCTCAGGTCATTCAGGCCATGTCCTTACCCTAAGCATGCAACCCATGCCTCCCTGTCCAGACCTGCTCACTGGTGGAGGACCTGAGCATCTGGGCACTTCTCCCTTGGGAATTGTGGTTAGCTGTGTATTCTGTGTTTGTTTGTTTGTTTTCTCCCCCTCCTAGTTATGTTGCCCTCTGAGATTCCAAAAATCTCCACAGACCCGCTGGTGAGAGGGTTTCCTGCTGTTGGAAACTTCTCCTCCTTCACGACTCCCTTCCCAGGATGGGTCTCAGTCACTAACTCTTCTGTTTCTCTTTTTGTCTTTTATATTTAGTCTTGCCTCCTTTTGAAGAAAATGGGCTGCCTTTCTGGGTGCCTGGTGTCCTGCACCAGAGTTCAGAAGTTGCTCTGTGGAAATTGCTCAGAATTCAAATGATCTTTTGATGAATTTTGTGGGGGAGAAAGTGGTCTCCCCATCCTATCTCTCCACCATCTTAGGACTGCCCCCCGCCCCCCGGCTTCTTTTATCTTCTATGTTCTAGATATTTTGTGCTGTGACGCCTTACTGGTCCCTAAACACAGAAGCTTGATATCCTTTTTACATTCTCCATTTTTTTTTTAATAGTTAAAGCAAAGAGAAAATTGATGGTCAAAAGAGGGAGCACCTCAAAACACCCAACATTTCCATAATGTTATTAACACTTTCTTTGTTTGCTTCTCAGTTGAAACTGAGATTTAGTAAAAAGCTTTTGAAGAAAATGGCTTCCAAAAAGAAATATACATTTAAAAACTTTACATTTATGTGCATATATTAAGTTATTCATGAATTGCCTCACTTTAATGTAAATGTAATGAAGCAACATTTAAAGAAAGGCTTTTTCTCCTGTACTTTTATTCAGATGAAACAAGTTTTATACTTGCATATTTGGGTCATTGCAAAGACTCTTTTCTCTAAAATTTTGGTAATTAGTGCAATGAAGCTGGAAAGATCTCGCTTTCAGTGTTCTGGCTCACCTGTGACCTGTTTGTACTGAAAGCTTTTAATGGAAATGTTTAATTATTTCATTTTATATGTAACCATGGCAGTATTTTGACATTTACTGTTTGTCATATTATCTTTCCGCTTTTTCTCTATTTGAGCAGAAGTCATATGATAATTTGAAAAATTTAAAAAAAAAAACTCCTTACAAGAAATGAAAGATTTAAAATAATAATCTAAGTGCAGTCTCTACTTTAATGATTGACTATTTTCACAGATCATAAGCATGTTCTAATTTTACTTCTCAGGTGACACAATTTACATTAATAATTGTGAAAAACTGAAAGAACTCCCAAGACATCTAAAAGCATTTTTTAAAAAGCCCTAAATTTCATGTAAAGACTCTCTCTTTTAAAATTCACTGAATTATTTACCTTAGTATCTCTTAATAAAACAGTATTAAAGAACTTATTTTAACTCCTGAATTTTTAAAATCAGCAAAGAGTGTACAGATGAGTTTTGTATGATAAATAAACTTGCATTATAGATGCCAGGTGAGCCAATCTTGGGCTAGAGAAGAGGAGATGGGTGGACTTTGGAGGCTGGGGCTGGACAGAAGAATGGACAGATAAGAGTTGGAGAGGAGAGAGCCCTCATTTCTAGGTAGCATGTGAAAGGAGATAATCATGAAAGATTAACTTTCCTGAATATTTGTAGCCACTTTCTTTGCTTTTTCCCGTTCCACTCTGTCTTATTATAATTAAAGATTTAGAGAATTAAAGGATCTATATAACACTTTTCCTTTGGAAATTTGACTCTAGAGATTGTATAATTTTAAGATTGTCTTCTCAGAATAAAACTATGCAAAGTTCAACTATTTTCATTTACATACTTGGAAAAAAATGAGTGAACAATGAAATGCAACTTTTCATGCTTATACACTAGCGATGATCAGGAATTTGAGAGAAGTATGCCAAAAATGTTGGCACTGTTTCAGGGAACTGTAAAAATTTCCTAATGAATGAGAGAAACAAGAGTGTCCTACTATCTCTGGACAATTCTTCCATCTGGCCTGAATACATACTCATCCATTTTATTTTATACCTTTACTTAAATTTGTGAATGTGAGTTCATTTCAGAATTGGGGTAAATGAGCCCCTTGGCACCCTATATGAAATGTTAAGTGAAAAAACAGAATTTATACAAAAGCTTATGCACCTAGATACTCTTTCTCTAAGTGTGTATTGATATGTACATTAACAGCTCCAGTCAGACCTAATGAGAAGAAAAGGCAGCAGCCTAAGATTGAGTGGAAATACAGTAACACTTACACTGGTCTTGTGTTATTTAGGGAATATAAAGACATTGATTTTGTTATCAATCCAACAATTTTGTGGGTAAATGAAATTTTTCTAGATAATCTTCAAATTTAAACTTACTTTAGAAAGATGGTAACGATAACCCTATATGCAAAACAGAAAAAGAGACTCAGATGTATAGAACAGACTTGTGGACTGTGGGAGAAGGCAAGGGGGGGATGTTTCAAGACAACAGCATCGAAACATGTATATTATCTAGGGTGAAACAGATCAACAGCCCAGGTTGGATGCATGAGACAAGTGCTCGGCCTGGTGCACTGGGAAGACCCAGGGGGATCGGGTGGAGAGGGAGGTGGGAGGGGGACCAGGACGGGGAATACATGTAAATCCATGGCTAATTCATTTCAATGTATGACAAAAACCACTGCAATGTTGTAAAGTAATTAGCCTTCAACTAATAAAAATAAGTGGAAAAAAAATAAACTTACTTTAAAAAAGAAATTGTGAAATCAAAATCAAAGAAGGTAAGAACTGTTTATTTAAAATATTAGGTAAGCTTGGGATTTCAATGAACTTCAATATGGGATTATACTTCTTTCAGTGTACTTAAATTATGATTATAAAACTACTGGGAAATACTGGATATTTACTGAACACATGAAAATAATTATTCATCCTATTGTGACACCAAAGAACAGATGTCAACACTCAATCATGTGGGGAAAGATAGCTATTATTAGAAAGGAAATGAAAAACACAGCCAATACCAATGAAATTTTTGTAACTAAATTCTTTGCATTTTGATCCAATGTAAGAAAGAATGCATTCCAATTAAAACAGAAATTTAAAAGGAAGCTGGAAAGGACAGTACAATAGTTAGGATATCAGCTAATATGAAGGGACAGGTGTTAAATCTTCCATAGATTATATCTGTCTTGAAATAAGTTAAAATAGCCTATTCTATTGTAGAAATAAATTTAAATTGGGAAAACAGCTTTATCTATGTAGATTCATCTTTGTTATGGAAAGAAACACTTTGCAATGGGACGCAGAATTCTCTTCCTTTATATTTTGAGGTCAACTATACTTTCCCATGAATTTCTGTCTTTCTGTAATCTTTTTGGACGTAAATGCAAGTCAAGGAAAAGGTTGATCCAGAAAACAATTAACTATCCGCAGTTTTCTGCAGCCCCTCTCAGACCCCCAGCAACCATTTTAAGAAATGCCAGCTCTGGTTAGGTGGTAGAGGGTTTCAGAGAGCAATTTCAGGCATAGTATTAAAAAAAAAAAAAAATGGTACTTTAAAAAAACCTTAAGAAGTGATAATTTGATATTATGATTTCAGGTAATGACATATTTACCAGTTTATAAGAGAGAAAGTCAGAAAATTTAATTGTCCTTGGTGTTTGGATAAATACAAAGCACTTTTTGTTGCAAACACATACCCAGTGATGGGGGTAAAGGTGCAGCATCTCACATGACTTTCAGTCTATTGTGTACATGTGATGTGCTGCTGTGTTATGCTAAGTCACTTCGGTCCTGTCCGACTCTTTGTGATCCTATGCATTGTGTAACCTGCCAGGCTCCTCTTCCATGGGGTACTCTAGGAAAGAATACTGGAGTGAGTTGCCATTGCCCTCCTCCAGGGAATCTTCTGGACCCAGGGATGGAACCCACATCTATTATGTCTCCTGCAGTGGCAGGAAGGTTCTTTATCACTAGCACCACCTGGGAAGTCCTAAACATGAGATAGTTTGATGTATTTCAGAGCTTTCTCATGATTCACCTTTACTTTGTCCTAAGGCAGTTTTCCTAAAGGAGATCAGTCCTGGGTGTTCATTGGAAGGACTGACGCTGAAGCTGAAACTCCAATACTTTGGCCACATCATGCAAAGAGTTGACTCACTGGAAAAGACCCTGATGCTGGGAGGGATTGGGGACAGGAGGAGAAGGGGCCAACAGAGGATGAGATGGCATCACCGACTCAATGGACATGAGTTTGAGTAAACTCCAGGAGTTGGTGATAGACAGGGAGGCCTGGCCTGCTGCGATTCACGGGGTCGCAAAGAGTCGGACACGACTGACTGAACTGAACTGAAAGCTGTGTTTCACTTACCCATGATTTTAAGTGCAGTTTGAGTGTGGGACAACAAAGAACCCCACATTTGTCCCTTGCACCCCTTCCCCCATCAACAACCACCACTCTCTCTGACCTCTTTTCTTTATTGGAAAATAAATAAGCTTTCCTTACATTATGAAGTGAGTGAGAGTCACTCAGTCTTGTCCAATTCTTTGTGACCCCATGGACTGTAGCCCACCAGGCTCCTCTGTCCATGGAATTCTCCAGGCAAGAATACTGGAGTGGGTAGCAGTTCCCTTCTCCAGGAGATCTTCCCAACCCATGTCTTCTGCATTTCAGGTGGATTCTTTACTGTCTGAGCCACCAGAGAAGCCCCTACATTATATTGATATACAAACTGATTTTGTTAATTTTAACAGTTTTTAATATCCATCTAACATACAGCTTTTATTACTCATATACTCTAATGTATGTTTCAATTGATCAAATTAGCTTGGAAAAATCTTTAAAAATTGACTTGGTATCTTGGATTCAGATAGAACATATAATTTTTCCCTTTAAAAATAATAGACATTTCTCTTTTGTGTAATCTTTTTGCTGAATAGCAGATTTTTAGGAACATATCCAGTGGGTAGGTGAGAAATAAGTGGTATTATCATGTGTAACAGTAATGATAAAGATGAGTATTTAATAGTTGCCTGACGCATTTGAACCATCTCTCTACTGATGCTTAATCTTTACTGACATTTTTAATTGAAGATGAGAGTAGAAGGTATCCTAATAATGACTAATTATGGATGGCATTAATTTCAATGTTACCAAAATTTTTTAATGTATTTTTTCAATCTGTGAATTCAAGACATCCATGGTTTCTACTTCTTAATATAAATTTGACTAATTCAAGTAATTAAATGAAATATTTTGGTAGAATGCATGCAATAAATTTTGTTGAGGTTGGGTTGTTGTTATTCAAATGATATAGAAAACTACTTATATAAGGCAGGCAACCTGAAATTCCTCTCATATGTGATAATCACTAGAATGTTATTGAGATATTCACAGATAAATTCATCCTGTGTTGGAAAAATTCAACTGTTTGGCTTTTTCAGAAAAATTGAGTCACTGCTAGAATAAAAGAGTAAGGTGTTTTATATGTAAATTATGGCTTAAAAGAATGTGAAAGGAGCTTACATCAGTGAGAGTCTGAAAAGTTATCCCCACTCAGTCACTAAGAACGCATCCTGAAGAACAGGACACAGTAGAAGCTAGAACTCACAGAGGAACCAACATGAAAGGAAGTTCTTAAAGGTGTCTGAGTTCTGCAAATTCCTCACACCTGTATGCCATGACCTTTTGAGCAGAAGGACTTCTTTGCCACTTCTGCATCCCAAATATTATAGGACTTGTCCCTCATTATCAAATTCTAGCTTATGACCAGGTATGGAAGGAAATTCTAAAAAACATTGTCCCCAGCTTTAGAAGGGAGTGGTCCATGGCTTTTAGGTATTGGACAATCAAGCACATTACCAAAAATGTTGTATCTGCAGACATAAGCATATAGTCACTTTTCAATGGCTTAATGAAATAACCAATTAATTATTGTTAGAGTCAGAATAAAGTCCTCCTATTTTCAGTCTTAGATAGTTGGATACTTACAAAAGTAATATTAGTTGACTGCTGTAAAGAATCAGTACAATTTCTAACAATAAATGTAATTAGCTTCTCAATCAAGTAGTGGTTATTATCAAATAACACATTTGCTTGCTATGTTATACACATCATGAAACTCAGTTTCCAAATAGATTTGGAAACTATCAATTTCTACTTTAAATATTCAGTTTCCCAGATGTATTTTTTTAAGTTGAACTTAGCTGTGGATGGAAAAAAACAGCAATAAAATAATTAGTATTGTTATTTCTTGACAATTTGCTATGTATGAAGAAGAAACTAAAGCTTTTATATAGCCAGCTCATTAAATTATCACCTTTAATTATCAATCTTATTTAAGGTAGGCTTTATGAATTCCTCTTTAAAGTTAAATAAAATGAGAAGATTTAAGTAACATATGAAGTCAAGGATCTACTGAATACTGTATGCTAGAATTTGTATATAAATTAAAATTTGTGCTATTGTGAGTTAGCCTGAAATTATAATCTTCCACAATAATTCCTGTAATTTATAATATAGGTATATTTCTGTTGGGGAGAGCTATATGAGAAGACTGGGAAATGAGAGAATCATGTGAGAAATTTTGCTTCCTTGAGAGAGCACACTTTTCTAGACCCCTTTCCTCTGATTATCCTTTTCTGATATTTCTGAAACCTAGAGGAAACAATTAATGACTAAACCAAGACCTCAATAATCTAAACAATCATTTTTACTAGAGTCTGAGTGCCAATATAGCACAGTTTGCAGCAGTTTGCTAAAATACAATTCTCTGCCATTTATTTTTAAAATTCAGGAAAAGCCTTAAATACAATTTAAAAATCATTACTTAAGAAACAGGAAGGTAATGATTTCCAAATGACTTAATAATTTTGCATATTAAATACTACAGAACTTAGAATGTTTTGCAATGCGGTATTAATTTACCTGAGAAGTTATTCCACAAGGAATAAAAAAACATGTGTTTCTAACTAAACTTATTACCTTAAAAGCTTGATGAATGACAACTATGGAAAAAAATCCCCTTAAAACCATAGTCTAATTGGTTGAATATAAATTCTCTTGGGTCAGAAACAACAGCTGTGCATATACATTAAGGCAAAATATGAGGCAAGAGGAACAGATAACAGCAAATAAGTCTGTCATTTTATGTTGAATGATACAAGAATTCAAATGTTTCCTTTCTCTTCTGCATTAGGTTCAGAGGCCCACATGTTCTATGTCAATGAGTAATGACTTGCCTTTCCTTTCCCCCCATCCCCATTTATGTTGCCTTTCCTCATTACAGTTCTCAGTGTCTGCACTCAACCTTGGCTGAGTTCAGGCTGCCATATGGAGGCAAATGTAGGGAGTAGGTATGATTTTCTCCCTATATGCCCTTGTACTTTTCTGAGCCTCCATTAAGCCAGGTATAGCTTTAACATCTTTTCTACATTTTTTTTTTTGTATCTATAAGATTTTAAAATATTGCATCTTATTTTTGCCCAGCTTTTATTGTCCCTATTCCATCTTTTCACCTGAATGCAAGGAGACTGATATTTTCACATGAAATGAATGATGCAGAAACAAATTAAAAGGGTTTTCCCTGTCTCTGGGCTAGTTCAGCAGTCTCTGCCATTCCAGCCTGGTCTCCATATCCTTCTATGGTTTCACTGCTCATACTTCTTGCTTTTGCACTCCATTCTTGGGCTGTTTGTTTCTGCTCACATCTCTCAGTCTTTGGTATTGGCTGTAACATCTCACTTGATCATATTGTGCCCTGTTTTTCTGAATACATCTTCAGTTCTGTTAAGTTCAGTTGCTCAGTCGTGTCCGACTCTGCAACCCCATGAATCACAGCATGCCAGGCCTCCTTGTCCATCACCAAGTCCCGGAGTTTACCCAAACTCATGTCCATCAAGTCAGTGGTGCCATCCAGCCATCTCATCTGCTGTTGTTCCCTTCTCCTCCTGCCCCCAATCCCTTCAGCATCAAGGTCTTTTCCAATGAGTCAACTCTTCTCATGAGGTGGCCAAAGTGTTGGAGTTTCAGCATCAGTCTTTTCAATGAACACCCAGGACTGATTTTCTTTAGGGTGGACTGGCTGGATCTCCTTGTAGTCCAAGGGACTCTCAAGAGTTTTCTCCAACATCACAGTTCAAAAGCATCAATTCTTCAGCACTCAGCTTTCTTCACAGTCCAGCTCTCACATCCATACATGACCACTGGAAAAACCACAACCTTGACTAGATGGACCTTTCTTGGCAAAGTAATGTCTCTGCTTTTAAATATGCCATCTAGGTTGGTCATACATTTCCTTCCAAGGAGTAAGCGTCTTTTAATTTCATGGCTGCAATCACCTTCTGAAGTGAATTTAGAGACCAAAAAATAAAGTCTGACACTGTTTCCACTATTTCCCATTCTATTTGCCATGAAGTGATGGGACCAGATGCCATGATCTTGGCTTTCTGAATGTTGAACTTTAAGCCAACTTTTTCACTCTCCTCTTTCACTTTCATCAAGAGACTTTTTAGTTCCTCTTCACTTTCTGCCATAAGGGTGGTGTCATCTGCATATCTGAGGTTATTGATATTTCTCCTGGCAATCTTGATCCAGCTTGTGCTTCTTCCAGCCCAGCGTTTCTCATGATATACTCTGCATATAAGTTAAATAAGCAGAGTGACAATATACAGCTTTGATGTACCCCTTTTCCTATTTGGAACCAGTCTGTTGTTCCAAGTCCAGTTCTAACTGTTGCTTCCTGACCTGCATATGGGTTTCTCAAGAGGGAGGTCAGGTGGTCTGCTATTCCCATCACTTTAAGAATTTTCCACAGTTTATTTTGATTCACACAAAGTCTTTGGCATATTCAATAAAGCAGAAATAGATATTTTTCTGGAACTCTCTTGCTTTTTGATGATTCAGCAGATGTTGGCAATTTGACCTCTGGTTCCTCTGCCTTTTCTAAAACCAGCTTGAACATCTGGAAGTTCTTGGTTCACATATTGCTGAAGCCTGGCTTGGAGAATTTTGAGCATTACTTTACTAGCGTGTGAGATGAGTGCAATTGTGTGGTAGTTCGAGCATTATTTGGCATTGCCTTTCTTTGAGATTGGAATGAAAACTGACCATTTCCAGTCCTGTGGCCACTGCTGAGCTTTCCAAATTTGCTGGCATATTGAGTGCAACACTTTCACAGCATCATCTTTCAGGATTTTCAATAGCTCACCTGGAATTCCATAACCTCCACTAGCTTTGTTTGTAGTGATGCTTTCTAAGACCCACTTGACTTCACATTCCAGGATGTCTGGCTCTAGGTGAATGATCACACCATCGTGATTATCTGGGTAATGAAGATCTTTTTTGTTCAGTTCTTCTGTGTATTCTTGCCCCCTCTTCTTAATATCTTCTGCTTCTGTTAGGTCTGTACCATTTCTGTCCTTTATCAAACCCATCTTTGCATGAAGTGTTCCCTTGGTATCTCTAATTTTCTTGAAGACATCTCTAATCTTTCCCATTCTGTTGTTTTCCTCTAATTCTTTGCATTGATCGCTGAGGAAGGCTTTCTTATCTTTCCTTGCTATTCTTTGGAACTGTGCATTCAAATGGGAATATCTTTCCCTTTACTCCTTTGCTTTTCACTTCTCTTCTTTTCACAGCTATTTGTAAGGCCTCCTCAGACAACCATTTTGCTTTTTTGCATTTCTTTTCCATGGGGATGGTCTTGATCCCTATCTCCCGTACAATGTCCTGAACCTCTGTCCATAGTTCATCAGGCACTCTGTCTATCAGATCTAGTCCCTTAGATCTATTTCTCACTTCCACTGTATCATCATAAGGGATTTGATTTAGGTCATACCTGAACGGTCTAGTGGTTTTCCCTACGTTCTTCAAAATTTCAGTCTGAATTTGGCAATAAGGAGTTCATGATCTGAGCCACAGTCAGCTCCTGGTCTTGTTTTGCTGACTGTATAAAGTTTCTCCATCTTCGGCTGCAAAGAATATAATCAATCTGATTTTGGTGTTGACCATCTGGTGATATCCATGTGTAGAGTTTTCTCTTGTGTTGTTGGAAGAGGGTGTTTGCTATGACGTTCTCTTGGGAAAGTGCGTTCTCTTGGCAAAACTCTATTAGCTTTTGCCCTGCTTCATTCCGTATTCCAAGGCCAAATTTGCCTGTTACTCCAGGTGTTTCTTGACTTCCTACTTTTGCATTCCAGTCCCCTATAGTGAAAAGGACATCTTTTTTGGGTGTTAGTTCTAAATATCTTGTAGGTCTTCATGGAACCATTCAACTTCAGTGTTACTGGTTGGGGCATAGGCTTGGATTACCGTGATATTGAATGGCTTGCCTTGGAAATGAACAGAGGTCATTTTGTCATTTTGAGGTTGCATCCAAGTACTGCATTTCAGACTCTGCATTCATCCAAGTACTGCATCCAGTTGATCATGATGGCTACTCCATTTCTTCTAAAGGATTACTGTCCACAGTGGTAGATACAATGGTCACCTGAGTTAAATTCACCCATTCCAGTCTATTTTAGTTTGCAGATTCCTAGAACGTCGATGTTCACTCTTGCCATCTCCTGTTTGACCACAGCCAATTTGCCTTGATTCATGGACCCAACATTCCAGGTTCCTATGCAATATTGCTCTTACAGCATTGGACCTTGCTTCTATCACCAGTCACATCCACAACTGGGTATTGATTTTGCTTTGGCTCCATCCCTTCATTCTTTCTGGAGTTATTTCTCCACTGATTTCCAGTAGCATATTGGGCACCTACTGACCTGGGGAATTCCTCTTTCAGTGTCATCATTTTGCCTTTTCATACTGTTCATGGGGTTCTCAAGGCAAGAATACTGAAGTGGTTGCCGTTCCCTTCTCCAGGGGACCACATTCTGTCAGACCTCTCCACCATGACCCGACTGTCTTGGGTGGCCCCACACAGCATGGCTTAGTTTCACTGAGTTAGAGAAGGCTGTGGTCCTGTGATCAGATTGGCTAGTTTTCGGTGATTATGGTTTTAGTGTGTCTGCCCTCTGATGCCCTCTCGCAACACCTACCGTCTAACTTGGGTTTCTCTTACGTTGGACATGGGGTATCTCTTCACGGCTGCTCCAGCAAAGCGCAGCCGCTGCTCCTTACCTTGGACTAGGGGTATTTCCTCAAGTCTGCCCCTCCTGACCTTGAACGTGGATTAGCTCCTCTCGGCCCTCCTGCGCCCGCGCAGCTGCCGCTCCTTGGAGGTGGGGTAGCTCCTCTCGGCCGCCGCCCCTGGCCTCGGGCGTGGGGAAGCTCCTCTCTGCCGCTCCTGGGCCATTGCAGCCTGGCGCTCTCAGATGCAGCCCCTGACCTTGGGCGAGGGGTAGCTGTTCTCTGCCAGGCTTCTGCGTGGTCCGTCGCAGCTACCGCGCAGGTTCTTTTTTTTTGGTGGGAGAGAGAAGGGGGTTAAGTCTAATTCTATTTTTTTTCCAATTATTTTTATTAGTTGGAGGCTAATTACTTTACAATATTGCAGTGTTTTTTGCTTACATTGACATGAAT
Source organism: Odocoileus virginianus (assembly GCF_023699985.2). Taxonomy (NCBI): domain Eukaryota; kingdom Metazoa; phylum Chordata; class Mammalia; order Artiodactyla; family Cervidae; genus Odocoileus; species Odocoileus virginianus. Next base: position 12,653,732 of record NC_069697.1, read on the forward strand.
CATCTTAAAAGTCACGCTCTATAGGTCCTTTAGGAATGTTTATCATCTCACCGTGCTCCTGGTTTTGTTCAGCTTTAGCTACCACAGTATCACATTTTTTCTCTTTGTTTTAATTGCTTGTTTTCTGATTTATGTTGTAAGCACTCAGAGGAAAGACCACATCCGCCCTGCTCTCCATTTCAAATGTCACTCCTTCACAGAGTCTAAAATATTGTTTGTTAAATAGTTTTCTTCTTTGTAAATCCTTTGCCTAAAATGTTAATATGATTGGATTGTCAACATATAAGTCAAAGATGTGGGGGTGGGAATTTTCAGAGGGAATGATACAATATCAAGCATTATATATTAAAATAAATCTCAACTCTTATATTAATAATTATAAAAATATTTTTTCCTAACTGAATTTCAAGTGTGTAAATGAAAATTAGGTTGTTCAGCTTGGTATTAGTAGTGTTCAAACTGTGAAGACAAAAATGCACCAGGGGTGTGTGTGTGTGTTTGTGTGTGTGTGTGTGTGTGTACTGCTTTTTCAGACACCACATTTACTGTTATACAATGCTTCAAAAGCAGGTAGTAAAGAGGAAGATAATCAAGGGATAAGTTGGTTAATATATCCTAACAAATATATAGAACTTGAATATTCCCTTTCCTATTATATATCTCAAAAGTAGGAAACAAAACTGAGGAAAAAACAAGCTTTGGATAAATAAAATAATAGAGAAAATAAATGTGTCTGAATAACCTATGCATTTATTTTGGCCAGATTAAATTTCCCTGTAGCACTATTTTGGCATACTACTTATTGAATAACAAATATATAGCAAATAAATATTGACTTGGATAGGAAAACAGCTATAGCACCTAATTCTTGACTGTAATATGGATTTCTAAACTGAGTGGAGAATGAATTATGAGTTAATTTGGCCAAATAACCAACATATCTTCTGATATCCTGTATTGGATAGCATGAGAGAAAAGATTTCTTTCAGAGACATATGACCCTAAACATTTGAAAACTTACAAAGTCCTGCATGATCATAGCTTTCCTAGTGTTTTTGAAATATGTTTTCCCACATTAAGCCAATTATGTGTGTATAAGAATTGGTTCAATGTGTGGAAAACATGTGTGTGTGTGTATGTATACACACATAATGATTTGAAGGAAGAAAGAAGTAGAATCATACAGGAATTAATAGCTCATATTGTCTCTGCCTTAGATGTTAAATCAAATATATCTTTTGCCACTTGTATTAAGAATTTGGGTAAAATACTGAATTTTTCTCTATAATCTCCATTCTAGGATCATTTTAAGCATTCAGTGAAACAAGGAATGTAATTAGTCCAATACTTGGCTCAGTACTTATATTAGTAGTAGTAGTTGTATTGGTGTGATCATTTAAAAAAAAGATCAATTTTATTTTTATTATGTTTTAAATTTCTAATTTGACTTACTTATAGCTTTTAGTCCTTTGAAAATAAAGACAAATTTTCCACCGCATACTTTGTTATTCAGGGATAGCAAATGGAGAAAACTTATTTTTATAACATACACTTTTCCAGTGAGAAAATAAATTAACAGGGAACTAAATGTGGATGTATCAAATATATATATTTCAAAAATGATATTTCTAAAACAAACAGAAACACAACAGCAAAATCCTTTATGAGCAATATTAAGGAACTATTTCTTTTAAGTAACATTTTTATTTTACACTTTTTAAAGAAGTAATACCCTTAAAGATTTCAGAATAGTTTAAACTAGAGAATACATTTCAAAATGTCTGATCATTTGCTCAATACTCAAATTTATTCTGCAGAAAGCATTTGCCATACAACATTACAATAAAATGGAACAGCTATAAAAATCTTCTGCATTGTAAATGGAACATTAAACAATGCGTGCTTTGTCACATTTCATTGGGACAGGTTAGAGATGTGACATCAGGTAATACATTTCAGAGTGATGAGATAAGGAAATTAGATACTGAATGCTTTGTAGATCTCAATTTATAAAGCTTTCAAATATCATTTAAGAAATGACATATCCTAGAAGAATAACCAACCAAAGCTTCTTCTAAGGTTTTAAATTAACAAGTTAATTCTTCAATTAACATATTTTAAAGATAAAACGTATTTTGTTCACTGGGATCTGAATTCCTACATAAAACCTTTGTTAGAGTCACTGCCAAGCATAATCTGTGTACCTATTCAAGGCTGCATGATGCATTAACTACCTCTAAATTTTTAGTTAAAATAAGAAATTGTATTGAGTATTTGTAATAAATTCTTTCAAAATGTTCAGTATCAAACTCAATGAATGGGTATGTGTGAATGTGGTATTTCAGTATTTTGAAATAAAAATACACTTTTATTTTACTTATAAGAACTCAATTTTATAGAGCCCAAGATAAGAAATATGGGTACAATCCTTATTTGTTTTAAGGGTACAACAAATGTTGGATTATTGATGGATAGGTAGGGTTTTCGTTAGCTTCCATCTCATAAGCAGCAGGGTATTCAGAGCTAGTAATGACAGAAATACCTTCAAAGGAGAGTTGCAGTTAAAATGAATTATAAAGTATTTAGATGGGGAAGTTCAACCAAGCAGCTTTGTGTTCTAAGGAGAAAAACAAACGAAAAAGTCAGAGAATCAAAATAAAAATCTTAAAGAAGACAAAAACTTCAGTTTAAAACTAAAGTAAACCCTGAAGCAAAAATATAAGAATGGACAGGAAATAAAATCCATATATATAATAGTAACATAGTAATTCTCTTTGGTTTCCAGAAGTTTAAGGCATATATAATTTTAAATAGTTGCTTTCTATTTGGAAATTTTGAATGTATACTTTATGAAATAATTCTTGATACTAATGAACTGAAACGTCAGAGTGTACTGGTATTATGGAATTGTAAGCATCCAAATAACCATTCAATATTTATTTACTGGGCCTTTTTGTGCAAGACACCTGTTTAGATAAAATGAGAACTTCAAAATGTGTACTAAGAGTTTATTCCTGCCTGAGCCAAGTTAGCTGCCTGGTGTAGAAACAGGTGAGTGGGCAACTGATATAAGATATTCACTCTGTGGGCTTCCAAGGTGGCTCAGTGGGTAAAGATTCCACCTGCAGTAATGGAGATGCAGGAGATACTGGTTTGATCCCTGGTTATGGAAGATCCCCTGGAGGAGAGAATGGCAGCCCTCCCCAGTATTCTTGCCTGGAGAATCTGATAGGCAGAGGAGCCTGGTGGGCTACAGTTCATAGGGTCACAAAGAGTTGAACACAACTGAAGTGACAGAATTCATGCATGCATTCACTCTACTTTTGATGAAATGCTTCTTATATTATTCACAAAGGAGAGACACTACTTCTCAAAAGATGAGATTTGAACTGAGACTTACAGGCAAATGCATGACTCTAGTTGATAAGATTTTGTAATCAGTTTGAGTTTAGGAAATGAAATATAAAACTCATAGTTGACAAATGTACAGGGTATCTTCGAGAGACAGATAAATCCAGTTTATCAAGATGAGTGAATGCAATAGCTTGGTTTCAGGAAAGAAGAGTTTCAGGAAAGGGGAGGCTAGGGGAATTATAAGTGACACTACAAAGAACAAGCAAGCCTGGATTGGATAATAGAAAACCATGAATGGAAACTCATTCTTTGAAATGTGGAAAATTAATGTAGATTGTTGGGAATGGAAGTAACATGATCACAGAGGGTAAATTTGAAAGAATTCTGTCAAGGTGGTTAATATTCTAAGGAAAAAGGCAACAATACTCTGAACTATTATGTGTTGGAAAGGAGGGACGAAAAGACATTTCTGGATTAGAAGTAATGTTTATTCATCATTGAAAAATGTTTAATGTCACATGTCACATGCTGTTCTAGGATGTAGTAATATAATAGAAAGATTTTCAAATCAAAGTTTCCTACTCCCCAGTCTTGGGGAGAGTATGTTTGAAATCATACTGGTCAGGGAAGTCTTTTCCAGGAAGGTGATGTAAAGGATGGAATGTGATGGTAAAGAAGCAGTCGGTTACAGGACAATAGAAGGAAAAAGTACTTCAGATGAAGTGTGCAGTTGGTTCAGGGCTGCCCTGGCGGCTCAGATGTTAAATAATCCACCTGCAATGTGGGAGACCTGGGAGTCTGAGTGACAGAGGATGGAATGGTCAGAGGAAGAAGAAGTAGATAGAACTTTGTAAGCCACCATAGAGTAGTTTACCTTTTTTGTTTGTTTGTTTAGTCAGTTTGAACTGGAAGCTAGTAAGTAGAAAAGTGACAGATTTTAGTTAGTGGTTTTATAATCTTACTCAAGCTGTCTTATAAAAAAATGAATAATAAATGGTGAATAGTAGATGAATAGTAGGCTCTGTCTGACCTGAATTGTGGTTCCATTAGGAAAAAAAGAAAAAGGAAGAAGAGGTTTAGGAATTAAAATAATGGGTTTGTTTTTTCTCTTACTTTTGAGTATAAAGAGTGTAAAAATATAACATCAGAGATGCCTAAGAGAAAAATGTCACAGAGGACAAGGGTTGTAGTGACATGCTATAGAGAAATCAAGAGTGATGAAGACAGAGAAGATGTCGATTGATTTATCAATTACAAGGTCATTGTAAATCATCCCGACAGCACCTTGCTAAAGCAATGTGAAGGGAAGCCAACTTATTAAGGTTAAAATGGAGATGAGAAGAAAAGCTATCAAATGAATGCTATTATTTAGAAAAATTTAGCCATGTAAAAAGGAAAAGATTCAGGTCTTTCAGATATTTTAAAAATATCTAAAAGAAAGAAAGACTAAAAGAAAGTCTTTAAAATTGAAGCAAACAGAAAAAGTCTGACCTCTAGTTTTCTTGACCAACTATCTGCATTTTCAATTTTGGAAGTAATGTCACTTGTTTCATGTTTACAGATATTTTAAATTTAGAAATAAATTGGTTGTACATAATGCTCTGATTTTCTTTGATTGCTTGATATAATGAAAATGAATGAAAATATTTAAAATATGGAAAGTAATTTAATACATATAAATTTAATTTATATGGTTCTATTATTGTCCTATTAATAAGTTCATTTATGGAACTATTATAATTTAATAGGGTCATTAAGTAAATGCAAATGACCCAAAATGAAGCTTTAAATAATGTTTCCAAGGTTTTGCCTCCTCCTATATTAAAGGTAGTTAAACTCAGTTTGAAGGCAAACTTCTGGTTTAAAATGGTATGACTAAATGTTTCTAAGAAACATTTTACAGCTCAAATGACAGAAAGAATTGTCTGTGAATTCAAAGCACCTTTTGGTGTATTGCCTCACTTGATCCTCTTGACAGCTTAATAAGTATGCAAAGTTGAGGAGATTGAATCTTAATGAGGATGAATCAAATTTTACAGTTTAGCAATAATAGAATTAACACTTTTGCCCCTAGTTTTATGATACTTAAATTGGAGATTTTGCCAAAAAGCAATGTCTAAATATATTTTAAGAAAGCCAATAATGAATCCAATAAATCTTACAATTTATTATTTTTTCCTGTCATGGTTTCTAAAAAGTTCAGAAATCAATTTTATAATTATAGGGTTCATATATTGTTTTAATAACTTATCATTATTTTGCATTGCTTTATTATTATGTGTGTAACCATATTTGGTTTTCATTTGATAAGAAAGTGTGTGTTGTATTTGAAACTAAACACAATGATTATAAAGGATGAATAAATGAATGAATGAAAGTACCAGATTTTTCCTTGAATTTTAGTATATATTGAAGAGCTCTTTATTCAGCCATTTCCATTCTAGTAGCATATTCAAATACTATTTATTTAATAAATATTCACCAACTGTCTATCAAACATATTAATTAAATATACACAGTATGAGCAGAGGGTTCTTTTCAAGGGAGAGCTGTCTGGTTATTCATGAAGAGATTTGACAAAATGGTCTTTAAATATGGTGAGTAACTATCTAAGTTTTAGAATTAAAACCATGACTTTTCTGGCAAATAGTAGCGCCTTCTATTAAGGGTATATATTGTGATAGCTAAGTTAAAAAATTACTTTGATATAAACCAGCTTTACAATGTATTCATTTAAAATGAAAATACATCTGCTGAAGGAAATGCACTTGTATCATCTGCTAAATGCTTCTTTCTTGTTACAAAACAACATGAGAAACTAAAATTATCATCATAAATCATACATTTGTTGGTGATAAGCCCCCCCCCCAAGAGTAAAAAGAAAAAAAAATACTATTAGTTGCATCACATGCAGAACTAAACATGTTTTATTTATTTATTTACTTTTACAACCCTGTTACTGTTACTGTTAGGGCTTCCCAGTTGCACTATTGGTAAAGAACCCACCAGCCAATACAGGAGACATAAGAGATTCAGGTTCCATCCTTGGGTTGGGAAGATCCCCTGGAGGAGGAAATGGCAATCTAACCTGGTATTCTTGCCTGCAAAATCCCATGGACAGAGGAGCCTAACAGGCTACATTCCATGGGTCTGCAAAGACTCAAACAAGAACAAGCGACTCAGCACACACAGACAGAATTAAGATATCTTCTTGCTCTTACTAAAGCTTAAATGTCTTAATTTTGATTAAGCTAAATATTAAGAAATTAGTTTTTTCTCCAAGATATGTACTAAAAGGAAGTGGGCATACTTTTCATTAGTTTCTTCATGTTATTGATTTTCCATTTGTGAAGAGCCCTTATGAATTGTGACCCAATAATAAACCATAGGGTGGCAAAGAGTCGGAAATGTCTCAAGTGACTTAGCATGAAGCAGGCACAACCCTATTACTAGTATAAAGTACTTGTAATTTATTTTTGGTAAGACAGCTTTGTAAACCATTTGGACAAGCCAGTAATATTCTTTAGCCTTAGAATTCTTTGCCCTGGACCCCGGACTAGATCTGGAAATCCCTTTCTCAGTGAATGTCCTTCTCATATATTCTAGCAGAAATAACACCTGCAATGGATTGAAAAATTTTTAATTAATCCTACTATTTCATTTGGTCTTTCTAATATGTATCAGTGTTCTATGCATCATTCTATTTGTTGAAGGTGATTTTGCATATATCTGGTATAATCAACTGTAAAATTGCTATATTAGTCACAGAACAACTTTATTTTCTCATTTGCAAGTTCTTAGAGACATATCTATTTCCTACTTATGAAAATAAATGAATAATTAAATGTAATATTACCATCAAATATGTATAGCAGTATATCTAAAGTATATTTTAAATATACTTCCCTCAGGCTCAGTCAGTAAATCATCTACCTGCAATGCAGGAGACCTGGGATCGATTCCTGGGTTGGGAAGATCCCCTGGAGAAGGAAATGGCAACCCCCTCCAGTATTCTTGCCTGGAGAATCCCATGGACGGAGGAGCCTGGCAGGCTACAGTCCATGGGGTCACAAGAGTCAGACAAGCCTTAGCAATTAAAATCAAACAAACAAACAAATATATAAAGTATATTGAAAATATACTTTTTCAATGTTTATTTTTGAAAGTCCTATGCTTTTTTTAAAACAAAATTGATAATTATCCACTGGCAAAATATACAAGTAGACAAACCCCACATCCAGGAACATTGGATCTGATTCCAGTTATTTAGAAATCATTTATCCATTTTATTAATGATTCAGGTATAGTTTTATTATATGATCTTCCCTGATATGTTTACTTCTTTAATTTGGCATTATTAGTTTACTTTTAAGTAAATTTTAACTTTTAAAGTGAAAAAAAATATTTCTAATAAGATTAGGTAAATGATAATGCATCTGCATGGTAAATACTGTGTTAAAGAATATTGTTTGAATTGTAACAACGTGTCTCTTTCACTAATAAAGTGCTATTAATTTAGATGTATTCAAAATAAAGGCATAAGTGTATCACTAAACTGATTATTATTCAATATTTCAGCAGGATTTCTCTATCTTTCCACACCTCTTATCTCAGTGAATAATTGAACATATGGCTTTGTAAGATTCTCTGGAGACTGAAGAAAGGAATGATTTTTTTTTTCTTTTAAGAAATTAATTCCAGTGTGTGTGGTGAGTTTCTATGTCTGTGTGTCTCTGTGAATACTTGAATATGTTGCACAATATGAAGCTGGGGATATTTGCTAAGGGAAAGCATGTAGCTATCCATCATGGGGTGGGGAATGGGGGTAGTCATTTACAGAGTGCTTCTTCCGCTTTCTGGAATTAAGTCGCCAAATATGTAAAGTTACTGAGTAAAGGTAAATGAGGTCATTCATATAATATGATAACTGTATGACTACAGCTATGTGCAAAGGATATATAGACATGCATGCATACACACAAACATATGAAGAATTTACTCTCTCAAGAAATAGTCTGTATGTAAATATATACATACAGATATATATGGTAAAAGATACATATAAATATATGATAAAGTTTAGGTGCTTAAAATATGTTAGGGTAAAGTTTTTTAGAAAAGTCAAATTCAAATTCATAACATGCAACTATGATTTCAAGCAGTAATGGAGAATTTCTGCTGATCTAAAAAGTTATTTACATGAATATTTAAATACATGGTGGCCGGTGTTAAGTCCTTATGGTATTAGGAGTTTATATAAACTTTTAAGTGGCATCACAGCAGTTTGTTTTAAAAGTCAATATATAGAATTCCTTTATAATTACTGAAACAAGATGGAAAATTTTATATTGCATCTTAAAAATATAAGTATACATGTTCCTTTTAAAATTCTTTTAGGAAGTAATTGAGTAAGGAAATTGAAAAATACTGTTGAAATATATAAGTTGAAAAGGAATAAAATAGGTCATAACATGATAAGAAAAGAGTGGACTGCTGTATTTCATATTTGGAGAGAGGATTCAGTAAGGCACAATAATTGACTGCCTGAAGCAGGTTGATGTGGGGCAAAGAAAGAAGGTGTTAAATATCATGGTAGCTTTAATGTCTGAATATCAAGAATACTGGAAGATTTGAAGTGTCAGAAGATAGTTTTAAACTTTCCTTTGTTTCCATTTGGCAGAATTCACCTAAAACGATTTGGGGACATGAGTCACTTAGGTCTTCCAAACTACTTAACCATTTATCTAGTCAGGTTAATTGAAGTACTAAGATATTTCAGCAGTTAAAAGTTGTTACTGTATATAAGGAAAATAAACATGTTACCTTTATAAACTGAAGTTATAGTCTGAACCATCTAAACTTTTAATCCACAAGAGTCTACAATCTCAACATTTTCCTTCATCTGTTGTTACTGTTTTATTTGGTTTAAATTGAAAATTTTGTAAGATCATAAAAGCTCCTCACCATCACTCCTTCTAGCTCCTCAGCTTTTATATTCAAATTTCCCATTTTAATATTTTGCATGTAGCTATTAATACAGTTTTAACTAAAACTAAACACAGTTGTTTACACATACACACACACACATACACACATCTATATAAAGTCAGCTTCAGCAAATAACTTGATATATGCTTAAATCTTCTAAATATATTAAATGTAAAAGTAAAAATTATGAATAAAACTTGATTCTGCACATACGCTGTTCACTGACAAGTAGAAAGGATAGATCCAAAATATAATTCAATAGTGGAGTAATATGAAAAAAAATATTGAATAAGTTTCAACATCCAGAGGCAAAATGATCCTGGAGTACTAGAAATATGTGAAGGAGTCTTCAAAAGTGAGGTGAACACTGAGGGAAGCTTTGAGAAAATAAAAGGTCAATCCAATGAAATCAACTAAATCAAATCATATAAAGTAAAATGAAATGAAATAACAGATACATGTGAAGAACTTAATGACTTTGAAGGGTTCAAGACTTCAGTGGAGGAAGTAACTGCAGATGTGGTAGAAATAAGCAAGATAACTAGAATCAGCAATGGAGCCTGATGATGTGACTGAATTGCTGCAATCTTAAGGCAAAACTTTCATGAATGAGGAGCTGTTTCTTATGGATAAACAAAGAAAATAGTTTCTTGAGATGGAATCTGCTCCTGGTGTAGATGCTGTGAAGATTGTTCAAATGGCATTTAGAAGATTTTGTTGTTCACTTTCTCAGTTGTGTCTGACTCTTTGTGACCCCATGGACTGCAGCACACCAGGCTTCCCTGTCCTTCACCATCTCCCAGAGCTCAGTCAAACTCATGTTGATTGAGTCGATGATGCCATCCAAAAATCTCATCCTCTGTAAGTCCCCTTCTCATCCTACCTTCAATCGTTCCCAGCATCAAGGTCTTTCCCAGTGAGTTGGCTCTTCACATCAGATGGCCAAAGTATTGGAGCTTCAACTTTAGCACCAGTCCTTCCAATGATGATTCAGGATTGATTTCCTTTAGGTTTAACTGGTCTGATCTCCTTTCAGTCCAAGGGACTCTCAAGAGTCTTCTCCAACACCACAGTTCAAATGCAGCAATTCTTTGGTACTTAGCCTTCTTTATGGTCCAACTCACATCCATACATGACTACTGGAAATACCGTAGCTTTGACTAGATGGACCTTTGTTGGCAAAGTGATGTCTCTGCTTTTCAATACACTGTCTAGGTTTGAAATAACTTTTCTTCTGATTTAGAATGTGACAAAAACTTAGTCAATAAAGCAGCAGAGTTTGAGAGGATTGACTCTGTTGTGAAAGAAGTTCTTCTCTGGGTCAGATGCAATTAAACTGCATTGCATGCCGCAGAGAAACCTTTGGTGAAAGGAAGTGTCAATCAGTGCAGCACATATGATTGTTGTCTTCTTTGAAGAAATTTCCATAGCTACCTCAAACTTCAGCATCCACCACCCAGATCAGTCAGCAGCCACCAACATCCAAGTAAGACCTTCCACTTTAAATTAAGTACTTTGTTCTTTTAGACATAATGTTATGACACAATTAATATAATACAGTATATTGTCAATATTACTTTTACATGCACTGAGAAGCAAAACAAAATTCATGTGACATTTTTTATTGAAATAATCTATTTCAGTGATTGAAACCAAACCCACAATATCTTGGAGGTATTTCTGTTTCCAACTCCAATCTAATCTAGCCATCCTGTCTCACCTGAGGAGGGAGAAAAATACTCAGAAATATTTGTGAGGTTCACAATCCAGAGGAATAAAATCACTAAAATTGAGACCTAATCACAGGAACACAGAATGCTTGCCCTTCTTAAGAGCTGAAGACTATAGCACTAAAGGCCTATTTCCAACAATTCCTTTTATCTAATCTAACCATTTACCAACCCAATGAAAATGAAATCAAATCACATCAATCCCATCAAGATTTTATCATTTTGTGATGGGAATTCAGCATTTATAATTACAAATGAAAGAGTAGACTGGTGTTCCTGAAACACCATTCAACTAGCAGTATGAAGAATGCATTGGCAGGGTACTAAGGGCAAAAATGAAAGCATATATTTTAGGTATTCACATTAACATAATTTTAGTCCCTTTAGTTGTCAGCAATTAATAGTTTGCTCAATTTTATTACCATGAGGAACATCAAGTTACATATTAGAAGAAAATAAATGTACTCTACCATTTACTTCTGATAAGCCTGATGTTAATGTCTTACATATAAGTGTGGATTTTATAAATTAGGGGAAAAAGCCAATTGATTGAGGGAAGTAGAAGATTTTGAAATGATCTGAAAATGTTCAAACTCACTTGGGAATTTTACTTATTCTTTTAAAAGCTACTACTTTACTGGAGCCTGCATTATGCTCAAGGAAACCACTAATGAACAGCAATAATAATGACTCTAAATTGTAAATTGTCTCTAGTGAATTCCTATATAGTTCAGTAATGACTTGTAAAACAAGATTAAACTACATAGTTAAGAATAATCAGAAAGCATGTATACATGTGACATCCTTTATTGTCTTATTTCCTACTATTAGATGTTGATACATTGTGGGTGTAATAAAAAAACCTATTCAAGAGAATGGTATTAAGAAGAAACCTATAATTATAGGGAGGAGAACAAGCCCTGAAAGCAGAAGCAATAGGTGAATTTAAAGTATTCATAAAGAAAAAAAATAATTTGGGGAATTTTTGAACACTTGAGATTCTATGCCATTGCACCTAAAATATTAGGACATACAAAACTCTGGCATAATTTCACCATGACTTGACTTTTTACACAGCTGGATTTAGTTTATGGCTTTAGCAACATGGATTCACATCAACACAGTCTACATTTGATTTCAAGGTTTTGTGTTAAAAGCAGTGGAGAAGATTTGAACTGGGGGAAATTCCTTGAAATGTAGATTTTGGCAGGAAGGATTACCATAGATAGCCTTTGATATTCTCGTTTAGGAAAACTGTCAATATATAAATATCCAAATATTCACAAAGCCATGAATGTAAAAGTCATGATGCTTATTTGGTCTGTAAGTCTGCCTTTTAAGGGAAAGTGTTGTGCAGTATCCTTAAAGTTTAACACTATAATTAGTCTACAAATGTGTTAATAGTAGAGTTTGGATTCATGGACCTTATCTTAATGTGTAAAATGCTGAGAAACATTTTCAGAGCATTCCCAGTGGTATATATTGAAAGCTAAGTTATACTGAATAATTAGCTTTAAAATGTATATACTATTTATAGTTTGAAACAGATCCCATGTTGCATTATCACTCCCATTTTACAAGTGGGAAGAGTGAGGCAGAGTGAATGATAATTGTTTGGCTCAGAAAGTAGCATTCAGAAACATTTTTTTAAACAATATATGCTCTTTATATCCCCTTTTGTAGAATCCGTTTTCCATGTGGATAGGAATTATCAAAGCCAAAATTGCACTGGACAGAGTTATAGACGTAAGAAATATTTTACTCAAGGCTTTTCTGATAGCAGGGATGGAAGGAGAGACCAGAAAACAGTCCAAACTCACGTCTACTGAAAAAATAATGCAGTTTTAAAAAGGGTGACCAATGGATGTTCATTGGCCACCCATGTTTGCTAACAGAAGGGCTCTGGAATTCTGTATAAATTTGAACTTGATAACTTAATTTCTGATACTTTATTCTTGGGAAACAATCCAAAAATCACACAAATATACTTCTGCATATTATATTTAATCTAGCATTATTTATGATAGTACAAATCTGGAAAAATTCCAGCTGTGCAGCACAAGGAAATTGGTAAACAAACCATTGTACCCAAATGAGAGCACACTATATAACCATTTAATGGTGTTTGAGGGGTGTATTATTATCATAGAATAATATTCATGGCAGTAATTAAATAAAATCTATACAGATTATATATATATTTATATTGAGTATATACCTACTTTTGAAGAAATATTGCACTTGTTAGAAAACATAGACTCAGATGGGATAAATATTTAGCAGTTTTTAGTTTTGAATCATGAAACTAGAGTGACATTTTTCATAATTATTGCGTTTCCTAATATTCAAAAAATAAACCTTTTTTGCATAATATGGAAATGAAGAAAACAGCAATATTAAAGGGGAGAAAAAGAAAAAACTGTGAAGGGTGTTTGAAAATATCAAAAACATGAAACAAAATGAGGTTAAAACGGTTATCGATTTCATAGAAAATTAGCATCCTATTAGTAATGGGTTGTTTATTTAAAATTATTTTACTTGTGACGAATAGAAAAAGTCATTTCTCACTGTGTAAATCCTAACAGTAAAAGAATTAAATATATATATGATATGTAATTATATACTAACTATAAATGTACTTAGAAAAATATATATTAATACATACTAGATGAATACATGCTTGTGGCCAGATCAGTGACATGTTAGTGCAAAAAGCTGGCTTTAGTCACAACTGAAATTGGGTCATGAGGCCTGTCACCGTTGTTTTTGCTTTTGTGCTATATGTATTTTCTTTGGTGCCACTGTGTTGTATGTGTTTTTGTTTGTTAGCAAATTAATATCCAAGTAGCTGGAAGTGTATCCTATCTCAATATGTGTATTCAAGGTGATCAAACATCTTGGCCAGGAAATATGATATTCTAATTGGACAAGTTTAGGTTGAAGTCCTCAGCACCTTCATTACATGAAGTGAGGAGAGGAAAGACTAATCTTCAGATGAAAATCAGGATTCTTTTTAATATATGTGAAAGAATTCAGCATATGAAAAGAATCAGCTGGTCACTAAAAATATGAATTTTATAGGTGTAAGTTATAGATTGTAACTAGCTAGGTAGAGAACTACCATGATTATTATAATTACTATACTAGGTAATGTACAAATGATATGAATTAATGCAGAAACATTAATGTTTATATCACAATATAATATAAAATGTTAACTGTGTAGAAAGATATTAATTGAAGGATAGCATGGCAATGGTAGAGTAATTCTGTTAGTGAAAACACAAATTAAAGGATGTTTCTAACAGTACCTCACCAGATTTATGTAGTTTTATGTACGTTTTGTGAAAAATACATTATTCAACTAAAATTAAACTTTATCTCCTTGAAAAAGACAGTTTTAGAAAGTAATGAATAAGTGCAAATGTATAGAACTAAAGAAGAAACACTTATAGAGAATTGAAGTTTATGGTTTGAAAATTTCTAAGTCAAAACAAAAAAAGTGTCAAAAGTCATTTCTAAAATTCATTTGGTTCTTAGCACATCATATACCTACAGCACCTTGCCTGATAATCTGTTCAGTTCAATTTAGTTGCTCAGTTGTGTCCGACTCTTTGCAACCCCATGAACCGTAGCATTCCAGGCCTCCCTGTCCATCACCAACTCCCAGAGTCCACCCAAAACCATCTCCATTGAGTCGGTGATCCCATCCAACCATCTCATCCTCTGTCGTCCCCTTCTCCTCCTGCCCTCAATCTTTCCCAGTATCAGGATCTTTTCAAATGAGTCAGCTCTTCACATCAGGTGGCCAAAGTATTGGAGTTTCAGCTTCAACATCAGTCCATCCAAAGAACACCCAGGACTGATCTCCTTTAGGATGGACTGCTTGGATCTCCTTGCAGTCCAAAGGACTCTCAAGAGTCTTCTCCAACACCACAATTTAAAAGCATTAATTCTTCAGTGCTCAGCTTTCTTTATAGTCCAACTCTCACATCCATACATGACCACTGGAAAAACCATGGCCTTGACTAGACAGACCTTTGTTGACAAAGTAATGTCTCTGCTTTTTAATATGCTGTCTAGGTTGGTCATAACTTTCCTTCCAAGGAGTAAGTGTCTCTTAATTTCATGGCTGCAATCACTACCTGCAGTGATTCTGGAGCCCAGAAAAGTAAAGTCAGCCACTGTTTCCACTGTTTCCCCATCTATTTGCCATGAAGTGATGGGACCGGATGCCATGATCTTAGTTTTCTGAATGTTGAGCTTTCAGGCAACTTCTTCACTCTCCTCTTTCACTTTCATTAAGAGGCTCTTTAATAGAGGTAAGTATGAAAAAAGTCCTGCTTTAGAGAATCCAAGCTCAGAGCAAGACTGCTTGAGCTTTAATTTCAGCTTTATCATTTACCATTGTGACTTAATCTCATTGTGCCTCAGTTTCTTTATCTGAAATTGGAACTTAATTCAGCACTTAATTCAGGAATTAAATGGGTTACTCTTATACACTCACACAAACATACATATATATATACATATGTACAAATTAAGACAACAGTGTCTGACATATGGAAAGCATTTGAAAATATTAGACATTGTTAACAAAAATCAGTCATATCAGATATTAGCATCTTGAAACACAACTATTTCCTAACAAAACTGATTGTTTTACCAAAAAAAAAAAAAAAAGACAATACATGGCCCAAGTTTAATTTATTTCAACTTAAATTTGTTTGCTTGCTTGGTTACAGGAAAATTGTAAACATTAAAATTATCTTTCTGTGAAAAATTTTTGTAAAATTTTCTTTAAAATAATTTGGCAGACCACTGTTGTGCACTATAATTATGCAATCACAATAAAACTCCAAGAATCACAGAACAATTGAAAGCAGTTTTTCTATAACCACTATTATTTAAAACAGAAAGTGTCTTCATCAGGATATCTATTTTTGTATTTATACTTGTCTACTTCATAATTTAAGAATTTTATGTCATTACTCAGAAGTTACATCCTCTGGCTACCATCAAGTTCCCTCTGAGAAAAACAAATAATGAATCAGACAAAAACTGTAAGCATTAGAGTTCTGTGTTTTCACGCTTACTTAGGAGAGCTAACTGGACCCCAACCAATTCAGAGACAGTAAGAATGTTATTTCTCAGAGAAGCAAATTATGCTGAAAATAAGAACAATTTGATTTGGTAGCTTAAGAAAGAGCAGAGACGATGTCAGACCACATCCGGGACCTGTTTAAAGAGTGTTAAACTTCATATGGGTCATCACTTTGCCTAAATCTGACTATAGTCTTAAAATGTCATTGTGAGTATTTATTCCCTCCTGCTGCTGCTAAGTCGCTTCAGTCGTGTCCTACTCTGTGTGACCCCATAGACGGCAGCCCACCAGGCTCCCCCGTCCCTGGGATTCTCCAGGCAAGAACACTGGAGTGGGTTGCCATTTCCTTCTCCAATGCATGAAAGTGAAAAGTGAAAAGTGAAAGTGAAGTCCCTCAGTCGTGTCCGACTCTTCGCGACCCCATGGACTGCAGCCTACCGAGCTCCTCCATCCATGGGATTTTTCCAGGCAAGAGTACTGGAGTTGGCTGCCATTGCCATAAAATATTGAGTTTCAGTATCTCAGGCGAAAGCAGTGTGGCATATAGAGAAAAGTGAGCTGGTTCGAGCAATGTTCAGATGAGACTCTAGCAAGACTCTGAGTGAAGGTCTCTTTCAGTCATGTCATAAGTAAAATATCAGAAAGATGGAGTTTAAGTGAAAAATATCACTTCAAACAGCAGAATTGGTGAGTGGCATATCTATTTCCTTTTGTAGACCAAGTCACTTGCTATTTTGCATCTGGTATCAACAGGTAATAGGTGACTCCATAGAACATGAAAAATGATAGAGGGACAACTTATGGAGTATTTAGTCATTAATCTATTTCTAAATGATTGGCTTAACCAGAAACTTAACACTAGTGGGGAATTTTTGTCATGACTATGACACTGCCATATTCAGTCTTGTCCTTCCATAACTATGGGACTTATTATTAAAGAACAGAATGTAAATATTTCAAATCATAAAATATATATAATTATATATATTATGGTATAATTCTATTAAATTTGTGCTCATCATTTCTGGCAAAACTGTTTCAGTTGGGGCTTCCCTGGTGGCTCAGATGGTAAAGAATCTGACTGCCATGTGGGAAACCTGAGTTCGATCCCTGGATTGGGAAGATCCCCTGGAGAAGGGAATGGCTACCCACTGCAGTATTCTTGCCTGGAGAATCCCATGGACAGAGGAGCTTGGTGGGCTACAGTCCAAGGCGTTGCAAAGAGTCACACATAACTGGGTGGCTAATGCAAACCACACATACTTGTAGCCACATCTCCCTCTTTTTCATGCCATGAGAGAGTTAATCCCATTTTCAGCTTCAGGAGTAACCACTCCTGTATGTATAAGAATATCCCTTCCTCTCTGTACTTATTGGCTGGGTATACACACATTATTCATTTCTTAACCTTGACACTCTTGACATTTTGAATCCGGTAATTCTTTGTTGTGGAGTGTTGTTCTGCACACCTGTAGGGATGTTTAGCTGCATCCCTTGTCTCTGTTTGCTGAAGTCCAGTAGTATCTACCAGTCCAGTTGTGACAACCAGAGTGGTGTCCAATTATTGTCAAATAACCTCATGTGTGCACAATTGTCCCTGCTTGAAGAAAAAAGAAATGCAAACATATATATATATATATATATATACATAATATATACACACACACATAATTTAGAATTTAGCAAGCAATCCTTACCTTGCAGCAAATGAAAGATAAAGCCAGAATACCACCATGCTCTCCAATACTATATTCCACCACAGAACATGGATTTTTCTTAAAAATAAATAAAATGGGAAATACCTGATACATTTGAATATGAGAGTTCATGCCGATAGAAAATTCAGTTCTGACAAAAAACAACTCTCTAGATTTTGTTAAGTGAATAATTAATACTTCTGATGTTGCAGTGAAGTATGCTTTAGAGAGCATTATATAATGATAAAATTCTTAAGCTTAAGGGTTTTTAGATGAATGTTGACAAACAAGCTGTTGCTTTATAATATAAATAAGGTGTTCTCTTTTTTTTTTTTTTAATTTTTATTAGTTGGAGGCTAATTAGGTGTTTTCTTTAAGTGAGAAAATTGTTATCCTAAAAAGAATGCTACTTGCTCAGATGAGAAAATGGGTTGTGCAGTTAAACTTATTTATACTAATATTCTGAAGCAAGCAGTGAAAAGATGTGTTAGTTTGCACTTTTATGTTTCCTAGAACAAAGAAGTTACATTTGCTTAAATGGTCTCAGTTCTCATAAAAAGTAGGGGAGCAAGGGTCTGATACCTACCTCTCCTCATAGTTTTGAGGTGTAGCTTTTCCATACATGTACCAAGTTGTTTCTTATCAGTTTAATTTTCTGATATCTTTCAGAAGGTAATAGGTTTATTTTTAACTTAGTCTACTTTATCATAATTTTTTATTTATAGAATTTATATGTGCAGATATGCTTTGAAACTTCCTATTTTACCTGAGATCCTATTCTTTATACTCTGTTATGAATGTAGTTGACTTTATCACCCTACTTTTATCACTTTTTCCTGACATCTTGACTTCCACTCCTAAGATTATTGTAGTTACAGCAGACATACTTAAAATTGACCAAAGTCAAATTATACTCTCCACTGGAAATTTATCTCTGGAAAGCAAATTATTTCTTTGTGATTGATATAAAAACTCAAGTGCATGGGAATTTGCTCTGTGGCTCAGGAAACTCAAGCAGATACTCTGTATCAACATAGAAGGGTGGGCTTGGGAAGGAGATAGGAGGGAGATTCAAAAGGGAGGGGATATATGTACACCTATGGCTGATTCATGTTGAGGTTTGACAGAAAACAGCAAAATTCTGTAAAGCAATTATCCTTCAATAAAAAATAAATAAATTTTAAAAAAAGCTCAAACACTTTGAGTTTCCAATACTTCTTTCCAGTAGCTGTATTTGTGTGTGCACGTGTGTATGTCTTATGGGTCATCTTATCCAAGGAAGAGTTGACCTACAGAAAGAAATGGAAGAATAAAACAGACATTTAGAAAGAAACAAAGATGAGATGAAGAAGGAAAATATTGCTGGCATCAGATCTGGCTACATAATTTGCAGGGCCCAGTGCTTATGAAAACATGAGACCTCTTATTCAAAAAGGCAAAAACAAGTGCAACTATTAAAGGTCAGCCAGTCAGTAGGTCAGTCGTTCAGTCATGTCTTACTCTTTGGGCCCCCCAGGCTCCTCTGTCCATGGGATTCTCCAGGCAAGAATACTGGAGTGGGTTGCCATCCCCTCCTCCAGAGGATCTTTCCAACTCTGGGATTAGACCTGCATCTCTTACTTATCCTGCATTGGCAAGCAGATTCTTTACCACAATGCCACCCCAGAAATCTAGCTGTTCAACATACTGAAACATAAAACTTTCCCCCATCTTTTGCAATCTCTTGCTTTACCCATCGAGATGGTTTTAATATCCCATGAAATGTTGTGCCTCCTAGAGAATGAGGATACTTTCAGAGCAAGTGCAGACCCTCAGAGAAGTACCCATGAGGTATACAGGCTCTGCTCCTCTATGCGCCTCCTTTACCAGTCCAGACACTGGTCCAAGATGTGATCCAGCCAAGGGAAGTCGATCTTTCCATAAGCCAGTCACCCCCAACTCACAGTGACAAAATTCCAAAGGGATTAGGATCCCTGTGCGGAATGCATTATGAATACACAGCAGCCTTAACCTGCCAAGTTGTCCGATGACAGAGCCATGGCTTTGCCAGCGTGGGGTGAGGATGGCTGCTGCCCATGGCGCGTTCCTGATTCTGACTTGTGCCCAGGCCTGCACAGTCACTGTGTATGCTGAGGGCTGTAGGGTGGCAGTGCAGGGAACAAGGCCCTGGGAGCAAGTGCAGCAGGGGCCAGTGGGCCACTGAGAGCGGATATGAGCTGGCAGCCAGGTGCCCGAGGGCAGGGGACAGACAGCCTGGGAAAAGGAGAGAGGCAGGAGGCAAGACCACTTTGGTGCCTCGGCTGCCTGTGACATATTCCATTATCCTATGGAACTCCACCTACAAATATAATTTCAGAGATAAATGGTAACTTCAAGATTAACCACAGAATATTAACTTTTCAGCCCTAGTCTTTCTGAGTGGGCAAATCTTAGTGACTGTTGTAAGCTCATGCATCTGACGCTGGTGGCTATTACAACCTCTACTGTTGTTTAGTTGCTCAGTCATTGATTCTTTGCAACCCCGTGGACTGCAGCACACAGTCCTGTCCTTCACTATTTCCCAGAGCTTGCTCTAACTCATGTCCAATGAGTCGGTGATGCCATCCAACCATCTCATCCTCTGTTGTCCCCTTCTCCTCCTGCCTTCAATATTTCCTGTCATATTTTACAGCCTCTAATTTAAGTTTATCCTATCTGTATCCATGTCCTTGGATATTTGCAGACAGTCATGCATCCTTACAGCTTGCTCTCATTTTTTGCTTAATGTAGCTATAGTTAGAATAATTAATTTTCCATTCTTTATATTGGCCTTGAGAGTCCCTTGGACTGCAAGGAGATCCAACCAGTCCATCCTAAAGGAGATCAGTCCTGGGTATTCATTGGAAGGACTGATGCTGAAGCTGAAACTCCAACACTTTGGCCACCTCATGCAAAGAGTTGACTCATTGGAAAAGACCCTGATGCTGGGAGGGATTGGGATCCCTTCTCCAGTGGATCTTCCTTACCCAGGAATCAAACTGGGTCTCCTGCATTGCAGACATATCCTTTACCAACTGAGCTATCTGGGAAGCCCCATACATATGCATATATTGCATATATACTTGTTGAAAATAAGGTAAGATAGATACAAGTATATATGTATGTATGTATGTATGTATGTATCTTACCTTATCTTCAAAAATAGCATTGACCTTGTTCTCCTTTAGTGAATTTGACCACTCTGCAATTATTTTTCACAATTTCCCTAGTCTTTTTAAATTTTTTCTTTTTTTATTCTGTTAATATTAGTTCCATATGTCATTACATCTACCTCACATGTATATCTTGCTCCTTAATTTTTCAAAATTTAAGTTTACATTTCCAAGATAAACTCAGCTTGGTCATGATGTATTATCCTTTCTACACACTGTTGGATTAAATTTACTAAAGCTGAATTATGAATTTTGTGACTATATCTTTGAGGATATGGCTCTATAATTTTCTAACTTCTTTGTCTTTAGGATTGGTATAATACTGGCCTCATAGAATGCGTTTTGAAGTATTTTTTTCTATGGTCATTCAACTTGTCTCTACTATTCTTGACACTTTCTGGCCTTTTGCTTGTATGGAATCCAAAGAGATTCAGTTAAAAACATAGGAGAGATCATATCTCATCCTTTATCACTGGATGAGTGCTCACTAAACTTTCATCTGAAATAGTGTTGGACTGCCATTCCCAAAGATTCTTTTCTTTGTGAGAATGATGTCTACAACTGTTCTTGACAACAACTGTGTAAGTATTATGGTTCAGTTGCAGACAAGAGAAGGTATTCTTGTAGGAATGACTGTAACCAGATCCTGGGTGGCTTACAAATCATCTGGAGACCCAGAAAGGTGCAATCTAAACAAAACTTTCTGCAACAGTTCTCAGCCTCTGAGGTTATGTTGTTGCTGCCATAGTTGACTGCCAGGAAGCTGCCACTTCAGGAAATTTAGTGCAATTTTTGTCAATATGTGATTGCCTTCTACCATGCGTCTTTCTTCTAATCAATTCAGTTCTGAATTGAAAATCACAGGCATGCATCAATTTATAGACTCTCAGTTATGATGTCTATTTATAATTGATTCTATTTCAATATTATATATATATAATGTACTATATCATGTATAATTATATATAATGTATACACATATATAAATATATATATATATATATATATATATATACACACTTTGTAAATACAAAGTACTTGAAGTTATTTCCAAAAACTCCTCAGAGAAATTTGTGCACTATTTATTGCTGTAACAATTAGTCAGTAACAGAAATTACATAATCAAATTGAATCATTTTAGTGCTTAGTACAAGGAAAAAAAAAAGGACATTTTGTAAAATTGTGAAGTATTACATGTTTCAGTACTTAAAGTAACTTTTATGTTATGTTTTTGACATCTTTACACTGGCTTACACATCTCTGTTTTTTTATGTTCAAAATATTTGGGAGCAGTATTCTTTATGATTTTACTTCATTCTGGTGAGTTCATAAGCACACTAATATGTGTATGCACACATGCCTGTGTACACAGGCAACTATCGTGACTCTGCCAAGATTATAGCAAACTAATTTTTTCTAGTTCTGCTCAGAAGACAAGATTAGAAAAAGATTTGACTGGGTGAAAACCTGGTCAAAAGTATTATCTATTTAAATTCCATCTGTGCTTTCATTGTTACATTTATATATGTAATTCTTCTCAGTGGTAGTATCTTAACATGACTCAGTTGATGGTTTAACCCATTCTTTCCATTTCTTTTGATTTCATTTATCTTTAGTTTTTTATTTTATTTTAAGAGGTTCTGTTTGCGAAAGAGAGAAAACTTGTTAAACTTTATTCGCACACTTTTCTAAATATACCTGGCTTATTTTAACTCTTATGTGACATTTTGATGCACAGACATATTTTAGTTAAGTTAAACTCAGTAAGTAAATTATATTACATACTTGTTCAACAAGACAAAAATAAGAGTGTTAAGGCTTATGAGACAAAGTAGTACCTTTAACCTTCTCCTGAGTTATAATTAATTTAAAATATTATATTAGTTTCAGGGGTATAACAGTGACTCCATATCTTTATAGATGATGCTCCATTTAAAGTTATTATAAAACATTAGCTATATTCTTTATGTTGTACAGTATATCCTTGTAGCTTATTTTCTTTACACATAATCATTTTACCTCTTAATCCCTTAACTCTGCTTGTGCCTGTCCTTTTTCCTTTTCCTACTGGTAACCACCAGTTTGCTCCCTATATTTGTGAGTCTGTTTTTATTCATTCACTCTATTTTTTAAGTTCCACATCTAAGTGATGTATGTACAGTGTTTGTCTTTCTCTGTCTGACATTTTACTAAGCATGATACCTTCCAGGTTCATTCATGGTATTGCAAATGGAAAAATTTCACGTTGTTTTATGGCTAAGTAATTTTCCATTGTGTGTGTGTCTCTCTCTTTGTGTATATATATATATATATATATATATATATATGTATATATATACTGTTTCAGTATCTTGGCTACCATAAATGGTGCTGCCATGAAATTGAGGTGAATGTATATTTGTGATTTGGTGTTCTCATTTTCTTTGACTTTTCTTTCTGTCTTTAAATTGTTTCTTTCTTATCTCAAATAATTCCCAACAGTTGAAATGTTATCTACAGTTAAAATGTTATCTACAGTTAAGTTATTAAAAAACAGTTGCAAAATTATTGAATAATAGTTTTAGCCAGTGTTTAAAAATTCTAAGTGTATGAATTTGATACTTTGACCCATAACAACTTTTGTGACTTTTTGGAAAACAAAGACTTCTTCAAAATAAAAATATCTACTTAAGGGGTATTAACTTTATATTCTGTTTTGAACTTGGGATTAGCCCCAGACAGATTTTTGCAGCATGTTAAATTATGATTAAATAAATCAAATTATGCAATTGCTGGATTCCCTGAGAAAAG
This sequence comes from Odocoileus virginianus, assembly GCF_023699985.2. Lineage (NCBI taxonomy): Eukaryota > Metazoa > Chordata > Mammalia > Artiodactyla > Cervidae > Odocoileus > Odocoileus virginianus. The sequence continues at coordinate 12,677,586 of NC_069697.1, forward strand.
TGAGATTAAAAAAATAATAAGTCAACATTTGCTGTTAGTATTTAAAACTGCTCAGCTACTTTAGTCAGTTCTATATGTGTCAGTATAGACTTACTCATCAGGAGGAAAATTCTATTTATTTAAATGTATATGTGAAGGATGTTCTCATAAATTGGTAGAGCTCTTGACTGAATGTGTATAAGTTATACAAAAACATTTTGTATGTATGCTTAGAAATTAAGAGAAAGTACATTATGCTATTGTTTAGTTACTATAGGTATTATTTTATAACAATCACCACTTACACTTCTTGGCTGCAAATAGATATTGACAAGACCTTTTCTCTTTTAAAAATCAAATTGGCTCTACATGCAAGCTTATCTCAATGAGAGTAAATCTTTAAGGCCCAGTGGGTAGTTGCTCAACTATTCCAAACCTATACATATCTATTAACTTATGTATTATTCAGTTTAGGGATTATAGCATCAAAAGTATATAATAAATATGTATGATAAAAACCAGCAGGAAATATTTATACAGATGAATCAACAGCAACTTAGTTATGTGCAAACCTGTGTCAAAATAAATGTATGTGTGTGAGACAGAGAGTATCTGTAGGTGGGAATTGAGACTGCCAGTTGATTTTAAAGATGACAAGGTCCTTCCCTCAAGAGATATATTGTTTCTTACTCGGGAAATGGAAACATACCACAATTCCTCAATTCTAAGATTTATATTTTTCACATTGTAAGATCTCTAAAATTAGGATAAGTATTACAGTAAATAGTGAAAGTGAAAGTGAAGTCACTCAGTCGTGTCTGACTCGTTGCGACCCCATGGTCTGTAGCCCACCAGGCTCCTCTGTCCATAGTATTTTCCAGGCAGAAAATTGGAGTGTATTGCCACTTCCTCCTCCAGGGGAATCTCCCTGACCCAGGGATTGAACCTACCCTACAATCTCCCGTATTGTAGGCAGATGCTTTACAGTCTGACCCACCAGGGAACTTGTTATAGTCAATAATGTACTACAATTTTTGTCAAGTTGTTACTGTTATATAGTTGTCATTGTTTTCACATGAATGGAACATTTTGAATGATCAAGTAAGCACCAACATCAGAGATTAAAGAATGAGGGGGTATGAAGAAAAACTCAGAGACAGTACTGAAGCCCTCTCTTAAGTAAATTGTGAATGCTCTTGATAATAGAGAATGCTACTTATAACAAATATATGCAATCCTGTTGAAAAGTAACAGCAAAACTTGAAGTCAGAATTTAGAGTAGTTTTAGAAACTATTTTCCCTGTTTATTTCACTTATATTTTCCTTCTTATGTCTTCATAAAAATATCATATAAAAAATTTTTAAATAAGATTAAAAGACATTTCTACTACTATAATTTTATCTAGAATGATACATTAATATTAATAACATTAATATTATTAATTTTGGTTTCTTAAAGGATTAAAAATTTTGGTACTTGGGCTTCCCTGGTGACTCAGATGGTATAGAATCTGCCTGCAAGGCAAGAAACCTAGGTTCAATCCCTGGGTTGGAATGATCCCCTAGAGAAGGGCATGGCAACCCACTCCAGTATTCTTGCCTGGAGAATTCTGCGGATGGAGGAGACTGGTGGGCTTCAGTCCATGGGGTCACAAAGAGTCATCCACCGCTGAGCAACTTTCATACCCATGCCTTAGATTTAATTAAATATGGCAATAGTATTAGCATATGAAAACTACTAAAGTAGAGGGAAAAAGCTATACAGTATGGAGTGAGAGTAATCAGTTAGCATAGTCTGCAAATGTCAAGAGAATATGTAACAAGGAATTGACATCGAACTGAACATTGAAGGATACACAAGACTTTACCAGGAGGAGAAATATCAAGGTTTTCCATACAGAATTGTGTTGCAGAATGTGTTCCTTAAAGTATTATTCTAGAGGAATGGTCGACAATAAAAGGCATCTGTGGTCAAATAAACTTAAGAAAAACTATATATCTTCTCCTTGGGAATTTCACAAAAATGCACAGTGTGCATTAGGGGTTTGGCTTAATTTTTTTAACTAAATGTATTTTAACCCAGAACACACTCTTGGGAAATGCTAGGATTGATAATGAATTAAAAGGGAAAAAGTGCAGTGAGATGGGGCTGTAGATTGATAGGCCTTTTGCATATTAAGCAGGATTCTTCAAAGGGTTTTGAGCTTTATTCTTGAAGCTGTTAATAGTCATTAGGAAATTGACAGATAGTCCCTATTTGAGGGTAAAATTTTTTTTTTAAAGAAAAGAACTTTATTTAATAAATAAATGTATTTAAATAAATACATTTAACAAAATTTTATTTAACAAAGTTAGATGTTAACTTCCTCCCCAAAAAAGAATAATCCTCAAGCTCCTTTTTTTCCCCTACATAGTAGACATTCAATATAAATGTTAATAATATAGACTTAGAAAGTGTGACAGTGAAAATGTTAGTTGCTCAGTCATGTCCAACTCTTTGAGACTCCATGGACTGTAGCCCTCCAGGCTCTTCTGTCTATGGGATTCTCTAGGCAAGAATACTGGCTGCTGCTGCTAAGTCACTTCAGTCATGTCCAACTCTGTGCGACCCCATACATGGCATCCCACCAGGCTCCTCTGTCCCTGGGATTCTCCGGGCAAGAAAACTGGAGTGGGTTGCCATTCCCTTCTCCAATGCGTGCTTGCATGCTAAGTCACTTCAGTCTTGTCGGACTCTGTGCGACCCCATGGACAGCAGCCCACCAGACTCCTCTGTCCACAGAATTCTCTAGGTAAGAATACTGGAGTGGGCTGCCATTCCCTTCTCCAGGGTATCTTCTCAACCCAGGATTTGAATGCGGGTCTCCTGCATTGTAGGCAGATTCTTTAACATTGGAGTCACCAAGGAAGCCCAATAATATAGACTCACCAAGTGTAGTTAGTTCTAAAATAACTTAAATAAATATTGGATATCTCATTGATTGTCTGTGAGACACTTTCAGATAATTCCTTTCTAAAATACATATAAAACTATTGAAATATAAGTAAAATAATTCAATAAGATTCAATTTATTGAGGAATAGTTCTCAGAAAACACTCATTTCAAAGAACATTAAAATAAAATTGGTTTCTGTAGGTTAACAATGTTTGTAGGGTTACATGTAAATTTCATAGGACTATACATACACATTTTCCAGTATTCTTGCCTGGAGAATTCCATGAAGAGAGAAGCCTGGTGGGCCTATAGTCCATGGGGTCACAAAGAGTTGGACATGACTGAGTGACTAACACTTCCACTTTTGTAAATATACATTTATTCATAAAATTAAAAATTTTAGTTTGCACCTGTTTCTCTGAAAAGAGGATAAATTAACCATCCTTATTAAAACATATACCGATATCAGCTCATAGCTTATTTTCCTGATTTTAATTTTGCAAGATAGTATTATGGAGTAATTCTCCAGTTAAGATTTACTGTAGGTTTAGTATTAATTATTTGAAACTTATTGCCAAACTTGTTAAGCAGCTCACAATTGGAAGAATATATTCTACCATACTCTTACACTATCTTCACTATCTTCAGTCTTTCCGATGAAGATTGAACCTTGAGTGTGTTAACATCATGTTCAGCAAGATTATTTATTGTTTTAAAGTGCCCAGATCTATTAGACATAGGATTGCATATTATTATGTAAAAATTAGGATGGATAATGCTGTTAAGGACATAGGTGAAGAAAAATGCCTTCCACTAAGATAGGAGAGTATCATGAACACTGGTCTAATGCGCTGAACACTAGCAAGGGCTCAGTGTATTGTTTTAACACAAAATATATAACGGGTGGTTAATACACTTTTGAATTCTCAGTATTTTCCACACCATTATATGTATAACCTTGAACTTATTTAATTTCTAATATCCCCCAGAAATAAAATGAAAAGTACAGTGAATATAAATGGAATAGTACAGCTGCAGGGCCTGGTTACCTGGTTGATTTTAATTTTTTTTCAGTAATAGTAACAGTGGCAGTTTACTGTCCAAGATGGTGGAGTAGAAGGACCTATGCTCATCTTCTCCTGTGAGAACTCCAAAATTACTACTTGCTGTTGAACAACTATCAACAGAAGAATGTTGGATCACACCAAAAAACGATACATCCAAGGGCAAAGTAGAAGCCCCAGGAAGATGGTAGGAGGGGAAAAATTCCATTTAGAATCAAACCCCATACCCGCCAGAGATGTGCAGAGGGCTCAAACAAAATCTTGTGTGCACCTGAAGACCCCACAGAGACTGAGCCAGACCTGCCTTTGAGTGTTTGAGTGTCTGCTGTGGAGGTATGGGTCAGCAGTGGTCTGCTCCAGGGGCAGGGGCTCTGGATGCAGCAGATCTGGGTATGGCATAAACCCTCTTGGAGGAGGTCACCATTTAGCCCACCATAGAGCCGCCAGAACTTACACAGGACTGGGGAAACAGGCTCTTGGAGGGCACAAACAAAATCATGTGTGCACCAGGACCCAGGAGAAAGCAGCAGCGACCCCACAAGAGACTGACCCAGACTTGTCTGTGTGTGTCCAGGAGTCTCTGGCAGAGGCGTGGATTGGTGATGGCCTGATGCAGGGTAGTGAGCACTGAGTGCAACAGTGCATGCATGGGACCTTTTGAAGGAGCTCACCATTACCTTCACTACCTCCACTGTAGTTTGGTCTCAGGTCAAACAAAGGGGAGAGAACACAGCCCGGCCCATCAACAGAAAATTGGATTAAAGATTTACTGAGCATGGCCCCGCCCATCAAAACCAGACCCAGTTTCCCCACAGTCATTCTCTCCCATCAGGAAATTTCTATAAGCCTCTTATCCTTATCCATCAGAGGGAAAAAAGAATGAAAACCACAATGACAGAAAACTAATCAAACTGATCACATGGATCACAGCCTTGTCTAACTCAGTAAAACTATGAGCCATGCCATGTAGGGTCGCCCAAGATGGATGAGTCATGGTGGAGACTTTTGACAAAACATGGTCCATAGGAGAAGGGAATGGCAAACCACTTCAATATTCTTACCTTGAGAACCCCATGAACTGTATGAAAACATAAAAAGATATGACACTGAAAGATGAACTCCCCAGGTTCACATCCACAACACCTCCAGCTGTAGATGTGACTGGTGATGAAAGTAAAGTCTGCTGCTGTAGAGAACAATATCACATAGGAATGTGGAATGTTAGGTCCATGAATCATGGCAAATAGAAAGAGGTCAAACAGGAGATGGCAAGAGTGAACATCAACATTTTAGGAATCAGTGAACTAAAATGGACTGGAAAGGGTGAATTTAATTCAGATGACCACTATATAGGTTAAATGGGCAATAATCCCTTAGAAGAAATGGAGTAGCCATCATGGACAACAAAACAGTCCTCAATGCAGTACTTGGATGCAATCTCAAAAACGACAGAATGATCTCTGTTCATTTCCAAGGCAAACCATCCAATATTCCAGTAATCCAACTCTATGTCCCAACCAGTAATGCTGAAAAAGCTAACATTGAACTGTTCTATGAAGACTAACAAGACCTTCTAGAATGAACACCCAAAAAAGATGTCCTTTTCATTTCAGGGGACTGGAATGCAAAAATAGGAAGTCAAGAGATATGTGGAATAACAGGCAAATTTGGCCTTGGAGTGCAAAATGAAGCAGAGCCAAGGCTAACAGAGTTTTGCCAAGAGGTCATAGGTCGCACTGGTCATAGGAAACACCCTCTTCCAACAACACCAGAGACAACTCTACACAGGGACATTACCAGATGGTCAATCAGATTAATTATATTTTTGGCAGCCAAAGATGCAGTAGCTCTATACAGTCAGCAAAAGCAAGACAGGGAGCTGACTGTGGCTGAGATCATGAACTCCTTATTGGCAAATTCAGACTGAAATAGAAGAAAGTAGGGAAAACCACTAGACCATTCAGGTGTGAATGAAATAAATCTGTTAATGATTATACAGTGGAAGTGACACATAAATTCATGGGATTAGGCTTAATAGAGTGCCTGAAGAACTATGGACAGAGGTTTGTGACATTGTACAGGAGACAGTGATCAAGACCATCCTCAAGAAAAAGAAATTCAAAAAGGCGAAGAGGCCTTACAAATAAATGAAAAAAGAAAACAAGCTAAAGGTAAAAGAGAAAAGGAAAGATATACCGATTTGAATGCAGGGTTCCAAAGAATAGCAAGGAGAGATAAGAAGGCTTTGTTCAGTGATCACTGCAAAGAATAGAAGAGAACAATAGAATGGAAAGACTAGAGATCTCCTCAAGAAAATTAGAGATACCAAGGGAATATTTCATGCAAAGATGGGCACAATTTTGGACAGAAATGGTATGGACATAACAGAAACATAAGATATTAAGAAGAGGTGGCAAGAATACACAGAAGAACTATACAAAAAAGATCTTCATGATCCAGATAACCACGATGGTGTGATCACTCACCTAGAGCCAGACACCCTGGAATGAGAACCCAGGTGGGCCTTAGGAAGCATCACTATGAACAAAGTTAGTGGAGGTGATGGAGTTTCAGTTGTGCTATTTCAAATCCTAAAATATGATGCTGTTAAAGTGCTACACTCAATATGCCTGTAATTTGTGAAACATAGCAGTGCCCACAGGACTAGAAAAAGTTAGTTTACCTTCCAATCCCAAAGTAAGGCAATGCCAAAGAATGCTTAAACTACCACACAATTGCACTCATCTCACACGCTATTAAAGTAATGCTCAAAATTCTCCAAGACAGGCTTCAACAGTACATGAAACATGAACTTCCAGACATCTAAACTCAATTTAGAAAAGGCAGAGGAACCAGAAATCAAATTGCCAGCATCCTTGGATCACAGAAAAAGCAAGAGAATTCCAAAAAAACATCTACTTCTGCTTTATTGACTACATTAAAGTCTTTGATTGTGTAGATCACAACAAACTGTGGAAAATTCTTAAAGAGATGGGAATAGCAGACCACCTGACCTGTCTCCTGAGAAATCTGTATGCAAATTAAGAAGCAACAGCTATAACTGGACATGGAACAACACACTGGTTCCAAATAGAGAAAGGAGTATGTCAAGGCTGTATATTGTCACCCTACTTATTTAACTTATATGCAGAGTACTTCACATGAAATGCCAGGCTGGATGAAGCACAAACTGGAACCAAGATTGCTGGAAGAAATATCAATAACGTCAGATATGCAGATGACACCACCCTTATGGCAGAAAGTGAAGAGGAACTAAACAGCCTCTTGATGAGGCTGAAGGAGGAGGATGAAAGACCTGATTGAATAGTCAACATTCAGAATACTAAGATCATGGGATCCATTCCCATCACTTCATGGCAAATAGGTGTAAAAACAATGGAAACAGTGACAGATGGTTTTTTCTTTTGTTTTTGTTGTTGTTTTGAACTACAAAATCACAGCAGATGGTGATGCAGCCATGAAATTAAAAGACGCTTGCTCCTTGGAAGAATAGCTATGACCAAACTAGACAGCATGTTAAAAAGCAGAGACACTACTTTGCCAACAATGGTCTGTCTAGTCAAAGCTATGGTGTTTCCAGTAGTCATGTATGGATGTTAGTGTTGGACTATAAAGAAAGCTGAGCACCGAAGAATTGATGCTTTTGAGCTATAGTGTTGGAGAAGATTCTTGAGAGTCTCTTGGACTGCAAGGAGATCAAACCAGTCAATCCTAAAGGAAATCAGTCCTGAATGTTCATTGAAAGGACTGATGCTAAAGCTGAAACTCCGGTACTTTGGCCACCTAATGGGATAGAAGTGACTCATTGGAAAAGACCCAGATGCTGGGAAAGGTTGACGGCAGGAGAAGGGGATTACAGAGGATGAGATGGTTGTATGGCATCACCGACTTGATGGGCATGAGTTTTACAAGCTCTGGGAGATGGTGATGGAGATGGAAGCCTGGAATTCTGCAGTCCATGGGGTTGCAAATAAGCAGACACGATTGAGAGACTGAACTGACTGAGTGGCAGCAGGAACATCTGGATTCTTGGCTCACTGCACTGTGGAAGATGACTGTCTGGATAATGCTTAGTTACACGAGCTTCCACTAACTTGCCTGAAGTTCATTCAGCTGGGGTTCTTTCCAGGAGTATTTGCTCAAATGGGTGCTATACTCCTTTGATAGCCCTGTCACTGGCAAGAATTTGTTCAAGTTTATGTGTCTAAGAATAAAACCTTGTTCAGGTTTCATATGATTTCTTCCACATGTTGAGACTCTTTTTTTGATACAGACCAAAGGCCAGAGCATTCAAGTGGAGACAAATCGGAGGTTTCAAAAGGTTCACATTTCATGAATTATTAAACGACTGATTTCACAGTATGATAGAGAATTCAGTTTTCAATGCTCTAAATGAAATACAAATTCTACCAAAATGAAAGAACACTTCTGAGATGACAGATTTACAGCAAAGCTGAAAAGGTTAACTTTCACCTAAAGAAATTTTATTTATAAGTAATGCAAAGAGAGAAACAAGCTGATTTCATAATTTGACATCAGTGAAAGAGCAGAACATTTATACAGTGAGAGTATAACTTTCTCTAGATCTCTAGATATTATTTGCAGAGGTTAACCACAAATTTAGTGCGATAGTATGTTAGGGTTAGATGAGATCCTGAAGCAAAATGCTAATGTAATATTTAATTCCTCCACAAATACCTGTTTTTGTCAGGCTATGCCTTGACACTACCAATAACAGCAGACTTTATGCCTCACTACTTTCTGAGCCAGACAGTTGGAAAAAGCATCCTAAGATTTCAGTGGAGTCATTAAACAACTACTTTATATGAGATCTGATTTTATCTGTGAGAAACTTTGATTCCACTCATATTAGTCTGATTTTCAAATATTTGAAAGCTGCCATTACTTTTCACATTCCTCTCATCTTGAGTCTCTTTATCTCCAGGCTAGCAAACTCAGTTTTCACTTATTTTTTTTTAAATGTATGTATTTCAGAACCATTTATTTTCCTTTTACACATTTTGATTTAAATATACCTACCTTAAAATGTGATTTTCATAATTAAATAAGATTAAATGTGATCTCACCATTGTGGAAAATAACTCGTAAGGACAAGCTATGATTTTATTAAATAATTCAAATGTTGCACATTATAGATTTAAGGAGACAGACCCCACAGGACATCCCAGAAATATCAAAATCCAAATTGTTACTATTTATTTATTAATATTTGCCTTGCCTCTGTCTTGCTCTTTTCTATCTTCCTGAGTAGTGATAGAATCCTCTAAACTCATTACTACCCATGTTGGCTAACATAGAAAACCCTTGAACCCATTCTTGACCCTCAAAAACCTTACAGTCTAATGAGATAAATCAGTTATGATGTGATAGTGACCTTCAAAATATTGTTCAATGTTTTTACAAGTGTTTTCCAAAAATGTTGAATTGAATGGTGAAACAATTTTCTCAGGAAATTCAGCAGATTCAGCAAATTCTCAGATCTTACATAATATGATTCAAGAGCATTGTAATTCTCTAAGGGATGATATAATAGGCAGCATTTCTGGGGGGAAATGTGTTCACACAAGCGGCCATGCATACATTTTATCTATCCATCTCTCCACACCTATGCATGTCTTTTTGAAGAATGTATCATGGAACTAATGTTCTAAAGAGTGCATCATAAGAAACACTGATATATGCTCATCTCACACCAATGTTAAAAAGGATTAAGAGATAATATGTTTGGTGTTTCAGTCAGAGTCTCAGTTCAGTTCAGTAGCTCAGTCATGTCCAACTCTTTGCGACCCCATGGACTGCAGCACGCCAGGCCTCCCTGTCCATCACCAACTCTCAAAGTTTACTCAAACTCATATCTGTTGAGTAGGTTATGCCATCCAACCATCTCATTCTTTGTCGTCCCCTACTCCCCTTGCCTTCACTGTTTCCCAGCATCAGGGTCTTTTTAAATGAGTCAGTTTTTCACATCAGGTGGCTAGATTTGAGTTGTGAGCTCTATTTTTTTTTAAAGAGAGAACAGCACTAATAATTTAATAGAAAATCAAAATTTTGCAAAGTAGTTACTTTCAAACAATATCCCCTAAAGTACTCTTCTATACATCTTTTTTCCTTGGTGAATCCTGCAAGCTAATTTTTTTTTTTAACATAATCCTACTTTTCATTCATTTAGCTCAAATACATCTGGATATTTTTCTTTATGTGTGTGTGCTCTTTCTCCACTTTTATATATTCTATCTCCATTGCTGTTCTCTTTGAATCAATCATTAATTATTCATCTTATACCACAGTATGTGAAAAATGGAAGAGATGCAAAACAATCTAAGGCAAGATCAAACAGTTTATAATAAACAAAGATTTAAAATGGCTTGAGTTAAATAGTTACATGCTGTAATGACTATAAAGACAATGTAAATTAAGGAAACCTTGCATTGGTAGAGGTTCTTAAGGTCTGAGAAGAAATTTTAGAATTGAAGTGAGGTTATATTCTCCCATAAGATTTAAAAGAGAAAACAATAAATTCCATGCAGCCACAGAAACTCTGAAGAATAAGTGAGAATAAAATAATTAGCCTTATACATGAAGAAAGTACATATACATTGGAGAGCCAAGGAGCCAGGAATGAAATCATTATTTAACACTAGGATATTTAATCTAGCAGTGTACTTTACCTTATTATTAAAATGTAAGATTTTGATAATGATCTCCACACATGGACTTCTCTGGTCGCTTAGATGGTAAAGCGCCTGCCTACAGTGTGGGAGACCCTGGTTTGATCCCTGGGTTGGGAAGATCCTCTGGAGGAGGACATGGCAACCCATTCCAGTACTCTTGCCTGGAAATCCCATGGACGGAGGAGCATGGTAGGCTACAGGCCATGGGGTCACAAAGAGTCGGACACGACTAAGTGACTTCACTTTTCAACACATACAGAAAATTATTTTATATATATTGAATACTTACTACTAAAATTCAACATTTTTGCAAAAAAAAAAAAAGGAATAGAAGCAAATATCGCTGAGCACATTAACAAAATAAAAACAAAATAAAATATACATATATAGTAAATGGAGGGCTATTAGAAATATTTCTTTAGATATCAGTAAAAATAAGACATCATTATTTTACTGCTTTTGTATTGCATGAGTAGTCCTAGGTTAAATACTAATAATGATACACATTTTACTTTTCTTCATTTTCAGATAATGTTCTTATTTCCAATAGAAAAGCTAGCAAGAATTTTGATTACTTATTAAATATTGCCTGAGCATAGCAAGTTCATGGATATATACTCATATAAAAAATGTATATGCTAGCAAGAACTAATTAGAAAGCATAATTTAAAAATATTTCACTGAGAGAGAGGCTTAAAAGGGAGGGAATTATGCATGTATACATATAGATATAGTTATGACTGATTTGTGTTTTACAGCAGAAACCAACACAACATTATAAAGCAATTATCCTCCAATTAAAAATAAACAAATAAATTTAGGAAAAATCTCACAATAGTAACAGCATTTTCTAGTACCTGGGAATAAGCCAAAAAAGCAAGATATTTATAGGGATAATTATAGTTTTTAATGAATGTTTTAAAATAAAACAATTATGTGCAAAGATGTATAGTACTCATGAATGAGAATGCTCAATAGTCAAAAGATATCAATTCTCTATAAATGAATCCACAAATTCAAAGCAATGAAATCAAACCCACAAAGTTTTTTTTTTTTTTTTTCATTAAAATTGAAAAATTCTTCACTAAATTCTTATGGAATTTTAAAGGCCAAGAATAGTTCAGACAATATAACATAAACCTAAGGAGGGAATATATGACTTATAAAGGTTTAAGACACAAATCTTTAAAATTTAAGAATTTGGGTGTTTAAATGTGGATAGGCATAGGGCATATTGAAAAACAGAACCAAAATATTTTGGGTATTATTTTTAAATGAAATAATATCTTATATTCTAAGACTCAGGTATTTGTATGATGACATAAATATATTGTTACTCATTTCAAAGTTATTTGTGATAGAAAACAACCCAAATGAAGTAGATTTCAAAATTATATATACATAAAGAAATAAATAAATTATAAATACAGTGGATAATCAAACAGCAACAAGGTGAATACACTTGTACTTCAGTAGTTGAATTATATTTACAACAATGGATAAATTGTAGAAACAATTTTGTGTTTACAAAAAATGTTGTAAACATATATTATGACAGTAAGTTTTGTTGATTATATACACCAAGTGTTTTCTCACAGTTTATACATGTATATGTGGTATATGTGTACATATATGTATATATGGTGGTGATTTAAGTGCTAAGTCATGTTCAATTCTTTGCAACCCCATGGTTTATAGCCTGCCAGGCTCCTCTGTCCATGGGATTTCCCAGGCAAGAATATTGGAATGGGTTGCCATTTCCTTCTCCAGGGGAATCTTTCCAACCCAGGGATTGAACTGAGGTCTCCTGCTTTGCAGGTAGATTCTTTACTGGCTGAGCCACCAGGGAATAGATAACAGGCAAATATAGGCATGTACATAAACACTAAATGATAAAGTCATAGATGCAGTAGTACTTAGCTTTGAAGACAAAAGACAAATGTGAGATTGTAGAGGAATCATGAACATAGCTTCAACCAAATCTATAAAGCTTTATTTAAAATATTTCCAAATTTGTTCTCTTTATATCTTTTGCCTTGGACTGGAGTTGATGGAACTCATCCATGTATTATGTAATACAGTAACAGCTCCCTTAATGAAAAAAAAAAAAAGATTCACTTTCTAGTTCCATCAAAAGTTCGATAAATTCTTTGTCTTTCTTATATTGCCTAGGTTTCCCAGGTGGCTCAGTGGGTAAAGAATTTGGGTGTAATGCAGGAGATGCAGGTGATGCAAGTTCAATCCCTGGGTCAGGATTCCCTGCAGTTGGAAATGGCAACTCACTCCAGTATTCTTGCCTGGGAAATTCCAAGGCAATCCCTGGAGGGCTATAGTCTAGGGGGTTGCAAAGAGCGGGACACAACGGACCACACACGCACCATTTCTTATATTGCTGTTGGAGGTCATATGAGAGACTAAGGCTAGTAGAACCACCATGATAATCTCTTAGCACATATTGCACAGATGGCTTGGCAACAGGATTTAGATTGTAAGGGCATTTGAATCTGTATTTTATTCTTGACCTCTTTAACCTCAACTACCTCTGAGATAGAATCATATTTTAACATTTTTCACTAATGGTGTCCTCTCTTTTATACTCCCCCCTTGACATATGCATGCAGATCCCTTGCATAATTATCCTGTGAAATTATAATTCACTTTACTTATTTTGCTTCAAAAATCATTGCTGTTTTCTGTTGGTATCCAAATAGGTAACAGTTCAAATTGCATTCAAAATCTCTTGAGATTTTTAACTAGACTCTATTTCTGACTTCCCTCCATCTTTATACCAACAATGAAGGCAAACAAAATGAACTTTTTATCTATTGTTTCTTTCTTCTGCAGTGGCATGAGGACTTAGGAGGAGGGGGGCCCATAATTATCAACTTCTAATGAACCTGAAATTTTCTCACTTTGCATATGACCATTGAAATGTTACATTTTCTTCAAATTTCAAATCCTCTTTAAAGCTTTTTATTTCTTGTCTAAGGGAAGCCATTTATTTAAAAAATAATTACTGTCAACTATGTCCTAAGTATCCTTCTAAACACTGAGATAAATAAATGAATTTGAAAACTACAAAAATAGCAATGATCAAAATAGAAAATAGTCTCATTTTCTCATGATTCTATACTGTGGAGTATAAACTATCATTTCCATTTTTCCTATCACCATCCTCTTCACTACTCTATATCCAACTTTGCCCAGGCTAGTGCTAATCTCCTTAAAATATCTATATCTATATATATATTAATTTCTTGATATGCCTCATTCAGTTAGCCCTTTTCCAGTTGCAACACACATGAATGCAGAGAATATATGTATCTTGATTTGACTTTGTTCATTTCATAAACATTTTTGGGGTCATAAATATGACAGCTGATTCTAGAGTAGAAACTGAATCTGAGCACACGTAAAATGTATAGTGACTGAAAAGAAACAGATGTGATATGTGAATTAAAGATCCTTTGTTGAAGTTTGATATATCACATTAATTTCTAATAAGCAAGAAAGACAGAGTCTGAATAGACATTAAGTGACTATATGGTCCAAGACCCTAAATGGTTAAAATAATGTGTTGTCAGGTTGCTGACACAATAGCAGGGAATTGACAGGGGGAAAACATGAAACAGCTATTGATACATTTTAGGAAGTCTTAAATAATGCTAAACAGTGATTTTTTTTTAAAGATGATTTAAAGATTTAGGGAAAGAATCAGGTTTTAATTACAAGATGTAGGAATAGAAAGTGCATGTAGAAAAGTATGACCACAGTGAGTTAGTGGAAGAAAGTGGAGAACAGTGATATGAATACAAATGATATTTATATTCAAGAGTGTATAGAGCACAAAATATATTTAGCTTATCATATCCTATCTTTACAGCAATGCTTTGTAACAGGGACACAAGTAGAGCTTGTGCTGAATTCTTCATATTTTCAATGTAGTTCCTATTGCTTCAAATTAAAACTCAAGAGTTTTGAGAAGTTGCTAGTGTGAGATAAATGTTCTTCTAGGATTAAGTGGAAGTTTTATTTCTATGTTTTCTAGTTTTTTTTAATTATTATTGATACATCAATAAAGAACTATGAAAAGGAATGCTATAATCATTTTCATAAAATGGATATTCTGAAATCAATGTGGAGAATAGAGAACAGTGGAGAAAAGACAAATATAGAAAAAGAAAGGACAGAAAGCTGTGGAATTAATCTGGTGAGAGATGTGAAATAAGAAGTGCAGTCTTGTGAAGTAAAAAAGTTCAGTGGAGACAAGGGGAATGGAGAGGACTTCAATCAATGTTTGGATGCAGGGTAAAAAGGAAATATTGACAACTGAAAACTAGATTTCTAGCTTAGACACTGACTATTATACTACGTTCTTCTCTGTAAATATCAGAAAAGGGAGAGATTTTGTGGTAAATGGGAGGCAAATTGATTTGAGAACACATTTAGTGAAGTGTTGGTTCTGGGATGTTCAAATTAGAATTTGTGTTACAGAATTAAATAAGTCAATATAATCTTAGGAAAGAACTCTGGAAAGATTTTTAAAATTGACACATATGAGCATCTAGGTGATGAGAGAAATCAAGGAAATGAGTATTTTCACTAAGTAGAGGCGCCAATGGAAGAGATAGTGAAAACTGGTGAATACCAACAGATAAAAATTGAGCACAAGAAAATTATACTGTGAACCTATTTGTAGGGCAGAAATAGAGTTGCAGGCATTGAGAACAGACTTGTGGATGTGGGGAGGGGAGGACAGAGAGGGACAAGTTGAGAGAGTGGCATTGACATATCTACACTACCTCGTGTAAAATACAGAGCTAATGGGAAGCTGCTGATATAGCTCAGGGAGCTCAGGTTGATGCTCTGTGATGACCTAGAGGGATGGGATAAGGGGTGTGGGAGGGAGGGTCCAAAAAGAGGGCATATATGTGTACGCATAGCTGATTCACATTGTCATAAAGCAGAAATGAACACAACATGGTAAATTAATTGTGCTCAAATTAAAAATTGAGCATAAAGAAAAAGACCATGAAAGAGATGAAGAAAGCATTGCTATATATGTGGGGGGAAATATGTGAAGGTGTTTTATTACAGATTTCAAGTTAAAAAATCTTAGGAAGAAAAAGAGAAATTGATCAAATCCAAGAGAAACCAAGAAAAATAATAGCTAAAAGTCAATTTTCCTACAAAGTGGCCATTCACAACTTTAACCAGACCTGTTTCAATAAAGACATGAGGATAGACTCCAGGCTGCAAAATACTGAGGGGTAAATAAAGAAAAGCTTGGCTCAAAGCTTTGTGGAAATGGAGACACTTGGTCTGGGTATGAATAAGAGAGAGAGATAATCAAGGCATGGAGAGAAAGTAATAGAATACAGCATAGAGATAGTGAGATTAGCCTTGCTGTCAGAGGACTATTTCCATTCTTAGCAGAGTGAAAGAGGCAAAGATGTTGAGTTAATTTAATTTACTTCTAACACCTCAAGAACCAACAGGAAAACAATGTTTTAAATAATGATAGCCTCATTTTGTGTAAACTAGAACCAATTTAGATTTTGAGGTTTGTCTTTAGTGAAACACAAGGATAAAATGAGCTTAAATGTTCAGATGGTTTAAAAAAAAACATCATGTACAACAATTTAAAGGAACATGATGTAGATCAAGAGAATCTAGTTAACCTCTCATAGCTAGTAGGTTTTTGCGTGTTTAATCACAGGTGGTATGTACAAGTTTGTGCCAAAACATGCTGTCTCTAACTGGAAACACCTCAAGTCAACCCCAGACCTTCTATTCAGAAGCCAAATGCTCTTTTTACCCAATGACCACATTAAAATTACAGGTTTTTTAAAAGATATCATTCCAGAAACTCATTACCATAGAATATACATTCATTTCATTATCTCCTTTTCATATGTCATTACTTGGAGTATAGGTTTGTCACCTAAATAAATATATTTCAAATATATTGATTATAATACATTTGTTTACTTTCTCTCATATGAAATGTATTTCTTTTCTCCCCTCATTTCTATATTCAGGTTCTTCCCTTGTGGCTCAGATGGTAAAGTGTCTGCCTGTAATGCGGGAGACCTGGGTTCGATCCCTGGGTCAGGAAGATCCCCTGGAGAAGGAAATGGCAGCCCACTCCAGTACTCTTGCCTGGAAAATTCCATGGATGAAGGAGCCTGGTAGGTTATAGTCCATCGGGTTGCAAGGAGTCAGACAGGACTAAGCAACTTCACTTGTTCACCAGTTCTATATTCATAGAAATATGTTTGAACAGTCACTTCGACAACAACAAAAGCTTATTATTCCTAACTCTGTATTTATTTTTCCCTATAGACAATGTATTTTCACAACAACAAATAGTGTTTACATCCTTCATATTTTCTGTTGGCTTGCCAGTGACTGGTTATATTTCATTAACTGATCCATATAGTTATTGATAACTAGTTCATTGTTGGTATTTTTAATTGTCCCTAATACTTCAAACTCTTTTCCCCAATACCTCTCCATAATCCTTCAAATTTTCTTCCATTTCTTTACATTTTAGAGTAGCAAAACACCTTTTGATAGCCCATACTGTGTTATCAAATAGCCTTTTCTGTGCTCTCAGTTTTATTTTAGAAAATTAAATAAATAAATGAACATGTAGATAAAGGAGAGCCCCATTTAGAATTTGAGTGGGATTATTTTAATATATTAGCAACTGTATTTGTGCATCTACAAAAAGTGAGTGTAAATAAGTGTGTGGTTAGAATAGTTAGGGAACAGGAAAGTAATGAAAGAGATGTAGAACAAGAGTACTAGCAATATTGAATAACTATAAATAATATTTATGTTATATATTTATTGGGAATACTATGCTCTTTAATTTATATTCATGATCTACCAAATAGGTAAAATCTAATGACCACATCATAGAAGAGGAACTTCAGGTTTAGAAAAATTAAATGACTTGCCAAAGATCACACAACTAGTAATGGTGAAGTCAGAATAAATTCCAGCTGTCCTCATCTAGGAAGGATCTTAAGCAATGATCATATTTCAAGTTCTGCAATTGGATTTTGAGCACTATTTCTGTTGATTACTAATGATGGAATCTTGAGGAATAAATTTCTGAACTTTGTTTACTTTGCTCTTATATTGGGGTAATGTTTCTTTGCATTAGATAGATTTGATTGCTACTAAAAAGAGAATCCAGCATCTTTGACCCAAATAAGTTAGAAGATTTATTATCTCTCAACCAACAGTCTAGAGATGGGCAGTTGCTTTAGACAAGGTCAGCTAAACTAGCATGGCAATCAGCCCACCTGAGAATCATGAAAAATTTGTCATTTAAAGTATATATCTATACCTAAGGTCTTTTCTTAATTCACCTGATATCCAAATTTTAACTTTTGTAATGAGGGAAAGAGAAAATAGAAAGCCAGAAATTGGCTCACAAAATGCTGTAAGTTGCAAAAATTATTCTTTTATTCCATCAGCCAAATCAGTCTTGGATATGCATAAATTCAAGAGAGACCAATAAAGGTAATATCTAGTTGAGTAATGTGTCAGTCATGAAAACACATGGCTCAGATACCCCTTTAAAATAAAATGTAGGAGAAATGTAATTGGAGGACAACATTCCTGTGGCTAAACTTTTGATTTACTATAGCTTTCTAGCCAATGCTGTTCTCTCTTCAGCCTATACTAAGTCAATAGTTGAGCTTGCTGGGTTACTGGAGCTCAACTGTTTCTGTTTGGAATCCCTTTGATAGGTAATCAGTTTCTTCTGGAATTCCATAGTGATCTGGCATATGCTTCTCAAAGCTGCATTAAACTAAGGTCTTATTGCCCAGTCATCTTACCTTCCATTCTTCCTTCACACATGCTATACTGCATCATAGACTGAAAGTGTTCCTTAAAAGTTCATAATACTTTTCCATCTCAGTTCAGTCACTCAGTTGTGTCTGACTCTTTGTGACTCCATGGAATGCACCACACCAGGTTTCCCTATTGATCACCATCTCCCAGAGTTTGCTCAAACTCATATCCATTGACTCAGTGATGCCATCCAACAATCTCATCCTCTGTCATCCCCTTCTTCTCCTGCCTTCAATCTTTCCCAGCATCAGGGTCTTTTGTAATGAGTCACTTCTTCCCATCAGGTGGCCAAAGTATTGGAGTTTTATCTTTAGCATTAGTCTTTCCAATAAATATTCAGGACCGATTTCCTTTAGGATTGACTGGTTTGATCTCCTTGCAGTCCAAGAGACTCTCAAGAGTATTCTCCAACACCACAGTTTAAAAGCATCAATTCCTCATCACTCAGCTTTCTTTTCAGTCCAACATTTACATCCATACATGACCACTAGATAAGCCATGGCTTTGACTAAATGGACATTTGTTGGCAAGGTAAAGTCTCTGCTTTTTAATATGCTGTCTATGTTGCTCATAGCTTTTCTTCCAAGGAGTAAGTATATTTTAATTTCACAGCTGTATTCACCATCTGCAGTGATCCTGGAGCCCGAAAAAATAAAGTCTGTCACTGTTTCCATTGTTTCCCCAACTATTTACCTTGAAGTGATGAGACCAGATGCCATGATCTTAGTCTTCTGAATGTTGAGTTTTAAGCCAGCTTTTTCACTCTCCTCTTTCACTTTCAGAAAGAGGCTCTTTAGTTCCCACTTCACTTTCTGCCATAAGAGTGTTATTATCTGTGTATCTGAGGTTATTGATATTTCTCCTGGCAATCTTGATTCCAGCTTGTGCTTCATCCAGCCTGGCATTTTGCATGATGTAATCTGCATGTAAGTTAAATAAGCAGGGTAACAATATAAAGCCTTGACATACTCTTTTCCCAATTTGGAATCAGTCTGTTTTTCCATGTCTAGTTCTAAATGTTGCTTCTTGACCTTTATATTCTCAGGAGTCAGGTAAGGTGATCTGGTATTCCCATCTCTTGAAGAATTTTCCAGTTTTTTGTGATCTACACAGTGAAAGATTTTGGCATAATCAATAAAGCAGAAGTAGATATTCTTTTGGAATTCTCTTGATTTTCCTATGATCCAATGGATTTTGGCAATTTGATCTCTGGTTCCTGTGCCTTTTCTAAATTCACCTTGAACATCTAGTAGTTCATGGTTCATGTACTATTGAAGCCTGGCTTGGAGAATTTTGTGCATTAGTTTGCTAGCATATGAAATGAGTGCAATTGTGCAGTAGTTTGAACATCCTTTGGCATTGCCCTTCTTCGGGATTGGAATGAAAACTGACCTTTTCCATTCCTATGGCCACTGCTGAGTTTTCCGAATTTGCTGGCATATTGAGTGCAGCACTTAAATAGCATCATCTTTCAGGATTTCAAATAATTCAACTGGAATTCCACCACCTCCACTAGCTTTGTTTGTAGTGGTGCCTCCTAAGGCCCACTTGACTATGCATTCCAGGATGTCTGGCTCTAGGTGTGTGATCACACCATCGTGGTTATCTGGGTCATGAAGATCTTTTTTGTATATTCTTCTGTGTATTCTTGCCACCTCTTCTTAATATCTTCTATTTCTGTTGGGTCCATACAATTTCTGTCCTTTACTGTGACCATCTTTGCATGAAATGTTCCCTTGGTATCTTTAATTTTCTTGAAGAGACCTCTAGTCTTTCCCATTCTATTGTTTTCCTCTTTTTTTTTTTTTTTTTTGCACTAATTGCTGAGGAAGTCTTTCTTATTTCACCTACCTATTCTTTGAAACTCTGCATTCAAATGGGTATATCTTTCCTTTTCTCTTTTACCTTTAGCTTATCTTCTTTTTTCAGCTATTTGTAAGACCTCCTCCAACAACCAGTTTGCCTTTTTGCATTTATTTTTCTTGAGGATGGTTTTGATCACTGCCACCTGTACAGTGTCACGAACCTCGATCCATAGTTCTTCAGGCACTCTTTTTATCAGTTCTAATTCCTTGAATCTATTTGTCACTTCCACTGTATAACTGTAAGGGATTTGATTTTGGTCATACCTGAATGGTTTAGTGGTTTTCTATACTTTCTTCAATGAGGGTTTGAATTTGGCAATAAGGAGCTTGTGTTCTGAGCCACAGTCAGCTCCAGGTCTTGTTTTTGCTGACTGTATAGAGCTTCTCGATCTTTTACTGTAAATAATACAATCAATTATTCCAATATAATCAATCATTCTAATCCCAAAGAAAGGAAATGCCAAAGAATGCTCGAACTAACGCACAATTGCACTCATCTCACATGCTAGTAAAGTGATGCTTAAAATTCTCCAAGCCAGGTTTCAGCAATACGTGAACTGTGAACTTCCAGATGTTCAAGCTGGTTTTAGAAAAAGCAGAGGAACCAGAGATCAAATTGCCAACATCTGCTGGATCATACAAAAAGCAAGAGAGTTACAGAAATACATCTATTTCTGCTTTATTGACTATGCCAAAGCCTTTGACTGTGTGGATCACAATAAACTGTGGAAAATTCTTCAAGAGATGGGACTACTAGACCACCTGACCTGCCTCTTGAGAAACCTGTATGCAGATTAGGAAGCAACAGTTAGAACTGAACATGGAACAGCAGATTGATTCCAAATAGGAAAAGGAGTATGTCAAGGCTGTATATTGTCACCATGCTTATTTAAGTTATATGCAGAGTATGTCATGAAAAACGCTTGGCTGGAGGAAGCACAAGTTGGCATCAAGATTGCCGGGAGAAAAATCAATAACCTCAGATATGCAGATGACACCACCCTTATCGCAGAAAGGGAAGAAGAACTAAAGAGCCTCTTGATGAAAGTAAAAGAAGAGGGTGACAAGTTTGGCTTAAACCTCAACATTCAGAAAACTAAGATCATGGCATCCGGTCCCATCACTTCATGGGAAATGAATGGGGAAACAGTGGAAACAGTGGCTGACTTTATTTTTCAGGGCTCCAAAATCACTGCAGATTGTAATTGCAGCCATGAAATTAAAAGACACTTACTCCTTGGAAGGAAAGTTATGATCAACCTAGACAGCATATTATAAAGCAGAGACATTACTTTGCCAACAAAGATCCATCTAGTTAAGGCTATGGTTTTTCCAGTGGTCCTGTATGGATGTGAGAGTTGGACTATAAAGAAAATTGAGCACAGAAGAATTGATGCTTTTGAACTGTGGTGTTGGAGAAAACTCTTGAGAGTCCCTTGGACTGCAAGGAGATCCAAGCAGTCCATCCTGAAGGAGATCAGTCCTGGGTGTTCTTTGGACGGACTGATGTTGAAGCTGAAACTCCAATACTTTGGCCATGTGATGTGAAGAGCTGACTCATTGGAAAAGACCTTGATGCTGGAAAAGATTGAGGGCAGGAGGAAAAGGGGGTGACAGAGGATAAGATGGTTGGATTTCATCACTGGCTCAAGGGACATGGGTTAGGGTGGACTCTGGGAGTTGGTGATGGACAGGGAGGCCTGGCATGCTGTGGTTCTTGGGGTCGCAAAGATCGGACGTTACTGAGTGACTGAACTGAGCTGAATATAATCAATTTGATTTTGGTGTTAACCATCTGGTGATCTTCCATTTAGCCTGGAGGTTAAATCTCCTTCATCTTTAATCATAATTTGTCATATGCTTCTTAGAGGACCCAGAAAGAGACAGTAATTATGTGCTTAACTAAAACCTTAGGGGTTCAATCACACAAGAAGAAAGTTATAATGGATCATAGGAACATGTAGCTTTCTCTGTATGATCTTCAATTCTTTCCCACCAAATACCAGTTCATATCACTTAGCCCATATATAGAACACATTTATTCTCTCTTCAATGAAGAAAATCCAGAGTCCATATAGTGTTTCATCTAGTTTAAAATTCAGGATCTCTGAATAATGTTATGTCCCTTCTATCCAATTTGCATATGAAATTTGTTGGGTTTTTTTTCATTTCTTAAAATTAATTCATTTATTTTAATTGGACGCTAATTAATTTACAATATTGTAGCTGTTTTTGTAATACATTGACATGAATCAGCCATTGATGTACATGTGTCCCCCATCCGGAATGCCCCTCCCACCTCCTCCGCTATCCCATACCTCAGTGTCATTCCAGTGCACTGGCCCAGAGCGCCCTCTCTCATGCATTGAACCTGGGCTGGAAATCTATTTCACATATGGTAGTATACATGTTTCAATGCTATTCTCTCAAATCATCCCATCCTCGCCTTCTTCCACAGAGTCCAAAAGTCTGTTCTTTGTCTCTGTGTCTCTTTTGCTATCTCCCATATAGGGTCATCATTACCATCTTTCTAAATTCCATATATATGCGTTAACGTACTATATTGGTGTTTTTCTTTCTGACTTACTTCACTCTGTATAATAGGCTCCAGTTTCATCCACCTCATTAGAACTGATTCAAATGCATTGTTTTTAATAGCTGAGCAATGTTCCATTGTGTATATATACCACAACTTTCTTATTCATTCCTCTACCGATGGATATCTAGGTTGCTTCCATGTCCTAGCTATTGTAAATGGTGCTGTGATGAACATTGGGGTACACGTCTCTCTTTCAATTCTGGTTTCCTTGGTGTGTATGCCCAGCAGTGGGATTTGTGGGTCATATGGCATTTCTGTTTCCAGTTTTTTAAGGAATCTCCACACTGTTCTCCATAGTGGCTGTACTAGTTTGCATTCCCACCAACAGTGTAAGAGGGTTCCCTTTTCCCATACCCTTTCCAGAATTTAATGTTTTTAGACTTTTTGAAAGCAGCCATTCTGACTGGTGTGAGATAGTACCTCATTGTGCTTTTCATTTGCATTTCTCTGATAATGAGTTATTTTGAGCATCTTCTCAAGTGTTTGTTAGCCATCTGTATGTCTTCTTTGGAGAAATATCTTTGGAGAAATATCTTTGGCCCATTTTTTTTATTGGGTTGCTTATTTTGCTGATATTGAGCTGCATGAGCTGCTTATATATTTTTGAGATTAATTCTTTGTCAGTTGCCTTGCTTGCTATTCTTTTCTCCCATTCTTAATGCTGTCTTTTCACCCTGTTTATAGTTTCCGTCATTGTGGAAAAGCTTTTAAGTTTAATTAAGTCCTATTTGTTTATTTTTGCTTTTATTTCCCCTATGCTGGGAGGTGGGTCATAGAGGGTCCTGCTGTGATTTTTGTCAGAGAGTGTTTTGCCTATGTTTTCCTCTAGGAGTTTTATAGTTTCTGGTCTTACATTTATATCTTTAATCCATTTTGAGTTTATTTTTATGTATGGTGTTAAAAGCTGTTCCCATTTCATTCTTTTCCAAGTGGTTGACCTGTTTCCCAACACCACTTGTTAAAGTGATTGTCTTTTCTCCATTGTATATTCTTGCCTCCTTTGTCAAAGATAAGGTGTCCATAGGTGCATGGATTTATCTCTGGGCTTTCTATTTTGTTCCATTGATCTATATTTCTGTCTTTGTGCCAGTACCATGCTATCTTGATGTCTGTAGCATTGTAACATAGTCTGAAGTCAGGTAGGTTGATCCTCCAATTCCATTCTTCTTTCTCAAGATTGCTTTGGCTATTCAAAGTTTTTTGTATTTCCATACAAATTGTGAAATTATTTGTTCTAGTTCTGTGAAAAATACCGTTGGTAGCTTGACAGGGATTGCATTGAATCTGTAGATTGCTTTGGGTAGTATACTCATTTTCACAATATCGATTCTTCCAATCCATGAACATGGTATATTTCTCCATATATATGTGTCATCTTTGATTTCTTTCACCATTGTTTTATAGTTTTTCTATACATAGGTCATTTGTTTCTTTAGGTAGATATATTCCTAAGTGTTTTTATTGTTTTCATTGCAATGGTGAATGGGATTGTTTCCTTAATTTCTCTTTGTGTTTCTCATTGTTAGGGTATAAGATTGTAAGGGATTTCTATGGGTTAATTGTATATCCTGCAATTTTACTATTATTCATTGATTAACTCTACTAATTTTCTGGTGGAGTCTTTAGGGTTTTCTATGTCAAGGTTCATGTCATCTTCAAACAGTGAGAGTTTTACTTCTTCTTTTCCAATCTGGATTCTTTATTTCTTTTACTTCTCTGATTTCTGTGGCTAAAACTTCCAAAACTATGTTGAATAGTCGTGGTGAGAGTGGGCACCCTTGTCCTGTTCCTGACTTTAGGGGAAATGCTTTCAATTTTTCACCATTGAGGATAATGTTTTCTGTGGGTTTATCATATATGGCTTTTATTATGTTGAGGTATATTCCATCTATGCCTGCTTTCTGGAGGGCTTTTATCATAATTGGATGTTGAATTTTGTCAAAGGTTTTCTCTGCATCTATTGAGATAATTATATGGTTTTTATTTTTCAATTTGTTGATGTGGTGTATCACACTGACTGATTTGCAAATATTGAAGCCCACTTGATCATGATGTATGATCTTTTTAATATGTTGTTGGATTCTGTTTGCTAGAATTTTGTTGAGGATTTTTGCATCTTTGTTAATCAGTGATATTGGCCTGTGGTTTTCTTTTTATCTGACATCTTTTTCTGGTTTTGGTATTAGGGTGATGGTGGCCTCAGAGAATGAGTTTGTCAGTTTACCTTCCTCTTCAGTTTTCTGGAAGAGGTTGATTAAGGTAGGTGTTAGCTCTTCTCTAATTTTTTGGTAAAATTCACCTGTGAAGCTGTCTGTTCCTGGGCTTTAGTTTGTTGGAAGACTGTTTTATTACAGTTTTGATTTCCGTGTTTGTGATGGGTATGTTAAGATTTTCTATTTCATCCTGGTTCAGTTTTAGAAGGTTTTACTTTTCTAAGAATTCATCCATTTCTTCCAAGTTGTCCATTTTATTGTAATATAGTTACTGGTAGTAGTCTCCTGTGATCCTTTGTATTTCTGTGTTGTCTGTCGTGATTTCTCCATTTTCATATTTGATTTTGTTGATTTGATTCTCCTTCCTTTTTTTTTTTTCTTGATGAGCCTGGCTAATGGATCATATATTACATATATCTTCTCAAAGAACCCGCTTTTGGTTTTGTTGATTTTTTGCTATAATCTCCTTTGTTTCTTTCCCACTTATTTCTGCCCTAATTTTTGTGATTTTTTTTTCCCCCTTCTACTAACACTGGGCTTCTTCCTTTCTTCTTTTTCTAGTTGCTTCAGATGTAAAGTTAGCTTATTTATTTGATTTTTCTCTTGTTTCTTGAGGTTAGCTTGTTTGCTCTGAACTTTCCCCATAGCACTGCTTTTACTGAATTCCATAGGTTTTGTGCTATTGTGTTTTCATTTTCATTCATTTCTAAGTATATTTTGATTTCTTCTGTGATTTGTTGGTTATTCAGAAGCATGTTGTTTAGCCTTCATATGTTTATATTTTTAATAGCTTTTTTTCCCCCTGTAGTTGACATCTAATCCTACTGCATTGTGATCAGAAAAGATGCTTGGAATGATTTCAATATTTTTGAAATGACCAGGGATAGATTTATGGCCCAGGATGTAATCTATCCTGGAGAAGGTTCTGTGTGCACTTGAGAAAAGATGAAATTCATTGTTTTGGGGTGAAATGTCCTATAGATACCAATTAGGTCTAACTGGCCCATTGTATCATTTAAAGTTTGTGTTTCCTTGCCAATTTTCTGTTTGGTTGATCTATCCATAGGTGTGAGTGGGGTATTAAAGTCTCCCACTATTATTGTGTCACTGTTCATTTCCCCTTTAAAACTTGTTGGCATTTGCCTTACATATTGCAGTGCTTCTATGTTGGGTGCATATATATTTATAATTGTTATAACTTCTTTTTGGATTGACCCTTTGATCACTGCATAGTGTCCTTCTTTGTCTCTTTTCACAGCCTTTATTTCAAAGTCTATTTTGTCTGATATGAGTACTGCTACTCCTGCTTTCTTTTGGTCATCATTTGCATGAAATATCTCTTTCCAGCCCTTCTCTTTCAGTCTGTATGTGTCCCTTGGTTTGTGATGGATCACTTGTAGACAGCATATATAGGGGTCTTGTTTTTGTATCCATTCAGCCAGTGTTTGTCTTTTGGTTGAGGCATTCCACCCATTTACATTCAAGGTAATTATTGATAAGTATGATCCCATTGCTGTTTACTTTGTTGTTTTGGGTTCAAGTTTATAAACCTTTTCTGTGTTTCCTGTCTAGAGAAGATCCTTTAGGATTTGTTGAAGAGTTGGTTTGTGGTGCTGAATTCTCTCAGCTTTCACTTGTCTGTAAAGATTTTGATTTCTCCTTCATATTTGAAGGAGATCCTTGCTGGGATAAGAGTCTGGGTTGTAAGTTTTTCTCTTTCATCACTTTAAGTATGCTCTGCCTTTTCCTTCTGGTATGAAGAGCTTCTATTGAAAAATCAGCTGTTATCCTTATGGGAATCCCCTTGTGTGTTATATGTTGCTTTTCCTTTGCTGCTCTTACTATTTGCTCTTTGTGTTTGATCTTCATTGATTTGATTAATATGTGTCTTTGGGTATTTCACCTTGGGTTTATCCTATTTTGGACTCTCTGGGTTTCTTAGACTTTGGTGGCTATTTCCTTCCTCATTTTAGGGAAGTTTTCAACTATTATCTTCTCAAGTATTTTCTCATGCCCATTCTTTTGGTCTTCTGAGATTCCTACGGTTTGAATGTTGGGGCATTTAACATTGTCCCGAGGTCTCTTTGTCCTCATTTCTTTTAATTCTTTTTCCTTTTTTCCTCTCTGCTTCATTTATTTCCACCACTGTATCTTCCATGTCATTTATCCTATCTTCTGCCTCAGTTATTCTACTGTTGGTCCCCTCCAGAGTGCTTTTGATCTCAGTTATTGCATTATTCATTATTGATAGATTTTTTTTTTTTAATTTCTAGGTCCTTGTTAAACATTTCTTGCATCTTCTCAATCCTTGGCTCTAGTCTGTCAGGAAGCATTTAACAGGAGGCTTCCCGTGTGCTGTTTCGGATCTGTCAGGAACCCTCTGGCCCTTATTGATTCCTGAATATTCAGGAATTAAGAGGAGAGGCACGCCTTTCCCGGGGCTGAGGAATCCAGGCATTTCTCATTACAGTGATAAGTACCCTCTTCCTTTTTATGAGCCAAATGGTAAAAGGTGATTGTTTGCAGCTCTCTCTTTGATAGGGATCATCTTATGTTTTGTAAGTCTGGAATTTTAATCTTTATCTTCTCTGAGAATAACTACAGTATATATGCCCACGCCGTGTTGATTAAAACACCTTTGCTCCATCAGAGCTTTGGTCCCCGTGTCTTTCTTTCTATTCCTTCTGTCTGTCTGTCTGTCTGTCTCTCTCTCTATTTCTGGCTAATTCCTTGGAGCACAGAGACCGGCTGAGCTCACTTTCTTGCCCGGGCTTCTAAGACCCTCTCGAGAAGGCACTCTGTGCCTTCACCCACTCGAGAAGGCGCCTGGTGCCTATATGCAGCAGCGCGAGCCCTAAAAACAGGGCTATATTGGCTTTCCACGTAAGCCAGGGGATATCAGCCTCTTTCTCTCTCTTACTCTCTGGGCCACCAGGTTCCTGTCCATTAAAGGAATAACGCGCTATCAGCCTCTTTCTCTCTCTTACTTTCTTATCGTTGACTCCGGACCACCAGGTTCCAGTCCATTAAAGGACCAACACTAGTCTATTTATCTGTAAGTCTATTTGTTTTCAATATTTTGGATCATCTTTACTATCATTATTCTGAATTCTTTTTCAGATAGATTCCCTATCTCCTCCTCTTTTGTTTGGTTTGGTGGGCATTTGCCATGCTCCTTTACCTGCTAAATATTTCTCTGCCTTTTCATTTTGTTTAAATTGCTGTGTTTGAAGTGGCCGTTCTCTAGACTGGAAGTTTGTGGTTCCTCTTTATTGTGGAGGTTGCTCTCTGTGGGTAGGGTTGGACGAGTGGTTTGTCAAGGTTTCCTGGTTAGGGAAGCTTGCATATGTATTCTGTTGGGTGGAGCTGAATCTCTTCTCTCTGGAGTGCAATAGTGTCCAGTAGTGAGTTTGAAGGTGTCTGTGGTTTTGGTGTGACTTTGGGCAGCCTGCATTTTAACGCTCAGGGCTGTTTTCCTGCATTGCTGGAGAATTAGCATGGTATGTCTTGTTCTGGAACTTGTTGGCTCTTGGGTGGAGCTTGGTTTCAGTGTAGGTATGGAGGCTTTTGGATGAGCTCTTGTCAGTTAATGTTCCTTGGAGTCAGGAGTTTTCTGGTGTTCTCAAGATTTGGATTTAAACATCCTACCTCTGGCTTTCAGTCTTATTCTTACAGTAGCCTCAAGAATTCTCTATCCATACAACACAGATGATATAACATCTAACTTAATGGTGAAAAGATTCTCCACAGTGAGGAAAACCCAGAGAGTTTCACAGAGTTACATGGAGAAGAGAAGAGGGAGGAGGGAGATAGAGGATAGCAGGAGGAGAAGAGGGGAAGTCAAATGGGGAAAGAGCATTCTAGCCAGTAATCAATTTCCTATGTGCTCTCCACAGTCTGGAACATCCAGAGAAGTTCATGGAGTTACTTAGAAAATAGAAAAGGGAGGATGGAGATAGAGATGACCAGGGGGAGAAGAGGGGGAGTCAAAAAGGTCGAGACCAATCTAGCCAGTAATCAGTTCTCTAGTTGTTCTTCACAGCCCGGAAGACCCAGAGAGATTCACAGAGAGGGTTAAGTAGAGAAGAGAAGGGAGAGGGAGGAGATAGAGGTGATCTGGGGTAGAAAAGGGAGAGTCAAAAGGGGAGAAAGCAATCAAGCCAGTAATGACACCCCTAAGTGGAAATGGATACTGAAGGTTAGATTCTTAAAGGTACAAAATTGATAGCAAATACCAAAAAGCAAAGATTTAAAATCTAGAGTAGAGGTTAGACTTCAAAAATACAATATTAAAACTACAAAACAAAAATCAATCTCAAAAATTACAAAAAAACATACATATGAGATTTGCTTTAAAAATCAGGTCTCTCTCTCTCTCTCTCTCTCTCTCTTTGGCAAGGTAATAGTAGGTTATAAAAATGAAAATTAAAGGAGGAATAAAGAATTTAAAAATAAAAAAAATTTAAAATTTTAAAATAATATTAAAAAAAAAATTGGAATTTCTCTGGAGCTGTTGAAGACATTGTGGGTTCAGTTCAGTTTCAAGTAGTTCCTTGTTCCAGCTTATACTTCTCAAGGTCTATAGGCCCATTCCAATGCTTAGTCAATGCTAACTACAGGGTTTTAATCCATTGAACCTGTCACTTTCAGAGAGGTTGCCTCTTCTTTGTTTATTTTGGCTTCTTCTGTTTGCAAGTCTCTTCAGTGTCTAATTCCTGCCCTCACACAGGGGGGCGGAGGTAATCACTTACTTAGGCTCACTTGTTCAGTTGTGCTGTGGGGAGGGAGAAGCACTCCAAACAAATATCACTGGCATGTGTGGGAGTGCTTGCAGTGTCTGGACCACACTGCGTTTGCCTCAGCTCATGGAGGCATATGCTTTCCCAGTCTACACCAATCAAGCTCCAGGTTTCTCTGCAGGGATACTGTCCAAAGCAGGCCCTGAAGTTCTTGCACTTCCCAGGTCTAAGCTGCTCCGGTTCAGATTCTCAGATACTTCCCAAAGGCACAGACTCGGTTGGGTGTGCATTTTGTGCCCTTCCCAGGTTCAAGCAGCTCAGGCAACTAGGTGCTTAGCAAGTGCACTGTCCCAGGGGTGCCTGGCATTTTAATCACATCCCTGGTCCCTGCTACTCGGTTTCTCAGCTGCACCACAACAGTGCTGTCTCTGGTGTGCCGTGTATCTCCTCTGGGGAGCTAGTCTCAGGCTGCAACCCTCCTGGCAGATGTCAACCATCCAGGATCCCAGGAAGACTTGGTTAGGAACTTGGAGCCTGTTCACAGTTTGGTGGAGGATGCTGTCTCTGGGGCCCAGATTGCCCCTTGGCTTCTGACTCTGGCTGTTGCACGCCTGCCTCTCTGCCTCCGTTGGGGGATGGTCCAGTCTGCAGCCTGCTAGCTCTTCTTTGGTATTTGCTCAATCCTTTGTTCTGTGAGCTGGCCAGACTGCACCTTAGATTAGAGCTTTTAGCAGGAAAATTCTCTTTCTCTCTCTTTTTCTCTCTCTCTGGCTTTCCCACAGTTTTGGTTGCTATCTCACGTTAGCTCCCTCAGATTGTCTTCAGGGCATTCAGGCCTGGTCCTTACCCTAAGCATGCAACCTCTCTGTCCAGCCCCAGCTCATTGGTGGTGGAGTTGAGCTTCTGGGCTACTTCTCTGATGGGAGTTGCAGTTAGGCGTGTATTCTATGGCTTTGGTTTTTTTTTTTTTTTGCTTTGTTTTCCTCCCAGCTATGTTGCCCTCTAGGATTCCAAAACTCCCCACAGACCCACCGGTAAGAGGGTTTCCTGCTGTTTGGGAACGTCTCCTCCTTCATGACTCCCTCCCCCAGACTGGTCTCTGTCCCTAACCTTTTGTCTCTCTTTTTGTCTTTTATATTTTGTCCTACATCCTTTAAAGAGAATGGGCTGCCTTTCTGGGTGGCTAGCATCCTCCACCAGCATTCAGAAGTCATTTTGTGGAAGTTGCTCAGAATTCAAATGATTTCTTGATAAATTTGTGGGGGCAAAAGAGGTCTCCCTGTCCTATTCCTCCACCATCTTAGGACTGCCCCTGAAAACTTGATTTTTTTTTTTTAAAGTATGTGCTCTTTATCTTTTCACATAAAATGTTACAATGGCAAAACTGAAGCTGACTGAATATGATAAAAACACTTTTTTTGAAAAAGGAAGAATGCAAACACATTCAGTTATCAATTCCTAATAGGCAGCAATCAAGGTGAGTCCTGTTCTGTCAATGGAGCAAGTTCTTCTGTCAGCCCGGCAGGCTGCACTTGGTTCTTTTCTCTGAAAGTAACTCTTGTGTTCCTTGTTTTCTGTGGTTCCTGGTTTTGTTCTTGGAGAGATATTCCTTAAATTGGTTTAGGGTAGATATTGTTAATATTCAATAGTAATAAAATCCTCTCTACTTAATAGGCAGAGGAAAAATTGTTGTTCCATTCGCATTTGAAGTTACATATGGCCACACGCCTTTTTTGACCAGTGAAGTAAGGGACGCCTCTTTATGATGGTGGAATCATATATTTACGTGAGAGCCATCTGTCCCAGAGAGATGTCTGATTTCACATTAAACATTGTAGGTTTAAAAAAATAAAACTTTTCTTTGTGTTGGTCTTGTGGTATAAGATTTTGATCTTATAGTGAAATTGTCTACAATGACTGATGCATCTTTTTTTTTTTTTTTTTGCATAGTCACATTTAATGAGTGTTAGAGTGTGTATCTCCTCTAGACATGGGGAGTTTTTGGAATCTACTTCCTGCCAGTGAAATTTTGTGTCTGTTAGAGGAATAAAACAACTTGAAATAATTCTGCAATTCAAAGTCATTTCCCTGGCAGTAAATTTATGTAGTAGATTTCTAGTTTATTCATTTCCAGAAAATTCTGCTGTTGAGTAACCAAATCCTAAGTTCTGTTCTTGACATCACATTTAAGCCCACTGATAATCATTTTTTGGTTACTGTCATCTGTGCTTGAATCATCTGTTTCCTCTTGTTTTTAATAAGGACATCTGAAGCAGTAAGCCATCTGAAAAACCTTCCTTAGACTAGATTTACCAGAGTTATGACTCACAAGATCTAGCTGAAATTCACAAGGAAACACCTCAAAGAAAACCTCTGAACAAAAATAATATTCTCTTCTAGTTACATTTGAATAGCTTCTCCAAACATTATATACCCAAAATTATTCACTAAAGCTATAGACTTATGGGTAGGTGGTCTGCCTTCTAGGTTAACAAATAACAGCAGTTTTACCAAATATTTGCCATAACATAAAAAATATCACCAGCTTTTTAGCTGGCAGTACTGATAAAATTTATCAACCTTTAGCAAGACTCATCAAGGATAAAAGAGTGCCCAAATAAATGAAATCAGAAGTGAAAGAAGAGAAGTAACAACCAACACCACAGAAATACAAACAATTATAGGAGACTACTGTGAACAGTTACACTGCAAGAAAGTGGATGGCCCAAAAGAAATGGATACATTACTAGAAATCTACAAATTCCTAAGACTGAATCAGGAAGAAATTAAAAAATGAACAGAAAGATTACCAGTAATGAAATTGAATCAGTAATCAAACAAAAGTCAACAAACGAAAGTTCAGGACCAGATGACTTCACAGGTGAATTCTACTAAATATTTAAAAAATAATTAACACCTATTTTTCTAAATCATGCCCCAGAATTTTAGTGGAACGAGTACTTCCAAATTCCTTCTATGAGGCCAGCATTTAGTTCAGTCACTCAGTCGTGTCCGATCTTTGCGACCCCATGAGCCGCAGCATGCCAGGCCTCCCTGTCCATCACCAACTCCTGGAGTTTACCCAAACTCATGTCCATCGAGTCGGTGATGCCATCCAACCATCTCATCCTCTGTTGTTTCTTTCTCCTCCTGCCCTCAATCTTTCCCAGCATCAGGGTCTTTTCAAATGAGTTAGCTCTTCGCATCAGGTGGCCAAAATATTGGAGTTTCAGCTTCAGCATCAGTCCTTCCAATGAACGCCCAGGACTTATCTCCTTCAGGATGGACTGGTTGGACCTCCTTGCAGTCCAAGGGACTTTCAAGAGTCTTCTCCAACACCATAGTTCAAAAGTATCAATTTTTCGGCACTCAGCTTTCTTCACAGTCCAACTCTCACATCCATATAGGACCACTGGAAAAACCATAGCCTTGACTAGACTGATTTTTGATGACAAAGAAATGTCTCTGCTTTTTAATATGCTGTCTAGGTTGGTCATAACTTTCCTTCCAAGGAGTAAGTGTCTTTTAATTTCATGGCTGCAGTCAGCATCTGCAGTGATTTTGGAGCCCAGAAAAATAAACTCAGCCACTGTTTCCACTGTTTCCCCATCTATTTGCCATGAAGTGATGGGAACAGATGCTATGATCTTAGTTTCCTGAATGTTGAGTTTTAAGCCAACATTTTCACTCTCCTCTTTCACTTTCATCAAGAGGGTCTTTAGTTCTTCTTCACTTTCTGCCATAAAGATTTCATTAACCAAAAATTGTTTAATGCCTGCAAATCAGTCAATGTGATATACCACATTAATAAATATGTTTGGCTATTTAAATTAATAGGCTTCTTGATGAATTCATGGTCCATTTAGTAACATTTGAGTATTCAGTAACATTAAACAAACATTCGTTTTGATGTTTATAAATTACTTCTCTTCCAAAGTCCATGATGTCATATATTTTTTACTGAAATTGGGGTGAGCTAGAGGAAGTTCAGTGACATTCTCTTAGCTGTCCTTTGTGAGAATCATGAAGAACAAGAATGCACACATATATGTATAGAAAGATAATCTCTTTCACACTTTTGAAAATAGAAAAGAGTTTTGAAAAAGGAACATACTGCAGATGAACACTAATTACTCAAATGGACATCACTGAGCACCAGCACTGACCTGGATACTATGCCAAATACTAACAAAGGAAAAATTAGTGAGACATAGTGTCTCTCGCCAAGGATTTAGATTAATCAAAACAACAAACATTAATAGGTATTTTGTGATTCTCATTCAAGATTCTGAACTAAATTTATCTTATAGCCCTGCTGAAAACTTATTACAATTATTTGTTTGTTGTTGTTGAGTCTCTGAGACATGTCTGACTCTTTGTGATCACTTGGACTAGAGCCTGTCAGGCTCTTCTGTCCATGTGATTTCCCAGACAAGAATACTGGAGTGGATTGCCATTTCCTTCTCCAGAGGGGTCTTTCTGACTCAAGAATCAAACCCGAGTGTCCTCTACTGCAGGAGGATGCTTTCCACTGAGCCAAGACATGTAAACAAACATCAGTAGACAGAACAATGGTGGTGGGGCAATTGTAACAAATACCTGGAATAAGAAGAGTGTGCCTGTTTGCTGGATAAAGTAGGCAGTGGAAGCCATAGTTCAGGACATCCTCAGAGAAGGTTGAATAAAAAGCAGAGATGATTTGCCAATACCAAATAACCCACTTCTGCACACAGGATGATTAAAAGGCAAGCACCCACCTCCTAGGTAAATACATATAAACAAAGGTAATTGTATAACTGGGAGAACTAGAATAGTTACAGTTGTAGCCCAGAATAAATCATCTACATTTTGGCATTTGGGACTGCTCAGGAAAATGTCAAACTCTTCACAAGTCATTTTAAAATGAATTTTATCAGTTGGAAGATTTCATTCATGAATGCAAACCTCATAGTAGCCTCTCCTTTTACTTTAGTTTTAATATAATCATATGATTAATTTCTCACAAAAACAAAAACTGTCCCTGAAGGAAAAATCTATTCGGGGAATTGAAGTAAGCATACATAGAAAAAGAAAATCACATCTAAAAAATTAGAGAAGACAAGTTAACATATTAAGCAATCTATGAGAGCCAATTCCAACCAAAAGGACTACATAGAAAGTAGAGGAAACTGAACAGAAGACAATATTTTTAAAAAATTCAAGAAATTATTTTAAAATTATATTTAAATTATTTTTAAAGCTTTGATGTATTAATATTGCGTTTAAAAACAACTATTAATAGACAATTCTGAATGCTTTTTGATTATTCCTCACTTCAACTTTCATTCCCTTGCTATGAAATTTTTTTCTTTTCATTTCAGATGATGATTGAGGAAGTGTCCAGATGATAAGGTCAATTGTGGCAAAACCTAACCGAAATAAATATTTTATTTTGAATTTTTTGGAAATATTTTAGATTCCTTTCATTGTTCATACATCACCAAATTAATTCCAGATTTACAAAGGGCAAAAGAATCATGTAATAATTTCATTTTGAAAACTTCTGATTAGTCTGGAATCCAGTGTACACATTGGTACAATACATGTAGAAGTCTGTTTAAAATCAGAAGAAACTGAAAAATAAAAAGTTTAAACAAATTGTGTGGCACTCCTGACCTTTTGTACCTGGACTATGCTGTGACTTTCCTTTATAAAATTCAAATGAGAAAAATTGTTTCTTATGCATTTTTAGTTTTTTTTTTTTTTAATTTATTTTTATTAGTTGGAGGCTAATTACTTTACAATATTGTAGTGGCTTTTGCCATACATTGACATGAATCAGCCATGGATTTACATGTATTCCCCATCCCGATCCCCCCTCCCACCTCCCTCTCCACCCCATCCCTCTTGGTCTTCCCAGTGCACCAGCCCCGAGCACTTGTCTCATGCATCCAACCTGGGCTGGTGACCTGTTTCACCCTTGATAATATACATGTTTCGATGCTGTTCTCTCAGAACATCCCACCCTCGCCTTCTCCTACAGAGTCCAAAATTCTGTTCTGGACATCTGTTTCTCTTTTTCTGTTTTGCATATAGGGTTATCGTTACCATCTTTCTAAATTCCATATATATGTGTTAGTATACTGTATTGGTCTTTATCTTTCTGGCTTACTTCACTCTGTATAATGGGCTCCAGTTTCATCCATCTCATTAGAACTGATTCAAATGAATTATTTTTAATGGCTGAGTAATATTCCATTGTGTATATGTACCACAGCTTTTTTATCCATTCGTCTGCTGAAGGACATCTAGGTTGCTTCCATGTCCTGGCTATTATAAACAGTGCTGCGATGAACATTGGGGTGCACGTGTCTCTTTCAGATCTGGTTTCCTCGGTGTGTATGCCCAGAGTGGGATTGCTGGGTCATATGGCTGCTGGGTCATATGGCAGTGGGAAAACTGGTCAACCACTTGTAAAAAAAATGAAACTAGAACACTTTCTAACACCATACTCAAAAATAAACCCAAAATGGATTAAAGATCTAAACGTAAGACCAGAAACTATAAAACTCCTAGAGGAGAACATAGGCAAAACACTCTCTGACATAAATCACAGCAGGATCCTCTATGATCCACCTCCCAGGATATTGGAAATAAAAGCAAAACTAAAAAAATGAGACCTAATTAAACTTAAAAGCTTTTGCACAACAAAGGAAACTATAAACAAGGTGAAAAGACAGCCCTCAGAATGGGAGAAAATAATAGCAAACGAAGCAACAGACAAAGGATTAATCTCAAAAATATACAAGCAACTCCTGCAGCTCAATTCCAGAAAAATAAATGACCCAATCAAAAAATGGGCCAAAGAACTAAACAGACGTTTCTCCAAAGAAGACATACAGATGGCTAACAAACACATGAAAAGATGCTCAACATCACTCATTATCAGAGAAATGCAAATCAAAACCACAATGAGGTACCATTACACACCAGTCAGGATGGCTGCTATCCAAAAGTCCACAAGCAATAAAGGCTGGAGAGGGTGAGGAGAAAGGGAACCCTCTTACACTGTTGGTGAGAATGCAAACTAGTACAGCCGCTATGGAGAACAGTGTGGAGATTCCTTAAAAAACCGGAAATAGAGCTGCATTTTTAGTTTAAAATTATATGCATGAATATGATCCTCAAGCCTAACTTTTTAATTGTTAATTGTAGATTGCTCAAAATGTAGAACTATTTTTCAGAAAGTATAAATGTTTAAATAACTATATATCTAAAGCCTGATTTTGGCTAGATACTGAATTAAATCTGAACGGATATAGATATAAATAAACCATTATAAGAAACACCATGGAAAACTTATGTCATTTGGAAATTGGCTTTGCTTCTGTTGAAGTTTAATTAAAAATAATTACAATGCAACTCCATTTGGACCCATCATATTACATATTACCCATCATTATTAAAATGGTAAAAGTTTCTGGACTGGAAGTTATAGATATCTCAAAATGAAATAGGTTACTTTGAAAGATAACAGTCTGTACAAAAAAAAAGTGAGAGAAAATGAATTCTATATTCATATTGTAAAGGGTTTCTGATATAATAACCACCCAAACCTACAAAGAAAGACTCATGTTATACTGATGTAATTTTCATTGAACCTACCATGAAAATGATTAAAAATACTAGTTTTTCTATTTAGTAGATGTGTGTGGTTTTGTGTGTGTGTATGTGTGAACACCAGCACAGAGTAATGATACATCATCTACCAAAGAATGTATAATTTTAGTTGAACATCTACCTAGTAATGGGCTTCCCAGGTGGTGCTAGCAGTTAAGAACCTACCTACCAATGCAAAAGATATGAGACTTGGGTTTGATCCCCGGATCAGGAAGATCCCCTGAAGAAAGGCATGGCAACCTACTCCAGTATTCTTGCTGTAGAATCCCATGGACAGAGGAGACTGTTGGCCTACAGTTCATAGGGTAGCACAGAGTCAGACATGACTGAAGTGACTGAGCACCCACGCACCACTTAGTAATATCAAAGTTGGTATTAAATCAAGAAAATTAAAATTGTGGATTACAGGATGGTTTATGATTTTTTTTGTAAAACAATATTTTATGTTCATTTGTGTATCCTTCCCTTTCCCACCCAGCCCAAATTAAATATATCACTTTTTTTGTGTGTCTGTGCTCACTGACTATCTTATACATATATGTTTTCTGTATAAGCATTGTGTTTTATTTATTGCCTTTGTTTTTTCCCACAAGAGTGTAATCTCTCTAAGGCCAGCATACGTACTGCTTGTTTATTTATCTTCTGCTTTTACCACATTCACGGGAGGTTTGCAGATGCTTAAAAAAGCTGTTACTTGATCTCTAGATTAAAGCAAATATAGGATAATATGTAGGTTCTCACTCTGTGTTTGTTGTAGAAATGAGTATTTGTTTCTTCATAAAATACTCAAAAATTAGATATGCATTAGAAAAAATTAAATGGAATGTTAAATTATTTTATTAAAAATAAAAAAGTAACAAGCAGCCAAAACCATATTAAGAATCATGAAGTATATTTAAATATTTTTGATAAATTTAGAACATACTCTATTATAATTAGAGGAGAAGCCAGATCAACGTTCAAATAACATCAGTGTTTCTGTCACAATGAAAATGTAAACATGTCAAAAAAAATTAGTTAAATACACTCTGAAAAAATGTAGAAAATAGAGTTTTTAAAAAATCATAACAGACTATGTATCTTCATTTTTTTTAAACTATGGATTATTCAGATTTCAGTGAGAGAAATGGGAAAGTGGCTTGTTGTTAAGCATGGAATATGTTGACAGATACTACAGGGCAGAAGGTATTGTACTCTGACATTAGAACCAAAATGCTGTCGATAGTGCTAAAACAAGGGAGCTTAAGTTTCTCCAGCCTCAACGGTGTAGAAGTACAAATTTGTGGTGTGGTCAGTCGCTTCAGTTGTGTCCAACTCTTTGCCACACTATGGACTGTAGCCCGCCAGGCTCCTCTGTCCATGGGAATTCTCCAGCTGTAATGGGTTGCCATGCTCTCCTCCAGAAATCTTCATGACCCAGGGATCAAACTCATGTCTCTTAAGCCTCCTGCAAGTTTAAATTGAGCAAATTCAGGAGTTATAATTCCGCTCTCATGCCCTCTCTAAGACAATTGCTATTACTTCCTCATCCAGAGTGCCTTTTTTTCTTGTGGTTAGGCCACCATATTTTTCCTAGAAGCACATTACAGTTTTTGTGTTTGCTGACATATAGCCTCCATCTCAGCTGCTTTTCATTCTCACTTTTGTTGCCAAAAGAAAAAAGAAATCTTCCTGGACATGACTGTTGCTGAATTGAAACAGGGAGAAGAATTTAGAGGGGAAGTTGAGGGGTAAGAGTGAGGAGAACACAGACTAGCTGGAAATACCTAAAAAGTCACATCTATCTTCAAAAGTAAATTTTTATTAAAGAATAAAAATAGTTTATGAGAAATTGAAGTCAATAGTTTAACAACCATATAGAATTTTAAATTGGGGGATTATTTATAATATATGGAAATATCAAATCACCATGTTGAGTACCAGGAACTAACATAGTGTTATAGGTCAATTATACCTCAAAGAGCAAACAAACACTAACAAATCATAGAAAAGGAGATCAGATTTGTTGTTATCAGAGGCAGAGTGGCAATTGGATACAGGTAGTCAAAGGTACAAACTTCCAGTTATAAGATAAATAAGTACTAAGGGTGTATGTACAACATGATTAATATAAGTAACACTATTGTATGTTATATATGAAAGTAAAGAGAGTAAATCCAAAGAGTTCTCATAAGGAAAAACTTTTTCTTTCATATATATATATATATATATATATATGACAGATATTCACTAAATTTACTTTGGTAATTATTTCATGATGTATTTTAAATCATTGTGTGATATCCCTTAAACTTGTATAATGCTATATGTCAATTATATCAATGACACTGAAAGAAAAGATATAGAAAAATTTAAGTAAACTTTTTAGTATCTATGAAAAAATGTTCTATATTGAAGAACAAGAAATATATGTTTACAATGGAAATTTTAAAACTTTAGCAAATGTGTGTGCAAGTAGAACACAAACATGGTAAAGCAGATATGATTAAAGAGTCACTATGAGTTGACTATACCAAGCTCCTCATGATTATTTCTCTGTTAAAAAAAAAAAGTCTACTTCTCAAACCACTGCTGCAAACCAAAGTAGAGTGGTAGTTTATGTTTCATAATTTGTGTTTCTGATTTTAATTTCTCTCATATCTTTTTCCTAAAGAGATTTCCATGACCTCTACAAATTGAGACTGATATGTGACCCACTTTTGCCTCCCATATTTCTTTCTTTTCATAGATACCATCAGTGATACTAACCTGAGCCTTGCGATTCTACTCCAACATTACTTTGCTGAGTATATATACTCAGTATATATATATATATATATATAAAGTTTCTTCACTTACTAAAAAAAATAAAATAAAATCAAGAGTCATGAGTAGAAATTGATCATAGACTTCTAGAAGTATGCACTACTCCTTGTGCATATTTATAGCAAATGATCTGTAAAGTGCATATAGAAGAATTGTGCATCAGTACTTGAAACAAGGAATGGACATTTATTAGACACAGAGTTAAGTGAACTACAGAAGACATAGTTTCCACTCCTCTCTCCTCCCACCAACAGAAAGAAATGCAAGTTAAATAACTGGCAGACATCACATGGAGTGGAGAAGTAAGAACATTTTGCACCCTTTTTGGTAATATTATTACAACTGAAAGAGCACCTAGGCATATACTCGTATAGTTAGGTAAAATCATGCTAAAAGGCTTTCAAAATTTTTCTGGTTTTGGTTAGCTGTCTTAGAACCAATTAATAACAAGAAGGGACATGAATTACCTCTGAAATTAATGATAACTTTGCCATGAGAAGAAAGCATTCTCTTAATATATTGATAAAGCATTGCTTATGAATCCTTGAACCCAGGAAAATCTGGGTTCAACTGATTTACTTTCTAGCTCTGTGATATTGCTCAAGTCATTTACCTGTTTCTGAATATACCCTCATCAATGTAGAAAACAATATGGGAAGCAAAAGCAAAAATAAACAAATGGGTGTACATTAAATATTTTCATAGTGAAGGAAACTATCAACAAAGTTAAAAAGCAACCTATGGAATGGAGAAGACTTCTACAGATCATGCATCCAATGATGTGTTAATATCCAAAAGATGCAGAGAACTTATACAACTTAACAACAAAAAAATAAATCCTGATTCAAAGATGGAGAGAGGACCTAAATAGACATTTTTTCCAGAGAAGATATGCAGATGGTCAACAGGTAACTGAAAAGAAGCTCAGCATCACCTATCATTAGAGAAATACATGTCAAAACCACAATGAGATACCACTTCACACTGGTCAGAATGACTATCATAAAAATGAGAACAAATAACAACTGTTGTCAAGGACATGGAGAAAATGGACCCCTCATGCACTGTTTGTGGGACTGTAAACTGCCTCTGTAGAAATAGTATGAGTATTCCTCCAAAACTTAAAAGTAGAACAATACAACCCAGCAATTTCACTTCTGGGTATTTACCTGGAGAAAACAAAAAGTACTAATTTGAAAAGATAAATACACATCCGAGTTCTCAATGTTCATTGTGACATTATTTATAGTAGTCAGTGTATGAAAGCAACTTAAATACTCATTGATAGATGAATGGCTAAAGAAGATGGTGTGCACACACATACACACAGGGATATTAGTCACCTTTGAAAAATGAAACACTACCATTTGTGACATCGTGGATGGATCTAAGTGGTATTATGCTAAGTTAAAGAAGGCAGACATAGAAAGACAAATACCTTTTGATCTCACAATGTGGTATTTAAAACAAACAAACAAACAAAACAAAAGTAAATATCCATAGTTATAGAGAATGAACAAATAGGTGGTTGCCAGAGGGGAAGGGTGTTAGAAAGGTCAGGTAGATATAGTGGATTAATAAGTACAAGCTTTCAGTTATACAATAAATAAGCCATTAGGATGTAATATACAGCATAATGAATATGGTCAATAATATTGTTATTTTCATAACTTTGAATTGAAACAGAAGATTTTCAGATTTGCTGTGGTGATCATTCCATAATGTATAAAATGTCAAATCACAATAGTAGTATACTTGAATCTAATGTAATATTGTATCTCAATTATATATCAAAAAACAAAAAGAAAGCAATATGACTTTAAAATTATATATGTTAAATACTTGGGTTAATTACATATCCTTAGATCACTGTTTCTTGAACTTGGAACAATTGACAATCTCGGTCAAATAACTCTGTTTGATCTTCAGTATTTATTGTAGGCTTCCCAGGGGCTCAGTGGTAAAGAATCCGCCTGCGATCCAGGAAATGCAAGAGACATGGATTCGTTGTTTAGTAGCATCCATGGCTGCTACCCACTACATGTCCATAGCACCCATTCTCCCCAGTTGTGGCAATCAAAATTATCTCTAGACATTGCCAAATGTCCCTTGAGCAGCAAAATTACCCGCCATTGAGAACCATTGCTTTAGAGTAAAGAACTCAGATCAGTTTTGGAGAAATGCAAAAGACAGATATCAAGTGAAAAGATCAGAAATTTCTTTTTTCAGACACCAACATGCATGGCACTTTAGACTGACAGGGTTGCACTTGAAAACTGTTTTGAGTTTATTCAGTACAACTTCTAATTTGATAATGGAATCACCTGTACCTATAGCCTACAGATGTTACATCTCAAACTTTTGAGAAATTTGGCAGCTAAGCTAGTTTTATTCCCCAACCCCCACCCCGACTTTTCTTCCAAATCTAGAACTTAAGAAATAGCCAGGCATTGCCGTTGGGATAATTCAACAATGGAAGTGTTGTATTGTCTTGTATTGGAACCATACAGAGAATCTGAGAGGACATCTCAGTAGAAGGTTGGATGGAAGGCCTTCCCTCATTTCATCAAATCCCTCCATTAGATAAAATGACAAAACTCCAAGTATAATTTTGTTCATATAATAATAGTGATTTTATTTTTTTACATATGCAGCTATTAATTTGAAGTAGCCAAGCTGTTGCCTACCAGCCACTTATAAAGAAAGATGTTAAGTCCTTGTGCTTACTTCAGCCAGGCTGGATGGTACCTCTCACTTGACAGGCAGTTTGCCATGACTCATTCAACACTTCCATAAGTTCAATAAATACAACCAAGTGAAAATTGGTAAGAAAGAAAGTGTGCGTATGGTCTCCAGATGCAATTTTGCTACTATAGAACCACTAATATAATCCAGGCTCAGTCAGTTTAACCTGGAAGACACCCAGACAATATGGAAACACTGACTTTGTTAACAGGTAGAATCAGCCTAGAGTCTCTGAAACCATACCACACACGGAGGGTTTCTACTTAGCAGAAATCATTGATTTTACTATTATGTTCTTAGAGATTCTAGGATCACATGAGCACTAGTTATCTTACCATTATTATTTTCAGCAAGTTCCATGATCCATCACAGTTAGACAACAGGAGACATAAAGTAGCTGCAATAATCCTGTGAAAAGCTAATTCATCAGTAGTCTCAAATGTCATTTATTTAATCAAGTACACATTTACTGCCCACAGGATTTTACCCTCCAAATTCATATATAAATTCTCCTGTAGATAATTTTCACTGTTCTATTACATGTAGATATAGATACAAATATAGAGATCTAAATACATAAATGCAGATATATATATATATATATAAATGTATATATATACATGTTCCTGTAGATATTTATCTTAATATAGATGATAGATACAGAAAGAAGATAAATAGATTTAGAAAGAAATGTCAGGGAAATACATTTTGTAAAAATTGATTCATTTCATTGTGTTATGAATAAAATCTATTCAGCAATGAAGGAACATCATGAAAATTAATGAGTTTAGTAAGAAAGATTCAAGCAAGATTAATTACTCCCAGACATGATAAAAGGGATGATTTGAATACAGTTTTCTTCAGTTGAAACCAACTAATAAAACCTCAAATATTGAGGATTACTTTGGCAAATAATTTGGTAAACTATTGGCACTTGCTATCTTTGACCTAGGTAATTAGGAAGGAGATTTCTTTAGGTATATGATGAAATGGTAGAAAAGAAGCATGTAACTTTTCATTTTTTAACATTCATGAAATGCAAATAGAACAATGAAATAAAAATCACGGGTATTGTTATATCTGCTTTTTCTAACATCAGGATGTTATTCTTTTTGTTAATTAAAAAAAGAAGTTGATTTCTACTTTTCCATCAAACTACCGTATAAACAACCTTATATGTTGCCTAATTACAGGGACCTTTCCATAGTATTTTGTGGAGGGACACATGTGCACCCTGATTGATTCATGTCAATATATGGCCAAAAAAAAAAAAAAGAAAGAAAACCCACAATATCGTAAATAGCCTCCAATTCAAAATAAATAAATTAGTTTAAAACAATAAATTCTTACCTCCTAACCATTTTCTTCAGTTCTAATACACCAAAAAAACAAAAGAATCTAATAGATGTATTCATGGGTAGTGCATTCTATTTTAGTACATCATGTGCATACACTATAAACTGAATTAATGAAGGAAACTTATTTTTAAAAATAAGAACAAGGGAAGCTTTCAAACAGTTTGAGTCATAGGGAAAATTGCAAGATTTTCCTTTGTTTTATGTTCTATGCTCACTCACGAAAGTTATTCCCAGATATGAATATTCCTGGGTACAAGAAGCATCAAGTGTGTGAATGGA
Organism: Odocoileus virginianus; assembly: GCF_023699985.2. Taxonomy (NCBI): domain Eukaryota; kingdom Metazoa; phylum Chordata; class Mammalia; order Artiodactyla; family Cervidae; genus Odocoileus; species Odocoileus virginianus. The sequence goes on from NC_069697.1 coordinate 12,722,411, forward strand.
AGAGAATAGATACATAACTATTATAAGGAGGCAGTTCAAAATGCCTCTAGTAACTATGGATATTGTATTTTCTTAAATGAAATTGCATCATTTTCTTAGTAAGATAGGAGGACTCACCATATGAATCCACTTCATGGAGTAGAAAAAAGCTGCCTACTGGTTAATCCATATGAAAACTCTGCATGATATTTAAGTATTTCCAGAGTTGCCATGGTGAAGCTGAGAGGCAGACAGAAAATCAATCCCAGAGTAAAAACTCTACCTTTAATGTTTTTATTCTTGAATGTGCTCTGAACACTCCTCTGATTTTTCTAATACAACAATTCATATTAATTAGGATAATCAATATGCCAGGCAGAGTCCATTTTCATCTAATATATTCTTCCTAAAAATACTGAAAAATTGTTTATTATCCATATTTTAGATGGATAGAATTTGTCACCAGCTAATGTAGAGCTAATTTCAAATTCAACTTCTTTAAACTACAAATGACAGATTCTTTTGAAAATACTAGAGGCTTTGCATTATGCATTGGAAAAATATGGTTTTGTGCATATAAGTTACATAAAATATATCAATAATATTAATGTCTGATGAAATTTCTAAGAATTACTTCAGTATTTTACACATACTGGAATAGTTTGTCTATGTCTCTCTGTCTCTCTCTCTAGATATATATATATATATATATATATATATATATATATATAAACATATATGTATATAAATATTTGTCATAATTTAAATACTAGAAATGGGAAGAACTAGAAATATAAAGACTTAGTAATTAGTATTATTTCTGTCCTTAACTGAGGTGATAAGTATCATTTCTATGTTATCATAGTCAAATTAATTTAACAACAGCTTTCTAGCAGAGTTCTCCTCATGACGTCAATATTAACCTCATGACATGATATTGTCAGTTTTTCCAATAAGTTTTCTCTTTAGTTTCTCTTTACTTTTTCCCTAAACAGAATTTTAGGGTTTATGTATCTTTAAGGTTCATTATTTTATGTGAGGAAGCTAACTGTCATGGACTGGGGGGATATTACGAACTTACTGACAGAAATAAAGAACCTTGGAAGAACTGAGGTTTAGATGAAAAACTTAACTTGTAAGTTCTTACAAAAAGAAAAATCAAATATAAACTTTTGGCAGAGTTTTTTTCCCTTATCATTGAAAATAGGAATTATTATTTTCAGGAATGAATGTAAAGAGTTACTGTGGTTTATAAAACCAAGAGCATTTATAATAACACAATTTTGGGCGGTCCCAAAGGATTGGACATGACTGAGCAACTAAACACACAAACATATAATTGAGGAATATTTATCTGTAATTTATAGTCATCTAAAAACTCTATAATTTCAGTTGCAAGGTATTACTTTACCTTGGTAACTAGAGTGAAAGTGAAGCTGCTCAGTCATGTCCGACTCTTTGTGACCTCATGGACTATAGCCTATGAGGCTCCTCCATCCATGGAATTTTCCAGGCAAGAGTACTGGAGTGGGTTGGCCATTTCCTTCTCCAGGGGATCTTTCCCACCCAGGGGATAGAACCCAGGTCTTCTGCATTGCAAGCAGACACCTTTACCATCTGAGCCACCAGGGAAGCTCATGTTAACTGCTACTCTTAACCACAAATACTTTTTTATGTAGAGATGTTGTTACAGTTAGGAATAATTTTGATTTTTAAAAATTGTTTTAGGAGTTTTTGCCTGCTAAATCTTTATGCAGTCTCTCAATCTTTTCTACTGTTCCACTTTTTTATTGTTAGATCAGTGAAATTTAGAATGAACGTCAGAAACAATTATCATAGTGTTTGTATATTATAGTTGTAGTTTATGAAACTAGAAGCTATGCTATTAATGAATATAAAGACAAGTAGCAATCTGATTCCCAGAAGTCAACCTTGATAAGATCCAGTATACTACCTGTAGCAGCTATAGCAATTATCAAAATCTGCGGCCCACCACAAATCAATTTGCACTTAGCAAGACATGAATGGTTATCTCCTCACTTTTGCCAGCAGGCATAAGAAGGAATGTACTTTTCAGGGAAAAAGCAAAATGAATAAAACAAAATAATAGTGCATATTAATTCCACTCTAATCTATTCATAAATTCCAGTAGACATTACAAATAAAAGTAAAAAAAACAACTCATAATCAAAACAAATAAATGCAGAACCACTGGTGATTCAGACATTGGGATTAACAGATCATGATCTATAAGAAAAGGTAAAAAATAATGAATGGACAGATGCAGAATATATTCAGAGAATTGAAAACTATAAAACAATCACTTTAGGGCAGTGAAAATGAGAGTAAAATAATGGATATATATTATTATGAAAGTGAAACTAGTAGTCACTCATACATGTCTGACTTTTTGTGACTCTGGACTGTAGCCTGCCAGACTCCTCTGTCTATGGAATTCTCCAGGCAAGAATATTGAAGTGGGTAGCCATTCCCTTCTCCAGGGGATGTTCCCAAGCTAGGGATTGAACCTGGATCTCCTGCATTGCAGGCAGATTCTTAACCATCTGCGCCATCAGGGAAACCCATATATCACTATATTTTTGTTCAAACTCATAGAACATGTGGCATTGAGAGTGAACCCAATGGTTAAATGTGGGCTTTGAGTGATTATGATATGTCCCTGTAGGTTCATCTTTGGTAAGAAATATATGGTTCTGGTGAATATGTTGATAATGGGAATCTCTGTACATGTGTAGGGGCAGGCGTATATCAGAAATCTCTACCAATTCCTGTTCAGTTTTGTTGTAACCTAAAACTGCTTTTCAAAAATGTCTCCAAAAAGTCTTTAAAAAGCAAAAACATAAACAAAAACAATCAAATGAAAACTTTAGAATTGAATAATTTGGGACTAAAATTTAGTGAACTTAATTATCACTGAGTTAAAGTCCAACATAACATTTCATTGCAGAACAAGAAGAAGAAAGAAAATAAAAAAGAAAAACTATATTTAAAAAGGTCAAGATGTTCCATAGAAACAACAATCTACATATTCAGAAAAATCCCAAGAAGAGTAAATATGATAAAATGACACCTAAACACTTGGAAGTAGTTACTGCAAACTGGAAATAAAGAGGAAAATCATGAAAACAGTCAGAGATAAAAGGCATAAAACAGGTAGAGGAAAATGATAAGAATAATACACGAATTCTTATCAGGAATAATGCAAACGGGTATACATGGAAGGCATTTTTTAAGTAGTGAGATAAAAATTTTAAAAAATGACAAAAACCTGTCAACTTTGAATTCCTAAGCTAAAATATACTTTAAAAAAGAATATAGGACTATTAAATATATGGTTAATGAGCAAATGAATCATGAACAGAATGAAAGGGCAAAGAGGTAGGACACTGAAAGATGAACTCCCCAGGTCGGTAGGTGCCCAATATGCTACTGGAGATCAGTGGAGAAATAAATCCAAAAAGAGTGAAGAGATGGAGCCAAAGCAAAAACAAAACCCAGCTGTGGATGTGACTGGTGATGGAAGTAAATTCTGATGCTGTAAAGAGCAATACTGCATAGGAACGTGGAATGTTAGGTCCATGAATCAAGGCAAACTGTAAGCAGTCAAACAGGAGATGGCAAGAGTGAACACCGACATTTTAGTAATCAGTGAACCAAAACGGGCTGGAATGGGTGAATTTAACTCAGATGACCATTATATTTTCTACTATGGGCAAGAATCCATTAGAAGAAATGGAGTAACCATCATAGTCAACAAAAAAGTCCAAAATGAAGTACTTGAATGCAGTCTCAAAAACGACAGAATGATCTGTTTGTTTCCAAGGCAAACCATTCAATATCACAGTAATCCAATTCTATGTCTCAACCAGTAATGCTGAAGAAGCTGAGGTTGAATGGTTCTATGAAGACCTACAAGACCTTACAGAACTAAAACCAAAAGAGATGTCCTTTTCACTATAGGTGACTGGAATGCAAAGGTAGGAAATCAAGAAACACTTGGAGTAACAGGCAAATTCGGCCTTGGTGTACAGAATGAAGCAGAGCAAAGGCTAATAGCGTTTTGCCAAGAGAACACACTGATATTAGCAAACACCCAATTCCAACAACACAAGAGAAGATTCTACACATGAACATCACCAGATGGTCAATACTGAAATCAGATTGATTATATTCTTTGCAGCCAAACATGGAGAAGTTGTATACAGTCTGCATAAACAAGACCAGGAGCTGACTGTGGCTCAGACCATGAACTCCTTGTTCCCAAATTCAGACTTAAATTGAAGAAAGTAGGGAAAACCACTAGACCATTCAGATATAACCTAAATCAAATCCCTTATGATTATATAGAAGAAGTAGCAAATAGATTCAAGGGATTAGATCAGATAGTGTGCCTGAAGAACTATGGATAGAGGTTCATAACATTGTACAGGAGGCAGGAATCAAGAACATCTTCAAGGAAAAGAAACGCAAAAAGGAAAAATGGTTTTCTGAGGAGGCCTTACAAACAGCTGTGAATAGAAGAGAAGAGAAAGGCAAAGGAGAAAAGGAAAGATATACCTATTTTAATGCAGAGTTCCAAAGAATAGCAAGGAGAGATAAGAAAGCCTTTCTCAGCGATCAATGCAAAGAAACAAAGGAAAACAATAGAATGGGAAAGACTAGAGATCTCTTCAAGAAAATTAGAGATACTAAGTGAATATTTCATGCAAAGATGGGCTCAATAAAGGACAGAAATGGTATGGACCTAACAGAAGCAGAATATATTAAGAAGAGGTGGCAAGAATACAAGGAAGAACTATACAGAAAAGATCTTCATGACCCAGATAATCACAATAGTGTTATCACTCACCTAGAGCCAGACATCCTGGAATGTGAAGTCAAGTTGACCTTAAGAAGCATCACTACAAACAAAGCTAGTGGAGGTGATGGAATTCAAGTTGAGCTATTTCAAATCCTAAAAGATGATGCTGTTAAAGTGCTGCACTCAATATGCCAGCAAATTTGGAAAATGCAGCAGTGGCCACAGGACTGGAAAAGGTCAGTTTTCATTCCAATCCCAAAGAAAGGCAATGCCAAAGAATGCTCAAACTACTGCACAATTGCACTCATTTCACACGCTAGAATTAATCCTCAAAATTATCCAAGCCAGGCTTCAACATTACATGAACTCTGAACTTCCAGATGTTCAAGCTGGATTTAGAAAAGGCAGAGGAACCAGAGGTCAAATCGCCAGCATCTGCTGGATCATCAAAAAAGCAAGAGAGTTCCAGAAAAGCATCTACTTCTATTGACTATGTCAAAGCCTTTGGCTCTGTAGATCACAACAAATTGGAAAATTCTTCAAGAGATGGGAATACCAGACCACCTGACCTGCCTCTTGAGTAATCTGTATGCAGGTCAGGACTGGTTCCAAACAGGGAAAGGAATACATCAAGGCTCTATATTATCACCCTCCTTATTTAACTTATATACAGATTGCATCATGAGAAACGCTGGGCTGGATGAAACACAAGGTGGAATCAGGATTGCTGGGAGAAATATCAATAACCTCAGATATGCAGATAAGAGCATCCTTATGGCAGAAAGCAAAGAAGAACTAAAGAGCCTCTTGATGAAAGTGAATGAAGAGAGTGAAAAAGTTGTCTTCAAACTCAACATTCAGATAAGTAAGATCATGGTATCTGGTCCCATCACTTCATAGCAAATAAATGGGGAAACAGTGACAGACTTTATTTTTGGGGGCTCCAAAATCACTGCAGATGGTGACTGCAGCCATGAAATTAAAAGATGCTTGTTCCTTGGAAGGAAAGCTATAACAGACCTAGGCAGTGTATTAAAAAGTAGAGACATTACTCTGCCAACAAAGGTCTGTCTAGTCAAAGCTTTGGTTTTTCCAGTAGTCATATATGGATGTGAGAGTTGGACTCTAAAGAAAGTTGAGCACCAAAGAATTGATGCTTTTGAACTGTGATGTTGGAAAAGACTCTTGAGAGCCCGTAGACTGCAAGGAGATCCAACCAGTCCATCCTAAAGGAAATCAGTCCTGGGTGTTCATTGGAAGGACTGCTAGTGAAGCTGAAACTCCAATACTTTGCTCACCTGATGTTAAGAGCTGACTCATTGGGAAAGACCCTGATGCTGTGAGAGATTGAAGGCAGGAGGAGAAGGGGACAACAGAGGATGAGATGGCTGGATGGCATCACCGACTCAATGGACATGAGTTTGGGTGGACTCTGGGAGTTGGTAATAGACAGGGAGGCCTGGCATGCTGCGGTCCACAGAGTTGCAAAGAGTTGAACACTACTGAGCAACTGAACAGAACTGAACTGATAAGGCTATTAAATCTGACTAGGAACTGAGCCTTTTATCATTATTCAGTGTCCCTGTAGCTCTAGTAATTTTCTTTGCATTAGAGTCTGTTTTTTCAGATATTACTATAGCCACTTTTAAAGAAAATTAATGTTTTCATGTAATGTCTTATTCCATGTTTTACTTTCAGTCTTCCTTTATTGTTGAATATGGGGTTTGTTTTCAATTGCTAAGTCATGTCTGACTCTTTGTGACCCCATGGACTGCAGCACACCAGGTTTTCCTGTCCTTCACTAACTCCCAGAGTTTGCTTATAGAGAGGGTGATGCTATCTTTTCTCATATTCATATAATTTGGCCATTTTTTAAATCTACTTTATCAATCTGTCTTTTAAAAATGATGTTTAAATTTATGGGGCAATTTAATATTAAAACATATACATGTTATTTCTGAGATTTGACAGATAAAATAAATTATATTCAAAAATTAAGTGACTTGTCCAAAATGATAGACAGGATCAAATTTTGACATGATCAATAACTTTTGACTTGAGTCCAAGTAAAATAGTTTATAGTTTCTTCTTATACATTATACTTAACACTAGTATTAATATAAATTAATATAAATCTTAGGATTCTACAAAAATATACAGTTGATATACAATTATTCTCTCACTAGTATATAAGCACAATTGTTAAAAATCAAGATCAATAGTTTCTGAGTCATTTTTAGTCTGTAAATTTTAATTCTTTTGTATAATACTAGACATAACTTTCACATTGGGCTTACAGAGGATGACATATGTTTTGAGTTCAAATGTTTTCTAAGGATTGTTTAAATTAGTATTCTGAAAACTAATATTTATAGGGTGTAGATGATTTCTTTTCCATCTTGCAGAAGCAGGTTTCTGTAATTTTAATACCTTTTTCAAAGATGTACTTTTATCATATTAATTGAGGTTTGAGTCCCATGATAATTGTACTATGACTTTTACAACCAACCATAATATTTTACCTTAGCTTTCAGAGTTTACTACCACAAGGTGACAGCAGATATCAGGTGTTTAAGAGCAAAAAAGCTTAGTTACAAAACCCCAGGAAAATGTACTTCAGACTTTTAAAAAAATTGTACAAATCAAATCTCCTGTACAGTATGTAAAATAAATCTACTAGAGACATAGTGACAAATATAAATGGCAATGCATTATGCTGGAGATAAAATACTTTGAAATGGGCCTGCAGTCCTATGTTATTTTCTAAGTATAAACCAAATTTGTAAAATTGATATAGACATCTCAGCTCTCCAAGTTAAATGCATTCTTCACTGGGAAAAATATCTTCCCTCTACCCATTATAGTAGCACAATTTAGAAAATGAATCATAACATTACATTCTGAAAATTGTATAAGCTCTGTTAATTGGAAAATAAGTTGATTCAACTTTATAAATCCAGTAGCTACAAACACTTTAACTGAAGAGTTTAGATATTTAAATTATTAAAAACACTGTTTTCAGTTTAAAATAAGCAATAATATTCCTTAGTAGGAATGTATAATGAAAATAATTATACATATGTAGCTTGGCTATACATCTCCTCTCTAGAAAGTATATGGAATGATTTAGAAAATAAATAGAATATCTCTGAGTTACCAAAAATTCTTATTAGAATCACAGAATTTATGATTTTTCTTAAAATATATAAATGTTGTGTTAACAAACTGCTTATTGGATTAGAAATAGGAGGCTACATAATATAGTGGCTAAAAGTGCAATTTTTAGAATCAGACTGCGTGAGTTAAAGTTACTATTCCTCTGTTCACTTTGTCTGTGACCTTTGATTACTTATTCAATTTTTACGTGTCTGTTTTCCCATCCATGATATACATTTAAAATTGTAGAATAACTTCTGAGTTATTATTTCTATATTCTATTTCATGTTCTATATTCTAAGTTATAGTACAATAATTTCTATCTCACAAGTCTATTGAAGTATTTCAACAGAGGGAATACACACATTCTTCACTTAGCATGCCCCTCACAGTTTGTAAACTCTATAATTAAATGCTGTGCCATTTTTAAGGCAAGTTCAAATGCCTTTCTCCATATTTTGCCAAAATGCTATATAGTTTATTGTTTTTCATGTTGACGATTCAGAAATTCACATTATGCTACTTTGGGTTTGTAGACGAGTATGTGTGGACACTTTTAAACTTTTGGACACTTTTAAACACTTCAAAGGTTTGGGAAATCTTTGAGATCTTATTGAAACCAGAACATATGAAACCTGAGTGGTCTGATGACCCAAAACACCACTATTCTTTCCATACATCAACCCACCTTTTGGTGAGTTTTAGAGATTTGAACAGTCAGGCAATTCTAAATGCACCATGAGTTTTGTCAGTATTCTTGCTGTTAGAATTCTGGATAATGGCCAAGCTATAAAAATAGTTTAGACATGAGTAAAGTGATGGAGTCACTCATGGGGAATAACTCTGTTATCCTCCATTCTTAAGTGGGAGGTTGCAAAATCAGTCAAATAACTGAGAGGGGGATGTTGGCCCCCTCTTCATTAAAAGGGGAAAGAAAAAAAAACCAGAAGCAAAAGGTAACCTGACTTCTGAGGACGTTAGCCATTTGTCTGTGCACTTAGCTATAAATAATGGAAATTTTCTTTTTCTAATACTTGGGTGTTTTGAGCTAAGGAAAGTCAAGAATCATTAAAAATATCACAGCATAAAAATTGTTTTTAAAAATTAACAAAATAAATCTTTGTTAAATTTCACTTTTGGATTCTTGACTATGAGTACACTATTGCATTCATTTTGTTTCTCTTTAAATTTGGTTGATTCATTAGGAAAATCATACTTTTTTTGTATCTCCATTTAATTTTTTTTTCCATTTATTTTTATTAGTTGGAGGCTAATTACTTTACAACATTGCAGTGGTTTTTGTCATACATTGAAATGAATTAGCCATGGATTTACATGTATTCCCCATCCCGGTCCCCCCTCCCACCTCCCTCTCCACCCGATCCCTCAATCTCCATTTTAATTTTTGAAGAGAAACATTTTTTAAGGAGATCATTTTAATATGAAAATTAAATACTTTTCTGTATAGCTGCTATTACAAATACTGCATTAAAGTGTATTTAATAAGAGTTATTTTACTTTAGATACATGGCTGCAGTGCCCTTCTATCTCTATAAGCAATAAAATTTGAAGGTATTTTCCAAATGCACAATTTCAGTGCATTGTTTATAAAAAGCTACAATTCTCATGTGAAAGATCACCATCAAGAGAACTTAATTATGTATTGGGAGAGTCAGTGTCACTTGAGCCTAGATCAGAATATTACAGCCTTAAATTAAATTGATCCTTACACCCTTGTGCCAGAAGATCTTTCCAGGTCAGCCAAATTGCTGGATGCACTATATTTATTCATGCCAGTTGGTAAGAAAATCCAACTATTGTCCTAGTAATTAGGCTTATATTTTGCTTGAATTTGTCTGAATCACAGTTTTAAAAAGGTAACTACCCTAGCCACATATATAAAAATTTCCCTAAATGTTAGTTAATAACAGCATTCAGTTATTATAAAGCAATTTTCTCCATAGGACTTAACAAAAAACTTCATAAATTATTTTATTCAAATAAATCAGTTCATGGTTTTTGTTTTCCAAATGAAAAGTACCATTTTCTATTCATTCAGTATTTAGTCCACAAATACAATTATATCCTATACCTTGAATGGCTAATCCCCCTGAAATCACTGAGAATTCCCATTTGTCTATTTTCATGCCCCTGATTTTATTTTTCCTGCCTCAGATTTCAAAAGGTCATAATGGACATTTACTTTACAACCCCCAAAGGAGTTCTGCACGGCTCTGTCTGCCTTCTGTTCAAATTGCTTAAAGAATTTGGGGCTGAAAAACCATTCTCTTTTATTAGGACTGAAACATACTTCTCTATGCAAACTGGAGTTGCTCAGAAAAACTGGTAGAATTGGAATGAAAAGGCTTATCAAAATGCATTCTGAATGTCTAGAAAACAATTAGCAAAACATGATAATTGTCAAGTTTAATTTTATCCCTTTGTAAGAATAACCTCATTAGAATGTTTGTGAATAATTTCCATACAATGTTGACAATAAACCACTTTTATTAATTGTACAGTTATCTAGAGAGAATAAAAGCCAGTGAGTCCCCATAGAATCCCATGATTTCCCTGATAGCTGCCATGTTTAATTATGATTATTATTGCAAACAGCATTTTGAAGGGATTTATTTACATACTGTTTATCCCATTATACCAAAAGGGATTTTTAAACAAAAGTTAACAAGTATAATGCATAGTTTAGAATATAGTTAATACACATTTTAGGAGATATTTATGTTTAATTATTTTAGACCTTGAGAGGAGTTGAAAGAACATACCACAGAGAAAGTTAAGGGTAAGAAGGTAATTGCTAAAAAAAAAAAAAAAGAGATAGAGAGACCCACAGAGAGATGATATAAAAATGACCAAGCTATATCAGAGGCTTGGCTTTTTTCTTAATGAGGTCTTATAAACGCAGACGAGGCCACTCAAAAAATAAACTGCTCATCAAATTCTTTCTTACTCATCACTCCCTCCTGCTTTTCTTTTCTATGGCTTTGCCTATGATTGTATGTATCATATTATGTGTGTGTATAAATTACAACATGTTCTTTGTTGAACATTACTAAATGCTGGTTTTTCCACAAACAGCTTGATGAAAAATTAAGTTTTTCATTGATTATGTGGATACTTTATTCAGTTTCCAAACATTTAAATCATAAATTTTAACATAATGAAAAATACATGATAGAAATAAATCAACACTTAAAATAGTGTTCCAATTTGTCTTTCACCTATTATGAAGATAATAAGTTGATGTATATTTAGAATATGTCAAACTGATAACTGTTTCTTCAAACCAAATAAATCCATTCTCTAAATTAATTTTTCTTTTAAAATGTTTTGTTTTCTCTTTCAAGCAAGATCCCAGTGTTGATAAGATTTTAAAGAGTCAAAAATATCACATTTACACTAATTATTTTTAGGGCCTGTGTCTTCTCTTTGTTTTTGAATTGATGTGCTTACTTTGACTCTCTCAATTTCTACACTTATTATCACATCACAGGGCCCAAGGGAGAAAAATAAATGAAATATTTGATTCGGTAATAAATTGATGCTTTGCTCTCAGAGCCCCCAGATGATTCTGTTCTCTAGTCACAAATTAATAATTATAAGTTTCTCTATAATCTGTCTTTTAGAGAGAATATATTTACTTTCTTCTTAAAAGTAAGTGTATGGGGATGAATGCCAGAGTGATAGGGTGACAGCTAAAGAGAACATTAATAGAAGGACAGTTAAAGTGATTAGTGACAATGTTATTTCTTTCTGCTTACTGTTGTTTATTGAATGCTTTAAAAATAATGCCTAAAGTGTTTCATTTTTTTCAGTAAATTTTCAAATAAATACATGCTAAATGATATAGTAATTTTCATACTGTATTGTACACTGATGCATGCGTTTTTTGGAAATACTAAAGTATATAACACGTTTGCCTTGAAAGTGAACTCAGTGGACCTAAAGTCTCTGAAATTGACACTACCTCTATTGAAAATTTTAATGAAGTTTCCTGTTTATAGCTGTGAAGAATCTGCCTGCATGCAGGAAACTCAGGAAACACAGGTTCAATCCCTGTGTCAGGAAGATACCCTGGAGTAGAAAATGGCAACCCACTCCAGTATTCCTGCCTGGACAAGCCCATGGATAGAGGAGCCTGACAGGCTACAGTCCGTGTGGTGCAAAGAGTTAGACACGACTGAGCATGCATGATGACTACAGCTGCTCTTCATGGTATCCTTAGAAATAGCAGGGTCTAGTGAGGCCTTTTAGGCTACAGCTTCCTAAGGTTATAAGATGTAGAATTGTAAATAACAATGTTTTCAGAATATATTTGCCAAATTCCCATATTTCTTAGAACAAAATATTTGTATTCTCATTTTGATATCTCATGCTCTAAAACCCTGGAAAGAGGTGAAAAGCAAGAGGACAGAATTTCCAAAAAGATCCTTCTAGAAGTAGTTTGATAAAGTCTGCTGCTGCTGCTAAGTCGCTTCAGTTGTGTCCGACTCTATGTGACCCCATAGACAGCAGCCCACCAGGCTCCTCCGTCCCTGGGATTCTCAAGGCAGAATACTGGAGTGGGTTGCCATTTCCTTCTCCAATGCATGCATGCATGCTAAGTCGCTTCAGTCATGCCCGACTCTGTGCGACCCCATGGACAGCAGCCCGCCAGGGTCGTCTGTCCACGGAGTTCTCCAGGTAAGAGTACTGGAGTGGGTTGCCATTTCCTTCTCCTTGATAAAGTCTATGTGCTGCTTAAGAGGATAACCCTAGTGAAATCACTTCCCAGTGAGTTACATCAACACAATTACTATAGTTACACCCATTTGCATCTTTTTCAATAACCCCACTAAACTTTCAGAAGTACCTTAGCAGTTAATGTTCATAGAAAGTTGCCATAGCGTCTCGAAACCATGTCCTGAGAACATTCTTGCAATTAACACTGAAATGGTCTAACAGAGAATCTCCAAGGGGATTCCTTCTTTGGCCAAGGTATCTCAGTACCCCGGAGTTTTGAGATCCATTTTAAATGCCAGCAACATAATTAAGTCTAATGTGACATAATAACTAGTCAAATATTTTCAGCACCTTTGCCAACAGACCAAACTGGAAGCAGATAAATTCAACAAATTTTTACGTAGACTATCAGAAGTTGAATATTAGATAAAGTGAAAATCTCATAGTCTTTGTAAACATTTGTCACAACACAGAATCTGTTTTTCTATCCTTACACAACAAAGTAATATTTTTTTAACTGTAGTTATTTATCTTCATAAACTGTAGCACTTCTTGTCTCAGTGCTTAAATCAGCAATTCATAGCTTGCCTGTTAAAATTCCTCCACAAGTCTATTCCAAAGTAGCGATCATTTTTCCTTGTCACTCAATTTTAATTTTAATCAAACTAAACAAATCCCTTACATACAACTTTCATCTTCCTGATTTATTGTTTTGGGTCTATACAATCCCTTTTCTAGAATATTAATCCTCCTTAAATCCATATTTTTAAATACTGCAATCCCAATTCAAATCCCTCTGCCACCATGAAAATTTCCCCCCAGTCAGAATTAAACTAGTCCTCTTCTAAACTCCCATACAATGGAGCGATATTTGTATCCTGTCATGTGTTATTTTGTGTCCTTAGTTACAGTATCGGGTTATGTCTGCTCTTATTTTCAGTTCACAGAGTCTTCAAGAGCAGGGGAAGTAGGCTTGCTTATATATTTACATGCCCTTGCCCAGCATAGTGCTTTGCACACATTATATATATGTTTTATAAAGGAATTGGTATTTGAGTTACTATCAAAATGAGATATCTGTCTAAAGTTTATATGAGCTCTATTTAAGCAAGATTTCCATTTTTAAGAGATGGCATTGACTTCCAGTGAAAGAAGTGCTAATTTATCTCAGGATAACAGTCGTTGAAAACTCTTAAATATAAATGCATGAGACAGTTTCCCCATTTTTCAAACAATACCTGTGAGATTTGCATCATTGTTCTTGGTATGTTTGCCCTATGACTTCAAATCCTAAAATACTGAACAATCCACCTTCAACTTTCACTCATGTTAAGGACACATTCCTCTGTTTCTCTCTGGATACTGTGATCTTTAGAAGGCGTTATACTTTAGAAAACTTCTATATCTTTAAACTCTAGGTAGACAAATCATGGTAGGTTGTGTTTTTCTGTCCACAGGGTATGTACGAAAATTTAATATAATATTTTCTCCAATTTATGTACATTTTATATATCATGGGGTTTAGGAAATATCTTGTGGCATTTTGTGTGTGTGTGTATGAATACACATGTGTAATGAACACTGCAACTATTCTTGGGAGAAAGAATTTACAAAATAAATAAGTAATCACCGTTGAGAAAGAGGATCCTGGCAGGATGAGAGCTATCTTTAGCACTGAAGATAAATAATAAATGTTTTTTTAATAATTAATTTTATAATTAAATGTTTTTTCCTATCCTAATTACTTTCCCATCACAGTTAGTTTAATGTTTTCTCATACAGGTAACGGAGAAGGTAGCAGTATGCTATCCTCCTGCTTCATATATAGGTGCTATGGACTCAATGTTTCTGTCCCACTAAAATGTATATGTTCAATGCCCAACCCACAATGTGATTAGTGCGGTCTTTGGAAGGTGATTAGGTCGTGAAGGTGGAACCTTCATGAACAGGATTCAGTTCAGTTCAGCTCAGTCACTCAGTCATGTCCAACTCTTTGTGATTCTGTGAACTGCAGCATGCCAGGCTTCCCTGTCCATCACCAACTCCTGGAGCTTGCTCAAACTCAAGTCCATTGAGTTGGTGATGCCATCCAACCATCTCATCCTCTGTCGTCCCCTTCTCCTCTTGCCTTCAATCTTTCCCAGCATCAGGGTCTTTTCCAATGAGTCAGTTCTTTGCATTAGGTGGCCAAAGTATTGGAGTTTAAGCTTCAGCATCAGTCCTTTCAATGAATATTCAGGACTGGTTTCCTTTAGGATGGACTGGTTTGATCTCCTTGCAGTCCAAAAATCATCAATTCTTCAGTGCTCAGCTTTCTTTATAGTCCAACTCTCACGTCCATACATGAATACTGGAAAAACCATAGCTTTGACTAGATGGACTTTGGTGGCAGTATTAATTAATGAACAGGATTAATTTCTTATTTAAAAAAAAACCCACAAGGCTCTCTTGCTTTTCCTTCATGTATTCATGCATGCTTAGTTGCTCAGTTACATCCAACTCTTTTCAACCCCGTGGACTGCAGCATGCCAGACTCCTCTGTCCATGGGATTGTCCAGGCAAGAATATTGGAGTGGGTTGCCATGCCCTCCTCCAGGGGATCTTCCCAACCCAGGGATTGAACCCAGGTCTTCTGCATCGCAGGCAGATTCTTTACCATGTGAGCCAAAGGGGAAGCCCCTTCCTTCATGTGAAGATGCAGCAAAAAGAATGAAATCTGTGAACCAGGACGGAGGCTGTCACCAAACACTGGATCTACCAGCACCTTGATCTTGGTCTTGCCAGCCTCCAGAACTGTGAAAATAAATTTCTATTGTTTTATAAGCCACGTCATCTACAGGGTAGTCTTACAGTCATGCAAACAAACTAAGATGCTAAGCGTGTGCAAGAAGCACAAATTTTACCTAGTGCTGTACATTATGCTACAGGCAATCTTTATTTCTATTACCCCTTCACACTTCATAGACATTTTTATTCTTTTCTGATGTGCTATTGCTTCACTGAGTACCTGGTTCGAATAAGATATTACTGCTAAAATAAAAATGTGTTCTTTTTGTATATTCCTGTTGAATTCTACAACAATTTTCAAATCATTTTAAGAAACTAATCTGTGGCCTGGGAGAGTCACTAGGAAGATTAGATAGTATAGTCAGCACACATTTGAGAAGAAGATAGTGAATTTTGCTTTTTAATACATTAGGTTATATTTGTATAAAGTAATATCTTATTGAAGATAGGCTTATTTCTATTTCATACTTCCTAGTGTTTTCTATAATAAAAAGTGTTATTCTTCTCTTTTATAATCATCTTTAAGATTACCATTATCTGCGTATTGAATTTCTCTATGTTATGTACTGAACCTTGCTGTCAGGTAATTATAAGAGACTACCTTGAAAAAGAAAAGAAAACCAAAAGCAAATCAATAACAAGAATGAGCACAGGAGAAAGATAATGGATGAAGGCAATTATAACTTACCAAGTCACACCTAGAAATCAAGAAAAGCTGAAAAGAGTTTTCAAACCTGTGTTTACAAACCCATGGTGTCTTCTTTTTTAGGAGATGACGGAACAATACAAGAAAAATAATTTTTAAGTAAAATAAATAAAAGCTTTTTTATAAGAAAAATAAATGGTCAGCAGAAAAGAGTAGGAGAAAAAAATCAGAAGCAGATTTTAAAATGCTGAAACAGATAAAAAAGCAAATTAATTTTAAAAATTAATTTGGACTTGTTCTGTGCTAGATGCTATGTCAGTTGCTAAAAATAAATACTTAAAAAGATATTTTAAGGTCCTAATCATCAATGCATTCATAATGTAATAGAAGAGATTGGTATTAAGGATGACAATAATATTAATGAAAATAAAACATTTTGTGTAGTAACTAGAATAACATGTTATATGAATGTCTTTATGAAGAATATGAAAAAAGCATGTAATTTCTTATTTCAATTTACTTTGAGCATAGCATCACATTTACAAGGATATATTTTGAGGTTAAAGTAATCATAAATTACTAGAGTAGACATAGAAGTTAATACAATTTTAATGGCTGGAGAGAGTCTCTTCACTTGTGAGTAAGAAGCCATAGCTCTGTTTTTAAGAGGTGATGAAGTAGCACAGTATTAATTTTTAATGAGAAAAAAAAAAATCTAAACTTTCAGTACTAAGAAAACTTGAAATTCTTGAGATGTTTATGTTGCAGTTTTATATGCTCACATGACAGAAATTTTAGATGTGGTTTATAAAGTAGATTAAGAAAATGAGCCTTATCTTTTGCATTAGCTTTTTATCAATTTTTTTGTAAGCAAAATATAGAAAATAGACTTTCAGAAACAGGTCTTTTTCAAATACTTTTCATTATGGAACGTTTCAATCATGAACCAATAAAAAGGAACTTTCACAATAAGTTGGCATAAATCCCTTCCATACCTTAACTATTATTTTATTTATATAACTATTTCTTTTTCTCCACCCAAATGCAATATTATTGAGAGTCATAGCCATCATTTCATTTCATCTGTGATTGTTTAAGCACATCCAGGGCATTTTAGATTCTATAGAATCATTATTTACATCCCTTAATTTTGCAGATGACAAAATTCAGTCCAAAAGACATAAAGTAGTATGTCTAGTAAGTGGTAGAGTCGGGATTATTATCTGACCCCAGTGCCTCATATTGTCCTTGTACAGCTGAGTTTTAGGAAGTTATAAGAAGAATGGAACATTCTCATTAGGGAATTGCAGGGGAAAAGATGATGTATCAATGAAAACATGAAGACCTCATGTTCTGTTTTCAGCTCTCAACTCTGAAGAGCCAGTAAAGCTGCAATGCTACAACCCTGCAGAATTATAGCTCTTAAGAGCATTCCCCAGGATTATTTTTGCATGCAAATCTCAGCCTCAGAATCTACTTTCTGGAGAAACTAACCTGTTACGAAGTTCAATCTTAGAGTTAAGAATTGTCTTATTTGTAAGTCTATATTTTGGAGGCTTTGATGCATCCTAGAAACAATTTTTATGGTTGTAAGAATTTTCCTCATCAGTGGCTGGAAAGCCAAGTATAAAATAAGATGGAAAATTACTTAGTTAAGCCAAAATTGGGATGTAAACTTGGTTATAGGATCTTATGTAAATAACGCAGAGTTTATACTGCAGATTTTATAGGAAACAAGTGCATGTTGCAAGTGCCTATACTCCTGGCATAGTAAGAAATTTATCCCTATATAACTGGCTTATCAACATCAATGTGTCGATTAGTAGGCTTGGATAGTAGGCTACCAGCTTCCCTGATAGCTCAGTTGGTAAAGAATCTGTCTGCAATGCAGGAGACTCCAGTTTGATTCCTGGGTCAGGAAGATCCCCTTCCACCCACTCCAATACTTTGAGGCTTCCTTTGTGGCTCAACTGGTAAAGAATCCGTCTGCCGTGCAGGAGACCTGGGTTTGATCCCTGGGTTGGGAATATCCCCTGGAGAAGAGAAAGGCTACCCACTCTAGTATTTTGGCCTGGAGAATTCCATGGACTGCATTGTCCAGGGGGTTACAAAGAGTCAGACATGACTGAGCGACTTTCACTTCCAACTTTTCAGTAAGCTGCCATCTCCACTGATAAGTGGTAGTACTTGCCAGAATGTTATACAAACTCACAAAAGGAAGACATGAAAGTCATAGAATACAAAATTTTCCCACCAATATATGGGAACAAAGGTCAGGGGGTAGTAGTCTATAGCTGCCTATAATAGCAGTCACGAAGCAGCAGTAAACATTTGACCATTTTCTAGTTTGCTGAGTTATCACGATTGCTAGAGTTGAAATGTGTGTGTGTGTGTGTGTGTGTGTGTGTGCACGCCCGCGCGTGCACTCAGTTACTTGTCATGTCCGACTCTTTGTGACCCTATGGACTGTAGCCTGCCAGGCTCCACTGTCCATGGAATTCTCCAGGCAAGATTACTGAAGTGGGTTGTCATGCCCTCCTGGAGGGTGTCTTCCTGATCTGGGATCAAACCCATGTCTCCTTCACCTTCTGCAGAACAGACAGGTTTCTTTGCCGCTGAGCCACCAGGAATCTCAGAGTTGAAATAATAAGTTCCAATTAGGAGATCTGTTTATGTTTTACCGGGTTATTCATATTTTTCTCACTCAAAGATGGCACAGTCCAAGATACCATAAAGAAGCTAGGGGGATACAACCGTGGAAGAATACTCAGTATCAGGAACCAGGGAATACTACAGAAGATATTTTGTTGGCTAGTGGGACAGATGCACCTATATGCAGTCCTTCTTCTCTGGTTATTTGTATTGACTTACTTGTACACAGGGTAGTTCTAGTTTTGTCTTTAAACTTCATTCTGACATACAAAAATAAATCACCAAATTAACTATAACCAATAAGCATTTATAGCAGAATCACAAAATACAAGTTTAATATGTAGATTTCAACCTCTTTCCTTTATTACCAGCATGGAAAATTGAAATTTAAAATTCAAAATACAATAATATTTATATTAGCACCACAATGTGAAATACTTAGGCATAACATTCCCAGTTATAGTTCTTAAGAGCATTCCCCAGTATAATTTCTGCATGCAAATTTTAGTCTCAGATTCTACTTTTTGGAGAAATTAACCTGTTACAAAGTTGAAGCTATAACATTACCAAAGAAAGGCTATGCCAAAGATGTTCAAACTAATGCACAATTGCACACATCTCACACACTGGCAAAGTAATGCTTAAATTCTCCAAGCAAGGCTTCAACAGTTTGTGAAATGAGAACTTCCAAATGTTCAAGCTGGCTTTAGAAAAGGCAGAGGAAGACTGACAATACTTGAATTTAAGACTTATTACAAAGATACAGTAATAATGAAAGTGTGGTATTGGAAAAGAATAGGCAGACATAAAAAGGAAACCCAGAATAGAGCCCAGAACAGTTAACTAATCTTTGACAAAGGAGTGAAAACAGTCTTTCAAAAAGAATGCTGGAAAAACTTGACATTGAAATGCAAAATATAGATTTTATGTAGACATTTAATGCATATAAGCCATATAAATATGTCTTACATATATTATATATATCATATATATAGACATGTGCATTATATCCTTCACAAATATTTTCAAAATGGTTCATAAATCTAAATGTAAAACACAAAGCTGTAAAACTTCTAGGAGGTAGAAAAAATCTAGGTGGTTTTGTGTTTGGCAATGATTAAATATACACTAAAGACATGATACTTGAGGGAAATAATTGGTATTCTGTACATTATTAAAAACTTCTGCTCCATGAAAGATACTGTCAAGAAAATGAGAAGATTAACCACAAATTGAAAGAAATTATTTGCAAAAGATGTACATAGTAAATATTATATTCCAAAATATATTATACAAAGAAAGCTTAAAAGTCAACAGTAAAAAAAATAATAATTCAAACATGTTCAAAGATCTAAAACAGATATCTTACAAAAGAATATATACCTGTAGAAAATAGTCATATGAAAAGATGGCATTATATAACTATTAGAATAGCTAAAATCTAAAATATTGATGATACCAAATGCTGGTGAGGGTGTAGAGCAATAGGAACTCTAATTCATTGCTGGTGGAAATGCAAAATAATACAACTACATTGGAAAACAGAGTGACAGTTTCCTAGAAACTACACATGCTCTTATGATATGATCCAGTAACTGTGCTCCCAAGTGATATGAGGCCTTATGTCCACAAAAAACCTGCACATGGATGTTATAGCAGCCTTATTAGTAACTGCCAAAGGTTGGCAGCAATCCCCATGTTCTTCAGTAGGTGAATGGATAAATAAACTTTAGTACATCTAGACAATGTAATATTATTCAGCACTAAAATTAAATATGCTCTAAATCATTAAAAGACAGCGAAATAAGTGAATGAAGCCAATCTGAAAAGGTTACATACTGTGTGATTCCAACTACATGACATTCTGGAAAAGGGAAAACTGTGAAGACAGTAAATAGATCAGTGATTGCAAGAGGATGGCAGAAGAAGGGATGAATCAATAGACCTTAGAGGATTTTTAGGGCAGTGGAAATGGCTCATTGGATAATATAATGATGACTACATAACATTATATGTTTGTCAAACTAATTGAATTTACATCACCAAGAATGAACACTAAGGTAAACTATGGACCATGGATAATAATGATATGTCATTATCTGTGTAGGTTTATTGATTATACAAAATGTGCTTCTATGTGACAGGGATTGACAGCTGGGATGGCTGGGCATGAGTGAGACAGGAGGCTAGTGGAAATTTTATGAACTTTCTGTTCAATTTGGTTGTGAACTTGAAACTTCTAAATGATACTAAGTCTGTTAAAATATGAAAACCGAAAACCATAAATTGCCTAAATAAAATGTATTCTAGTCTAACATCATCCATACCCTCAGAGCCAAATATTATCAATATAATTGACAATTTAAAAGTGAAAACACGAATTAACATTCAGTTACAAACCTCTGCATTATACTCAAGACCATTAGCCAGTACAAAACTAATGTCAACGGATTAAAAGCATCTGAGAACTAATTGGTCGATGTGCATAGATTATAGAGTCTAGCAATAGATGATATGCCATCAGGAATATCTAGTTTTACTGATGGTGAATATTAGTCTACTTTTGGATCAGTGCATTTGTGAAGAGGCAGTATGATGTGCTGGATCAGCAGGTATAGTGTGGCGTTTAACCAGTGGCTGTTTGAATACCTGATCTGTAAAGACAGTTTACTTTTCTGTAAAATGAAGATGAACTAATTTTCTTTAAATTAATACATATAAAATTCCTTGGACATGTCTTTCATGTAAATGATATTGGATAAATATTGTAAAGGGGAGCTATTCATGTCCTTTCTCCTTGTAAGGGAAGAAGAGATAATCTACACAGGTGTAATCATGCCATGAGCACATTATTTTTCACTTTTTTCAAGTAGTCTACAAAGTATTCTCACATATTGAAATTTATGCTTAACATCACTAATAATTAGAGAAATGCAATTCAGAACTACAATGAGGTGTCACCTCACAACTGGTCAGAATGACTATCATCAAAAATTCTACAAATAAGAAATGCTAGACAGGGTGTGGAGTAAAAAGAACTCTTCTATACTGTTTGTGGGAATCTAAACTTTTAGAGCCACAGTATAGAAGTTCCTTAAAAAACTAAAAATAGAGCTACCATGTGACCCAGTAACCCCACTCTTGGGCATATACCAGAGAAAACCACAATTTGAAAGGATATGTGAACCTTAATGTTCATTGTTGTTCATTGGAAAAGACCCTGATTCTGGGAGGGATTGGGGGCAGGAGGAGAAGGGGACGACAGAGGATGAGATGGCTGGATGGCATCACCGACTCGATGGGCATGAGTTTGAGTAAACTTCGGGAGTTTGTGATGGACAGGGAGGCCTGGCGTGCTGCGATTCATGGGGTCGCAAAGAGTCGGACACGACTGAGCGACTGAACTGAAATGAATGTTCATTGTAACACTATTTACAATAGCCAGGACATGGAAGCAACCTAAATGTTCATCAACAGAGTGTTTAAAAAAGAAGATGTAGTACATATACGCAATGAAAGGTTGATTAGATAGTTGATAGTATATGGTCCTAGGGCAATTCATGGAGAAGAGAAGGAATGTGGAGCTAAAGCATAGGAAAGGAAGAACAGGGTTGCATTAGGCCCGTTGTGTGACAAGCCTGCTGGAGGTGCGAGCAAAGGTGCTTCCTATACGTTGTCCTTCCAATGACATCACCATAACCCTTACTAGAGACTCAACATCTTCAACAGCCTATCATATACAGCGACCGTGAATTTATGTTTGGGGTTGAGAAAGGTTTGGAGAGAGTCTGAGCCATAGATTTGAATGAATGCAAAATTGGCATTAAAGAGGCTGTTGTAAGACCACAGCAAAAACATGAACTTGTGCCTGAGGTAAACATGAGATATCAGATTCTTAGGAAATCACAGAAATATGCAGCTTTAAGGCATGTGCTTTCCTCAGACAGACGTTTGAATTGGTCTTAGGATAGAGAGAGAACATTTAACTTGTAGAAAAGACAATTTAGAAGATAAAAGAGAATGTATCATCAAGGTTTGAAAGTGTTTCTTCACATAGAGAATTTGATTTATGAAGCTAAAGACTACAGAACTCAGATAACTAGGGAAAGGTTTGTGGTGTATACGTGTGTTTAGTTGCTCTGTTGTGTCTGGCTGCGACTTCCTAGACTGTAGCCTGCCAGGCTTCCCTGTCCGTTGGATTCTCCAGGCTAGAATGTTGGAGAGGGTTGCCATTCTCTTCTCCAGGGTGTCTTCCCAATCCAGGGATTGAACCCAGGTCTCCCACATTGCAGGCGGATTTGTTAAGGGAAGCACACTGACTGAAACCGCCCACCCTGGCCAGGCACCATAGTAACCATGTGCATGAGCTGTTTTACCACAGGAGGTCCTGGTAAGGAACACGGAACTAATAAGCCACCACCAACTGGAAGAGTTCAGGAAAGGTCAAAAGGAGACACCACATGTCCGGCCACCTCCCAGAATCCTTCTCTCTGGCATCCATCTTGGCTGAACAAGGCGTGCACCACCAGGAAGGACTCTGAGTCAGAATGATTGGCTATAGATCGGAAGTTAATCCCATCACTATAAAACCCCAAACTGCAAGCCACGTGGCAGAGCAGTTCTCCTGGGTTCCCTAACCTTGTTGCTCTCCACCTGGGTGCCCTTTCCCAATAAAACCTCTTGCTTTGTCAGCACATGTGTCTCCTCGGACAATTCATTTCCAAGTGTTAGAAAAGAGCCCAGTTTCAGGCCCTGGAAGGGGTCCCCCTGCCTGCAACAGATCCTTTACTGTCTGAGTCACCGGGAAGCCTCTTTAGTCAATGAAGGAGAACTTCATAAATGCAAACACATCTGTCTCTAAACAAGCTATCTACCTAAGGGTGTAATGAATCCCTTATTGTCCACATATCTAAGAGAAGAGTAAGCTGAAGACTTCTTATTGTTACTTGAAAGAATTGTGCTAGATTTGATAGGGTATTTTAGACTAGAAGATCACCAATGACTGTGATTGTCAATTTTGACAAAATTAAAACAAATAAAATATTTTCTAATTATTTTTGGTCTATATATAATGAAATGAGTATAAACTGGCATTCTAATTTTGATTACCTTTTTCTTTCTCTGAAGACACACAATTTTATGAATGCAAAATAATCTGATACAATAGAAACCCAGGATATGGCAATAAGAAGCAGATAACATGAATGTATTTTTTTTTTTTTTTTTAGTTAGCTAGATATTTAACTGTAGCTTTTTGGTGTATTATGAAGTTATACCAACTCTACCTAGGTGTTTCATATCTTGAGTTGGAGCACAAATCCTAAAGAATTTTTAGCAAGGTGCTATTTTAACCCATTCCATGAACAGAGGATCCTGGCAGGCTGCAGTCCATGGGGTCACAAAGAGTTGGACACCACCGAGTGGCTGATGCACTCCACTCCCATTTTAATACAAACACAAGTAGTTAGCTTTCATGACGTTTGTGGTACAATTCATCATAAAAGAAAAAGTGAAAGGAATCTGCACCTCCAAACATATATTCAGATTCTAATTACAGTTTTTGTAATGCAGAGAGTAGTAAATCTACCTGACAACATAGACTATGTTAAATCACAGTTGTCAACATTCTTGATGTGACAGAAGGGTACCTTTTGCATGCTTAGAAGGTGGTGACGAAGTGAGGATTTAATTATACAGAAGGCAAATGCAAAGCAAATTATACCAAATTATGAGTAATATTCATATTTAAATTGTGATAACCAAGAAAATAATTATTAATATTTGAGTAGTGAAGTTAGGGGCATCCCTTGTGGTAATATGTCCTTGTGGTAATATGGTAATATGTCCCTATATGGTAAATAATCTGCCTGCAATGCAGGAGACCTGAGTTTGATCCCTGTGTTGGAAAGATGCCCTGGAGAAGGGTATGGGTATCCAACACAGTATTCTTGCCTGGAGAATTCCATGGACAAAGTAGCTTGGTGGGCTACAGTTGGTGGGGTTGAAAACAGCTGGACACAACTGAGTGACTATCACGTTCACTTCACAGTGAGGTCAAATCTCAGGTACTTTGGAAACTTCTGTGGTAGAAGCAATGAATTAAATGTTCCATTTCTCACACTATATTATTTCTTCCCTTGTATTTGATTCCAGAGATGAACGACCTGAGAAAGATGAGAATGCATTAGTAGTAAAGAGACAAGAAAATAAAAATTGTAGCTGACGTTAACTAAAAAAAAAAAAAAACAAAACAAAAAACAAACAAACAAACAAAACCATGCATTGAAAACTTTGCAAATGTAGGCAGAGATTCCTAAAACACAAGTATTCTGTGTACACAAACACTTACAAGTCTTACACTCCATGAGAATAAAAATTCTCCTCTCTTACTGATCCTTCACTTGCCCATTCACTCATTTTTAGAAAAACATATTTGACTGTTGATGTTGCTTGAACAACCCTGGAACTTAGCCACATTTGTTTGTCTCTTTTAATGTAAATACTTCTACCCATGACCCAAGCTCCAATGTACCCAAGGTTCTCTTCCTTATTTTACACATATATTTGTTCAAATTTCACCTTTTAAAAAATAAATGTTTTATTTTGGGCTAGTTTTAGTTTTACAGAAAACTTGCAAGGTTAATATATTGAATTCCTCTGTATCCCTCATCTAGTTTCAGTTTTCCCCTGTACTATCTTTACAAATGTGTGATATGTTTGTCAAAAACTAAGAAACCAATACCATTACATTAACTAAACCAGACATTATTTAGATTTCCATTAGGGTTTTTTTTTTTTTAATCTGATTCAGAATATCACATTGCATACAATTGTCATATATCCTGGTTTTCCTTTTTCTGTCTTTCTTTATTTCTCATGATCTCAACAGTTTTTGAAGAGAACTAGTTAGTTATTACATAAAATGTCTATTTCAGTTAGACTGGGATTGTGAGTTTTGGACAGTATACCACAAAATGGAAGTTGAATTCTAAAAGAAGTTGAGCACTGAAGAATTGATGTTTTTGAACTGTGGTGTTGGAGAATACTCTTGAGAGTCCCTTGGACTGCAAGGAGATCCAACCAGTCCATCCTAAAGGAAATCAGTCCTGAATATTCATTGGAAGGACTGCTGCTGAAGCTGAAACTCCAGTACTTTGGCCACCTGATATGAAGAACTGACTCATTTGCAAAGACCCTGATGCTGGGAAAGATTGAAGGTGGAAGGAGAAGGGGATGACAGAGGATGAGATGGTTGTATGGCATCACCGACTCAGTGGACAGGAGTTTGAGTACACTGTGTGAGTTGGTGATGGGCAGGGAGGCCTGGAGTGTGCAGTCCACAGGGTTCAGTCGGATACAACTGGGTGACTGAACTGAACTGAGACTTACTGTTAAATAAGCTTTAGCAAATAAATAGTAATGGCTAAAGATACATCTGATTTTAATTCAGTTTGAATGTAAAAATAGATATGAATGTTAAATCAAATTCAAGTAAATATAATATTTAACTTGAAAACATTGTTTACAATAGAAGTAATTGCAAAAAAGTACTACATGAATGACAGTGCATGGAATTAATTGTTTTAAGCATGAGCTTATCCAAAATTCTGCAATTAAATTCTAAAAATAAACAGTTTTCTAAAATTTAAACAGAAATCTGTATCACTGGCCCAAAGCACTGATTCCTAGTTTCTCACCTACAACTGCTTCAAATGCCTAAAACATACTATGATGAATCAAACTCTATTATATATATTCAACAAAAGAAAGAAGAAAAAAATCCTATTTTGTAATCTTATTTCCAGAGTAAAATGTCTAGAAAAGAAAAAAAGAAAAAACAACAGAATATAAATTTAACAACAAAAAAAACCCCTTCTCAATCCTTTTTAATGCATTTTGAAAAATTTTGACTGAAAAGATTCTCAGTTGTTTTAATATTTCATATATATTTTCATGATTTTTTTGTTGTTCATTTGCTAAGTCACGTCCTACTTTTCACCACCCGGGGAGTGCAACATTCCAGGCTCCTCAGTCCTTCACTACCTCCAGGAGTTTGCTCAAATTCATGTCCATTGCTTGGGTGATGCTATCCAGTCATCTCATCCTCTGCCGCGCGCTTCTCCTTTTGCCTTCAATATTTCCCAATATCAAGGTCTTTTCCCAAGAGTCAGCCCTTTTCATCAGGTGGCCAAAGTATTAGAGCTTCAGCTTCAGCATCAGTCCTTCCAATGAATATTTAGGGTGATTTCCTTTAGGATTGCCTGGTTTGATCTTGCAGTCCAAGGGACTCTCAAGATTCTTCTCCAGTACCACAATTTGAAAGCATCAATTCTGTGGCACTCAACTTTCTTTATGAGCCAACTCTCACATCTGTACATGGCTACTGGAAAAACCATAGCTTTGATTATACAGACCACTTGTATACAGATGGTCAATACAGACCACTTTGACTATACAGACCACTTGGCAAAGTGATATCTCTGCTTCTTAATATGCTATCTAGGTTTGTCATAGCTTTCCTTCTAAGGGGTAAGTGTCTTTTAATTTTATGGCTGCAGTCACCATCTGCAGTGATTTTGGAGACCAAAAATATAAATATAAAAAATATATAAACACTATTTCCATAGTTTCCCCATCCATTTTCCATGAAGTGATGGGACCAGATGCCATGATCTTAGATTTTTGTATGTTGAGTTTCAAGCCAGCTTTTTCACTCTCTTCTTGCACCTTCATCAAAAGGATCTTTATTTCCTCTTCTTTTTTTGCCATTAGAGGGGTACTAACTACATATCTGAGGTTGTTAATACCTTGTCACAAATTATTTACTATTCACCCAGTAAGTTTTATGCTTTCTTAATGATCAATCTTGTTGGACATATCTTAACAGTACTTAGGATAGGTAATTCTTCCTCTCTCCCCCTACTTTCTTCTGTCTTTTTCACCATCACATGCATCTTCTTACTCAGATTAAACATATGCATACCTATAAACATATATGTCCATGCACTGCCCTTTCAGGCATTAAGAAGGATACCAGAAGAAAGATAAGATTGATTTTTCAGCCTGACCATTGCAATATAAAATTCTGATGAACAAGTATATGCTTATACATACTAATTATTTATACATGATAAATAAAGTATTTGTACATGATAATTTGTATCTTTGAAGATAAATCTAATAATATTTCAATAATAAAGGAAATTTAGAAAAAAATAGGAAGTGCAATTAAATTTCAAATATTGGTACATTTTGCCCTAATACTACATATAATGTAAGATAAGCTATATTCCTTAAGGATATAATTTTTTCAAGTGGTGAATAATTCACATTAATGAAAAGACTCATTTAGGGATGTAGACAGTGGTGTCTTGGAGTCAGGTTTCATGATCTTGTCATGAAAACTGAATGTCCCTGTTGCTTCCCATCTCCTTGTTTCATCTTTAGTGATGCGTTGCTAATTTAAAATCAGCTATGGTGGGAGTATTTCTTTATGTAGTGAAAAACAATAAGCAATACAAAATAAAGGGTTGTTTTGTGTGTTTGTGTGTGCTTGGACAAAAGATTGTTAAAAATTAGACAACATATCACTGGACATAACTAAAACATTGCAAATTTAGCAACATGGTGATCTATTTTCCTCCATGTTTCAAATGAAATTAAAGATAGTTATTGAAGAGTCAGGGAAGCCTGGCCTACTGCAGTCCATGGGGTCGCAGAGTCGGACACAACTGAGTGACTGAACTGATAGAAGAGTCAGTAAAATTGAAAAATGTAATTACCGATAAAGTTTTTTGTTACACATTGTAGCTTGAAAGTAGTGTTCAGAATTCTCCAAGCTAGGATTCAACAGTACATGAACCGAGAACTTCCGAGATTTAGACAAGGCAGAGGAACCAGAGATCAAATTGCCAACATCTGTTGGATCACAGAAAAAGCAAGAAAGTTCCATAAAAACATCGACTTCTGCTTTATTGAGTACACCAAAACCTTTGATCGTGTGTATCACAACAAATTGTGGAAAATTCTTAAAGAGATGGGAATACTACAAGACCTTATCTGCCTCCTGAGAAATCTGTATGCAGGTCAAGTAGCAACAGTAAGAACTGGACATGGTGGGAAAGGAGTATGACAAGGTTGTAAATATGTCACCCTGCTTATTTAACTCATATGTAGAGTACATCTTGCAAAATGCCAGGATGGATGAAGCACAAGGTGGAATCAAGATTGCAGGGAGAAATATCAATAACCTCAGATATGCAGATGACACCACCCTTATAGCAGAAAGAGAAGAGAAACTAAAGAGCCTCTTGATGAAGGTGAAAGAGGAGAGTGAAAAACTTGGCTTGCAACTGAGATTCAAAAAACAAAGATCATGGCATCTAGTCCCATCACTTCATGGCAAATAGATGGGGAAACAATGGAAATAGTGAGAGACTTTATTTTCTTGGGCTCCAAAATCATTGCAGATGGTGACTGCAGCCATGAAATCAAAAAACACTTGCTCCTTGGAAGAAAAGCTATGACCAATCTAGACAGCACATTAATTAGCAGAGACATTACATTGCCAACAAGAACCATCTAGTCAAACCTAAGGTTTTTCCAGGACTCATGCAAGGATGTCAGAGTTGGACTACAAACAAAACTGGGTGCCAAAGAATTGATGCTTTTGAACTGTGGTGTTGAAGAAGATTCCAAGAGTTACCTGGACTGCAAGGAGATCAAACCAGTCTATCCTAAAGGAAAACAATCCTGAATATTCATTGGAAGGACTGATGCTGAAGCCAAAAGTCTAATGCTTTGGCCACCTGATCCAACGAGCTGACTCACTGGAAAACACCCTGATGCTGGGAAAGACTGAAGGTGGGAGGAGAAGGGGATAGCAAGATGAGATGGTTGGATGGCATCACCAACTCGATGGACATAAGTTTGAGCAAGTTCTGGGCTTTGGTTATGGACAGGGAAGCCTGGCATCCTGTAGTCCATGGGGTCACAAAAATTCAAACATGACAGACTGACTGAACTGAACTGTAGCTTGAAAGAGATTAGGAAGCATAGCTTCAAAATATATTTTACTATTAATATTTAAATATCCAAGCTTGAATGAATATTTTTTAGGAAATATCATTTGTAACAAATTAAAACTCTCTTTAGAAAGGAGGCCTTACAAATAGCTGTGAAAGAAGGGAAGCATAAAGCAAAGGAGAAAAAGAAAGATATCCATTTGAATGCAGAGTTCCAAAGAATAGCAAGGAGAGATAAAAAAGCCTTCCTCAGCGATCAAGGCAAAGAAAGAATGGGAAAGACTAGAGATCTCTTCAAGAAAATTAGAGATACCAAAGGTATCTTTACATTTCATGTAAAGATGGGCTCAATAAAGGACAGAAATGGTAGGGACCTAACAGAAGCAGAAGATATTAAGACGAGATGGCAAGAATACACAGAAGAACTGTACAAAAAATTGTCACAAACAATATAATCATGATGGTGTGATCACTCACCTAGAGCCAGACATCCTGAAATATGAAATCTAGAGGGCTTTTGGAAGCATCACTAGGAACAAAGCTAGAGGAGGTGATGGAATTCCAGTTGAGCTATTTCAAATCCTGAAAGATGATGCTGTCAAAGTTCTGCACTCAATATGCCAGCAAATTTGGAAAAGTTAGCAGTGGCCACAGGCCTGGAAAATGTCAGTTTTAATTCCAATCCCAAAGAAAGGCAATGCCAAGAAATGCTCAAATATCCACACAATTGCACTCATCTCACACACTAGTAAAGTGATGCTTAAAATTCTCCAAGCCAGGCTTCAGCAATATGTGAACCATGAACTTCCAGATGTTGAACCTGGATTTATTAAAGGTAGAGAAACCAGAAATCAAATTGCCAACATTCATTGGATCATCGAGAAAGCAAGAGAGTCCCAGAAAAACATCTCTTTCTGATTTATTGACTATCCTAAAGCCTTTAACTGTGTGGACCACAATAAACTGTGGAAAAATCTGAAAGAGATGGGAATACCAGACCATCTGACCTGCCTCTTGAGAAACCTGTATGCAAGTCAGGAAGCAACAGTTAGAACTGGACATGGAACAACAGACTGGTTCCAATTAAGAAAAGGAGTATGTCAAGGCTGTATATTGTCACACTGCTTAATTAACTTATATGCAGATTAAACCATGAGATATGCTGGGCTGGAGGAAGCACAAGCTGGAATCAAGATTTCCGGGAGAAATATCAATAACCTCAGATATGCAGATGACACCACCCTTATGGCAGAAAGTGAAGAACTAAAGAGCCTCTTGATGAAAGTGAAAGAGGAGAGTGAAAAAGTTGGCTTAAACATATTAACCCATTCATGTCACTGGTACATCCCTTCCTGCCTTGTCCAGTGACTTTAAAATAAGTGCTATTAAAGTACTAATGAAACACATGAAAAGATGCTCAACATCACTCAGTATCAGAGAAATGCAAATCAAAATCACAATGAGGTACCATTACACGCCAGCCAGGATGGCTGCTATCCAAAAGTCTACAAGCAATAAATGCTGGAGAGGGTGTGGAGAAAAGGGAACCCTCTTACACTGTTGGTGGGAATGCAAACTAGTACAGTATGGAAAACAGTGTGGAGATTTCTTAGAAAACTGGAAATAGAACTGCCATAAGACCCAGCAATCCCACTTCTGGGCATACACACTGAGGAAACCAGATCTGAAAGAGATACGTGTACCCCAATGTTCATCGCAGCACTGTTTATAATAGCCAAGACATGGAAGCAACCTAGATGCCCATCAGCAGACGAATGGATGAGGAAGCTATGGTACATATACACCATGGAATATTACTCAGCCATTAAAAAGAATTCATTTGAATCAGTTCTAATGAGATGGATGAAACTGGAGCCCATTATACAGAGTGAAGTAAACCAGAAAGATAAAGTCCATTACAGTATACTAACACATATATATGGAATTTAGAAAGATGGTAATGATAACCCTATATGCAAAACAGAAAAAGAGACACAGATGTATAGAACAGACTTTTGGACTCTGTGGGAGAAGGCGAGGGTGGGATGTTTCAAGAGAACAGCATCAAAACATGTATATTATCCAGGGTGAAACAGATCACCAGCCCAGGTTGGATGCATGAGACAAGTGCTCGGGGCTGGTGCACTGGGAAGACCCAGAGGGATGGGGTGGAGAGGGAGGTGGGAGGGGGGATCGGGATGGGGAATACATGTATATCCATGGCTGATTCATGTCAATGTATGACAAAAACCACTACAATATTGTGAAGTAATTAGCCTCCAACTAATAAAAATAAAATAAAAATAAAAACATGGAATCTAAAAAAACAAAAAAGTTGGCTTAAAGCTCAACATTCAGAAAACTAACATCGTGGGATCTGGTCTCATCACTTCATGGGAAATAAATGGGGAAACAATGGAAACAGTGGCTGACTTTATTTTTGGGGGCTCCAAAATCACTGCAGATGCTTACTCCTTGGAAGGAAAGTTATGACCAACCTAGATAGCACATTAAAAAGCAGAGACATTACTTTGTCAACAAAGGTCCATCTCAGACAAGGCTATGGTTTTTCCAGTGGTCATGTATGGATGGGAGAGTTGGACTATAAAGAAAGCTGAGGACTGAAGAATTGATGCTTTTTAACTGTGGTGTTAGAGGAGACTCTTGAGAGTCCCTTGGACTGCAAGGAGATCCAACCAGTCCATCCTAAAGGAGATCAGTCCTGGGTGTTCACTGGAAGGCCTGATGTTGAAGCTGAAACTCCAATACTTTGGCCACCTGGTACAGAGAGCTGACTCATTGGAAAAGACCCTGATTCTGGGAGCGATTGAAGTCAGGAGGAGAAGGGGATGACAGAGGATGAGATGGTTGGATGGCATCACTGACTCAATGTACTTGGGTTTAGATGGACTCCAGGAGTTGGTGATGGACAGGGAGGCCTGGCGTGCTGTGGTTCATGGGGTCACAAATAATTGGACAGGACTGAGAGACTGAACAGAACTCTAGAAATGTTGTAGTCATTGTCTATCCTCTTCCACTCAATTTAGAAATTGTGAAAATCTATCTGCTTGATCAGCTTATCCATTTCAAACAGCTTTTAGAAAGCAGAAAAAGTATGGTGAAACTCATGGATACATTGAATTATGATCGTGATGCACTTTTTAGGTCAATAAAGGTTTGAATTTATAAGGAAACACAAGGTCTTCAAGTCACTGTTTTCTCTTTGGTCAGAAAACCTCTTGTCTTTGAGTTTAGTAATATCTGTGTTTTCTTCCATGGCTGAGAAAGCTACAAATTATCGTGTCACATACACCACTGTTGCCTGGAGTAAAGTTGGAGACTACTTAATGAGAGTATATCTAATTGTGTTTCCTTCTAAGATGTATATAGACTTTGGGAGTAGTAGTTTTGCATTTCTTCATCAAGAAAAAAACATAAAACTTTTCTTCTGTTGCTCTTGCTTTTATCATTGTTGTTCAAAAATGTTGGAAATTATGTTATAAGGAAAACCTTTTTTACAGTAAGAAAACAGATTTTCTAAATTAGCTATCTCCTAGGTGCATCACAGTTTGTGTTTATTATTACATCAATTTTAGCCAACTCTCATAGTGAAGACATAAAAGGTGATAGTTTCTTTCTTTGGATTTGGCTAGTTCACAATCTCTCTAGGACATGAAGTTTATGGTTAACATGTGTTAACTTGAAAAATAGGATCCAGTTCCACTAGGCATCCATTGGCAACAGAATTTCACTGAAAATAATCATTCAATTCTCTTTATCATAAATTCCATATTTGAAAATATGCCTACTAGAGAAAATTTACTAATATCTCTTTCTAAAAATTAATTTATTTATTTTATTTGGAGGCTAATTACTTTACAATATTGTGATGGTTTTTGCTATACATTGACATCAATATACATGACCGTTTCATAGTCACTTTCAGACTTGAGTGGAGAAACAAAAAAATTGAGTTGTCTGACACATTCCCAACTAAGGCCAAAGTGACACTGTTAATCTTGCTTCAGCTTTTATATTGTAAGTTTGAGTTCTTTATGTGATCTATTTAGTGCCAATTTTGTGGCTTTTTGTTGGTTTTATTGTTTTAAATGTACCCTAGTGTTGAAGTGGGTCTCCTGTTCATAAGCACCAATAGGCATTGATGTGTCTTAAGGAAATACTACATGTTAGATAAACTTGTTCAGGCAGGAGTTACAATGCAGTTGGCTTGTATTGAGTTCATTGAGTTCAACATTAATAAATCAATAATGTATATTAAATAAAGTTGTCTTTAGATAAAACAAGTTACCTAATAATCAGTTGCTAAAAGTGTTATGATCAGAGGCTCACAAGGATTTAACCCTGCATTTCTCCTAGGGGCAATGATTTAGTATTCATTAATTCAGTGTTTGTAGGTACTTTATAGATTATAGCTCCTGTAAATTATGAGAATGGATTGTTTTTTGGTTTTGGTTTTTTTTTTTTTTGTGAGAATGAATTGTATCTTGAAATAATGCAGTGAGATAGAATGTTATACCTTAAAAAGTTTTGTGGAGAGCTGTTAGTTTTCACAAACATTAATTAAATAACACTCTTCAACTAAACAAAATATAGACATTCATAATCAAAATTTAATAAGTGATAATAATGATATAAATGCAGGAGATCCAGGTTTGATCCCTGGGTTGGGAAGATCCCCTGGAGAAGGGAATGGCAACCTATTCCAGTATTCTTACCTGGAGAATCCCATGGACAGAGGAGCCTGTGTGGTTACATTCCATGAAGGTGCAAAGAGTCAGACACAACTGAGCAACTAAATACACACACATATTAGTTCTGTATGCTCTAGATGATGTAGACATTCAATTTTTAGAATTATTCAACTCATTCAAAAACTATAATACATATAATAGAAAAATCAGGGGAAAAACATTAACAGGGTCTAAATTTTCAGGTCATCTTCATTTGAAATATAATAAACTTCTACAGTTTACATATATCACAAAATATATTGCCTTTATATCAACCCATATCATTTAATAAGAAGAAAAATAGATACCATATAATGAATATTTAATATGAAACTGATGTTTTCCTTTGTTCTTTACATATTATTCTGTTTTGTCCAACAACTCATCAAGTAAATTATATTGGTATCCCAGTTATACATATAAGGATGCTGAGGGCCAAGTCTACTAATTAACAGGCTCAGGGTCACTGCTGAGCTGTTGAGGCAGAGCCCAAATCCAAAAGTGAGTAGGCCTGACTCCACAGGCCAAGAAATAAATACATAAGGTAGATAACACTCTTAGTTACTAATATTTTATCATTTGGAGAAGGAAATGGCAACCCACTCCAGTATCATCAACTCAATGGACATGAATTTGTGTAAACACCAGGAGATAGTGAAGGACAGGGAAAGCCATATGGTCTCATATGCAGTCCATATGGTCTCAAAGATTGGGCACAACAGAGTCACTAAACAACAACATATTATCAGTACATGAAAGTTCCATTTTCAAATCTGCTCTCCATCTGTAATACCCAAAATACTGGTTATCTATCTATCTATCTTTATATGTGTAGACTATTTGCAACTTGGGATATTTAATAGTATATTATTAATTAATTAAATATTTAAAATTCCTTTATTAAATATTCAAAGCTATTAATTAAAAGACAGAGTAGTCATGAATATAATGAAGTATAAACTAGGATAAAGGTACTTAGTGAAATAGGTAATTCTTTAGGTTGTTGGAATTGCTAACCACTTAACAAATGCTTTAAATAAACAGAAAATATTAGCAACCCAAGAAAAGAAAATCTAATGGACTTTGTACAATCATAGACATCTTTTATTAAGCAAAACTGATGACAAAACAAGTGAATATAATAAGAGAACACCTTTCTCAGAATTTAAATACAGCAGTCAGATATCTAGTTTATTTTTTGTAACATTCTCAGATAAGTTTGGTTATGATATTATTTTTTTGTTTAAAATGTGCTATACATCATTTTAATAAAATAATTATTATTCCCCCTTTACTCACTCCTAGCAAGTTTGAGCATCATCCTTCTTTTTATTTGTGACTGGATTTCTACATATTCTCAACCCCACTGAGAATCTTTTCAATTTTTCAAAGAAATATGTTTTTGACACTTTCTTTTATAAATCCAGTGCAATCTTTAGTTCAAATATTACTATAGTTCTTTTATTTCAGCAAAGTCTTTTGGAGAGGACCAAGGCAGATGATCAAATGCAATCCTTCCTAAGGGCATTACAGTACAACAAATGTATTTGTTTTCCAGATTTGTGACAAGTAGCAAATTCTGTTTATAAATACAGATTGCACCATAGGTATTAGTGACACTCTGTCACATCGAATCACATAGTTTCACTGAATAATTTTAGGGTGCTTGATTTTTATTCTTTCTGTGCCTGTTTTTATAAGCTGAAGATGATCGGCTTCATCCCAGTGAAATAAAACTCACAACAAAACATGAAATCTACGCACCCTGTCGACTTATCCATTCTTGTTTAGTCATGGGTATCTGAAATGGCATGAAAAGCAGATTTCCTTTCACCTTCAAAGACAAAATAGTGCATCTGCTACCTTCCTTCTTGTTTGTCTTTTAGTAGGAGAATCTATTTCAAAACACTAACCAATTTACTACCTTCTCTAAAATTTTATGGTAAATTAGGCACAGCTGAAATCAATGCGAAGTTCCTCCTGCAGGCTTTCTCAGGGGTTGATTCTTCACACATGGAATCTGCCAGGAAATCTCAGTTGTGGTTTGGACTCTGCTAGAGGGCGTGCCTCCCTCTGGGGAGAATCCCTTGCAACAGGGATGAAGACCCTGCGTGCTGAGCTGGCTCTGGAGTAACTCAGAGGATAAATGGACGACATGGTCTCAAGAGTGTCCTCCCAGATACACAGAGGAGGGATTTAGCAGCCACCACCACCTCCTAATTAGAAACAGGTGCACTGAATCTTTCGTCAACAGCTGAAATTCTACCCTTCTTTACATTTTAATAGTATGTCAGTGTTTGACAATTAGATGAAAAATGCCGATAAATGACTATAACAGAATGGAAGATGAAGTGAGGAAAAATACGATTCCCAGGTTGAAAGTCCTAGATTCAAAAACAGAGACAATGGATTCCTCTTATGACGTTATATTGATTTGTAAGAAGGAAATAAATTACCCATCATTACACTGAATAAGTAGATTCCACAGATGATGAACACATTCAGACCTGAAATAGTCATTGGCAAAATTCACAGAGTGAATATACAAATGCTGTGACTTGTCCTCAAAGACTGACAAAGAAATAGGTCTATGAATTGTGAAACACATAGACTCCAGAGCCAGGTGGCCTGGAGTCAAATACTGACCTGTCTGCTTTCCAGTTGTATGATCTTGGACATGTCGCTGCTTAACCCTTGTGGGTCTCAGAGTTCTCATTTTCCAAAACCGGAAGTGTTGGTAAGAATTGCCTCATAAAACTGTTGTGAGGATTAAGTGAGTTTGACTAGAACTAAAGTGCTTAGAACACCTCTTGTCATAAGGTAACTATGGTCTGTGTTAGCCA
The DNA here is from genome assembly GCF_023699985.2 of Odocoileus virginianus. Classification (NCBI taxonomy): domain Eukaryota; kingdom Metazoa; phylum Chordata; class Mammalia; order Artiodactyla; family Cervidae; genus Odocoileus; species Odocoileus virginianus. The sequence continues at coordinate 12,759,811 of NC_069697.1, forward strand.
TTACTTTTGTTATTATTATTGTGTTTCTCTTTGGTATTAATGAGATTAGCCATCATGTGGCATGGCTGATCATTTCTTAGAAAAATTACTTTCATTTGGCAGCTGAACCATCATATTTCTTAAATTTTCTATTTCATTGTTCTTTTCCAGTATACTGACTTTTTCATCTTTTGCAATGTGTCTAACATCACTGTCTCCAGGGCTTTTAAACTTGGGGTGTACCTCAGGGATCCTTCTTTGAACTTGTTTTCTATATATATTTAGTCCCTTGGTGATAGACTCATGACTTCAAATTCCCTCTGTATACTGGCAATTACTAGAAATATAGATCCAGCCCATATAGATTTCCTAAAATCCAGGCAATTGTTTATTTCCACATCCCTGCAATAATCTGTACATTTCAGGAGCAAAAGCAGGTTTTGTGAGACATAAAGTGTATGTAATTTGGTGAAACTTTAAGAAAACTAACACAATAAGATAAATATAAAATTAAGGCTAAAAATGTTTTTTTTTTTTTATTTTCTCCCACATGTGCCATAGAGCTTCACACCAATTTCTTCTGAGATAACTTTTAGCATTTTACCATAAAAGCTCATACTACATATAATACTGCCTGTCTACACCAAACTTTTCCTCCTTCACTTAGACACTCTTTCATCCCCCCGATACCTCCCTAGTCATTGAAATCTGTATGAGAGGTGCCAGGGTTACCCCTCACTAGCTAAATCTGCCTCAGTAGGAGGGCATTTGAATTGACTCTAATATATTTGTCCTTCCTCTTATTTAAAAACATTGGGGAAGACAGTCTCTTTGAAGCCAGGGTTCTGGATACAATTTTTTTTTTCCTGATATTTTGATGCATTTGTGCAAGTCTAGGAAGAGAAAAGCTGCATTGTAGATATTTTTCCTTCAAGTTTTGGCTGTTTCTTTAACAGTCAAGTTTGTGAGGACACATGAGTCTCTGAAGAGCTTTCCAGTGTCCACTCTCTGGGATGGTGGGTGAAAGAAGCTGTGGACACAGCAGAGACTTTTTGGTCTGATTTAATCTCTGGAGCACAGATTTATATATCCGTTCTCCCACCCCACTGGAAAGGAGAGGGAGTTAATGAGGTGGTGACTGGAGAAGAGCTATTGTAGATAACTGAGCTCTGGATTCAGAATTTATCCCCACCAAAAGACTTGGTATAGTGGGACAAAAGAAGAACCTCAAACATTTGTTGGATGTGAGTCTAGAGTGGTTATTTTTGTCTTTCCTTTTGGATAAAACCAGTGGAGGGTATATCAGGAAAAAAAAAAATGTAGGTACAAAGGGCTTAGTGAGTCAAGTAAACTTTCATGACTCAACATTCCAAAGGAGGAACAGAAATATTTAATTTCCTGGGTCTGTCATGAAGGGATCTGAAAAGATTTTAAAAAAACACACAAAAAAACCTAGTCCTTCTATAGCCTAGCATGAGCCAGCCATAACAAAAGTGATTCCCATTCTTAAGAGAAAATTGTAAGTATGAAAAAGAGCACCATATTTAGCAGAGACCACATATGAATGAGAAGCACTTAGCAGAAATCACTGAATGTTGAAAGTTGATATCCCAGGCAAATGAATCCATGTAATTTTTCTATGTATCACCTAGGAAAAATTAAAACATCCATAGAGAAGTTTGTATACAGATGTCCCAGTTTTACTTCTAACATCCAAAAACTGAAAAGAAAAAAAGCAACTTAAAAGTCCAAAATAATACATAAAGAATGTTTTGTGTTCCCATATGGATTAGAAAGGTCTCATTGGGGCAACGTTATCTCCCTGGGGAAGCTCAGTAAAAAGCAGAATAACTTTTGAGTGTCATGATTGAGGTGGAATGAGTGATTAGTGACTAGAGACCAAAAATGCTCTTAAACATCTTACAATGCAGAGGACACCCCCTTTATAACAAAACTATAGAGCACAAAATATCGATAGTGCTGAAATGAAGAATCACCATACATGCAGTGCACCAGGAACCTGAATAGCAGAAACTGGAAATGACAATCTCAGAAACAAATAGAAATATAATGCATTAATTCTTAAAGGGTACCAATTTAATTAGGTAGGTGATCAAGCTTTCTCTGTTTGCCTCAAGCTCTCAAGTTATTTTCTACTTTCTTGGAACTGATTAATTCACCAAACTGCCTCTTGGGAAAATAAATTTTATTCCTAAATGAAAAAGTAAAGTCTTTCTAACCCTCAAACATTTTACTTATTTTCTCATTATATAAGCTTCCCTGGTGACTCAGATGGTAAAAATCTGCCTGCAATGTGGGAGACCTGGGTTTGATCCCTAGGTTGGGAAGATCCCCCAGAGAAGAGAATTGATATAACTAGTTCTGTTATGCTTAACTGAACCTCCAAGTAGTCACTTCAGGGATTCTATTTTAAATGAGCAAATATTTCTTGGTAACAATGTATGCTGTACTAAACAATGGGGGAAAAAATCAATGCATCATTTTTACTTGTCAGCTTAAGTCTTAATTAGGTCATTTTCCCTCTTTATGTTTGTCTTTTCAATTCTAGATAACTTTCCATTAGCTGTTTTTTCTTTTCTGTTAAGATAATAGTTTTCTCATGCCAAGATTTCAAAGCTATATCATAGGTTTACATCACTGAGATCTACAGTACTAAAATACAGGCACTAGTCAGACATTATAATTCAGCAATAGCTGGTATTAAATTGCTTTACAGAAGAAAAATAAGGAACTTATATTTTAAAATATCTACCCACTGAAATGTTTAAAATGAAAATGTAATCGCCTAAATATCTATTTAAGTGCATAGAAAAATGTATAATGGAATTCAAACAAAATGATAGTTGATAGTACCCGATGAAAATTATTTATCTTTTTAAAATTTTCCCATGAACTGGTGAGTTTGTGATCTCTGAATCATTTTTTCTTAATTTTCAAGTATAGAATGTCACAACATTGGTTTTGTGGTGATCAAATAGGAAAACATTTCCGAAAGAGATTCCTATACACAGATCCTATGCAGGAGATAACATTTCAAACATAGCCAATGGCTTTTATTTGAACAGGTGTTTAAAGTTTTTCTTGCAACTTTTGCCTTCAGATTTCTTCAAATACCTCCATTATTTCCAGACCTTCATTGTAATTATAAACATATTTGTTTAAAATATGCATTATTCAAATAATTAAAAGCTGTTTTTAAATTTTAAAGGGTCATAACAACTGGTTTTCCTACTATTGCAATATTAAAATATTATAACTGATTTTATTCCAGTGGAAAAGGATTTCAATTTCCAAGTTAATGTCTCTTAAGGGATTTATTTTGAAATAAAAATAATGTATTAATTGCAACTCTACTCAAAGGTCAGTCCTATACAACTTAACATAATCAGAGATTTCCATCTCATAAATTGATAACACATTTTCTTAGGAGAAAATTTAGATAAGGTTGCAGTAAACTAAGTTAAATATAAGTATTCTTCTGTACTTTCAAATTTCCCTGTTCCAGCTATTAAAATGGATATTTAGAAACAGAAATTTTGAAAATAATTTTACAACATCAGTGACATATTCAATGTTTCCTCCATCTCCTTCTCTTACTGTTTTAGATAGTTGGACCTTCAGCAGTTCCTGTTGTTTATGTGTAAAAGGTGAACATAAATTATGGAATATATTGATAATTAATATGTAGACTTTGGACAAAATTAAATTCCAATAATTGAATTATATAGGGGAAAATAGGAGATGAAACCAGAACTAATATTTACCTGATTCCTAATATGTGCCAGCAGTTTTGCAAGGGCATATTGTCATGCATAAAAATGACAGCTTTGTGGCTATATTATTAGAAATGAAAAGTCTGGGAGGCAGAGAGATTACATACTTTTCTCAACCCACACAATTAGTAGAAAACTACTAAATATTGTATCTATATTTCTCTGACTCCAAAATCTGATGCTTTTCATTTGTTTGTTCTCTGTGATGGCAGGTTTTATTTATTTTTAAAAACACTTGATAATGGTATGACTGACATACAAGAACCAATATTGTCAAAATGGCTATACTACCCAAAGCAATCTATAGATTCAATGCAATCCCTATCAAGCTACCAACAGTATTTTTCACAGAACTAGAACAAATAATTTCACAATTTGTATGGAAATACAAAAAACCTCGAATAGACAAAGTAATCTTGAGAAAGAAGAATGGAACTGGAGGAATCAACCTGCCTGACTTCAGACTATACTACAAAGCCACAGTCATCAAGACAGTATGGTACTGGCACAAAGACAGAAATATAGATCAATGGAACAGAATAGAAAGCCCAGAGATAAATCCACAAACCTATGGACACCTTATCTTCAACAAAGGAGGCAAGGATATACAATGGAAAAAAGACAACCTCTTTAACAAGTGGTGCTGGGAAAACTGGTCAACCACCTGTAAAAGAATGAAACTAGAACACTTTCTAACACCATACACAAAAATAAACTCAAAATGGATTAAAGATCTAAACATAAGACCAGAAACTATAAAACTCCTAGAGGAGAACATAGGCAAAACACTCTCCAACATAAATCACAGCAGGATCCTCTATGACCCACATCCCAGAATTTTAGAAACAAAAGCAAAAATAAACAAATGGGACCTAATGAAACTTAGAAGCTTTTGCACAACAAAGGAAACTATAAGCAAGGTGAAAAGACAGCCCTCAGATTGGGAGAAAATAATAACAAACAAAGCAACAGACAAAGGATTAATCTCAAAAAATATACAAGCAACTCCTGCAGCTAAATTCCAGAAAAATAAATGACCCAATCAAAAAATGGGCCAAAGAACTAAACAGACGTTTCTCCAAAGAAGACATACAGATGGCTAACAAACACATGAAAAGATGCTCAACATCACTCATTATCAGAGAAATGCAAATCAAAACCACAATGAGGTACCATTACACGCCAGTCAGGATGGCTGCTTTCCAAAGGTCTACAAGCAATAAATGCTGGAGAGGGTGTGAGAAAACGGAACCCTCTTACACTGTTGGTGGGAATGCAAACTAGTACAGCCACTATGGAAAACAGTGTGGAGATTTCTTTAAGAACTGGAAATAGAACTGCCGTACGACCCAGCAATCCCACTTCTGGGCATACACACTGAGGAAACCAGATCTGAAAGAGACACGTGCACCCCAATGTTCATCGCAGCACTGTTTATAATAGTCAGGACATGGAAGCAACCCAGATGCCCATCAGCAGACGAATGGATGAGGAAGCTGTGGTACATATACACCATGGAATAGTATTCAGCCATTAAAAAGAATTCATTTGAATCAGTTCTAATGAGATGGGTGAAACTGGAGCCCATTATACAGAGAGAAGTAAGTCAGAAAGATAAAGACCATTACAGTATACTAACACATATATATGGAATTTAGAAAGATGGTAACGATAACCCTACATGCAAAACAGAAAAAGAGACACAGATGTATAGAACAGACTTGTGGACTCTGTGGGAGAAGGCGAGGGTGGGATGTTTCAAGAGAACAGCATGGAAACATGTATATTATCTAGGGTGAAACAGATCACCAGCCCAGGTTGGATGCATGAGACAAGTGCTCGGGCCTGGTGCACTGGGAAGACCCAGAAGGATGGGGTAGAGAGGGAGGTGGGAGGGGGGATCGGGATGGGGAATACATGTAAATCCATGGCTAATTCATGTCAATGTATGACAGAAACCACTAAAATATTGTAAAGTAATTAGCCTCCAACTAATAAAAATAAATGAAAACACACACACACACACACACACACACACAAAGAACCTATACATTTCTAATGTATACAACTTGATGAGTTTGGAGAGTTATATACATCCATGAAATCATCATCCCTAGTCTATGTCATTAACGTATCTGTCACCTCCCAAAATTTCCTCCTCCTTTTAAAATTATTTTATTATTAATTTTGTGATAAGAATACATAACATAAGACATATCCTCTTAATCATATTTTAAGTATACAGTGCAGCATTGTTAACCTAGTCATTATGCTCTACAACAAATCTCTAGAACTTATTGATATTTCATATCAAACTTTACACCCTTTGTCTGATACCTTCTTATTCACTCCTCTCCCAGCTCTTGGCAACTGCCATTTTTCCCTTCCTTCTATGAGTCGACTATTTCATATTTCTCAAACCAGTGGTATTATGTAACCCAAAATATATAAGAAACTCTTTCAACTCAATAGCAAAAAGTGGGCAAATAATTGAATAGAAATTTCTGCAAAGGAGACATGCAAACAGACAGTAAATATATGAGAAGATGCTCAACATCACTAATCATCAGAGAAAGACAAACAAAAACCTTTATAAGCTATCATGTATCTCACGCCAGATAGAATGGTTATAATCAGAAAAAAAAAATTACAAGTGTTGGTAAGGATGTAGCAGAAAGGGAACCCTTCTTCATTATGGAAAACAGCATGGAAATTCCTTAGAAAACTAAAAATATAACTATATGTCCCAGTAATCCCACTTCTGGGTATATATCTAAAGGAATGGAACCAGAATATCAAAATGATATCTAAAACCCCATGTTTATCACAGTGCTATTCAAAATAGCCAAGGCATTGAAGCAACCTGAATGTCTGTTTATGCATAAGTAGATAAAGAAAACTTTGATACACAATGGAATATTGTTCAGCCTTAAAAATGGAATTCAATTCTTCCATTTTCGGAAACATGGATGAACTTGGAAGCCATTATTCCTCACAAAATCTGACTACTTCTGCTCATTAGAATATAGTATTAGATTTAGTATTAAAAGAGTGTATTGCTACTTGTAATAGAAGTCGACTAGAGAGTATCGACAGTAGCAGCAGTAATAATGGACAAGGGGAAGAAAAAGGAGAAAGAGGAAAAGAAACGGCTTAAACTTAGTAAGCATTTTCTGTGTGCTCTTCGCAGGTGGCTCTAGTGGTAAAGAACCTGCCTGTCAATGCAGAAGACCTAAGAGGTACAGGTTCGACCCCTGGGCTGGGAAGATCCCCTGGAAGAGGGCATGGAAACCCACTCCAGTATTCTTGCCTGGAGAATCCCAAGGACAGAGGAGCTGGGAAGCCTACAGCCCATAGGGTTGCAAAGAGTTGGACATGGTTGAAGTGACTTGGCACCCACAGACATTGAATAAATTTAATCCTCAAAACACTAACATGCAGTGGGTAGTACTAATTGCATATTTAGCAGATTAAATCGTTAAGTGATGTTAGATTAGTTGTTCAACTAGCACCGTTAGTAAATTATATAGTTCATATTCAAATTGCAGGAATCTAATTTATAACCATTTTATTACCACTTGACTAACAATTTAATATGGTTCATGATATCACAAGTAAACAGTATATAACAAGTAACACAGTAATTTCCTTCTAATTCAGCATGAGAAGAAAAATGGAATAGAGGAAGTATCTGCAATGAGCAAAAGTGGGACAAAAATGGCACTTACAGTATAATCTTAACTATATTCAAAATTATTGCAAGAAAAAAGGGGTGTAACAAGTGGTATAACACAAACTGTTACTAATCGTATCCCTTGTGTTATAGAATTACTACTATTATTTGCTTTTCTTTGTGTATTGTCCAGAATCTTACAATTGCATGTATAACTTTTGTCTTTTCATTAGACAATAAACAATATTCTAATAACTTTTTAAAAATTGATAGAGAAAATATTTAATGATTTCTCCATATCAATATTCATTTTAGAGTAATGATAAAATCAAGATAACTATTGTGAAAGGGTTATTACTTAAATCCTTAGAACAGATAAACATAAAATATAGATAGGAAAAGACTTTGGTAACTTTAAAGAGTAACTTTCTATGAATGTTTAACAGCTATATGAATTATTTTGTTTTGTGCAGGCAACAGCAAAACTATTAAAGATTTTTCCATCTTTAAGATTTAAGCTAAATGTTACAGTTTAAAAGGAATCTGTAATTTGTCCTGTTGTGTATAAAAATTGTGGTTTTCCCACTGAAATTCGAAATCAGCATTTCCATAAATTTCCTCTTGTGTAAAGAAATAGCTGAAGGGAGGTGGCTATAGTAAGCTTTGAAATGAAAGCTCAAACCCTTTAGAATAGGAATACTCATCAGCATAGATTAATTTAAATAAAACATGGATTGAAAGATTGCTAATGAATAAAAGGAATATGAGGGGTTTTGCATCTATATTCTAGTTTCAGTGACCATATAAGCAATAAATGAAATATAGTAATAGAGAAATGAGAAAAAGGACTACCTTTGAGAAACACAATTGAAAAATAGCATAATTTCAGAGACAAGGTTTGTGGGCTAGCAGACATTTGGTTCTGTCCAAAACTTCCATAAGACATTGTTTCATAAGACATTATTTTCCCCACAGTCATTTGGTCCCTTCCAAAAAGACCTTGCAATATGGTCCTGTCCAAAGTGTCCATGAGCATATTCGATCAAGGACAAGTGGTTTTGGATAGGACCAAATATCAAGTATCTTTTAGTGTGGACCAGATGTCTTATGGGTGTTTTGGAACGGAACAAATGTCTCACAAGGGGTTACTGGAGAAGCAGTTCAATTTTAACCTCAGTTACACATAATGCCTACTCAGAATATGATCTTTCCAGGACTAAGAGCATTTCTGAATGGGCTATTTTTATGATACTACACTTTCACCATTGAAATCAGAAGAATTGTAAATAAAAATTAAAGAGAAAAAATTTGATTCCTTTTTTGTTCCAAAATAAGTAACATCTCAAAGACTCAAATCTTGAAACAGTTAATTTTGGGGGACATCTAATTTATGAAGTGGGCTTCCCAGGTGGTGCTAGTGGTAAAGAACCCACCTGCAAATGCAGGAGACATAAGAGATGTGGGTTCAGTCTAGGTGGGAAAGATCCCCTGGAGGAGGGTATGGCAACGCACTCCAGTATTCTTGCCTGGAGAATCCCATGGACAGAGGAGCCTGGAGGCCTGCAGTCCATAGGGTCACACAGAGTTGGACACGACTGAAGCAACTTAGCACACACACAATTTATGAAGAAATTTCTTTTGCTAATTTTTAGAAATGTTGAGATTTTGGATTATTCAGGGATACAATATGAAAACTAATATGGAAATAGCATGCTGAGGGGAAAAATGGCATATTAAATAGATTGTTTATCACTGTTGCCCTTTTTCCATGCCATTCATTTTATTTTACTTTCAAATGAGATTTAAATAAGGAAAATGTTTACTACATCAAAATATGATTTATCCATTTAATAATACATATCACTGTTTTCATTAAAGTTGATAACTCATTAATGATTTTATCATAAAATAATCATCTGCAAGGAGCCATGTAAATAGCAACTAGCTGGGTTGAGTTGTCAAAAAAGAGAAAAGAAAACATATTCAATAATGAAAGATTTGAGAATCCATTACATGCATGATGTATTTTCTAACCTCAAATTCAATATAACTTCATGGGCCAATATGAAAAAATTACAGTGCAATAAAACCATTATTTTATATAAGGAATACTATCATTGTTTTATGTTTATGAAGTGACTTCCCAGTAAGATATTTGATTTGGCTGATATTTTATGCAAGTCCATTTGATATTTTAAATCAATATTATAACTTTGCTCAAATGTTTTTTAGCAGATTTCTAAAGTAAGTTTTTCACTTAATCTGGAAACTTTCTAAACTGATTATTTAGACACCAGAATGAGTAGAATGTTGAAGCAGAAAATATGAGGGAAAATGGCAACTGTTTTCAAAGAGAAGGTTCAAGGAAAAAGATTTAAAAAATCAAAAACAGATATAAAAGGTGTCTTTCACTAGACTTCCAACTGCCCCAGATTTTCCACTGAAGAGTAAAGTTAGTAACTGCAAAGCTCTCAGAGAACATCTCTTGTCTACTTATCAGTTTCTAAACTTCATCTCGCCTATGTTTATTATTCTCTTTTCCTTAGAAATTTGCCACTTGGAAAATCTAGATCTCACTAGTTAAAATTATTCAAGGCATTGTCTCATTTAAATGTCTCATTTAATTTAAAGTCTTTGCTTTCTGAAAACTAATCTAGTTAACTTTTTCTTTCTCTAGGATCAGTATTTTAGGTCCATTTCCAACTTTACTGCCTGGCTTGTTTCTATGCCAGTTTTCTAACTGGATGAGTCAGTGCTCTGTCAATTTCTTTTATTTTATACAAACATTATGAAATGTTAACTCTTGACCTCTTTAACGGGATCTTTGTCGATTCAAATTGTGGGCCCTTTGGCAATCAACAGTTTCCATCAGACATTGTCTTTAAAACTATCCCGCCACATTTCAAAACATGAATGCCAAAGAAAATACTGCAGGAATCCAGCTAAGAATGTGGAGTTCGTATCATTTTTCATAGAAACAAAAGCCAAGTCTCTATAGCCATGTCTTGATGAGTTTTACAATTGGGAGACTCCAAAGTTTTGATCATTATAGCTATTGTATATTGTATTATTATTTATTTAAATGGTTTTTTTAAGAGTAACAATAAATATCAAATTGAAATGAGGAATCCCACTTAAACTTTTCTAAGAAAAAAATTCTAAGAAATAATTTTTTAAGATGAAGAAGGAAAGCAGAAATATTTGCAGGATTTGAGTTACATTGTGCTCACGAGCAAAAGCAATAATTTTTTAGTATGTTTGCCATAGTTACATAACAAAAAATGCAGAATTGATAAAAGGATGCTGGAAGGAATAACTTACTAAGGTTTGCTATTATTTTATTCAGCTCATCTGATACATTTTGAGTTATATTTATTTTTTATTAATAATTTTATGGCTTATAGAGTTATTTTAAATATCTGGAATAATTTTTACAAAGAAATGTCAATTTCTTACTGAATTACATAAGGAGGAGACCTTCTTTATTCTTTGAATATCACCAATTTTAGAGAGCAAAAATTTCTGTGGTAAGTGTAATCTGACTGTGGATTGTTTGAGAGAAATATAAATATAGCATGCAAGGCATTCCAAGCTATAATACTGATATATGAATAATCAAAATAATATTAAATCATTCATTAAGAATATGAATATGATAGAATATAAATAAGTATTATTCAATAAGAAGTACACATTTTCTTATTGGGAGAACTTATATTCTTCTTTATATGTATGCCCAAAATGTTTATCTGAGTTAGTGTTATCCATTTTGTAGGCAATTGCACCATCTGTATTTATAGTTGACTGATACTAGTGACAATCCTTTCACCCACTGCACTGTGTTGCTTATTTGCATGATCCCCAGATCCAAGCATTTTATCAGCATTGTTCAGTTTTATTAAGTATATTTATGTAGCCAAATACTTGCTTTTTTCATGTATGCATGTATAATTATAATAACATCCAACCTCTTCAAGTAATATTAGGATATTGTCATACTTATTCAAGGATAAAATGACTCACAGAAAATATAAATAATGGAAAACAGAATAAAGAAAGAAAACTGAAAAAATGAATAGAATTAGAGAACAGATTATAATGAAATAGACAGTAATCTAAAAATAGAGGATAATTCCCCCAATGTCTCACTGATCAAATAACAAGCAAAATTGCTAAAACAAATTCAACCACTCTCAAGAAATACCCTGGTAATTTAATTTTGAGAACAAGTAATGTGGCTATACCATGTGAGGGGAATAACAAAAAGAAATTCACAGTAGAATAATATAGGGGCTTAATATTAGTTCTAAGCAATAAAATATTATTTAGCAATGATAGCTTATGGTGAACAGTGTCAGATTTGTGACCTTTGAAGAAGGGAATTTAGCTTCAGGACGAGAGCTGAGGCTTGATCACTCAGAGCTTTTGGGTAGCAGAGTTTTATTACAGTGAAAAAAAGAGACAGAGAAAGCTTCTGACATAGACATCAGAAGGGGGCCCACTTGCTAGTCTTATCAAGGCTTTGTATACTTTCTCAGTGTCTTCCCTGGTGGCACAGATTGTAATAGAATTTGTCTCCAATGAGGAAGACCTGCATTAGATCCCTGGGTTATGAAGATCCCCTGGAGAAGGGAACGACCATCCACTCCAGTATTCTAGCCTGGAGAATCCAAAGGACAGAGGAGCCTGACAGGCTACAATCCATGGGGTCCCAAAGAGTCAGCAATTCAGAAAAGCTTTTATCTTGAATTTTTCTATGACTACCCCAACAGCTACTTTCCAGTATTTTTTTCTGCAAAGTAATGTCTTTACACCCTCTTATACTGCAGCCCTCTGTATAAGAAGTACCTTATTTTTTAGGATAACTGCTTTAGATTTAGCATTTTTGGTTAGTACATCCCACCCCCTTCTTGATTTGCTCTCTTGGTATTATTTATGCTATTTTGGTTTATTGTCACAAAGCACTGTCTAAAAGCTTTGTATAATGTCTTTCAAGTGGTTAGACTTAGTAAACAGTACAGACTTTACTCAAGGTGACTATATGGAATGGAAATAAAAACATTGTCCATTTTTAACCCCATTTTGTAATTTAGTTACTAAAATCAAATACATTTACTTGAGCGCACCAGCTTGGTTTTAACAGTGAAAAAAATCAAGACCCTTAAGGTGTAGCTTCAAATCTACTTTACTAAATGTGCATTTGGGTAATATAGGAAACTCAACAAAAATTAAAATTTTCCAGGCACCTAAAAACCAAAGATGCCAAAGAAATAATGAATAATAGTTCATAACTTAGATAAAAATGAGCATACAATTAAAAATTTATTAAAAATTTTAAAAAATTATAAGCTTTTCACTCCATACAAACAACTAAACTACATATATTTCCTTACAAATTTTTTCTTCTGTGAATGGATAACACAAACTTATGACCAACCTAGACAGCATATTAAAAAGCAGAGACATTACTTTGCCAACAAAGGTCCATCCAGTCAAGGCTATGGTTTTTCCAGTGGTCATATATGGATGTGAGAGTTGGACTATAAAGAAAGCTGAGCGCTGAAGAATTGATGCTTTTGAACTGTGGTGTTGGAGAAGACTCTTGAGAGTCCCTTGGGCTGCAAGGAGATCCAACCAGTCCATCCTAAAGGAGATCAGTCCTGAGTGTTCATTGGAAGGACTGATGCTGAAGCTGAAACTCCAGTACTTTGGCCACCTGATGCAAAGAGCTGACTGATTTGAAAAGACCCTGATGCTGGGAAAGATTGAAGGCGAGAGGAGAAGGGGACAGAGGATAAGATGGTTGGATGGCATCACTGACTCGATGGACATGGGTTTGGGTGGACTCTGGGAGTTGGTGATGCACAGGGAGGCCTGGGAGGCTGCGGTTCATGGGGGCAAAGAGTCAGACACGACTGAGCAACTGAACTGAACTGAACTGAACACAAACTTGATTATTAATGTTAAGGTACTTTCCTTTTCTTTATTTAATCAGAAGTGCAGCTAGCATTATTAGTCAATAGTCACATGTTCAGCATACAAACTTTTATAATATTCATGTATCATATAACATTTGTGGAAAGAAAATTGAATATCATATTATAATAAGAGCTTGAATTGTGGTCTCATAACTCATATTGCAGCCCATCAGTCTCAGATAAAGCTTACAATAGCAGACACAATTACTTAAACAGTTCAGGAATATGGGATGAGACATTATTCAGTGATCTAGTATAAGTAATCATAAAGATATGCCATAATTTATTACAGTTAGATCAGCCAGTGGGTCCTGCAGCACCAGCAAAGTTATTTTCCTTTGTATGTATACTCAACTAATCTTGCAGAGTCTCATGAAGACAGGAATCACTGAGAAGAAAACAGACCGGGCAGTTGAGTCGGGGGAGAGGTGGAGATGACAAGGGCATCTGCTGCTTTTCATGTAAGCTATAATTTGAGGTCAGCAGAAATCAGAGTTAAACTTTATCTTTTCCCCAATGAAGAAGAAGCAAGATGCCAAAATATCTTAGAAGTTGGCTTTGATTCACCTGCAGGTGCGAAGAGTTGAACGTGAGTAGCCATGGTGATTGAATAATAAAAAAATAATGTGAAAATAAGTATACCGTTGAGATTTAAAATTCTACATCGGCCAAAATATGCTCTAATATTTTACAGGGATTTTTTTTTTTAAAGCAGAATGAAGGATACAAAAACTTACACATGAATTATTTGATTTCATAAACCAATAGCTTTTATATATATATATATATATATATATATATATATATTTAGTAAATAGTCATGGAAAAACCTTTATTTTTCTAAAGCCACGAGCTTTCAAATGTGCTTTAAGGAGTGCATTTTCTGGGAAGTACTTAAGTCCTTAAGCTACATTTATTTTCTAAGTAATGGCTAAGGAATGATGATAGATATTTGAATATTCTCTCCAGAGTGAGCTTACAGACAGTGATTAAAATGCAATGACTAATTTTACAGAATATTATTTTTATATCCATTTAATCAAGTCAGGTTTATAGAAATCTCTGTTTATTACCAAATATGAATAAATCCAGATTTAAGACAGTAGTTCAACGCTGCTTTCAGTATAGTCAATCTCTGATTGCCAGAGAATATAATACCTGTAATACAGATCCTTCTAAGCATTTTATTTTAAAATATGACTTTTCCTTGTTATCTAATTTACATCTAAAATTTCCTCTATCATTAAGGAATATCTTATGTAATATAAGCTTATTTTTCTATTATGTAAATTTAACAATTTAGGTAATAAACCTGCCAATCATGAGCAGTCCAGATAAGAGAACCCTTCCCTAAACTGAGCAAGTGTTTTCAAATACAAAGAAGGAGCTATAAGTAAACATAACTTTGTACAGGGGGAATTTAGCTTTACAGTTAGTTATTTTCATTAAAGGGCAGTGAAAAAATTGTCTTGATAAAAGTATAATATAGATAATAACAGTATATAATATTTTCATTTAAGTGTTATTCTTAAGTTTATTAACTTGTTTTTTTTGGCTAAATGGTTCTGGAGTTTTTTTTTTGTTTGTTTGTTTGTTTTAATTAGTTGGAGGCTAATTACTTTACAATATTGTAGTGGGTTTTGTCATACATTGACATGAATCAGCCATGGAGTTACATGTATTCCCCATCCAGATCCCCCCTCCCACCTCCTTCTCTACCCGATCTAAGTTGAAGTCTTTAAGACTGATGTCTGACATCCTTCCAATTGATATTCCTTCTGTAGCAAGGCTTTTGATTGCTAGAATTCTCATGCTGAAAGCTATGCAGAAAGTTTCTGACAGATCAGTATAAAATCTGCCCTTGCCTGTGGAGTAAGGCCCCACAAGATGCAATAGACATTCCAAGCCAAATACCTATGGAGAATAAAATGTAAAGCTGCTTATTTATTTCTCAACCTCTGACATTCAAAACATGTTATTCAACTGGAAATATCCAGGCTGCATAGTCCATATTTATTACAGTGTCATCAAATCTTAAAATCTCATTTTGTGGCCACCAAAGCTTGCTCACTCTACATGTATTCCATTTCACAAGTTCTACTTTTTACTTCTTCTTCCAAGTCTTGACACAATTCCCAAATACTTAGCACTTTTGAGGAGTCCTTTTGTCATGGACCAAGTTTGAAATCAATGGTGAATGACATCAACTAAATGAACACTCGTTAAGGAGATTCATTTTAAAGTACATCATAAACATTTCAAAACATTTTATTTTGTAATATAAATAAAAATCATGGTAATTAATGGCATGGTTGGAATGAGGTAAACATTAATGTTTTGAGAAAAGATTAACAAAAATAGAAATAGAATATAGAACCTCATATTTAACAGCTGTACAGAGAAATAAAGGTTAACTATTAGTCTTTGTTAGGGTGGATGTGGTCAATTAGTTGAAAAATGCTTTAATCTAAGAGCTTTCTCTATCTTGGTCACTGATTCATGCACTGTACTCATCAGATATTTATTCTTTGATGATCTGTTGTCATCCAAGTACTATAAAAGATACATTGTGGAAAATTGAATCAGACAAATTTTCCCCCTTGGAGTAGTTCATAGTGTACTGAAAAAGAACTGTTAAGGCATTATTACAGTACAATAATAACTAATTTTATTAGTTAATTTACTTAGATAATTTATTAGTATATTAGATATCTGTATATTAGAGAATTTTTAATAGTATAATATCAGATAATATTGATATCTAATATTGGTATATTAGATAATTTCTATAGAAACATACAATGATCCTTTGCAAGACTATGGATTGAGAAAAGGCTGGGTGAGATTTTGCCTAAAATTATTCTTAAATGGAGAGTGCCCTCATATAAATGAGAAACAGCTCATTTCTATGTATGATTTATTCTCTACATAATCTCCACTAAAAGCATTCTCTTGTCATCTTGTTTCCTCATCTCCCAGCCCCTTGTTTTTTGTTATGAATAAATTGAAGCTTTATTGTTGTTGTATTATTATTGTTTGTTTGTTTCTCCTTAACAGTGAATATTTTGTTAGAGTTACTCAACTGTAAAGATTGTTAAACAGAATCATTATTCTCTAATCACCAAGCATTAATCATCTCTTCAATACTAGACATAATTATTAGTCATTTTTAAAAAAGAACAAAAAATACTTTTTGACTGTTTATAGCCTCTAGGCTATCTTGAAAAGTGAAAGTGAAATTCACTCAGTTGTATCCAACTCTTTGCGACCCCATGGACTGTAGCCTGCCATAGAATTATAGATTAGTGCTCTACACTTAGTGACTTTCTTTTAACTGTTTGCCATATATATATACACACATATATATATTCACTTCCTTAAATGTTGTACATCCTTCATGTGTTATGCTAAGTCACTCAATCATCTCCCACTCTTTGCAACCCCATGGACTGTAGCCTGCCAGCCTCCTTTGTCCACAGGATCCTCCAGGCAAGAATACTGGAGTGGGTAAGTTGTGCCCTCTTCTATGTTCTTTATAGATTCTGCCAATTTATTTTCTATTTTTTATTTTTACCACTTTTCTTGTGTGTTTATTGATCTTTTGTTTTTTACTATATGTGATTATTTCTATTATTCTTTTTATGTGCTATTCATTATCCAAACTTTATATGTAACAGTAACTATAAAATTATAATTTTTAATATTTAACTTTGATTATATTTCCATAATTTCTTATTTTTCTAAATGGTTTAATTATAACCCTCTTTGCATTCTTACTGTTTCATTCTCTTGCCCAGTTTGCCAGTCTCTTTTGAAACACATTAAATAAAATGCAGGTATTAAAGATTATGTATATGTTTATGCCTTAATCAAGGAAGAATTTTTATATTCCTAAATGGATTGGTCATGAATTAGCATTTTAAGCTTCATATTGTGTATAATCAACACTTCAAAATGTATAACACCATGAACTCAAAGATCACTCCATTGAAATATTCCTACTGAAAATCAATTGTTTCTCAAACAAAAATTCTCATCTTGATAGCAGCTATTTTCAGGTGGCAATCAGATAAATAGCTAAGCTGTTACCTCCTGGCAATTCAGATTATTTAGTACCTATGTGAGGAGACCAATGAATAAAACCCCATGGTCTCTACCCTATAAAATCAGGGTTCTATAGATAAATTGTGAAATAAATAAGTTCACAGTAACATTTGTGTGGAAGCAGAGATATTTTTGGTAGGGGATAATAGAGAAAAATACAATAAAGCTTTCTAACTTTAATTTTAGCTTAAAACAAAAAGTTTTGCAATGAAAACCAAAGGATTCCTGACCTGTCTATAAAAAAGTATGGAAATTTTAACAAAATATATGCTACCAACCTAATAAAATACTTGTCATAGCCTGAATTCAATCCATCTTCCTAGTAGTTACTATCTCTTCATAATTTTCAGGATGAATTTCTCTCCTTTATTTATTTATTTATAATGAGAGCTAAGAGGAAGTTGCTTAATTCTAAGTTTATTCTCATTGTGTTTTAAGTTTTATTCTCTGGTGCATCATAAAATGCTTTATTTCTAAATAGCCACCATCACTACTTACAACACAGACAGGACTATGATCAACAAGCCTGTGTTAAAAATTAAAATTCACATAAGAAAAGAAACCTTGTACTATTTCTCACCCCTCCATCTCTGTTAAGAAGAAATGTTTTCTATTGACGATGTGTTTGGTTGGAGACATAAAACTTTAGAAGAAATCATTACAAAGATTGCCAGACCCAATAGAGTAGTAAAATGTTGTAGTAGTCACAATAATGAAGACATTTATTATACTCTGTTGTCGGATTTTTTCCTATACCAGTATTATATAAGCACATAGTCAGACTTTATATTTACTCAGATTTTTTTTTTATTCCAGAATATGAAAAATAAAAAGGATGTGGTATGGTATTTAGAAATCTGAAAGACAAGAGCTCAAAGAATAGGGCTTGCACTTGAAGAAAAGTTAGCTTTTACTGAAGACGGTACTGGTGAGGAAGAAAATAGAAGAGTGTATAGATTAAATAGCCAGAGGAAATATAGGAGTGAAAAGTAGTCAAGCTCAGAGGAATAGGCCTCAGAGAAGCAGGATTTTATTAAAGGAAAATGTTTTCTTGAAGTTGCCTCAGGGTTGAGGTGAGATAATGTGTGAGGTATAGGAAATGGATATTCTCAAAGGAGACCTTACTGGAAGCTCAGGGCAGAAGGTAGAGAGATGATCAATCATGGAATGATTGGAGTTTCAGAGGACACAACGGAAAAATTCGAGAGAGAGAACAAAATGTCAATTTAAGTCACTGGAGAGGAAGCTTATAGTATTATGTGTCTATAGATAATCAATCACAGTTGAGATAATGTTATCATTTTAGGTATGAAGTTAGGGGACTGGAATAACCCTCATGTGAACATTATTGACTGATGAGTAGCTTTATATTAAGTCACATCGGTCCCCAGCGTCACATTGAATACTGAGAACTAAGTAAATGCATTTTCCACAGGTCTAGTGGCCCTGGTGTGGTCAGAATAAGTCATTGCACCAGGTGGCTGAGAGCAAATAATACAGTTTATCTGGCACCTGTTCCTCTCTCATAGAGCCCTTGGTGTGGGCACAGCAATAGACGGAGAAGCCTGGCCTGGCACGTATGGATTAGCAACTTGCGTCACATCCTATCACATTTTGCATGGGCTTTCTCTCCTTTTCACTGCTGTAGGGAATAAAATTTCCAAGGATCAAGTTTTTTTCCTCCAAAATGTGTTAGAATGGTGATAAATAATGTATTTCTAACAGCTATATTTTCTACTTTTAAGAGTTTGGAATTGGAAAAATTAAAACCTTATTTCTGTGGTTCTTTATTTGTCACATTATAAGGAGGGAACAAGAGAAAGCAAGTGAGTAGGGACAAAATCAACCTCTGCCTGAGTTAAGTGACCAAACTCATGCAGTAAAGACTTAATTGTGTTAATTTAGCTCAACTTTCATTAACACTGTTATGCCCTGATGTTTATATCTTTCTACAGATGCATGCAGAGGGTTCATGTATCTGGACTAAATGTGCAGCATTATGACCTCTGGTCTTCTAGGTACCCAGTGATTCACTGAATTATTTCCAAAAATTTGAATGACAGAACTACAGAAGACATTGTAAAATTTTCTGAGATTGAGAAAGAGATTAATTCACCATTTGACAATATCTTAAGGACAGTTACATATGAGGATTTCTAGAGAATTTATTTTGTAACCATATTTAAAATGAATGTTCCCAAGGCACTTTTATGGGAAATTTTATTGATAGCAGCTATTTATTTGGTCATTTAATTAATGACTTCTCATTGACTATTACCAATTCTAAAGTAATTCCTTCAGATTATATGGGAATTGCCTTACTTAATTTCCACACTTACCGCCACACATGTTTCCTAAAACTGTTTTAAACTGATGAGATTCTGAACTTATAAAAGCTAACAAAAATGGCTTTTACTCTCTCAGGGCTATTTAGTTGTGCACATAACTGTGAATTA
Organism: Odocoileus virginianus; assembly: GCF_023699985.2. Lineage (NCBI taxonomy): Eukaryota > Metazoa > Chordata > Mammalia > Artiodactyla > Cervidae > Odocoileus > Odocoileus virginianus. The sequence goes on from NC_069697.1 coordinate 12,779,795, forward strand.
TTATTCTTTTCCCACGTGATTAACAGATTCAACCAGATTTGTCTCTCCTATGCTTAGGCTAAATGAGACTCAATCATGTCTCAAATTATTGATTTAAAAGGATTTATCAGAAGCCATAAATGACAGCAAACAACAACAGCAAACAAGATAAGGCAGAAAACACACACATATGATTCCTTTTCTGACTTCTCACTTCACCCACCATTCCATTTTAAACATAAGATTTGTTTTCTTGCTCCTATAATTCTTACGTTTAGAATTGCTCCATTTTACCACCAATTACCAGGATTATCACTTCTTGTGTAGTGTTTTTGAAACTGAGATAATGGATTAGAGGATCATGACCCATTAGCTGGGTTGTGAAATCAATTTAAGGTGTAGAATTTAATAAAATAGGATTGAAAATATGAGTGCATCAAACACAATAAGGATAAATATTATTTCATGAAACTTAAGTTTCTATAATTATTATGAGTGTGTGTTTGGGTACACACTCTTTTGTAATGTAAATTGTATTTATAACGCTGATGCATGTTCAAAAACATTCAAAAGCAATATCCTGGAAAACAATGTCTTTGAGGACTTGATACTTACAAAATCATGATGATGGAGCTCTATGTGCTACAAATCATGTTTGCTGGAGGAACTGATTGCACTGTTTTCAGTACATGGTAGCCTGTAACGCCATGATGCCTTCATTTCTTTGATGAGCTGTATTGTATTATTCAATAAAGCAGACTGACTTGTTAATTCATCTTCACAACCACCAACTCAAGTTGTCTGGTATATAACAGACACTTAGTTCATGTTTTTGAATGACATATAAACCAGTTTATAATTAATTAAAGCATGTTCAGTTTTGAATAACTTATTAATAATTACTTAATGATTTATAACTTAAAGTCAAAGAGAATTCTGTAATTATACTCTAAGCATTATTTATTTTGGACATAGAAAGCACATTTCCTGCTACAACCCTGCTGAGTGATATGCTGAAAATGAATAGATGCTATTGCTTGATTTAAAAAAAACAGTGGAGTGAAACAGTTTTAATTGTAATCATCTGGGAGCTTTCCAGCCCCAATTAAACTACCAAATGAAGAAAGAACTCATTTGAAATGCAGATGTAACGTATCTGTATCACAGTGTCTGCAAACAAGATTTAACTGCCCTAAAGAACCCTTTATAATATCATTGCTAATATTTGCGAATGTCAGTGATCCTCTGTGTTTTCTCAAGAGGTCAGATGCTAATACTCACAGTTGGTTGCCTGGGTATTACCACACTCATTCAGCCCTTCTTAGACCCATTAGCAATTAGTTCTGTGAACAGAGAAATAATGACATTCTCAAACCTACTTTTACTTCAGCCACTCTGTTGATGTTTTCTTGAAATTTTTACCACCAAATCATAGTTAAAGTGTTCAAAAATAAATATAAAAACAGATGATGAAAGAGTTGAAAATACCTGCAGTAAATTGGATTGACTTATTGGTATTATTGTCACCATCTCTTTCTAACATCTCCAAACCTACACAGTAAAACTACTCTTCAATAATTACTGATGGAATTCTGATATTTTATATATTATAAAAATGCTATGCAAAGTTTGCATACCATAATAGAAAATATGGTGTTATAAACTGATGCAATTATTTTATTGTGAACAAATGCATATTTAAAAATATATGCACTATCAGGAAACAGTTTTCCTCTCTAGTATTTTATTAACATGAAAGATTACTTTTCAAAGAATTTCAAGATAAAATATATATTTTTTATAATTTCCTATGTGTAATTTATAGACATGCAATTAAAGAAAAAATGAGAAAAAATAGTATTTTTCAAAATTATTAACTAAATTTTCCAGAAAAAAAATTGCAAGTCATTATTTCATTGTCTATAAAATTAATAAACTTTTGTGTTTATTGCTTATATAATGATAGCTCAACAGTCGTATTTGGTCATATTTTTATTACCAAAATGTTTTTAACAGTGAAAACTGAAGACTCCTCCACTAAAACAACTTCTCAGGTATAACAAAAAGTCCATAATCAGGAAGAAATAATAATTTTTTCAGAAGATTGCTTGGCACAATTAAAAATTGTAGTCACTATATTGCCTGCATAATTTCAAGCAGTCCTTTATGAAGAGAAGATAGTACTTTAGATGAATGTTTCTTTTTAGAGATATCTTGTTCTTTTTGTTTCTTTCTAAAACTAAGATGCAATTTTATTTTTTTATCTCTAGCAAAATTATATATTAATTTATAGTTTCTATTACTTAAATTCTAAAATAATCTGACAAGCTACATTATGTTGTGAAAGTGAAAGTTGCTCAGACACGAGTCTGCCTCTTTGTGACCCCATGGACTGTACAATCCATGGACTTCTCCAGACCAGAATACTGGAGTGGGTAGCCATTCCCTTCTCAGGGGATCTTCTGAACCCAGGGATCGAAACCAGGTCTCCCGCATTGCAGTCGGATTCTTTGCCAGCTGAGCCACCAAGGAAGGCCAACAGTACTGTAGTGGGTAGCCTATCCCTTCTCCAGCATATCTTCCCCACCCAGGAATCGAACCAGGGTCTCTTGAATTACAAGTGGATTCCTTACCAGCTGAGCCACAAGTAAATACAATTAGATAGGACAAAGAATGTCAGCAGCAAAGCATTGCAAGATTGCTTTTTTATTTCAAATAAGATTAATCTTAGCAAGTTATACAATCGTTCTCTTTCATCGTTTTTGTGGCAAATGTTGAATACTAAATATCAGTTGTGCCACTATGTTTGGCAAAATCAACAGATGATAAATTAAATCATAGCAAGTAACTTGATAAGTATGACCTAACTTTACTTCTGAGATTAGAAATAAATCATTTGTAAATTACACAAAGAAAGAAATGTCAACTTCTTACTGACAGTTTTATTAAAAGAAAGTTAGTTGCACTATGTGTAAATATTAATTTTCTAATCCATCTTCCATACAGAGAAAGAAACTAACTAGAGTATAAAAGATTTTATTCTTGATAAATTTAATTTATTTAAATTTATAAAAAATAAAATTCCTCCCCAATTAATAAAAAAATCTCAGAAATTGTCTTTTCTAGGAGAAATCTCTAAACCATCACAAAATCAAAAAAGATGAAACTTTAATTATGTAAGTCCAGAATATGATATCAATTGTCAGAACATAAGTAATTAGACATATTCTAGAACCTGTGGTTAAGCCATGGCCAAGTTGTATTTATTTTATTTTAATTTCTTGCTAATATTAGCAAACATTAAAAATGGCCTATGAATTAGACATATTCCAGAGCCTGTGATTAGGCCATAGTCAAGCTGTATTTATTTATCTATATTTATATAAAATTTTTATTTATATTCATTTATATTTTTAATTTCTTGCTAATATTAACTAGAAATTAAAAATAAAAATAAATTTTTGTTGCTGGCACTTAGTAAATGAGTGAGATAATCATTAGTACTTTTGCAAAATATTTCCAGTATTCACCACTCTAGAAATAGGTAAGATCTATGTCCTAGGATTCTACTTTTCCTCCAGTGATATTTAAAATCTGATGCTGCTGCTTCATCGTCAGCATGAGCCCCTGTTCTATGATTAGGAACAGAAATCCTTTGCCTACTTGCAGTGAAGAGATGGCATGAGCAAGTAACAAGTATTACTAAATACTATTTTGGAGTTTTTATAATCATAATTTTACCTTTCCTTACTGATACATGTTAAATAATAGCTATAAACTTAGCATTTTACTTCATGTCCAAAGCTTTTTTTTTTCCTTTACAACTCCATTCTGTAATAGAATAAGTATAGTAATCCTTAGCAGGTCATGAAATCAATAGAGTAAATCATATCCAGTATTTTAAAAAAATAAACTAAAATGAAAATAATGGAAAAGCAGCTTAAGTAAATGATAAATTCATCAGACACTATATTAATGTGTATGTGTGTATATTTATGTGTGCATATGATAAAAAAGAAAGGAGTTTTCATTTGTATATGTGTACAATATAAAATGTAGGTGACAGCAAAACATAGGACATAAATCATATGATATTTGAGATAAAGGAAAATGAAAACATATTAATATAATTTCAGGTAAAGCAGTACTCAGGGAAATTTATTATACTGAATCCATATATTAGAAAATAGGAAACATCTATAAGAAAAACTATATAATTGATTTATATGAAGGAAATTAATAAAATGCCTTTAGCCATTATAAAAGTGCAAATTAGAATCACAGAGGTACCATTGCACACCCTCTAGAATATCTAAAATTAAAGTATGTTTTCATATAAATATTTACATATAAAGGTTTATAGTAGTATAGTTTATAATACTGAAAAATTGGAAATAAGCCAGGTGTCCATTCAACTGGTAGGTGTATACTGTGGAATACTATTCAGTACAAAAAGGGAAATTTAGTGAAACATGCAGCAACTTGGATGATCTCAAAAACACTGTGCTGAAAGAAGCCAGATCTAAAAGACTGTGTATTGTATGATGTCATTTATGATGAATTATAAATATGACTGAATTAATTTATAGTACAGAAAACAGATGATTGCTTGTAATTTGGAGTGGAGATGAATAGCTACAAATCATGAGGGAGGAGATTTGGGGAATAACAGAGATGCTTGAGATGATGGTTACATAAATAGGTATACATTTTCAAAACTCTTCATATTATATACATTTAAAAATAAGTGCATTTAATTGATTATGATATTCAGAAAACAGTGCTCATGATGTTATAAAACCTAAAATATTGAAGTGGCAGAAATGTCTACCATTCCATCTGTTTTTTCCTTCATTTGGCCACATAACTAAACTGTATTTCTCATCACTTAGTCAGGCATGGATGTGAATAGGTTCTAGCTTTTGGACTGCGAGGACTGTGAAAGCACTGATGCTTACCAGTTTCAGGCCTGTTCCTATAGAGGACCTCTATATGAGAGAATCTAGTTCTTTCTTCTTTTACCAACTGGATGAGAACACTCTAGCAATATCGGAAGGGATATATTGAAGATGGCATAGTCTTGTAAGCTGGAGTCCCTGAACAACTCTATAGGAGATACCCTCCTGCTGCTGCTGTTAAGTCGCTTCAGTCGTGTCCGACTCTGTGCGACCCCAAAGACGGCAGCCCACCAGGCTCCCCGGTCCCTGGGATTCTCCAGGCAAGAACACTGGAGTGGGTTGCCATTTCTTTCTCCAGTGCATGAAAGTGAAAGTGAAGTCGTTCAGTCGTGTCCGACTTTTAGCGACCCCATGGACTGCAGCCCACTAGGCTCCTCCATCCATGGCATTTCCAGGCAAGAGTCCCGGAGTGGGGTGCCATTGCCTTCTCCATACCCTCTAATTACCACCTCATATATAAACTTATAAATATATTGAGCAGTTCATATGAATAATTTTAAAAATCTATTTTTTAGAGTCTCTATGGCATGCCAGTCAGCCCACTCTAGTAACATTTGGTATAAAATTCTGTGGAAAGTAATCCTGCAATTTCTACATTGAATTTTCCAGTAGACTTTCATCACCTTGAATAAAAGTTAAACTATTTGTTTAGAAAGCCTTGCATAATTTGGCCTTTGGCTGTTACTTTCTATGATTCTCTTTCTCTTTCAATGTATTTCAACTATAGTAAGTTATTTGCCGTGACTCAAACATACTAGCATGTTTTGTAGCTGGGCTTTCATAAATGCTGTTTCTTCTGCCTGGATATACAGTCTGCAAGATAAAAGCATGGTTCATTTTCATTATCTCTTAAGATGACTTAACCACTTAATCTATTAATAAAATAAGAGCCTATTTCCCATCTACAATTTTCTCTACTTTTTTCCAGCTTCATTTTTCTTCAAACACTTAGCATTATTTTCCAGTATATCATATAACATGCTTTTATTAATGTGTTGATTTCTTGTCCCTAATACCAGAATATAAATTGCATGAGGGCATCATGAGCAATTACAAGAGTACCTGGTACATACAAATTACTCAATAAATGTTTGATGAAGAAACTAGTTAATACATGAATATAATTATTAAGAATTTTTTATCTTCTTAGAAATAAATGAGCAAAGCAGTCCGGCAAAGAAAGAATATGTTAATATGAGTAACTCATGCTTTCATTGTAAGATGCTCACTTTCCCATTGGTCAAAACAAAATTATTGTATGTATCGTGTTTGATTTTCATCTGCAGCTGGACAGAAAATCATCTAGGCATCAAAGAATTAGCATTTTCATAAATGTGAACAGCTAGAAAAATTGTCTTTTGAAGGAACTTGTTCAGATGAACCGTTAGAGTAAAAGGTGTTCAGATGCACTTTAGATGATTGAATACACTGCTCAATGAAAGCAATAAGGTATGTACAAGGGAAGTCATATATATTGGAACTGATATATGTAATTTCCTGGGAAAAGCCTTTCATTTTAATATGCTTTTAAGACTCTTTGATTATAAGGGTATATTATTTATAACAATAAATAAAATGCAAAGTACTGTATGTTATTATATAAAGTCATATATTAATTAAAAGCCAACAGTATTTATCTAAATATTGTGACAAAGAATGTATGTTAGTTAAACTATGAGTCCAAATTAAGAAAAGGATATCACAATGGATTTGTAATGATTTGCACACCTATGTCTTCTATTATTTTGTGTCTTAAAAGTAAGAATACTATTCTGGTCATCATTATATGGGCTTCCCAGGTGGCTCAGTGGTAAAGATTCTGCCTGCCACTGCAGGAGTGCAAGAGACATGGGTTCGATCCCTAGGTTGTGAGATCCCCTGGAGGAGGAAATGGAAGCCCACTCCAGTATTCTCTCCTGGAAAATCCCACGGACAGAGGAGCCTAGCAGGCCACAGTCCATGGAGGCGCAAAGAGCTGGGCATGACTGAGGGACCGAAAGCATCATTATCTGTCACTGTAACTGTGCTTGGCTCATTACACAGGCAGTGTCAGATGCAGAAATCAGTCAGGACACAGTAAGTGCTGAATGGATATTTGATGGAGGATAGAATATTAAATGAAAAAAGTAATGTAACTATGCCTTCTGATACTCTCAGATTTGGGGGACTCAATTCTAAATTGGAAAGTATGGTGAAAAAACTAGAAAAACACATGCACTATTGTATTTTGTAGATCAGGAGTTTTCAATTTTAATGTACATAAGAATAACTTAAGGAGCTTAAATATTTTAAGCTTTACCACTCAGTAAATTTAGAGTAGGAACCAGAGTCTATATCTTTAATAAGAACTATTGATATTCCACAAATTGATATAGAAAACCCTAGAAAGAAATTTTGGCAAATCTTTGTGTTTTTTTTAATTTTTTTTAAATTGAAGGATAATTACATTACAATATTGTGACGGTTTCTGCCATACATCAACATGAATCATCCACAAGTATACATATGTCCCCTTCCTCTTAAACCTTCCTCCCACCTCCCTCCCCATCTCACCCCTGTAGGTTGTCACACAGCATCTGCTTCGGGTTCTGCCTCATACAGTAAATTCCCACTGGTTATGCAATTTACATATAGTGATGTATATAATTCAATACTAGTCTCTCAAGTCAGCCCACCTTCTCCTTCCCCTACTGTGACCCTATGTCTGTCCTTTATGTCTGCATCTCCTTTACTTCCCTCAAATAGGATCATCAGTACCACCTTTCTAGATTCCATATATATTTGTTAATATATGGTATTTGTCTTCCTGAGTTACTTTATGTAATAGGCTCTAGGTTCATCTACTTCATTAGAACCGATTCAAATGAGTTCCTTTTTATAGCTGTGTAACATTCCTTTGTGTACCACAATTTCTTTATCCATTCATCTGTCAATGGACATCCAGGTTGCTTCCATGTCCTAGCTATTGTAAATAATACTGCAATGAACATTAGGGTACTTGTGTCTTTTTCAGTTATGGTTTCCTGAGGGTATATGCCCAGTCCTGGGACTGCTGGGTCATATGATAGTTTTATTCCAAGTTTTTAAGGAAAGTGCATACTGTTCTCTATAGTGGCTGTATCAGTTTGCATTCTGACCAACAAAGCAAAATGATTCCCTTTCTCCACTTCCTCTCCAGTGTTTACCATTTGTAGATTTTTTGATGATGGCCATTCAGACTGGTGTGAGATGTTATCTTATTGTAATTTTGATTTGCATTTCTCTAATAATGAGTGATGTTGAGCATCTTTTCATATGTTTATTAACCATTTGTATATCTTCTTTGGAGAAATGTCTGTTTAGGTCTTCTGCTTGCTTTTTGATTGGGTTGTTTGTTTTACTGGTATTGAGCTGCAGGAGCTGCTTATATATTTTGGAGGTTAATCCTTTGTCAGTTGTTTCATTTGTGGTTATTTTCTCCCATTCTGAGGGTTGTCATTTCACCTTGCTTATAGTTTCCTTCATTGTACAAAATTTTTTAAGTTCAATTAGGGCCCATTTGTTTATTTGTATATCAATTACTCTTGAAGGTGGGTCATAAAAATTTTTGTGATTTATGTCAAAGAGTGTGCTGCCTATGTGTTTTTCTCTAAGAGTTTTGTAGTTTCTGATCTTACATTTAGGTCTGTAATCTATTTTGAGTTTATTTTTGTGTATGGTGTTAAGAAGTGCTCAAATTTCATTATTTTACGTGTAGCTGCCCAACTTTTGCAGAATCATTTGTTGAAGAGACTGTTTTTTCTTCACTGTATGTTTTTGCCTCCTTTGTCAAAGATAAGCTGCCTATAGGTCTGCTGATTTATCTTCAGCCTTTCTATCATGTTCCATTGGTCTGTATTTCAGTTCTTGTGCCAGCACCATGCTGTACTGATGATTACAGCTTTATATTATAGTCTGAAATCAGGAAGGTTCGTTCTTCCAGCTCTATTCTTTCTCAAGATTGTTTTGGCTATTAGGGGTCTTTTGTGTTCTATACAAATTGTGAAATTATTTTTTTTCTGGTTCTGTGAAAAATACCATTGGTAGTTTTAGAGGAATTGCATTGAATCTACAGATTGATTTGGTAAGTATGGTCATTTTCACAATATTGATGCTTCCAATACAGTTCAGTTCACTTCAGTCACTCAGTCATGTCTGACTCTTTGCAACCCCATGGACCACAGCACACCAGGCATCCCTGTCCATTACCAACAACTGGAGTTGGCTCAAACTCATGTCCATCAAGTTGGTGATGCCATCAAACTATCTGATCCTTTGTCGTTTTGTTCTCCACCTGCTTTCAATCTTTCCCAGCATCAGGGTCTTTTCAGATGAGTCAGCTCTTTGAATCAGGTGGCCAAAATACTGGAGTTTCAAATTTAGCATCCGTCCTTATAATGAATATTCAGGGCTGATTTCATTTAGGATGGACTGGTTGGATCTCTTGCAGTACAAGGGACTCCCAAGAAATCATCTCCAACACCACAGTTCAAAAGCATCAATTCTTCAGTGCTCAGCTTTTTTACATCTATACATGATTACTCTAAAAACCATAGCTTTGACTAGATGGACTTTTGTTGGCAAAGTAATATCTTTGCTTTATAATATATTGTCTAGATTGGCCATAGTCCAAGGAGCAAGTCTTTTAATTTCATGGCTGCAGTCACCATCTGCAGTGATTTTCAAGCCCAAGAAAATAAAGTCTGTCACTGTTTCCATCCTTTCCCCATCTATTTGCCATGAAGTGATGGGACTGGATACCACAATCTTAGTTTTTGGAATATTGAGTTTTAAGCAAACTTTTCCACTCTCCTCTTTCACTTTCATCAAGAGACTCTTTAGTTATTCTTCACTTTCTGCCATAGGGTGGTGTCATCTGCATATGAGAAGTTGTTGATATTTCTCCTGGCAACTTGATTCCAGCTTATGCTTCACCCAGCCCAGCATTTCCCATGATGTACTCTGCAAATGAGTTAAATATGCAGGGTGACAATATACAGCCTTGAAATACTCCTTTCCCAATTTCAAACCAGTCTGTTCCATGTCTGGTTCTAACTGTTGCTTCTTGACCTGCATAGAGATTTCTCAGGAGACAGGGCAGGTGGTCTGGTATTCCCATCTCCTTAAGAACATTCCACAGTATGTGATGATCCACACAGTCAAAGGCTTTGGTGTAGTCAATAAAGCAGAAGTAAATGTTTTCTCTGGAATTCTCTTGCTTTTTCTATGATCCACTGGATGTTGGCAATTTGATCTCTGGTTCCTATGCCTTGTCTAAATCCACCTTGAACATCTAGAATTACACAGTTCACACACTGTTGAAGCCTGGCTTGGAGATTTTTGAGCATTACTTTGCTAGTGTGTGAAAAGAATGGAACTATGCAGTAATTTGAACATTCTTTGGCATTGCCTTTCTTTGGGATTAGAATGAAAATTGACCATTTCCAGTCCTGTGGCCACTGCTGCATTTTCCAAATTTGCTGGCATATTGAGTGTAGCACTTTAACAACATCATCTTTTAGGATTTGAAGTAGCTCAGCTGGAATTCCATCACCTCCACTAGCTTTGTTCATAGTGATACTTCCTAAGGCCCACTTGATTTTGCATTCCAGGATGTCTGGCTCTAGGTGAGTGATCACAACATCATGGTTATCTGGGTCATGAAGATCTTTTTTATATAGTTTTTCTGTGTATTGTTGCCACCTCTTCTTAATGTCTTTTTCTTTCTGTTAGGTCCATACGATTTCTGTCCTTTATTGTGCCCATCTTTGCATGAAATGTTCCCTTGGTATCTCTAATTTTCTTGAAGAGATCTTTCGTCTTTCCCATTCTATTGTTTCCCTCTGTTTCTTTGCATTGATTGCTGAAGAAGACTTTCTTATCTCTCCTTGCTATTCTTTGGAACTCTTCATTCAAATGAGTATCTTTCCTTTTCTACATTGTCTTTAGCTTCTCTTCTTTTTGCAGCTATTTGTAAGGCCTCCTCAGACAACCATTTTGCCTTTCTGCATTTCTTTTTCTTGGGGATGGTCTTGATCACTGCCTTCTGTTCAATGTCATGAACCTCTGTCATAGTTCATCAGGCACTCTATCTATCAGATCTAATCCCTTGAATCTATTCAAGGGATATTGAATCTATTCTTCCAATCCAAGAACATGATATATCTCTGGAAAATTTTTTTTTTTTTTTTTTTGTTAAAGCTTTAATGGCTATGACTTCCTGAATAATACCTAACAATGTCAATTATCTGACTTGCTAACTCCAAGGAAATTGACACTGTCAATTCAGTAAGATTCATAATGCACAGGATTTCCCAGACTCCATTAGTAAAATTTGCTGGAAAGTGTGTACCCCCCAGAAATATGCAATAAGATAATTTTATCACAGTATTTGAAAGGATGAAATAGAATTTTTAAAGAAAACAGCCAAGGCCTGCTGATAGCCTTCTCACTAATGCCCACTTGTGCTGTGGCTGTTGTATCTTTGCTAAATTGTAGCTTACTCTGTCGTCACTCCATGGACTATAGCCTACCAAGCTCCACTGTCCATGGAATTCTCCAGGCAAAAACATTGGAGCGTGCTGCCATTTCCCTCTCCAGGGAATCTTCCAGAGCCAGGAATTGAACCTGCATCCCCTGCATTGGCAGGTGTGTTCTTTACCACTGAACTCCTAGGGAAACCATGCCTATTTGTTTAATATTGGCTAAATCTATAGTTCTACCAAATTAAATCTTTCTACTTCTCACCTCTACCATTTTGTTTTGATTCAACAGTTCTTTCTCAAATATTTTAATCCCTCAGGTGGCTCCACAGCTTGGCAACTCTAGCATAATATCCGTATACCTTTACACTCTCTAAACTGTATAGACCCAGCTACAAATTAAAAAGGTAAAAATTAATTTGTAAACACAATTCTCTTTTCTCTGAAACATGATGAAAAACCCATAAAGGAAGAAATTCAATGCAACTTACCTGGTCTCTTATCCTTGTTTCTTTGGAGCAAGTAACCAGCTATGGAGAAGCAGAAAGAAGCTCTAATAGATTCTCCTTGTTTTAGCTTCAAGTGCTTCAACTCCTAGTCTAAGCTGTCCCTTCTCTTTTGATATCTGTACTTTAGCAGCAGGAAGTAAGACATATGATTTTTTTATTTTTTCAGCTATAACCATTATTTCAGATAATTATTCTCAAGTAGACTACAGGAATTTGCCACATTGTATCCTCAGATATTAGAAAATGTAACTGATATTTAGTCATGCACTTAAAATTTATATAGCTTTGAACAAGTTCTCTGGTCCTTTAGAAGTCTGTCTCCTCATCTAGAAAAAGAGAGGTGGCAACAACAGCCCTCTTGTGTTGTTTTGAGAAGATTGTATCAGATGACACACAGAAAATATTTACTACAGTGCCTGGAAAAAAATTATTCTATTGCTTGTGTACTCATTCATATTGAAAGATTAAATCATATATGTCTATGAGTGACAAAATGTAACCATCAGGAAATGAGCAGAAGTCAGTGTCAGGATAGTATCTGTGCTAATCAAAGATAATGTAAAACTTTGTATGCAAATTTGAGAGCATAAATAATAAAAGATAACATATTCTGAGTAAAAAAACTGAATACCTAATTTGAATATATATTCCAGAATGTACTTCATTTCCAGTTCTGTGATTTAGTTTCAATATATATCTTTAGACTTATTTTATTTTTGCAAATATATTTTATGTTTCATATAATTTATATATTTGTGTTTTTAAATATATATACATATTTGGTGATAAAATTTCTATTGAAAAGTTTCACAGTTAAATATGCATTATATATAATTAAGCCTAATGCTTGAATATAATGTTTTATATTTCTTTCATAATATGTTTTTTCTTTAACACTAGGCTACATGAAGCACAAGCTGGATGAAGCACAAGATTGCTGGGAGGAATATCAATATCCTCAGATAGGCAGATGACACCACCATAAAGGCAAAAAGTGAAGAAGAACTAAAAAGCCTCTTGATGAAAGTGAAAGAGGAGAGTGAAAAAGTTGGCTGAAAGCTCAACATTCAGAAAACCAAGATCATGGCATCTGCTCCCATCACTTCATGGGAAATAGATGGGGAAACAGTGGAAACAGTGTCAGACTTTCTTTTTCTGGGCTCCAACACCACTGCAGATGGTGACTGCAGCCATTAAATTAAAAGACACTTACCCCTTGGAAGAAAAGTTATGACCAACCTAGACAGCATATTGAAAAGCAGAGACATTACTTTGCCAACAAAGGTCCATCTAGTCAAGGCTATGGTTTTTCCATTGGTCGTATACGGATGTGAGAGTTGAACTATAAAGAAAGCTGAGCACCGAAGAATTGATGGTTTTGAACTGTGGTGTTGGAGAAGACTCTTGAGAGTCCCTTGGACTGCAAGGAGATCCAACCAGTCCATCCTAAAGGAGATCAGTCCTGGGTGTTCATTGGAAGGACTGATGCTGAAGCTGAAACTCCAACACTTTGGCCACCTGATGCAAAGAGCTGACTCATTGGAAAAGACCCTGATGCTGGGAAAGGTTGAGGGAAGGAGGAGAAGAGGACAACAGAGGATGAGATGGTTGGATGGCATCAACAACTCAATGGACATGAGTTTGGGTGAACTCCGAGAGTGGTGATGGACAGGGAGGCCTGGCATGCTGCGGGTCATGGGGTTACAAAGAATTGGACATGACTGAGTGACTGAAATGAACTGAACTGAATGAAATTTAATGATATATAGATAGCTATCACTCCTGTAAAAAGTGACAGTAGAAAATGTTAGCTGTTCTATCATTTTAGAAAGCAAATGAAAGGGAGTAGTATTGCTTGATTTATGAAACAAATGTAAAATAATTTCTTATTGAGCAGTGAAAATATATCATTGGATCAAGGGTGATACAAAGAAAAATGAGATTTTATTTCATGAGCATTCACAAAATGATGTTTTCTGCATTTTCAAACAACAAAAAAGTATTGTTTCAGAGATATAAATTTAATGTCATAAACTATTAAATTAAAATTTTTTCAAAAATCACTTAATATTATTCAAGAATGTTTTATATTTCTGTTTTACATAAGCAAAGCTTTATTTTGTTTAAGTTAAAACATCAACTAAGTAAACATGGATTTCATATGATTTCCTTAGAATGTGTCTCAGGTAGGAAGTGGCTAATTAGAGAATGATTTAACATCAATAAGTTGGTTATGTTCCCTTGTGTTTATGCCTGTGAGTGTGTCTAATTATATTTACATAAATATATAAAAAGCCCTCATACTTTCATTATCACTAAAACTTCAGGGAAAATGCTGAGAATTAATTTTCTAAATATCAATTTCCACAATTTTTTTCAGAAGGTGTTTTCAAGTTCTTGACCAACAAACAATATGTAGAAGCTGTTTCTTCATTTGTTTTCAAGAACAACTTTGTAATACCTTTATATTTGGCCTATTAAACATAATCATCTAAACATTCTTACCTGATGCAAGTCCATGTGATTAAAACACACACTGACATCCAAAGGGGGATACACTGTCCCTAGTTTTCTGAGTTCCCTGGGCTTTCATTTGACTATGGCATTGCATTTTTCCAAGAAACTGTCAAATTCTACAGATTTTGCACTACACTGATATTTGCATTTTTTGCCTGAAGGGATTGGAAAATTTGGACCAGTCACCTCAATTTTGTCAGTATAAATTTCCATTATTTTATATTTCCCAACCCTTCCTTCACAAGTCACCACCTAAAAGATGCAATGCTACAGGCAATGACACTGTGTGGATAAATCGTGAAGAGAACTGGACTCAGTGCAAAGGATGAAACGTAGCTGCCTGTTTTCACATTAAGTCATACTTGTAGAAATGACTTTTGGCTACTCACAAAAATCCATGATTGCAATTCTGAAAAGATGAGATTAGAATTCTTAAAAGAGCTCTTAACTGGGAGTTTTTATATATATATATATATATATATATATATATTCTAAACATAGTTTTGCCATGTTCCAACTTCACTATTTGACATTCATTGTAGCATCTCTGTGTCCCAGCCCTAATTTATTTTATGTAAACCATTATGTTATTTTAAGGATTAAGTAAAAAGATATAGTGTGTATTTAAACTACCTTGTAAAATATAACGTATTCTTGAGGAAAAGATTTGATGATTTATTCAAGTTAACAGATACTAATGAGAGAACTTGAGAATTCAATGCCCTTAAAAAATCTTAAACAAATTCCTCACAATTTCTGATTTAATGTTTTTTAATCCTAAATGTATGGTGAATATTATCAAAATGTATTGTTTCATTGATTAACTCTATCATGTAGTTGTTTTCCTGTTAATACAGTGTGTTTCATTAATCACTTTTCTTATTAAATCAACATTTTATTCCTGGAGTCTCTGAGATAAAGTCAAAAAGACTATTATCAATTGCTCTATTTAATATTTTCCTGGATTTCATTTGTTAATAATTTGTTTAGGGTTTTGACACATATAATAATAAGTGTGAGTAGATTGAAATTTATTTTCATGTAGTATTATTATCAACTTTTTATAATAGCCATCCTAGTCTCATAAATGAGCTGGGAAATGATCACTATTGTTTTCTTCCCTGAAAGTGTTTGTAAATGATTATAATATTCTGTTTATTAAATGTTTGTGGAAATGACTTTTGGAGCAGGTGGTTTTTTGAGCAGGGTAAGATTTTCAGTTGCAACTTAATCTTACTAGATATTCACTGTTAAATTTCTTCTTAAAACTTAGATGAAGATGTATTTTCTAAAGTGGCTCTTCTCTTCATTTTAAATATTTATTTTTAGAGTACTGTTAGATTCACAGAAAAATTGAGCAGAAAATAGAGAATTCTCATGTACCCTCTGCATCCTACACACACAGTCTCCCCTAGGATTGATTTCCCACACCAGAATGGTACATTTATTACAACCGATGAACCTACACTAAAATATCATTATCAAACAAAGTCCATTAAACTTCATTCTAGATATTACATTCTATGTGCTTTCAGAAATGTATAATGCAATTATCTACATTATAGATTTGTATTGTTTCACCACCCTAAGAATCTTCTGTTCTCCTGTTCATTTGTCTCTCCTTCTCCATAACAAGCACTGGTCTTTGTTACCACAGTTTTGCCTTTTCTGAAATGTCACAGAGTTTTAATCACACAATATATAATCTTTTCAAGTTACCCTTTTTCACTTAGTAATGTGAATTTAAGATTTCTCTCCATCTTTTCATTGTTTCATAGCTCATTTCTTTTTGGGTCTGAATAATATTCCATTGTCTGGATGTATCATGGTTATTTATTTATTTACCTACTGAAGAACATCTTAGTTGCTTCTAAGTTTTGGCAATTGTGAATAAAGCCTCTATAAGCATCATCTGTAGGTTTTTTGTGGATTTGGTTTTCACCTCATTCTGATGAACACCAAGAAGTGTGATTGCTGAAACATATTCAGAGTATATATTGTTGTTGGTGGTGGTGTTTAATCACTAAGTCATGTCTGACTCTGGCAAGCTAATTAAAAATGCCAGCCTCATTAAAAAATGTTTCCCAAGTTTTGCTATCTAAGCTGTTTTCATTGTTTTTATTCCCTTTCTCAGACAATATTCATTAAACATGTGGGATTTTGAAATAAAAGACCTATGAGATTTAAAAGTGTCTCAGGAGAATAAATATACAACATTATAATAATGTCCCTTAACTAGGCCCTTTATTATTATAAATACTTAAATGACTTTATAGATATCAATAAAATTTTTGAATGAATATTAATTTTAATAAAATATTTATATTATTAATATTGAAAATAAAGGTAGAAGACCTAACTCAGGTTATTTGAAATAAATTATGAACAGGTGACTTTATTACATGATTTTATTAAGTGTTTAATCAGTGAATTATTACAACATTATAGTTTGTAATGCCACCTAGTGGATTTTGAGTGAAGCAAATCCCTTGAGTATGATGTATAATATGAAACATATGCAAAAACAATGTTAATCCATTCTTCTAGTTAACACTGGACTCTCTCTCCCTCTGTGTGTGTGTATATATATATATATATATATAAAGCCACTTTCCCAATACATAGCTGACTTGACTCTCTCAAAGTGACTTCTAAATATATACATATATATGTACATATTTCTGTATGTTACTTTGAGATATAAAGCATTAAACATTTAAAAGCATTAATTTGGAACAGAAAGAGAACACAATGCATGTTTGAGAAGTTTCACATAAGTTTTCTATTGGTGTAGGATATTTGAAATGAATCTCAGAGACAATAGGTAAATACCTGTCACAATTACCTATCAGTAATTTCACATAAAGATAATAAAAGTAGCAAAGTATATATATTTTATAGTAATACATAATATCTTTTAACAAATTAGCATAAGTAGTCATTATCAGTTAAACGTTTAATTTTTAGCTCTATGCAAAATTACTTGGATAAGTATAAAGCTGTGATTTGTAAATCTGGCAGTATATCAGAAATCCTCTCATTACAATTTTGAGGGATAAGGCTCAAGAATGTCTGTTTCTGAAATCTCGACAAGCTATTATGATATAAAATAATGGCTGATAACAGCTGGTATAAATTATTATCCAGACTTGGAGTCTAGTGTCCAGATCACCAAAAAAATGAACAAATAAAACCAAATATAGAATATTGTATTAGGATGCCTTATTTTGTGCTTGGATAAATATGCAGCATGACAATATCCAGTAGTTCCATTTCTCTGTAAATTTTTAATAATGATATATATTATAACTATTTGTCTCATTTCCTTTCCCCTCTTTACAATCTCCCAGGATCACATGATTCATTTCCATGTTTTAAACATGGTATTTATATATTTATGTATTTATGGTATGGTATTTATATATATACCATTATGATATATATATACCATGTATGATACTCACATATATGGGGCTTCCCTGATAGCTCAGTTGGTAGAGAATCCGCCTGCAATGCAGGAGATCCTAGTTCCATTCCTGGGTGGGGAAGATCCACTGGAGAAGGGCTAGGCTGCCCACTCCAGTATTCTCGGGCTTCCCTTGTGGCTCAACTGGTAAAGAATCCACCTGCAGTGCGGGAGACCTGGGTTGGATCCCTGGGTTGGGAAGATCCCCTGGAGAAGGGAAAGGCTACCTACCTTAGTAATCTGGCCTGGAGAATTCCATGGACTGTATAGTCCATGGGGTCTCAAAGAGTTGGACACGACTGAGCGACTTTCACTTTCACTTTCATGTGCTTATAGCTTCAAAATGAACGGAACAAATTCATATATTGTCTCGACTCTCAAATCTTTGTGCCACTGCCTCATCACTGTCCCTGTAGATTCATACCAATTTCAGAGTACTAAAGGCCAAAATCATCCCCAAATCATCTTTAACTCTTAAAGAAATTCATCAAAAATCCCACTTACCCTATTTTAAGTAACGTAACCAGCATCCACCAAGGTAAGAAAATAAAAGTTGAAATCTGATTCTTCTATTTACTAAACTCTCACCCCTTAACTTGGAGAAGGAAATGGCAACCCACTCCTGTATTCTTGCCTGGAAATCCCAGGGACAGAGGAGCCTGGTGGGCTGCCATTTATGGGGTCACACAGAGTTAGACACGACTGGAGCAACTTAGCAGCAGCAGCAGCAGCACCCTTTAATAGTCTTAACTGATGGTGGTTTAGTCGCTAAGTCATGTCCAATTCTTGCAACCCCATGGACTATAGCCTGCCAGGCTGCTCTATCCATAGGATTCTCCAGGCAAGAATACTGGAGTGGGTTGCCATTTTCTTCTCCAGGGAATCTTCTCAACCCAGGAATTGAACCCAGGTCTCCTACATTGCAGGTAGATTCTTTACTGATTGAGCTATAAGGGAAGCTCTAACAGTGCTTAAAACTCACCAGTTATAATTCTTAGTCTTCAGTCAATTCAGTTTAGTGGCTCATTTGTGTCCAACTATTTGCGACCCCATGAATCGCAGCACGCCAGGCCTCCCTGTCCATCACCAACTCCTGGAGTTTACTCAAACTCATGTCCATCGAGTCGGTGATGCCATCCAACCATCTTATCCTCTGTCGTCCCCTTCTCCTCCTGCCCTCAATCTTTCCCAGCATCAGGGTCTTTTCCAATGAGTCAGCTCTTCCCATGAGGTGGCCAAAGTTTTGGAGTTTCAGCTTCAGCATCAGTCCTTCCAATGAATATTCGGAACTGATTTCCTTTAGGACTGACTGGTTGGATCTCCTTGCAGTCCAAGCTTTAGCCCGTTATTGATATCCGGAAGACCGTTTGCATAATTTTTGAAATAAATTTTGTAAATATTAACAACCATATTTCTCAGAGACTCTTCAGTGATTCGACTGCCACAGAATCACCAAGGAGTGAACTTGTGAAAATATACATTCTGAAGTTTACTCCTAAACCATCAGATATGGGGAGAAAAAACCTTAAAAGAATACTCACTGCAGAACCACTGATTGCCGAAAGACACATTTTTGCAGCATTGCTGGTATATTAAGAATTAGGAAATTTCTTCAATAGCACTGCTGTGTGTGCTGTCTGGTCTGACCGTTTTGTGACCCATGGACTGTAGCTTGCCAAACTCCTCTGTCCATGGGATTTTCCAGGCAAGAATACCAGAGTGGATTGTCATTTCCTCCTCCAGGGGATCTTTCCAAGCCAGGGATCTAACCCAGATCTCCTGTGTCTCTTGCATTGTAGGTAGATTATTTACTGCTGAGCCACTGGTACTTATTTGTGGGGAAAACATAATAATTATCTTCTAGGACATAAATTGGGCTTCCCAGGTGGCTCAGTGGTAAAAAATATGCTAGCCAGTGCAGGAGACGTGGGTTTGATCTCTAGGTCAGAAAGATCCCCTGGAGAAGGAAAAGACAACCTCTTCCAGCATTCTTGCCTAGAAAATCCCATGAACAGAAGAGCCTGGTGGGCTACAGAACATGCTGCAAAGAATTGAACATGACTGAGCAATTATGCAGCAACAGCAGGACATAAGTTATTGAAACTGCCAGAAACACAGTATTAGCAAGCCAAATTTCTGTGCAAGATTTTCAAGAAAATTTTGAAGAGTGTAGTTGTTTGAAAAATGCTGCAAAAATGTGTCTTTCGGCAATCAGTTGTAAAGATACAACTGAAGAGAGAAATAAAGAACTAGAAGATGCATCCAAAGAATATTCAGTGTAGTGACAAAGATAGAGAAGACAAAAAGAAATGTCAAATTGAAAAAAAAATAATGTTTTAATGTGTATTTAATAAGATTCTTTGAAAAATAAAATGAAAGGAAAAGTTTTAAAGAACAATTGCAGAACAATTTAATTAAAGCAAAAATTGAATATAGTAATTCAGGAATTAAAAGCTTATAAATAGTTGAAAAAATATTAAAAACTTATAAAAAGTTGAGCAAAATAACATATCCACAATTAAGGAAGTTACGATTCTGTATATCAAGGTAAGATAACCTTCTCTGTGCCTTTATTCTTAAATGTTATTCCAAATTACTCCTTATAAGGTAAAAGTTATTCATTAATTTACCAATACTGCATCATGAATTTAAAGCTACAAAATAATAAAGATTTATGAAAGTGTATTACCCAGAGTATATAGTTATGAAGTTATAGAGTATACTAGTTATGAATAAAGACATTTCTTATTAAATACTACAGGTATTGTATGCCATTCAAATTTGGTTATATCTATCAGGAAATGAGCTTATTATGAAGTAGCAAACAAATCCCAAATATCGGTGGCAAGAATCATGTTTTATGTTTTGTTTATCCTCAATGACTATTTTGAGTTCTCTGTACAGTCTGCCTGTTGTCATCATCATCTCACCATGAAAACCAACCTCTCATTGCCATTATCTGCTACTTTGAGTTATTACAGTAAAGGGAAAAGATTTTGGGAAAGCCCTGATTGCCCCTTCAAATGTCAACCTAGCAGTCCAAACACATCACATGGCCACCGCTAAACTCAGGTGGAAGGACAACGTGCAATATAAGCCAGAGTATCTGGAAGAAGAGGTGGTTGGAATATTTGTGATCTCTGTAATATCTACCATCCATCATACATGAATATAGTTTATGGGAAATAGAAGCTTGGAGCAATTTAATTATGATCATAATTACTATCAAATTTAAAAAAATTATGCTTCTCTCTTTCTCTCTGTTACTCATATGTAATATTTTAGTGTTTCAGGAATATATCTACCAGTCTATATCTTTCTGATATGTAAGAAATCACTTACATAGATACCACCCACTTGCTATGTCCCTAGAATAGTAAATATTAAGGAAATATCCAAGGAGAAAAAAAAGAGGGGTAGCTATAGAACAGACAGGCCTTGTAGAGAGTAAAGAAATTAGAAAAGGGAATTTGATACATAGGTTATACTGGAACAAGACAATCCTTAAAATGTTGAGAGAGGTTTTAAAATCATTCCAACATAAATAAAGCTTCAGGGGAATTGTCTGAAGAAGATGAGAGTGATGTGTTCCTGTTTCCTTACCCTACTCAAGACAGAAATGCACAGCCAGAAAAAATATTGTCAATCCAAGCTTTAAATGCCCCTACTAAATATAGCATGGACCGATTTAAAATGCAAAAAAAAAAAAAAAAAAAAAAAACCAAAAAACAATTCTCAGTATTTTTGCACAGCGAACTTAACTCTATCCTACAATGTGTACTGTTCTCAATTTATAACTTCCTGTGTATCTTTAACTAGTGTCAGTCTTTTTTTTTTTTAAGAATGTGTTAGCAGTAAGTTTTCAATGCAATGTAATTGTCTAGGAAAAACTAATGTTCAATAGCATTAGTTATCAGAGAATTGCAAATTAAAACTATAAAACACACCCACTAGTACACAGACATTAAACAGACTGTCTGTTTTGGCAAAAATGGGGGCCAAATTGACTCATATGTTGCTGGTGGTATTGTAAAATACCACAACCATTCTGGAAGGTGTTTGCTAATTACTAGAAAAGACAAATGTACAATTACCATATGACCCAGCAACCCCATTTTAAAATATTTGCCTAAAAAATAAAACATATTTCAGGGAATTCCCTGATGGTTCAATGGTTAGGATTCTGTGCTTTCACTGCCATGGACTCTGGGTCGGGGAACAGGGATCTTGGAAGTTGTGTGGAAAATCACTCCAGTGTTCTTGCCTGGAGAATTACACAGATAAAGGAGCCTGGTGGCCTACAGTCCATCAGGTCGCAAAGAGTCAGATATGACTGAGCAACTAACACACACACACACACACACACACACACACATATTCTATAAAAAGGCTTGTATGCAAATACTTTTACCAATTAATAACTTATACAGACAATAACATGGATGGATCTCACAAGGATTATGTTGAGCCAAAAATAGTCAAGTGCAAAAGCATGTCTAATATATACTTGTTCATTGTATCTTTTTGGCTTTATATGAAGTTATAAAATTGCTTAAAAATAAAATAAAAATTAAAAATATTGTTATTTTGCAAATCTGATGTGAGTTATTTATGAAATCCCAGTAAGAGTTTCTACTAAATGTTTCACTCACAACTTGTATGGAAGCATTTTATTTATGTTAGGATGACATGTCATTTTATACCATATACACATCACTAATTTCAAGCAAAAAGAAGGCAAGATAAAAATGTTTTCTTACTTTTCCAGAACTATTTCTAATTTTCTCACTGATTCAAAACAAGAAAACAAGACTATTAGGAAAAAAATACATGGAGAAAATGAGAGAATAATTGTGAGGCTTTCTTTTTTAACAATTTATTACTAGGAGGATGAATGTGAAATCCTGAAAAAAATCCTAGTTTTCTTCCCACTTCTGTCATAAAAATTTTTAATGACTAAATACCAGGGTCCTGGTATGTTATTTTTTCAATTAATAAATATTAGGCTTCTCTGTCCTTGAAATTCTCCAGGCAAGAACACTGGATTGGGTTGCCATTCCTTTCTCCAGGGGATCTTCCTGACTCAGGAATCGAACCCTGGTCTCCTGCATTTCGAGCAGATTCTTTACTGTCTGAGTCATCAGAAAAGCCCTGAATAATACACACAAAAGGTCTAAATATTTTAACTCAGTAAAACTGTGTGAAATAATAAATATGAAAAAAACTTCCTATTTAAGTTTATTCCCTGGACTCTTGTTAAAGAATCTGCTTTTGTTTGCAGTGGTTATCACAAGCATTATAAAAGATGAAATTTGTCATTTAAGAAAAAAAAGTAAAGAAAAATATTCTTTCAATACAGAAGTAACTCAGTCTGCAAGTAATTATTGTAAGAAATATGTCTGATGGTGATTTATTTGTTCCATAATATCATTTCTATTTTTCCATGAGATAGATTTAAAATTGCACAATTAGTTATCATTTTGAAAGTTGGAAACAAGAAGATGTTTATTCAGCTTTCCTAATCTCAACCACTCTAATTCTGATAGAAAATGCAAATCACATATTTCCATGACATGAGAACATCCAAATATTTCAAATGGTAAGTCCTCACTTAACTGAATACAGAATACAATGAAGCTGATGTAAACTGATTAAAAAAATATATATTGACTCATTCTTTGCCAATAATGATAAGGACAGATATAATAGTAGCTACTGATATGAAGTTCAGAATGTAAAATTAGACCTTTTTCATATGTTCATTTTAGAATCACTAGTCATCACTTTTGGGGGATAATTATATTTCAAAAACTTTTGTGATTTTTAACCTTACTTTATTTCATGCCCCAATAGCTGAGCTGAATTTGTCAAGCTTTAAACTCTAGAATTTATGCTGCAAAATATATATTCCTTAATTTCTTAAATATTAATTCATTTTATAATATTTGGTATGAATTCTCAAAATCCAGTGATCCACCTCCCATCCCCAGATTTGTTTATTTGTTCCCTTAGAAGAATAGTTTCTCCAAGTAGTGGGGAAAATAGCATAGACTTTGGGCCGGAGTGAAAAAGAGTCTTTGTTTAGCTCTACAGTTCACGAGCATCGTGGTAATTTCTTTGTCCTAATCCTGATAACATATTTCCTGTTAAATAAGAATAGTACTTACCCTTCAGTACAGATGATTTGCTGTGAGAATCATCTGATTACAGCACAGTAACCATTATACAAGTCATCATCTAACAATTATTAAGTGTTTTTTAATCATTGTTGAAATGAAATCCTAGGATTATTCAATAAGTATTTCTGTATACCTGTCAAAAATTACTTTGACAAGCAAAAATATAAACATTAAAATTAAGTTATTTATCCAATGTAAACTCCCAAGATTTTAAGAACAGATGATTTCTTAGGCATTAATTATATTTGACTAAGCTATTATAAGAAAAAAGAGCCATCAACACTGGATCTGTTGATGTAACAATAGAAACCATCCAGAATGAAACACATTCAAAAGATAAGTAAGAGGGGAGCACCAGAAAGTTTGAGATGAAATAATCTCTAAGAGTTTAATATATGTAGGATGTGTAAAATATGTAATTGTAATCCCTCCAAAAAAAGGGAGCATAACAAATGTTAGATAAAATACTGGTCAAATTTTATAAAATTTGAAAAAATATAAACTGACAGATTATAAAATCTTAGTGAACCCTTGATTTAGTAACATGGAAGTAAAGCAGAAGGAAGAATAACTGCAAGACAAATTTGCTTATTTTAATTTGCTAATGAAGTTCATTTGATGCAGTAACTCACTTTAGGTTAATAGTTGTCCACATGTCAAATACTCAAGTTTGCATTTTGAGGAAAGTGAGGATAAACTTTGTTGCCGTTTGTTTAGTTTTGATATATTCAAGCTTTAACATATAATCCATACTAAAGATTTTATATTTCTATAATAAAATACTGATTTATTTGATACTATGTTATCAGAAAATGAAATTTAAATTTTGTCTCTCTCTCTGGCAATCAACACTTAAAAAGCAACAGAATATCTTCATCTTAATTTAAATATTCCAGGTGATTTTATTTTTTCAAGTCCCAGAACAATAGACACTCTTATCAAAGTAGAGATCCTATGATAGAAGTGAAGGTACCTGGTAAACAAGGTCTTAGTTTTGCTAGGTCTTATTCTCAAACATGAAAACTTGCACATGGCTCCAGAGAATTACCTCTTCTAGCTACTGGACTCTGTTTTAGCCAGAAGAGTTCTCTGAGATAGTACTAGAAACCATTATGGTCATATAAGTTTGAGAAATTTAATATAGTTTTGTTTAGGTGCACTCTAGAAGAGCAAGATATCTGTAGCATTAACTAAATTAAGAGAAGAAAAGATCATCTTTTCTATTTATCATTTTAAAGTAACATTTATGATGATCTCAATCAAAATTCTGTGTCTAAGAGGCATTTCTAAAGAGGAAAAGGGAGGGAGTGACTAAAAGAATAAATACTTTTGAGGCTCAAATATGTTTTGTAAATCATAATGATGATATCATTAATTGGCTTGTTTAAATATATAGTTATTTCACTTTCTTTAAGAGTGTGAGTGTTTTGGCACTTAAGAAAAAAGAGTGTGAGCGACCTGAAACAAACAGCAAGCTATATAGGAAAAACGATATTCCAATCCAATACTTTTATTCTTAAACTCAAATTACATAACCAACCCTTACTTATTATGACTTAAACTCTGTGTGACCAATACTATTTTAATACATGCCAAAATCCTGGAGCATTGCACATTATAATGATTATATATGCTATTACATGCCGTCCTGTGTTTGGGGAGTGATCTGGTGAGGGTGGGATATCAGGATTCATGATCCCAAGACTTCTGCTTTGTTCCCAGAGTAAGGAGATTTGTGAAAGGGAGTTAGGAATCAGGTGACCCCAGGGAGGGCCTGCCCTATGGTAATTCAGTTCTTAGAGTCATGTGTCTTGGTATGTTGCTGTTTATGTTACAGTTCATGTTTCCATGTGGAGGAACTCACTAAAATGAGCTCTTTCCCCACTGGTTATCCATTTCTTTCTGGGGGAGAAGTGAGTTTTCTGATTAGAAATCTAACAAAACTAACTGGATGTACTTAGCTTAGCTCTTTCCTCTTTAGAGTCAGGGGGCTCTTCATGCTGTAAATTTTTCAAGGTTAACCTCAATAGAGGAAGTTTGTGGTTTTTCAGCTATGACTGTACTGGGGTGAATAAGTGTAATTTTTCAATGCACTGTTAGCAAGCCATGTCTTCCAACCTATCTTTTGTCATAAATAAAGATGATATAATATACTAATCTTCATCTGTCTGACTCCTTCATCTAAACCACACTTTCCCCTATTGCACTGTTTTTATGTAATTATGAAGCTTCCTATTGCTTTCTATTGCACTTTAAATTTATCCCCCTCTTTCACAAGGATGTCATTTCCTTTATAGGCAGAGGATGTGAATTACTTTGCCCTATTTTAATTGCTTAAAAGTTTTAAACATAGGAAATAGGTGATGAATATTTATGGTGTAAATGGATGAAAAGAGCAGCAAGAATTTCATTTGATAGAGTATATCTTGGATTTGTTTTACATAACAAATTCTACAGTAAAGTTCCAGTAACCTTAATCAGTAAGTTTGCTTCTGTTTACTAGAATACAAAATATAAAGGTGATAGATTTGTTCTCCAAGGGGGCCATAACAGGGAGCCTACCATCATCCTTAGCTAGCTGACCTCTGAATATTTAAGGGAACTTTTCCAGGCAATTAAACATCCTCTGAAACATACACAGCTAAGTTTCCCGTTTCTTCTGTTGGATAATTCATCTTTTACCTGCGGTTCTTTGTGTGATTCTTTCCACCTAGATCAAGTGAAAGAAACAGAAGTTTTATTAAGGGTGAAAGAGAGTCCATTGGCACAATGACAGGACAAAGCCTTTGAAAACGCATGTATTTCTCATTCTTTTTGCAGAGCAGTCTTTCCGGTTCAAACCAGCTGTTTGATTCTCTAGGGTCCTCTTACTTAGAATATCTCAACTTTGAAAATCTTGTGGCATAAATTTTTAAAACGATGTGTTCCAATACTGGTTTAGAACTATTCCTTTAGATCAAAATCCAGGATGCAGAAATTTAGCATGATCAGTGTAGGTAAAGAAAAATGTATTACTGAAGTAGGTTTAAAAAAAAGTCATTAATATTTATTTGCTGAAATATTAGCTTATGGAATAAAGAATAGCCAGGATTTAATAAGTATTAAATAAAAAGTAAAACTCTCCCAGGCCATATTACAATGCCTCAAAAATCGGGCAAGAATTTTTCCATTTCCTTTCTTTTCCAAGAGGAAAATAATAGTAATAACTATGATATTGAACCTCCTCTGGGATTTAGTTAAACATAAAAAGTCCAACCTGTGCATTTTTGGTTTTCATGACCTGAACTGAATATGACCTTCTCCCATATTTCCAACTTCCTTTCCAAAATTGAGAAATTAGTGATTTATAACATCATGTCATTTTTGGCTGAGGTAACATATCATAAATGATGCTGCACGTTGCTACAGCATGCAGAGTGTTGAACAAATATTTCTCTTTTCTTGCCTCTTTCTGTGCTGTTTATTCACTTGTATTCCTAGGAGATGCCATCTCAACACAAAACTTTCTGGCATGGAAATCTTTAAATGAGTGAAAATACCCAATGACATTTTTGGTGTAGGACTTGCGCTAGCTCCAGAGACCCTCAAGCCTACAGGAAGGAGCTGTTAAATGGATTCCCTACATGTTCATTTTAAATGGGTCAGAAGGTTACATGATGATATAAAACAGCACACTAGAGCTTTAAAGATGATTTATGCTTTGTTGCATTTATTAATACTAATAATTCTGAATATTTGATATAGAGAAAATACTCTTGAAAAATGTCATGTCTGTCTGTGGACATATGGTGCTTGTAAAGCACCTTTAGTCACAGCTTTATATCCTTATGTCTAAGTGTTCTATGAAGTTTGGTTTTGTCCCAGACTTAGGCTTTTATTCTTTCTACTAGAAGAAAGTGATTCTTGGCTTTAGTAAAAAATAAATAGAAAGGTGTATTTCGTACAGATGCGTGATACAGATGCATGTCAAGAAAAGATGTGCAATTAGCTTGAAAAACATAGATAAAGCAAAAAAATATATAGATGTGCTTTATAATTCCTATTTACTTCTATAAAGGGTTTTACTTGTTTATTCTATTTAAATAAACTTTCATGTCATTTAATCCATGCTAGGACTTCCCTGGCGGTCCAATGGTTACGACTTGCCTTCCAATGCAAGGGGTGTAGGTTTGATTCCTCATCAGGGGGCAAAGACCCTACATGCCTCATCACACCCCCTCCCAAAAAAGAACATAAGCAAAAGAAGCAATATTTTAACAAATTCAGTAAAGACTTTAAAAATAGTTCACATGCAAAAAATCTTAAAAAAAAAAAATCCAGACCATGCATTGGTATGAATTCTTTTCACATATTAACTCAGGTAATTGCAATCATACCCCTATGAGATAGCTACTATTAGGATCCTTGTTTTCTGGGTAAGTGGATTGTGCTAAAGAAGTTGCTCGGGTGACCCAGCTAGTGTGAAAGAGCCAGATCCAGAGTCTGAGCTCCAGAATGTGGACTCCAGAGCCTGTGTTTTTATCCCATATGCAGGCACTGAAACTCTAAAATACTGAGAAAAACAAAACATCAAGATGCTGCAGAATAGTCTTACTAATTTACTTTTGCCCATATGCTTACGCCTGGGAAGGGAAAACAAAAATTTGCCTAATATTTAGCCTATAATTTTAGTCTGTTATTATATTGTGAATTTAACTGTCAATTTGAAAAATATGTAACTACTTCAATATGTTTATATACTTCTTTATGGAGGTTTAGGTGCACTATATTTTCTCTTACAGATATGAAAATTAATACTCACACGACAGTGCATTACGAGCAGGTACAATTACCCCTCTTTTAATGAGAAGGAAACTAAACACAGGATGGTCAGACTGTTAAATGAATGACACATAACTTTACAGAATAATGCAGAATGTGAATAGGCAGTTTGACAAGAACCTCTGCTTTAACATATACTACATTCCCTCCCATTGAATAAAAACCGTTGTTCATAGAGAGTCATCCAGAATCAAAGTGAATTGTCAAGACTATAATTGCACTAAGATAATTTGAAATATGAAAAGATTGTATTATTTCCTTATTAAACCTGACTAGATGTGTCCCTCTATCTCTGTCAGCCTTGGGAGCCCTATCTCCCTCTGGATTAATCTATCTTTGTATCTCTATACTTATGTAGAAATACATTTGCCTACTTTAAAAGGAAAAAATATCAATTCTTTAGGTAAGCACATAATGTACTTTATTTGGTAATCAATTATTGCTGAAAATTCCACGTGTATGGGTCCAGATGTATAAGTTTATTTCATTTTTTGCGTATCTTTCAATACTTTTGGCATTTTTAGTGTATGAGATAATTTAGTGTCATAAAATATTAACCCTTTTTCTACCTTATTTGTTTTCTCCATTTTATTTTATTTATTTTTTGTTGTTGTTGATACAATGGCTGAATACTTTTCTATATCCTGCATTTATTCACAATTTTAATCCAGGAATGATATTTACCCATTAATCTCAGCCAAGTGCCAAAATTGAGACTAAATAGCTTTCATTGGCTCTACTTGAGCCAGGAATTCATCTCCAGAAATGGTCCTCGAGACAGGTGAGTGATACATATCTATGTACCCACTCCT
This sequence comes from Odocoileus virginianus, assembly GCF_023699985.2. NCBI lineage: Eukaryota > Metazoa > Chordata > Mammalia > Artiodactyla > Cervidae > Odocoileus > Odocoileus virginianus. Next base: position 12,809,536 of record NC_069697.1, read on the forward strand.
AGCTCACAAATTTTAAGTAAACCAGGAATTAGAGTTGTTCATGAAAGAAGCATGAACTTGGAGTTCATGAGAAGTGGCTCCCCAAATGAGTATTAGGAACAGTTAATGTAAGTAGGGAGAAAGGAATATTGACTAGACAAAATCAATAACTGTAGCCTATATGAGTAAAAAAAGAAAAATATCAGATTATGCTCTCTTGCAGTTTATATTCTTGTAGATGAAGACAAGTAAATATATATATATGTGTGTGTGTATATATGCACACATACACACAAGTAAGTGAATATATATGTATAAAGCAGATAAAGGTGAGAGTTGATATATTATAAATTAATTTATATTATACTAATTACATTTGGCAAATGTGCTATCAGATTGTGCTTACTTTTAAACTTTACAACTTTTCTATGAGCTATAGCATTTCATAAAATTTACAACTTCTTTTAGTCAATAAAAATCATTAATATTAAGAAATGAGTTACTCATACTGATCTTTATGACAAACAGTCAAGTAGGAAAGATGAGATATGTAAATACATTCAGGTTTTAGTAATTTCCTACTTAACATCTTTTTAAAGTTGAAATGATAATTCATAATCACAATCAAGTACAAGAGGTTTAAAGCTCCAACAGTTCAGGAAAATTCCCTATAAGATTAAATAGATGAATAGTATAGATTTTTAATGAAAATATGATATACCAGCTCAACATAGACTAAACAACCCAAGTAAAGAATTTTGGTCAATTTGGCATAAACATAAGAGAATGATGACAACTTAATCCTGTGCTTATATAAGCAATGTGTATCTGGAGAAATTGTTTGACAATGTGCAGTGGAATAGTTGTAACATTTCAATAATTACTGATGTATATCTTACTTTAACCAATCTTGGTCAGATTCCCTAGGGAGTCCCTAATCATTTTAATTTATATTTATACTTGAACAAAAATCTTGGTTTTAAGATAATTGTTTCTTTTAGAGTATCTCCATTTCATGTAATATGTATAAAGATAACTGTATAGAAGTGATGTGCAGTTTTTACTTTATATTTCTTTATAATAAAATTCTGCTTTATTTATAAAAGTAAAATGAGTATCATGATTTTAGTGGTTACAAATAGCATCACATTGAAGAGGAAAATTATTTTTATTGGCTATAAAATCCCAAATTTGATAGAAGTGGCACAAACATTGTATCACTTCAGTGAACAATTCTGGTTACCTCTGTTGATTTATAAAATTTGTGGCCAACCTGCAGAATTTATATTATTCTCAAGCTTTTTGCTTTTTGTATCCTTATCTCTTTTCAGAGCCATATGTTCTTTTAGAGAAACTTAAAAGCTCAAAGTTCTTTGTTTACTATATTGGCAGAAAGTAGAGAAAACTTGGATTTCCTTTGCCATTAATACACCAAGACAGATGTTCTGAAAAAATTCCTAATAAAAAAAAATGCCCATAACTGATGAAAAATATAGAAAACATTTGTTAATCTAAACTTGTTCTTGCAGGAGAGTAACAAAAATCCCCTAAGGCAGAGGAAAAAAAAAAGAAAAAAAACTGAACTAAAAATTTGCAAGCTAACCTTCAATCTATGATCACACTTAGGGCATTTACAAATTATGATAATAAGAGTACTGGGTTTTAATGCTGGACCCCAGGACATCTGCAGCCTCCATTGTTGACCAGAGTCCACTTGGCTAGCAAAGGTAGCTGAAAAGAAGAATTATTTATTTGGGTATTTACTATATGGTCAAGGAAGTATACATTGAAAAAATGATGCTAAATAGTTCCAAAGTTTGATGGCAGCCAGGAATAACTGACCAAAGGCAAGGACTACCACAGATAAAGGCAGAGAAATCTTCACTAGCTTAGAAACCCTGCTAGATCACAAAACACCCAAGGAAACAAAAACATGATGGATATTCCCCAGAACTGAATATCATGGAGCTTCATATGATGTAAAGATTCGGTTAAACAGTCAAGCTGAATAAGAAAATTATAACCATCCTTTTACATATTAAATTGGCAGAAATGTATCTACAGCCTTATCCATTGAGCTTAGAGAACTGTCTATGTATAATAATTTACTCAGTGAGAGGGAATGTAATATATATCTAAGAACATGATTATAGTCACATGATTCACATCTTGCCTTTGTCCAGAGATGGGTGACATTCAATTATTTATTTGATGCCCCAGTACCCATTTCCTCTTCAATAAAATAAGAAACATTGTACTTGCTCATAAGGTAATTCTGAGTAGAAAGTGAAATTTAAAATGGGAAAGCCTGCCTGCATTCTCTAAAATTTAACCATAATGAATTGTATTATTTGTGTCTATAAAGGAAATATTATTAGTTTTCTGGCAAAGTTAAAAATAGTAACTGACTTTTACTCTTCTGAGTCAATTTCAGAATGCTAAGGCAGAGATCAAATAGAGGAGTTATGTATTTCTAATCTTTGTGGCAGCTGTATGATTTCAATACAAGTTTTGGTATTTCCATGTTATGGATTAAATTGTGTCTTCCCTGCCAAGTTCATATGTTGAAGTCTTATATTCCAGTGTCTCAGAATGTGATCTTATTTGGAGGTAGGTCTTTAGAGAGATAAAATGAGGTCATTTGGGCAGGCTCCAATCCTATATTACTGGTGTCCTTATAAAAAGGGGGACTTTTAACAAACAGAAATACCTATAGGAAAGATGGCAGGAGAAGAGACAGTAGAGAGATGAATGCCATCTGCCAATCAAGGAGAAACACCTGGAACAGACCCTTCCCTCACAGCCTTCAAAAGGAACCAACCCTACCAGTGCATTGATTTTGAACTTCTAGCTTCTATAAATTTGAGACTTTTTTTTTAAGCCACCTAGTATTTTACCTTGTTATAGCAAGCTAATAGTAACTAGCATGATTGTTATTCAGTCTATAAGTCGTCTGACTCTTTGCAACCCCATGAAATGCAGCATGCCAGGCTTCCCTGTCCCTCACTATGTCCTGAGGTTTGGTCAAACTCATGTCCAGTGAGTTGGTGATACCATCTAACCATTTCGTCCTCTGTCTCCCCCTTCTTCTCCTGCCCTCAATCTTTCCCAGCATCAGGGTCTTTCCCAATGAGACAACTTCACATCAGGTGGCCAATATGATTTTAAAAAGGAGGAGAGGGGGTAAATTAATTATAAACCTAAAGTAAGCTCAATTTTTTTGCAAATATGCAATAAAAAAAAGATTTTTAACAGATTTTTCTTTCTTGTTTCAAAATGATAACAATTTTTTGTGTTATCCTACTTTATCACATATGCTTGTATATAGCACTGTAATGAAAACAACTAGGGCACAAATATTGGTACTAATAGTATTTTCACTTTAATAAACAAGGCTTTGTCTTATTATTTTGATTCTTTAAGAAAAACTGTAATTTGAATAATAACAGAAGTTTATTAAAAGGAATCATCTTGAAGAGACGTTTTGCCAAACTGTGACAATTTAACTTATTTTTTGTGTAGATTAAATTTAACAGAAAATATCTTGTTTTAAGCCACAGATCCATGCAGATACTTAATTAAAATAAAGTTTATAGAAGTCTAGTCTTTCCTAGTCAACTGATTTGTATCTCATTTTCACATAAAGGTGGGAGAATAATTCAATTGATAAAGGAAAGTACAATAAACAAATGAGTTTTATGAATGCAGTATCATCTCCCAATCAAATACTTCAAATAATTGTTGGCATAATAGTGATAAGTCTATGTTTTGTTTTATTTCCCAGAAAAAAAAATAGTAAAAAAATAAAAATTAAAAAAGCTTTAGGAAACACAAGCAATTTAAAGCCAGATCTATTAATTTGGTAATGTGAGTCTTAGTTTGGGGATGGATTTAAGAACTCCTCCTTAGTCAGTACCTGGATTTTCCCTACTAGGACACGCCCACTCTCTGCTAACATATATCACCCTATGGATGGGCAGTTTGACTCATGTAGATCAAGAATTACTCAGACCTCTGAGTCCTCAAAAGGGAGTGTTAATAGGACCCTGTCCCCAAACAGACTAGGATGAGGCCAACCCCATAACAGATAGAATTTTGCTAGTTAGATTAACCCAGTTGTTGAGAAACTGATGAAAGTTTACTACTTATTGGAGGAATGTTGTGAAACCTTTTAATATGCTATTAGAAATATAACCTTTAAAATCTTCTAATCTATGAATTTAAGAGAAATAGAAATAACATGGTTGACTCTGCTTCTTTTCGTTTCACATCTTTACTCTTTGACTTTGTTCTTAGATACAAGTTGGGTGTTGGCCACTTTATTTGGTACAAAAACCTGATACAAACAAACCTCAAAATATTTCCAAGATTCCTGGATGTCTCATTGTTCCACAGATCAATTTTCTAAGCAGTTTACTCTTTTAGATAATAGAGCACAATCATAGTGAAATCTGACACCTACGAACTTTTTTCTTACTTGTCAATGATTTCCTACATTTTTTCTTTCCTCTTCACAGGAAAATGAGGTATGATGTTCTGTTAGGTATGCTGTTTTTAAAGTAAAAAAATTTTTAAATTTCAGTAAAATATACATAACATAAAATTTACCATTTCAGGTGTAGTTCAGTAGCATTAAGGACATTCTTATTGTTTTGTGACAACCTAGATCCATCCTCATAATCATCTTCATTTGAAATTGAAACTGTATCTGTTAAACGATAAGTCCCCATTCCCTCTCTGTTTGGAACTCATCTTTATATTCTCTGTTTTCATAATTTTTACTACTCTGTGACATGTAAGTAAAATTATACAAAATTTGTCTTTATGTGACTGGCTTATTGCACTTAGAATAATGTCCTCAAAACCCATCCATGTTGCCGCCTATGTCAGAGTTTCCTTCATTTTTAGGTTGCATCATATTCTGTTGTGTGTATGTACCATGTTTTGCTTATCCATTCATCCTTCCATGGGTAGCTGGGTTGCCTCCACATTTTGGTGCTTTGCAAGTGGTGCAGTGGTAAGAAGTCTGCCTGCCAATGCAGGAGACACACGAGATGTGGTTTGATGTCTGGGTTGGAAAGATATCCCAGAGGAGGAAATAGCAACCCACAACTTATTCTATGAACATATGTATACAAATGGCTCTTTGAGAACATACTTTCTATTCTTTAGGGTGTATACCCAGAAGAGGGATCTGTGGATAATATGGTAATTCTTTTTAAAAGAACCACCATACTTTTTCCTATAGAAGATATACCATTTTTCATTTCTGCAGCAGGACACAATGATTTCAGTTTCCCCACACCTTTGCCAATGCTTATTTTGTTCTAGATTTTTTTTTTCCATTTATTTTTATTAGTTGGAGGCTAATTACTTTACATCATTACAGTAGTTTTCTAGATTTTTTTAATGGTATTTTTTTATTACTTTATAATAGTATTTTAATAGTATTTTTTTAAATTAGTATCTCCTTGTAGTTTTAATTTGTATATCCATAATGATTCGTGATGTTCACCATCTCTTCATGTGTATGTTATTGGCCATGTGTATATCTTTTCTGGAGAAATATTTATTCAGGTTTCTTGTATGTTTTTGAATTAGGTTTTTGTTGTTCTTGCTGCTAGTGAGTTTTAAGAGTTCTTTACAAATTCTGGATTTAGTCCTTATGAGATATATGATTTGAAAATAACATCTCCATTGTGCAAGTTGCCTTTGTACTTTGTTCATAGTGTCTTTTAATCCACCTATTTAAACAAAAAGCTTTGTAAAGTCCATTTTGTCTAATTTTTTGTTACCTGTTCCTTTGGTATAGTATTTAAGAAATCATTGGCAATTTCAATATCATGAAGATTTTGTCCTATGTTGCCTTCTAAGACTTTTATTGCTTTAGCTTTTTCATTTATATCTTTGATGTTTCTTGAGTTAAGTTCTGTATATGGTGTCAGGTAAGGCTCTAAAGTCATTACTTTGCATGTGTACATACAGTTTTCATGCACCATTTACTGAAGACTTTCCCATTGAATGGTCTTGTCAAAACTTACTTAACCATATACATGAGGGCTTATTTTTGAACTGTCTGGTTTATCCTGTTAGCCTATATATCTGTCTTTATGTCAATACAAAACTATTTTAATTACCATAATTTTGTACTAAGTTTTGAAACCATGAAGTGTAAGTTTTCCCATTTTGTTCTTTATTTTCAAGATTGTTTTAGCTATTCTGGACTCAAGATTCCATATGAATTTTTGAATTGGTTTTTCTATTTCTGCATAAAATATCATTGTCATTTGATAGGGATTGCATTGAATCTATAGATTACTTTTGTATTTTAATAATTGATATGTAATATTGACATTTTAACAATATTCAGACTTTCAAGCCATGAATATGAGATATATTTCCATTCAATTATATCTTTAATTTATTTCAGTGATGTTTTGTAGTTATGTAGTTAATTCCTACGTGTTTTCTTCCTTTTGTTGGCATTATGAACTTTTTTGTAATTTTCTTTTCAAATTGTTCTAAAATAGAAATGCAACTCATTTTTGTGTTTTGACTTTATTATCCTGCTACTTTGATAATTAGAGTTACTAATTATTATTATTATTAGAGATATTAAAGTTACTAATTCATTTAGTAACTCTAATAGGTGCCTATATTTGTGTGTGTGTGTGTGTATGTGTGTGATCGTCAGCATTTTCTATGAAAAAGATCATATCATTTGCATTAAAAGGTAGTTTTATTTCTTCCTTTCCAAATTGAATGTATTTTATTTCTTTTTCTTACTTAATTGTTCTAGTTGGCACTTTCAGTGGTTGAATAGATGTGGTAAAAGTGGGCATTTGTTCCTTGTTACTGATCTTAGAGGAAATGCTTTTGGTGCTTCACCACTATGATTGTCACTGTGTGTTTTTCACATATGATTTTTGTTATGTTGAGGTAGTTTTCTATTACTAGTTTAAGTGTTTTTTGTCATGAAAGGGTACTGGATTTTGTCACATGATTTTTCTCCATCAGCTGAGATGATCCTGTTTTGTTTTTTTTTCCTTCATTCTTTTTACATAGTGTTTTGTGTTCATCAATTTTTATATGTTAAACAATTCTTGAACTCCTGGAATAAAGCCACTTGGACATGGTGTAATTCTTTTAATATACTGCTGAATTCTATTTGCTATCATTTCACTGAGGATTTTTACATCAGTGTTCATAAGGGATATTGGTCTATAGTAATACTGTATTGTGTTTTTCTTTACCGTGCTTGTCTGGCTTTGGTATCAAGGCAAAGTTGGCCTTACAGAATAAATTAGGAAGAGTGCCTTCCTTTTCAATTATTTTTTGGAAATGATTGATAAGGATTGATATTAGTTCTCATCATAAAATTAACCAGTAAAATTATCTGCTCTTGGGCTTTCATTTTATGGCATTTTGATTACCTTTATATATTTACAAATATTTTCTGTTCTGTGATTCTTGGTAAGGTTTTGTGTTTCTAGAAACATGTTCATTTCATCTAAGTTATCTAATTTATTGATGACACTCATATTCATTTTTATTTTTCTAGAATTGGTAGTAAGACCTCACTTTCATTCTTGATTTTAGTAATTGAATGTTTGCTCTTTAATTTGCTCTTTTTCTAGTTCCTTCAGTTGTAAACTTGGGTTGTTGATTTGAAATCTATCTTGTTCCATTTCCTTCATACATTTCTTCTTTAACTTTCTCAATATCTTTCTTTGTTTCTCTGAGAATCTTTTTTTTTTTTAATTGGAGGATAATGGCTGTACAATGTTGTATTAGTTTCTGCAGTTAGTTTCTGCTGTACAATGAAGTGAAGCACACGATTGGGTATATATGGCAATACTAATCTTCCAATTCATCCCAGATATCCATTTTCCCCATCTGCGTCTCTATTCCTGCCCTGGAAACAGGTTCTCTTAAATTTCAAACATAAAAATTAACTTCAACTTCCTGATGAGCTTTGGATGTGAGAGACAGAAGTGCAAGGTTGACATGTGCCTTACCCTAAGATGCGGTGACAGAGGAGGAGACTTGGAAGGAGGTCAAGATTCCTTTTCAACACATGTTACATTTGAACTTCTTGGTAGTTTTTCAAGTGAAAACATGACTTCATGGAGTTTTGAAAAACCAATATTCCATAGAAGTCATCAACATATAGGTGGCATGTAAAGCCATGAAGCCATGGGTTATATAAAAAAAGAGAAAGGATTGGGAGACTAAACCCTAGGTAGCTAAATTTTGGTCAAAAAAACAAAAGAGAAAGAGAGCATATAAAGGAAACATAGACATGACCAAATAAGTGACAGGGAAACCAGGAGAATAAGTAGTTGTATAAGTGTACTGAAGAATTTTGTGTACAAGATAAGATACTGTGAAACAACATACTGAAACACACTCTGGGTTAACACAATTGTTTTAATGTGTTAGTCTAGGAATTCAAGTCCAGGTTGTTAGGAAAGTTATGTTATTCTCAAAACAGCTTCCATCTCTGGATCCATGTACCTGCTTCTGTTCCAGTTATCTCCTAGCTGCAAGAAAAGGGAAAAAAGAAAAAGTGGCAAAAGGAGCTTACACCTGTTTATTTAAGGTGTTAATGGTAAAGAGACACACGTTGCTTCTGCACACATCCAGATGACAAGTACCTAATTTCATCACACTAACTACCTGCTGCAGAATTTGAAAATAGTGGTTTTTAAAAAGATGGCAGTGTATCCAGCTAAAACTTTGTTACTATTGAAGAAGGAAAAAATAAATAAGGTAATGATTAGGTGTTTCTTCCTTACAGTTGTAGTAAAGAAGACTGGGACTATTTAGAATGTGGCAGTGAGGTCAAGAAAAGTTAAGACAAAGGAGTAATTATTGGTTTTGTTAAAATAGAGCTTGCTAGTGACATTGACATTGACTTGTTTTCAGTGGAGTAGTGGGAACTTGAGTCTGATTGCTGTTGTTTCCAAGGAGTTGGGGAGTACAAACAAAAGGATGAAATGGCAATAGTCTTAGCAACTTTTTTTTTCCATTTATTTTTATTAGTTGGAGGCTAATTACTTTACATCATTACAGTAGTTTTTGTCATACATTGAAATGAATTAGCCATGGATTTACATGTATTCCCCATCCCGGTCCCCCCTCCCACCTCCCTCTCCACCTGATCCCTCTGGGTCTTCCCAGTGCACCAGGCCCGAGCACTTGTCTCATGCACCCAACCTGGGCTGGTGATCTGTTTCACCTTAGATAAATTAAGAGGATGGCAGTAGCACTGGTTTCCAGTCAAATTCATCCTTCTTGAAGTAAAGTAAGTAGAAAACAAAACAAAACATAACAGAGTCACATAAAACAAAATTTTAAAGTTGATGTTTATTTGAAAAAATAAAACAGTTTTAAGTTTTATGTGCCGATTTGTTGCAAAAATGGTTTTATGGGAAGAGAAAAAAAAGTTTATGAAGAATCATTGTGGCTAATGCAAAGACAAACAAAAACAGGCTTTTTTCTTTTTTTTTTTTTTTTCGAAAAGAGAGGCAAATCTCAAGATTCTAAATATAAGTATTCAAAACTCTATAGAATCAATTTTAGAAATACCAACACAAACTTTTTACCATGATTGCAGATTTAACAACATAAACTTAAGGATAGACAGCATAAAGACAGATCAATTTGATAGAATTCATTTACAAATATGTGTCATATGTGATCAGATAACTTTAATATATCCCAGCAGAATTGGAAAGATTGTAAGTCTACCTACAAGGGAAAGATACTCAGAGACTTCTTACATAACCTCAATATATTCATATCTCCAGGGTTCAATGATGCATAAAGATGCTCAAAGAACCACTCACCTTTATTATATCACTTTAGCCAGAATACCCAGGAAATTCAAACAAGTAACAAGTTAAAAGGAGCCTTCTGGAATAATGAACAGCTAATAATTACAGAATACCTGCATGTGAGATTGAGAATTGATATTTTTATAAAATAAAATTTTTAAAAGGAGAATGGTTTTACTTCTAAATAACTTTTTGTTTCATGACATCCCATTGGCTTCAAAAGGTGAGTGTGTGATTTCCATGCTGTGAACCCAAAATTCGCAATTACCATAAAACACAAAGTATAGAACATCAACAAAATCATTCCTTGGTAACAGACCAAACAAATTAAAATAAAGAAGGAACAATCTCTTTTGTAATCTGTTCATTAATAAATTCTTTTTAACTAACATGGTAGAATGATTCAATCTGCAAAAACCATTTCTTTTAAGAATAGACTGCAGATATAGAGAACTGACTTGTGGACAAAGTGGGGGAAAGAGAGAGGGACAAATGGAGAAAGCAGCACAGACATTAGGAGAAGTCAATGGCACCCACTCCAGTGCTCTTGCCTGGAAAGTCCCATGGACGGAGGAGCCTGGTGGGCTGCAGTCCATGGGGTCATGAAGAGTCGGACACGACTGACCGACTTCACTTTCACTTTTCACTTTCATGCATTGGAGAAGGAAATGGCAACCCACTCCAGTGCTCTTGCCTGGAGAATCCCAGGGACGGGGGAGCCTGGTGGGCTGCCGTCTATGGGGTCACACAGAGTCGGACACGACTGAAGCGACTTAGCAGCAGCAGCATAGACATTTATACTCTACCATGGGTAAAAGAAAGAGCTGATGAGGAGTTGCTATATAACACAGGGAGCTCAGCCAGAGCTCTGTGATGGTCTAGAAGGATGGGACGAGGGAAGGGGAGGGAAGTTCAGGAGGGATGTGATATATGCATAATTACATATGATTTGGTTTGTTCGGCAGATGCCATTATAACATCGTAAAGCAAACTTCCTCCAATTAAAAAATAAACTAAAGCAAATAAACAACAACAAAAGAATAGACTAACAGGTGTAAAAACAGAAAATATCCAAATTACTATTTCACATTTTTACCCCTCCCCCAAAAGTGGTTCCATTGAAAAATTTACCTTTGGCCAATAACTTTTTATTGTAGAATAAAATAATATCAAATTAAGAATGATATGCTTATAAATATCAGAATAGCTGTAACTAAACATGTAGGAAACATTTCATTTTCTCCAGAAGGAGTGTGTGATGGCGCTTGCAATATATCTGCATTCACAAAATTTATCTTCTTTCTAATAACAACTGTAAATTCCTCCTAGTAACAATAATAGCCTGCCCGATTCTGCCTTTCATCCAAAAAGGCCATTTTTATTTATAGATTATGGGAAATATTAAATAAGCTAACCTCTGCTCTCACCTGCACTCTTGATGTTACTTGTGAAAGCTACATATACATCTAGGTGTTCCTGACAACTCACAGCTTTCATGTGTCTGGATGAAAAGTCACAGGGCACTTGGAGTCTTGAGGTTGAGGCAAGTTCAGTCAAAACATATTGAGCAATCTTGAGTGTAAATGTGAAAAACAGCAGAACATGAGCATTACAGCATGGACAATTTTAACAAAAGGATTGCTTTCTCCTTCCCTTTTTTGAATAAACAGATGTAAACTTTCAAAAAGAACTAATTCAAGCTATAAGAAAGAACTAATGAATACACATATGCTCACACACACACACACACACACACACAAATGCACACATTTTTGGAAGACAAATTGAAAAAGTTAAGGTCTTTATTTGTAAGCTTGTCAGAAAATTCCTCTAACTAAGCATACCTGCATACAGTGTTTATATTCTAAATACTTTCTGCTTAACTCTATTGCCTTATTCCACAAAGTTATATACATATATGTTTTGCAGTTCCAAAATAGTTCAACTAATACTTGTGAGTTTTTTTATAACCTGAAAAATGATCTTTTCCCACAATTTATTTTTCAGTGCCTAGATAATGGGCAAATCTATTACTATTTTCTTTTATGGTTAATGAAAGTTCAGAGGATTTAAGGTTACCTGAATGAAATGGCTGTTACCAAATTCTGGAATTAATAACATTAAATTCATTTCTAATTGCATAGTAATTTTGGAAAATGTCTTCCTGGAGATATTTTTCAATATTTCTAAAAATCACAGCTTATATTTTCTCTAAAACCATTATTTTCTATAAATAAAGACTAGTTCTTTGTAAGGAAGCCCATGATATTCCACATATTTTACAAATAACAGCATTACTGTAAAAATTGATTTTCAATGTCACTGACAAAGAAAATAATTAAAAACAGCAAATGTATGTTCCAGGAAAGTCAGTGAGCCTTAAATTTTTGACTTATAGCATAGAAATGTGTATTTCTTAAAGTAGCTTTCCCAAATTACTAAAATTAAAATAATTATCTATGAGTCTTATAAAATGATGGATTAAAATACATATACAGTGAATCAGAATATTCTGAAAAAAGACCTGGGATTCCACAGTTTTAATAAATAAGTTCAGTGGTTCCTGTAATTTATGAAAGTTTGAGAGAAATAGTCAGTATATTTTACAAACTGCTAAGGGTAAAAAGGAATAAAATTCAGCATATGAACTTTTGTTCTAAATAAATATATTAAGTGTTTTTGTCAAGTTTTGAGAAATGCATACACCCATGTGCCCCATAAATGAAGATATACAATCTAACTATTATATATTTCCAGGAATTTTCTGAATGTTCTTTACCATCAACTCCTGCCCCACGTGTATGAAAATAACGACTTTCCAAATTTTTTGCCACCATAGATAAGATTTGCTTGATCTATTTAAGCTCCTAAAATTGCAAGCAAACAGTATTACTCTTTAAAGCTTCTTTCACTCAGCATAAGGTTTTGGAGAATAACCTATGATGTTGCATGTACCAGTGGTTTATTTCTATGCAGTGGTCTATTTTATTGTTTGTCCATTCTTTTATTGATACCCATATGGAATGTTTCCAGTTTGGGGTCATTACAAAGAAGGTCGTTATGAATATTTTCATACAATACTTTATGGACACGTTTTCACTTTTCTCTTGGGTATATACTTAGAATTGGAATGGCAAAGTCGTGGGGTAGGTATAGTTTTAATTTTATAAGAAGCTTAAATACATTTTTCCAAATGCTATAGCACATATTGTTTTGGGGCTATAACATATTTTTAACACTGCCACCAGTAATATAAATTCCAGGTATTGCCCAACCTTCTATCATTGGTTGTGTTTTTATTATGGTGTTAGTTTTTATTTCCTTGACAACTAATGATGGTGAGAACATTTTCATGTGTTTATTGATTAATCAGAGATATTCCTAGTAAATTTTCTATTTAAAAGCATGCTAATTGCCCATTGACTTGTTTCCTTTTTGGTATACTCTGCCCTACTGTACTTGGGGCACATGTGCTTACGAAGACGATATCATTATGAATAATATGTAGATTCATACAGAAAAAGTACAGGTTATCTGTATTGTCTACTTCTTCAAACATGAGTAAGTTTCCAAACACAGAGATGTACTTAGTATAATGGTGTGTGCCCAATCACTTAGTCGTGTCTGACTTTTTGCCACCCCATGGACTGCAGCTTGCCAGGTTCCTCTGTCCATGGAATTCTCCAGGCAAGAATACTGGAGTGGGTAGTGAATGGTAATCTCTCTAAAAGCAGAAAGTTTAGGAAGTAAGTACTGAAAATGGCTTTCTGTATGTGGCCAGCAATCCACATTGACTGTGAGAATATAACGTTCCTCTTGTCTATTTTAGAATAAATGAGGATTCAAACTAAAATTAAAATAAAGAAAGGAAGGAAAGCAAGACATTGTTAGCCACCAGATAGACCCTGGAGCTATAAGGAACAATAAATAAGGGAGGCCACTCCACTAATTGTATTTTGAAATATATTTCTATAAGCTTCTTAGAGTTTCCAGTACAGTTCCACAAGTCACTGAATCTCACGTTATTTTTCTTTTTGGTGTTTTATTTCTCCAAACTTTGGTTTTGATAGTTTATATTGCTGTGTCATAAAGCTCCTTGATCTTTTGTATGCCCATTCTAAATTACTGTTCCTTTCATCCCAAGTTGCAGTTGGATCTTCTACTTTTTTCATCTTTAGTTTATGTTAATCAATATATAATTTCCTGTGACTGGTAAATAAGTTACTTGTGAATCAGCCTGACTTTCTTGAGGCTGGTGTCTGTTGGCAGCTGTTACATGTTGCAGGGGTCCCCAAACTCCAGGATCTAATGCCTGCTGGAACTAATGTAATAATACTAGAAATTTATTTATTGTTAACTATTATTATTTTATTGTGCACAATAAATACTTGAATCATCCCAAACCACCTTCCGCCTGCCCCCTGGTCCTTGGAAAACATGTCTTCTATGAAAGCAGTCCCTTATGCCATAAAGGATGGGGACTGCTGATCTGTTGCTAGTTTATCCCTACTACTATGGCTTGACTTTCCAGGAGTATTTAATGAATTACAGGTGGTCAGCCAGGTTTCTTCATGGAAGATGACTGGAACCTGATGTTACAAAAAAATTTGAAATTCTGTATTTACTATAGCTTATTTTAATTTAAATAACATTGAACTTAACCTCATTTTTAAATGGGAAAATTTTGCCATTATCTGACTAAAACTAACTCATTTTTCAATATATATTAATTGAACTTAATCTTTTTAAATACAATTAGTTTACATAAACTTTTCACCTCTTCTTGGATCAATTTTGATGATTCACATGTCTCTAGACAAATATACTTTTGTTTTATAAAGTTACATTTAATATTTTCTTTAAAAAACTTAACATGTTTTTCTAATATTACTTACATATTTATTTCTTTTTCCTTATTTAATTTGCCGAGAGCTTATAAATTATATTAGTTGTTAAAATACTATTTAAAATATTTTATTGTATTTTTGTTTTTGTTGGTTAGCTAACCTCAAAAAATAATTACATATTCTTTGAAAATTTTCCTCTTTCTTCTTTAATGAATTATGGCTATAACTTTTCAACTTAAAGCATTTACTTTATTACATATGTATAAGTATAAAATATATTCCTTTTCATCACTTTCTCAAGAGTTTGAAATTTCATTATTTTAAGTTTGATTCTAGAGGCATCTATATGTGGTTTTCCAAATTTCCAAGTAGTTCAGATGTTTGTTAACACCCTTTTTATTACTTGTATCTAACTTCATTATATTATAATAAGAGTCTATAAAATCTTAATTGTTTAAGTTTTCCTTGTGGCAGCAACCTGAGAGGTTTTACTAAAAACTGATACCAGTGAATATTTATATACTATATGAATATTTTCTGTTTGAGAAAGTTAACTTTCTAATTTTCTTCTCTTCCTTCTAACCCATCTTCCTCCTCTCCTAATTCCTTTTTCATTTCTTCTCTCATCTATGATGTATTATTTTATTATAAAATTAACTTAATTCATTATGGAATTTATTTTATTTTGAAATAAATCAATGATATACTTAATATTGTACTATTATTATCATAAATAATGTCACTATTATATATTTATTCTCAAATTTTAGTATATCTTATATGAATATGCCTGTATTTGTGCTTGTTTTGCTTTCCTGTGACTGTTTTTTATTACAAATTATTATTTTCAATTTTTCTTTATCATTTAGTCTAATTATGTCATTGTTTAGGAAACAACATTTAGTTCATTTGTTTCACATTAGCTGAAACTGAGAACACATTATAGAAGTAGAAAATCTATCCACATTCCATATGGGGCTTCCCTGTTAGTTCAGCTGGTAAAGAATCCACCTGCAATGCAGGAGTTCTGGGTCGGTATGATCCCCTGGAAAAGGAAAAGCTATCCACTCCGAATTCTTGGGCCTCCCTGGCAGCTCAGATGGGAAAGAATCCACCTGCAATGCAGAAGACCTGGGTTCAATCCCTGGGTTGGGAAGATCCCATAGAGGAGGAGATCTGGGTTCGATTCCTGGTTTGGGAATATACCCTGGAGGAGGGCATGGCAACCCACTCCAGTATTCCTGCCTGGAGAATCCCCATGGACAGAGAAGCCTGGCAGGCTACAGTCCATGGGGTCCCAAAGAGTTGGACACAGCTGAACGACTAAGCACAGTACACTCTATATAATGTTACATATGAAATTTAATAGTGATGATTTGTTAGAGCTGAAAGAATTTAGATATTTTCCTTTACTATTATCCTATAGTAATTTTACCAGGTTATTCTAAGATTTGTATTTTATTTGGTTTTGCTTTTTGTTTTTTTTCACCCATTCATTGTCAATTATCTTAGCTGTTTTCAATCTTAGATTGAGTCTTTTCAACTCAGGAAAACAGTCCTCAGTAATTTTAACTATTGAACTTATTTCATTTTTATCTTCTCCTGGAATTTTAAATACATTTGGTGTTCTAGATAAAATTTCTTTTCTATCAACACTTTCTTCCCATTTGACAAAAGTGCCTAGGCCTGATTGGCACCTTTGTACCACTGCCTGGTCAGGGGCTGTCCTAAGAAACAAACTGAATTAGCTTAAAAACTAAGCTAGGCACTTACAGGTGGTAATTGTCAGCTAATTGCATTCCTTATAGCTTGGCGGCGAGGTCTTCTCTCAGAAGGGATCTGAGCAGTACACCTCTGTGCCTGTCACTAAATAGAGGGAAAAACATCTTTATCCTGTTTGTTTAAAGAAACTTAAAAGAACATATCAATAATATAATGACATTGTTTAAATAGAGACAGTAAAGAAAAATTAACAAGATTTTGAGATTAAAAAGAGCCAGAAATGTAACTGTGCATGATATATAAGTAAGTGAGTGAAGTTGCTCAGTTAAGTCCAATTCTTTGCAATCTCATGGACTGTCGCCTACCAGGCCCCTGTGTCCATGGAATTTTCCAGGCAAGAGTACTGGAATGGATTGCCATTTCCTATATACATTGTACATAAAAGGTCAAATTTTTTTAAATATAAGCTTTGTAACACCTAACCGGTACTAAGAAATTAGAGCATTTTTTAAAAAATTCATTATATGCTTAGATTAAGACTTTGCAGCTTACATGAGTCACAGCTCTCCTTGCTGCTATGATCAGATGAAATATCTTCCCCAGTATATTTGTCATGGCAGCAGACTCGTTATGGAAGATATCCAGACTTTGTATTAATAACATCACTTAACCAATGATGAGGTTTTTTTCTTTTTCCTTTTTTGCCTTTCTTATTACTCATCCTAGATTCAATGACAGCCACAGACCAGAAGTGTGTAGTAAGAAAAATCTCCAAAGAAAGTGCTCATATTCTGAACCAAAAAGTGGGAAAAGGAACTTCTAATGGTCACAGTGGGGAGTGTTCTATTTTTCTTTGTTTTTCTGTCTACTTCAGTCACCAGTGACTGCTGTGGTGGTGGTGGCAACAGAAATCACAGTGGAGGCCAGGCAGTTGCCTTAACTCAAAGGGAGGGGAAGTTTTATCTCTGACCACAGGAGTTGTAGTTCCAAAACATGAGCTGAAACTCCACGCCTTAGCTTCTCTATCTTTCTGGCTATCCCTCGATTTTGATGTAATCACAGGAAGTGCACAGGAGAGCAGGAAGTATAAAGGCATAAGCCCCAGCAAAGCAGAAAAAGTTGGGCAATCACAGAGAAAAAAGAACTCAAGAAAAATATCCTTTAAAATAGTTTAAGATTTCCTCAGTTCACTCCCAAGCTACACTACCTCGATCTGACTCTAAATAAATATCAAACATTTTGAAAACTGAAATACAGAAAAAAAAAAAAAAAAATCACCATCCAATTTACAGACTGCCTACTGGGTAGCATATATGGAAGACAGTTATAGATACCACTAAAAAGACTTTCAGAAGTTACCAAGTTACAATTATACAAGATGATTAAATCCTAGAGATCAAATATACACCATTCTACCTATAATAAACTGCCGGGGTCCAGCCTCAGCAGGATCCAGAGTTACCCTCAGGATGAACCGTGTCGGCGAGAAAAGGAGAGAGAGAGAGAAGACACAGAAGACCAGCCTTGATAGGGCCAAGTCTGCGAGGGAGAGAGAGAGAAAGAGAGAGAGAGAGAGAGAGAGAGAGAATGACCAGACGGGGGTGTTTGCAGGGTCTGACAGAGTCTGGCAATGCTTTATTTTTTACCGTGGCTTTTATACCCTAAATTAGTACATTTCTAAGGGGAAGATAGTTTAACATTACATCAGCTTGTTCTTCACAAAGCCAGGAGGGTGTTTTCGGCATACTTCTTTGTTTATGAGGGTTTTGTACATTATCTTCTGGCCTTCGGGCCTATTGACATTTTATGACCTATGTGAATGCAAAGCTGTTTTCTGTAATCTATTCTTTAATGAACACAAATGTCAGTCCTTTTGCAGAAGTTATCAGTTAAATTTATCTAAAAAGTTTACCACACAAAGACTCTGCAGCTCTAGTGAGGCAGCCCCTGTTTAGCATTCCTGGTTAAAATTAACAATTTTAAACTCTTATTTTTCTAAATCTTTAACTATAATCACTTTTAGAATAATATTTTTATGTTCTCTAATAGGGCTTCCTCACATCCGAAGGGCTCTGTGCCTATTAGGGCCTTTATGTGATCAGGTTCTTTATGCTGTTTTATGATTAGGGTATTATAAGCAATCATGCATATTAGTACCAAAGGCATAAACGCATTTGCCAAATAAACTAAAATACCAGCAAAGGAGTTTAAATTAAAACACTCCTTTCACCCTGGATAATCTCATAAAATACCACCACCCGGGAAACTTATTGATTAAAGTTCTAAACTGATTCTTATTTGGAAAGAGATCGGGGAAGGCCTTCTGCCTGTGTCACAGAAATTAGGGAGTAGTCTATTGAAGCAAGCATCAGAAAGACAGACATCATCTTTAAGGTGAGCGCTGGGGGCAACTTTTCAGAATCCCTGAAAACCTGATCCGCCTTGCCCGTCAGGTCTTCTCCTCATGACCTTGTCTTGGGTGGGATCTCGTGGACAATCGCTGTTGTTCAATCGCTCAGTCATGTCTGACTCTTTGCAACCCCATGGACTGCAACACACCAGCCTTCCCTGCCCCTCACTATCTCCCGGAGCTTGCTCAAACTCATGTCCACAGAGTCAATGATGCCATCCAACCATCTCATCCTCTGTCGTCCTCTTCTCCTCTTGCCCTCAATCTTTCCCAGCATCAGGGTCTTTTCCAAGGAGCCAGCTCTTCACATCAGGTGGTCAAAGTATTGGAGCTTCAGCTTCAGCATCAGTCCTTCTAATGAATATTCAGGATTGATTTCCTTTAGGATTGACTGGTTTGATTTCCTTGCTGTCAAAAACATTTTGCTAAGAGGGTGAAGCTTATGTAAAGGCTTCTAATCACATTAAATAAAAATAATAAAGAGAGTAGGAGAGAACTTTTGAAGGTGGTGAATACATTTATGGTATAAGTTGTGGTAATAGTTTCACAGGTTTATAATTATATCCAAATTCATGACTTCTATACATTAAATTTGTATAGTTATTTGTATATTAGTCATGTCTCTGGGCTTCCCAGGTGGCGCTAGTGGTAAAGAACCTGCCCGCCAATGCAGGTTAGATGTACGAGTCGCTTGTTAGATGCCTGGGTCAAGAAGGTTCCCTGGAGGAGTGTACGGCAACCCACTCCGGTTTCTTCCTGGAGAATCCCATGGACAGAGGAGCGTGGTGACTGCAGTCCATGGGGTCCAACAGAGTCTGATATGACT
Organism: Odocoileus virginianus; assembly: GCF_023699985.2. Classification (NCBI taxonomy): domain Eukaryota; kingdom Metazoa; phylum Chordata; class Mammalia; order Artiodactyla; family Cervidae; genus Odocoileus; species Odocoileus virginianus. The sequence continues at coordinate 12,829,159 of NC_069697.1, forward strand.
GAAGCAACTTAGCACACACACATGTCTCAATAAAGTGGCATTAAAAAAAAAAAATTGAGTCTTATGCTAGAATTCAGCCCTCACAAAAGCTTAAACCCAATAAAATGGAGTGTCTACCTTAAACATACAGATATCTTTCACACACAAATCTGTACATAAATATTCAGTGCAGCTCTACTCATCCATAATAGCCCCAAATTGGAAACAATTCAGATGTTCTTTCCTGAGTGAATTAGTAAACAAAACTGTTAGTATATGCATACAATGGAATACTACTCATCAATAAAAAGAAACAAGCTGTTAACTAAGGCTATAACACAGATTAATTATAAATGCATTTGCTGAATGAAAAAAAAGCCAATTTCAATGGCTAGATAGCTCAAGATTTGATTTATGTGACATGCTGCAGAAGACACATTGACAGGGGTCAAGAATGATCAGTGGTTGCAGGGGTTAGAGGGAAACGTGACTACAAATAAACTGATAAACCAGGGATATTTTTTAATGGGGTACTAAAACTATTTCTCTGCACTGTTGCACTGTTCTATACATGCATTAAATCTCAGAACTGTAGTCCAAAGAGAATCTTGATTTCATTGTATGTTAATTTTTAAAAATTAAGATAATGTTAGTGGGTTTCATAAACAGTCTGGAAGAGGACCCTCCTCAACTCAGTGCTACACTGAAGTATTTCTGCCTTTGTTCAATTTATTACAAATAATCTACTCACCGCTATGGTCTGCACTTTATAACCAAAATCAAAATACAGCACATGAGGCTGGGATTATCATCCCACTTTATTACCTCCCACTTTCCACTCATATCCTCTTAGTTCTTCTGCAAAAGTCCCACTTTCGTCTTCCAATGTCTCTCTTTTTCTTCCTGTATCTTTAACTATAAAACTGGTGCTTACTTGTGCATTCTAGAGGAGAATTTTTTAAGGAATGACAGAAGAAACGTGTTAGTCTGAATTTTCATTTTGTGCTCAGTCGCTCAGTCATGTCCAACTCTTTGCGACCCTTTGGACTGTAGCCTGCCAGGCTCCTCTGATCAAGGGATTTCTTCAGGCAAGATTACTGGAGTCGGTTGCCATTGCCACATCCAGGGGAGCTTACTCATGTCTCCTGTGTCTTCTGCATTGCAGGTGGTTTCTTTACGGCTGAGCCATCTGGAAATATCCAATTTGATGGATATCTTGTTGACCATAAGTAAAAATTGGTTGGAAGTTAATAGGCTCTAGCACTAAAACTTTAAATCAGGTATTCTTTAACTATAAAAAAAAATTGATTTAACTATACCACACTGTGGAACTGATCCATTTTCTCAGTACATACTATGCTTTGAGTATCTAATAAAAATTCAATAAACTATTGTCTCATCTAAAATTAACAAATTCTTATCCATGTGTAATTAGCATTGTTTTCTTTATTGATGTTTTAACGTACACTGAGTGAAGGAATAAAAGAAATATGGGTAATGCATCTGGATTTTTTGTTCAAATTATTATATAAAATTAAATCTCAGTTTAGTTAAGCAGTAGTTTATAATTTTCACTCCACCTCAGAGTGAGATCTTTTATAGAAATGTGAGTTCTTAAATATACTTTTGAAATACAGGAATTCTTCCAACTGCTACTGTCACATGGTCATAAAAATATAATTATGTTTAACTGTTAGCAGCAGTACATGGTTAATGAATCAAACGCTTGTGTTTTTAATTTGATCAACATCTGGTTTTGCTCTAGTTTTACCACTGAGGAAGCCAAAGTTGATTGACTAAAGAAAGATCAATTAATATATGATGGTTGAATTAAACATTATCATCCATATATAGTAATATATCTTCCTCATTCAAAGTACCCAATTTGTAATACAACTTTCTGTTTATGTTTGTTAATATCACTACTCTTAAATTTATGGTTCTAATTTTGTTTAAAATGCTTGCTATTTCAAAAATTTTGTTAATAGTGTTTCTATTTGCTGTTATGTTAAAGTGTTTGATAAAAGAAATAGTAAACAGTGGGTAGTGAGATATCTTATGTTTGTGTGCTGTTTTATCTATTATTTACAGTAAAGCTGGTTGTTAAATCTGTTTCAATGTTTTGCTTTACCAAAACCTTTTGAAGCTGTGTTGTCTGACATCAATATGAACTCATTATTAACTTAATACATATCTAGATATATATATACATAAGCAATTATAGACATAGACTTCTACATTGGTGGGCATATATACACATTCACATCCCTGTCCACTGAGAGAATTTAGAAGTACTCCAGGAGCAGTGAGCACATCAAGTCCTAAGACCTTGATTTCTAAATAAAATTCTCCAGTAAATGGGAACCAACGTTTCTTGGGGAAATGTTTGATTCTAGTACTGGGATAGGGAAAACACAAGAGAATCCAGGAGTGTTTTACAGTATCAAAAAATAAGAAATACTGGGAGAACAATGGAAGAATGAGAGTGTGTCAGAGGGAAAAGAAGCCAACTGAATAGCCTCCCAAGGACCAGAGCTTAAACAATTTGGGCAGCAACATAAATAATAACTGTATTCGGTTATAAACCAAAGAATAAAATAAATATCTAAATCCATGTTGATACAAATAAATGATAAGTTTAAAAACAGAGGCTAAGTGATGTATACTCACCTAGAATAATTCCAAATACCAAAGGTAGAAGGAATAAGAATGTAATAGATGATCATTAGATTACTCTCAGGCAAAATATACTAACATATGATAAAATCTGTAGGTGAAATTTTATGATATTTTATAGCCTCACAATTAATTACTGTGATGGTTTTAACTTATGTGAAAATGCCTTAATAATACTACTTCCAGGAAGTAGATAATAATAGTAGATATTAATGTTTTTCCCCTTAAGTGTGGACTAGACTTAGTGATTTATGTTCAAAGAATAGAGCATGTAAAGTGAAAAATGCTAATTCAGCAATAATAAAAACTGACAACAGAATGATTTAAGCCAACATTACCAGACACAAATCATATTACTAGTATGTATTCTCTTAAATGATTTAATTTGGAGGATACTTCACTTCTGTGCTGTTCTCCCAAATCCATAACTCCAGGCTAATTTTGAGAAAATATCAGACAAACTAATTGAAGGAATTCTACAAAATATCTTACTAGAATGCTTCATAAAAGTCATTTTAAAAAAAGAAAAGACAGAAATTTTCACAGATTAAAGTAGATATGATAAGTAAATACAGTGTGCTACCCTGGATTCCATCACAGGCTATAACACTGACATTTGTAGAAAAATTGTTAAAATAAAGTCTTTAATTTGTTAGTATTGTATTAATACTATACATTTTTTAAATTTCATAAGTTTAGTATTTTAGTAGTTTTATTATTTAGTATTTTATTTAATCTTTTAGTATTTTTTTTAATTTCATAAATTTAGTGTCATTATTTAAGAGAAACAGGATAAAGTTTATATGAGAACTCTGTAACTATCTTTATAACTTCTCCTTAATTATAAAATTATTTCAAAATTAAAAAGTGAAATAGTATTTTATTTAATCTTTTAGTATTTTTTTTAATTTCATAAATTTAGTGTCATTATTTAAGAGAAACAGGATAAAGTTTATATGAGAACTCTGTAACTATCTTTATAACTTCTCCTTAATTATAAAATTATTTCAGAATTAAAAATTGAAGTGAAAGTGAAAGCCACTCAGTCATGTTCAACCCTTTGCAACCCCGTGGACTGCCAGTCTCCTCTGTCCAAGGAGTTTTCCAGGCAAGATTGCCAGAGTGGGTTGCCATCCTCTTCTCCAGGGGATCTTCCAAACCCAGGAATGGACCTCAGGTCTCTCATATTGCAGGCAGATTCTTTACTGTCTGATCCACAAATCCAAAGGATCAAATAACAGCAAGTGGCAATCAGATTCAGTAGTAAGTAGGAAAATTTATGAAATCGCAATCCTTCCACAATGGATTGCTATGAAGCTAAAGAGTCTGGAAATGATCATTATCAGCTAAACATAGAGCAAGGAGTTCTCTGAAGCACTCTTTTTAGAAGTGTGTTTAATACAACTTCTTTGAAAAAACTGTTTGGCTTTATGTGGTAATGCTGAGGATACGCTTATCCATGACCCAACAATTCTACTCTGAGGTGGATATTCTAGGGAAACTCATATATTTGCATACCACAATAAAGGTCAAGGTTGTCCTCAATTGAATTGTTAGTATATATTAGCCCAAATCTCAAAAAAATTGAAATGCTCATTGTTATTAGAGTGAACAAATTGTTATAGAGCTATAATGAATTAACAAATATGCAACAATGAAACTTACTGAACTCCAGTCACATGTAAATATTTATGTATATTATAAAAACAGTATTGAAAGACAACAAACACAAGATAAAATATTCAATGTGATTACATTAATAAAAGGTTAAAAAATACAATATAGTGTATCTCTAGGGGCACATATAGGAAAGCTGAGCACCGAAAAATTGATGCTTTGAACTGTGGTGTTGGAGAAGACTCTTGAGAGTCCTTTGGACTGCAAGGAAATCCAACCAGTCCATCCTAAAGGAGATCAGTCCTGGGTGTTCATTGAAAGGATTGATGCTGAAGCTGAAAAGTCCAATACTTTGGCCACCTCATGCGAGGAGTTGACTGGTTGGAAAAGATCCTCATGCTGGGAGGGACTGGGGGCAGGAAGAGAAGGGGACGACAGAGGATGAGATGGCTGGATGGCATCATCGACTCGATGGGCATGAGTTTGAGTAAACTCTGGGAGTTGGTGATGGACAGGGAGGCCTGGCGTGCTGTGATTCATGGGGTCGCAAAGAGTCGGACACTCCTGAGCAACTGAACTGAACTGAACTGATGTATAGGTAATGTTTAAGTTTGTTTGGGATGCTGTAACAAAAATACCACAGACTGGTGACTTAAATAACAAGCATTTATTTCTCAGTCTTGGAGGCTGGAAAGTCCACAGTTAAGGTGCTGGCAGATTTAGTGTCTGCTGAAGCTTCCTTCCTGTTTGATAGACTGCATCTTCTTCCTGAGCTTTTGCCATGGAGGAAGGCATGATGGAGCTTTCTGGGGTCTTTTTAATAAGGGCATTAACCCCATTCTTGAGAGTTTGGTCTTCATGAGTATAGCCTAGCATGTGCAATCTCAGTCGTGTCCGAACCTTTGCAAGCTCACCAGAATTCTCTGTCCATGGGATTTCCCAGGCAAGAATGCTGGAGTATGTTATCATTTCCTTCTCCAAGGGATCTTCCCAACCCAGCGATCAAATTTGCATCTCTTGCATCTCCTTCGTTGGCAGGCAGATTTTTCACTGCTTCCACAGTCTAGCTACTGAAAGTCACACCTCTTAGTATCATCCTTCTTGGGGTTAGAATTTCAATATATGAATTTGGGATGGAAGGGAAGAGAACATTCTGGTGTAAAAATGTGAGTGAAAACAAAGAAGTAATGATCATCAGTCTTCATATGTTACTTATGGATCATTTGGGGATATATACAGGATGTTTTAAAATATTTTAAAAATATGAAGCTATTACATGAACTTTGCTCTATGTTATGTGGCAGCCTGGATGGGAGGGGAGTTTGGGAGAGAATGGATCCATGTATATGTGTGACTGAATCCATTTGCTGTTCACCTGAAATTATGATAACATTGTTAATCAGCTATACCCTAATACAAAATAAAAAGTTAAAAATATATGAAGATATTTACCATAAAAATTAGCATTGTAGTTATTCCTAAGGGGTGGGGTACCATGGAACAAGAACACATGAAGGTGTTCTGGGAAGACTGCAGGTTTCTTTCCAGCCTAGATGGTGGTCACCCAGGTATTGGTTTTCTAGTTATGTGATATGCTGCATGGTACAATTTTATGCACTGTCGTTATATATATTATTTTTCATATTTTTAAAAGGCAAATGCATAGGTATATTTGTTTTAAGAAATCCAGAATCCAAACTAAGATTTTAAAATCTATAATACTCCAAAAATAACATTTGTACAATTAATGAATAGAAGAAAAGTTGATTACACAAAAGTTAACAAAGTGCTTACAGAAAGTGTCATTTGACTCTAAATTTGAAAATTAGGTATGGAATAGAGTGTCTGTGAATGTGAAACACATTTTCCCTTATATTTTGTAACGTAGAATCTTAAATTTATATGAAACTTGGAATAGCGGTTTGGCTCACCATCCAGTCTAAATATTCAAAATTACTGCCAACCTGAGAGATTTGATATAATATATTCAGACTAAGCTGATACACTAAAAAAGTGAACACCAATTATAGGGACACAATAAAATCATAGGGGAGGTAGAAGAAGTAACACAATATTATAAGTTTCACTTTTGCATCATTTCCAATAGTTTATTATTCAGGCAAATCATAATCCCAGAAAGATTATACCCTCTCTGTGGCTAACTACAACAGTCCAAGTAAAATATTTCAGTCCTTCATGGGCTGGTTATATAGCTGAAAAGAGGGCTAGTCACTAAATACATCTCTTTAAATCCCTAGACAGACTTAACTCCTTCACTCATCCATTGTGGAGCTTTTATTTTTATTATTTTTTATTATTATTTACAATAGCTGCTGTCATTCCCATTTGCCCAGTTGTTCACTGATTCTAAGGTGAACAAGACCTAAATAAACCAAGACCATGAGAAGCTATCCTGAATTCTTCTTCTGGTGCTGTAGTAAGATTTTCTCACAGCCTCTTTTGATACTGTTGCTTCCATTTCATGGATTTTTTTTTTTTCTTTCCATTGAACTTCTCTGTCATTACCAATATGTCTTTATAGTTTACACTTTTCAAATTATATAAGAAAAGGGTGTAAGGACTTCCCAATATACACACTTGGATCCTGACAGCTCTTTCCACATCATTTATAGTACCTAAAACAAAGACTATTTGGGATACAGACATTCCTTTCACCGCTCCTGGATTTTGATATCACTTTGACGGATTCAAGCTAAGTAACTTCTCTCTCCATTGGACATTTGCCTGAATTCCAAGCCTGCTCTATGGGGACATATAGTCACTTCAATTTTACTGGAGAAACTCTTCCATTACCTCTCTTGCAATACCAAGACCTTGCACATTTCCTCTGCTTTCCTTAGAACAGCTTTCAACCACAGAGGGTTTTATCCCTTCATGGATACAGAATCCCAAATGTGTAGGCAGATTGCTAGAAGCCATTTTGTCTATGTTTTTCCATGCATTGGGAGACTAAAATTCTAGACCAGAGATCATATTGAATTGATTTCACCCAAGGGCCAAAGAGCAGTTTTCATGAAGTAAATGGCCTAGATGCATGCCCAGTCAAGGAACACTCAGACAAAGCTGAGTGGCAGTAACAGCCTGCAGATGTGTGACTGGTGTTAAGAACTGTCAGAGACAGTGATTTTCCTAAAAAATACTATTTTTTATCTTATAATCATACAAGTAAGCATTTGCTACTAAAAACCAAATCTAAAGTTTTTTAACATCTGTCTAAAGATCTCTTCTATATATATTTTAAATTGCCTTATTTTAAACATAAATTTTAAATAATATTATTCTTTCTGAGCTCTTAATTGTAAATAGTATATTATGAAAAACTAAATGAAGTTTGTAACATGAATGAAAGAATAATACATAGGGCACAAGACATGAGAACACATGAAAAAACACATTTTGGCTGTTAGTTTTCAATTACCATAAAATTAAATTTTAGACTTGAAACCAGAGTTTTGCTTTAAAGTATAAATGCTTGATTTTCAGAGCAATCGTTTATTTCTAGATTTTCTATTTTTCTCTTTCCTCATTCAAAATAAAATTTGCTATGATATTCTGAGAGAGATAAGTAAAAAATCCTGCAATATGTTGTAGTCTGTGGCTTCTGAGGGAAATTAATACCATCTGTAATTGGCAATTTTGTAGAAACTAAATCTCCAATGAATGGCACCACAAACGCTATTATTGACTCACAAAATTACTATCTAAATAAAAATGAAAATCCATGTTGCAGGCCATTACTATTTCCTTGCTTCAAATTAATTTCCTCCATACCACCTTTCCCACTGATGACAGCCTCTAGAGTTTTGACTAACCACAGTATATTACTGTTCAGCTGCCACAAATAGCACAAAACATATCCACAACTGGAAAAACCCTGAGGAGAGCTCTGTTCTCATTCCGAGGTGAAAATAGTTTTTCAGAATGTTAAACAGGACAGCTAACCCCAGAGGGATTCTGATACTCACAAATATATAATGTGTTCAGTCACTTCAGTCATGCCCAACTCTTTATGACCCCATGGACTATAGCCCACCAGACTCTTCCATCCATGGGTTTCTCCAGGCAAGAACACTGGAGTGGGTTGCTATTTCCTTCTCCAGGACAAGTAAATAATATTTTAGTGAAAATATCTATAACAAGTTTGTCCTCTTTAGCACTTAAATCTTATTTGCATGTCCAATAAAGTTATTTGAAGAGAAGAGCATATTTGTAAAATGGTAGTTAAAATATTTAACCGCGATGGCTCAGCAGGTAAAGAATCTCCTTGCAATGCAGGAGACACAGGTGACGCAGGTTCAATCCCTGCATTGGGAAGATCTCCTGGAGAAGGAAATGGCAACCCACTCTAGTGTACTTGCCTGGAAAATCCCATGAACAGAGGAGTCTGGTGGGCTACAGTATCAGTTCAGTTCAGTCGCTCAGTCGTGTCCAACTCTGTGACCCCATGAATCTCAGCAGGCCAGGCCTCCTTGTCCATCACCAACTCCCAGAGTTTACTCAAACTCATATCCAGTGAGTCAGTGATGCCATCCAGCCATCTCATCCTCTGTCATCCCCTTCTCCTCCTGCCCTCAATCCCTCCCAGCATCAGGGTCTTTTCCAATGACAGTATATGGGGACGCAAAGAGTCAGATACAACTGAACATGATGCACAAAGACACAAAAGTAACAATACTATTACAGAAGGAGTCACTTTGAAATCATACTGAATGTATGATTTCTCAGTGTATTGATACTGACAAATCAAAATTTTTAGCTGTTAGATCAAGAGGCAGAAGAGTCACTGGGCTTTGCAAATTCATGAAAAAACATGTCATCTTGTTTCTTGGCCTCTTCCCTGGGTAGTTCTTGAATTCTATTTTAACTGCAAACATCCACATTTTTTTCAGATAAAGAAACTAAAGCTTTTGGAAATTAAACAACATTCCTAGAAGTAAGCAATTCATAAGAGAACCAAGATTACAGCTTTGTTCTACTTGAATTCAAGGTCTGTAATATTTCCAATCATGTGACCTACTCTTCTTGCCTATTTTCATCAATATTCTACAGACATAGTCTTCATTCCTTAAAGAAATGAAGTCTACATTCATGGTTTTCTGGATGATGTAGTGTGGCAATGAGAGGGTATAGGTAAGGAAATCAGGTGGAAGACATTGTAATAGTTAGTCTAGAGGTCATGAGCATCTAAAACAGAGAAATGTCATAAATGGAACAAGAGAGGAGGAGAGCTAAGTGATGAGTATTCAAAAATGTATAAGCCTTAACAGCTCTTTTAATGAAAGAGGCTGCTTTGCCCCATATGCCTTTTAAAGTCCTGGGAAAAAAATATGAGTTAGGGCAATTAAATTTATCTTATAGAAACTTGGAATTCGTGAGATGAGCCAGTTGCTACTGAGCACTTGAGATAAAAAATATAAAAATTTCAGATGCTTGGAGAATAGTAAGATTGTGACTGAAAGAAATTCTGGCCCATGATAAATAGAAGTCTGAATTCTTGATGGCTTTCAAATTCCCAATTGCACCCTGTAAGAGGTCTGGATGTATTTTGGTCTGTTTGTGGGTTTCTGTGAGATTATAGCATGTACCCATATAAAAACCACTTGTCTGAGCTGGTTCTAGTGAGTCTTTGTTTTTTGTCAAAGGAGAAAGAGAGGAAGGAAGGAAGGAAGGAAGGAAGGAAGGAAGGAAGGAAGGAAGGAAGGAAGGAAGGAAGGAAGGAAGAAGTACAAAACTTTAACTGAGAAAGAGCATACATTGTTGAGAAAGGTCTGTATTTATGGAGACAGAAGCAAAAAAGGGTTAAAGATGTAAAAACCAAGAAACCAGCAAGAGAAATTGTGAATAAGAGGGTAATAAAGGGAGGAGCCAAGATGGCGGAGGAATAGGACAGGGAGACCACTTTCTCTCCTACAAATTCATCGAAAGAACATTTGAACGCTGAGCAAATTTCACAAAACAATTCTGATCGCTAGCAGAGGACATCAGGCGCCCAAAAAAGCAGCCCATTGTCTTCGAAGGGAGGTAGGACAAAATATAAAAGATAAAAAGGGGGTCAAAAGAGCTAAGGACGGAGACCCGTCCCGGGAAGGGAGTCTTAATAGAGGAAGTTTCCAATCACCAGGAAACCCTCTCACTGGCGGGACTGGGGGAAGTTTTCGGCATTCTAACTGGGAGGAAAAATTAAACAAGGCCCACAGATTACGTGCCTAAAAGCAACTCCCAGCGGAAAAATACCCCAGACGCCCGCACCCGCCAGGAACAAGCGGGGGCGGGACAGAGAGGAGCGGGCTGCATTGCTTAGGGTAAGGACCAGCCTGAAGACCCTGAGAGCAATCGGAGGGAGCTTTTTTAAACTGTGGGATAGCAAGGGACAAAATTAACCGGCCCGAACACACTGCTGGCGGTTCTCAAAACAAAGGGACTGAGAAAGTCCAGAGAAGAGCCGGCCCATCCCCGCTGGAGGTAGGAGGCAGGGGGGAGGGGAAAAGGGCAAACTCAGCCCCTGAGAACACTCCCTCCCACACTGCAAACAGGCCCCCGGTTCCTATCTAAAGACTTCCTGAGACCCGACTGACGGCCCTCGCTGGTGCCGGGAAGGGAAAAAGCGCGCCGTACCCGGGGAGAGTGCGCCCAAGCCTCTGGCTGCCTGAACCGCTCAGGCCGGGGAAGGCACAAAATGCAGGCGCAACCGAATCCGCGCTTTTGTGGAGTACCCGAAAACTGGAACCGCACTCAATGCAGGGCCCGCTCCATATAGAGCAGCCAGGAGCCTGAGCAGTGTAGACGGGGAAAGCACTGACACCCGTGAGCGGGGCAAACCCAGTGTGGCCGGAACACGGTGAGCGCTATCCACACAGAGCGATATCTGTCTGCAGCGCCCCGCCCTCCCCGTAGCAGGACTGAACTGAACTAGCGAACCTAAATAAGAGATCACCTCCTCCTGCCTGTGTCAGGGCGGAAATTAGACACCGAAGAGATGGCAAACAGAAGCCAAATAAAGGGAACTGCTTCAGAAAGGACCGATGCAGCAGATTAAAATCCCTGAAGGTAACACCGACTACACCAGAAGGGGCCTATAGATATCGAGAAGTGTAAGCTGGAAAGAGGAGCTATCTGAAATTGAACTGAACCTACACTGACCGCAACAACTCCAGAGAAATTCCTAGATATATATGTATATTTTTTTTTAATTAAAAAAAATTTTTTTTTTCTTTCCTTTTTTTTTATTTTTTTATTTTTTCTCTTTTATTTTCTTTTAAAATTCCCTATTACTCCCCCATTACTCCTCAACTTTCATTTTCATATATTTTTACGATTTTTTTAATTAGGGAAAAAAAGGTTTTGTTTTGTTTTTTTCTTTTTCTTGTTTTTCTCTCCTATTTCCTTTTAAAGTCCTCTAATACTCCTCTATTATTCCTTCATTTTCATTTTCATTTCACTATAACCTTGCCAAAAAAAAAAAAGAGAGAGAGAGAAGCCCTATTTTTAAACCGAACTTCATATACATTTCTAAATTTTTTGTGTGTTTGTGTTTTTGTTTTTAAATATTGTATTTCAAAGAGTCTAACCTCTTTGTGTGGTGATTACTCTCCCACTTTTGACTCTCTGTTTTCTACCTCAGAACACCTCTATTTCCTCCTTTCCCCTTCTCTTCCCAATCCAATTCTGTGAATCTTTGTGGGTGTCTGGGCTACGGAGAACACTTTGGGAACAGATAACTGCATAGATCTGTCTCTCTCCTCTTGAGTCCCCTTTTTCTCCTCCTGCTCACCTCTATCTCCTTCCTCCCTCTCCTATTCTTCATGTAACTCTGTGAACCTCTCAGGTTGTCTCTCACAGTGGAGAATCTTTTCACGATTAACCTGGAAGTTTTATTATCAGTGCTGTATAGTTGGAGAAGTCTTGAGACTATTGGAAGTATAAAACTGAAATCCAGAGGCAGGAGACTTAAGCCCAAAACCTGAGAAAACCAGAAAACTCCTGACTACACGGAACATTAAGGAATAAGAGACCATCCAAAAGCCTCCATACCTACACCTAAACCAACCACCACCCAAGAGCCAATAAGCTCCAGTACAAGACATACCACGCAAATTCTTTAGCAACGCAGGAACATAGACCTGAGTGTCAACATACAGTCTCTCCAAAGTCACACCTAACACAGAGACCCATCACAAAACTCATTACTGGACACTCCATTGCACTCCAGAGAGAAGAAATCCAATTCCACACACCAGAACGCTGACACAAGCTTCCCTAACCAGGAAACCTTGACAAACCAATCGTCCAACCCCACCCACTGGGTGAAACCTCCACAATAAAAAGGAACCTCAGACCACAAGAATACAGAAAGCCCACTCCAGACACAGCAATCTAAACAAGATGAAAAGGCAGAGAAATACTCAACAGGTAAAGGAACATGAAAAAGCCCATAAGTCAAACAAAAGAGGAGGAAATAGGGAATCTACCTGAAAAAGAATTTAGAATAATGATAATAAAAATGATCCAAAATCTTGAAAACAAAATGGAGTTACAAATAAATAGCCTGGAGACAAAGATTGAGAAGATGCAAGAAATGTTTAACAAGGACCTAGAAGAAATTTTAAAAAGTCAATTAAAAATTAATAGTGAAATAAATGAGATCAAAAACACTCTGGAGGAAACCATGAGTAGAATAACAGAGACAGAAGATAGGATAAGTGAGTTAGAAGATAAAGTGGTGGAAATAAATGAAGCAGAGAGGAAAAAAGAAAAAAGAATCAAAAGAAATGAGGACAACCTCAGGGACCTCTGGGACAATGTGAAATGCCCCAACATTCGAATCATAGGAGTCCCAGAAGAAGAACACAAAAAGAAAGGCCATGAGAAGTTACTCGAGGCGATAATAGCTGAAAACTTCCCTAAAATGGGGAAGGAAATAGCCAACCAAGTCCAAGAAACCCAGAGAGTCCCAAACAGGATAAACCCAAGGCAAAACACCCCAAGACACATATTAATCAAATTAACAAAGATCAAACACAAAGAACAAATATTAAAAGCAGCAAGGGAGAAACAACAAATAACACACAAAGGGATTCCCATAAGGACAACAGCTGATCTATCAATAGAAACCCTTCAGGCGAGAAGGGAATGGCAGGACATACTTAAAGTAATGAAAGAGAATAACCTACAACCTAGATTACTCTACCCAGCAAGGATTTCATTCAGATATGAAGGAGAACTCAAAAGCTTTACAGACAAGCAAAAGCTGAGAGAATTCAGCACCACCACACCAGCTCTTCAACAAATACTAAAGGATCTTCTCTAGACAGGAAACACAGAAAGGTGGTATAAACGTGAACCCCAAACAACAAAATAAATGGCAACGGGACCATACCTATCAATAATTACCTTAAATGTAAATGGGTTGACTGCCCCAATCAAAAGACAAAGGCTGGCTGAATGGATACAAAAGCAAGACCCCTATATATGCTGTCTACAAGAGACCCACCTCAAAACAAGGGACACATACAGACTAAAAGTGAAGGGCTGGAAAAAAATATTCCACACAAACAGAGACCAAAAGAAAGCAGGAGTCGCAATACTCATATCAGATAAAATAGACTTTTAAATAAAGGCTGTGAAAAGAGACAAAGATGGACACTACATAATGATCAAAGGATCAATCCAAGAAGAAGATATAACAATTATAAATACATATGCACCCAACATAGGAGCACCGCAATATGTAAGGCAAATACTAATGAGTATGAAAGAGGAAATTAATAGTAACACAATAATAGTAGGAGACTTTAATACCCCACTCACAACTATGGATAGATCAACTAAACAGGAAATGAACAAGGAAACACAAACTTTGAAGGAAACAATGGACCAGCTAGACCTAATTGATATCTATAGGACGTTTCACCCCAAAACAATCAAATTCACCTTTTTCTCAAGTGCACACGGAACCTTCTCCAGAATAGATCACATCCTGGGCCATAAATCTAGTCTTGGTAAATTCAAAAAAACTGAAATCATTCCAGTCATCTTTTCTGACCACAGTGCAGTAAGATTAGATCTCAATTACAGGAAAAAAAATATTAAAAATTCAAACATATGGAGGCTAAACAACATGCTTCTGAATAACCAACAAATCATAGAAGAAATCAAAAAAGAAATCAAAATATGCATAGAAATGAATGAAAATGAAAACACAACAACCCAAAACCTATGGGACACTGTAAAAGCAGTGCTAAGGGAAAGATTCATAGCATTACAGGCCTACCTCAAGAAACAAGAAAAAAGTCAAATAAATAAGCTAACTCTACACCTAAAGCAACTAGAGAAGGAAGAAATGAAGAACCTCAGGGTTAGTAGAAGGAAAGAAATCTTAAAAATTAGGGCAGAAATAAATGCAAAAGAAACTAAAGAGACCATAGCAAAAATCAACAAAGCTAAAAGCTGGTTTTTTGAAAAAATAAACAAAATTGACAAACCATTAGCAAGACTCATTAAGAAACAAAGGGAGAAGAACCAAATTAACAAAATTAGGAACGAAAATGGAGCGATCACAACAGACAACACTGAAATACAAAGGATCATAAGAGACTACTACCAGCAGCTCTATGCCAATAAAATGGACAACTTGGAAGAAATGGACAAGTTCTTAGAGAAGTATAATTTTCCAAAACTGAACCAGGAAGAAATAGAAGATCTTAACAAACCCATCACAAGCAAGGAAATCGAAACTGTAATCAGAAATCTTCCAGCAAACAAAAGCCCAGGACCAGATGGCTTCACAGCTGAATTCTACCAAAAATTTAGAGAAGAGCTAACACCTATCTTACTCAAACTCTTCCAGAAAATTGCAGAAGAAGGTAAACTTCCAAACTCATTCTATGAGGCCACCATCACCCTAATTCTAAAACCAGACAAAGATGCCACAAAAAAAGAAAACTACAGGCCAATATCACTGATGAACATAGATGCAAAAATCCTTAACAAAATTCTAGCAAACAGAATCCAACAACATATTAAAAAAATCATACATCATGACCAAGTGGGCTTTATCCCAGGAATGCAAGGATTCCTTAATATCCGCAAGTCAATCAATGTAATACACATTAACAAATTGAAAGATAAAAACCATATGATTATCTCAATAGATGCAGAAAAAGCCTTTGACAAAATTCAACATCCATTTATGATTAAAACTCTCCAGAAAGCAGGAATAGAAGGAACATACCTCAACATAATAAAAGCTATATATGACAAACCCACAGCAAGCATTATCCTCAATGGTGAAAAATTGAAAGCATTTCCCCTGAAATCAGGAACAAGACAAGGGTGCCTACTCTCACCACTACTATTCAACATAGTTTTGGAAGTGTTGGCCACAGCAATCAGGGCAGAAAAAAAAGTAAAAGGAATCCAGATAGGAAAAGAAGAAGTGAAGCTCTCGCTGTTTGCAGATGACATGTTCTTCTACATAGAAAACCCTAAAGACTCTACCAGAAAATTACTAGAGCTAATCAACAAATACAGTAAAGTTGCAGGATATAAAATTAACACACAGAAATCTCTTGCATTCCTATACACCAGCAATGAGAAAAAAGAAAGAGAAATTAAGGAAACAATACCATTCACCACAGGAACAAAAAGAATAAAATACTTAGGAGTATATCTACCTAAAGAAACAAAAGACCTATACATAGAAAACTATAACACACTGATGAAAGAAATCAAAGAGGACACAAACAGATGGAGAAATATACCGTGTTCATGCATTGGAAGAATCAATATTGTCAAAATGGCTATACTACCCAAAGCAATCTATAGATTCAATGCAATCCCTATCAAACTACCAACGGTATTTTTCACAGAACTAGAACAAATAATTTCACAATTTGTGTGGAAATACAAAAAAACCTCGAATAGCCAAAGTAATCTTGAGAAAGAAGAATGGAACTCGAGGAATCAACCTGCCTGACTTCAGACTATACTACAAAGCCACAGTCATCAAGACAGTATGGTACTGGCACAAAGACAGAAATATAGATCAATGGAACAGAATAGAAAGCCCAGAGATAAATCCACGAACCTATGGTCACCTTATCTTCGACAAAGGAGGCAAGGATATACAATGGAAAAAAGACAACCTCTTTAACAAGTGGTGCTGGGAAAACTGGTCAACCACCTGTAAAAGAATGAAACTAGAACACTTTCTAACACCATACACAAAAATAAACCCAAAATGGATTAAAGATCTAAATGTAAGACCAGAAACTATAAAACTCCTAGAGGAGAACATAGGCAAAACACTCTCCGACATAAATCAGAGCAGGATCCTCTATGACCCACATCCCAGAATTTTAGAAACAAAAGCAAAAATAAACAAATGGGACCTAATGAAACTTAAAAGCTTTTGCACAACAAAGGAAACTATAAGCAAGGTGAAAAGACAACCCTCAGATTGGGAGAAAATAATAGCAAAAGAAGCAACAGACAAAGGATTAATCTCAAAAATATACAAGCAACTCCTGCAGCTCAACTCCAGAAAAATAAATGACCCAATCAAAAAATGGGCCAAAGAACTAAACAGACATTTCTCCAAGGAAGACATACAGATGGCTAGCAAACACATGAAAAGATGCTCTACATCACTCGTTATCAGAGAAATGCAAATCAAAACCACAATGAGGTACCATTACAAGCCAGTCAGGATGGCTGCTATCCAAAAGTCTACAAGCAATAAATGCTGGAGAGGGTGTGGAGAAAAGGGAACCCTCTTACACTGTTGGTGGGAATGCAAATTAGTACAGCCACTATGGAAAACAGTGTGGAGTTTTCTTAAAAAGCTGGAAATAGAACTGCCATATGACCCAGCAATCCCACTTCTGGGCATACACACCAAGGAAACCAGATCTGAAAGAGACACGTGCACCCCAATGTTCATCGCAGCACTGTTTATAATAGTCAGGACATGGAAGCAACCCAGATGCCCATCAGCAGACGAATGGATGAGGAAGCTGTGGTACATATACACCATGGAATATTACTCAGCCATTAAAAAGAATTCATTTGAATCAGTTCTAATGAGATGGGTGAAACTGGAGCCCATTATACAGAGCAAAGTAAGTCAGAAAGATAAAGACCATTACAGTATACTAACACATATATATGGAATTTAGAAAGATGGTAACAATAACCCTATATGCAAAACAGAAAAAGAGACTCAGATGTATAGAACAGACTTGTGGACTCTGTGGGAGAAGGCGAGGGTGGGATGTTTCAAGAGAACAGCATCGAAACATGTATATTATCTAGGGTGAAACAGATCACCAGCCTAGGTTGGATGCATGAGACAAGTGCTCAGGCCTGGTGCACTGGGAAGACCCAGAGGGATCGGGTGGAGAAGGAGGTGGGAGGGGGGACCGGGATGGGGAATACATGTAAATCCATGGCTAATTTATTTCAATGTATGACAAAAACCACTGCAATGTTGTAAGGTGATTAGCCTCCAACTAATGAAAATAAATGGGGGGGGGGGGAGACAAAAAAAAAAAAAAAAGAGGGTAATAAAGGCACAGATGCATTGCTCCTTTTCAGAAATCCACTCAGATGATCCCAACTGAATAATGAAATAAGACATCATTTATTCATATGGCAGAAACCTTTATAAAATTTGCCTATAGGTCATGTTCAATATGAAGGGCTTTCCAGGTAATGCAGTGGTAAAGAATCCCCCTGCTAGTGCAGGAGACACAAGAGATGCAGGTTCAATCCCTGGGTATGAAGATCCCCTGGAGAAAGAAATGGCAACCCACTTCAGTATTCTTGCCTGGAAAATCCCATGGACACAAGAGCCTGGTGGGTTACAGTACAAGGGGTTTCAAAGAGTCAGATAAAACTGAGTGACTGAGCACACACACGCACAAAAATAAATTATAAGGATGATAATGAATTCTATATTTCAAATAGCTTGTAATAGTGTCCCTTGTCTTTCCCCTACATTCACGAGGAAATATTCTAATCTGTCCAGTAAACCTGCATACCTCTTTCTTAATATAAAACATCGCATACCATAACAGACATCCAATTTATAAGATTTACTGTGCAGTTTACCCAACCCAGTATTCTTGGGCTTCCCTTGTGGCTCAGCTGGTAAAGAATCCACCTGCAATGCAGGAGACCTGGGTTCAGTCCCTGGGTTGGGAAGATCCCATGGAGAAGGGAAAGGCTTACCACTCCAGTACTCTGGTCTGGAGAATTCCATGGACTGCATAGTCCATGGGGTAAAAAAGAGTCAGACACCACTGAGCGATTTTCACTTTCACTTTCCACATTCAACACTTTCTTCTTCTTTTCACTTTTTATTTCTTCCTAAATTACTTATTCTCCTTTTTGCTTTCCCTTTAAGAAACCAAATAAGTATCTTCCTTAGAGTAATAGGCTTTCAGAAGATACTGATTTAGACAGTTTAATAACAAGATAATCTAGGTCCTTCAAAAAATTATTCCAACTTTTAGATCTATATCAAAACATTAGTAAAATTGAAAGGTCTAAGGAAAACTGTAGCTGAATTGTTGCTGGAGAATTTAATGAAGAATGTTTAATTAGCAACAGGCATTTTCTGTAGAAACAGGGCAAAATTCAAACAAGTACGTAATTTTTTTTTTTTTTTTTTTTTCACTTAAGACTGGAGGCTGCAGTGAGAAAATACTGTCTTGTGGTGGGAATAAAAATATTTGAGGTTTTATCTTAGTGGGTCCAAGGAATGTTTTTCATTTTTCTTTTGAGAAGTGAGAGTAGGGAAAAATAAGAACTCTTCCTTTCCTATTATCTTTTCTGTAGGATAGATAAATGAGAAATTAGAAAAGAAAATCCTTGTACTATCCAACAGCTGGAGGGCTTTTGGCATCAAGGACTGGAAAGAATTGGAGGAAAAGGAAGAGCCTTTGATATAAAATAATTGGAAAGATGCAAAATTTCCTTTGAAGCCAATCATACAAATTAAAGAGAGAAGATTCAGGAATGGATAATCACTAATAATCAAGTTGCTAATGATAAATATTAAACAAATATGATGAATCTTAATATTTTTTGCATTTTCAGTTGAAAATGCAAAAAAAGGAACAACTGAATCATATTCTGATGTGAAGAAAATGTGAATAAATACTTAATAAATCTAAATAACCTAAATATGCTTTTGGAAATAATTCAGTACCTCGAGCCAGACAAGTTCTCCTGCAGTAAACAACTTTAAAATGGACACTGTAAAATGAAATTATTTTCAGGTCAACAGGCCAAGTAACACTATAACTCTGAGAAAAGGGAAATTTACAAAGTCAGCTTTGGCACAAAGGCCCACCTTGCTGACATAAGTCAATTTCCTGACCACATTCCAGAAAACTAGGGTCTCAATAGAGCACAGTGGTCCTGTTGAGTTGATGAGGTAATGATCAGACCTGTGAGATGGAACATGAGAGGAGGAATTACAAAAAGGAGGGCTTGAGAAGCACATGAAGGGGCTTGTTGCAAGGTCATGACTGAGAGGCAGGCTGTACATTCAGAAAGTAAGATGAGTTGAGGCTTTCCAGAAAGTGGCAACAGACTGTTTTTAACTATACTTTTAAACTAGACTTTCCATTGCCAAGAACATGTGTACCCCAATGTTCATCGCAGCACTGTTTACAATACTTTGGACATGGAAGCAACATAGATGCCCATTGGCAGACAAATGGATAAGAAAGCTGTGGTACATATACACAATGGAATATTACTCAGCCATTAAAAACAATGCATTTGAATCAGTTCTAATGAGGTGGATGAAACTGGAGCCTATTATACAGAGTGAAGTAAGTCAGAAAGAAAAATACCAATACAGTATATTAATGCATATATATGGAATTTAGAAAGAAGGTAATGATGACCTTATACAAGAGACAGCAAAAGAGACGCAGATGTAAAGAACAGACTTTTGGACTCTGTGGGAAAAGGCTAGGGTGGGATGATTTGAGAGAATAACATTGAAACATATATATTATCATATGTGAAATGAATTGCCAGGCCAGGTTGGATGCATGAGACAGAGTGCTCAGGGCTGGTGCACTGGGATGACCCTGAGGGATGGGATGGGGAGGGAGGTGGGAGGGGGTTCAGGATGGGGAACACATGTACACCCATGGCTGAGCCATGTCAGTGTATGGCAAAACCCACTACAATATTATAAAGTAATTAGTCTCCAATTAAGATAAACAAATTAATATTTAAAAAGAACAGAAAATGGAAAGATTTGAGTTGTGGCCCAACCAGAAATATCACAACTAATTAACATTTGCCCCATGTCCCAAGACAGCAGGATTAAAGAATTAAATCAATAAGTAATATTTAGTATGAGTTAATTGTGCACGTAAGAACAGTTTGTGAACTGGGAGCCTCCGCATTTAAAACTGATAGCAAGTTCAGCACATGAAATTACAACACGGTTTATAAAGTGAAAATGAGGAAGTTGTTTAACCTTCACAATGATTGGTTATTATAAGGGGGATTTCCAGGTTGATTATTACAGTGGAGACTTTGGTTACAAATTATCTTATAGCATTTTCAGGAAGATGACCTAAGTTTCTTTTGTAATTATCAGAGGCATTTACAAGATATAATCAAAATTAAGTTTTGTGTGTATGCATGATAATTCACTTCAGTCATGCCGGATTCTTTGTGACCCTATGGACTATAGCCCTCTAGGCTCTTCTATCCTTGGGATTCCCCAGGCAAAGATGCTGGAGTGGGTTGCCATTTTGTCCTCCAGGGGATCTTCCTAACCCAGGGATAGAACCGGCATCTCCTGCATTTCAGGAAGGCTCTTTACCACTAACGCCACCTGGGAAGCTGAAGTTTTATGTATGTTCATGAAATACATTTGGCTTGCTTGTGTGGCTTAAATGGTTTTGTCTGCTCAAGGAATTGTCAGGATGGGTCTTCATTTTGTACTTAATATAACACCTTCATGGCATCCAGCTGAGATAGCAGAAAAACCACCACAAATTTGTAATAAGGAGCATATCCTAGAGCACTAGTTCTTAATGGCAGAGAAGGTGAATGATGCAGATTTGCCAACCAGTGGACATCTGGCAATGAAGGGGGCATTTTTGATTGTCACAACTTGCTAAGTGATATTGGTCTCTTGTGGGCCAAAAATGTTGTAAATCAACCTTTTTTTCACACGACAGCCCCAGCAACAAAAAATTGTCTGATCCAAAATGTGAATAATACCAAAGCTGAGAAACATTACCTTAGAATTAGATGTACTCTCCACTCATACCCCAGAGAAGCCTAAAAATAAGCCTCAAAAAAGATCCACAGGAGAAAAAAGACTTGTTATATACACAGTAACAGAGAACAAAGTTCTGTTGACTTTTCATCAAAAATAGTGGAGGCCAAAAATCAATTGAGTGACCTTTATAGGTTCTGAAGATTAAAAAAAAAAAAAGAAAGCAGAAGAAAAGAAAGAAATAAAACTGTTGACAAAAAATTCATATACAGTGAAAATATCCTTGAAAGGCAAGGTTTAAATGACATTTTTAGAAAAATGAAAGCTGAGAGTCTGTCACTTCAAGAAATGATAAAATGTCTTTCAATCTGAAAGTAAATCTGAAAGTAAATGACAAGCTAGAAACTCAAATGTACAGAAAATAAATACAGCCATTGGAAATAAAAGCCTATGGAAAGGATGGTCTTCAGAGTTGATTCAGTGGCTCAGCATGTTCATGAAGATCCCAGATTTTTTCTACTTTTCAATTTGACATGATTGGAAAATATCATAGGGTTGGTAGCAGTATGTCTCCTACTTTGTAAGCATAGTTTCTGATACAATAACAACCAGAGTCAGTAAAGGGGATTATCTTTGAAGTTTTAAGAAGTAAAGAAATTTTACAGCCTATCTCTTTTGCAAAAAATGAGTTGCCTGCCTATTATCAAGACAGACACGGGCACAGAGTTTTAATGACCACGATGGTTGTAGAACAGTCACTGATATGGGATAAATTCCAAGGAGTTACCCTACAAGTCCTCCAGCATATGAAAATGGAACCTCCAACAGTCATATCTGGACTAAATAGTTTTGTGGCCATCCACCTTCCACAAAATCACATCATCTATGCTCTTTACTGGCAACCTAAAACCTCGATGTTTCAAATGGAAATTAGCCCGTTCTTCTCTCTAGCTCTGTGGTCAGTTGCAGGGTTTCTAGGAATGCATACTAATAGACTCCATATTTTATCAAAAGTCATGACTCTTTGATGAAACCTGTAAGCTCTAAGGACTTTAGTTCTCAGGATGAATGACATACTGAGGGAAGATTGGCGATTAAAACATCTTGAATTTCATTGTTTATATGACAAAACCAACTGTATGGAGCAAGATCAGGGAATGACTCTCCAGGGAATTGTGGGTGTACTTCCACTAACTGTGAAGCAGTAGGGATTGCATCTTAGGGCTCTCCAATGTGAAATGATCCTCAGTCCTGAAACCATTGTCTGACTGGGTAACAGAGCACTGGACCTACTCGGTCTTCTTCCAGAGTTAGCTCCACCCACTGCAAATATTTCAGGGAGCTCCTGAGTTGGTTCTTGGACCTTTCATGATTTTTTAAACCCTTTTCCACTTATTTCACGAATTGTCTCATGGTTCATAAAGTTTCTGAGATCAGTTTGTTTTCTTTTTAATTCCTCTGCTTGCTACCTAGACACAATTAAGGCTATCTTTGCCAAGAGTCATCCACTTTGAACAAGAGCAGTCTCTCTCAACATGCACCTGCCTCTCTCTACACCTCTCTGCTCTCTGCAACACCTGTCACTGCCCATTCCTTGCAATCTCAAATGTTGTTCTGCTATCTCCAGTTACCCAAATTCTATCAACCATGCAAAACCACTCACTATCATCTCCCCCAGTGAGACATCTTCGGTTCAGCAGGCATCATTAATCTCTCCTTAAAACCCTGAATTTTTTTTATGGCTTCTGCTATAATTGCCTGAAAGAATTAAGCTCACTTTTCTCCACTTAATCATAATTTCACTTTCGAAAGACAAGTCAAGTTTTCCTCATTTCTCACTCAGGGAAAGAGTAAGGCCTTTGCAGTCAGACATGTACACCTTAAACTCCACTCTTTACTAGCAGTTTGACTTTAGATAAATCACCAAGCCATCCTGAGACTTAGGTTTCTCCCTCCGTAAATAAGGAAATATAAGTGCGCTTGACATTGGTGAACTTTAATGTATGTTAAACTTCGGTAAAAAAATGTATATGTGTGTGTGTGTGTGTGTGTGTGTGTGTGTCAATATCTAAATGAGTCCATGGATGGAGCTGAATCAAATTTTCAGTGTTTCTTCAGTTTCCTTGGCTAGTTCAATTAGCAGCCTATTCAAATGTCAGCGACAAATTTTAGATAAGGAAAAAATAGCCATGTGGGCATTCTGTTTTTAGAATGTTACCAAAGTAACATCTCAACCCAAATAAAAATAGTGATATTTATTGCTCATACAATAAGATATTTATTATACATATATACATATATACCCATATATAAATGGAACTTCATATATGCTGTTAAAAGTGTGAGTGTTACAAAGTTTAACCAAACTATTCACTTTCAGAAAGAGACCAAATCACTTTCTAGGTGAATGCTATGGCTGAATTGTGTCCCTTCAAAGTGTATAAGTTGAAGTCCTAAATCCAAGTGCTTTAAAATGTGACATTATTGAGAAACAGGGTCATAGAAAATGGAATTAGGTAAGTTAAGGTCCTTAACATTCAGGTCTGATTTCCTTTAGGATGGACTGGTTGGATCTCCTTGCAGTCCAAGGGACTCTCAAGAATCTTCTCCAACACCATAGTTCAAAAGCATCAATTCTTCAGTGTTCAGCCTTCTTTATAGTCCAACACTCACATCCATACATGACTACTGGAAAAACCATAGCCTTGGCGAGACGGACCTTTGTTGGCAAAGTAATGCCTCTGCTTTTTACTATCCTGTCTAGGTTGGTCATAACTTTTCTTCCAGAGTGAGTGTCTTTTTATTTCATGGCTGCAGTCACCATCTGCAGTGATTTTAGAGCCCCCCAATATAAAGTCTGCCACTGTTTCCACTGTTTCTCCATCTATTTGCCATGAAGTGAAGGGATCGAAAACCATGAACTTTGTTTTCTAAATGTTGAGCTTTAAGCCAACTTTTTCAATCTCCTGAGTGTTTTGAACAAATATTTAGGCCTGAATGTTCACTGGAAGAACTGATGTTGAAGCTGAAACTCCAATATTTTGGCCACCTGATGCAAAGAACTGACCCATTTCAAAAGACACTGATGCTGGGAAAGATTGAGGGCAGGAGGAGAAGTGGACAACAGAGGATAAGATGGTTGGATGGCATCACTGACTCAATGGACATGAGTTTGAGTAAACTCCGGGAGTTGGTGATGGACAGGGAGGCCTGGCGTGCTGTAGTCCATGGTGTTGCAAAGAGTCAGATATGACTGAGCGACTGAACTGAACTGAACTGAAGTTCCTTAAGATGGGCCCTAATCCAATGTGAAAGTGAAAGTGAAAGTCACTCAGTTGTGTCTGATTCTTTGCGACCCCATGGACTGTATAGTCCATGAAATTCTCCAGGCCAGTATACTGGAGTGGGTAGCCTTTCCCTTCTCCAGGGGATCTTCCCAACCCAGGGATAGAACCCAGGTCTCCTGCATAGCAGATGGATTCTTTACCAGCTAAGCCACAAGGGATGCACAAGAATACTGGAGTGGGTAGCCTATCCCTTCTCCATAAGATCTTCCCAACCCAGGAATTGAACCAGAGTCTCCTTCATTGTAGGCTGATTCTTTACCAAATGAATAGGGGAAATTTGGACCAAGAGACATAAGCATAGTAAGAAGATGATATGAAGAGACATAGAGAAGATGGCCATCCCCAAACCAAGGAGGAAGGTTTGGGACATTTCCTTCCCTACAGACCTCCAAAGGAACCCACTCTGTCTACACCTTGATTTTGAACTTTGATCCTTTAGAGATGTGAGACAATAGCAGTAAGAACAAGACAAGAGCAGTAAGAACAAACTAATACGGTGAGCAAAGAGCAAGATACCAGATACTTTTATACCCGGAGGAATTGTCTGATCTGGCAAAGGAATGGACTTGCCATAAGGAGACACATTTGGCAAGATGAGGAGGAACCAGACCAACTTTTTACATCTGCATAGGCTTGTGTTATGATATAAAACCTAATTGTCCCAATTGCAAAGATAATCATTCTGACATTAGAAACCTCCCCCATGTAAGAGTAAGCAGTGGCTAGGGTGAGGCAGGG
The DNA here is from genome assembly GCF_023699985.2 of Odocoileus virginianus. Classification (NCBI taxonomy): domain Eukaryota; kingdom Metazoa; phylum Chordata; class Mammalia; order Artiodactyla; family Cervidae; genus Odocoileus; species Odocoileus virginianus. The sequence continues at coordinate 12,854,794 of NC_069697.1, forward strand.
AAGCAGAGGGAGATGGTAGTTTCCAAATAACTGTATCAAAGGACCTTGCTGAAGGAAGGACGCGACTTAACACTTCCAGTATTTGACACTAAGAGTGACCTGACTGGCCTGAAGTTTCAGCTATCAAAGTTATCAGTATGCAACCTAATGCGGTAATTTGGGGTGATTGCATGGTGCAGGCCACCATGCAGATGGTGAGCAATTAAATTTAATTTTAATTCTTTAAAATATTTTATTTACATTTCGGTTTACCCAGACCCACCAAAATTCAAACACGGATGCCCAAGAATTGTCAGTAAGTTTTAGAGTTTCTGGTTTCAAGTGTCCCTGAAGAACACAGCTCTTTTTCTTATGTCAAGGTAGATAAGTATATTTTCTTTGGTCTAATAAACTCCTTTTTAAGGATTTCTTCCCCACTTCCTCACACAATTGGGTATAGGTAAAAGTTAATTTAAAGTTGAGACCTAATAACCAATGCCTTTTAATAATCCTACCTCCATCAATGTGAGAGAGACCTATGACCTATTAAACTTTTCTGATAAATGGAGTCATAGTGCATAGATCAGAGTACATGTTCTATCCATGCTATTACATGCATCAGTAGTTTATTACTTTTCATTACTGTGCTACATTCCACTATATAAATATATACAGTGGAATATACATGTTCTTGTTTATGGAAATCTAATTTTTTCCAAGTTTTGGAGAATATGAGTATGGCTATTATGACAATTCTGATATAAATGGTTTTCTGAATGTATATTCTCATTAATATTCATTAAATATGCAGAACAGAGATCAAATTGCCAACATCCGTTGGATCATAGAGAAAGCAATATAATTACAGAAAAACATCTACTTCTGCTTCACTGACTATGCTAAAGCCTTTGACTATGTGGATCACAGCAAGATGTGGAAAATTCTTAGAGATGGGAATACCAGACCACCTTACTGCCTCCTGAGAAATCTGTACGCAGGTCAAGAAGCAACAGTTAGAACCAGACATGGAACAACAAAATGGTTCAAAATTGGGAATGGAGTCAAGACTCTGTTGTTGTCAACCTGCTTACTTAACCTATATGCAGAGTACATCATGTGAAATGGCCAGATGGATGAAGCACCTGCTGGAATCAAGATTGCCGGGAGAAATATCAATAACCTAAGATATACAAATGACACCACCCTTATGTCAGAAATCAAAGAGGACCTAAAGAACCTCTTGATGAAGGTGAAATGAGAGTGAAAAGACTGGCTTTAAGATGCAACATTCATGACATCCAGTCCCATCACTTCTTGGCAAATAGTTGGAGAAACAATGGAAATGGTGACTTTTGGGGGGGGGCTCCAAAATCACTGCAGATGGTGACTGCAGCCATGAAATTAAAAGAAGCTTGCTCCTTGGAAAAAAAGTTATGACCAACCTAGACAGCATATTAAAAAGCAGAGACATTGCTTTGCCAACAAAGATCCATCTAGTCAAAGCTATGGTTTCTCCAGTAGTCATGTATGGATGTGACAGTTGGACCATAAAGAAGGCTGAATGCTGAAGAATTGATGCTTTTGAACTGTGGTGTTGGAGAAGACACTTGAGGGTCCTTGGACAGCAAGGAGATACAACCAGTCAACCCTAAAGGAAATAAATCCTGAATACTCATTAGAAGGATTGATGCTGAAACTGAAGCCTCAATACTTTGGTCACCTGATATGAAGAGCTGACTCATTTGAAAAGACCCTGATGCTGGGAAAGATTGAAGGCAGGAGGAGAAGGGGATGATAGAAGACCAGATAGATGGATGGCATCATTGATTAAATGGACATGAGTTTGATCAAGCCCCGGTAGATGGAGAAGGACGGGAAGTCTGGCATGCTGAAGTCCATGGGGTCACAAAGAGCCAGACACGACTGAGCGACTGAACAACAACTAATATAGAACAGAAATACCTTAATTGTTTAATTTCTTTCAAGAAATTACTAAACTGTTTTCAAAGTGGCTGTATTACTTTAGAGTGCAGACAAAAATATCAGAGTTGCAGTTAGTCCTGCAACCTTTCTGAAATTAGAGATAGTCAATTTGTTTTTTCATTTTTGCAGTTATATCTTAGTATAGTTTTAATTTGTATGTCCCTAATGATGTTCAGTACATTTTTATGTTCCTTGGCCACTTGTATATACTACATTGAAAAATGTTGGTTTGATTCTTCTTCAATTTTTGAAAATTGGCATAGCTGGGCTTTTATTTTCAAAATGAAGGTATTGTTTATATATTTTCAATAAAAATCTTTTTCAGATATTAGTGTTTCAAATATTATTTCCCAAAATGTAAATAATTTATTTATTATTTTTAATATGTTTCTTTTCTTTTGTGGTGATCTGAAAATTTTAATCTTCATAAAACCTAACTTTCTTCACAGAAATGTATAGTTTATGCCTACTATATCCCATAAGAATTCATTGCCTAACCCAAGGTCTCAAAGATTTTCTCCAGTGTTACGTTCCATAAATTGTGTTTTTTAACTCTATGTTGAGCTTCCTAATTCATCATACATTAACATTTCTCACCTGTGATATAAAAATGGGAGGGTGAGATTATCTCTGTAGTGACATCCTATTGTTCCAACACCATTTTTGGAAGAGATTTCTCCTTTATGCATCAAATTGTTTTGACCCTGCTGTTATTGATATTTTATATACAGTTGAGATTTGATTTCTTATTATTGAGCTCCATCACCAAACTCTGGAAGCAAGAGTAAGGGATCAAGTGAAAAAATATATATTAATAGTTTACTAAATTGTTAGTAATATTTTGTAATTTAGGAAGTCTTAACTGCTCCTATACACAAAATTTATCTTCTGCACTTGCTGGGGGAAAGACTCAAGCAGTAGTTGTTTAAGAAAATGGTTTCAGGTATTAGAATTAAAATATAAGAAGGAGAATCCACTATTCCAAAGTGAGTTTGTCACAGCTGCTTACATCAATTCTTCCTTTATTCTTTAATTTCTTAATCATGTGATATATTTGCTTAACACCTATTATGTACAAGGAACAATGTGATACTGGCTTAAAAAAGTTATGAAAGAGCATCTGCTACCCACATGGTAGTGTTCATTTTAGCTACCCTCTTTGATTATTTTCCCTTGAATTTTTCTTAGTATGTAACATTTTGTATGAAATTTTATCTTTAAAAATGAGTCCTAACACTTCAGAAGACTCTGCTCAATATGTAGACAGAGCTAATTCAGAGATAAAAATGGATAAAAAAGAGTAAAAGTGAGTTCCTTAAAAGGAGAACAGTATTTCAGAAAATAAGGATACATCTTTCAAGAAGCAGTGATAATCAACAGAATAAAATACTGCATAGATTCATCAATGCTATGACAAACCGAGACAGTGTATTAAAAGACAGAAATATCACATTACCAACAACGGTCCATCTAATCAAAGCTATGGTGTTTCCAGTAGTCATGTACAAATGTCAGAGTTGGACCACAAAGAAGACTGAGCTCTGAAGAATTGATGGTTTTGAATTGTGCTAGAAAACACTCTTGAGAGCCCCTTGGACCATAAGGAGATCAAACAAGTCAATCTTAAAGGAAATCAACCCTGAATATTTACTGGAAGTGTTAGGGGAAGCACACTGACTGAAACCACCCACTCTGGCCAGGCACCATAGTAAGTTTTTTTACGACATGAGTTGTTTTATGACAGGAGGTCCTGGTGAGGAACACGGAACTAATAAGCTACCACCAACCGAAAGAGTTTGGGAAAGATCAAAAGCAAACACAACGTGTCTGACCACTTCTCTGAATCTTTCTCACTGGCATCCATCTTGGCTAAATAAGGTGTGCACCACCTGGAAGGACTCTGAGTCAGATGATTGGCTAAAGACAACCCGGAAACTAACCCCATCACCATAAAACCCAAGACTGCAGGCCACGTGGCAGAGCAGTTCTCCTGGGTTCCCTGGCCCTCCTGCTCTCCACCTGGGGGCCCTTCCCCAATAAAATCTCTTGCTTTGTCAGCACATGTGTCTCCTTAGACAATTCATTTCTGAGTGTTAGACCAGAGCCCAGTTTCAGGCCCTGGAAGGGATCCCCCTTCCTGCAACAGAAGGACTGATGCTGAAGCTAAAGCTCCAACACTCTGGCCACCTGATGTGAAGAGACAACTCATTGAAAAATATCCTAATGCTGGGAAAGGTGGAAGGCAAAAGGAGAAGGAAGCAGCAGAGGATGAGATAGTTAGATGGCATCACTGACTCAACAAACATGAATCTGGGCAAACTCTGGGAGATAGTGAAGGACAGAGAAGCCTGGCATGCTGCATCCCCTGGTGGCATAAAGAGTTGGATTACAACTTAGCAATTGAACAAAAAAACAATCAAATAAAAAAGAATGACTCAATTAAACACACTCACACACTATGAATACAACAGGAGAGCACTGGAAATCTCAAAAGTAATTTTATGAAGATTATGACGAATGATATCATATGTCACATGTAGGACATGGGCAAGACACATGAACAGGACTGTTCACAAAATTTCTTCCAGCAGTGTTCCAGAACCAGTTTGCAAGCTAACTTTAGTTCAGTTCAGTCACTCAGTTGTGTCCAACTCTTTGGGGCCCCATATACTGCAGCACACCAGGCCTCCCTGTCCATCACCAACTCCCAGAGTTTACCCAAACTCATGCCCACTGAGTCGGTGATGCCATCCAACCATCTCATCCTCTGTCGTCCCCTTATCCTCCTGCCTTCAGTCATTCCCATCATCAGGGTCTTTTTAAATGAGTCAGTTTATCACATCAGGTGGACAAAGTATTGGAGTTTCAGCATCAGTGCTTCCAATGAATATTCAGAACTGATTTCCTTTAGGACAGACAGGTTGGATCTCTTTGCAGTCCAAGGGACTCTCAAGAGTCTTATCCTACACCACAGTTCAAAAACATCAAGTCTTTGGCACACAGCTTTCTTTATAGTCCAACTCTCACATCCATATGTAACTACTGGGAAAACCATAGGTTTGACTAGATGGACATTTGTTGGCAAAGTAATGTCTCTGCTTTTTAATATGCTCTCTAGGTTGATCAAAGCTTTATTTCCAAGGAGCATGCATCTTTTAATTTCATGGCTGCAGTCACCATCTGCAGTGATTTTGGAGCCAAAAAAATTAAGTCTGTCACTGTTTCCACTGTTTCCCCATCTATTTGCAAACTAGCTCCTCATTTGTTATTTGGAAGACACTAGTCTTTCTCAGTGGAAGTGAGAAATAGATTTCAGGGACTAGATCTATTAGACAGAGTGCCTGATGAACTATGGACGGAGGCTCATGACATTGTACATGAGACAGGAATCAAGACCATCCCCAAGAAAAAGAAATGCAAGGAAGCAAAATGAAAAAAAAAAAAAAAGAAAAAGAAAAAGAAAAAAAAATAAAAAAATAAAAAAAACAAGCAAAATGGCTGTCTGAGGAGGCCTTACAAATAGCTGTGAAAAGAAGAGAAGTGAAAAGCAAAGGAGAAAAGGAAAAATATTCCCATTTGAATGCAAAGTTCCAAAGAATAGCAAGGAGAGATAAGAAAGCCTTCCTCAGCGATCAATGCAAAGAAATAGAGGAAAGCAATAGAATGGGAAAGACGAGATCTCTTCAAGAAAATTAGAGATTCCAAAGGAACACTTCATGCAAAGATGGGCTCAATAAAGGACAGACATGGTAGGGATCTAACAGAAGCAGAAGATATTAAGAAGAGGTGGCAAGAATACACAGAAGAACTGTATAAAAAAGATCTTCATGACTCAGATAATCACGATCATGTGATCACTCACCTAGAGTAAGACATCCTGGAATGTGAAGTCAAGTGGGCCTTAGGAATCATCACTACGAACAAAGCTAGTGTAGGCAATGGAATTCCAGTTAAGCTATTTCAAATCCTGAAAGATGATGCTGTGAAAGTGCTGCACTCAATATGCCAGCAGATATGGAAAACTCAGCAGTGGTCACAGAACTGTAAAAGGTCAGTTTTCATTCTAATCCCAAAGTAAGGCAATGCCAAAGAATTCTCAAACTACCGCACAATTGCACTCATCTCACATGCTAGTGAAGTAATGCTTAAAATTTTCCAAGCCAGGTTTCAGCAATATGTGAACCTTGAACTTCCAGATGTTCAAGCTGGTTTTAGAAAAGACAGAGGAACCAGAGATCAAATTGGCAACATTCTCTGGATCATCAGAAAAGCAAGAGAATTCCAGAAAAACATCTATTTCTTCTTTATTGACTATGCCAATGCCCTTGATTGTGTGGATCACGATAAACTGTGGAAAATTCTGAAAGAGATGGGCATACCAGACCACCTGACCTGCCTCTTGAGAAACTTGTATGCAAGTCAGGAAGCAACAGGAAGCAACCAGAAACCAGATTTATGGAAACCATGACTATGAACTTATAACACATGAAAAAAATCAATGTCTCTTGTTTAAGTCACCCAATGCATGGTATTTTGTTACGGCAGCCAGAGAAGACTAATACTCCTTATGAAATACACATATTAAAAATATTTCTTAAAGCTAAAAAAAATTATGTGCTAATAATTATGTGAATGAATGTATATGCAAAACTGCATTTTTTTGTTATTCTACTTTCTTTGTTAAAAAATATGTAACATTAAACCTACCCCCTTGTCAAAACTTTAAGTGTACAGTAAATTGTCCTTAACTATATGCATATTGTTATACAGTGGACTTCCCTGGTTGCTCAGATAGTAAAGCGTCTGTCTACAATGCGGGAGACCCAGGTTCAATCCCTGGGTCGGGAAGATCTCCTGGAGAAGGAAATGGCAACCCACTCCAGTATTCTTGCCTGGAAAATCACATGGACGGAGAAGACTGGTAGGCTACAGTCCATGGGGTTGCAAAGAATCAGACATGACTGAGTGACTTCACACTTTGTCAAAACTTAAAGTGTACAGTAAAGTGTTGTTAACTATTTGCATATTGTTATACAGTAGATTGCTAAAACTTTTCTGTCTTGCTTGACAGAAAGCCTGTGCCCATTGAACAGAAGTTCTTCATTCTTCTATTGACCCTCATTTTTGGCAACAACAATTCTACTTTCTGCTTCTATGAACTTGACTATTTTGATGCCCCTTATATTTGGAATCATGCATTGTTTTAGCATATGACTGGATTCCTCCATTTTTAAGGCTAAATGATATTCCGTTACATGTTTATATCATATTTTCTTTATTCATTCATTAATTGATGGATGTTTAGGTTGGCATACAAATGATCAACAAGCCTATTGAAATATGCTCAACATTACAGATCATCAGGGAAATGCAGAGCAAAACTACAATGAAATATTACCTCATACATGTCCAGATAGCTGTTATTACAAAACCATTGGAAACAATGAATTATTGTGAGATTATGCAGAATTTATAACCCCTGTGCACTGTGGTGGAAATGTAAAATGGTGCAGCCACTATTTAAAATAGAATGGAGATTCCTCAAAAAAAAAATAAAAATAAAACTCACATATAATCCAGCAATCCCACTTCTAGGTATTTCTCCAAAAATAATTGAAAGCAGAATTTTGACGAGATATGAACACTTCCGTTTTCACTGAAGCATTATTCATAACAACCAAAAGATGAAAAATGTCTATATATTTAACTGTACATTCTTGAAACTGCTGTGTGTAAATCCTCTGTAGACACTATTTTATATAGTTTCTCTCCTTCCAAAGTAGATTTGTGCATCAGAAATGACTTCATTTTCTGTCAAAATTTTCTTAATATGAAAGATTTAGAAGATAAAATATATAATTGAAAGATGACTTTTAAATCCATGAAAGCAGAGGTTTAAATAGAAGCAAAATTTGTGGTTATCCTAATGTACCACATGCCATAAGTTCTAAGCTTATTTCTATTTTTTTCTCAAAATACACAAAGCTCCATATGTCTTATAATTACCATTCTACATGGTTCAGTAATTTAATTATCATTTATGCAAGGAATAGAGCTTTTGATTTTATGTATGTATATATGTATATATATATAAAACAAACAACCAATGTATTGATATCTAACTTATACATTGATATAGATATATACTATAGAAATGATTGATTGTATTTGTGAACTGCACTAATATTTTCCAGTATTTTACCTTAGTTTGCTGCATGTAAGTTCTGTCAGTCTTACTGTCATGGAAACATTGATTCCCCATTGTAATCACTGCTGGTGTAAAACACAGCTGCCTAACAAATGTACACTGGAATAGTCTGCTTTTAGCATCTGTTAAATCTCAACGCAGTGTTTAACTGCTCCTTTTTAGAGAGCATCAATCATGGAAGAGTGAGACAGAATTAAAGAGTTTAGCCTTGCTTGGCTCCCTTTTTATCTAATTTAGGCATGTATGACCCATTGCATTCATTGTTGTGCTTACAACAGCTGTTTCTTATTATTAAGAAAAGCAGCTTTGCATGCAGAACATAAAACAATAAATGCTAGCCATGTGGATACAGTACATTTGCTTCTCAAGGTTATAAATATACACTTAGTAAAAAAGTAAGGTGATGCTCACCATATTTCATAGAGAACAAATTATACCACCTCAGGCAATAAAGTCTAACACCTCCTGATCAAAAAAACCCAAAATACTGAATCTAACAATTCCTATCACTGCAAAAAAAAATTGTGATGAATAAAATTATGAGCCAGAATGGATTGGGTGCTCCAGAATTATGCTTCAGAAAGATCATATTTAATGATTTTTCCTAGAACTTCACCTAATTTAACTTCTAGAGACTATTAAGTATAGAAATTATAAAAGCGTTAAGCGAATACAAGCATTTATGCTTTGAACAATGCACTTAATTTTATGTATATGTGTGTATATTTAGAGAAGCATTTTGCAAACACTTTTTTTTCAGTATTTTGCCCATTTTTCAATGTGAAACTCTAATGCTTTAATAATGGTAACAAATCACTACTAATAAATAGGTTGAAAATTAACCTTATACTTCTATAATTTCTTTCAAGTTGAAAATTCATATATTTAAAATTCTAGAGATGACTTAAGGACTTCCTTAATTAGTAAAATTATCAATAGTAGAGATCAAAATAAAAACTATGTCATCAAAATTATAACAAATTTTTAAGACTATTTTCTGTATTATATTTTACGTAATCTCCTCTCAAGCTAAAGGTCAGTATGTAACTAAGTGGATTTTGCTGATTCTGATTAATGAGGTGCCTATATAAGAAAATGTTTCCTTTTACTTTTTAATAAAAGTTTGCACAGCTACAAAGAGTTCAATAAGCTAATAATTCATTTTCTTTCTTTTTTGATGTAAATGATAATCCCTAGCAATCTTTTATTTGAGTTCTTTTTAAAATTTGCTTATCCAAATTACTTCTCTGTACCCTTGTAGGGTAATAGTTTATCTTTTAAAATCTCCAAAATAGCTCATCTCTTACACTTTATTTTATCATTTACTTTCTCTATACAGACCTATTATAGGAATATTTGAAATCTTTACATGTTGGCTTCAGAATCTCTGTAATATATTACTGGTAAGTAGTCTGTGAACTCTTCAAAAACAAGGACTATGTGAAACCTTGGGTCATAGTGGACTGAAAGTAAAAATGAAGTCATGTGACAGCAAAGTTTATCTTTTTTCAACCATTATTGCAAATAATACTTCCTCTCCATGTGCTCTTTTCTTATCTTTTGGAGCCTAATGGAGTTGTTTAATGAGTGTCATAAGAAAAACCTGTTCCTCTGGTCAGATGCCTATTATCCACACAGAACTTGGTTTTTGGCCCTCCACCTACTGAAGTCCTCTGTACCTGGATTTACACTGGGCTGAAGCGAATAGTCAACCTCTACCTTCCCCAATCTTCATATCATCCTCTCTTTATATTGTTGCCCACATAATGCTACTTTTCCATTCCAACATCTCACAGAAGTTTGTCTGAAAAGAGTTGCATCATTTTTAAGTTGTTGCACCTTTCTCTTCCCCTAATTCAGGTTTGAGTTCATAATGCTGGGATAATGACACATTTAAATGAGAAACATGAAGCTTTATCTTTCTGGAAAAAAGGAAGCAGAACACTCAGGGACCTTTTTTGAATTATTTTCCTTCTAATGACTAGGACATTTATTTATTTTTTTTACTAGATATGATTTCTTACTTAATGTCACTTCCACGCTCCCATCCTCTCCCACAAGAATCATCTACATTCTTTATACAAAGCAAATCCTGGTGACTCACCAGAGTTTTTAGACATGTACTGAGGATTCAAGTTGACAGTGTTTGCTACACGTTCAGTTCACCTTTGTTGTTCCCAGAGCACCAGGTGAATGTGTGTTTGTGTTCAGTTGCCAAGTTGTGTCTAACTCATTGTGACCCCATGGACTGTGACACACCAGGCCTCCCTGTTCCCTCACCATCTCCTGGAGTTTGTCCAAGTTCATATCCATTGAATTGACGATGCCATCCAACCATCTCATCCTCTGTCACCCTCTTCTCCTTCTGCCTTCAGTCTTTCCCAACATCAGGATCTTTCCAGAGAGTTGGCTGTTCGCATCAGGTAGCCATCAGCTTCAACTCTAGCATCAGTCCTTCCAATGAGCATTTAGGGTTGATTTCCATTAGGATTGAATGGTGTGATCTCCTTTTTTTTGAAGGGACTCTCAAGAGTCTTCTCCAGCATCACAGTTGAAAGCATCAATTCTTTGATGCTCTGCCTTACTTATGGTCCAACTCTGACATCTGTACATGACTACTGGAAAGATCACAGCCTTAACTATGCAGACCTTTGTCAGCAAAGTGATGAATTTATTTTTAATACACTATCCAGGTTTGTCATGGCTTTTCTGCCAAGAAGCAAGCATCTTCTAATTTCATGGCTGCAATCAACATCCACAGTGACGTTAGAGCCCAAGAAGAGGAAATCTGTCACTGCTTCCACTTTCCCCCCTTCTATTTGCCATGAAGTGATGGGACTGGATGCAACAATCTTAGTTTTGGGTTTTTTTTTTAATATTGAGTTTTATGCCAGCTATTTCACTCTCCTCTTTCACCCTCATCAAGAGGCTCTTTGTTCCTCTTCATGTTGTGCCTTTAGAGTGGTGTCATCTGCATATATGAGACTGTTGATATTTCTCCTGGAATTCTTGATTCCAGCTTGAGTTTCATCCACTCTGGCATTTTGCATGATATGTTCTGCATATAAGTTAAATAGACAGCGTGATAATAAACAGCCTTGTGATACTCTTTTCTCAATTTTGAACCAGTCAGTTATTCCTTATATAGTTATAACTGTTACTTCCTGACCCTCATACAGGTTTCTTAGGAGACCGGTGAGATGGTCTGGTATTCCCATCTCTTTAAGACTTTTCCAAAGTTTGTTATGATCCACATAAAGGATTTAGCATAGTCAATGAAACAGAAGTAGATGATTTTCTGGAATTCCTTTGTTTTTTTTTCCAGTGAATTTGATCTCTGGTTCCTCTGCCTTTTCTAAACCCAGCTTGAACATCTGCAAGTTCTTGGTTCACATACTGCTGAAGGCTAGCTTGAAGGATTTTGAGCATAATCTTACTAACATGGGAGATGAGTGCAATTGTCCAGTAGTTTGAGCATTGTTTAGTACAGCCCTTTTTGGGAATTGGGATGAATAATGACCTTTGACAGTCCTGTGGCCACTGCTGGATTTTTCAAACTTGCTGACATACTGAGTACAATATTTTAACAGCATCATCTTTTAGGATTTTAAATACCTCTACTGGAATGTCATCATCTCCACTAGCTTTAATAGCAGTAGTGACTCCTAAGGGCCACTTGACTTCACACTCCAGAATGTCTGGTTCTGGTTGGGTGACCACACCATTGTGGTTATCCAGTTCATTAAGATCTTTTTGTACAGTGCTCTGTATTCTTGTCATCCTTCTTGATTTCCTCTGCTTCTATTATGTTTTTACCATTTCTGTCCTTTACTGGCCCATCTTTGCATGTTCCTCTGATGTTTCCAATTTGATTGAAGAGGTCTTGAGTCTTTCCCTTTCTATTTTGTCCCTCTACTTCATTGCATTGTTCATTGAAGAAGGCCTTCTTTTCTCTCCTTGCTATTCTGTGGAACTCTACATTCAGCTGGGTGACCCTTTCTTTTCCCCCTTGCTTTTCACTTTTCTTTCCCTAGCTATTTATAAAGCCTCCTCCGACATCCACTTTGCCTCTCGCATTTCTTTTTCTTTGAGATGATTTTGTTCACTGCCTCCTATACAATATTATGAACCTTTGTCCATAGCACTTCAGGCACTCTGTTTACTAGATCTAATCTCTTGACTCTATTTTGTCACCTCTACTGTTAAATTACAGGGGATTTGATTTAGGTCACACCTGACTGGCCTACTGGTTTTACCTGCTTTCTTTAGTTTAAGCCTGAATTTTGCTATAAGGAGCTGATGATTTGAGCCACAGGCAGATCCAGGTCTTGTTTTTGCTAACTGCAGACAGCTTCTTCAGCTACAAAGAATCTAGTCAATGTGATTTCTGTATTGACCATTTGGTGATTTCCATGTGTAAAGTAATCTTTTGTGTTGTTAAACAAGGGTATTTGCTATGACCAGTGCATTCTTTCATCAGAATTCTGTTAGCCTTTGCACTGCTTCATTTTGTACCCCAAGGCCAAACTTGCCTGTTTCTCCAGTTATCACTTGACTTTCTACTTTTGCATTCCAATCACCTGTGATGAATAGGACATCTTTTTTTTGGTGTTAGCTCTAAGAGGTCTTGTAAGTCTTCATAAAACTGATCAACTTCAGCTTCTTTGGTGGTTGGGGCATAGACTTGAATTACTATGATGTTGAATGGTTTGCCTTGGAAACAAACAGATCATTCTGTCATTCTTGAGATTGCACCCAAGTATTGCATTTAAGGCTCTTTTGTTGATTATGAAGGCTACTACCTTTCTTCTATGGGATTCTTGCACACAGTAGTAGATATAATGGTCATCTGAATTAAATTCACTCATTTCTGTCCATTTTAGTTCACTGATTCTCAAGATGTTGATGTTTATTCTTGATATCTCCTACAAGACCACATTCAATTTACCTTGATTCATGTACCTAACATTTCAGGTTCCTATGCAATACTATTTTTTACAACATCAGATTTTACTTTCATCAACAGACACATCCACAACTGAGTGTCATTTCTGCTTTGTCTCAGCCATTTCATTCTTTCTGGAGCTATTTTTTAGCTCCAGAATAGAAAGCTATTCTTTCTGGAGTAATTGTCCTCTGCTCTTCCCAGCAGCATATTGGGCACCTTCCAACCTGGGGTACTCAACTTTTGGTGTCATATGTTTTTGCCTTTTTATACAGTTCATGGGAATTTTGTGGCCAGAATACTGGAGTGAATACCTATGCTAAATACATTGGAAGCAAAATAAAATGTTTTATATTAAAATCACTTTAAATAATAAGACAATTGTTTATACTAAAGCATGAGTTGTTTACAATAATGGCTAAGATAGATTCATCCCCATGTTTACAAAACTTCTATTGATACCCATAGTACATGCTATGCACCATATCAGGCCATAGAGAAATCATGGTTAATATACATTCTATAAGGAGTATGGAATTCAAAGTCTAGTGGAAGAAACAAACACTAAACATGTGAACAAATGAAAGTAAATATTGACAATTTTTTTTTTTAAGTTCTCTGAAGGAATAATGATAGCCTAAGGAGAAGAATAAAGCAATTGAGAGTATGAGGTGGTCAGCTAAAATATTTTGTCTGATAAAAATAATAACAAGCAAACTTATGAAAAGAATGGGAGGGAAACCATTGAAAAGTAAAGTGAAAGTATCAGTCACTCAGTTGTGTCTGACTCTTTGCAACCCTGTGAACTATGGACCACCAGGCTCCTCTGTCCATGGGATTTTCCAGGCAAGAATATTGGAGTGGGTTGCCATTTGCTTCTCCAGGGGATCTTCCCAAACCCAGGATTGAACCCGGGTCTAATGCTCTGAGGCAGGAAAGAGCTTGGTAGGTTCAACCATGAGACAATGAATTGTGTACATACAAGTGTAGAACGTGGAAGAAGGAAGGGAAGGGTCAGTCCAGGCAGAGCCTTATATATAGGAGCTGAGAAGAAGTTTGGATTTTTTTTTTACTTCATAATAGGAGTACATGATGTATTTTAAGCAAAATGAGGTATAAGACATATATATATTTTGCATTATTTATATAACCAAATATATTTGACTGTGTGTCATGTATGATCATGGGCTTCCCTGATGACTCAGACAGTAAAGAATCAGCCTGCAATGCAGGAGACCCAGGTTTGATCCTTGCATTGGGAAGATCCCCTGGAGAAGGAAATGGAAACCCACTCCAGTGTTCTTGCCTGGAAAATTCCATGAACAGAGAAGCCTGGTGGGCTACAGTCCATGGGGTCACAAAGAATCAGACACAACTGTGCAACTAACACTTTTCTTCATATATGATGATATGCATACTTAAAAAGCAATACCCATCTTTACCCATAGAACTTAAAATATATACCCATAATTTGGAAAAGGATTGTGACTTACATTTTTACCAATTTTTAAGTGTTCATTGGAAGGACTGATGTTGAAGCTGAAATTCCAATACCTTGGCCACCTGATGCGAAGAGCTGACTCATTTGAAAAGACCCTGACTCTTGGAAAGATTGAGGGCAGGAGGAGAAGGGGATGACAGAGGATGAGATGGTTGGATGGCATAACCGACTAGGTGGACATGGGTTTGGGTGGACTCGGGAGTTGGTGATGGACAGGGAGGCCTGGCATGCTGTGGTTCATGGGGTCGCAAAGAGTTGGACACGACTGAGTGACTGAACTGAACTGAACTGAAGTGAGCTTATGTCACTGTAACTTAATGTTTTAAACTAGAGTTCATTATGAATGCTTATAAATACATAGGACATTTCAAATACAACATTCCAGAATATTCATTTTTAAGTTCATTTCTGTAAAGTGCTTTATGTGAATGGATGTCTTCTACAAAACATACCCTGAATTTTCAGTGATGTGAAGTCCGTGTTTGCTTAGTAGCATTACTTTATAAAGAAAAGTTTTTCCTTTGCCCCTCTGTTACTTTTTAAGTATTATTTTGTTTTAGGGTAAGTACAGACTTGTATATTCTTTTTTGGACATCAGTATGTTGGAATTTATTTCTGTCATTATTCATTTTGAAGCTCATTTTCTGCCAGTGGGAGCTGTTTAATCTGGCTCCTGTGTATTTTTGCCAGATCTCCATTAGCCTGCGAGCATTTTCTTCACTTTATTGGACAATTAGATATTTTACCTTACTTTGAGATGCTCCTGACCCAGAACAATAACCAATTATTTCTACAAGAAGCATTTTTTTTGTTTGTTTTGTTTATTTGGTTTGTTGGTTGGTTGCTTTTTTTTTTTTTTTTTTTTGTCAGTAGGGAATAGTATTTAGAGTGGGCATAGAATATGCCCATTGCTAATGAGGAGTCAGCTTTCTTGTCTTTTAACAATGGCTTAGCCTTGATGCCTTTAATTACAGTTCAACATAATTCTCCTCTCATCTCCTTTCCCTGAATCTGCATCTCTCTTCATCTAGAGTAAGAACAGTTGTTCGTGAAAATATAAATAAATATCTTTACTTACTACTCTCATAAAGAAATTTAACTTGAGTTTTAGATGTATGATAATAACATTTAGATGTATGATTTTAAATTCAAAGCTGTACGAAAAGATATATTCATAAAAGTTGATTCCACATTTTTACCACTTTCAAACTTACTCCTGTAAACACCTAATTTCATTAGTTTTGGAAGTCTTTTGTTCCTGTATAAATTCTTCAAAACTAGCCTTATTTGTATTTCTTGCATAAAAAGTAACATATTATATACACTGATAGACCTTGTTTTTAAACTCTGTAGACTAGAAAACACACCATATTAGTTCACAGAGATTTTTTAATATTTTTATAGCTGCATAGTATTCTCATTAGATTACAACAAAAATACATACACATGTGTTCATAAATGAAAATTTAACAGTATTATGTTCCATTATAGATTTATGTATTTTTTCCAGTCAATGATCTATGCATGCTATTGGATTATTTCTAACATATTGCTTGAAAATTGTATTTGTGAATTTATTTGTGCATATATTTTGCTTTTGATATTATGTCATTGTTTATCTATTTTCCAATTAGTAAATATGTGTCTTTAGGGAAAATTCCTAGAAATGAGACTGCTTAGCAAAGAAACAAAATAAATGTGTTTTATAAGATTTTATTCAAATCTCCATAGGGATTTTATCATTGTTCACGTTGTGTATGAAAGTGCTTTTACCCTCATAGTCTTGTCAATCTTGCCTTCTTTAATCGTCATGAAGAATAAGCTTCATACAACATGAAATATACATCCTTTTATTTTTTGACAGCTTTTTTGAAGTATAATTAATATACAAAAATTCCTGCGCAGGGACTTTTAGCCTCTATTTATATATGTAAGTCATCATCCCGTCCTAACAATAAGCAAAAAGCTGAACAAATGAAAAATCAACAGTTTTTTTTACAATATTTGAGAGGTGAGGACACAAACCGAAGCACTGCCCCTGAGACTGGCAGGACAGTGAGAAGACCACAGTGAAGTCTTAGGTTTCCCTGAGCAAAGACTCATGAAAGAAAATTACCCTGGAAACCAACACCAGAGTGGAAAAATCTATGCTGTAGTTTATTGGCAAATTGCTGAGTTTCACTGTAAACAATTCTGAAAGTTAAAAACTCCCAAGAGGATTCATTTATAGTCCCCCCACCCTCTGTTACCCAGTTTTGTGAGATTTACCTGTAAGAGTTTGACCAGGTTCTCATAGTAGATACTGGAGAAAAGTCACCTCATACTTCCACAAGGGAAGAATAGCATTTTAAAAATATGTCAGAGCTCTCTTTCATTCATAACAAGGCCTGCCATCAAGAGAAACCAATTAATCAGAGCCTAAGCTGTTGGAGTGTTGTCAGAGCCTAACTAGTCTGAGGGAAAGCAAACCTTCAACTCCACCCTACTTTGGACACTCTCTCCCATCTTAAGGGGAGAGAAAAATTAAAAAATAAAAACTTACAAATACTGGTGAAGTTCATAGTCCAGAGGTGTAGGCTCTCTAAATAACTGAGACCAGTCTAAGGTCTGCAGGAAGCTTCCCGTCTCTTCAATTCTCTGAACCTCATTACTGAAGGTTTATTCGTAGCAGTTCCTTTATATGGTTAGGTGGCACAAACGGTAAAGCGCCTGTCTACTATGAGGGAGACCCGGGTTCAATCCCTGGGTCTGGAAGATCCCCTGGAGAAGGAAATGACAACCCACTCCAGTACTATTGCCTGGAAAATCCCATGGATGGAGGAGCCTGGTAGGCTACAGTCGATGGGGTCGCAAAGAGTCAGACACGACTGAGCAACTTCATTTTCTTTCTTTATGTGGCACATCCTGTCCAGCTATCAGAAAAAAAAAAAAAAAAATTGCAAGACATTCTAAAAAGCAAACAATTCAATTTGAAGAAACAGAAAACATCAAAACTAGACATGGCAGGGATGTTAGAATTATCAGGGTGGTGATTTAAAACAACTGGTTAAGATGCTAATGACTCTAATGGATAAAGTAGACAACCTACAAAACAGATGGACATTTTAGGCAGAGAAATGGTAATTCTAAAAGGGGACTGAAAATCTGATCAATCTCAGAGGTCAAAAACACTAACAAAATGAAGAATAACTTTATTAGTACACTGTATACAGCTGAAGGAAGAATCTCTGAGTTTGAAGATATCTCAGTAGAAACCTCCAGCTTCTCCTCAGAAATCATGCAAGTGAGAAGAGAGTAAAATAATGTAAAATATTGAGAGAAAAACAAAAACAAAAAACCCGCTAACCTAGAAATCTTTACCCTGCAAAATTATTTTTCCAAATGAAGGAGACACAAGGACTTTCTCAGACAAAGGAAAATTGAAAGTATTTGTTTCAGGTAGAAACAAAGGCTGAACTTCAAACAATGTTAAAATGAGTTCTTTGAAGAGGAGGGGAAAAAAATAGAGGTCAGAAAACTCAAATCTACATAAGGAAAGGTGGAATACTAAAGAAAGAATATGTGAATATAAAATAAAAACTTCTAATTTTCTTAATCTTAATTGATCTAAGAGATAACAATTTATTCAAATAATAATCATAAACTGTTTTATCATCAACAAATGGTACTGGAACAATGGACATCCACATACAAATAATGAAACACAATTTGTATACCCTTCAAAAAATTAACTCTATCATAGGCCTAAATATAAAACAAAAATTTAAAGCTCTTAGAAAATAACACAAGAGAAAATCTACATGACCTTGGGTATGACAATGACATTTTAGGTATAACCAAAAAGATGTTACCCATGAAAGAAATATTTGATAAGCTGAATTTCATTAAAATTAAAAATTCTGCTCTGTGAAAGACAATGTCAAGAGAATGAGAAGACAGATCATAGACTAGAATAATTTATTTGCAGAAGACACATCCAATAAAGGATCATTATTCAAAATACACAAAGATTTTAAAACTCACCAATAAGAAAACACATAACACAATTTTAAAGATGGGGCAAAATTTTTAATAGACACTTCATCAAAAAAGATATACAAGTTGTAAATAAGCATACAATAAGATGCTCCACATCAAAGTCACAGAGCAATACAAATTAAAATAACAATGAGATACCACTACATAACTATTAGAAGAGCCAGTATCCAGAATACTGACAACAATAAATGCTGGTAAGAATATAAAGCAATAGGAACTCACATTCTTTGATGGTGGGAATGCAAAATGATACAATCACTGTGGAAGATAGCTTGTTTTTGTTTTTAATGAAACTAAACACACTCTTGCTACACAATTCAAGAACCTTGGTCTGTGTTATATTCCCAGAGGACCTGAAGATTTATGTTCATGTAGAAACCTGCCTATGATTTTTATAACAGCTTTATTTATAATTTCTAAAACTTAGAAGCAATCAGTATTTCTTTTGGAATGTGAATGGCTAATAAAATGGTATATCCAAACAATGGAGTATTACTCAGTAGCACTAAAAAAAAAAAAAAAAAAAAGAAAAGAAAAATTATTAGGCCATGAAAAGACATAAAAGAATTTTAAATGCATATTACTAAATAAAAGAAGCCAGCCTAAAAAGGCTACATGCATGACTTCAGCAATATGACATAATGGACAATGGGAAACTGAAGGGACAGCAAAAATATCAGTGGTTTCCAGGAACTAGACAGTGGGGAGAGATGAACAGGCAGAGTAGAGGAAATTTTAGAGCAGTGAAAATATTCGGTATGGTACTTTAATGATGGATACATGTCATTACACATTTTTACAATACCACAGAATGTGTAACATCAAGGGTATTCCCTAATATAAGCTAAGGACTTTAAGTCTCCTGCACTGGTAGGCAGGTTCTTTACCATTAGCACCATAGTGGGAAGCCCCTATAATATATTACTGTAGTTATCAGCTGTAACAAATGTAATGCTCTGGTGTAGGGTGTTGTTACATTATAAAACCTTGCAAGTCTGAAATAAGTCTTTTGATAATTATACATATTTTATATTAGTTCATTTTAATAAGATCTAGTTATTTTTGCAATGCAATTATTCATTTTTTATATTTTGAGCACCTATGTTAGCCAGTGAGATTGGCCAGATCTGTTTGTTTATTAGTACTCTTTTTGTTTTAAGGAAATTTGTATCAGGACTCTATAATCCTTGTAAAAATGTATTAGAAAGCTCTCCACTTAAAAAAAATCCTCCAGAATATTTTATAGAACATGAAAATGATCTCTTTCTTGAATGCTTGCTCTCTGAAACTGCCTTGGCACTGTCTCCCTTTATATGTAGAAAATTTACTACCTTTTTTACATCTACTTCAGTTATTGATCTCTTGAGGAACTATACTTTTTTTCTGAGCCAATTTTGGAAATGTATATTTTTCCCAGAAAATTGACCATTTGTCTATGTTGTCAGATTTATTACCATAAATTGAACACAGCATTCACCCTTTATACTTATTTACCACTCTTCCTTAAATCTTAAGCTTTGTATTCTTTTTGTCCCCAGTCTTGCTTGTAAATGCCTTCTCCCTTTCTTCTCTAATCACAATTAGCATAGATTTGCTGATTCAATAGTGTCTGTAAAAAGCAGGAATTTTAATTAATGAATTATACAGTTGTTTTCCAATCCATTAATTCCAACTTTATCTATAGCAATTTCTTTTTGTCTTTGTTACTTAAAATAACAACATTTAATACTCTATATTTTCCTATGAGTACTGTCTTGGTTTTATCCTCCTGTTTGGGTATGTATTTGGTTCTTCTCTAATACTGATTACCATGAGATATTTGGTTTTTGGATCTGTGCTTGTCCTGTATTGCTAATTTCTTATTATTTTAACTGACTTATGTATCTCTTTCTAACAGCCTTTTTGTGTGAAGGGAGGTGAATCTGCCAAGTCTTACTTGAATGACTTGGTAGCAGGTGAAGTTCAACTGCTTCTATTTGCAATGAGCCAGCATTACATCCTCTGGACCAGGAATCTCACTGTTCCTCCCCGGTGTCACTAGCCATCCCGAACACTGCTCTTTCTCTCTACTGTGTCACCCCACATTACTCATTGCTTCCAACTTCTATTTTGTCCCTTAATATTCTTTCAAATGAAGGATCTAGTTCTTATTTTATGTTGTAATTCTATATTGTAAATAGAATGGTAGTAGATAGATGTAGATATTATGTATGAGTGTGCATGTATACATGTATGTGTGAATGTGTATGCGAGTGCATGTATTTCCTTTTAATGAGCCATTAAAATGTCTACTTTATAGATTTAGTGATAAATTTTGAGAATAGAGGGGATCAGTATACATAACACATTTAATGTCTTTCCTATAGTCTGAACCAATGAGAGAGAAAATGGGGGAGGAGTCTCCCATCCAAATATAAATCATGCCTGATCCTGCTTAGCTTCGGAGATTAGAGAAGATAGGGCACATTCAGGTGGTATGCTACAGATGTGGAGACGTCAAGATTTCAAATTTAGAACTTACAGATTATATACTTCAGGTGCACACTCACCATGATTGTATCACTGAATTAAATAGACTTATCCAACCACTGCAATACAGGCAGTGTCAAAAAACCACCTTTTGAGGACTTTCCTGGTGGCCCGGTGGTTAAGACTTTGTCTTCCAAAGAAGGTGATGTAGGTTCATTCCTGGTCGGGGAGCTAAGATCACACATGCCTTGCAAACAAAAAACCAAAACATTAAAAAAACATGAGCAATATTGTAACAAATTCAATAAAGACTTTAACAAATGGTCTGCATTAAAAAAGTAAAAATCACTGTTCCTCATAGGAAAGAGAATATCTAGGGAAGCAAAATAGCTAATGTGTTATATCACTTGTAAACTTATCCTCAACTCTGGAGTCTGCTTCTGGGGAGACTGTCCTAAGAAAATGCTTCATGAGATGTCTGGACACTTGATGCACAGCATATAAAACATGATATGGTTAATTATTCCATTATCTATCACAATTGGAAAATCATGAAAGGATATAATAGTTAATTAGCATAATAATATTCACTTATTTAAAAATATTTATGGAGCCCACCTCTATGTAGGAGGTATAGCTTATGGAATTACCAACACAAATATCATAGTCTAAAGTAAGAAACAAGACTGCAGAAGTTTTTCAAAGGATGAACAAAAAAGGTTCTAATTTTTTAAAAAGTTTTTCCACATTCACTCATATTATAAAGTCTAAAAGCATCTGGAGTTAGAGGTTAGAATAAAATTTAATGACAAAGCTAAGGTCTGTTTTAAGTTCCACTTCCTCCACCAGGGTGAGAGATGAGTGGGAAGTGAAGCTTTAAGCAAACTCAGTGAACTTGATTAATGCCCTCATGAAAAGTGCAATGGCATGTGAGTCCTATGTGCATGTATGTGTGCTAAGTCACTTTGGGCATGTCCAACTTTTAGTGACCTCATGGACTGTAGACCACCAGGCTCCTCTGTCCATGGGATTATCCCAGTAAGAATACTGAAGTGGGTTACCATTTCCTCCTCCAGGGGTCTTCCCCACGCAGTGATCAAACCCACATCTCCTGCATTGGCAGGCAGTTTCTTTATTCCTGATCCATCTGGGAAGCCCATGAGTCCTACAGAGATATCTAAAGGGAAAGAAATGATATAACTAGCAGGTAGAAAAGTATCAGCTTTGGGTGGCTCACCCTCCCAGAGCTTGTTGGGATAAAGCATCTGTTTTTACCAAGAACCAGATGTATGCCATGCCACAAGAGAGTTAAGATGCTTTTGTCTTGAATACAATTGAAAAAAAAAAACTACCTTGAGGTATAATAAGACTTAGAAGAAAGGCAATAGAGGTACCACTACAAACTCTGTAGCTGAACAAATACAAAATGACTCAAAAGTATAGAGATATGTTTGCCCTGATCAAGACATCTTTAAATAACTGCCAGCCCCTAATTGATTGGCAACATCCATACAATTTTTTAAAAGCAAAAATCCAACTAAAAATCTCTGAAGTCCTGAAAGTTGAGTTATAACTTTACTCCTATATGTGTTCATTCTTTGTACCTCACCCTGAAAATATCATAAACTTGGTTTAACATGATAAGAAAGGGCAGACCACCCACTTTTTTTTTTAAGTCACTCCAGAGGGCAACATTTTTATTAAAGAAAATGTGGCTGTTTTCTCTGTACATATGCAACGTCCAGTTCTGGATCAGAGACTTGGAAGTTGGCTGGGAAAAGAGAAAAGCAAACAGATCATCTTTCCAAACAGACTTGAACTGGGAAAGGATCAGGGAATAATTTTTAACTTAACACTGAAAATTTGGCAAACACACTTGACTAAATTTTCAAATGACTTAACCAAGGCTGTGTTTTGTGGTTTGAAGTCATCAGACATGTTTCGTTTACTTAAGAGTTGCCTTAACATTCATGGGTGTTAGTAGGCAACTTCCAAGATGGCCCACAATAATCTTGCCTACTGATATTCATGTCTTTGTATAATTCTGTCCCTTTATTGCAAAGCTAATGTGACATCACTATGGAGGTTACGTTCCCAAAGACTCTGAGTTCTGTTTTGCTGATACTTTTGTTCTGACCTCATGCATACTTACTCTGATGAAGCCAGCTACCTTGTTAAGAACTGTTTCATGGAAAGACCCATGTAACAAGAAAGCAAGGGAAGCTTACTGTCAATAGCTTTTTAGAAACTGAGGCCTATTCAACAGCCTGTACCAAAAATAAATAAATAAATTTTAAAAATCCTGCTAATGATGAGTAGAATGAACTTTCAAATGGATCCATTCTATTTAAGTTTACAGATGAGATCTCAGCCCTGCCCAATACCATAACTGCCCATTTGTGAAAGACCCAGAGCCTGAAGGCCCAGTTGAGCCATGTCTGGATTCCTATTGCACAGAAATGGTGATGTAATAGATATTGCTATTTTAAACCGCTAAGTTTGGGACAACCTTTTACAAAACAGTAGACAATTAAACATTAACCCGGACTTAGTTTTCAACTGCAGAGATGGAAGGATATAACCTAAGAAACTAAATGCAAGAAAACAAAACAAACAAAAAAAAAAAAAGTGAGGGGCAAAGATTAAAAAAAAAAGTCTCCTGTTTATGCTTTAGAGAACTTGTTCCAATAAATGCAACCTGACAATGTCTGAATAAAATATATTATCTGATTTCAGCAGTTTACAATTTAAAAAGGGAGATTTGCAACAAGGCAGGTTGTCCTGAGAAATAACCTAACATGTATGTATAGTGGAATTCCACGGTCCTATTTTTTAGCATTCATAAACTCCTAGAAGGCTTTGAGTTTGCTTTCTCATCTAGAGCTGACTCTAACTAACAGAGTGAATTGTCTCCATTTAACAATTATTTCAATATCATACAGTTGTTATCTTTGTTTCATTGTGCTTCCACATATAAAAAATTCACACTCACAGACACACACCTACACACAAATACACACTTCCCCTCAGGAGAGATTTAAATGTGGAAGACTATATTGAATGGAATGGTGGTAAGAATAGAAGATATGTTTATATCCAAACAACATACATTGATTTAAACAGAACTATAAAGAGCAACAATTAGTCACTACTTCCCTCCAGTTAGAAATTTCTATAGCATGCTTTCCTGTATATGGTTCTCAATTCCATATCATCTCCGTATTTGCCTAATCTGACAATACACCCTGCCATTGCAATTATTTGTCCCTTTTTTCCTTAAGAACAAATGTAAGTTTCCCTAATTTTCCACATGGGACACTTCATCTCTTCAGTTTCTGAGGACTTAACTGACACTTATACTCTAAAGTCTACTTTTGTGCTGTGCTTAACTGCTCAGTCATGTCCGACTCTTGCAAGCCCATGAGTTGTAGCCCACCAGATATCTCTGTCCATAGGGATTCTCCAGGCAGGAATAATGGAGTGGGTTGTCATGCCTTCCTCCAGGGGATCTTCCCCCCAGGGATTGAACCCAAGTCTCCAGCATTGCAGTAGGATTCTTTCCATCTGAGTCACCAGGGAAGCCCATGGTTATTTATCAAAATATTCTTTAAAAGCATGAAATATCTTGATAAAATGCATTCTGTTTCAAGCTACTACTTTTCAGCTGGTATTGGAATGTGACAGTGATTTTATTTAGTGGTCGGGATACTGAGGCTTCCTTCTGTATATCTACTTTTTTTGGGAGCAGAAGCTTTGGTTCACCTTAGCTGCTTAGAGCATAACATCTGAACCAAATTTGGACACTCTTCAGCAATTCAGCATACATTCAACAGAACTTGTGTGTTGATTTCTGTCAATAAATCTCTTTTCTAGAGTTTTATTCCCAGGGGAACTAACGTGCAACTATTGGCAGAATAGAATAGTAGATTTCAGGAGGATGCTAATGAAATGGATTTTAGATAATTTGGAGTCTGGGTACTCTTAGACATACAGTGTAAATTGTTCACTAGGCAGCAGAGGAAATAAATAGTAGAGAAAACTAAGTTGAATATATAGATGTTGGAGTAGTCAATACATTGGATATATTTTAAATCACAAGAGTTAATACTTTTTATTGAAAAGCACTTGCTTTTGTTTTTCATGTCCGCCAAACTGGTTTTCATCAAGAAGTTTTCTTAAGTTCACCACTTACTCTTCACCTGCTTATTAAACAGTCTAATTAAATCATATATTTGCAGTTAATTTATTCTAATAATAACTGAATTCCTATAATAAACCAAAATGGGTTTAAGATATGTTGTTCTGAATAACATAGAAAAATTTCCAGCTGATGATTGAAAGGAGACAGACACATCAGTGATGTGACAATAATAATCCAGACAAAGATTCTGATGTGTGAGTTTGTTTGGTATATTTAGCATCACAAATAAGATCAGGGTAGTTGGAAAGCAGTAAATGAGGCAAGAGGATATATGGAGAGGGGTTGAAGAGTTTGGCAAGAGTTATAAACAGGCTTTAAACCATGTTTCAAATTTGTTTTTTATTTTTAATAAGTTGGAAGAAATTTGAGAGCTGATACAAAAGGTACATTTATTTATTTGCTTGTTAAAACTTATTGAGCATTTTTTTCCTATATTTTCCAGTATTTTTAGTGCTGATATTACAGGGGTGAATGAAACAGATTCCCTACTTGCCATGTAACTACATTCTGATTATACAAGAAATTGACTCAGAGAAATAAATAATAGTCAAGACTAATACAGAAAATAAATATCTAATTCTGTAATAGAACATCAAGTAGTGATAAAACTCCTGCAAAAATTAATAAGATAGCACAATAGAATAAAGAATGTCTGGATGTTAGTTTAGGGTGACTGATCAAGGAAGACTTTTTTAGCACATACTTGAATCAAGCTTAAAATCAAAATACAACAATTGTGTTTATTACAATTATATTTACAGTTACTGTATGAAGTGTAAAAATTTCTTGAAGACACAGATTTGAGAGTCACGAGCAAATAGATGACTTTTAAAACATGGCTTAAAACTCAACATTCAAAAAACTAAGATCATGGCATCCAGTCCCATCATTTCATGGCAAATAGATGGGCAAACAGTGGAAACAGTGAGAGATTCTATTTTCTTGGGCTTTAAAATCACTGCAGATGATGACTGCAGTCATGAAATTAAGATACTTCCTCCTTGAAAGAAAAGCTATCACCAACCTAGACAGCATATGAAAAAGCAGAGACATTACTTTGCCAATAAAAGTCCATCTAGTCAAACCTATGGTTTTTCCAGTAGTCGTGTATATATGTGAGAGTTGAACTATAAAGAAAGCTGTGCACTGAAGAATTGATGGTTTAGAGCTGTGGTGTTGGAGAAGACTCTGAAGAGTCCCTTGGACTGCAAGAGATCCAACCAGTCCATCCTAGAGGAGATCAGTCCTGAATATTCACGAGAAGGACTGATGCTGAAGCTGAAATTCCAATACTTTGGCCACCTGATGCAAAGAAGTAATTCATTGAAAAAGACTCTAATGCTGGGAAAGATTAAGGCAGGAGGAAAAGGGGATGACAGAGGATGAGATGGTTGGATGGCATCACCAACTCGATGGACTTGAGTTTGAGCAAGCTCTGGGAGCTGGTGATAGTCAGGGAAGCCTAGTGTGCTGCAGTCTATGGGGTCACAAAAAGTCAGACACGACTGAGCGGCTGAACTGAACTGAAAACATTGATATAGGTACACTTCAGCAGAGAGTGTAGAGAGAAAAGAGATAAAAGGAGAAGGAAGAGGACTTGAACAGGAGATTTTCAGTTGAGAGGAAAGAAGTTCAACTGGAATAGGTTAAAAACAGTATAAAGTGGTAAAAAGTGTGAGTCTAAGGGCATGGATGACAGTTTTGAGAAATTCTCCTAGAAGTGGAAAGAGATGTGAGAAAATCTTGGGTTGGACAGGCATGTGGGATCAAAGGAGTTTGACAATGTTCCTATTATTCATTTTACTTGCTGCTGAAACATGTTCTCAATAATGCAGAATTTGGTGATGTGGTAAAGAGCAGCAATAATTTTAGGAGCAAAATTCTTAATTATGGAGAAAGGATTGTGAGCCAAGGCAGAGGAAATGGATATGAGTGTTTTGTGTTCTTAGGATTATAAACACTCATATGCAAAATTCATTTTCTATAGCCTGACTAGTATTACTTTTTTCTTCATATTCTACATTACACCTACTAAGTTTACATATACATAATACTAGCAGAAATAAAAACCAAATGAAGATGGAATTTTATATTACCATTTTATTGGGACTTTTAAAATCTTATATTGCAGAATATAAAAAGAGATTTGACCCCTTTTCTTTAAAGAGAATGAGCATAGAGTACATATAAAACTAGAAAAAATAGAATGTTTTCTATTCACTTAAAGCAACATTCAGATGTATGATTTCACATCAAGTCACTATTTCATAAGTTCCACCTCTGGCAGATGAAAATTCCTGATGGGTTAATATCTCCCATGGCCACTTCTGTTCCTTCTCATTTCCTTTTTGAAGATTATTAAAACAGAGGAATTCTTTCTGCTCAGAACTGAAAACAATTCAAAATGTATTTTCAAAAAGTTTCTTATTTTTATAGAAGTTATTTTAAAAAAAAACCCACCTTTTTTTCTTTATATCACTCACATCGAGCGTTGTAATTTTTTTAGGTGAAAATAACTTACTACTTTATTTTTTGATTCAATACATCAGTCTTGATTTTCTGTGTGCAAGTGAGATATTCCTCATCCAAATACCAAATACTTCAGTTAAAACTTACTATTCTTTGATGAAATAGAAATTAGAAAACTATAGAACACACACATTAACTATTAAGCTTTATTTTAAAGATAGTTGTCGATATCTTTACTTAATGATCAACACCTCTGCCATTTTATATTTAAACTGTAAATATAAGAACTATTGTGTTTCTAATCATAGTTTCCTAATGTTTTTAGAATCATAGGAGAATATGCAAACATGGAGATCAGAGTCTATTGCAGAGGAGATAACATTAAAAACTAGAAACGCCTTGCTTCTTGAAGAACATCAAAACTGTACATCATTAATTTCTACTACATTTTTCATCATTTCAAGAATGAACTAAAAGCTAAAAGTCTTTCAAACTTAGGAGGGATTCTTGTATTTGCACCACAAAATTAATTCTGAAAAATATTTAATTTTTTAAAAGGTAATGTTTCCCTTATTAATTAGTTTTTTTAAACTAAGGCAAATAGTTGCAAAATATTTACTCATTTGGAGAATATAAATTGCAATAGGTTCAGAAAACTCAGATTTATAGTGTTAATTTAATTGCTAATGTATAAGTTCTGACAAACTGTATGTATATTTAAACATTTTTAATATATAAATTGAGCTTTCTGGGTGGCTCAGATGGTAAAGAATCCACCTGCCTGCAATGGAGACCCAAGTTTGATTCTGAGGTTGGGAAGGTACTCAGGGGAAGGGAATGGTTAACCACTCCATCATGCTATTCAAATTCATTCATTGTGAAATGTTAGATTTAAATGGTGCTATTATAAAAGCAATGTTTTTTTAGCAGAAATATCCACATTCTAAACAAAAAAAAATGTATTTGTTAGATGGTATTTCAAACATGCAGGATGTTTAAGGACTTAGTACACATTAGAAAAAATGCATGGGTATTTCAATTTCATCAGAAAGTATTAAGTTTTTTACTCTTAGTTAAAGTTATCTATATGCTAAGGAAAAAAAAGTATTTCTGTCTTCGCTTATTTTGTGTGAGTGTGTGTCAGGGACTCTCCAAATCACTGAAAAAATAATGGCACTCAGCTCTACCCTATTCTGTCCTCAAACTATACTGTGAGGTATTAGTAACTTCTATACAACAGATCAAAACTGGGAATGATAAAACTAACATGTTACAAAGTCACCATTATGACTTTCGGAAGCAATGAACAATTTAACGATAACACCAGTTGGCTATACTTATTAACAGAAAAAGATAATAAATTAAGCCTTGCAAACTTAGTTCTATGGTATCTGTTTAGGACAGAGTAAGTTAATAAAAATAGTATTTTAAAAATTTTACATTTATTTACTCAGTGCATTGTCTGTGATGAGCATTAACTTACATTCCATGTAGACACTGTTCTTTTTCACTATGAATGTCTCACAGTTTTAAATATTTATTTTCTCTGAGTAAGGAAGGTATGGAGTTGTTAAAATTAAAATCAATAAGAACACGATTTTAAAAGGTGATATTCTATAGAGTTACTTCAAGCTAGAACCATTACAAAAATATTCACTTGTGATTGATTAACCTGAGAGGATGGATGAGATGAGTGATAAAGTTTAAAATACACATGATTACAATGTAAAAAATCATAATTAAAATCAAAGAACATGAAAGTTTACATTTTGGCTTTTAATTTATGTATGGTGTTATTTTATATTTCATTTGAATGATACTTTACATTCAGTTTTTCCTTTCCCTATGTGAGTTTGGAATAGGAAATGGAAACCCATTCTAGAGTTCTTGCCTGGGAAATTCCATGGACAGAGGAAACTGGTTGGCCACAGTCCATGAGGTCATAGAATCAGACATGGCTGAGCATCTGAGCATACATGCATGTTTGTGACAATTAAGAGATGCTTATGGTCAGCCAGGCTCCAGGTCAGCTGCCATTATTATATTCCAAGTTCTGCGGTCTTAAACTTTTCTTACTGAAATCATTCTTTTACTTTATTATGAAATTTACTCATTTCTCTGAGAGGTTAACTTCTTATCTCATATAGTAAAGGCTACACTCTTATCTAGAATACTTTTTTCTTTTTCCTATTATAAGATATATAATATGTGTGGATCACAATAAACTGTAGAAAATTCTGAAAGAAATGGGAATACCAGATCACCTGAACTGCATCTTGAGAAACCTATATGCAGGTCAGGAAGCAGCAGTTAGAACTGGACATGGAACAACAGACTGGTTCCCAATAGGAAAAGGAGTATGTCAAAGCTATATATTGTCACCCTGCTTATTTAACTCATATGCAGAGTACATCATGAGAAACACTGGACTGGAAGAAGCACAAACTGGAATCAAGATTGCGGGGAGAAATATCAATCACCTCAGATATGCAGAAGACACCACTCTTATAACAGAAAGTGAACAAGAAATAAAGAGTCTCTTGATGAAAGTGAAAGAGGAGAGTGAAAAAGTTTGCTAAAAGCTCAACATTCAGAAAACTAAGATCATGGCAACTGGTCCCATTACTTCATGGGAAATAGATGGGGAAACAGTGACAGACTTTATTTTGGGGGGCTCCAAAATCAGTGCAGATGGTGATTGCAGCCATGAAATTAAAAGATGCTTACTTCTTGGAAGGAAAGTTATGACCAACCTGGATAGCATATTAAAAAGGAGAGACATTACTTTGCCAACAAAGGTCCATCTAGTCAAGGCTATGATTTTTCCAGTGGTCATGTATGGATGTGAGAGTTGGACAGTGAAGAAAGCTGAGTGCTGAAAAATTGATGCTTTTGAACTGTAGTTGGAGAAGACTTGAGAGTCCCTTGGACTGCAAGGAGACCCAACCAGTCCATCCTAAAGGAGATCAGCTCTGGGTGTTCATTGGAGGGACTGATGCTGAAGCTAAAACTCCACTACTTTGGCCACCTCATGCAAAGAGTTGACTCATTGGAAAAGACCCTGATGCTGGGAGGGCTTGGGGGCAGGAGGAGAAGGGGACAACAGAGGATGTGGTGGCTAGATGGCATCATCGACTCGATGGACATGAGTTTGAGTAAACTCCAGGAATTGGTGATGGACAGGGAGGCCCGGTTTGTTGTGATTCATGGGGTCGCAAAGAGTTGGACACAACTGAGTGACTGAACTGAACTGATTATAAGATATTATCAAGCTACATGAAACAAAACTATCCCCCCAAATGTAAATGCTCCCTTTAAATTAGATAATAATAGAGTTTTTTGTTTTTGTTGCTTTAGTCACTAAGTTGTGTCAGATTCTTTTGCAATCTCATGTAGCCCACCAGGTTCCTCTGTCCATGGGATTTCCCAGCAAGAATACTGTATTGGGTTGTCATTTCCTTTTCCAGGAGATCTTCTCAACCCAGGGATTAAACTCATGTCTCCTGCATTGGCAAGTGGATTCTTTACCATAGAGACAACTCAGATTTAACCATGGCAATAGTGTTTACTATTAAATATTCATATTATAAACTTTACTTTCCAATTACACATTTTCTCTCCAGTAGCCATGTTGCATTTTTGGTAGCATTATCCTCCCTGTCATCTAGAATTGAATCACTTGATCTACATTTTCACTCTTTTTCTTATTTTCCATATTCACTAAAACTTACATTCAACTTTCATCTCCTTTCTATCCCCACAATCATTGCTTATCCTTACACATCACAGACATTCTAAAAACTGCACACTGTTGTCACTTTAGTTTCTAAAGCTTTCTCTTTTATTTTTAAAATTAATATATAACCAATTTGTTTCCAAGGCAAACCACTCAACATCATGGTAATCCAAATCTATGCCCTGACCAGTAACGTTGAAGAAGCTGAAGTTGAACAGTTCTATGAAAACCTACAAGACCCTCTAGAACTAACACCCAAAAAAAAGATGTCCTTTTCATTATAGGGCACAGGAAGGCAAAAGTAGGAAGTCAAGAAACATCTGGAGTAACAGGCAAATTTGGCCTTGGAGTACAGAATGAAACAGAGCAAATGCTAATAGAGTTCTGCCAAGAGAACACACTGGTCATAGCAAACACCCTCTTCCAACAACACAAGAGAAATCTCTACACATGGACATCACCAGATGGTCAACACTGAAATCAGATTGATTATATTCTTTGCAGCCAAAGATTTAGAAGTTCTATACAGTCTGCAAAAACAAGACTGGGACCTGACTGTGGCTCAGATCATGAACTCCTTATTGCCAAATTCAGACTGAAATTAAACAGGGTGGGAAAAACCACTAGACATTCAGGTCTGACCTAAATCAAATCCCTTATGAATATACAGTGGAAGTGAGAAATAGATTCAAGGAACTAGACCTGTTAGACACAGTGCCTGATGAACTATGGACGAGGCTTGTGACACTGTACAGGAAACAGGAATCAAGACCATCTGCAAGAAAAAGAAATCCAAAAAAGCAAATGGTTTTCTGAGAAGGCCTTACAAATAGCTGTGAAAAGAAAGGAAATGAAAAGCAAAGAGGAAAGGAAAGATATACCCATTTGAATGCAGAGTTCCAAAGGATAGCAAGGAGAGATAAGAAAGCCTTCCTCAGCAATCAATGCAAAGAAATAGAGGAAAACAACAGAATGGGAAAGACTAGAGATCTCTTCAAGAAAATTAGAGATACCAAGGGAATATTTCATGCAAACATTGGCTCAATAAAGGACAGAAATGGTAGGGACCTAACAGAAGCAGAAGATATTAAGAAGAGGTGGCAAGAATACACAAAAGAACTGTACAAGAAAGATATTCACGACCCAGATAATCAGGATGGTGTGGTCACTCACCTAGAGCCAGACATCCTGGAATGTGAAGTGAAGTGGGCCTTAGAAAGCATCACTATGAACAAAGCTAGTGGATGTGATGGAATTCCAGTTGAACTATTTCAAATCCTGAAAGATGATGCTGTGATAATGTTTCACTCAATATGCCAGCAAATCTGGAAACTCAGCAGTAGCAACAGGACTGGAAAAAGTCAGTTTTCATTCCAATCCCAAAGAAAGGCAATGCCAAAGAATGTTCAAACTACCACCCAAATGCACTCATCTCACATGTTAGTAAAGTAATGCTCAAAATTCTCCAAGCCAGGTTTCAGCAATACGTGAACCATGAACTTCCAGATGTTCAAGTTGGTTTTAGAAAAGGCAGAGGAACCATAAATCAAATTGCCAATATCCGATGGATCACTGAAAAAGCAAGAGAATTTCAGAAAAACATCTATTTCAGCTTTATTGGCTATGCCAGAGCCTTTGACAGTGTGGATCACAACAAACTATGGAAAATTCTTAGAGATGGGAATACCAGAGCAGGTGATTGCCTCTCGAGAAATCTGTATGCAGGTCAGGAAGCAACAGTTAGAACTGGACATGGAATAACAGACTGGTTCCAAATAGGAAAAGGAGTACGTCAAGGTTGTATATTGTCACCCTGCTTATTTAACTTATATGCACAGTACATCATGAGAAATGCTGGACTGGAAGAAGCACAGGCTGGAATCAAGATTGCCGGGAGAATTATCAATAACCTCAGATATACAGATGGTGCCACCCTTATGGCAGAAAGTGAAGAACTAAAGACCCTCTTGATGAAAGTGAAAGAGGAGAATGAAAAAGTTGGCTTAAAGCTCAACATTCAGAATACTAAGATCATAGGAGCTGGTCCCATCACTTTATGGGAAATAGATGGGGAAACAGTGGAAACAATGGCAGATTTTATTTTGGGGGGCTCCAAAATCACTGCAGATGATGACTGCAGCCATGGAATTAAAAGATGCTTACTCCTTGGAAGGAAAGTTATGACCAACCTAGACAGCATATTAAAAAGCAGAGACATTACTTTGTCAACAAAGATCAGTCTAGTCAAGGCAATGGTTTTTCCAGTGGTCATGTATGGATGTGAGAGTTGGGCTATAAAGAAAGCTGAGCACTGAAGAATTGATGCTTTTGAACTGTGATGTTGGAGAAGACTCTTGAGAGTCCCTTGGACTGCAAGAAGATCCAATCAGTCCATCCTAAAGGAGATCAGTCCTGGGTGTTCTTTGGAAGGACTGATGCTGAAGCTAAAACTCCAATACTTTGGCCATTTCATGTTAAGAACTGACTCACTGGAAAAGACCCTGATGCTGGGAGGGCTTGGGGGCAAGAGAAGGGGACGACAGAGAATAAGATGGTTGTATGGCATCACCAACTCGATTGACATGGATCTGGGTGGACTCCAGGAGTTGGTGATAGACAGGGATGCCTGGAGTTCTGTGATTCATGGAGCCGCAAAGGGTCAGACACAACTGAGCGACTGAAATGAACTGAATTAGATTATGTCTGGCAATAGTGTGGTAGCAAAAAACAACCAATTTAAGAACAATTTTCGCATGTGAATTTTAATGTAATTGAATTAAAATTCATTTGATAATGCATTCATAGTCTTTTAATGTTGTGTTACATATATATGCATATATATATTTATTCATTGCAGAAAATGTAAAACATATTAATAAGAAAAAACCTCTTATTCTTTGTAAAACTCTAAGTAAGTAATACAAGACAATTATTTTTCCAATTTAATTTTCTGTTAATAAATTTATTGCACATTAAAATTTCAATAAGTATTCCTTGAATAATAAAATAAATGAATATCTAGAAATCCCCAAAGTAATTAATAGAAGTTATCAAAATTTATGTCATCTATATACTCTTCATTTATAAATTTAATCATTTTGTATACCAATATATTTTGAAAACAACTGCTGAATAAGAATAAGAATGAAGAGAAAGAGGAGGAGGTGGGAGGAAGAAAAAGAAAAATAAACTAATATGTGCAAAACCATATTTTAAATGTTTACACCAATACAATGAGTTAGATATTGTGTTAACTTTATTTTTTCAGTGAGGAAACTGAGACACAGTAGTATAATATCTTGCCTAAGTTCTTATAGTTTTTACATGTTAGAAGCAGAAATTAATTTTAGAAGTTTGGCTCAAAGTCTGTACTTTTTTCAATATTTATTCTGATAGAGATATTTAAGATAGGTATACAAAATGAAAATGAAGATAGGAGAATAAAATATATTTGCTTCTAATTCATTACTATTTGTTGAGAGAAAAGATAACCTCAGGGCTGATATTAAAGGTTATGTTCCACAAAGTCCTAAAGGATATAACTTTATTTGCTCCAATGGGAAAACCTCATATTCCCTCAAGGTCAAGTTGGATGTTCTAGCCTCACATCTATGTTTTAGCCAATCAAAAAGAAAAACACACAAGTTGCACTGTAAAGGAATCATCCTGAATTTTATACATTTCTTTCCCTACATCTTAACAGTTGAATTATACTCAGTTATTGTTCATTGTAAAGGAAATTGGAATTTGATTATGCTAAACTTTAAACATGACTTTATATAAAAGGGAAAACAGATTTTTAGTTAGATCATATATCATCACAACTAATGCATATAAAAATACAAAAAAAAATGCAGTTGATTACTGCTGATTTAATTGATTTAAAAGCAGGCAAACTTGGAACAAAATTATAGTGAGGATTCATCTAAGATACTTAAAATAATAAAGGAAAATTAAGACAAGTATAAAATCAAAATTATATTTTAGCTTTGGGTAAAATGTCTCCTAAGATGAAGATATCTAATTTTCACTGTGTAGAAAATTATCCATATCCTTCCCAATGCAGAATTTGTTGAGAATTTATTAAATATATTGCTTTAATAAATGTGAAGAAGTTTCCAACTGATAAATAATTATAAATCATCCAGCTGTAAGTAAATTACACTTCAGACACATTTTCAAATTGGATAAAACATATTTCGTAGGAAAGGAGTTATATGGTTCCTTTTTTCAGTTTAAAAGCTTATAAGAAATTAACACTAACTCTTTCTTTTGGTATGTGCCATGACATAATCTTATGGCAATTAAAACAATGAAAAATAAAGGTCATGCATTATTAATAAATCCAGAGATCTTTAAATATCAATACAACCAAGTTTTACATTGTAACAAGGATTACTTCTCTTAGAAAATGTATTTTATTTTTAGACACAGTTGGAGAAAAACAAAAGTGAAAGTGTTAGTCACTCAGCTCAGTCTGACTCTTTGCAACACCATGGACTGTAACCCACCAGGCTCTTCTGTCCATGGGATTTTCCTGGCAAGAATACTGGAGTGTGTTGCCATTTCCTTCTCCAGGGGATCTACCCGACCCAGGGATTGAACCCGGGTCTCCTGCATTGCAGAAAGATTCTTTACTCTCTGATCCACCAGGGAAACTGGAGGAAAGCAAGTTATATATAATTCAGCTATATAACCACTCTTTAAGGTTTTCATCCTAGTTTTGATGTAAAAATTGTCTATAATTATAATAAAATTATATTATATTAAATAAAATTATATAATTTATATATTTATATGATTATATTTATTATATGAATAATCATATATATTTATATAATATATAGTTTTTATATCTTATATAAAAATAATCTCTTAAACACAAAAGAAATAGAAGGCATCTGATCTTAACCATTGTAGTAATGTTCTCCACCCAATTATTGTAGTCATATTAATTAGGATAAAATAAAGGGGAACTCTGGAGCTAAGCAGATTACCAGGAGCATTAGAATACAAGGATCAGTAGAGGAGGAAGGAAGAAAATTGTTCACTCAAAAGTTCAAGCAAATAATAGAGATAAATTTAAGCACCCAAACATAATTGGAATTCTTCCATGGCATTCTAGAAGTTCGGTTCTTTATAATGAAGAAAATGTCAACCTGTGAAATAAAGGAGCAACAAACACTATTCAAGTTCTTCACCAAAGAAAAGAAAGTTAAGCTATCTTTTCAGAGGAATCAGAGAGATCTTCCTCCCCGGGAAAGAAAACCCTCCTATGTAATACATGATGAGGAATAGCCATTGAAATGAGCCACTTAGATCTCCTACTTTGGGAAGCACGTAGTTGATCAGCAGTCCCGGCTACTGCTGCTCCACATTTATGACAAAGCCATTCTTCTGCAGAGCTGCTCCCAGCTAGTTACTAGTAGAGCAGGATCCTAACATTGAACATTTACTGTGAGAAACCAGATTGCTCTGGCAGATGAATTTAACTCAGGCACTCACCATTACCCTGGACAAAATTCTTTCACAACAGTTCTATCATGCGAGAGTTTTCCTACTCATCCTCTTTCCTCCTCATTCTCCTTCATAGGGCAGATGTGCACTGTAGTCTGAAGTTTATTCAACTTCCTCTCTATTCTCCACAGTCGTTTTCCTTGATAAATCTTTACATGTCTCATTCCATCTAGCCGTCTACTTCTTGGGGAAACAGAACTAATGTATTTTCTGTGGGAATTTACATCAGGGCGTACATATTGGCAGCCAAGCTATAGGAAACTTTATATTGTCTATAAATTCTAAAGATAATTTTATTGTTAATGTTTGTAAATCTCACCATCAGATAATAGTTGGTTTTTTTCCAAAGGTTTTTTTTTTTTTTTGTTTTTATTTTCAGTATAGTTGCTTTACACTGTTGTATCAGTTTCAGCTGATACGTATATCCCCTCTGTTTTATATTTCCTTTCCATTTAGGTAACCTTAGAGAACCAGGTAGAGTTCCCTGTGCTATACAGTAGATTTTCCATAGTTACCTGTTGTTTACATAGTAGTGTATATATGTCAACGCCAGTCTCCCAATTCGTCCCCCCGCCCCCTTGCCTTTCCCCCTTGGTATCCATATATTCATTCTACATCTGTGTCTCTGTTTCTACTTTGCAAATACAATTATCTATGCAATTTTTCTAAAGTCCACATATATGTGTTAACAGGAAATATCTGTCTCTCTTTCTGACATCTTCACTCTGTATGAGATTCTCTAGGTCCACCTATGTCTCTGCAAATGGCACAATTTATTTCCTTTTCATGGATGAGTAATATTCCATCATATATATGTGATACATCTTCTTTATCCATTCCTCTATTGATGGACATTTAGATTGCTTCCATATCCTAGCTATTGTAAATAGTGCTTCAGTGAATATTAGAGTGCATGTGTCTTTTTGAATTATGGTTTTTCTCTTAGTATATGTCCAGGCATGGGGTCAGAAGGTCATGCTATAGTTCTATTTTCAGTTTTTTTAAGAAACCTCAATACTGTTCTCCATACTGGCTATACAATTTATATTCCCACCAACAATGTAAGAAGGTTCCCATTTCTCCACACCATCACCAGCATGTATTGTTTGTAGATTTTTGGTGATGGCCATTCTGACTGATTGGAGAAGGAAATGGCAACTCACTCCAGTATTCTTGCTGGATACTGCAAGGATGCTTGCTGGAAAATTCCAGGGACATAAGAGCCTGGTAGGCTCCAGTCTATGGGGTTTCAAAACATTTGGACACAACTTAGAAACTAAAAAACAAAATTCTGACTGGTGTGAGATGATACCTCATTGAGTTTTGATTTGCATTTCTCTAATAATTAGTGATACTGAGTGTCTTTTCATGTGTTTGTTGGGTATGTGCATATCTTCTTTGGAGAAATGTCTGTTTACAGTTTAAACCTATTATTATTTTGAACCTATTATTATTTGGGTTGTTTATTTTTTTGATATTGCACTTCATGAGTTGTTTGTGAATTAGGAGATTAATCCCTTATCAGTTGCTTTGTTGCAAATATTTTCTCCCATTCTTTTGTAGTTATTGTTCAGTCACATCCTACTCTTTGTGATCCCATGAACTACAGCATGCCAGGCTTCCCAGTTCTTCACCATCTCCCAGAGCTTGCTCAAACTCATGTCCATCAAGTTGGTGATGCCATCCAACCATCTCATCCTCTGTCGTCCCCTTTTCCTCCTGCTTTCAATCTTTCTCAGCATCAGAGTCTTTTCTAATGAGTCGGCTCTTCACATCAGGTAGCCAAAGTATTGGAGCTTCACCTTCAGCATCAGTCCTTCCAATGGATATTCAGAATTGATTTCCTTTAGGATTGACTGATCAGATCTCCTTGTATCCAAGTCACTCTCAATAGTCTTCTCTAACACCATGGGTCAAATCACCAATTCTTTGGCACTCAGTTTTCTTTATGGCCCAACTCTCACATCCACACATGACTACTGGAAAATTTATAGCTTTGACTAGATGGACCTTTGCCTGCAAAGTAATGTCTTTGCTTTTTTTTTTTTTAATTTACTTTTTATTGAAGGATAATTGCTTTACAGAATTTTGCTGCTTCTGTCAAACCTCAACATGAATGCAGTGACAGACTTTATTTTCTTGGGCTCCAAAGTCACTGCAGATGGTGACTGCAGTCAAGAAATTAAAAGACACTTGCTCCTTGGAAGAAAAGCTATGACCAACCTAGACAGCCATGTCAATGGCTGATTCATGTCTCTGCTTTTTAATATGCTGTCTGGGTTTGTCATAGTTTTTCTTCCAAGGAGCAAGTGTCTTTTAATTTCTTGACTGCAGTCACCATCTGCAGTGATTTGGGAGCCCAAGAGAATAAAGTCATCTGTCATTGTTTCCATTGTCTCCCCATCTAATTTCCATGAAGCTATAGGACCAGATGTCATGATCTTCATTTTTTGAATGTTGAGTTTTAGGCCAGCTTTTTCATTCTCCTCTTTCACCTTCATCAGGAGGCTCTTTAGTTCTTCTTCATTTTCTTCCATAAATTATGTCATCTTCATATCTGAGGTTATTGTTATTTCTCCCGGCAATCTTGATTCCAGCTTGTGCTTCATCCAGCCTAGCATTTCTCGTGATGCACTCTGCATGTAAGTTAAATAAGCAGGGTGATAGTATACAGTCTTGATGTACTCTTTTCCCAATTTGGAACCAGTCTGTTGTTCCATCTCTGGTTCTAACTGTTGCTTCTTGACTTCCATACAGATTTCTCAGGAGCCAGGTAAGGTGGCCTGGTGTTCCCACCTCTTTGAGAATTTTCCAGTTTGCTGACTATGTGATCCACATAGTTAAAGGCTTTGGGGTAGTATAAGAAGCAGAAATAAATATTTCCTGGGACTCTCTAGGCTTTTCTGTGATGCAATAGATGTTGGCAATTTGATCTCTGGTTCCTCTGCTTTTTTTTTAAATCCAGCCGGAAAATTGGGACATTCTCAGTTCACATACAGTTATAGCCTAGCTTGGAGAATTGTGAGCATTACTTTGCTGGCATGTGAAATGAGTGCAGTTGTGAGGTAGTTGGAACATTCTCTGGCATTGTTCTTCTCTGGGATTGGAATGAAAGCTGAGCTTTTCCAGACCTGTGGCCACTGTTGAGTTTTCCAAATTTGTTGATATATTGAGCACATCATTTTCATAGCATCATCTTTTAGGACTGGAAATAGCCCAACTGGTATTCCATCACCTCCACTAGCTTTGTTTATAATGATGCTTCCTATGGACCACTTGACTTCCATTCTAAGGGTTGTCTTTTCATCTTATGATTTTCTTTGCTGCGCAAAACTTTTAAATTTAAATAGGTTCCATTTGTTTGTTTTCATTTTCATTACTCTAGGAGATAGGTCAAAAAAGATCTTGTGATTTATGGCAAAGACTGTTCTGCCTATGTTTTCCTCTAAACGTTTTATAGAGTCTGGCTTTTACATTCAGGTCTTTCAGACATTTTGAGTTATTTTTATGTGTGGGTGGTGTTAGGGAGTGTTCTACTTTCACTCTTTAACATGTAATTGTCCAGTTTTTCCAGCACCACTTATTGAAGACAATGTCTTTTCTCCATCGTATATTCTTGCCTCCTTTGCCATATGTTAATTGACCATTGGTGCATTCCGAAAGGGCTTCCCTAAAGGCTTTAGAGATAAAGTTTAAAGTTAGAAATAACATAAATATAGCATTGTTTCAAATTTTTATTTGAGGTGATTTTGATGAATTTAAACCAGAAATTTTGTTTATATCTGGTACAAAACCACTTATATAGGGATACATATCTTTATACAATATAAATCTTCAGCGGTATTACTTTTCTACTTATAATTTCTCTGGCAACTATAAACCTAAGTTTTTGAAAGAAATCAGTAAAATACAATAAGCAGTATTGTTCAACAAATTTACAAGCGATCAATAAGATCCTTTATATATTTATGCAATGTACACTTGTGCTATATAAGTACATTCTGTTTTTTTTCATCATATACTTTAATAAATTAAATAAATCTTTATGGAAATCTAGCTGATTTTATGTATCATTGCATCTTTATTCTTTTTCACTTAAAGTGATACTTTATTAGTGTAACACACAAACAGGAGATTGTTTTTAAGTCCCCTAGTGCAGACTATTAAAAAAAGTTAGCTTACACTAAAATACTCACATTTAAGTTGAACTGAGAGTAAGTGGTTTAAGAAGAAATTTGGGATTAATTATAAGCAAAACAAAGCTTATAGACTAAAATAATCTTTTCCATGCTGTTCAACTGTCATAACATAGTTTAAATAAAGGTCTTTCTTTTTTAATTAATAAAGAAAGCAAGTAGCTTTTTGTGTCATGGAATAAGACAAATCAAGAGCCACTTTAAAGTTATCCCTTCAAAACTGTGTTCAGATTATTGCCCATCCTGTACAATATTGATTTGAATAAATGATAAAGCAGACATTAGAAGCTGTGTGCTCAGTCATGTCTGACTCTTTGAAGCCCCATGGACTGTAGCCTGCCAGATTCCTCTGTACATGGGATTTTTCCAGGCAAGAATATTGAATTCAGTTACATCTCCTGCATGGCAGGTGAATTCTTTACCACTGAGCTACCTGGGAAACCCCAAAGCAGACATTCAAAGACATGATGCAATCAGTTGAAAAGGTATATTATCTAAACCATTGAGAATAAAGTGTTAAATAAGCAAGTGCAATTCATTCATCTCACCATCTCTACTCCAAAATCTCTGGTAATTGCTGATATTTCCAGTAATCTCTAAAATTTTGATATTTTCAGATTAGTCATATAGTTAGAGTCCTTCAATAGATGGTTTTTTAAAACTGGCTCTTTTCACAAAGCCATATGCATTTAGATATTTTCCTCTTTTTGTGGCCTTGATAGGAATGTAGAGGAGTTTGTTTATCTGCTTGCCTATTGAGGGATATCTTGGTTTCTTTCAACTTGAGGCAATTATGAATAAAGCTGCTGCAAATATCCCTATGCAGGTTTTTGTGTAGACATAAGTTTTCAATTCATTTGTATAAATATATTTGAGTATAATTGCTGGATCATATGCTAAGCCAATGTTTGGCTTTCTAAGAATCTTCTAAAATGTCTTACAAAGTGGCTATATTATTTCTATTTCCAGTAGCAGGGACTAAAAGTTCCCATTGCACCACACCTTTGGAACATGGGGTTAGCATTTGCTGTTGTTAGTGTTTTGGACTTTTACTCTTTCTAATAAATAAAGCTGAGTGCCAAAGAATTGATGTTTTTGAACTGTGGTGCTGGATAAGAATTTTGAGAGTCCCTGGACTGCAAGAAGATCCATCCTAAAGAAATCAGTCTGAATTTTCATTGGAAGGACTGATGTTGAAGCTGAAACTCCAAAACTTTGACCACCTGATACGAAGAGCTGACTCATTCGAAAAGACCCTGATGCTGGGAAAGATTGAAAGTGGCAGAAGGGGACAACAGAGGATGAGATGGTTGGATGGCATCACCGACTCAATAGACATGAGTTTGAGTAAATTCTGGGAGTTGGTGATAGACTGGGAGGCCTGCCGTGCTTCAGTCCATGGGGTCACAAAGAGTTGGATACAACTGAGTGACTGAACTGAACTGAACTGAATAGGTATACACGAGTTTCTCATTGTTGTTTTAATTTGTAATTCTCTAATAATATATGATATTGAACACTTTTTCATTTGCATATTTACAGTCTTCATATCTACATCAGTGAGGTGGCCATTCAGATCTTTCTATTTACTTTTCTAATTGGGTTGTTTTCATATCATTGAGTTTGGAGGAAGAGAATGATGGGTCTCACTCCTGCGAATGCTGCAAAAACAGACAAAAGCTGAAAACTGGAAACAACTGCCACCTCC
Organism: Odocoileus virginianus; assembly: GCF_023699985.2. Classification (NCBI taxonomy): domain Eukaryota; kingdom Metazoa; phylum Chordata; class Mammalia; order Artiodactyla; family Cervidae; genus Odocoileus; species Odocoileus virginianus. The sequence continues at coordinate 12,897,744 of NC_069697.1, forward strand.
ATCTGACGGGCCGATGTGTGGCTTTGCTGACAGAAACCACAAGCAAATGCATTGGAATTAAAATCTTTTTTTTTTTTTTCCTGTCTTTTAACTGCCTTGTAGAGCCCTCTATTGGCAAAGCTTAACAGGAAGTTAGCTGATATTAAGAGATGACTCCTTTGCTGTTAAGCAAAGTAAACATAGTATGCAAAAAAGTACAAATGATGTGAAAGTTTATAAATTTTTATTGCATTCATTTTCCAAGTACTTTATAATTTTATTCAGTATAATAAAAGAGATGACAGAAAATGAGATTAAAAGATGATAACCACAATCAAAAAATGGACAATTTTATTTTCTGAAAATGTTTTACTTTTATTCTTATTCACGTGCCTATAACTCTCAGTAATTGTTTTGAATTATTAGTTACTATGTTTAGCAAATGTTCAAAAAAGATTTTTAAGTAAACTAATTTCACAGTATGACCTAAACTTAAATGTAATGTGTACATTTTAATTTGGTTAAACTGCTCATGAAATCACATATAAATAAATTCTTTGTTTTGAAGGTGCTGTTTCTTTCAATGTTTATGAAAGAGAAATTCTTCTATTGGATATGCCTAGTGAAATTTAGTTATTTACAAGTGCTCTGTGCAGTATACCATTCAAAACACATTTGTTTCAGAACCTGTTAAAAATGTGTGTATGACATTTATATTCCCATAGATTTCATACAATTATTACTAAAGTTTACAGTTAGATTTTTGCCAAATTAACACACAAAGAAAGTATACAAATGTAAAACACAGCATTTTTAAACTTCATACAACCATTTCATATTTCTTTGTATATGTCCAAATAGAGTTGCTTAAAATTGTTCAAGTATATTCTGTTTTACATCTTTAAAACTTGGGAATATTTCTATAGATCAAATCTCATTATACTGTCTAGCTTAATATTTTTTAAAAATCTATTTTCTGGCATTGACATTTTTGATGATAGCACAGTTTGGAAGAATGCTGTAGAATGGTACCATAATTCTTGTTGCTGCAAAATAGATTCAATGTAAATCAACATATAAAGTGTGCATGTGTTTGTGCTTCCTTTTATGCTATTCTGTTAATTATTCAGGAATGATATGACATTTTATCAAATATTTTTAAGTGTGTCACACTTTGATATTATCTTCAATTTATTATTATAATCAATGTTAGGTGGTAGTGGAACAATTGATAAAACTATCATATGTTTATTTAATAAAAGAAAATGTATTCAATGAGCTTGTGCCAAGATGGCTTCTAGGCAAATGCGGAAAGTGTGAGATTGTTGTTTCATATAAACTACCAAAGAAATGGATAAACTCAGAAACAGCTGGAAAGATTTTAGGCAGCATTTTGAGGTAATATAGAGAGCCCAAAACTTTGGATAGGGGGGGAAAAAAAAGCAGTATCTTGATCCCCAACTCTCCTGTCAATAAAAGATTCTCAAATTAAGATACAGCCTGGGGTCAAATAAAAAATAATCAAAAGAAGGGGAGTCATTTTTATAAGGTACCTGAAAAACTAGGAGATCTTTTCACTTGGGTGAAAGAACCTATATCAGGCATAACTTCATGGTTTTGCTGAAGAAATATATACTTAAAGACTTCTAATTATGTATATAAGGAAATTGATGTCTCCAAAAGAATTATGCGGAGAAAATGTGGCAAAGAGACTTGACTGGAATCAAATACACAAAAAATCCATGAAGTTTTTAAGAGAAATATGTTTTTTTTAAAGTTACAGCAAGCCTTAATTGACATAGTTAAAGATGAGAAATGTTCTCTTGGTCCCCAACTTTCTACAGCTGTAAAGAAGTATTAAGAAGGATGGAGAAAGTTTTTCATCTCAAAAACAAAAAACATGTTTTACAAATCTCTCTAGAAATGGCCAAAGACAATGATGGAAAAGTAAGGGTGTCCCTAGGGCAAATATAAGAGTCTTAGAGAATATTAGAATGGCAAAGCAGTCGTGGGGAGCATAATCAGTGCCTAATAAAATGTATATCTTACCCCACAGTTACAGACATCTGGCATCATTTATCCAGGTGGATTTCAGAATGGTTATGAGAAAATAAAGGAGTGACTCTTATGTGTCTCAAATTATCTAAATACACATTTTTTTTTATTGACAGTATCCTTTTCTTGTTTGACCATTGTATGTTGAGGGGATGTTTTCTTTCTTATTCATAAATTTTTGGATTATGAAGAATTAATCCAAGGTTGATATTGATATAGATCTCAAGATTTTAGGTTTCAGGCCTCCTGCTGTGATTAGATTAGGGTCTTGGAATGAGTGTGGACATGTTTTACATGTAATAAGCTTGTGAATAAATGTGACCAAGAAAGCATATTTAACAGAGTTATTGGCTAACATTCTTCACTTGTCCCTGTTTCCAAGCTCCTTGATATATGTTTATATCCTCCATAACAAGTCAAAGGGCACTTTTTCCTTTGACTTTGGGATTGGCTTTGGTCAATAGCACATGGATGGAAATGTATTGATTCTAAGCCAAAACCTTAAGTACCACTACACATATACTAATTATTCACTTGTGCTCTACTAACACCTTTAAAAAGCATGTCTTAGCTGACCCACAGACCTACAGACCCAAGAGAATAAAAACATTGTGGCTTTGAATCAATGAGTTTTTGAGTGGTTTATTACATAGTGGTTTTTAAACAGTGGCTTATCATCATGATATGATGGTAACAGCTAACTGATGTAGTGAATCAAATGATGAGATAGTTATAAGAAAAGTTTATAAGGTACTCTTAAATTGTTTCAAGGTGATGTAACCATTTATACTCCTCTTAGTAGTACTAATAATTTCCTGTCTCTCACATCCATACCAACAGTATATTGTGTTAAATTTTATTGTTTTCTTTTTTGCCAGTCTAATGAGGGGTTAATTAGGACCTATTAAAAATGAATCCAGATTTCTACTGATTTTCAGCACCTAATATGAATTCACTCCTCATATTTGTGCATTTTATCTTTAACAATTAATTTTTTATCAATATGTAGGAATTTTCACTATTTTTACATAATCAAATTTCTATTCCTTTCTTGGCAATATGAGTTCTAAGTATTTTCCTAAGTATGAAGATTTCACTGTCACATGGCTAATTAATCATTTCCACATGCAGAAGTATATAATTGCAGTGTAGTTGAATTTATTATTTTTGAATTTTGGTCTTTTAAAAAATCTTAATGAACCACAATGTTCAAAAGCATTTCTATATTTTCTTCCAAGTTATGTTTGTAGTCTTGCTTTATAAATATACATATTTGTTATAAGTTGAATTGTGTGTCCCTAAAAAAATAGACTGAACTCCTAACTTATATGTGATTTAATTTGGAAATAGGATTGTTACAGATGGAATTAGTTAAGTTAAAGTGAAATCATACTGGAATAGGATAGACTCTTTATCCAGTATGATTGACATCCTTATAAGAATATGGAGATTTGAACACAGAGACAAAGATACCATATAAGGATGCAGCTGTGAGCAAAAGAATGCCAAAGATTGAAGGTCACCACCAGAAGCTTGAAAAGGCAGGGTAGAGTTCTATCCAGAATTTCAGAGGACTCATGGTCTTTTGACACCCTGATTCTGAAGTTCTAACCTCCAGAAGTGTGAGAGAATAAAGTTCTCTTTTAAGCCATCTAGTTGTGGTCATTTGTTACAGAAACAGAAGCCTTAGGAAACTAATACAAATTTTGGTACTGGAAAGTGGACTGCTATTGTTATAACTACTTAAAACTATGGAAGTAGATTTAGAATCGGATAATGGGTAGAGCATAGAAGAATTTTGAGGTACACTAGGAAAGCATAGATGGCCTCAAAGTTATTGACAGATATAAGGACTTTAAAGGCAGTTCAGGTAAGTCCTCTGAAAAAAAAGTGAGAAGAGCTGCAGAGAAATCTTCTGTTGCCTTATAGAGCACATGTATCATGAACAGAATGTTACAGAAATGTGAATGTCAAAGATGTTTCAGGTATAGTCTTCAACAGAATTTAAGAACATGTTATTGGAAACTGAAGGAGAGGTAATCTTTATAAATTGACAGATCTTGGTTGAATTGTATATGTAGTTTTTGTGTCAAGTGAAATTTGTAAGTGATCAACTTGAATATTTAGCTGAGGAAATGTCCAAGGAAAGTGTTTCTGAAGGTGCATATATCTCTCTTTGCTGTTTTTGGTAAAACTCAAGAGGAAAGATAAGTTGAAAGATGAAGTTTTAAGTGAAAAGTAACCGGCACTTGATGATTTAGAAAATTCACAACTTATTTGAAAAATATAACCAAGGGAGGGCTGGACAGTCACTTACTGAAGAGGTTAGGGAGGTAATTTATGAAACTAATCAACCATTTCTGTATAAGCCAGGAAAAAAGATGAGATTATCCAGGAAATATTGAGGAGGGCAATTCTTGTTTGATGGCTTGGATCTGTGAGTAGTGCATGGAAGACAAGGGTTTTGAAAATCTTTTACTAATAGAAACAGTGCCTTCATGGTCTGAAAGGGAGAGAGGTGAGAAGGAATGAGGGAAGAACAACTCGAGGGAAGAGCCAGAATGCAGAGGCAGGCAGGGCTGCTACTTCCACCACAGGACAGAGGCGCAGGCCTGGGAGAGGGCTGAGGGGCAGGGTTGCCCCAGTGGGCCCAGAGGACAGGATATGGCGCCATCTTGAGATCGAGTGTAATTTGCGTTGCTGGACTTTGGCCCTGTTCAAATCTGTAATCTCTTTATTCCTTCCAGAAGTTTCTTCCTTTTGCTGTGTGGATATCTGTGCTAGGCATTTCCATCATTGTATTTTGGAAATTGACTACTTGTCTAGTCAGAGGTTCACAGATAGAGGGGAATTTCGCTCCAGGATTAATCATACCCTGAGTATCACCCATAATTGATAAATGATTTTGAGTATGAGACTTGGGACTTTAGATTCATGAGAGTTAGATGAAATGTTGGACTTTGAGTTGATACTGGAATGCTTAGCAGAGATATTGATACAGTGTGGATATATTTTGCACATGCGAAGACAATGCATTATTGGGGGGCTGGGCAGAAGTGGATTGTTACAGGTTGAGTTGGATGCCTCAAAAAAATATCCTGAAGTCTTTTTAACCCCAATACCTGAGCATGTGACCTTATTTAGAAATAGGCTCATTTTACTTCTTTTTCTGCCCTGATGTATATTATCTAGGGTGAAACAGATCACCAGCCCAGGTTGGATGCATGAGACAAGTGCTCGGGCCTGGTGCACTGGGAAGACCCAGAAGGATGGGATGGGGAGGGAGGTGGGAGGGGGGATCGGGATGGGGAACACATGTAAATCCATGGCTGATTCATGTCAATGTATGACAAAACCCACTACAATATTGTAAAGTAATTAGCCTCCAACTAATTAAAAAAAAAAAAAGAAATAGGCTCATTGTAGATGCAATTACTTAAGTTAAAATTAGGGCTTACTAGAACAGGGTTTTCATCCAAAATGCCTAGTGTCATAAGCAGGAAATTTGCATCCTGAGACAGACAGGACAATGGCATATGACAAAAGAGACAGAGCTCAGAGTGATTCAGTCGTCAGCCAAGAAATGTCAATGACTGCGGGTAACCACCAGAAATCAGGGCTTTCCTGATGGCTCAGATGGTAAAGAATCTGCCTGCAATGCAGGAGACCTGGGTTCAATCCCTAGCTTGGGAAGATTCCCTGGAGAAGGAAATGGCAACCTACTCCAGTATTCTTGCCAGGGAAATCCAATGGACAGAGGAAGCTGGCAGGCTACAGTCCATGGTGTCACAGAGAATCAGACAGGACTGAGTGACTAACACACACTTTCACCAGAAACTAGAAGGAAATGAGGAAGCATTCTACCCAGGGCCTTGGGGAGAGCATGGTCCTGCTAACATTTTTATTTTTAATTTGTGGACTCCAGAGCTGTAAGACAATAAACTTATATTTTAAGCCACCCAGTTGTGGCACTTTGTTACAGCAGCTACAGATAACTAATACAATATTTAATACACCAGAGTATATCTTAAGTTATGGTGTGAGGTACAAATCTATGTTTATCACTTTTTTTATATGAATAGCTTTTTTACATATTGTATTGCTTAATAGTATTGTTTAAATAGGTATTGCTTAAATAGTACATCATAAACACACACACACACACACACACACTGTTCTATAAAAATAACTGTTTTACTTTGTATACTTTTCATGGTATTTTTATAGTCAGTGCAATTTTATAATGGATTTTAATATCCTGTCTCCTCCTACTACTTCAAATATTCTATTTTGAGCCCTTTAATTCTTTATATGAATTTTTGGCTTAGCTTAGCATTTAACATGTCATGGCACAAAATTGGAATTTCGTTTAAACTGTTAAGTTATGTTGGAGAAAAAGAACATCTTTGCTATATTTAGTCTTACCCATCCATAAGCCAAGTATATAACTTAAATATGTGGAAAAGCTTTTATTATATATATATATATTTCTTCTTTGGTGCCTGTTAGCCAATAAAATTTAAAGAGTTGCTTCATTAAGTCTCATGCATCATTTGAAAGGTTTATTCACAGGTACTTTATAGTTTTCTTTGTATTATAATTAGTATATTATTTTTCTTAGGTCATACTGCTGTAACAAGTTACCATAAACTAGGTGGCTTAGACAACAAGCATTTATTTCTTACAGGTCTGTTGTCTGGAAATCCAAGCTCAGGATGTCAGCATAGTTGTGTTCTTGGTGAGGGCCTTCTTCCTGATTTGCAGGGAAGGGTGTCTTCTGGTTGTATGTTCACATGGTAAACATTGAGCTCCCCAGCTCTCTGGCCTCTTCTTTTATGGTCACTTGTTCCATTCATGATGGTTCCTCTCTTATGACCTAACTACCTACCAAAGGCTCAACCTTCATTAGGAGTAGGTTTTCAACATATGAATTTTGAAGGACACAAAAATCCAGTAAAAACTAGACTGTTCAGAATAGTTCAGAATATCTCTTTTATCATTCTATAGGAATCTTTATTAACCTTAGCCCTATTATTACCTGTTACTTAAAGTATATGCTTTGCCAGATTTCTTTTGGTTACTAAGTACCTGGAAAAACTTTTTTTGAATCTTTTAATATAATTATATTTCATATGTGCCTTTTAGATTAGGATTAGCTGGATACTTTTAACATCTGATTTTAGACTTCACATCCTTTGCAAGTTGATATATTTGCACTTATGACTACTGACATAGTTCTATTCTATTATCTTCTTTTGTAGGACATATAATAATTATGAACACATATGTGCCTATGAAAGTATAGTATATAAAATCTCACAGAATTAGAAGAAACAGCTATCTTACAAATTTCTATGGGTTTTTGCTCATTTTGTTTTTGCCAAGTATCATGTGTTGCTTTATTAATTAATGCATTTTTATTGAAGTATAGCTGATTTGCAGTGTTACATTAGTTTCAGATATACAGCACAGTGGTTTACCCTTTTTATAGGTGGGCTTCCGTTGTGGCTCAGCTGGTAAAGAATCTGCCTTTTTATAGGTAACAGTCCTTGAAAAGTTATTACAAGATAAGGGCTATAGTTCCCTGTGCTATACAGTATATCCTTGATGCCTGTCTATTTTTTTATACATGGTAGTTTGTATCTCTTAATTTCCTAGTTATTATTTTCCCCTCTCCCTTCCATTTGTGGTAACCACTAGCTTGTTTCCTATATCTGTATTTTTATGTTTTCTATATATATTTCTGGGTATTATTTTTTAGACTCCACATGCAAGTGATATACTGTATTTTTCTTTCTCTGTCTGATTCATTTCACTAAGCATAAGCCACCTAATGTGAAGAACTGACTCACTGGAAAAGACCCTGATGCTGGGAAAGATTGAAGGCGGGAGAAGGGGATGATAGAGGATGAGGTGGTTGGATGGCATCACCGACTCGCTCGGCATGAGTTAGAGCAAGCTTCAGGAGTTGGTGATGGACGGGAAGCCTGGCATCCTGCAGTCCATGGGGTTGCAAAGGTTCGGACATGACTGAGCGACTGAACTGAACATTCTCTGAGTTCATCCATGTTGCTGCAAATGGCAGATTTAAATCGTTTTTTGTATGGCTGAGTAAAACTACAGTAATTAAGATAGTGTGGTACTGATTAAACAATAGATACACATATATTAATGGAAAAAATAGAGAACACAGAAAAGAAGACTTACAATAATAAAGTTGATTCATCTTTGACAAAGAAGCAAAGGAGATTTAATGAAGATTTGCTGTCGTTTTATAATAAGCCTTAATCTCAGCTCGATGGAAGTCTTTTCTTCTCCATAACACGTATGCTATTCTATGTCTGTACCATTCCACGTAAACTTTAGAATCAAGTCTGTCAATATCAATAAGAAAGCTCACTGGGATTTTTAATGAGATTCCATTGATCTATAGACAAATTTGGGCAAAATTGACATCTTTAGTATTTAGTCTTCCAGTCCATGAACACAGAATCTTAGCTTTAGTTTAGATATTCTTTTCTTTCTTTCATCAGCATCTTGTAGCTTCCATGTAAAGATCCTACACATAATTTATTAGATTTATACCTAAGTACATCTTTGATTTTTTAAAATCTATCTGAAGCATCATTTTTTAAAGTCCAAATACTATTTGTTTATTTCTGAACTATAAGAAAGTGCTGCACTCAATATGCCAACAAATTTGGAAAACTCAACAGTGGCCAAGGACTGGAATAGGTCAGTTTTCATTCTAATCCCAAAGAAAGGCAATGTGAAAGAATGCTCAAAATACTGCACAATTGCATTCATCTCACATGCTAGTTAAGTAATGCTTTAAATTCTCCAAGCCAGGCTTCAGCAATGTGTGAACCTTGAACTTCCAGATGTTCAAGCTGGCTTTAGAAAACACAGAGGAACCAGAGATCAAATTGCCAACATCCGCTGGATCATCAAAAAAGCAAGAGAGTTCCAGAAAAACATCTGTTTCTGCTTTATTGACTATGCCAAAGCCTTTGACTCTGTGGATCACAATAAACTGTGGAAAATTCTGAAAGAGATGGGAATACCAGACCACCTGACCTGCCTCTTGAGAAACCTTTATGCAAGTCAGGAAGCACCAGTTAGAACTGGACAGTGGAACAAAAGACTGGTTCCAAATAGGAAAAGGAGTGCATCAAGGCTGTATATTGTCACCCTGCTTATTTGACTTACATGCAGAATACATCATGAGAAACACTGGGCTGGAAGAAGCACAAGCTGGAATCAAGATTGCTGGGAGAAATATCAATAACCTCAGATATGCAGATGACACCACCCTTATGGAAGAAAGTGAAGAGGAACTAAAAGGCCTCTTGATGAAAGTGAAAGAGGAGTGTGAAAAAGTTGGCTTAAAGCTCCACATTCAGAAAACTAAGATCATGGCATCTGGTCCCATCACATCATGGGAAATAGATGGGGAGACAGTGGAAACAGTGACTGACTTTATTTTTCTGGGCTCCAAAATCACTGCAGATGGTGAATGCAGCATGAAATTAAAAGACACTTACTCCTTGGAAAGAAGGTTATGACCAACCTAGACAGCATATTAAAAAGCAGAGACATTACTTTGTCAACAAAGGTCCGTCTAGTCAAGGCTATGGTTTTTCCAGGGGTCATTTATGGATGTGAGAGTTGGACTGTAAAAAAAGCTGATCGCCGAAAAATTGATGCTTTTGAACTGTGGTGTTAGAGAAGACTCTTGAGAGTCCCTTGGACTGCAAGGAGATCCAACCAGTCCATCCTGAAGGAGATCAGTCCTGGGTGTTCATTGGAAGGACTGATGTTGAAGCTGAAACTCTTAATACTTTGGCCACCTGATGCAAAGAGTTGACTCATTGGAAAAGACCCTGATACTGGAAAAGATTGAGGGCAGGAGGAGAGGGGGACGACAGAAGATGAGATGGTTGGATGGCATCACCGACTCAATGGACATGAGTTTGGGTGGACTCCGGGAGTTGGTGATAGACAGGGAGTTCTGGCGTGCTGCGGTTCATGGGGTCGCAAAGGATCGGACATGACTGAGCGACTGAACTGAACTGAACTGATAAGAAACCAATTGACTTTATATATTATCCTTATATCCTATGACCTTGCTTTACTAACTTATTAGGTTAGGTTTAGTTTAGCTTTGTTTTCATTTCTGGGCAATTCTTTAGGCCTTTCTACCTAGAAAAGCAAGTCTCATGTAATAAAGATAATTCTATTTTCCTTTCCAATCTGTTTAGCTTTTATTTTATTTTCTTCTTTAATTGCACTTGTTATGATTTCTAACACAAAACTAAATGAATGCAAAGCGGGAGCATCTTTTCTTGTTCTCAATCAAAAGCAAAAATGTCTAATCTCTCATCATTAAGTATGAAGTTAGTGATAGGTCTCTTGGTTCCTGTTCTTTTCCAAGTTGAGAAAGTCTCCTTCTAATCCATAGAATTAATATTGTAGATGGTGTTGGGTTTTGTCAGATATTTTCTCTGCATCAATTGTCATGATCCTATAATGTTTATTTTTTAGGCTCTTTATGTAGCAGATAACACTGACTGATGTTTGAATGTTGAATCTATTAGCTTTGCTTACCTGAAATAAATCCCTCTTGGTGTTGGTGTATAACTTTTGCTAAACATTGTATGATTTGATTTACTAATATTATGCTGAGTATCTTTACAGCTATGTTCATGAGAGATATCAGTTGCAGAATTCATTTCTTGAAATCTAGTTTTGTTATAAATGTAATTCTGATATCATAGAATGAGTTTTAAAATGTCCCACTGCTTTCATTTTGTGGAAATATTTGTGCAAAATTCTTATCACTTCTGTGTATAGCAGGGTTCACATTTATTAATTCAACTCATTTAATAGATATAGACCTTTTCAGATTACCTGTTTCTTCTTCTTCTTTTATTTTTTGTATCTGTTTCTTCTTGAATGAGTTTGATAGTGTGTGACTGTCAAGAAATTTGTCCATTTTATTAAAATTATTAAACTTATGGTCATAAATTTATTTATAGAAGTACTTTATTATCCTTTAATGTCCAGAGAGTGAGTAGTAATTACCCTCTTACATTTCTGATATTGGTAATGTGTATCTTTTCTTTTCTTTCTTGGTTATCCTGAATAGAGAATCATCGATTTTATTTTTTTCAAAGAACCAGCCTCTGATTCCTATTTTCCCTATTCTTTTCTGTTTTCTGTTATACCAATTTCTGCTCTGTTGTTTATTATTTATTTTCTTCTACTGCTTTGGGCTTACACTGGTCTTCTTTTAAAATATAGTTTTCAAATATTCTAACTTCAAATAACTCTATATCACTTTATACATAGTACAGGTACTTTATAACAAAATATTCCCAATTTTTTCCTTCCCTTAAGACATTGCTGTCATTCATAAGCTATGGTGACCCAATATATTTGATCTGTGTTTACTATAATATTCCATTGTCTGCAGGTAGAGAGGGAGGTGGGAGGGGGGATCGGGATGGGGAATACATGTAAAACCATGGCTAATTCATGTCAATGTATGACAAAAACTACTACAATAAAATTAGCTTAGAATTCCTTCAGGAAAAAAAAAAAGAAAAAAAAATTCCATTGTCTGAAAGTAATGCTATTTTTGCTTAAACAGTATCTTTCATATCAATTAGTAATACATATATATTTTTTTACTTTACTATTATGTCTCTAATATTTTCCCTTTCTTTTTGTAGACTTGAACTTTGATCTTAAGTCATTGTTCTTCTGCCTGAGGAAGTCTTTTAATAATTCCCATAAGAAAGGTCTAGCCCTGATGAATTTCCTCTGTTTATATTTTTCAAAAATTTATACTTCTCCCTCACTTTTGAAGGATAATTTCACTTAATATAAAATTCTAGATTACTGGGGCTTTTGTTGTTGTTGTTGTTGTTCTCTGTACACTTTAAATATTTAATTCATTTATTCTAATTTCATTTTTTTTATTCAATGATCACTTTGATTTTTTTTCCTTATGTAAGGTATTTATTTTTCTCTGATTGCTTTCACTTTGTTTTACTCTGTCTTAAGTTTTCCACAATTGAATATGATTAGTAATATAAACCTAGGTTTAGATTTTCTGCTGTTTTTCTCTTGCTTTGTATTTATCTATTATGATGTTTCCTGAGTTTCCTGTAACAATGGTTTGGGGTCCATATTGATTTGTTATTTTCTCACCCATTGATGAGGCCTCCCAGGTGGAGCTAGAGGTAAAGAACCTGCCTACCAATGCAGGAGAGGAGGCAGAAGAGACTCGGGTTCAATCCTTGGGTTGGGAAGATCCCTTGGAGAAGGAGATGGCAACCCAATGCTTAATTCTATCTTATCCTTGTGATATTGTAAGTATGTGTATTTTTGTCTTTCGAAGTTGTTCCACAGTTTGAATATTCCATTCCATTCCATTTTTTAAAAGTTCTTTTTCTCTGGAATGTCTTTATTGACCTGTCTTCAATTTCACATTCTTGGTGCAATTTATTGTTGATCCCATCACACCTGATTTAGTGCATCAGGTAATAGGAACTGAGAGAAATACCATGGTCTCTTACTGTGAGGTCTCTCTTATTTGGCCAGAAGTTAGTCTAGCCCACTTAATTTTGCTGTAACTGTAGATTCCAGAGTCTTCCTGTTCCTTACGTTCTTTGATTTTTTTATCCCCTCAGCATTTTGGACTTTCCTAAACAGTCCTTCTTAGACATAGGCTGTGCCTTGCAACTCTTTGAAGTATAATTTACTGTTTTGCTACAGCTCTTCGGCTGAGGTGGTAAGGGGTTGGAGAGGAGACACATTCTGTAACCTCATGATTAAATCTGAAACTTTTAGTCGGCCTATGTCTCTAGGCTATGATCTTTACAAATGTTTCTCCATTGAAACAGCTTGTTGTTGTTGTTGTTGTTTTTACCCCTTATATGAGACAGGAAGAGTTTTGAATATGGGAGTTCTTGATAGAGAAGGAGAAATATTTTCACCTATGAAGTAGGCCTTTACTGTGGAGAATGTTCTGAGTATACTTCACTTTGGTTACTGATCCCTTCTCTCTGCAAGAGCTAGGAGGAGATCTTTCTCAGATCCATGAGACCATAGCAGGGACAGGCTCTGGAAGTGAAGTCCATAAAAATCTGTGCCTCTCTAAGGCTGCAGCTTCCAAACTAGTTCACATTCAGCCTCTAAAAATGCATCAGACTTATGTTCTTTGAGAGACCCAAGAAAAGTTAATGTTCAATTAACTCAGTTATTATTTTCTTCTTTGAAGAAAGATTTCTAAGCTCTTCATGAGTCAGAATTAAAACCAGAAGATTACTAAATTTCTTTTAAAATAAACACTAACTGATATCCAATTTTAAATAGTGTATGCAGATTTAATATGCAGCCCTTCTTTATTTAGCTATATCCAATCTTCAGCCAAGTTTATCAAATGTCTTCTGAGAATTAGAAGTGTTATTTTGCTCTTCTTTTTAGTTAAGAAAATGAGTGAGTTTCATATCTCAGTTAATTTATCCCGAAAGAGAGATGGCATATGAAGTATGTCACAGGAACTATAATTTAAGCAAATTGTATGGAATCAGAAGCCCAGAACTAAAGATGGCTCATATCTACTTCCATTCCCAAGAATTTGCAGAAATCTTAAGAAATATTTAAATTCCCTTAAGGAGTACAAAGAAAATTTGAGTTGATTTTATTTCAGTTGACACAGACACAGGTGTATTCTCCATTTTTCTGCTTCTGATATCCCCAATAAAAATTATTCTTCTGCATGTGGATGGAATGTCCTGAAGATATCAATGAGATCCATGCTATCTAATGTATCATTTAAGACTTATGTTGCCTTATTGATTTTTCTGTTTTGCTGTCTGGCCATTGGTGTAAGTGGAACAAAATTCTGTAAAGCAATTATTCTTCAATTTAAAATAAATAAATTTTTAAAATTAAAAAAAATCTCTGCAAGGATAAAGTGAAACTCAGGCTCTGAGGACTTAAAATAATCTGATATTCCAGACCTCAAAGACATTAAATTTTTTTTCCAAGGAGATGATTTTAAGCAAATATAAATAAAACAGTGATATAATGTTACATTATTTAAAATTATTTTAGTAAACTTTTTTGCAAATAAAATACACTTAGACTAGTATACATACAAATTTTAAGTGTACACGTTGCAAATTTCAAGTAAGCATACCTTTTGTAATCAGCACTGATGAATCTTCACAAATTATACTCACGTGTGTAACAAGACCTGAATCACGAAACAAACAATTACCAGTACTTTAAACACCCTCTTCCAGTCCTTCTCTACCCCAGAACAAAGTAAGATTTTAGGATAGCAGCCATTAAACACGTTATAAGATACCGAGTGATTATGTGCTCCATCATGTCTGACTATGTGATGCTATAGACTGTAGCCCACCAGGCTCCTCTGTCCATGAATTTTCCAGTCAACACTTGAGTGGGTTGCCATTTCTTCCTCCAGAAGATCTTCCCGACTTAGGGATCGAACCCATGACTTCTGCATTGTCAGAAGGAATCTTTACCACTGCACCAGCTGGGAAACCCCATAAGATAACAAAGGAGAGTCTAATTTACCCTTAGGAATGACTATTAGGCAAACCACTGTAAATTTTTATTTAAATATTAGGGAAAAACTCTTCTAGAATGAACTTCCTTAGTAGAAGTAGGATAGGATATGTTGTCATCAAAGTAAAATTCAACAAAATCTCAGCGATACAAAAAAGGAAATTATATTTTTCATAAAAAATGTACTTGAAGTCTGGGTGACTCTTCAGGGAAACTATTTTCTACATAACTATGTACACCCTGATCCAGACTAGTTTGTTTCTTCATCTCAATAAAAGGCTGATGTGGTTGATCTGAAAAGGGAAGAGATGAATGAGTGTTACATTGATTTTACTTCTTCCCACAACACATGGGCTATCACCAGGCACCTTACATCAGGAGAATGGAAGCAGTAATATGTACTGTGTTCAAAAAGAAAGGAAAGTTGACTAAGGTTGAGGGTAGAAGCCTTTTCTATACAAAATATTTGGTGTTTTGTCTCAAACATGCTAAATTATTTGCTTAATGGCAAAAAAATATTTGTTTATTAAAAGCAGACCATTGTTCTAAATAAAATATTTTCTTTTGAAAACTGTTTATTTTTAATATTGATTTAGTTAGCTTTGTGCCCGTGTATTACTGATTCTTATTGTGTGTTTACTTTCCTCTTGTCTTTTAAGGTATGCCTTGAAGATAAACTAGAGATACAGATCTAGTCTTTATCTTATCTGTAAGGAAAATTTGTAAGAAGTAATTAAACTAGATTGATGAATTTACTTTTAGTAGCTTAGATACTGATGATTGTGTTCTGGAATTTGGAAGAAGAAAGCAAAGGGTGCCTGCACCTGTGAGGATGTTGGTGCCTTTTTCCATAAAAACAAAGTAAAATCTCACTTCACATCTTCCTGTGAAAATGGCATTGCTTCGACATGGAAGGGACTCTGTGGGTGGGCCTTTGTCATAGGTTGAGAAACGTATCCTCTTGCTAAGCTTGGTTTTTGGATGGGAACACTGAGATTTTGGAAGTCTTTCTAATGTTATAGGTCTTAAAACTCTTTTCTTCCTTAATCCTGAAAAAGATACAACTGAGAATAGAAACCTCTGACTTTAGATGATTGTTAAAGAAGGAGGCATGAGGAAACTAGAATCTCAATTAAGGCCCATAGGCTAGAACTAACATTGATTTATATCCAAAGAATTAAACTGTTTTCTGGCTCTTCAGCTAGGTATACACAAACACACATTCATGTGTAAACACACCACATGCACATTATTTCAAAATTATAAATTCATTTTCCATCTAAAAAACCAAAAATTTTGTAATAGATTTTAAAATATCACTTATCAGTACATCGTCCTATGGCACTACTTTTATATTAAGCTCTCATTATTCTATATGCAGCATCAAAATATGTAATGATGTTGAGAGAGTCAATTCCTAGGTAGGTTGATAAGAAGTCCAGGGTCTCACAGGAGAAGAAAGGGTTTGGGGCTCTCAAGGTGGAGATATGGGTCTGGAGTCTTCAAGGAGGAGAAATGGACAAAATGATTTTTTTTTTTTCTTCTTCAGCCTTGACCTGATGATTGCACAGTAAAACAACTTGGCTTAAACTCTGTATAAAGTTGGCAATGTAATGTCTCTGCTTTTTAATATGCTATCTAGGTTGGTCATAACTTTCCTTCCAAGGAGTAAGTGTCTTTTAATTTCATGGCTGCAATCACCATCTGCACTGATTTTGGAGCTCCAAAAATAAAGTCTGACACTGTTTCCACTATTTCCCCATCTATTTCCCATGAAGTGGTGGGACCAGATGCCATGATCTTAGTTTTCTGAATGTGGAGCTTTAAGCCAACTTTTTCACTCTCCTCTTTCACTTTCATCAAGAGGCTTTTTAGTTCATCTTCACTTTCTGCCATAAGGGTGGTGTCATCTGCATATCTGAGGTTGTTGATATTTCTCCCGGCAATCTTGATTCCAGCTTGTGCTTCTTTCAGCCCATTTCTCATGATGTACTCTGCATGTAAGTCAAATAAGCAGGGTGACAATATACATCCTTGATGTATTCCTTTTCCTATTTGCAACCAGTTTGTTGTTCCATGTCCAGTTCTAACTGTTGCTTCCTGACCTGCCTACTGGTTTCTCAAGAGGCAGGTCGGGTGGTCTGGTATTCCCATCTCTTTCAGAATTTTCCACAGTTTATTGTGATCCACACAGTCGAAGACTTTGGCATAGTCAATAAAACAGAAATAGATGTTTTTCTGGAACTCTCTTGCTTTTTTGGTGATCCAGTGGATGTTGGCAATTTGATCTCTGGTTCTTCTGTGTTTTCTAAAACCAGCTTGAACATCTGGAAGTTCATGGTTCACATATTGCTGAAGCCTGGCTTGGAGAATTTTGAGCATTACTTTACTAGCATGTGAGATGAGTGCAATTATCATCTAGTCAAGGCTATGGTTTTTCCAGTGGTCATGTATGGATGTTAGAGTTGGACTGTGAAGAAAGCTAAGTGCTGAAAAATTGATACTTTTGAACTGTGGTTTTGGTGAAGACTTTTGAGAGTCCCTTGGACTGCAAGGAGATCCAACCAGTCCATCCTAGGGGAGATCAGTCCTGGGTGTTCATTGGAAGGACTGATGTTGAAGCTGAAACTCCAGTACTTTGGCCACCTCATGCGAAGAGTTGACTCATTGGAAAAGTCCCTGTTGCTGGGAGGGATTGGGGGCAGGAGGAGAAGGGGACGACAGAGGATGAGATGGCTGGATGGCATCACCGACTCGATGGACATGAGTTTGGGTGAACTCTGGGAGTTGGTGATGGACAGTGAGGCCTGGCGTGCTGCAATTCATGGGGTCCCAAAGAGTCGGACACGACTGAGTGACTGAGCTGAACTGAACTGAAGGATTATATAACAATGTATCCTTGACGACATGTTTCTCCTTCTTAAGAACCTTCTGACTAATCCTATTATCTTAAAATGTATATTATGGTAGTGGGTCTGGTGTGATCTTTATACAACCTTGAGTCATTCTTTTTTTATTTATTGTAATAACCAATTTAAAAATATATAATGCCTTTGCTAAGACTAACAAGGGGGCACTCTCTGTCCTCTTTCTGATATCTATGTCAGAAGATTCCTCTGTTCCTTTTTATACTTTAATAAAGCTCTGCTATACAAAAGCTCTTTAATCAAGTCTGGGCCCTGGTCCCAAAGCTAAATCTTCTTTGGAGATCACCCATCTGACAGCATTCACCATAAGCTATCATCTGGGATCTTCAGGACTAGGTAAGAACCCTCAGAGCTCTAGCTTCTGTGCTAAAGAAGGGTTAAAATCCATCAATGAAAAGTTAAAGCAACAGGGGCTATTAATTCCCTGTAATAGTCCATGCAACACTCCTATTTTGAGTGTGAAAAAGTCAAATGATAAATGGAGACTAGATAAAGATTTACAAATAATAAATGTAGCTGTAATTCCTTTACACCTCCACGGTACCTAATCCTTATACTTTATTATCTGAAATTCCTGCATGAGCCAAATATTTCTCAGTAATTTATTTAAAAGATGCATTCTATTCTGTACTGTTGGTGGAGGAAAGTCAATTTCTATTTGCCTTTGAAGACCCTACTCAGCCAGCTTCTCGGTTAACCTGGACAGTTTTGCCCCAGGGATTTTGTGACAGCCCCCTCCTGTTTGAGCAAAGTTTGTCCTGGGATTTACAAAACTTTAATAGCTCCAAGGCAGTGGTGCTATAATATGTAGATGATGTTCTGTTCTGTGCTGAGACAGAGGAAGCTTGTTCACAAGCCTCAGAAGTCTTCCTAAGCTATTTGGCTTGCTGAAGTGATAAGGCATTAAGGGAAAAGGCTCAGCTTTGTCAACAATCTTAAATATCTGGGCCTAATCATATCAGAAGGGACTAGGGCCACAGGCCCCTAGAGAATTAAACCTATACTGAATCATACCTTATCTATGACTTTAAGACAATTGAGAGGATTTTGGGGAATCACAGGCTACTGATGAATTTGGAATTCGGGTTACAGGGAACTTCAGTTCACTTCAGTTCAGTCGCTCAGTCATGGGCAACTGTGTGACCCCGTGGAGTGCAGCACACCAGGCTTCCCTGTCCTTCACCAACTCCCAGAGCTTGCTCAAACTCATGTCCATTGAGTCGGTGATGCCATCCAACCATCTCATCCTCTGTCACCCTCTTCTCCTCCTGCCTTCAATCTTTCCCAGCATGAGGATCTTTTCCATTGATTCAGTCAGTTCAATGGGGAACTTGCCTAGCCTTTATATAAACTTATAACTGAAATTCAGCAGGCCCAAACCAACAAACTGATTTGGTCCCCCGAGACTCAAAAGGCTTTTAAGGTTCTTCAAACTGCTCTCCTGCAAGCTCCTGCTTTAAACCTACCTACGGGATCAGAGTTAACGTGTTTGTCACTGGAAGAAAAGGTATGGCCTTGGGAGTTATGACACAACCCTGGGGGCCTCGCCAGCAACCTATAGGATACCTGAGCAGATAATTAGACTTAGTGGAACGTGGGTGGCCACAGTGACTTAGAGTAATTGTCATAATTGCTTTATTTGCACCTGAAGCTCTCATGTTTATTAGTGGGCGAAATCTTACTATACTGACTTCTCATCATGTGATTTGTATCTTACACTCTAACGTTAATATTTGGATGGCAGACAGTCAGCTTCTTAAATATCAGTCACTGTTGTTAGAAGGACCAATAACTAAGCTTAAAGTTTGCAGAAACTTAAATCCTGCCACTTTACTTCCTGAAAAGGAAGATGAAAACCCGATCACGATTGTTCCCAATTCCTAACTTTAAACTATGCAGCTTGAAAAGATCTAATGGATACCCCATTAGGCAATTCTGACATGGATATATTTACAGATGGCAGTTCTTTTGTTCAGAATGGGAAGTGGAAAGCAGGTTACACTGTGATTACGTCTGAACAGGTTTTAGAGGCAAAGTCTAATTATAGTGATTAGGAACAACTGGGATCTCATCTCAAGAAATTTGCAATGTAATCATTCCTGTGCTTTCCAATCCTAGTTCAGGTCCTCCTTTTGCCTGGCCAGAAACTCATTGGGAATGGATCCCTCAGTCATGATGGTGGGCTCCAAACTGGATATCTGACTCTTACCTATGGGCATGGCTTCCCCCTGGCTGGATAAGGAGATGCATGCTAAGTCTAGCTTTTATTCATGGCTTCATATTTTCAGAGCTTCCAGAGAAGCCTGCTCATATGCGACACCTTAGAACTCACTGGCAAGGTCTGTTTTTTCACTGGTATGATTATCTGGCTGCAATACTCATTCCCTCTCTGAGAACTACAGATGTCATGCTATGAGTTGATGCTCTAACTTTACTCAACAGGCTTTACAAGATTCTCAGAAAAGCTATTTCAGCCCTTAATGCCAAACAAATACAAATAGAAAGGTGGTTTTACAAAACAGATTGGCCTTAACAGCCACACAAGGAGGAACTTGTGCCATTTATACCCAATGTTGTACATATACACCTGATATGATAAAGTTATTTGCATTACCATACACATGAACAAGACGATTCAGGTTATGGATTCTCCTGAAGCCTCAGTCACCTTACTTTGCGAAATGTTAACTAGCTCCCCGTGGTAGAAAGCTATCTTAATCATAATAATTCTAATTGTTCTGTTTTTATTGTTTGCTCCCTGCAACTGTAACTGTGTAACTGGGTTTGTTTCTAACCATATGAAAGCTTTTAAGTTACAAATGGATATCCAGGCTCCTAAGAGTGCCGCAGCCTCCTCCAACTACTACTTGGGGCCCCCTGGATCAGAGACCCTCCATATGAGGGTTAGGAGAATATGCTGCCTCAACAATTTAGGGACAACACCCCTCAACACAGGAAGTAGTTTTGGGATGAAAATGACACCTCTTTCCCTTGGCAACATAATTATCCTAAAAGCAGGGTCGGGGCAGGGGTGGGCTGGTAATGAGAGAGTCAAATTCTAGGTAGGGTGATAAGGAGTCCAGGGTCCCCAAGGAAGAGAGAGGCATCTGACATTCTCAAGGAGGAGAAAAAACAACATCTTTTTTTCTTTTTTTCTCTACTTTCCTTAGTCTTAGTCACATAAAACTTTTTTTTTTTTAATTTAAGCTCAGAGCTGATGGTTGCACAACAAAACAACTTAGTTTAAACTCTGTACTAAATATTGGGACCGGAAAAGGTTATTTTCATTCCAATCCCAAAGAAAAGCAATGCCAAAGAATGCTCAAACTACTGCACAATTGCACTCATCTCACATGCTAGTGAAGTAATATTCAAAATTCTCCAAGCCAGGCTTCAACAACTCTTGAACCATGAACTTCCAGATATTCAAGCTGGTTTTAGAAAACACAGAGGAACCAGAGATCAAATTGCCAACATCCACTGGATCAAAGAAAAAGCAAGAGAATTCCAGAAATTATCTATTTCTGTTTTATTGACTATGCCAAAATATTTGACTGTGTGGATCACCACAAACTGTGGACAATTCTTAAAGAGATGGGCATGCCAGACCACCTGACCTGCCTCTTGAGAAATCTATATACAGATCAGGAAGCAACAGTTAGATCTGGACGTATAACAACAGACTGGTTCCCAATAGGAAAAGGAGTACATCAAGGCTGTATATTGTCACCCCGCTTATTTAACTTATATGCAGAATACATCATGAGAATGCTGGGCTGAAGGAAGCACAAGCTGGAGTCAAGATTGCCAGGAGAAATATCAATAAATTCAGATATGCGGACGACACCACTTTTATTACAGAAATTGAAGAAAAACTAAAGTCTCTTGATGAAAGTGGAAGAGGAGAGTGAAAAAGTTGGCTTAGAGCTCAACATTCAGAAAACTAAGATCATGGCATCTGGTCCCATCACTCCATGGGAAATAGATGGGGGGACATTGGAAACAGTGGCAGATTTTATTTTGGGGGGCTCCCAAATCACTGCAGATGGTCACTGAAGCCATGATATTAAAAGACTCATTGGAAGAAAAGTTATGATCAACATAGACAGCATATTAAAAAGCAGAGACATTATTCAGCCAACAAAGGTCTGTCTAGTCAAGACTATGGTTGTTCCAATGGTCATGTATGGATGTGAGAGTTGGACTATAAAGAAAGCTGAGTGCAGAAGAATTAATGCTTTTGAACTGTGGTGTTGGAGAAGACTCTTGAGAGTCCCTTGGACAGCAAGGAGATCCAACCAGACCATCCTAAAGGAAATCAGTCCTGAATATACATTGGAAGGACTGATGTTGAAGCTGAAACTCCAATAATTTGGCCACCTGATTTGAAGAACTGACTCATTTGAAAAGACCCTATGCTGGGCAAGATTGAAGGAAGGAGAAGGGGACAACAGAGGATAAGATGGTTGGATGGCATCACCAACTCAATGGACATGAGTTTGCGTAAACTCTGGGAGTTGGTGATGGACAGGGAGGCCTGGCATGCTGCAGTCTGTGGAATGGCAATGAGTTGGAAATGACTGAGCAACTGAACTGAACTGAACTGCAGGATTTTATAGCAACTATGTATCATGCTTAAAGACAATCTCTCCTTCTTGAAAACCTTCTGACTAATACTGTTATCTTAAAATGTAAATTATGGGAGTGGTTCTGATAAAAATCTTTGTATTGTTAAATTCTAATTCTGTTATCTTATTATGCAAATTGTGGGAGTGGGACTGGTAAAATCATTAACATTGAGACATTCTTTTGATTTCTTGTAATAATCAATTTAAAAAAGTATATTGCTCCCTTGCTAAAACTAGCAAGTGGGGCACTCTTCACTCCCTTCTGATGTCTATGTCAGAAGCTTCCCCTGTCCCTTTTCACTGAAATAAAACTACTCCCACACAAGAGCCCTGAGTGTCCAAGCCTGATCTTTGGTCCTGAAGCTAAATCTTCTTTGAAGATCAGGAATCCAACATTGTTCACCAAAAGCTATCAATGTGATAAACAAGGCTATGCCCCCACTTTTCAAAGATCTAAGTCTAGGCTGGGCATATCATTAACCAGCTGTGATGCTACATTTATGTCATTGAATCTGTCTGAATACACATTTTCATTTCCTTACTGATCTTCACTTCTTGCAGTGAATGAAGATCACTTATAAAAAGTGTGTTTTAAAATAGCATGCAAATGAGACAAGTCATCGGGTCTGTCTCTGTCGGTGCCCTGGGATGACCCAGAGGGATGGGATAGGGAGGGAGGTGGGAGGGGGGTTCAGGATGGGGAACACATGTAAAGCCATGGCTGATTCCTGTCAAAGTATGGCAAAAAACACTACAATATTGTAAAGTAATTCAGTTCAGTTCAATTCAGTTCAGTCACTCAGTCATGTCCAACTCTTCGTGACCCCATGAATCACAGCACGCCAGGCCTCCAGGTCCATCACCAACTCCCCGAGTTTACTCAAACTCATACCCATTGAGTCAGTGATGCCATCCAGCCATCTCATCCTCTGTCGTCCCCTTCTCCTCCTGCCCCCAATCCCTCCAAGCATCAGGGTCTTTTCCAATGAGTCAACACTTCACATGAGGTGGTCAAAATATTGGAGATTCAGCTTCAGCATCAGTCCTTCCAATGAACACCCAGGACTTATCTCCTTCAGGATGGACTGGTTGAATCTCTTTGCAGTCCAAGGTACTCTCAAGAGTCTTCACCAACACCACAGCTCAAAAGCATCAATTTTTCGGCATTCAGCTTTCTTCACAGTCCAACTCTCACATCCATACACGACCACTGGAAAAGCCATAGCCTTGACTAGATGGACCTTTGTTGGCAAAGTAATGTCTCTGCTTTTTAATACATTATCTAGGTTGGTCATAACTTTCCTTCCAAGGAGTAAGCATCTTTTAATTTCATGGCTGCAGTCACCATCTGCAGTGACTTTGGAGCCAAAAAAAAAAAAAAAATAAAGTCTGACACTTTCCACTGTCTCCCCATCTATTTCCCATGAAGTGATGGGAGCAGATGCCATGATCTCAGTTTTCTGAATGTGGAGCTTTAAGCCAACATTTTCACTCTCCTCTTTCACTTTCATCAAGAGGCTCTTTAGTTCTTCTTCACTTTCTGCCATAAGGGTGGTGTCATCTTCATATCTGAGGTTATTGATATTTCTCCCGGCAATCTTAATTCCAGCTTGTGCTTCTTCCAGCCCAGCGTTTCTCATGATGTACTCTGCATATAAGTTAAATAAGCGGGGTGACAATATACAGCTTTGACGTACTCCTTTTCCTATTGGGAACCAGTCTGTTGTTCCATGTCCAGTTCTAACTCTTGCTTCCTGACCTGCATACAGGTTTCTCAAGAGGCAGGTCAGGTGGTCTTGTATCCCCATGTCTTTCAGAATTTTCCACAGTTTATTGTGATCCACACAGTCGAAGACTTTGGCATAGTCAATAAAACAGAAATAGATGTTTTTCTGGAACTCTCTTGTTTTTTCAATGATCCAGCGGATGTTGGCAATTTGATCTCTGGTTCCTCTGTGTTTTCTAAAACCAGCTTAAACATCTGGAAGTTCTCAGTTCACGTATTGCTGAAAATTTCCTGGCTTGGAAAATTTTGAGCATTACTTTACTAGCATGTGAGATGAGTGCAATTGTGCGGTAGTTTGAGCATTTTTTGGGATTGCGTTTCTTAGGGATTGTTTTGAAAATGGACCTTTTCCAATTTTTTGACCACTGCTGAGTTTTCCAAATTTGCTGTCATATTGAGTGCAGCACTTTCACAGCATCATCTTTCAGGATATGAAATAGCTCAACTGGAATTCCATCACATCCACTAGCTTTGTTCATAGTGATGCGTTCTAAAGCCCACTTGACTTCACATTCCAGGATGTCTGGCTCTAGGTGAGTGATCACACCATTGTGATTATCTGGGTCATGAAGATCTTTTTTGTACAGTTGTTCTGTGTATTCTTGCCACCTCTTCTTAATATCTTCTGCTTCCGTTAGGTCCATACCATTTCTGTCCTTTATTGAGCCCATTTTTGAATGAAATATTCCCTTGGTATCTCTAATTTTCTTGAAGAGATCTCTAGTCTTTCCCATTCTATTATTTTCCTCTATTCCTTTGCATTGATCGCTGAGGAAGGCTTTCTTATCTCTCCTGGCTATTCTTTGGAACTCTTCATTCAAATGGGAATATCTTTCCTTTTCTCCTTTGCTTTTTGCTTCTCTTCTTTTCACAGCTATTTGTAAGGCCTCCTCAAACAACCATTTTGCCTTTTTGCATTTCATTTCCATGGGGATGGTCTTGATCCCTGTCTCCTGTACAATGTCATGAACCTCCATCCATAGTTCATCAGGCTCTCTGTCTATCAGATCTAGTCCCTTAAATCTATTTCTCACTTCCACTGTATATTCATAAGGGATTTGATTTAGGTCATACCTGATTGGTCTAGTGGTTATCCCTACTCTCTTCAGTTTAAGTCTGAATTTGGCAGTAAGGAGTTCATGATCTGAGCCATAGTCAGCTTCCGGTCTTGTTTTTGCTGACTGTATAGAGCTTCTCTATCTTTGGCTGCAAAGAATATAATCAATCTGATTTCAGTGTTGGCCATCTGGTGATAAAGTAATTAGCCTCCATATAATAAAAATAAATTAAAACAAAAAGAAAAAAAATAAAATAGCATGCAAAACTCTGAGTCTCACTCTTACTGACTCTGTACTGGAGAGGCCATGGGGAGACAGGCCACTCAAACAACCCAGTTCCAGCTCTCAATTAAATGCTCCCAAGGAAAAGCTGCAAGTGAGACTAGCATGGGGAAAAAGGGGGGTGGGGTAGGGGGAAGCAAAAAACAAACCAAAAACACCAAGCTAAGCCTCAGCTCATCAACACAATTATACAATGCAATAATTTGAAGCTACTTTAAGCCTCTGACTCTTGAGAATGGTTTAATGCAATGATACCAGCTAATGGAAATTTAGGTCTGTATCTTGTCCCCGGGATCTCTAAAGAAAATTCTTCCACGTGATTCTAATACTCAGCCAAACTTGCAAATGGCCAATTTAAATGATAGCGGATAGATTTTCCAGTTTCAGCATTCCAGGAATCTAGGACCATAGTCTGGTCCAGAAATAAATCAGAGTCTTAATGTGATTCAATCTGAATAAAATTCTCCATATCATCTCCTTCCAAGGTTCTAGCATTTAGATAGTCTCAAGAGGCACTTGCAAAAATTCAGACTCACTACCCGAAATGACGGTTCTAAATGATAGAAATACCACAAATTCTGCCTTTTGCAACCCTCATTAAATGTTCCAATTGGCAGCCTACTAGTTGAGTACTAAGTATCACGGGAAATATTGCATATCAGACTGCAACTCAGGAAAATTTATCCTACCTTTATAGGATTTCTATTTTAACTCTAACCTGTGTTTGAATATTGACTTCATCATTCAAAACTAAACAAAACAAAACATTAGTGCAGAAGCATTTTACCAGATCCCATAGTGAACCTAAGCCAGTGTGACTGGTGTGTAAAAATGCATCATGGCCAAAGATTACAGGTTGTAAAAGATTTTCACAGCTAGTTCAGAGGTAAAGGACCAGGCCAAAGCACATAAGCTTATGATCTCCTAGTAAAAGAATATTGAGATGAAGACTTCTGGTCCCAAGGAGATAAGGGCTTGATCTTACTGTTTCTTGAGAGTCAGTGGTAGGTCCTCAGCAGCAATCAGGTCTATGAGCAATATTATTGAAGGAAACAACACACCAGCCTTTTAATATTTTTTATATACCATCTCATAAAACTTAAGGGGAAAAATGTTCTTCTTTACCTCCCTCTCTCAAGAAATTGTCAGGTACTGAGCCAGACTCTGAGAGGGTTCTCTTTGCCTTACAATGACTTCCACAATAAACTTTGCATTCAACTCATTTTACTCTTTATTCCTCTGGCCAGACATTTGGCTTTTTGCATGTGAATTTCATCTACCCCCAACCTATGTTTATACAGCAGTTCAAGATTAAATTCTGTATAAGGAACTCCATTCCTTTCCTTTCGTTGTTTTAAGACTCCAAAACAAAGAAAGTAATAAACTGTTTCATAAATTATTTCATTTATTGGTTGAGTATTCGTGAAAACTGTAAGTAGACGATATGAACTCAACTTACGTGCTCTGAAATTGTGAATTATGGGTCTGTTTTCCACCATTTCACAAAATGTTCTACTCTATCTTCTGCTTGTAATTAGTTACTTTGGAAAGAACTAAGCAGATGTGTTACAGTTTCTTTGAATTATCAGCGTGTATTTAAGACAAATTCCATCTTCTGAAGAAATTGTGTCCTCGGGGGAATTATTTGTCTTCTGCTAACAGACTTTTATTTGGGATGTGAAGTTAGTTTTAGGTTTCAGGTGTGCTGGCTGGAGATTAATGTAGCTAACAGTTAAAGCATAAATTTTTTAACTCAAGCTCACCACACTTGGTTCTGACTCTTGATTTCTAAGAAAGGTTGTTTTCCCAGGCATTACTAGTTAGAAACCATAACTGTACAAGGATTTGCAGCAAGTAGGATTGATGTGACAAGCTAGAAGAGTAAAGGTAGATGGAAGAACATTTTAGAATAATTATTAAGCTTTCCCTGTGCTATATTATGTATGCTTAGTCACTCAGTCATGTCTTACTCTTAGTAACCCCATGAAGCGTAGCCCACCAGGCTCTTCTGTCCTTGGGGATTTTCCAGGCAAGAATACTGGAGTGGGTTGCCATGCCCTTCTCCAGGGTATCTTCCCAACTCAGGGATCAAACCCATTTCTCCAGCATTGCAGAAAGATTCTTTACCAACTGAACCACCAGGAAAGCCCATAGTACATTAGAGACGAACTCTATTATAAATGTTGGTTTTTATAGGGAAATAAATGTGTGAGATGCATGTATATTATATGTATATTATATATGTGTGCATATATATATATCATGAAGACAAAATTCTCAACACAGCTTTCAGAAAATAATACTTTTATTTTTTAGAAAATAAATATTAGTATTGGACAAAATAAGTGGTTTGAATACTTAATATGAAAGGCTCAAGAGAAAACATCTCTATTGCTATTCATTTGAATATATATATCCAATTATGATCTACCAAAGAGAAGATAATTTTACTTTTTCTGTTATGTTGCCAATTTATCATTTTCTACTTCAGTATTTGAGTGCTTTAAAATCCTATTCATTCTTAATAATACCCTTACTTCTTTTAATTAAAGTAGCCTCTTAGAAATAATGTTATGCCTTTTCTATTTTATAAATGACTTGGTTCCTAGTCATCAACCAAGAAAAGCATCTTTTGGGGGGTGGGGGCAATAAGCTTAGAATTGCATATTAATAAGGTTACATACTGCTTTTATATAGGATAGTATTTTGTATCCAAACAGTTTTCTCCATATATTTAATTCTAAGATTATTGTGCATTTTATAGTCTAAAGCAAGTATTATCAAAGTTCAAAGGAATAATTAATAGTATTCATTACTTTTCTTTTAAAAATGAAGATATTATGTGTCAATAGACTATGACTTCAATTTCCTCAGGGCCTTTGCCCTTATAAATTATATTACAAAGATTTTCATGTTTGAAATTTTCTTCTAGTTTTGTCTGTATTTAACCATCTTACTCATGACAAAAATAATGACTCCTCTTACAAAAAAATTATATTTTGTTGAATCTCAAAAAGGACACTTGGAATTACCAGTGCAAATTTTTATAATTTTAAAATGAAATTTTTTCTTAAAGAAAAAGGTTAAGATAAATAGTAATTTGCTTAATAAAATAAAACATATTAAAATGTATCAATTCAGTTTAGTTTTATAGTTCATGGTTTAAGCATGACTTTATGTTTAGCGTCTATTTTAAACAAAACTTCTGCTCCAGTAAGGTCCCTAACTTCATTTACAACATCTTCAGAAAATAAACATGAGAAAATCTTTTATCTAACAGAGATATCTTACCCAGATATTCTCTTAAGCAGTAAGATCAGTCTTCATATACTATACACTGCTTCTCAGGGTGTATTAAAAAAACAAACATGGTTTGAAGCTACGGAAAGTTAAGACAACCTCTCATCTGACTCCTAACATATACACAGTAGAAACAGGTATCCTAACATTCTCATTTTATAAGAGTTTGATTCTAATTTGGGAGGCCATCAAAACTGTGAAAAACATGTGCAACATAACTTTGGCTCCAATCTTCCATCTGTACATTCATGTAACTCCCACTGAAACTAATTATTTTTTTCTTCAGTTTATGTTACTAGGAGTTGGGCATGCAGAAGTTTCAATTAAATTGCCCATATTGAAATCAATGGGAGTTCAGTGATATTGATGGGGGTTACATACATGAAAAAGATGTAAAAGAAGATGTTAAAATTTGTTCAGTTAAGATCCTTTAGCAAGGCAACACGTTTCTGAAAATTGATTCACTTCTCTTCTAAATCGGAGTTCGAATTTTATGTATGCTAAATTGTTAAGCTTTTTTACATGATTAAAAATATTTATTTAAAAGAGATATAAACAGACATCTGAATTCTCCCAATTTATCATATAAAATATATTTTTTGCTCTTCTTGGTAATAAACCTTTTCTTTTTTTTTTTATTAATGTGTTGTTGGGTGGTTTTATTGGCTGAAATGTAATTTAAAATGTTGGGAATGACACTCTCTTGTATACAGTCTGTTGACCCTCATTCAACTCATTCAGTAACAATGGACTCTGGGCATGGAACATTTCCTTACTAAGCAATGAACAGCCTATACAGTGGGGATTCTCAGCTTATTCAAGAGATATCTTTTCTGTTTTCATGCTCAATAGTGTTCCTTTGCTCTGCTGAAGTGTGTATGTCAGTGGACTTCAGTCATATCCCAGTGTTCAGTGTTCCAGACTTCACAGAGGAAGAAGGGTCAGAGTCCTTCTGCTGGGACATGGGGAGAGGGGACACATAGGCCAGTTGCTCTGTGCCTGCTGCCAGGGACACCTGTTGGTCGTGAGGGATTTATACCGCCATTGAAGTTAATCTTTCTCTCTTCTGTGTGTGACTCAAAGTATTGTTCCACCAATACTTGCTTGAGTTTTCTTTGGTGACTTTTTTTTTTTTTTACTTGCTGATTTTTTGATACCAAAGATGCAAAAGACTTTGACTCCTGGTGGCTAGTATTGTGATGATCTTTGCTGTTTTCCATGAAGTTGGAGTCCTACTCTGGCACTGGTAACCAATACATCGTGTTCTGCTCAATGGAAAACTTTGCTGCAAATGTATTTAAAAGAGAAGAAGAGGTGCCCACTGAGCAACTACTCAACCAGTCCATTAATACACAACAGTTTAGTTGACTATGGATACTTCCCCCACAGAGCTATTAATGGAAACATTGAAAATCTTACTGCAAGGTGTGATAAGTAAGTGGATAAGTAGTTACATAGTAGAATTAATGAAAACATGGCGTGTAGGGCCACCCAAGACAGAAGGGTCACGGTGGAGAGGTCTGACAAAACATGGTTCTCTGGAGAAGGGAATGACAAACCACTTCAGGACTCTTGCCACGAGAATCTTGTGAACAGTATGAAAAAGCAAAATGATATGACACTGAGAGATGAGCCCTACAGGTCGGTACGTGTCCAATATGCTACTGGGGAAGAGCAGAGAAATAGCGCAACAAAGAATGAAGAGGTTGAGCCTTAGCAGAAATGAGGCCCAGTTGTGGATGTGTCTGGTGGTGAAAGTAAAGCCTGATGCAGCAAAGAACAATATTTCTTAGGAATCTGTAATGTTAGAGCCATGAATCAAGGTAAATTTGATGTGGTCAAAAAGGAGATGGCAAGAATGAACATCGACCATTTAGGAATCAGTGAACTAAAGTGGATGGGAATGGGTGAATTTAATTCAGATAACCATTAAATACTTCTGTGGGGAAGAATCCCTTAGAAGAAATAGACTAGCCCTCATAGTTAACAAAAGGTCCAAATGTAGTACATGGGTGCAGTCTCATAAAGTGACAGAATATTCTCAGTTCATTTTCAAGGTAAACCATTCAACATCACAGTAATCCAAGTCTATGCTCCAACCGCTAATGCCAAAGAAGCTAAAGTTGAACGGTTGTATGAAGAACTAAAAGACTCTCTAGAACTAACACCAAAAAAAGATGTCCTTTTCATCATAGGGGATTGAAATGCAAAAGTAGAAGGCAAGAGATATCTGGAGTAATAGACATATTGGCCTTGGAGAACAAAATGAAGCAGGGCAAAGGCTAACAGAGTTTTGCCAAGAAGACACACTAGTCATAGTAAATACCATCTTCCAACAACACAAGAGATGAATTGACACATGGATATCACCAGATGGTGAATACTGAAATCAGATTGATTATATTCTTTGTAGCAAAGATGGAGATGCTCTATACAGTCAGCAAAAACAAGACTCGGAACCGACT
Source organism: Odocoileus virginianus (assembly GCF_023699985.2). Classification (NCBI taxonomy): domain Eukaryota; kingdom Metazoa; phylum Chordata; class Mammalia; order Artiodactyla; family Cervidae; genus Odocoileus; species Odocoileus virginianus. The sequence goes on from NC_069697.1 coordinate 12,928,830, forward strand.
GTGGCTCAGATCATGAACTCCTTAATGCAAAATTCAACCTTAAGTTGAATAAAGTGGGGAAAACCACTAAGTCATTCAGATATTATGTAAACCATATCCCTTATGATAACACAGTGGAAGTGACAAATAGATACAAGGAATTAAATCTGATAGATAGAATGCCTAAAGAACTATGGATGGAGATTTGTACCATTGTGCAGGAAGCAGTGACCAAAACCATCCCCAAGAGAAAGAAATGAAGAAAGATGAAGAAATGAAGTCAAAATTGTTGTCTGCAGAGGCCTTACAAATAGCTGAGAAAGGAAGAGAAGTGAAAGGCAAAGGAGAAAGGGAAAGATATACTCAGCTGAAAGCAAAGTTCCAAAGAAATAGCACAAAGAGATAAGAAAGACTACTTAAGAGAACAATGCAAAGAAATAGAAGAAAACAATAGAATGGAAAAGACTAGAAATCTCTTCAAGAAAACTGGACATACTAAGGGAAGGTTTCATGCAAAGATGGGCCAATAAAGGATGGAAATGGTAAGGACCTAAGAGAAGGAGAAGAGATTAAGAAAATGTGGTGGCAAGAATACACAGAAGTAATGTACAAAACAGGTCTAATGATCTGGATAACCACGATGGTGTTGTCACTTACCTAGAGCCAGACATCCTGGAGTGTGAAGTCAAGTGGGCCTTAGGAAGCATCACTAAGAACAAAACTAGTGGAGGTGATGGAATTTCAGCTGCTGCTATTTCCAGTCCTAAAAGATGATGCTATTAAAGTGCTGCACTCAATATGCCAGCAAATTTGAAAACACAGCAATGGACTGGAAAAGGTCAGTTTTCATTCCAATCCCAAAGAAAGGCAATGATGAAGAATGTTCAAATTACTGTGCAACTGCACTCATTTCACATGCTAGCAAGATTATGCTCAAAATCATTCAAGCCTGGTTTCAACAATACAAAAACTGAAAACTTCGAGATGTACAAGTTGGATTTAGAAAAGGCAGAGGAATCAGAGATCAAATTGCCAGCATCTGTTGTATCATCGAAAAAGCAAGAAATTTCCAGAAAAACATCTATTTCTGCTTCATTGACCAAGCTAAAGACTTTGACTGTGTGGATCTCAACACACTGGAAGGACCGATGCTGAAGCTGAAGCTCCAATACTTTGGCCACCTGATGAGAAGAGCCAACTCATTGGAAAAGTTGCTGATGTTGGGAAAGATTGAGGGCAGGAGGAGAAGGGGGTGACAGAGGATGAGATGGTTGGATGGCATCATCGGGTCAATGAACATGAATTTGAGCAAACTCTGGGAGATAGTGGACAGGGAACCTGGCATGCTACAGTCCATGGTCTCAAAGAGTCCAGCACAAATTAGTGATTGAACAACAACAGTTTTGAATTTTAATCTACAAAACTCCATGGCATACCATTTAATTCAAAGAGAACTTCTATGTGCCTTCCCTGTACAAGGCATCATGTATTACTTTAATATATTTTACTAATAATGTTTAGAACAATTCTTTGAAGCACAAATCTCTATTATACTGATGAGAAACTGACGCTTAGAAAATTAAAAAAACAGTTTCGATTTCAATTCATGCTTTGTGACTACAGTTTCAACTTTTTACATTTTTCCATACTGGCTCATGAATCATCTTCAAAATTATTGTACATAGGAAAATCCACTGATATATTATTTGATGAGCATGTCATTCCCCATCTTGTTGAACTTCAATAGACTCTAAATAGCTTAAAGCTCTCATTCTTTAAATCCCAATTCCCAGTTAAAATGTTATAAAAACCTTAGTAAAAGGATGTAACTCATAAATCTACACCGAATTCATGAACTTTTTATACTAATGTTTTGCTAAGATATATGTGAGCAATTATAACCACATGTTTCCCATTTTATTTAACAAGATAAAGCAATGAGAAATGTTCTTTAACAAAATATTTTGCCTAAACCAAGACACTCAAAATAATTTTAGGATGTTTTGTCAAATCAAAATCCCCAAGTTCACTCATCCACAATTTTTTTTCCTCAGATTTATTATTATTACTTTCTTTTCCTCTGCAAAATGTAGTAATAAGTATTGGATACATGACAACCTCTGACATCCAACAACAATGCTGTTCCCAGAACAGTGATGACTAATTGAATGAAACCTTGTTGTATAGAGAACAAATCTCTTGAGCAGATTGAGGATCTCTTGTGTAATTACTATTTTATAAGGTAAATATACAATATTAATAAATAATATCACACTCAAATCAGTTTAAGTAAAAAGAGGGTGATATTTATTACTTGAACTCCAAATTAAATACTTTTCTACAAAATTAGTAAATGTCATTTTCAAGATTATCCTTTTTATTCTCCTGTTTTTTGCTATTTAGAAGATGCCAAATACGCCCTATATTAACTGAGATTTGAAACTTATATTATTATCATACCTGATAATCTCAATCATTTGTGCATCACACAAGGTAGAATTCCAAAGAAAAGGAAATAGGTGACAGACACTTAATGTGATCACTTTTATATCTATCTGTAGTGACCTCCTGCCTTATATTTTGCTCCAAGTTTTTCTGTTTAAAAATTCCCTCTTCAGATAACCAAGTTAAATAGCTCTCCCTTTTGCCTTTTTTAAAGGTTTTTACATATTAATAATTCTTCATCAGAGCACTTAATTGTGCTGCCTCTAATGCTACTTGAAATTGTTACTAACAGCAAATATTGCTTATATCTTTGTATTCTCTGTATCTAATAAAATGTTTTCCATATAATAGCAACTAAAAAAATAATTTTTGAATTTATCTGCCCAATTTATTGTGTTGCAGCCCTGAATAATCCACATTATGAAGCATGGATTCACTATATAGTCCTTCATGAAATTCCAAAGAAATAATTAATTATTACAATAATTGCAATTAACTAATAGTAACTGAAGTAACTTATGTGTTTGTGAAAGTTGCTCAGTCGTGTCCAACTCTATGACTGCATGCACTGTAGCCCGCCAGGCTCCTCTTTCCATGTTGATTCTCCAGGCACGAATGCTGGCATGGGTTGCCATTCCCTTCTCCAGGGAATCTTTCCAACCCAGGGACAGACCCCAGGTCTCCTGAATTTCAGGCAGATGCTCCATGGGAGAGAATGGAGCACACACACAGTTGTCATTTTAGTACCTGGGATGTGTTATCATCATATTGTAACATATAAACTATATTTTATACATTTTTCATAGATTGTCTTATTTAACTTTCATAATCATTTTATATGGCATCAAGGGACTAACACATTTTTCATAGATGGATACTGAGATTTAGAGATATTAAATAAATTTCTTAAAGACATATTCAGCAAAAAAAAAAAGGCATAAGCATTTAAATTAATACTTTTCAGATCTTAGGGCCAGAGTTTTCAACATGCTACTAAGCTAGACTTTTTAAAGACAATATGCTAACTACAAATTCCTTGATTGTTCTTTTAGAGACATCATTTTTATTTTCTACTAAAAGTAGTAGAAGACACTGGTGTCATTGCTTCTAAAGAATTATAGTATCTGTCTTTTGGAAGATAGGTGTGACTTAAGGGACGTTCTTTAGCTGAAGTATTAGTGATGTGACGTGTCATATGTGTACAAAATTGTCCATGTGGCATGACATTTGACAGTGGCCCAAAGACTGGAGTCCTCTTTCCCAAGGAGGCAATGTGAAACACACTTCAACCAACAAGTAAGAATTTTTGCTTTTTAAGCTACTGAGATTTGGGGATTGTTTCTTACACAACAAAATCTACTTACCTGAGAAGTTCAAGGAGTTGATACATAACAAAAACTCAATTTTAGACATGCTTTGATTTTTGTTGATTTATATTCCAATGGCTTCCCAGGTGCCACAACAGTAAAGAACCTGCCTGCCAATGCAAGAGATTCAAGAGACATGAGTGCGATTCATGGGTCAGAAAGATCCCCTAGAACAAAACATGGCAACCCACTCCAATCTTCTTGCCTGTAAAGTTCTATGGACGGAGGAACCTGGTGGCATGGGTCCGTGGGTCTCAAAGAGTTGGACACAACTGAGCGACTACACATGCACACGTGCACCAATGATATACTCAGATATCAGTCAAGAAAATTCAGGGGGTAAGTATCTAATTCTTTAATTCTTGTTTTTGTTTGGTTTTTCCCAACAGTGTTGTTCAGATGTACTTGATATGCAAAGAATGGCACATATTTCATGCGTACAAGTTGAATAGTTTGGACATAGGAAAAACACCTGGGAAACCATGACCAGAACCAAGATAAAACACATATCCAACACCTCCCAAAATTCCCTTGTGTCTTCCTTTTGTTTCAGGTTTTGCATGTGTGTGTGTGTGATAAGAACATTTAACATGATATATATATCCTTGTATCAAATTTTGGAGTGCATGACACCATGATATTAACTACAGGCACTGTGCTGTTGCGTAGCAGATCCCTAGAATTTACTCATCTGGTGTAACTGAAACTTTATACCCATTGAGCCACAGAGGAAACAGTACATTATTAGTTTAAGTGCCAGTAGTTATTTCTGGTCATTTTATCACTGGAGTAAAGACATATAAAAAGTGATCAGATAATTATAAATTAAAAGCTATATGAAAATATAATGAATAAAGCTATATTCAAAACATCTATTTTCAGTTCTAAGATGAATAAGGACTAAACATGTAAGCTAAAACATGAAGGCTACAGTTGATCACACTATATGATCACACTGAAATTTTCTCATAATGTAGATCTTAAATGTTCTCACCAAAAAAAGGAGAAATGAGTGATGTGATAAATGTTTTAATTAAACTAAATGGGGATAATCTTTCAAAAAACCAGTTGGCTGATTCATACACCTTGTTGTATGGCAAAAATCAAAACATTGTAAAGCAATTATCTTCCAATTAAAAATAAATTTAAGATAACTAAATAGAAAAAAATGAATAAAGACAGCTATTTTCAAACATGTGATGGAAAAGAAAAATCTTGTATTATCCTACAGGAAAAATAATCCTTATTTACTTTCCTTTCTTAAAACATTGTTTCATCTTAAACTGTATGAGTGTGTGTATATGTGAGTGTATGTGATTTACTATAGCTTTGGGGGCCATTTCTGTAAATTTTTTCTGAAATTATAACAGTATAATAAAATAGAGGCAGTACAGACAAATTTATTTTTTGGTAAGAGATAGGGGGTTCTATATTACATTCATGTTCCATGTGACAAAATATTGCTTTCAATATTCTTCATTCACTAGTCCCATAATGAGCCAAATTAAATAGATTTAGTAATTTTAAAAAATACAGCAAGGTAATTCAGTTTATAAGTTAATAACTGGGCTCTGAGAAGGTAATTATCTTGTCTGGCAGTGAGTAATTTTTTCTTTTTTTTTAATGTTTCACTATTCACAAAGATATTGAATACTCAAAATCAGTAACATATTACAAAGAAAAAATATTTAAGTTAAGCAAAAATACATTACATGTACAAAAGGAAATGAAAATAAATATATAAGCATTCCTTACTATATAGTTAACTTGGAAATATACATTAATATTAATATAATAGGCTGAGCTTATATAGAAATTCATTCTTTTTAATATAATAGGAATTTAGAACTATAAGGTAGTGCATAGTGTATATTAATAGGTTTTGGCCATTAGTTTTTGATTGCTTATTTGTTTTTTTGGTTTCTAAAGACATGAGAAAAACATCAATTTTGTTTAAAAAGATCAGAATACGGTCAAATTTTCAAATTTTACAATTGTGATATAATAAAAAGATTATTAGGCAAAGTATATAAGATTTTTGAATAAATTATTAAGAATATAGGTTTCAGTATCCTCATTTGTAAAATCAGATTTGATGTTATATGAGCTCCAAAGATTTTTTCAGTGTAGAATTAGCTCATGAAATGCTAAAATTACAAGTAATTTATTACACATCACATTTTAGAATAATTATTAGGTGTTCTGAGGTGTATCTTTAGTTAATACAAATGAGTATTAGCCATTTCAATCATTAATTATATTGGGAAAGCATTTTTGAAGCTCTAAAAACTATTTACTCTCTGTTTTAGTCTTTTCATACACTTGCCAGAGTAAGAGAAATGAGAGCCTGTCAGCAGACACTAAAATTCCTTAGCATTTGACACTTCAAATATCTGCTGGCAACATCCCCAAGATGATGTCAGCTTCTTATACAGAGCAGAACATTTATGCTCCCCCAGAGCATCTCACTTTCAGAGTTGGTGCACTTTCAAATATCAAGTACATTAATGGTTTTTCTCCAAATGGTGATTGAAATCTTTAGAAGTTTTTCTCCAATCTCAGCAAAGAATGAGATATTATGATATGAAAAACAAAGGGAAGGAAATGTAAAATACATATTGAATGTCTGAGAAAACATTTACGAAATGAACAGATGCCTTTAAAAAAAATCCAAAAATAGGTATGGTAAATCATACAAACTCAAAAAAAATAAATAAATAAACTCAATTATGATAATATTTTCAAATAAAGCAAGCTCTCTAGATAAAATTATGTCTTTTGAAGAGTGAATGAATAATGTGACTGTTGATGCTATTTCTTAAGATTACATTTCAGAGACTTTGTTGTGATTAATATTGCAACATTATTTATTTAGCATCCGTAGGTAATTAAGTTTTTGCTTATAAGTCAATTTTGTACATTACTAATTTTTTCACTACCAACTTGCCCTGTTTTTTACTTAAAAAGACACATTTTTGTTCTCTAAGGCTGACATCTTTCTTTGCAACTAGAATTATTTTCGCTGTTTAGTCGCTAAGTTGTGTCTGTCCCTTTTGCAACCCTATGGACTGCAGCCTGCCAGGTTCATCTGTCCATGGAATTTCCTAGGCAAAAATACTGGAGTGCATTGCCATTTCCTTCTTCAGAGGATCTTCTCAACCCAGGGATAGAACCTGCGTCTCCCACATTGGCAGACAAATTCTCTATCATTGAGCCACCAGGGAAACCCCTGCAACTATAGTACACTATTATAATAATCAGTCATTAAATAGATTGAAAACTTTTAGAGATTCTTACTTTTGTATGGTAAGGTAAATATTTCAACATTTAATAACATTGATAACAATAACTGTTGGCTTATTTTGCTGATTATAACATGTGAGAATAAAACATATACTCATAAACAAGACTTTGGGAATTATGGGAATAAAAGAAGCTGAGAAAGAAGGTCACTCATAATTCCACTATCTACAACCATATTTCCTTTCTTAATATTTCTATTTGGTTTTCACGGGGTTAGAATAATGTATCTATAAAATGATGTGTTCTGTATTTTTCTCTTAGACATGTATCATAAGCATTTTCCCATTAAAATTCTAAAACCCCATTTTAATAAAATAGCATGTATTTTGTGTGCTAGAGCACCTTTATTGGGTAATTAGGTGACTTCTAGGTTTGTTTTTTTTTTAATTCTCGCCTCACCATAATGTGATATATGGTGATATATGACATATATGATATATCTGATATATGTGATATATGACATATCCCTAAGACGATAAAGATATTTAAGTATCTCATGGAGAAAGTAGTCTAGAGGAAGGCAGTTTGGTGACTAAGTGACATCAAGCTTCCATGTCATTTTCTTAGAAATTCTCTTAATCTTTCCCTGAGGATTGCCAAGTGTCTGTACAATCTCCAGGCTTCATGTCCTTACACAACTCTATTCAAACACAGAAAGTATAAGAGCTAATCAGAGTGACAGAATACTTCTTAATATACCCTTTTCCCTTGGTCATGGAGGAAATAATCTTGAGACCTCTAGCAACATTTTCTTGATTTATTGGCCAGAACTGAATCACATGAGAACAGTCAATTGCAGAAGAGATATAAAAAATGAAGGATAAAAGATGCGAATTGAACTAGATTTAATTGTGCTCCATCCCCATTGTCTGGCAAAATGATGTGTCAAAAAAAAAAAAATCACTTTTCACATGGCAAACAGGGGCAGGCATCCACTACTGGTTGGGTAAATAATTAGATTAAGAAAGTCTCTGAATACCATGTCTGTTTCCTGAAAGATACTAGCAATTAATATATGCACTAGTAGTATATAAGCATGTAGAGTTTCAGCTTAAAAGTATTGCTATTTTGACAGGAAATTTTAGTTTTTTATTGTGATGCTCTAATATTTTAATGTCCAAATATCTTTTTTTCTACAACTTTAAAAATTATTTTTAATTCTAAACTTTTAAAATTATTTTTTTGATGTCCTTATGTAGCTCATACAAATTTGAGGTTGCTATACTTTAAAGTAGTACTAATTACACAGTGACACATTCAGAAAAAAATGTGTCAGTTTTTTTCTAAGTTATTAGCTGAAACTCGAGGCCCTAAGGAACCTCCTTGTAGTAATAGTCCCTTTCTTTGTTATTATTTGCAGTTTCTAATATCTTGACTATTAGGAATCAACATGGCCAATTTTTTAAAAAATTTTGTCTATTAATTTTTATAATTTTCTGAACTCTGGATATTTTTCAGAATTTTGTTTAAAATTTACCCATGTGTACTTGAACATATTCCATTGTTTAAAATTATCTGGTTTAGTAGTATTTATATAAGGAAGATGCTGCTTAAACATTTTGCTGTCCATAATCAAGGGGAAAAACTAAGGAAAGCCCATATTGTCCAGTTTCTGGTACAAGACTAGGGAATTAAATGATAATAATAATAGTAAGGTCAATAATGAATAGCCCATCAAACTGAATGAACTAATAGACATCCTTCTGGAGCTACTATCATTTAAAAAGAGATAATTCACTAAAAGATGCAGAGAACAGAAACTCTTATGGAATATGAAGTTGAATTGTTTGACAGTAATGAAACAATTTCTGGCATGATTGGAGAAACTCCCTCACTTCAATGACCATGGAGTGCAGAAGGTAGAAGTAACAGGCCAACCAAGACTAAAATGTTGATATGAAGTGAAAAAGTACATTTTAAAAAAAAATTCACAAAAATTTTGGTTATATAGATATATATTAAATATCATCTGAAACTTTTTCTGATCAAGTTGACCAGGGCCTAGTCTCTGCTTGAGTCTTCGACTTTTTTTCCCCTAATCTAATGATATTCAATGGTAAAAAGACTTTCTATTCTTTTGATTAGTTTCTAGTTAATTATTGTTAGATTGATCTTGTAAATCTACATTTCTTAAGAAAAAGTTTATTTCTCACATAATAATAATACTTCTTTAAAAATACATATAATTTGTTTGTATAACATAAAGCCTCTTTTCGTGAGACAGATACAAGCCAATTGATTTCACTGTAATCAGAACAATCATAGGCATAAACCAAATAGTGGATAAGATTAGAGAACAGGCTTCCCAGGTGGCACTAGTGGTAAAGAATCTAGCTGCCAAAGCAGGAGACTCAAGAGTGGCAGGTTTGATCCTTAGGCTGGGGAAGACACCTTGGAATAGGAAATGGCAACCTATTCCAGTACTCTTGCCGGGGAAATTCCATGGACAGAGGAGCCTGGTGGGCTATAGTTCACGGGGCCATAAAGAGTCAGACATAACTAAGCACAAGTATGTATACACACCATATGAAATTCTGATTTAGGTGAACCACTGATGATATTTTCAATTAATTACAGCAATGATAATTGTATTATGTTGATGATGATGGTGGTTTGTGTTTTTGTGCTTACTATAGGCTCTGCTCTTTGAGCTACATTTTCTATCATTCCCTCTTAGTAAATGAGAAAATAGGTTGTGGAAGCTTAAGTAAGTTAGCTAAGACATCTAACTAGTAAGTAAAGGGACTATATCAAACACAATCAAATACATAACTGACTTTATAATCTACAGGTTAAAACCTGGAGTAAGAGAGAAAATATCATCAAGTCCAAAATTACTAAATATGACAGCAATAGATGGAAAATGAAAAAGATAAAAAAAGAAAATTTTAAATTGTAGTAGTCTCTACTAATGGAGAATATTTCCCCACTTTTAAATGAATTCAAAATGCCAGATTTAAAAACAAAACTAAGCCAATTATAGTAACCATTACCTTTATGAACATTCAAGACAATGTGTAACTTACAAACATATAATTGCAATAAATGTATTCAAAATAACTAATATTGTTATTCAAATAATATTGAAACATTCTAATATTTTTATATTATATCCAACAATATTAATGATATAAGTTTTGAAACCATTATGTCTATGAATAACTGTATCCCCAATTTTCTCCAGAGAACCAGATTCAATCATATGTATACAGATAGAGACAGAGAGAAGAGTAATAAGATCATAAGAGATTCTTCTAAAGAATAAATTCCCTCTACCATCCATGGAGTTGCAAAGAGTGAAACATGAATGAGCAACTGAGCAACAACCAGTACCTCTCAGTAATCATTGGCTTCACTAGCAACACTGAATTGTGAGTGGTTAATATGATTTATGCTTTGGAAACAGTCTTTTTTGTTGTTGTTGTTCAGTCGCCAAATCATATCCAGCTCTTTGTGACCTCGTGGACTGTAGCACACCAGGCTCCTCTGTGCCCCTTATCTCCCAGAGCTTGCTCAAATTCACGTCCATTGAGTCAGTGGTGCCATCCAGCCATCTCATCCTCTACCGACCCCTTCTCCTTTTGCCTTCAATCTTTTCCATCAGTATCTTTTCTAATGAGTTAACTCTTTGCATCAGGTGGCCAAAGTATTGGAGCTTTAGCTTCAGCAACAGTCATTCCAATAATATTCAGGGTTGATTTCCTTTAGGATTGACAGGTTTGATCGCTTTGCAGTCCAAGGAACTCTCAAGAGCCTTCTCCAGAAACAGCCATAAGAAATCCAAATTTTGATTCTTTAATTTATTAGCTATGAGGCTCTATCAGTAACAACAAATCTTGGTGCCTCCATGCTCATTTCATTAAGATTTCAATATATGAAAAATTTGGCTTCTGCTCAAAAAGAAGTAAATGTAGCCCGTGATACAAAACGAAATCATGAGCTGAAAACCATGTGCTTAGCTCCTAGATTACTTTGGAATACAGAGAGAAACTTGAGCTCTGTAACAGACGTACATCTATTCACTTTGGAACACAAATATAATATGCTATTTTAATTTTTCTCATCTCATTAATATAAATATGTAAAACAAAAGAATGTCTTGAAGGTTAATCCCGGCTTTCCAAACTTTTTTCCAGTTTTCACTAATTGTCTGTGCTGACAAAGTTGATTTCACACGTGCAGAAGCTGGGATTTAAATTTTTCAATTAAAAGAGGTCAAAACCATAATAACAAATGAAATTATGTCACAAACTGAATTATTCAATATAGAAACATAATGTAGTTTACAGTGGTCACTTTAGGTAATTCTTAAAAAGGATCCAGAAAGTATAAATTTGATCTAAATCTCAATTCCAGTTCCTTATGTTTTGTGCCATGTCCTCTGTTTCTGCAAATTTCTTCAGTATCTGCTTAGACCTTGTCTACACTGTCAGCCTTTTTACTCCTGACTGCGTTTGCTGTCTCTTTTCTGCTCTACATATGCTCTAGAGAATTTCTTTAATTATTAAATCTAGTTTGTTCATTGAGTTTCACAAGAACACCCTCCATCAAACATTTCTTAGTAAGTTTAAGAAGAATTTTGCACTCAGAGATAGTCATAGCAGCAATCGTGACCTGCTCTCTTTTCATTCTACCTGTATTCCCATCCCCTACCTGCTCAGACAGACACACACATGCATTCACACACACACACATGCACACAGAAATGCATTCATCATGCCATGTTATCCCACAGAGAGAAATGATTTCATCTGGAAATCTCAGTATGTACTATATATAGTGTGTCCAGAAATTCTTTTTTATAATTCCAGTGTGATTCTTTAAGAACACATTGGCTTATACATAATGCTGTTCATTTTGTTGTGGAAATACTGTACACAACTCATGAAATTGCAGTATTTTTCTCTGGGCTTGAATCCAGTATGTGCCTATGTAGAGAACAGTCCACATAGAAGATGCTACCAGTGTTTATAGGCTGGATTGTGCTTCTGTTGGCAGTTGTTTTCATTTCTTACATGATGCTTGTATAAAGAAATAGAAGTTGTCAGTCATTAAAATGGAAGACATTCAGCTTTGTGCCTGTCTGAGAATAAAATTGGATTTCTCTGTCTGGGTTGTGCTTATTCCTTTTTATTCCACAAAGCAAATTGCTTTTCCAAGACATCAGTATTAAAGGAAAAAACCTCTACTAAGACAGGTAGTACTAAGAGCGTATTAGTGGTAATACTTTGTATTCTCCACTGAATATCATACCAGTTGAGAAAAGATTTATGAAATACAAAACTCGTTTTCAAAGTTGTGTGCAATTTTATGTAGTTTTGTGCCCATCTCAGCTTACCAGTAAGCAGTGCTGTGGTTGGACTGGCGCTTGTGGTTCATAATGTGATTATAAGATGCCCTTCAGCAATACAATTAGTACATTAAAGAAAAAAAGGTTTATTACTTACAGAATCTAGAAATTACACAGCACAACTCATGCAGTAGGTAGATAGCTTTCATAGAGAGAGAGAAAGAGGAAGGGAGGGACGGAGGGAGAGAGAAAAGGCATGCGGGCCTCAGGTTCTGCTTTTATTGGAGTAGAGGGTGGGGGCCTAGAGTTTCATGGGCTCACTATTGATCAATTAAAAGCATAAGAGCAAGAGTTTAAAGCATAAGAAGAAAAAAAAGCAAGTAGTTCAAATGGTCACTTATCAAACCCAACCAAGATCCCTAAAACAAAGGAGCCTTGGTTGGGGGAGACAGCCTGGTTCTTAACCTAGTCCTGTGGCTGCTAAGTTATTTGAAAGAGCAGTTTTTGAAATGGTTGCCTTTTTGAAGTGAATGCCTCAGCAATCAAAGTTTTAAGTCAAGAATTTGCATTACAGAAAGAAAAAAAAAACCTCAACTATCAGAATTTACAATACAATCTAGCCCGTGATGCTGAGGCAACAGAGTCAAGGAGAGTAATGGCCTGGGAAGCTGATATACTCAAAGTCAAGGGTGAAAGTGAAAGTGAAAGGGACGTCGCTCAGTCGTGTCTGACTCTTTGCGACCCCGTGGACTGTAGCCTACCTAGGCTCCTCTCTCCATGGGATTTTCCAGGCAAGAATACTGGAGTGGGTTGCCATTTCCTTCTCCAGGAGATCTTCCCGACCCAGGGATTGAACCCAGGTTTCCCGCATTGTAGGCAAGACGCTTTACCGTCTGAGACACCAGGGAAGTACATCCCAGAAATTTCACATCTAAATAGGATTATAATAGCAGTTCTAATATTTACATAGCAATGGTTTGAAATCTCATCCAAAGCTATTGTTTCAAACTAGGGAAAATAGGTGAGTGATCTTGGGGCAACCTGGGAACCTGTTCAAATATTTCGGTAAAGTGAAGAAATGTTTTAATGTCTTGAGTCATCTGACATAAGTAGGTTTTGAACTTGTCCTAAATTGGTAGATTGCCCCATATTTTTTGAAGCCAGAAACTCAGAATGGTTCAGTCCAGTTTAAGGATTTTGTCTCATTTCAGGAGACAATGAAACTGGTGAAGGTCTCAAGTTAGACCTATTTGGCAGTTCTTTGCATCTGGCATTTCATATGAAGCACTTTTAAGGAAACAAAAGAAAAAAAAAAGTTTAATCATTAGATCAGATTTTAATCCCAGTTTCTGAGTTCTGAAGGCAGCCAGTCAAGAAGATTTCTAGATGCTGGCCTTGAGGCATCTTCAGATGGAGTGAGGGACAGCCATGGCAACCACAGCTTTTCTGGTTCTCAATTGAAATGTCTCTGGTGGTGGTCCACACAGCAACAGGCATGAAGATTGTCTGTATATGAGTAGTTGTCATAATTTCTTTGAAGTTTAATGAAGTTTTTCTACTTTAGCCTATGTGGTTTTGTGAGAAGGGCAGTTTTAGTTCTCAGTGATTTCAAGCCTGAAGGGTAGGAAAAAATTTGAAACATTAGTTTGGAGAGCTGTAGCCAGTATCTGGCTACATAGAGGGAATGAGAAGAATTTGGCCTCCAAACCATTAACAGACATAAAACCCTCAGGATAATTAATAGGTCTACAGTCTGATATCCACAAGAGAGTACTGCACTTTTCCACTGAAATGTTTTCTCTCCCTAATTCACCTTATTTCTATCGGAAATAATCAAAGCAAGGTAAATTTGTTTGCAAAAATAAGTCCAATCTCAGCAAACTTGGCCTTGTTATATAAGTGCTTCTAGTTTTTCCCCATTCTGGAGAAAGTTAAGGGGGTTCAGGATCTGTGATATCTTGAAGGAAATGAGCATAGAGCCTGGGTGGATCTTTAAGAAAGTTATGGATTTTAGGGTTTTTAGAGATACTAGTCATTTGACACATATGACAACCTTGAATAACAATTCAGAGCCCATTCCAGACAAACTAGAAAACCTGCAGTAATCAACTAACCCCCCTCTCTGCTTCCTAGGGCTTCCCTGGTAGCTCAGATGGTAAAGAATCCACCTGCAAAGCAGGTAGACCTGGGTTTCATCCCTGGGTTGGGAAGATCCTCTGGAGATGGGAATGGCAACCCACTCCAGTATTCTTGCCTGAAGAATCCCCACGGACAGAGGCTGATGGGCTACCATCCATGAGGTCAGAAAGAGCCAGACCTGACTGAACAGTTAAGCGCATCTCCTTCCTAGGAGCTGCATGAAAACTTTAAGAACGATTTGACTTTCAGTTAATGTATAATTTTTTTTAATCTCAGTATCTACTTTTTTTTTTTTAGGCTATTACCATCATCTTATCTAATGTTACTGGAGAATTTTGCACAAGGGTTGTTGGGGAAAGTACCTAGGCCTCCATGGGATTCTGCATTTATCAAGGGGCTAGTATACCTTCTCAGGGTTCTTAGGACATGTTGACCCTAGATATTCAGGATAGTTATGATGGTGGTGGTTTACTCACTACATCATGTCCAATTCTTGAGACCCCATGAACTGTAGCCGGCCAGCTCCAGGCATAAATACTGAAGTGGGTTGCCATTGCCTTCTCCAGGGATATTCCTGACCCACAGATCGAAATCGTGTCTCCAACATTGCAGGCAGATTCTTTACTCACTGAGCCACCAGGGAAGTCTAGGGTGTTTATATTTGTCCATTAATCTTTAGTAACATCACACCATGTATTGGACTCACAGTATCCCATCAGGTCAAGGGATGAAGAGCCACAGTAATGATTGAAATAGTGACACGAGACCACAGACCTTTTCCCTCTTGGGGTACCATTGATTTCTGGTTGAAAGGCTATTTCTCTCTTGTGGGTTAGGACACAGAGTCCGGGCATAGCCCTGTGACTCAGTCCTCACAGGTAGAGTTCTCGCATCTTCCTCACCTACAAGAATCCTTTCCTTATTCCTTTAGCCCAGAACTTCTCCTTGGGTGATAACACTATCCTGGCGATTCAACCCACCTTGTGTTAGCTATCCTTGATCTTGAGGCATGGAGGATCTTTATGTACATTAATAATTAGTTAAGGCCTTTGTAATTAGTGGTGTCGTCCCATTGATCACACTACTTTGAGAAGATCTTTGGATTATCATGGCAGCTGTGACATTTTGGATTGGATATTGCAGGTGATACACTACAGAAGCAGTTTGTAAAAACACAGCAGGTGCACAGGACAGACCCCCATCAAGCAGTGCTCCTTTCTCAGATGGTGTTATCCACAGGAGTTAGGTCATTAATAACCAAGTTGTAGACAAAAAGGTCATTCTCCTCGGTTAATTACAAGGGCAGTCATGCAATCCTACCAACTGTGAAAAGTATTTTGTGCTGGTCTCTGCCTACTAATAAGCAATGCTGTGACTGATGCTGGATCTTATCATTGAAAGATGCCCTTCAGCTCTAACCTTCAGGAAACTTTGAAAACATGAAGGTATATCATTTACAGGACCTAGAAATTACACAGCACACCTAGGGTCACACAGTGAGGCCTCAGGTAGAAACAGAGAGCATATGCAGGCCTGAGCTTCTCCTTTTCTGGAGTGGAGATTGAAGGGCTAAGGTTTTGCAGGCCTATTCTTTATTGGTGAACTGGAAATGTCAGAGTGAGAATTTAGAGCACAGGCAAAGAAAAAACAAGTGGCCCAAATGGTCAGTTATAAAAATCAATGGAGATTTCGAAAACAAATGCGCTTCAGTCAGGTAGAAACAGCTCAGCTCTTCATCTAGGCCTGTGGCTGGCAATGTGTTTATTTGAGATAGCAGTCTTTGAAGAGGATGCCTCTATGCAGTGTATGCCCAGGCAAGAAATCAAAGCTAGAGGCAGAAACGTGCCTTACAAAAAAGGAAAAAAATATTATCAGGGTTTATACTATAATGTGTTAAGGTGTTTTACTATTTTTTTTCTTTTTCATTCCCATTCCCTTCTCATCTTGTTTGTGTCTGACATCATATTTTTCTCATTTATTGACGGTACAATATTTCATCTTAGAAGCAATAGACAGCTTTAGCAAATAGCTACACTTGTGATGAAGAAACAAGATAAAATTTTTAGCATCAAAAATAAAGTACAATTTTATAGCCTTTATTGAGAAATTTGAGAGACTGTTTTAAGCATGCTAAAGTCTTGTGTATAATTTTTTTGTGAAATCAATTGCCTAGAGCATAAACCATCAATATTTTCTGATGGGATTACCATATATTTTGCTATAACATTTATTCAAAAAAGGGAACTTTATAATGCAGTATAACCAATTTAAACAGATACAAAGTCAAATTTGATTTTAAAAGTTGGAGTCCATACCATGTACCTTGACATATTCATTATTCATGTTCACTAGCACTACAGTAATTTCAAAGGTTTACTGGAAATGTGGTGATCAAGTTGAAAGTGAAGTATTTGGATTTTTTCAATGATTTTAATTTATTTTTAATACCATTTAGAGATAAAATGATTTTTCATTTAGATGAATGAGGATCAATGTTTACCATGATATTAATTAATACTACCATTTTAAACAAGTCAAAAATATTAATACCATAAAGATATGTCTCAACAAAAACAATTCATGCTTCACTTATTCCTATGGTGAGTCTGATTAAAGATAATTGTATAAAAAGCAAAATTTTAATAGCTAATTTGAGTTTTAAGTTTTGCAACCTTTGAACTGTATTTGAAATATTATCTAGAGATAAATCACATGCCCATTTTTTAATGAAGGGAAATAAAATTCCATTTATAAATATAAATGCTTAAAAGAAAGTTTATGTCATTTTAAAAATTAGTATTGATTTGCTGAAACTTAGTAATTTTTTTCAAAAGTTTCTTTGTAATATCACTGGAAAATTTTAATAATATATTGAATATATTGATATAAAATAAACACCTGAACCAGAGTTATTGTGGACTCATCTTTTCACTGTGACCCAAATTGAAAAAAAAAAATGAGAAATTTATGGATAACATCAAATATTTTCAAAAAATGTATTTGAAAGTTCACCATAACCATTAAAGTCTTGTCAAAATAATCATGAATGGTTTGAAAATATGAAAGAAAAACTCTATAAAAACATGTCATTTCCAATTTTTATTGCAATATTTATACATGTTTTTCCTTTTTGCTTATTTCATCATAGCCTCTTTATTTTTATGATACTATGTTTGAATTAATTCATATGTTCAATTCTTTCTTGACTGTCTGCAACATCCTATTCCAGCACTTGCCTCTGTAATTTTAGTGTAAAAAATGTCACTATAATAATCTAAGCATGGTGATCTCCATTATATCAAATGTCTAGACTAAACCTGGAAAATTCCACTCTCAAATACCTCCTGACACTTTCAAATTTTTGCCACATACCATGTAGAAAGGTGTTTTGTATACATTACTGAATGATGGGCTCTTGTTGATGTTAGCATCCTGTATTATCTTAATTTTACTAGATATTTATGTTTCTAATTATTCCCTGCTATGTATTTATTTTGGTTTTATTTTTAGTCATGTTATTGGCATGTAATTGAAATATAAATATATTCATCTTTAAAATGCATACTTTAAAAATTTGACGTATATATGTATGACCATGGAATCATGACCACAATCAAGATTGTGGACGTCTATCATCTGCCTCTATCACCCTTCTAAATTTCATAATCCCTCTCTCCTTCCCTTCCTTTCCCAGCACTCACCCCAGCCCCCACATAACCACCAATCTGTGTTCCATTTCTATAGATTGGGTTCTGGAATTTTATAAATGGCATCATACACTATGTATTTCTTTTCATCTGGCTTTTTTCACCCAGTATAAATATCATGATATTTATCAATGTTTTCATGTGCATCTCAACTCTTGTATATATCAACACTTTTTATTGCTGACTAGAATTTTATTGCATGGGCAAACCACAGTTTATTTGTTCACCTGTTGGTTGACATCTGGATTATTTAGAGTTTGGGGCTATTGCAAATAAAGTTGCTATAAACAGTCAGAGAGTAAGTCTTTTGATGGACACATACTTTTTCTTGAGTAAATACCAAAGAGTAGAATGACTGGTACATATGATGATTTAATGAAAACTTTTCTTTAGAAATTTCCAAACTGATTTCTAAAATTATTCTGCAGTTTACATTCCCAAGGTAGGTGTATGAGAATTCCAGTTGCTCTTATCTTTGCAAAGTAAGTGTGGTCAGCATTTTTAAATTGTAGCCTAAAAGATGTGTAATAATACCTCCTAAATTTAGCCTGCATTTTCACTAATGTCTGCTAATATTTAGTGTTAAAATCATAGAAGATTTTCCTATGCTTACTTGCAATCTGTATATTTTCTTTGATAAAATGTATGTATCAATCTTTCAGGCATTTTTATTTTTCTCATTGAGTTTTGAAATATATATGTATTGTGTATATAAGTTATTAGATATTACTGGTTAATATTTTTGTTCTTCTCCTTGCCTGAGTGTACTCTAGCACACTTACAACACATTGAATATAAGTGGTGAGAGTGGACATCCTTGTATTTTTCCTGCCCTTAGTGGGGAGCATTTAATTTTTCACCCTTAAGTATAATATTAGCCATAGGTTTTTTTGAAGAAGTATGTGTGAGGTAGAGAGAGTTACCCTATTTTTCCTCTTTCCTTCGAGTTTTTATTCTGAATGTATGCTGGATGCTTCCGTTTGCTTTTTCTGCATCTAATGGGATTATTACACTGCTTTTATCTTTTAGTTTGTTGATATGGTAGATCACATGACTAGTCTTTGAATGTTAAACAATCTTACATTCCTGGGATAAACTCTACTGAATCATAATGCAATACTCTATATTGTTGGGTATGTTTGCAAAATTTTTGTTTAGACTTTTTACATATACATCCAGGAAGAACACTTACTTGTAGTTTTCATTTCTTATTATGTATTATTTCATTTTCTATATTCTTAATGAGTTTTTCTTTTATGTTCTATCAATTATTTGCAGAAAAGTTTATTAATCTCCATTGTCTATAGTTTTAGATATGTTTATTTCTCTTCACAGAGAAAGATTCTATTGTATTGTGACATATGTTTAAGAACTTTGTTGTTAGGTACATACGGTGTAGGATTGTTATGCCCTCTCAATGAGTTGTACTGTTTATCATCATGAAACGACATTTTTTAAATTTCTGGTGATATTCTTTATCCTGAAATAGACTTTTATAATATAAACAGCTACTCCAGACTTGTTTTTATTAGTCTTATCATGCGATATAGTTTTCTATCCTTTTACTTTTAACACATTTGTGACTTTATAGCTGAAGTTCCTTCCTGATGAGCAGCACGCATTTGAGTCTTCATGTTTTTTCTTCAATCTGATTTATAGGCCATTTACAATAAATGTATTTCTTTTGATAGTTAAATCAATCATCTTGCTACTTGTTTGTTATTGGATCCATGTGATCTTTATTTCTTTTTGTCTTTTTAGGCTTTTAAAAATTATTTTAGAACTCTATTGTTTTATTTTATCTCCTTTGAAGTCTTTTTAAGCATAACCACTCATTTTGATATGTTAATTATTTTTGTGGTTATAGTATTCACTTTTAACTTATCACAGTCTATCATATATGTAGTATTGTTGTTGTTGGTTTTGTTTAGTTGCTAAACTAAGTCTGACTCTTTAGAGACCCCATGGACTGTAGCCCCCAAGGCAACTCTGCCATGGGATTTCCCATGCAAGAATACTGGAGTGCGTTGCCACTTCCTTCCTCGGGAGATCTATAGTATAAAACATGTAAATCTAGTTTTATTTTTTCACATAAGTAAATAATTATTCCACCATTATCTTTTCCCACCAACATTTTTCTTTTAAAGTTACTTTATTCTCATTGTGTGAAAAACATGAAAGATTCCCATCCTTTTACCTTTAATATGTCTTTGAATTTATCTGTGATATATTTCTTACTGTTTATCCATTCTGAGAACCTCTACCTTTTTATTGGGCAATTTACATTTGCATTTAACATAATTATTTATATTAGCAGAGTTTAAAGTCTATCAGTTTTGTATTTATTTTATATTTTTTACATGTTATTTTTTCTCCTTTCCTTCTTTTCTTTTACTATAATATACAGTATTTTTTGACAGTCATCTTGTTTCCACTATTGCTTTGCCTAAACAGGATGAGTCTGTTTAGTTTCCTGGGAAATAGAGTGTAAGACTCTGAACCTATTACTTTGTAACTTAGATTCATTTATAGTCATTGGTTTCATAGTACTGTTATAGAATCTGTTTTTTATTTATTTGTTTGTTTTTTGTTTGTTTTCCTTTTCAGCATGTTCATTTTATCCTTTCTCAGAGTTAGCAAATTACTCAAAAGGAAAATTTACCCATTATATCAGCCCCTCCCTGCATTGTTTTCCCTGAAATTCCATTTTGTTTTTTCCCTCAAAGCATGGTTGAGTGTCACAAACTCTAGACTGCATCCTTTTATGCCGCATGCAGAAAATTGGAAAACAAACTAGGGGGCAAAAAAGTGGACAAAATAGGCATCAAAGTAATGCATTTCATTGTCTCAAGATTCTTGCTTCCTCAAATCTTACCTCTCTTAGATTCTTTCCAATGCCACGAACTGTTAATTTTTTAATATTTTTCTCAAGTTTTTTATAGAGTCAGTGAGTGGCTTATTCTTGTAGTAGCAACTGTGTCACTTCAGAGTAAGGAAGTCCCTGCTTCTTTCTATTTTGTGTTTATTATATATGTAGTGAAAAAGATTTCTTTGTGTATCCAAAAGTTCACTTGTTTATTTTATCATACATTCATTAAGTGAATATAAATTAGGCACTGTGTTTATTACTCTAAGAACTGTTTGAACTAGACAGTAGTTCAAAAAACTTCTTGTACTCAATTGTGTCCAACTCTTTGCAGCCCGATGGACTGTAGTCTACCAGGCTCCTCTGTCCATGGAATTTTCCAGATAAAAATACTGGTGTGGAGTGCCATTTCCTACTCCAGGGAATCTTCCTGACTCATGTATCAAACATGTGTCTCGCATTGGCAGGCAGAATTTTTACCATTAGCACCACCTTCTTATTGAACACAAATTTTTGTGTTCATATTATCTTTTATTTGTTAAATGCTTAAGCTTTTAAGCACATGAGCAATACACACATGTTCACACACATACTTATCACTTTACTGAACTTTTTAATAATATTATTACTATATTCTGAATAAGTAAATTAGAGTTTGATCTTCATATATTTAGTAATGTTATGTGGATTTTGGAACCAACTGCATGTACCTTCATGTAAGATGCACCTTTGGTAGATTTTAGGCATGATTTTACTAGTAATAAGAGCTATGTTTCTAGAAATTACCATAATATCTGGTACAAAATAGGCATGCCGGAAATAACTGCTTACTTTAGAGATGAGTAAGTCTCTAGAAAGAAACATTTTGCTTGTACAGAAACTAAACTAAAATCTAAACATTATTTTATACAACATTCTTACCTCTTAAACAATTGCCTACTTCATGCTCTTCATTTTGCCTGAAAACCTCTTATCTTCCTTTCTTGTATGCACTTACTGTATTTAAATAGGGTACATCATAATTATTGGAGCTAAATTCAAGCCACTCAATTACATCCAACAATGTTTATAGAAAGAGTTCCTCCTATGCATTCCACTTGCACCCTGTGATACTTTTATGCTAAAATTTATGACCCAGGTTTATTTATCCTCCTGTGCCTTTTCATTGCTTAAATATAAAATTATGCAAACCAACCACATATTAAATGATTTGGGATTCATTTTATTCCAAACTGGAGTTACTAGGCTCTAAGAATATAGATGTGAATAAAAAAATCATGCTTTGCCTGTAGTGAAGTCTAGAAAAGGAGTCTCTATCTATAATTCTGATCACATCTTGATTATTAAAAGGAAAATATTTGGTTTCATTTGGTCCCCTAAGGTTTGTGTGACTATGACACTTGTGCAAATCGATGACTGACATTATTAACCCAAACTTTCTACTATCACAACTTATGGGAACACATTACCATTTCTGCTCTTTTTTTTTTTAAATTAGTTGAAGGCTAATTACTTTACATTATTGTAGTGGTTTTTGTCATACATTGACATGAATCAGCCATGGACATACATGTATTCCCCATCCCGATCCCCCCCCCCCACCTCCCTCTCCACCCTATCCCTCTGGGTCTTCCCAGTGCACCAGGTCCGAGCACTTGTCTCATGCATCCAACCTGGGCTGGTGATCTGTTTCACCCTAGATAATATACCTTTTCTGCTCTTTTTATTAGATAATATAACTCATAATTTTGCTACTACAGATTTCTACTGGGAGTTTATCATTTTGCAATTGTTTTTCTCTTGAAACTGTTGATTTATATCAGATGAACCTCTAATATCTAAAGTCCCAGTTTTTAAAAATATCCTTTTGTATAATTTACAACTGTATTTTAATTTTTTATCTTTTAATAAAGATAATTTTGATATAAATGTAATCAATATTTTCATTTATCTATATTGAAGGAATGGCATTAGAACCAAATTAATCCAATACAACATCATCTCTGTCTGTTGACAGATAACCAAATTTTTGGCAGAACCTCAAAGAGATGATAATGAGTCTCCAGAGAGAATGAACTTTTTTTCTTTTTAGCTGATATAAAGTGGAGTATTAAAGACACAATCTGAAGAATTGCAAAGTTCATCCAAACCTTCAAGTATGTATCTGCTTTATTTGGTTCTAGCAAGATTTCACTACAGTAAAAGAGCATGGGAAACAGCTGGTCCCAGCTGCTTTGTGCTATTTCGTTGGAGTGGAATGTTTGTTACATCAAGCTTCATTAAAATTAAATTTGATGCCCACTCTATTTACATGAAAATTAGTATGTTTTATAGGACATAGCTTATGATTCTGCAAGGTACAGAGTAAGAATAAGTAAAATGGAATGTTTTAGGATATATGTAATTTAATAGAGCAAAGGAAATAATTTGAAAGAATTTTTGAAAGAACTATTTAAAGGAGAGTCAGGACTTAACAGATGAATAATTTCCAAGGTTTCATGATCAAAATTATTGGTGCCAAGAGTCCAATAATTAGTCAGTCTGGTTAAGTACTAGACTAAAGGTCAAACTGGGAAGAAGCAACTGACTTCAAACAAAATTTATTAAAAAAAAACAAAGCCAAAATCAAAAGCCACACAAAACAAAAATAAGAGCATAAAAAGAAGAAAGTTTATCTAGCAATTGTGAGGAAAACACAATATAACTATTGTGAGTATTAATTTAAATTCTGAGACTTAGAAAAAGAGGGGCAAATGGTAAAAGATATGATTTACATATATCATAATTTATTTCCTGAAGCTGGAAGATTCTATACAGCGTCTGTGAGCCAGAAAGGTGAACAAATGTTTATTAGGCATGTACTCAACAATGTTCCACCACTAAAGTCACAATCTGTCCAGGCTTCCCCAGTGGTTTAGCAGTAAAGAATCTGCTTGCAATGTAGGAGACACTGAAGATGCAGGTTCAATCCCTGGGTTGGGAAGATCCCCTGGAGAAGGAATGATAACCCATTCCAGTACTCTTGTCTGGAGTATCCCATGGACAGAAGAGCCTGGTGGCCTACAGTTCAGGGCTGCAAAGAGTTGGACACAACTGAAGTAACTTACTTAGCACACACAATGTCACAATCTGGTAAAGTGGCTTGTCTCTGGCTTCTCTCTGCTCTCCTTTTGGTAATTCTTTCCTACCACCTGCTTCCATCCTATGACCAATCATATCCCCAATATGAATGCCATTTAGATTTTGCTCTACTGTGAAGTTCAAAAATCCTCTGAAATTACCAACATTCTCCATCCTTGACAGAGGAAGAAAACACATGCATTTTCTCTGTGTAAGTAAGCAAGTAAATTTTTTTATTAATCCATGCACTATGTGAAGGATTATCATTTTAAACATAAGATGATTTCTAGCCAAGCAAATGTCCATTCGGTCTCAAGTGATAGAACCAATTAGAGCAAAACCAAAAAGCAAGCAGCATAAGGAAAGTGCTTAGTTACTGAAGTGTCTACCATTAAGCAAGTGAGTTATTTCTCGACTTTCACAGATATTATTATTTCTTCTCTAGACACACTAGGCGTATTTTACTCCAAATGTGTGGAATACAGAAAAATGGAAGGAAAAATAATTACTTTGACTTTCTTGTTAACTTCATTATAGTCATATGGCTTTATGAAGGTCAAGTATTATAGATAGCCGGGGAAAAGACATTAACATTTAACCATCAAGATCAAAGGAATACCCTGCAGAAACTAGCCAACTTCATGTCTCTTATCTTGATGTCAGATTTTTCAGGTCAAGATGAGCAAATATTGTTATCCCTGATTGGGTGTTACAGGAGGAGCAAATAAGCAAACTATGATATAAAGCCTAGTCTGTTTCCTAATTTAAGACAAATTTACTTCTCAGAGAGGGTCTTACTAATTGTACAGTCACTGAATTCTAGATTTTCAAAGCTATTTTATATAAACACTGTTTTCATGTAAAGATGATATTTTTAAAAAATTATTGGCTAAATGTATGAATATATGCCTTTATATCTTTGTAAAATGTTTAAGAGGGGGTCATAAGTAAATATATATATACCCTCTCCTTTGGGGTAGGTCCTCCCTCATGCCTCGAGGGTATATTATCCTTTTGCAGAATAAAACTCTGAGCTCTAACAGAGCTATAACAGTGGTCTACCATTTAAAGTTTCTTTGTGGTGAGACAGAACTGAGGAAATTTCACACTCTCTGGACATATCTGGTGCTGTGATCGGGATGTAACCTGGCTGAAGCAACCTCGGCTCTGCACCCATGAGGCGAAGACAAAGCCCAGCAGAAGCCCATCTCGGTGAAAGTTCACACTGTGGAAGTCCACTGCAATGCAAACTCAGCACAGCGGAAGTGGCAAGAAGCCCCACATGCTGGAAAGCCCCACATGCAGGCTCACCCTTTAATGACAGGTAATTACCTTCATTACCCTATCATAGTTAGGCCTCAGGCCAAAAAACAGGGAGGGAACACAACTCCCCACCCATCAACAGAAAATTGGATTAAAGATTTACTGAGCATAGCCCTGCCCATCAGACAATACCGATTCCCCCTCAGTCATTCTCTCCTATTAGGAAGCTTCCAAAGCCTCTTATCCTTATACATCAGAGGGCAGACAGAATGAAAACCACAACCACAGAAAACTAAACAAATTGATCACATGGACCACAGCCTTGTCTAACTCAATGAAACTATGAGCCATATCATGTAGGGCCACCCAAGACTGATGGGGCATGGTGAAGAATTTTGACAAAACGTGGTCCACTGGAGAAGGGAATGGCAAGCCACTTAAGTATTCTTCCTTGATAACCCCATGAACAGCATGAAAAGACAAAAAGATATGACACTGAAAGATGAACTCCCCAGGTTGGTAGGTGCCCAATATGCTACAGGAGAAGAGTGGAGAAATAGCTCCAGAAAGAATGAAGAGATGGAGCCATACCAAAAGCAACACCCAGTTGTGATGTGACTGGTAATGGATGTAAAGTCCAATGCTATTAAAAACAATATTGCATAGGAATCTGGAATGTTAGGTCCATGAATCAAAGTAAATTGGAAGTGGTCAAGTAGGAGATGGCAAGAGTGAACATCGACATTTTAGGAATCAAGGAAATAAAATGGAAAGGAATTAATTTAATTGATGACTGTTATATCTACTACTGTGGGCAAGAATCCCTTAGAAGAAATGGATTACCTCTCATAGTCAACAAAAGAGTCTGAAGTGCAGTACTTGTGTGCAATCTCAAAAATTACAGAAAGATCTCTTCATTTCCAAGGCAAACCATTCAATATCACACTGATCCAAGTCTATGTCCCAATCACTAATGCCAAAGCTGAAGCTGAACAGTTCTATGATGACATACAAGACCTTCTAGAAGTAACACCAAAAAAAAAAAAGGTGTCCTTTTCATCATAAGGGACTGGAATGCAAAAGTAGGAAGTCAAGAGATACCTGGAGTAACAGGCAAGTTTAGTGTCAGAGTACAAAATAAAACAGGGCAAAGACTAACAGAGTTTTGCCAGAAGAATGCACTGGTTATAGCAAACACACTTTTCCAACAACACAAGGGACGACTCTACACATGGACATCACTAGATGGTAAATAACGAAATCAGATTGATTATATTCTTTCCAGCAGCAGAAGGAGAAGCTCTATAAAGTCAGAAATAACAGGAGTTGACTGTGGCTCAGATCATGAACTTCTTACTGCATAAATCAGACTTAAATTGAAGAAACTAGGGAAAACCACTACATCATTCAGGTATGACCTACATCAAATCCTTCAAAATTATACAGTGGAAGTGACAAATAGATTCAAGGGATTAGATTTGATAGACAGAGTGCCTGAAGAACTATGGGCAAAGGATCAAGACATTGTACAGGAGGCAGTGATCCAGACCATCCCAAAGAAAAAGAAAGGCAAAATGGTTGTTTGAGGAGGTCTTAAAAATAGTTGAGAAAAGAAGAGAAGCTAAAGGCAAAGGAAAAAAGGGAAGATATATCCATCTGAATGCAGAGCTCTAAAGAATAACAAGGAGAGATAAGAAAGCCTTCCTCCATGATCAATGCAAAGAGATAGAGGAAAATAATAGAATAGGAAAGAATAGAGATCTCTTCAAGAAAATTAGAGATACCAAGGGAAATTTTAATGCAAAGATGGGCATAATAAAGTACAGAAATTGTATGGACCTAACAGAAGCAGAAGATATTAAGAAGAGGTGGCAACAATAGACAGAAGAACTATATCTAAAAGATCTTCATGACCCAGATAACTACGATGGTATGATCACTCACCTAGAGTCAGATATCCTGGAATGTGAAGTCAAGTGGGCCATAGGAAGCATCAGTAAGAACAAAGCTAGTGGAAGTGATTGAATTCTGGTTGAGCTACCTCAAATTCTAAAAGATGATGCTGTGAAAGCACTGTATGCAATATGCTAGCAAATTTGGAAAACTCAGCAGTGGCCACAGCACTGGAAAAGGTGGGTATTCATTCCAATCCCAAAGAAAGGCAATGCCAAAGAATGTTCAAACTACTGCACAATCACACTCATTTCATACACTAGCAGTGTAATGCTCAAAATTCTCCAAGGCAGACTTCAACAGTACATGAACAATGAACTTCCAGATGTTCAAGCTGGACTTAGAAAAGGCAGAGGAACCAGAGATCAAATTGCGAACAACCGTTGGATCATCAGTAAAGCTAGAGAGTTCCAGAAAAATATCTACTTCTGCTTTATTGACTATACCAAAGTCTTTGACTGAGTAGTGACAACAAACTGTGGAAAATTCTGAAAGAGATGGGAATGCCAGACCACCTCACCTGCATCCTGAGAAATCTGTATGCAAGTCAAGAAGCAACAGTTTGAACCAGACATGGAAGAATGGACTGGTTCCAAATTGAAAAGGGAGTACAACAAGGCTGTATATTGTCACCCTGCTTATCTACCTTCTATGAAGAGTCAGTCAGTTCAGTCGCTCAGTCGTGTCCGACTCTTTGTGACCCCGGGGACTGCAGCACGCCAGGCCTCCCTGTCCATCACCAACTCCCGGAGTTTACACAAACCCATGTCCAAAGACTCGGTGAT
This sequence comes from Odocoileus virginianus, assembly GCF_023699985.2. Classification (NCBI taxonomy): domain Eukaryota; kingdom Metazoa; phylum Chordata; class Mammalia; order Artiodactyla; family Cervidae; genus Odocoileus; species Odocoileus virginianus. The sequence goes on from NC_069697.1 coordinate 12,957,047, forward strand.
GCCATCCAACCATCTCATCCTCTGTCGTCCCCTTCTCCTCCTGCCCCCAATCCCTCCCAGCATCAGGGTCTTTTCCAATGAGTCAACTCTCACTCAAAGTATAGGAGTTTCAGTTTCAGCATCAGTCCTTCCAATGAACACCCAGGACTGATCTCCTTTAGGATGGACTGGTTGGATCTCCTTGCAGTCCAAGGGACTCTCAAGAGTCTTCTCCAACACCACAGTTCAAAAGCATCAAATTTTTGGTGCTCAGCTTCTTTCACAGTCCAACTCTCACATCCATACATGACCACTGGAAAAACCATAGCCTTGACTAGACAGACCTTTGTTGGCAAAGTAATGTCTCTGCTTTTTAATATGCTGTCTAGGTTGGTCATAATTTTCCTTTAAAGGAGTAAGTATCTTTTAGTTTCAGGGCTGCAGTCACCATCTGCAGTGATTTGGGAGCCCAAAAATATAAAGTCTGACACTGTTTCCACTGTCTCCCTATCTATTTCCCATGAAGTGATAGGACCATATGCCATGACCTTAGTTTTCTGAATGTTGAGCTCTAAGCCAACTTTTTCACTCCCCTCTTTCACTTTCATCAAGAGGCTTTTTAATTCCTCCTCACTTTCTGCCATAAGCGTAGTGTCATCTGCATATCTGAGGTTATTGATATTTCTCCCCAGCAATCTTGATTCCAGCTTGTGCTTCTTCCAGCCCAGAGTTTCTCATGTTGTACTCTGCATATAAGTTAAATAAGCAGGGTGACATATACAGCCTTGATGTACTTCTTTTCCTATTGGGAACCAGTTTGTTGTTCCATGTCCAGTTCTAACTGTTGCTTCCTGACCTGCATACAGGTTTCTCAAGAGGCAGGTCAGGTGGTCTGGTATTCCCATCTCTTTCAGAATTTTCCAGTTTATTGTGATCCACAGTCGAAGGCTTTGGCATAGTCAATAAAGCAGAAATAGATGTTTTTCTGGAATTCTCTTGCTTTTCCGATGATCCAGCGGATGTTGGCAATTTGATCTCTGGTTCCTCTGTGTTCTCTAAAACCAGCTTAAACATCTGGAAGTTCTCGGTTCACGTATTGCTGAAGCCTGGCTTGGAGAATTTTGAGCATTACTTTACTAGCATGTGAGATGAGTGCAATTGTGCGGTAGTTTGAGCATTCTTTGCAATTGACTTTCTTAGGGACTGGAATGAAAACTGACCTTTTCCAGTCCTATGGCCACTGCTGAGTTTTCCAAATTTGCTGGCATATTGAGTGCAGCACTTTAACAGCATCATCTTCTAGGATTTGAAATAGCTTAACTGGTATTCCATCACATCCACTAGCTTTGTTCATAGTGATGCTTTCTAAGGCCCACTTGACTTCACATTCCAGGATGTCTGACTCTAGGTGAGAGATCACACCATCATGATTATCTGGGTCTTGAAGATCTTTTTTGTACAGTTGTTCTGTGTATTCTTGCTACCTCTTCTTAATATCTTCTGCTTCTGTTAGGTCCATACCATTTCTTTCCTTTATCAATACCATCTTTGCAGGAAATGAGTACATCATGCAAAATGCCAGGCTGAATGAAGCCCAAATTGGAATCAAGACTGCCAGGAAAAATATCAATAACCTCAGATGATACCACCCTTATTGCAGAAAGTGATGAGGAACTAAAGAGCCTCTTGATTAAAGTGAAAGAGGAGAGTGAAAAAGATGGCTTAAGACTCAACATTCAAAAAACGAATATCATGGCATCCGGTCCCATCACTTCGTGGCGAATAGATGGGGAAACAATGAAAACAGAGACTTTATTTTTTTGGCTCCAAAATCACTGCAGATTGTGAATGCAGCCATGAAATTAAAAGATGCTTACTCCTTGGAAGAAAAGCTATGACCAACCTAGACAGTATATTAAGAACCAGAAACATTACTTTGCTAACAAAGCTCCATCTAGTCAAAACTTTGGTTTTTCCAGTAGTCGTGTATAGATGTGAGAGTTGGACCTAAAGAAAGCTGAGCACTGAAGAAGTGATGCTTTTGAAATGTGATGTTGGAGAAGGCTCTTGAAAGTCTCTAGGACTGCAAGGAGATCCAACCACAATCCTAAAAAAATCAGTCCTGAATAGTCATTGGGAGGATTGATGCTGAAGCTGAAACTCCAATAGTTTGGCCACCTGATGTGAAGAAGTGACTCATTGGAAAAGACCCTGATGCTGGGAAAGATTGAATGCAGGAGCAGTGGAAGACAGGGTATGAGATGGTGGGATGGCATCACCAACTCAATGGGCATGAGTTTGAATAAACCCCAGGAGTTGGTGGTGGACAGGGAAGCCTGATAGGGTCTCATAGGGTCCATAGGGTCTCAGAGTCAGACATGACTGGGCAACTGAACTGAACTGAACTGGTATAGATTCAGGCTTCATATTGAAAATAATTAATATTCATGTTCTATTCCTATTCATCTCAGGTACCATTTTAGAGACTTTTTTTTTTAAGTAGGTGTTCTTTTTAGACATTTCCTATTTAGTTATATTCTTGTTTGTTTACTTACACTTTTTTTATTTATTTTATTTTGTTAATTCACTTTCTAGTTTTCCTGAAAAATCAAGCCTGAAAACTTTAAGTACAAAGCCCTTTAGTTTCAGTTTTGTAGTAAGCATGCTATATTGTGAAATTATGTGATTTTCAACATTAACACTTACAGGCATGTACATTTTTTAAAGATTAACTTTTAAGAAAAAAGGAAGAATACAATTATATCTAAAATACAGTAAGATATTTTCCTATGTCACAACCTAAAACTTTGTTCATTTTTTCCTAAAGAGAAGAAAAAAGTCAGCAGTAATACTTGACCACTTTCTTTATCTGAAAATTTGCCAGTTTTATAATTTTTGGATGGCTTAAAAATACCCTTAAATATAAAGGAGGCATGAAGAAAGACTAGAAGTCGAGTCTTTTTTTTAATTAATTCATTTATTTTAGTTGGATGCTAATTACTTTACAATACTGTAGTGGCTTTTGCCATAGATTGACATAAATCAGCCATGGGTGTACATGTGTTCCCCATCCTGAAACCCCTCCCACCTGCATCCTCATCCTATCCCTCAGGGTCATCCCAGTGCAACAGCCCTGAGCAACCTGTCTCATGCATCAAAACTGTACTGGTGATCTATTTCACATATGATAATATACGTGTTTCAATGCTATTCTCTCAAATCATCCCACCCTCACCTTCTCCCACAGAGTCCAAAGTCTGTTCTTTACATCTGTGTCTCGTCTGCTGTCTCTCATATAGGGTCATCATTACCTTCTTTCTAAATACCATACACATGTGTTAATACACTGTACTGGTGTTTTTCTTTCTGACTTACTTCACTCTGCATAATAGGCTCCAGTTTCATCCACTTCATTAGAACTGATTCAAATGCATTTTTAATGGCTGAGTAATATTCCATTGTGTATATGTACCACCACTTTCTTATTCATTCATCTGCCAATGGACATCTAGGTGTCTTCCATATCCTAGCTATAGTAAATGGTGCTGGAATGAACATTGGCATGCACGTCTCTTTCAATTCTGGTTTCCTCAGTGTGTATGCCCAGCAGTGGGATTGCTGGGTCATATGGCAGTTCTATTTCCAGTTTTTTGAGGAATCTCCACACTGTTCTCCATAGTGGCTGTACTAGTTTGCATTCCCATCAACAGTGTAAGAGGGTTACATTTTCTTTGCACCCTCTCCAGCATTTATTGTTTGTAGACTTTTGGATAGCAGCCATTCTGACCAGCATGAAATGGTACCTCATTGTGGTTTTGATTTGCATTTCTCTGATAATGAGTGATGTTGAGCATCTTTTCATGTGTTTGTTAGCCACCTGTATGTCTTCTTTGGAGAAATGTCTGTTTAGTTCTTTGGCCCATTTTTTGATTGGGTGATTTATTTTTCTGGAATTGAACTGCAAGAGTTGCTTGTATATTTTTGAGATTAATTCTTTGTCAGTTGCTTCATTTGCTATTATTTTCTCCCATTCTGAAGGCTGTTTTTTCATCTTGCTTATAATTTCCTTCATTGTGCAAAAGCTTTTGAGTTTAATTAGGTGCCATTTGTTAACTTTTGCTTTTATTCCCATTACTCTGGGAGGTGGGTCATAGAGGATCCTGCTGTGATTTATGTCAGAGAATGTTTTGTCTATAATTTCCTCTAGCAGTTTTATAGTTTCTGGTCTTACATTTAGATCTTTAATACATTTTGAGCTTATTTTTGTGTGTGGTGTTAGAAAGTGTTCTAGTTTCATTCTTTTCCAAGTGGTTGACCAGTTTTCCGAGCACCACTTATAAAGAAATTGTCTTTTCTCCATTGTATATTCTTGCCTCCTTTGTCAAAGATAAAGTGCCCATAGGTGCATTGATTTATCTCTGGGCTTTCTATTTTGTTCCATTGATCTATATTTGTCTTTGTGACAGTACAATACTGTCTTGATGATTGTAGCTTTGTAAGTATACTCTGAAGTCAGGCAGGTTGATTCTTCCAGTTCCATTCTTCTTTCTCAAGATTGCCTTGGATATTCAAGGTTTTTTGTATTTCCATACAAATTGTGAAATCATTTGTTCTAGCGCTCTGAAAAATACCACTGGTAGCTTGATAGGTCTTGGATTGAATCTATAGATTGCTTTGGGTTATATATTCATTTTCACTATATTGACTCTTCCAATCCATGAACATGGTATATTTATCCATCTATTTGTGTCCTCTTTGATTTCTTTCATCAGTGTTTTATAGTTTTCTATATATAGGTCTTTTGTTTCTTTAGGTAGATTTAATCCTAAGTATTTTATTCTTTTCGTTGTAATGGTGAATGGAATTGTTTCCTTAATTTCTCTTTCTGTTTTCTCATTGTCAGTGTATAGGAATGCAAGGGATTTATGTATGTTAATTTTATATCCTGCAACTTTACTATATTCATTGATTAGCTCTAGTAATTTTCTGGTGATGACTATAGGGTTTTGTATGTAGAAGATCATGTCATTTGCAAACAGTGAGAGTTTTACTTCTTCTTTTCCAAACTGGATTCCTTTTATTACTATTTCTTCTCTGATCGCTGTGGCCAAGACTTCCAAAACTATGTTGAATAGCAGTGGTGAGAATGGGCACCCTTGTCTTGTTCCTGACTTTAGATGAAATACTTTCAATTTTTCATCATTGAGCATAAGGTTTGCTGTGGGTTTATCATATACGGCTTTTATTATGCTGAGGTATGTTCCTTCTATGCTTGCTTTCTGGAGGGCTTTTGTCATAAATGGATGTTGAATTTTGTCAAAAGCTTTCTCTGTATCTATTGAGATAATCATATGATTTTTATTTTTTAATTTGTTAATGTGGTGTATCACATTGATTGATTTGCAAATATTGAAGAATCCTTGCATCCCTTGGATAAAGCCCACTTGGTCATGATGTATGATCTTTTTAATATATTGTTGGATTCTGTTTGCTAGAATTATGTTGAGGATTTTTGCATCTATGTTCATCAGTGATACTGGCCTGTAGTTTTCTTTTTTTTCTGACATCTTTGTCTGGTTTTGGTATTAGGGTGTTGATGGCCTCATAGAATGCGTTTGGAAGTTTGCCTTCCTCTGCAATTTTCTGGAAGAATTGAATAGGATAGATGTTAGCTCTTCTCTAAATTTTTGGTTGAATTCGCCTGTGAAGACATGTGGTCCTGGGCTTTTGTTTGTTGGAAGATTTTTTTTTTTTTTATTGTAGTTTCAATTTCTGTGTTTGTAATGGTCTGTTTGCTAATTCTTCCTGGTTCGGTTTTGGAAGGTTATTACTTTCCTAAGAATTTGTCCATTTCTTCCAAATTGTCCATTTTATTGGGCATATACTTGCTGATAATAGTCTCTTATGATCCTTTGTATCTCTGTGCTGTCTGTTGTGATTTCTCCATTTTCATTTCTAATTTTGTTGATCTGATTCTTCTCCCTTTTTTCTTGATGAGTCTGGCTAATGATTTGTCTATTTTATTTACCTTCTCAAAGAACCAACTTTTAGTTTTGTTGACTTTTGCTATAGTCTCCTTTGTTTCCTTTTCATTTATTTCCGCCTTAATTTTTATGATTTCTTTTCTTCTACTAACCCTGGGGGTCTCCATTTCTTCTTTTGCTAGTTGTTTTAGGTGTAAAGTTAGGTTATTTATTTGATTTTTCTCTTGTTTCTTGAGGTTAGCTTGTATTGCTATGAACCTTCCCCTTAGCACTGCTTTTACTGAATCCCATAGGTTCGGGGTTGTTGTATTTTCATTTTCATTTGTTTCTATGTATATTTTGATTTATTTTTTGATTTCTTCTGTGATTTGTTGGTTATTCAAAAGCATCTTGTTTTGCTTCCTTATGTTTATTTTTTCCTTAATAGTTTTTTTCCTGTAGTTGACCTCTAATCTTCCAGCATTGTGATCAGAAAAGATGCTTGAAATAATGCTTTCAATTTTTTTTAATTTACCAAGGCTAGATTTATGGCCCAGAATGTGGCCTATCCTGGAGAAGATTCTGTGTGCACTTGAGAAGAAAGGTGAAATTCACTGTGTTGGGGTGAAATGTCCTATAGATATCAATTAGGTCTAACTGGTCCATTGTATCATTTAAAGTTTGTGCTTCCTTGCTAATTTTCTGCTTAGTTAATCTATCCATATATGTGAGTGAAGTATTAAAGTCTCCCACTATTATTGTGTTACTGTTATTTCCCCTTTCATACTTGCTAGCATTTGCCTTACATATTGTGGTGCTCTTATGTTGGGTGCATATATATTTATAATTGTTATATCTTCTTCTTGGATTGATCCTTTGATCATTATGTAGTGTCCATTTTTGTCTCTTTTCACAGCCTTTATTTCAAAGTCTATTTTACCTGATATGAGTATCGCTACTCCTGCTTTCTTTTGGTTTCCATTTGTGTGAAATATCTTTTTCCAGTCCTTCACTTTCAGTCTGTATGTGTCCCTTGTTTTGAGGTGTGTTTCTTGTAGACAGCATATATAGAGGTCTTGTTTTTGTATGCATTCAGCCAGTCTTTGTCTTTTGCTTGGGGCATTCAACCCATTTACGTTTAAGGTAATTATTTTTAAGTATGATCACATTGTCATTTACTTTGTTTTTTGGTTTTGAGTTTCTAAACCTTTTCTGTGTTCCCTATCTAGAGAAGATCCTTTAGCATTTGTTGAAGAGCTGGTTTGATGGTGCTGAATTCTCTCAGCTTTTGCTTGTCTGTAAAGCTTTTGACTTCTCCTTCACATAGTAATCTGGGTTGTAGGATTTTCTCTTTCATTATTTTAAGTATGTCCTGCCATTCCCTTCTGGCCTGAAGAGGTTCTATTGAAAGATCAGCTGTTATCCTTATGGGAATCTCCTTGTGTGTTATTTGTTGCTTTTCCCTTGCTGCTTTTAATATTTGCTCTTTGTGTTTGATCTTCCTTAATTTGATTAATATGTGTCTTGGGGTGTTTTGCCTTGGGTCTATCCTGTTTGGGACTCTCTGGTTTCTTGGACTTGGGTGATTATTTCCTTCCACATTTTAGGGAAGTTTTCAACTATTATCTCCTCAAGTATTTTCTCATGGATTTTCTTTTTGTCTTCTCCTTCTGGGACTCCTATAATTTGAATGTTGGGGTATTTAATATTGTCCCAGTGGTCTCTGAGGTTGTACTCACTTCTATTCACTCTTTTTTCTTTTTTCCTCTCTGCTTCATTTATTTCCACCATTCTATCCTCCACCTCACTTATCCTATCTTCTGCCTCGGTTATTCTACTGTTGGTACCCTCCAGAGTGCTTTTGATCTCAGTTATTGCATTATTCATTTGTCTCCAGGCTATTTATCTGAAACTCTATTTTGTTTTCAAGATTTTGGATCATCTTTGCTATCATTATTCTGAATTATTTTTCAGGTAGATTCCCTATCTCCTCCTGTTGTTTGGTTTGGTGGGCATTTATCATGCTCCTTTACCTGCTGAATATTACTCTGCCTTTTCATTTTGTTTAGATTGCTTTGTTTGGGGTGCCCTTTCTGTATGCAGGAAGTTTGTTGTTCCTCTTTATTGTGGAGGTTCCTCTCTGTGGGTGGGGTTGGACAAGTGGTTTGTCAAGGTTTCCCAGTTAGGGAAGCTTGCGTCTGTGTTCTGGTGGGTGGACCTGGATCTCTTCTCTCTGGAGTGCAGTAAAGTGTCCAGTAGTGAGTTTTGAGGTGTCTATGGGTTTGATGTGAGTTTTGGCTGTCCGTATTTTAATGCACAGGGTTATGTTTCTGCATTGCTGGAGAATTAGCGTGGTATGTCTAGCTCTGAAACTTGTTGGCTCTTGGGCGGAGTTTAGTTTTAGTGTAGGTATGGAGGCTTTTGGATGAACTCTTGTCAATTAATGTTCCCTTGAGTGAGGAGTTTTCTGGTGTTCCCAAGTTTTGGATTTAAGCCTCCTACCTCTGGCTTTCAGACTTATTCTTACAGTAGCCTCAAGACTTCTCCATCCATACAGCATAGATGATAAAAACATCTAGGTGAAAAGATTCTCCACAGTAAGGGACACCCAGAGAGGTTCACAGAGTTACATGGAGCAGAGAAGAGGGAGGAGGTAGATAGAGGTGACCAGGAGGAGAAGAGGGGGAGTCAAAGGGGGAAAGAGCAAGCTAGCCAGTAATCAATTCCCTGCATGCTGTCCACAGTCTGGAACACCCAGAGCGGTCCATGGAGTTACAGAGAGAAGAGAAGAGAGAGGAAGGAGATAGAGGTGACCAGAAAGAGAAGAGGAGGTGTCAAAATGAGAGAGGCCAGTCTAGCCAGCAATCAGTTCCCTAAGTGTCCTCCACAGCCAGGAACACCCAAAGCGATTCACAGAGTTAAGCAGAGAAGAGAAAAAGGGAGAGAGAAGATAGAGGTGACCTCCTTTTGAAGAAAATGGGCTGCCTTTCTGCATGCCTGGTTTCCTACTCCAGCTTTCAAAAGCTGTTTTGTGGAAGTTGCTCAGCATTCAAATGATCTTTTGATGAATTTGTGGGGGAGAAAGTGATCTCCCCGTCCTATTTCTCCACCATCTTAGAACCACCCCTGGAGTAGACTCTTAATATAATTAATTTTTCAAGCTCGAAAACTTCTCGAGAGTAAAAATGAACAATATTAATAAATCAATAATATATGACAGTGATAAATGCTTTGATAATACTTGGAAGTCAAATGCATAAAATGATTAGTATCTTGATTTCTTCATACTCTTTTTTTCCCCCTTGTTTCTACCTTGGGACAGTGGTTAATTTAGAAAATTAGTAAGAAGGAATTATTGTAAGGCAGAGTCATTTTATGTGAGACATATTCTTCAACCCTATATCAATAGTATCATCCCCAGCATTTGCAATCTGCTCTTGTACTCATGATATCTTAAGCTATGGAACCCAAATTTCTGTATTAGCAAAATACAAAGAATGAAATATATAAATTCTTCAGTCCAGGAAAAGAGGGGCCCTAAAGTCACTCTGCCTATAAGGGGTGTTGCAGAAGCAATTTTCAGGTTCTTTTACATATAGCAGAGTTTCCTTACTCATTAAAATATAAGGTTCTTTTACTATTATTATTATTCTGGCTTTATTATGCACTTGTTTTTTGCCAAGTATTTTACATGCATCACTTCATTTTTCTTTTGCAAAACTTGTGAGGTAGACATTACTATTTTATTGTGCTCATGAAAAAAACTGAGATGAAGCTCAAACTCTTCTTATGATGCACCAGTGTATCACATTGCTTGAAGCTATATTATATGCTTCCTTAACTAAGATACTAAGGCAATGGAATAAATAAAAAATAGTTATAGATCTCCCTTACATGGGGATTTATAGTGCACATGCCTCCCAACATCTGTGAGAACATTTTACCAAACAACCTACAAACCTATTGTCCAGCAGAGATGATAAAGAAATAAGGCACTTTGGATGAGGTGAGCAAAACTTGCACATCTATACTGTAAATAGTTTTTGAGCAGCTACCAATTATGAGACACTGAAGTAAATAAGATGGAAAAAATCAAGTTCGTATCTTCTAAGAACCAACATAAGGCATCAAAATAAGATAGGTAAAAACAGCTCTTTGCTGTGCTGTGCTTAGTCGCTCAGTCATGTCCGACTCTCTGTGACCCCATGGACTGCAGCCCATCAGGCTTCCCCCGTCCATGGAGATTCTCCAGACAAGAATACTGGAGTGGGTTGCATACTCCCCCCTCCTCACCTCACCCCTCCCGCTGCAAAAAAAAAAAAAAAAAACAGCTCTACCACATGGTATTATTAGGTTGGGAGCACAGCTATAGTGTTTCCTTGGGTGGAGAATGATAGAGAAGGGCTTTCCAAGAAAGGGGAGTGAACTTACTAAAGGATGAAATACCTACTCTGTCTTCAGGAAAAAGCAAATTTCTTTTGTTGGATAGACACGGACACACACAAGACACAGATACATATGCATACACTTGTACTTTTACATATATGTGTGTAGGTAGTCACTTAAGTACTCATACCTATATATATATGCCTACATCCTTAGCAGCTATGGAAAATAAACAATGAAGTGACTTTCTTTTAATTATAAAAATCTATATAGCATTTCTAATTCTAAAAATCTCTTTGAATCTGAGGTACAGGAACATTTTTTGACCCCACTATATTTAATCAGACTTTCATCATAAAAAAATGCTATGGATATCATTTGTGTAAAAGGAAACATAAAATTCCCTTGAAACTTTTCCCAATATTTCTTAGGAAATTTTTATTTTTGTCACCACATTTTCAAGACATTCTGAAAAGAATAATAAAGTTGTAAATGATAAGACTCAGGATAATATATTTGCCCTTTTGAAATAATGAAGGACCCATTCAGGAAGCTTTATCTATGGGGAATATGTTTTTCAGAAAATGACATATTTTATAGCTGAAATTCAAAAAGGGAGGTGGGACAAGGCAAGTAAATGTGTGTGCTACATTATTTAAAATGACATTTAGGAGAGTGAGTAAGAAGAAAGGGATCTGGTTACAGATATACTTAGTATTGGAAAATAAAACAAACAGTGTGTGTCTGTTTTTCTTAAACTTGACATTTCTTGTTAGAACTTTAAGACCTGACTCACTGGAATGAAAAACTACAAATTCGTTATTATGTGACTTTATGTTCTCTAACCCATTACATTCTACAGACAACCATTTTTATTGTCTTTAATGATTTTTAATATTCTTAATACATTGGGAAAATTATACTCACTGAATCGTTTTACCTTAAAAATACCAACGTACAAACTTTATTCATAATGTGCATACCTACATATTATTTTTTAAATAATGAGGAAGACTAAAGTTTCTTTTCTTTTAAGGTTATTTTATTTGACTGAAAATAAAAAAGCATGAAAATTTAATTCACTACCAGTTACCTTTTAGAAATTTGGGGCAATATTTTTGCTTGAGTACATTTTTTTTTCAAAGAGACACTGAAGTATGTGGCATAGAAATAGAAAACTAAAATCACGTCAAAAATGTGGAAAATTGATAATATTTAGAAGTGAAATGCATAAAATGATTTCCATTTTGATTTCTTCATACTTCTTTTCTTTCCCATATTTCTAAGTTGGTCTGATAGTTAATTAGAAAATTAATAAGAAGGAATTATTCTATAGGCACAATGATTTTACATAAAGCATTATCTTTGGCTCTATGGCAATAACCACCACCAGCATCTTGAAGTCTATTCTTTTACTCAAAATACTTTAAGCTAATAGAACACAACTTTCTGTATTTCTAAAATATGGCAAGCATACTTTATATACTATATACTCACTATTTCACAACTATGTACTTAATATGTCTACTAATGATGTACTCTAACCATGGTAGTATAATTACAAATATTTTTTTACAAATATTTTAATGAAATAATATAATGTAAGATATTTTATCACACATGGAGTAAACTTCTAAATCTGTGGACTAATAAAAGTTTCAATGACCCAGTATAATTTTTCAAATACCAAATCTAAGTTTAATAAAGATTTTTTTCTAGTGGGATGCTGTGAAATTTTTAAAATTTATATTCCCTATTTTCTTGTTTTATTAATTTGTGGCATGATTATTTAATATTTAGACATTTGTATATTCTTAGTGTACTGCCTAGGAATATTAATAAAATTATTCAGTCCAAAGTATAACTTCCTATATTGGTTAATTTTAAATATTGTGTATTAATTTATTATTGAACATCATAACAGTCAATTTTATTGGTATTAGATGATGTATTGTGGGCTTTTGAATACATAAATAAACAAAAGCATCACACAACTATTTGTTTAAAATAGCATAAAGGTGTAATAAAAATAAGCCCTATGCAGCAAAAGCCAATCATTACTAGGTTTATCTTTTTTATATTAATTGCCACTCAAAACTGAGCATACATATATATGCATATATATATATATGTATATATATATAATTTCTGAGCAAATTTAGAATAAATTGAAGATATGCATGCCACATTATTTCTAAGCACTCAGTACATGTTGTCTAACAATAAGAACAGTGTCATACATGACTCTAGTACAATTATCAAACTAAGGTTACTTAACCTAATTTAATGTAAATATAATTAATAACGGTAATTATACTTATAAGTTTATAAAATTTAATCTAATACAATTATTTGGTTCACAGACCCTAATATCTTTCAAGTTTTCCCAATAATGCCCTTTATGTATAGCATTATTATCTGTCTTGATCCATGGTCTATTCAGGGTAACACATTGCATTTAGTTTTCCTGTCTCTATGGCCCCCTTAAACTAAAAGCAGTTTGTCAGTCATTGTGTTTCAGGAATTTAATATTTTAAAAGAGTGAAGTCCAGTTATTTTGTAGAGTGTTCCTCACTTTGGATTTGTTTGATATTTCATTATGTTTAGGCATATCACATGAGTGATATTGTGCCCCTCTCTTTCCCAAATAAAGGATTGTTTCTCCCATAAAAGACAAGGCACATCTGAGTTAATCCAGTGACTCACATGATCATAAATAAGAAAAAGAACAGTCCTAGAAACCTCAGTTTTTTGACTATGCCCTGAACCTGGTCTTTTTAAGTTTAAGTTCTCCAGCACGGTTAGAAGTCACCTGATTATCACACTTTTATACTTCTTTACTATGACAGTCTATTGTAGCAGACCCTTCATCTGTCAAAAACTGATCTTCAATAGGTATTTTATTAATAACAACCACAGGCTACTTAAAATATCTTTTTTGCCATAATGGGCTATAAAAATGCCAGTCTCCATTTTCTAATGGTCATGAGGGTATCAGTACCTACAGTCAGAAGGATGACCAAACTCAGACTGCCCTATCTCTCAGTGCTTTCTGCCTGTGACAACTTCTGGTATCAGATGTTATTGGAGGGTAAGGAGAGCAGAAGACATAAGCTCTTAAAAAGAAAAAAAAAGAATTTTTTATTTTTATTTCATATTGAAGCATAGCTGGTTAAAGAAGTTGTGATAGTTTCAGGTGAACAGTGAAGGGACGCAGCCATCCATATCCATGTATCTGTTCTCCCCTTGAATTCCCCTCCCATCCAGGCTTCCACGTAACATTGAGCAGAGTTCCCTGTGCTATACAGTAGGTCCTTTTTGGGTATCCATCTTAAATATAGCAATGTGTACATGTCCATACTAGACCCCCTAACTCTTAAAGTACCTCTTAAGAATGTCTCCCAAAGCTGTTCTTCACAAAAGTAGGACATCAAATTGTCACTGTCTTATCTGTAATTTTGAGAAAAGTGGTGTTGCTGTGACTTGAGTCAGGAATCATATCAGAAGTATATCATACATGGGAAACTGTATATCGTCCAAAAATGTGTGACATCAATGAAATGGATGCTTCATATCTTCCTTCTTGACATCCTTAATTTAGTGACTAATACTTTGCCAATATTAACAAATAAAAGCAATGGCTTATGTGACCCTGCTTGTCAATAGGAACTACAGACCCAAGAGAAGTTTAAACTCCATCCTGGTGCCCACCTTTGCTATCTCACACATATATATCTGGCTTGCCAAATCAAATTGTTACCTGCAACCAAATTGCAAGGGAGTCTAGAAAATGCTATGACATTTGAAGAAAAGCTATGACAAATCTAGACAGCCTATTAAAACAGAGAGACCTCACTTCCCTGACAGAGGCCCATATAGTCGAAACTATGGTTGTTCTAGTATCATGTATGGATGTGAGAGTTGGACCACAAGGAAGGCTGAACGCTGAAGAATTGATGCTTTCAAACTGTGGTGCTGGAGAAGATTCTTGAGAATCCCTTCAACTGCAAGAACAAACCAGTCAATCCTAAAGGAAATCAACCCTGAATATTCATTGGAAAGACCGATGCTGAAGCTGCAGCTCCAGTACTTTGGTCACTGATGTGAAGAGCCGTCTCATTGGAAAGGACCCTGATGCTGGGAAAGATTGAAGGCAGGAGGAGAGGGGACAACAGAAAATGAGATGGTTGGATGGTACCACCGACTCAATGGACATGAGTTTGAGCAAACTCCGGGAGATGGTTAAAGACAGGAAAGCCTGGTGTGCTGCAGTCTATGGGGTCACAAAGAGTTGGACATGACTTAATGACTGAACAACAGCTAGAAAATGCAATTTTGGGCTTTACAGTCTCCACAGTGCAAAGAGGCATACAGTACAAGGAATACTGATGCACAGTCTCCACTACAGGGCCTATTGCAGAGTCCTCAAAGTTTCATTTCTTGGCATCTTCAACCACAGTTTGATTAACACAGGCTATATATTCTACCTCTTTCTACCAGTAACTCTAGTATCCCCTTTATTGCTCTCTCTTGCTTCTTCTGCGTCACCTCTTTGCTTAAGTCATGACGTCATTCTAGAAAATCGTTTAGGGGAATTTCTTTTCAACTGATAACTCTAAGCTGGTTGTCTTCTCTGGGATGCTGTAGAACACACAGGAAACAACTCTTGTTAAGGTTTAGGAAGAGATACAGGTGGTGCTTGTGGTAAAGAACCTGCCTGCCAGTGCAGGAGACATAAGAGACCTGGGTTCGATTCCTGGGTCAAGAAGCTCCCCTGGAGGAGGGCATGACAACCCACTTCAGTATTCTTGCCTGGAGAATCCCACGGGCAAAGGACCTGGAGGACTATGGTCCACAGTATCTCAAAAAGCTGGACACAACTGAAGTGACTTAACATGCACACACAGCTAACTTCCAGTTTAGCCTTCACTTTTGTTGTTCCTCAATCAGTCAAGCATTATAAGTAGACCAAAATCTACATGCCTTTCTTTTCCTACAGGATGATATCTATCCTAGGAAGGTCTTTATGCAGTTACACTTATGGTAAAGGGAGAGGACCTATCCAATTGTTATAGCAAAAGCAGCCTGGTTATACCCATGAATATAGCTTACGGTGTGACTCCTAGTACGCATTCTATTATGTCTTTTAATATTCAAATATTTAGCTATTTTCCTCATTGACACTGAAGAAAAAAGTGAGTGATCAAATAATAAGCAATTTAGCAAAAGTCTTATTGCTGCCCAATTCCAAATTCTGAATATTTTTCGTTGTACTCCACTTTCTTCAGAACATTCAGAAATTATTCTAAAGATTCAACAAATTCCCAATTTGCTTTTTCATATTAATGCATGAAATCTGTAATTTAGTATTATGATTTTTATATTTTTAATTGGAATTCTTCATTTTTCTCTAATTTAAAATTTAAGTAGATACTAGAATAATTTTATCTTCAAGATGTGTGAATTTTCCCAAATGTATCTAATTTTTAATTTTGCTAAAATATATTTAACATATGTCAACAGCCTAAGTAGAAGAAATGTTTTCTCTCATATTTATTTCTTCCAGTTTTCTTGAGATATAATTGGCATACAGCACTATGTAAGTTTAAGGTGTGCAGCATAATGATTTGACTTACATACATCATGAAGTGATTACAATAATAAGTTTAGTGAACATCAATCACCTCATATAGATACAAAATTAAGAAATAGAAATATTTTTCCTTGTGATGAGAAGTCAGAATTTACCCTATTAGCAACTTTCATATATAATATTCAGCAGTGTTAATTATAACTATTATGTTGTACATTACATCCCTAGTACTTTTAACTGGGATTTTTGTATCTTTTGGCTGCCTTCATCCAATTTCCCTTCACCCATCCCACCCCCAACTCTTTTGACAGCAAATCTGATCTCTTTTTCTATGAGTCTGTTTGTTTCTTTTCCAGCTATAATTAATCTACAGCACTATGTTAGTTCCTGATATGCAACATAGTTATTTGATATTTTTACACATTAAAATAAAATGATCACCATGATGTCTCATTACCATCTGTCACTGTAAGAAGATCACATAATTATTGACTACATTCCCTATACTGAACATTTAATACCCAAGACTCATTTATTTTGCAACTGAAAGTTTGTACTTGTTAATCTCCTTCACTTACTTCTCCTCTCTTCACTTATTTCTCTATCCCTTAAATGGAGGAAAGTATTTTTTGTGCATACTTGGAAAAATGAAAAAAGTCTGCTATTTTATATATATATATATATATTTTTAAAATCTCCGTAAATGAAATGTTTTTCCCTGTATAGTATTTTCAAAAACTTGTATTCAGCCTATTTTCTAAGCTGTAATCATTCTTTTGTTAGTTGGTTTTCTGATGACCATCCTTAGATTATTTTCCACTTAAATTTAAGCCATTTCTTTTCAGATGTTCCCTGAACAAGTGCAATTGACCATTTCTCTGCATCCTGCATACTATACTGAGGGTTATGCAAACTCTGAAGGATTAGTAGTTTCACAAAAGTGAAGGAGAGATACTACTAGGATTCAAATATTTTCTGTCTTTGCCTTTTCCTTACCTGCCAGCCATGAGCAAATAAAAGCTTCCACAACTGACCTCAGCACACATTGCCAGTGTCTGAAACACCAAGCACTGCCTACAGTTACTTTCTCATTTATGTATGATGAGATTTGAACTAGGCTTCTTGTTCCATTTCAGGGTGTCTGGTGGGATTCAATGAATAACTTTAGTTTTCTTGGCTCCTAGGAACAATGGGTTGTAGTTTTCCCATCTAACTCTTGGTTCAGCCAACCTGTTGACTAAATCACTGGCATATATCTCCTCTCCCAAGTGGCTCATTGGCAAAGAATCCACCTGCCAATGCAGGAGACACAGGAGATACGAGTTCTATCCCTGGGTCTGGAAGATACCCTGGAGTAGAAAATGGCAACCCACTTCATTTTCTTGCCTGGGATATTCCAGGGACACAGGAAACTCTGGCTGCAGTCCATGGTGTCACAAAGAGTTGGATACAGAGCGCACCCAGGCCCTTCCAATTCCATGCAAGAATTTCACTCAACTTTAGATTAAGACATGGTCAGCCGAGGGTTCTGATCTCACATCTTTCCTGCCAGTACTTCTCAGGGCCAAACTCTGCTTCTGGAATCCTCTGGGGCAGAGACATGTGGTCCAATACCGTATTGTCCATGAGTAATATACAAGTTTTTAACCATTTCCTAGGCAATTTGATAATTTATTCTAGGTTTCATATGGAAAATTGTCTCAGTCTGTATTGATTTTTTTTTCCTTTTCCTTCTACTCATTATTTTCCTTTCTTGCTGCTGTTCAGTGCTCAGCCAGGTATGTCTCTTTGCGATCCCATGGACTGCAGCACACCGGGCTTCCCGGTCCTTCACCATCTCCTGGAGTTTGCACAAACTCATCCCCAGCGAGTCAGTGATGCCATCCAACCATCTCATCCTCTGTCGTCCCATTCTCCTCCTGCCTTCACTCTTTCCCAGCATCAGGGTCTTTATCAGTGAGTCAGCTCTACTCATCAGGTGGCCAAAGTATTGGAGTTTCAGCTTCAGCACCAGTCCTTCCAATGAATATTCAGGGTTAATTTTCTTTAGGATGGACTGGCTTGATCTCCTTGCAGTCCAAGGCACTCTCAAGAGTCTTCTCCAACACCACAGTTCAAAAGCATCAATTTTTGTCACACAGCCTTCTGTATGGTTCTACTCTCACATCTATACATGACTACTGGAAAAACCACAGCTTTGACTAGATGGACCTTTGTCAGCAAAGTGATGTCTCTGCTTTTTAATAGACTTCTAGGTTTTTCATAGCTTTTCTTCCAAGAAGCAAGTGTCTTTCAATTTCATAGCTGCAGTCACCATCCACAGTTATTTTGGAGCCCAAGAAAATAAAGTCTGTCATTGTTTCCATTTTTTCTGCATCTATTTGCCTTGAACTGATGGGGCTGGATGCCATGATCTTAGTTTTTTAAATTTTTCCTTTGGAATCTCTGTGAAAAATTATGAACATAATGGATTTTGATTTCCAACCTCCTCTCTGTGTTCTCCATGTCTGCCCACACCTCAGTCCTATGTGTTTCCTTCCTACTTCTCCCCTCAAGGCCAAATATTTTTATCCACACTTTTCTCAAAAGTCACTGTGAAAGATAATCCCATAAACTCATTTATACAATAAAATGTAAGAGATATGGACTCAGAGACGACAGAGCTTGGGCTGGCAGAATGAAGATGTAAAAATTTATTACATAATTAACCTGTAATTGATAGATTGGTCTTACACACCACACCAAATGACTTCTATTTTGTTCTAGATGTTTATGGCCATCACTGAGAGGAGTTAATGTTGCTTTTAGGGAATAATTATCCTTTTATTCCTGTAGAATAATTTGATTTTATGAATCTTTGAAGGCAGGAGAAATGTCAACAAACATGGAAATTTATAGAAAATTTCTTTGGTGTGCTTTTGGCCTCTGTGATAAACCAAAAAGTTTGCTTCTTTGTTTCAAGGTGTGTTTTAATTTAATGGGATCAGTACTTTTACAAGTCCAGAATCCTATACATGAATAGCTTTTTTGGTGATCAGGATACTTTATTAGTCTCCAGTTACTAGTGTCCAGACCTCAGACTAAATCAGTTCTCTATTTTGGTCCATTATGATATCTACCAGGTTTTCCTGAAAAGAACTTTTTAGGTGATAAAACTGATAACTCAAGGGAAAGGACAACTGTGACATTTAACAAGGACAAAATAAATGGTTCAATTTAAGGCCAATATTACTTTGCAGAATATGAAATGCCATAACTTTAGTAGTCCCAAAAGGCCAACATTTTTCAAAATCTCTCTGAAATGCTAAGGGATATTTGATAAGAGACTACAATCTTCATAAAGTATATTTTTCTAGTAAATAGTCTCTGGCTTCCCAATTAATATATATCTTCTCAAAGACTAAAATTCAGAAAACTGAAAACTTCTTCATTCAACCTATTTTCATTTTAAAGATATACTCATTCTTTTAAACATCTAAATAAACATGTATTTTTCTTTTCTTCTGGACTGCATTATTTTCCACAACCTCCAAACCAATTAACCATTTCACTTCACTAATTGCTCTAAGAATTCTCACTTTCATGTAAGAAGAAACCACCTCTGAAAGATTTTTTTAAAACTCTGCATACAGTAAGATAGTTACGATATTGTTATCAACATACAATGGAATCTAACTATATCATCTCACAGGTTTTTTTGTAAGTCTACAACTGCTCTTAAAAAAACTTTTTGCTACCTTATTTTATTAACTGAATGGAAGTGAAAGTCACTCAGTCATGTCCGTCTCTTTTCGACCCCATGGACTATACAATCCATGGAATTCTCCAGGCCAGAATACTGGAGTGGGTAGCCTTTCCCTTCTCCAGGGGATATTCCCAATGCAGGGATTGAACCCAGGTCTCCCACACTGCAAGCAGATTCTTTACCAGCTGAGCCACAAGGGAAGCCCAAGAATACTAGAGTGGGTAGCCTATCCCTTCTCCAGCAGATCTTCCTGACCCAGGAATTGAACCAGGGTCTCCTGCATTGTAGGCAGATTCTTTACCAACTGATCTATCAGGGAAGCCAACTGAATGGAAAATTCTGTAAATTCTACAGTGCTTCACGATTTTCAAAATTTTAACACATGGTTTCACATAATTTCATAATAACACTCCTTTTTAAATCTCTTACCCCTGTATAACCCATCCCCATCATCCCTCTTGTCTCCCTGCTGGTAACCACTGATTTGTCCTCTGTATCTGTGAGTCTGTTTCTGTTTTGTTATATTCATTTGTTTTAATTATTTAGATTCCATGTATGAGTGATAGCATATAGTATATGTCTTTCTCAATCTGACTTATTTCAATTGATATGGCAATCTCTGAGTCCATCCATGTTGCTGCAAATGGCATTATTTCATTCTTTTTTATGGTTGAGTAATATTCCATGTGTGTGTGTGCATGCATGTGTCTGTCTGTGTGTATAAATCTTTTTTATTTATTCATCTCCTGCTGAACACTAAGGTTTCATCCATGTCTTGGCTATCAAAAATAAAACTACTTTGAACATGAGGATGCATGCATCTTTTCAAATTAGTGATTTTGTTCTGCTTTTTTCCCCAAATAGGTAATCACAAGTGGAATTTCTGAGTCATATGGTAGTTGAATTTTTAATTTTTTGAGCAATTTATGTACTGTTTGCCATAGTGGCTGCACCAATTTGCATTTTCACCAACAGTGTATGAGGGTTCCCTTTTTTTTCCCATCCTCCTCAACATTTATTATCTGTACTCTTTTTGATGATAGCCATTCTGACAGGTATGAGATGATATCTCATTGATGATTTTATTTGCATTTTCCTGATGATTAGTGATATTGAGCATCTTTTCATGTTCCTATTGGGAAAATATATACTCAGTTCTGCCTTTTTATTTTAATTTTTTTATGTTGAGATGTATGAGCTGTTTATATATGAAAAAAAGGCCTACTTTGATGAGAATATTGTGCCTTTATCAACAGTCTCTACTTTATAGAAAAACTGACAGGCAAAATGCAAAGTGAAATATTGCCTATTGTTCATAGCTGGTATATTTCTGTATTTAATTGAACTAATTTTAGAATAACGGTATGTGTTTTTCTATAATTAATCTTAGTCTGTCATTTTATTTTCCTTGGCACCACTTTATTTTTTTCCTTCAGATTGTATTGCAATGATCACAGTCCAAATGTGTCATGAATTATAGAAGAGGGGAAAACATCCTTTTATCTCTTCCACTTCTATATCTTAGAAGCACAAGTTCAATGGCTTATGAAGCATCAGATTGAGCATTCATTCTGATTATTCAGGACCTTCCTCTTCTCTGGTTCTTACTACTCAATGCTGAGACAAGATTGAAAAGAGTTCATCTTATTTCTCCTCTGAAAATATGAGACAAAATACTCTATAAGAATGTAAGCGTTAGTCGCTCAGTCATGTCCAACTCTTTGCGACCTCATGGACTGGTAGCCCACCAGGCTTCTCTGTGAACAAACCATGAATAAATGTCAGGGTATAAAATTAACATGAGATGAAGCGAACATCTTCCCTTAATGATTAATTAATATTTCAAAGCTTGAAATGTCCTAACTTTGTAATTAAAAATCTTTACGCTTAGCTCAGTGGATGGTATTATATATAGGACTTCATCAAATGCGGATTTGTCTATAGCTGTCAAAATAAAACAATAGATATCCTACCCTAATAAAGAAAGGAAATGTGAAACTCAATCACCATGCCATCCCAGGGTGGAAAACTGAAGTAATTACTGCTGTCTTCTCTAAATCTGACATGTGTACAATTACAACAATGTAGGTAGTTTTTCAAATGAAAGTCAAAGGGAAATCAGGCTTCCCAGGTGGTCCAGTGGTAAAGAATCTGCCTGTCAATGCAAGAGACAAAGGAGATGAAGGTTTTATCCCTAAGTAGGAAAGATTCCCGGGGGGGAGGGCATGGCAATGCACTCCAGTATTCTTGCTGGGAAAATCCCACGGACAGAGGAGCCTGGTGGTCTGCATTTCTGTGGGGTCACAAAAGGGTCAGACACGACTGAACACACAAAAAACACACAGCGAAACCGTGTTGCTAATGAGTAAATACAAATATTTTAAAATCACATATTTTATGCGATTCGACTACACCCTAAATTCTGTTTAACCATTTTTCTAAATACACTGTCAATATTCTTAAACTTTTGATGCCAAATTATTTAGCTCACTTTGTTAAAGCATTAACAGTGATGTTAGAGTGGTAAGTTTTTAGTTGTATAAATAAATACAATTTAAGGTTTATTATGATATTTCATGCACACAAAATGTTATTGGTCATCACGTTAATTAGTAAGGATATATAAATATGGCAATTAAAACATATAGACCTTACAGAAAAAGGCAAACTGTAAATCATACTGATGAAAAGAAATTAGGGGAAAAGTTCTATAGGTGCAATTTAAATATAACTTATTGGTTTACTAATTTTTATATTTATTAACTTTCTAATAGTATTCTAACAGAATTTTTCTGCAATGACTTTATTAAATAATGAAACTAATACCTTATAGTATGGATGGTAATAATAATAACTTTCCTTCTGAGAGTGACTTCTATGCCTTAAGGATCGCTGGATCGTTATTGGCTTATGTTAGCTCACCTAATATTAATAATTGCAAGTCATATGAGCTGGATGTTATTATCTCAATTGTACTAATCTGAAGATACAGTCTTTTTAAAGTTCATTCATTTTCTCCATAATCCTATCATTATTAAGTAGTAGTGCTAATATTCAGGGATAAATATTTGAATGTAAAGATTATGTCCTCTCATTAATTTAAAATACAGTTATTAGTTTTCATATACAAATTAATTAAATCCAAATTTAAATTTGCAGTTTAGGAAAAGTTTATGCAGATTTTATCCCTTTTTATCCCATCAAAACTTCTGTGAAATAGTATTCTTTTATTCTCATGTAATGGACAAACAAACTCAAATTTTTTGAAGTTATTAAATTTGCCCAAGTTCACAAAATTGAACAAATAGCTATATTCCTGCTCCTTTCTGTCACCAGTGTCATGCATTTTGAACTGATTCCTCCCTTTCCTAAGAATAAAAGAAATTTAATTTCTGCATTAATATATTAAAAATACCTTGAAATACATGGATGTATTTGTTGTATGCAATTTTTAAAAGTTAATATGATTTTTAAGATATTTTTGGAGGGTGGTCTTAGATGGCAGAGGAATAGGTCAGGGAGACTACTTTCTCCCCCACAAATTCATCAAAAGAACATTTGAATGCTGAGTAATTCCACAAAACAATTTCTGAATGCTGGCAGAGGACATCAGGCACCCAGAAAGGCAGCCCATTGTCTTCGAAAGGAGGTAGGAAAAAATATAAAAGATAAAAAGAGAGACAAAAGAGGTAGGGACGGAGATCCGTCCAGGGAAGGGAGTCTTAAAAAAGAGAGAAGTTTCCAAATACCAGGAAACACTCTCACTGGTGTGTCTGGGGTGAGCCTTGGAACCTCAGAGGGCAACATAACAGGGAGGAAAAATAAATAACTAATTAAAACCCAAAGATCACGTGCCTAACAGCAACTTCCAGTGGAGAAGCATCACAGACGCTCTCATCCGCCACTAGCAAGCGGGGTCTGGACAGGGAGAGGCGCGGGCTGCATTGCTTAGGGTAAGGACCTGACCTGAATGTCCTGAGGACAATCTGAGGGAACAAACTTGAGATAGCATCCCAAACTGTGGGATAGCTATCTCGCAAAAAGCCCTAACCTAAGACCCCGCCAGGCCCCCTCACAGAACAAAGGACTGAGCAGAGCTGGCTGACTGGACCAGCCCATCCCCCGCCAGAGACAGGCAGGCGAGGGCAGCCAGAGCTGGAAGGGGGCAATAGCGGCCCCAGAGAGGCATCCCATACCAAACTGCAAGCAGACTTTGTTGCTAACCAAGACTTCTTGGGATTCTGGACGGTCGACATCCGCCCGGAAGGTCGCAGTCAGAGATCAGCTCCCCAGAAGAGAAGGCGTGCCAGTTGCAACCCAGAAAACCGAGCGGCTGGGATGGGGGAGGGGGTAAGCCACAGCCCCCAACTGGGGGCGACAGCGCTTGCCAAGCACCTGGTCACCTGAGCTGCTCGGACCTGGGAAGGGCACAAAACGCAGGCCCAACCAAGTCTGCACCTTTGTGGGAGTACCCAAGAACCTGAACCTGAGCAGCTTAGACCTGGGAAGTGCATGCAACCCAGGGCCCACATCAGACAGTTCCCAGCAGAGCAACCTGGGGCCTGAGCAGTGTAGACGGGGAAAGCACACACACCGTGAGTGGGGCAAACCCAGTGTGGCTGAAACACTGCGAGCATGCCCCACACACGCCAGTGATATTTGTTTGCAGTGCCCCTCCCTCCCCACAGCATGACTCAACAAGTGAGCCTAAAAAAGTGACCACCACCGCCCCCTTGTGTCAGGGTGAAAATTAGACACTGAAGAGACCAGCCAACAGAAGAAGCCAAAATAAATAGAGGGAACCTCTTTGGAAGTCACAGGTGCAATAGATTAAAACCCTGCAGTTAGCACTGACTACATAGGAAGCTGGGAGGGATTAGGGGCAGGAGGAGAAGGGGCTGACAGAGGATGAGATGGCTGGATGGCATCACCAACTCGATGGACATGAGTTTGAGTAAACTCCAAGAGTTGGTAATGGACAGGGAGGCCTGGCGTGCTGCGATTCATGGGGTCGCAAAAAGTTGGACAAGACTGAGTGACTGAACTGAACTAGGAAGGGGCCTACAGATCTTGAGAAGTATAAGCCAGATCAAGGAACTATCTGAAAATGAACTGACCCCACACTGTCCACAACAACACCAGAGAAAGTCCTAGACATATTTTTACTATTATCATTTTGTTAATTTTTTAAATTTTTTTAATTTTAAGTCCTCTATTACTTCTTTAATTTTCATTTTTATAACCTACTATTATGCTGCAAAAAAAGACCCTATTTTTAAAGCAAAATTCACATATGTATATATACTTTATAAATTTTGTGACTTTTTTTCTTTAATATTGTATTTTTGAGAATCTAACCTCTACTCTAGTTTTAATCTTTGATTTTCGGTATTTGTTATCAATTTTGTACCTTTAAGATTCCAATCTTCAGTACCCATATTTACTTGGGAGCGAAATCACTGGCTTGATTTCCCTCTTCCCCTTTGGACTCTCCTCTTTCTCCCTCAGGATGCCTTTATCTCCTCCCGCCCCCTTCTCTTCTCTACCCAACTCTGTGAATCTCTTTGTGTGTTCCGGGCTGTGGAGAACACTTAGGGAACTGATTACTGGCTGGACCTGTCTCTCTCCTTTCGATTCCCCCATTTTATCCTCCTGGCCACCTCTGTCTCCTTCCTCCTTCTTCTCTTCTCTGTGTAAATCCGTGAACATCTCTGAGGGGTCCAGACTGTGGAGAGCACATAGGGAAGTGATTACTGGCTAGCTTGCTCTCTCCCCTTTTGATTCCCCCTCTTCTCCTCCTGCTCACCTCTATCTCCCTCCTCCCTCTTCTCTTCTCCATGTAACTCTGTGTACCTCTCTGGGTGTGGAGAAACTGTGGAAAAACTTTACATCATTAACCTAGATGTCTTACCATCGGTGCTGTATAGATGGAGAAGTCTTGAAGCTACTGTAAGAATAAGACTGAAAACCAGAGGCATGAGGCTTAAGTCCAAATCCTGAGAACACCAGAAACTCCAGGGAAAATTAATCAATAGGTGCTCATCAAATGCCTCCATACCTACACTGAAACCAAGCACCACCCAAGGGCCAACAAGTTCCAGAGCAAGACATACCATGCAAATTCTCCAGCAACACAGGAACATAGCCCTGAGCTTCAATATACAGGCTGCCCAAACTTACACGAAACCCACTGACATCTCAAAACTCATTACTGGACACTTCATTGAACTCCAGAGAGAAGAGATTCAGCTCCACCTGACAGAACACCGACACAAGCTTCCCTAACCAGGAAAACTTGATGAACTGCCCATCCAACCCCACCCACAGTGAGGAACCTCCACAGTAAAGAGGAACCACAAACTGCCAGAATATGGAAAGGCCACCCCAAACACAGCAATATAAACAAGATGAAAAGGCAGAGACATACCCAGCAGGTAAAGGAACAAGATAAATGCCCACCAAAACCAAACAGAAGAGAAGGAGATAGGGAATCTACCTGATAAAGAATTCTGAATAATGATAGTGAAAATGATCCAAAATCTTGAAAGCAAATTGGAGTTACAGATAAATAGCCTGGAGACAAGGATCGAGGAGATGCAAGAAAGATTTAACAAGGACCTAGAAGGAAATAAAAAAGAGTCAACATATAATGAATAATGCAATAAATAAGATCAAAGACACTCTGGAGGGATCCAACAGTAGAATAATGGAGGCAGAAAATAGGATAAGCGAGCTAGAAGATAGAATGGTAGAAGTAAATGAAACAGAGAGGAAAAAAGAAAAAAGAATTAAAAGATGAAGACAACCTTAGAGACCTCTGGGACAATGTTAAATGCCCCAACATTTGAATCATAGTAGTCCCAAAAGAAGAAGACAAAAAAGAAAGACCAATAGAAAATACTCGAGGAGATAATAGTTGAAAACTTCCCTAAAATGGGGAAGGAAATAGCCACCCAAGTCCAAGAAACCTAGAGAATCCCAAACCAGATAAACCCAAGGCAAAACACCCCAAGACACATATTAATTAAATTAAGGAAGATCAAACACAAAGAGCAAATATTAAAAGCAGCAAGGGAAAAGCAACAAAAACACGCAAGGAGATTCCCATAAGGATAACACCTGATCTTTCAATAGAACCTCTTCAGGCCAGAAGGGAATGGCAGGTCATACTTAAAGTGATGAAAGAAAATAACCTACAGCCCAGATTACTGTACCCAGCAAGGATCTCATTCAAATATGAAGGAGAAATCAAAAGCTTTACAGACAAGCAAAAGCTGAGAGAATTCAGCACCACCAAACCAGCTCTCCAACAAATGCTAAAGGATCTTCTCTAGACAGGAAACACAGAAAGGTTGTATAAACGTGAACCCAAAGCAACGAAGTAAATGGCAATGGGACCATACCTATCAATAATTACCTTAAATGTAAATGGGTTGAACACCCCAGCCAAAAGACAAAGACTGGATGAATAGATACAAAAACAAGATCCCTATATATGTTGTCTACAAGAGACCCGCCTTGAAACAAGGGACACATACAGACTGAAAGTGAAGGGCTGGAAAAAAATATTTCATGCAAATGAAGACCAAAAGAAAGCAGGAGTCGCATTACTTATATCAGATAAAATAGACTTTAAAATAAAGGCTGTGAAAACAGACAAAGAAGAACACTACATAATGATCAAAGGATCAATCCAAGAAGAAGATATAACAATTGTAAAATAGGATCCAACATAGGATCACTACAATATGTAAGACAAATGCTAACAAGTATGAAGGGGAAATTAACAATAACACAATAATAGTGGGAGACTTTAATATCCCACTTACACCTATATATAGATCAACTAAACAGAAAATTAACAAGGAAATACAAACTCTAAATGATACGACAGACCAGTTAGGCTTAATTGGTATCTATAGGATATTTTACCCCAAAACAATGAATTTCACCTTTTTCTCAAGCACACATGAAACCTTCTCCAGGATAGATCACATTCTGGGCCATAAATCTAGCCTTGGTATATTCAAAAAATTTGAAATCATTCCAAGCATCTTTTCTGACCACAATGCAGTAAGATTAGGTGTCAATTACAGGAGAAAAACAATTAAAAATTCCAACATATGGAAGCTGAACAAGACGCTGCTGGATAACCATAAAATCACAGAAGAAATCAAAATATGCCTAGAAATGAAAGAAAATGAAAACACAACAACCCAAAACCTATGGGACACTGTAAAAGCAGTGCTAGGGGAAGGTTCATAGCAATACAGGCCACCTCAAGAAACAAGAAAAAAGTCAAATAAATAAACCTACTCTACACCAAAAGCAACTAGAAAAGGAAGAAATGAAGAACCCCAGGGTTAGTAGAAGGAAAGAAAACTTAAAAATTAGGGCAGAAATAAATGAAAAAGAAACAAAAGAGACCATAGCAAAAATCAACAAAGCCAAAAGCTGGTTCTTTGAGAAGTTAAATAAAATTGACAAACCATTAGCCAGACTCATCAAGAAACAAAGGGAGAAAAGTCAAATCAATAAAATTAGAAATGAAAATGGAGACATCACAAAAGACAGCACAGAAATACAAAGAATTATGAGCCTACTATCAGTAACTATATGCCAATAAAATGGGCATCTTAGAAGAAATGGACAAATTCTTAGAAAAGTACAACTTTTCAAAACTGAACCAGGAAGAAATAGAAAATCTTAACAAACCCATAACAAGCATGGAAATTGAAACTGTAATCAGAACTCTTCCAGCAAACAGAAGTTCAGGACCAGACAGATTCACAGGTGATCTACCAAAAATTTAGAGAAGAGCTAACACCTATCCTACTCAACCTCTTCCAGAAAATTGCAGAGGAAGGCAGACTTCCAAACTCATTCTATGGGGCCACCATCACCCTAATACCAAAACCCGACAAAGATGCCACAAAAAAAAAAAAAAGAAGAAGAAAACTACAGGCCAATATCACTGATGAACGTAAATGCAAAAATCCTTAACAAAATTCTAGCAAACAGAGTCCAACAACATATTAAAAAGATGATACATCATGACCAAGTTTGGGCATTATCCCAGGGATGAAAGGATTCTTCAATATCCACACATCAATCAATGTAATACACCACATTAACAAATTGAAAAATAAAAACTATATGATTATCTCAGTAGATGCAGAGAAAGCCTTTGACAAAATTCAACATCCATTTATGATGAAAATACCTCCAGAAAGCAGGCATAGAAGGAACATACCTTAACATAATAAAAGCTATATATGACAAACCCACAGCAAACATTATCCTCAATGGTGAAAAATTGAAAGCATTTCCCCTAAAGTCAGGAACAAGACAGGGTGCCCACTCTCATCACTACTATTTAACACAGTTTTGGAAGTTTTGGCCACAGCAATCAGAGCAGAAAAAGAAATGAATCCAAATTGGAAAAGAAGAAGCAAATTTCACTGTTTGCAGAGGACATGATCCTCTACATAGAAAAACCTATAGACTCCACCAGAAAATTACTAGAGCTCATCAATAAATATGATAAAGTTGCAGGATATAAAATCAACACACAGAAATCCCTTGCATTCCTATACACTAACAATGAGAAAACAGAAAGAGAAATTGTGGAAACAATTCCATTCACCACTGCAATGAAAAGAATAAAATACTTATAGGAATATATCTACCTAAAGAAACAAAAAACTTATATATAGAATATTATAAAACACTGGTGAAAGAAATCAAAGAGGACACAAATAGATGGAGAAATAGACCATGTTCATGGATCAGAAGAATAAATACAGTGAAAATTAGTATACTATCCAAAGCAATCTATAAATTCAATGCAATCTCTATCAAGCTACCAGTGGTATTTTTCACAGAACTAAAACAAATAATTTCACAATTTGTATGGAAATACAGAAAACCTCGAGTAGCCAAAGCAATCTTGAGAAAGAAGAATAGAACTGGAGGAATCAACCTGCCTGACTTCAGGCTCTACTACAAAGCCACAGTCATCAAGACAGTGTGGTACTGGCACAAAGACAGAAATATAGATCAATGGAACAAAATAGAAGGCCCAGAGATAAGTCCACACACCTTATCTTTGACAAAGGAGGCAAGAATATAAAATGGAGAAAAGACAATCTCTTTAACAAGTGGTGCTGGGAAAACTGGCCAACCACTTGGAAAAGAATGAAACTAGAACACTTTCTAATACAATACACAAAAATAAACTCAAAATGGATTAAAGATCTAAACGTAAGACCAGAAACTATTAAACCCCTAGAGGAAAACATAGGCAAAACACTCTCTGACATAAATCACAACAGGATCCTCTATGACCCACCTCCCAGAATATTGGAAATAAAAGCAAAAATAAACAAATGAGACCTAATTAACTTAAAAGCTTTTGCACAACAAAGGAAACTATAAACAAGGTGAAAAGACAGCCTTCAGAATGGGAGAAAATAATAGTAAATGAAGCAACTGACAAAGAATTAATCTCAAAAATATACAAGCAACTCCTGCAGCTCAATTCCAGAAAAAAAAAATGACCCAATCAGAAAGTGGGCTAAAGAACTAAACAGACATTTCTCCAAAGAAGACATACAGATGGCTAACAAACACATGAAAAGATGCTCAACATCACTCATTATCAGAGAAATGCAAATCAAAACCACAATGCGGTACCATTTCACACCAGTCAGAATGGCTGCTATCCTAAAGTCTATAAGCAATAAATTCTGGAGAGGGTGTGGAGAAAAGGGAACGCTCTTACACTGTTGGTGGGAGTGCAAACTAGTACAGCCACCATGGAGTGGAGTGTGGATATTCCTTAAAAAACTGGAAATAGAACTTCCATATGACCCAGCAATGTTCATCGCTGCACTGTTTATAATAGCCAGGACAAGGAAGCAACCTAGATGGCCATCAGCAGATGAATGGATAAGAAAGCTGTGGTACATATACACAATGGAATATTACTCAGCCATTAAAAAGAATACATTTGAATCAGTTCTAATGAGGTAGATGAAACTAGAGCCTATTATACAGAGTGAAGTAAGCCAGAAAGAAAAACACCAATACAATATACTAATGCATATGCATATATATGGAATTTAGAAAGATGGAAACATAACCCTGTATGCTAGACAGCAAAAGAGAGACAGATGGATAGAACAGTCTTTTGGACTCTGTGAGAGAGGGTGAGGGTGGGGTGATTTGGGAGAATTGCATTAAAACTTAAATATTATTGTATGTGAAACAAATCACCAGTCCAGGTTCAATGCATGATACAGGGTGCTTGGGGCTGGTGCACTGGGATGACCCAGAGGGATGGGATGGGGAGGGAAGTGCGAGGGGGTTTCAGGATGGGGAACACATGTACACCCTGTGGTGGATTCATGTCAATGTATGGCAAAACCAATACAATATTGTAATTAGCCTCCAATTAAAGTAAATAAATTTATATTTTTAAAAAAGAAAATTAAAAAAAATTTTTGCATACCATAATTTTGATATTTATATGATTTTGTTTTATATTTACTGGTAGCAAAAATGAGCATTTAGTAACTTAAACAGTCAATCACTTTTAATATTTAAAATATAAGAAGTTATATAACTCTTGAACAATGTAAAAGATTGAGATACTATAGATATAACTCAAAAAAATTTACCAAAAATTGTTAATTTATGTAATTTTAATATGGAGTATCAACAGTGTTTTCATGGAGTATCAACTTTGCAGCTTTTTAAAAAACTGAAATCACAGACAAAAGGCATCCATTTCCAAAGTAATTATTATAACCAATATTTATTCTGAAGTGTTGAAAGTTATTATGAGTGGTAGAATACATTATCCCTCTGGACTTGTTAATTTAAAAAATTATCAGTTTTTTGCATATATCAAGTGTTGCATATCAAAATTTGTGCTAATCATCTATTTATTCATTTTAACCTCATCATGAGATTAGGAGATACTATAACATGCCAGTAAACCTGAGTACTGGGGTTCAAAGAGTTTTAACTGGAGGAATAAAAAGAAAAGTATTGAAGTAAAGAAAAATACAAATTGGAAAAAAAAAAAATAGACCTACTTACCAACCCTTAACACTGAAAGTAAATTCTTTTTAAAAAAGTAAATTCTTAAAACTCAGGAAAATGAAGTGTAAGTTTAATGAATCTCAGCATTATTTGTTAATAAGCAAAGGACTTGAGGCCTCATTATCCAGCAGATCATTAGAGGCTTCTCACATGATGGTGGTTTCATAGCTCCTAAGAGCACAAAAGCAAGAAAGTCTTAGTAAGCAAGAACTTTAAAATTCTTTGTTGAATCATGCTGGTTTTTCCCTATTGGCCAAATCAAGTCAGTCACCTTGTTTACTGTCCAATGGCCAGGAACATAGTCATTATAGGAAG
This sequence comes from Odocoileus virginianus, assembly GCF_023699985.2. Lineage (NCBI taxonomy): Eukaryota > Metazoa > Chordata > Mammalia > Artiodactyla > Cervidae > Odocoileus > Odocoileus virginianus. The sequence continues at coordinate 12,989,136 of NC_069697.1, forward strand.
AGACTACCAAGGATGTGGATATATAAAGGTAAATTATTGCAGCCATTTGCAAACCATCTAGAGCTCAAATTGATTTTTCTTATCTCAAGTTTGCACTCTGTTCACCACAAGACCTGCATCTGAAAAACACCAGAAAGTGTATCAATAGTCCCAAGATTGTTCAGGCCAGAGACCTCTCAGGCCCCAAATGAAATCAAATGGCTTATTCTTTATCTTACTGGCATCTCCATACTGCTTGATGAAATGCTTCTTTATTCTCCCTAAACTATTTTCTAACAAATCTCTAAATGTACTTCTAGAGTCAGTATTTTGCCTTCCCACTGCCACTTCCTCTATTATATTAAGAAAGTGCTAGTTGCTCTGTCATGCTGGACTCGTTGCGACCCTATAGACTGTAGCCCGCCAGGCACCTCAGTCCATTGGATTCTCCAGGCAAGAATACTGGAGCGAGTTACCATGCCCTTCTTCAAGGGATCTTCCCAACAGAGGGATCTAACTCACATCTCTCATGTCTCCTGCATTGGAAGGCATGTTCTTTACCACTCAGTTAGTCAGTCTTGTCTGACTCCTTGAGAACCCATGGACTGCAGCGTGCCAGGCTTCCCTGTCCATCACCAACTCCCAGAGCTTGCTCAAACTCATGTCCATCGAGTTGGTGATGCCATCCAACCATCTCATCCTCTGTTATCCCTTTCTCCTCCTGCCTTCAATCTTTCCAAGCATCAGGGTCTTTTCCAATGAGTCAGTTCTTCGTATCAGGTGGCCAAAGTATTGGAGCTTCAGCTTCAGCATCAGTCCTTTTCATGAATATTCAGGAGTTATTTCCTTTAGGGTTGACTGGTTTGGTCTCCTTGCAGTCCATGGGACTCTCAAGAGTCTTCTCCAACACCACAGTTCAAAAGCATCAGTTCTTCAGCACTCAGCTTCTTTATGGTGTAACTCTCACATCCATACATGACTACTGGAAAAACCATAGCTTTGACTAGACGGACCTTTGTTGACTAAGTCTTTACCACTAGTGCCATCTTTAAAGTTGATCTTCCTAGCACAGAATCTTCTCCGTACTTATTTGCTCAAGTCTCAATCCTTATGACCTTCTCCCATTTCCATTCACCCAAGTTTATTCCTCAGAACTACAAGTGGCAGTTTGACTACTGTTTTTTCAGGTAAACTTTCCATTTGTTTTCATTGTATAATTTACCCCTCTTAGAACTCATCAAAACTATACTTAACTAAGTCATCAAAAGTCTACTTACTCTTTGGATAAATTATTTAGTGTTATTTGCTCCAATAAGTGCCATGAATGCAAGGACCACATCTGAATGTCATTTTTAGTAGTAATTTGCCCCATAAATATTATTGTTATTGATGTCTCAATATCAGAACATACATGAATATTCTTTCATCTCTTTTTCTTCCCACTTATCTCCATCTCCAAATGATTTTCTATTTTCTATGCAAAACAGAACTCCTTTCTTTAGAAATTCAGAGTTTTGAAGCTAGTAATATAAACTGGGTTCTGCTAGGTCATTGTGTCCAAGTCATCTGTTTTGTATTGGTTAATATTATTTCTTTCAGATGACAGGAAATGCAATTCAAACTGGCTTAAACAACAACACAAAAAATTTTATTGCCTCATGTAACTGAAATGTCCAGCTGTAAATTTTCAGGTGCAGCTTGATCCAAAGCCTCAAATATTGTCAACAGGACTCATTTTCTCTACATGCCTTGGCTCTAATATACTCTACAGGCTTTGTTCTCAGGCCCCAGACTTTTAATTTTAAATCCAGCAGCGAAGAGTCTCTGCCTCTCTTTCACTGGCCCCAGGAAGCATCACATTGTATCCCAATGGCTTTGTCTGGGTGCTCATCACTTAGCCATCACTATGTGCTGCAGAATGTTCTATTTCATTTGTTCAGACTTGATCCCCCACCTGCCTGTCCTAACCTTGATATTAGAGGTAGAACTCCCTGTGAAAAATCTTGATACTTTCTCAAAAGGAAATGACAGAACCATTGTATATAGTTACCAGATGAAGAATATGTGGGAAATTTACACATATGTATATATCTTAACTATGAATCACATAGCTATAAGGCATTATAGAATCATACATGATCATATTTATATGCAGAGTTCCAAAGAATAGCAAGGAGAGATAAGAAAAATTTCCTCAGTGACCAAAGCAAAGAAATAGAGGAAAAAAATAGAATGGGAAAGATGAGAGATCCTTAAAGAAAATAAGACATACCAAGGGAATATTTCATGTAAAATGGGCAAAATAAAGGAGAGAAATGTTATGGACCTAATAGAAGCAGAAGATATTAAGAAATGGTAATACACACAATCCATAGAAGAACTATACAAAAAAGATCTTCATGACCCAGACAACCATGATGGTGTGATCACTCACCTAGAGTCAGACATCCTGGAATGAGACCTCACATGGGCCTTAGGAAGCATCACTACATACAAAGCTAGTGGAGATGATGGAATTCCAGTTGAGCTATTTCAAATCCTAAAAGATGATGCTGTTAAAGTGCTACATTCAATATGCCAGCAAATTTGGAAAACTCAGCAGTGGCCACAGGACTGGAAAAGGTCAGTTTCATTCCAATTCCAAAGAAAGGCAATGCCAAAGACCATTCAAACTACCGCACAATTGCACTCATCTCACACACTAGCCAAGAAATGTTCAAAATTCTCTAAGTCAGGCTTCAACAGTATGTGAGCCATGAATTTCCAGATGTTTAGGCTGGATTTAGAAAAGGCAGAGGAACCAGAGATCAAATTGCCAACATCCGTTGGTTCATCAAAAAAGCAAGAAAGTTCCAGAAAAGCATCTACTTCTGCTTTATTGACTATGACAAAACCTTTGACTGTGTGGATGACGACAAACTATGGAAAATTCTTAAAGAGATGGGAATATTAGGCCAACTTACCTGGTTCCTGAGAAATCTGTATGCAGGTCATGAATCAACAGTAATAACTAGACATGGAACAACAGACTGGTTCCAAATCGGGAAAGGAGTATGTCAGGGCTACATATTGTCACCCTGCTTATTTAACTTATATGTAGAGTACATCATGTGAAATGCTGGGCTGAATGAAGCACAAGTTGGAATCAAGATTGCTGGGAGAAATATCAATTACCTCAGATATACAGATGGCACCACCCTTATAGCAGAAAGTGAAGAGGAATTAAAGAGCCTCTTGATGAAAGTGAAAGAAGAGAGTGAAAAATTGGCTTAAAACTCAACATTCAGAAAACTAAGATCATGGCCTTAGGTTCCATCAATTCATGACAAATGGGTGGGGAAACAATGGAAACAGTGGCTGACTTTATTTTTCTGGGCTCCAAAATCACTGCAGACAGTGACTGCAACCATGAAATTAAAAGACGCTTTCTCCTTGGAAGAGAAGCTATAACTAACTTAGACAGCATATTAAAAAGCAGAGACATTACTTTGCCAACCAATAAGGCCTGTCTTGTCAAACTATGGTTTTTCTAGTTGTCATGTATGGATGTGAGAGTTGGACTATAAAGAGAGCCAAGTGCTGAAGAACTGATGCTTTTGAACTGTGGTGTTGGAGAAGACTCTTGAGAGTCCCTTGGAATGCAAGGAGATCCAACCAGTCCATCCTAAAGGAAATCAGTCCTGAATATTCATTGAAAGGACTGATGCTGAAGCTGAAACTCCAGTACTTTGGCCACCTGATGTGAAGAACTGACTCATTGGAAAAGACCCTGATGCTTGGAAAGATTGAAGGCAGGAGGAGAAAGGGATAACAGAGGATGAGATGGTTGGATGGCATCACAGACTCAATGGACATGAGTTTGAGCAAGCTCTGGGAGTTGGTGATGGACAGGGAAGCCTGGCGTGCTGCAGTCCATGGGGTTGCAAAGAATCAGACATGACTGAATGACTGAACTGAACTGAAATGATATTTATATCCTTTACTCTTACCATTTTGGTTACATAAACAAGAAAAATATTAGGCAGTGAAACTCCAGAAGATCAATTTCTCTAACTGAAGAACATTTAATTATCTTTATTAGATGTGTTTCATTTTCCTCCAAAGAGTTGAAGATAAAATGCAAAGCATAGAATTACTGATTTTGTGTTTACCTTCTTTGTTCACATAGGTATTTCAAAGTTCATTTTATATGGTTCAGATTTCCCCTTAATTGAAATATATTACATATTCAAATTTTCTCAGTTTGAAAATTAACAGAGTAAAGAAATAGCTAATTTTATCTTCTAAGAAATATCAGGAGGACAGTGGGAGGGGTACACTCTGTGCACTAAAAATACTGTGGTAAGAATTGAAGCCCAAAAGGTCAATTCTTACACTATCTGGAAAAAGAACTTGCAGAAGTAGGGGAAAAAACCTGTGGCTAGAGAAAGGTTCTCTAAGTTATGGTTCAGTTCAGTTTAGTTAAGTCGCTCAGTCATGTCTGACTCTTTGTGACCCCATGAATCGCAGCATGCCAGGCCTCCCTGTCCATCACGAACTCCCGGAGTTTACTCAAACTCATGTCCATTCAAGTCGGTGATGCCATCCAGCCACCTCATCCTCTGTTATCCCCTTCTTCTCCTGCCCCCAATCCCTGCCAGCATCAGGGTCCTTTCCAATGAATCAACTGTTCGCATGAGGTGGCCAAAGTATTGGAGTTTCAGCTTCAGCATCAGTCCTTCCAATGAACACCCAGGACTGATCTCCTTTAGGAAAGGTATGGTAAGGGGAGCATGTGAGTTGGTCTTGGGTCTACCAGTTCCTATCTGACTTTGGTGGGCCTCCCCTGTGTAGTGGTAAAGAACATGCCTGCCCATTCAGGAGATGCAGGTTTGATCCTGGGTTGGGAAGATCCTCTGGAGTAGAAAATGGCAACCCACTACAGTATTCTTGCCTGGAAAATCCCATGGACAGAGAAGCCTGGTGGGCTACAGTCCATGGGGTCTCAAAGAGTAAGACACAATGGAGCATGCACACGTGAATCTGACTTTGATAAGTTACTGAACATCTCTGGGCTTGTTTTCTTGTCTGTGAAATGGGAATGGTAAGATCCACCTCTCTTGTATTGGTAACAAATACATGTGGCAAAATAATACCAAAGGTAATCATTGCTCCAATTCCTGAGGTAAAGGCAGAAGAAATGATGATCAGAACAAAGAAGTTTAAGCAAAATCACCTAGACACAAAAATAAGTTCAATGTAAAATTATGAAATTTATCCTCATGCTTTCTCTAAATCTTTTACTCAAGAAATTAAATCAACTCTTGTTCACAGATGTCATTCTCCCTACTTTACTTAATTCTGCCAGTATTTTTCTTTTCACTAAGTTGAAGTTAAGTGTGCCTAATAACTGGAGAAGGAAATGGCAACCCACTCCAGTATTCTTGCCTAGAGAATCCCATGGATAGAGAAGCCTGGTGGGCTGCTGTCCATAGGGTCTCACAGAGTCAGACACGACTGAAGCGACTTAGCATGCATGCATGCGTTAGGGAAGGAAATGGCAACCCACTCTAATATTCTTGCCTGGAGAATCCCAGAGACAGAGGAGCCTGGTGGGCTGCCGTCTATGGGGTCTCACAGAGTCAGACACGACTGAAGTGACTTAGCATGGCCTGATAACAGAATCTACTCCAAGAACATGGATAACTTTCCCACCTGAAAGTGCAGTAAATACCCAAATTACTCAAACAGTTATCTAATGTCTTTGTGTCCCAGTTTTCAAATCATATCTAAGAGTGTTGGGTGTATTTGGACAGATAAAAGGTTAAATAAAAACAACAGCAAAATATCTGGTCATTCCATCAACATAGATGAGAATGTCAGAATAATTATAAATTATTTTATGAAGTAATACTTTCTCTTACCTCCCTTGAGACTATCTTGAGCATGTTCAAGTTATCAATTATTAATTGGTTGACATATCAATAAAGATTCATTGGAGGGTACAATTCTCTAAGTTTTTTGAAAAATTAGTTGGATTCAAAATTGATGGTGCACCTTTCCTAGCAAATATACATATGAAATTGGTAGGTCAAAAAATATTTCATCTGTGACTATTATGATTACTATTGGAGAAGGAAATGGCAACCCACTCCAGTGTTCTTGTCTGGAGAATCCCAGGGACGGGGGAGCCTGGTGGGCTGCCGTCTATGGGGTCGCACAGAGTTGGACACGACTGAAGCGACTTAGCAGCAGCAGCAGCAGCGTTATGATTATTAAAATACTGGAAAAATTATTTGACAACTCATTTCTTTTTCATAAAGATATCTAATTTTCTCTTTGAAAGTAGGGTCTCTTTGCCTCAAAACCACAAAGACTGAAACAAATCTTATTTTATCCCCAAGTCTTCAAACTAGGATGTATTTTTATGAATGTGGTCTTTAAAACTACACATGTGTTTAACTTGGTTTTTGCTTTCAAAATCTAACAATTTAAGCCATGACTGATAAACACATAAAATATTGATAATATAATCTAATGCCATTTTAGGTTTTATGTATAGAAAAATATAGACCTTTTCCAGATCACACAGAAATAATACATCCACACATTGAAATCAGTCCTCCGTGTGCTCTTGTACAATGTCCTACGCCCCCCACTGCCCCCCCACCACCACATACACATACAGCTTAAAGTTTCTCCTCCTCTAAAGTAAGGGAATGAGACTCAAAAGCTTCCATATTTTTTGCCTATTCTACTATTTATTCAAATATTCTGTCCTGTTGCATCAGACAGTGTTTCTCCCTTTTCCATTTTCATTTACTCCCAATAATTTTTTGTGTGAGATTTCTACATGATTTAACATTGAATTTGAACATGATTTTTATGAAGGGTGCAATTATGAATATTATTATTTTTATCGAGCTGGTAATTAAGTCTTGCAAGTGTAGTTTAATAAAATGAGAGAATTAATATTTGATATAAAAACACAACTAATGATTTTGTCAAAAGTTCCCAAAATGCATGACTGCAATGAATCATGAAATACTCATATTAAGGTTATTTTATAAGTTTCCAGTGAGAAAATATTACTTTGTATTATATTTACATACAATTCTAACCGCTTTTAAACACTGTTTAATGTATTTGTTTAATTCCCATTTTTCCAACTATACTATGAGCCAGGGACTAGAATCATACTTAGCTTTTTTGCTGTGGCATAGAAATGTCTGACTTATACTTGTTTGTTATTTAGTCGCTAAGTCATGTCCAATTGTCTTGTGACCCCCTGAACTATAGCCTACCAGGCTCCTCTGTCCAAGAGATTTCCCAGGTAAGAATACTGGAATGGGTTGCCATTTCCTCCTCCAGGATATCTTCCCAACCCAGGAATTGAACCCATGTCTTCTGCATTGGCAGGCGGACTCTTTACAACTGAGCCACCAGAGAAACCTCTGACATATACTGGGTACTTGTTAAATGTTGGTTGGTTAGTGAATAAATATTTGAAAAATTGAAAACAGAGAACTTGCACTTTTAACATCCCATCTCTCTATAAAATTTATCACTTGGTGACAAAAGATCTTCCTAATACAGAAATTGGGTTATTTCACACTGCTACTTATATGTAAAAAAGTTATCTCTTTATTCTAACATTCAGACAGAATAATTACCAGATCATTTAAAATCTCCCTTTATACCAGTCTTTATCCTCCACAATATTGTCCCCCACACTTCCTTGCCTCTCTATTTTTGCTGTTACTACCTTGACTTACAATTTTATCCTCCTACTGATGTCTTAGAAAACTTCCTGATACAATTTGAATCACTCAAAACTGTCAGCCAGCTCACAACTGCAACCTTGAATAGTGAAAAAATCACACCATTATAAGATATTCTGACTATGTTACGATCCAGAGACTAACTGAAGAGGAAATGGGCTTAAGAAATGTTCCTTCAATTTTGTTGTCTCAATTCTAATGAAGACATCTACAGTACCTCTTGTTCAAGCATCGAAGGTTAGTAAACACTATGTTGCATCCCTCTGAAAGTAGGGACTATGGAAAGAGGGGAGCCAAAGATCAGAGGTGAGGCAGAGTTCTGATATGCAGTTACACTACTTCATAAATTCTGTTTGAAGATCTGATTCCTGATACATACACAGAACTAGTCAAGTAATGGACAAAATTATTCACAGCTTATCAACAACCTTCATAACTGGAGCCATAGATCCTGAGTGGTAAAGGCTGTAACTAAGCTACACAAATATGATTTGCCCATTTATGTGTGCTTAATCACAAGAATTTTCAACTTTTTACTTCACTGTGGCTCTTTTTCTATTCTTTTCAGCTTCTTTAAATTTTGTGCTTTCTACTTTTAAAAATGTTTCCTTTTACATCATGCCGGGTCCTCTTTCACCGAAATGCTATCACAACTTTGTTTTATACGTAACACAAACACATGACTTGACAAAATATCTTGAGAGTCACAGAATTAAGTGGTGAAGAGAATGTGTCTTGTAGTCATACAGACCTCACCATAAATTTTGCAATGATACTTTCCTGTTATATGATCATGGATGAATTTCTTAACTGCTCTGAGTCCCAGTTTTCTCCACAGAAACCTGAAGATGATAGATATACATACCTGGCAGCTTTGTTGCCAAAAGCTACTGAAAATTCTTGGTAAAAAATAGGGATTCATCATCATGGGGATATAGTCAGGTATCGTGGACCCTGGACATGGCTATGCTCCTAGCAGCATGACTGAAAAGATCACTCATCTCTTTTAATAATCAACACCATTAACTCTATATTGGCAATAAAATTAAACATTTTTAGCCTGATTCATATAGTTGGTGTGAAGATTAGAAAAGATCAAAAGCTAATAGTTTAGTCTGGATATTTTTATTATCATGCAGCTACATTATTTTTAATTATAATAATTTGTTGATTCAGGTGCTGATAATTTTTATTTAGTAACCACAAGAATCATGAGAAATAAACTTCTATTGTTTAAGCTAAGTGTAGGACACAAAATGGAAAAAGATGAGGTCTTTATAATAGAGAATTGTCACATGCCATTCTCTTTAATATAATGTGGCTTCAAACATGGAGGGATAAATACAGGAATTAGTGCCCAGGAAATAATAAACAAAAATCCAATAATAAATGCTTACATCTGGGAATAATAGATGCATAAGTTAAAAAGGGAGCAAGATGATAATGACAGCATTATCCTGGACACAACTAGCTCCTTTTAGGTGACCAGTTCCCAGGAAATCATCTTATTCTTCATAATTAACATTCATGTTATAATTCATAATTATAATTCATAATTAACATTCTCCTCTAAAAGTTTCAAATATTATACACAATTCTAAAAACAATAGGTAGTCACTGATTAAATATTATTTTCTAATTACTATGTCAATGTGAAATATACGAGGTATTTTATATTTGAAGAGAAAAAAAATAAATCTTGATCTCAAGGAATGTTTTTCCTTGGAAGTCTCTACCTGCAAACACATGCTTACAGAAGATCTTAAAAATTAATATGAGTGATATCCCTGCTATGTGATAAAATCCACAAAACTGTCACTCTCCTCTTCTTTCAACTTACATCTGAAGCTGAATTTTCTGACTATTCATCAGCATGAATTTATTCTTGTCACTGGATTTTAGTCACATTTTTATTCCCATGCTCACTATTAGTTTTTTTTTTTTTTATTTAAACAGTAACATAATACTTACCTGAAAAGAAAGGTAACTAAATGATATCATGCCCTTTTTTTGCCACAGCAAGTTATGCATTGCTTTTGGTTTAGATGTAAAACTTGGCACATATAGGCAAACAAAGAACAAAGAAGCATGTTGTTGGAATCAGTTTTGCATTGGCCTCTGAGGATGGACTTTGAGGTATAAGCTTATAGAAAGCTTTCTTACTGAGTTTTATGCATTCCCTCCTGCTGTTTTATTCCCTCCATTTGCTTATACACTAGAATCATTGTGGAGTTCTATTTACAGAAATTCAGTTGTGTTATTAGACTCAAACCATGACTCTTTCATATTTGAAATGCTGCATTTATTTCCACAATAAGCTATTTACATCAAAATCTATAAAATTAAAGAAAAGCTATTTAGAGGTTTCAAATGACTCAATGTAGTAAGAATCCTGAACCACATTAAACTGTTACAAGTTGGTCAAGTTTGCATCTCTCTCCTCATCTCAGTGACTTGCTTCTGCATGGAGTGTCTCTAAAGAACAGAAAGACACCACATAAACAGATGTGAGAAAGTGTGAGTTTGGATAGAATGAAGACATATCACAAGAAATATGGGCAAGATGCCCAGCATTCTGCAGAGACACCTGAATTCTGTTTTCTTTGCAATATGTAAAGTTTCCATGTCCAGTGGATTCCCTTATGATCTAAACTTAAGTAGAATATAAGAAATATTCCAGTCAGTTTGATGGCTTTCCTTTTGTGTCTGTAAGCTTCATGAGGTCAGAAATTATATTAGCTTTTCCTGATCCATTTTGTCTTAACAAATACTCCCAAAATTTCACTGGCTTAAAAAAAAAAAAAAGGTTTTTATTTGTTCACACTATATGCAAGATGTGTGTCAGCTGAGGCTTTGTTCCACATGTATTCATTCTGTAATCCATACTGAATAAGCAACCACTATCTGAGTCATGTCATTCTCACTGCACAGAGAAAAGAAATAATGGTAAAAACTGCACGGTTCTTAACATCTCTTCTTGGAAATGACATACATCACTTTTCCTTCCACACCACTGGTCACAGCCAAGAGCATGGGCAACCTTGATGTCACTTAAAACAAGAAATGTTATTTTGCTACTTAGATGTATGCTGAAAATCATATGAGAATGAGTAAGGATTATATTTCTCTTAGAGGAAGCTGTTGTTCAGTTGCTAAGTTATGTCTGACTCTTTTGTGACACCATGGGCTGTGACCCACCAGGCTCCTCTGTCCATGGGATTTCCCAGGCAAGAATACTGGAGTGAGTTGCCATTTCCTTCTCCAGGAGACCTTCCCTACCTGGGGATCAAACCCACATCCCCTGCACTGGCAGGCAGATTCTTTACTGCTGAGCCACCATGGAAGCCCTCTTAGAAGGAGGGCATCAGATAATTAGAAATAATAATACAATCTAACAAAACTTAGTTTGCCATTCACTACTACATGCCTTGAATTTAGGACAGTTTCAGTCACTTGTTGTTGTTTAGTTGCTAAGTCATATCTGACTCTTTTGTGACTCCATGTGACCCCATGAGGCTTCCCTGTCCATGGAATGTCCCAAGTAAGAAGACTGGAGTTGGTTGCCCTCTCCACCTCCAGGGCATCTTCCCAACCCAGAAATCAAACCTGCGTCGCCTGAGTTGGCAGGCAGATTCTTTACCCCTGAGCCACCAGGGAAGCCCTTCAGTCTTTGGATAGCACTGTTACTGAACTCAGGTTTGGCTGCTCACTGCTTAAACACCAATACTCTACAGACAAGTGTTGGCAGGAAAGGAAAGGTTGCTTTATTTAGGAGGCTTGCAACTGGGGGAGAAGGTGGACTCTTGTCCAAAAGCCAACCCCCACCTGTAGATCAAGGGGAAGAACTAAGCGGGGTTTGAGTGGTGTCCGCCCGGACGGAGGGGACCATGTATAGCACAGCACGGTTAGCTTAGATAGTTACCTGGCAGTTGTTCATGCAGCGGTCTGCTCAGAGTCACCTTGATTGTCTGAAGAACAGTTCATCTTTAGTCCCATGTTGGTATTTTTCCCATTTTCATGAGGCCAGTTCTTGGAATTGTGCAAGATGGAACAGGTCATGTCATGGCTACTGTCTGAGCATCATGTAGTTAACTTCTTCCACTTGGTTAGACTTTGGTATCAGCAAAACAAAAGATGTGGGTCATATGGGTATCTGAGCTGTATCCTTTGTTCTGCAGATAGTCCTTGAAGAGGAACTATAGCTCCTTGACTCTGCTTAATGGCTGGGCTAATATTATTTGGTCTAATTTGAATATTTTCCTTTATCTCTGGATTTTTTTTTTCATTTTTCTGATTAATTTTTTTTTAATTTTATTTTTGGAACTAGGGGAAGGCCTAGGAAGCTTAAGTTATTCTACAAACAAGAGTCAGGTGGAGAACATGAAGAGGTGAGGGGCTATCCCAGGAAGGCCTCATAGGGTCCTTCTCAGTTGCAGTGCTTCATTCATTCACTGGATATTCAGGCATTAATTTATCAATTTGCCACTATATGCCTGGAATACACTAGATGTTAAGGATATTGTTTTGAAGAAACATTAATTCCTGGAATCATAAGAACAATACAGAGATCTTGTTGCAAGTATATTATAGGGAGAGAGAATACCAGGTGCCTAAACGAGTTTGAGAAATAACAAGGAGACTAAGGAAGTTAGAGCTGAGGCTGACAAAGGGGATGTGGTAAGATATGCAGTCAGGAAAATATCCATTCACCAACATTTACAGCAAAGATAGACCTTTACACATACATGTTTGTTTGTTGTTGTGTGTTTTTTTTCCTATGAGTAGGAAATCACTGGAGGACTTTGAGGAGTTACATGATCCGACTTACATTTTAAGGATCATTCTGGATGCATTACAGACTAACTTATGGTTGGGTGGGAGAAGGGAAACTGGTTATGAATCTGTAACAAAGTAGATGAAAGATGGCAATGATTCACGCCATAGGGAAGCAGTGCTGGTGGTAAGAAACAGTTTGATTCCAGATATATTTTAAAGCTAAAACCTACTGAATTTCATTGTGGTTTAGATTTGCAGTATGAAACAAGAGATACCAAGATATAACTTTTGCCTGAGTAAATAAAGGATTGATGAGGTGGATTAACTGTGCCAATGAATCCAATTTGTTCTCACCTTCCTTTATCCACATAGTTTGAATACAAGGATATTCCTTTCAATGCTCCTTTGCTGAATGTGTGCCTGGACATGTGACTTGCTTTAGTCAATGTAACACTAATATGTAAGACTTATAAATGCTTGAGTATTGGGGCTTGCCCTCCTGCTCACCTGAATCCCAAGCCTCCATGCAAACAAATCCAAACAGGAATCCAGGTGATAAGAAACATACAGCCAATCACTCTTGTTGTCTCTGATAATAATCAGTTAATCCCTCCAAGAAAGAATCAATCTAGCTGGTCTGCAGCTAACCTCAAATGAGTGAGTGAGCCCAGTTGAGAGAAGTATAATACTTACCCGGCTGATCCTAGCTCAGATTTCCAACCCACATAAATATTTACTAGTTAATTGATTTCTATTTTTAGTCACTACGTTGGGTGGGGTGGGGAGGGATTGCTGGCAGAGTGGAGAAATATTACATAGCAAAGGAGAAATATTACACAGAAAAGCTATCTAACATAATGAAGTTACTATAAACTTTGATTGGGATGATATTTGTGAGGATCATTTTTAAAGATGAAGACTAGAAGATTATTTTGGACATGCTAAATGTGTGATGGTGATTCCCAGGTGGCTCAGTGGTAAAGAATCTGCCTGGCAATGCAGGAGACACAGGTCTAGACATGAGTTAGAGCCCAGGTCGGGAAGATCCCCTTGAGGAGGAAATGGCAACCCACTCCAGTATTTTTGGCTACGAAATTCCACGGAGAGAGGAGCCTGGGGACTACAGTCCATAGGGTTGCAAAGAATCAGACACAACTGAGTAAACACACAAATGTGTGATTCCTATTATGTGTTCAAGTAGAAGAAATGAACAAGGAAAATACAGTACAATTGGCAAGCAGCCTGAAGGACTCCATCAAGTTTAGGGATCAGTTAGCAAGTCTGTGTGTTTTTCTCCACTTGTATGAATAGAGAATAAGAGTAGAGAGAGCCAGCTTGCTAGATATCTGTTATATGGTGAGATGTTGAAATTTTGCAGGTCAGAGTAAATGAAAACAAATCAGAATAAATAAGCAAAAAGTCTTCATGGTCTTTCAGTGTATCCCCTACATTTCAGATTTTATAGTCAGGCACTAATTAGGACCGTAAAACCCATGCTTGCTGCTGTGAGATTTGCAAAATAAAAATAAATATTAGATAACTTTTGTTTATTTCAAAAAGAGATTAATAAATATAAAACCAAGTGAGAAAGGGGGTTGGAATATTGAGACTGACCAATAAACACTACTAAGTATAAAATAGACAAGGAATGAAAACATACTGTATAGCACAAGGAACTCTACATGGTGTTCTGTGGTGACCAAAATGAGAAAGAAATCCAGAAAAGAGGGGATATATGTATATGTATGGCTGGCTCACTTTTCTGTACAGCAGAAAGTGACACAGTAGTGTAAATTAAATATACTCCAATAAAAAAAGTGAAAAAGTGGAATAGATTGAATGAAAGACTGCCTGATGCTATGAGTTTAGAATAAATAAATAAAAGCAGCTGTGGAAAATTTCTGGCAAATGGTAAGAAGGATTTTTGTTGGTAGACAAAAAGTAGGAAAGATCATTCACAGAAGCATAGAAGAAATAAAAGTAGACTTAAATTACAAGCTGGAACAAGAGAAGGATGATGCTCTTAAAAGTGATTATTAGACAGACTTTTGTAATTATTAGACAGACTCAAGGGTAGTGGTATGCTGGTAAATATTAACAAGTTGCTTTTCAAAGATTGGGGAGGCTGGTTGTCTTGTAACATTTGCTGTTTCCCATGCTGAACGATAAATTTTACCATCATTGCCAATTTCACACTGACAATATAGGTCAACTGACTTTCAAAGTTCCTGGGATTGAGCTATCCTGCCTTTACAGGTCACTAGATGCCAGATCCAGCGATCCCATCACTGATAGACATTCTTACAACTAAAGCAGAAATATCTTTGTGACTTTGAGAATACTACATCCTGGGATATTAATCTCTCTAGATCACCAGGAAACTTATTTTTTACTTAATCCAGGAGCATTTCTAAAAAGTTAAAATTACTTAGGTATTCAACTAAATGTGATTGATGTTCTTTGCCTCAATGCTAGAAGGCAGTACTCAACGTTTAGTTCTGACCTCTGTTGTGTGGCAACTCATTGAGCTCTGCTTGTGTGTGGGGTTTTGGTCTATCTTTGGTGAAGATAGACTATAGGGGGCTATAGCCCCCCCACCCCAATAGCTATAGGGGGCCACAGAGGTGAACTTCATGGTGACCTCAAGTGTTCTGTCCCTATCAGTTGGAATTTAGCATCTGTGAGGAGGAGTTCATGTAGAGAGAAAAAACAGAATTTGAGATCAGATGAGTTTGCTTATGAATTCCTTCATTTATCTCCTCTATAATGTTGTAATATTAAACTCACTGTTTCCTCTACTCACACTTCTGACACCAGATGTGTGTTTTTTTCCCCTACACCAGACAATTTTCAATTCTTGGCAGACACTGCCTGGGTGTCCTACAATTTAACTCAACTCTGATACTAACAGCCCAGAGCTAGAACAGACTTCCCAGGCTAATGGCTTAGTCTCACAAGACTAGTACCTTCCTCCCAGATGCCAGTTGTGATGCCAGGTTACCCAAAACTTCTACCCAACTTGATGACAAATCAGAGGTCCCCATAAACCCATCCTCAACTTTGATAATTTTCTGAAACATCTCATAGAATCCAGGGAAAAGTTTATTTACTGTTATGTATTTATTGTAAAAGTTATTTCATAGAATGCAAATGAACTGACAGATGAAAAGATACATATAGGACACAGTCTGAAAGGATCCCGAGTATGGGAGCTTGTGTCCCTGGAGAGTCAGACTTTGTCACTTTCCTAACACATAGAAGTGTTCTCAGTCTGGAAGATCACTGAACCACTTTTGGTTAGAGTTTCTAATGAAGGCTTCATTATATAAACATAATTGATTAAATAATTGATTATTGGTTATTAACTCAAATTCCAGTCCATCTATGCCCCTGGAGGTTAGAGGTAGACTCAAAATTTCCACTTCTCTAATCACATAATTAGTCACCCTGGCAACCAGCTCTTCATCCTTAGGAGCTTTACAAAAAGTCACCTCTTTAACATAAACTTAGATACAGTTGAAAGGGGCTTCTTATGAATAGCAAAAGACACTTATTTTGACTTAGTGCTACAGATCTGTTTCAAGAGCCAAGAACAAAACTATATATAACAGAAGATGTGCCTATTGCTCTTAATCGCTTAAAAGAGAACAAGAGTTTTAGGAGCTCTAGGCAGGAGTTGAGTTGAAGACCAAACTATATATTTCTTATATCAAAATAACCTTGGAGTATTACATAACCTCTCTGAGTTTTCTGTAAAACAGGGCAGTATGGTAATAACGCATACATTATTGAGTCCAAGTGCATACTTCTCACTGCACTAAGGCCAATAAACTAAAAAAAATGAGTCATCATGTCAAGGAATAGTGATGTTATTTGAAGAGCCAGTAGACCAAGAAGATGGCAGAGTAGTGTCCCAAAGTCTTATCTTCCCCGAGTTAGAATTCAGGCTTTTGTTATACTAAAAGAGGAGAGGGTGTGCCTGGTTGTTGGGAATTTCTTGGGCTGGTCAGACCTGGAGGGGATGTAATAATCCTTTCTTCTTGCAGCTGTGAACCTGGGTCTGGTCACAGTGCTCCTGTAAAACTCCGACAATGTAAATATTATTCTCTGGTCTGCAACTTTTTAATCTCTATATGAATGAAAAAGATTGTACCTCTAAAGTCAAGCCTGGGAAGAAAAGCCTTGAGAAAGGGCTATTATGTATATTCCATGCTGTAGACATCATGTACCTTACGAAGATGCAGAGCTGGCATGACTAAATACAGGCAACAGAGCACAAAGATTGGCCTATGGGAATAGATCCAACATGGAGTCAGGTTTGTTCTTCTCTGTTACACTTACTATGTAAAGTAGTTTGTGCTTTCATATGATTATCAGCTGATATTTAGTTGCTCTTATCGTTTATTTAAATTTCAATTAAATCAGTATCTCTTTACCATTCTGTTCCTGGGTGACCTCAGGTGAGTTAACTAAGGTTTGATATTTAATTTATATTTGAACATTTAATGAGAATTAATATACACTCTCCCTCAAGCCTCTTCCATTCTATGATTTCATGAGGCTATCACCCAAGTCTCTCCAAATGTTTGTTGCTCTAACATGTTATTTGTTCTTTGCTTAAAACCAGTATTCATGTACAGAAGACTTAGTTCATAGAATTTTGCTTGACGTTAGTGGACTCCCAAAATTTCTGCCATCTTCCACGCTTTACTTGTATAAGCCCTTCAAAGCTAAAGAATCCAGTGTGATGATTACTACCCACGAGTGGTTATTTAAATTAATAAGATTAAATAAAATACAAAATTTAGATTTTCACTTGCTCATAACACATTTCCAGTGTTCAGTATTCACATTAAGGACATAGAAGCTTTCCATCATTGCAGGAAGTTCTATTTGACAGTGTGGCCTGCTCTAAAATTATGCATGAGCTATGACAAGTCTTTTAACTATGGCACATAAAGTCAAAGTTCTGATCTGTGAGAATGGGGAACAAGACTTTGGACCAATATAATAACCTCTAATCATTTATTTCTTCTCAACTCAAGATCTATGCTCTTAGGTTGCAATATGAAAAAATTCCATCTTGCTTTCTCTACTATATCTAGCCTCAGATGTCTATAGCTATAAAATAACTTATATCTGTATTGGTGTCTATATTTGCAGCTAATCTATATCTATAAATAGCCAACATCATTTAGAAGACGTGTGCCATAAATGACTTTAAGTGTTCCATGCACTCATTATTTGCAGAAAAGGAAACTACAAGTCACAGTTGTCCATTTTAAGTGGAATAGCCAGGAATATAAAGGAACCAATTATATGTGCAATTCTTCACATTTATATTGTATACCACTTCACATTCTCAGAATATACCAGGTTTTCTAGGAGTAAGTTTCCTATAGATCATACCATCTCTTCTTTATTTAACCATGATGAATAATTTGCAAATGAAGATCAGGAAAAAAGCCTGATTTATATTTGTGGTGGACCATGAATGTAAACCTAAAGAATGAATGCTAATGAATGTCGTTAATGAAATATACTTTGCCTGTTTAATAAGATCAAAGCTTTTTCATTGCTGTTTTTCAATCTTAAGCCTAATATCTAATATATATTATATAGTAGAATATATCTTAAATTTTTGGCTATATTGTTCTAAGAAAAATAGTTACATTTATATTTTTGATATATGTTCTTTTTATCGGTAATGGAAACTAATCAAAGATTTGTTTCCTTGAAAAACAGTTCTCTCCCAAATTTCTGCCTGTCAAATTAATTAAGTAACTTTATTTCAAACTGTAATATACACTAGATTCATGGTCAGATCTCTGTCCTAGTTGGGGGCATTTCTTTTCTTCTGCAGCAGAGCAATGTAGGTTATTGTTGCTGTTGTTCACTCACTAAGTCGTTTGTGACTCTTTCCAACCCTATTAACTGCAGCACACCAGGCTTCCTTTGTCCTGCAAAATACCCTGGTGTTTGCTGAACTCATGTGCATTGAGTTAGTGATGCCATCCAACCATCTCATCCTCTGCTTCTCATTCTCCTCTTGCCCTCCATCCTTCCCAGCATAAGAGTCTTTTCCAATGGGTCTGCTCTTCACATCAGGAGCTTCAACTTCAGCATCAGTCCTTAGTCAAGGTTGATTTCTTTTAGGATTGACTTGTTTGATCTCCTTGCTGTCAAAGGGACTCTCAAGAGTCTTCTCTAGCACAACAACTTGAAAGCATCAATTCTTCAGCTCTCAGCCTTCTTTATAGTCCAACTCTCACATCCATACGTGACTATCAGAAAAATCATAGCCTTGACTACACAGAACTTTGTTGCCAAAGCAAGGTCTCTGCTTTAGCAAGCATCTTTTAACTTTATGGTGCAGTCACCACCCATAGATTTTGGAGCCCAAGGGAATAAACTCTGTCACTGTTTCTACTTTTTCCCCGCATATTTGACATGAAGTGCTGGTACCTGATGCTATGATGTTAGTTTTTTGAATCTGAGTTTTAAGCCAACTTTTCACTCTCCTCTTTCACCCTCATCAAAAGGCTCTTTAGTTCCTCTTCATTTTCTACCATTAGAGTGGTATCATCTACATATCTGAGGTTGTTGATATTTCTCCTGGCAATCTTGATTCCAGCTTTTGCATTATCCAACCTGGCATTTCTCATGATGAAGTCTACATATAAGTTAAATAAGCAGGTGACAATATATAGCTTTGACATACTCTTTTCCTGATTTTGAGCCAGTTTGTTGTTCCATGTCTGGTTCTAATTGTTGCTTCCACTCCTGCATACAGGTTTTTCAGGAGGCAGGTAAGGTGGCCTGGTATTCCCATCTCTTTAAGAATTTTCCACAGTTTGTTGTGATCCACACAGTCAATGGCGTTAGCATAGTCAATGAAGAAGTAGTAGATGTTTTTCTGGAACTCTCTTGCTTTTTCTGTGATCCAGCTGATACTGGCAATTTGATCTCTGGTTCCTCTCTCTTCTCTAAACCCCACTTGTACATCTGGAAGTTCTCAGTTCATGTACTGTTGAAGCCTAGCTTGAATGGTTTTGAGCATTACCTTGCTAGCATATGAAATGAGTGCAACTGTATGGTAATTTGAACATTCTTTGGCATTGCCTTTCTTTGGGATTAGAAGGAAAACTGACCTTTTCCAATGCTGTGGTCACTGCTGAGTTTTTCAAATTTGCTGGCATATTGAATGCAGCACTTTCATAGCATCATCTTTTAGGATTTGAAATAGCTCAGCTGGAATTCCATCACTTCCACTAGCCTTATTTGTAGAAATGCTTCCTAAGGCCCACTTGATTTCAGCAGAACAATATAGGTAAATACTGGAAATAAAAATATCTCAGTTTCATTAAGAGTAATGTTAAGTTTAAAGAAAAAAATAGTTGTCTCCTTACAAAAGATTAAAAAGATTATTTTGTTGTGTTTGTTCTTGCTTACTTAGAATAATCTTCACCAGAAAGATGTACGTTTATCTCATCTTCTTTGTTTTTTTTTTTTTTACCACCATCTTTATTAGGACTATATTGAAAAATTAGGAAAGCTATATTACTATTAGAAAAACTATATTCAGGAAAAAGTCTTTGCAGATTTGATATTTTGTTACATTGTATTTTATGATTATTTAGTGCTACTCATTTTTTTAATCCTTAAAATTTTTCCCCTATACAGGTATTTTCATCCTTTATTAAATTCCTAAATGATTATTTTTATTGCTATTGCAAATGTTTTATTTTCTATTTTGAGATATATAAAAATCCTTTTTTTTTTTTCTTTTCACTTTTTTATTTTTTTATGTCCAGACATAGATGACTTTTAGAAGTTATGCACTTGTACAAGGAGCAGTGTACTGGAGTGGTTTAAAGCATTCATTAGTAGGAGTCAGCCTGCCTTGGTTTGCCTACTAGCTTCAGCGATCTTCTTGACCTTGGGTAAGTAATCTAACCTCTCTGCAACACTATTCTTTTATTTGAAGGATGGGAATAATAATTATCTTACTTGAAAAGAGTAGCTAAATTATAAATTAATTTATAATTAAAGGGTTACAGATGTGCCTAGAGTAGTATGCTCTCCATGGTTAATCTCTAAATTAAACAGAAATGCTTATAAAAAAGTATAAAATATCACCATATGAATATATAAATATATATATTTTTAGTAGATAGTAAAAGGGGTCATTGTTTTATAACTGGATGAAAAGTAATGCCTTATGTAAGTTTCTATTTTTGACTTCTTTATACAGTAAATAGTAAATAAACTATATGTTAAATGTGCTCTAGAGAAATTTTTATCTTTACAGTTAAAGAACTTAAAGCTTTGTGTTTTTTACATTTTCTAAGAAATAAGCAAATTATATTTATATTACCCAAAATAAAGGACCTTCATAAGTATTTTTGCTCCTTATACAAAAAAATCTGGTGAGATTTTAAAGTGATATGATTGGCCTTTTCTAAATAAGGATCTCATCATTGGTTAGCTGTTTACTGGAAAATTATAATTATATTCAGAAGAAACCCAATACAGTAAACAATCTTAACTAAAAGCTAATTAGTTGGTAACTCTTAAATTTATATTTTGCAGTTACAGAGCTTATCTAATATTTCTTGTAGGAGTTTTTTGTTTCAATTTTAAATTACTGCTGGCATCAGTGAAGATTTGGGCAGAGAAATGGAAATTGAATTATGTTTTTCAACAGAAAATCTAATATAGTGATTTGGTTTCACATTTGGAGGACTGATGAAGTGAAAAGGAACATTAAAGTGACATAAAGGTAGTAACAGTAGGAAGTAGCTACCGGACATAGGAAGCAGCATGATTAGAATCTAGGAGCTTGGGGGTGGGGCCAGACCCTCATAGGAGGGGGTACTGGCTGGCTGATGCCAGTGACACAAGAGCTCAGAAGAAGGGCACTTAGAGTTGGGGCTGAGATTGCTGATGAGGCAGCCTTGTTCAGCTTATGGGTACCTGTGATAGGGCTTAATGAGGCTCCGGCTGAGAGCGATGAAAAGCTGGAACCAGTTACTGTCGCCTAGGTGAGGTACCCTTGTTTGGGCTATGCTGAGAGAAGCAGCCATAAGTGGAAAGAAGAAAGTCCCTTCTCTCTTCTTCCTGCTTCCAAAGGCCTTCTCCCTCCACATGTCCCTAGTGACAGAGAAAGATAAAGGAGAAATGTATTTTTTTTCAGAGTCCAAGCCTCAGTATCACGAGGCTGAGAACAGAAGGATAAACAAAGGCTTTATAACTGAACCATGATTAATAATGAGATGAATATGAATGTGAAAAAGTGAAAGTGAAGTCGCTCAGTTGTGTCTGACTCTTTGCGACTCTAGCACACCAGGCTCCTCCATGTGCTTTTCCAGGCAAGAGTAGTGGAGTGGGTTGCCATTTCCTTCTCCAGCAGATCTTCCCGACCCAGGGATTGAACCCAGGTCTCAAGCATTATAGGCAGCCGCTTTACCGTCTGAGCCAGCAGGGAAGTATTTTTCAGAGTTCCAGCCTCAGTATCACAAGGCTGAGAACAGAAGGATAAACAAAGGCTTTATTACTGAAACTTGGAGATGATTATAATAATGAAATGATTATGAATGTACCCAATGCTAATGGCTCTCAATCCATCTCATGAAACCCCCTCCATCCCTCTTCCCCTGTCTCTTTCCCTCTCTCTGTCTTCAGCTAAAGTACAATGAACATTTCTTCCCACTTTCAAAAAACTTCCTGGTTTCCATGCTGAAAAGCCTATATCTCAAGAAACTCCTTCCTTAGTCCTCAGCAGACTAAATGTTTGGTCACCTTACCTTAGAAATTAATATTTATTTTCTATTCAGTTCAGTCACTCAGTCCTGTCTATCTCTGTGATCCCATGGACAACACACCAGGATTCCCTGTCCATCACCAACTCCCAGAGTTTGCTCAAACTTGTGTCCATTGAGTCCTTGATGCCATCAAACCATCTCATCCTCTGTCATCCCCTTCTCCTCCTGACTTCAATCTTGCCCAGAATTAGGGTCTTTTTCAATAAGTCAGTTCTTCACGTTAGGTGGCCAAACTATTGGAGTTTCAGCTTCAGCATCAGTCCTTCCAATGAACACCCAGGACTGATCTCCTTTAGGATGGACTGGTTGGATCTCCTTGCAGTCCAAGGGACTCCCAAGAGTCTTCTCCAACACCACAGTTCAAAAGCATCAGTTCTTCAGTGCTCAGCTTTCTTTGTAGTCCAACTCTCACATCCATATATGACTACTGGAAAAACCATAGCTTTGACTAGACAGACCTTTGTTGAAAAAGTAATATCTCTGCTTTTTAAAATGCTGTCTAGGTTATCATAGCTTTTCTTTCAAGGAGCAAGCATTTTTTAATTTCATGATTTCAGTCACCATCTGCAATGACTTTGGAGCCCAAGAAAATAACGTCTCTCACTGCTTTCATCTATTTCCCCATCTATGTGCGATGAAGTCATGGGACCAGATGCCATGAACTTAGTTTTCTGAATGTTGAGTTTTAAGTCAACTTAAGCCTCATCAAGAGGCTCTTTAGTTCCTCTTCACTTTTTGCCCTAAGGGTGGTGTCATCTGCGTATCTGAGGTTATTGATATTTCTCCTGGCAATCTTGATTCCAGCTTGTGCTTATCCAGCCCAGCCTTTATCATGATGTACTCTGCACAGAAGTTAAATAAGCAGGGTGACCATATACAGCCTTGATGTACTGCTTTCCCTATTTGGAACCAGTCTGTTCTTCCATTTAAGTACAAAATATACTTTTATATTTTCTATTAAATTATAAATAATGGAAAGGGAATTACATAATCAAAAGAACAGAAAACACATTTAATTATAAACAGGTCTATACATCAGTAAGTTAGGCATACTCTTCCACACTGCATTTTTTTAAATGTTTTGCTACAATTATTGGCCAAGGAATGTACAGAAAACTGATGGTATAGGAGAGCATGTCAGAGGAAACATTTTAGTTCTGTTTTCATTTGAGTGAAACTGTACAGATTGTCACTACCTGATAGTTGGAACTGGTGTCTCTACCACTGTGAAGCCGTAAACTGACAGATCACTCTATGCTGAAAATCAGAGTGTTCTGGAACTAAATGTTCAAGTTCTGAATCAGATGAATATTGGAATCATCAGTGTAGGCAGAGTGTATTAGTTACCACATTGTCCATGGAAGGCCATCCTTTTCACTGTATTAGAAAACATCTGACAGGAGTTACAAGTTCAGGGGTACTATGTTGACTTAAAATATTATTGCTTTCTGTGGGAAGTGACTAGATGGAGCATCCCGCCTTGTCTAAATCATGTTGAATACTTCATGGTGCAGTCCTCCTGTTATGTGTCTGAACTGTCACATGTCCTTCTTCATGAACATCTTTATGCCATTTTAGGCAATTTGAAGTCAAACAACCTACTTTTCTTTCATAGTCAAATTATTTGTTGTCTTTGATCTTATCTCCCTTCAGAATATTTTTAAACGAAATTTAAGCCTCGTCAAGATTTGGTTTCTTACTACCTTCTCAAACTTGGTTTCAGCTACTCTGTTCATCCTCTGACATCAGGTAATACATGACCTAGTTCAAATTCAAATGTTGTATCCATTGAGGTGAAGGCTAAGCTAGGGTAATTATAACAAAGAGACATAAATGTATTTTTTCCCATGGAATAGTTCAGCTAGTTTAGGCTAGTGAGACAGCTGCGTTCCCTGAAGTCATCCAGGGATCCAAGTCCCTCCCTTCATGGATCCTGTCATTTATTAGACATCCATTCTTCTGCTTCACTGGTTTTCCCGGTGGCTCAGATGGTAAAAATCTGCCTGCAGTGCAGGACACCCAGGTTCGAACCCTGGATCAGGAAGATCACCTGTAGAAGGGAATGGCAACCCACTCCGGTATGCTTGTCTGGAGAATCTCATGGACAGAGGCGTCTGGTGGGCAACAGTCCATGAAGTCACAAAGAGTCAGGCCACAACTGAGCAACTAAGCATGCATGCACACATGTACACACACACACATGCACACGTGGCTCTTCTGCATGGTCCAAATTGAGATGCATATTATTTTGTATTCCAGTCTTCAGGAGGAGGAAAATGAGATAAAATCTTTGCTCAAGTGAAGAAGGTGCATCAATCAGTCTTCCAATCCTGGCTACTCATAGCTACAAGGGAAACTGGGATCTCTAAATAACAGGCAGCTAGGAGGCCATATCCTGAGGAAGAGGAAGAAAACAGATCAAGGGGTATCATCAGCAATGTGTCAGTGAAGCCCCTCATTTTATGGAAACTTCAAATTACCTAAATGAATAGAATCAATTCCTTTATTTTCTATGCTTTGATCATAAGAATATTACTGCACACCTCTCATCATATTATTTATTTCAATGTCTACTTCAAATAAGAGACTGCAAAACCCTTAAAATGTAGATAGAGGTTTCTTCATTTATGTGGTTCCTAACCCTTGTGTGTGGTAGATGATCACTTCATGTTACTGAATTAATTTGACTAGATTGATTGTGTTGTTTTGAAAGCAAACTAGATACAGAGATTTTGACCCAGGCTTGCTTTATAGGTGGGGATCCTAAGGCCCTAACACAATCAAATGACTTTCCCAAAATCTGGTTCATGATGAAACTAGGATTAGAGCAAGCTATTTTATTTCTGGTTCAATTTTATTAAAGTAAGCCAAGAGATGATACGGGTCTGCTCAGGCATGGAAACCATTCATTTAAAGAGCAAACACTCACACTTGATTGATGTTGTGTTTATTGTGTATTTTTTAATGTTAACATTCAAAGGCATCCTTCAAGGTCCTTATGCATCTTGACAATATGCATATGCTAATCCTTTGCTTAAATTAGTATCATTTTACAATGTCCAATTGGCCTCTTTCCAGTAAATATTGCCACCCTTAAACATCAAGCTGGTTCTTGATAGTCTTAAAACTGAGAAATACACACAAATGATGGTGGAGGAATATGCATGGAGATGATAGCTGAAAATTATCAGAAAAAAATTTTTAGAAACTCAATGTGAGTGACTACATTATAAATAGCTTCTAGAACCAGTACACTTTGGTCACATCTTGGCTGTACTGCTTAATAGCTCCACACTCAGAAAGTCATTTGTTTTTTGCAAGTCTCAACTCCCACATTCCTAAAATAGGAGTAATTCCTTAAGAACAACTTTTTAGAATAACTGATCTAACATTTTTCCTGAAACAAAAGTGAAAGTGTTAGTTGCTCAGTCATGTCCGACTCTTTGCAACCCATGAACTATAGCCCACCAGGCTCTTCCATCGATGGAACTCTCCAGGTAATAATGCTGGAGTGGGTTAACATTCCCTTCTCCAGGGGATCTTCCCAAACCAGGGGTTTGAACCTGGGTCTCCTGCATGGTAGACAGATTTTTTATGATCTGAGCCACCAGGGAAGCCCTGGATAGATTAAGCAAATAATAAATGATCATTTTATTACTGTCAGTATAGATCTAAGTGCCCTATAAAACATGACTGTAAGTAACATAAGCTAATGAAATTTTTTTGTTTAAATAAGCTAGTAACTCTGAAAAGTGAAAGTGAAAGTCACTCAGTCATGTCTGGCTCTTTGATACCGTATAGTCCATGGAATTCTCCAGGCCAGAATACTGGAGTGGATAGCCTTTCCCTTCTCCAGTGGATCTTCCCAATGCAGGGATCAAACCCAGGTCTCCTGCATTGCAGGCAGATTCTATACCAGCTGAGCCACCAGGGAAAGCCCAAGAGTACTGGAGTGGGTAGTCTATCCCTTCTCCAGCGGATCTTACAGACCCAGGAATCAAACCGCGGTCTCCTGCATTGCAGGCAGATTCTTTACCAACTGAGCTATCAAGGAAACCCAACAATTCTGAAATGATCCATAAAAAATAATTGTTCCTCTAAATTCAGTCTCAAGCGTTCATATTATTTTTTTTTAATCTTTGCTAACATACAGAGAAAAATGACATAGTTTTTGAATGAGTCTACAATATGTTCAAAGCGGTAGAGCAAAGCATGAAAATCTAGCACACTCCACTGGGAAAACAAGCAGTTGTCAGAGCAAGTAATCACAAAGAAATGCAGAGATTGGCAAATGCCTTAAAAGTGATGGGAAACAAACACATATGAGTTTTTTTTTTTTTTTTTTAAGGGAGAAAGATGAAAACATTTTCATAGCCAAAGTTAAAGAATAAGAGAAATTAAAATGAAGAGTGATAAAAGAGAAATTTCTTTTTGCTTGTATATCTCTGAGAGTAAAACATTTTTATCATCTGTCACTTTCATTACCTAACCCTTGAGTACCAGACTGCTTACCAAAATAATGACCTTGAAGAGATTTTGAATTATACAAGTTCCTCCAGTGAGCTTTGAAACTTATTAATAATTGAATTTTTTGATGAAATGTTATTTGCAGAATCAATTGAGGTAAATGAAAATGATGCAGCTATTTGCACTACCATAGAATTATAGGAGTTTATACTGATAAACCCTGTCATTAATTTGTTGTTTAGGATTTAAAAGAAGGACTTCCAGTGGGTTAATTGTGAATATTTGATTGAAATATTATAAGACTGTAGTTTGTAATTGCAGGTTTAATATAACATTGGAGTTTGGATTTAAAGATAAAGAAAAGCACAGATGTGAAATCCTCATAATAATTGTTCCCTGAAATTATTATTGCATTTATGTCATTTCATTCTATCATTTTAAAGTCTCAGTGATTACACTTTTATCTTACTTATAGATAGATGAAATAAGGTGAATTTAATTCATTTTCATGTTAGTTATACTTGTGATTTTTTAAGAAAATCTAAAACACAGATATTTCAGAACTGGGTTTTTTTTTAAGAAAATCTAAAACAGATATTTCAGAACTGGGTTTCCCTAAACCAAAAGAATTCTTACTAAAACATGTTTGAATCTATTAACATTCAAATCTATCTAGAATGGGACAATACTTTAGTAAAAGTAAATGTAAATTAAAGATTAATTGCTTTTGATTTTAGTGGAAACATTTATTTCATTCAAACAGAGGAGATTGTGGTCATAGAAAATCCTTTCTAAGTTTCCATATATTTTTATTTCTCATATCACATTCATTTCACCCTTTTCTAATGAGTTATTGCTGAGTTGTTCAAGTGCAAATTCTTTGAGACATATTATGCCAAAAAAATTGACAGTATAATTAGGTCCCTTAGAATTTAGAACCTAAAAGAATAATATAAACCTAAAATAAAAACCTATATGAACAATCTACAGTTAATTTGTTCACACTTCAAACATCAAAAAATTTAAGTAGATCTTGCAAATATTTTCTTTTTTAAATCAATCATCTAAGGCCACAATAATCATGCACAGAGCTCCTGTGAAATACTGATGTAATTGTATTGCTCACTCATCTGTTGTCATCAGCTCAGTAGACTTCAGATCGGTCCACTCACAATTTTGCATGTTAGATAATTGTTGAAATCTGCTAGGGTGCCTGGAGTGAGTCAGTGATGATGGTAGAGACACAGAGACTCAATAAGAACACAAGAAGTCTTTGAGATACAGAGTGGGAATCCACTCCACAGCATTAGCATCCTATTGGCCAAGCAAGGTACAAATTTTTTTTTTTTTTTTTTTGTTTTTTTTGTTTTACGCTGCATGCCCATGCCTTTTATTTTTTTTTTTTTTTTTGGCTTTCGTCATACATTGAAATGAATCAGCCATGGATTTACATGTATTCCCCATCCCGGTCCCCCCTCCCACCTCCCTCTCCATCCCATCCCTCTGGGTCTTCCCAGTGCACCAGGCCTGAGCACTTGTCTCATGCATCCAACCTGGGCTGGTGATCTGTTTCACCCTAGATATACATGTTTCGATGCTGTTCTCTTGAAACATCCCGCCCTCGCCTTCTCCCACAGAGTCCACAAGTCTGTTCTATACATCTGAGTCTCTTTTTCTTTTTTTGCATATAAGGTTATCGTTACCATCTTTCTAAATTCCATATATATGTGTTAGTATACTGTAATGGTCTTTATCTTTCTGGCTTACTTCGCTCTGTATAATGGGTTCCAGTTTCACCCATCTCATTAGAACTGATTCAAATGAATTCTGTCAACTTCACAGTGTAGGAAAAGTTCCTCCTTTGTAGTTACAAGGATTGCAGTGTCACATGACAAAGGGTGTAGATACAGACTAAAGAATTTTTAGAAACTATGATATATATTTCTATAATAAATTTCTTTTTTTTTACCCATCAGCCAAACAAATAATCTCTATGTGGGAATTATGCTGTAACAATTAAATAATATATTTATCTGACTTGTGTTTCTGAACTATGTGGCAACTATACATGCTATTTCCCAACTGGAAAAAAAGAAATTTCTGTTTTTATCATTTTGGCTACACTTTACCAGTATGGGAACAATGAATGGAGCATCAAAAAGTTATTCAATAACCTATTGGATCCCATAACATTCGTATCATTTCAAACAGTGTGGAAGGTTGTCCAATCACATTGTAAGGATGCTTCCATTTAGATAATTATCTTTCCAGCAGGAAGTAGAGTCACAGAAATAACTGGGTGATAGTATTCATTTTCCTCCATAGAAAATCATAAAAATTTGGAAAACAAAAATATGAAGATCAAGTAGGATATTAAAATCTACTTATCTTTAATACAGTTCCACAGAGCATAATTACAAATCCTTTAAATATTGTAGGAAATAACATTTCTTTAGATCTCAAATCTAAAAAGAAGTATAATTCTACTGCAGAGGCAATAAAATTAAATTATGATATGAATAATTAAACAAACTAATATTTTTATCCATTATCGCAAATTTTCTTACTAAAGATCTATATTTTTCAGAATGAAGCTGGTATTAATTATGTCTTAAATTGGAAAGTTTCTTCTCTAAACCTTGTCTCTTAAGTATCTTTAAATCCATGGCCTCTTATCAAATGCATTACTCAATAAATGACTTGATTCCAGAAGTAATGATTGACCTTTAATAGAGGTTATTTTAGACTTTATCTTTAAACACCAATCATTCAAATGAAAAGTAAACAAAAATGGTATTTTCTGTTTGGAATTTACATTACTGTTTCCATGCTGACTTTTTAAAATAATGGTCAGTTTGGTTTGTTAATTCCCCATGGGGCAGAAAATTTGTCTTGTTCACTGATAGATTGCCAGAACCTGGGATAGACCTTGGTATGGAGTAGGGACTCCATAAATATTTTTTGAAAAATATTTGTTGACTGAATGAATGATGTTATTATGTAATTGAATAGCATTTTTCCTTGATGATTTAAGCATAACCAACAGAGAATCTTCCACAGTTCACATAACTGGAAAATAATAAAGACATATTCTAAGGGCCATCATAGCTTTCATAAATTTCTTGAGAATGACATGCATAATCCTAAAATGAAAATCAGAGCTGAAAAGAGTCCATGCCATTTTCAACTTTTATACATTTTTCAGATTTCTTTTTAGATTAATGTTTGTTTGAATTTAATGTCAAATCAGAATGGCTCCTTTTAGTTACTTTGACAGTCAAAGAAGAACATATTGTTAAATTAAAAATCTAAGACAACATTTATCTTTAATTAAGTCTTTATATTAATAAATTTGTAAAATTTGGAGAGAAATGCTATTTGCACTAAATTAGGAATTGCATGGCTATTAAATTTTCCAAAGAACATCCATAAGCAATAACTTTAAAAAGTAATAATGTTTCCAATATTTCAAATAGAGCTACTTACAAAATTTCCAAGGTCAGTAGAAAATTATTGTTTTGTTTTTATGCTATTATAAAATTCAAAGTTGGATTCAATGTGTGGGAAACAAATCTTGAATTTCTTGCTATTTAAAAAAGTTACAGCTAATAACTTTATTCTAGGTGAATTTTTATCAAAGGTAAACTTATTGCATTCTTTTTCTATCCACTATATAACTGTTTCTTCTAATAAATATTATGATTAAATTATAAAGTTGACTGCTTTTGTAGGCAAAATCAGTTTGGAAAATCATTTACATCTCTGAGAGGCAGAGGAAAAGATAAGGGAGGGGCTGATCAGTAGACTCAAGTTACTGTAAATTTTCTGGTTCTTAGGTTGAGTAGATAGTTTATAAGCAATATTTATATTACTGTGTTTCATAATAGTGTTATGCTTATAATGTATATGTATATTACATATCTTTTATTCAGGGAAAAATATTAATAGTAAAGTCATTTTCAGAGGCAAAATGTAGTTACTTATAAATGCTAATTATACTGAACTACTTTCATCTCTAAAAGAATCTTGCTGAAAGCACATCAGAAGAAACACTTTTCAGATTTTTTTCCTGGGGGAAAAGTATAATCTTAATTTTTGGAAATGAAATTTATGAATATTATCTAATCCAAGTGTGAATAACATTGGTTCCTGACAACTTGGGAGAGATTAGTGAAGGACTTTATACAATCTTTCTAAATGGAAAATGATGATTCTATGCTGTTAAGTTATTTTGATTGAAGAAAAATACCCTTTTATTTTCCTTGTAGTTAAATTTAAGGAAAATTTAAAATTGAGAAAACTGCACTTTAAGAAACAACTTATTTATTATTTATGATGATTGTTGCCTCTAAATACAAGGTTAAGAAAGCATATGTGTTTAATTATTTTATGAGTAGACACAGCATTGTGCCAAAAATGGAATTGAAAGTAATTATTATTAGTGATCAATTTTGTCAGTTATACAAACTCAATAATTTTGGGGTTACCAAAATATTATAAACTACAATGCATTATTTATATAATTGTTGATATATAATACAGTTGTATGTACATAAAATGCACAGTTAACATTGAGACAAAAATTAACATTGCATTGAAAAAATATAATTAGATGAAACAATGATAGGTGTAAATCAGCTTTCAGATATCTAGGAAGTTTAGCTTTCTAATTAAAAAACATCAATATGAAACTGGTAACATATAATATACTTTGAAAATAAAATTATATAAATATTAACAAATTGCTGTAAGTGACATAATTATATTGCATTATGTTAGACATACAATTGCAAAATACAAATGATGCATAGGGTTTCAAAGATTGTTATTTTTTATCATTCACATTTTCCTTCTTATTTCAGAGAATAAATTGAGATTTCTCTATCCCTCCCCCTCTTACTTATTTTAGACAGATGTTTACTGGTTGTACGTGAGAAAAAAATCAACTCATATTATTTAAGCAGAAAGAGAAAAGGACATGTGTGTGGTAGTTGCTAACTGTGTCCCTCTATGAGATCTCATGGACTGTAGCCCACCAAGCTCCTCTGTTCGTGGGATTCTCCAGGCAAGAACACTGGCGTGTTCCCTTCTTCAGGGGATCTTCTCAACCCAGGGTTCAAACCTGGGTCTCCGGCATTGCAGGCAGATTCTTTGCCATCTGAGCCACCAGCAAAGCCCCAAAGGACATGTTACTAACTCATATAATAAGTCAATCAAGAGAGGTTTTTTGATTTTGGATATTACTGGGTCTAGGAACTGAACAATGTCCTGGGGCTTCAGGCCTCTGTGTCCCTTCATTCAGCTTTACCTTTACCCTGTTTAGAGAAATATCATTAGGCCATCTCTATCCATAGAGTGAGGATGATGCCTGTTCACATTTAAGTAGGTCCAGGCTAATGTTCTTTCAGCTTAGTAAGCTTAATGAAAAGTGAAGGCATTTTATTCCATAATTCTGGAGAAATTCGCAAAGCTAATCTTCACTGGCCTTTAGTCACATAGAGGTATAACCCTAAAAAAATGGTTCTCAAAAGAAAAATTAACTTAACCAAAAATTTCTGAATAGTTCGATTTTCTTACATATAAAACCAGGATGATGAGAGTGTCTGCTTCCCAGGGTTGATATGGATTAACTGGATTAACACATAGAATCTGCTTAGGACAGAACCTGATTCATATTTGATTGATTATCACTGGTATTTGTTAAACCATAAATGTGCCTTACAGATCTCCATTTCTTTACATTTGACCAATCTGGTTTGCTTGGCGGGAATTCTTGTCTTCCCCGTAACATGAAGTCCATCACACTGTCATTATCACTAAGAATACATATCATATTTGGTGTCCATTAGATGTAGCACTTAATGTTTACTATCCTGAGTTAAAATCATATCTATGTGTATCTTTCTACCTGTGTATCCTGCTATATCCTTTTTCCTCTGTATTCTCCATGGTGTCTACTTTAATATGATGTTATATTAATATGAATGCAAATTTTTTTTAAAGTTTGAACTGAATCTGGACATCAGATGTAAAATAAATTAAAAAATTTAAAATCATCACACTGACAATACTGAAATTCAATATTTTAAAAAAACTCACTCATTTTAACTTCTGTTTATGTATGTCTGGAGCACTAAAAAAATAGGTGGAAATATTTATATGCAAACTATTTCAACTAAAAAACACCTGTGTTAAGTGCTATATAAAATAGAGGCCAATAATGAAGATTAAAAGATTTGAGAAGTCTTCTTATATTCTGACATATTGAGCTGAAAATTGTGTATGTATGCTGTATAACCGAATGATTAACTGTTAAAATCCATAGGGTACACTAGATGGAAAGAGGCAACGTTAAGAATGATTAAGGAATCAAATGCTTTTAAGCACTTTTGGAAATGCATCTACAGTCAAATAGATAAGCAGACCCAAGTGGTGCTTAGGATCATATTTTTCTATGCTTGTTTGGATTAGCTGCTATCTAACATTAAATCCAGATTTTAGTTCAAAGAGGTATATAAAATTGAAAATATCAATTACCAAGTCTCTAAATATTATAAATAGCACATCATTAATTCAGATTGTCCTAGTCTCTAAATATTTAATAAACACTTGCATATGGCTGTTCAAGTACTGATTTAAACTTCCAAGATGAATAATTTCATTTCTTCCTCAAAACACTACTTTCACTCTTATTACCATTTTACAGGCGAAGAAATTGAGCCACAATTGAGGCTAAATTATTCACTGACGCTCAGGCCACTAGTAAAAGACAGAGTCAAGATTCCACCCAGAGGGCTTGGCTCCAGGGTTCAAACTCTGAGACCTCACAGTTTGCTGCTTCTAACGTTCAATTATACCTTAGAATATGTCTACATAGAAAACAAGGAGAAAAACATAAAAAGAAAAAGAAG
This sequence comes from Odocoileus virginianus, assembly GCF_023699985.2. Taxonomy (NCBI): domain Eukaryota; kingdom Metazoa; phylum Chordata; class Mammalia; order Artiodactyla; family Cervidae; genus Odocoileus; species Odocoileus virginianus. The sequence goes on from NC_069697.1 coordinate 13,022,853, forward strand.
ATGAATACCAACATTACAAATCTGATTCAACCAGGATATGCCGATATTAGGTAGATACTTACATCATTTGAGGTTAAACATGCTATTCCTCTGCCAAATCTGCCATTAGCTTCAATCTGACAAATTGGGTATTGCTTCGACATCCACTTCTCGAGTGAGAAACTATTTTGTTATATCTTTATAAATGTTGATCATGTTTAAAATGTTGCCTCCTACCATAGACACTTAACAACTTTTAAGTACCATTTGTCATTCTTGTATGTGATGGTAATAATCACTGTAATGTACTAGATGCATTAAAAGCAATACATAGAAAAAGCTCTTTTCAATGGACAAATAAATATATGTCAACTGGGCTTATTTTTCTGTGTCACCAAAAACAATGGATAAATTCAGATGTGTATACTTACTGTGAGTATGCTTCAAGACAAATTCCCTGAACATTATCTTCCAGATAAGACAAAATTCTTCCTACTCACAGTTTTTAAAACCAAGCACTTTTATGTTTACTTCAAAATGATAAACTGTTAAATCAATACCCTCATCTCTTTGTTTTTCTATCATCCTTTCTTGTCTTTCTACTTGCTTGCTTTTAAGTCTATTTTTAAGCTCTGCCCCTTTACCAGTTTCATATTCACACTTCAAAGAAGATGGACACTAAAAGTAATGGTTTCTAAAATGAAACAGAGTTGAAAAACTTTCTAATCTACAGCATAAAAAGTTCCTGTTCCTTTTTCTTGTTATTAGTTGATATCCATGGCTAGAAATTAAAAGAAGTTTTGTGCATGTTTCAATGTGTCTTATGTTATAAAGATAAACTGAAGCATGCTAAAAATTTTTAGGGTTTATTTGAGCAAAGTTGATTTTCATTACAAGGAGCTGTACAAATGAAAGAATTTTACAGCCAGAGGGGAGCAGAGGCAAGGAAGCTATACTAGGCAAAGACGTAGGCTGCTTACTTCAGTTATTTTCCTTCAGGGGATGACAGGCGTCTATCAGGCAGAATACCTTACTGATGCCTGATCCAGTCAATCATTCTTGATTGACTTGTTTAAGATTCCATTTCTGGGAGAGCTGAAACTGTAATTAAGTCAAGTCTTGGTTTGGTGACACACGACTTAACATAAGCAACTGCATTTTGAGTCTGTTGTGTTACTATTAACACACATAAGATGCTAGTTGAGTGAATATTATAGTGCTGAGAGGCAGAAGTGCAATAGACAAAGAAAAACACTACAAAGAAGAACTGAAAAGGAAAAAAAAGTTACTAAAAACATGCTACTGATTCTGAAAAAAAATTCTGTTTTTTTAAGCACATTTCCAAAACTATAAAATAGAAACACATATATGATGGCTCTAAATACTAGCCATCAGACAATAGATAGGAGGAGAGTGGAAACGGAGGAGAGTGAAAAAAAGCTGGCTTAAAACTTAACATTAATGAAACTAAGATCATGGCAGCTGGTCCCATCATTTCATGTCAAATATAAGGGAAGGAAGTGGAAGCAGAGAGAGATTTTATTTTCTTGAGCTCCAGAATCACTGCAGGCAGTGACTGCAGCCATGAAATTAAAAGACACTTGCTTCTTGGAAGGAAAGCCATGACAAAACTACACAGCTAATTAAAAAGCAGAAACGTCACTTTGCTGACAAATGTCTATACAGTCAAAGCTATGGTTTTTCCACTAGTCGTGTATGGATGTGAGAGCTGGACCATAAAGAAGGCTGAACGCTGAAGAAATGATGCTCTTGAGTTGTGGTGCTGGAAAAGACTCTTGAGAGTCCCTTGGATAGCAAGGAGATCAAACCAGTCACTCCTAAGGGAAATCAACCCTGAATGAGTATTGTAAAGGACTGATGCTGAAGTTGAAACTTCAATACTTTGGCCACCTGATGCAAAGAGCCAACTCATTGGAAAAGACCCTGATGCTGGAAAAGACTGAAGGCAAAGGGAAAAGAAGGTGGCAGAGGATGCGATGGTTGGATGACATCACTGATTCAGTGGACACTTGGGTGCACTTTGGGAGATGGTGAGGGACAGGGAGGTTTGGCATGTGACCATGGTGTCACAGAGAGTTGGATATGCCTTAGCAACTGAACAACAACAACAGACAATAGATGGCCATTATTTCTCATCCCTAAAAATGGTCGATTTTTGTGCATCCAATGACATTATAGTACATTGATGTGATTGTATCAAGATGATTAGAAAATTTACTACTATAAATCAATGGGAAAATAACAATTTAATATTTGGCAGTTACAGCTTCAGAAAAGAGAAGATTAGTTATAAGAATGGGTTTGAGAGGTTCATATAAAGTATTCTGAGATACTGATATTCAGAGATGCATTACCTACTGAGGAAATCTGATTCAGGTGGCATTAAAATATAATATTGAAAACTTATTTTTTTAAAAGCTAATATTCACAATGCTATACATTAATCTTATTATTTTCCCTGCGTTTCTTTTAATGGACTTTAAAATTAAGATCATTATTCCCTCAAAAGTCATTTAGGGTAAAATGTTGAGTACATTTCCTCTTAGGATACTTTAGTGACCTCTAGTGTGCAGAAATTAACAATAGCATTTTATCTTCTAGATTATATATGCAAGATTTTAAAAATGGCAACTTTAGACCAGTATGAAGTGGATAATAAAAGACAATCATCTTGGAAAGCAAATTACAACCAGATGTCAGTTCAACCTTTATAGAAAAGTCAACAAAATGCAAACTTTTTCCTACTTTTATTCAACTCAGGTTAAATAGCTCCCCCTTCCCAACTCTGACTGCTAGATAAGATGTCTTATTTGCATAAATCCATCTCCAGATTTCAGAGGTTCAGGCAAGCTACTCTGTTGTCTGCCCTTTCTTTTGCTGTGAGTACCGTGTTTTCTTCTGGGTGAGTGTGCAAAACAACGTATGAGGATTGCTAAATTAGGTGCCTTCTCTGAACCTACTAGCCTCCAACACACTGAAACATGATTTGTGGCTAGGGCAGTGGGCTAGCACTGAAATAAAGAAGCCTAAGACAAAGCCTCCTGCCATTCCCACAGATTTTTTTTTCCAATAAAATTGGATATTAAGGAGATGAACCTGTTTTTTAAAAAACACAGTGTCTGTGAAGGACCAACAAGTGTGATTTGAGCCAAAAGAAAGGTTTAAACTGAGTTTGGGGAATCATTTTGGAGCAGGTCTTTTAAATTTTTACTTTAAATCTAGTGAAAGATTAATCAATAGAATAGAGGATAATTATTCTTTATCTATCAACGGCCAATTCAAACATATGATAAATACCAACAGTGCCAAGATATGATGAATGATGTCTTCTAGCCTTGGGTTAATTTTCTATGGTTAACCCATAACTTTTAAATGATAATGTATTCACATAGAGACCATAACTCAGTTTATATTCTTAGAAAAGCTGTGAATACCTTAGAATGCTGTGAATGCCTTGTTTCACCTCCTTTATCATACTTTTACTGAAAGGTGAGTAACAGCAAAATTGAGGGATTGCAAATTGCTCTGTGGTTTTTAATATCTAAAGAGGGACACTAAAAATCAGGAATCATTGTTGAATATTCAGAGGACATGCAAAATGCCAGATAATGATATTTTATTTGGCAACGCTATATTCTTAATGTAATCCAAATTGCATCAATAATCATCACTGTAAAAAAGTCATAATTATTTTGTCTTTGTGTTTTGGCAAGTCTCCTATATGTTTCCTTTGTGTAGCTTTGAGATGAAATCATAAAGTTTAGGGGACTGTAGCATCAGAAGAAAAGTAAACATCTCCACATAATTAGAAGTTAAATGAAATTTGAGTTGGTATTTTTAGCATTTTAAGATAAAATATTAATAAGCATGTTATTTAGTCAGATTTCTAATTATCCTCAGTTAATATAATACTCTACATTAGTATACATTTTTTAATAAATTAACTGGAACAGACTGAATTTTCCTAGTTTGTATAAAAATTCATACAAGTGATTGTAGAGTTACCAAATGACTTGAATATCCTGGTTATTTTGCTTAACAGCTTGGACAAGTGAGGAATTACAGCTATACCCACTGTTATAACTAATACCAGTAAAGGAAACATCACTATGCATTCCTTGAGACACATTCCATTTACTCTTATATTTGTTTACCTTTCCCCTACTCCCAGGTTAGTGATCATATGAAAAAAATGAACACGATTGAATCAACTATCTTTCGTAGACACTAAATATAAGAACTGAGATCCCCATTAGTTAAACATCTACCAAGTACCAAGTATCTGCTCTATGTGTTTTTGTGGTCATAATCAAAACAGTCATTTGATGTGGACAACACTACCTTTGTTTTAAAGGTGAAAAAACTAATGCTCAGGAAAAAAAAATAGCAATATTATCTTTCATGTATTGAGCTCTGTCTACATATCAGATACTATTCTAAAATATTTTCATGCATAATTATTTTTAATCATAATAACAACACAAAGACGTAGGTTTTATGTCTCTAATGTTTCAGATGAAACAACTGAACCTTAAAGAAATTAATCACTTGACCATGTTTACATAGCTTTCGAGTAGTAAAACTGAGACTTTATCTCAGATCAGTCTGATTCTAAACTGTTCTCCTACTAGTGTTAATGGGGTGAATTAGTAAGAACAGTTGGAAGGTGTCAGCATTAGTGCCCTCACCCTCATTCCCAGGAAAAAGATACCATTTCTTTTTGCTTGTTTACTTAAAGGCAGATGGATAGTAGGTGCAAAATTTACAGCCGAGGTTTGTAGAAATCAGACTTTTGAAAGGAATCCTTGTATAATCCTGAACATTAGGACTAGAGCTTCCAGCTTGGTGAAGAATCAAGTGCCCATGTTTGGCATGAAGTCATAATGTTATGCTATTTGAAAGGAACTGTAAATGAATGGGGAAATGCTGAGTGTCTTGTGGAAGAATCAAATCCATACAAACTTAAGAAGACTAAATATGAGTAGTGAGGAGAAAGGAGGGCAGACGACAGAAATCTTGCATCCTAGAGAAATGATCAGATTTTATCCATTGATATCCAGACCATTTCTGAACTATTCTGTTCCCCATCCCTGCTCCATTGTTTGCAATTTCCAGAAAAAGCAATATTCTTCGCTGCCTCTGACACTTTAGTTGTGGTGTACCTTTAAATGAATCTATTTCAAAAAAAATAAAAATAAATAAATAAATCTGTTTCCTCACAATTTTTTCAAATTTGACTCGATAATTCCTACTCCTTTATAAGGTTTTAACTTATACTGGGAAGTTTCATCTTATCCTAAGTCTATGTTCCTACTTCTTAAATACCCTAAAATACCTGAACTTCCCCTCTCATGCCTCTAATAACTTAATTATTAGTGAAAGTGAAGTCGCTCAGTCATATCCAACTCTTTGCGACCCCGTGGACTGTAGCCCACCAGGCTCCTCCGTCCATGGGCTTCTCCAGGCAAGAATACTGGGGACTTATTAGGTACCTAATAATGTCCTGTTTACAAGACTGCCTCTTGATAGCACGAGAAGCTGCAAAAACATAAGTTCTTTGTATATCTGATCGACCAGCACTTCAGTGAATTTGGCACCTTGTCGGAAGGATGAATGAATATTAATCTGCAGCTCTCATTTTCACTGTGGATCATAAATACAATTTCAATATGAATAGAAGGTTTTTTTTTAATTTATTAAATTCTCATGAAGAGATAGAAGAAAGATGAGCTGGAAGGCCATCAGCATCAAGTTATAGAAATTGAATAAATATCTATAAAATGTTATAGAATGAAAATGAATATGTAGCAGTCTTGTCCAAACTATAAGTTCTGAATTGCTCTTTAGTGATGTTTTTTAAAACTAAATAATAGCATAAAAGTGTTCCAATGTGTCTTTATTGGTTCCATTAATATTTAAAAGTAAAAGTCAATTTTTTCTTCCCCTTTATTTTCTCCTAGTGATCAAAAATATATAACAGCACTTATCTCATTCAACCACCTGACCTGCCTCCTGAGAAATCTGTATGCAGGTCAAGAAGCAACAGTTAGAAATGGACATGGAACAACAGACTGGTTCCAACTCGGGAAAGGAGTATACCAAGGCTGTATGTTGTCCCCCTGCTTATTTAACTTATATGCAGAGTACATCATGAGAAATGCCGGGCTAGATGAAGCACAAGCTGGAATCAGGATTGCTGGAAGAAATATTAATAAACACAGATACACAGATGACAACACCATTATGGCAGAAAGCAAAGAACTAAAGTGCCTCTTGATGAAAGTGAAACAGGAGAGTTAAAAAGTTGGCTTAAAACTCAACATTCAGAAAACTAAGTTCATAGCATCTGGTCCCATCACTCTATGGCAAATAGATGGGGAAACAATAAAAACAGTGAGAGACTTTATTTTCTTGGTCTCCAAAATCACTGCAGATGGTGGCTGCAGCCATAAAATTAAAAGATGCTTGCTCTTTGGAAGAAAAGCTGTGACCAACCTAGACAGCATATTAAAAAGCAGAGACATTACTTTGTCAACAAAGGTCCATCTAGTCAAAGCTATGGTTTTTTTAGTAGTCATGTGTGGATGTGAGAGTTGAACTATAAAGAAAGCTGAGTGCCAAAGAATTGATGCTTTTGAACTGTAGTGTTGGAGAAGACTCTTGAGAGTCCCTTGGACTGCAAGGAGATCCAACCAGTCCATCCTAAAGGAAATCAGTTCTGAATATTCATTGGAAGGACTGATGATGAAGCTGAAACTCCAATACTTTGGCCACCTGATGCGAAGAACTGACTCATTGGAAAAGACCCTGATGGTGAGAAAGATTGAAGGCGGGAGAAGAAGGGGACGACAGAGGATGAGAGGGTTGGGCTTAACGGACTCAATGGACTTAAGAAGTTTGAGTAAACTCCAGGAATTGGTGATGGACAGGGAAGCCTGGCGTACTGCAGTCCATGGAGTCACAAAGAGTCAGACAAGACTGAGCAACTGAACTGAACTAAATTTATTGATAAAATTTGCATCTGCTCTTCAAAGATGCTTTAAGTTATACACAATGGAATACTTTAGATTAAAAAAATAGCTACACACTCTCCATAATGAGAGAATAAACTGCAATTGAAGACACACAGCTTAAGCTTAATTGAGTGGTTTTTTAGTAGATATGTATTCAAAGAGTTTGGCAAGAAATGTATTTCAAAGGATATATTTCTTGACCTTGGAGTTCTCAAAGTGCTCTAACATCTATGATTATCAAAAACAAAGAGAATCTGTGCCTATATTAGTCTGCCATAAAGAACTTATCTAACTTAATTTACTCTTCTTATAAGCAGTTTTGCAAAATTTGATCAATGTCTATTTATATTTATAAGCCATCAGCAATGAAGTGGAATAAAATTTACTGTCTTATTCTCCATTTTAAACTTTGTTGTTTTGTTCTTCCTGGTTTTCCAAGTCATTCAGTTAAAATCACTCAGTGTTCCCTCTATTATCTGATGGATACAAATAATATTTTTGAGGCTGTAAGATACAAATAACATTTTTAGACTCTAAGACTAACTAGATATATCCAGGCATCAAGCGATAGGAAAAAAATAAGAACTTATAAGAACTTAAACAGATAAGTGTTTATTTTTCCATGTAGCGAGAACTTGACATGTAAGCAGTCCAGTGATTATGGAGCTGTTCAAGAATGTAAAAAAAAAAAAAAAAAAGAAAAAAAAAATATGTGCTTCTTCTATCTCTCTGCTACACAATCTTTTTTAACTAATCAATTTATTTGTTTACTAATGTGAGCCCCACAGGGTGAGCATCTTTAATAGTATTTTTTAATTTATTTTTAACTGGAGGCTGATTGCTTCACAGTTTTTGTGTTGATTTCTTATGAACCATGTTGTCGTGTGGCAGAAACCAACACAGTATTGTCTGGATTTTGTCCTCAAGGCTGCAATCTGGCTGTATACCTAGAGGCATCATTACTGCATTCCTCAAGAAGAGAGAAGGTCAACATGCAAAAATGAAAAACTTTATCCCAGTCTGGCTTTTCCTTTTTCTTTAGGAAGAGTTGTTCTCTCATGGGCTTTTATTTATGGATTTTTTTTTTTCTCTTGATGTAAGTAACATCCCACCATGGTGCAGGAAAATCTCAGTACATTTTGCTGTTAACAATCACAGCCTTGCAGTCCCTATGGAAGAATCAGACAATTAGGAAGGGAGTTGACATCAAGGTTTCATTGGCCAGACTTCAGTGTCAGCCACAAGTTTGTTCATTCTCTGCCCTCCTCTGTCTCTCTGTCTATCTTTCTCTCTATCTTCCTCTGTCTGTTTCTCTTCTACATGTCTTCAGGTGCTGGTAACTATTATCAAACTCTACAATATTCTTTAATTCTTTTTATTTATTTGCTGTTTTCCCTTTACCTCACTCCCACACCCACAATCATTCTAGCCTGTTTAATTTGTGTCTCTCTCTATTTTATATGTTCTTATAAAATGCTTATTTTGTTCTTCTTATATGTAAAAATAACTTATGTACATTATATTTTGTTGTATACCTCATTCTTCATCTTACTCACACATAAATCCATGTTGCAAGTAAATGTGGTACAAAATAAAATTTATTTTAAATGTAAATATCAAATTCTTAATGAATATTTGAGGATATGAATCATTAAAGTTCAGCTATTTATCCAATATAGATTTATTGAAGACCTATTCTGTGTCAGGAACTGTTCTAGGTGCTATGGATACAACACTGAACAACAACAAAAAAAAAATTTATAAATATTTTCTCAGGAGCTCACAGTCTACTGAAGAAGCTAGAGGGAAAAAGGAAATTATTAAGTGACATAGTATGTAAGATAGTAATAAGCACTAAAGAAAACAAAGTGAAGCCATAATTAGAGACAGGAGTTACAGGCAGGGATAGGATAAAGGTTAGAGCCACAGGATGTAATCTTAGACAAGAGTGGAGGCAGCCTGGGAAGTTGGCACTGCAAAGATGCCATGTTTCCAAAGACCTGAAATGTGGACACAAGTGATGTTGATATCTGAGGAAAGGAGATTGCAGGCAGAAGTTCTGCTCAATGTTCATGCCTGCATGCTCGAATGCTAAGCTGTGTCTGACTCTTTGTGACCCCATGGACTGTAGCCCACCAAGCTCCTCTGTCCATGGGATATTCCAGGCAAGAATACTGGAGCAGGTTGCCATTTCCTACCGCAGGGAATCTTCTGACCCAGGGATTGAACCCATGTCTCCTGAATCTCCTGATTTGGCAGGCAGGTTCTTTACTACTGAGCCATCCAGGAAGCCACTGCTAAGTGCAGAGGTATTTAGAAAAGGGCACAGCCAGTCAGCTCAAAGAACAGCAAAACAACCAGAGCTGCTCTAGCAAATGGAGGGAAGAGGAAAGGACATGAGGTGTGGGTATGAGAGAACGCGAGAGAATAAATCAAGACTGGTAGGTCCTCATGAGCACATTCCTTTCACTTTGAGTCAGTCAAGATCTGCAGAGTTTGAGTTGAATAGAATTGGTCAGGCTACTATTTCACAGGATAATTTTTCTTCCAGATTAAGAACAGATCAAAGGTGGGCAACACTAGAAATGGGGATATATTGAGAAGTTATTAAAATAATGCAGATGAGACCTAGTAGCAGAGAAGTAGTGACAATCTCTTAAAGTCTTGGTATATTTTGAAGAGTAGAACTAAGCAGCATGTGTTAAGGAATTACATTAAGGGTATGAGAATAAAGAGGCATTGAAAGTGTTTCCAGGCTTTTTGGTGAGCCAAAATTGCCATGTATAGAGATGAGAAAGTCTGTGAGACAGCAGAACTGGGGGATGGGTACCTGGAGGTTATTTTGGACTTGGTAGATTTGGTATGCCTATTAGAAGTCCAGGTGGCATGTCAGCTAAACTGGTATATAAACAGGTCAGGTTATTCTTGAGTGTGTAATATGTAACTAGGCCCTGGATTCATGACTCCCTCCATACCTTTTCATCAATTACTGTGCAGTGAGTACCAAAGTGGGCATTCTAGGGCAGTGAACTGGAGCCGTTGGTTTTACCATAAATCTCTCACACCTGTGTCATAAGATCATTATTACTGTCTACCATGTATCATTGCTATACTGAGGATGGATTGCATATGGCCTTATTTCTAAGGTAGACCATGAAGCTGGTCAACCATAGTAGGGTGATATAGAGCAGACTTAACTTTCCCCACAGTGTAGTAATGGCTTCCCAGCTGGTACTAGCGGTAAAGAACCAGCCTGCCAATGCAGGAGAGATGCAGGTTCAATACCTGGCTTGGGAAGATCCCCTGGATGATGGCACGGCAACCCACCTCAGTACTCTTGCTTGGAGAATCCCAGGGACAGAGGAGCCTAGCAGGCTGCAGTCCTTAGGGTCGCGCAGAGTCGGACATGACTGCAGCGATTTATCATGCATGCATGCATAGTGTAGCAAAGACTAAAGATAAGCCAGATAGCACTAAAGAGCAAGAGTTGGTTGCAGCATTGCCTGAGTAGAACCCATACCATTTCTGCCACACACATCAGGGGCACTTTTTGTCCTCTTGCTCCACATAATTCTTTCTTCATCTGGCAAAATAATTACCAACTTGATAAACTGTCCCTATAAAAGCATGGTTTGGACCATTTCTCTCTCAAGATATAATTATTATGTTACAGAAGAGGGAAGATCAACAGCAGGGCATGCTCTGAGTCTTTCTATTTTGCTCTCTTATTACTTGGTTGTGATCTTTCTATTTGAAAATGAAATGCCCAAAGAAAGAAGGAAATGCTGTGAATTAATAGTGTCATTTTTGTCAGGATTCTCTATTACAAAAGAGCAAGCCAAATCACCATGCTAGGAAGAAGATTGACAGAGCTGGGTTCAGAAAGGATGACTGTGGGTAAAAATTCTGGTCTATTTGCCCTTCTTAACACAAAGGAGAGAAGGCAATTCCAATTCTGTACAAGTTTTGAAACAATTCAAGCAAAAGATCTCACCAGTAAAGTGCTAAGAAACCAGTGTGGGTAATTATCTGTTAACAAAAAGGCAGCTTCTCTCTTAAGAGATTGAGATGGGCAGCTTTGGGGGGGAAATGTTTTTAATTCCTAGATATCATAGAATGGACCCAACAGTTTCAAAAACAACAACAACAACAACAACAAAAAAAAAAACCCGGAATACTAATAATGATACCCCTTAAAAAGCCACCAATTCACCATGATACCTCTGCCTTCAGAAGGACCAATTTATGTTTCAACTATTTTGTTCCTCCCGAAAAGGAAAAAAATAACAGAACCATTTTGATGGGCATATGCTGGGCAAGATTTTGTTCTCAAATAGTTAAGTAACTTGTTGCCTCTCATCCACTTTCTCAGTCTATATATCATATGTGCAAATGTGTTCAAATTGTTACATGATTCACATTCAGGTCAACTCACAAAATGTTAAAATGTTAAAACTATACATCAAAGCTTTGTTTTTCAAGGGCGTCCTAAACAGTATTTCTATTAAAGACAACCACAATGAAACACCTTTAGAACAGTGATGGAGGCATTGCTCAGGCCTAGGGAGGCAAAGAATGAGATAGAGCACCAGAAATGGGATAAACACAAAATTTCATCTGTTCTTTTTAATATGGTTCCTGCATTTTTAATGGTATTTACTTCATTGATTGATTGAAGCATAGTTGGTTTACAGTATTGTGATAGTTGCAGGCACACAGCAAACTGAATCAGTTAAACATACATATTTATCTATGTTTTCAGATTTTCTTCCATTATAAGTTATTACAAAATATTTAGTATAGTTCCCTGTGCTATATAGTAGGTCTCTGTTGCTTATATGCTTTATATATAGCAG